>NC_083494.1:12225454-14725454 GCF_905332965.1 Bombus pascuorum | reverse complement strand
AAACATACCAATATTAGAAAACGTAAAAATCTCACACGATGATTTCGTGAAAAGTCATAATTAACGTAAACAAACTACTGCAACAGCTAACATAGCAAAAACGTAACTAACTCTTTATGTAAGAAGAGACCAGCATCTGCGATTCGAGAGGCTGTGACTAATCGTAACACGATCAATAAAATGGCAATGATCCATTCCCCTTCGATTGCGGCGGTCGAACACTTGCGTAACTTTTTACGTCCTATTTTTATGATATCCGTGAGTCTGATCACGTTGACCGATTTCTCGATTTCGAGCGATTATTCCTAATAAAATCGAGCAATGAATTACTGAATACGAACGATACTGATACGACTTGTCTTTTCGACTTGCCCGGTTGCGTACATAGCATGTACAATTGTATCTAGACGAACGAAATTTCGGAACTACTTAATTAACTAAATTTCTATCGACTGAATTCACTCGTCCAAAGTTTATATTCTACCGTACAGAGCTGACTTCGGTCAGAATTATTTAAATAATTGTTTAAATGATTTTGGTGTTCATTGTCCCATGCCTTTACCATTATGGAATCTAAGCGTATTTTGGATATCTTATGTATCCTTTTTAACGTTCGTGCAACGAAACCGTTTTTTCTAATGCTTTTTGGGGGTTTCAGGAGAAGACGCGACTCTTCACTCGGCCGATTACATCTCGCCAACGTCAGATAACGTAGTGAACGAGCTGCAAGGACTCTCTCTGGAAGAACAGAATCGCCAAAAGGAGGAATGGAGCGCGGAACTAGCCAAGGTACGTACTTGCCACGCTTTTTCATTCCGTCGAAAGCACTGAAATAGTTAGAATTGTGAAATACGACCAGCAAGAAATTCACTGGCTACAGCATCTATTTCAATTAATTCCGCGAAGACAGTTTTATCCTATACATACTCAGGGTCCTTATTCTTCAACTAGTTGTATTTTTTCAAAGACGTTTTCAAAGATAGAAGATTTTGGAAAATTATTAATTATAACATAAATATACGCATTTGTATTTCAAATAAAACGATCGTTATGTCAATATTTATAACAAATTGTAGCTATATTTTTATTCAACCTTATAGACATCCTCCACATAATATGCTTTTACTATTGTTTAGTATATTTCATTGGAGAACGTTTGCGTTGAATCTTTAATTCCCTTGCTCATTGGAAAAATAATTATTAATAAACGCGACGGTTTTTGCAATTATTAAATACAATAATTTTACGAATAAAAATGTCACTTCTATCGATTATGGCGGATCGCTGATTAATATTCACATAACGCAACTCAATAGTGATCAAGATCGATAGCGATCTCGTGTTTTTTCGGATTTTTTACGCTTAATTAGCGAAAAGTCTCAGTGCAAAAGAGAAATTCGAGCATGAACGATTAACTATTTCGCGAAGAAGCTGAAGAAGCCGCGTGTCGTAGGTGGAAGAGGAGATTCAAACCCTGAGGCACGTGTTGGCGAACAAGATCAGAGTCTCTCAAGAGCTGAAGAGGAAGTTGGGCATCAGCGTTTGGAAAGAGATCACCGACGACATGAATCAGGGCTTGAAAAACGTTAAGGAGAGTCAAGTGTACGTTTTTATTCAGTCCTGCAGAAGCACGTACTTCTTTCTTTATCTTTCACCCTCATTTTGCACGAACGGAGTCTCTGGCTGGGTTTTTGCCAGCGCTGTCACGCGCAGGCTTGTCAGCAGCATGATCTATTCAACCATTTCATCGTTACGTATTTAATTGATACTCGATTATGTTATTTAATTTCGCTAAATGAAATACTTGTTTCGATCTGTTAATCGAGCAGCTAGTCATCTATCTTTCGATGATGGAATGAAAAAACATTCGCGACGGATAAATTATTTAGCTAGAAAATTCTCTATTTCCTTCGTACGAATTACATCACTGTTGTGCTTCCATGGATATTAAATCAATATGCTTCGTGACTCTCTGAAATCAAAAGCTTCATTTTCTAAAGAAAAGAAAGACACATTATAAACGTCTGTGAATTGATTTATATAATAGTCTTCTTCGCTTTCTTTACGCTTATCATTTTCCCTTTGTAGTCTGACAATTTTTACGCTACGATTAATTCAGCGTACTTTTTCAGTGATGTTCTTTGAAACGAAAAGCTGTTGTTTCGAAAGAAAAATATTATAAATGTCTATGTATTCTTTTTTTACATAGCAACCTTCTATTTTTCCTCTTCTATGCGTTTACCTGTGAAAATCGAACAAAGTGAAACTTTCTTTTTAAAACCGAAAGCTTCGTTCTCGTAAGAAAAATATTATGAATATCTTTGAACGTATTTACACAGCGACCTACTTCCCTTTTTCGTTTTTTTTTTTTTTTTATCGTTAAACAAAGCGAAACTTTTTTATACTATATCAATGAACGCTACTGCGACAGCGCCCCGTTAGAGTACAAAGGATTCAACTTTTTGTTAGGGTAACTGAAAATTCTATCGAAGAAAGCCAATGTATAATTTTTAATTTACGTAGCAGTTACGGTTTAATTATACTATAGCTGTTCTGTTAACAGGTCAATTTCGTTTTACCGCATGCTGCTGATGCCTGAGACTTCAAGCACAGTTACGAATGCCACACGCGAACAATTTGTGCGGTTCGAGCTACAGCTATGAAAGCTTGTCGCTACTAGAAAAACGTCGAGGTTGCTGTAACTTCGTTCCTATCGAAATCGATGCGTCTATTCGTGCCGTTCACGGACCAAAACGATCAACTTCGCTCTACGAAATTTTAGAAATTTCACCGCCAAACTATCTTTATAACTTCATCAATTTTCTCTGTTTTGATGTTGATCGAATTTGGCAAATGAGCGGTTCGTTTATCTCTTCGTAAAGCATTCCCAATTGTCGCGCAACTTAAGTAGATGTCCTTTGTTAAGAGATCCCCCATTTTATTATTTCGTTCGACAGGTTTCTTAAATCACCTGTACAGATACCGCGTTACGAACCGCGATAGACGAAACGCATGCATAATACGCAAGTTTTTGTACATTTACACGTGTATCAACGACTTACAGTTAGATGTGTGCGGATGGACAGAATTGTCATTGTATCTGACGGGTCTTAAACGGATTGGAAGAAACGGCGCGGGTTCGATTCTGGATCCTGATATTATCGCGATGAAGTTTCATAATTGGATATGATAGAACTATAATAGGATACAGGGAGTGCCAGTACGTAATCGTAGTACAGTCGACGACGATGTTAATTCTATGGGAGCAAACAAATTGGAAATAATAGGAAAAGCATAGAATTAAATTTTCTCATACGAGCTTTCGTATCCGATAAAATCGAATTTCATTGTTTGTTTAATCGATTAACACGAACTCGATTGATTACCAACTGGGCACGAGCAAGTAATTAATAGGAGTAAGTAAACATGGAAAAATAAGTCAGGAACGTAAAATGAAATTTTTCTATGGCAGACTTCGTTGTTGAGAAAATGGAGTTGCAAAAATGTTTAGTTAAAAATTGGTCTGCAATCTTCCGAATTTCATTTTCTCGAAAACGAAACGTCAGACGAACACAGTTCATTCTACTTTCTCGACTTTATCCGGACTACATGGATATCCGCACGCTTCTAATCAAAGTCGATTTTTTAATTGCGCGTAAGGTGACGGCTGCCAGCCCTCCGTACCTCTTCCGTTTATTTTCTGCTACTTCTGCTCTTCAGACATGTAGAACACTTTTCTTTGACTTTTGGTTGGGTTCTCATTCAGTTATCAGAACGTCGGCGAGAAACTCGGTCAGTTCAGCAAGGCGGTCACCGAGAACACTTTGTAAGTACACAAGCAATCGTGTTATCCTTTCAGATCCAACATTTCTTCCATCGACTGTTAACCGTTATCATCTTCAACTAAAATAAGCTTCTTTTCTTCTTTCCTTTCTTTTCTTTTCTTCATTTTTCTTCCTTAGAATTCTCAACTGGTGTAGCGCGAGTCAGATCGTCGATAAACGAGTAATAAATAGATAATTGATCGAGAAATAGTTCTGTTAACAATTAAAGAACACACAGGGAAAACGTGCTCACATCGACATTATATCGTACAAAATTACGTGATTACATAACTCAGATGGAGATCTCGTTAAACTCAAAGATGCGAGCTTTTTAGGAACACCTGATGAACGTAGTTTCGTAACGAACCAACGATATAATGTAACGACGATCGATATTTCTAAAACGTCCGAGAAAGTGGTGAACAGTTGTTGCCACATATTTCAATAGGAAAATTAAACGACGAAAGAGAAATTACTAACATGAAATTGCTCGATATCTCGAATTTAAAAATCGTTCCTCCGTAAGATGAGTAAAACCTGTAGCTCCTGTAATCTTCCATTCGTTCTGCATTACAAGAGTACCAAAAACAATCAGCGACAAGTACAACGCGCTGAACGTGGAAGAACATACGTTACGTTTGCGAGCGACCTGATCGTACCGCACCATTTGAGGGTTGTGTCCGAGAGAAATTTTGGATCACGATATTAACGCGATTTATACGTATTAGACATAACTTCCTTTTGCCACGATATTCCCTTGCACGTTGTCACGCCACAGGCGCAAAATTCACAACGCTTCAGGTTGTTCTAATTGCTCTAACGTAGCCGAAACGAAGTACGTACAGAGATTCGAGAAATAATCAGATAGAAAAATAGAAAGGCACGCACCGCTAAGCTAATTAGTGTCCAAGATAGAAAGTCGGTGTATCGACCTCGGGTTGCCACGAAACAGCGTCTTCTGTTAGCCGCTTGCGTAGAAGTAACGATAGCAGAGAAGCATAAGCTTTTATAATGATGACAATCTAACGACGAGCACGGAATGCTTGTGAATAATGCGATGTAAATGTGTAATTACGAGATTGCGGAGCTTGCCGTGTGTGAGAAAGTAAAATGCATGGCATATACATCGAGCTTGAGTCATTATCGAAGTCCCGAGCAAAAGCATCTGTGACCACGGACAACGCGACCTTGCCTGGACAGAACAAGTTCCGCGTAAAATGAATATTTATCATTCTCCTCCTTCCACAGATTCCAGAAGACAGAGTCTGTGTTCAAGACCACGGCTGAGAAGACGACCAGCATTCTTGGCGGCTTCGGAAGTGGATTATCCATGAAGCTCGGCCAGATGCGTAACTCCGACAGCTTCCGTTCCTTGGAGGAACGAGTTGGATCTGCCTACGAGAACATGAAGGTTGTTACCGACGATTGAAAGAATTTTCCGCTTTTTCTTTAGCCGTTTAGAAAAGCTTCCTTTAAACCTGTCGCGTTTTTTTCGGCCCATTTCTAGATTGTTGGTTTTTATGCGAATTTCAAATGCTTCCTAATCTTGGCAAGATCCTTTTCGTCGTTTTATTCGTAGACACGGCTCCACCAAGTTTCGTTTAAAAAATGATAACGCAAAACTTGCAAAGCCTGGCTTTTCAAACTGTGGCTCATGACCCTCTTAGTTTCCTTAACGTGTCCACAATGGTCGGAAGAAGATAGCCAAGACCCGATTTTAATTAAGACACGTTATTAGAGCCCCCTGTAAATGTTACATTCTCATGAACCTTTTGGATTTTTATTCTACGTAAACGATCATACGCGTTAATGATTCTTAAAGATCTTAATAATAAAAGAACACTTGTCCTATATTGGATTTATACGTAATTTGAGCATATCACGAAAGAGAATGAAATAATGCGTACTAATTAGACTTAATAGACGAATCGTGAATAATTTCGCTGTATGTAATTTCATTCTTCGTATTCGTTTTAATTTACACGTGTTCAACTTTACCACGCGACATTGGTACAATGTCCTTTCCAACTTGTGCGTCGTGATTCTCTTGGTCTTTGAAATGTTTTATTTTTACAGTGGCTATTCTTAGTTAGTTGACAATTGTTTAATTTAATAGAGCCACGTTGACGTATTTTATGAACAACGTTAGCATTGATTTGCGTTAAACGAAAGAAAGAAAACATAGTACGCGAGTGCGTGTAAGGATGAACGGTGTTGTGTGTGCGTGTGAATATGTAGAATTTTGCATCGATGATAGAGCGGATGAAGATGCGAGAACGAAGAACAAATGCGGATCGGATGACAGAGGTTAGTGAAAGAAAGGAATCCGGCTGTTTCGTATGTAACAAATTAACAGAACAGGATCAAAAGAGATTTGGGAATAGCTGTTCTGTAGCTTTTGAAAACGGACGCCGAAGATAGTTAATATCGTACGTTATGTTTCAGACGAAAGTCGTGCCTTCAAGATCCAGCTCGATGCAAAGCTTCAATGAGATGCTCCGAGACACTGAATCGTTACGCTCGGCACCAACAGCTACCAGCCCGACCATTCCGGAAGACAAGCTTCTGTCTTAGAGTTGGGCATCTCGAGTTTACATCGATTTCTGCCTCTTCTCTGCGTAACATGCTGACGCGTCGATTCACGATGCCGGTGTTTCGCCCTATGCTACAAACTATCACTTTCCACTGCGTATTGCTATTAATCAGGGCTATGCGATGTCGTCTACGTAATCGAACGTCTATTAAAACGAAATAAAAAAAGTAAAAAAAAAAAAGTCAAGTCAGTCGTGGAAAATGAGTTGGCTTTGCGGATATCGATCGATATGATACAACGATTCGAACAATTTGTGTCTTTTGGATGTTTCCTTGCGTGCACAAAGCTGTATAGGACATTGAACGTTGTTGGAATTGAACTCGCAATTTGATGTTTCTTCGTGATTTATTAAGTTGCACGATATGCCCTGTTGAGAACGGAAAAGCTAATTTGTGATTCTTTTTTTTTCTTTAGTGGTTATTCTTGTTTATTTCTTTTTAATGAATTGATTTTTAGAAATGTGTGGAGAAATCTTGTTGATTTTTAACACGTGACGTTTCTTTTCATTTCTTTATATTTTTTCCTTTTTGTCGTTTAAAGAGCGTGCAGGATTTCTGCGTTAGTTGATCTTTTTACGGTGACAAGCTTATCAGCGTTGTATCGATAGTTTGCGTTTCCTCGTATCGGGAACATGTTACTCAAGAAGATGGCAATTGATTTCTTTACTTTATCGAACTTATTTGCACTACAGCGATTTTAATAACGTATAATATAATATATCGTTGGATACGTACCTTAACGTTTAGCGGTTCAACCTGTTTTTGCACCACGAATTCGTGAAAGTAGGCACACACGCTTTGAATAGATATTTTACTCTGGTGGCGTTCTCGTCCTTTTCCGGATATCGATAATCTTAACATCAGAAACGATACCTCGATGTATTCCTATGACATACGAATTCTGACTATCAATCTTCTTCGATAAGACTCGTGCTTCGACAATACTATCTATTTTCGTGTGATACAAAATGATCGACCTCTATCGTGCAGTCTATTTGAAAATAATTCGAATTCGTGCAGTAACATTTGTAGAGTTTCCAGGATTACTTTACGCGGGACACAGGTGGCCGCCATTGTTTCACGATTATTCGATTCGTCTTAAATATTCCCGAAAATATTTCTTAATAAGTATCTATCTTTGTACGTTGATAAATGTCCTTATAATTACGTTACGAAGCATTTTATAACTCGTTGCATTTAAGCGAGACTAATATCGATCTTAAATAACGAAGCTGTTATGGCTATCACGACCATGTTATTTCGTTCAAAATCGAAATCTTATCGTTGTGAGAGTTACTAAACGCGATACTGTTATACATGTTCGCAATGAATCAAATTCTTCAGCACTATGCTTGAACATATAGAGAATGGTCGATAAGTCACTTTCCCATTTAACAGTTGTATAACTTTCTTTATTGTATATTTTTAAATTCTTATTTCAGACTTTTGAAAAAATTTATAACGGAGGAACAAATACAAGCCTTAAAAAGGAAAGAAGAATACGACCCGATTTCTTTTTGCGACATAACATTACACCAAACTATAATCTTTACACAATGCAATTCTCGTTGATGTACAAATCTTGAGTTTCCACTGCCTCAAAATCTGTTTTATTCTGATAATTAGCACACCCATTGAATTGAAAATGCACCTGGCATCTCGTTAAAACAGCGTTAGAACAATGGAGCATCGATTTTGAAAATAAAATTCGATAATTTTTATTCGTTGCTCTGTAATAATTGTCTTAACGATCGTTGTTAACTTTTCTATTATAAATCCTCAAAAGTCTTTAAAAATTCGAAACGTGTATTTAAGGATATACAACGAAAAAGAGTTTCATACGACCGATCAATGGGAAGGTGAGCTACGCGTTACACTATATTAAGAAGAATTGTTTTTGCCTTGAAGAGTTTATGAGGATTATAAGGATGGCTTGGTACGGTAGTCAATGGTACAGCGAGGCTTCCCGTGTTCCGTGATCATTGAGCCTTAAGGACGACTTTTAAAGAAACACGTGTAAGACCGATCTAATTGCAAATTGTCTAGGAAAGCGAAGAATATTTTTTACTAAGCTCTAGAATGAAATTATGTGGCGCGGACGCGCGATAACCAGAGCGCGTTTGCTTGTTTAAGAAATTCGTTAATTTAAGGAGTCGGACACAGATATTATAAATGCATATACATAAAGCATTTTCTGCCTATTTAACGAACTCTATATGTCACTGAAACTGGATCTAATCCCTGCGAATGTGTCGTAAGATCTGTGCTCGTATCGTCATCGACAACCTGCTACACGATCTACTTGTTCATATTGATGAATAAATTATTTTGAAAAATGCTACACGTGAAGAGCGATTTTTCACCCGTAGTACGGAGCGTGACTAAACGTTTGTTACATATTAAAAATCTATGTGTGCTTCTTAAGTATATGGAACTTATTCGTACTTATAATGCCAATTTAATAATATATTTTTTATGAAAATTTCTGCAGTTTCCCTTTCTTTTGCTAGTTTCAGTAGGATCTCTACGATTTCTAGTTAATTAGATAAGATTGTTCATTTAGATTAAGATTATTCCACGGAATATTATTATATATTTGACAATCATTTTCTACGTAATTCATTATACATTGGCACTGTGTGATTATTAATAGAAATTAGAAATAATTCTTTATTTTATGATTGACTTTTTTCCCCTTTATACAGAATGCAGAATGTTTCAGAGTTTTTTTTTTTTTCTGCGTTACATGATACAGTGTGTCATTGGAATAATCTTGCATATTGTTTAAGTATATATGTACTTTGTATGATATTTTAAGATTACCGTCCTAATATAAGAAACAATTTGTGGAAACTACTCTACTTTCGAGTGTTCCAGTTTCCTGCTTATAATAAATGGACCACTTTATAGACTATCTTAACCATCGTCTTATATATTTATTTTCAAATAAACCTCGTTTTTGTAAATTCATTTCTTAGTAAATTTCAGATACCCGAAGCGCAAGAAACGAATTACTGGGATTTCTTACTTATCATGGTCTTTAATAATATCTAAACAAGAAGTCGCATATTTTAGACAGAAAATACAAAAATGAAATATAACTTGAACACGCGCACGTGCGTATCAAATTCGCTCGGCAGTAGTAAACGGTATTCCAAGTAAAGTGAAATTTCTTTGCAGCTACTTTTCAAGTACTTTTAAAAGTACGAGTTCCGGTTTATATTAAACTGTAACGTAATTCTTTCTTTTTATTTACGTCTTCTACGAAACCTTTTATATTAAAAGAAGAAGTAAAAAAAGATGGAAAGCAATACGGCTAGGAATTTCCTAGCACACGTTTATCCACGTTCGTGAGTTTAAGCTTGTGTATCGTATTGCAGCTCATGCAGAAACGGACTTCGACAAGAAAGAAGTCCTTGATTTCGATCGATTTCCTTTTAATGGTATTTCTGAAAATACAATTTAATGATAACTATTAAATGAAATAATTATAAGTTAAGCGTTAATCTTTAATACCCGAGTATATTAATTGCTAATTTTTGTATCTGACAATATGCCTGGCAAAAGTGAAAAATATTACCTGCAAATCTGATGCTTTCTAGTAACATGCAGTATGTATGGAGACGACGTGGAGTGCCTGGATGGATGGTACTTCACGATAAGGATCAGTTGGGAAGATACATACACGCAGCATTAAAAAAAGGAATTGGTCAACTACTTTATTGCCATTCTTCACGTGGTACAAAACATAGTTCGGGTGCGTACGAGCACGCTTAAGTACAAAACAAAAACGATCCTCTACAAGTAGTCTTCTCCAGCTGCATGGCGAGAGCAAACAAGTAGAAAGGTAAGAAACAGAGAAAGAGACAAGAGTAAAACGAGATGAAGCAGGGAAAGATAGAGAAAAGAAATTTAAAAAAAAAGAAGAGAGAGAGAGAGAGAGAGAGAGCTGTGTTAACGTTAAATGCATACATATCTGTATATGTATCTGTATACGTATAGAAACGTGTGTCTGTGTGTGTATATATATATGTGTGTGTATATATATATATTTACGACTTCGTTAACAACATAAAATGTAATTATTCACATAACACAATAATCTGCGATCTATAATATTATAACGATCTGTCTTTTGTACTGGATAGGCCAACACGTACAGTTTCCTATATACATATAGTCGAGATTCTTTAATAATGTTCCTTTCTTTCGTTAATCTTCGTTTAATTACCATATAATTCAATGAGAAAGAAGAATCCATTTATGAGTAATAAAGAGCGAGCTTGGCCTGTCGCTTTCTTTCCATCAGGCACCGTGCAGCCCCGTTTGAGTATTATTTAGTTTATTCGTTTAATTATTTATTTATATTGAAAGTATCTCGTAACAGATATATCTCGTTACCATGGTAACCTTGGAATTGGGTTTGCCATCTCGACAACGGCCAACAATATCGAAGTTCTCCGTTGTCCTTTAAGATTAGGCTTCGTATTAACTAAGGTATAGGGTGTGAGAGAAAAAGATGATACATATATATATATATATATATTTATCTATAACATATGTATATATCTATAAACACATGGGGGAGTAACGTTAAATTAAGAACGCAGTGCAGCGTAATTGGAAGGGATCGTTTTATAATACAACGGTACCTTGAGTATTATTCGACGTGAACAAATCGGCGCGACGGCTCTCTCAACGTCTGTCGTCGTTGAATCACGCGGTAACGATATAATTATGCTTACGATTAAGCGAATCACGAGTAACGATTGTCGTTGATGAATCGCAGTTGGCGGGAATCGATTCTGTGCCGAGAGGAAATTCGCTTCAGCCTCCATTGCTTATTCAAGTCGTTAACATCCTTCGCAGTTTATTTCAAGGAACAATTAACAATATTTCTTCTTTCTTTCTTTTTTCTCTCTCTCTCCTTATTGTAATCTCTTCAACGTGTCGAGAATTAGCCAAAGAAGAAGAAGAAGAAGTAGAAGAAGATAGCAATGTTAAGATACGTTATTAGAGTTGCTGAAAATGTTACGTTCTCACGAACCTCTTGGATTTTTATTTGGCGTAAACGATGCTACGCATTAATAATCCTTAAGGATCTTGTCCCGTAAACGCGTAAGGTAACGCGTCCCATATCGCATTTGTACGCAGTTTGGGCACGTTACGAAAGAGAGTGAAATAATGCGAATAACTTCACGTATACATTACGATCTATCGTTTCGTATATAGACACTAAGATTGCACTTTTAGATCGAATAGGCGAATTGTAAATAATTTCGCTATGTGAAATTTCGTTATTCGTTTACGATTTAATTTACATCGATTAAACTTTGCTAAGCGGCTCTAAGTATAACGTTATACCGACTTGTGTGTAAATATCACGTCTCAAACATCACATTTCTTTACTTTTCCATCACGTTTACAGAGTAGCTTTAGTACGATGTACTTACTATCGTATACTGTTTGAAATTTTTCATACATTCTTGCAACAATTTAATTCGATAAGTTGCGAAAAGTCTGAATGGCTTTCGTTTATTATCCACATAGAAACCGTTGAATATTCGTATGCACCTGCTTACATTCCAATCGATGGAAATTAATTCTGCGCAACTCTCACTCTACAACAAAGTGTAGCAAAAATGTACGAAACAATCCAGATGACCTGAAACAAAAAGAAAAAAAAAAAAGAAAAGAAGAAAAAGAAAAACGACCTCGCAATTCGCACACAACGTTCTCGACCGATTTAGATCCCAGCGTTGCACGAAAGACTTTCTTTCTATTCGCGGACAATAGGCTCACGGTCCGAGCAGATCTCGCATGCAGACGCGTCTAAGATGCGGCAAGCCTTCTTTTTCACGGCAATAAAATTCACCTATGATAGTCGGGCCACGACATTATCCTCGTTTACCCGATTCAACCGTGGCGACCTTTGCACGTGAACGTTGCACCTTTCCGTGCAATCTTCCATCTACGGAGGCCATTGTTGCTGTATCTCTCGTTGCTCTCGTGGTTCACGGCGAAAGAGAGACGGGGGTGTGGCGCACCTTCCTCCTACCTTTGGAAGGTTAACGCGCTGTAGCGGTATATTAGTCAACCACAATGGGCTGCGGATGTCGTTGAAAAATTCCGGGACCAACCGGGACGAATACATCGTTCCGAGATTTCACCACGTTCTTCGATACTTTTGTTTCTCGTATCGATAAATGTACAACAGCACCTTGACTATCCGAACTGCTTAATCACCGAGAAATCGGATAATCAAATTTTTCGCGATCGAACGACTGAAATTGCGGCATATATTACGTACGTCTCGATTATTTTCCTCTTGGTGTTTCTAGATTTTCCGAGCCGACGGATTAGATATTTTTGCTGAAAATTCGCAAGATTAATCGCATCCATTACGTATGTTCATACGAAGCTTGTTATTTCTTCTAACGTGTAAATTCATTCTTCGCTCTTGAAGTCTAGACATTCGTCAATGGCTCATAAAATACATAAATCGTTTGTATCTAAAGGCAGGAATTCCGTGGCTTTCGTCTTTTATTCGTTACTTTCAGCTCGTTCTTTATAAGCGTCCCAGCAACAAGTTAATTAAAGGATCGATCTGATTAAAGAACCAGGCCAATTAGAACGACACAATAGCAAAGCAACGAATCACAGCCGTCTTCTTGGCTACAAGGCGAAATCGGCGGATCGATTACGGGCGTACGATTCTCTGTGTGTATAGATGAGAGGCGATTAGAAGCCGGGTGGGTCGCAATCTGACTTTAAATTGGTGAAAGCCGCGCCGCTGGTGACTTTAAACACCGGTTGTAACCCTTATAAGGCGGCTCTCATCATATCAAGCCCCAAGAAGCGTATGGTTGCCGTCAATGGTGTCCGTGCCACGGGCTTCGACTAACGCGATTTTAAAGAACAGCTATAAAGAAAGAGGAACGAGGCTTAATCACGAGCACACGCCGATTAGCCGTAGCCTGCTATCGATCTACCTCGTAAATAGAACTCCATGACGTTTTTTTCTGACCGCCTTGGACCGGCCCATTAATTGGAGCGCCGTCCATTGCACGCGTTTCTCTTCCGTTTCTGCCTTATTCCTCTTTCAAGCTGCTGCTGCTGCTGCTGCTACTTGAAATTCTTGTGCTACAATATATTTCGATGTGTCGCGGCTGGCAAAATAAAATACATAAAATTCGAGCGGCAGTCAACCTGTTAATCGAATTAGCGTTGAAACTGTTAGACTAAAACGTTTCTTCTAACGTAACAATTTATAAACGCACGATGCTCATCCTGATTTAGTTCTGATACTATCGGTGAAGTTTACACGTTGTTCTACCAGCAATTATTCATAAAGCGTACGGAAAGAATTTGAGCATCTCGGTTTCTAAACAGTAAACTTTAACGAGGTTAAAATATTTGGTGTGCATCGAACGATATCGATGAATTTTACATAAGACTGCTCCCTCGTAGTTCATTTTATGCTGTTTGAAATGTCATAAGTCGGGCCATTGCGGACAGTTTTCATTCCTGAATAATTAGAGTCGTTGCTCGTGTCACACTTTGAATTCGCGACAAAGGGTACGGTACGGATACGTCTTATAAATGAAAGATAATACCGCAACTAATTTCAAGAGATTTTGAAACCTTGTTTGTAACGAACAAAGTTCATCGACTCACACGACATATGGTAATTCTAAATTATCGAATCGCGTATATAACACGCAAAATGTATCGAGTATTTAAAAGAGGAATTTACAAAGAATATTTGTATCTAACATTTTAGATATAATTGGCAATAACTTTTCTTATAAATACAATTGCGAATATGTGAGAATAAAGAAAGAAACTCGATGTGGAAACAATTTCACGCGAAAATGCGCTGTCTGGTATGATTTTTCGTTACACCGAAATCGCCAGCGTTACGAAACAAATTTTCCAAAGACACCTGCGCAATAATTCTCATCGAGCCAGGTTTCACGCACCAAAGAAAAAAAAAAAAAAAAAAGAAAGAAAAAATAACGATAGAAATACCTTGCAGCCACATTAATTCCAATTAAAATTTACGCTCTCCATTAATACCACACAAGTTGCATTTTCACTTCCCTCTTCGCTATTTTGCTTAACCTTTAAACAACGAGATAATGTTCTCTCCGAATGGCCTTCGTTCAAACCTTACAAACTTGCAAATGCACGAACAGACGTCGTTATCAGATATCTACCCAGCCAAATCGAATAACGTTCGATCGCAACTGTGTTCCTAGTGGCGATAGTCAAGAATGAGTCAATTAAGCGAGTTGCTATGATCGAGTCAGCGGCTGTACGTTTTCCGACAGGCGTGTTCCAAGTAGTTCGGCTTAATTAAAGCGATAAAGAGATATCGGGACAAGATATTGTTACCGCGATAACGTATGAAAATACGTTTGACCGCCGTTTACGATAATTCATCGCTGTTCGCTAATTATGCGCTTAATTAGAATATTTGTACGTCGGGGGCTTTCCTGGAACTCCCACTCGGCACATGGACATCGACTTCATCGTGAAATCGTGATAGTTTCTTTCGTTGTACGATTTCTCCTTGTCTCGTTTTTTCTTTTCTTTTCCTTTTTAATTACCGCTCTTGTATCTTTTTTTACTTTTGAAATTTGCCAAAGCAACGTTCGTTAAGTCGCGGTACGACGTTGTCGAACTGCTGGACGGATTAGACTCGCGAGAAACGAGGCTTCGCTTTTCATCAAATTCGTAGAAATTCGCAGAACGTGATACGTCATCATTCGCAACTGTCATCGATTCGTCGATCGCTCCATAGCAATTCCGATTTCGGAATTCTGATGTTATCTTCCGGTCGTTGGTGCTACCTCGTTAATTTCCATCGGTGTTGTTAGCTTCGTAGGAGACATCCAATTTTTGGTTTCGATGGTAATGTGCGTTTAACAGCAATGGGGGTCGCTTTCTTCAGACTTTACTATGGTTGTATTCGGTACGACCACACGCATCGTACCATGGTTATTTAGACCTTGTGACTACCTGTTTGCTAATTAACTCTTGGAATTGTTGTCGGAGTGCGTACGAGGATAAAAGAAAAGAGTATACGGCGAAGCATAGGTGTCTCCTTTCCTATTCTTTTTCGCGATTTTTTTGATGAAAAGTGGCGATGGAAAAGATTCGAGTTCTGGGAAAGAAACGTTGGAAAACAGAGCGAAGCGATCGCGTTAACAGCCCACCTTCGAATTACAAGTCGATAACACACTAACAACGAGAGAGTTATCTCGCTGCTAACCGAGGCAGCAATCAGCCGGCAACACGTTCTTGCCAGTTGACTAATTCATCGTGGATGACGCGAAGCGCGTCTTCCCTCCCATAGACTGGAAGAAAAGATGGAAAGAATTTCCCGTCGTTAGTGCAACGAGATATCGTTAGAACGAAAGTAACGGACCTCGACGTCACTGGTCACCTTGCAATCGTCATGGCAGCCTGCAATGGTAAATTGGCTACGCGTCATTAATAGCAGGCTCGGCGAATTACCACATCACCCTTCGATAATGTCAGCCACTCGATCAACGAGAAAACTTAGCAGGAACTCTGCAACATTAACGTTCGGCTACTGGATGTAACGTGGGTCGAAGAAACGCGTGAGTTGAGAGCAGTCTGGTTTCAGTGAATATCATAAACGATGGTCTGGATGACGTTGATACATCCTTTCCTGGAATTTTCTCGTCTTTCGCGGCCATTTCCAGCATCTCGTTGACAGATGTCGATGTCGAGTGGATTTTATGATCGTTTTAATTTATCGATTAAATTTCAGATACCGACCACTTTGGTACTTGGACCATTGAAAATGTCAACTGTACGGAAACGTACGCGCCACAGTTAATTATCGTTCACGCGTTATCTCGAAGAGGATAGTCGCTGCGAGGCAAAGGCGATGGAAAGGAAGAAGCTAGAGAGCGACCGATGCCTATCCTTCGATCGGCAATTACCTTGACATTATCCGACCGAATCGGTAAAGAACGGTCGGCGTGTAGAACGCTATCGATAATATTTCGCGATGAGAAACAGTAAATCGCTAGCTGGTCGAATTCCTTTGGCGATCGGTCGCGATCTCCGGACCAAAGTGCCACGGCCGTATCGGTTTCCTCTCTGTCACGATTTAGTCCATAAAACTGACTAATGATACCGGTGAAACGTAGCAGCAGGCAGCTAGAAGATCAATGGAAATCTCACCTGCAACTATACTTCAAAGGCCACCGAGTTGCCTTCCATTATTCTCGATAGGCAGTTTCTGACAAAGTTACGAGCACACCGATCTACGATACCATCGCGCGCACCTGCGAGAAAACGATACCTGCCCGGTCGATTATGGAACATTTTCCCTTCTTTTTTTGCGGAAACTAGCGAAACGGTGCAAGCGATCGGTAGAAACGCGAAGAAACGTAGCCCGGAAAGGAAATCGTTCTGAAAATTTTAATCTCCATACGTCTCTCGGCTAGACCAACTAGTTGATTCTGTTGGCTCAGGACGAGGCGCCGCGAAATTGCGGTCTGATAACTGCAAGGCGGTAAATTATCAATAACCGATAAAACGGACCGGTTCCATTACGCGCGAGATAAAATTCGCTATGTCCGAGGATTCGAACGATAGACTTTGGGGTCGTTGCTGGTCACCGATGTTCCACTTGCGAATGTGGATCAGATTAGGGTAATTTGCCGTCGTGAAAGGCTGTTAGTGGTTGAAACAGTGATAGGCGCGGTGATAAATCTTGGGTAGATCGAGGCAGGTGCGTGCAAAGGAAGTTGGCAGAGGATGTCAGTGTTTGAAGAAGATTTATAACTACTGAATAATAGCGTGAGCAAAGGAGAAGGAAACGAGAGAAAGAATTATCAACCTGCAAAATTTCTATTCCACGTAGAATATCGTTTGGAAATAGTATGAGAAACTTCGTTGGAACAAATGATACGAAAGACTTTTCCCTTCCCTCACGAGATAAATATATAGGAAACGATACCTAAGATTCGTATTTATATAGAGGATTTTTTACGTGAATTGCGTACAGGATTTTCCACTAGAATTTATCTTTCACCGCAGTTTTCTCCAAACCGAATTAAACTTGATCTCTTTGATCTCGAAGAGTTTGATCTCTATCTTCTCTTGCATAATAGAAGGATGACTTCTAAATACACCGAAGCCCTAGAAAATGCACACGTGTACCTCGAAGCAGCACGAATGCGGAATAATTTCCAAATTTTTATTTCGACTAATAATAACGATCTAAGTCGAGCTGAATTTAGTAGAATTCCATATCTTCCATATTTACATACTCACCGTTATACGTAACCACAAAGTAGAAATGTTTATAGGTCGAACGAAATAATCGAGAAGAAAAATGTACTTACTTGAGCGTTTGGTACGCGAAACGCACCTCTAAACCCACGAATGCCACCAACATTGGCAATCTACAAGTCACTTAGGCTGATTCTCGAAGAAACTAAATCTACCCGCATAAAATCAATCCGAAGAGAAACAATTCCAAAACCTGTGTGTAAGTTGCACACTAATCTCATGACCACAAGCGGAGCCGCTGCGAATAACATTGTCTCGCAGTATCCGTCAAATCGTCCGCTTAACCACAACCGCTACCAGTTTTCCGCGACCGCAAGAGAAATGACCACAAATAGAGCGACGTCCTTTGCAACAGAAGCAACTTTTCCGAACGATTCTTCGAGAAGATTGCCTTCCATATATGTACGGCGTGATAGCCGGAAGTCTGAACGATTCGCGAAACACGTACGAACGTGATCCTCAACATTTCGAAACTCTGTTCGTAGATCAACCTTGCAAGGCTTTAGGCTAAGAGTTGGAAAGGAAAGTGCGAGGAAAAATTGAAAATACACCGTATTTGTTGGTCTAATTTTCCAACCGCGAATGAAGATGCAAAGAGAGTGGACGTTGTTTTTGCGGAAACTGACCGTTCTAACCGCTAACTGGAAACCACAGGAAAAATGCTACGCGAATGCGAAAAAATATGTTTGAAGATCTTTTTTCTTTTTTTTGTTTCTTGATTGGTTAATAATTTAAACAACTCATCGTTGGTATGAAATTACGCAAAAATAATAGCAAGATTACGACGTATGTATATTTCAACAGAGCCGTAAATTGTCTCCTGTATGAAACCATAAAAGCTTTGCGAATGATCGCGATATAGAGAGTAAGACGAGGAATAAATTTTTTGAAGATCATGTACATTTCATGTTAGTTCGTAAAAATGTCCGATCGAATCGATTGTGGAATCGTAAAAGCACGACGGGGAATTCCTCGAAAGTTGCGCTCGAATTCATAAAACTTGGTTGAAATTCTTGCACAGTGTCGTTTGCGAAACAGCGACGATCGTAAACGGCGTGGTAAATTTTCTAAAAATCACGGTTTTTCTTTATGTCCGTAAGAGTTCGTAAAAGTCATAGCCACCGTGAAACGCGGCGTCTAACGGGAAATTGTTCAAATGATAGGTAAATTTCGTGAAAATTAACTACGTTTCGTAACACGTTTGTTCAGCTTGCGTAGGATAAAATATTTTGAAAAGGAATAAAAATTTGTTAGAAATATCGCGTTAATATTTTACTCGTGCCAGTAATCTTAAATGGAAATCTAACTTTTTCTATATCGATATTTTATTTATTTGAAAGGTGAAGATTTCTCGTAGATTTAGTATAGATCTTATAGCATAGAATATTTTGAAGAAAGAAATTGAAAAAAGAATTACCGTCATGCGAATGATCGTGAACAAATTTTCAGCTTTTTTAAATTTATTATTCTATTTACCTTAGGCAGTGAGAACTCGTAGATTTGTAATTCTAATATCGATTTCTGAGTAGGCTATTGTTGCTGTAATTAATAGAAAGTTTCGTGAAATATTCATTCAAATTATATAGAATAAATGTAAATCTTTTATGGTCGGTCTCGTGAAACATTATGAAAGTGGTTATTAAGCTGGTTGCGAAAAAGGAAACGAAAATTGAATAATTGTAAAACGAGAATGCCAAGGAGAAGTACTAATTTTCTAAACGTTTATAATTACTCGCAAGTAATTAAATTTCGTAAGCGGTTCACGCGTACTTTACGATAATCTTGAAACCAAAGTTACCTTAGAATGTATACGTCTCTCGCGAAATATCGATTATTGCGATCATAAATTTTTGCAGAATACGAATTGATTGACTACAAACAGGAGAATCCTTTGATTGTCAATGTACCGGATATTTAGAAAATTAGGTTGCTCGATAATTTAGTAAACTATAGAAATAGATCGTTGTTGAAATCATACGAAGCTTCGTATAACCACCTGTCTAAACGAATCAAAATTAAAAAGTCGTGCTTTTATAAAATTCTGCAACAACATTGTTGGGTATCTGCTTCTCACGACATCGTTATTTATCGTAAACGCCAACGCAATAGTCGTTTCTCTAAATACGTTGCACGGTATCCGTTAGTCAGCTGACCTTTGCTTCTTTGAAAGTTCATTTCTACATCAGAAGCCTATTATTATCTTTCGTACGCAGGATGATACGGGGAATCGATTTAATAAATTGAATTTACGAAAGAAAAATTGTAGGGTTCTATTAAAAAAAAAAAAAAAAAGTGTAATTGCACTTTTTGCTACTGCGTCGGTGCACTATAAAAAGACTGCACAAACTATTATATAGCTGATAGGA
Source organism: Bombus pascuorum (assembly GCF_905332965.1). Taxonomy (NCBI): domain Eukaryota; kingdom Metazoa; phylum Arthropoda; class Insecta; order Hymenoptera; family Apidae; genus Bombus; species Bombus pascuorum. The sequence continues at coordinate 14,705,335 of NC_083494.1, read as the reverse complement.
TGATAAAATTTGCCGGACAATGCAAAATTTTCCACTGCGATTAGTATGTCTATTAAATCAGATTAAAAGCGGTGCTAACGTTAGAAAGAGACTTGTAACGTTAAGACGGCTAATGATATCTAAATAGCGAGTGTATGTGGTAGTACACGTAGTAAATAGTAAAATATATTATTGCCATGTTTTTTAATAGGTAATTTAGATTTATAGCCTGGTAATTTCATTAAAAGGTAGTAAACCTTTTATCCTCATGCGCTGCAACAAATGTCCTGTACGAACCATTTTACTTGTATAACCTGTCATATATTTTTCCTACCTTGCTAATACACAATGATAATATCAACTTCACGTTCAGGTTGGCGAGTTTCTTTTCTTCGTTAATACCGAAATTCATGCCCTAAAGGATCGCGATTCCGTGTTTCGTGTGCAACGATGATATCGTTGTTCGATCAGATACGATTTCTATACGGTTTCTAGGGAGTCGATGTTTCGACGAATCGGCCCGTAAAAATTTCATCGACGTTCTCGAAAGAAAACGTTACCGAACGGTCACGAAAATGTGACGCAATTTCGCTCAAACATCAAACGTTTCTAACACGTTTCGGTTGGCAAACGTTAGGCAGCAAGCAGAGTTCGCAATTTATAAACTTGCCTACACTTGATTTATATTAATCGCTAAACCGGTCTATTTTTGCAATTTGAAGGAGTAAATTCTAATATTAAAAGACCAGAGAAATTTTACGCTAGTTAATTTGCAAGTAATTTGGCAACGCGCCTTGAAGCTATCAAAATAAATTTCGCAAAGGCAATTCAGAAAAGATATACATTCCCACTATTCCAACAAACAACCACAGCGTCTTGTATAATTCTATTTCGCAACACTTGCTGTCCTTTTAACGTTCCCATAACGAAAGGGTTGAAATTGCTCCACTAAAGCATGTCCAACAATTTCCCACTTCATTTTCCCCTCGAATGATCATCGCCGTTCACCACCAACCCGATCCACTTCTTTACATCGAAAAAGCTCAATTAAATTTCTCTCCCTCTCTTTCTCTCTACAGTGAAAATTCCAAATGGATTCGATAATCCGTACGGCGGAATCTATGTCCCTATGCCGTGAACTCGGTTCGCCAACTCGGCCGAACAAGAAATTCACACCGTCTCGTCCTTGGATCGTGAACGGCACATCGTTAATTGGAAATCGAAGTTTACGAGCGAAGATAAAACGCGATACGAACGAAGACAGCCTCGTTTCTGGCGTCGCGTCGTCTCGTCACAATGGCGTAAGAACTAGAGAAAAAGATGCACGCCGAGAATATTCATAGGAAAAGCAGGATGGAGAAAAAGGACGACGATATACACCAGGATGAGCGGTAAGTTCTTGCCTAGTTTACGTCATCCTGCTTTATTGCTTGCTTACTTTAGTTCAAAGACATTATTCGTACTCGAAGCCAATCATACGGATATCGCATTCTGGTGGTTGGAAGCTTCTGCGTGGAAATTTGTAACTCAGCAACTACAGGTTCTTGTAATTATGGCGAGGGCGGAGATTTTAAGAGCTTGTTCTTCAGGCTTCTGTCAGTCGTTATTATTAATTGAAACAGCTACGAGGAATTCTTACTTACTGACGAATTCACCAAACTGTATCGTGCACACCATATAGCGAGACGGGATTATCGAGTCACCTATGCTTCAACAGCTTCGCGCAAAACGATCAAGTTTGTTGCATATCACGAGACGCTGTTAGCCTTCGATGTAACGATAGAAGAGTAAGAAAATACCGTGTACTTTAGCATCGACTTAACTGCGAACAAAATGTTGATTCTTTTCGAAGAGTTATCGATCGATTAAGATCAATCGGCAGAAGAGTTCTCAATTGTTCGGTGGCTTGAACCGCTAGATTTGAAAATTGTGACTGTGCAAATCGTGCGATAGATTGGCGACGTAATAACAAACGTAGTGGCTTACGCGTTGGATCGTTTCGCTGCTCGTACAGATATTTTGCATCTAGAAATCGGTATAAATATTCCAACGATCAGTTTTCTATAGGTTCGAAAAGCTACAGCGCAGATGATGAAATATGCTTTACGAATGTAGAAATAGTCAACGAGAAGATTGATACAGTGAAAGAAATTGGAAAATTGTAATAGTTTCGTATTAAAACTTTATTCAATCTCCAAAACTAGATAACAACCAATGATTGATTACCATTACAATAAATAGCCAAATAAAAATTACTCTACGAATTATTACAAAATAAAGAGGCTTTGAAATATAAATTAGACAAGAGCTTGTATCTCATCGTGGTAGTGAACAGGATTTACGGCTGTGAACACGAAAGGACAATGAGCAACGCGACTTTGAACACCAAGGGAACCGCGCCGATTAAACGGTCGTTAATTGCTTGGCCGCTTAACGATTCGGCAGGGAAATGTGGTCGTGGGAAACGATCGTTGAAAGGTCAAAGGCAGTTTCCAGCTGAAAAGTCTGCTTGATAGCCGAGCCTGTTCTTCCTGTCTTTTCTTTCGGAGTTATCTTCTCTGAGCCACTGGTAACGAGGATCAAGATAAGAACCGGTGGAAGAATTGCCGTACTCTTCGTCCAAAATCAATTGCTTACTCGAGACTATTAACTGTAAGTTGGGACGAATTCGTAATTCGTGTTACTTTGTGAATTATTTTGGTTTCGTTTCGTCTCTTCCATCTTTTGCTCCTTCGTCTGCCATATCTTGACGACGGTTTTTATCGTCGATTGCACAGTATATTGAGAATTTTTCTGTATTTATGAGAAATTCAAGGGTGCGCGAACGCATCGACCACGAAGAGGTAAAACTTGAGAAAGGATCGTTCTCAACGTTATTTACAACTCGATGCGAATGAACAGTCTTCGGCCAATTGATTTTGTACGGAGTGCGGTTCTTACGTTTAAACGAGAAACGTATTAACAGAGTGGACAGATACGATCCACGAATTAATAAACTTCCGAGTGAGAAAAGAGTATTCGTCCATTAGCTGCAAGGTCAAAGAAATAACCGCGAAAGAAAAGAAATGGAAAATGAAATTTACTATAAAAGGGGAAGGAAGATTTTCTGATGAGGCGGAATGTCACAGGCAGCTTCGGGTTCCAACATCTATCGAACGAATGAAACGAGTGCGGCGTATTTTGCATAGTTGAGAATTCGCGATAGAAACGCTTTGAAGCTTTACAGAGCTGAAAGGGGAATTTCCGTGGGATCCGAACGAGGCTCGTGTGAACCGATCAGGCTTTTTAAGAGTGTTTCGAAGGTTAAATTCTTCGCAAAATCGTGCGTCGAACGTTTCGCTTTCACTCTCTTACGAATAACAGACGGCGGGACACGCGATCGCCAGGTTAAACCAGGGACGAGCGTGGTCTCGCGCGTTGAGTATGTATCTAAATCACAGCTCGTGCTACTAATTACTTCTAAACTCTTATATATCTCTCTCTCGATACTCTGATACTTACCGTTTTCTACGTTACATCCGCTATAGTCTACTATATGTCTCTGTGTGTATACATATATATATATATAAAAAAGAAAAAAAAAGGTGACAGAAAAAAAGAGGTGAGAAAGAAAGTAGAAGAAGGAGGAGAATAAAAAGAAGAAGAAAAAGAATCTTCTCTGTAAAATATCTTCAACGTTAATATCTCGTAGCGGTATTTTAAATATCGATCATCATCGTGTACGATCATCGTCGACGTGGTCGTTTTCTTTTTTTTTTTTTTCTTTCTTTTTCTCGCTCTCTCGTTTGAAACAGCAAACAAGTCGTTTTAGGAACAACAATTTCACCAAGTCGTTTCGCGTTGAACCACCGTCGATCGACGATTCGACTATAGCTCGTTTGAAATCAATTGATCGCTCAAGATCGTTTAACAGACTTCCCCCACCCATCACGTTACTTAAATCCTTCGACGTTCTCTCTTTCTCGCGTTTTCATACTTTTATTCGTCTCTCTTTTTCTCTTCGCTTTTATACTTTTACATTTCCCGTCATTTTCTTCCACTGTTTTTTTTTTTTTTTTAAGACACGTTAAACGACCTGGATCAATCGATATCGAACGAGGAATAATTAATTATGAGAATAAAAAAATAAATGGCGATCTATGCTCGCCTGCTTAACCTAATCATCGTGAACTTATCGACCGGAATAACACGCTTCGTAACGAGCATCAGCAATGCGAGTTTCCAAGCGCGTGCACTATTCACAGATCGTATTCGTTAGAAAAATCGAATGATACATCCAGAAATTTATATCGGCGCGTGGAACAGCTATGCAAGTCGTCAGAAGCTTCGTTCTCCAGCGGATAAATTCACGACACGGGATTCGATCGCGATTCTAAGGACGGTATTCGATTAAGAAAACGTTGTTACGCGTGAGACAAGGGTACGGTGCCTGCAAGAGATATAGCGAGGTCGTAAAATGAAACGTTAGATTCGGTTAGACGGTGGTACCGACACGTGTTTCTCAAAGGCAATTTCTATCATCGTTGTTAAATTTAACGACGTGTTATAAAACCTGAGCTTGCAGAATATAAATTCATCGATTACAAGAACCTCCTTTGTTTTAAATTATCCTAGTCTTCTTTGATCATCGTTAGTAGATGCAACGATGTGATAAAATCCTAGCTCGCGGAATATAAATTCGGAATAAGTTAATGCTTAACAAACATAACGTGAAAATAAACAAATGCTTACATGTGTTAATTAGAAAAATCCGTATAACACAAGTTAAGCTTAGTTTCGATACACAATCTCGGCTATGAGTTTTCATTTCAAGTTACATAGATCACTATAGATGTGATCTTCTATTTCAGAAAACAGATCTTTGAAAGTATACAGCAAAGGAAAAACTGCTACTGACAACGACTTGACGTCGCTAGACCCTAACTGAAGCTCTAGATCCTCTATCAATGTGTTCTCGAACAGTCTCTCAAAACGTCTCAAATTACTCGATTCTCGAAGTCCATAAACTTCTATTTCTTTGCAAATTTACGATATCGCTATATCTCTTGCAACGACCACACGCGATATCGGAAACGCCTAGAAAGGAAAGCGTTCGAGGGAGCGTTCCGCGACGTGGCTCGCCGAAGCCCATGCGTTTTATGAGGATCAGCTACCAGCGGCTACCAGTTCGCTCTATCTGGCGTAACTCACGAGCACCGCCGCGTGCAGCTCGAATAAATATCCCGGATCGTTTTCCCAATCGGCAGGAAATTCTCTCTAAGACGAGATCGCGAGACGCCTGTCAAAAAATTAGTCCATGGACGTTGGCCAATCTCGCGATCCTTGGTCATGGTTCGCTCTGTGCCGGGGGTTCCGCGACCTGTCTGGTCGTAAATCATTCCCGCGCGATCTCTCCGAGTGAACGAAGATCGTAATCGGAGAGTATGAAGAAACAGAGAGACAGAGAAACGAGGGTAGGGAAGAGCAAGAATTAAAGAGACAGAAAGAGAGATACGTAGAAGTGAATAGTAATAGAGGAAGACTCGCACGGTGTATCCTTCGTTGACCATCACCGTCGTGCAAAATCCGCACCGTGCCACCGGGAATAGAGAATGGATTAGCAACGATCGAACGCGTCCAACTGGACACTGGGAACCGGGTGTGGGCCGTCTGGTCCTCCCAATGCAACTAACTGGGTGGATTACATGCGGTCCCCGCTGGATCGACAGACACTTGGTGCGGTTGACTCCTATTTGTCACGCTGCTCGTCGTCGAGCTACTCGTTTCGCCGGATGGACTGGGATTCCCACTGTTTCCGCTGTTGCTGGTGCTACTGCCGGTCGCTTGCTGCTGGACACTGGGCTTCTGCGTCACGTGGGTCTGATAGTGCTTTGCCAAGTGCGCCTTCTGTCGGAAACTCTTGCCACACAAGGAACAGGCGAAAGGCTTCTCGCCGGTGTGAGTTCTGATGTGAACGTTGACGCTGTATTTGTCCTTGAAGCCTTTGCTACAGATACTGCAATAGTGCAGCGAACGTTCCTTGCGTTGGACGCTGCCTGGAGAACCGCCGGATGCGCCTTGCTGCGTTCCACTGGTGCTTCCACCGGTCTCTGAACCACTGCTGCCGTTGCTGGCTGCGTTCGAGTTGCTGCTGTTTCTGTTGGTACGTCGACAGTACTTTTTCGGAGCTTTAGTTGTAACCACTCTGGACGGAGTTATTTGAAGCTGGTTGGTGGACTGTTGTTGCTCCACTTCGGTTCGAGGAGCAGCTTGTTGCTGTAGAACATCCTGCTGAGCTGCTGTCACTACCGTAACCGTGCTAACTTGGCCCAGATCCGCGGGAAGAGTTATCGTTCCCAGACTCCCACTGGTTGGATCCAGCGTGTACATAACCGTTGTCGTCGCAGACACGTTGCAAACGGGCTCCAAACTGCAGTACGACTCTACCACTTCGTTGGCTATGCTCTTCAGCTTCTCGTAATCACCGGGACGATAGGTCGTTTGGTCTAACTGGGACAGTAACAGATCTTCATCGGTACAAGTATGCATAGATTCATCCTGCTGTTGTTGCTGCGCCTGCTGTTGTTGAGGCTGTTGTTGCTGTTGCTGAGGTTGTTGGTCGGACACTATCTGCAATCCAGCGTTGCTCGTCACAGGCATGGATATAGTGGATCCTTGAGTAGACGGCGAGGAAGACGAAACCACTTGGGTCGGACCTGTGTACAATTTTCCTTGAAGAGCGCTTCTTAGAAGACTCTCCGCCGAGTCACCTGCACCAACCGCGACAGCAGCCGCAGCTGCGGCCGCAGCTTCCTGCAGATTCTGATCAGAAAGCTTCCAATCGTTGTTATTATCGCCTCCTGTGCAATTAGCGCCACTGGATGATCCTCGGCCGCATAATTCCTTACTTTCGACAAATCCGCTGTCGTCTGTAGCATATTGGGAGGATGCAACAGAGAAACGATCTGGATGAAACCTGTCGTTGACTGTCCGCGACACTTCGGTCACGCTACTGGTCTGATCGTGTTCCTGCTCGGTAGACGCAGGTTCCATGCTCAGTATAGCGTCCAGGTCTAGATTGGGTCGCAGAGACCAAGAATCACTGGACGTGGGAGCTGGACTCTTGCAACAATCCAATGCATCCATAGAGTTGGCTTCGTTGTTCAACACGGTCAACGTGTAAATCGCGCCGTCCGTATTTTGTCTGTCGTTGGCTGAGCATCCTCGACCTACTCCTTGATGATGCTCGTTAGAACCTTGATGGACGCTCACGTTATCATTCCCGTGGCTCTGAGCATTAGCGTGGGCCGACCAACAGTACTTGTTCAGGTCTTCCAAGAGTATATTACAGGTCTGCTCTTTGCTCTCGTCCGTGCCCCAATAATCACAATCCGACTGATCCATCGGTGTTTGCTCGTTGCTCTGTTGAACGTTGCAGGCGCTATGGTGCGTCCTCACGTGGTGATGGTGGTGATGATGGCTGAGGGAGCCAGTGATCGTTGAGACTGGCGGTAGTGCTGTCAGAGTGTTGTTGTTGGTTTCTTTGATGAACGGCGAGCTGTGCAATTCGCGATTAGTTTCGTGTTCCTCGTGACCTTGCTGGAGGTAGCCGATGCTTCTGCAGGTGGTACGATGCAGGAAGCTTTCTTCGTCGGACACGCCGTCCGTGGAGGCACAGTGCGGTGGCGGAGAGACGACGAAGTCGAAGAAATCGGTCTTTGGCAGATCTTCCCCACCCCCTCCTGGGGCGAATGCCTCCGTTAGATCCATGGAGTAGATTTGGTACTTCGTCCTCGTGGTGGTTTTTGTTTTTGGATGGAATTCGAGGTGGCCTTGTTAGGCTGGCAGTCGCAAGTTTCAGGTGGTGGAAGGTGGATTTCAGTGATGGTAGCTGGCGTGTCTCCTTGCCCACCGCATCCTTGAGTTCGGGGGATCACCTGGAAAATAGAATTGAAATTTTGCTCAGTTGGTGGAATCCACTTGCCCTCTGTTTTATTTTTTTATACGATAGAGCTTCGTTTATTATTTATTCGAACGAAGTTTTAATATCCAATCGAACGAAATTGTAAATATTACGAATCTACTTTTCATCTAAAGATGGTACCAAAATTTTTGAATGATCACGATATAAAAATATAAAGTATGAAACGTAGATAGAGATACGTCCTTTTTGTATCATAAGCTATTAAAATATAATTTATCGATTGATATAACCGAATAACCGTATTAATACAAATTAGACAAATAGCAATGGAATTTTTCATAAAGAAAATTCGTTGGGTTGTCGATTTGGTGTACCCAGAGATCAAATCCCATAAAATCGCGGGACAATGGCGCATACCGCGACGCCGTGTCCCAGATTTTCCGCGTTTTCTTAGGCGACGGGCCAGTGAAATAGGATCGGCACCAACGCGGGCATTAGGCCGAAGAGCTAGTGTTCTTTCGCATGTTCTAGGCGTGGGAACGCACCGTGGCCGTGTATAAATTCACCGTAGCGAAGCTAGCCGGCACAACGATCAACCGTACACTCTTGGAGACAGTGGGATAGAAACAGAGAGCACGATCGACGCAGATCGACTCCCTTGAATCTCTGAACGAAGGAGAAACCGTGCCTTAGACAGAGACGGAATAAGGATGGAGAAACTAGAAGATAGACAGGCATACACCGTGAAACAGAGAAGGGAGAACGTAAAGACCGGGGACGTTGCGCATGAATATTGTGTGTATAGCGAGATTCTAATAACCGGGTCTATCACGTTTCATTTTCCTCTAATCGCGTGATAGTTTATTCGCCTCCTCTTAAAGGAGTATGAGACCGGACCACGGATTTTTACGTATCAAATAAATATTGGTTTGGCAATTGAGTGATTTTGTCATTAGGTGATATTGACGCTTAGTTGCCAACCCAATAGTTGGCGCAACAACTTGAACGGAGAGTCGTTTCATCTATCGGAAATTCTAAATTCGATATTTTCCACGAAAATGATATCGGTGAATATTTTGTGTTACGAACCATCGATTACACGCGATATTTCTTTCACTGTTCGCAATCGCAGTCGGAACGAGTATTCATAGAACTAGATATTCATGGCCCAATCGCTAGGATCAGCCTGTATAGGCGCTGCGCCGGTGGTACGAGGCATGAGCGGCATAGGCTTGCGCAACTTCTTTTCCGCGAGCTATCCTACAGCAACGCACCGTACCAAATTAATGCGGCAACAGTGCAGACGCGAGTCGCGCGGCTAAATGCCAGCTACGGCGTATAACAATTGATCGAGGGCCGCTCGCCACCCGGATGTCCGAGGACGGAACGGTCGATCCGCGTTGCGAAACCGAGGCCTGCAATCGCGATACATCATCCGCGTTCACGGAGAAGCGATCGCGCGGCAGCTTTGTACATCCTAGTGGATCTTAGCGATCTTTATCGACTCTACAGCCCGTTAATAAAGAGCAATTTTTAGGCAAATCGCGGATCGTTATATATATATTGTTACGAAGATTTTCAGTATTCGCGCTTTACCTTCCGAAGGTTTTACAAATTCTTAAACGTCTAGGATTTCTATCACTGTTGCCGTTTACGATGGCACGATGAAAATTCGAATATTTCCTGGAAATAACGAAGCATTCTTCGAGTTTCGTTTCGAACCAAACAAAAACATAATTTACACGAGAGGTGGAGATACAAATTTCTACGATCAGAATCGCTTCTGGACGTCTCCTTATTCGAAACGTAATTACACAACTGTTAGAAGTCTGATCTGCTCTGAAACATGTTTGAAGAAGACAATTTATATATAAAAAACGCGTAGTAAAAAAGAAAAAGAAAGAAAAATAATGGAAGAAAGGGGAAAGAAGATAATGGAACAGATCGAACGAAATTGTTCGTTTCATCGATTCGTTTTTATCCTGTCGTCACTGCTGCTATCGCCACGACGAATTTTATCCCGTTACCGCAGATGGCGAAAGTGGATCTTTATCTATGATCACGTACTCGAGTACATGCTTACGCCGCAGCAGAACATCGGGGGTTGGTAACGATCGATCGATTGCGAAGTAGATCGATAGCCGGATATCGCTAAGAGCATTACACTTTCTCCGTCGGTCCAAGGGTCTCCGTTATTTTCGGTACAACGCACGGTCCTACAGAAAATGAACTTGCCGAATCGCTGCTATCATTAATCCTCGCGAGTATCTAACGAACGATCTGCCCTGTCGAAATTGCCAACGCTCTTTTTCGGGACGTGATGTCATTTTTGCTCCACGCGAGTATATCACGTACGAAACACGATGTATCACTTTGATTAATGCTCTACAACGTTCTGCTTTGCGTAACGATAACTTAGGCGAGAGATAAATAATAGCGAGCAAAGTTTTCGGTAAGGAAAACGCGGACTTGTTCCATTTTCGATGTACGTAGGAAGAGAAGAATCGAGGAGTCGAAATACCATCCAGTTGGCAACTGTGTGATCACGGATTTTGTCGTTAAATGGTAATGACAAAATCCTTTATCACTTAGTTGCCAACCCAATAAATTCGATATTACGTTGGCCCATAAAAGCGTTTGAACGTTTGTCTGGTAGAAAAGTTGACGATGTAATGTGTTTTGTAAGATGTACAGGGTGATTCACGCAACTGTAACAAACATGGCCATGTGCGTTATGAAGTTATTATGTCATATTTCCAACGAAGTATTTTACGATTATTCGTTGCCTGATGTACGTACGAGTCTGCCAATCGATAGAAAATTCTAATCAGACGTATGTTACAAGGTTCTTCAAGGCATTTCTCGACTTCCTATATACGGGACTTTATTATTAGCGATTTTGCGAGATTGCATCGCGGATAAAAAGCGCGTCTAGTGAAATACCAGCGAATAAACACATCCTTGTCCATCACTCAACTTTATTTTTGTCTATAGAAAATGATTATTCTTGGAAATGTATTTTCATCCCCGAGATATTCGAAACATTCCTCGTCGCGATGTTTGCAAAATATCGAGGATCTTGTTAGGTTGTCGGAAAAGTGTCTTTCTCTCGCAAACGTGATTTTTACAACAGTGCACCTTCGTACAAACGTGAAACCAAGTCTGCGAAGTGTCGCGGTGTTTATCTCGACAGAACAAAATGGATAATGATATAAATAATATAAAACAAGAAACATTGTGCGTCTATTATTTGCTCATAAAACGAAAGAAACTTTTTCGACAACCTAATACGTAAATCTTAATAATTACATCTCTGGTTTCCAATAAAACTTGCTCGATTTATCAGCGATTTTTAACAAACTCGTGTCACTCGACCTGACATTTTCATCTTTTTCGAATTGAATATTTTCTTCGTATTTTACGTCGTATCAAAATTCTTCTATTTAATCGTAAAATGAGAATAGAATCCAAAAGTCGACGAAAGTGTACTTGTCGCGTGAAACATCGGAGCGGTAACAAACACAATTCGACAATTTGGGTTGTGACACAGATTCGTGTTTCCTTTCGTTGCAAATAACTCGTAGGCTATCGTAATCGAAATCGTATTTACAATTACACATCGAATGTATCACAAGTTCAGCACAATGCGTACTATGGTCGTATTGCCGGTGATCTATCACAGGCAACAGTATATAATCGTCAAGTGTCTCCGCTTCATTAATTCGAGCCAGAGGAATGTCAGCGTAATGATCATCATATTGCACGATCAAACTCTCACTGTCTTTCATGCGCTTATTATCACCGTGCATTTATTACTCAACGTGTTTTGTATTTCATCTAGTACGCGGTGGCATCAATCTTGCTTTACTACAACGTAATTAAAATTCCACCGCTGCACGGATGAAGCAACCACGGTGATTGAAAACGCAGTAATAACCAAAAACGAAAAAGGAAGAATTAAAAAGAAGAAACAAACAAAAAAAAAAAAACAAAGAAGAAGAAAGGAAGATACAACGACGTTAACCCGTTACGCTGATTTTATTGTACTCGTGCGTGGAATTGTAAAAAAAAAAGAATCGCACGCCGTTAGATTAGTGTACCGATAATTTGTATACATCAGACGATGGCATTTAGTAACGATATTTATGGCGCGATACATTCCTCATGAGATACGGAATAGTTTCGTGGAATGAATCAAGATTACGACAGGAAGTATCTGTAATGGTCGTAAATGTGAACAGATCGGAGCGATTAGATGTACGGTAGCGGACAAAAGAAAGTTTTAAGTTGCAGCGGCTAATTTACCTGTCTATATGCGCATATCGGTAACTTGTGCATCAGATAGATTTATCATCGTGTTGTAATACGAAAGACAAAAGTTCGACTCGTCGAATAAGATATAGAAATAAAGGGAATCTTTAAATAAAACAGATATACGTATATTTATAGAGATAAAAATATTTGTAGAGAAAAAAAGGAAGGTTCGGTAAACCTATCAAATCACGAGCTATTTCCACTTTGTTAACTATCGTCTAATTACTTATTCCATTTCAACAATTTGCTGGCAAAACTCGAAAGGAGAAAAAGCAAAGTACGGCAAACCGAGAAACAGGAAGTGGCGTTTGCGATCGATCGGCAAGAAAAGCGAAAACAGGTGTCGCTGAGTGTAGAAAAAGGCCGCGAATTCGCGGAACCGGCGATGCTTATGGCTTCTCGTTATTCGATTTCGTCGTCCGTTTCTCCGTCCGAGATTTTTTGCATCGTGAAATCGTTGCGAGACCGCGCCGAGAGATTCACGATTCGATCGTGCCCGACTCGCCTCGGGCCGAACGATCGTTGCTGAAACTTTAGGGTCGTTCCACCTCCGCTTTCCTATCGTCGCCCACGGAACTAGATCGCATTGCGCAAAACGACGCCTGGAAAAACCAGTCTTCCACATTGTGTTCATTGCGAGCGTCGCGTGACTTTGCGTTTATCTGCATTCCTCCGTACTTTATATCTTTTCGTACGGACGTTTGAATAAATTTCGTGTCTTCGACGAGTACCCTCGTGTGTAGGCGCGTGCATACTTCTGGAAAGCGCAGAACTGCGTATACAAAGGACGCAGTAAATTACAGAAATATAGGGAACGGAAAGGTTGCTGATGCTGCAATTAGAAAACGTCTAAACTCAATTTATCAAAGTAGGCTCAGTGATCGACGTTTACACGCTTGTAGTATGACAAGAACAGCTTATAAAACGTTGGCTATTCAACTTGCAACGAGGCGATCGTGCGATTGTTTCGCGTGGAAAATATCAATGAATATCATTCGTCGATCGTAGGGTTCGTAGCGTAGAAAAGTTTGCTCGTTCGCAGCGCTGCGACGCAAAAAGCAAAAGAATAATTCAAACTATCCTTGACATTTAGCTGAGTTACCGAGTTACCGCCAGGCCAATCTTCCGTTTGCCTGTTGCCGCAATAAGCAACGCTCGTTCGTGAAAGATCGCTGGTATTACATTTTTGTTCGCCTCGAGCCCCTGCAATTTAATCACCCTTATGCGATTTTCGTGATACAAACTAAACTACAGAAATAAGTTCTTTCCTCTTTGCATCGTGCGAATACATAGAATCGCGAGATACTCGAAACGAAATTATCGCGTACACGAACGCGCTTGTTCGAACTTATCGAAAAACTTATCAAAGTTCTATATCAATTTCAGCCAAGTTATATATACAGACGTAAAAATATCGTGGAATTTTCTAATCGACCGATGGAACGGTTTCAGCGGATCGTAATTGCAATCCGATCATGAGTCAGCTTAACCTTAAATCGCTTCACTCTCGAACAACTTTAGCGGATCTGCTTTTCCTATTCAAGCTGGTTAACGGTATCGTCGGTTGGCCGGCGACCTCTCGAGTTGAGAAATTTTTACGCTCCTATGAGATCATCTGGATCTTCACGAACTTTCCTCGCGCGCGTCGTTGTACATCTGCTTTCTCGCTACTTGTATCAAAATCGTCGAATCCTAATCGAATCGTTTAGCATCGTTTAGCACAGACTTGTTCGCGAGTGACTTTATCTCAAAATCGTCAAACTTCCGTGAGTCTTCGCGGTACGGTTCCTTGCACGCTACTCTTGTTTACGCACACTCATCAGGCTTATCCCATTTACTATTTAATTTTCCATGAATATATATTGTTAAGGTTATTCAGTGGATGGAATTAAAGAAATGCGTGGGCAAACTGCAAGGTATTGAAAGTATATATATTGTGAATAGTAAATTAGAAAATATGTGGTACTATGTAAGCCGATCCAGATCCTCTCGCTAGCAACGTTACCCTGAGACTGAAACAACTGCCGAAACCAACGTCGGACGTGTACCGCTTATGGTCTTTCCTCGACGCATTCTTTTGTCTATGCGCTTTCGAAGACCTTAGGCGCTTGAGAAACCGAAGACCAGATGTAGAGTTTTCTCAGAAGTGACGATCACTTCAACATATATAATCGTAACATGCCAACGAAATGTAACGTCAACGCGCTTATACGTATACGCGCTTTGTACTACGTCAGACAATCTCGCAACGTGTTGGAACGTGTAACATCGGCATCGTCTGCGAGAAGAAACGCATGGAAAGATAATCGGTTGGAAACGTACGGGCAAAAATATCTTCGCACGATCTCGCGGCACGTCATCCGTCGAAACGAGATCGAGGTGAAACGGGCCCGAAAGAAACGGCCGGTCGAAAATTGAGTCGACCTGTCGAGGCACGCGTAAAGTGTCGAAAAAAGGAGGAGCGGACGAGGATGACGGGCGAGTAATGGGGTCAGACTGGCCGAGGATTTCGTGTATCCAGCCGGATATCGAGCTCGCGAGCTCGCCAATTATCCGAGTACGTTTTCGACAGGGGCTGGCTGCCACGTGAAGAGATAATTCAACGGGCCAAGTATCCGGCCACCGTCGATTTCATTTCCGTCGAAAACGTCACGGAAACCACGGCAGCCACAACGATCACAACCGGATCACACCGTTGAAATTAGCAGGTTTCGGCGTTCCAGGGCGACGTGATCTCAATTTCGCGTTCGATCCGGATACGTTTACGAGAAATGACGGTTGTAGGACTCGTTTTCGAAATTATTGCGACTTCTGCGAGAGGATTAAGCGCTTGTTTATGGGATTTTTGGTGCGCCACGTCCGCGTTAGGCGTCCGTTGGCCACACGGTTTACGACGCGATCGTAAGACCAAGTTATACGAGCGAGTTTCAAGATGATGATTTCTGCGTACGTTAATGTGTCGGGTCGGTGCTCAAGTTGCCGCGAATTTTTCTCCACCTGTTTAAGGGCTCTGTATTTCGTGGAAGTGATTTTGAGAAATGGTAACGGAGAGGCGAATATTTGTAAAAACGTAAGATGGGATAATGAGAGAGTGGGCTGGCCATCTCGCTGAAATAAACAAGGAATCGTACGAAACGCGTAACGTAATTTATTATACGATGCAAGGTAATTTACTTATATTAACATATTCTCCGAGGTGTCGGTAATTCATCACGGTTGTCAGAAACGATATCTATAACACGCGAGACAGATCAAATTTCGAGATACCGTGTTAAATTAAAATAAAAGCGTGGAAAATATATGGTAAATCGTAAACTTGTTTTCGCAATTTTAACATCGGAGTATAATATTTCGGCCCGGTTTTAATCTTCCATCGAACATTTTTTATTTTCCTGTAGCAATTCCGAGACGTATTAAAAATTTCTGCTATCGGTACATCGCGCCTTCATCATCGATATGGTCTTATACAAGTATACTTTGTAACAAGATAATTGCGTTCAAACTGATATCAAATTATTTAATGCAACGCAATTTGTTTAATATCCAGATATCCAATTAAATTTCTCCGGATATAAATTTATGATATAATAATGCCATTACGTGTATATATTGTACACACTGAAACGTTATTAGGTTTCCTTGGTATCTCGCGTTACGTTCGTTATTGTTTCGATGTAATTTATCGACCTGGTTTGAAAATTTTGTTTCGGTGTATACGTTCGAAAGAAAAAGCGCAATATCCAGGCACAATTGGAGTGTGTAACCAGTTTATAAAAGAAAGAGTCACTCGTGTCATGTTCACAGACGGTGAAATGGCCTTGAGCTAGCAATCCACTTTAGACAAAGAATAATAGCGTACATGGTTGACCTATGGTATAAGTCAAGGAAATCTCTCGTGATATTCCGCGAGGCCACTTTTTGTACAAACGAACTTGTTCGTTGATATTGAAGCAAATTTCCAATATAGTTCTTCCATCGGCTATGAAAATCGATAGTCTCTTTCCAATACTTTTATCCTCTCTGAGAACATCGTCCACGTGATCAAGAATATTCTGCCGTTACAAAAAGTGGAAAAGGCTTTCGATCGACGATAAATTGGAACTGTACTTGTGGATCCACGAAAAGAAGTCGTTTCGATAAGCTAGTATATTCACACGCGTTATATTACAAAAAGAGATTAACAAGCTTATTTGGGAACAAGTCAAGCCAGTTTAATCAAGAACCACTATATAATTGACACCTAAAGAGAAGTTATTAAAAGCGTACTTATTTACGAAATCGTTACCTTATCCAACATCTTCGGGCTCCTTAATGCTCAATATTTTGTCGTTTAAGTAGACGGTATGAAAGTAAAATAAATAAAAGGGAAAAGTATCATGACTGGTCGTAATGAACACGCTGCATTAAATACGCACTAATGGGCAGAAGAAAGTCTAAGAGGTGAAAACAGTACAGAAAATGGTGTAACTTTACTAAACCTAATTATACCTGATAAGATCACTAAGTAGATATTATACTCCAGAATAGAGACAACCTGTTCGGAATTTTGAATGGCCGTCCATTTATGGCACGGACAGACCCATTTAAGAAATTCCGAATTACCTGTCCTTTCCGAGCTGTAAACCTAAGGACTCAAAGGTCAGGGAAAAAGCCCGGTCGGAAAGGCACGACGGACGGACGAGACCCAACGGTTGGGGAAGAGAATCAGCGACGTACTAGGACAGTTGATCATCAGACATCGTACCGTGCGGGTGAAATACTTCACTCTCAACAAGATCTTACCACAGCCGTGTTCGTAACATCACACTTTACTTTTATACAACGAGTGCGAATACAGTGCTAGATTACTCTAACACTCGATCCATTAAACCTCCTCCACCTTGAGCGTTAATTCGTTCGAGGTACGCGATATCGACCGATCGGTTTGACCTGACCGGTTGTTCTTTAGTCGAGAATTCGCAACACAACCGTTGGAAACATGGGAAACGACGTTTATAATTTTAGGTTTAAAATCGTTCACGATCCTAATTTTCGTATGAGAAATCAACGATCTCTCGTATCCTGTCTATTGTGCTATTGGTAACAGTCTTTTAAAAATAGCTGATGAATGGTCGGAAATTTAGAAGAAAGGAAGATTATTTTGATATTCTTAAAATACTCAAGAGGAGAGCAAAGGTATATATATTCAATGCTGAAATTAAATAAAAAAGAAAAAACAATTTGAGTAATGTTAATCTACATAATAAATCTACAACTCTTTCCTCTATAAAGAAGCAAAAATATGGTCGATATTTTTTCTCTATAATCTTCGACTAGAATAAGAAAACATTCGAATAGAATAGAATAGAAAACATTGCTCAGCTCCAAAGGAATCGCCGAATGTGACTCGTATCTCTTCAATTGGGATAATCAGCGATCCTTTTCATCTTCTAATACCTTCGATAATCCCGATATCTTGGATTATTCGCGTAAACCACGCGACATTAATCTTATTACAACGAGACGCGATTCCAACGCGAGAACGAGCATACCGAGCGAGCCTTTTACAAAATACGCGAACAATCATCTCGATCTTGCATCTCGATCGATCGAAGCTCGATCCGATCGTTGTTTCCCTCTAGGTCGATCGTGTCTCGATTTTTTCTTTTTTTCTATTTTTCTTCCTTTTTTTTCAAACGATTCTCGCATAAGGCCTAAGATTAGACACACTAATTGTGTTCCACGACCGTCCTATTATCTTTCGCCTTGAAGTATTATTACACAAGATCTATTTCTCACCTTCTGGCAACGATACGATCAGCGAAACGGCCAGTTGATTTTATCCAGTCCCGCGAAAGAAGCACAGAAGGTACGTTCGCTGAATATGGTTTATTGCTGATAGTTCATGCGGAACCCACTTTCTTAACCTTCGTACCTTTCCAATCCATTATAACCGCGCGATGAATAGCATTATTGATTGAATTGAATCTTTCAATTATTACGCCGCTCGCAGATACGCGCCATTCGATCGAGGATTCGCCGTTGGAGAACGCGATACTCGAGTTCGATGACCATCGCTTACATCTCTTACGGTTTATCGAGTACGTTCCTCGAGTATTTCGAAGATGGTGTTCTTCGGATGCTAGAAAAAACCATGTCTGTTCGACTTTTTAACACTTTGACTGCCACGTTGGTCATAACGAGCAGCCACGGTTTCTCCTGTGACGCCACGCTGATCATCGGTGACCGGAACGCTCGAACTTTTTCAATTGTAAAAATTGAATGAAAGTTGACAGTTAGGGCATTTTGAATATAACCGATGGACAGAAAATACTTTGAAATAAAAAGTGCCCCATTGAACGATTAAACATTTTTATTAGAACATCAATGAAAAGAAAATGAGAAGAGATCTTGCGTCTAACGGTGCACTGTGTTTGCGTCCATATCTTTGAGGGCTGATCTACGAATATTATTATAAACACAGCTTAGAAAATAATCGTAAACGCTGCTTTGCAATCGTATAATTGAAGTTACGAGTGTGAACATACCTTTCTATTATATGTAGAATGAGCAAATACCGTTTACTAACATCTTCTACACGTTTCGACGATATATTCTGCACGGTTTGCTTACAAAGAAACAACGAACGCGAATGGTTTGTTGAAATAAACGAAGCCTCGTTGCAATATGTCGCTATCAACTGTTGCCAAGACACCACGGTGGTCATCCGTGGCTACCAATGAGATAGACGATGCATCGGGGAAGAATGTTGTCTCACATCGTCAATTTATTATTATTTTGCCATTATACGCTTTGAATAATAAAAATACTCCCGTGGTGTCCTCAGCGAAACACGTGATTTCGGCGTGGCAGTCAAAGTGTTTTTTAACGAACCATGGAAACCGTCGATTCGTCTCCAAGTCGTATATGGATCATCACGATGAGAGTTTATTTGCTAGCTTGTAGTTCACGTACTGGTTATCAGACCGCGTGTATTTATGCAGATTCGTGTGTTGGCGATTAGACCGCAAATTTGCATTTTTATGGACGCGGCCAAAGAAATAGGAATGGAACAGGCAGAGATTCGTTTCGCCTGTTAAAGATTATAACGAGTGGTTCGCTTTGAATATTTTTTAGGATCTCGTATATAGCGCACATCCTGTCTATTTTTGCATCTCTAAATCTCATGTAAATGTATTAGGTCGTCCGAAAAGTTTCTTTCGTTTTAGAATGAAATAACGGATGCACAATATTTTTCGTTTTACATTATTTTCTCGAATTACGTCTGATCCATTTTCTTCTATCAAAATAAAGATCACAATGTTCGACAGATTAAGTTTCATGTAACACACCTTATTTTGATTCGTAGTTTATGTGAATTACTTCAATGTATTAAAAAAAACAAATCTTGGCATAAATAAACACCTAAAAAAAAAATTAGGTTTCATGTTTGTATAAACACGCGTCGTTGTGAAAGACGTGTCCGTAAAAGAAAGACGCTTTTCGGACAACCTGATATAAAAATCTCTCACTGTTATCTGCGAAGACGTTCGAAAAGTTTGGTGTACGGTGAACCACTGATTGTCAGTTAAAAATCGGGACAATTAATCGGAAACGTCAAGTGACAGAAGCGAATGACCTTTTTGTGAAAATTGTCTTTAAAGTAAATCAAGCGAATTTCTCCGATAGCAAACGTAGGAGAGTGGCCAGCCACAGATATAAAAAATGAAACAAGGTGTCGAGTTCTGAACGAGACTTGGCAGTTGTTTGCAACGACGTGGAGTATCATAGTATCTAGCCATCAGAAGTACACGAGGCTCTTTCCTCGGTGTTTCCACATGCAGCTGATGCAGTCGTTAAAACTTTCCTTTCAACGCGTTCCGCCGTGAGTTATAACGCCGACGAATAATGCGTTCTTGAAGAAGACTTTCAAGGTGCCTCGTGTTTCTTCGCAAATTAAGAGATACGCTTAATATCCTTGCAACGAGCCAGGTGATGAACAGCTGGCTTCATGGTATTCTGAATATCGCGCTACGAAACCTCGCTATTGCGCTTTAAACGCTTCTCTTTCGCTCACGATCACCGTGTATCCTACAAAAATGTTCGTGTTAATTTCTCCGGCCGCTAATTATACAAAATAATTATACGAAATAAATTCATCTGGCAGTTCCACCTGTTCCTAGCAAATTGCTAGATCGCGGAACGTAAACAAGCGTTCGAATATTAACGCAACGTGAAGATAAGACGTATTTTTCTTCGCGATCTACACCGCGATGGAACGTTTATTGTTAGAAAGAAATTACTTTTAATTATTCTTCGCGATAAACGATTGCTTTTTTCGTGGAATAAGCAAACGCGATAATTAAAACCATCCTCTTTTATACAAACCAGCGAATGTAACGTGACTGTAGGTGGATAAAAAAGACTAGTTCAACACCCTGTTTAAACGGAGGCATCGATTTGAAAAACAGCGTGGCCGGTGTCACGTACCAACTTTCCTTTTGCCATGTGGTACGCCAGATGTGACGGTCCTTGTAAAATTCCACTTAGTCCGGACGCCAAGACCTATCCATTGTTCTAGTAACTCGCAGCAGGCCTAAGAAGACGACATAAACCGAATCTGTTCAGTTTCAGTTTTCTTCACTTAAACATTTTCGGTTTACAGATGGTCCTTATGTTTGTTGCACTCGACTCTTACCTAATACGGAGAAAGCGGGTGCCTGGCAAGATAAAACTTTTCCCATAAACAAGGATGCCCACGAGCCATATCTAGCTCTCCTTGTCTTTACTACCTAATTCATTTACCAATGGGCATCGCGGATCGTTACCCTCACTTTTCCACCAAAAAGTGTGGACAACGAATCCGCGTTCTGAGTTCCAAAGGGAACACCCACACCGAGCTTTCTTCTTTGATGGTACGAGACCGTTCAAACAGTTCTATTTCTAATTTCAATCCGGTTCTATTTCTAATTCCAATTCAGTCACAATATTGACCTTTGTAATAAAACTCTGAGTCTAAAAGAATAAAGATTATACTAAAAAATCAACAGTCGTGTAATTACTTAAAAATTACGTGACACCGGCATGACCTGATAATTGTTGCATCGCTAGAGAGCAGATAATTTCTCTCGCTCGGCAAAGCATAGCCGTGACAAACGCGCCGATCGCGACAAAACGCTTTAAAGGATATAGAGCGTTCCGCGAGCCGCGCATTCTTTCCATGATCTTTCTAACGGTCGTTTAGAAACGCGGCTCGCTCGCAAAAATCCTTTTACACGCGTCGGTTGTCTGTCGCCGCCGGCTCTCTCGTTGGGTCTTCTAATTGCAAGCAGCCCCAAGGAACCGATTTTTTGTCCTTTCTCCGTTGCTACGCTTCTCTTTCCCCGGTTTCCACCAGAGACCACGACTACCTCGAAGTTTGTTGCACAGTTCTTGTTGCTTTCTTGCCGATGGCTAAGGCTACTTACCGTTACATTTTCGTCCGCTTCGGATTCTTTTATTAGACTCGTTTGCTTCGGACGGCTCTCGGTTCTAAGCCTGAGTCACCCTGTATTGTGTTTTATCACAATTCGTGAGAAACAGGTTAGACTTTCTTATTAAACTCTAACGAGTAATAAAAGTGAAAGACGATCACTCGTTCCTGTTGGTCGTTCTCGCAGCGCACGATATCATCGGATCTCGTTCTAATGTCGAAGAAGCTCGGTGAATCTCGCCGATGATTCTGACTCGATCGGTTTCGCGATGTCGTTCCGATCGCGTGTCACGTGTCGCGGTTAAGAGTAATCGCAGTAGGTTCACGGAGGGGATTGCGTCTTCTCTCGTCGAGTTTGCACAGAAATTAATACACGAGCCGAGCGTGATCGTGGAAAGTTGCTTTACGAGAGTGAATGTTTGAGTTTGAAGGACGACGATACTCGGCGAATACTAAAGGTGAGAGGAAGAAAAGTACAAGTTGGCGAACAGATGACCGTGTAATATGCATATTATGTAAAGTTGAAAGAAACGGCACATTTGTTTGGAACATCTTGAACAGAGAACATTCTGCTACTACATCGATATCGTCTGACGTTTTCTACTCTTCGCTCGTATTTTCCTTCCTTTTCTTTTCCACGAATACAATAATACCCTATTAGAGAATTATTATACAAAGAATCGCTTTATTAGTTCCATACGACGTACCGATCATCCGTAACTTGGACAGACGGCAGGTGTAATGCCAGTGACGTGCATGACGCATTAAATGTCTCACGATGTAAATGTTTGCGCTTCGGAGCACGCTGGAGCGTAAAATGCCAAAACGTTTACTTTTCTCTCGACACGGAACAGGTTGAATACCATACGAGGAAGCGTGTCCGCAAAAACGTCAAACAGTCCGTAAACGCGGCACGAGCTCACGAGCTCTAATTTATCGCTACAAGGTAGCGTTATGTCGCACGTTCCAAACGCGTTGCCTCCAGCGCAGGTCAAAGGACTTCGGAACAAGGTGAAATCGAAGTCGCCGGTGAAACATACACGGAACGCCTTTCTCATCCTTTCAGCGTGCTGTACACGCTTGTACCGTCGCGCTTATTCTCCTCGGAACTCGTCTGCTTTCAGAAGCTTGCGTATACGGCCGAGCATTCGGTCTTCCTGTAGACGTATTGCATCGTTTTCGATTCTGTTTCCGGTTTCTTTAAACAATCTGCTGATTCTTTCCAAGAAATATTAACAAGTTCGTGTTAATGACTTTCATTTCTCGGTTTTGCGCTTTTATACACAAAACGGAGGTTTCCTGTGGATTTTTGCAACGAGTTTCGAGCGTGGAAAGAGCGGAGGGTTAACGTTATGATTGTCGGAGGATCTTTCATTTTTCAGAGACATTTTACACATATGAAATAATTCGTTGAAAATTTCTTCCATCGTTTGGATAAGTTTGTCGATTTTTTTTTTTAATTGGATGAATTTTACAATCAATTCCCATTGAGAACAAGTAAATTTTTCTGGCATGGTACCATGTCGCGTTTAATAATGTTCGATTATAGTTGAATCTAGTGCTTAAATCTAAAGGGTAGTGTCTTCTCAGCCCGCGGATCTGACCCGACGTGTCAAGAAATCGAGTAACTAGTTGGTTTTGGTGGTTGTTAACTCGTACGTTATATCTATTACTGAATTTGGATAAAAGTTTGTCGATGTTGATAGATCGATGCCGCAAATACGTCGAAAGTTTGTTTCTCTTTATGTTGGAGAAACATGAAAATCGATTATAACGAAATCGCGTTTATTCTTCGTTCGTGCTTCTGTTCGCGTTGCGCTGGGCCAAGCCGTAATAATGCGTTTGCAGGTCTGCGACTTTAACTCGATTCGTCGTGATTTCTCAAATATCGTCGTTAGCTGCTCTGCTCCTCGCATTTTTCCGTTAGATTTTTATTTCTTTCTTTTCTCGAGAAACGTTTGTTCCGCGGTTTTTCTATATCGTCGATGGTCGATTCGGTAGTCCATGGTAAGAAGTTTGAACGGTCATGGTCGAATCGTTCATCAAGGTCATCGTCATCGTCATCGCCCAGCATTCGAAGCGGTGGTTTTGTGGAAATTTCGTGTCACATGTTTTTAACCTGCTTCCGATCGTATTATACTTTTTGCCATTCTAATCGCGAATTACCACTTTGCGATTACAAAAACATTGTTTGAGCGTGGCTGTCCTTTTACCTTGACTGTTCCCTACGAAGTTCTTCTTGCTTTGAAATACCGAAAGCTTGGAATTATTTTATGAAGCGTGCGATCGCACGAGTACGTGTCTCGAGAAAGAAACTCGAGTATCGCGTAACCCCTCTCATGAAAAATCATCGTCCAGTCGTGTAAGTACTTTCTACCGATCGTAAATAATACACACGCCGCCGTTTAAGGATTAATCGAACGCAGTCGCGTGTTTTTACCAACCGAATCGATTTCCGCTAACATACGGACTGCCGTACTATCCACACGGAATTCCACGGATTCCAGAGAATCTCTTGATCCTTCCTGAAGGTCCTTTTGTAGAGCGATACCCGGATGATGTTCCTCGAAGTCGATTAAACAGCAACTTCAACTTTCTACTCGCTCGAGGGACAAAAGCTACGCAGCATCGTATCATTTCGGTTTCCTTTATCTCGAGCGATCATCGAGATCGCGTGAAATACGTCCGTCTTGTCTCGCCACTTTTTCAGCTGGTCTCTGTTTGTCGCCTCTCTGTTTCTTTCTTATCTTCACCGACGTTTAAGGATTTTATTGCTTCATTCGCACCGCGCCATTTTCCACGACGAAAAAAGGACAACACGGTGTTGGACACAGTGGAAATAAATCGTCTTCGACCGTACGAAAGTGTCACACGCTCGGAAGCAGTAACAGGGTAGACAAAACATCCTGCGTGCCGCAGACATCCGTAGCGACACGTGAGTTAGAGGACAACTGAAATAACGTTGTTGTTTTGCCTCGGAGTATCAAGATCGTTAGGATACGCGTAATGTAAAAATAAATAAATTCCGAGCAAAACAATTTCGCCGCCACGCGCAACCGTGGAACAAAGACGAATTTGAATTACAGTATAAATAATAATAATAATAATAGCATAAATAAACGGACGCGATCGGAAGGAAATGAGTTACAGTCAGTTGTCGATCAATTCAACCAGATATCATGAATTATCAGCGATCTAATTAACGAGTCATTAGAGATCCTACTTTACGACTTATATACTGTCTTAGCGAATCGGTTAGTACGAGCGTCTTTGCGAACGCTATCTGTATACTAATTTATCATTTTAAATATATTCGAAGGTTTCAACAACGAGCAATCTCGTCCATTAAACCTCATCGACCAACCATCCTCTACACGTAAACCTCTACACATCGAAACACTTATCGCTTCGTTCGCACCGCGCGATTTTCCGCGACAAAAAAAAAATAAAAAAAAGATAACACGGTGTTGAACACAGTGAAAATAGATCGTCCTGCACCGTACGAAAGCGTGACACGCTCAGAAGCAGTAACAGGGTAGGCAAAACATCCTGCATGCCGCAGACATCGAAACACTTATCGCTTCATTCGCACCGCGCGATTTTCCGCGATAAAAAACAAAAAAAAAAAAAAAAGATACCACGGTGTTGAACACAGTGAAAATAGATCGTCTTGCACCGTACGAATGTGTGACACGCTCAGAAGCAGCAACAGGGTAGGCAAAACATCCTGCATGCCGCAGACATCGAAAAACTTACGCTTCATTCGCACCGCGCGATTTTCCGCGATAAAAAACAAAAAAAAAAAAAAAAAAAAAAAAAGATAACACGGTGTTGAACACAGTGAAAATAGATCGTCTTGCACCGTACGAATGTGTGACACGCTCAGAAGCAGTAACAGGATAGACAAAACATCTTGCATACCGAAACTCATCTTGCAGAGACATCGGAACACTAACCAGATAGGAACGGAACAGGCGCGTCTGATATAAACCCGACGATAACTAATCGAAAGGGACCAAAACCTCGGTATAAGAACCCTCGGAAATCAGCACCCAACACCTTTTTTGTTACAACACTCCGAACCGTGAACTCTGTTGGATTCGTACAATAAATTTGACTACCGTGTGTAAAGTTCAATTCTTTAGCTTATTTATGAAAGCAAATTTGTGTTTATCCGTCAATTTCGTGATTTCTTGCGTCTCCTACGTAACGAAAACGGAGTTATTCGATCACATCCAGGTAGAGTCTTGTTGAAAATGACAACGTGAGTTCGCGCTCGCCATCCGTATGCAGATGCGCTACTTACAGTAAATGGTAATTAGAAGATAGTTCTAGATATAATCGATAGATTTAAGATATTCTTTCGTTTTTATCCTAGTCGATGTAAGAAGGTGCGAATAAAGGTTTTTCGGCTCAGAACGGTGTGATAGATTTATCCAAAGAATGAAATAATAGCTATTGCGAACCTACCCCTAAATACAGAAATAACAACAAGTCTCGTGCCAACGTTAACAAAAATTTCGAATCCTGTACGATACGTACGATAAATATTCCTAGAAATTTTTTACATTCTCGCAATTTAATTTTATGTATAAAGTTTCCCATGAATCACCGATATTAAAAATAGCCTGTTTATCAGATTCGGGATAGATCTCGATCGTAGGAAAAAATTACGTAATCAATCACGTTTTCTTTCTCTACGGACAAACAAAATTCAATTGCAGGTACTTAAGAATCAGAAATTTGAATAACAATGTCAAGCTATTCCCTTCTTCTTTCTTCCTTCTCGAACCTCGAAACCTCAAACCTCAAAAAAAAAAGCCATCTTATGTCTACGTATATATCGTCATCTTCTCATTTATCCCGACGTTCAAAACAACCTTTGTCCGAGCGTTCTCCGTTTTGACACACTTCCTTCCACGATAATTCTCGCGGTAAACAAAAAACGTTGCGATTTTTTTTTCTCTCCCTTCGGTTTTCTCTCATCGCGGGACGCCTTTCGGAATCGTTCGCCGTCTCTCCCTCCCCGTGGCCATTATTTTCTCGTAGCCGTCGTTCAAGGTATTCCGATTGCATGAAAAAAAGAGAAAAGAAAAAAAGAAAAGAAAAAAGAACTCTCACGGCATATTCCGAACGATCCTGACGGATCTGACTTTGAAATCGCGACGGCGTGTCAATGTCAACGGTGTCTAGCTGCTGGCAGTCAGTGTCAGTGACGCAACGATGCCTGCAAAGGCCAGCCTGTTAATTACGTGTAAACCTTCCCCGGGAATAGCAGTCGATTGTTGATAAACAACGGATGCACGATACATTGTATGAGATTTCTCTTTTCCGCGATTCCTTCCAATCCGTACAGATGATTGCGAGGATGCGTTCCTCGTTGATGCAACCGCGGCCGCGTGTAGTCTAAAATTCCTATTGTCGAAGAGTTGTCGGCGTTAGTTCATTTTCAAGCCAGGTTTATCACGGTCGCCTGATTTCCTTGCTATTTTTATTTTTTCATTTCGTTTTACGTTTTTACGCGGATTTTTGTCGCGCGTTTGTTATTGCTTTCGTTCATAGCGAGGAGAACAGCGTAATTTGTAAGATCGACGAAGAATTCGAGTTGCAGTTGCGCATCTTGTAGCGATATTTTAAACACAGCAACGTTCTTTAAATACAACATCCTCCTCGTTAAAAGAATCGTCCACTAGGTTTTCTTCTTTCCTTTTTCTTGCGATTTTTCGTTACCTGTGATATCAACCGTTGGGAATAATCGATAAGACCTGAGTATACTCGAGCAAGAAGATCATAATCAACAAGGCGAAACTTGCGCCTCGAGGAAATCGTATTTGAATAATTTAATTCGAAACCATTACAATCCACATTCTTGCTTTTATGATTTTGTCGCTTTGCCGTGTTCTCATATGTAAACGAGATGAAAATGAACGAAGAAACAGCGATAGAACACGTTGCATAAAACAAAGTGGTAATAAAAAAAAGAAAAAAAAAGAGAATGACAAATAGAAAGAATAGTGAAAGGAAGAAAGACGAAGGTCATGTTGCAATGACAAATAAAAAGCGAGAGTCACGGCTGGCATGATTTGCACTTAAACACGTGACCCTGAATGGCCAAAATCTTTCATCCGTCGTGCAACTAACTCAATTATTATTCTCCGACCGAAGAAATATCTATAAGTAATGGATAGTTGTAGGATATATAAATAGCCTACTATATAGCGTAATAGCACGGCCACTGCTTCCCATTATTCAAACGCAAAGACAATTCATAAAGCAATTGTGTTACGTTTTCCTCGTACACCTTTCGAAATCCTGTATTCTATATACTTGCGTGCGAAACGTTTTATTTTATTGCTGCGAATAAAACGCACATCCGAGCTCGTAATAGCGGGTGACCACTGTTACGATCGCGTAAAACGTTTTATCGATAGCTATTCTGGCTGTGACACGCGAGGTGAAAAAATTAAACGACAGGCTGAATAGTTTAATTGACCAAAGCGACCGTTTTACGAGTGAAAGATCCGCACTCGAGATTTCTTCGACTGGCTTGCAACAACGAATCATAATACGTATTTATATATCAAATATGTATGTCGTATGTGTACTGTATATAAATGTGTGTGTGTGTGTGTACAATTAAGATACAGATGTACATGTCGTATACGATTAAAAAATACACACACACACACATATATATATATATATATTAAGTGTAGTAACGCTAACAACTTCATCCTACTGACCTCTGCGGAAACATAAAACCTGACATTTCGTTAACATCAAAAACCTTCTTAATTATAATTAAGTACGACCAACTAAAAATCCATCGTGCCATATAGCGTATGAATTTACTCCATAATAAATATTTAACACAGACCGTCGGATAAAAAGCATCGGTAAATATCAATTTGACTTAAACTCTTCGAACTCGATTTCCTTTCAAATCGTTCGCAAAAAAAGAAGACCAGTTATTTCAACGATTAAACAACCGAGCCAATTAATCCCCCATTACTAACATGTGTGACGGCATTTCAATCTGAAACTCCGATCAGAATCTACCTACTTACTTCTTGCGAGATCTGGCAAAAACCGATCGAACGCGTATATTTTCGTACGGTCGAACCGGATGTGCCTGTTCGGCACGTCGTGAAAAGGAGCAAAAGAAGGCTATTGGCCCGGTAAACGGGGCAAACAAAATTTGGATCGATCACGGTCGCCTTGGCCGACATGGATCAAAACCGTGGCACGTAGAAAGAAGTTGACGTTTCCCTGTCCAAGACGTTTAACACGGGGTGGTCCGTAACTTACGACGCGAACAGGGTCAAGGAAATTCCGTGGCTCGATGGAATAACGAGAAAATCGAGAATCGAAAAATTGAAACGCAAAATTTGTTTTTTTTTCCCCCTGAAGATTGTTCTACGCGTGAAAATAAATCCAGAATGTAGGATAGTTTCGTTCCGTGCGAAGTCTCGTTTATCAGGAAATACAGTTTGACAATTTCTTCTTCTCGGCTATTCGAAGATTTTAGCGTTTCCCCGGAGCGAACAGTTCGAGTTACCGTGGTACGACCGTATCTCGATTCCTTCACCTCACGGACATAATTTCAGTCGCCGAGCCCGGAGTAATTACTAATTGCAGACGACTCTTTCGACCTCGACTCGCCTTTTTCTTCTCTTCTTCCTTCTTCTTCGCAACGTCAGCGAGCTCTCCCCGCCGAGAGTTCTATTTTCCTGTAGCGGTCGATTGTTCGTCGACTGTCATTGTGTTTAAGAAGCGGCTTTTTCTCTTCCGCGACGATAGGTATCGTCTTTTTAAAGGACGTTTCCGCCCTCGCGTTCTCGTCGTGCAACCATCTTCCGCCGCCAAGCTCTGGCTCGCTCAACTCCCTCGAGTACACAGCATTTTAAGACAAAACTGCCGTTGTATCTTTCCGAACGTAACTACGGAGACACAGTCGCGAAATAGAAATTCGTCCCGTTCGCTTAATATCGCGACAGGTACGCTACTTTGGATTTTTTCTTTTTATATATTCTTGCAATTTTCTGTATATCGTTGTGCACGTTTTATGGATTCCTGGAACTTGAAACGATCGAAAGAGAAAAAAGAAAAGAAACGTTAGCGCGTCTCTAGCATCTATCCGATGTCTAAGTTTGCTGCTGTGGCAGTGCGCTAGGCCAAAGAGAAAATAAGAAAAAAAGCGGCGGACGAGCTCGTCGGGAGAAAGACGTAACGCTGTCAGGAGCACGGCGCGCTCGTGGAATAGCTTTCTCTGTCGCTGCACGTGTGTAATTAAAGGAACTCCGGCCCCCTCAATTAAAAAAATGATAAAACTGGCGGCAATTAAGTCGCAGACCCCTTAACCTACTTGCCACTTAACAATTGGACACGCGGCCCGGAGGGTGAAGCGGCTTTAAACTCGTGTCCAGACAAAATATCAATCCAGCTCTCGCGAGCGGAATTACTCGCCTCGTCTCGTTTTTCAGTTAAGAGAGAAGCGGTCGAGTCTCGCTCTTACTTACACGAGAAGTCGGATCGCTTGGATCTTCTGACCTGGCCTTCGGAAAAAACAATTTAATTGCGGCCCCGTTGGAACGTTCTTTTTTTTCTTTCCTTATTCAGCTGCTTAAGTGTTTCTTGCTTTTTGCGTTAAAACTTCTTAAGTAAGTGGGGTAGATGAGTTACCACGTCGTTTGATTTAATAAATGGCTATATAGGGTGTCTCATTTTAATTCAACGTCGAAAATATTTCGTTAGGCGGAGGTAGTCGCTGGTAAAAGGTCGAAGGCGTAAAATTAAGTCGCCTGTGTATTCTGAATTACGTTGGGTCCAAGCGTTGTATTCTTCCTCTCGCTGTCCGATGGTTCGTTATTTGACAAGCAACCGTAATCGATGACGAAGAAAATGCCAGGCAAAAGCAAGGGACCCATTTTACCTTAACGTACGAAAAATAGAAATCTCTTCTTCCGTATACGAAAGCTACGAATCTCCCTCCTCCGATATTTTCCCAAGGGTATTTCTGCGAATAATCATTTTGTACTACGAACGTTCCGGCTTTGTATACTCACCGAGTATGTACGATGAACGTTTCGATAAAACGTAGCGCCACGGTGATTTTAAAAGGGAGAAGGTTATTCGTACTACATCTTTATCGATCGGAGAATCGCACCGAGCGTTTTTTCTTCTTCGTCCTATAAATAACAGACGGAACGTCCATGTGGACAGAAGACGAACGAAAACGGATAATTGGTGGAGCCATGGTAGTCTTCGCAGCAGGATCGAGGTAATTGAATTTAAATGGGACAATTCGGCTGATTCAAGGTGCTCGTAAAGCGGCCCATCGATCGGGGACGACAGTCGCAAGAAAAATTTGCTGTACGAACCGCGGATGAAGAAAAAGGCGACGAACTGGCTCGTTATTAACAGCTAATAATATGGTTTATCGTTTAACCAGGCTGACACGTAGCATCCTCGTTTCACGTAGTTTTAAGAAAACAGCTGAACAAATGTCGAATTATTGGCACGTATACGTAACAGTAATCGTAAAATCGACGCCGCTTCCGCGTAATCTGAAAATCACCGAACTGGTTGCTAGCTTAATATAGTTGTTTGCCAGTTTTCCGGTCATCAATCTCAATGTGCGTTTGCTCGACGAGAGAAATTTCTAAAAACACAAAAATATTCTCCTAATCCACGGCAATTTGCGCTTACGTAATCGAAAATTGGCAAGCGGCCTACGCGCAAAAAACCAAGTCCTGGCCTCTGATTTCTTAACCTCTGCAGCTACGTAAAGCCTAACGTTCACGACGCTGCATTAGCTGTCCGATCGTTTCGATCGTTCGCAACTCCATTACGACGAAACAACGATTTTCGCTGTTATTACTTGCTCGACTATTACTCGAAACACGAAAAGAAGAAACGATTGATATTTCGGATATATCGGACGATGTTTCTAATTTTTCGTCCGATATTCGCGTAATAGGAAGAGATGCGTTAATACCATCGTAATAGAGTAACGAGATAAAAGCGTTTCGCGAGACAGGATCGTTGGAAGGAAACGGATGCTCGGCCCAATTTCTACAGCGCACGCACATACGCGCGCTGGAACACTTCGCGATCGCCACGCTACACTTACGAATTCGGCGTCATTGTATGCGGCTAAAAGTAAGAAAAAAAAACGAGGCTCCGACTTGTTGCGATAGGCACGCGGGATGCGACCGTGACGGACACGTTGCCTACTCGTATGCAGATTATATTTAAATAAATCGGTCATTCGCTGTTTTCTGCTCATCTCCTGCGGGCCATGAAAGGCCTCGTTTCTTTCTTTCGAACGAGGTTTCCTCGAATCTGCTTGGTCGCTGAATTCCAATCTCAACGGATATTCTTGTTTATCGTTTATATTTTATAAATTCATTCGTTACAATTGGCTATTATTTTGTACGTTCGGATCGTTTATTTCGAAGTTGCTGCAAGTTCATTCTCCTCTGCCTTCAGATACCGGTTTACCGAATACTTGGTTTGTCTGTGTGTTTAAACAGACGGTAGATTCATCGTATGAACAACTTCTCTTTTTTTTTCCTTTTTTTTTGAGAATTAACTAGACCAATATCTTTCTTCGTGAGTCACGAATGGACTCGCGCCACTTTCAAAATTAATGAATCGTACGATTATTTAGAATCCATGTTTTATGCTTTAATCCACTTTTGTTCAGAAATAAGAACAGGGCGGACAAAATACTGTTATTTCATTTCGATATTTAATTTACTTGTTTGGCGGAGCGATAGACTTGTAAGATTAATGTTAGGTACATTCTACATATTTTTCATTTCGGGTCGTTATGTGGAGGTGTTTTGAAAGGCTCGTGATATAGACGAGGTATGTAGGGCAATAACTGCATCATATCCTTATATTTTATTACCTTCTGCACGTGCATTTTCATTATAGTAATTCGTTAGCAACGTCGTTCCTTTTGAAAATAATCAGTTTAGGGACGACAATTCAATTACCCGGACGTGGTACAAGAACGTATGGGCAGATTTTGTCCAAGTTCATTGTAAAGTTCAAACGCCGCGTTTAAGCGTCAAGTATCGATAAGTTGAGTTGCTCGGTAATGAAGTGAAATAAAGTAAATCGTTTATCGCTTTGGAAGCGTTACACAGTTATTTTGCCAATTAGCGTCGAGATCCTCGTATCTTCCTCCTCCATATATAAACGCAAAATTATTATTAATTTGATAAGACTGGTAAATGTAATGATAATTTACGAGTATATCACCGAATCGCATTTAAACAACTTGTTCACGCCCGCACGTGCAATATCGCGTGAGATAGAGAGGATAGGATTACGTTCGCTGTCATTTGTATTTCATTATCGGTGTGTCGACTGTTTGGACAGGTTACGGATTACAGGAAGCGAACTTACATCGTTTTCGAAATAAACGGTTACGTAATTTCGTTTATTTAGGAAGCTTTCCATCGATTCAAACGGACAAATATTTTCACACGTAAATTATAAATCGTTTATAAACCATTCTTCTCCTCCGATGTCGATGATAATAAAAAAAGACGGCACTAAATCTATAAGGTAAATTTGTCGTTTTCTCAACTTTTTCCAAAAATAAACGGCTTTCAAAATAAACGGCCCGCTTTACAGTTATGTATCTTATGCTCTCTTGAACTTTCTTCAATTAATTTCCCAAATTCTCCATTCGAATAAAGATTCTGTTTATACGCACGTTTCTCTACGTGCACCTCCAAATACGTCCGAAGCTCGAGAAAGCTATAGCAAAAAGAATTCGTCGACGTTCTTTAGTACGTTGCAAGACACATAAATTTCTATACTTAAAAGTTCAAGCTAAGATACTTTCAACATTCTACTTCCATTACCGTAGAACGGCACATTGTAGAAATCCTAACGAATGCCGTGCTCTTGGAAATAGCAAGAACTGCCGATCACGATCGTTGCCAACGAGTATATGCTAAATTTTCTATTTGTCTTGACAGACTATATCTACACGAACGTTACGATCTCAGTTTTTCCAAGCTATCAGCACGCGAAAAAACCAGCTTCGACGTAAATTTCTATTTCTCTGATAGCATATGCCCTCCCTACCCCCCCTCTCTCTCTCTCTCTCTTTCTGTGTATACAATTCCACGATTTCGACCTACTCACGTGCAAAGAGATTTTCCTGTTCTCTCGTTCGTGATTTTCATCGACAATCACGGTTAGAACATCGAAGGTACATTGTACATGCACCGAGCTGAATTATCTACAAGTAATCTATCAGAGTCATCTGACATGGTGCATTATGCATTGCAGCGTATACGTACAGCATCAGGGGGATCGGTAACGTGGATTTCATGGAAAATAGGTGAACGTAAGTGTGCCATTTCAAAGGATACAGAGACGCCGCGTGTTTACAGGTGTGCGAATTAATGCCGTCGATCCTAAACTTATTTATTCATCTGTACGTATTAAGTGGTGTGTAACAATAGTGCGTGTGTGCGATACACTGTACCAGTTATAGGTATCAGATTCAAAGGGGAAAAAAGTATGACAACGAGAACCTACTCTCGATTCCCACACTTTCCTGCCCAAGCTGCATGCACCAAAAACCTGTATCACGATTTATGCATCGACGCGTTTACCTCCGCTAATCCTAATTTACCCGCGAACGCAATCGATCCGAGTGATCTAACTGCGCGTGCATTATGCATTGCGCACGCAGCGTTCCTGGGGATCGGTATCGCGAGATTCATGGAAAATAGGCGAACGCAGCCGTAGCGAGAGATCCCGTTACAAGAGAGAACAGACGACCAGATATGGAACGATTTGGCTGGAAACCGCGGAACAGCCAACATTTCTCCGAGCCTCGTGTTACACATTTTCAGAGAGGCGATGTCTCGATCTTTTGCCAGGTTTATGGTCCGCCGTCGTATTATCGTCGGTTCTACGTTTTCACGTTAACGCTCGCGAAGAAAAAGCTGGAAAGAGGAAGAAAAAAGGAAATGGAAGAGAAGGAGAGAAACACGGAGAAACGCGTGGGTGCGTAGAGAAACGGAGAAAAACAGAGGGGGAAGCGATGGTGAAACTCGAGAGGAGAAACAGAAAATTTATCAGAATCCAGAAGGTGTGCAACGCGTTTGAGTCTGGAACGTGGCTGTTTTGCATTCGATCCCGTTAAAACACAACACAGAGATTTCCTTTCGCTTCTGGACAAATTTAAATTGGACTGGCCTTGTGTACAGCTGAATCTATGGGGCAGTCTGCGGTTGAAAGAGCAATCTATGGGCTGCAGGGTTTCTACCAGGAACAGTCTCTAGAAAGTGTGGATGCTGATGTGATTTGAGAAGCCGGCCGAAGGATACGTTCCCTCGGCGGTTTCCTCGGTACATGTTTGTTCGTGGGTGTGGTTTCTGATGTTCGAAGATGTTTGCGAAATACCAGGTATTTGAAGATTTCGTCGTTTCGAATTTCCAAGCAACAGGTTTCCGAATTCTTCAGGATTTTAAACGTTCTGTGGTTTACACGGTATATATAGTAATTAGGTAATATAATATTTCTTTACGTACACCCTTAGTATCACGATAGCGTTCTACCATTACTACATCCAAGCAAAGCAGTATGTCACACGCTTATCTCTTCGGACAATTCAAAAGAACCAACAGCCACTTGGCGGTTGCTTTTCGTATACTTTTCGCCACGTCGAAGTATTCGTCGATGGATATTTATTAACGAACACAGACGTTGCAACGAATTACATATTACGCTTATCGTGTTTGCAGGTGTTTCGATAATTTCAACGATATCCAGAACGTTCTACGATCAGCTTTCGTGAATACTTTCGTGAGCCACTTGGCCAATCTAATTTTAATTCACCAAACGACACACTCGATATATCCACAGAATCGTACAACGTTTTTTCTTCTTTTTCTTTCCTCTTCTTCTTTCGAGGAGATTAACCGATTCTGTTATCGTCCTCGTTCCGCCGTCTGTAAAAACCCAAAACCCACTCATCCTTCTCAACCTCCGCAAATCTTACGTCCGTATCAACTTCGCAAACTCCACACACTTGTACCGTCAACATTACAAATTTCTCCGCTGGATTAGCGAGAGTCGGCAACGTACTCGTACTCGAATCGATTTCCACGGAACACCCCCGAGCTGGAGGTCGTTACAAGTTCCGCAGGCACGTGCAACAGGAATCTATACCCTTGGCTTTGGCTGAAATTTGCATCGCGTCCCGTTAGAGGACACCGATCCCAGATGTGCTACGTCTACGTACTGAGACGTCTACGTACTGAAACGCCTACAACGAGACACGGTAATCTTTCCACGATGTATACGCACCAGCTTAGGAGAAAGAGAGAAAGAGAGAGAGGGAGGGAGAGAG
Source organism: Bombus pascuorum (assembly GCF_905332965.1). Classification (NCBI taxonomy): domain Eukaryota; kingdom Metazoa; phylum Arthropoda; class Insecta; order Hymenoptera; family Apidae; genus Bombus; species Bombus pascuorum. The sequence continues at coordinate 14,669,299 of NC_083494.1, read as the reverse complement.
AGAGAGAGAAGAGAAAAATAGTTTCCCGTACGAATATGGAAATAGTGGCGGATGAAACGCATCGAACGCTCGTGCGCCTTGCCACGGACGTGATAGACGGATAGTCTGGCTTCGCGTGTAGGACGATGTTTGATCGGATGTTGAAGAGGAAAGAAATTTAGCTTGTCGTCAGTGCGTCGTGTGTTTGAGAGCTTTGACATGATCGATGACTCGACGGTATAAATATGACGTAATTTTGGAGGATTGTATTGGAAAGTTCGTTGCCAAATTCGACAAAGGTGTGCAATATATTCTTATAGAATTGACATTTCGTTGACGCTCTTTTAACGACATATCGGCCGAGGAAGTTTCCGTTTTCTTCGGTGATGAATTCTTTCAAGTAGTTCTCATGGTCTTTTATTATATTCGAGTTCTTGCTAAGTTAAAAAAAAGAGAAAAAAAAAAAGGAAAAGGAATCGGAGAGCGAAATAAATGACGAACAACAATGTCTGGCGAATAGGACAGATAATAATTGACCAACAGCTACATCGAAATGCACTAGACGATTCATCGATATATTCGCTGGTTCTCGTGAAATTTTATTGATATTGTTACTTCAGCCAACGACGACAGTATCTTTACGAGTTTAGAGGAAACTTTTTTTATCCGTTCTGCATCTTGCAGGAGACCAGATACTCTTTTGTAGAATGTTTCGTTGTTGAAAATCTGTCTCCTTACTTGTATCGCTTTTTTTCAACAAACACTAGACACATTGGATATGGAATATTTAATACGATCGATGAATGTCCATACAGAATTCGTCGAGTACAGACGTTTCTCATTACCCTCGTAGAGAATTCTCCTCTCCCATTGTGTTCGAAATTCGCTCATCGTCAGCAGTTTATCGGAAACCAAGAAGAATTCTAATCCGTGGAATCAGTTCACGGAAGAAAGCGCTAGCGTAACGGAGCGTTCCGACAAGCTTCCCGAAACTGATTGCCGAGGAAAGAAGGAGGCCTTACTCGGTGCCGCGCATCGTTCCCCATAAATCATCGTGGCCGCGGCGAAACAGTTTTTCCCGGAGCGGAGACTCGGTCGCGCAAAAAAATAATCAAACGAGTTGCGCTTTAGGAGCGCAATAAATAACGCAGTTTATCGAGCATCCCCTCGCCGCGCTCGGCAAACCGTGTCCTCCGAATAAATGATCCTACGTCAGCGCGCGGCTCATGATTCCTCGAGCAGTTCTCAAGGAACGAGCGAGCTTTCGTTGGCCGTTGCATTCGACGTCCACGCGATTTATCCCCACCGATTCTACCTGTAAACCTTTGTGTGTACAACTAAATATCCGCTGGACACGGTATATACGTAACATGTACCTCGTTTTACCGCGTGTATAACGACCAGATCCACGCGGATCGAAGCGTGTCCGAGATGTTTCGTGCTGAACGACGCGCGGTAAATAGACTACAATTTGTCATTTCCCCGTGGTTCGTCTTCTAGCGTCTTTACGCCTCTTCAGTTCCTCCACACTCTGCTTTGCAATCTCTTTCACCGTTTCTTTAGGGATCTTTGTCCGTCTCTTTGTAGGAGGATCGAGAATTTGAAAAAAGCCACACGCTTGGTAATTTAGAATTTTTAAGATAAAGTTGCGATATCGTTTAACAGAGTCAGGCAACTCTTTACAGTTTGCGAAGAAACGTTCGAGATAGGAAGATCGTGATTTGTACTGGGAAATTCAGTGATCAAATTACGATAACGAGTACAGAAAAGTCTATTTATCCGGCGCGTTCGGATAATTGGTTCGGCAGAATAATAAGATCTTCGTTGTTTACTCGTCCGTACAATCCAAGTTCATTTTTACATGAATTAATTTTATACTGGATTTGGAATTGCATCGCTGTCGATATCGAAGTACGTTCCTACGCAGGAAGACTTCTCTCTTCTTTTATTTTAATCCGCGTAACGCGGTCTATCGTGTCTACAGCGAGGAATCAGCACAGGCTGTGGTAGCTTACACTCAGTGACGTATACAAAGTAGATGTAGATGCAAAGTGTGATGTCTCTTTAATCTTTCGTATTCTTCTGCGGTGTCCAGCAGTTTTGTGGTCAGTTTGTTGGGATGATTCTTCAGCGGTTTGTCGATATAACCTGCTGCGACTGGCCATTTCTTCTTTTACCTTGGGTATACCGGTTTCTTTTATTTATTTGTTCGTTCGGGATGTACAGATCCGCGTCGAAACTCTCAGTCCTGGTAAGACTAAGGTGAAATCTGTATATAGCAAGATAAAAATATTTATTCGAATGGTCTGCAGTCGAGTAATAGAAGTTTGAGAGTTTTATTCGATAAACCGGGCATCGGTTCTGCGTGGTCTTTTTGTTGGAAAATTTTCGAAACCGTAAGAAGGGATTCTTAAGCTAGAAAATGAAACTTGTCTGAGAATCGAATTTCTCTCGTAACTGGTAGATAGACGAGCGAATATTCCCAATATTTGAGAAAGATTTGTCAGCTACGTTGCGGCGACCGTGCGATCGTAAACAGGTTGCTCGAAATCGCGGCCCACGGAGCGGTCGGTTGCATAATGATACGACCTACGCTCGCGAGGTGCCAGATGGAGAGATTAACGCGTTCTCTGTATTTCGCTGTGAAGCGAGGATCAGCCGTCAAAGAGATCTACTCGTAGAGAAACGAAGGAAATATTCCTGGCTTGTAAATACACGGATCTTGTACGAAAGCGATAATATTTATCGCGTGTTTCGAGAGAATGATCTTATTATCTCTCGTACTAATGAAAACATAGTTAGAACAATTAAAAGAACTGTCCGATCCGGAAACGTTTGGTCGAAGCACACGACAAGGAAGAAATAAGATAAATGGAGGAAGACAGTTTAGTTAGAAAAAGTAAAGTGAAACAGGGTGGAAAAGAGGAAAGTCAAATATAATGAAACATGATTTCTGACTAGCAAAAAGTCGTGAAATAATTCGAATGACAAGCTACTTAGTATTTATACGTAATCGATCGCGACTCGCTAGTCATTCTATACGGTTCTTGACTTGCCCTGACGGGTCATTGCTGTTCCACTCGAATCAACATGTCTCGAATAACAGAAACTTGTCTAAAAGAATCCTTGGTCTTTATATCATTTTATTTTTATCGTGTCGAATTCGCGAATGACAGCGCTGCAAATTCACGATACATCGATAAATCTCGATAAGTCTTGCTTCGCTTCTTACATCGCGCTTAATAGGTAGACAAATACCCTTTACACGTTAGAAACGATAGATAGCCAGATAAAGTGTCAATCAATGACTCAAAGCATACCCAGATCCTTAAGATAACCAGGTCTGCGTGAAGAATATCTGTGAAATGTTTCGGAATTCTCGGCTCTGAGATACCGAAAGATCCAGAAAGACAGAACGTTGATCAAACTTTCATTGATTAAATGCCACCAAGTTTATTCATTCATACACCACCTGCACGATAAATAGAACAGGATATTCACATTTGCTGTAATAATACATTGGGAACTCGATACATCTGGAAAATTTGCTCAACGCTGGTTACGTTTGCCAACAACTCAGACACATGGAAACAAGTTTGAGGAACGAATCAACTTCAAAGTTCATTCCAACTGTATTACTCCGATCAATCTCTATCAATCCACGTGCCAACCACCTCGATCAATCTTTAGCCGATATCGTCAACGTCGTACCAATCTCCACATACGCAGGTGTATCTGTCGACAGGAAACAACTGTACAAACTCAATGAGTTACAGGTTTATCCGTTAGCACAGACGTCATTTTATTCTCTTTCTACTCTTCCGTGATACCATAGACGAAACGTCGTGACACTGGTATTCGACTCGTGTCTCGAAAAAGATACGATGTAAAGGAAGTTCGTGTTCTCGCTGTCAAATCTCTCAAAATCCGTTCTTATAGACAAATGAAATTTGAACGATCAGACGCGAAAAATGATCAATTGGACATCTTAACCGTTCTTTCTTCCAGCGTTCCGGCATTAAACACCTCCCTTAAAGAAAAAAACACCAACACGCTACCGGACTTCTTCCTAACCGATGACTCTCCGTCATCGTGTCACTCGACCTGGTTACCGATCGTTTTTTATTCCAACGAGCCTCGGCGAAATGGGAGCGTGGCCACGAATCGTCTCGTAACAGCGACGCGAAAAAGTATCCTACGACGCGAAATAATTCTGCACGACCGAAAATATTGAGCAATCGATCCGCGTTCGCGCGCTCTTCCTCCGCTGACTCGTGGGTGTGTATACACGGCTGCGCCGACAAGCAACAGGTATTAACATTATATAGGCCTGCATGTACGTTATATAGAAGCACGAGCACGCTCGTGAAACGAGTATTTACTAGCGAAGCTGGCTGGCGAACAGAGCCGCCCGTATGCAGGCCGAACGCTGGTAAATCTAGCACGGTATCGCGTGAAGCAACTGGCAAGTACACGAGCACCTAGATACACGTATAAATATCGGTACCATCGGATAGGAGGGAACCATGGCGCGCAGCTGCACCGGTAGTTTGCAACAGATACTCGGAGGAGCTACCGAACGTGCTTCGTGGCAGGCCACCTCGAAGAGGAACAAGCGTAAGCGCACGCCTACCGCTTGGCAAGGTATTTTGATGCGTGTTTTGATCGGCTACGCGAACGGTACGCGCCTTGCTGTTACGCAATTGCGACCGATCGCAGCGATCGAACGGTTCGCGTTTGCTGTTACAGGCGCACAACGAAATGCAAAGAGAGACGAGAGATTTTTAGCGTTTAGGAGGAGCCTGATGTGAGACGCAACGGTGTATTAGGCCAGTCGTGTTACGTGCATGGAATTTTTTAATCTCAGAGATGCGCGATGCGCAGCAAGAACGTAACGAATGAGAAAATCGTGCCTTTAACAATGGTTAAATATCGTAAGTCAAGGAGAGGTTCTCGCGTAACGGTAATACAACCGAGTGATTTCTATCGATCCTTTTTAGACTAACCGCCGATTATGTGCATCTTTTCGAGACGTAAACAGGATAGTCTTCAAGTGGAAACGTAATCTTTTTACTTCACTTTTTCTATCGTTTATTGCATATTGTCTGCAAGTCTTTCGATCGTTTCTCACAGTGTAACCGTCGTTGGCGCGCAACATGGGCGTTCGTAAAAGTCATGCGAATGGTTAAGAAATATTCCTGAAGCTGGAGAATTTGCACTGGGATCGGGTTTATTTTCGAAAGAAATACGCGAAATTTGGCGTTCAGAGGAAAGATTTGCCTCTTTCGGCAATTTTTCAGCTAGAAAATTAAAAAACCACAAGAGGAATCGAAATGAAAAGAAATTACGCCTGTACTTCTACGTTTATGTCCGAAAAACGCCTAGTCCCGTGTAACTACTAGTTAGTCTAACAGAAATTTATAGAATCCCTTAACGACGTTGGAAACTTAAGTCGATGCTATAAAAGTACAAAGATCGCAGAGCATAAAGTGAGGTAGAGAGAAATTTTGGGTATTCCTCGTCGAAGTTACGTACCCCAGTGGCAGGAACAGAAGAATATGTCAGCTCCGAAACACCTCGTCTGAAAGAGAAAAAGAAATTTATGAAATTTACGATTACGAATACAACGGGTATATTTTAAAGTAAAGTTCAACTCGCAAGTTTTGAGCGTAACTCTCAAGTACGAGATATGTTGAATTTGATGATGAGAAAAGTAGACGACGAGTGTAAACGGAAGAGAAATGTAACTGAAAGTTCGTTCTAACTCGGGGGGAGAGGGAAAGAGACTGATTGAAAAGTAAATAGCGATAAAATTTCTGAAATTATTTTCTCTTACGTAAAACGCACAATGTTCGTAATTCTACGTTTCGGCACGAGAAGTTTCATTCAAAAGAAAAAATTCATTGAAAGAGAAACTTCAATTACGTAGAATGTATATTAAAATTTTAATACGTAGAGCTTGCCGAACAATTTGTGACAATCGATGGAGGCAATTTATTTAATCGAAATTTCATTGTGCGTCGATCTAATGGAAAAGGAATTCTCGATCGGCACTTTCACGATAATATCAGAAAATGGTACAAATTTCTCTCGCGGCTCTTCCATTCGAACCCGTTGAAAAATCGTTACGTGCGGAACCGGGTAACCGAAAGTGAGTTTAACGTAAGCGATACATAATTCGTTTGCCGAGCAAAATCTCTTCCTCGTTTCACAATCGAAACGCCGCATCAAACACGAACACGTTGAATCACAGGCAACGATTCCATTTGCTTTTTACGCGATCATTCAATTAGCAAAAGCTATCGATACTTCCGCGATCGCGTTCCAGTTACTGCAAATTCGCGTATACTCGTCTCGTGGTGAAAAACGATCCAACACCGCAGCAAAAACGATAATGCAAGAAACGAAATTGCTATTTCACAGTGATTTGCGTTGAATCGGTCGAGATTTGACTCTTGACGCGATACATATATTAAGTTGTCCGACAAGTTTCTTTCGTTTTATAAGGAAATAATAGACGCACAATATTTTTTTCTTTTATATTAATTTATCGAATTATGCACGAACGTAATAATAGAAATAGAATAGAAAATAGATCGTGCTTAAAATTCAATAAAATAATATAAAACAGAAATTGTTGTTCGTCTATCATCACCGCATGAGACGAAAGAAACTTTCCGGACGACCTTCTTATCCTCTTGTATTTATCGGCGAAATCATAGGTAGCATTTTTCGGTTCGATTATTCAACGTCGTGCATAAATCTCAATTTCCAATTATCTTCCATCGATACGACGATTAGATAATTTACTCTGAACGTTGAACTTTCGCCATCGACGACGATAAAAATAAACGACAAAAAGAAACACCACTATACGAGAATACTTTATCGCTTCACTTTGCCACTGCTAGATATTTCCAGGTTATCAACAGAATTACGACGAACCAACGTGCTGCTGCGCGTCCGGCAATTAATTAACCGAGGTGGATAAATTTTGAGAATGCCGTCGAACGAGAAAGCTAATTGGATCGGTACACGCTTACGAGCTCGTGCATGGTGATACGCGCTAATGCACCGATTCGCGCAACAGCCGCAGTTTTTGCCTGCATGCTTGCCAGCTACACGACACGTAAATACGTGTTCCAATCGATTCTAACCGTTCTCGCGGCACGGAGCTACAAACGTATAAAGATTGTCGCCCACTTAACAGCCACCATAGATATTCCTATCAAATGTATATGGCGTTCGCATCGTTAGTTTTCATTGACCTTTTTCGGCGGATTTGCCGCAAGGCTAGAAGAGGAATATAGTTTTGGCCATTTTCATTCGCAGTCCGTCTGTAGGTGCTCCGATTTTCAATCCGATATAATGACTACGCTACGAAGACTTTCAAATTAACAGTTACTTTATCTTCTTCTTTCGCACCAAATCGACTGATCCCTTTGAACGATCCTTTCCACAAGCTATGATGCAATGGATGAAAAAACCACCGTGATGCTTTTCAACGTGTCGTTAAAATGTTAAAAAATTGCTGAAGGTTTTAAAGCGTGGGCCAAATTTCTATCAAAATACTTGGTATAATTAACATTTAAGAAAATACTCGATACGACTTGATGTTGCAGAAGATGTTACAATTTCGTTGTCTCGGTTTTTGTTTTTCATCGATTTTTCCTACCTTCCTAATCGAGCGAATAATCTCGAGACTATACGTAATTCTACGAAAAATAACTTTAAAAAGGAAAAATTGATAAATTCCAAAGATCCAGTAGGTACGTAAACGCAACCAGTTTCTCTAATCGATAATGTAACATTTCTTTTAACTTTGGAATTTCTTATACAGATACTTGTAAAATATGCCACGCTTTCACATTCTCGGGCTTCCCCGTTCCGATCGACGATCTCCGACTCTTTTTTCAGAAATTTTCTTCGATCCGAGTCAGTGACAAATTCGTTCGAACCTTTATTGATTCTAGCCTGTCCGAAGCTGACGAGACGTCGAACTCTTAAACAGTGGTGAAGCTTTATCGATCGTCGAGGAGAATTTATCCGCCTATTAAAACCCTAACGCACAAAACGTTTCCGCTATCTATCCACCCGATGTTTCGAACGTCCCGCGTTATTTATGCGCGTCTCCGACATTCAGAAGGTTTCTCGTTATCTGTCTCGACTCGGGACGTTTAAGCGTTTCGCGTTATCTGCTACAAGTCGGACAAGCTTAAGAAATTTCACCGAGGAAACACGCGCGCTTGGCTCGTGGAAATATCTCCACTGTGCGTTTACAGTTTACAGGACGCGGGAAATTGACGAGTTTCTATCGTGTTTCCTTTTGGAAAGCTTGACAGTTTTTACTGGAAACTTAGAGATATCCGACTTATCGCTTTCTTACGAACTTTGACTTTGAACGTAACGCTTAGCGAGAGTGAAAGGGTAAAGTTGAAACCCAATCTGATAATATGCATACAGGTTGCAAGATATTCACTGTGAACCTAAGCGTACGATAAGTGTTGGGGGCGATTTCGTCGAATGCCCAGACTTATCAACCAGTTAGCTGTTGCGACTTCTTCGAAAAGCGTGTATCTAAAAGGAAGCGTCGACGAGTATACTCGTCAAAGGCAGAGTACGCGTGGCTGTTGTAACGTAAAATTAAATTGTAACGAAACGACTCTTTTATTTTTTAATTTTATTACCGACAGCGCTCGTCGTAACACAAGCTATCGGCATTTCTTCGTGACGAGTATACTCGTCGAAAACGACCAACTGGTTAACATCGAGAATGATTGCCTGTTTAAATACTTTTGTGAACTTCGTGAAGAATATATATATTTGCACTAAATGTCTCGTAACTTCTGTGTGCACGTTCAAAATCGTTTGAAATTTTTCCCTTACAGCATCACGATAGTTGGTTGTCGTTACGATACTAACACGAAATTTCGAAATATTTCGCGCAAATAGGCGAGTATTCGCAGGTGTTCGAATACTCTGGCGAGTCGTTGTACATATGATTTTACGTAATTTGAATTTACGCGTATCAAAGCAACGTCCGTCGAGTTCTGGAGTCGCCGTTTCGCATAATCATCGACGGTAGTGCATACATCTTGTTTCACGTGGTTGGTGCTACGAGTTGCGGCGAGATTCGTCGTGTTGCAACGACTCTTTGGACGAATGAAGTTCTAGGCTCGAGTGATACCGCACGGTTGAACGTGGCTTCCAGCGAATTAGAATAACAGATTGAGAGAGCAACGAGTAATTGCCGGAGTAAGAGAATAAGATGTTGACGGGACGTTTATTGGCTCGCATCGAGCTCAACGTGGTCATTTCGAATGCTAGAATCCATCGGTAACCAGATATGGCTTGTTGGGACATAAAATTCCCTCTAACTATAACTCGAAAACAAGGTGAAATATAGGATCTTGTGTGCGAGCGCTGAATTTTAAATTCCACTGGATGTCGTATATTATGAGACACCTTGTATTTAGTATGGATATGTAACTAGGTTTACGGTGATGGGTTTGCGAAACGAAACGCCGGTATTATTTAAGTTGACGTTTCAATTCATTACTGTTTCTTCTACTTCGCTGCCACTTCTTTATGTTAAAAGCCGCTAAGAACACACGTATCGATATAAATAGTAATGGTACATTACGTCATTATAAAGATATTTTATGATCGATATTTGATACGAGAAACGCGCGATGCTTTTTCTCAACTCGCTCTAAATTAATCGCAACGACACAAATCATTTACCAAGCTAGTTTCGTCAATTCCATCTCCAATTACGATCAAACGAATTTGATTCCGATGTAACCAACTATCGCACATCGAATGCACAAAGCTCGTTTATTTTACGATTAAACAAATTTCTGACTACCTACGATCAAGCACGTGTGATCTCGTAACGTCGAGTGCCTCGTTCAACAGGACGAGAAGCTGGAAGAATTTACCGAACGTCCAGCTGGACAAATTGTAAAGTACGAATTAAATAATTAAAAAAGAAAGAAGCGAAAGAAAAAGAAGAAATAGGACGAAACGCCTATCGACAATTAAGCTCGATTATTTACCAAACCACGTAGCCGAAAAACCAAACCGAAAAGAAACCATCTCTGTCTCTAGTCAGATGATCAGACAGTTAGGAACTGGCGCTATTACAACACGTTCGTAGGACCACTTTTATCACTTTCCGCTGTTGAATTCCGTCCTAAAGCAGCCTCCACCTATTACCCGGCCACTGGCTGCGCAACGTGGCTTGTTAACGAGCGCCAATTTCCTTTAAAAGCTCGCTGCCTTCGAGATCGATCCAGGGACGAGGGAAACCGGACAGAAATCTCGGAAAAGTAATTATTATTAATAAAGCGGACAACGCGCTCGCGTCGCGGCACACAGGGAGGAGAGGGGACGGGGGATCGTCGAGCTTCTAGCACGAACGACGATTAAGCTGGAACGCGATGGTTTCAGCGAGCTGCTGTCCTAGAAAAGCAGCTCGCGTACGCTCGGATCTAATTGCTAATTAGTAATTAGTAGGCAGACGCCGACGATCCATAATGCCTCGCCATAAACGACTACAAATGGCCGGTCGTGAGTCTGGAACCGACTGAAAATTGAGAAATCGGGCGTTTCTTTTTTTTTTGGACGGCACTTCGCTTCATACAGCGTGTGCCGGTAATCGTCGTGCTGCGATCGACAAGAAGATATTAACATCAAACGGAGACAGAAGTTTCTCGAGAAGAGTGAAACGATTTCCGTCGGTTCTTGTATTCTTCTTTACCGGTCTATGTCGAATATCGAAACTCTGGCGTTTAGTATCGAAATTCGTGAAATTCGAAGACGCGCAAACACGTAAGAAACAAAAGTTACGGGGAGAGAACATCTGAAACGGAGTACTCTCCGTACAACATCCAAGCGACGAAGGTACTTCTCAGCCAGACTCTGTGTTTCTAATTACATCGACAAAGATACGAACTTCCGTAAATACACACGATCTGTACGTGTATTATACGGAATAACGAAGTACTTTCGTAGATACAAGCCACTTATTCGATTAAGAAAAATCCCCTGTTTACGCGAATAGGATCAGACAGAAAGGAGGAGCCATTCCCCTCTTTCCGCCCGAGATCGCGCAAAGCGACGAAAAGCAATGCACCCTGAGGCGTGGTAGATCCCAGAGATGGCACAATTTTGCATCAACCATGCCATTCGTTCGTGGTCACGTTTTCATTTACGTTTGTCCGCCATGCGCGTCGGCTTAATTCCAAAACTCGATCCGCCGCTTTATTACCGCATTTTTTGCGCGTTTTGGGAGAAAGGGCCGTTTCGCCGAGAGAAACGAAAGAGAGAAAAAGAGAGGGGCGAATAAAGAGAGGACGATGAGGACAGTGGACGTAAGAGGCGCGGCGAAAACGGCCAGCAACGGTAGAGGACAATGAGAGGAGGAACAAAAAGGCACAGAGAGAAACAGAGGCGGCACGCAGGATGCATTTAAAGTCGTCTCAACATCCGTTCAGCCTCTCTGTCTCGCTCTTTATCTCTCTCGGCTCTGACAGAGCGGAAAAAGAAGAATTCGTGTTCTTTCTTCGGCATACGAAATCCCGCGTCGTTCATCGCGAGTGTACGTGAAAGAACGCGCGGTCTCGCCCTCCGGCTAGCTTCTTTCGATTATCTCTCCTTTTTTTCGGCTGCGTGACACGCGTGACCGTGGCCAACGCCGCCATTTTATCCACCCGTTCGCCCATTTCGCGGGACATCCTCGTTAACTCGCGCGACTCCGAGCTCAGGTCGCACACGGCTGTTTGTCTTTCGTAAGTTGCTCGCATCTGCCGTGTACGCCGAAAACGCGAATCCGCGACTTTCGCTTAAATCCAGTCATCGGTGCCAGGTAGCACGAAAATCGTTTATCTGTATGCACGTTAAACCGGAAAGCCGTATCCGCGTTGAAACTAAATTAACGAAATGTCGAGTGAGACAGCAGATCGAGGATAAAGAAGACGAGGAGGAGGGGAAGAAAGAGAAAAAGAAAGAAACGGTTACATTGAAACCGAAGATACGACACAGTTCGTATCTCTGACGACGCATACAAAATCGATGCCGTGTTGTTAAATATTAAAAGTCATTTTTCTCGAAACCACCCTTCCGACCAGATACGCCTGTTTCAATTTGACATGGCAGCATCGTCGTCCAGAAGTATTTCGACATCTGTCGCAACTCGAGCGGAAGGTTGACGATCCTACGATGTTTCCACCGTTGTGTCTATTCAAATTTTTGTGAAAATAATTCCAAGGAATAGAACCTGAACAGACGTTTCTTTCATCTGTTGAAAGTTACGACGATCGCACTAACTTTGAATGTTTCGCGTATTCTCGCATATTATACGCGTTCCATGCAATTTCGAGTCTTTAAATTTCGCATAAGCGTACAAAAATCATGCAACGAAGAACGTCGACATCTTCTCTCTTAGATCGTCGAATGAAAAGAACAGAAGTCGCGTAACGAACGAACTCTGCCTCCGACCAAATATATTTTTGGCATGCCAGCCCATTTCAGCAATTAGCTCGTGCAGGCCGTGAAACGCAAAAGGTTGAAAATCACTGGGCTATGCGCGTGTCCCGTTAACCTTGCGCGATTCAACGTCCTCGTTGCGAGATAACAAATTTACGACGTTAACCCCGTCGCCTTTTTCAACCGCCACGCTCCACGGGCCACGATCTGCCGATGTGCGCGCGACGTCTGCATTTTTCGTCGGGTCCGACTTTATAGCTACCGGAAGCGGCACGAGAATCGCCGGGAATGCCAGCCACGAGATCCGACCACCGAACGGCTACTTTGTTGCAGAGCTGTGGCTTGTCTTGATGAGATCGAGGAGACGTTAAGTGGTTTAAGCAGGATGTTTAGCAGGGGATGCGCTCAGCGATATTCCACTGTAATCTATTCGTTACGAGTCGAAGAAATACTGGAGTTAATTTGACATACGGTTAGTTAATTCAACTTGAGAGTAAAACGTCGCATCGACGCAACGTTTCATTCGCCATTTCTTTCGACCGATTTACATCCCGCGATTCTGTTTTCTAATATCGTGGCTGTTGCCTGTGAAAGAGAATTCCAGTATGATACTTTTGTTGTTATCTTTGTTCATCTCGATGTCACGATTTCGGGAAATTCAAAGAAATCGACGTATCCATAACATCGTGACGTTGTGATTTTATTTTCCCAATTTATGAAGAGAATTGTCTGAACGAATGGCATACTCGATTTATCGTTATTCGACAGATTTATTCGTATCTTAATCGTTAAAAGGTCATGTCGTGTAATTTTCGACAGTCTGTTTTACGAAACTTATTTAACGTCAGAGTATCTTGTAAGTTTAACTCTGTTTGCGTGATTACATTCCTGAAAATTATATTCCGTAGTTTGTATATAATTAATTACTAAAATTTGCATCGATGTGTACAAGTTCTGCGAGCTAATAGGATGCACGTTCGTGACGTTCTTATATCCGACACGATAATAATATGTTTTTATTGCGGAATATTCTTAAAGATTATGGTGATCATCTAATGATATATAGTTGAAATTTACGGCAAAAGGGTTGTACGGGTTCAAGCTGTTATTAAACTTGACTTTACGCGTGTAATTTATCAGCTATCTCTAACTTTCAAGTATTTCTCCTTTACACGTTCACGTGAGATTTCGAACAGTCAATTATTCTTGATCGATCGTACGCATATTTGACCGTACGTAACCAATAATAATTAGTAAAAACGATACTGGCAAGAAAATAAACTCCGTGTCTCCTACTATGCGAATATTTAACTTATACCAATGGCACATAAAATATGCTTAATGGCACCATCACGTGCCCTGAGATATCGTCTCGTTTTAAGTTGAATACGCCGACGTTGTGCAGAAGAAATCCTAGTTTACCGCATCAAGAAGCTCACCGTACCATCTATCGCCAATTGAACTGCGTTAACCGCGTAAAAGTGAGCATCGGTAAATTTTGCAATTCCATAGACCTTCGCAATTCTCCTTCGGCTATAACATTGGCAAAACATTGGCCACGTACAAACCGCTTTTAACCGAATCGTACAGCGAAAGGTTACACAAGTAACAGAACATGTGGGGCTCGTACACCTAAAAACCTAAAAACGATGAAAAATGCTCGTACAAACATACGTTTCATCTGCCTTCGTTCAGACATAAGGTATTTTATATAAACAGAGAGCAAACCTATCGAAAACCTATTAAAACGCGAAAGTTCAGGATAGAAGAGGTTCTTCGAGAAATTCGGGAAACACCAGAAACCATAGAGAACCGGATCCATGGCAAGACGTCTACGGACTTGCCTCGCTTGCCACGCAAGCTGATTACTCCGAGCATTCTCCGTAAAGGCAATTAGATGACAGAAAATTCGTTGTATCTCGTAGACGAAGACGGATAAAAGAAACAATTAAACGCGATACCTTTTTCACCGTTTCTAGCTCGCCAAGTGCAAAGTGCCGCTTGTTCTGTTACACCCTGTATAGTAGCGAGCATAAGATATACCATGTATACTTAGTGGAACAATGGTAATAACGATGATGTCTGAAAATTTGCTATGCTCGTATCCGAAAAACAACGTTCCGAACACCTCGAGCAACCACTTTCCACTTTTCTTTCGGTTCTCGTTAACGTCCATCAAATTTTACAGAATCTTGCTCCGAATCACCTGTCCGAACGGTGAAATTCCAGTTTCACCGCGCGTCTACCGCGTTCCATGGGTTTCGCAAGCGACAGGGGAAACCGAGGGTGGTCGAAAAATCCGACACCATTTGCTAATAAATCCAAGTAACAGGTAGGATGACGCGGTGAACCGAGCAGGAAACAGCGGGGAAAGACGGCGAGCCGCTTGATAGCTGCATTAAATTCATATTAAGGCCGCCGTCTCCATCTAAACTCGACGACTTATTTCTCGATGAGAAGCGGCGGTTTCACGAATAGGCAGCGTTCAACGCGTGTTCAACTCGGCAATGCGCGAGTTCCTACGATCGTATCGATCATGCAAATTTTTGAATCAGAGCAAATCGACGTAACAAGTGTCACAAGCCTGTTCATACTTATTTCACTCGATCGTTCGTGCAGGCCTTGAACGCGACTTTTTCATTTTTTTACCCGATTGGTTTCCCGAGGGAAGGATAAAAATGAATAAAAACACGTAAAAACCCGTCGGCCAAGCACGATGTTAATTTATTCGCGTCAGGTGAAGTGACGTGAATTACTTATTTGCTCGAATTACTGTCGTGCGGTTATTATATCTTATAATATTGTAGCAAGGATAATGAATATCACAAATAATTTGCACGCTTGAT
This sequence comes from Bombus pascuorum, assembly GCF_905332965.1. Taxonomy (NCBI): domain Eukaryota; kingdom Metazoa; phylum Arthropoda; class Insecta; order Hymenoptera; family Apidae; genus Bombus; species Bombus pascuorum. Next base: position 14,653,985 of record NC_083494.1, on the reverse strand, counting down.
TAATAATTCGCTGTGTTTGGTCGGTCGAGTGATTGGAAAGAAAGTCCAAGTTTCAGATACGACAAGACATATAGATATTCCGAGTAAACTTGGAAAAACTTGTCAGGAATATACAGGAAATAGATATTTCGTTTTGCTAAAAAGTACGAGGGAAGTTACGCGATTAATGAAAACGTAAGGCGTAATGGGTGTTCTCTTTTAGAGCTCGATTTATACATTTTTCATGAAACGAGTAAACTTCATGCATAAATTAGTTCTGGCTAAAAACAACAAAAAAAAAAAAAAAAAAAAAAAAAGAAAAAAAAGAGAACGAGACACACCCTAGTGGAATAATTTTAACGGGTTCAAAATATTTTACGCGTGTTTCTATGGTTTTGTACAGTGGCGAGTGAAGAAAATAGATTAGGATTCAGGAAAACATCTCGCTCTTCTCGGGCAAGGATACTTCTAATAGGAGCAAGTTGTGTAATTTTTTTACTTGCATTTATTGTATTATCTTCTCACGTGCGTGAATTTCATTAATTTATAATGTAGCCTACGATCCCGACATCGTTGCATTATGCATTCAGATTGACAACCCGATATGCACGATGCTTCCGGTTTTCACGGACAAACTTTAAAAGTACGAAGGAATATTCAAAACGAGAAAATTGATACGCGCAGCAATAATTTTGCTTTTAAAACGCAGTTAACCGGCAATTAAGGGCGTAAGAATAATCGACATTATATTAATTATCGACCGGTAATTACAAATTTGCAAGTGGCTGACGATAATATTTACGGCATCGTCGAGATATGCGCGTTCGTATTTACACGAAAAATCTCTTATTTCAATTTTTACAACGTGTTCTTCTCAGGACACGTCGCAGTTATCGGTCGAAGTAGCTTCGTATAAATATATCGCGATACGGATTATTTCGTGAAAGACGCTGATCGACCGATCGAATTCACGACGTTGGTCGTCGTAAGCCGTCGTCGTCAGGCTCGTTACTTACGTAAGACCAGAGAGTATTCCCGGTGTAACGGAATGCAGAGACACCGGCGTGCATCTCTTTCTCTTTCTCTCTCTTTCTCTCTTTCTCTCTTGAGGGAGAGAGAGAGCAGGATAGTGGATGGACGCGGTTGAATTCTAAGTTCAATCACGGTGCATTGAATAACGAGTTACGTCATGGGACCGGCTCTCCCACATGCTGGACCGACTCGCCAATATTTATCTTAATTAAACGTTGCGTTGAACGATGTTTTCTTTTTTTTTTTTTTTATCATAAAACAAGAGGAGATTGCCACTTTCCGCAATGGAATCGCGTGACACCGGTCGTGCACGCGTTCGTTAATGAAAAAGTCATTAAGGTACGGACATCGTTAATTAAAATCGTCGTTTATCCGTCTTTTCCTTTTCTGTTATTCGGCGTAGCGAGAATTCCGTGGCTTTAAATTTATATTCCGTTTCGTTGCTGCAAATTAACGACCGAAACGTTGACAATTTTTCAGTCCACGAGATTTACCTTCTATTAATCGTTTTAAAGAAAAATCGTGCATCGTCGACGATCAAACGTAACAGCGAACTCGTTAGAATTTTCTCTTACGCGCAACGTTTACGCGTTCCTCCCGAAGCTCCTCTCGAAGCTGATCGATCGATATGGTTGTAAAATTATCGAAAACAAATAACGGTCCGCGGCGAACTTTGGTGGAAGTTCGCGTCTGCGAAACCGGTACTTATCTCTCGATATTATACAGCGGCGTGTACCGTTGCGTAACGATCGTTTCAGATGTGTAGACCGCCTGCCATTTATAAATTTTCCGCACGCTTATGCAATAACCATAGCCGGACGGTGCACACGCGCGAAACCCCGTGAAACCCCGTGACCGGTTTAGTTTCCCTCGACGACGAATTTTCGTGCCACGGCGTGTCAAATGTCGAGAGATCATGAAACACGAAGCTCGCGGCTCGGTCGACGAACGTAGCGATTAATAGTTGCCGACGATGGTATGGAATACGTGCACCTGGTGAGCTCGATTATAAATTGGTATCGTGAGACGTGGTTAGTCGTGAGTCGTGATCGATAAACTGGAAGACTCTTCATTTTCGTCTCTTTTTCTTTTCGCAACGAGAAAGTCTATTAGTCGAAGATTGATTTAACGAAACGAGGATGTGGGTCGATCAGTTTTATTTGAAGTGTACTTTATCATTTTGCAGCGATGATGATATTTTCCGTTTTATCCGGTACATATTTTCCGTTCTTTCATCTCGACAGAGAAATCTAATAGTAGTTTGCGATCTTAATAGCGTCTGGCTCTTATATCGTGTAAATCGCTTGGATCTACCTACTTTTTATAAAATTCGATTGTTTTTTAATAGAATTCTCACCTCGTGGATTTTATTCTCTATGAGGTTTGTTGCAAAAACGTTTGGACGATGTTTCGCAGGAATTTTCTGTAGCATCGATCGATTACCTTTTAAAGGCAGCATGGAACCAGTCACGCATTTTTAATCGATCACAACGATTATTCCGACTCATAAATAATCCAAAGAATAATCTGACAGGTTAACATAACTTATCCACGAATCGTTAAAAATACACAAACGATTATCCTTGCCGCAACTTTATCGTTTCGTTAGCTATACCTGTTCTACGTCGTCAGCAGACTGGTTAAAAAATATCACCGATACGATCATCGTAATCGTGTCTTGCTACCGAATAAATAATAACGACAACGCCAATGAAATTTCAAAATGCCTCGTACATACAATATATTCACGATAGACGTGTACAAGCGTTTCGATACTTTCGTAAACGACTCTGTATATCGAACACCGTCACCACGATCCATCCTCTGCGCGTATTTTCACCTCGACGACGTTCCTTTGACTCGAACACGTTACGAGATACAAACTCACCAGATTACGAGCTTACAATGTATACCTGTTCATTATTTCGTGCGAGCAGTCCTTTAGTCCACGCGCTCCTTATTCATTTCCGCTGCGCGGCCACAAGTATACACGAGCTCGCATGTGCGGCCGTCTCGCATTTTCCTCGGCTATCTATTTAGTGTTCACCACGGCATGGAAAGTATTTCATGCCGAAACAGGTCGCGAGTAACATTATCAGACTGGAAACCCGTTCGACGAAATTTTCGCCCGACCGCTGATCGAACCATGTTGGAGCTGGCCCGAATCGCGTTCAAACATTCCTCAAATTAATCCGTACTGATACCGCGTGTCTTTCGAGACGAATGCTTCGATTGCGTAAAGATACTCAGCGAGTGGAAAGGGAACGTTGAACTCGCAGGATATCAAAAAGAAGATATTAGAGGAAATATCGATGAACGCGAATGTTTGATACAAACGAACGTTCTTGACTATTTGTTTATCGTTTGAAGTAGAAGGAATAAAACGAGGAAATACGAATGAACGAGTAAAATTAATATTTGGTGTTGTATTGCGGTAGAGTATTATTTAATATTTTATTGAAAAACAATATGATGTTAATGAATACAATTGTATAGGATTGCAAATATACGTAACACGTTTTGCTTATATATTTATGTAGTTAGTTATTAGGAAATTTGTTAATTTACGAATTTACGAAAGATACGAGTCGATGAAATTTCTGGAATTGCGAAACAGACGATGAACGCGGAACGTTTCCAAGTTGGAGGAAGAAGTTAAGAACAAATTCTAATAAAACTTTGCAAAGAAAGTTTCTTCAAACTTATCTCGCGTACCGCGGAACCTAAACGTACCTAGATAATCACTCGAACCATTAAAAGCTCCATATAAGTAAAAATAACTTCGACTTCTTGCGCAAATTCTTCCATTTCCTGCACTTCAACTCCACCGTTTGAAACTTCAGCTACGATTCAACGCAATTTTTCTCCACCATACCGCAACCCAATTTACGCCAATTTAACAGCGACGTGCAGACGTCCAATGACCCAGAGGCAACGATATATTACAATTAAATACTCTGTTCGTCACCGTGCGCGCTGCTCTTAAATATCGTCGTTTGATTAATCTGTGCCTAGAGGTTATTTCGTATCTAAAATTCGAGAACCGAAGGATCTCCAATAAAAACTTCAAACGACGTCCGATTACGTAACTTCTCCAAGCTATCGCATAATTCTAAAGACATTAGTCGCTCTTCGATAGATTTGATCACGGCATGTTTCGTTTCAAATATCGAATCTGCGTATCGTCCGATCGAAAAAGATGCCCATTCGCCGTAACTAAAATTGCGACTTGTCAAATTTATTCCTCGTATATCTTTTACAACGTCCAAACGGAGACCACGACGACCGACGAATGAAATAAAATTCTACCAAAAAATAAGCGAACGTCCGACCGTTCGCAAGCCGCATCGTGCGTGCCCAGGAATCAACCGGATTCCTCTTGATCGTCGTTGAAATTACGACGTTCTTCGGCCGTGGCAAAACAGAAATTCATATTTTACACGGTGGCACGTTAATCCTGCGGCGTCGATTCCCGGCAAATCGAAACGAGGATATTCCCGACGGCTGGCGGCGCGCGGACTTAGTCGATCGCCCATCGAGAAACATTCCAGTTGCCGAGGTTTCCGACAATTACGTACAGCGCCAACGATACAACTGGCTTACGCTTGCGTATCACGGCGCTCTTCCATGTCCTCGCATTAGCCGTGACTACAATTATGCCGCTTCGTAACGGTATCTTCATTTTCTCAGATGTCTTTCGCGGTGCATCCATCGCGCGCTACACCTACTTTACATTCCCCGACGTCCGCGAGCTTCGTTTCTACCGATTTCCACCCGTCATTTCCTTAAGCGTCCTTTCGCCCACCTTTCAGACCGCCATCCATCCATGTTTCAGCCATTCTGCCACGAGATAGTCTCTGTAGAAAGTAATTTCGGGTTGGCAACTAATTGTTCGCGGGTTTTGTCACTTAGTTGCCAACTTCGAGGAAGTTTCGAGCCCCAAATGGAATCTTTGGATCGTCGAATTTAGTTGTTCAGTAGATTTTCAATGTTAACCGCTTGTAAAGGACGATTATCGATATTGGATCATTTTGTGCACGGCAGCAAAGATTTTACGGTTAAAGTTGGAACGTACGTAATCATATTGTATTCATCCATAACGAATTCAATTTTCATATTTAAACTATCGATATTTACACTCTCGCGGAAAATTGTAATATTTAGAGATACGTGGAGTTTACGCTTCTTTACGCGAGAATATAAAATATCCAAAGTAAGATACTCGTGGTATTTAAAGCGTGAAATAATTCGCATAAAAATCCGTGGTCATTCGAGGTATCTAACGTATCTTGTTGCATCTATAATTTCAAAAGTTCGAACTGGAAATTTCTCCTCAAGATATCCATCGCGTTAGTCAAAATCTACATAATTCTCTGCTTAATGGCTCGGTCCGAGATTAATTGTGCGTCAATGCGGAGCTGCAAGGAAATCGTCGAGCGCCGTAGAATCATGAAAATGTATTATACGAAGAAAGCGCGATAACGACTTGCAACATTTTTATAGCCACACGTTAGAATCGCCTTTAGTAACACACTCGAGAAGACCAAATTAACAGATAACGATCTGACTTTCGTGACAGATTCGATATTCGCGTATCGACGACTTCTTTTTCTTCATTTCTCATCTTTTAACCAGCCTTTCTTATTCTACCCGAGTGTTCCCAAGCTAAAAGCAGGTGGGCAATTAAGGAGCGTAAAACTGTGTGGCTGGAAAGCGTTTCTTTCACCGAGAAACCACGAAGCTTCAAACATTGTAGAAGTCTTCGTAATTGATGGTATCGTGTTCGCGTTCGTTAACGATTTCTTCTTTGGATAATTGCGCGGCTACCTGGAGCTTCGGAAACTCTTTAAATTATAGTGATTACGTAAACGTGTGTATCACGTGGAAAGATGGATGGAAAGAATATACATCTCGATGATTTTTCAGAAAAATTGAAATTTTATATTTCTGTAGAGAAATTAAGCGTTTTAACCGGCGACTAACGAGCAACGTTCGATGCGTTAGACCTTCTTCCTCGTCTTCCTTTTTCGTTTCGTCCTGTGTGTTTGCTATTCTCGCGTGTCAAGCTGAAAGCTAACGCACGATTACGCCGTTCAACGTGGAAGACCGCGCCTTCGCAGTTTTTTCTTCCGACAGGAGATGTAGGAAGTTTCGAACTGTGATTTTCTTCCTCTTTGGTACGGTCGATTTGATGTTGCAACTGCATGGAAAATTTTGATAGCAACATTGATTACGATGTTCCGTACAAGTATTAGTTTTCTTGCTCGTCGAATAAAATCCAGCGCACTTGTCGTTTCAATTTTATCCTAATTTTCTAAGATGAGATCTATTGATCCCCTATTGTTAGGTTACTCAATTTTTACGGCATTCACTTTCATTTCGTATTCTATTTTATACACTGCGAGATATTTAATGTTACGTAACGTACCGTAAAATTGAATAATTTCATTCGAAACTAGCCCAAATAGTCGTCAATCGTCTACCGACTGATAGTTAAGATCAACTTTAAGAGAAACCATGTTACTTGCATCGATGAATTCGCAAAGAAACGAAAAGTTGGCGCTAAATCTCGAGAGTAGAGCGTACAATTGACATACGCGTAATTAGCAAAGTAACTTTCTACAACGGGGCTGATTCTTCTCGTCCGGTTTCGTTGCAAGCAGCCGCCTAATTAAAGAGTTTGACGAATAAAAGCGTGACAATAAAGTATCTCGTCCAATGAATAAATTCGCGTGTCGAAAATAAGATATTTTTCATCGAAAAGCCCGTGGCATCTTTCAAGTTTGTTGCAGCCGACAGCCAATTAACCAAATCAAATACAATATAACCGGTGATAACTTCGCGACGAGCTAATTACGCGTCAACGTCAAACCGTGAAAGGTCTGCAACTCTACACAGGTAAGCTGTTAGCGGCCGACACGTTATCGAAACAGGTGCAACTTCTGAAATGGAATTCGATTATCCGTTCGTTTTACGTTCAACCGATTAAGCCGTTTCATCGAGCGGCGCAAAGGGTGGGGATTAAAAGACTCTTCGTGGAACTGATTTCGTACAACCTGACGATTGACTATACGTTTGATCGATTCATTAAAAACCGAGCCGTGAAACAGACGTATAATATCGTTAAAAAACACACCAGCAGAGCAACTGAACTGGTTATCGTTTTGTCAGATTACAATAAATTTAGTGGAATAATGGATAAACTATAGAACCACGAGTCAGAGGTACAAAGTGGATTTTTGCGATTCAAAGAGTAATATATCGCAGTTTGTCGTACAGTAATGTAAAACGCTTCAATATCGTCGAGCGTCGTACAATTTATGATTTAAATCGAGGAAGGAATAGTAGCGAAACAAATATCTGGAAAATTCGTGAAATTCATTTTCTTTCATAAGCGCAATGCGAATCTAATAAAATCCTAACAATGTAAATTGACCGGAGAAAGATCGCGGATGAAACGTGTCGTCGCGTTAACGTGACTTTGGCTGACATTCATCCTAACGAGTTCGGAACATCCTTCTAATTGGGTGATCTTTGCACAACGTTGAAGACAAATAAGGATAAAGTGAAACTCTATCCAAGGATAAAAAGATTCAACTTTCCATCTGCCATTGCTTTTTCTTTTCTCTCTCTTAAAAATCTGAAGATCAAGTTGAGAACCAACAGCACTTACAAAGTTCCTCAGGCTGCAACACAGGGTATATCGATACGTCGATAATTGCGAGTAGTGGTATCGACGATGATGTAAGAGTTCCGTGTTCCCGTGGCGTGTACGGAGGTAGCTATGCACAGCACATTCTACGCGTATTACACTTTTGCACGTTCAACACGTGTGCGCGCACGTGTACGTGTATCCGTTTGCTCATAATCCAATGTGAACGATATACGTCGAATCTGGATGTCGATCTACAGCATTGATACAAGCAGATCCGATAAATCCCATAAATCTACGATACCTGCCGTTCAGCTCGACGTCCTTGCGGCTCTGGCCACTCGTAATATCGTTGACTTCCATGGGGCTCGACGTACACCCACCGCTAGATTCGATTTACATCGAACTTACACGATGAAAATGTGTTCGCGATAAGCTGGCCACACCAGCTACGCTGCAACTATGATGGAAAGCTTTCGCTTCGAGGTAACGCAAAGAATTTCCTTTTCATATAAATTACTCGACTATCGATCTACACTATGCATTTCCGAGAAATTTGAAGATGCGAAGGTGCGAGAGATACTCGTAACAGGCGAAAGTAAAAAGAATATTCAAGTTAGAGCGATTATTGTAACATTTAACGAACCAAATGAATCTTCGTGTAGGTGGTGTTTCGCAAAATAGAATTTGGGTAGAATATCGTTTTATTTATTGGACGTACAAACTGCTATACTTTGGATATTTTACATACTTTTTTATACTATTTTATACTTTTGCATCCTCAAATTTCCACTGTCTAATCGTAAAGTAGGGTAGATAACTATGAGAATTGCAAGTTTAAGTCTGAGTCGGAACGGGTTAAAGAGACCAAAGACACCCGTTAAGAGAATTTCGTGCACGCTCTGTATATGCTGTTTAAAGAGTCAAAGAACAAAGAAAGCGAAGGTGATGGTCGTTTTTAATTTCGTTTTAGTCTCGTTGGTCGCCATTATTCGCGCGACCCTGCCCTTGAAACGGGTTTGCAACCACGGGTTTCAGCAACAGCCACCGCTCGCCATTGAGTGACCGCTTTAGCGGTACAATCTATCCTTCGTGTGTTTCGTGATTTTTCGCTCGGTCTAAAAATAATTTCCGCGTTGGTGCCTACCCTCGGTAGTCGCAACTCGAAATGTCCAGCTCGATCAGCCGAACGATCGACAGTTCTGTTTTCTTACTTTCTATTGCGATTTATCTTGGGCCGTTTGACAGTCAGGGTCCGAGTCCGATACTTCCTCGACGACTCGCGACCTAATGGAAACGGAGAAACGAGACTGTCCTTGTTCCAAGAGAATCTTAAAGTCGAGATTGGTAATTTCACAGTTGTTAAGAGGCGACCCGCTTTGTTTTTTCTTCGCAGCAATTATTCAACGAAGCAGCGGTTGCATTAAAGTTGGAATTGCCATTTTAAATTATTCGAACAGCTTTTAAAATGTAAAGTAATTTTGCAATTCTGAAAGATTGGGAACGCAGATTAGAGGATGCAGACGAGAAATATGATCGAAGCATACGTACATATGCAATAAATTACCGTTTTTAATATATGAAACGATTTTTCTATAATTAATTAGTTCAGATAATCGAGGCGCTGCTGTATATGCAAATTAATAATTTATAGATTCTAATGCATTTTATCGACCGGTATTTATTTTATTTCTTTCGTCGTCTAACGCCAATGTTTTCTTCCGGGGTATCCTGTATTCTAAAACTCTCTCGTGCGTTTCCCAAATGACGAATTAATTTTCTTACGATTAACGCGACTCGCGATTCGATCGGTAATGTAATTAACGCGTAACGTTACACATCGGGAAATATTCTATTGTCTGCAGATACAGATTCATCGATCTCTGATCTTCCAGACTGAACTAGATCGAGTATAGTTAAGTCCGGTATTTAACGTGGTAAAATTTATTCATAAATTCACAGCTACCAATACCAATACGCTCGTTCATTTGCATTCGAATTATATTTTTTTCACTTTTTCTTTTTACTCGATTACCTCCTTAATTAGTCATGTAGGACGAAAAAAGTAGAACAAGATTGACTGACAGAAAATGGCGGGAATGTGCATTGAAATTATAAATGCGAGGGAAATTGGTGTTTCGCAACGTTGCTGTTTGGTAAACATGATATGCTGCTGCTCTACCCATTAGATTTCTCCGTTGTTGAAAATGAAATACTAGAAATGTGTTTCACATGTAAAATAGATTTATATAATAATATCGGAAAATCTGTAAAATAAGAATTCTCGATATTTACTTGTCAAGCAAATATTTATTAGCAAATACCGTAGATATTAAAATATGTATTGAATGAACTTGAAAAATTATTACGAAGTTGCGAAAACACGTATAAAAATGTTACATTTAGTTCGTTAAACGACGTTTAATTAAACCCGCGGCTAATACCTTAATACAAGAGTTTACTAATTTCAGCATACATTTCAGCTTCTTTTCACGTTTGCTTCCATTCGTCTTACAAGAATCCAAGTTTACAAACTATATATTTTATTTCTCAATATAGAAACACAGATCCAAGCAACATCAGAACATACTTGCCCACTTTGTAATTCCAACTCCCACAAATAATTTGTATATAAATCAACCGTAACATGTTTCAAGCTATTTTGTGCTACTTTACACAAGTACAAAGTTCTAGTCAATATCGTTCCTTTTTCAATGGAACGTCCAATTTTTCATGCTGAAAATCGATAGAGTAACTCGGCTATCGCGTCGAAAGCTTCGCACAGACATGCGACATCTCCATCAAGAATTAATTAAAGTTCGCAAGTGGGCCGATTTTAAAGATCCACCGTACACGGTACATTAAAACGCCATTTGTGAACTAAAACCGTGCAACGATACGCGTTTCGCTCACGAAAATAAAGGTATGGACTAACGACGTGAAAGTTTCGTACGTGCCACACGGTCCAATCAGAAGGCGTATATAATTCTGCGAATATTCATTGACCTTTCAGTCGAACAATGTATAATCATGAAAAATGGTGTGAATCGATAGGGGGGAAAAAAGGGGAGGGAAAAAGGAAGATAATTTACAGTTACGTTCTTGAGTCGCACGCGGATTCGTTTCCTCGACGAGCATCCGCGTCTCGGATGATTGCGGACATTCGAAATTATACTTAATCTTTCGTTATAAAAGTGTACGTGAGTATCTAACGATGATTATTCGCGTTGTTCGACGATGAATCAGATGGACATGTTGTGGGATCGGGATCTGAGCGGCGTCTCGCGATATGAAAACTAACTGGGAATGGAAAATATACGCTGCTCACATGAGTAAGTCGTAAAGTCAGTTTCCGCTTCGCAAGGTTTCAATCAACGCAGCCATACTAATGTTTGATGGGATATTACGTGAATTGAAAGTATTCTCGAAGGACTTGGAAAAATCTTTGAAAAATTTCCTGAGTCAGACACTTTAAAGTATCGTATTAGATTATCGATTAACAATGGTTACACCCTTCCACGAGGCCTTGTTTCGATTATCGAAAGATTACAAAATATTCGATATTTGTTTCTACTCAGCTTTTGTTTAAAAGAGTTCGATTTAAAAGAGTTTATTGTTCTTCTTAAAATCCCTCAGTTCGACCATTTTCTTATAGCAACAATGTTATAAAGAAGCATTTAGTCTTAAGAAGTCTTAAAGAAGTACTCTTCCTGCTGCAATATAAGAAAATGTCATTTTTGCATAATTTTTCTAAACTAACTTATCCAAACAGGAAGCAGACGACCAAAAAACTTTATATTATGATTAGTAGAAAAATATCGATTAAAGCGGTTCTTAGATTAATTAAAAGATTCCATCTTGGAAAAAGTTAATGCTCGTTGAAATGCTTCGATTCAAATCCGATATTTATTATGCGATAACTTAACAGTTTAATAATATTTTAAATTGTAGTCCGCATAGCTTAGTTTTACATTCTTCGAAATTATATTCTAATTCTGTACAAAATTTACCTACCTACATTATCGTTAATTTATCTGTGTGGTATCATTATTTTTTGCTATGAAAGAAATGGGAAGATAAATTATAATAATGTAAAATATTCTGGTTTCTAGTGAAATGTTAAGAAATTCCATATTCATTGAATGAACATGCTATGAAGATCTTTGAACGTGCAAATCACTACTAACGATTTGAAATATAGTAGTAATTATCTCTAACCAAGCTTCCACAAATAAAGGTACAAAAACTGTTTAACAATAAATAAGAAAGCGTAACGAGCGCCGCTAATAGCGGGATACTTCATGCTTCGAATTATTACTTTAGATAGATTCACGTGTAATAAATAAAGCACGCAAAGTAAAAGAATTATTGCATAGGGATAGCAAAAATTAAATAACGATTAACTTGTTCTAAAAATATATGCGTCCTTTTACGTTATGATACACGCTATCAAATGATGCAATTTCTACAAAATATCTTATTAAATAAACACAAAAATACGCGCAGACAACAAATTTTACAGTAAATTTCTCTATGATTATTATAATGACTAATTTAAATACGAGTTTTCAAACAATTCCTATAAGCTCAATTTTTAGTCTTACGTGTATTTTCTAATCGTGCTAATCGTGCGATTAGCGAATGATCTTTTAACCCGCTTGAAACAAAAATGTGACAAACGAAACAAACAAACAAAATCGTAGCTGGAACATTGAAAAAATCGTTACTATCAACGATTGTACTCGCTTTTAATTCGTCTTTTCGATATTGCAAAGACAACGCCGGTTACATCGCGGCGTGCGTTATTATCGTGAAATTCGTTTAATTGAATGCCTTTTCTCACGCCGGTTTCTCAATTTAAACGATCACTTCCGGGGAAGGAGGCAATACTCTTCCAGCGCGGGACCGCCTGAAAAGGCGGACGTTAAATTGGCCATTAACGCGAATGTCACGTGGTATCCGTTGTCTCGCGAGGCGCAGCGAATTTGTGGGCCGCTTAACACGGTATTTAATTAAGCGGGTGGAGTGGTTAGTCCTGTTGAAAGGAAAGGAAGAGCAGAGAGAGCAAAAAGAAAAAACGAAGAGCAGAGTAATATCGCTTTCGGCCGTCGTGAACGGTACATATTATTTATTGTCGGGCGATACGGCGACGACATTCAAGAACAGGCCAATGTGTTCCGCTTGTATCGAAAAAGGAAGTGGCCGATGACTCGTTGACTCATCCCGTAAACTCGATTTATCGTGGTGTTCGGGATATTCGTCGTTTTACCTTCGGCCATGAATATTTATTGCGCCGCCGTGAAACAATTTCCTAATTCTTTTTCTCCCGCGCTCTCGAATCGTCGTCCCCGTGATGGATTATCAAGCAAATATCGAATAATTCCGAAATTTAATCCGAGTATAGTATCATCGACACGAAGTATCAAAGTAACATCCAACACTTACAAGACTTCGTAGATTTTAAAGATTTCCAAACCTTCGAAAACATTCCAGAAGTTCTATGGTATCGAGTACTATTCGAAGCGATCCGAATTTCAAGCCTTGAAACACATCGAATCGTTTCGAAACTAATCGTAAGATTCGAATTTTCGTCTTTATGCCGCGCCGCGCTATCGAGTTCCGCGCCGCGCATGCGCGTGAGCATTAGTGCGCGCGCACCTAACGAGAGCACAGATGCGCGCTCTTTTTCACGCGGTTCGCGCATCCACGTTACAATATAAATTTCAGCAGTACGGATAGTTTATCCCGTCGAAGAGTAATTTGCCCATTAACTTTGTGTCGCGTTTGTCTCGTGGTGCGGGCGTATTGGCAAGGAAACGCGGAACATTAGCGTGAATAAACTCCTTAACGTCGGAGTTCATTCGCCGTGAAACACGAAGCACGATATGCAGTCGAAGTCTAACAAGTGGCGTACTGCATGCTGGAAAGTTTGCTCGAATAAGGAGAGTGGGGTATTGATGCAGTTCACTGCGTGAGAAAGTGAACATCGATCGAGGTACAGTATGGAGAAACTTTCGTAAAATTTTGCGGTATCCGCTGTAGATCCGTTGCCAAGTATCTATAGGTTATGTTTTATAAGTTGGAATATCTAGATGGTAGGGGCGCGAGGTTAGGAAAAAAGGAAGCTGCGGCACGTTGACCATTTGTACTTGGAATTTTCTAGACTACGATCGGGCGGCGACTCTGATTTATTTCCACATCGTGTTGGTACATGTCGTATATAATACTACGGGGTGAAAGTTGGCATGGAATCAATTGCGATAGGAACAGTTCTGAAACTATATTGCATATTATTCCTTAAATTAATATAGTATCGACGCGATAAATATCGCAAATTGCCTAAAGCGCGATAGAGACATAAAGAGTTAAAGTATCGTTACTGTATGAATCATGGGAAAAATATTAAGAAACATCGTATGTTGAAGGTAAATTAAATGTCAAATGCTGAAAGACATTATTATTAGACTGTGGACGTTTACGCATTTATGGAAGATTCAAAGAAACAAAAACACATAGAATCTATATGATATGCAAATAATATGAAATATTCAACGTACAGCAACCATTGTAATGTACGTAATGGACGAGACAGATCTTTACCTTGGTGTTATTCCTTTAATAGCGTCAATAAAAATTTGATTTCGCGCCAACATACACATTTTGTATATCGCAAATATTAAATATTGTAACGATGATTAAAAAAGTATTAAGATTAAGTAACGAAACTTTAGAGAACACGTCTCACGTTAAGATCTTTTGTATTTGAACCATATTCTATATAAATTCCAATATAATACAATATATATGTTAATATTTTTAATATTATACACAAATATGCAAAGTCCACTTTTATTATCGTTAGTATTTTTACTGCAACGGCTAAAGCTTCGAGAAAATGCTACCCACTTTTAACTCCGCAAATTTTAAGAGCGATACATATAATAGTTTATACGAAAGATATAAATGCTACATAGTTTGCTACATAAATGTTGTCTATCGTTAATTTATTGAACGTAAAAATTCAACCACCTGTAATAAACTTACGTTTACTTGGCCGCGAAATATAAGGAAAGCAAACTGGCAGATATATTGCCTAATTCAATTTAGAATTCGCTGCTCAGAGCCTTAAACCACCTTTGTTTTACACTCACTATCGGGCAGCGCTTCTGTGGCAAATATTACGAATAATAAAGTAAGTAACAAACGTTAAGCGTGGTAAAGGCACAACTGCGTTTACGACGTACTTAGTTAAGCTTGAACATGATCTCGCTTTGAAACATTTATAAACACTGTCGCTACGCCATATACGGGTGAAAAGCATTTTAACGAAAAGTGCTAGAGAAAGACTCGCAAGGAAAATTAACGGGAATTAATTTCTTCTGTAAAATCTGCGCATCGTAAGGTGCACAACTTTATAATTTAATTAGATATAACTTTTCCCTGATAAGATCACGAATTCATGGAAATTACGTAATGTGTAACGAATGCTCTCTTTGTAAAAATTAAAATTGAAAGATGTTAGAGTATTTTATTGCTCTCTTGGAGCAACATGGACAAGAGTGATCTTCGTAACTGTAATAGGTTTTATCTTGCATAAATTTCGAATGCCCGTCAGCCGAATAGTTCAACAGTTAATTAAGGCTCGTTTATTAAAACGAGGATCTTCTGTATCGGCAAGAATAATTGCGAAATGGCAATTCGACACGTAGGTTAGGAAATGCGCATCCGGCATTTATCGATACTCGAGCCGCTGGTTACACGATCATTCTTCAAGATGCTTGATGACGATTGCGTAATTTCACGGGCTCTTGTCCGATCTTTACGTCGCGTCGGCGCGTTTAATTACTCGAATTTCTCACTATAACGCGAGCAATAACGAGGTAGCTCAAAGGGAACTGAATTAACGACAATTACGGAAGAATCGTGAAGGATCATTAAGCGCATAATCGCTGGCCATGGCCACAGGCTACGGTTTGTTATTGGACAACACGATGAGATAATAATTGCTGGCTGTTAAGCGTGAATAACATTTAAGCGGGTACGATTTTGCTCGAACGAAAATATAACCTTTATTAATTTACGGTGAAAGCACTCGATGATGCGTATTAATGAATTATTGGACGTTACGGTATCGCCATGTCAAGGGGATTCTATTCCTCTTATCTCATTTTATTACGAACGAATGTAAAACGTCAACTATCCGCGCGTTATCGTTTCGGAAGTTTTCGAACGCTTAATATTGGGTTGGCAACTAAGCGAATGCGGATTTTGTCAATACCATCTAATGAAAAAATTCGCAATCATTTAGTTGCCAACCCAATATTACGGACCGAACAAACATCTGGTTACGTTTCATTTTTTAATTTGTATTCACCGAACTATAAATTTTCGCAAAACGTTCGCAGTCTGCTTATCGTTATTCTCATATATTTTCATTGCTAAATGATTGAGTAACGAATAATCGTCTATCTGAAACCAGTTTCCTGAAAAATTTACCTTCCTCGATTATATCATTAGCGAGCCAATGATACGATACGAGTCCACCACGAACGCGAAGCGAAGCAACACGTAAGAAACGGCTATCCTCGAGCAGCCGGTTAATGGCCAAATAAAAATCGCGAGAATGCTTAAAAAGCAAAAAGAGAAAAAAAAAAAGAAAAAAGATGCAAGGAGCTTAGAATCAGCACGGTGCCCAGCGAGATCACGGCGATTACCCAGAAGGCAGGCCCTCGAATATTTCACCCTGCATGCGATCCGCAGAATGAACACGTCATGCGAGAATACCGGAATCGATTTATCTTCGACGAACGATTGATTTATTAGCGATCGAACGATCGTATTTAGAAGCGGTATCGCGCAACCTCGCGGGCTATCCGCGATTTGTAAATCTTCGTAGATACCCGGCCTCCGGGTTGCCGATAAATCACACGAAGACCAAGAATCCTCGAATTGTTTATAATACAGGCTATTAGGTTGCGTGTAATTGCGGTCGGGATGGATCGATGTAACGACGTAAATCAATCGAGAACTGGTTTTCGTTTGATAAGAGGCGGATTTTTCCCCTTTGTTTCGCTTTTGTACGAGTTTAATGGGGATGAAAGGGCTGTGTTTAACGAGTCACGGTTGGCTGCGCGACCGAAAATGAGATTTAAGGATCGAACGGCGGCACGTTCGATCGTTTCTCACGAATAAAACTCGAGAGGAAGCGCATAAACGCGCGGCGGATGAATAATCCGTACTGCAACGGATGACCTTTCACTGGCGAAAGAAACGAGCGCCGATGTTTTGCGAGATTTTACGCGAGGATATCGATATTTTTCTAAAACACGAAGGTAAAAGTAACGTGATGTTAAACGCGCGAGCCACTGGTTCATTTGGAAAGGATGATTGATATTATGTGAGTTTTGGTGGAACGGTAGGTGGTGTTTAAGATGCGCGGTGTTGAATGAATGATTTGGACGAGGATGAGAAATGAAGCGGGAAGAAGGCAGAGAATCTGTTTGAGTGGCTTAAACACGTATATGTTGGTGGAAAGAAGATTTATTGTTGTAAGGCAGAGATGCCGTGTACGGTATTATACACACGTACACTATACAGTAGCTCGTATTCGTAGGAACTATTTCTAAATATATTATACAGAACATTTTGAAACTGGATGAGCACCGTAACGAGACACTGTTATCATGGCTATGGTGGTCAAATTAAAAACGAGTTTGAAAATATAGATATAAGGACGACGAGATATTTATTGCAACTATACGTTTCACAATTATTTAGTAGAACTATCTTTGACATTATTAACGTTATATTTAAGGCCATTACTCGTTTTATCTCGTACTATTCTTTTATTTAATATATTTTCTCATTCTTTCGTTATTGTACCGAAGACCATCGATATCGCGTGGTATGCAACAAATTTGATTATCCCGTTTGATTAAAGTTTAGAATTGAATTGCAAGATAACTCGATCGTAGTTTCCATGTACATTTTCAGATTTGTTTCTTCGATCTCTAACGATGCAATCGTGACAGTCAAGCGCCTCGTTACAAACACCAATGATATTTCTAAACGCCGACGCGTAATAACTATTGCTGCACGTAAACTATACCGAAATAGCGAGCAAATATTTCTAACCGAGCCGAGGGAAACAAAGGCGCGCAAACTGGCACAAGGGAAATAGAACTTCAATTTTCTCTTTGAAAATGGTGTGTAAATAAAATATATAGGTAAAAACGTCGGTATGACTTTTTCTCGTCCTCCACATCTTAATTATAACTTTCCCCTGTATATCTTCCTGAAGGTTCGTTCCTCCCTACCTAAAAGTCACATTTTATACAATACAAAAGGACGAAAGAAACGCGGAGAAGAAGCCACCGGCCAAGAGGACCCAAGATGCGCCATATTTTCGCGCGCACTTATCGAGCCGGTCCGCGGCGACGTTAACGAATAAAAATTTATTCGGACGTCGAAGCGGCGCGGCGGTTCTTCGAGCCGGATAAAATACCGTGTCCATGGCCGCGTATCTCGTCGCGGGCATAAATCCTTCGAGGGGCACGGTTGCTCCTCCGCTTGGTATACCGGGTGAGCATCAAAGCACGCGAAATATATTCGGTGCGATCGAATCTCGGCGCAGATTTATTAAGGCTTTCTTTTCCGCTCGTTCTGACGGGCCGTAACTCATTAGCCATGGTGTCGTTGCCGTGTGTCAATCTTCCACGTTTGCGGTCCGTACGAAACTGTATTTCTTTGGGTACGACGTTTCTGCGCTTCCACTCGCTTCGCTTGAACGCGCTTATCGCCCTTCCACGGGACTAAGTAATTTTGTTTCGCGATTTTTGTAGTATCCTTCACGTCCTGTCCATTCTGTCCAGTATCTCTTAAGAAACGACAGCTAGTTTTTAACACGCTACAGTTACGGCTATCACAGTGGAATTTTTAGGATCCGAATTAATGGAAGAAGATAATTATTCGAATAATAGAAATAATACGATACGAGAACGACGACAATTGCTACGTCAAATTTTGTTAATACTATGTCGAATTATATTCTGCTTGTGCCTCAAAGTATCTCAGTAACAGTAAGTCCTCTTTCCAGTGCCATAAACATTTCAAAATAACAAGGCTTTTCATCGTCGCTTTCACCGTAATCTCCTCTCTTCGAACATCAGGAACTAAAATGTCGATGACAGTACTCGTCCAAATTTCCGAACTTTTTCTTATGATACGTACACTGTATATCTGGATACTGTCATACCTTTATCGCTGATTTATTATCGTTACGATGCAACGGGATATACATAGGTAGCTTTTCGATTCGGTTAACATTTTTCTAACTCTTGAAACACCCGAATAATTTTAACGTCGTAGCTGTTGAGATATGTATAATTCTCTGTGCTGGGCTGGGTTAAATGCGTATTAGAGATACTTGTATGCGAGTATCAGTGTGTGGATATATCTAAGTGTCAGAGGGCGTCCAGGCCTTAGGACAAAAGACGATTGGCAGTGGTTTAGAAACATCTGGGAGAGTCGGTTAACAGTCGAGTATAGAAGAAAGTGCTGAGACGCGTGCAAGTGTGTATCGATGAATATATGAGAAATCGTCCATGAAGTAAATATATTATTACTTTAATATTAATCCTCAGTGTATATTCAGTGTTCCTATAACGTTATTTCGGTTCCAAAGATCCACAATTCCCAACAGTAGCTTCTTGCAATTTTTCCTAACCTTTGCAAGTATCTTTTACACTTATGCATGTAAAATTTATAGTACTGTACTATAGCGTCTTTCGTGCCGCACTTTCGAAAAGTTGAACGAAAGTCATTGGGAATTCAGAATACTCTAGTATTTTATAGTTTCCGAAATTTAGCTTCAACCTTACATTTGATTCTATTGTTAAATCTGTGAATGTAGAGTCTCGAGACTTTCACAGCCTGGATTGTCGCTGTCCACACTGTTACACTTAGCACCGATACACATCTAACGCTGTTTGCCGCTTCCGGGAAAGAGACGTGTCCAGAAGGAAAAGCCAACTGCAATCTGAAATCTGCGACGTTGGCGAGACGTCGGAATTCTTTTCCTTCTGGACGCGTCTCTTTCCCGGAAACCGCAAACAGCGTTAGACAGCGTCAAATGCGTATCAAAACGCTGTAACGTTGGGAATCTGCGAATGCGGTGTAAGATTATAAATTGCCTTAAAACGATAAAATTGCCTTAAATAAAGAAGACCAACCGAGTCGACTGATACGTATTTATCTCGTATGATACGATATCAATCATGTCGGGATAGAATGATTGGTAACCCTTTAAGCTCCGAAGCTCTGCTTGGACAGAAATGGTCTGAGCGAAGTCGAAGGAAGTATAAATCCCGCATTTAAAGCAGCGTTACTTTCTAGCTGGCAATAAGAGCGCGCCATAGTACGAGTTTTATTGCCATTACACGCAATAATTCCACTATCGTTTAACGCGCGTCCGCGTCGATCCACGTGACGAGGCAATAAATCTTACGCTAGCGCGTGTCTAAAATGTTCTCCTCTTCGGTGCTAACTTTTTACGCCTGTATTAAGAAACCCTTGGAATTCTCGATTCTAATCAAGTTGAGAGGAACATACCGTTCCGTTCGAATCGCTGAATATCGATAAGGGACAAATCAATTCCTTGCGACGTGCGTGGTCAACGTTCGATCACGAGCGTATAGCAAATTTCGTGCAAAGTTTGCGTTCGTTGAAAAAAAAAAAAAAAAAAGGAAAAAGAAAGGGAGAGGAAAACAAGCACTTAGATATAGCACAAGTCAGTTTTGATATCGCGAGATATCGATTAATCAGAGCGATTTTCTCGTCGCGAGAAACTCGTAACGATTCTTCGTAATTTCAGTTCTGTTCTTCCCAGGAAAGTAAAAAGGATCTTTAATTTAGTTAGTACATTTAACGTAAAATTGAGATAAAAAATCGCGCATACCGATAGCAGCTTTTTCATATTCTACTGCTTTCGGTATCGATCAAAATGAGTAATGTCAAACGTTTCATTCGCGTTTATTATCGTAGGCAGAGCCGTAGTCGTAATTCTGTAATTCGTTCGCAAGATTTACAGTCGTGGCGCCTTCGTTGGTAGACGCAACGCGAACCAGCGTAACGCTGTAACGCTGTTAATATGGAAGTTACGGCGTCCAGCGAGGTTGTTAGGTAGCAACGAGATAGAATCGAAACTTATGTCGCTATATACTTAGCAGACCGTGTGTCTGTTGGAACATAGAGGTCTGAGCAATGGGCAAAGAATTTTATCGGAGATGGGAGAGCTATTGTTTCTGACAATGATTATCTGTTCAATGGTTGCCGTAACTTCGATGTTGAAACTTTTATATATATTGATTTCTGTTCCATATTCATTACGAATGTTGGCGGACGGTGATCCTTTAAATATCCTGACGCGGCAAAAAGTAAAGCGGTTTAAGAATGGAACACGTGGCAGGGGAAAATGATTTTAACCATTAAAGGTTTATCGGACCAGACTGTATCTCTTCCACCATAACTTTTCAGGGAGAAAGTTATCATTGGAAATTATTTTCCCGCAAAAAAAAAAAAAAAAAGATGAAAGGATTGCCCTCCTTTCCTATTATTATATCGCAAATCCATGCTTAGTTTTCCTAGTATTTCAGAATTATATTGATCGTAGGATTCTGTATAAATTTATTATTCAACTTATTCGATCGTAAGGTTTCTAGAGAATACACTATGCAAGAAGTATCGGCTAACGTAGCAATTCGTCATCTTAATATCGCAGGAATCGTACAGTGCGCTTATTCGATATAATTTATTATACGAACATCCGAGCGAAGGAGATCATTCTAATGACTAGACTCCTTTGGAGGTTAACGTTTCAAGATTTTATAGTTGTCTTTCTACTCTAGTTCTCCTACCGCATCAGTCTTCCTCCGCTGAATATTGTTTCTACATATTAAACATCTCATGGACATCAGTATTCGATGGGATGAATGCGTTAACTGGCAATTTCCTCGCGGCGTGTTCTGGGAAATCGCGGTTAAATTACGTCTTTAACCTCAATGTACCTGATTCTTGAGTCGAGGTTCGGCCGAATACCCGTGATTTTTATTCTCTGTCACGAAGTACGACGCTCTCTCTCTCTTTCTCTCTCGTGTGCGCTCATAGTCAAATTTAATCTCTTATGCCACCGACGTTGAGAATCGCTGACTGCTGAGACCTCGAAATAGAAATTGAGGATTTTTCTGCAGGTTAAAATGCGATTTAATTTCAGCGGATGATCTTTCTCAGAAAATAATATGATTCATAGTTGGTGAATACGTTATTTTGCAGACTTAATTTGCAATTTCGTAAGACACGTTCCTATTATCAGATTAAGGAAAGTGTAAATGAAATTGACTAATGCCTATTTCAAGCAGTTCTATGGAAATTTCATAATTTCTGTTCTATTAATTTCTGTTAATCTAACACACTTACGCGATCGCGTCGTGAAAATATAACTTGTCACGTTACGACCTCGAGGCTTTCAATCACACGTACAACATGCTTTAAGCCACATTAGCGAACATAGTACGTTGCGTGAGAGTAGTTGCAACTCACGGGATTTAATGTGTTACTTTTGTAACGTTCGTACTGCTTTAATCGAATGAAATTAAAATTCCTTTAATCCGTTTAACGATGCTTATGCAATATACTTTTTCATATCTGTGTTAACAAATTAGCGTTTTGTTCCCATGAACATTGCCTAGTAGATGTAACGTTATCCATTCACGTTAGTTCTCTGACGTAAATGAACAGATTTTGTTTCTCATTTTATATTGACTCTTTTGACACATCGTTCGTATAAATTACCAAATTATTTTCATTTTCTGGCTTTTTAATTTTCGATTATATCGTATCTAGATCTTTTTTCCTTTGATCGAACAATTAAATCTCTCGCATGTTAGAAATCACAATAATTATCTCCAACTGTGATATTGGATTGGTCGATAATAAATAAAAAAAAAAAAAAACAAATTAAAGGATAATAGCTAAATTCGATTTTAATCGCCAATTTAAAAAATCTACAATTTCTCTTATTATATGATTAATAGAGTTTTAGTCTATCGAACTTTCTAGTCATTTCAGATTCGATATAAATTTCTCACAAACTATCGCGCGTAATTGATAGTCACTGTCGTGCGCATCTTTGGAGATATTCAAACACGAGCAAACATCGCAACTCTGCTGATTCTCTCGTCGTTTCCATTATTCTGTGAACTCTTCTTACTTCGCGAGACTTTGAAATGATACTTGGCCTTGATTACATCCTCCACTTCCTCGATCGCTAGCATAATAAGTCACAAAGGTACTAACACGTATTTTATGGCACCAACTATATTCCCAGAATTATATGAATCTTCCAACCTGTGTTCGTTTCGAAATAAACTCACAATAGACCGGCAAACAAAACGTCAAATTACTCGAGTACGAAAGATCGGACTTTTTAAACGATCCACGATATTTTCCAAACGTACGAAGTACATTCCCTACAAAGATTCACGAAAAATAAAAATATCGACGACGAAGATATCAGCGCCGAAACAGAACGTTTCCTCGCACCTGGCGTGTCGTTTTTATCTCGACGTTCGATTTTCTTCCATTTCTCGTCAATCTCGGAAAAACTACCTTCCGCTTCGCTTGTTTACGTAGAAAACACTTGGCGAACCCTTTTTTCCCTGACCGCTCTTTCATATTCAAATCCTGTACTTTAGTCGTCGCTAGTTTTGCTCTCAGCGGATAAAATGTGAACCTTCGTTTAAATTTCATTCTATCTTATCAACGACGCACGCGTAATATTATCGGAATATTAAAATGTTAAGCTTAAGATATTAGAAAATGTCGGGAAATTAGGGGCTGTTACGTGCATCATCCTGTGCAATTTCGCGCTTTCGAATCTGCCGCAAACGCATAAAAATCCGCAGTCTGCCGGTAACCGCAGATAAGAACCTGTTGAAAGCCAGAAATTTCTTATCGGAATCACACGGTTCCGCTATAATAGATCATTCGCACCCTTGCACAAGGTGGCTGGATCGGTGAGAGTTCTCGTTGGGGAATCGAGTGGCCGTCGTTTCTAGGCCAACGAGACCGGCCTACGCCGTGAGGCGCGATCTCGTTTTTCGATTAAAATTCGATATAGCCTGGTAACTGTAACTCGGCTCGCCGCTCTCCACGTGCAAACGCTCGGCCGTGTGTATATAGAGGGCCGAGCAGCAGCAGCAGCAACATTGCAAAAAGCCCGGAGGAACCGTAAGAAGAGCAAAGAACGAAGAGGAGACCGCGTGTCCATCAACGTCGTTCCTCTCGAATCAACGTTGCATTAACGCCGCTAAAGGCTGTTCAGCTTTCTGTTCTCGTAACGAAGTATCTCCTTGATTGGCATTTAGGGTAATATACGCGGAGTGGAGACGAAGACGATATCGTAAATCGCCGGTAGACCGACTACGGCCATGGGTTTCGGGCGTGTCCCCGACATCGCTTCGCTTCTTTATTTTCTTCTCCTTTTTTCTTTATTTTTTTTTTTTTTTTTCTCGTTGTGGGAACTGAATCTTACTCGAATCTTACAGAGATCCAGTGGAGAAGTTCGAGGCTCGCAGTTAATACGCGGACACGATCGTTAATATTGGATCAGATAAGAGAATTTTTGACTAGAGGCTCTTCTCTTATCTTGTCTTATACCGATTATTTGACTCCGGGATGTTTATGCAGATTCATATTTTGCAGTTATTACAGCAGCTCAACTTAATGGCGGTAATTTGTATATCTTTCAATATCACACTCATTTTGTGTATTTTTACATCCTGACGTTTCTTACACGTGCATAAGAATTCGCAGTTTACTGATTGTTGCTTCAGTTTGCCCGACCGTAATGTCTCTCTATGAAAATGGAGAAACAAACGTTTGCTAAGCGTTGAATTTCGAAGCTTCGTCTGTACTTTTCTCTTGTGGTTACTATCGGTGGCTGCCGCTGAGAATCTTACGTAGAGCTATTGCATAGATCAAAGTATCAAGAATAAAAGCTCAGCGCCCTTCAACACGGAAGCAGTTTACTGATAAATAAATACATAAAAAAATCAAGGGAAATTATTTTTATTTAAAAATAAAATCCACCCGTCGTTGCTTGCGCTGACAAAATTTCTCGATAGTCTCGTCAATGTGAAAAAAATAGGACGATGTGTGCGATGGGCTGCGGACGAGATAGCTTCGTTCGAGAAACCGAAGGGGTTAAAAATAAAATAATTCTCGTCGGATATACTCTGACCATCGCTTAGACTGAAATAACAATTTCACAAAAGTAACTATCCCAAACGCGTACGTGCCGAACGCTTGCTCCGTTAATTATCGCACGTATCGTTGTAAACGCGATAGATGGAATCGGAATATTTCAGATTTTTCCTTCTTTTTCGTAGGGGGTTTGGCAGTGTCGCAGTGCCCATATAAGAGCCGGCACTGGTTACTGTGATAAAAATTATAAAGTGGTTTGTAAACTAGATATCGATAAAACGTTGTTTGATTTGAGTCCTAATGGCTCGGAATCAAAGATAAAACAACCTGTTCGATGGATAAAAGATATACACTTTACACCTGCATATTATTGCGCTTGGGACATTATTTGAATGATCGTAGAGGTGCGCTATTATCTGATCGACTACCTGATCTAATAAATTATTGTACGAATTGAATGTCTCTCTTGGCTATAGGGAAATCGATATTTATTGCTTCTATTTGTAACGTGTTACGCGTACGTCGGTATATATTTTATTTGTCAAATTTGATTTATTATTAATCAAATACACTATAATATAATATAATATAATTATTACCTAGGATAAGAAATAATTATACATCGAATATCGTGGACGGCAAACAATTTCTTAATTACTTAAATTACTTATTAAAATAGCGTTTAAATCGTTTCTTTTCATACTAACGTAATTATCGAATATCTTATCATCAAAATTGTCACGTTATTTGTTACGACTTTGCATGAAAATTTCGTACATATGGAACAATGAAATTTTATGAAATCTTTAAGGACGACAATAATAATTGTAATAAAAACCAAACGGATACGTATAAAACAGGAAAAAGCTGAGAAACAGGTAGATATGCGAAGAACGAATTGTAACCTTGAAATTAGATATTTAATCACGCGTAATAAGCGTAAGACTGTCATTGCTGTCGGAATGATTGATGGTTGTAAGTAGATGATTAGCGATAGTCATACACGAGGAGAAAAAAATATCTTTTTCTTTACATTCGCATACTTTCTTGCAGAGTCAGTATAGAGAAACAAGTTCTTAACGACGCGACGTCATTTTAGTTCTACTATCATTTTTCTGCCATTTAAACTACCGTTTAAGTAAACGAAGCGTTCTCGATTGCTCCACGCTTTAAGAAGTTTTACGCACGATCTTCCAACAATTATTCATTCCGATGACAGAGCCGCTCTATCGAAAATTTTGCTGCTTTCTTTCTCAACCGTAAAACCGATAACGCGTTTTAACTAGAACACTCGACCCCCCTCCAAAAGGTAGGAATTTCCCAGAACTTGGTAAAAATTCGCGGCCTAATTACCGCGGTGAAATAAATCGAAAGAAGCGAAAAAACGAGGAAGAACGAAGAAACCGACAAAGCGGATTGGCACGGAAAGAAAAGATCGTGGTACCGAGGCGGAATCGGATTGGTCCGAATCCGTGGAAATTTCCAGTTTGTTCAGTGGTGCGGCACCGTAACAGGATTCAGGTGCGTGCGCGTTTGACGCGATTTTAAAATTCGCAAGAGGCCAGCAACCTGATCTGAACGCGTTAATTGAATGAGATCACCGCTGGACCAACGTGATCCGATCCTTTCCTCGCCCGAAATACTTTCCAACGCATTTCCTTCCCTCTTTCTCTATCCCGAGTTTTACGTTTTACCTCTGGCAACACGATATTTTGCTAAGAAGGCTGTTTCGTGAGCTCAGCTCTTATTTTTACGGGAGGATAAGGAAGCTGGTTTTTTCTTAATCTTTCTTTACAGACGCTCAGTAGTGTCGAGAGCTGGGCAGAAAAATATCTCGAATTATTACGTTATCGCGCTATTAGCGGATCGTGGATTTTCATGCGTTTGTGCTTTGGAGACTCGGAATTACAAAAATACACAGTACCTCCCCCCCCCCCCAAAAAAATGAGCGAAAATATACAAATTATTTAAAAAAAGAAACGTTACTCGTTGCAATATTTAGCAGATGGACGATTGTCTGTTGATCTAGGTTTCAGTTTTTCGTTAGAAGGGCGTCGAGACGACAGCTTCGATTCGTAAAGAGGGTGGTTCTGATACTGAAATAAACATAGCAACTTTTGGATAGTTTGAACAGAAAATTAAAGATGCGGTTCGTTGTAAATTGTTGATATCGAAGCTCACGAGAGTACGAGGTGGGTATTTCGTGACAGAAATAATATGCTATATTTTTCTGGTTAAAGTGTATTTTACGACGAACTTTACGAGGCGGGGGGAAAGGGTCCAATTTTGTGGAAATCTGCATAATCCAAAGTATCCTTCTTTTACCCTGAGATTGATGATTATTAGATATCCTCAGCTACTTTGTGCAGGCTTAGGTTGCAAGATATTTCGAAATAACTTTTGCTTTTTATAGTTCCCTATAAATTCTTGTATACATTTTCTTCGGAATTTTTATACGTTTAACTTGGACTATACTTATGCGTATACACGTATAGTTGGTTGGAATCACAAACTTTTGGTAGAAATCAATAATAAATCGATAAGTGTGCATAATATAGGAAGAGAATAATATACAAAATTCACGCATCAACTCGATAATTTAGAACTTTACGTTGAACGAAATAATATATTCCTTAACCACGTTCCACCATCGTCGTCTCCGACGAACTTTATTTACCTGCCATAATGTACAAAATATTATAATGGGGTCCATCTCTCGCAGATAATAAGAAAGCAGTTAATCAAATCTACGATCATAGCGCAACGCTCATATTCTTCGTGAATTAATTGATGCATGTTTACACGTAAACGGCTGTCATGTTGTGCATTTATCGCGGTACATAAATTCGTTCATACGAGACGTGATGTGACTAGTTGACAGAAATAAACATACGAACAACGCGTTGAATACCAATGAACGGTTTTCTTACTTCTCACGGGAATCAAATAAACCTTGCACCTTACGATACCTCTCAATTCTCTCTCTAACAACGAACAGGTTGCTTCGAAAAACCTGATCGTCTGTATAAATCGTTCGATTTACCGTGAACCTTCAAATCGTGGCTATCCATCGACGCCTATCTATTGCGAATGAAAACGCGCAAATCCAAGAATCTCAACTGTGCCACTCGATGGCTACTCAAAACGTAGGAACGTAACTGAATGCCACGATACGGCGCTATCACGACCGAATCTCTATTATCATCGCTTTTCGCGCAGATGGTTTGTCATTTGTATCGGGTCGCGAGCGGTTCCATGTAAATTCACGAACAAAGATTCCACGAATATACGTATGTCGTAACGTCTATCCTATTTCGGATGATAATTTATGTATTTTTGCGCGTCATGTGCATTTCTGAATTTTTGGATGTTACGCCTTTTTTGTGCATTCTGTCTACTTTTGCATATTATTTGCATTTTGCGTATTTCTGTATAATCATGTCTCCTGCGAACGCACGAAACTCGTCGCGGTGATCTTTGATTGTTTTTCCCTCGTTTCGTATTACGATATTTCATCGTACAAGCTGTATCACGTTCTTCGCCACGCAGTTTCCGCGTTAACAGTACATTTCAATTAAACGTCACGATCGCTAGCTAAAAACGCAAAAGTCGACGAGACTTTAAAAGTCTCTTTAAGGAATTGCAAAAGAAGATCCTCTTCGTAAAAACGGATAAGACAAATTAGCAAAAAGTCTCGGGAAGAATTTAAGAATGTAGCTCGCTCATCGTCGCAAAAAGGATGCGTTAAAGGAAATTAAAGATTGCACATGGTCGAAGAAATCTCGTTTATTTATCAAGATCTTTCGTTTTTCCAAGAAACTTGGAATTTCGTGCTTGCGTATATCGTGGTGGTAGAGGCGAAGGTGAACGTCGGGCCGGAAATTAATTTTCGGCAGGCCGTGTCTATACGCCGGAAACTGGGTCGCGTAACGGTGAAATCCACGTGGATCGTCAGTCGGGTCTGTGTGGTCCTAGCC
Organism: Bombus pascuorum; assembly: GCF_905332965.1. Taxonomy (NCBI): domain Eukaryota; kingdom Metazoa; phylum Arthropoda; class Insecta; order Hymenoptera; family Apidae; genus Bombus; species Bombus pascuorum. The sequence goes on along the minus strand of NC_083494.1, from coordinate 14,625,086 downwards.
GCCGGAACTTCCGATTATTCTGCAAGCTTTGTTTCCAACCGTGGCGAGAAATCGTGAGAAAAAGAAGCCTTCCAGTGCCCTTTTTTACGCACGATGTCACCTCCAAGATATACATCAATTTTGTTCCTCCAGGTAGAAGACCGTCTCACAAGCTACGTCTCCCAGCCACAATGGAACTCGAACGACGATCCAATTTATCGCCAAATATTTCCATATTTTTATCTCCGAGTTTAACGAACGTTACTCATAAAGCTTGTTATACCAGTCGGCCAATTTTTATGCGTCGAGGCGAGAAATCCGAGGATACGAGAATGCACAAGGACGCATACGCGAGAATACGTAAAATATGCGGCGTTTTACAATTTTTTATTACCACAAAGTTTCTATAACGCTTTTAATCCTATGTTTATCGCACAATGCCGCAAAGAGAGAACATCGGTCGGTAATGTCCGAAGCAGTGGCTGCTGCTTGCAAAATTCGTGGATTTCCTACCACCATACTGTCCATTATATGCAAATGTTTATCGTACATGCTGCATAGCACACATTTTCACATATTGGTGTACTTCTTTGTTCGCCTCCTCTTCTTTTTACATAATGTATGACTTTCGTGTACAAAACCACCAATTTTTAACACGTGAATGGACGTGTGAATAATTCATGACGAATGAATTTTGAAGCAACGTTAGAAACCTCTTTTATAGTTTTCCTCGTTTCGAAAATCTGTCATTTCGCGTTCGTACGGTCCGCGACGTCTTAGATTTAGTCCGACCAGCTCTTTAAATCAGTTAGCTGTCGCCACCTCTTTCAAAGGCGTGTATCTGAAACGCGTGGCAAAAACTAAGCGACGACGAGTATTATATTCGTCAGACACGTGGTATATGTGACTGTTAAAATATAAAATTAATCTGCAACGAAACGACCGTTTTGTTTTTTTTAATTCCATTACAGCGAATAAACAGCGAATTGTAACTACTTTTTACGCACGACGAGTACGCTCGTCGTGCGCGGTTAACCGGTTGATCTCTGTCAGAACAAACGAAACTTCGTAAATCGTACGTAAATCGTACGCTTTTAAAAATCGAGGAGTTCGCGCCAACTGCACGGTAATTCGCTCTCAATTAGACGATTAACGGTCAAACGGGTTGGTTAAAGAGGCGGCGGCTTTGGTGGACTGGGGCGGTCGAACCGTGGGCCCATTCATTAAGCCTAATAATCGTGATTAACCATTATCTCGGAGGCAGCACGATCGCCTAGCAAGTCCTCGGCCTTTACTTTCTCTTCGGTCCCGTTCGGTTCGAACGACTGCCGATTTCTTTCGGTGCTTTCCACGTGAGAATAGATCGACGATAGCATCGCCGGCCCATAAATATCGTTGCGTTCCACCGCTGTTTACGCTGTTACGTCTACCAACGGCATTTTTCACCAGTCACCGGTTAACGATACTTGCCGGGAAACGCGCCTTCGGAATAATTAACGCGCGCTCGTGCGATATCTTACGCAGCGTTACGGGAACGCGATCGAAAGCGTTGCGGATCCTTGTTACGTATGGAAATTCTCGTGCGGGAAACGCGCAGATAATACAGCTGCTAGCGTAGAATTTGGAATTTTAAGTAATAAATTCAGGAGGAATAAACGCACGCTACGGGATAATTACGAGGGTCTTGGAGTTACGGTACAACCAAGATACAGTGGCTAGGGAAAATATTGGCACACCGTTTGTCTTTATTGTAGCGCTTATACGCTGTTCGATCGAGTCCAATCGTATCAGATTTCGCATCATTTTCCGGCGCTTTTGTATAATTACAAAATTTTGACGAAGATGACACGCGGAATCCGATGGAAAGAAAAACGCTTCGTCGATGAACAATATCACGTGCCGATACTTCTCGCAGCGGTTGTGCGTGCAACGGCTATTTTAGGATTAAGAATTTGAACAACGTGGAGATAAAATACCTCTTACGTATGTCGAAGCGAGGAAACAACAATCGATAGCGAAACGACGATACTTTGCCGATCAGCGTCGACTAGACGCGACGAGTTTAACGCTCGTCGCGCGATACGCAAATCGAACTCGTTTGAATCAGACACGAGCGATGTAACGCCTCTTTTCTTCGCAGAACGAAAAGAAATATACGATTAAAATAACGACACGATTATTCGCGGTTAATCCATGAAACCGCTAATGATATCGACACGTTCGACGTGTTACGCTATCGATGTACACGTGCATGTGCAGTTTCAATTATCCATACATAATCATTTCGCATAGGTATTTTCGTTAAAAGTCTTTTTTTACACCGCGATTTACGACCTTCGTTTTATTTCACACGGAAGTAACGTTTTTCCCTACGATTTCTTGCTCCGTCGAGGAAATTCCGTGCCGCCTATTATCATTACCAACGATTTCGCCGAGAATATGATACGTAGAGATTTTGCGTCGTCGCCTCTGCCTCGTCGATCCACTCGTATCGCGTTGTTTTCCATCGTCTCCTTCGCGAACGTGCTATAGACTCCTCGCGACAGATCGCTATTAAACACGATTAAAAAAATGTTTAACGTTACTACTACTGTCTACCATCGATATAATACGGTTATTGTATGCACACGCGTCAACTCGAATCCTTTCGTCGTCCCGCCTTACTGTACAACGATAGCGGAGAATACGTAACTAGAGAAAGATGAAGGCCACAAAAAAGAAAAAGGTCATCTCGTTCGGGTTTCTATGATAAAACAAAAAGAAGTGGAAAAACGTAGAGATGATTTGCGAAATCGGTTTAACGAAGCTTTGCACGCCGGTAATGAGTTAATAAATGGAGCCGCGAAACGAGCGCGTAAAACGAATACACAATAGCGAACGCTAACGCTATGCTATGTAGGGTAACGATTGCTCGTTCGCTGAATTGTTCCCACAGTAATGCATTTTTCTTTGTCCGTGGTGGAGCGCCGCCGGTGCCGATCGATCGCGGGACGCCTGACGAAACTCGCCTCGTTTCGCCATTTCGTATTTACTCGCCTCTGGACAATCGGTCGGTACCTGGCGAAGAAACTGTGGCAATCCGTGCAAGCGATCCGCTTGTTCCGCGAAATAAACGTCCCCTTTTTTTGCCACCGCGAAACATCGCTGGATCTCGTCAATTACATTCAATAAAATCGAATCCTCCTCCGCGGGCAAATAACCGGAGTTGCTCAATTCGGCTAAATCGATTTAATCTCGATTAAGAGGAATAAAAGCAGCAAAGAAATAAATACACAGAAATAAATCTAGAGAGCCGAAGGGAACGTTCTAATGCTCGTGTAGATGTATAAATAGGACGAGAAAGATGGATTTCAGCGGTCGGTTTCAAAGCGAAGTATCTGTTTCGAGAGGAAAAAATTCATATTTTCCTGCAACCTGTGTATATACGTAGAAATAACTGAAATAAAATCTTTTCCCACAATCTACGCCAATCGTGAAAAACGTTTACGTACCATCGCAATTATTGCGGCATCAGTATGTTACGTTAATCGAGTCTCGTGTCATTTAACGATAGAAATTCGTTTGACTGTGAGAAATTCGACGCTATGAAAACGAATAAACAGAGGCTGATTGGTAAAGCGTCTGTTTACGAAGTAAGGGTGTGCGCAGGAAACGATGGAAATAAAAACAAGACCTCGAATCGTTCTACGACTATCATTTTCTGTTAACTTTTTTTCATATCTCCGGTCGGTTGGCGTTACAGTTTGCGTGCCGTCCTGAAATCCATATACGGATCAGTCATGAAAGGATTAATTCGAAACGCAATCAATGAAACGATCAATGCGGCTAGCGACAAGTTGCCTTTTGTAGTCTCGCCACCAATTATATTCCAGAGTAGATTTTTAGAGCGAGCCAATAAGTGAGATCCCTTTCAACCGCGAACGGGTACAATTATTAAATCAACCGTGTTATAGGGCAAAACGTGAGAGCGAGTGTGAAATGAAATAGAATGCGGTCTCAGTGTCAGGTACATATTTCATGTCTCGACCGGTGCTTTTAGTTCGTTTATTGCGTCCAGTTGGCAGGACTAGGTGGAAAGTATGTGAGACCTGACGATATTGCCCCTTGCCTTGTGAATCATAATGTTCGTTTTACCATAGCGTTATGTATGCACTGCGGACCGTAATTACTCGAGCGCTATTTTCAATAATTTAAGCCCAAGATATACATATACATATACATATACATATATAATAATAGTAATGATAATAAGCAACGTACGATGAAATTAGAATTAGTTTTTGACAAATAGCCATTTCTCTGCCGCTTTATTATTTGTAATAAAGTGCAAGATGTTGCAAAGTTGTTAAGTATAGGTGTATAGGGAAACGGTAGCGAGGTATAAATTGTAAGATGCAAGACGGAAGATATACGAAGAACAAGGCCGGTAAAACGTAACGACATAACCGATTACGAGATAAAGCGTGGTAAGAAACTAAGAAAATACTAAGATTATTTGCATCCACTGTCTCGTCGACTTAAGTTATACCTTCATAGGAATTATTCGCATCACCGTCGAAACAAGTTGCATACGTATCTCGGCAGTTTCTTCGACAACCAAAAAAAAAAAAAAAAAAAAAAAACAAAAAGAAGAAAAGAAAATCCATCTGACAAAAATAGCTGACATTTATACCTATAATAGATTTCAAGGTACGATAATAAAGCTTTAATCGTACGAGTTCGCGCTGTGCTATTATCGAAAATTCCTCGGCGATACTAATTATAAGCATTAGCAAGTAAAATATGTTTTCCGATTCCAGTAGATTAAGACAGCGACTGGAAAGACACTACTCGGGATGTAAATATCACTGAGCATAGATTTCGCACCGAGATTTATAACCGCCTACGCTTCGAACGGGAACGCATAAACTTGGATTATGGAATGATAACAGGCATTTTTATCGACTCAAGTGTACGTATGGTGAATTCCAAAACGGTACGAGTCAACATATATCTATTAATATCTTCGAAAAATCAAATCTTTCCGTCTTTCTTGATTTATTAATCCGCGATGTATCGCCTATATTTTCAACGCTATCGGACCATCACCTTTTCCTTCTTTCGTGCTTTTACTGGTTGGTCTACTCGTACATCGACGCTTAACGATATCAAGCGAGAAATTTGGACAACTTTTCTTTCGATATTGAAATTACATCGGACAAACGCGTTGCAAAACTATTGCGGTAATCGAATTACGTTCGACAGTTAACCCTAACTTGTTCCATGTTATCAATATTAGATCGACATCGAGTTACAACGACGAAGGATACATGGTTGCAAGTTTAGGTTGCACTATATTCGTTTGCCAACCGAATTACCTTTTACGTCGATCAAGTAGTACACTTGTGTGTATAATTAATCGTAGAACGAGATTTTCGATGTATACAAATTGCTGATAATAAGCGTGTCATGGATAAAGTGCGATGAGTATTTATCGGTTATTGTGAAAAACTAATTTTTTTACGTACCTACGATTAACGTATCGCGACTGAAATATTAGGTAGTGATATCGCAGGAGAAATCAATTTCTACAAGCAACGCTATTAAAACTATGTGGGTATACGATCGTATACCGAGGTACATGCATCGAGTGGAAAATACGAGTCGTATAAGGTCGATACGATAAAGTGTTTAAAGGCTAAGTAGTCGGTCAGAAAATCATAGAACACGTCAAATCCGTAAATACGCGATATGAACAGACAGTCGTACAATGCACACGTCGTACACGCAACGCAGCAGTGGCTTGTCGGTGTTCAAACTTCATCCTCCCAATTGATTCTCTGCGTTAAACGAATCCGACAGCCGCTGTTGAAACGATCGGTCGGTAAAAGCGCCGCGTGCAAGCGAGACGGCTTCGTACGTCCCGACTCTCCTTGTTATCTCTTCTATCGACCCCATCGAATACACCTGCGACGAAGAAAACGGAGCACCGACGTACGAAGCGTGCTCGTCCTTCCGAGCTCTCATCGATCGGTCGAAACTTCGTTATATATAAAGCGAAAAAGGAAAAAAAATAAAGAAAGAAAGGAATAACCGGAGAATAACTTCGGCTTTTGTCTATATCCGGTGAAACTTGGACGCGAACAATTGCTCTTAACCCCGGAATTAATATTTGTTGAAAGTTGGATCAGATCGAATTAGGCGGTATCGCTAAATCAATCGTAGTCACGCGAAATTTTTAATTGATGTATCTTACGAAACTTGAACTCTCGTACCTCCTGTGCCTGCGAAAGAACGCCAAGGATCCAGGTAATCGAGCAACCAATCAGTTAGGATGAATTGTAACAAATAAGTAAATAGCGTCGATATAAGAATTATCAGTCTGCTATTATATCTTCGCGCCTGGATTCAACGCTTTTACTAGTCGGATCCGGAATATGATCGAAGGCAGGCAATATAAAAAATGATATTTTCAGGAAACTTACCTCCGATACCTGGTGTATTACGAGAACAATCAGCACCAGGAATCCAAGCGATCGAAGACAGAACGATCGATCCGTTAGGATCACGAGGTAACCAGCCAGCCAGCCAGCCAGCCAGCCAAGCAGACAGGGTGGTAAAGAGCGTTAGAGAGTGAGTGGGAGGCGAAGAAAGGGAAAGAGAGCATCGACTTTATTGCAACCGAACGCGGCCTCGGTGTCAGGTACATACCAGTCAGGTATGCTTTTAGCCTATTTACCGTGGCCAACCGACAGAAACGAAACGAAACGAAACGAAACGAGCACGTACCACCGTCGACGATGGCGACGTCGTCGTCGCCGGCTGGCTCTCCCGTTGCTTGCCTGCTTGCGCAACCATCGCCAACGTGAGCAACAGAGACGAAAGCTATCCGTACGCCTACATCGCCCGGAGCTGTCATGAGCTGGCTTAGAGGCTGGCGCGGTTGCAAAGAGCCGTGGCTGGATATCGCGGTTGCCTCAACCGGCTCTCTCGACTCCATCGTCGTCGAGGGCTTGGCACACAGCCACCGAACTACCGGCTTCGTTCTTTAGTAGTTAAGGATCTCTTTTTCTTTCCTCGCGTCTCTCTTGTTCGTGCTTCCGCGAGAAATTCGTGATTTGTATTTAATATGACGCGATACGCGAACCGAGCCGTTGCCTCTTTGTTGGCCAGAGTCGCGCGTTGGATCGTGCTCGGATAGTTGTACGGATTAATTCCGCGAATGCACGACCTCGCCGTGCGTAGATTATCTTTCAGGGAATTGCGAGGCCGCTTTAATGGCACGCTTGTACGTTATAGATCAGTTAAATGGAGATTAATGGTTTACACGAGTTTCGATGTTACGTCGATGGGAGAAGGGTGCGACGAGGTTGCGATGTTCGTTGGTGGTCTGCATTTTGGTGGTGGATCGAGAGGAGAATTAAGGTGTCCTTTAGATTCAGGCTTACGCGTTGCCGCAACGTTAAGTGAAAATTAAGTGGGTCACTTTCATCCGACACGAAAGAATTTCGTAGCTTCGGATTGTCGCATTTGTTGTACAATTTTTTCACGCTGAATCGAACAAGGAGTCTCAAGGTGCTTTTTTGCTTTTGGTTTTTAAATTGGAACCGAGTTAAGTGGGTCGAGTAGTCTTGTTGATTGTAAAAAGCAACTCTCTACTTTTAGTCGCTGAATTTACAACAATGTGTCGTAACGGTGCTTCGAACGAAGATACTTCAGCTTTCATCGGCATCGATGTTTAATTTTCGAAACACCCTAACGCGTTTGATATTTCGTTTAACGTCACGAACCGCTCGAAAGCCATGCCAGTCGGACTCCGTAAATAGAACGATATTTCATTTCGTCGACGTTCAAAAACAATTACCTCCTGTCGTCTTCGATATTTCTCTCCTCTCGCTTTCCTCGTAAATTAATTTGCTCTTTCAAATATTCTTTCTCTTTCGCTTTCGTCACAAAGCGAGCGATTCGTCCAAATCAGCTTCCACTTTTCCTCTCGTGTCGATGCTACGCGAATCCGTTTAATCGGCAAATAATTAGGGACCGATAGAAGAATTAGTTAACGATTTCAAAATAGAAGGAACGCGTTTCGCAGACGTTAAAGGGATTCGTTAATATTTGATATCGTTAGTCGGCGGCGTGCTCGCAATCGGAGATCTTACATTTTTGCAGCAACAAGCCCGCGCGACGGATATAAATGGGCTGCAAGCACGAGGAGATAAATTCGTGTCAGGCAAGAAATTTCGCGTGCCGGCGATTGAGAAACCCCGAACGGGAACGAGCAACGATCGGCAATATCTGTATCGTTGAAAACCGATTCGCCTAACCGCGATTTCATAAAGCCTCGCATTTTCCCTGCTCACGACTAATCCTCGCGATTAATACTCGCGATTAATCCTCGCGATTAATCCTCCAGCTTCCCCTTTAATTCCCCTTTAATTCGCCGTCAATCCAATTACAGCGCCAATAGAATTTCAAAATCTTCCACGTGACACGTACGACGACGCGAATATAAAACTCGTGTACGGTAAGCGTTCGAAATAAGAGGTGTCTCAAGACCTTTGAGCAGCAGCAACGGCAGCAGCGTATGCACACCATTATGGCCTGATCGTGCACGTAACCGTTTCCACATGGGTTTCCGTACGTCCGTGTAACAATCGTTAAGTTACGTGTGTATAAGTGGATAGAGACCCGGTTGCAAAGGATAGGCTGTCTCTCCGTGGCCGCTGACCGTTCCGCGAAACTAGCGCGGCGATTTAATCATTATCGGCAATCTAGCCGAGCGGGCAAAAAGAAAAATCTGGGTCAGACGCGAGCGCACGAGCACCGGCCACCGGGAACTCTCTTTCGATATTCGCGTGCCACGAAAGAAAGTCGTCGTGGACACTGGAAATACGGCCGGATCGAAAGGAAAATTTCATTTCGGCGCCGTTGCAGCGCGTTCACGACGATTTCGTCGCGCATCGTGACGAACGGACATCGTCTTTCTTTCAAAAACGCGCGCGTTACACCTTACACGAGTCGTTCGATAAATAACACCAAATATTTCTAAAAGTCGCGAATCTCGAGACGACGTCGGCGGTAAAATTGAACGACAAAATCAACCCAATTTCCAACAAAATACACCGTCGCCACTTTTTCCCCCGCTCTCTGTCGCAATTCGTCTCGTTTATCGAATCGAATCGGCGAAGACGAACGCAAAGATATTTCAATCGTTTTTCCCATCTAAACGGCCGGACGTTTATTGCCTCTTAAACGCAGAAGAACGGCAGAGGTGGCATAATTAAAATCCGCGGCAGCACGAGCAAAAAGCTTCGAGATTCTAATATGGCGAGCGTGCAGCAAAATCGGCTGGCCGCTCGTAAACCGTGTTTACTGAAACGCAGAAATACACACCGGTGAGCCGATTTTACGAGCGTTTTAATAATCATTTACCTCCGGCAGAGCGATGGTAATTAGTAGCGACGGACTCGAGCACGTCGCACGCAGTTTCCAACAATCGCCCACTAAGGTTCCACACAGTCTTTCGCAAGTATCTCGAGAAAAGCAACAAGCCGACGTATCTTTAATCAGATTCGAACCTAAGTACTTTACGACCGCTTTACCTGTAATCGTTGCCAACAATCGCGAAACGAAATGTCCGGTAGCGCGGCTGATTCGGATTTACGAGTACGTATCGAGCTCGGTGCCATCGCTAGTAACTAGCATGAATCCTTTCGATGAGTAAGCCGTGGCTTTTTTCCACAACCTATCGGCGGATTTTTCGCCGTGATTCCGCGTAAACGATTACCGTTTTAAATGCATTTCCTACACCAACGTTAGCATACATCCTTCTGCTCTCTGCCGTTCGATTTATCGCGACGTACTTGATAAATATTTATTAACCGTTTAAGCGGATCGAACTTTGCTGCAGGGAATTAGACGGAAAAGACAAAAACAGATAATGAGTTAACGCGAGGAGGCGTTTCTAGTTTCTACCGTCTGCATGCGCCTGGTATAGGTCGTGACAAGTTGCGTGCCATCGTGAGCAAACTGCTCTTTCAATTCACCATTTTGTCATACGAACGATTTTTTCCACGCAACTCGATCCTGAATATTTCATAATCGATATATTCAGACAAATGAGTAACTGCTTTCAACGAGTGTTATATATACGTCTGCGTATGTACTGTCGCCTCGCGTCTCGTTCGGGCGTTGAAGTCTCCGAGACGATCGCGTTTACGAGGAGATTTCAATGAAACTGTATAGCTCTGTAAATACTTCAACCTATACTTTGAACGATGAAAGCAATTCGACGGTTAATCGTTTGGTAGTTAATCTTTTCGTCTTGATTATTATTTGGAAATCTTTCCACCATCGATAGGCGTGTATCTAATAAAAATTGATCATTACGATATTGTATTTACAATTTTGATTGATCGGTCGAAACAATTTTGACCAATATTGTTGGTAACGTTTTTCCAAGTTTAAGTATTTTGTAATTAGCCGACGATTATCAAACCAAGACAAATATTCCCGACGCTTAATCGTTGCTCTTCCACCGTACGAAAACTCGCGAAGAAATTCAAGTAGATCGAAAAAGTTACAAGATGTAAAATCAAGTACGTTGGCAGAGAAAATCGTAGAAAATATATTCAGCTATTTTTGCAATTTGGATCACGACTCGCGTATTATGCCTTGCATTTGTCACGCTCTTTCAGTTAACAGTCGACACGCATTTAGGTATGTACGTAGGTTTCCCGACTAGCCTGCAACGGCGCAAGGTTGTCGAAACTTCACTATGTATCTTTAATTGACTCGCGTGGGTTTAATCAAATAACGCCACAGGGTAAAACATCAGCCCACGCTTTCTTCTCTCATTACGTGGATTCACGTTTATACCTACTACGCGTGCGTGAACACGAGTGTTGCGTGCAATTGATTACCTCCACATTTTATTACATTTTTCTTTTTTTTTTTTTTTTTTTTTTTCTTATAACGGCCTATTTAACGATTACGTTCGCCGCGGCGAGATACGTGATGAAATTCAAGGCACGTTTCCGTGGAAGTCTGACGACTGAGAATTCCTACAGTCTGGACCAGAGGCATGGGTATATTCGTTTTAAACTTGAGTTTATAATCTTCCGACTAAAATTAGCTTTTCCGCAAACTACGGTAGTCGGATGTTCGTTTTCCAAATATTTGTCGAACGAAACGTACAATTTTCTACGTAGAATTGCGCGTCGTAGAATTTACGACGAGAACGCGACGTATTTGAAGAAGAAAATTTGCAACAACTTGCGGAAATTTAATTTCAAGTGGTAGATGATACGACGAGAGAAATATTTCACGAGCGAAGCAAGATATATATTGTCGAGATTTATTGTGTCACAAAATTCCCCGCGAAAGTCAATAAGGAAGCGATTTGACCAATGATACCAGACTATTTTACGAAATAACAGTACAAACAAGCTATTTCGGGCGTCTTAAAGAGCAAGACAAATACCTTGAAGCACCATGAATCGCAGATTCTTCAATTCATCTTGGTAACCGTGCTCGGTATCTCCTAAAATCAGAACGAACATCATTTTTACGCTTTGAAATGTTAACGCGATTTAAATCATGCGAGATTAAAACTAAATTCAAGTTACCGCCATATATGAAACTTTATTGTTTCGAATAATCCTAATAATCAAACATGATTTTAATTCTTACCGCTCGTTATACGAACGCTTATGATGATCGTTTACAAGTTTTTCCTAGATCCAGTTTCTTTTAGAATCTGTTTTCTTTCGTTCGTAAATAGACCGCGGAGAACTTAAGTGTGCAAAAAGCTATGGAATAAACATGATATCCAGAAATACGAAAAGACATTCACCTCGGAGCGCCGTTTAAAATATTCAACGAGTATAAGAATCATCTCCTCTTAATTGCGTTCATAGGTACACGAATTTGTACGATTGGTATGATCACGCATGGACCATTCTTGAGCGTAAAAATATCCAGAAACCAATAGTATGATTTTGCTAACATTACGAAGAATCGCATGCGAGAATCGTCAATCCCTTTATCGAGGTAACTGCGAATATTAATCACGGCAAACGTCATTCGTCGATTACGAATCGTCAGCTGTTTTTGCTTCCAAGAGGGGACAAGCGATATTTCGTCGGTAACGCGGTAAAAAATGAATTTTCGATCGACAGATTTGTCTCCCAAGTGCACAACATCGAACGATCTTATCCGCGCCGTACATCGAGATAACGTTGTTAAAGAGGCAATGAAACGTGTCCGGTACCACTTAACGATGATCAACGAAGCCGGCCGTGTTGTATCGAGCTCGCGGCTATGAATTAGTGCGTCGAACGAAAGCTGTTGCGTAATTAACGGGGGTGGTGAATGAATTATGCCGTGTCTCGTACGCGGCAGAAGGCGGTCAACCAATAAATTGATTGCGTCAGGCTCGATAATCAAATTTGACAATCGTGACGGCAGGTTGATCGCCAGATTGCCTAACGTCGGCGTTGCTTTTAATTTCACGGGCTATTAGTTCCAAGCAAACATTATATATTAGCACGTATTGAGAAATATCACGTGTTTTTTTAGGGAACGTGGAAGGAACAATGAGAAGCGTACTCGTACGGACAGATGATAAATTTAGGATGAGAAATATGGCAGACTGAAAATCATAGAGGTGTAAATCACGTTTTATAAATTTCAACTTAGTCACGTGTTTCAACGTTTAAACCTAATATCCATTTAATGCGATTTAGTTGATGATCGGTGGTATTCCAAATGGAATTAACATAACTAACTGTTATATGTATCGCGGGTCAACGTGTTAACGAGCCAACGCGTTAAAACGTCTTCAGGTGGTCACGGAATCAGGCCGTTTAGGTCTCTGACGAAACGAAAGTTTTTCTCTTTGCGACTTTTTACCGGTGACCTAAGACGTTGGTAAACGATCTCCGTACGGTTACACGCGATCCAAAGCAACCTGTATATCGATTTTGATATACGTATATACGTATAATATGTATCGTATAATTGTTCTAATTTTATCATACGTTAATTTCTACCACAGATATTCCGTCGATATCGATTTTTATCACGTTCTATGATATACAAGAAACGAGTGTCAAGGTAAATTTCAATTTGATAGCTGGCCAAATCCAATTCTTTAACCTTCGTCTCTCAAATCCGAGGAACGTCGGGCATCGTCTCGCCCAACTCGAAACTCGCACGGGAGACCGTAACGCCGCAACTCGAAGCAACCATAGGAATCGTTGGGTTCGGTCATTCGCAAGAACGATCAGAAAGTCGGCGTTATATAATTAGGCTGAACAGTCGGGTCGTAATTGGTTGTAAAGTTGGCTGTGGACGCGGCAGGAAAAAAAGTCACGTTGCACGTTTCGTCCTTGCATCTCGTTACTCTAGAACTAGATCAGCGATCATTGGACGAAGGAAATCGACCAAGGAAAAGCGAGAATTGAAAGCGTCCGCGAGATAGACAGACACTGGCGACTAGCTCCAAAATAGGAGGTGGTAGCGAGCGAGAAAGTCGCATTCGCGGACTGTTCCGAGACTTCTTCTTCGATTTACGATTTCAACGTACCGCTCCCGGGATTCCTCGAAGCGAGACTTTCCCTTGCGCGCATCGAAAACCCGCCACTATGCAGTTAATGACCGACCGCAAAAAGCACCGGCTCGTAAGAGGGAAGTGGTCGATTTCTTGCGCTTGAACGCTCCGATCCAACGGAGGAACAGTGGCCGGTGTAACGATCAAGATACTATTAATACAAAGTACAAAATACCAAATATCGTTCGTCTAAATGGAAAACTAAATAAATAGGCTAAATAAATAAATAACTTTGTCTAAAATTACCGTCCTGTCGAACGATCGATTTCCTCCGTTTCAACCATCTACGTCGTTTTTAATCGCATCGCGATCGATTGTCACGAACAAATCTACAAAATCGATACGTTACATTCGTTAGCGATTCGTTCTATCCGACGAAAACCGTGCGCGGATCTGAATTACGCTTCACCTTCGAGACCGTACTCCAGCAAGCGTCACATATAAATTATCGATGTGTTCCACTCGAGCGGAGAAATTCTGAGCGCGTTCGCGCGTCTCTGAATAATTTCCACGCGCCTAGGTAGAAATACCTGAATTTCTGTCTCGAGGGCAAGGAACGCTCTTGGGATCACGAACTCGAGTCCCACCACACGATCGTCGATTCTCTGATTAATTCGCCTTCGAATTCTTTTCCATTCGCGGACGCACGCCGTTCTTCTGCCCGTCTTCCTCATTCGCTCCAGCCTCGCCTCGTGTCGGCTGTCTCTCCGTTATGATAACTGAATTAGTCGCTGCTATCTTAATCGATTACGCGCGCCCACCTTTGCGCGATAGATCAGACCGTCGGAGAACTCCATCGACGAGCGTAAAACGATGTCGATTGTTCGTTAAATTGCGGCTCGACGTGTCTCGATTTCGCTCGGCTGGGCAGGCGTTAACACTTTTTGCCATCGCTGTCGAAACAGCGGGTCGTAGGGCAACGTATAAATAAAACGTGGCTCCGAGAGTCTCGTGTTTCTGCGGGTAGACGCTGGCCAGAGGCGATCGAGTCGACCTCTGCATCGTGAATTCTTGCGTTCTCGCGCCAACTGACGAATATTTCCTGCACGTACACAATGCCATGGAATATTACCGAGCTCAGCAGGAAATTTAAAGCAACATGAATCGTAATTTTTATATCTGTGAGATTATCTTCGCCGCTGTGTCGACGATTGTGTACGGCGGCCGTTTTACTCGCGACGATCCGCCGGAAGAAACTGAGCGAATCGCGAATACGCGTATGTTACGTCGGCAACCAAGTGATTTTGTCGTTACCTAATGACAAAATCCGCGATCGCTCGGTTGCCGACCCAATAGTAGTCGTCCGGGCGCGCCATGCTTTCCAAAAATACAGGCTTTTTGAAATAACGTTTGTACTCGAAATAGGTGGAACATTTTGGTGAAAGGGGTATCTCGATGAAAAATTTGTCGCAACTGGATCGTACATCGTGTATGCATTGTAACGCGCAGGTCGTACGCAAGATTCTACTTGCGATGAACGCGAGTAAGGAAATGTTTAGTACATGGTATCCGTTTCAATTAAAGAAACTTCGTGGATATATCAGGCGTTCTCTTGATTCGTATTTCAGGCATATATTTCCTGCGTCTTCGATTATACGAAATCACGTCGTGTACTCGGTTTTGCGAACGTCTCTTTCTTGAAACGAACACGTTCTCTCTCTTCAAGAGGTTACAGTTTATAGGAGACCTTTGCACAGCCTGGTTCGGCCAAGTTTTACGTTTCCCGAGTATACGATAAATCTGCATTCCCTCTGTCAACGTATTTTACGTAATTATATAGAGATGCACGTGCAAACGGACAGAAAGTATTTAAACGCCAGAATCTATAAGCTGTAACGAACAAGTGAATTATATCGCAGTCTAAGAAATGCTGTTACGACCACGATGAAAAGCAACCTGCTAGTTTTATCCATTCCATTAGTAAAATTTCCAGAAAATCGTGTCCGCCATCATCGTGCAACGCTCGTTGCGAGTATCGACTGCACGAAGGTCGCTGAATCATTCAGCCAATAAATTATCATCGCGGACTCGGTCGTTTACTTCGACTAAATACATTTTCAATATATAATCGCACGTTTGCCACCTTCCACTATACATCGACTTTTTGTCGCTTGAAATTGATGGATAAACGAGAGGAAAGCGCTGACGTACGTGTTTTGCACTTTGTAAATCCTTTGAATATAAATAGAGCGAGGATATTTATGTAAATTCATGCTTTGTCGTTTGAATCTTATCTTACTAATTAATCTGATTATCTAAAATTTTTACAACTTGGAATTCGCGGTATTATAGACGTACTAAATTCGATTAGAAAGCACCGATTATAAATTTGATCAAAAATCCGAAGCGAATCGCGTCGGGAATTGTATTTGTTTGGCAACTCGGTAGGTGCGTTCGCTGGAAAGCAAGTTATTTAAGGCGAAACGACGTGAATCGAACGAGCAACCTGAGCGATCTGAACGAAAGTTTATAGGGAGAGACGTGGGTGTTGTTTAGATCGCTCGCTATTTAGGCGAAAAAGGTAGCTGTATACGCGATGAATTGCGCGCAATATGGCAGAGATACGAGAGCATGATGAACGCGCGTTGCCACATCCTGGATTTATTGGCTTGGCTGTCACGATGAAATAGCAGTAACGGCGAAAACCAATGGGTTCGTATAAATATTAATGCTTGAAAACAGTGTTTAATCATTGCTACGAGATGAGGAAACGTGTTAATAAATGACCGGGGGGCAAATAAAAGCTTAAGCTTTCGAGCGACTCCGTCGAGATCTTCTTCTCAGCTTGGATTACGCTTTTTCAACGCTGCGCGATAACGAATGACTGCGAATTAACAGTTGAAATGTTTCTCTTTGCCTTGGAAATGCTAGTTTTCCGTCCATTATGCAAGGGATGTTTTCCTTGTTAATTCCACCGAGTAGATGAAATAATTCTAACGTAGGTTTCTCGCGTGTAGGTAACGTGCGTTTGTATTTTAATCTTCCGGTAACGTTGTCGGATCGTTGATAACTTGCGAGAGATCGGATCGAGTTACTTCATCTCGGAGCACTAATTGACGTTTTATATTCCGCGTCTTACACGAGCTACACCATGCACGTTGAAATTAAATACGTTAGAATTGAGAAACTATGTTCCTCGAATCTAATTCGAACTACCGCTGTCGCGTACGACGCGACACGACAACGCCGACCGAGAGTTTCTTCTCTTCTTTCAAGGGATTCGAAGCGCGAGAGATACAGAGAGTAACAGTTTCGATCTATCCAGAAAAGAATAACAATTACGAGCACGTTAATATCGAATAAAAAGATACAGGTATTCGGTCTATGTATCGTTAGAAATTGGCCAAAGTATCCGGATAGTCAAACGCGTTAGCACAGTTGCCTGTGCAAGTCTAAGTGCGAGCAACGACGAAGACTTGGTTTCGTGAATAGGAGAACAGAATTGCGAAACGGCGACCGGAGGTTTCGCGTCGATGGAATTGCAGGCGAGTTCAGTCGTAATTTTCGAACGGTGAAACTGATTAAGCCGTTACTCGCGTGTTTTCGCGCGCGATGTGGCAACCAGCACCGCGACGACGACGTCATTAAGGCGCATCCACGGCCGTGTGCCATATCTCGGCCGCGTTCATTGAATGCGAGATTTTGCAGCGCTGGAAGATCCATCATCCATCACTGCGGGGGATAGAAATTATCCTTGGCGAGTCGACTCGCCGGTGTGGCAATTCTGCTCGTATTCGGACGACTTGGAATTTCCATTCGGATCGAGTGGTTTGAGAGAGGATGGAAATCGATGGCGATTAACACGAAGCAGCCTCAAGGGGCGACCAAGCTTTCTTTCGCCTAACCGAATGCCACCGATACTGCGAAGAAAAAAAGGTTTCGTCTGTATATTTTATCCGTAAGGTATTTCCCTTTGATTTATCGATGCAAATGGTTAATTGTTTTTGCGACGAAACGTAATTTATAAAACGATCGTACGATGCATTAGAAAAGGAAGATTTCTAAAAGTGGATTTTTTGGCATCATTACACGTTTCCGGTGTTGGTAGAGCAGCGTTTAATCACACCGCCTGTTGTAGATATTTTTCAATAGCATGTTTCCGCTCTTTAATGACTATAATTGATTTACCGACACGGTATTTCTGTACCAGCGCAGCATTACGCGTAGACGTTCTTCCACTCGGATTCCTTAATTATCTTACACTTGGTTTTTACGAATTAGACACGGGTCATACGAATAATTACGACGTTAGATTCGTGTACTAAATTGTTCGAACACGTCGCATTCTAATACACTGTTTCGCAATAAATTACTTATTTCACGATCGAGTAAAATGGGAAATTAGAAAAAAACAGTTGATAAATTGAAATCCTTAGTTTTTACCGTAGCAATTAAAATCCAATTTACGGCTGAGCTGCGTCGAACACTCTGTAACATGTTGTACATAATACAGCAGATACGAACGAGTAAACCAACATATTTCTAATACAAACGCGTATTTTCTATACCGAGAGAAATCCATCGGTGTCGTTGTTTCCTCCTATCGTTACTTACTTTTCTAAACGTATTCATAAATTTTCGTATTTTGATAACCAGTTTATCTTGTTACAACCAAAGATTTCAAGTCTTGCGATTCGATGTTCCAAACCAGAGATTTCCAACGTTTACGCGCCTTCGATCCCCTCGCGAAGAAAATTCTCAAAAACTTTAGCTTAAAAATCTCCCGTTTTCAAAGTCCATTTCAACGTTATATTCCAAGCTCGTACCGTACGCTTTCAAACACACACACACGCACAGATAGACGTCTAAACATTTGCTAATTACACGATACAATTGACATTTTCATAAGTCGAATTCGACCAACTCGTTTTCTCAATATCCAATCGAATGGAAACGAATCCAGTTGGAAGTAGATAGTCGAGTGAATGCATCCAGTTTAAAGTAAATAGAAGCAAGAAGAGGAATGGGGTAAGAGCCGAAAAATTGTGCGATTGCTCACTCGGAGCGACAATACGATTACGGTAATCAGACCTCGTTCCATTGAATCTGTCTGCGATTCTCGACGGACCCAACCTCCGTGTAGAAGAAAATAACACGGCTAATACACGCAGCCACGAGGCGATTACAACGGCCATTACCGCACGACAATCGGTGGGGAGTGATTTCTCGGTGACGCAAAGGATCGCTATTGTTGTAACAGCGTCGTAAACCAGGCAGCTGGCTAGTCTCTCGGTAGTCTCGGTAGCACTTTGACATTTCAGTTTCTCAGATTTATTTCCAGCATTCGAGCGTGATGCACCGGATGCACGCTAGGAAACCAACGACTGGCTGGTCGTTACAACCCACCGAGTTCTTCGCCGTGTCGTTCTTCGTTTCTCCGAACGAATAATTCTTTGGCTAAACGCGATGATCGATCGTCGTAGTTCTCTCGTTTACGTTAAGAACATCGTTCCATCGCGTATTGAATTACGCTGCGAATATCAGGTAAATTTTCAAATTCAGAGGTTTACGTAAATTTGCTCGTCGCGCGGTGCGAAGTTCGACAAGAGGATTTCGAAAAGAACAAAGGAAAATTCGCTAGGTTCGTAAATCAGGTTCGCGGGCAACGTTCTCGTGTTTCAGAGTGTGGCGTTTGAACGAGAATTCGGGACAATTGTATATAACGTACAGGTTTTCTAAAACTCGACATCAACGGGTATCTCCCTCTCCAAAAATCTTCCTTTCGCAAGTATTGACATGAGAAAGTCATTCGCCTTTGCTCCGTCAGATATTGGGCCGTCGTTTGGTAGAGAAGAGAGCTTTCGTGTAACCTGTAAAATATTCTCGGAATAAGCGCGGAATGAAAATTCTTCGACGAAATCGCGATCGAATCCAACGAATAGATTTCACTAAAAAGGAAGAAAAATGCGCTAGAAGCAGAAAAAGAATTATATAGCAACGTAATACCTTCTAATGATATCTTCTTGGAACAGAACTATCGAAATTACAAGACGTTTCGAACGATTCTTTTCAAATTGCTCTTCCTTGCGAAGGAAGAGAGAAATTTCTAAATTGAAAACTACGATTGTACGTATCTTCGCTCAAATTGCTCGCATCTGAGGCGCGACAAAAGCTATTTGTCGGAGAGAATTGGCGAACCAGAAGGATCAACGAACGAGCGAGCTAATTTTCTCGTACAAACGATCTTTGCTAAACCTCTTTCGATTTTCCCGCTAATTATCGTTCGCGTTTGTGTTAGTCGCTCACTCGGATCGATGATATCATCGAACGGTAAGAGACACGTCGATCGTTTCGATGTTTGCGCACGTCGCGCACGATGCAAAATCGGAAGTGCATCGACGAAGATCGTTTGAACGAGTTTGGCGAGGGAAAATTAGAATACGGACGAGCGCAGGATAATGTATCCTTGGCGAGCAGAGGGACTAATGGCTCTGCACAGACCACGACTCCGTGATTCGAGAAAAACGGACCGTAATCGGTGTCGGTGAAACGAGGGGAAATGACAAAAGAGATTTCGTTCGGAGAAAGTCTGCTACGTTGGCTTCTACACGATGAGAGATTTTGATTGTCGCCTGTGCCAAGTAGATTGAAAATTACGTAGAAAGGTATTGTACAAGTATAATATTTCATGTTTTCTAGATTTAATAATATACACGCGGCGCAACTAGTTGCGAGTATCGGTTCGAGAGCCGTTAAGGACGAACAAGTACGCGGACGATACCAAAAAAGTGGAGAAAAAAAGTGGAATGAAACGCGAAGAAACGAAAGGCACAAGGTAGTAAAGTTACATTAGTTGCACTAATGAGAAGCAGCGGTCTATAACCTTTGGTTATTAGCTTTCAAACTAGAAATTCGTCAAAGGAAAAAATTGATAGAATTAGTAACATCGAGTCTACGTATCCATGCGTGCGGTCTTAAAACGGAAGCGCGTTTAACAGAACGACCGGGTACATTACGATCTCACAGGCTAATAATATACGGATTAGCGATCTGAGAATCGATAATTTTCAATAAATAACGTGTATCGCCTACATTCCTCGCAAGCTTAAAAGATTATAAGTCGATATCGAGCGAGCCACGAGAGAGCTAAGATTAAAATCGCCATGAAATCGACCAACGTCTCGAGCTTGAAATCTAGAATTTATCTTGCAAGACGTTTCGTGAAATTTATCTCGCGTATCCCCGTGAAACACGCTCTTTCTCTTCGACGAATCAAGCAGTGTGTCCTATTTCGTCCTAACGCGTGTAACGCGTCCCCATATACGACCCATGTACAAAACAAATTCGTCCATTTCATACCGAAACGCGTCACCCTGTATATAGACAGGTCGCGTTCGCTATGCACCAACGATCGCAGCAGCGATGCTAGAGCCGGCATAGCCGAGGGCAGATTTGCAACCGACCCAGAGAAATTTCTGTACCGGCTCTCTGTTCTTTCCACGACCGCATTGGCGTCGCGATCCTGGCTCCGGAGGGTGAAACAGTCATTGATCTGCGAGAAACGCGAATAATTTAATTAATTTAATCGATTGATTAACAAAAAAGTTCATTTTTCGAACGGTGGAAAGCGAAGATCGACGAGACGGTCGCGTTAAACGATCGGTTGAGAAGGAACGCGCGATTACGTAGCGAAGATTGCTTTGGCGCGTGTTTGAAGGAAAAGTGGAAAATTCGTGGGAAAGCGAGATAGCCGATAAATTGCCAAGTTTACGAGAAATAGTTTCTTGACGCTTGGATTACCACTTTTTTTCTTTTTAATATTCGTTAATCGCCGTCGATACTCGACGTACGTAATCTCCGCGGTGACGATCCGTTTAAATTTCCCTCGCAAGCGTCCTAAATCGCAGAGTGTCCTGAATATTTGTTAGAATTGCAAAATAACGATGGAAAAGACACGTCGTCCTTCGCGGCAGAGGAAAGGCAGACGAAACGGGAGAAACGTCTGGATCGAGCGAGTGCAAGTTGTTAATGCGACGCGATCGTTCGTCGCGTAAAAACTTTCCACGCGGCTTCTGCACACCGAGGTGCAATGGTACAACAGTCTATGCGCGAGCCTGCGGCGCTGCAACGGCCAAGTACCGGACTGGACTGGACCAGTCTCGACTGTTATAGCAATGGAAGACGAACAGGCGACTGGATACACTGACCCAGTGTTTCGAGCAACGCGAGGAGAAGTCGAGTGCATGCACGAACACGATGCTTCCACGCACTCCACCGCATCTGTAGATCTAAGTTTATTTCCAACGACTCACACGACTACCACTACGTTTTAAGATCGACGACGAAGCGAAAGAGTTAACCTGCGGTCACGGATCATCGTCGGGACGAGGCTCGATAACGAAAGAAACTACACGATACGAACACAGCGTGCCCTTTGAACGTTTGGGTTCGCGTTAGTTGTTTCCAAGGATGTTAAAAAATTTTTAAAGGGGGAAACACGTTGATCCGGGGTCGAGATTCCACTGGTCGGCCGATACGGAACTCGTACACAAAGGACCATCGGTTTGATTGCGTAACAGAAAACGGCCCACGCGCGGCTAAACCTATAAACGGCGCTCGGAGAAACTCATTATCATCGCGTTATTTATTTTCAATTGAAGCTCGGTTGCCGGTGCCCGCGGGTCTGTTATCTTTACGATCGTAAATGCATAGAGAATCGAGGGTGTAGGGGTTGCAAAAGTTGGATAAATTATCGTAGCAATAATTTCAATTGTTCGAAGGCTGCGGAGTTATGCTTGGCGCGGGGGTTGGAAAAAGTGGATAAATTATCGTAGCGATAACTTGGCTCGTTTCGTCCCAAGTAATTACGCGTAGGAAACGTTGGTAAACCAAGTTAGTCGAGTAAAAGGAGAGAAATAAAGATGAGATAATTTAATTCGGTGTTCGAGAGGTGTAAGAGGAATGACGGAAGAGACTGGTTTTTAATAAAAATGGAATAAATAAGCGACGGTAAATCAAAGTAATTAGAATAACATTCGCGCGGAGGAAAGATTTATCGAGGATAAGTTTAAAATGCGAGGATTTGCATACTTTTGCGCGATCTGTTAAAATAATTTTTGTTCCGAGCGAGTGTTCTGCGAAACAGGACCAACAATGACTTATAAGAACCGAATGAATTATTGTGCGTGTGATTGCAACGAAATATTATCCCAGTTGATGATTTATAAATATCATACGAACATCGGGTGAATACAAGCGATGAATATGAATGAGAACTATAGAGATTCGCCGAGATTTATATTCGTTTTTTTTTTTTTTTTTAATCATTTTGCAACATTAACTAAAATTTGCCGATAAATGGAATTTACGTAACTGAAATTCCGTCGCATATACCAAGCGACTACCAAAAAGTATTTACGCGTACCATTATGTTCCGGTAAAGCGTTTTTTCCATCAAGTCTCGCGTTTACTATAATACGAAATTTAACATACTACGACTCAATTCTAATATAAATGTTTTTTTTTATTTTATTTTGGTTTTTTACAATTTGTCCTTATGGACATTTGGTAAAGTGTTATATCTTATTGGTGAAAAAAAAATAAAATAAAAATAAATATAGCATGTGGGTGGCTACCCCCAGCGAGGTGCCAGCTTCGTTTTTTCTAAGTTATATCTTTTATGAATTCTAATATAAATGACACAAAGGATCAAATACAGCGAAATAACAGCGCATAACTAAATAATAACCAAAGTAATAAATAAATAACGATAGTAAAAAGAACGCAACGTTGTACGAATGCTCTTTTTCGCAGTCACTGTACTTTGGATTCGTGTCGTTCAACTTTGTCGCGAGACTTTGACAGATCTCGAGCAGAGAAATCGATTTCGCGACCGGTCGGTCTCTCGCGAATCGATGAATTGAATTTTTCAGCTGCCCCGGGGTGTAGGAGAATCGAGGAACGATAATAGGTGGAAAGTGGGTAATATGGAAACTTGTTCTTTCATAGTTTTTCTTCTCAACCCCGCGGGCGAATACGTGGATCGCTCACTTCGCGCGTTTTATTGACTTCCTAATCGTAGACGTACAGAGAGAGAGACGTTGCTGAATATTGGGCACGCGGCGTAAGTACGATATCACGTTACGTGGAATTCCCGTTATCTCGCAACGTTTATCACCTATTTTATCAACTTTCGAATTATTTTACAGCTGTTTGTAACGCATTCTCTATCACCGATGAATACAAGGCGGAGATTCTTGTCATCTTTCAGAGAATTATACAACGACGGTTCTGTCGTAGGCCATCGTAACTCGTGCATTATAATTTCCTTCCGATGGAAATCGATGGGATCGTAATTTCAGCGCGTAACAAGAGACCAGACGAGAAAAATACAACTTACACGTCGATAGGGTTAGATCTGGGTCATCGTTTTAGTTTCTATATTAGCGATTAATTTTTTACCATTTTATGTTCGCATATATCTAATCGCAATTTATATATCCAGTTATTACCGGACCGTGAATCTTTACGTATTTACTTATTATATAAAATTGGAAGACTTGCTAAATCGTATTATATGCTCCCAGTAAACTTCACGTTCTTTGTGGTTCTGCAGCTTTAACTACAACGAGATAATAAAAGGTAGAAATATAGTTGCTAAAAGCAGAAATACGTTTATAGTCAGTCGTAGAGAACAGGCGCTTCGTACATTACACGGAGTAAAGTATACGCGTAAATAAACATAACGCGATAAACGTAAAATAAACGTAAAACCGACTAATAAAAGTAGCTTTAATTGAAACGTACGAGTAATTGCCTTATCGATGCTCGAAATAGAAAGAAAATATACAAACGGACGATAGAACTCCGCGCACACCGTTTACGACTTTATTCTATCAGATTCCCTGCAAACTCGATTTTAGACTCTGTGTAGACGGAAAATGTCTTTATCGCGTTTTCATGTTCATACGGCGAAGCCTTAGGTTTCCATAAAAATGCTCGCTTCGAAGTTGTACGACCAGATTGCGTTACGAGATTTTCCTACGAATGTCCGCGCGATTCTTAAATGTCGATAGTTCTTTTTGCCAAAGTGCATCAATATGTTGCAGAATCGTTTAACTCGTTTCGGTTGTTCAACTTGTTGCGGGAGTCGCGTCACATCCTACGCTTACATAGGCGCAGTGTCGTAAAGAATCGGCACTCGCATCGAGAAATTTTCAACAGCTACGAAAATTCCTTTCCTCGAGTCGTCTGTCGTGCTTTGCGGCTTTCCACGCGCGAGCAAAGTGTTCAGTTATAATCAATTTTCTGATTTTAGATAGAGAAAATTTCTCTATAATTGGGACTTGCGAGAAAGTTGTTGGTATTTGCTGACGTTGACTGTGGCAATAATTTTGCAGAATACATTTGTTTAATTACCACGCATGCACATTAGGGACTAAAACGATATATATATAGTTATTCGCGAAAGTCTTTCTAAAACGTCAACGAATAAACGCGATACTTTGATACGATCGTTTAATCTCCAAGACTTTCTATCGGATGGGAAACTAAGTGATTACGGATTTTGTCATTACCGCCTAATAACAAAATCCGCCATCACTTAGTCGCCAACCTAGTAGTACGTCGCGGAGATCGATATTTTCAGAGTTGCAAAGATATTTGCCAGAAGCTGTCGACACCACCACCACTACGGTGGATTCTGCCGACGATAATCGCGGCTCCGTCGCAGAGTACAAAATAAAAATCGGATAAAATATCGCCTAACAAATCTAATTCCTATCTTTTATAGTTTATAGTTTCTGTACCAATCGATAGCAACGTTTGTGCGTAGACGTTTTCACCGTAGCGATGCCGACACGGTTGTTGCAAATATCTCGGGAACTGAGTCCGATCGCCGGTTACGCGCCAAGAGAAAAGTCGTTCGAAATGTCAACTACGATATTATTGAAGCATCGTCGAAATCCAGAATGTCGGTAGCTTTCTAAACGATCAGCAAAGTCTTCCTGAGAATGCACCCCATAAAAATGCTACTTTTATCAAAATAGATCATGTACCTTCGTAACTGTCTCGGTAAAGAGAGACCAATCTATCCATCTGTCTGTCGACGATCTTTTCCATCTGATCGATATTCGAGATATCTTTATTTTCGTCGTAAAATCGGTAGTACAGTCTGGAGATTGCGGGACGTAACGGATACGCCCACGCGGACACGCGTATCGAGATTACCCGACCGAGATAACGTTAAGGAGGATGAACGGGACCACCGATATCGAAGTTTATCGAACAGTGTTTGTATTCGGCATAAAGTCGTCAATTATTATCGGGGACAAGCGGAACCAGCGACCGAAGATGCGCGGCCAATAACGAGGCCCGGTATCGATGCTGCGCCGCGAGACGACTAATGATGCAGCCTGTATCGAAATTCATGTTTTATGTATGCCGGTAACGATTTCGGACTCGGACGATTCCATGCAACGGGATGCAAGCGAATGGAGAGAAATCAGTGACACACGAGCGCATAACAAAGTTGCTGCTTTCCTGGAACGATGTCTCTTCGATGAGATATCCTGTATCTGCTTATTGGCTCATTTTATTCAAGTTGTTGATCGAAGGATTTTTAATCGTTGCTGTGGGATGGAACGCGAAATAATTGAAATCGTGTGGCTATTTTGCAACAGCGAGGAAATCCTGTCTGTCTCTGCTCTGCCGGACGAGACATGAAATAAGAATAGAAAATAAAAGAAAAAGAAGAATAACAAAATTAATCCATCGAGCGTTCGTACATTTACATAGATCGATCCCTCAAACGTAAAAAAAAAAACCACAAGGCCAAATACGATGTAATTATCGATAAATAACGTCGTCTATTTACGACAACCGTGCTTGAAGGATTAAACCTTTTATTATTCGTTGAATTAATTCGTTTCGTTATCTGCATTATCACATTTTCCATTGTATTTGCCATCCTTCGTTTCTACGCATTCCGTAAACGTTTTAACAAACTGAAATTAAATTTTTAATACACCTGTATGAATTTCCTGCTACTAATAATCCACGTAATTGTGTAATTGATTTCATAAAAATCAATGATTCCTTTATCTAGGAAAAATCTTCTTCTTCGTTCGTTTATTTATTTGATCTGTGATTCGTCTTTTTGGGTCCTTGTCTTATATATAAAACAAGAGAAAAAAGACGAATACATAATTCTCGAATACATAATGAATTACTCCCTTAATAATGCAACAGATGTACTAATACTCGTAAACGAGAGCGTATCATTTTAATTCGAAGGTTCTCGCAACAGAACGACCACATGTTTCCTAGCGATTTAAGACATTTATTTCTAACAATCGACAAACAAATGCACGAATAATGCGCGTACTTTTTGATAATAAAAAAAAAGACGCTGGCAAGGGTACGCTCAATGGAAGACTACATATCATTCGCACTGGGAAAGCTAACGATTGTACAGCGTACACCGACAGGAAAACTGATGGAGCGTGGAAAAAACATTCGCGATACTCGCTTTAATTAGCCAACCACGCACGTAGGCGATTGTTTCGAAACGTTTCACACCATGGAAAATGATTAAAAATCGGATTGTTCTAACGGGAGCTATAAACAATAAATTTTATCAATTTTCAATAAATATTTCACTGTACTCGTTGAATTTATATTCGACTTGGCATTCACCACACTCTGCCTGAACGTGTTGAAAACGCATGTGGGGGCGATTCTTCCAACACGTTCCACGTTATGGGAAATTATAAAAATTAAATCCCAGCGAGAATTGTAAAAAAGCGTGTACGTATGGAATAATAAATTTAACTGTACCTCGATACTTGCTCAATTTACATCTGTTTCAACATGCACACGATTTAACGATCAGGATGATGTGTTCGTAATGTTGCCATGTAGATATGCCGTTGCGAGTATTCGACAGTCACGACGTGGAACGTCAAAGTCAACGTACACCGTGACAGAATAGCAACAAAACTATCGGTTCTTGGCAATGTCCGCGATATCGATCGTTATAAAATGGAGGAAATTAAAAAAAAAAGAAAACAGTTGTGGAAGAAGAGCGGAGCCCTGACAACGATGTTACTAAACCGTAATGATATAAATTTATTCTCGACAAATATTACGCGTGCGGGTTAATTTTATTCGTCGTTTGTACAGTGTTAATTTCGAATACCACATTTTCAGCGTTAAACGATTTATCCGAGCGGTTGGTAATTCGTTCGAGATTTTAATAATTGCAACACTCGAGCGACGATCAGACGTAATTTAATTCTGTTTGCTTACGACTCGAACAATTTCTACAAGTCTTTAACGACTCGACAGAGAGCACAAAGCAAGCGTTCGTTTCATCGATTATTTCTACTATTACCATTCTGGGTTATTAATGTCGCTAATGATCGCATCGAGTTACAGAAATCCTAATTAATTAGAATTTAATTATGTTTGCTTATAGATTAACGGATCTCGAGAGCCTTCGGTTAGTTCAATAGAGAGTTTAGCGATAGGAAGGACAGCGATGCCTTTGTTTTCGGACGAAGACAATCGCTTCTTTGTCTATTCACGACGGAAGAGAAAATGGGCAAGGTTGATTTTGCCGGTGGCATGGTAACGAAGATTTGGAAAGGATAGTCATCGTACATAATGCTGTTATTATCCAAGTTATAGTTTTTATTTTGACAAAGAATAATTACGCGATATCCATCAGGAGGAAGTAATTATGAGAAAAGAACCGATCAAATTTACCTATATTATTCGTCAAGAAGCTATTTCTCCTTGGTAACTCGACCATTAATTTTACTTGCTAAATGCTTATTGTCGGTAATGTTATGAATTTACGCTACCATTATTTCTTTATCGTAAGAACAAATACTTGACTTTGTTGCGATAAGTCGGTCTTCTATTTTTCTTCGCCAATCGTATGGAATGGTTGCCGTGAAATTCTTGGGTATCCTGATCGGAAATCACCGTTCTTCGGCCTTCTATCGAAAATTACATCATCCGATTTCAGCGGCTCCACGAGCAACAGCGTGTTACATCGTTTCACGGCGTATTATCTTACGATGGCGCATGACCGTTGTCTCGCGGCACCCTTCTATAGAATTTTTATGCTAAAATACGAACATCAACGGAAAGAAACATTTCGAAATAACAGGTGTTCGCTTTAAATCGCGTAGAGAAACGATATTTCACTGTTTACGTGCCATAAACGATACGATACGAGGACCGATTCGAAGAAGTAACGTTTCCAGCCTTTTGTCCGACAGAATTAGGCGAACGCTTTTTATCGTGGACGCAGGTAAGCGACCCCCTAATTCTTTCGAGGATTGTATCTCCGTCGAGGAAGCTGCGATACCACGTTCCAGGCCATTGAACCTTCTGGATATTAATGACCTTCGTGATCCCTTCGGAAACCGTGTATCATGTTCGTTGGACCACTGTGGCCGAAAAGAGCGGCGGCGGTTCTTTCGTTCGAGGATGAAAAATAAAACGGTGACGAAGTTTCTAACGTCGACTAACGGTAACGGGTTTTAATCGAAGATCAGGCAAGAAGAAGCGTCGAGAAAGAAACGCCTATAGTAGCGAGGGCGTTGATCACGAGGGCAAGACCAACAATGGTCCGGTAGAGGCTGATGGCTGCATGCACCGGTGAATTCTTATTACGAATCTGATTACTCTTTTGTCGAAACAGGTACAATCGGTCAGAGGGATATTCGAACTGGAAGACGGCTTAACTCTCGCGCTGCTCGATGGCTCGAAGCGTGCAACGAGTTGCAGGAATAATACGCCAGCTGTTAGCTACTCATCCGAGAGGGTTAATTAATATCGTACGACTTCGTACAGAAGAAACGTCGGACTATCGTTGTTGCAAAGCGCGGTTCAACCCTCCAATCCGATACTTTTGCACATCGCTACGCCACCGAGTCTGTTCTTAACCCAGCCATCAGAGTTCCCCTTCTCTATCATAAAACCACAGCTAACCCGCCATCAGCTACATTGTAACAGCAACATCAACCATCCCATCGACTACCCGGTATAAAAGAAAAAGAAACACGGACAAAGGTGCCGCGTTCTACCTGGCTCTCGATAAAGAGAAAGAAACGAGGAAAATAAAAACATCGCGCGTTATTGGATAGTAATAACCAACGTTCGAATCGCGTTGGCGCAGCTCTGCCGAGCGAATCTCCAGTGTCCCGATGCACGTAATCCTGGATCGTCGTCTTGTACGAATCCGGCGGGTATCGATCGACGGACGAATCGCTTCGACCAGGAACTCGCGAGTAATCGCCGAACTTTCTTCCAACGATAAAAATCGATGCACTAATTGTAGAAAAGAAAAAAGAAAAGAAGAGAAGTAGGCTAGAATTCCGACTAATAAGGCCAAACTCGACTCGACTTGGGAAACGTCGTCGCGCAAGTACAATGTCTCCGCCGGTCTTGTACTCTTGTTCGTATCCACGCGCTTGATAGAGACGCAGATGAAGAGAGAGAGAGAGAGAGAGGGAGAGAAAGAAGAGGAAAAGGAAAAAGAAGGAAGGCTGCGTAATACGCGTGGCCCGGGGAATAGAAAACGGCAGGAAGTTGGCCGATGCCAGCCAAAACAAAGGAAAACCACCAAACGAGACGTAGATACGAATCTTCAAGCGTGGGATCGCCGCGTACAAGCATCGTGCGTCGAAGCGTTCGACGTGGTGGCTCTAACCAGGAAATATCTGGGACACGGTAACGATGTTCGAGGCCTCTCTGGCCCCGTAATTTCCACGCCACGACGAAAAAGAATTTTGTTCCAATTAGAGAACCGCTTTTCGCCGGCGAAATAAAACGAATAAAAAGAGAGAGAGAGAGAGAGAGAGATAAAACAAAGAAGGAACGAGCATCATGGAGCAGCATTTTAGCTGACGTGATGGTGAGTGGTGACGGATGGGTAGGCTTTAGCTTTAGGCCAGGGAATTTTAACGTTCGCCTTTTATTCGGGACATGGTTAATGAAAGTTGTGACTGAATGAGAAATTAGACTTATTTAGAATTAGATTTCGTAATTTCGTGAGACGAAATTTAGTCCTCCGGTCGTTTTGATAAATCGAGCTTTGAATTTGTTGACGCTCGTTGTAATTAGTAATTTAATCTTATTAATCCTGTCGTTACAATGTAATTTAATAAATTACGAAAGTGTATAAACGATTTCTAACACGTCGTATTGTTATAAACATTATTATCGGTGATTTATATCGAATTAACAACGATAAATTCTTATTAAATAGCGCTATATTTCCAAGAATGATAATGTTGTTGGTAATTTGTATTTCTAGAAATAATAATGTCGGTTGTTAATCCATATGCATGTTTAATCATTGAATAATCAGAGTAACGAAATTTATTCTTCATGGGTGTGGTAATAGAGCTCGTAGACAGACTGACGTGTACATACATATGCAAGTTGCAGAAACACGGATAATGACTGAAGAATGTAAACGGGATAATTGGTAAACATTAAGCGTACTTACATGATAAATCAATTTATGATCATTTATAACGTCTTAATTCTATTGAAATGTAAAAAAGCTATCTTTTTCTGCAACTATTTCCACACGCTCATACGTGAAATTTATGGCGGCAACAAATTAATTATTGCGACACAACCACCTATTCCTTCTTTGCTTCTGATCTCATTTACGGTAGGATAAAAAAAATATGTTCATCAACGAGGCAGTTTAAATTCGGTGAATCATCCAGTGCGTCGTTCTAACGATAATTTCATATTTCGCGGCTAGATTTTAAACCTGACCAAATTAAACGTCGTCCAATTAACATAACTTCTAATGGAAACTATACCGCATGATTTGAATAATATAACAGGAAAGATATTATTATTATTACAGTTTTTTACAAACGCCCAACAGGTTATTGCGACAGACATATGTTGCAATGAATTATCCGTATACAAGGTATTTTCATTTAGAAGAAACTTTATTAATTATACATACACGTGACTTAATAAGTTATACGAATAATAAAAGTTCCTATGGAAAAATGTCTTGTTACAAAGTTGCAGCGATTAATCGTATCTTTTATCGAGTCTGTAATCTGCGTGACAGTCGATCCAAGTTTTAAAGAAATCGCCAAACGAGCGAAAAATATTCTGTTTAAAGAGATTGAGTAATTAGACGATTTCTATGATATTGTGACGATTGTAAAATTTCCTTGTAAAGTCTCGTTTCATTTCTTACCGAACATGTTACAGTTATACGAGGAAATCTATTAATACTGGCAGTTTATGACTGCTGACTTGTACTTCGCTAATAATATTACTTTAATTGTACACACAAGAGGATACGCATAAATCGAAATTCTAATAATTTCAACCAAGTCACGAATAATCCACTATAATGGTAGATACGGTTGTTAAAGAGATTGTAAAATTTGCCCGATAATTTCAGCCAAGTTACGAATAACCCATTACTGGTTAGTTAATGTGCCTGTAATCCGTCGACTAAAAGGAGGAATTCCAGTTATGAGGAGTTGAACGAGGAACGTGTAAGGCGGTCGGAAGCCACGTTGATCGACTCCGTAAATTGAAATACGGTAGAGAAGTGATTCTATTATTTTCAAAATTATTCCTCAAAATTTCCCTCGAAATTCGCTTATTAATTATTTACATAATCTTTCCGTAATAAACGAAATTCACGGGTATAGCCAGCATTCCTTGGCTGTTCCACACGTCGAATATCAATTACGTATCTACCGGAAATTAACGAAAGTCGAGAACTTGGTACGCGATTCGATCGGCCAGTTTCGCTTCCGACAGACTCAGATTGGTCGCGGTTAACGCATCGATCGCGAACAAGGTTCGCAATCAGCTACACCGAAGAAAGGCAAAGAAAGAAATCGAAGCAACAAATTTCCCTAATTTGCCCGATATAGACATAAAACTGGTCGATAAACTGAGCGATATAATTAGGAAACTAGTGGAAGAACGCGGCTGATCGACGCAAGTTCCGATCCAGTTGGCAAAGGTCTGTGACAGAAATGAAATTCAGAGAAGTTAATTCAGAAGCTAGTAAACCGGATATACCGGTAACGCTTGTGTTAGCGTATTAGGGTTATTCCCGAACCCGAATAAACCGTGACGATAGTAAGTTCCACTAGCAATTTTGCCGGAGGCCGCCTTACGCTCGCGAACTCGACTGGCGATACTCGTTACATAAGGCGGGCAAAATACCGCGCGTAACGCCTTTTCCATTCGGAAGACCGATTAATTTTCCACTTAATTGCCACGCGTCGCTAGTCTTGACAGGAACGAACAGATCCGTTGCTATCGGTCGAGGCGCGATTTCCTCATCACCGCAGGATATGTCGATAGCCTCGCACGGATGACAGAACGAATAAAATTTGGGATTTTAAGACAACGAAGAGCAAGTTGCCAAGTTGAGAGAAATAATAGACTTTGAATGAAACGTTCAATTTCTAAAAGTATAGCGTTGTATAATGGTAAGACGGAATAACCATGAAATGGTAAAGTTATTAAGCGGTGAGTTCGTGAAGTAAAATTGGAAATTCCTAATATTCTTCATTTCATAACACTTTTTTTTAATTGCCGCTATCCTGACTGTGCAACGTTTCGATTTAACGCGTAAACGTATATAACCTACGCATTGCTAATAAACGATTTCCTCATCGTAATACGTTGCTCCACTATAGACGACGACCAATAAAATTTTGAATTTTGCAATCGTGAAATTCTAAATTTGTGATCTTGGAAAATTGCAAACTTTCAACAGCCTCGATTTCTTCAAAAATATCGCCATATGGAAATACAAAGACGCACACAATCGTAAAATTGCGTAATTACGTTTCGTAATTTTATACGATTTCGCATAATACTTTTGAACGTGTGAATTAGAGGGGTGGCGTGTACTTTTCCAAAAATTTGATTTAATTTTTTCTTTCATCCAGTTAGTCTTTGTCCCAGTTTTATCGCGCTAAATCGCTGGATATAAATGGGCATCTCGACGCAAAGAGAAGTCAAAGCAAATTTTCTCAGATTTCTCGATATGAGATTTTATTACACTGTATTTCAACCGTAACACCTTCCGAAATCTCTTACATCAGCGTTTCTCGCCACTTACAACTTGTCTCGAGCTTTTCTCCAGAGAAGTCCGTAAATTACCAAAGGGTTACCCGAGACTCTTTCTTCCAGCTCGGTATCGTCTAGCGATGATTATCGCGGTCAGACTTTGTTGAGCCTTTAAACAGGTTTAGGAAGGTGGTTTTCAACTTGGCGCAGGTGGCAACCGAATTTTTGGAAGTCCGTGTCGAAGGAATTCTTGTCGCTTAGGATTTCCACGTTAAGAGGATATGCAATTCTGAAGATCAAAGAAAAAATAAAAAGAAGAAAGAAAAAGTGAATCTACCATCTTCCTTCGCCTACAAATATTTGGTAAAAGATAGGAAATCTCAAAAAAGCTACGTCTCAATTCTGGATCTCTTTTCATCGCATAAAATTACAAAATGCCACGGTAGTACGACGCTGTCTGGCTCCATCTGGCTCCATATCCAGCGAAATCTTGCCTGCTTGCACCCAGCGGCAAATATGAGTGGAATGTAAAAAGTAGAACAATTTTGTGCGAGCTTAAACAGAAATAGACTGCCTACAATGTGGCGTATAATTTTCCTTTTATCTCAATCCGTTACATTTGTACAAACGTTCCAAGTTGACTTTTTTCAGCGACAAGTAAAGTTTTGCCTTTAACGAGCCACCGTCTCCTTCTTCTCCACAATTTTTGAAAAAATCCTACGCTACGCTGGAGATAATCTATCTTCGTTCAAGCTCGCGGAAAAATTGCGTACTTCTCTACATTCCAGTCACATTTGCCTCTGGATGCAAGCAAACGAGTTATAGCTTCAAGTGGAGTCAGATAACGTCGAACCATTCCACCATTTTGGAAGGTTGCGTAGTAAAAAGAATTAAGAAGTAAAAAGCAAAGCAAAGACGTTGCTCGTAGTTTCCTATAAAAATCTTGATCCTTCGCCGAATACTTCGAGGTGAAAAAAAAAAAAAGAAAAAATGGTAAATTTACCCTGTTTTTTTTTTTTTTTTTTAGGCTTCCAAGGTAGCACACATCCTTAAGCTTCGGTCAGTTGCTTACTTCGATGCAAGTTTGTTTTTTTCTCGAGCCTACGCGTTTAAGATTAAAATACCAAACTGACACATTAAACGATCGATTAAGCTAAAGTTTCCTGCCTGTTGATGTTGTTTGTTTAAGCCTAGCGTCGGGTAAATTTCCACTGATATTTCAGAGTCGTAATATTGCGCGACGTGGTCGTTCCAACGTCGTCCCTGTGAAACCACGAATCGAACAAAAAGCAGAATCCTCCAAATGTTCGTTCAGTGTAAAATTCCAACGTCGTTCGGCGTACAGAAAAAGTTAAGAGAAAATGAAAAACAAAAGCAAGGGAAAAGAGGTTCGAGTCGTCGAGGTTCCCTCTTCGAAACTATTAAGATAAGAGAGAGAGAGGTTGGAGTAGCAAGAAGCGATTAATTTATAAGGCCTTCGGATTAGTTTATAAAAAGCTCGGTTCTGCCCTCGTGGATGAATATGTATCACTAAAAATAAGTCGCTACTGGAGCATGCACACCGATCGACGCCGACGAGTCCACGTTTTTTTCCGTAATACACCGCGCTTACCGTTAGTTAACATTCCGCTAGAAAATGGTGACTCACGTAGCCTAACGTATTTTCAGAAGGCGACTAGAAATTGATGGGAACCGTTGACCAATCGAGTTCGACTCCTATTCGTTTATTGTGTAGACGATGTTGCCTTTTTGCGGGTAGTGGCTCGCGAAGGTATTTAAACACTTCTGAAAACCTTGTAATAATACAGGTAAGTCGTAAACCTGTTGCTCCAAATGAAATCGAACACATTAGTCTACCCAATCCGGTAGCAAAATCAAGTTTAAAACCGGTCAACGTTTCCAAGATTATTGTCTAGACAAGCGTCGCGAAATGTCGAATCGACTTCCACTTATCGATCCGCTATTTCCTGGATATTATTTTCTTTTTCTCTTTTCCTTTTCTCTACCTTTACCTTTATAATTGGCACAAGCAGAGAGAAATTTCACAGTTGCGTTTCGCGAGATCCTTTACAGCGATCGCTTGGCCCGAGCTTCTTCTGAACAACGTCCTCTGGACACGATACGAATGAGAAAGAAATAGGAAGAGAAGATAGACAACAGAAAAAAAAAAAAAAAGATACGTGAAAGTCGAAACGAGAAGACAATTTTAATTACGGAACAGGTGACGCCTGTATACCCAGTTTTACACGAATAACATTGAAATACGTGGATGCGATATTACCGGCTATTTCTGGCATACATTTAAGCAAAACCTGTATCCAAACGTACTAAGCGTACGTTCGAAATGCAGACTGTTGTTAAAAATAGCGCATTAATAATTTATGAAGCTCGGCGAGCGGACCCCGCCATCCGAGTCGCTTTCAAAAGAATTTTGTCGCTTGAGAAACTTTCGCGTTGATCACTTACGAAATTATTACATTGCTATTTCTGATCTATGGTACGGACGTTCCATGGCCAGTTTCAAAGTTATCGCAGCTTGAAACTTACTATATTTCGTAATTCTGGTGTATCGGAAATTCTCACGTCATTCTACAAAGTATTTTGAATATACTTACGTACGCGCGTATTAAATTATCGATATACGAAAGCAAAATACGCGTTGTCGCAGCATCTCAAGGTTTCGTTCGAACGTTATTTCCAACATCGATGTGTCGAATATACCAAGGCAACGAACGACGCTAATTTATTGAACGGCCTGATACAATTCAAAGTCCGTCTAAATCGAAAAATCTCCATGAAAAATACACAGCGATTAATATTCGACGCGTGTTTACCGCAAAGACCAAGACAAAGACCTTCAGCGTTCGTCGAATTTCGCCTGTACCACTTCCACAGCCGAGTTTGCTCTACCTGCCGATTCGTCTAATAACTTTCCACCGGAAAGCTGTGCCGTGCGTGCGTGTGTGTAGGTAACAAGACAGGTTCTACCACCCTGGCCTGGCATACTCTGACATTTGCCAGGTTGATAGCCGGCGAGTGGTTCACCTATAAGAGAGCCGTGGTCGCCGCGTTACATTTACAACGTGGCCTGCGTGTTGTCGAAGGGATACACGCGTGCTTGCGTGCACCGGTGTCATAACCGTAGGTAGAGTACGTGCACCAAGCCGAACTGTTCTCCCAGAGTTCACCGTCGAGCTTCTTTGAATTTTACAGGCCCGTTGCGCGTAGAAGGGTCCTGTAAGCTTCGACTTTTTATTCTCGTACATCGACGGTTTAGTTTGGTTAAACTGTCACTCGATAATAATAATAATAATAATAGTAATAACGATGATAATCGACGTTTCGCCAAGTCGCAGAATCCGGCCAATAAAATATGTAAATGGTCACCGTCTTGCTAAAAGCTGAAATTGGTAAAAAAAAGAATACTATTAAAAGATAGTGGATTCGCGTGTAACTACGCCTATAATTGCGATCCAATGACGACAAACACGAGAATCGATCCTGGTTTTTATAGATCGGCCCGTTTAATTATTTTGCTAATCAGATAGGCAAAAAGATACTCCTCGTTATGGTAAATGAGACAGTTTCCTATTTGACATAAAAATAGAATTAAAGATGCTTTGAATGGATAAATCGTGTCTACCTGTGTACTTCCATCTAAATTATATTATCTCGTCTGCATCGGATAACGTATTAACTTTACAGGTCGAGATAACCAAGCCGGTACACACCGTAGTATGTGTGCTGAAATTTGCATAGCAGAGAGAAATATTATTCTTAATGAATCGTAACGATGCATACCGAGCGATTTAACAGCGTACAGTGAATAATTTAAGTGAATATAACGAGTACCGTTCTTAATTTCTTTAAACGTATCAAACGGTACGTAAATGTCATCAAGACGCGCCAACGCACGAATCGAACAACGTGTCGTCGTCATTCCTTAAAATCCTACGTACGTAGAAACTCGATGAATAAATTTCGATCGACTCGACCGAATGACAGATCGGTCTAATTTCTGCTCGCTCGACGAGCGAACTCTCAGCGATGCTTCTCTCGTAGCTGGTACAGTCAAATTGAATCTTGGCCCCCGTAGCAAACGGCGCGTGCAAATGGCCGTATTGTTGGGCCCCCCTGGGCGCATTGTTTTGCCCTCGTACAAATTGGAAGCTTTTCGCAGATTAAATCGGACAATGCGAACGAAACGAAGCGTAATAAGTACGCTTCGGTAGGCTGTGTCTCGCCGCGGGGTGCAACCATCCCGATAATCCTTCCATCGCTCATCGATATCATCGACTTCGTCAACTCGACGTGCACTGCGGTTCGTGAACACAGTTTAAGATTAAACTGCATCCATAAATTTAATAAAACGCCCATCGTATCCGCCTATATATATATATAGTTCGTAGTAAATATTTGCCAATATCTACAACAATTTAGCAGCGGGCAGGAAAGAACTGCGTACTTACTGACAGGTGGTAGCGTGTAATAGCAAGGTAATAGAGTGCAATCTCGAGCGACCACCTTCGAATCGTCGTGGCACGGCTGAGCGTCGTGTTTCGATGGAATTTATCGCGACGATAAAACGATTAGGGTCATTAGCGAAGACGTCTTTACCGAGCCGAGGATGAAATTCGAGTTTCGATCTCGTGAAACGTGCAACGTTGTCGAAGATACTCGCGAAAAGGAAAAAGAAAAGAAAAACTACATGAACATGTATACGGACGTATGAGTCGTTCGTCTCATTGGCGACTCTTGTTCGCAGCTTTCTTCTTCTTCGCTCCTTTTTAATGGACTCTTGACGGATGCACGGGGAAGAACATCGAGGATGATTTGGAGAATTACCGCAGCTTCGTGCGTACGGTATACTCGTATTACTTGTACTCGTTGCGCGCCTGCCTTCGCATGGTTCATCCTAACGTTCTACCGCGGACTTTTTCTTTTTAGAAGCGACAAGTGTAATTGCTAATAATTGTGGTGTCCATGTTTGATAGGCTAAATAGGAACTAACAACAAGGGTGTGAATAGATCAATTAGCAGCGCGGTAACGTAACGAGGAAGTAAAATAATACGAGAAATATATCGTAATTGTCTCGCGTACTTCTTTTCGTTTCCATTTCCACAGAATCGGAACACGAACCAATTTTTCATTCTAAGCATATAAAAAGAAACAATTGGAAAATAAAGGTATTTTAAAGAAAATATGACTAATGGAATGACTAATCCAATTGTCGAATCAGCATTCACTCGCGTCTGATTCAAACGAGATTTGCTGCAACTACGGTCGATAAAATTTTCCGAGCGCCTACAGGCGCCTACAGTATCGCAAGCGCGAATTTACTAAGCGCCGTTAGGCGCCAACGACGGTAGTCGAAGCGTTAAAATCCGATAAACGGGCCCCAAGATTATTGCAGATAATTCTACAAATCGGATTCCAAAAATACCACCGCCGTCAATTTCGCGAGAAACAAACAAGCTCGCCCAGAAAGATTCTACGATTCTCGTTTCTCCCTTTCTTTACGAGGGATCGTGTTAAAAAAGAAAAGAAGGAAACAACGCGAAACGATAGAGCGAAGTAGCTGAGAGCAAATAAACTGGCGATTTATAAAACTCCGTTAGAGTGTCAGAAACTGGCCATGGCGACGATTCTAACTTATTTCGCAAAGAACGAGAAATTCACGTTTTATCCGAACCAAAGGTGTCTCTGCTAACCGAAACGCGAAACGGACAAATTCAAATTCCAAAAATGGCGTTTACGTCGTATTGCCGAGACTTTTATTGCGGCTGGCTCGGGGTTGGGGTCGGTTTTCGTTTCAGCCTGCCCGTGGAATTCGGATGAACTTGTTATTTTGCTTTCGTTTCCCAGGAAACCGTGCGAGGAATTTTTATTCCATAGTTTCCGACCGTGGCTCGACCAAAAACAGGCAGACATTGTCCTCACTCGATCGTTCGTCTTCTTTTTCTTCTTTCTCGCGGGCGAGACTCTTCGTCCGCTTGTTTCACTTTTTTATTCGGTTCGATAAACGTGACGGAGACACTGTTTGACGCGGACATCCACATTCAATTTCTTCTCGGATGTTCAAGTACGAAGGATACAAAGATCTAACGCAAGCTAATAAGACATGCGACGTTGGGTTGAAATTTTACCGCTCGACAATGTTTTGCGACAATGTGAATCGGCGATGATTCGTTCCATGACCAAGTTTATATCGCGCGACGGATAAATAAAATTTGGCTTTGTTTCCAACAGACACGAAACTTAACTCACGCGTCTGGTATTTAACAACAATATCGATTTCGTTGTAAAACTTATCACGATGGAACGCGATGACGTTAAAAAGCACGAAAAATTTGAGAAGCTAAAACGGGACAAAATATGTTTACACTTTAAAAATCTCGAAAACGAATATAAACAATTCTCTTTTTTGCTACGTGAGCTACAAATATTGGAAACTGTCGAGCGGCGGTGTACTCCTTTTTCGATAGAAAAAAATTCCGCGAGTCGAGGTTGTCGATAATACTCAAAAGTATCCGTCGATCGCCTCAAGCTGAAAATAATAATTCATATCCTTATCGATTTTCATCTCTCGAAACCGAGACGTCTGTGGCGAGTTAAAGCGTTTAATCGCCTGGATAAATGACTAGGCATTACTTTCTCCTGTTTAAGTTTACGACGTTCCGACCGTTGCAAATCTTCTACGAGCAGAGAAAAGGGGGAAAAGAAAAAAGAGAAAAGAAACGAGAAAAGTTGCGATTGTAAAAAATAGCGATAAACTGAACGACCATGTTTGAACGACGAATCCACGGAGTCGTTGTACGTTCGAATTAGTCGCGTCTGCGTAATCCTGTTATTTAGGCACACGTGATTAATTATGTATGCGCGAGGATGTGCGTGCACGAACGACCGACTGGATGCCTCTGAATCGTATTGTTCTGAAAATCGCATCGAGATGCTCCAGAATGCGGATTGTTGTCGTTTCCATGGATTTTCCAACAAAATTGAGCGACTTTCCGTTAAAAAAAATTGTAATCGTGTATATACGCAGTAGTAGTCGTGTAACGTTCGACGACGATACGAAGAATACAATTGGAATGAAAATTTCTGATCGAAAAAGTAACGAGAAGAGAGAAAAGTTGAGAGAATAAAAATTGTTCGTAAACTATAGGAGATAGTCGAACGGAATAGGAATTTTAATTCGAGACTAGGAATTGGGAATTTGAAACAAAACGTAGTCCCAACAAAACCTACAGACACACACCCCAATTGCCAAGGATTAAATTACCATCGCTTAATTGCTCGTTCACCACCTGGCGCGCGAGTCTTCCAGGCATCCTGCTTTGGGAAATTAATCGACCAACCGGACCACCTGCGTACAACATCATCGATACGTAGCCCTCTCGACGATTTTATTAACCTGATCCATATCAAACGATATATCGACGAAGTCTAAATTTGGTGGATGACAATACCGTTCGTCGTAATATAAAATGTTACCCTCGCGAGGGTCAGTTTTTTACAAACGCATTGAAAAAGGGCAAATTCCATGTATTAACGCGTACACTGAACAGGTATGCAACGAGGTATATAACTAGATAAACTGTATAATAAAATATATAAAGGTATAATAATAATATATAGGTATATATAAGGAAGATAAGATCATAAGGAAAAAGAAACGATTAATTAAAATACGTAAAATCATCAATCACAAAATGGAATAAAATTCTCCCGAAATTTAAGTTCGCCAAGCTAATGAATTCTAGAAGAATTCCAAGAAGACGAACTAAGAGTTACCTGGAGGACGAAGCGAAGCATCTAGAAAGGACTAACGTTATTTCGTACTTTTTAAAGTAATAAGGCCGTGTAAACACAATTTTTATCTTCTCAGCTATAAATATAAGTCGGTATACGTATGGTGATAAATGATAAAGGATTATAAAAAGATTATTTATTATATACTTTTAGAACTACTTGCGACAGACTGTGGGACATCGTTCACGCTACCTGTATTTTTCGCTGAATGACGCTTTTCCCTCTCAGTTCTCAAGTATTTAACTCTTACAAGACACTCTACAATTTCCGTGAAAACTAATTTAACATCTACGTAACTTCTGCTGATAACGACCAAGTTTATCCATTGAACCATTTGTCTCCCGATTCCTGTACTCTAGCTCTAACAGATGCTACATTTGCTAATTTTATGATTACTGAAGACTATAAAGACGCGATAAATTTTTGATAATCCTCGTCTTAACGTACTCGTTTATATTCCAATATCGATACTTTACGCGATATCTATGTGTATTCAAAAGCGAAACGAATGATTCGATATTTCGAGAAAAGCGAATTAGCCACTTTTCAATCAGCGATCTCTCGCTAGACCGTTTGTCGATTCCTTTCTCTTTTACCCTGTTTCGAGCGTTAACGTTGCAAGTGGCGAGTCGACGTTAGGGTAAGTGGCGTTGACGAACGGAACGCGAGGAATTCGCCAATGGTTTTTCCGTTGTGCCAAGAACTCGCTGTATTCTGCAGACAGAAATTTAAATAACGTACAGTAATATCCGTAACACGGCAGTGCAACTCGTTACCGCGGAGCTAGTCGATTTGGAATTTCGTTATCTGCGAGCCGAGTCTATAAATACGTTTATACTTATCTATGCGCGTTAGTTGCCGGCGGATAGACGAGGCTGCGGTTGTCTGTTAATTTTAATTGCTCGTACGCGATCTAAACATCGTTATGTATTAAGCAGAACCGTGATTACCAAACGGTTTCACTGTATACAGTACGTAGCTACGTAAACTTAAATTAAATACGAGTACGTTTATCGAGAAGGAAGTTCTGTCTTTGTTAAAAAAGAAAGGAGGAAGAAACACGAGATGAGAAAATCGACATTTGCTTCCGTACGATCTCGTTCCTCGGTTTACGCGGAGTATCCGCTTCGCGTGGATTCGTTTGACGCGAATGAAAATC
Source organism: Bombus pascuorum (assembly GCF_905332965.1). Classification (NCBI taxonomy): domain Eukaryota; kingdom Metazoa; phylum Arthropoda; class Insecta; order Hymenoptera; family Apidae; genus Bombus; species Bombus pascuorum. Next base: position 14,582,510 of record NC_083494.1, on the reverse strand, counting down.
GCGTAAATAAAGTTTGTCGACATAAAAGAAAAACTGTGTACGCGTACGATGACCAGCGCGACGTAACGTACTTTTATTCGTATCTCATACGGCAGTGTAAACATCTCCTAAACTAAATAGCTAGCGGTAATAAACGTATACAGTAACTTGTTTAGTTTTAAATTTGCTAAATTATTTGCTTTTAAAACTTTTAGGAAAACGTATTTTCCGACCGCGTGAATCAAGATCGCGCATAAAACCTACGTGAATTATGTCGTAATTTAAAAAAAGAAGTGTCGCGTAAATTCACGAACCAGCGTATAAAATATTCGACGATAGACGACGAGTATGTTCGAAAGATGCGTAGGATTCGCGACACTTGGCGCGTGGTAATTGCGACACGATGAAAAAGTTTAAAGAGTCGAGCGGCGATCTTCGATCGGAGGTTTGGTTTTCGAAGGAGCGTAACCTGCATCCGAGTCATAATTCAACAGCCACGATGATTCGTGACCAAGACGAAGTAGCAACGACACAAAGTTGCAGTCGAGTTACGCGTGACGAAATTTATGTTCCCGCGAAACAAACAAGTCGCCGTACGAAGCTCGTTTCTTCGCCTTTGCTTCGTAACGCTGCTATTCTTCGCCGTTCTCGACTCCGTGTGAATTATGGTCTTGCGGTTTTGCGAGGCTACTCTAATGTTTGGCCTAATGTAAAAATTCCCTAAAAAGAACCACCATTAAGTGCGATATCTGTACGCGCAAGTTTTAAAGAAAATCTCGCTTGAAATTGGAATTTGCAACGGTAGTTGCGCGAATGATCGCACAGTTAAGCAGCGTAATAGTAGCATCGGTATTTGGAACGTGAAATCGGTCAATTTAATATCTCGTCGTCTTTTTATAATCTCCAAGCTTTTTTAAACATACAACGTTGCGTTATTCCGGTAGATGGGACGAGATGTTGGAAATAACGCGGCAATCGTTAAGAATAACGACGACCGTTGATACTTTAACCTGTTACACCTTCTGCGGGAGATCAGTCTGCTAGTACTCTGTCAATGGCCAAACACGTCGGCTGCTTGCCTAAAAATCCCTTCGTTTAATGTCGCATTATTGTACATGTATTGAAGGCGAATTATGTCGTGTTAGCGATCCGTTGGTAAACGAAACGAACTAACTCGATCGCCAGTTATCTTCTAGTGGCGTATACGAGATGCGTTACGAGCGGACGAACGATCCAGTCAACAGATTTAGAAGCTACAGGTATTTTAACGTCCCGCGATATCGACGACAGCGTAATTGAATTTAGAAATCAGCGTTTTCCTCGCACGTAAAGTTGAGTAAACGATGTCGTCGTATTATTAATATCTGTTATTACGTGTATGCTTCGAATTGCAAATTATTATGATTCAAACGACAAGTCGCATTTACGGTGAAATACAGGCTTGTTTCCAAGAATCGTTCGATTCTTGAAATACGTTCGTTAATAGGAAAGAACGGGTCTTCTGGAGGGTAGAAAGTGTTGAAACTTGAATATAATTAGCTTCTTTGAATAAACTTGATAACTTCTAAGTAACTAACAGTTCGAATTAAACGCTCGTAAAGAATCTGTCGATCATCGATTAGCATTGAGAGAATGTCGCGCGATTTCGTGGCAGTAAAATTTTCGTCCGACCTGGAGCTACGTGCTCGCGTAGAATGACCATCTCTGTCGAGCATCAGAGGCCCCCGATACGATCGCAAAAACCGCGATCATTGGTGCAAAACAGGCTGACAGTGTCGGGACGAGAAAGAACTGTTCGCCGATCGACACGTTCGCCATCGCGAATGTTTTATAGTTAATTAATAGCACGGCGGTCGCGGCCGATGGAGACCAGGAATTTTTCAGCAATTATTCGTTTCGTCGGCAACCGTCACGCGCACGCAACGCCACCGCGTCGCGACGATCGGTCGCCATTATCAACACTGCCACCGATTGGCACAACCGATTCCAGTTTGTCCCCTTTCTCGGATTAGATCTAACGAAAGCGAAATAAATCAGCGGTTCCCCTCTCAACGAAGCAAAGAATATTGTACAATGTGGAATGTAAAATCGAACGATTAACAAGTATCCGTCGATAAGATTTAAATTACAGAATCGAACGAACGTTGTGAAAAGCGACAGAGTGGCGCGGAAATTCTTTCCCTCGATTATTCGCTGTTTCGCGGTTAAAATTAAAGTTTCGCGCGAGAAAATCCAACAGATGGGTCGATCGTTCGCCTAATCGTCGGCTCTTACGGGTTTTTGAAAGCGGGAGGAAAGCACGTTTGCGAGCGGACGCCGAGATCGTAATTCACTTTCACCGATCGTCGTGTGTCGAGCTTGTTTGCATCGAGCATGTAACGTTGTTTCTTCTTTACCTCGTGACGCCAAATTCCTTGACACGTTGCGTGGAGGATCGCGCCAGATCGCGTACCATGTTACGTGCTACTATTCAAATAATAATGCTATAATAATGGTATAATAATGGTAATAGCAGTTTGTTCGACGATATAATCGTACGTATGCGAAAGAGAATTCGAACGAAAAGTATAATGCTGTAGGTTAAGGTAACTAGCCTATTGTGCGTTGCATGATTCTACCAGTTTGAATATTCTCGTTTCTTTGAATATTTATATTTCCACGTGAAATTAATACGTTACCGTATTGTGCTTCACTTTGCCATACCTGTGTTTAGTACTCGTGTCCACTTTCTTGCCGATTTCTCGCTAATTAATTTCGACGATTTTTTTGGAAATTCTCCTTAAGGCATCTATAATTCTTGAAAGCAAGATTCCGCTCAAGTAATATCTAGAAATTAATTTATTAAAAAAAATTCATCCGTACTTCATTAGCACCTGATCGTTTATCGAGAGAGTAATAAAACTAGTTCCTCCGTGTTGAATATTTAAACCGTTGAACTGTTGCAAAATATCCTGTCATTGTAAAATGTTAATATAGCTTTCATTCGCGAACGAAATAAAAAAACGAACAAGAAGAAGAAGGAAGACGAAACAAACAATTTTCAAGAAAGCCAATGCCACAAGATTGCGTGCTTAAGAAAGCGGTATTTCACTTTTTTTTTCTTTTTCTTTTTCTTTCGCGCATCAATTCAAAATTTACGAGGTGCTAAGTGAGAAGCACTCGTTTAAATACTCGAGCTGCGAGACAAATGGTACACTCTCTAAAATCCAACTATTCCAGCGAATTTGAGAGATTAAACTCTACACTTTTCCCATTCGTTGTTACTTTTCTCCAATTTTTCTCTAGTCACGTTAATCAAAAGTTTAGTTACGCGTTAGAAAATACCGCCGTTTCTTTCCATTTCAGCTGACACACACGCGCGCACACACGCGTCCTATTATAATCTACCTTGATCAGGAATCTAAAATATCTCGATCTCGATATAATCGTCTTTACCTGATATTAATATATTTCTTTTTACGGCGTTTTAATTAAAAATATCGTTACGATGAAAGTATAAGAAACTTCAGCTGTTCGAAGCAGCGAGAGTTTTCTATGAGAATTAATTAGAAAATCTGAAAAAAAAAAAACGCCTTTTTCTTCGGCGCGCGTGTGATCACCAAGGTGTATTAAAATTGTTCCAATTAACATGTAAAGATCATTAACTATCAATACGGATACGCCTTTGGAGCAACTGGCTCCATTAATCGAATTGATCACTCGCGTAAAGAAGAACAAACTGGAAAGTAACCAGGTTAATTGTTTATTGCAACAATATCGGATATCTACTTTTTACCGATAATTATTATTACAAGCAAAGGATCATTAATCTCTAACCGATTATTCACGCGAACCGTGTTTAGAATCATTGCACGGATGAGGAGCAAATTTTGTAGGTTGAAACGTAAAATGTGTCAGGTTTTACCTACTTTGTCCATATTACAGACATTATTATGCTTCCGATATTTCATATATTCTTTCGTATTACGCGCATCCTGTACATCTTTCCGCACCTTCGAATTCCCCATAAACGCAAAAGAATCTGCAACCTAGTTGCGAGTTGGGCTTTGTGAAATCTCGCGTCATTAATTTTCTATTAATTTTTTCCCCCCGTTAAAAACTGCCCGGCGCATCAGCACAGCTCCATAAATATTATTCGCACAATTTGCTTAAATGCAGTCGCGCGTAAAAAGCTTTGCCACCGCTGCTACACACTATTCGTATTATAGAATAAATACGAGGCGCATCCTCGACCTAAGTTCTGATTGGCTATTAGAGAAAAGCAGAAATTTATCTCCATAACGTTTCGCGTTCGTCCAGCTCTACGCACCTTAAACTACTCTGCCGCGTAGTTTTTACTATTATTCGGACACTTTGTCATAACGGGACATCGATTTTTGTGTCTCCGCTTCGTAGAACGGTGCCATTCGAGCGCCGAAGGTGGCACCCAGCGTCAACGTAATTCCTCAAATACACAAACACAAAGTGTTGGATGAAAAGTGACCGTAAAATTTGTGGCGAACCAACGGGAAGAGTGGAAATTGTGTTACACCGTCCGGAATTTCGGAAGTTACGCTCACGCTGGCTACCGCTTTGTGGCCTGTCCAACGAGACGAGAGAATAGACATAAACGAAACGCGATCGCGACTCTCTCGTCTGGTTGGACAGACTATAGGCGACATGGTTCTACGAAGCGGGGATAGAAAAACTAGCGACCTCTTGTCTCGTGTCCAGTCTCGACAAAGTTGAAAACTACGTAGCGAGCCGGCACAAGGTGCGATAGAACGAAACCAACGTCGAAAGATTCGAAACTGAATTTCTGTCTTTCGTCGATAGTCGATGGCAACTAATTTTCCGGATATTGTTCGAATCGAAGGGTTAAAGAGAGATTCGCGGAACAAAGTGGAACGTTCGCATGGCAAGTCGGGACACGTTCTTCCCGAGTGGATCGGATTTCGATCCTTGTCGCGCTCCGGTTGGCCGTTTCGATCAACGCTCGTAGCTCAACGGGTGAAAGTGCTTAGCGACGCTGAATGCGAGCTTAATGCAAATCGAAGGGAGAATCTCGCTGACGTACCCTCATTTGCATAACGTATCGTCGCTTTTGAAGCGGGCCGGCGACTCGCGAGAAGGCCAGAGAAATCCGGACCGTAAAAGCAGCCGGTACTCCCAGTAAATAATTCGACCTGGCCGGCTAACGGGCATACTACGTTCTGTTCGTTGACGTGCCACATGCGATCGACGTATTTCCTCGACCTTTCGTTCGAGAAAACAACGAGGAAATTTTTTTACAGGAAGCAGACGCGCGTGTCTCGCGTGGAAATTTCTGTGGAACGCTGTTTGATCCAAGGCAGTGTAAAATATGTCTCATAGTCGAGCGTTCATACTCTTTGCTCAGAGTCTTTTTCAACGCATCTTATCTTTCCCTCTAAGTGCATCGGTCCATCGAATTTGTCGTCGCGTCTTTTCATTCCATCTGTCGTTACACGGTTTCCTTCAAATCGTCGCTACGTCATTTTCCACGCGACTCCCATTCGATATTGCGATGCAACGCGAAAATATCAACGGTCCGTGGACGAACGCGAAATCCTGTGAAGATAGAAGAAGGGAGGGAGTGCATGTTTGGCGGACGACTTCTTATATAAAGTGACTAAGGTCCTTTGTTTCTTGCATCTTTCCACTTTCCACTTTCGCAAGCATGCGTAGCTGCAAACGTTTGATATTACGATGGACTAACGGTTAGATCGTGGTCGCTTTACGATGTTAGGGTTAATGCGAAAATATTGGATGGACAGTTGGACAGGTATGTGTGTTAAGGAAATTATGTTCATTCCCGATCGTTTCTGACAGTTTTATCATTTGCTTTATTGCGAACCATCGTACAAGCAGCGTCCTGACCTGCTAATACTATTACTCGAAATCTAAGGTAATCATATTCAGTAAGTAGCATAATAGATAGCGCTTCGTTTAATGGTCAATACGTTCCTTCTACCTTTTTTTTTCTCTTTTTTTCTTTTTAGATTCTAAGACACGAAAGCATGACGATTAACTGTATAATTTTATTTTCAAATCTGACATACATACAGTTCTCACTCTCTTGCTATTTCTCCGTTATCCTGCTTATCTACTCTCTAATTTTCGAGTCTGTCGTTCTGGTTTTTGGCTGGTATTTCTACAAATGGGAAAAAATTCCCGAAGAATAATTAAAAAACGAGCAAGATAACTTTGTGCGTCCTAGTAGAATTCCAGGGATGTTTCTTTTACCTTAGATGGACTTTGTTCTAACGAAGATAAAAATCGTACAGCCAACCAGGTGAAGGATAATCGTTGCCGGGAATTTCAGTTTTCCACGTCGTAAAAACTTCGCGCGTCATAAAGATTAATGAAATTGCAATGAAATTATTATAAAATTCTTTCCTCTCGTCGGCTTCGTTCGACGTTCGCGACGATACTCGACGCGACGAAATACTTCGAAGGATGAAGAATTCCCCCTCCCTCGGAGCGTCTATCCATTTAGAAACGAGGAGCAGAGAAATCGAAAAAGAGAGATTCTAACGTTTTCTTGCGATGAGTCGAAGCATTTATCCGGTATTCGAGTGTCGCGGCGAGAAACGGACACGAAACGCCGGTAAAAAGCGTAAAAATCCAATCAGCCGCTCGTTACCGATATTTTTCTAACCGTAGAGCCGGGAATTCTCGTGAAACGAGGAGAAATGAAGTAACGTCGTTGCTCTGCTGAATCGTCGGTAAATCAATCACAGCAAGATCCACGATTTAACGTCGCGAGAATCGTGTCACACGGTCTCCTTCTAACCTTCCATTTTCCACCTGATATACATTCAGAACCAGGAATCTAAGGATTTTTAACGGTTGACTCGGTCGATCGTGAAACTTATCAAATACCCGACGATCGAACGGTAACACGGATAGACAGGTAACGGATAATTTTCTGTCTCGAGTAACGAATTTAATTTAAAAAAGAGGAGCCAGCGTGATCGAACGAACGGAGGGACGTAACGATTTCGTGTAATTTCGTTGCAACGAGTTTCTCTTAAATCGACTGTGTCTTTTTCTACGTACAAAGACAGATAAGAAACTATATTTCAGATATACATAGGCGTGTAACAGAGATGTAACGGAGGTGTATTGTGCAAAGCAACGTTTCACTATCGCGTCCAAGAGATTTTACCGTGGATGGAAACAATCGTTGCAACTATTACGTTATCATGGATCTGTTTCGGGTGAAAAGGGACGGGGGAAAAAAAGGCGATGACCAACTGCCTCGCGCGGCCCCCGAAGAACAAAGGTGTACGGTTGCGTTCGCTTAAGGAGGCGGGGATCTAATTTCACGCTGTCGTTGCATAATCCTGGATGCGAATATAACACCCGACGCGTATTTATCTTCCACGGTCGGATCCATCGATCTTATTCGAACGGCCGTATCGAGGGTAATTTCATTTCGGTTATCCCGGTGAATGAAAATGAACGGGAGAATGCGAATAAAGGAGGAACGAGCGTGTCCTATAATATACAAGCACGCAATTCTTTCTTTCTTTCCTTTTTACACAATTCGCTTGGAAGTTGTTTAAGAACGGAAACAAGATTTTGGGAGGTAACGTTGCATTTGCGGAACGCGAGTCAAAGATTCGTCGCCATGTTAAAATTATACGTACGCGTAGGTGTCGATACGTATTAACGATCAAAGGTTGCACAAAAAGATGAGTTACTATACCCGCAGAATTTGCTACAAACATACCGCTTACCCGCATGACGGATGCAAAAAGATGTTTCGAACGCGTTTCTATAAAATTGATATCGTTTCGTCAGCGAGCAGAACGCGCTCGATCAGTGCGTCGTGCATTTGCCGCACGATCGTTTCGAAACGATCCAATCACCAACGATCGAGCGAACCGTTCGAAAAGAATGATCGATATGTCTTTTCGACGCGTATAGGGACGGCTGCGTCATCCGACGGATTTCATTCTCGATGACGTTTCTCCAGACCGCGTCGCTGAAATTACTGTCACTCGAAAATCTCGAGGATCTAGAACCAGCTACGATGTACGCAGATTATCGTGTACATTTTATTTTATTCGTCGATTTCACGATTTACGCGTTGTGCATACTTGTTATTACGTTTCGTCGGTTTATTACTGTCGTTCAATCGTCGTACACGGTCGAATAAATTATCAATGTTTTTTGTTGATCGATTAATAGACGATTCTGAATGGTTGTTCGTAAATATTTGAATAGGTTTTTAATAATACATTTGTTCGTCTTCTGGACGTAAAGAAATAAACGGGTAGTAGGATATTTTTTAATGTTAGCGCACGTAGCGTTATATTTACACGTCGTTTGGAACATATTGTGTACGTTCACGCGCCATATTTCAAGTTACGAGCGCGTTAATTACCAACTCTGCCAAAACATGGCAGGTGCTCCATCGACTCGGAGTTTCAATCGTTGCCTGTCACGTGTATAGCGTGATAGGTGTACCTATTTGCTTATTTTTCTGCCTCTTTCGTTCCGTCTTCCTCGCGATGGTAAATTGGCCAAGTTTGGTTAACCTTTGCGAATAATCTTTGGATTATCCGCGACTCTTTGATAGCAAACAGGCAAAGAGAGCTCGTTAAAAATCCTCTGTTATTTACGATAATCATCTTCCGTTTAAATTAATTTTTACTACTCGTGATTTTCGATTGAGAACGTCGACTTTGTAAATGTGTTAGTAAAAAATTAAACAAACAATCGCGTAGAAAGTACGGTCGATTCGTTGATTTCTTCGACTCTTCGATCTTGGAACTCTGTAAACCGAGTTAAACCCTCGTCACCGAGTTCTCGCTTCACGGACGTAAATTCGTATTAATATAACGTGATAAAATATACCCGGACTGTTCGAGACAATGAATCTGAATATCAAACACGAAAAAATACGACGCGTCTACCGTCATAGTAACATCGATGAATATGTAATTAATCCAGGTAGATAAAGGAACGAATCCCGTATTTTGATCACGTACGCTACACGTAAAAATATCCAAGAAATCAACTTTGTTCGACTAACTTGAAATTTTCTTCTCATTTTACACGCCGTTTCTAAACATTAATTGCATTTTAATACGATATCTTACGCGCTAAACTTCACACAGGCATTCGTACAAAAATTCCGACGAAATATTAAACGTCCTTCGATATAAGAAGATTTTCTAACCGATAGGAATTTATTCCTGCTTCTACTGCTATTACACACGGAGAAACCTTGAAAAGATCTTATTTCCACTTCTATGATCATCACGCACTGAGAAACCTTGAACTTCTGTTCGTTAACATCCTGTAAAACATAAAACCTTCGACTAATCCGCACATCGTCCAACAACAAACTCGCTTCGGCATTATTTTCTGACTACCAATGCACGATGTAATTACGCCTACACCTTGAATCGAACGTCTCCTTAAACCTCCAAACCGATCTTTCGTGCGATACACCTATTTACTCGTCTTACGGTAGATTTCCTGCTTTGACGGTGGAAACTTGGCCGAAAATACGATCTCTAAACCAGAATATTAAATAGAACGAGATCGAAATAAGGCATTTTCTTAAATAAACTTTCTAACAGAATAAACGCCATCACACAGGACGAAACTGCACAGAACCATAATGCGTAAAATGTCCACAAATTGGTCACCGATGATACTTTTGTCGTATCTCGCGTCAGATTCTCCTATCGAAATTTTCTTCGAACGAGACACGATCCTCCTGGAAAAAAGCAGAAGCAAAGCTTCCTAAATCTCAAAGTCCATCTCTCGTCGATCTATCGGGCAACTTCCAGCAAGCTTCGTACACTTGGCAAACTTCTCGAATAGCTTGGAGAAGCAAACGTACTGCTCGTGAAACAAACTGCCGCAAACCGTGAACTCGATCTCTCGGCGATGTATAGCTTTCGTCGATCGACTCGCAGCGACCTGCATACACGTTTGTTCACAAATTCTCGTCAAATTAGAGATAGCTGAGAAACCGCGGCATTTTTCACAGAACGAAACCACAGAAAGACCATCGACGTCTATCTCGACGAACCAACCACCGCTTACTACGTCGTTGCTCTGCTAATTCACACCACACATTCTACGAATGCTTCGCCGCAAAGATATTGCTGCAAAGCGCGAAAGTTGCGGCAGGAAACGTCGGATCGACAGAATTTTCCCACTTGGAAATTGGCACTTTCCTATGTGCGCGCGCCGCTTTCGCGGATCGAACGCGAAACCCGTTCCTGCTTCCTGGACGAACCGTCGAAAACTTGTCCGCGCGAAAGACCTCGAAACGCTTCCACTGAAAATCGCGCGGCGTTAGCCGCTTTCGCAATACGGACGACTGGTTGCGCTCGCGCGTAACTCGTCGCACACTCGCACGCTCGTACTCTCGCGACGAGTAGATCGTTGCACCGCTCGTATCCACGCGGTCGAATATACACGCGCGTGATACACGTGTGCGTGTCTCTCCCCATACATGTCTCGGATCCAGAGTCGTAGAGCGTCTGCCCACACGAGTGTACGCCATGGTAGTGTGTGTGCGCGTGTTTGTGTATTTGCGCGTGTGTCGATCACACGATCAGACACACAGCCACGGATGCGAGACACGCTCGCGCGGACCTGCACGTACACAGAGGCGCGCGGAGAACAGGCAGCGCACGTACGAGTGTGTACTATACCGGAACGAAGCGGAGAGTGACTAACCTCTGCGAATAGAAGATGGACGTCCACGGGGATAGCTGGCAGGAATAATCCTCTGGTCGACAGCTGACTGAAGAATCGATGGAACGGTCAGAAAACGATCGTCGAGACCTGTCTCTTATGCCACGGCATGCTGCACGCTCGATATTCTTCGTCCAACAGGCTAATATTTCGCCAGATATAATTCATAGAGAATAACGATGGTAGTCGTACGGGCACAAAGTGTCACAGTGGAATCGACAACGAAACTTGGACGATAGCCATTCAGTTTGTCCTTGACGATAGATGGATCGAGCAACGAGACGCACGGTTCGTATGCGTGCTAGCCAAGCAGCGGTTAACGTCAGACACGACGATACACACGCCGGTATACGCCACTGGCAGAAGCCGAGTTAACCTCGTGAAAATTGCAAGACGAGAGAAGGTCCGGGTCGCACGGAAGAGATCCACCGGCAGAGGAACCCGGACACGCACCGTGTGCCAGGAGAACGGGACGTCCACGCGTTCGCGCGGCCGGATACACGCTACCAGATGTTGACGTCTCGCGAGGAGCCCGGACGCCGCCACGCTAGCGTTTACACGCGAAAAACACTCTCACTCGCGACCGAACACGGACACGTATGTTCCGCTAGCTTATCCACCGGATTAACACCTCGTTGGTACGATGGTTTCTTTCTTGCCGTGGTACTACGTATGCGCCGTTCTCTTCCTCACCCACTGGTCTCCAACTGTACACTCGAACGTTGTTCACGACATGTACGCGCCTGTGATGTTCGAACATACAGTTAGAATATATCGTGGAACATCGATCAACTCGAAAGAAACACGAAGGAATGCGACGACTTTTGTTCGCTCGGACGAAACAAGGGCACCAAGGACCAAAGTCCTCGATGATCACCGATGTTGGCCGTTGCTGGTGGCTCGCGTTACGCACGATTAACGATGCCGCGACGAGCACGATACCATCCTGGGACAACGTGCACCAGGAACGGAGGTCTGACTGCGATCCAACCCGATCCAACGTGGATCCAGCTGTTCGTGGACGCCGATGTTGTCCGGGACAGTGTCACGCGGCCGTAAACCGTATTGCTCGCCGGCGACCGTACGACTGTACGCGTGGTGGAGGTGGAGGAAGGAGGAGATAGAGGTAGCGGTAGGTAGTGGCGGAGGAAAAGGTGGGGAAGGAGGAGAACGCTTCTTCGTGTTCCTCTTCGAGACTACCTTGGTGCACCTTCGGCTGCTGATCTCCTCGAATTCTCTATCCGGAGCCGAGAGAGAATTTGTTTTTCTCCGAGAGAAGCCGGATGTTGCGAAGGAAGAGACAGGTCTGCCCCCGCGGCTTCGCTGCTCGAATTTTTTTCCCCCTTCCGGCCGGGGAAGCTACGCGGCGGCTGTCGACTGCCGCGGGAAACTCGTGAAAAACGACTTCCTGGGGAAATTACATAGATACGCTTCAACGAGAACAACTATATAGAAGCCTGATCCGCTGCCGTGAAAACAGGTCAATCTACGCTGGTCGGCGGAAGAAATCGAGCAACGCGACGTAAATCGACTGAACGATTCTCGAGAGTTTCACCGATAGAAACGTAGGAATCTCTATGATTTTTATATCCACTATATATACGTATATATATGTACATATATATATATATACAGTATATATACGTACATATATACATACATACATACATACATACATATATATACATATGCTTGGTTCGAAGTTGCTCGGAGACAGCGGAGAAACGCAGATATAGGAAAAAGAGTTACGACGAGTCGTCTGGACTCGAAGCTTCCGATGGGAAAGCAGGAAGGAAAGAGCGACGACGGACGCGTTGGATCGAGTTGCGAAGCCTGTGCGGACGGTAAGAAGAAAACGGACGGCGCACCGCGACGGACGTTGGCAAGGCAAGGTAAGACACTGCATGCTGGCGCAATGTCTTACGGTGGCCGCGGTGCGCTCTATGGCGTGCATCATGGAGGACTTACAGCGGTATACCTTGCCGGGGCTTCGGCACGCCGACGAAAGGGGGTAGAGAGTCGGGGCCGCGAGCAAGATAGGCGCCACGAGGTGAACAGAGACGATCGTAGCGAGTACAACGAGCCGAGAGAATATATACTAGGTAGGTAGGTAGGTATGTATTTCGCCTCGAGCGACTCCAGGTATAGCGGTACTCTTCGACTTCCCTCCCCGCGACCTCACCTGGTCCCCTACCCTAGGCTATACCACCACCTCGGTTCCAGCCACCTCTCGTTTCCCCTCTCTACACCTCGCCGCCACTACCACCTGGTCGAGTATCCTCCTCCACCTCTTCCTCCTTCTCCCTCTTCCGACCACTGTCCTGGTACCCCACGTTGCCCCTCGTTTTTCTACCTCCAAAGGTGGCCCGTGTTTCTCTACGTGTGTATACGTTCACGATGCTGCCGCTCCGCTGCCGTTGCTGCACGTGTCGCGATCCTACGACCACGGTCCTACGGAACCATCGTCCGTGTATCTGCCGAACGTTGTGTACACCGTTTCCTCCTCTTCTGCCTCTCTGCCTCTCTGCCTCTCTGCCTCTCTGCCTCTCGAGTAGAGCGTATAGAGAGTGTGTATGGCTCGACAACACGTACAGACGGTAGGTCTGCGGTCTACCGCTCGACGCAGCGTGCACGGCCTGCAGGATCTCTCAAGGACGTAGGCCGTGAGCTTTTCGGGCCTCGCTCGACCTACTGCTGGACGAGAGCGCGCGCGCCGAGCCGGAGACTTCGATGAGCGCATAAGAAGGGTCCCTGCCCTCTGCGGCTGAACGGAGAACGGCGCGATCGTTTGGTTGGTTGGTCGGTCGGTTGCCTGGTGAGACGAGCGCAGCGTACCGTTTTCGTGCGATGCTACGACCCCTCTGGGGAGCACACATGTGCTGGCGGGTTACTGACGGTTGCATTAACCCTTCAACGTGCAATTTTTTTTCGCTGTGACGTTTCGACCAACGGTGTGCGGAACTTTGATTCGAGCGTCGATCGGTTCGACGCTTTTTGTTTTTATTCGAGCGTGTGACTAACGGTGATTTTTTTTGAAACATAAATTATTTATCTCCACGTTTGTCCTATAGGGGGTATTGTCGGTTTTGAAGCAAATAATTGGAAATGTTACAGGGAGAATTGTAGCTTATTTGACACAGGTAGTTGAGAATACCAAAGCAAGTTGTAAAAGTACAGAAACGTTTAAAATAGCGTTCTCTAAAAATTGAGTGAAATTATAGGAAAGGAAGGAACAAGACAGTTTATTACATTGTTAATTAAGTTTCGTATCGGTTCTCGTTCCGCGCCCCCCTTTCACTTTGCTCCTAGAAATACGCGAGAGAAATATGGACGAATCTCGAACGTATCCAATTTATAAATTACGGCGATTGTTCGTACGTTGAAATTAAGCCAACGTATTTTCGTATAATCGAAGTAATACGATAAAAGAGTAACGTGTGTATACGTAAATCACGCATTACTTTCCCGTTGTCAGAAACATTTTCGCGAGTTCGGATAAAAACTGTAACTATGTACTCTACTTCGCCAACAAGTAGTCTAAAAAACGATAGTAGCTTCCTTTTTTATCGCAGCAACCGGAATAGCCATTAACGTCGCACCACGAATATCGGACAAAACAATGTCTCGCTTTGCTTCGTCGTTTCTCCGCGCTCTAATTTCTCTTACGTATCAAAAGTTCTTCCTTTTACGCGCATTCGAAAACACTTCAAAAATCCGATCACCGACGAAGAAACTTAAAAAGACTTACGCAACGAACAACGTCTTCGTATTCGCGGCTCTTTAATACGTTCGTTACCAATACTTTGAAACTTAACGTAACGCAGCCTATCTCAATTTAGATCCATTAGATCCACCGTTTCATCCACCGATAAATTTGCCGCTTGACAAGAAACTCGCCTTCATCGCCGATTAAACCACTCGCCTAAAGTGGCCTAAAGTACAGCACGCGAAGGTGTAAATCGAGCTTCCAGCGGCACGTCTCGTCCTCTGCTACAGCTTCCTGTCGGGCGTTCCGCTTCGCGCCTCTCCGCTGCGGTCGCAGGAGCGCGTTTCAGGGCGCGACCGGTGATAAATCGGGCAAAAGGACGATCGTCGAAACGAGGGGATTCCATGGCTCGAGGCGCGCTCACCTCGCTTCTCCTGATACACGCGCTAAACTGGTATTTAAAGCGGTTATCATTTATCGTGAAACCGTTCCGCGAGACGGCGAGCTGCAACACTATGCTCGATCCTTTTTCCCCTCTTTCGCTCTTTTCTTTTTTCTTTTTCCTTTTCCTTTTTTTTTTTTTTACTTTGTTTCTTTTTCGTGTTCTCGCGCACCGGCTGGCCCCTCGGCGCGTGCACGTGCTACCGGGCGATCGGTCTCTCTTGCAAGCGGTGCAAAGAGGAGGGAAAAAGCGGAGACGAAGGCGGCCACTTAATTGCGGAATACCAGCGCACGTGCACGCGTCGATAACGCGCATCCTTTCCGCTCCTCTGACATCATCGATCAGCCACCCTGCGCGATTCTCCCGCTTTTTGCCGCGGCCTCCGGTTCTTTCGTTCGCTCGCGCCACCGCCATTTTTCGCCATCACGGTTATTAGTCAGGATCGGACGGTATTTTTGCCCTGCGGGACACTGCAGATGCACCGATGGCCTCGGGACTCGTTTTACCTCCTTCGAGGATAGAAGAGATCGGCGCGAGGAAGATAACAATAAGCGTTCTTGGAGATATTTTTCGCCGGTTTGCTGAACATCGGGCTTCGTTATTTTCGTCGTTGTTTCTTTTTTAATCTTCGTACTCGGCGCCTCGAGTATCTTTCGTATTTTGCAAGTATCCCGATCATCCGTAAAGAGAGCACGAGTGTATGACAGCGTACACGTGTAACAGTAAAGACAACTACGAACCGTGTTAGTTATTTAGTATTTATAAGACGGTGTAATAATCTGTCGACCGGGCCCGATCGAACGACCGGTTTTAAAATTTAGTTTAAAATTGTACCTTCATCGTTACTTCGTTTGTTCGTCCAACTTTATGTAAATTTTTATATCGAGCAAAATGAAGAAACTGATTGACAGAAGATTAGCGTTAAACTTTCATCCGCTATTGCAGATGCTGTATAAAGTTTTAGTTTCGATAATCTAAAAACTGTACTTCTGATCATTTGTCTTTTAATAAGTCGGTAAGCAATGTACTAATCGTAGCCGAGTATCGACACGCGTTGTCGATAACGTTTCGACTATACAGATTAGATTAAAAACATTAATTGCAAAATGTGGTATCTGTTGGAATACATTCGCGAGACAGCTTATCCAATTATAGGTAGATTTAAAAATTCATGAAACAGAAATCGAGATAAACATCGAACGATCTCAACTTTCAAATAAACTTCGCCGCTCTCCTCTCCTTTTCGTGACTCGCGTTATTCTCGTCTCTCGGATAGTCAAAGCAACGCAATTTATCTATCAAAAAGGACAAAACGACTCGCGACAGACGCGTTATCTGCCAAAGAAACAACTTCCACGTATTTTGTATTCGTTTGCGTTCGATTAAGACCTTCTAGCAACGAAAAGAACAAAACGTAGAGGAAAGAGAAGCGAGATGCAGACTGAGACCGGTGGCTAGAGATAAAACCAAAGACGAATTCGTATTTCTGGCTGTTCGTTCTAATCTCGAACGTGTTACGCGCGTCGTCACGGTGTTCCACGGTGAATAATGGACACAAAGAACCTAGATCCAGCAACGAAAGATGGGTTCTACCCGCGAGAGAAACTGGTTCCTCTCTTTCGACCGAGTTTACGGGTTATTATTCCCGATAAATCGTCGTCCCGTCGATTATTAACGTCCTTAAGTTTCTCAGAGATATGCCGTTAATCGTCGAGATACATACAGCGTTTTGCTTGGATGTCTGGATGACAAAAAGGCCGGGTGTTACAGTTTTAATCGAGAGAGTGGCGGTAGCAACGAACCGTTAGTTCTGCGCAACACTTTCCAACGAACAATGGTGAAATATCGAATTTAACCAGATACACCTATCGCCTCGCGTTGCATAGCGAAACAAAAGTTGCTAGAATAGAATTGATCGACGTTTTTAGAAAACCGTTGGACTGTTGAATTTTAAAGTTCGACGAAAGTAATCGCGGACAAAGAGTTACGTCGAAATGGACATTTCCGAAAAAGAAAGAAAACGCGTCGTGTGAAATGCGTTAAATCGAATCGGGTTTGTTTCTAAATCGCGCGAAAGCAAAATTGCTTCTATCGGAACGAAGAAACTCGTTCGATTCATCTGCTACGATCCACCTGCTTCCATCAACTTGAAACGGAACGACGCCATCCACGAGCAATTAGTATAATACAGTTATCCCACGAACTTGCAAAAATTCCAATTCAAATACCATTTAACGAACGAAATAATATGACCAACCCCTTCCAATTCTCAACATCTTTCACTCAATGCTATCCTTTCCATCGTGGAATTCCTCGAGCGATCGTCGCATTAATAATCGATGTTGTCCGACGAGAAACGAGCTCGGGTAGAAACGGTGTAAAAAAGGCGATAGCGGAGTAATTAGCTGGAAGGCCTATTAATCGTGTCCATTAGCCAGGTCGAGCAAATCTCCAGGGAGCTAGGCGAGCCGATCCGTCGAAACCGTCCGCGGTATCGACACGCTTCAACGAGAAGCCGATGTTCCGTTGTCGGATGATTTTTGCCAGAGATCAACGAGTAATATTCGCGAGTAAAGACCCGTACGACTTTCAACGTTGTTTCGCCGATGTCTTCCGCTTCCTTTGCTCGTTTTTCAAGCTGGCCTTTCTTTCCTTCGTCTCGCTTCCTCCGGGCAAGGGTAGCCGGTCCTGTGCACGAAGAACAGCACGTAGATATTCTTAATAACGTTAACGGTTCGTTCCGTACCCCTTTATGGTCATTAGTCCAGTTGCTTTTGCTAATATCGGCCAGGCCAAAGCTACGGTCTCAGCACCGAGCGCTCTTGCGGCTGCTCGTTAGCAGTTCGAAACTACGAGTGACCACTTGTACATCCCGTCGCCTCTTGTAATTGGCGTCGAATGAAGCGAAACGATCCGCGCGAGCTGACGGACGCCGGAAACTGACGCTCGCGGTTTTCCGGATATACGATGACTCGGCAGAGTATTAGATCGTCTCAAAAGTTTCTTTCGTTCTCTGAGAAAATAAGAACGCGCAACATTTTTTTTTTTTTTTAATATTATTTTATCGAATTACATATGATCCTTAAATTACGAATTACTATGATACGAATGAACGATGTATTTGTTCCATTACTGCGAAATGCATAGTTCTGACATAATTCGATAAAATAGTATAAAATAAAAAATGTCGTGCGTCTATCATTTGCTTGTGAAGCGAAAGGAACTTTTGAGACGACCCAATACGTTTGAACGCCCGTGATAGGGAATTTTTATTTCACGCAGCGAGTCACAGAGGTATCTGTCTACTCTCGGAGTCAGACCATGGATTTTTAGACATTTCCAGGAAACTCGGAATTACGAAAATGCATGGAATGCGCGTAATACGGAAAAATACGCGGTCGTTATCGTGTTCGGTGGGGATGAGATAAATGTCTTCTCGGGTGTCGTTCGTTTAATCGACTGAAGAAGTAAATTAAGCAAGTTACCCAGGTAGGAATTTGCATAAAAATCGGTTTACTTATCGGTCATGCTATATGATCGATGCGTATTCTGTTATTTGCTAAAGGAAGGTCGTAAATTAAAATGGATTGCCAGCAGAATTTCACCACATAGCACGCTATTAATGAATCATCGACGCTTGGCGAGTTTTTGCACGATGCACTCGATTCTAGAACATGGAACGCGGTGAATAATATGTCTCCATTTCCACGAATCGCGTTAACGGCGGATACGAACCTTTTACTCGATCGACTTTCCTAAAAATTTAAACATTAACAAAAATTTCGCAAAGTATTTCGAAAAATTATCGTTGGCTTTCGAGGCATTAAACTCTCCTAAGTGCGTGCGTATTCGTTTCTCACAGTACAAACTCGGTTTTTCACACAGGAAAATACGCTATGAAGCGAAATATTGTTTTATCTACGTTATTAGTTATTAGTTTGCTAGTCGTACCATACGGCGCTACTCTAGTTGCAAAAGAAAGTCATTATCATTTAAAGGATCGAGTGGAAAAGTGGAACAAGTGCGTTACAAAAATAAAAAAAAAAACAGCAATATAGAATATATTTCTTTGGGGTGATTTGTCATGAATTTCCGAGTTTCTATCAACACGTTGAACGTTTTATCAATAATGGAGATATATCGATGAACAATTCCTCGATGGAGACGTATATCTACGATCCAAGAGATTATCACGTTCGTTATTGGCAATCTCGATTTAGGAGCCAATTTATCTGCGCTTACTATGAATTTAAAATATGCCTGTTTCTTACACGACACGCGACAAGATATGAATTTTCATGAATATCCGCACTCCGATTGCAAGAACGCATATACTCGTGTGGCTCGGTGCTTTGAACACTGAGATTCGCCCCATTTCTAGCGACCATTATAATAATCTTGCTATCGCAGGTACATACCATTATCGAATGTTTTATGCTTTCGACGATCCTCGTTAGTTTCTAATTGTACCGCGTGAATCGTCTCTGTGTTGTTTCTACAATGGCGAAGATGTGTCGAAACGGAGAAAGGTATAGATAATGATAAGGTTCAACGTTCGGTATACTTTGCGATTGTACGTAGAAAGTGCTCATTGTAATTGACTGTACGATCTAACGTAGTTAGTATTATTATTGGATAATTATTGTTATTAGTAAAATTAGAGAAAACAAGCTTTTGTAGATTGGTATTAAGCTTCAAGGTTTAAATGATCCAGCGAAACAAGTAATTTTGAAATATTCCTCTGATTACCCGGTAGTGTAACTCTTTTTTTTTTTTTTATTTTTTTTATTTTTTGTTTCTATTGGTGGTAATCGCGTAAAGGTTTTTTTTTCGGGGAATTTTTTTGTTTGACTTACTTTTACAACTTTTTTATTCACGCTGGATATACAATGTGAATAAATTATCGGTTTATATACGATACGAGTATTAATGGGATTGATAAGCAAACTAATTTTAAACGGATCTCATTTCTCAATTTGCAACCGAGCACCGTTTATATGTCGTAATGAATTAGCGATATCTTAATTAGGATTAATAGATCTCGTTCGTGATTTATATTCCATGTGTAGAACAATCGCGTGGAGTTATTGACTTTCAAATTAAACAGCTGATCACCGGTATCTTGTTTATTTCGTCTGTTCCGGTTCTTTTTCCCAACGATTTATTTCAGCGATTTCTCGTCATCGATACAGTTCGTTCTTACGATTTGCGTTCAAAAAAACACTACAAATAACGTGATACTTGAATATAACTACTTTCATAGATACCGACCGAACGTTTGTATTCACAGAGAAAATAAATCCAGAAGCATGTAAATTCTTAGTAGTAGTTTCTTCGTCATCGTAAACAAATAATTAATTAATATTCTAAAAATAGAATGTTTTGCCAAATATAAAGACAGGTTGGACGATCAAATAATTTCAGGAAGAATCCGCAAAATAATTACCGCTAGAAAATTATATGAAAAATATATTTTCCAATAACGGTATGCAAAAATACAAAAAAAAGGCAGAAAATTCTCCGCTCAATTACTCGAATTAATTTACCGATCAAAACTTCCAACCTTAATTAAACACGAGCGAATAAAAACCTCCTCCTACCAGACATTAGGAATGCGATAGATCGAAGAAGCCTTTAAACTTGAAACTCCTCCAACGTAACCACTACCACACAACGTTTCCTACTACTGAAATCATTAACCCTTTGACTGCTATTAGCGCATACAAGGCGCTCAACAAGAACACACATCGTGTACTATCGACGCCTTCGGGCGTCCAACACAATCCCTCGTTGTACCGTCTCAACTATATCCTACGTTAAACGAAGTTCAAATAAACCGTGTCAAGTCGATAAGTCCCATCTATTAGTAAAATTGCTCCGATCGAACCCATCCGTTGCTCTCGTGCAAACAGCGGTAGCTTTCGTTTCAAAGGATAACGGCGAAATTCTCAGCGGCTAAAGGCGCGCCTTCCAACGTTGCGTGGGAGTTGTTCGTCTAATTGTGGATCGTTAAAGGAACGAGCCTATTGCCGCCAGGCTGTTGCAAGCGAGCCTCAAAATCGTTGGCGTTTCCGGTGAACGACCAACGCGTTTAGCCTCGATCCGGCTGCACTTGCCTTGCCTCTACTTATGTACAAGTACGTACACACGTATCTCACTGACGTTCCAACGTCGTCCAGTGTTTCCTTGTGTTTTTTCCAGCTCGTGTATGTTCTCGTTTGTTTTCAATTATAGGAAGGATTACTTATCGCGATTAGGATAGGTCAACGCGTCTAACCGAAAAAGGATGAAAAGGAGAGAAAAATACGACTAGCGACAAACGATGGTTCGCGGCACAATACGAGAGGATCGTTGCTGATACCTAACCCCATCTTGTCGAGTATTTTCCTCGAGATACGAAAAGTCCTCTTACTTGTAGAAATAAGATGGCGCTATAAAGGTTCATGGGGATTGAATGGCAATTTACATGGAAAAATCAAACGTATCTAATCGGTCAACGATAGGCGAATGAAAATCCTCCAATATCCTTTTGACCAGCCGTTTGACTCGAAACAGGTGAACACGATGTATCGATGGTGTATCGTGCACGTGGCCACGCGATCGTTTATAAACGCGACACGCTCTTCCGTTATGATCGCGCGTACACGGCGTAAGCGGCTCGTTATTTTAATGCAATTAGGTTCAAAGGGTTTTGCAAAAGGAAAGACGCTGGCCAGATATACGAGCGTCACCGCGCGAACGCTCGCTACAGCTACCAGGAGAACCAGTTCCTCGGCCAGATGTAACAGGTGAATCGTTAATTGACTACGGACCTTTTTGTAGACGCGGCAACAGCCCCTCCGAATCGACCACGACCGATTTACTACTATTCCTGAATCGCTGTTTCATCGGTAGCTTATGTTCCTTTAGATTTCCAACCAGCCCCGGATGAATGGAGCCTTGGAGGGAACCCGGTGTATTTATGTGAATGCGTGGCCGACGGAGTATAACTTTACGATATATTTTACGACGCAAAACAGCCGATGGATTAAGGTGGTTGATTTTATTTGCAGCCTTCTTTTACAGTGAATCGGCGTTATATTTTTTGCAAGCAGATAATAACGAAGTAACGATACACGCGAACAAATTGATCGACTTCGCTTAAATTAAAAAGCTAACGATTTCACGTTAGTCAGGCGTGCGTAATGAATATTCAACGTCTCGTGAAACGTTACGTTCATAAATTCATCTATCGTAAAGCATAGATAATTGTAAATGCCATGGAAAATTTAGAAGAACGATGCCTGCTGAATTGTACGATCGCGTGGAATTTTTATTTCTCTATTAGTAAGTTAATCAAGCAAGAGTAGCAAACTTCTATTTATAGATATTCTCCAACATTTCATGCTAATGGATCTCAAAGTAATTATACATTAGTTTGGAATTCAAACAGCGTAACCTTATTCAATAATGGTTCGTCACTGAGGAACGTATCGTTTTTCGTTGTAGACAAGAAGATTTATTACCACGCAACCTACGCGTTTAACTTGATTGTTGAGCGAATGATGTATTCCTAGCCTTAATTATTTAATTACGGCAACGGATTACTATACCTTGAAATAGAAAAAGGTAGAAAATGATTTAATGACATTCCGCGTTGAAAAGAATACAATAAATATAGCCTTTTGTTAATTCTTTCCTGATATTAAAATCCCACTAAAGAGGATAAGGCTTTGGATGCCATTACAATCTTCGTAGGATTCAATTTCTATTCAAATCGTTTTATTGAAAGAGTAATTAACGTAAAGTAATCGTTCTATAGATACGAATTCTTAACGTTATATTAGAACGTGACTATAATTTCTTCGTGCAAAAGATTCTTTCAACTTGCTACCCTTTCTCTTGTTACACTGCGATATTCCCAGCGCTGCACGGAAGAATGTAGGTCGCAACTAACATATATATATATATAATAGTAGCTTCCGAAATCGTAAAGGGCTTCGGTATAACGTTACCTGGTCGATACCAAACACCGTCGAATTTCAAACCCCCTGGTTCCAATACCTAAGCACGGATTAAAAGAACGAAGATCGGCAGGAACGTACAGTCGCGTGTAAAAATCTTTGTACACTTTGCGAAACAGCTATTTTTATTAAAATCAAATGCTACGATATCTGATCGTAAAGTTGATGCGTTCTATAGTATAGCAAGATGACCGAAGGATGTTCCATCGTTGCTCTAGATGTTATATGAAACATATTGTACGTTTTATTTGAATAAAAATACTTCTTTTCTATAAAATGTACAAATGCACCTATGGATGTCATTTTCATTGGAAGACTTCATCGTCGATCATCGTCGACCGATTCTTAGACTTTAATGCAGTTAGTCAAAGTCTCTGTTTCTGCTGTGTAAATAAATATCAAATACATGGCGTTAATGAAATGAATCAAAGATTTTAACACATAATTTTCTGTAACACTTAACCTATAAGACCTGTACATACCTACAATTGGAATAAAAAATGTTTAATCAATTTATGTAGATTCTGAGATCACTACTTTCAGTATAGAGTATGATTTAGTATCTCTTTAGAATAGATACCTTATGAGATCAAATTACTCGTGCGTAACAAGTAATGTATCTGGTTAAATTGCAACAATGTGCGCAGAATGAATGTATGTCGGGCAATATGTATAACACAATAGGGAATTATTTATGAATATACTATTCGTATGTCGATTTATTAACTTATTCGCGTGAATGTTATTTCGAATAGAAAAAACATATGGGTACCTTTCGCGAGAGAGAGAAATATAAGTTCGCTTCTTATTATGATTTTTCGTTAACAACACCTTTTACATCATGATACGATATCTTCTCTGAAATATTTCTGATCAACGTATCCAATTATATTTAAGTTGTTTTCAAGAGGAATATGTGAGTCACTCGTAAATATCAAATCGGCGACTCTGCTACAAGTCGTGACTACTATGGATCCTTAGAATCGTAAATTCTTTCGACACTTTGTATATCTCGTAAAGTGATAATCCATGGCTAGCGCAATAACAGCATAACGAAACGGTAAATCATTCAAAATTTCGGAGCTTGCCTTTAATTATTCGTAGCAATTTCGCACAGAGATCCCTGTTATTAAACAATCGTATCGCGTCACAAATTTGTCTTCGGTATCGGAAAATATTCCCGTCTTATTTTAAAACATACGATAAGAAAAGAACGAAGGTATCGATAACTTTCACATTTCCATCAATATCCAGGATATTACACCATTTCCCAGTATCAATTTACATCAATAAATTAACTTGCAGCACAAGCTAGAAAAACGCGAAGCGACTTACGTAAAAGTGAAATCCCACGCGTCGCAAAAAAAAAAAAAATTCTTATCTGTTCTAAGCTACTTAACTAAATGAATTAATATCCCAACCTTTTTATTCTCTGGTATTAAATAAATTTCTAGTAGAAATGAATTTCCCTCACAGGCTATAAAGTTATAAGACGATTTAAAAATTGGCTGCTACATATCACAAGAAAATCTTGATAACAGCAGACAGAAAGACGTCTTATTTCCATAAGGTAGACGACGACTCGAGTCCTAGGTTCTACTGAATCATACGAACCATAACTAAATATAACCTGTCTCGCTATGGAAAATTGGCTAACTTATGTGACCACGAGATACCGAGTGACTGATACTGCTCGTTACTTTATCAATTTTTACGCGTTCTCTGTGTATGTTCTAAATTAATCGAAAACCAGTTTTCAAAATCGTAAATAGCATCGATTTACCATTAGTCGATGACTTATATATTCCAGTCAGACCAGCGATGTCTTTGACTATTAAGCTTAATTTAAGCAACCTTAAATTCGTCTGGACGTGTGGCAACTTCGAAAGCGTTAAAGGTAACAAAATCTTCGAAACCAGTTTTCAAAATCATAAGCAGGGCCAGTGAAGCATCGTTTCCACTTCTTCCTTTAAATACTAGTAATAACCAAGTACGTTGCAGATTAATGTGGATTCTGTGGCGTACGAGTCGAAGTGTTATGTATAGCGGCTTGCGAAAGCGTTTCAACATTTACAGAAACTTTTTCTCAATAGGTAAAGTGTACAACAAATCTAATTTACATAGAAAGATACTAGTTAGAAATGTGCAATTCAGGAAATTTATTCAGGATATTTAAATTATGTGCATTACTTAGATCGTACAAGATATCTATTATAAACGTACAATTCGAGAAGATTGTACAATTGCTTAAACTGTCGATTATCCGTTCTATCGATAAACGATTATTTTGCGTTAATTCAATAAACATTGAATTCTACGAAAATTCTCAATACTCTTTCCTTTATATATATATATATATATATATATAAGTATTTATAGATACATAAATTTACATCAAGATTAGAAGCTGCGAGCTACCATTTGAAACTGTAAGACCAACTTTGTCCGTATTATAAATTTCCCAATCTTATCATAGTGTTCATAGTCGAGGTAGAATTAAGTCTCCGCTTCACAGAATTAATAAATAAATAATAATAAGCAACAATAACGAGATAGAAAATAGCAAATAAATATCGAATGTACAAGTTTCTTCCGTCTTTTACCCACATGTTGGGTATAATATTTTGACACAATTTTTAATAAATTTAATTTATTATACGATTAAATTCAAATAGTTTATTAAATTTACGAACCGTGAAAGTGTAACGATAATTGCTACTGTTTCCCGTAATCGAATTCTAAGAATTGTCGAGTATACTTCCTAATTGCGTTTCCACAGTCTATACAATTATAGATAGTACTTTGAAATAGTACACTACGTAATAGTTAAATAATGTCTAGTGTAATGCTCGAGCTTCGATACGATCATCGAATAACAAACGCAGCTGGGTTAAATTATTATTTGCTTTGCGTACAATTTCAGTTCGCATGGTAACTGTAGCATTAAAACAAAATGTAAAATGATTACAATATTATAATGCAATCGTAACAATAAGAGGAATTCTCCATTTACCGATTAGCGCTTCGCGAGCTTTATAATATTTAGCAAAAATACACTTTTCAAAATCCCGATGAATCGCGATTAATTGCCTCTCGCATCATTGTCTATGCCGGCTCGCATAAAATTCAACCAGAATATGAATTATAGCAGCTCCGATGTCGTAAAGAATTCCAATCTGCCAATGCTAGTTCTTTAACGTGCTCCGGTCGATTCTTATTTTCTTATCTGAACACATCACCCGGCTTCATAGAAACGCATTAATTATAAATCTGTTGGTCGAGATCAGCGTTCAAAGTTACGAGGAATTCCAGTCTGTAGCAACATATTCTCAACTATGCTATAATCGAGTTCTGTTTCTCCATTAATGTGCAGATACCCGAGTGTAGCTCGAGACCAAAGAGGAAAAAACGTATATCATTAAGTATATAATTTACGTTGGTGTTGGTCGGTTGTAAGGTGTTCCAATTCGCCATTGCTCTCTACTGCACCTTAATCGAATTCCATTTTTTCCCCATTAGCACATGCGTTAAACACTTTATAAAGCTGAAAAAATGGCGCGTTGCTGCACGTAATTTTCAAGGTTACAACATGTGGACCTAACTCGCTGTTACTTGTTCTCCGCTACATTCTAAACTCGAGTCTAATCCACCTGTCGTGCAACATGTTACTTCTCACGTATCGTGGTACGTGTCAACCCAATTCCCTTTCCAATATTTTCGAACAAGTTAAAAAGCGTCGTAGTTCTTTGTCGCGTTTTATTACGCTTGCTTTCTTTTTATTTATTTTTTCTTTTTATTAACATCTAAGCACTTTATACAGCTCAGAGTAAAATTTCTATTTTTGTAGCGGTATATATTTCACAGTGTAAAGAATATTCGTTAAGAAACTCGTAATTTCGCGTGATTTGTATTCTCTCGTGAATACGACAATTAATTTATCTACTTAATAAGGAGGAATAATTTTTCTATCTCCGTTTGTTGCCGATATTCCCAAGTTTCACGATGCACCGTTTAAAAATGACAAGGCATTGCGAGCTGCCGTCTGCCACGTTCGACTCCGTTTCCTTTTCCTTATCGACGATCAAGTTAATTCCATTTACTCCAAGTAAGATCTCTATCTCTACTCAGCGCACCAATATTCGCAAAATTTACAGCAAATATTCATCATAAAGCGCATCGTAGAAAATCTAATCGCTGCTCTGCCCTCACTTTACTCTCCGTCTTCGTGTTAACGTTCGACCACTGTACAATACCCGAAATAACATAAATCACGAATCGTACAACTTCCAAGCTTCCAACCTGTCCCACAAATTACAATTTCACTCACAATCTGAAAGTACTATCTACACGCTTCAACCCAATTCCATTTTTCCATAAACTCTTTACGACTCGAAAGAGTACACATCCCATAGGCGCGTAATTTCCAAGTTGCAGGATATCCCCAATCAACTGCTTCCATACGTTCGACTTGTATTTACCCCGTACCATCCCAAACACTTTAGCCTGTTCCAAATAACATATATCACGCGTCGTATAGTTGGCAAAGTAATAGTTACACCCAACGATCCTCGGATATCGCCTCTCTCCTGTTCGCCATTCGAATTCCATCTTTCCCTATCAACCAAAACGATTCGAAAACGAAACACAGAAACGCGTCTCTCGTGTGTGCATAATTCTGCAAGCCACGAGAGCTACAGGTACTGATCGGCCATTAGTCATTTCGCCTCGTGTTGCTCGTACATGTATACACTACGGGTCAAATGTTTCGGTACATCTACCACACTCGAAGATTATGAGGAGAGAAGCGTGATAAACTCATTTTTCTCCATTTTCCGACTTTAGCGTCCATCTACGATGAAACAAGAGAATTTTAATATGACGTATGGTATTCGCGAGAGCATCCATGTGCATCTATCGTAGGAAATTTTTATGCGCGCATTGTGCGTCCACGTTATGCGATAAAACATTTTCCATTAGCGTTCTAATAACGCACGATTGTCAACGATCGTGTTGATAAAGTGTAAAACCAATCCGAAGATGTTTTTGGAGCACGTTTATCAACGCGTTACGCCACGTTCATCTCACGTGTGAATTTTTACATTCGTTTCAAATTTTACCGGTCTCATCGTGATTCTGGTGTCTCGTCTCGCTGCCAATGAAAGCTTAAAATGTTTTGTATTGCTCCTATGATGTACAGGGTGTCCGACTTTGATCTGTAAATGCTGTAAATTCTGTAAATGCTAAACTACGCGCTGCGTGTAATTAGTTATTTCACAGATGGACACGCAGAGGTGGTACCTAGGTGACATACGATTTTCTAAATGGAATCATATAATTAGTCTCGATGTTGTCTACGAAAAAAATTATTCTTATTTATATCGAGAAACTATTTACTTTGCAAAATCTATCGTACGGACGAAGAGGCAAACAAACGGAAAAGTCGTGTCTTTTTTGCTTCGTATTTCATAGGACGGATTTTACAAAATGAAAGTTAAAGATATCCGCTTAAACTAAAGATTTCTTCGATATGAACGCGACAATAATTTTTTTTACAGAGACGATGTCAAGACGAATCGACCGGTGCGTTTAAAAACACATGATTCCACTTAAGAAGACGTCATATCAGCTTCGTACAATCTCTACGCGTCAATCTACAGGAAACATAATTACACCAGATTCCTGTCCCCGACGAAATCATTAAATTCCAGTCTCGACTCCGGTAATTCACATTTCCAGATGAAAACCGGTCACCCCGTATATTCATAGAAAGTTTCTGCCAATATTCGAGCACTTTCATGAGCCATTACATTCACGACAATTTGGGTATCCAGACGCCTGTTAGCAACGTACAAAAATTAACAAATAAATGCGTCAGAATGTCGAAAAATATTTCACGCTGCCGACAGGTTCGTATTGAAACTTATCCTGTCCGATGGAGTTGGTCCGTGTTTTCCAAGAAGCATAAATCATCGCGAGTCGCAACAGCGAGCGAATTGGAAAAATTCGCGGAGGAATTCGAATAGAACAAATGGCCGGCGGCTGAGGTGACCGATCGAATCCCATCTTTCGCCGATGTCTAAGCGTAGAGACGGCTAAGAATATGGGTCACCGATCGTATAGTCGAGACCAGTTTCCAAAATCATGGGGGGGTTCCGGTGTGTGACCACGCCGTGAGCCAGGTGCAACAGGTGAGTTTAAGCCCGGACAGTGCGCGCCGTGTCCTACCCGCCAGCGCACCGCGAACCTGGTTCGACCAATCGCACGGCGAGACCTACATACGCGCCTCCACCTCGCCGTTCCCTTGGAGAACATCCGACAGGTATATACTCTGTTCGACGTAACTCGCGATACCGTTAAGAAACCGCCGGTGGTTTCAGTCGAACGGAACTCTTGCCGAGCAGACGCTTACAGTCCGCCTTCAGGTGTGGTATAAGCACTTACACATAGACACGCTTAAGTATTCGGTCGCACACTCGTAGGTATATTTTATGAATATATTATGCAAAGCGTTGTATGTGAAACGTTTTGAAATTTAATTAGCTGTATCGCGATTATACTTGCAAGGTTTCAAATAAGTCTGTAAACGTACATACAAGACGTAAAAGATATTAGGTTGTCCGAAAAGTTCCCTTCGTTTTAGAAGGAAATAACAGACGCTGGACATTTTTTCTTTTATATCGTTTAATCGAATTACATAGGATCCTTCGCTTCGTAGTAATAGAACAATGTCAACGTTGTAACGCATGTTTTTCGTTGGAACTGCCTGCAAAGTCTGCAACGTGAATCCGATTGAAATAATCATTTACAAAATGCACGGAGCCAAAGAACGAGGCAAACTACGACGAAAAGATCTGCTAATAAAAATGACAAAGTTAGTCGCAGTGCGGCGGTCGATAGAAAATATATGAACGAGAGAAGAATTTAATTTTATCGTTCTACAATTTCGTATATTAATATGGAATTAAAAGCGTCCCGACTCTTGTGAGCGAACGCGTGTCTAAAAAGCTAAAATAAATTAATTCGCCTACGGACACTATACGCCTATAATCTGTTGTTGCGGATAACAGAAGACCACTAATCGAACGAAATTCAAACTACAAAAGGTTAATAATTTGCTTGTCTCAAGCTGGCTGAAAAAAGAAGAAGAAATCCTATTACAAAGGGGGTTGAATCTCGTCTCTGGTCTTGTTGGTCCCATTAAAATCTCTCGAGATCATCGTTCCACTGCTCTTTCACGAGATCGCGGCTCGTTAACGTATTCCCCTGTAGGTTCGGTGTCGTTTTATTTTCTCGTTTGCACCGAGTCACGCTCTCCTGATGTTTTCCTCTTCGCCTCTCAGCATCCCCGTATCGTCTGCCTTTATTTTTCTCTCCCCTTCATTGTACCGGTCGATGCTGTTTCTCCATGCTTCGCTGGCCAGCACCGGTGCTCTCGCGGTCGGAAGCATGCATTTTCCTTCGTTTCGTGTCCGTGTATTTGTAACAGCGCGAGAGCACACCTCGTGAAAAGACCTTCGCCACAGCCGTTCATCATGCTGCACGTTCGAGTTAGTTCCTGTTGATCGCCGCGAGATACACCTCGGATATTATTGGTTCAACCAGGGTAACCATTTCTTTTCATCCCTGAATAATTATTATCACGTGTTGCCACGTGTTACCGTTGCTCGCGATACAATCTCGCGTACAGTGTTTACGTCGCGTTACCAAATACTTTGTAATTTTCCTTTAATGCATTTGTCGCTGCTAAGCTGGTCTTCGCTGCGAACACGTTTACGCGATACGTAATACAATTATTTTTAGTCGCATAAAGCAATTGTATGGAAATAGATGAAGATAAATCGAACGTTATTCGTTTGGAAGATGCAGCGTGCTGGCCAATCGTTCGATAATAATATTCGGAAAAAAGAATACGAAGAGTATAAGAATAACGAAATCAAATTAACGCTTACTCTCCAGTTTCGATTAAAGCAAATCGATAAAGCAATAAAGTATATGAAATTATTATCAATTTAATATTCTCTATCGAAGTCAAATATATAACAAATTTGTTTGCAGCGTATCAGATTGTTCGATATCTACTAATGCGTCAAATCCTATATAATTACAAAGTGTAAAAGATAATCTAAAAAGTGACAATTTATGGCTTCCTGAAACACGTTGCTGGAAACGCATTCCGTTTGAATCAGCCAGGTTATCAGAACTCTACTTACTCCGATATCGCTTCTTCATATTCCAAGTATTCTGAGAACATCGCTCGCCATTTTAATTACTTGCGTATCGTTTCATTATCGATGTTCCCCGAAGAACTATTCAAATAGAATCCAGGAAGAGGATTTTTTCAAGATACCCTTCGAATCTTGAAATATAAAAATCTTCCAACAAGATAGAGAGCCTTCGTGAGAGCCCCCCTTTTCAAATAAAAGTAGCAGATTACTTCGAACGCGACTCCGTTTATCCTCGCTTCGACTAAAATTCTAATTACCTGCGACTGTTTCAACATCGCTGGAAAAGAAAAGGAAAAAACCTTCTCACGAACTCCCGCTATACACGAAATCTAAATTACGCCAATAAATATCCCCGCAGCGAAACGCCATCATTCACGCGCGAGCCTAATACAAATCGTAAGGTTGAAAAGCGATTTAACACGCGCTTACGCAACTGATTTACAACCGATCGAACCGATGTAACGCACCTTTGCTCATTCACGACCGCAATTAAAATTTATTTGGGCCGACGATTTTCCATATTCCAGCCTGGCAACGCCATTCTCGTCCAGCTTCGTGCTCGCAATTAAAATTAGCGAGATCGAGGCGAAGCAGCGTGTCGTTCGAGGTTGTTCTACCCGCGGTAATTAGTACTATTCGCGGCTAAAACCGGGATGTCGTACTCAGGAGAGTTGGCACCGGTTACGGAAGTCTCGCTCGGAGATCACACGGATAAAACGCGCTAACTACAATTTCGTTGGTTTCCTGATTTCAACATTTTTACGATTAGGGATTTCGCTTTATTCGTCGAGAACCTTAATACGTTCGAAAGAAAATGGCAGAACCGCGAGAGCAACGATCATGGCCGTTCCATTTGCTCCGCGAGATTAAATTCTCGTATACAAGATGATGAAGAATTCCTCTATCTTTATTTCTTTCTTTCTTCTTTTTTTCTACATTTTCTGCATATTCACGACGAGTACGAGTAATTATAATTTCGCTGTGTAATGTTGTTAAAGTGATTAGAAGAGTATACACATGTATAAATGTCGAAAAGAACGTGGAGGTTTAATTAGTAGAGTGTGTACAAGATAAATTTTGTTTGGATTATGCCAGTGAAAATGGCATAACTGTGTTATAACTGTATGGAATTTCTTTTGACGTGAAAAGACGTTCCTGTTACGTGTAGAATTTTAATCGTGTTCCTCCGTCGACGTATCGATGTTTCCAGTAAAACTTATTATAATGAAATAATTGTCTCGGGAAATTCACGATCCGTGTGCTGCTACTACTAATTTAGAAATAATTAACTGTTGTATGGTATAACAATGATCAAATATTAGAATAGTTGATAATTTACTTGATTTAACAGACATATATTTCGTACTTTAACGTTAATCTACATAATTGAACGCGTTATTAATCGAGATAAAAGACATTCTCATGGACTGATTATTACTCGAGCAATCGTTTTATCGAATGTTTGCTGTCTCGCGTATTATTCGTTTTCTAATCGTGACTGTTTATCGCGATACAACTAAAACATGAATTTTCTCCTTTTTTGAAGCGTGACAATTATTTCTGCTCGTTACGACACGCAGTCTTAATTTACGTAAATTGCGGTCTTACCAACTAACTATCGAAACAATTTTATGTTACAATTTTGTTGCTTTATATACTATGTGTTCGGTAATTACAACCGTAAGACAACTGAGAGTTCATTTTTCCACGTGTTGTAAGCGTAACATGCAGATTCTAATTTGAGAAAAGAGATAATTCAGTAAGGGAGAATCTTACAAACTGATTACTATTAAACATGGCAATTCTTTATTACAACTTGTTGCTTTGTGTACCACTTAATTGGTAATTACCGAGCGATTAAAATGTTAATTTTCTCTATCTTTCAAGGACAGCAATTATTTTCCCTTAATGTATCTTAATATATTCCACGTTAGGAATAAAACGAAGCGTCTCTTGCACAATTACCTATTAATTAGCAACGTTAGGGATTCGACATAAATGAAGAGAGATTCCCATTGCAGATAATTTTCTCCATTTCATAGCTTTAAGCTGTGATCGGCTATTTCGTAATTGACAGAACTAGCGAAATTTTTCAAACACTTCTCCTTTTTAAATGTCTACAGTTCGCTTCTGCTTCCTTTATCACCAAGTTCGTTACTACCATTAGGCAAGAAAATTTAGTAGCCTCGATAACTTTATTACGAATATCGCGATTCAGTTCCTTTTATTGGCTCCAAAACTTAATCACCATCGACCAATCTCTTACAAATTTGCTAAACACGGTAACATCCTCTGAAAGCCTAACAAAACATCATAAAGAACATCATCTGCCTCGAGACTAATCTAAACAGAACGAGACTGATTGTAGAACAAGTCGAGTTCGCTATTTCCGTTTCAACTATGCTCGCACATAGTTCCAGCAATATAGATGCGATTTTTTCGCTTTGCATAAATCATTCGCGTTCCCCGTAAGGAACAGAGAAATTTCTCTCCTGTCACGTTCTGCTCGCTCCATTCATGACAGAGAAAGAAGAAGAAGAAAAAGAAGAAGAAGAACAAGAAGAAGAAGAAGAAGAAGAGGAGGAGGAGGAGGAGGAAGAAGAAAAAATCCCTGTGATTAACGTGAACATCCTGTGTATTAGCGCGATCGTAAACTGTTAATCCTCGAATAAGGTTAACCACTCGAGAGATACGGTTATAATTAACCGACTTGAAACGCACCGGGGCTTCGGTGTGGGTAGATCGATCCGTGTTTCATTGCGTACAGTCGAGAACACCGCAGGTAAAGATATTTGCAAATATGACTCAGGTATCTTTTTTTAAACATCACGTCTCGATTGAATTAACGCGCGCAGGAAACAGTTGCAAAATTACATTACGGCTTAATTGGCACAACACCGGAATAGGAATTCTTATGTATTACAAGTAGACGAGCAGATGTTTCCGAAATCGTGCTACAATCGAGAAAGAAATGATTCTTCGCGTGAAAGTAAGTCGAAGATATCGAAGGATCGAGTCTTTTCATACGGTGCTCCGTTTTCGAGATAATCGAAAATAACGTTCAAATTTCCGGTCATAAAATCATTCGAAATACATATCCGAACGTTGATTCGAGTTACGTACGCGAGACCATTGACCACTGAACAGAATAGACGTGACAGTGAATTGGACTTTGGTGTCTCGTGTTCTGAGATATCCTGCTCGAAAGCAAATCAGAGATCGGTTCAATTATTTATTAAGAATTTAATTATTGATCTGAAACATTTAATCTATTAATTTATAACATTTAACCCATTAATTTAAAACATTCAAACTACCATTTTATAACATATTTACTACTGATTTATAGCAATTATTCCACTAATTTTGAACGATTATCCTGCTTTAACGATAAACAGGATTAATTTGCGATATATAATGGGACCCGAGCGTAGTCACCTCCCCGTGGTGGGTCCCGGTAATTGGCACCGCTTTCCAAATATTAGCATCTCGGAATATTATTCTATATTCTAACAATAAATATAATATTTCATTTTAATACTAGAAACATATGGCTATTTGTAAAACGATTCACGCGCCAATATTTCCAAGTGCTACTATTCGAAAAACGATATCAAGCTAAGAACTACTTTAATACAGTCCGGTTTAGACCAGCAAAACGCACCCAAGAGAATTTTGGATGACCTAGATTGGATCGAAGCCCTTGCGGGAACACCGTGAGACGACGTGGGACACCGTGGGATAGCGCAATATGCGCGTGTCTTAACTTCAATTAATTATAAACTAGATATAAAGTAGGCATAATGTACGATGTATATGTAATGGTTCTGTGAGAGATAAATGATGTGTGGTTTACACCTTACTTCTAAGTTTTAGGTTCAAGTGTCGATTTTAACTCTCTGCTTAGACAGCAACGTGGGATGCGTACGTCTTAGCTTTAATTAATCAGAAGATAGATCGATAAATTATTAGCGCCCATCTTGGGACGCCGTGGGTAGCGTGTTTTTTAGTTTCAATCGATTTTAAGATAAGTATATCTAGGCTGAGTGCGTTGTGCGCGCTTTTTCTACGAATATACACTGTCCAACTTATCCTTCTAATACTTCGTTGTAATGATAGAGTATGCGGTTCTATATTTTTTATTTACAGGTTTCGATAAAACCATACGATAACCATAGTTTTAATCGAAACCACTCTAATCGAACCACTATACCGAATCGGTAACGTGACACGAAAAGAGAATGGCAGAGGTTCCACAGGTGATCCCCGAATTAATATCAATATCAATTCGATATTAACTTATTAACAAATACAAAATAAACGATCAAATATTATTACATGAAACGTATTAGACCGTAAACTCTTCTCTTCCTGTAACTTTCATTTATACTCAGGCAGCTGTAACTAGGATCACACGAGCGACGAGTAGCGATTTCTCGCGTGCTCGTGTGATCGAAAGGATTCAGGATACACGAGCCACGCGATTTCTTGCGGCGCTGATCATCCGAGTAACTAGCTATAGCCAATGTTCGTCTTGAATATGGGTTAGAGAAGCTGTGAAAACCGATCGACGCGTTTAACGTTAACGCGGTGCTTGTACCGTGATTTTTCCCGTTCTGCTTTACGAAGACGGATCGCAGCTAATTAGAAGAGTCCCGAGCCAGCTGCGTTTATCGTGTTTTCCTGCGTTTCGTTCGACTCGCACGATACCAATTCATGTTCGTGGAATCGTGTTACGGTAACAGGGCGCTTCGAGAGTTTGATATATTAGCGTTCGGCTTTCCATTTTCCCAGAGTTGCGTTCGATTTTGGACCAAGCGGATAATCTGTTCGAGTATTCTCGCATTTTCAACAGAGATCGATTCGTACGCCACGTACACTTACTCGCATTGATAGTCGGGCGCAGCAGAGTATTTCTATATTTATTGTTTTGCGTAAAAGTAACGATGTGATTAACGAGGTTCGTTCTTTCATTTCTTTCAGATATTAACGTTATTATTAATAAGATTAACTGTATCGATATAATTAACCGCGTAACGTGGAAAAGTAGATTGCCACCGATGTTCCCGCGATCTTACATCCTCACGAACCTAACTAAAGAAATGTCTATTTATTTACGTACATGACGTAACTGAAAAAAGCCACGAATAGAAATTTGTTTCATCCGCCAAATACGATAATAAGCAAAAATCTTCGGATATTTTATACATGTTGCGTATTGTACGTATTCCGCGGATTTACGCATCCTTAAGATCCTCGATAATCACAATCTCCCATGAAATCTAATAGGAAACTTAGAAACGCGATATAGGTACTTTGTACGGAACAATTCTATCTCTTAAAATGATATCGGAAGAATTGATTACTAAACAGGTTATTGTATAGTGCTACGAATCGAATACACCGTGAAGTCTTGGGAGTAGAATACGAATGCATCTTATTTTAGAAACGTTTAGAAAGTCCTAAAGCGACTGACAAAAACCAGAGGATTTAGGAATCAGGGCGTAGGCGCGAGAGAGACAGACGACTTAGAGCTGCAGAAAATCAAACAACTTTGAATATCATCCGTGAAGCTGCATTATCCGCGAGTACCGTAAAGCGTAGATTAGTAACTGGCGGATTGCATGGTCGAGTTGCAGCACGGAAACCACTCTTTGAAGCCGCAAAACAAAAACAAAAGGCTACAGAAAAGGTAGTGGGCTAAAGGAGCATGAGAACTAAACCTTAGAAATCTGGAAGAACGTTTTACAGAGTGACGAATCGAAATTCCAGCCGTTTACTACAAACAGGCGAGTTCTTGCGCGTTTACGTAGCGACCAAAGGATATTGCGGCAATCTGTTGCACCCATGATTAACTCAACTATGTAATATCATTTATTTTTATCGCACATTGACTACGTTGCTTTAGGTTCGGCTACTTAATTTCAAGGTTACTTAAATTATTTCTAGAGTCTACGAAACGCCTGATATAATGGAATATTATATGACAACTTTGACGATTCGTTATATTAAGAAGTATAGTAACGAGAATTTTCAGGTTTGTTCCAAGTGACTACTGAGCCTCGAACGCTATAGATACGTAGATTGGTCGCACGTCTGAGATCAAGCTACGAAATGCCAAGGTTTCTGACGATATCTGACAATATCCTTCGAATTAGCTGAAATTATAAAATTCTAAGATGGCAAAGGAACAGTCTGCAATCTACTAAACTATCGTGAAAAAGAGTTCCGATAGCAAACTTTCAATCACTGATACGTACAATACTCGAGATGACTGCATCTGTCCATAATGCAAGTACTGCTGGCTCGAGATGAAACTGCAATCGCCAAATACGATAAAAACGTAGAGTGCTCGACATCCAGCTCGAAATTATCCAAAACTATAAAATTGTAGAATAAAAATAAAAGAGAAGCAAAAATATTTTTCAAAGACGCACTGCTATTGGTAAACTATTGCGTAAGAGACTCTCGATAGTAAACTTTCAATCGGTAGTACACCTAACACTCGAGGCGAGTGCACCTGAAACACGAGCTCCAGCATCGATCACGAAACGCGTCCGAACGTCGACTCGCGAGCGGTAAAGCTCGTACCAATAAGCGTGGTGCTCGGCATATCCTCGTCTTCGTCCGAGTCCGAGTCGTTGTCGTTGTCGTCGTGGTCTTCGTCGTGGTCGTCGTGGTCGTGGTCGTGGCTGGGTTTCTCGAAGACAGCCGAGATGCTTCGTACCGATAATCCTGTCCCGCTGAGAGACTCGATGCTCGAGGTCGGTCCATAAATCGAGCGACACGCGCGTTGCGAAAGACCGCTCGAGAGCGTAATGAATGTTGGCCGCGCGGCGTCGACCTACTGCGTAATTGATAGGAGAATCCGCGAGGCCCGTCCTCGGCAACCAACTAGACCAGCGAGTTAGAGGAGTGCTCGTCGCGATCAAACGAATCAAACGGAACGGTTCTGTGAAACGCGAAGCGTGAGACGACGCAGGCGGACGAAGCGAAGAGACAGACGCGGCTCCATCAGATGGACGCAAGTGTGATAAAATGAGTGACGTGAGGTTACAAAATTCGGCAGAGACGTAAGATGCGATCAAGTAGAGCGGTGAACCTGTTGCTATTGTCGAAGGATATATACAGGGTGATTTGCAAACGCGTATCGACAACTTCAGCGGATCAACTTGTGCATCGATGCGACGCTGTTTCCAACGTCGTCGTTCGCTCGTAGTTTTCGATTTATCGAGTCGATCGATGCGATTTCTGCACCATTTTTGGACGATTTTTCGACGATCTCTGGAGTTCATATACGTCGATATAAGCGTTGACACGTATAACGCAAGAGCTAGATCTCTTAAGAACAGGAATCGTCCTTAGCGCGTCATAAAGCAAGAGTCGAAGCCTCAACACATGCGCGGTGATTTGTAAATGCGTGTCGATATTCCGTACCTTAGTTTTCGAATAGCGGATGATCTACATATATACCTCGTGCATCGACAGTTTATTCAGCCGAAGTAAAAGCAATTTTCCATCGTAGGAATAGATTGGAACTGATCTAAGAACCTTGCGGATAGATAAACGTTAAATTCACCTAGGAAAGACATGGAATTAATTTCTATAAGTAATACCGTCGATTATCACGGGATTCGAAAACGAAAAGCTAAAGGTGAAGCAACGAATTGCCATGAAACGAACGAACAGAACGAACTAACGCAAAAACGAAAGACTCGAGGATATTATACTAATCGAGTTATCGAACGGTGCCGATCGAAAAATTTCCCTAAACACCTCGAGCAATCGAGCCCGGCTTTTTGTTTCAATTAATCATCGAACCCGTGTAATTAACCGCTTCCAGAACAGGAAGCGAATGAAACTACGAATCGACCGAGATCTCGGCGGTCACTTTTGGCCATCGACCGTTAACCATGATTTTCTTTTGTTCCTGCTATTTAAAGCCATTTAGAAGCGATCAGTTAACTCTCGGATCGCTATTATCCTTGCGAGAAAAAACGAAAAAGAGGCGCTGACGCGCGAGCGCGCGCCGCGTTCCAGGCAATAAATATCCTTGTTCGATCTTGAGAACGTGTCAAAGCAAAGCAATTATGAAACCAAGATTTATTATAAAGACGCCGAATGACAAGCGGATTCATTCAACTGTCCTGTAACGCTTTCACGCGGATCGCGACCGTACACCAAACGCAAGCGAAATTACGTTGAAATGAAGTCTGTCTCCGTTGAATAATACGCATCCATGTTTAGATCGAGCGTTCGAGACTCGCTAAGATTGAGTATCTTCGCCTTCTGCGATTCCTGTTTGACTTAAAGAATAACGTCAAGAGTTTAAGCTTGTGGAGCTTATGTCTAGAACGTCTCTGAGTAGATTAGACCGTTTCATTTCCTTTTTCTTTTTTTCGTTTCTTTCTCTTTTTAAGTGGAAGATGCAGAAGTAGTAGGTAGGATTTCCATTTTGATTTCTAAGTTAGAAAGTTCGATGTTCGTTACACCGTGAAAATCTACAGCTTACGCGTACGAAGTGTCGTTTCCTCGAATTAACATTTTTACCACGCGCAGATTCTTCCAAACGTTGTACGGTGTCCCATGGTTTGAAAGCCTATTTTCATCAATGTATTCCGTGGGCATAACCAAGCAAAACTATCGGGTAGCCGAGAAAGTTCGTGCCGTTTCTAGGTTTATGTCTATTGATAAAAACGACAGATACCTTCTCTTGGTACTCCGATATTACACCTCTAGAGTTGCGTCATTCGAAGCTTTATTAAAAAGTTATAACAAAGATACGAAAAACCAAGGGAACAGCAATGAAATTCCTGTTGCCATGCTATACGACGAGAGAAGAATTTATTACGGCAAAGGAGACTGTGTACAGGCTGTTTCACAACGCGTGGGTCCCACTTTAGAAATGAACAACGAAGCTCGTTCGAACAAGCGTTCCATTCCATCTCGTCTCAAAGTCGTGGCCACTTTTGCGTTTCATCCTCGTAGAAGGTGCTACTCCGTTCGTGTTATTCGACGTGCCGCTGGAATTTTTGAAAAATCGCGAAATTCTTTCGCGCAGCAACGACCGCAAGTTCGACATAGAAACCGTGGGTGGCCATTTCGAGCATCTTCTGCGAAGATAAATCAACGCAAAAGTGGCTACAACCCCGAAACGGGATAAAATAGGATTCTTTTTTGTGTCCCACTTGTAAAATGGATTCCACGTGTTATGAAACGTCCTATATATTGACAGAGAATTTATACATATCTAATCGCAATCGAAAAAACAAAAAGAACAAAAAAAAAAAAAAAAAAAAGAAGAAGAAGAAAGAAAGAGAAGACGAGAAAACTCGACTCTCGTATTTTTCGCGTGTAACGCGTTTCGGAAGGAAGCTTTTCAGCTAAGAAGTAGCTCGTGTTCCAAATATTATTCCGATTAATTCCACCGCTGTTGCATAATCGAAGGCGCGCAGCAACATAGTTAGTCGCCGGATATCGCGTGAAATTGGCGAGGTTCGATCGACCGAGAGCGGCCTGGTTTCAAACGGAAATCGCGCAGCCGGCCTTGCAGCTTTTTCCTCCTAATAACGCTTTTGCTTGCCAACCTTGTCGCGTATGCAACGTCCACGAGAAGAAACGAGACTCACGCTTCGCGACTAATGTCGGAGAAAACACAGTGGCGCTCGCTAATCGCGGGTTCGCGCACAGGGGCGTACCAAGGGCGGTACCTGTTCGGATCGAGGATAATTCCAGTTTCGCGTGACGTGAAAAAGAGTAAAGTAGACATTAGCGATGCGCTGGAAATCCAAGCGCTGTCCCAACTAAATTCCACTATCTATTTCCATTTACGTTAGACGCGTTTGATCGCTTACGAGTTATCGCAAATATATTAAGTACATTTCAATTTTAAACGCTTTAATCTATTTTCGCCTTTCACCTTATCTCGGGCAACCTATACGGTTACTAGGTACCGATAAAAAAACGACGGTCGATACTACTCGTTAAACCTTCACGTTTTTCCAAGGAAAGTTCAATTTACGAACGATGTACTTTCGTTGTGAATAACCAGTGTGTTGAAATTGCACGTTTAAAGGATAAACGGCATAAAAAATAATAAAGTGGACAAGACGATTCGTCGTTTCTTCGTCAAACACTTCTTCTTCTTTATCCCTGAGTGGAATAAAATTTACCGAGGCCAATTTCGTATCGATAAATCTCATCGCGACCTCTGATCGAACAAGCTCCGCTCGCGCGTCCACCGAGAGGTCAATCTCGACTCTGTAATTAACATGCACGAACATCCAGGAAATTGGTTTTCCATCGATTAACGCTTAATTACCTTCCGTGGTAAAACTCGTCAAGCATCGGAACCGATGTCACGAAAGATGGATGACGGAACAACAACGAGACGACAAGTCGATACGACGGCGCGACGTCTCACAGCCAACGAAGAATCATCGATATCCTCGAGTTCGACGTACACGGCCAAAAGTTGAACGCTATGTATCGACCAGACACTGATTTTCTACAAATACACCTGCGTTTAACATCTCACTATTCACGAGTGTGTAAACGCCAGAGGGTATCCCAAGCTGTGTTCGCTCTACAAAGTTGCTCGATCTCGTTTTCTCTGATTGCTGGCTCATTTTCTCCGTCTCGTTCTCCATCACCGTCTATCCTCCTCGCTCGTTGCTTTCCACGTTAATACGTTGCACGCTTTACATGCTCTTTTTGCGTTAATCTCTCTCCGTCCATCTTTTTCTTTCCTGCGTGTCTGTCAGCGTGTTACGCCGTTTCTTACTACGCTACCTTCTTTTTCTTCCTTTTTATTTTATTTCTCTTTCCGACTCTGGTTGAGTCATGGTACTGGAATAGAGGTCTGTCTTCGTTGGTCTACAAAGTTGCTCGCTCAAGACATACGTGTATCCCATATATCCATGGCTGGCGATATCGGCATCCGTGTCGATAGAAGTAGGCGTTAGAAACCTGGATTTCGAGCACGCCTTTTGCTACCTCGTTGCTTTAAGATGCGACGGGGGATTTTATTATGTAAATAAAACGAAGGTGTTGAGGCTGCGCGAGAATTTTTCGGCTTTCTAATCTACGAAAGTAAATTATCGTCGTTTTTCAGCTTTTCTAACCTACGAACGCCAATTCATTTTTTGACTTTGCCAAGCTACAAAACATGAATTAATTGCTTGCGTTTTCTAAACTGTTTTCTAAGCCGAGTCGTCGAGTCTCCGTAGTTTTTCATCTATTTATTTCCAAGGACAAAAGTATAAAGAAGAAAGAAAATAAGAAAAGCAAAGTGTGTTGCAAGATTTTTGCAAATTTTCTATCCGAATACATCGACGATACTGAAAGAAAGCTTTTTAATAGGAGCGCTTCCTATTTGCGCGTTATTTTATTATTAAAACGTACACGTCGTCGATAAAAGAAACGAAGATTTCAACACGTTATTAGTGCAGAAAGCTTACTGTTTTTCCATGAAATTCCAATCTGAAACACGTTGCCGATTTCTATTTAGCAAAGATACTTGCTACGTAACACTAGGCTTCTTGCATAAAACACAACGATTTCGCTGTCAATCATACTGGATGTAGTCTTCATCGGATATTAGTCGTTCTACGGCGTTAAAATAGAACTCATCTTCGGTGAATAAATTTGTCTTCTTACGCTACGTATACGGATTTAAACTCGACAGCGGCTCGTCGAAAGTAAAAACAAGTCAATTTAAGAAGCAGTGTACTTCTACCTTTTGTACTAGGTGTTAGTTTTTCGACAGAACTATCGACACAAACACTCGTCACAATGGCAGTAGTTTTAAAAATTCTGTATTTTATACAAGAGCGATAGAATACGTTAGTTTAATATGATAACCGCCGATGTAAATATTTTTTATCTTTTTATACAAATAAAATTCTC
The DNA here is from genome assembly GCF_905332965.1 of Bombus pascuorum. Taxonomy (NCBI): domain Eukaryota; kingdom Metazoa; phylum Arthropoda; class Insecta; order Hymenoptera; family Apidae; genus Bombus; species Bombus pascuorum. The sequence goes on along the minus strand of NC_083494.1, from coordinate 14,539,520 downwards.
GTTATTCCGTGGAACGATAAACGAGTTACCCGCTGTAAGAAGAAGCTCGGAAGTTCAATGATTATTTATCCGACAACTACTCCCGAATATTAAAATATTAAATAAGTAAAGCCGTCATTCCATATATTTTATTCGCTGCTGGAAATGAATAAGGAATAACGAATAAATCTTAATATATTTCGTTATACTCAACTCTAAAACCCCATCGACTAACTGCATAAAACTTGTACCAAAAAAATCAAAATGCAAGCTACATAAAAAAAAAGAAGGAATAATCTTTCGTTCATATATTTAATAGCGAAAAATGCACAGAAATAAACGTATAAAATTTCCCTGGCAAATTGATTACTTCGACCGCTCCGGTAGCTTTGATATTCATTTCAATTCAATTTATTCCACCATATTTTCGCCGAACATTGAAATACAACCTGTACGATGGAAATTCGATCAGGAATAAGCCCGCGTCGACTAATCACTAACACCGTGATTTCCGTTGCCAAAGTTCAACGAAATACCGTTGACTTGACCACTATCCCCGTACAGTTTCAATAATTTCCAAGTAGAAACTCCGCTTAGATTGTACGACGGCGCGTCATAAATACACTTGCATGGCGAAACGGTAGCATAAATTAACGTCGATCCTAAGCTTCCGTCTGATTTTTGCGACCCTCTGTCAGATTTCTCCCATTTCTTTCAGAAGTTCGATCCCTCGTACGCTTTCTAAGGCGGCAATTAACGATAAGACGCTCTCGAGACTTGAGATTTTTCGACTTCCAACCAAAGAGAGAATCCTCCGTGTAGTTAGAACCGACTCTTCGACTGCGATGCAGTTTATTGCCTGAAACTGCATTAACCTTTCAAAGCGTAAACGACAGAACCGCTTGCCGATCGAATCGAGCAACGATGATTACATTCTCAAGTTATCGACGCTCCTCGCACCGATTTTTCTACAGGTTTTTACCGAACGTTTCACGCAGCCTCGACGAGGGATCAAATTTTTCTAGCTACGAGATTGGCTTTGCGATTATTTTCTAACTTTACTATTTCTTAAATATTCGTAACGTTTTATAATCATCTTACTGTCCAACGGTAAGATATTTAAAAAAAGGATCGTTCGGCTGAACGTTAGCTTGAAATCGGTCTATTCGTTTTATTTATTTCAAACGTTAGATCGAACCGATCTATTTAAATTCCAATTAAAATCAATTAATGTTTCGATCTACCTAAGTACACGCATAATTATTTCCAACTTTCTTCTATGCCGATCGAGCCAAAACGAACAAGGAAATTAAACATCCGTCAATAAATATTCAATGTAAAACGTTGCACGATGTAACGCACAAGCGCGGCTCGAAGTTACGCAAAAACATGGAGTTTTTACGCGCTTGCGTAACTCTTATAAGAGTTTTCTCCGCGTCATTAACGGGCATCGAGACCTGTGCAACCTGTCAGGCGAAATCACGGTGGTTGACGATTCCAATGCCCCTTAGTCACTCTAATTAGTTCGTACAGGAGACTGGGAATACGCAGATCGCCGATAATCGCGACGTTTCGCCCGAAGGAAGCGCTTATTCGTGTCGCCGGTACAAGCTGTGCCTTCGTTGCAGCCGATCGCTAAATGACAGCCAAAGGAAAGATACCGGTAGGCTCTAGCATGCTAATTGAAATTGACAAGTCAATTCGCCGGTTGATTCGCTTAAACGGAAATCGAGAACACGCTGATTGACGATGGCTACCGTGTCTTCCTTTAAGGAGAGCCTCGTACGTCGAGCCGAAGCCTCGTGAGGCGGTAAACGTTACGTGAAAATTAGAGTATTTCAGACAATTCGTCGGGATGACGAATGTTCTTCGAGTGAGATGACGCGTTAGTCTGCTATGTCGTCGCCCGTGGTGTTCGTTACGAGTTCGCTATGTTCGTGCAGTCCGGATGAAATCGTTTCGACGACCGAGAAATCTTTTAAATACACGGTGTTCAGGGTATAACGGAGCAATCTGGAAAGCGATTCTAGTCCACCGTTAAATTTCACTAATTCTACGTTTCGTTGTCAGATTTTTTTCACGCATGGCAAACTTAGCACAGTTCAATATGTACGTGTATAAAATTCTAGTGTATCGAATAACGGAGCGGATCCAAAGAAGTTTGCGTAAACGTGTATTTGAAAAGTTTAGAGGCAGAATGTTTGTTGAGGAATACGAGAAGAATAAATGAAACATTTTTTACGACAATTAGAGACTACGTGCGTGGAATTTCGGTCTTTTTCGAGCAGAAGCTTCGAGCAGCGTGTCGCGGAAAGGCTGTCGTCGAAATATAAAATTCTCGGAAGAGACAATAACAACGTTGGTAAAGCAACCAATCTATCGAAGTTCGTGCTGCAAACTAACGATTAACCTAAAAACACCTTTTCTCGTGGTTCAACCAAATTCGAAAGTTCTAAAACATCCTAAAGATTCGTCCGATGAAACAAGGTACACCCTGTATAATTGCGATTGATTAGGCTTGAAACTGACGCCGAGCGCGAGGTGACTAAGCACGCTAATTCGCTTGAGGAGTTATCGAGAAGGTAGAAAAACGTCGGGCCCCGCTTCGTCTTTGTCTCGTCGAGGCAAATATTCGCGAGATGCAACGAGGAGGATCATCTCCTTGGACAAGGTCTACGAGGAAATATAATTGCAGCGTGCCTGTCTCAAGGTAGTGTAGACGTTCGAATTGACAAGGCAAATGAAATCTAGCTTCCTCGTCTCTAACGTTTTCCTTCTCTGTCGGTTTACTCTTGGGTCTGTGTGATCACGTTTCGAGCATGTAGAGATTGATGACTGTGGCAACGCTCGGGCCGCATTAGTCGTGGTTGTTGTGCCACTTACGGAGAAGGAAACAAAGTGGCAGAGCTCAACATTTACCATTCTGCAAACTGTAATGGTGGAATACCGCGGCTGGTTTCGTTTGCCGAGTGATTTACGAACGCACGAACTGTAAGAAAGAAAGAAAGAAAGAAACGCGAGAAGATCGGCGCAATGATATTCCTCGGGTTCACAGGATCGCAGAAAAATTTGCAACGAGTCGTACGATTGTGACGTTAGCTCGATCGTTGACTGCGAGGCACTGACATATTTTTTACGTTTCTTTCATCCGGTGCGATTTGCGAACGTTCCAACGGCAAGAGAGAGGAAGAACAGCGAAAACACGATTGTCGTGAAATTCTTTTAGGTTCCACGTTCGTAGAAAAATCTGCGGCCAGTCGTGGAAGTACGGTAACGTTCTTTAATTTGCCTGGAATACAAAACATTTTACGGCAAATGTTCGTAATTCCAAGCATCGATCTTCGATTCTGTTGCAACGAAAATCCACGAAACGGAGTAGCATCGTTTCGTTTACTCCGTCTCGTCGCAATTCAAGTCCACCGCTCTGTTCGATCGATCGATACGAGTCACGGGTGGTATCGCGCGCAATCTTCGCCTATGCTAACCGAAAATAAAAGTAAACTAAGAGTAGCCGAACGAATAAATCATATTAGACGTTGCCATGTCGTTCAACGAGCTGACGTCTCTTTCTGTCGCTTTGTTGGCTTTATTGGCGATTAAAGTGTCCAAGATTCCGTGTCGAGATAAAAACGAAACGCATTAACTGTCGTCGCGGTTTTATCGTGCCATAAGTACGTTCTATTCGTTTCATTTGATGCCTTTGCTATAGCGCCGAAGATCACAAATACTTCGTTCGTGTTTATTATCGGTGTTCCGTGTACCGCGTTGTGTTCCTGATGCGTGAGTGGCAAGCAAATTCATCAAGATTTGTAGGCGATACCTCGTCGATAAGATCGTGTTGCAAATTTAATTTCAATTCTCGAAAGAAAGTCTCGAATCGCGTGCTATAGATCCGTGGTTCCTCCGATTCTCAGTTCGCAATTTTATTCTGCTGCATAGTGTACAGGGTGTTCCCGCTATTGGTTCCCGTATAGTGTGTTTCTCGCAGTACTAAAGTATCGTTGAACTTTAAATAATTAAAAAAAATTCAAATATCTTCGGTAAAATTCATCTAATGATCTCGATTAGTCCAATTTAGAACAAAATCTAATATTTACTATCTTCTAAAACATTGCGATCTACGAACCTGAGACACGCAATACGCTACGATCGATACAAAATCTTCTGTAAAAATAAAACAGACAGACTCGAAAAAACACAAGCGACAGACAAGACGAAAAAGCAACAAGAAATCAATCGTAGACAACAATAAGCATCAAACCAGCTTTTACTTCGCATTATCCAAAGTGCCGACTCAGAGTGTCTCTGAAGGTCGCAATAAAATTTACTTATACACCTATGCGTCCATTACTTGATCGACCCATTCATCTACCCATCCACCTGTTCGCTTAATCACGCGTTCGCTTACCCCTTTATTTATCTGATCACTTTATAAATTTATCTACGGAGTTCATCTAAAGAGAGATTCATCGTCCCCGCGAATCTCGCCCGACCTAACGGCCTCGACTTATCTCGATCTTCCTCGTCGATCGAATTCGTGCCTCTCCTCTTTCCATCTCCCGTTGACTTCCGTACAAAGTTCATCGGAACAGAACACGTGTCGTAATTCCATTCGATACATTGAAATCTGCAACTGCCAGCATCCTGCCAATTATTATCGAGTAATAATTATCGACCGTCTTTCGAGTCAAACCGATCGACTTTGCTTTTGATAAGTTTCTCAATTTCATTACGGAAACACGAGATACGACAGGGACGATCGGATCGTGTACCGATATTCTCAACTTCGTTACACCGTCGAACTTTTCTTCCGTCGAGCAGCGAGATCGAAACGTGAAATTTTCGATCGTACTTTATTCGTGCGCGGATTCGTGATTCGTCGCACGTACGCTTGACAGGAACCAAAAGCTTTGCTTACGATCTCGCGCAAGCGAAACCTTCGACATTTAATTCCTCGCTTTCCGCAACGACCTGCTGGCAACAAAAAAAAAAACATTCTCCGATTTTTCATCGGCCGTACCTTCCAACCTGGCATCCCGGTTTTCGTTTCTCCAGCTTCGTTTCCTGCATCCATACATCTCGGTGACGTTTCTCGCGGTACGACAAAGAAGATAGCGAAAAAAGTTGTTACGCATCGAACAGAACGCAATATCTGTATTCCCGGTGCTTGTCAAATTGCCATGTTACGAAGATAAAGATGCAGACGCACAATAAGCGGTGGTTACGTGCGCGCAGCAAATATGGTGCAACTACGCGCGCGGCATGATATATCAGGCATTGAAATCTCCACAGGCGCGCGCGATGTATCGCGGAGATTACGCGTCGCGGCTATCGAAGTCACCAGGTTAGGAAACGTCGTCGATGTCGTTCGCGAATAGCGATGGAATTGAGACGAAATACATCGACCATGCTCAAACAATTCGCCGTTCGAATCGTTCGAACGCTGGGTGTGTTCCTTCTGCTATCGCGCAAAGCAACTATTACCATTTCGAGCGGAACAAGCGTGTAACGAAAGAATATAAATAGACGTTCTTTATACGTTTTACACAAATTATACTATTTTATAAAAATCGTATAAGTTGTACACAATGACTCGTGAAAATGTTCCTACAGTCGTTGCTGAAACGAGTTTCTTTTCTTCGGTTGCTTCGGATGTTGAAAAGCTCGCAAATCCAAGAAATTTCGAGTCTTGTTCGAAATGTATATCGTTTATCCGATGTATCGTAGTCCAATTATTCTTTGTTACTGCCTTTACAAAAGTTTTCTCAAATTTGTGTAATTGTATAAAAGCATGTACCATCAAACGGTACGACTATACTCGATCCTAATGATAATTCTGTAATAAATATAGTGACGTGCGAATACTTTTTCTTTAATACGCTGTAGGTCGATGCGGTATCGGTCCCAACGCTATCCATGGTCGAAGAAATCCCCCTCGATGGCGTGTCAAACGGCCGAGGTGAAAAAAGAAACAAAACTCGATGGGAAGAAGAAACGGCGAACCCGTTGGCAACGTGTTACGCGGCATGGTTGCGTATTAACCATGAGAACGTTTCCGCGACTGCCTTCGAGGACTCGCTCTACGCGTTTCTTGTTGGATGTATGGTGTCAGAATCAACCGCCGAGAAAATGTCGTTTTTCTTCGGTTCGTTATTAAACTGACATTAAAAGTTACGCTTTTAACATTTTTTCGCGTAATAATAATAACAAAAATTAGCCACAAAGAACGTAATGGTAAAATTACACAAATCCTATGTATAGCCCTTCGAACCACAAAAAACGCGATAAGACGACATAAGCCGCCTCTACGTACGTATATAGAAAATGGAAAATGTTCGTGCTATAATACTTTAAACATCTGCGCGAGAAAAGGATGACATACGCGTAGAATCTTAAAATTAACTGCATGAAACACCGAAACAAACATCGACCACGAGGAAACGTGTCAAAGTGGAAGAAAGGAGCGCGTTATAATCCTCGGTCGCCCGAACCAATTACACGCGCGTACAGAGAGCGCTGTAGCCACAGCCCAGCGACGAGATTTCTCTCGATAATCACGCTGGACACGAGATTCCTCCTTGATCTCGGCCGCAAATTTAATCAAGCACCGGACGTCTCCGGCGGGACTGTGTCGCTGAAAAGTAACAAAACTGCGAACTTTCTTACGGGCTCATTACATACGTCAATTTGAGCCCGTGGACGCTGACCCCGTGGATCGCTGACTTTCGTTTCACTTCGACCAAGTTATTCGAGTTTCACGCGAGCGCCAACGCGCGCAGCTATCGTTTCGTAACGCCACGCGATGGAAAAACTGATGATTTTCTAGCCATTCACGAAACAGTTTGTACATCTTGCATAAAAAAGTTATTTTTATTTAAATAACTCGCCTCATCGTGCAACATAGGTATTTATTTGAGATAGTATTCTTATTACATTTCGTAACGCTACCGATAGAAGAACCGGCGATTTTCTAGTCGTTCGCCAAAGAATTTCTACATTCTATACAAGAAAATAACTATACTTTTACCGAAACAGATTATATCCTCGTACAATATGCACGCTTATTTCGTATTCTTCGTACCAATCTCTTTGTTCTTGTTGCTTATACTGTATTCCATACGATTCTCCGTCTATCGATCGATCAATTAACGAACTTTAGAAAGAAAATGACTAGGAACGAATAGCAATAAATTTCTGCTACAAATTTGATATTCCTAGAAGCGTAACCGTCGCGCAATTAAGCTAATTAGAGTTACTACTACATTGTCATGTGCTACGTATGAAAAGATTGCAAGACTACTCCTTTTTCTTAATCGAGAAAGTCCGACAGATACTTGCACTAACTTTGTAGCCTTCGTTCCATAAATCGGCCCGTAATTAATGCGTAAGAGTGTATATTTTGATGTCCATTCAGGAATGTAAGTACTCTGTTCTCGGAGACGTTTATCTACCCGAGGCGAGGAAACGTCAAAATCCGGCGGAGTGAACCGTTCTCATGAATATTCAGCCAAGTTGGATCCACTCCAACGACGGAATATTACGGTCGAGTAAGTAGAAGAGGACGGGCTAAATATATATTCGTATCCGTACAAGGTGCCTCCGCAAAGATAGCGATATCTCTCTGTGAATGCAACGTGCCGCGTTCAGATACGTATGTACGCGTTCAGGCTAATATATTTATCCTGACTCGCGCGTTTTAACGCTGCGGTTCTGTAAACGGTGACTCGCCTGTAATAGGATACAGTAAAACCTCCGATATCTGAATTACTATTGACTGACTGACGATTGTTGGACCGAGCGAATCTTCGGCTAATAAAACTCGCGTCTTCTCTCTACGATTGTCGCGTTACGTTTCTTTAATTCCGTAGCATTTGGCGGTAAACTTACGTACAAACGCAGATCCGAGCACAAGGACCTAACCAAGTCGAATGGCAAAACTAAGCGGAACGTTACTCTAGAAATCAACGTTACGCGGCTCTTTGACGAGCTTTAAACGATCGTTCTGGCACAGGCTGTACGTAACGAGAGAGCAGAAAAATACTGCGCGTTGTCTTGGAATGGAGTTCGCTCAAAGTTTGCTGGAAACGTTGGAAAACGCGCGACTATCGTCCTTGCGCGGCTCGATCGGGCAACTTAATCACCGCGTTGACTGGGTGCGCCATTGGCTACTTAAAATTGAATGGAAATGCCGTGGGAAGAGGGTTTAATTGCAACGATACCAGGTTTACGAGGGATATTTGTGTTCCAGAGGAATCGAAGGAATTTTCTATGGAATTCGCGCCGTGCTCGTTGCAACATTATTGCACGGATTAAGTACCTTAAAAACGCCTTAACTATGCGTCACCGTTAATTAGAACAACTGGTAGATCCCCTTTCGCGCAAAAATCTTTCCAAAATAGGAGACAGCGAATTTACATCGATCCAACAACAAACTCGATAAATCGATGATAAATGTAAATGAAAAATTCAATCGAATAATCGAATCGACATCCAATCGATAATAATTACCAGAGACGTTGCTAAATGAAACGATGCATCGACGCTGAAACCTCTGTATCATAACGGTCGTCGCGTATCTGCTGGTCACCCGAGTCTCGACCACCCTGTCAAGAGCGTGGGCGAACGAAAGCTCGCACAATAACCTCGACGATCATCGTTGATCGTTCACCGATATCGCGCATCAACTTACCTCTCTCCCTCTATCTTTGCCCCTCTTTCGCACAACCTCTTTCTCTTTCTCTCTCTCTACTTCGACACAACCGTATTTCGCCCAGAGGCGAGAAGAGATAAAACGGCGAATCGACGCTGAAAAAAATCGCGAATCCTCTCGCCAGCTGGGGAGTGACCAGGTCGTGGCAGTCGCCAACGAATATATTACGCCGGTCAGCGGTCTGTTATCCGTGTTACGGCTGTTCACGAGCCGATAGATTCACGCGCCGAATGCACCGCGTCGGTATGGAAGCCACGGGGTTGGGCCTTAATGGGAGGACATTAGTCGACGACGCTAAGTAGCGGCGAGCATGCGGATTTTCTTGTGATAATTATTCGATCGTTTGCTCCTTGCCCGCGCTAACGATCCGCTAAGGTCGAGGATGCTATGCGGTGTTACAGTCGACTGCGATACGAGGTTAGGATCAGTTGGGCTCCAATAGCTGTTTCAACGGTATACCGATTATTTGATGGTGAGAATGAGCAATCGTGTCCATCCGTGGCTAGTACGGCGATTGTTAACACGCTGGCTGTGAAAAACGTTTCAATTTGATACACGATGGGGTATCGATGAAAACAGGCATGCGTGTTTTCATGAAGATTTTTGACCGATTTTTCGAAAAAAAACATGAATTCAGTAATTTTTTTTATTCTGGCTCTGATGTTGCTTCGACGTCGATTTTGTAAAACTTCTTTCCCGTATAATCGAGCGCTGCAAGTGAGGGATACGACGGTTTATTCCGTATTTTATGGGGAACAATTTAAAAATCCAGTACACTAAACTTTCTCTATATGATTTAGGAATCCATGTACTCTGAATCTTCTTAAAATAGCTATATAGTTATTTATATGACAGGTACGGTAGACTATCTCCTTTTAATCGTGGAAACCTTCTTGTGTTTCTCATTTGTATAACGAGCGCCTGTAAAGTGTCGATCATTTTGATACATTGTTCGTACCTCGGCAAACGGTATACGCATTAATTTGTTATACGTTTTCCCATAATGGTGCGGCCTTTGCCTGGCTGCTTTTTACTCGTTATTCGATTCTTTAATTTTCAATGGATCGATCTGATATTCGTCTTCGTTTCTAAATTTTTCTTGAATCATTCTCGGGAATCTAAGAATCTACGAACGATCGAGAAGAATCTAACAGAATGATCTACATACAAATATAGAACTGTACTCCGCGATGTAAAAATATACGTCTACGATATATATATATATATATATATATGTCTACTATAATTTCTAGAATATAGAAATGTATTCTACATACCAACAAATATTTTGCATAATAACGTATTAACGCTGCATAGTAACAACTTACAATCATATCATCTAATGTCTGTCATGACCCACGGCAACTAAGATATTCAAACGATATGGGGAATTCGATGAATAATTTTAAACTTGTTGACCAGTTGTAATATTATCCACCGGCAGGCAGAATATTTGCGAAAATAGGTTCGAGGATACCGTAACATCGTGATTCTGAAACGAATCTATGAAACTGCACAACAGCTGTTAGATGAAACGAAGATGTTCGAGCGGCGCTGAAACTTAATAGAACTTGTTTGAACGTATTCCACGCTTTTGAAATATCGTGAATAGATTTATTCCGAAGATTAGTGGCAAGAAACGATCCGGTGTAATATCATGGTACACGGGATCAGGTGATTCGAAACGTGGTCGAAGCTTGCGTTATTGAAATTGCGACAAGTCCACGATATTATAATTCGACGATGAAATACTTGGAACAACCGAAGTTAGCTACAAATTTTGATGGAAAATTTTTTACTCTTCAACGAATTTTATATTCTACGATATATATATATATAGATTTCTCTTCGTAAATGTTGTTTAAACGAAAGTGCGAGTAACGCGTATGTATTTTCGTTAAAAAATCAAATAAAAACCACTTTCAGCAGTATTGTACAAGATTGATTTACAGCGCATTAAATTTGAAAATTACACCCTTGTAAAAGTCAGAAAATGTGGCTTATCATGTTCTTCAAGTTTGATCTTTAATAGTGATCGAACATGTTAGAAGTTGAAGTTACTTAATAACTTCATCGGAGAAAGCCTCAAGTGTATATGGTCGAGCGAGACCAAAAATGAGCTCTAGATACAACGATTCACGTATCTACCGTATTACAAAGTTTCTACTTTTGTTTAAAATTCGTTTCGGATTGATCGATCATCGATCACCGATATAGCCAAGTCCGAATATTTCGATATTCAAGTCGAACGCGATAAATATTTTCAAGCGACGATAATTTTCTTTTATACGATACGATTCGAGCTTTATATTAAAAATCTGTTAAGTTATTAAAATTTTATATAATATCAAAGCGAAGAAGCAGGTGAAAAGACTTCTTACCCCTATGCGATACCTAGAATTTCGTGAACCAAATTATTCCTTTAGTTTGAACAATTACGCTAAAATAAGCAGATATAACGGATACATGTCTAACAAATGAATACATAGATCTCCGGAAGCAATAAATCGGCTGTTTCATGCAAATGACAAGTTCATATTCTTATGAATACGGCTACGATAGAAATAGAACTTGCAAGGTAGAAAGATGTGTTTCAGTCTTTAAATATTGCAACGTGAATTGTTGCAACTCTCTACATTTTTACACGTTCGAATGTTTTACGAGTGCGTAAAAGTCCACAGTGTGGTAATAAACTTGAAATATTAGCATAGGTCAGAGTCGTGCTAGTCTCAAACTTCATTTGCAACTTCGCAAACTAGCGCTAGTTCGTCGAGCCTGTTCCTTCGGATGTCGAAAATGGATTAATGAAGCTACGTATTGATACGTATGTAATTATATATCGGAAGCTTTTGCATGGTTTACGGTACTTATGGTAATAAAAATGAAGAACTTTTGCAACGAGCGAACTATCAAGAAATGGATAGTAGAAAAATTCGACAGGTTATATGAGTCGGTTAACTTTAGAATTAAATAAGTAACGGCTTCTTTAAATCATAATTCATAAGTCCATTAAGAGGATGACACTACTTGACCTACTTCCTCTGCTAATTTTCCTATCGGAAGAGAGAAGTTAATGCACCCGAGTTAATAGCAGTTTACTGCATTGCAACGTGATTTAGTACCAGCAAGTTCGCCGAATTAACAAAGATTATATTAGCAAGATATTCAACTTTTTCTTTGAAATTACTTTCTCCTTAAACTGTGCAGTAATTTTCATAATTTCTCTCTACGATGTCGTTAAACTATTACTTCAATCGTTTCTGAATAAATAACTTTTTCGGGAAAACGCAATTCCAAACGAATAAAAGGAAAATAAAACGAAGTGGACAGAAGTTGCTCGACAGATCCCAACATGGTCGTTTGAAATCTTTCGTTCGGTCTTGCGGAGATTGGAAATAAAATTGACATTAACTTCGTATAGCTTCGTATAACAAGCGAAAGCAAAGCTTCTAGTACTCGTTTCCAATAAGAGGAAATAACGCCGATTCCAACGATCAGTTCCATTACATCGTTCTACAGAGTTGCCTCTTCTGCATCGGAAATTTGACGAGCCATTATAAAAAAGCAACGTTAAGTGCAATATTTAACGCGCATCATATCACCAATGAACAATTCGAATATCAGAAACCTCACAGACGTATTTCTCGCGATATCATAGTCCCCCTAATATCTCGTCGAACCCTCAGTTTTCTATCTTCCAAATCTGTTGTTCAGGTAGCTACCGTAACCAGAGTATCTCGACAGTTCCGTTGATTTTATTTAACGCACCATTAAAATAGAGAAACGAAAAGACTTCCCACCCCTGTACGACAGCTGGCTAAATAAATTCACGAACAAGACAATATATGTATATAAAATTTTATAATTCGATAGTTTTAACAAGCACCTGTACGTATAAGAGATCGATGCAAAGCTCCAAAAGTAATAAATAGGTCGTAGATTTCAAATTGAAATTGATACTTTTATAAGAACCACTACGAAGATGAAACCTGCGCAGGCAGATATTCGCTCGAACCTGTAAATATTTCCTTTTCGATTATGCGAACCTTCCGAATCTATTGTTCCCGTAACCACAGTCTAAGTACCTCCTACGACCCTGTTGATTTTACGACCTCGCTAGATTTCTCCCATCCGCCATGCCACCAACGGAGTCGTATTTTCTCCGTGGATAAACAGAGAGAAGATGAGGATGAAACGGGGAGAGCGCGAGGAAAACGTGCATCCGAGCTATTAGATATCCGCTCGGTTTTGATCGATACCCCGCAATTTCGTGGCGGCCGCGCGAACACGCGGCTCGTAATTCCAGGAATACGAGCGTATCTGGCCGTAACGGAACGTAGCTGGGAACGAAATACGTCGACCGAGGGGGATCCGCGATAATCGAGAGAGCCGGCCAATCTCGACCGCGTATCGCACTTGCAATTCCTCTTCGTGATATTTCCGAATTGTCCTTATGCAATTGCGATGCAACTATTTCGATGTTTGCGGGGATGTTGTGATCAGGTCGACGCGTTCCTCGTACAGTCGATTTCAATTTCCTACAACGTCTAACGAGTCAATTTTATAATGGAACGCCTGTATTTACGTTGCGAAACTTTACGTACGGGGATTGGCAAACGTTAATACGAAAGTTATCAAGTACGATACTATAAATCTCGTACTTTCAAGCTTAATATCGCTGTAATTAACGGAATTATTAAGAAGAAGAAGAAGAAATTTGAAGTATGTATTTTTTATACTTGGCATTAAAAATTGGTAGAGATCTTACTACGTAGAATGGAGCGATAGTACGCGATTTCCTTTCCCCGGGAAAATGTGCGTAAAACGAGAGACACGAATCAAAGGGACGTAAAAGTAGAGAAATTTTTCTACTTCAACCACCTGGTGCTTATAAAACCGTTCTTTGATTATCAAACAACTCACGATGTACAATGTATCAAAAGTTATCTCGTAGCTGTAGCGGTAATAAATTGCCTCTAAGTAGATATTAGTTTCATGTCATTCAAAATAAATGCTCCGTAATTATCGTAATTTATTTAATTATTCAACGTCGAATAACAAATTTTTTTTCACTCGATACCCTATTCCATTTTCCCATGGTACCGATCGTCCTTCTCCGGTACCCGTCATCTTAAAGCCAAAGCCTGTTTTAGCCTTTATCTGAAACGTACTCTCTCATTTCCATAAAATTGAATCCCTAACGTTCCACTTAAGAATCCTCCGACAAGACTAACCGACGCACAAATTGCCACTGGTCTTCCACTTCGAAATTTGTCGCTCCAATACCATTAAACCATGTCCTACATAAACTCGTGAAGCAACTTTGAGTCGCACAGTTACACGCGTTTCCAAATGGGATTCCCTGTACGCTTAGTAGCTGTCGTGTTTGCCCGATTACGAATGACGTGTTCTGCTTGTTCGAAATTATCTACGCAATTAATGGCAGAGATTCGAGATAACAACAAAGATACTATTACTATACTTTTCAATATCGCAATCTGATATTTTATATCGCTATTTTACGCGTATAATTTATTTGGACAATGTTAGCTCTCCTTTGTATGCAATTTACATTCACATTCAGCGAATTTGCCAGATGCGTTTCTTAAGCTTCCCAAGTTGGAACGTGTTTGTCTTTAAAAGTTGAAAAACGTTTAAATTACGACGTACGTGTTTTGTAACGACTAGACGGTATGTATCAAATATTTCATTTTGATATGACAGAAGAAAAAAGAGATTGACGACGAGCGGACCGAAACTTGTCCGACGTGTGTAAACGCGACGTTGCAACCTTCCCTCTCGAATCTCGAAAGAATCGTCGAGAGAACCGATCATCCGGAAAAGAGTTCCCCTATCGTAGTCGAACGTCGATCCAATCCTTCCGCATGGCCGCGAAACGAAAGAGGAGAAGCTCGTTTGAAGCGGAATTAAAGCGCATCCCGAAGAATGCGAAGCAGCTGATAGAACGCGACTGCAACCGATGCATAGGATTCTGCAACGGCGTACATGCGCGCGTGCACGCGGACGACGAGGATCTCGCGAGCACACGGAACTTTCTAATGCCTGCATTAATATTTTTCTACCCGCGAGCTAGAGCCGTTGCGTCAAAAGGTCGGACCGCGCTGGATCCCGTAAGAGTCGCGAGATATATAGGGTGGAGCGCGATTCCGAAACAGGAAGTCAAAAATTCGAAGTAATTTCTGGTGCAACAACGTTGTACAGCTTTATGAGGCATTGTGAAGATCGTAGTTTCCTTTCCTACATGGTTGCGAGAACAGATTTCCAGAGATTTAACCATCATTTCAGAATCTGAACTTTGAATCGTGATACAGAGTGGGAAATTTTGTTTATTCTTATTTCTGTCGATACAAAGCAGTAGATTTTGGAAAAGAGTAAAGTCGCAAATGTTATACGGTAGCTTTTTCACTGCAACTTGCACAATTTGGATTCTTTGGACGACAAAAAAAAATTCTTCCAAACGTAGATACTGTTAGCGGAATATCTTTTACCACTATATATATTCATTAATAAATCAATGTGTCGACGAGTATTGTATGAGGTAAAAGATGGAGGATTTTAAGTATTCCTTATAAACTATATAATTTACATCGTTCACGAAATATTTATCGTATCTCCACTCCACTGCTTTCGAAGAATGCAAGTCACGTTTATTGTACAACAAGTATTTCGAAAACTCAATCGTCTACTTTATCCTTCTCGGTCGGACAATTAAATCGCTGCCTGCCATCTCATTTATCGAATCCAATGAAACAGACAATCCCATTACTCCGGCAAACTACGCCATAATTCTTCCACGTTGTAACGACCTTGTGTCTCAAGTACGTTAGGTCTCTAACATTATTTTAGTCCACCTGCGCCTTGTCGACGGGATAGTTCGAGATCCTCCGGCCACGCTTCGGTACCGTTCTAATGTCTCTTTGATTGAACACGCTTATTTACGCTCTGAAAAGCTGTTTTCTTGTTCGTTATGTAGCGAGCGCGCTCTTCTTTCCCGGCCCCTTGGCTTTTAACGGCGTTTTAAGCTACGATAACGAGGACGCTGAGAAAAACGTTCGATAACGACGACGTTGATCGTCTGGTAGGAACGATACGACGCGGCCCTCTTGAAATCGAATCTTCGTTCAAGAAGCATCGTGCGTTCTCGTTTTCGCGTTTTACCAACGGATTACGAGGTTCGCGCGATATGCTTCCTCGGTACGGTTACGAGAATTCGCGATTCTCGCGTCATTACTGCGGCAAGGTTTCACGAATAATTCCAGATCAAGCGTAAAGAATGACGACGTTTCTGAGGAAACTTGATTAGGTCAAAGTACGATTATGGGGCAACGGATCGACTAGAGATTAAACGAGACTTTACGCGCGTAGGTACATATAGTGGCTGACACAAGAAAGTTTAATACCGATGCTCGTATATCGTCAATTTGTCTTGAACGTTTCTTTTATACTAGACGCTCGTCTGCTGTAATAGAACGTACAATTATATTTTACGCGATATTAACGCAATTATCCTATAATAGCGCTGTAAAATCGATCTTCTTCGATCGAGCAGCAGATTCCGGTATGATTCCAATACCCTTACACGCAACGAAATATTACGTTAACTATTCGATCGTTTGAAAGTACATCGCGATTAACAAAACTAACATCAAACTTGCAATTACCAATCAAAACTGCTTAGTAATAATTCTCGTAGCGATGACGAATGACCTTCATTTGCAACCAAGCTAATTCAACCAAACCCACTTTCTAGAATCACCCTGCGTAATCTCAAAGTTCATCGTGGATTACTCCAGCAGGTAACAACGTCGATAGTACACCTAATTCCGGAGTTCGTGGCTCTGAACCTGTATTAAATGGACACGTGTACGTACACCAAGCACGTGCAACGTGTTTCAAGAAATTACAAATTCGTGTTCTTTAATATATAGGTAATTATATGCATGCTTCGATACGCGTAGCTACGTGCAGGTGGCTACAGAAAGTATTTTCGCACTGGTGTATTTTCAAATTCGTCTTTAACGTGCAATTTTTATATAACTAAATGTATATCTAATTTTGTTGTATTCGAAGAGTTTATAATGGAATTTAAAATGTATATACGCGTATACCTACACATGGAACCTGACAAAAAAAAAAAAAAAAAAAGAAAGAAAAAACACGCGAAATAGGCCATTTCCACCATTAATCTCGCTAATATCTTTTCCATTATCTGTCGCTCGAGGCGATGTTTTCCCAGTAATTAGACACTGTAGGCTCAAGGAAAAATCGGTTGGTCCACAGGTTCGAGAAATCGCATCCTCCTAGTCGGATGCAGGATCGTGTAACAGGCACGATCGCCGGCTAATCTCGCGCCACTAACCGTTGCATTAGCAACAAAACGAGCCCGCGAGAAAATTACATGCCTCTTATATCGAACGCGCACAGTGAAAGGTCACCGAGCTCGAGATCTTCCCTCGAAAGCGATCGTTTCATTTCATGTAGCTACGTACATACCGTGTATATATATATATATGTACAGATTCTTCCATACCACGAGTAGTTCCTTACGAGTATATGTATTATTAAGGGCACTGAATTAGGCTGCAAATTGTAAGTATAAGTAGAAAAAATCTGTTCAATTTTATTTCACATTTCTTGATCCTTAAACGTATGATCCTTTTAATTGTGCAATATTAATATTACCTAGACAATTATATACCCAATACATACGTAATTACGTGATTAGTATAATATCGAAGATATTACGACAAATCCATTTTTCAATATTTATTCCGAATGAAGCGATCGAAATCAAACGGTTGAATTTTACTCCTCCGTAAAGGATGGAAAATCAAACTTCTGTTTTCCACCTATGATCCTATAAATGTTGTTCGTCTGCAAGATCCATATCTTCGACTGAACGTAACAGATTCCCTCCGTTTCTAATTATCTTACGTTACGATGTCCGTCATTTCCAGTCGGTGAATGTTCGAACCTATGTACGTACTTGCGACGTACTTGATCCCATCGCTGGTATACACATCTATTCGCGTAATTGTCCTTGATAACGGTACACGATGCGCGCGTAACGGGCTATCCTGATATATTATTGCTTTGTTCTTGGCCACGGGTGGGTCCGCCGGTATCGATAAATCGTTTCACCGTCACGCCGCCACCAATTACAAACGTTCAACGCCCGGCACACACCGGCATCGTTCTGCGCTGGCGCGATCTCATCGCGTCGGTCGATCGCTCCTGGATCCAGTTGTTTCGCGGGAAAACGCGCGTCAAATGGCGCGGAGAGGCGCGATAACGAAGCTCGATGAACCGTGACGCATTCTCTCACCGCGAACCAGCTGCGGTAACGCGGATCGTGATGGATTTCGTTGCGTGCCACGTGAAAACGTGTGCGTGCACGGGACGAGGAACGATCGGTGATGAATGAACGCGTTAACACGGTACAATCGAACGATTTCGTGCGCGATGAAGTTGTGCGCGCCTGTGTTCCGCCGTTTTAAGGTGAGTTTAGACCGAGCGAGCGAGAACGCACAGTCAGAGCAACAGCGTTGACTCGTTTAGCGTAAACGAGCAATCTGCTCGCGCAGACTCGCTTCGGCGAACGATTCGCCAAACAATCGACGGAAGACGCGCTCGTTTGTACTTTGATTTTACCAAAGCGATGGAAGAACGAGCATTCGATCGTTTGGTCTAAACGCACCTTCAATCGTCGTACGATCGAGCGTGGAGATTTCAACGTCTGGTTATGACGCGTCGATCGGAACGACATGCGACGCGCTACAGCTTGGATCTCCGATGAATAGATAGTAAATTGGAATTTTTGGTGAAATTCAAACTCATTTTATTTTAATCCTGCACGCGAAACGCCGTTTCTTTAAAGTTCGCATTCGACAGGCTATTTCTGGCTCTTTAACCTTCTGACAGTTATTTATTTAAGTTTGGTCCGTCGACGTTTTTCTCTGACGTTCGCATCTGACGGGTAGATACGAATCTTCGATCCTTTGGAAACGTAGAATTTTTCAGGAAAGAATTCCTTTGCGGAATGTTTGTAAAAGAGTTTTAAATCCAAAGTTTAACATTAACGAATTCTACCTAAGTAAATAAAGATAAAATTTCTACCTAAATATGTGAATTTGTCTATTTGAATTGGAATATTGAATATTGGTATATTGAATATTGGAATATTGGTATATTTGAATTGAAATTCAAATATACGAATTTGAATGTACAAATTTTTATATTTTATTTTGCATATTTCGATACGAATATTTGGAATTGAAAGGTAGAGCTTGCGAACCTCCGTTTAGAAAGAATAATTTCTACATTTCCTTGAAAAATTGTCCGTCTTATAAATATCGATGGACGCTACTACTTCCGTTACTCGAGACGCAAAAGAAAGACCAAGAACCGCGGAAAGAGCTCTAACAGCAGTAAGGATAAGTAGCAACCGTGTAACTGTTAAGTACCTTAACATCGACAGCTATCGTTACTTTGTACATATTTTACATTGATCCATCACGTAAGATTAACTTGACGCGTGACGTGTGAGTTATTACAGCCTACGCAACGATACGCAACACTATTAAAAAGCTGGAAGCGAACTAAAGTGACTCATAAATTCGACCAAGTGTCAAAGTAACGAACGTTTCAGACCACTTGATAAGCGACTTAATAGAAATATTGGAAAATAAAGGCTCAAACTCGGTTGGATATTCTAGAGTTGCGTAAGTGATCTCAATTATCATTTCTCATCCGTTAGTCGTATCGTCGTGTGTAAAGATACGTACCGTCTGTTTCTTATTAATCGATTAACGCTGTTGACATCGTTTTACCTTTTACCGGTTCTTTATTACTCTCTTGTTGCTTTTTTCTGGCAGGTAACTCGAAAATTCTACTTTTCCACGATCGTTTGTTTTAAAGAAAACGCGCAGGAATTTCATATTCCACGTGGTAGACAATTCTCTTTTCTTCTTCTTTATCATTAATTTATTCTCGTTTTCTTTTAGTTTCAAAGTTAATAAGACAAAAAATTACGGTATGAGTTACTTGCTATTAGTTGGAAGAATATTTTAATAACAAAGTAACATGTCGATTATTCGAACCAACATATATAGAGGATAATCGAATTTTTTCGGATAATCATACGATTTGCGTTATAATCAAATTTCAGGTGAAAAACAATATGTAATTTATTGCGTATTATTACATACATATATACGTTTCAATCATCTTTTTCTTCTTCTAATATACTTTCCCAATACGATCTGTACTCGGCTACTAAATTGCATATTTTCTTTAAAGTTCTTCTAGTAATTCCATAGGATTGCTTTCTTTTTGTGTTTCGTACCATCTCGCTACTATCTTTAATCCTATGCTTGCTTTTGAACGCGTAGGAATGTTATGCGAGTACATTATCTTCTTCGCTGATTCTTTCGTTAGAAATCCCTCGGGTAATACTTTGGCAAATTTCTTTGTCACTTATGTACATAAATCGTCGTATCATTTTCATGCTGTTTTATAACGTTACCTTCGGTGCAACAACTTGCATCATGCCAATTCTTTGCAATAAAAATTTCTTTCGAGTTTAGTTGGCGTTCGATTTGCGTTTCTTTTCTTCGCAAATTTTTGTTTGTATTCACATCGAAAGTTCAACTTAAGAAACGGTGGTTTAGTACGCGTATACATGATAGAACAAAATGTTCGATGAACAGCTCGCCGAATTTTACGTGGCCTTGTCGAACCGCGAAGATTCGCTGCAACGAAACTAATGGACAATTAGGAAACACGCTTCGACGACTCTCGCACGGCCATATCCTATGATCTCTTGGTGGGACACGAGCGAAGAACGCGACTTACCATGTCGATCGTTACACCTTAACGTCTTACAGCTCGTGGCAGAATCCTCCTCGATGAACTTTTACGCTCGGGAGGAATAAAAAATCGAGACAGTGTTTGAGCAAAGTGATTGATTGGAAAATGATTTTTACGTGGTGACGGGATGATTGAAAGGCTTATTTGAAAGACGTTTCGAATTTGATGAGTGAAAGATGAGCATTCAGCGTAATATTGGTTTTAACCTTCTATAATCAGAATTTCCTTTTGCCTCGATATAAAACGCACAACTGTAATTGATTGCAATTTCTCGTTTTGATTTAAGAACTTGAAATTAATAATTGCAACCTCGGCCGATAATAATGACACAGATATTTATTTAACTATGTCCGTCAGAAAATATTTATTACGTACAATTATTTGAAAATTTCGACTATTGATATTCGTATGAAACGACCAACTTGGATACCAAACTCTACATTTGGATACTCTAAATTTTATTCAACGATTCTTCTCTCTTATCCTTAATAATCTTAATATACCTTGATCGACTATCGACGTAACTTTGACAATTATTTACATCACCTGAGAGTTGCTAATGGCTGCAAATAATTGTACAGTAAATCGTTAAAGTAAATTGCGTTACACCAGTTTTAATATTTCCTTCGAAGAAACGCGATTTTCCCTTTAATTGCGCCACATAGAGCGCGATGAATTTCGATTATCGAACGAATAACACGCTGAAAATAGCCATCGACCATCGTTCAAATCACATCGTAAAACCCACATATTCTTTCCTGAATAATTAAATCAACAATTTACGATCGCCGTAATTATCGCTTTATCTTTCGATCGGCTGTTGATCACGATTCAAAGAAACGAAACGTTATTGAAAATATCTGCTACCTGCGCCTATCTTCTATCAGCTTCGAAATAAATAGAAAATTGGTGGCCGCCTGGCATTTTCGCTTTAATCGTTCGCACCTGCGCAAAATGGCTTCGTTATTCCATTAAATTGCCTTCGATCGGTAGTAAAACGTCGTGATCGTCCGAGTTTTGTTGCAAAACATAGTACGTATCCCTTTCTTTAGAAGGTATGCGGTTAAATAGAAGACCGAAGGACAAGCTCGCTGGTCTCCACCCATAACGGTACACGCACGTGGCTTTTAGGTTAATTTATCTACTACATCGAAAGTTTGCAAATGGAAATCGACGAAAGTCTCACGACTGTCAATTCAGAGTTGCAACGTGTAATCGGATCGTATTTCCAGGTCCATTTTAACCTGATATATGATACGCTAAACTGTTCTACTCGAGATAGAGACATTTCTAATGGAAAAAGAACTTCATTTTCAAAAGTAGGCCATTTCGAACACAGTTGCCAATTTTCACGCGGATTAGTCCGTATCGACTCGTTTAGTTGCCAGCTCGAGCGGACCGTACTCGTTTAGTTACCGACCCAAAAAATTCGTATTTTCATTAAGTTTGCCAAATGGATGATAAATCGATTCCTAAACGGATATTCCTCTCGTCTGGCAAATGCTCGACAAGTATAGTCGACGTATTACGAATCTTTACGTATCTTCGTACGTCTTTATGTATTTTATGTACATTTTAATGGTTTCGCAATTAAGGAATGCGGATTTTGTCGTTAGTTGGTATTGACAAAATCCGCATTTCCTTAGTCGCCAACCCAAAAAGTTCGTATTTCCATTAACTTTGCCAAGTGGATGATAAATTGGTTCCTAAACAGATATTCCTCTCGTCGAGCATTTGCTAGACTATGAAAATAATTAACCGGCGTGCAGTTTTACTCTGATACACGATACACTGTAAACCGATCGCCCGGATGTTCCACCTAAAATAAAGACATTTCTAATAAAAAGAACTCGGTGCAACTCCGAAAGTAGATCACGATTTAACAAAAAAACTATCATACGGTAATCTTTCTATCGGTCTATCATCCGCATGGCCGTGTCTCCTCAAATCCGTACTCCAGATCACTGTAGCTCGTTAACGCGTCCACCTGCACCAGAGATAGGCCTCTAATTACACCGCGTTTCGATCGTACCGATCTCTCTTGGCTGAGATTCCTGCGGGAGGACCCGGTGCCAGCTCTTGGCCTAGAAAGTGCCGTTTGCGCGACTTTTACGAGAGATCGCTATCGTCTAATAATAACAATTTCGCGAAAAAGCAATAGCCGTGGTGATCAAGAGCGCGATCGCCTACCCTCGTCGGGTTGAAATAAGAGTTTCGTACCGGGTTTCAGGTAATTTTCGTTGCGACGACCAGCAGCTAATTCCATCGATGACCGATACCGACGACGTTACGTCGTTAATAAAAAGTAGCGTCGTGTCCATCGATCGATTTCCATGTCGGCTGCTTTCGCGACGACTATGAATATAATTGGTCACGAGCTGGGATAACGATGCTATCTCGACAGTCCAGAGGCAGTGCCCCGCTGAAAAATGGTCGCCGATAAACGATAACAAGCCTCCTTGATGTTGTTACGTTCCTTTCTTTTTTTCTTTTTTTTTTTTCTTTTTCTTTTTATTATAGGAATTTGGAGCGACATTGTTTACGTAGAGAGGTTTAGAGCAGAGGACTTTTAGACCCGAGGGAGGGAAGAAACGATTCAACGAAACGCTCGAAAATTCGCTCCATACAGCGGAAAGCACGGCGAAGCGACGATGTTACAAGTACCGTTTCTTAAATTTGCCTGTAGTATTTCATCTGCTAACATTTAACACGTTTAATCTACGATTTATTAAAATTTAATGGAATATTGATTTTTACTTTTTGTAATAATAGGAGCGTGTTACATAATTTTATTATATAATATTTAGTAAAAATTCCTATATATACCAATACATGGATACTTACTAAAGGCACGTATCGAGGCTACCTTCTTTAAATCAATCATTTTAGAATCTCCATTATTTAGATTACCCTCTTATGAAAAATGATCTGATGGAAACGCGTAATTTGTTTTTCTAAAATTGAATATTAATCTCGCGTGTTTATGAAAGAAAATTGAAATACTGGCAAAAAGTGGAGTTGATCAATTAGCTTCTGAGAAGCGTTCGAATATTAATACGAGTCACCGTACGTGAAACTGCAAGCAGATTTTTTCGAAAGGCACGAAGAAAATTGGTGATGAAAATTGGGAACGATCGTGGTTTCGAAATCCAACTTTCGCCAATTCTTTTTTATATAAGCTCGCGTAGACCAGGTGTTCTGTCGTAGATCGTTATCGATTCTTCAACGATCGGTTTGCTTATCTGTAACTTGAGAAATTACATACATTACAATGTGATAAATAAAGCGAGATTATCAAGGTATCTCCAAGCTAAAAAGAAAAATACTGCAAACATTGCTACGCTTAGGAAAAACGATGAAATTAATTCTTACTTATTCCTCTATTTTACTCTGTTCGCAGCTTGTTTCCCCAGCGTAATAGCGTAGAAAGGATAAAAGTAGATGTAACCTTTCTGTATACAGACACATAAATATATTACAAACTATAATTTCTGGGAATAAAGAAGATAGAAACGAAAAGAAATTTCGTATCGAGCTTTACGTATAACTATTCGTGGTTAAACGAAACGGAAATCTGTTATGGACAAAATTGAGATTGCATTTTCGCCGTTTTAGTAAAACGAGGAAGATAGTTTCTCCTTTAGGAGAGTAAATAAATATTGATTGGAAAGAGAAACTCCTTTGAAGCGAAACAGAATTATTATGTAGGTTACGTTGCATTCCTTCGAAAACTGTTAAGAATCGATACAAGATCGGTCAACGATGTTCTAAAACGCCTTTATCGTGACATTTTACATTGCTTGTACGGGATAGAAGAATGAAGAATTATTAGACAGCGATATATTTGTGTATTTATTTATAGAAAATATCCTCCCGTTTGATTAATTTAAACCATTAATCTAACGTCGAACGAACCAATAAAATCAAACGCGATACTATAGTGAGTAGGTGATCTGTTATTTTAACACGAGCGAAAGTGGCACGTTCTCAAAGAGTTTTTTCAAGATTAGAAATCCGAGTAAAACTATTTATCATACTACGGCCGATCATTAGCGAGACGACAGTGTCGAATGGACTTGGATTCTTTTTCCCGCTCTTGCGGTTCACTCCCGTAGCATCTTCGATTTATAATGCCGGATCCTAACGACGCAACAAGCGTTCTTTTTTCTCGTCTGTTTCCCGACCGCCAGACGCAATGAAAATTAGAAAGTAAGTAAAGCGACTCGCGTCTTAATTGCTCCAATGGAGAAATACTTGTACGAAATACTTTTCGACCAGCACGTCCGATAGTTACCTTCGACAAAAACAAGTTTCAATTATTACGCTGTACATCACATCACGGTTGACAAATCGTTAATCGATGATTATTAGGAGAAAACTGTACCTGGAACTGGTGCCGGATCGACAAGACATTGGACGATGAAAAAGGAGAACCAGTTTCGAACTTTGGCATTAATTAGCGCTGATAGGTTTCCTGTATCGCTTTTTCAAGGTTTAGGATGTTGCTAATACGCGAACGAAGAAAAGCTCGTCATTACACGTGTACTTAGCGAACCTGTCTGCTCCGGTTTAATCCTATATAATCTGCTTTCCAAGCAATTTTGTTATTGTACGTCAGTGCACGGTGGAAAAATGTCTCGTCGCGAACGTTCGACGTTGCACCGACTACGACGTGGTCTGTGATTTTATTTTAGATCGATTCGACTTTACATTTGCGAATCAACTAATCAAACTCGCCTGTTAAACTTTGGAACACCCTATGAATCGAAAGCAAACATTATACCTAATGTCTGGTAACCTAAACTTCTTTTTCCCCTCTACGAATACCAACTTGTTTTTAGTCCTAAATAACAGCTTTTAAGCTTCGGATTATAAATAACACGAACAACAGGTTTCGTGTGTTTTCCTTTCTGAGTAACAACATCTTTCATTTTTTTTAGCCCGCGTGTAACGACAACAATCGATCGCGTGAATTTATTTTCGTCGCTGTAGCCTGTGCACGGCTTGCGAGCTACGGGTTTAACGCGTTGCAAAAGGAAGAAGAGCACTCGGTACGCGTATATATCACGAACCGATGCAACAATGTGTCGAATCAGGCGGTCGGCAGGCTGCCCTTATTTCCAGTCGAGTGAAATCCAAACGCGCGTCAGCCGCGGGGCGAGATCCATGATCCTTAAATGGCGTTTGATCCGCTCCGCGGCTTGTATAGCAGTTCACCGCGGTGTCTAATTGCGATGAAAGCGATGATGAAGTGGACAACTCGGCTATGTGAATTACGAGCAACGGGGTCGAAGCGAAACGACTCGTCCGACGTCTGAGAAACCAGCCTCGGGATGTTTGAATCGTCGATGGATTGTGTAGAAGCGTGTGGTAAATTTTATATTGTGGAAGTAAATGAATTATGAGAAACGGGTTGTGCAAAGTGTATCGAGTCAAAGCTATCGCGTAATATTTAATTTCTTTCGTTACGGGACATGGTGTATCGAGTCGAAAATCTTCATAATTTTTGCCTTGCAAATTTTCATCACACTTAACGTATAAATTTTCTGTGAACTGATCCGACGAAATTCAATGAATTATCGATCACGAACTGTTACGTATCGTTCACCGAGAAAGCTCAAGATTTCGTACTGTTTATAAAAAGGTCGTTTTTATTCAACTAAAGCGTATGTAACAAAGTACGTGGAAATAATTAAACGTTTTAGCAAATACGGGATTAACGCGTTATCTTAACGCAATATTTTAGAGTTTATTCGCATACATCCTCGTTCCTCAAGCAATTTTTCAAGTAGAATGTGCTCGAATTTTAAAATTTAATTATTTCTAATTGACACTGAAATATACAAATAAACCGATCTTCGACGAAAGGATATAACTATTCCCAGAGTAATGTGTGTGTGTGTGTGTGTGTGATACAGCATACATATATAACAGAGAAATGGAAGGAGGGGTCGTGGATAGAATAAATCAGACCACGGGTAAATCGTGAAGCGATTGGATCATAGATATGTCAAGATTTGCAACATGAATTAGGTTTATGATACGGTCGTGACTTGTTATTTTGTGCATTTAGATTTATTATCCTCCATTACCTCAACCTATTTTTTAAAACGATTATTTAAGAACTTCTCGCAGATAAATTCGCTAAAATGTAATTACAGCTTGCATATATACACATACATATGTATAAATATGTACGTATATGCATATGTAACTTATATTCATATTGCATCGTGTTTTCTTAATAAACATTGGTTTTCAGATACAGTCAAGTCTAATAATAATTAAATACAATTTAATTAAGGCGATAAAACACTCGGTCATCGAAAGATCAGAATTTATTCTGTAAACTTCAAAGGATTCGCTCTAATAGGTCAGAAAATGATTTAATAAGATAAATGGGAAATAAATGAAACAAAAATACATGTAATTAAATGAAATAGAAGAAAATCTTAAGATAAGTAAGTCACTGAATAATCAGCGCAGGTATTAAAATAGAATCTAGCACCTGTACTTACTTGTTAACTATAATTTCTCAAATACGTTCTACTGGATGATTACTCGATAACGTGGATAAATAGTACGACTAGTTTTATCTTAATAGAAGGAAAAAAGGGCATCGGGTAAATTCTATAAATAACTAAAAGTAATTAAACAAACTTTACACGAGTATCTACGGAAAGAGTTTTACGTTAGTTTCCACATTTAATGAGTAACTGATACATATATAAGTAACACGGATAACAATCTTCAAACTTGTACTTACACGACATAATTCTGTTTTCCTTCAGTTTATATATATATATATCCACTGATTATACATCATTCTTTCGTGTATTTTTTTTTTTTTTTCATTTTAAATTAAAACAAAATACCCATTTTTTAGTATCTAGATCTAATTCAGTATCTAATTGTTGAATATCCTTTTCACGCAGGTACAACGAATACACGCAAGATTCCAATGAATTAGGTATCTTAGTTGTTTGTATAACATCGGTACGTGTCGTATCGGCACCATCGCTAGTGGCCGGTGGCTACTAACGCTAAAACACAGCGTTCAGGGAGCATAACCGATGGAAATTGCGCGTGTTGCCCTGATAAAAAAGTTCAAGTCGGATTGCTACAATGTTTCACCGGAGTAATGAAGACGATTTCCTTGCACCGTGCGCTAATGCCGCGCCGGCCACGGATCGAGTCGTTAAAGAAACATTCGGCTTCGTTAAAAGCAATGATTACATCTTAATGAAAGAAGAAACGCACGACTTGCGACGCAGGGAAAATGGCGGATCGGCATCGCGTTTTTTCCCACAGCCGCTCCAGCTAACTCTCTGATACGTCGAATGAAACGTGAAACGAGCTTGGACGGTTTATTGATGAATCGAGATGTACGTCGGTAGATATCTTAATCGCATGAAATATTCCACTTTAAATCTATTAATGCAAATAGATTCAGAGTAAATCGACTGACAAAAGCATATTGAAAATAAATACCACTTAAATATTGTAATTTAATAACCAATTCTATCGTCCAACAGTTATCTGTCGCATCTAAAGTAAAACTAAAAAGAAACTGAGAGAGGAGCTGCCTTCGACTCTAGTGGCCTTAACATCTTCAACAGATCATCGATTATTTAAATGATTCTATCCATTTTCCTGTTCGAAGCAATAATTCCAAAGAGAAAGTCCAAAAGCAGGACAATAGCTTTAAAATTGGAAACTCATCGAGAAAAATGATCTAATTAGTCGTACTCTACTTCCGCGTTAAAATCACCATTCCTAAGTCTACTTACGTTTAAACGCATATTTCTCAAGTATACATGCATGTACCATATACATACTAACCAGGAGATGGCAAAAACCGCGATATCCCGAAAGAGTTGGCTGCACGATGCTCGTCCGATGCTTCAAGATCCATGGTCGATCAGCCCCAAAATGATTGCAGGGTATATTCGTTTATTTTCAAGAAATTAAGCTCTTTTTACATCTTACTTCGTAAATTCTCTTAATATCGATATTATGTTTTCCTTCGACGTTAAACTTTTTTGACAAATTTTTTATTATTTCTATTTATTATATAGTACTTCTGCGTCTTCTTACGCGATTTTGCGTACCCGGAAATTCTAACAAAAACGTTTTAAACGCGAGAAATTGTCGTGCGAAGAACATTGTTTCTCGTGAACGTAGGGACCGTGCACCGAAATCCTTTTGGGGCTGTTTTCCCATCGATCTCGAAGCAGCATCGAATACACATATTTGCCAAGCGATTCGAGATTTCGTAATTCTTGCAAGTCCGAATGTTGGTTAATATTAACGGGTCGGCGACCGTGATTCCTTGGATGGGCTAACTCGAACGATGGGAAAAAAGGCGGGATCATGGAGGGGAAAAAGGAAAAGGTATACGGTGACTGAGTATGTCCCGGCTACCCAGCACATCCTGATGCAGCAAAGTGTGACCACCGGCTTGGCCTCTATCGATTCCACCTGGCTGTTTCTGCCGATTGTTCGGGCCAGTTCATGCCTGATATCGGGACAGGGACGCGTACAATGGGACACCGTTGTGTCCCGTCCTTACCAGGACGCGGCTACTCTCCCATTACCGTCGTTTGCTATTCTTGTTATTACTATTATTATTGTTATTGCGAGGCGGTTCCTATTAACGATCGAAATCGGCGCGCTGCGTCGAGTCACGTCGCCGCCATTGGCGTCATCGGTTCTCGCCGCGAGATATGCAATGTTAAAAATCACGATCATGTTCAAAGATTCGCTGGAGGAATCGTGAAAAAAAATTTCACCGCTTGAAACGTAAAATTTCGAGTATTATAAAGGAAAATTTCAATCGCTCTTTAATTACTATTTTCCTGATCGTATTCTTGAGATTGACGGTCCAGACAGGCATGAAGGATCGGTGTTCGAAGTAGCTTTTGATGATAGGCGAAAAAAAGTACGCTACTAATCGGTATCAGCTTTTTGCAATTACACGAAAGTGTACAACAGAGTAGAACGAACAGCGTCGGTATTTATTCGCAATTAGAAAATTTTGTTGTAAATTATCGCGTATATGTAATGAGTTTTATTATTTAGAAGCATACGGATTTCTCTATTAGAATTTAATTTCCTTGCACTCTTGTTAAATTGAATTTTTTATCCCTTGTACCGACTTTTCTCGTAGCCGCTGATAGAACGACCCATCTATCTACTAATACCTTCTCATAAATGTTAAAACATGATTTTATATAACTAACGAATTCCAGTTTACTAATTCCTGTTAAGTTTATCAAAGTTAAGTAGATTTACCTTCTAAATAGCGCTTTTACTAAGCAAAAAAAAACATTTTATCATTTTGCCTTGCTACTCCGCTAATCTACAAGATAGCACCTCGCAACATGCTCTAGACACCACTTTATCGGCTACGATAAACTACGATGCCACGTACCAGACGTACGATACCACCTTTTTCTCCAAAACGAATTAACCTAACCAGCTTGAAAACGAGAGAACAGACTAAACGCGTATACCAGACGTACGTTGTACCTGCACATGGAAAAGACTTGATAAAACACTGGTAATCAGCAAAATTTAATCGTTGCTCGTTAACAAACAGCCAGAGTACATTAACTGAGCAGGAAAAAATTGTTCGATTTCTACGGAACGCCAGGAAGTACGGGTCAGAGATGAATTCTCGACGCCAATGGATGATGCAGCCAACAATATCAAATGTATCGCGTGCTGTGCTTATGGAAACGAACGGATTAGAGGAGATCTAAGTACTCGTTCTTGTGGATCGATTCTCAGGCGTGGCTGAGCAAATACAAAAGGGGCATCGAGATGCGGAATAAGCGGTCTCCGAGACAAACCTCCTTCCGGTTCATCGGTGCAACATAAGGAACGGTGCAACGTGATTTCAGAGATAACAACTCCCAACGATTTAGATTCATGCACCGTTGAAAACGGTTTGTCGTTCGACTTTTTCAATGGCGAGATACAATTTTTGTAGTTGATGACGTTGTTATACGACGAAGAGAACGTTTGCAACCGAGATCTGATTCGAGCGCGAAACAAATTTAATTTAGATCTAATTCGAGCCTTATCTAAACCCAATTATGAGCCAAACTAAAGCTCTCGATACGTTTTACAAATGGAAACGTGATACGCTTTTTGGAAATCGAATGTCGAGGATACCATTGAGTCTTCGTCTCGCGAATACCAAGAGGCAACTGGTTCGTTTAAGGGGTAAAATACAAGCAACGTGATCGACGATTAAAATCGCTAGCAGAGCGGAATATGCAAATTAATTGATAAGAAGAACAGCATCATAGCAGAGAAGAGGCCAACGTGTTTAATTGCTCAAACTTATAGCTTCGTTAAAGCGTGTCTAATGAATCACGTTTACACGGGATAACGAGACGATACCTTCAACGCGGTTTCGTTAAAGAGAGCATCGGATGATACGTAATGCGTATTCCGATATCTTCTACAATTCTATATATTTCTTGTAAATGATATCGATGATAGTAATATTGTTGTTATATCCTCTCATATTCGTATAATATTAAATATAAGCAACATGTGTGTATCTCATATATACGTTATATGCGATAAATTAATCGTCTTCATCGCAACGTACAAGATGATACGTGCAAAAATAGAAGCTTGCTATTTTAGATATTACGGAAAGTTAGATATTCAGGTTCCACTAGTTTCAACGACATTTTTAGGTGGATAGTAATTCTTTAACAATTGTAACGATAATTACAAAAAAAAATGGAAAAAGAAAGCCAACACCACACGGAGTTCCCAAGCAGTTACCCATCTAAGTACTATCCGTGCCCAACGCTGCTTCTAACTTTCGTGATCGGACGAGAACGAGTGCACTCAGCGTGGTATGAGCGTTGGCTGAAACATACGATTCGTATATTCGTGTTCATCGTTTCCTACAATTCCAAATCATTTTTCATTTGTAAAAATATAATAAACAAGGCTTGTAGCACTGTTCGAATCGCTAAGCTCGAACACCTTAAAATTCAATCTTGGAACTTTGCACAGAAAAATCAAACTTATTGCGCATATAGGGTAAACACCGTTGGTCTAATAAAATTCTAGATACTTGAATGTAACATTTGCAATTTATAAAGTTAGCTTATTCGAATTAATTTATCTTGTAGAACGTATAATTTGTAACTGATAATTGGTAATAATAGGTGCAACACGTGTAAAATTACAAATACTTCTTTTCAACCTTCCTTCTTCGTACGGACAATACCACGAAGAAACGATAAGCTTCTAACACGATTTGGAATTTATCGACACGAAAATTCGACAAATTCGTTTGTTCAGAAACCAAAAATTCGATACATTCGAGGAACCCTAAAAAACATCTGAAGAATGCCAAAACGAGTTACTCTCGTCTATGCTACATTCTACCAGATCTGTAAAAGCCAATTCCTACGAATTCCTTGAATTACGCTTCGACTTTGCCAATCTGCAATTTATTCCGACAGCATTTATTTTCTTATCTCTTCGTGCTCTCTGTATGTCGGATGAACTCCGCGGCAAATTCCCTGTCGTTTATATCTGACGATTGTATTTTACCACTTTTACGACGGCGTTGAAGCTGCGTGGCAAAATCAGTTTTATCGTACATCCTTTATTAAACTGGACGCAGTACGTTGATCCGCATCGAATAATAATTAGACACGCTAGCGACCGCGTCGATCCTGACCAATTAAACATCGTGGACATTCGTATTGCTAAAGCTTTTCTAAACACTGTCATTAAGTAAGGCTGCATCGTGTTTATCAGTTCACGTGGAACGAGTATCCTGTCAACCATGGTACATCAGGGTGAAAAGATCGACAGAAAGTTTATACCTTCCGCTTTGAATTGAAGTGGTAAATTACAGGGGAAAATTAATGGCAGAGCTAAAGTAAAATTAGCAATTACTATCACTTAATGAGAACTGTTATCGTGTTAAGGTATTTTAATTAAAATAGTAAAAATAAAGTTTGCATCGTGTTCTATTCGTGTTCGCCTAATGAGAATTATTAACGTATCAAAGAATTTTAATTAAAATAGTAAGACTAGAGCTTGATTCTTGTTCCGTCCAGTTCTGTTACGATAAAGCGATCGACATTAATACAATAACGTTACATCGACACCTTAAATTAGAGCTTGCATTCGCAAACATAATTTCTGGATTATATAGATGTGCTTCGATACTGTTATCCATGAGTATGATATTTTATAATATTTCAATGCTTGACGACAATGTCCCAGCGCTCAGTTGGCGCGATAAACAGCATACTTGAATCGATTTTTCGCGGCAAATCAAACACCAAGCTCCGAAACCGCAATAAATATCGAGTTGACATAGCGCGCAACTTTTAACACGGCTTTCCACCAACAATTCACGCCAGTTTCCTCGACTAACGGCGTTTCATCGTTTCCCATTCACCGGTCATTCGTTGGAACCGCGAGTACACCATAAACTGGAAGCTTTATGGACTGTACCAGCCCCGTAAATCTACGCTTATAGACGGTGCAAACGGGACATTTACCGAAAATCCCATCGGCCCAACCCGTGACAGTCGTGAATTTATATCTAAACGCGACTTCCAAGTTTCTCTTCGTTCGCGTTCGTCGACGTAAATTCGATTTACGACGCGGAGAAAGCAATGATTCGTTTATTAAACGCGACAGCGATGACCACGCATCGAGTGCTATCTCGCGGAGAGCTTTTTACGCTGTTACCTTATCGTTTATTTATTATTTATTTATCCACGACTCTGGCTGCACTTTGATACGAAAATGTATAGAAGGCGAGTGTCACAAGGCGAGTCGTGTTCAACGTTTTGGTATTTGGTTTCAGAGAAATTGGTGTACTTGACGGAACGTGGGTAGTTTGCGTGAGTGAGTTCAAAATAGCGTCCATCTAGTGGCGTAATACAACGAGTTTCGTAGATGCGAAAATCGTAAAAGGATATCAAAAAGTTTCAAACGATGACACAGAGAAACGATAAATGCTATGCAATTTTTTCTCTTAAGATTTACCAATGGTCGAGTACGATCTGATCTTGAAAAACGATTTCTGTTACACGTAAATTAATTACCTTTAGATATTCTGCTTCAACTGTACGTACGAAATTATAGTAAGATCTTGGTAGCGTAATGGATTGATTCCATGGAGAGTACTTGTAGCAACTACGGACTGATTCGGTGTCATTAAGGTTGTATTAGTGGTTAATTGTATAATAATTAGTTCGGCTGTATAATGATGTTATCTGTGCAATAATTATTTCGAGTATTACTATGTATTACCAAACGATTAACCGGATAATAAGTATATTTTCGTTCATAGTAAATTGTATAATTATTACTTACGTCGATCGTTCATCGTGCAGTGATTTCGTTCATCGATAACTTCCTTCGGATTACTCTCGTTGATGATTAATTGGATAGTAACTTCTTTTGTCGATAGTTAATCCCATGAAGGTTACTCGTACCGATGATCAATTACACGTTAATTATTTTTATCGATGTTTTACTTTATAGCGATTACTCATGTCAATGGTTGATTATTTGACAATTAATTACGCGATAATTGATTCGATCGCTAGTCGTACCGTATAACTTTACTAAAGTTTTAAAAAATTGATAACTATCTCGGCAATTTTAATTTCAATTTTAATTTTCATCATTTTTATTACGCAACAAATGTTTCTCGTTTGATCGCGATTCGATTGAATCTCTAATAAGACTTGATCGGCTATTTTTTACAAACCAATGTAACATATATATATTTTTCGTAATCTTTACAAACGTACGATCTTCATTTTGACCTATAGAAATTTCGAAACCTCCATAAATGTTTATACAGCGAGAAAAATTCTCGCTAAGAATTCTACGTTTTAAATGTTTTTATCGCAACTTCCACCCGACAAATTGCAACAATGTGCGGGAATACTATTAACAAATAGTAACAGTGAAAAATTTATCACAATAAATTGTACGAATTTAATATTAAGATATAACAAAGGAAGCTTATTAATTTCTCGAAAAGCAAGGGAGACGTCCCTGAAATCCTTTTAGGGCTGTTTTGCCATCAACCTAAAGCATCGAATGATCGACATACGACAGCCAACTCATTCGAAATTTCGCAGTTGTTGCCATCTCCGTGTCGTTACACGCACACGAACTTAACTCAACGACTCTCTACTCGCAAGAGGCGCAACACATACATCCTCGTACGTACACGCGTTTCCCTGGTCGAATTCATTCCATCGAATCGATCGAATCCATGGAATCGATCGCACGGCAGCTGAAGCGTACACAGGTGAGCCAAGATGCTCGAGAGTAGCCAACAACGCTTGTTAATCCCCAGGACGATTGCTATAGTTATTGGTCACGGTTCGACGAAGAAGCGTCCGCAGGAGTGGGCCTCTTCCTTTCTCTCTTCTTCCATTTCCTCCTGTATCTTCCTCTCTTCCTCTCAACCATCTCACATACGTTTCCGCGATTTTTACTCGGCCCGGTTTTTGTCCTTTTTTCCCCCTTTCATCTCGCTTTATCTCACCGTCCTCTTTCATCCTGCTCGCTTCCTTCGCTCCCGAGACCTACTTAGCCGAGGATCGAGAGAGGCTACTCTCTTGGATCGTTTCCTCTCTCACCTGTGAAACGAGGCCCTGGCAGAGGAGGAACCCAATGACCAGGGGCGTACACCATCTCGAGACCATTCGTGCTCTTCTTAACCGTCTCTGATATATTTTGTCCTACTAAACGCCAACAGGGTAACCATGAATTTCATGAGAAAGTAGATGGTCGCCTCTTATACCCGGCCACTTTCCGTCCAAAGTACAATTACATGGAATAACGCGATACGATGGCCATTGCGTCGTAAATACAATAGTTGCGCTTGGTTTCTCGCGCGACTTTCGTCCACTTCCCCTAATCAGGGAACCTCTCTAAAGTAATTCAACGGAGCCTGATGTACGAAAAATTTCTTTGATTTAGCAAAAATAGACGATTCGTTTGGAGAATCCATCGATAATTGAAAGATAACATTACACATTTACGTTATACCTTGTTCCTAATACCTAATCTAAGCTTTCTCTGTACTACCCTCTTTCAAGTACAGGATCATCGAAGATGTAGAACTGTAAGAAAGAGATCGTTGGAGGTCGCACTGTATATCGCGTTCACGCGCGTGTATCTATGTCGAAATTAAAGCTTTAATTCTACGATCATAGGCATCCCTAAATTCAAAGAATGTCACGGTTGAACCAGTTGATTTGTACCAGTAGCAGCCGGTGTGCTCTGCCGAAAGGAATGTATCCTATGCGTGTACTTGATTCGTTCTCGTTTTATAGTCTTTCTCTTGCTTTTTTCTCCGTTTGTTTGCTTTTTCTTCCTTTTTTTTCCTTTTTTCGATCGGTTTGTTTGATCGTTTTAATTGGGCCTCCGCGGCGAGATGCGATTAACCATGTCGGTGATAAATCAGGATGAGGCTACCAGCGAGTTACCTGGTGGTAATTGGACGGAGTATGGTTACCGGCTTCCTGAATGGTTCGGTGCTTCTGTGTCTTTCGCCGGCTACGATTTGCTCTGTTTTTCGTGTATGGGATTGTCGGAGGGTTTTTGTCGACTGGCACACGAGGTTGATCACTTCGGATGTTTCGGACTGATGTATCGGTGTTCTTTTGTTCGGTTCCGCGATGAATTGGTTTGGGTGGAATCGTGACGAAACGTTCGGTGGATATCTTCGACATTATACGCGTATTTAAGTGATCGATGGATGTATAGTTTCTCCTGCTGTTTCTTCCATATTTGTGCTTCTCCGGGTCCTTTCGATCCACTGTTCTTAACAGTGTACGTTTCGTTCCGACGTTTCACGAACGTAAAAGCTTATAAAACCTCAATTTTTATCCGAATTTTTTTGATCGAGAGATAGATGGAAAATTTCATGCTAGAAAAAAATCTTGTACGTTCGTACATTGTATCGTTCGCTCGTATATCAATCGTGTTATTACCCTTATCGTATTCCTCTAAGCCTTCCTTTGTCGCTCTCTGTACCAGCTATCTTCTCATTTCGAAGTGCTACGATCCTCGTCACATCTTCGATCTCCTCGGCTATCTCGGGAGATCCATCGCTCGAGCCTCGATCGGCCAAAACCTCTCTCGTGTGGACCAAACGATAAATCATTCGTTCCCGCTAATCAGACTGCGGTGCAATTTGTCAAACTAACGAGACGATCGAACGTTGAAAATTCTCATTGACGTTGAAATAAAGCCTCGTCGATTCCATGTAATGGCGATGTTAAGAGGCGCGGCTGATACAGGTATGGCAAGCAGAAACGATACACATAGTGAGAATATAAAATCGGCCAGTGGTTACGACAGTACGTTCGAAGGACTTACAACAATAATCCGTAGACTTACGAGTTTTCGGTCGCCAAAACGCGCTAGACGAACTGATTTTTATTCTATTCTCGCTTTTAGAAAATGCCTTTACGAGAGGAGACTGGTAGATGACCGACAAATCGAAAAAGATCAATATTGGCCAAGAAATGCGATAAATAAGAGGAAAGAGGCGTGGAAATATTACGGAAGATATAATTGCAATCAGAAGTGGCTATTTGACTCGTATCGTATCTCAAACATAATTAGAACGATTCGATAAATTTCAGAAAACATACGTACGCATCTCGTTTCGTTTGAAAGTTATTTAAAGACAAAGTGATAAAATTTCTTCCGTAACACTATGTACACTTGTGAACAGAGATGTACATGTATATACACGTATATTTAGATCAATCTGTACCCGATTTTAAAGCTCTATTCGACAAGCTTGCAATATCGATTCCATCTACTATACAGCGCGAACATCCAGAGAAGAGACTCCTCTCTCGCGGTCGATCCGCTCAGGGAAGAAGGAACCTTTCCGCCGTAATTTCCGTGACCCGAGACCGCCGCCACAAGGTCAGATCGATAAATCACTGTCAGGTTTCAGCGATTCGTCCATTGATAACGGGACGCCGCCAACAAGGAAGGCCTTCTACTGAAAGACGACTAGGACGACGTTTTCAGAGGTTCGCTCGCCGATTGAAACAATTTCGTTCATCTGGACCAATTCTATGGATGGGACCTGTGTTGGCGATGGAATTGTACTGGAAATTGCGTAGCGTAGATTCGTGGATCGTATGAATCATCATTTGGTGAATTCCAAGCAACGAATAGCTTTTACGCTTTGGATCGTTGTTCGTTGACAAGTTTTGTATTATTAAGTTAGTGGAGATTGAAGTCTCATCGTGAAAGAAATTCCAGCAGGTAGATTTTTTCTGTATTGGTTTTAGGAGTTTATGTATGATACGGAATAACGAGCATATAAATAGAGAAAGTCCTTATGCCAAATTCAACTAAATTTCTCTAATCTATGATAGCCTATAAATATCGTAATATTTTATTTGCTGTAATATCGGTAGAATCATGGGCAGAATCGTTTCTACGATTCTTTCCCCGTTCGAGTAACACAACGACAGAATTAATATCGCTTGTATCTTTCGATTGATTTTATTGCCTATCTCCATTTGTCTAAGCTCCGATATATCGTTTAATTCATGCGGAACCCATTTGTATATTTCCTTTACCGCTTCTTATTTAAGTCAAATGACAAATAATGGTAGAATGGCTTACTTGCATTTGAAACGCCATTTCTCTCCCTATTTGTCGTTGATTATTTTTCGTAATTTCTCTTCCAACGTTATTATCGATGACATTTTCCGACCTTCATCTTGGTTCGTTTTATGGTGAAAAATTGACAGCCGTGTGTTTCGCAAGCCAACCCGTCGTGTATTTCATAAACCGACGTTCGACTGTCTTAACATTTACATATATCTTCATCGACACTTTTCATCGAAAGCAACATTTACATTTTACTTAATTATACATTTTATATACGTTTGTATCGAGTTCGTATCTCCAGTATTCTTTATCGAATGCGTATAATATACATCGTACGTAGAATATTAATACGTCAAGCTTAATCTATCACCCGCGTTATATAGAAACGTTAAACGGTCAACTAGATAAATTACCAGGATAGCTGGAGTATCTTTTTCTTCCCTTCGAAAGTTCAAATCCGAAAGGTCTTGACAACGTGTCAACCAAACTACGAATCGAAGGTCCTTCTGTCAGAACGAAATGGGACACGTCAAAAGACCGTAACCTCGTATGAATTCGCGTTGAAACCGCCCACACGGTCCGCCAGCCGTGATGTGTATGATAATATTTCATCGTAATGTCACAACGGGCGAAACCAGACGCACGCTCATAAATAAAGGGAGTCAATGGAAGCTATTCGTGCATGGAACACGCCTATTCGCGTCCTGTCAGCAGCGGCCGGGTCTAACCCATTCAACTCGTGAAACCCGGAGAAACTTACAAAGCTCTCGGTCAAATATTGTGAACGAGAAATATTAAGGAACGTACGAGAGATGAACGTGTGTGTCGTTTTCGCTTTGTTTCTGCAGTCGAGACGACGGTTGCAGCAATTGTTTAAACGTTAGTAGAATTTCGATAATTTGCCACTTATCTTGGGATTATCGGCAAATGTGTCGGATCATTGGATCGTTAAATTCCCTTAATCCGTTGAAATGTTGAAAAAATAGCGAAATTTCAACAATTTTAATCGAGCATCACGAGTAAAGGTAAAATTCTTAATATTTTTAAAACGAATCGATCTTCCGTACGATTTCTAAAAATTCCTCGTCTATAAAAAAAAAAGAGAAAATTTGACAAATTTTAATTAAACACCACAGCTACCAAAAGCAAACAGATTTTTTCCATAAATTATACACTACATAGGCTATAATTTCAACCGAGTTGTTAATATATTGGTTGATGTTGCTATAAACAATCAATTTAAGGAACTCTAAAAATCTCTTAAAAAATGCTATAAAAAAGGTCTAAATTGAACTTGTCGATTAAATTTTTTTATTACTGTTAGCCAATGTTCCGAGAGGTAATGATCCTTCCAGAAAGTTACTGGACATCCCGAGCAGCTTTGAAAAATCGTAAAATAAACTCAGGAAGAACCCGGCAATCATCCTCTCAAAAATATGATAGACACATTTAGGTTAAATCCTATACCATTAACTCTTTCCAAATATAGATTTTTTAATAAGAAGAAATTTTCTGAAACGGACTATGCCTTCGACAAATACTTATATTATACTAATATACTGTATAACGTTTAAAATAAAAATTACGTCAAAATTAATTAACATATATATATACAGAGAGAGAAAGAGAGAATAAATAAAAATCTCTGCTCTATATTTTCAATTTGTTTAATTTTCAACGCGTTAAGCTTCTAAATTACATAAGAGCAGATTAGTGCTACATTCCCTGCGGCGCATTGATAATTTCGAAGAACTATTTACAGCGAGGCATGAGTTATTCTGCTCGAATGGTTCCTTGAATGTATAAGGTTGAAGTTCAAACAAATCGGCTAAAATGACTCGCCGCAGTACCACCAGTCAGCCATCAACGTCTACGCTATAATTGAAAATTATAGTCCGCGCGTATGAGCATTTTGTAGCGGAAGGAATGCACTCTGAGGTAACGCGGGGCATTACCGTTAATGTCTATAATAATATTCAAACTGTTAAATTTTTAATCTACTTACACTTTGTAACTGTGAACCTTATTATCTTCGATTCGAAGTTATTCGCGCGACAAAAAAAGAAAAGAAAAAGAAAAAATGAAACATATATATCGATCGAACAACCTCGATGAACTTTTCCATTGAAGCAATCGAAACTTTTTATTCGGAAAAATTCTATTCATCGTGCGAATGTCATGTTCCTTCGTAGATATCAAACAGAGATACGTTAAATAGCGCAAAACGATAATACGAACCTTTTCAAATTTTTGTATCGACGGGGCTTGAAATTTTTTACTCCGAATAATTCTGTTAATTATATCAAAATGTACGCTTCCTTGTTAATATTAAACATAATTACAATTTACGACAAATATCTTTCGGATTGGTCTGGCATTTGATCGATATAATATCAATGCTCTGTCAATGAAATTTCAAAATGTTTTATATACCGTAATAAATGTTGGAATATTTTCACGAGCCACTCGCGCGACATACTAAAATTCTCCAGTAGAACCACAGAGTGATATTAAAAATTAGAAAATCAAAACAATGTGCCTATCGTCCTCCTATGATCTTGAAACACGAACACGCGAGGGATGTATAGTATAATCATCGACCTTTCCCAACTTTCATCCAGTAGTATACGATCCGTGGAGCTATCGAAGGAAATGTGGTTAGGATAACCACGTCGTGAACTCGGTCAAACGCGCTTCTATTCCGAGCATTCATCTCGACACCAACGCGTGCTCGGGTGTCCGCCAAGACGGCGGTAGAAGGCGGAGGATGGTTCGATGCCCTTCTCGAACCAGTTCGAGAGACGTCAACGAGTCGTCTATGAATTCAGGTATCCCGTTTTTTCTCCGGGGTCCCGTTTCTGCGCTTCCTCGTTCTCTTTTCTGTCGGAACGTCCGCACGAGATGTTCGCGAGACGAAATATCCGTTTCAATAATACACATGGAGCCGGATTTTTACACCTTCGTTATACTTTCAAGCATACTTTTCGAAGGATCTATCCTCATCAAAAACCGATCAAGGAACGGAACGTGTTTCGTGTTGCAGTTATTGAACACAATTTGATAATGTAAACTGATGGGAAAAAATTACAAAAGAACTCTTAGCCCCCTTGCCTTAATCGATTAGGTCTCGTGACTCTTGGAAAGAAACAACGTACTAGCTACGTTCCGCTATATGTTTTATAGCGAAAACGTCTTGAGATGAAGGGTTCTGTATCGCAAAAAAAGGGTTATAAATCTCCTCGCAACAATGAGGCATTACCAACAGCTTTCTCGTCAAACTAGAAGCATCCTCGTGCTCACGGTATTCGATGCTATAAGAATACCGGTGCAGTTATACATAAATCATCCCATTACGTTATCTGTAATCCTGATCTAGGTCCCGAGATACATCTAACACCTCGAGGGGTCGAAACGATCGGGAGTCGCGTGTCGCTATCGTTCACGATACGGTTCTTGCTGTACCAAAGAAATCGAACGGCTGAAACGATCGAAAGACCAGAAAAATGAAAAACCATTCTTTTAATGGCAAAAGATACAAATTCCACATTATGAGAGAGACGTAACCGCTCAAAGAATTCGTTTGAATTGTACTATCGTAAGACAGAGATTACTTCCTCGATTAATTCCTCGTTTTACATCGAGCGTAACAATTGCGATCGCGATGGAGATTTGCCTGCGATTAGATGCAAAAGTTTTCGTTCTCTGAATGCGAATAGAACCACCGAGAGAATTAATATGCCACGAATGGAAAATAATTCTCCGAGTGGAAATAAAATATGAAAAATGAATCTTATCCAACGATTACTTTGTCAACGAATAAGAATAAATTGCGATATTATTTTCCAATTCTTCGCTGTCGAATAAAAATATAGAAATTTTCAAACGTGCCGTTTCATCGGATACAGGTACGTTCGAACGATCTTTTAAAATCTGATATTATTCTAAAGTTGACCTACTCTCACAGGTGGTTTTAAAAGATGACCACCCGAAGAATCAGCGTCTAGTGGTCGGAATATCCAGATCCAGACACTGTCTACGATAATAATCGCACGCTGATTCTCGTGTTACATTTCAGCAGATTCAATTTCTTCGCTACACAGTAATAATACAGGATTATTACTATTCTTAGATGTTCATAAATATTCCATCCGACCATTACACATTTTGCATATTTTCGATATTTCTCTATGTTATACGCGTTGAGATTTTCCAAAAATGCTTAAACATCGACACGACCCGATTGATCGTAATACTTCAGAATCAGAAAAGCGCGTTGCGACTTGTCCTGAACTTTAGAATCGCCCTGTACATCGAACGCGATCCGATGATCGTCGTTTCATTCCCAAAGTACCTGTAATATACATTCACGATCGAGATACGACGTTAAATCATCCACTTGCTACAAAGTTTCATCGACGAATTCCTATCGAGTTCAATAATTGGCTATAATTAATGGTGATGCAGGGATTCGCGAGGTATTTCATGACGCAAGTGCTCGATCGAAAGGTCAAAATCTCGATCTTGCATCCGTAAGAAGACGGCATTGTTCTAACGGCAAGATGTAACGCGAATTAAATTAAAAGAGCACTACAGTTATGCGTCTACTTTTATTCATAATTAAAATATGTACTAGGAATCGGCACGCTTGTGGAAAAATGAGATGAATTTGCCCGCAAATTTCCTTCGTTCTTCCTCGATAGAAGAGTAAACCGCTTCGGAGTTTCCTTCATAATTTAGTTCTTCGTGAAATTCCACGCATAGATACGTATGCATACGTATGCATGCTCCTCGTTGTTCCACATTTGGCATAGCTAAATTTCCAGATTAGAATCTAAATTCTCTAGCATCGAACGTTTTACATAATTCTACGTCTACGATATCCGTTTCAGAACGAAGTGACGCCGTATGTAATTGGATACACAGTGAAACTCGCGTTAATCCTTCCGCTTTTTATATTCGCCACGCAAAGTTCTGCTATACAAGGTGTGTAAAATTAAAATACGCAAATTTTTAATTTCCCTCTTTTTACATTGTTACCTTTAACTGTTGCAGCATTTTTTGAGCGAATGATATTCTCGAAAGTAAAGATTCCGGTATCAGATAGAACAAAGTATTTCGTTGAACTCTTGTGAAATTTAATATCCGCGAATAAAATCGTTATAAGATCGTTATTTCCATATATTACCTATCTTCTTTTTATTGGCTAGACATTTCAATTTCGAAACAA
This sequence comes from Bombus pascuorum, assembly GCF_905332965.1. Classification (NCBI taxonomy): domain Eukaryota; kingdom Metazoa; phylum Arthropoda; class Insecta; order Hymenoptera; family Apidae; genus Bombus; species Bombus pascuorum. The sequence continues at coordinate 14,496,042 of NC_083494.1, read as the reverse complement.
ATTTTATTCCGACATTTATTATGAAACAATTTAGAACATCGTTCTCGCATCGTAATTACCTTTCCGAGGAACGAAAGCATTGATATCCTAAGCCATTTCCTTTACACACCATATATATTATCCATATTATCCTATCTTCTTCGCTTCGCGTTTCAACCGATCGACTATTCGACTTTCTTGCATGACGCGAGCTATTAGAACGATACTTTAATAACACATAATAAACCCTTTCTTTTGGTTGGCAAATTCGACGAAACGATTTGAAGAACGCTATTTGCAATTTAGATCGAAACTTATTGTTACACCGAAATTCGTTTTGCCTGGTGGTTCGTCGAGTCTCTTCGTCGGTCGAGAAACGAATCGCTTAGTAGTACGTGCGCCTTTATTATTTTACGTTCTACCCGGTTAATTTTGTCTCGCGACAGTGAACACGCGGAATGATTAGAGTTCGTGTGAATTTTCTCCATCTATTGTTTAAAGACCCGATATCGGAATATCGAGATTCGTGCTCGTGCTGCTTCGATTCCAATCGTATCGTGGCTGGTTCTGCTATTTGATTTTTATATCGGTATTTGCGTTATCTTGCTGTCTAGTCTCGAAATTCACTGAATTTCTTTTCTTCCATCTTGAAACTACCAAATACGTATACAGTCGAGGGAGGTTGATTATACAGGACTGTGCAAAGATAGCGGTACAGTGAGAGTATGATAATTTCACGCGTAGAGGATAAGATATTCGAGTAATTTCAAAATTGACAATTTTCAAAGTGTGTCGCTCTTTCAACAAACCAAGCATATAGAGTTAGTTGACAGGCGCATAATACTGCAACGTTTATTACGGAAGTAATTAACGTTTCAAAATGTGAAAAGAAAATCGTACACTTAATAACATCGTAGACATTTCCAACTAGAATGCAAAACGTATGACAACTTGTCAAAGAAACGTGTGCGACTTTGTATAAATTACTAAAAGAGCAATTAAAACGTTGATTAATTACCGAGTACACATAAATGGGCCAGTTCGAGCCTTTGAACGATTGGCAATTGCGGAAAAATATCACAAGGCAAGATTAACTTACTCACAAGTGGTGCACAAGTAGATACAAATCTATTAACATAATTACACGTTTCACCAAAGTGTATGCTCTTAATGTACACTGTTTTGCATGTTTAAAAGTAATTCGTTTTTTCCCCTTTACTTTTCTCCCGCGTAAATACCTTAACTCTGCCCTATCGGAACTGGCACGCTGCATGAATTAGTGGAAATGTTACTCTAAAGTACATTGTAGAACGAAGCGCGAAGAATATAGCGAAAGAAGGCGATGATTCAAATTTTCGATTCTTTATTTTCAAAGAAATTTCACGAATTCCAAAGCGAAACTGTTTTCTACTGAAACCAGAATCTCTACAACCGTCGAATTAAAAAATAAAATCGAGAAAGATGCGCTCGTTTTACGAAAAGTGTGTAAACGCTTGATCTCTTTATTCCATGGCAAATTCAAACATAGCAAGTTCCACTTTCTAATCGATAATTCGTTATTAATTCGTATCCTCTGGTCAAATTCAAATACTCTTCATCTAACAAGTAGTTTAAATACATAGTCTCCTTATTAAGGAAGGCAGTAAATTCTGTTCTCGATCAGTAAGTCCCCGTTAATTTGTACATCGAGATCCGATTTAAATATCGTTTCTACACGTCGATCAAAATGTGACCTACCAAATAGTATTAGTGCAAATGGACCAAAGTGTCCGGATACTTATGAGCAGTACGGTCGGCACACAGAGGAGCCGGTAGACAACTGTAAAATACACCCAATCCCGAAGGCCGTCCACCTTACGCTTATACCGGGTGTCCTGTGTAACCGGTCTCGTTCCGGTCCCCGGCGATCGTTATCGAATAAACGTTAACGTCTTTACGTAACGCCGGTGAGCCGCGTTGTACACGCGTTCTATTTTGACTGACACCGGTTCTCTCGTTCTCATGCTACCGATCAGACGAAAATCAATCCGCGACCGAGAAATCGCCAACCTTTACGCGAACCAAAGCGTTTCGCAACACGTCACGGCTATTATATTAATTTTAATTATCGCGAGGATTTGATTGTTCAGGCGATGGTCGATGACTAGAAAATCATCGCCAGCTACAGTACAAGTTTGATTACACGAACTAACCGGATGATCACACGGAGGATTTTATATCCTTTATGCGATATTTAATATCTTTCTACCAGATTATTTAAATACGACGTTTAATTATAAAACTTAATTAATCGACGCAATTCTGTTTGTAATCTTTCTACCACTAGCCTACCGCTTGCATTTTGCTTAGAAATTCAAAATGCCAAATAAAACGAAAACATTATCGAGAAGGCGAGAAACGATCCATAAATCTTACAGAACAACCTGCCGGCACGATAGCCGTCTAGTTAGTAACTCTGCAAAAGGAAGACGGGCGTATTAAAATAAAAGAAAACTTTTCTATATTTCCAAATGTAAACGAAAATGCGTTAAAAGTTCAGAATATTTCACGAAGCCTCCGTTCTCTTAAAAAAAAAAAAACCCAAAGTTCACCTAGTTTTAGAGAACTATTTACCGAAGCCCTCTTAAAACCTTCGCTTTCACTTTTACTTCGCAGCACGCGAAAAAATCCTAGCTTCGACGATAAATCTCAACGCGAGGAGCGGTCGCGTGGCTCTTACATTTTCATCTGTGCGATGCGTCGCGACCCATAAAAACGTCTAAGGGCACGCGTCTACCATCGAACTAATCGATCAACCTCCGACATGCCTGTCCATCCTCTTTCTTCTCTCTTCCTTCCTTTTTCCCCCTTTTCTTTTCCTAAGATCCACTCGTCCGTGGCTTGTACACGCTCGGCGAGATATCGATGGCCGCACAATGCCTCTTAGAAAGTGTGTCAGTGGTGTACGTTTCAATTCTCTACCGAAGATTTTTCGCAGCGAGCGTTGCACACACGGTGGAACAGGTGATTAATAGCGCTGCTTGTTTCAACGGTAACGAGCATCGAACGAGACGCAATGCGTGGCCGAGACGTAATCGATTTCCAAAGCAGATACCAGGATCCTGCTCCCCCGCTGTAAACCTTGAATATTCGTTCGACGGTTGGGGACACGGACCGTGCGCGTTGCTTTCCTGCTAGACACGGATGAAAATGTCGGTCGTGGGAAGCTTCTGTAACAGGATCGTTCTTTCGTTCGGTCGCTCGAGATTTTCCTTTTTTACCACTGTCTTCCTGCGCATGGTCTTGCGACCTGGCTACACTCGCTTTGAAGCCGTTCGTTCGTGGAAGGAAGAAAGTTTTTCCGACTGTGAGACAGAAGCGTAGGGAAAGGTGTGATCGTTGGTCTTGTTCGAGCATTCGTTCGATCGCAATTCTCGGACGATTGGATCGACAACAATTCGTGTTAGATTACTAAAATCTAGCGTACGTAATTCTATTTCGCGTTTCTCCGTCTTAATCAACGATATTTCTTTCGTTGGTGCAACTACAAGTGGAAGTAATCCCTGACAAGTCCGTACAAATTCGTCTGACAATGACGTTCCGCTTTCCCTTATGCGCTCTAGCCGTCTTTTCCTTCCGAACGCTTCGTTCCTTCCAGTCAATCGTACTGCGTCTTGCTACACCTTGTTCCAACTTCTGACGTGTGCATTATCTTGAAAGGTATCGACACTGCCACGTAGAAAGCGTCGATTCTCGCCTGAAAACTGTTCGTGTACTCTTGACGGTGTTTGTCTTGTCGGTTAGAAATCTGTTTGTACAAAAATTAAAGCTCCTAATCTAACGATCATGGAAGTTGCGCTTGTATAACTTCGAATGCTCACATTGATAAGTACATTCTATCATATATTTATCATTGTATCGATTTCACACCAAAGCACGAATTAAATCGGAGAGTTATTTAATTATTTTTCATTTCTTAGAGGACACCTTATCGTTCGATATTCCATTTTAAAAATATTCTAATTGTATGATAAATATTATAATTGTAATCGCGAATGTAACATATGTTAGAATCTTCTCTGGAAAGACCGTACCCTTTCGAGATTCTGGGCTAAATGCTGTGCAGTCGTAGACAGTTTACACGATGCCTCTTGTTCTTTGGCAACGTGACGTCGAGTCGCTTGCCCTAAGTAAACTATCTCGATTGTATCATCGACACCTCGGTAGCTCGGCGACTCCAGGTCGCCTCGACTTTCCAAACATTCGCTCAAGCGCTTTGCCGAGGTCTTTATCGAGCCCTAGGCTCAGTCATCGATTACGGTAAACCTAATAAGCTCTTAAACCTAAGCTCTTCTATCCGTCGCTATATCGTCGCGAAGACGCGATACGTTGCCGTTAACGTATATATAACTACGATACTAGTAAGCGTCTAAATACTAGTAATTAAGGTGTATCATTATTCGTGATGTACGCGTGTCTCGGAAACGCAGAATATACTGGATGTATATGTGACGACAGGGGCATCGAACGTATTAAAAAGAACGAAACTGACGTCCGTAAGATATCGGGTGTTAAAGATACGTTTTAGTCACGAATATATACTACCTGTGAGGCGAATAGGCCGTGATAGTTGTAATTGCCGATGCTGCTAGTGTGTAGTAGATGTCGCTACTGGGATACTGCTGTATTTCTTCTAATTTAGATGCGTGGAAGAAAAATCGAACTCCGTCGCCGGGATTTTTTGAACCCGGGTTCCGAACGTTCGTAACCTAAAGCGCTAACCACTGCGTTGCCGTCGTCCGACACTAGTTAGTGTCGAGTGGTAGTATTTTTGCTATCGAGTGCCGCCACAGTACCCTCTTACCGATGATAACGTTTCTTCTATGTGTTGTAAAGGCGTCAGAAGTTTGTCGTATGACTTTGTTCGTTGTTTCCGTGTGCGTTTGCGAGAGAGTTCGGCATCTGCGGATTTGACTTTTCGCAACGGGGTAAAGCGACGATCGCTTGTTGTCAAACCCGTGCAGATGTTGCGCAAAGTCTTCGATGTGGCCGCGGATGCCTGTCAGTAGGATGCGGGCGTTTTAGCGTCGGTCGCCCCGGGGTCGTAGTAGGCTTCCGTTTCCACACTCTTAGGTTCGCGGTGATAGAAGTCTCCTCGGGTAGCGCTATCACGGTCACCAATTTGAGGCGAATAGGCAGTGATAGTTGTAGTTTGCCGATGCTGCTAGTGTGTGGATGTCGCTGCTGGGGTACTGCTGTATTTTTCTTCTAATTTAGATGCGTGGAAGAAAAATCGGACTCCGGTCGCCGGATTTGAACCCGGGTTCCGAACGTTCGTAAACCTAAGGCGCTAACCACTGCGCTGCCTTCGTCCGACACTATTTAGTGTCGTGTGGTAGTATTTTTGCTGTCGAGTGTCGCCACACCTGATACTTTGACACTATACGCAGGTATAACAAGTGAAAGGATACGGGATACAGTACGACTATCGAGTTAATTGGTTATCGATATCATTGCACTAATAGAATTCAACCAAACATCTAATATTATCGACTGATGTTTTTCTGGACGACGTACAAATGGGACTCAACCTCTCCGATTTCCACTGATTTTTACATTTTTTTAATATGCGGTGGATCGCATTATTCCGAACAACTGTCTCCTATACGTGTTACCGTCGATCGACCTTAGTTTCTCAGAGATTTGTGAAAAACTGTCGCTGCTTCTACTACAGAGAAGAATCCTACGTAGAAATGTTCGCGTCTGTATTTGGTTCCCACTGTCGAATAAAACGATCCGATGAAAATTTTCTGATTATACAGACAAACGCGAGTGGAAGGAGCTTGGGTATCCGAGACGAAGGTTCGGCTACACGTGCATACGCGAGACAGCCTCTCGGTGATCGGATTGAAAAATCTAACCCAAACCCGAAACCTAATAAATACATCGACGATATTCACATTAAATTGAGTTGTAACAGACGTTTCTTGCGGGCTTGCGTATACAGTTGTGCGCGGGGTCTTTAAGCTCGGCCGACTCTCGACTTTAGAAGCGGAAGATAAGATCGAAATCGGAGAGGTTCGAGTCTATCTGGACATTTACCTGTTTCCCTTTATATTGGTATCTCTGGCAATTAGTATATATTCGACGATAAGTTTACATATTTAAAATTATTGGTCTCTGTTACTACGTATTATTAACAGGATAACGTCACGATACTTTACGAGGCTTTGTAATTTACGATGAGACAAATATCCATAAAAGGAACATCGATACCTTTCACAAAAATATATATTTCTAATTATCTCTTCTAATCATCTTGTCAGCATCGTACTTTGTTATTTCTATCCACTCTCGAACAATTATCCATATCTTCGAATATGATACAAAATCCTTTACGACGATCGTAATTTATCTTTCGCGCGTAAAACTGACGAACTAATCACGAGTCAACCAGGCACTAATTTTCTACCGGTCATAGGTCAACGATAAACCAACTTCCACGATATAAATTTTAATTGATCACATAACTATCTGGACGAAAAAGGGCAAGGAAATTTTCCTTGCGATAATTTTGCCTTTTACGAGGCCATTGTTATATTTTACACGACTTGGAGAGTAAGATGAAACGCTGCTCGTAATTCCTAAGATCGATTTCACTTATTTCATCATTATCTATTCTTCCATTGAAAGTGTAATTGGATCGAAAATAAAGAAAACAATTTTTCTGGACTACAGATTCCCCCAAAATAAGAAAGTAACAGGTTGCGAAGAAAAATATCGAGGTAGTTAATAGTACAAGTACCGTACTGTCACCGCGTTAACAGACTTAACATATATTTCGACACCGGGATTAGGAGTTCGAGGAACAAGACAAGCAACGTCTCGTGGCTATTTATAATGTTTGACAAGCGGCGGTAGATAAGTAAAGCGGCTTGTACGAACCGCTGTTTACGCCCTGTAATTGCGAAAATTTTACGCTGCTGTCGGCACCCGTAATGAATGGACCGGGCTGTTGTAACGCGGCTCGGTGACGAGGGAATAATGGAATTCGGTTGATTCCCCGAAAGAACACAGCGACGAGGATTCTGTCGAAATACGATGCTACGTCTTTTTATAAAGCCAAGATCGATACGTCTATTCGACGCGTCTCTCCTTTCGATTACTATCAGGCGTACCCGTCTAGAAGAAATTGCGATAAAAATCATAGATCTAATTGCAGAAGCTAGGCGTCCACGATCGACCATTTCCATGGCTCTCGCCAATCTCTCGATAAATCGTTGATCCCGATTTCGTCGTAGAAACCCTCTGGTACGCGTCCATTGACACCGTAACATTCAAATCGGAGCAATCGACAAAAATGTTGATTAATCCCAGCCAATTACGTCCGTTTCAACCATCTCGCCAATTACGCGCGCACGTATCTTCGACAGCGATAAAAAATAGCGAAACAGCCCGCGGTAACCTGGCATCGATTCAATAACCCGTGCCGATCCTGACGTAAAATGAACGACGACGTATTGAACGTAAAATGACCGTGTAATAAAGTTTAACGACGATCTCGTTAGTGGGAAAGGAACACAGGCACAAGTTGACCAAAGCCGTGTGTGCCGCGATGTTGAAAAAAGAATTAAGAGGCGAATGGTTGCGAAAGGATCGACTGACAAATGATCCCTCGGCCGCTTTGGATGAAGAAGGATGGAACGAAAACGAAGGCGTGCACGATGGGTTGGTTCGCACAATTGAATTAATTATCGCGGCAGGGCGAGGAATGATCGAGCCAGATTTCACCGTCCTGTCCTATTAAGATACTAAATCACGCTGTACCGAGGGCTACACGAAACTCGCATTAACGCTCATAACGGGCCATAAATCTGTAAGGATCCGTCAAAAGTTTGTAAGAGGCGCAGCCGCGATATGTAACGATCGTCGAAAATTTTATTTGTAACAGACGTGATTTGTGCGGTTAAGGGGAACACACGACCAAGTATTATGGAGAAAAACGGTACTAGGTAGGTCTCGAAGGCGGATTCTTCCATTTGGAGAAATATCCTTTCAGAAGGGATATGTAAACTGTACGTTATTCGAGCAAGTGTTTTAAAACATGAAACTTGTTTTGTTTCGAGGGAATTTTTTGCGACGATGAAGAATCTTATTTAGGTAGACGAGCCTTTGAGATTTCAAGGTGATTTTAGTTTTCTTAAACGAAACTATACACTTTTTCATACGCTATTCGATGCATTTTTTAATTCTCTACAGAAGAGTAGTATTGCTCTTATAATTCTATATTATAAATTGATCGTATGGAAGACGATGACAATATGTACGCATAAAGGCATTGCGTTATCCATCCCACTTCTTGGAAATACAAAAAGGGCTCCAAAAAGTGGACATTATGTTGCAAATTAACCGGTTAGCTGTTTTTCACGAGTATACTCGCCATGCGTGAAAAGTAGTTACAATTTGCCGTTTAAATTGCAATTTTAGTGAAAACTAAAACATATTCGTAGACTTTAAGATATTTTGAATATTTGATGGTCAGGACGAAATAAAACCAACAAATAAAAAAATATAAATAACGAACAATGCGACACATTTTAGGTATACACTTTTCAAAGAGATCGCGACAGCTAACCGGTTAATACAAATATATTCTTATCAAAGACAACTTGATTGGCTTCGTGATGGAATTTTATAAAGATTTTTAGGAGACTCGTGGTGTTGGCAAAGTATCAATCAATATTTCGAAACACCGTGGTAACGAATCGTCCCTAAACGTCCGTAACGCACCAACCTTCGCACAACTGTGTTACATATAAAACAATTTTCTAGCCAAGTTTCCATTTTCTAAACTACATTTACAAAAATACGAATTTGCATAAATATGTGCGGTGCACCCATAAGTATGCGTACACCATGGTCCGGCATTTCCGTTCACGCTATGACAACGCCATACTACGGCACGATCGATCGATCGAACATGACCGGTCGTTGAGTGTCGACCGAGTGCGTACGCAAACACTGTCGCGTTATGAGCCTCCAATTTGTCCCGATTGCGAGACTCGTTAGCATACCTGGCTCCCGATAAATTTCAAGCCACTGCGAAATCCCACACATGGACCACCTCCCGTGCGTGTCAAGCTGCGAGTAGATCGGATTACGCGTTAGACTGTTTGCGAGCTAGCCCTCGATTTATCTCTGCATCGATACGCGTAATTGTCTTCGATCGCAATACCGGAGTTGCTTAAACGCTCGTTCAGTGGATATTCAGAAAGAAACAAAGGTTCGATGCCAGATTCGAAAGGCTGCGCTGTGTTCGATTTGCTACCGAGGCGAGAGTGGGTGGATGTACACCAAACCTGTGTTCTTTCCATCGTTTACCATACGGTCTTGATTTTCTAATGTTTTTTCTTCTTCTTTGCTTTCTTTTTCTTTTTTAAACATATGCATATGCGCGATCTATCGTTCAATGATACTCCGATTATGGCAGTTCAGATTGGATTGAACGTGAATACACTCGATGGTGTACCACGGTAACATTGTCCAGCTGATATGGATAAATTTGAAGGATAGTTGCAGAAAACGTCCACACGTTCTTCGAAAATGTCCAGGAGATCCGTGAGCAGGTTGTCGGTGTGATTTTTCGGTCGTTGTTAATAATATTTGTCGGGCGATTTGCCTTCTCTTACGGAAGGAATGTCGATTTTTGAAGAACAAGCGAAAAGAAAAATATAAGATAGAGTGGGACAAAATAGAAACAAAAATGTATAACGAGGAAATAAGAGGCTGGATGAAGAGGCACGAACAACTGGCAATTAAGGCACGTGCTAAACAATAAACGCTTTATAGTTGGCGATGAACTTGTAGAATCTCGTATTTCTTCGTGACGCTGGCAACTGTCAATAAGTAGGTGAAATTCAACCATCATCGATGACTAAGCGATATTGCTTGAAAACGAAACACTCCCTTTTTAAGAAAGTGATTGGACATTACTATTCGATCTAGTTGGTATTCAGATAAAATAAACAGATACGAGAATGGAAGAAGAAGGGGCAAAGTGAATACGCTCGTTAACTTCGTTTATCTTGACAACGTAATCGACTTTCTTGCCATATTTTTGTTGTTAACGAGCGTTGAGAAACCAGCAGATACTTAACGTCGATATTTAATTGAAATACGATATTTAATAGAGATTTCCAAGTTTTATTCGAACATCCAATAAGTGATAATTTATAAGCGGTAATTTTAAAGCGATCGATGATAATTTGATCGTAATACGACGATAAAAGCGTTTTCTTTCTACTGGGTAAAACTATCTGCAATCTGTCTGATGAAAAATTTCGATCGAGAGATCACTTTGCAAACGAAATTGTCTATCGTGAGATAATTTGATAATTTCAAAGTGATCTTTGTAATTTGACCACTCGCTATAAAACGATACAAAACTATAATACGTTTAATAATATTTTTCTTACAGGTTTCTCACGTTCGACCAAAAAATACGTACTAGAAATTCGAATATAATCAAAAGCAACGAAATATGACATACTCTTCTTCGTATCTTGCCGTCGTATTTTCTCTTTTACCGATTTTTCAAAGTTTCAAGCGACGCGATGGAAATATCTGACATTTGCAAACAGAAACGAGGAAACGAGGAAACGACGAAACTTTCTATCGCGGCCGACGGTCCAACAAAGTAAAAGTACAAGTTGCAGCTAACAAGATGAACAAGTTAACAAGCCTACCCCACGCAGTGCAATAAAGAAAACCGCAAATAGGCTCTCATAAATCGAAAGAAACGGCGTAAGAAAGAATGGTGGGTGTTTTAGACTCACTCAGCTATGTTATTCGTTTCGTTCTTAAGGCTCTTGAGGCTCGAGGTTCGCTTCGTCCAAGCTGCGTGTATGCGTGAACAGAGACCGTGCTCATTATTCCTGGCAAACATGCAACACCGAAACGGGCACCTTCCCGTTTCTAGAATATCTCTCCTTAGCTACGTATAAACAGGGGAAATCAATCTGTAAATCAATTAGAATTAAATCCCTGATTCCGAGATTTATGTCGTTGCTTCGAAGTCTATACGCTAGTATGCATAGAATCGACCTTAATTTCTCAGTCCAAGTTTTCCTTTAGATTAAAAACCGATAGCTTCCAACTTCGATTCGGCATACGATAACACAGCTCGAGTAATTGCACGACTAGTCGGCTGCTCGATATTGTAACGATGTAACGTTTCTTTGATCCTAGATACGTAGGGTGTTTCTGAACAAGTAGAAAATATTTGCAAGATATTTGACGGGTCATTCTGAAGCAAATCGTTATAAAAAATGTTAGGATTTCAATTCCAATAGTTAAATACTGAGAGATATAGATTTAGCCGTACTACTACTCATAGTAGCTACTTATAAATTTCGACTACTGTCCAAAAATGTATATAATATATCGATTTTCTTCAATTTTTGATGTTCTTTGAAGTTACGTAGCCCTGTATTTATCGTTAGAATCAGAAAACGTTGGTAAAAAGCTTGGCTCACGCGCCGAAGCAAAGAAAGAAACTTAAATAGGTTCGATCATAATCAATCAGAGATACGGAGCAATCCGTGAACATTCATACCTTAGCGAACATAATTTATACCGCTTGTCAGCCTTGTTTCTATCAACAACTTGTAATTCCAGTCGGTATGCATTTACAGTCCTCGTCTACTTATACGCGAAATCTCTCTCTCTCTCTCCTCCTTCCAATACAAAGCCAACTTTACGGATCAATAAAAGACACGGCTCCAGCGCGATTCCTCGTCAATCCCAAACTTCATTGTATCGCCAACTTCTCGGGCGCATTCGAGGGGAAAAACAAGAGTCGATAGAGCGCGAGAAAAACGCGATCGTAAAAGAACCAACGGTGGGCAACGCATGATTAACTTTTTGCGCCGCTTCCACGCGGCTATTCTCGATCTCGACGTAAACGCAATTATCCACCTACCTACTTTAGGTGGCAACAGGCGTCGCGGAGCGCATAAATATCCTGTTCACGGAAAAATCGGCTAGCGTGATGCATGTCGACCAGTGCGAACGATCTGAAACGGGGCTCGAACGTGGCGTGGACCAATCGCGAGGCGAACGAGACACGCGTGCTTTATGCACGTCCCGAGTCAGCAGAAGGACAACACGCCGAAAGGGTACATACTACACTACTACATACGGTTGCCGTGACTGCGTTATTAACGATATTCCACGGAACACCGGCTCCTGATAAAATATTATGCTAATCCGTGACAACGCGAGCACCGTTTATTTTACAGCTAAATACGCTGCACTGATAGGTGCAACTGGATGAAAGGTGTCGGAATACAGTGGTGCTTGCTACTGGTGAACGATTTCTGGGTACAAGAAACAGCTGTTGCGATTCTTTCATCTCCAAGACTCCTTCCACTTATCATTAGAATAGCGTAGGATATTCCGCAAAGTCATAAATACCAGGCGCATCGCAAATCCAACGACTTCAACCAGTTGGCTGGTTTTAACGAAACCAAGAAATGGCAATATTTTGCGTCACGACGAGTCCTGTCGGTAATAAGATTAAGAGAAAATAAAACAGTCGTTTCGTTGCAACTTAATTCTATATTACAACAGCCACGCATACTCCGCGTTTGACGAATATATTCGTCGCCGCTTAATTTTATCGCGGCACACTTTAGACACGTACTTTTAGTTTTAGGTAAAGAGTTCGCAACGGCTAGCTGGTTAAACACTGGCCTAATTACAGCAACGGTAGATAATCTTTCAATCAACGATGTTTCGTATCGAGCCTTATCGTCCACCAGACACTGCGAGTTTTTATACAAATTCGTATTTTTGCGAATACGATCGAAGAAATAACAGACAATCGTGCTATTTATTAAATGTTACGAGTTACGCTATATTTTTGGTTCGCTTCTGCTGGTTATACGTATTTCGTGTATCTCTGTGCCTTCAAATTTCCACTAATCGCATAAAAATCCGCAATCTACTTATTACTAACGCGCGGCGGGTTCCAAGAACAACCGATGTCGCAATAATTGTACGGAATGTCGACTTCCAGCGGCTACAAGCTGTAATAAGCGGCACTCGCGTATTTAGCAAGCTGTCGCGTAAATTATGTTACACGTTGAGCCGCTAAATTACCGAAAGGTCAAGGGTTGAACGATCACTGGTTTACGATAAAGTCTCTTGACCGCGGTTCCACGAGTTATCCACGGTACATTTAATAGTTGCCAGAGCTTTTCTTGGTGATCCTGCTGTTCGTCGTGTTCTTCTTTATGATATTTCGTCAAGAATCGAACGAAACTGATCGTTTATTGGACTATTAGACAAATAATAAAAGATTCGCGAATAATCGTCCTCGTCTATCCCAAAAGATTTTAACCTTTGACACATATCGTGTTCGCACTGTATCAGTCCAAACCGTTTTTCGATTTATCGGATATTTTCGGTTGAATGTTGGAGATTGGTTGGAGACAAAGAAGAAGTGATTTTTAAGGAGAGCCGGTGATCTTAAAGCGAAGAATTAAGAACCGCTGCGCTATTACATTCGGAGAACCCAATCGAGGATTAAATGGTTGCAACGTTACATCGTTTGGAAGGGAAACGCGTTTAAAGGAAACATTTTTATACATTATCCGACTCTGGTAAATGGCTGCAACGTTGCACAAGGTTTACTCGGGGATGTACTACAACGCCCCAGATACAAGGTTGCAAAAGACGTTAGTCAGAGGAGCGACCACGGCTGCACCCATTGCAGCGGCTGTGCATAACCACAGACAACGTCTTGGGTTGCAATTACGATCCAGCCATCGATTTGATTTTTTGCACGTTCGTCCATCCGTGAGAGTCGAACCGATCCCGACCGTCTAACCATTCATCATCGAAATACATCCAACGATCGCGCCACGTTCGTTCTTGAATCTTCACTTTCGACAAAAATACATATAGAATCGCTTGATGTCTCAAATTCTGCGGAAAGAACTTGTACTATAATTAACGACGGGTTCGAGCACGTAACGAGAAGGTCGCAACGTTCTAAAATATCATCGTCTCCAACTTGTAAAATAACCAGCATCGAACACCAGACATCGTTCCGTACATTTTTCCTTATTTTCATGCCTAGAATCGATCCCATCGTCATATTTTCTGGTATCCCGTACCTACAGATCAATCTCGGATATCAATCGAGATTTCGATCCGAGATTTCAGGCTGACGATGTCACCGGGCAACGGTGCATTTTCACGGAAGAGGATACAAAACCGGTAAACGAGGGCAAATTGCGGCTTATCAGGTATCGAATGATAATTTTACGAGCGTTCGTGCCGAATTCTCGGGTTCGATCGGTCCGATGCTCTTGTTTGATATACGAGACGATTAAGGACGATCGATCGTATCTGCGAAATTGGAAACTCCGATTGCACGCCCGGAAGATGTTTTCCTCTGGCCGATTTTTCAATACTTTGTATATGTTTGCGGTCTCGTGATGGAATTCGAGAATCTCCGAGGAGATTGTTCCGGAAAGATGGATAAGGAGGTGAAGAAAGGAGTCGCTTTAGCGAGATCTATAGATTTTAAAGAGAATGCTTGATTTTTAAGCCTTTGTTTCCTGGCGATCAAAGTATCGTCAAAGTAACGAAAGACAGTGTCATTGTTATTACTTGCGACCAGGGTCGAGAACTTGAAAACTTTGGAAAAATTAAATTCCAGAGAAGAGAATCGTCATCTTCCAAAAAGAATCGTCCAATTGTTATATCTCGATCTTGCCCTTATTTCGTCGCAAAGCGAAGAAAAAAGAACGTATAACGCTTTAGGAAGATTTTTAACGCAAATCCACGAAACTTTCTTTCCATATTTTGTCCAAACTGGACGTTTCTTTTAACGAACGCGTCTTTTAACGTTAGAAAAATATAATTGGCTCGAAAATAGCCGAAAGAGCGATCTTAAGTTCCTGTACATCGAATGCATCTGTTGATGGAATCTACGCGCGTAAAGTGGCCATAATCGCGTTCGAAAATTTATACCTTGCGGTGGCCGTAATTGCTGACCGAAAAAGCCAACGGTCCAAAAGCGATCCTCTCCGCGAGTAATTGCACGTTCTCCGGTTACGGCTAAATCATCAAGCGTCAGATCGAATTTTACGGTTCAATCGAACCGGAAATGGGCAGGACACGTTCCCAACGATGGTGACACTATCGCGCGTTCGTCGATCGGCGATTCGCACGTCGCGTGTGCATCGAACCTCGGTTCTCTCGATCCCTCCCGATGCAAACAGAGTTTCTCGTCCCGTTGCTGGGACGAGGTTTCAGCAATGGCCAGGAAATTTGACACGTCGCATCGCATCGCATCGTGTCGCGTCGCCGGCGATGATCGCCCGGCAGGGGACTCCCGAGAAGCGTTCTGCGGTGATCTCGCCCGTGTCTTTTTGCATCCTTCTTGCGCCTATCTTCATCGCGATTCATCGTACGCGTCCATCCAGATGATTTTTATCAAAAACGAAACGGTGGACTATTAGTAGACTGCGAATTTTCATGCAAATTCATAGTATTTCGTGGATATAATTTGTTTTATTCCTACAAAGTAGACCATACGTAATTCGATAAAATAATAGAAATAATAGAAAATTTCCTTATAAAACGAAAGAAACTTTTGGGACAATCTAATGATAACGAATATCGTTATCGAATATTAATCTTACACTGATAATTTCAATCGAAACAATCTCGAGGAACAGAAACGACAGAGTTTCTCGAGCAAGCTGACGAATCAACTCGATAAATTGTCTCGATAGACAAACCTAATAAATCGATCTAACAAATTAAACGTCAAATAACGGGATTTCGATCGACTAAAGAAAGATTGAGATATTATAAATCAATAGCAAGGTGTTTTATTTGCACGACAAAGACACATGTTCCAAGTTCTAAAAACTGATCGGGAAACGGATTCACGAGATCGTGCGAGGCAGCGAAACGGGGCAAGTTTAAATAAAACTCGAGATTTTACGAGACTCTATAAGAGAGAAAGTCGAATTACCGTGTAAAGTCATTCAGAGGTCAGTGATTCTGAGACTCCCAAAGTGTTGCCATAAAATGCAGACTCGTAGGTTTCCTGAAGCAATTCGTCTTGAACGAACGATACTGAAATCTTTTTCATTAACCAACGGCTAAAAGATATCCGACCATTTCTTTATTTCCATCGGCCGCAATTCTCTGTGAAAAACACGCGCCATTATTTGACCATCTGCAAATATAGCGCAAAACAAGAGGAAAATGGCGGTTTCTCCTTGACGAGAGTAATCGAGCATATTTCACTCGAGTGTTAACGCGAGAACTACGTCTTTTTGTTAACTGTCCATGACTGGAATTTTATTTTACTTACGAGAGCTTACTTACTCTACTCTCAGTTTCAGTTTCTTCTTGGCGCGCCAATTTTTTCGATCGGAATCGAAGCTTTTTCCACGGTCGATATAATTACAGTATTTTACTTATCAATTTACGTATCTATTAGACGATGATCGTTTAAGAAAAGACGGTTTAGAAATTAAGAAGACGAGAGAAGCTCGATAAATCTAACTATCAAAAAGGAAAACACGTACGCGTGTGTGGATACAACGGTGCTTTAACCGCAAATTAAATCGAGTAATTTACAAATACGTACCTTCACCGAAAAACCGCCGTATCGCCAACAACTATGCCACAAATCAAAGTACCACAGCGCCAAACGACATCGTAAATTACGCGGCCAACGCGTTTAATAAACACATTATTAAACGAGCTGCTAGTTTGAGTTATCGCGTAATTACCAGCCCATTACGCGACCGATCCCCGCGCGCGTGAAATCGTTTGACACGGAAAACAAAGTCGCCTGAATCGATCTCGCGTGCCTATATGGAACTACTATGAAATTAATTCGAAATTGCTTCAAATTATTCCGAAGGCAGATCGAGGTAAATTTTTTGTTGAAAATGAAACTAATCGATAAAATTTCAAATAACAATTCGTTCTAACTACTAGACTGATATACGTATGAAATGTTTTTCTCACGTTTGAACTTGGTGAGTAAATATCGTTCGTTCAATTGTAGATGTCGTACCGTTAGTTATCAACTACGTTAAAAAATAAGAAACAAAAATAAAAAATAAATTTGCTAACACTTAATTGTTCCAAACTAATTACTACATCCAAAATACTACAAACAAATATATACGTATATATATACATAAAATAATTATTTTGCAAATATTTTCTTCGAACAATGTCCGCAATCCTATTCGAAACGAGAAAACCGTGAACCCAGAAAAGATCGTACGTTTCTAAGATAAATTATCCGAGGAAAGTAACGGTGTATGAATTATAAAAATCACGTCAACTAACAACAAAGAACCATTAGAAGCGAGGGCGAGACATTGTCGGTGATAAAATACGAGGCGGTACAGTGTTTTCGACAGAGCGCGATAAAGCAGCTTGTAGATAGATAAGAGCACTAGGGAGAGTATCGCCAACTATAGTGTTCTAATTAGCGACATGTGTCACGGTGTCGATGCATTCGAAGGCAATAATTATTATCGACGCCAGGGAAAGGTGGAGCGAGAAGAATTCTTTAGGTAATTGAGAAAAATGAGAATTTTCAAACCAGGCTGACATAAAGTCCAACGTTTCCATTATATTTTCTACCTTTTTTCCTTTGTTAATTAACCCTTTCACAAAGTGATACAAGAGATATTCTGAGAAGTGATTGAAAGCAAGAACGCGTACATTACGATTCCAGTTGTATACAATGTACAACGTGTATTAGATTATTAAGTTTAATAACGCGTTTAGTTTCGTCACAACCTCGTACTTTTTCCATCAAAATATCGCGCCATGTTCCCAATATGAAACTATTATTTAAATAAAATTTTCAATAAGATACGATTCTATAAAATTTTCCAGATCTGTTCCATTGTATATTTTTAAGGTTAGCATCGCACAAAAATGAACAGGACCAATGCGCAGCGAACAACTAAAAAATCCAACAATAAACATTCGATCCGATACGCGTCTGATATTTCCACGTTATCAAGCGAATTCTCGATTCTAACGTACACAGATATTTATTGCCGTAATAAATTTCGAAAATTAAGGGAGCATATTGCACCCTGTCAAGCCGTAGCTCGAAGCGTCCGGCCATAATGCACGATCTACTTCGTCGTCGATTCGTGCGGTATCCTCCGCGCGTCATAAACGAACAAGGGAAAAAGGAAAAAACAGAATGAAAAACACACAGCCAATGCGTTTACTGCCATTGTACAGTTACATTTATACGTGGTTTGCTCGCGCCTTTATTGGTATATTTAAACGGTGCGTCAATATTTCACCATTCCCCTCGCATTTCCCCGTGTACCATAACTTTTTCCGCCATTATTCCTATCCAGCACGCAGTCCACGGCTAAAAGAGAATGCAACGAGTCAAACGTTGAATAAACAACGTGCTTAGCCACGCTCCTATACGAGGCGAAAACCAACGAAAGGGAAAAAAATAAGTAGGAGTAACAATAAGACCAAGAAAAGGAGAAGAAAGACGGAGGGCGGAGGAGGGAAGACCGCAGGTAAAATCGCCGATTAAAGCCGCTATTTTAAGGACACGAGGAGATATACGGCGTTCTTTAACGGCGGATTAAGTGGAATTTACAATTAGAGACGATAAATGGGGATATTTATTCGCACGTGAGATGAGAATCTGTTCAACGAAGGTGTTAAACTTTTCTCACGCTGAAACGAACAAAATCGTCGTTCTCTGTAGCTTTTAAAATATTTCAATTTTGCCATCATTTTTACAGATGTCAGATTTTTCGCTAGATATACGTGGATATTTTTAATAAAAATAAATATCGACCTTTGGTTACGAAGGGAGAAATATAATTGTAGTCCAAATACACTTACGAACCATAGTATCGCGTACATGAAAATTGTCAATTTTTTAGATATTTCACCCTTCTATCGCATCGACGGTAAAAGCTTCGGCGATTTTACGGTTTTACGATCTCGCTGCGGCATAAAGGCTACGTTATGTTAAAAAGACAATGACGAGGGAGTGGACGAGGGAGAAGTAGGACAAGTCGAAGGTGCATCCTCCAGGTTTCTCGCATTGTTCCTGAAATCGAATTTACGATAGTGCGGCCGATATCGCCGCTTTCGAATAACCGGTGCCCAACTGTGCGAGCAGAATCAAATTAACGACACGATTTCTAAACACTTTTCTCTGGAAGTAGCCGAGAACAAGCGCGCGTCGACGCCGCTTTAACAGGCGTGCACGACATCATTTTCTTTCTTCGTCCCTTGTATTCGTTATTATATTCGTATTATTTTCACTCTTCGATAGTTTCTTTATAAACAATCGCTTTTACCAACACGTGTATTACGCAATAAAATCTCGCGATGCGACGCGTTGAATTTATCTCGACGATTAGCGGAATCAGCACGCGCGCATTTATTAAAGAATCGCGAGTGCAAAAGAATCGAAGAAAGAAAAGGGGGAAAGAGACGGAAAGATCGAGAGAAGGTCGTGCAAATGTCTCGATCTTCGTCTAAGCGCGTTTTCCATCCATTTTTCTCGTGTTGTCCATTTTAGAAGCGAAACCCTGACAGCCACGCTCGGCCGTTGCATTCGCCTATTTACATCTCGGAATAAATTACACGTCGGTGTAACATAGTCGTCGTGGCCGGCGTGTAAAAACGATAAGGGTTATTGACGCTAGCCTGTCGATGTCTGTGAGAAAATCCGACTTGGACGTCCGTCTCCTGCCTTTTCTATCCCTGTGTCCCGCTCTTTGAGTAGAGAGAAGGGAGAAGGGAACGAGTAATAGGTTACGGTAGTGCAAATCGTCGATGGAACGAGCCTCCATGCCAAATACGTTACACCAGTCGCCGTACGTGAAATGCGGAGATCGACGCAGCGTAAAAACGTTTATATAGTTTTGGCTTCGACGGTCCAAGAAAAGAATACTATTGGCTAGCGTGCATAAATAAAATAGTTGTATCGTATCTTAAAAAGCGTACAAGGTATTCACCAAAGTATTCCGACATTTATCACAGAAAATATTCACAGATATATTACGGTGCGTTTTCAGTTTTCTTTCGAACTTTACCGATGTAACCGCGATAGCGGTATTTCGTTTCCATGTTAGTGAAAAAATATACTACGAACGCATAATATTATAAATGTCCGAAAAGTTTCTTTCGTTTTACAAGGAAATAATAGACGCACAACATTTTCTAGTAATATTAGAACGGAACGGATCGTATATGATTCGCTAAAATAATATGAAAGAAAAAATGTTGTGTATCTATTATTTCCTTATAAAACGAAAGCAACTTTTGGAACAACCTAATATATTCGTAAAAAGATTTCTACCAAGCTTCGTATATTTCGTGACCGACATATATTCCAAAGAGAAACTGTTTTCGCTTTAAATCAACCACGTTTGGCGCTTCTCCGAGACCCCCAAATAGTTCGACTTAAAACCTTCTCGCCATTATTTGCCAACGTTCCAACTAAGTGGTTGGCGAGGGTTCACCCATAACTCATTTACGACAGCCAGCCAACATCGTTAACGAGTCGAAAGACGCACTGAAACTCGTCGAAATTTCGCCGTTCCTCGCGATTCTTTGTCCATCCTCCGCCGTCTAAGTCATTAGCGATGCACGTACAATACATGCAGGCGCACAGGATACCGATCGTGGACGCAAAGAGCAGCAGGACGCTCTCCCATCAGCAACGCGGTCGTTCCAAGAAATCGAATCGAATGAAAATAATTACCGCTCGCGATTAATTTCGCCGCAGCCATCGTTACGCGATCCCCTATCGACCGTGGATAATGCGTCGTAAATCACCGTGCGGCTCTGCTTCCCAGGCGCAGACGCGAGGATTTTCCACGAGACGCGTTCCCAAGGGGAAGCGAAGAGAGGGAAGATAGTCGTCGTCGGGGTCCACGCCGATCGGCAATCGTATCGGCCCATTTAATTTATCTTGGTTGCGTCGGGCGAACTGATTTACCGTGAAAATGCGACTAAAGCGCGGTTTAACGAATGGACGATTTAACCGAATGAAACGTATCATTTAGATTGCTCGGAAAATTACGTATAAAATTTCTACATCTAAATTAAAATACCACCGAATCGTTATATTTCAATTTTCCTCTTATTTTAGCAAACAAAAGCTATTTGTAATAATCGAAAGTCCGATCTTTCGGCCCCAACTGCGAAGATATGTTTCAACGTTAAAAAAAATATAATTAGACCGAAAATGATCGAAAGAACGTAACAGGATTAAGACCATATCATCGCATCGTTGATCTACTTTGCATTTGATCTATTTATACTAACTTGTTGGGAACTGCAGCGATAAGGCGACAGCAATGTGACGAATTCTTGCAAATGTCCGCGGTGTTTTTTCGGAGCTTCGAAAAAAAGAAAAGAGAAAGAAGAAAAATAGTACAACGCGACGAACATTCTGACTAGATCGATTCTTCGGGAAGAAAAATTCTAAAAAGAAATTTGCGAATTCTACGAAGAAAACAACGTTTAAGAATTTTTCCTAAACAATTCTCCAAAACAGTGTTTTTATCTGACCCCAGCGCTAAATATATCTCATAGTTTTACCAATCGTTTTCAATAGCTACTCGTTAAATGGAAATTACATCAAATTACCGTGGATAAAATAGTAAAAGACACGAGTTCTATTAAACTCGTATCTTGGACGATTAAGACGTCTTGCCGTGAAGTGAACACAATGTTCCCGAGCAAACGGTGGAGTAATCGTATCGGTGATATTCAAATTAGAGCGATACCGGTGTACGGTGTGTGTGCGTGATTAAAAATAAACGCGTGAGTCGGCGTAATTTCACGGTTGCGCGATTTAGTTAAGTCGCTCGCGTGAGCCATTGCTTCGACGATTGTAGGAGTTCGATGGAGTCGCTCGCTTATGGGAGGGGGAGGGATACAAAAGCTTGTGCAAGCGGCGAACGAGTTTCTCGATTCCTGAAGAAAGAATGAGCACATTGGAAAGAATGCAAAAAAGAAAAGAAGACCCGCAGACTCGTTTTCATGAATGTTATTCGTATCCTTTGACGTCATACCTGGCGTCTTTTATCGTACAAAGGCGATATCTTGCCGAGAATAATTTATTTAAACACATTTTTAGCGATTCGGTAGTCCTTCGTATGAGATACTTTTCCATTCGTATAGAGAAATTTGAATTTTTCGATTCGAATCTCTTAGGACCGAACTTTTTCAACGCGCGAAAGAAGTTAGTTCCTATTAGTCATCGATAATAGAAACGCATATTTTCGGACAGTTTCGTAAAGAAGAAAGAATCGAGAAGCTAGTATTATCGAAAATTTATTTACTTTACTTTAGTTAATTAATAATTTTTAAAAGTGCAACGTTGCGTGTACGAAACATAGAAATCGCGAAAGAGTCAAGGAGATTCGATCAATTTTCTATAACGTTATTACGCAAGTTACATACCTATGCATCTATCTACGTTTCTCAAATCTTACTTTATCTCATTAACGTTGTGCTTTATTAATATGCCACTCTCCTGACACAGATCAACCCATTTATATATAGCAATGACTAGAGAATGTTATACGGAATGACTACGGAAAACGTTCTACGTTCTAATACTAAAAAGTAGTCCCCGTTTAGGATAATGCTGTAAAAGAAGACATTTAGAGTACGAAATTCCAACGAGCAACAGTACACTTTCAAAAACTCATCGACATTTGCATACTCCACGAGGTAACGTCGATGAACTTGATGGTTTGAAGGTTTCACTTTCCTCCCGTTTCGAAGAATTATCGAGAAGAGCGGTGCATGAATAATTCATGCGTGCATAGTTCCAAAGAATGATTTGCTTAATGACTCGTCTTTCTTTTTATCCTGGATAACCGGCTATCGTGTTTTCTGTTTACAGTTATTGTCTCCGCGGTTCGCACGAACCTTCAACCTAAACCGACGAGATCTCAGGTTTTTTCCACGACAGGTTATAAAAATTTCATCGTGATTCGCGTAAGTCTCTATAAATAAATACGCGTATCGATACGCGACGTCTTGATAAATCTCAATAATGGACAAAAAAATAGAATTACAATCGAGGAATCGTTGTACGGTTAATCGTTGCGTTTTCATCTTCGCGGTTGGTAATCTCCGTCTTTCCTTAAAAGTTTCTAATATCGCTTACGACTTTCTAACTATGTTTTCCTGATTATCTACGACAGGTTGGAAGGAGAACGAGAATTTTTTATTAAATATATTTGGTCCAAACCGAGATTAGATCCTCTTATCTTCTTTTGAATATTCTCTCAAGTTAGATTTCCTAATTGTTTCCTCGTATTTTGCATTTTTTTAAGCAAATACAATAAGCGTTTTACGACTTTTCAGCGAGAGTGCAATTAAAATATGGAAATTGAATAGAAATCCTTTTTACCTATTGAAAATTATAACAGATATTCCACTTCGAATATTTCATATATATATCTGTATAGATACGTGCGATTTCGCGAAATAAATATTCAAATTATATGCAAATTATCGGTGCATTCTTGTATCTTCGATATATAAAAGTTCACAGTCTGGTAATAGTATTTATTTGGAAAGAGGAAAAAGGACAGACGTGTTCTCACGCTAGAAATTTGCCATAATTGCGTAACACAACGTTATGATCGTACGGTACGAGAGCAGTGCGCTAAATATTTAACACCAGGTCGCGATACACGCGAGTATCTTAAGTAAAATCGACGATAAATCAGCCGTGAATCTAAGTGGCCATTCGGTTCCTGTAGCGTCGACGATAAAACCGCCGTAAAACCTTCGTTCTTTTCCCCATTTCCCCACCTTCCGGCCAGGAACGAGAGAAGATTTATAGCGGCTAGAGATTGGCTTTTTCACCGCGAAACCCACACGCCGTTCAAATCTTAGCAAACTGAACGTCGCCGTATTTTCTTTTGAATCTTTTTCCCCATTAATTCGCGATCGACCGTGTCCCATTTCCCTGTAATTGAAACGGTCCTCGCTTTGAATTTTACTATCGGTTAATTACACGGATGAAAGTAGCATTAAATGATGAACTGTGCGTCACTTCTTCTGGATCTGCTAGGCAAATAAATGTGCCCGGATACGACGTCTTTTCCCCTTGTGGAGCACAGGTATGTCATGCATAATTATACTACGGATGTTGTTTATGCCAGATATTGAGAAAGATAGCGTCATTGATGCATACGAATTTCTGTGAATGATGGAAGATTTATACGGTTTTGAAATATGCAGAGAAAATTAATAATGCCAAATAATCAATGGAGGATAGATAAATAAATACTAGATAACGCTTATCGCGTTTCTCCCCTTACAATCTTCAATTTGTAAAAGAGGTAATCGAACAAATTTTCAAATTTTGATATCTCATATGAAAAAATGGAAAGAAAAAAGAAACAGAAGGATACAAGTTTCACTGTTGCAGAATTGACACCATAACTCCAACACAACTTCTATTTATGTAGTCAAGCATTCTTTTCGCTCAGAGGCATCAATAACTCGTTAATTAGAATCTCCGTGCTTCCTCCTCGGTTTCTCTCCGAGGGTGGTAAATAATCTCGCCGCATGCTCGATAATTATGTAACCGCAACGAATTTCCGCTTCCTGTACCGTCTTGATACATGTCAGTATGTTAATACTGCGACGCTTCAGCGTGTAATTAACATGGACATCTAATATTTTAATGCGACGATGTCCAGGCACGAGTCCACGGAAAAGAAAGCCGGCAATGTTCTTGTCCCCTGGACAGGGATATCTTTATGAACGAAATTTCCTACATTCTACAGGTTTTAACGCTTTCGTGCCGACACGTCGGGTTCGTCGTTTGCTGAATCTCTCATCGTCCGCGACGTGCTTGACGTGCCACGTCATAAATAATATTCATAAATTAAATGTTGATAATTCCACCTTCCAGCAAAATTTCTCGCTCGAGCTTAATCCACCTTTATGTTCCGCGGCTTGACGATCTCACGTACGTTTCGGAGAACATTCAATCGTTGCGCGTGTCCAACGAATTCAGTGTATTCCAATATCATGTACCTCCCATCCCCGCCACCTCACAAAAAAAAGAAAAGTAAAAAAAGAAAAAGACGAATTAACAAAAGAAGATATACTTTTGAAAGGAGGAACCGGTCCTAAAATAAAAGGCCTTCAATTTGATACGACAGCGACTCTCGTAGGTTGATTCCAGGCTGATTAGGCCGTTCTTGGTGCACCTACTCATTAATGCATATAGCCAACGAAGAAGAGGAGTCAGGTACAGACTCGAGTCGCGTTACTTTAATAGACGTAGCAAAACTAATGGATGACAGGAATAAGAAAGTCCGGCTGGTTCGTGGTACCTCGTTCCGAGACCAGCCGCAAAAACACGCTGCTTATCGCCGCCTTCATCTTGTATTCTGTTTTTGCAGCGAATAATTACGACAATCCGGCATATACTCCACGGTGCATAGTCTCCTCTTTCTTCCTCTCTTTCTATCTATCTCACGAATCGTAGCACGAAAAGCAGAGATACTTGTACTTACGAACGCTAGCCACGTGGATTACCAGAGAATTAAAAAACACGATCAACGCGATATCCTCGCGGCGATCACGGGTATATTAGATACTGTACGAGATGCAAAAACATTTTAGTTGATCGCTTTATTATGACAATTTTATGTAAATACTCGATTTTATTAAATTTTACTATCTATTAGATTTTACAACAAAGTGTGGATTTTATTGATCCTGGCCATTAAAAACGAAGAAAAGTTAGACGATATTTTAACCCTGTCAAGATGAATTTTTTCTTTTAACGATGACACGTAATAGCATGGACTACAACACATTCTGACTTGAAATATTGTAGGTTAATCGTAACATTTAAAATATGGCGCATGTATGATTCTACTAATGGGGTCGTATGTCCTGACCTAAGGATCTCGATAGTGTAATCCAAAGTCGTAATAATCTAGTCATGTGTATTCCTAAAAATCATCTCAGAACATACATATCGTCCCCTTGTTAATGGGCTGTTAGACTGGCAAGTACATCGTGTAGTATACCAATGCTCCCCTGTCGCGTCGCATGAACAATTAAAATCTATTTCTCTACGGTACATCGAAATGTTTAAAGCGTGTAACGCGACATTTCAGTAGCGCGTATGCGCCGTGCCGTGGCAACCGGGCATGCGCAATTAACAGCGACTCTGCACGCTTCTCGTGTTTACCGAATTATTACATTGTAACGTGCGTGCTCGACACTCGAGATCGAAGATTTCGTCGTTTCTTCTTTTCTCTTTGCACTTGTCCGGCGATGATGATGAATGGCCGTTTAAAGGAGAACGCCTGCCTGCAAACTCACCGTTTGCTTCGTTTGCTTTTTACATGATGGATCATTGAACGCGGTTACGAACAACGCGTTTAATTATCGGTATTTTCTGATAGAAAGCGATCGTGTGGAGTTATTCGTTGGGGTGAATGAAACACGGTGAACGAACGCTGTCGAGAAGAAGTTGAATCCCTGTCTAAAAAGTTGCAATAAAATATACTTTGTATCAAAGTTTCTCTGTTGTGCTGCTCGAGTATTTCAATGAACCAAAACGATCAATATTATTTCTTAAATTTTAACCTCGTCAACCATTGTTTGATACGCAAGCATCGATCGAAATCCCAAGCATACCGGATTATTGGAAGATTTTTATTCCATTAAAGAAGAAAATAAGTTTCGTAGATGGCAGAACGAAAACTGGCAATTTTCACAGCACGAACAATTTTATTGTCAACAGGGAGTTTCTTAACTCATAAAAATTAAATTCTTAATCAATTTTACGAAAGTTTCTACAACTCTGTGTACCTTTCGTAATTGCATTAAAATCATCCCCTTCATTTTGTATCACAAACATCAAAGTTACGAAAGCTAAAAACGTTCATCATGCTGTCAACGTGAAGGCAGCAAAAATAATTGGCCGACACGGGAGCTCGTATCGAAAGCGGAGATTTCTTTTCAACGCTTCGACCCAGAACTTGTGTGCAAGGTTAACGAAAGGAGACCCAATTTCTTTCAACGTGACAACGGGACGAATTCCATGGTACTTCCTTTATCCCTTCTTTAATGGCCGACGTTATCCTCATTAACTAGTCGTTACTATACAGACTTCAGTTACAATTTCAATTTACTTCATCGCAGTGACGTAACCAACCTGTTATTTTTCATTTATCCCCCACTTTTCAACAATTTTTCTGGATCATATGGAATTCGTGTTGAATATAAATCGTAATTTTATACAAACTACAAATAGGTGCCTATATTTATCGAGCAAGAACAATAAATAATATATCTTAGAATAAATGATACCAGCTTGATAGAAAAATGTCTACAACGTATAAAAGTTAGTGATATTCGTAACACACGAGTTCCAACTTTAAATGTTCTTTCATTTCCCCGACACATTTAAATCTCCCTGAATTACACGAACACCCACACTCTAGTAATTACACTTGTATTTTTACACGGTACTGCTAGCAACCTTGCAGTCAATGCAATATCGATCATCGACAAAAAAAGAAAAAAAAAGAAGGAAAAGTAAAAAAACGATAAACGAGGAAATACATAACATATTCGACAAAGTACTTCCAAGAAAAAGAAATTTATAATCGATTAAAGTCGTCGTTTTGCTGATCGAATTCCATCGTTGTTTCACGGGAAGCGGATTCTTAAAAATCTTTCGTCATTTCCATTTTCTGCTCTACCTGGTGGCTCTTGCCGATAATTATCGTCATAGGTACGACAACGAAGTGAATTGGATAACGTTGAGCGATACGTAACAAGGCTTTCGTAGCTCGATTAAACATAGAACACCCGACTAAAGAAAAACACGATACGCGATAAGGGCAACGTAAAAGCCGACATTTTTCATCGATGTGACAATTCAGCAAAATGTCTTATGGATTTATCGTCGTGATTATTTATGATCCGGTACGAGGTGTCGCCTGTTATCGCCGCATTATGGATTCATACGCCGCACAAGTAACGGAGAATACAAACCAGATCCGTTCTTAATTGTCAAAGATTTCCCATTGTCATTGCAACAGATGGTGAAATACGTACGAACGTTGCGTAATCGCAAAACACGATTGATTAGTCGGCTGTTAATAATTCCACGACGTTTTTAAAACGAAATGAATTACCGCGTTGCTGTGTAATATGTCATATTCTGCAACTTGCATCATGGTCCCGAGCCGCTGCCAGCAAAAAATTAATGGGAAACTAATACCCGATACGTTGCAACGTAATCGCGGTCTTATTGTACTTTCTTGGGTGAATTATGTTCATAGAAACTTGGAAATATTCGAAATTATCACAGAATTTTGCCATTAAGACGTTGTATATAAAAATGGATTTACGATTATGAGAGTTCCTGATATTAGGCAGGATGAAGAAAAAATATATAATTGACATTGCTACTAAAATAAATACTTTCGACATAAAATGTAATTTTGTAACATTAACCATAAAGGTCTTGCATCGTTATGTGTTTAACAGCCTATATAATCATATATGCAAATTACGGTTTTGTTAAGAATTATTCACAATCTCTACATATATCGTTACACTGCGCAGAATTTATTATTTTATTTCGTTGATTATATTTTAAACATTGATTTAAATATATTTAAAAAAAAGATCATCGATAAGTACACTGGAGTATTATTAAGTTCCAGTATAAAATTAGTGTACACCGCTGTGAATGATTCATCAGCGTGTATTTCTTTGTAAATTGCACGAAGAGTAATATTCGCGGTAGCAAAAACTGTTCAGCTTCTCCGTTTCTTCCTCGCTAAGTACATTATGAAACCAACGACTCGTACGAAAGGTATATGTATCTTCCCGATTTCGACATTACAAAGCGCCAACTCGCGTTACTTATTAATCATTTTTTCTCGTAATCTTACATCCACATGTCCACCTAATCTAGAAAGAATCAGAAACAAAAATAAAACAAAGAATCGAACGAGAAGTAACGTATGTTACCTTTGTGTGATAACTAAATTTCCATAAGAAACCAAATTTATAAACCAACCTAAAATGAATTTAACTCGACCGTGCCTTCGAATTACTTAAAATATAATAAACGAGTTATCTGCGTCGGAGTGAGTCGGAGTTGATCCGATCTTAGCCTTCCGAGGGTTAATGCGCAAAAACGTCGATCTCGATTACATTTTTCAGCGCGTACGCGCGGATGCTACTCTCGCGCCAAGCAACAAAAGTGCAGGTGCGCATGCGCAAACGCAACCGCGCACGCGCAACGACAGCTCCGCTTCGGACGATTACATTAGCTCGACCGATGGCTATCGTTCCTGTACGCACGATTAAATTGATTTATGGGTAAACGTTAACGGCGGCGTTTATTTGTAGTTCGTAGGTTGGTCGGTCTTAGCACGGGAGAGTGGGTGAGCCCGCCATAGGAATTCGATGTTATCTGCTGACAGATACGAGATCGACCATTGCATGACGTGCGTTTTTTTCCATTACGATCGGGCAGTTTCTTTCGTTTCGCGGGCTCGATCGTACGTGGTCACGGAATCAGACGAGAAAAGAGGTAAGAAATCGGGCAGAATGTAAAAGAGAGACAAAAGGTCTCGGGAGAAAGAAAAGGCAGGTTAATAGAGATGGAATATCCGTTAGACAGAAAGGTTAGAGAAAGATGGTGGATATAGATGGAAAATGTTTTAGCGAGGCACAGACATAGAGAATTTGTGCAATTTGCATTATAAGGAGCACGAGAAGTCACAGACCATTATCTACTGACACAGCGTCTGCGGGGAACTGTCCCTATGACGATATGTCGTTGACTGAACAGAGATTATGGCCGTAATAACGATAATGGTAATAAATGAGAACGAAACGAGAGAGAAATACTCTCGCGAACGATGGGCGTGTGCGTCGTGCGCTATATGGAAAGGCGGGTTTTGATCGGAACGGTGGACAACAGCGGCGGCGGACTTAATTGAGAAGCGAGAGAGAAAAATACGGAATAATCTGTTGGTAGCGTAATAGCTGGGTCACCGGTCTGTCAATCTGTTCCACGGAGAGGGTGGAATGTAAGAAGTAGAGTCGCGCCTTGTTTCGCAATAATTCGTGTTCGGGCCCTGTGTCGCTCGTTTCTACGATGTTGGATACTGAAAACCGTGATTGAGAGCTTAAACGCTATACGTCTGTATACCCTTCGTTTATAAGTATTACTCGACACTTATAGAAACCAGATAAACTCGAAGGATCATTAGACTTGTTAAAAACTTTATGATTATCGTCTCGCTCGAAATTATAAGTCGCGAAAAGTCCGTATATTCTATGTTAGATACGATAAGAATCTCATAAATAATAAGATTGAATTTTTTATGGTATATAACGATATGTAATCGTATGCCGATAAGTTTCGCAATTGTTGAAAACAATTTAGATTTATAGTTTCGATTAAATCCTTCGTGAAATTTAGTATTGATTTTACGATCTTTTACCTATAACAAACCGGACGTAGTTTAATGCTGGTTTCATTTAATGTATGCGTATATTACAATAAAATTACTATTTCGGATGTGTTGTATTATATCGAATGCCCATTAAGAACAACCACAAATTGAAGCGACGACAGCTGACTTAAGTTACGATGGTTAATGTGTAATAACGTATCCCGTTTCAATAAATCATTCGGGTGTACTCGATCCTTGAGACGCGCAAAAACCAAAGGATAATTCGCAGTTGCGTATTTAGACTCGTGTAATGTACATACTCTTCATTAAAAAGCACAAATAAACGAAAAGTAATTTGAACCGTAAAACGTTTACCTGAATTAAAACTCCACAATTTATTACATAATAAATGCTCCGAAGCACAAACTAGTGAGATTAAAAATAGATAAAAGTATAATTCCTCCATAATAATAAGACAAGTTTTTACAACACAAATTTATTATATTTATAATATTCGTCGATTTCAAGTTCGAAAATATCTATGTATATATTTATATCGGTATATTTTAGAAAAAGATCACATCAGACATCAAAGCTAATTTACATTACATTTAAATCGCTAACAATCATCTTGAATTTGACCTATTTAAACCTACTATCAGCCAGACAATCAGAATTCTCAAGCATTCCAGACAAAATTCCGCGCGTCAGTCTCGATCACCGGACCTTGAACATTTTCACTCGAGACAAAGCTTAGTCATTCGTAATGCCATCAAATAGAACCGAAAACACGTATCTACGTATAATATCGAACCTAATAGCCTGCACAATCAAACGGTCTCGAACCACTGGATCGCATAAACTTAACACAGTGGCAACATGCGAAATCGCGCGACACATAAACACACTCGTGTTTTACGATGAAACTGACTCGCATAGAACGAAACCTACGTATACGGAACCAGACAGGTATAAATTCTAACATAATTGTAAAATAGACAACAAATCACCGGCCATTATAGGTTGGTGCAGAATTTACGATAAGCGCGCGTTTCTTCGATCGGCGTCGATCAGTGTTTCCCAACCTTTTTCATAGCCATATCGCCTTGAAATAATCCGATAATCTGCTATACCTTATTCCCGTAGAATTAAGAATAACGCTGAAAAATGTTATATAATCCTGAAAAATAACCGCGATGACCCCTCGAAAAACAGTTACGACCCTTTTAGGTGTAATGACCTGCGAGTTGAAAATCCGGTCGTAGATTATACGCTCGATAACAGATAATAATTCTAAAAGATAAACGCGAAGAACAACACTCGTACACGACGTTATTCCATCGAGATACCTTGGCGACTTTAATTGAGAAATAACAGTCGACTTTTTGCCGGACCCCCTAATTTCATTTCGCTTTTCGACGATCGCTTCCTGCCTCGGTGGTCATACCAAGCCGGTTTCAATTAGATCCTCGACACACACGGTGGATCGAATAAAAACACAGCGTCGTTCTGTTCGTTTTTCTTGGATCGAACGTACCGTGACCAAAACACGCCTGAGTGAGGGAACCGGAACCGTGAGATGGTGTGGCTTGAGAAAGGTTTGCTGAATTCGAGGAATTAAATTTTTAATTTTTATCTCTCAAGTGATGTCGCCGATCATAACAATTTGATTCACGCCTAAGTTACGTTACTTAATTTAAGCATCTTTATCTTAATATCAAAATGATCAATTTATAATTCCCTAATTTAATAAATTTTATAGATTTCAGTAAGATTATTTAATTTAGAGTTGCTCGCTTTAACGCCAA
Source organism: Bombus pascuorum (assembly GCF_905332965.1). NCBI lineage: Eukaryota > Metazoa > Arthropoda > Insecta > Hymenoptera > Apidae > Bombus > Bombus pascuorum. The sequence goes on along the minus strand of NC_083494.1, from coordinate 14,463,731 downwards.
AACTATCGAGGGTTGTCAAAATAGCCAATTCGTCGTTTTTCAGGGATATTTTATAAATTTATAGATTCGTAGATTGGATATTTTTATAGATCGATGGTGTTGATGGACGCGTGAAATTTTTGAAATGGACGAAGACGTTCCCCTAACGGTATCACGAACGAAGCTGGTGGTTCAAGTAATAATAGGTAACCAGTAGACTAGCAACGAGCAATTAATCGCGAGTGAACGATCAAGCTGGAACAGATCGGAGAATGCGTGCCTGGATTATCGAATGAATTTCCGCGGAAGACACCATGGGTGATCACTAGTGAAAAATGACGTTACACTGGATTATCATAGACGTTCAGGTGTTATTACATTATCGTGGGAGATGGTCTGTCGGTGATAAGTCGATATCGAAAACTGGTTTTATGAAGCGAATAAATCATCGAAAGATAGACGATTACAAGACCTTTCATAACATATAGGATTTTGTTTCAAATTCAAACATGTATTTAATATTATTTAGTGATACGATGAAACATTATATATAGGTTGTAGTCAAACTTTGTTTATATTTTATGCATATACATAGTAAGGAAAAGATAAGATGTTTACTACCATATATATAGTTGCAACAGACAAACGTTATACTTGAATCAACAAAATTAAGAGAAAGAAGAAAGAGAAAGTTAAGGCTCACAGATCCCTTTAAACTAGCAGCAACATTAATCGTCCTAGTTTATTCATTTCTTTTTTACCACGAAGTATTCGAATATCTCTTACTCTATTGTCTATTATACTTTCTTGTTTCAAACAAAATAATCCCTCATCGAAATAGTTTGTCGTATCATTTTAACGACGTGGAAGTTTCGATTCAATCGAACTAAAGAACTGTCTATGGGATACTTTTCAACTACACCGACTGAAAATACCAGACATTTGCCAGGTAGACCGGCAGGTACGTATGAAAAAAACAATTACGACTCGGCCCAGGAATCAGCCATGCGCGTCAAAAAGACTGTCGCAGTTCTCGAAGCCATAACAGACCAATTTTTCGTTCTTTTTCCTATCGGCCGTCCACGTAACTTCCACGAATTTCTACGAACAGCCACAATTATGAAAGAAGAATAAATATTTGATCGTTGGCAGGAGTTTCGAAATTAAATTATAAGCTAGATACAGAAAATACTCGAGGAATAAGAAAGATATTTCTTTTATTGAAAACATGACGTAATGGTGCTGATAAGAAGAAGATAAATTTATATATGTAACCGTGTAATTTTAAAAAATGTAATTTATATATTAAATTCATCGTTCCTTGATCCTGATGTGTTTTTATAAAATCAAACAATTTCCATGCGTCTCATATATTCTCAGGTTTTCTGTAAATGTTAACGTTGCGACATAAATTAAGTTTACTGTATCCTTCAGAAGTCATATACACTGCAACCTATCGTAATTTTCTATGGAAATCTTTAGGATCTATTATATAAATTTTTAGAGCCTCTAGAGAGTTATAATAATAATAATAATAATTTACCAATATAAAGACGCTATTCACTTCTATTACCCAAAACTTTTCTCTAAAGTCCATAAATAGTTCCCGTTAAATAATCAGTATACTTCGCAACATCTTGCACGCGAACCCAAAGTATCAAATTTTCTACAGTATCTCGCTCTCTCTATCAAACATTCGCTATAAATCTCGTGTTACAGACAATTCATTGCAAAATCATTTCCTATTACGTACCAACCTATGATCTTCAATTCGCAAAAAATATTTGAAATCATAGCCGGTACTTTCTCGCACTTTCATACAGACAATGCAAATTCCAGACGGTCGAAAAGAAAGGAAGGAAAATAAAGAAAAGTTGCAAGTCAAATTACAGGTAAGAGGCGTTTCGCGGCTGATCCGACATGATGGAAGAACGGATATCATTTGTTTGACGGCTGAGTTATAACGCGCAACCCATCTTCCAGATACGCTATAGTGATACGAAAAGCAAGGTTGATTTCCAAGTTGCAACTATGTTATTTACTCGTCGTTACGTTTTCAGATAATCGTCACAGTGTCTTTGCGTTTGGCTCGAGCCAAAACGAACGACGTAGGAAACGTCGCTCTGTAGAATAAAATCTGAACTATATGTAGTTTCTCTTCTTCTTCAATTTTTGAAATGGAATAAATAATTTCGATTTATTTAGTCAAAATAGTGATCGTACGACTGTATAAATTTTATTATTCCAAATTTCAAATCACAGCCGAAAATTACGAAATTTAGAATTCAAAAATTCTTTCGATGTTTAGTAGCCCTAAAACTCTATTCAAGTAGAACACACGAATAAAAGACATTCCATTTTATGCAATCATTTATTTCTCTCGTCTTTATCGTCTGTTTTTCTCTGAATTAGCCCATAACTCGTGAAACTCTATGTACACGTAATATCTCGTGTCCGTACGTGAAACATTCGATAGAAATCGATGACTCTAAACGGATTCCAATGACAAGTCCATATGTTCTCTTCCTCCTTTTCTTTTTCTTTTTTCCATCGATCTTCGATGAAAATCTTGACAAATTTCCAAGAAACGCTGACACGTTCAACGTCTACCAGATACTCATCTTCACGATCGTCTAGTTTACGGTCCTCTCTCCCTCTCTCTCCCTCCCTCTCTCGCTCTCTCTCGATAAGTTTGTTTATAGTACCCTCAATAATTATACGACATGTAACGAATAAATCACGCTGAACCGTACTTGATTAACATATAGTACACGTAGAAGGGAAAAAATATTCTTCTAATTGTCAACTATCCTGCGTACACGTGATCCAATCGCCATCTACGCTATAATAACTTGTTCTCCAGGCATTGTGATGGATTACCGTTAAACTAATCACGGGTTACGTAGTAAAATCGTCATCCTGGATTAGATGGAATTAAATTCCATTTTCCTCGTAGACACTATTATTTACTTACATAGTTTTATAATGCACCGTCATTGTCTCATCTGACAGCTGAATATTTTATATATTTTCAAACATTTTTGCATTTTCCGCAGTTTAATTATAAGAGTCCTTTGTAAAAGCGTGCATTTAAATAAACGTCTACCGTCGAACGACCAAGGTCTTTCGGTTTTTACCATTGTTCGCCTCTCCTCATCTATCTCCTTCTTCGACTTCTTACGATTGTAATTACTGGCTGCGCGCTTCTTTATTAGTAAGATAATATCCGGAATAACGGTGGTCCAATGAATCAAGGAGATCACTGCGAAGTTCAACACGGAAACAATCACTTCTCAACTGGTGTGTGCCTAATTGTAAGTAGAACTGTTGCATCTCGGAAGTTCTCTTCGTTACGTATCTCTGCAGGTACCTCGCACGAATAATCACGCGAACCTTCATCTCGTTTCTCGAATTATTATTATTACAAACAGCGACCATACGCTGCTGTGTTAAATCACCCTTTCTTTTAATCTTTGATCTTAATCTGTGTTCTTTTTAATCTGATTTTATTTTCTTCTCCTCTTTAGACGGAGCAAGGATGATAAAGTGAAATACGAGGGAGAATGGTTAGTACGAGTTAATTACTCAAACACCATTACTGTACACTAAAGACGCTATTAAATAGCACTTATTCGACAAAAATTAAATGATTTATGAAAGCCAGTGATAAGGAATGTCATAAATTAATTCCGTTTCACGATATGAACATGAATAAATTTAAGTCACAATGTAGACCAAAAAGATTTCAACAATAGAGCTACTCAGTTCCTTCATCGTTCCTCATCCGTCTTGCTAGACTTCTACAGATTACCATCAACTTAGGAATCCAACTTTCTCGATAAAAGGCAAACAAATAAACGAGGAAGCGTAATATTAAACCATGCCAACTTCTTTTCTAAAATTCTTATACGCTTTTATACGTTTTAACTGCTTTTAAATGGATTCAATCAAAACGTGTTTTTATCGCCAGGAACTATCGAACCAATTGATCCACGCGAACGTTTTTGCTAATACTATTGTTTACGTTTATTCAGGCAGAAACATGATCGCATACGTACTTATTTTCTTTCGTCATATTGCTCTAATTCTACTTAACTATTTATAACATATTCGCATATATATTAAAAGTAGATATTTCAAGATGTTCTCATATATAATACCGTTCCTACAATTTGCGTTTAATTTCTCACGTATCTCTAGAAATAGTAAATTTATCATGTAAGGATCTTACGTAACGACTAATGTCGGATCATATAACTCATGGTGAGAAATTTTTTTTTTTTTAATTTAATAAAGAAAAAAGGCAGCGCAATGTACCGATAAAGACTCGATTAAAACTCGAAGAACCACAAATATATAATCCAATCATCGTGAGAGTTTAAAATCGAAATACTCGATTTTTGTATCTTCGGATTTCCAATAAACGCGTAACAATCTGCAATCCAATTATCAAACTAATTCGAAGCAGATAAAATCCGCTCGCGCCTAATATAAAATCGTTGCGATATCGGATCAAGGTTTTCCACGGACGTGCAGGCTTGTCCATGCTTGGCGCGTTCGCGAGAGGAAGGCTGCCATGCTAAATGTAACATTAGATCGGGCTGGTGTGCTCGGCTACAGGCGTATAATTATGAAACGTTAAAAATTTACAACCGTCACGTACGTACGTACGTATACACGGGAACGCCGCTGTAAACGTAATTACACGGGTGCACCGGTGCAACAGTACACACATAGATACTGGAACATGCGGTCTCGCGTGGCCACTCCGATAAACGACCAGCAAGCCAACAGCTTGTCGCAGCGTATCACGGTTTCTCTGTTCCGAATGCAAATCAGAATGCGACTCCAGAGAGGAGATGAAAAATGCTTGGTTTTATACCCGTTTATCTAATCTGTTAAGTAAAAATGTCAAGTTAAAGCCTTAATTGATATTGTCGAGTCTACGAACGATTGTGAGAGTTTGAGTTATGCTGTTGTGTATAAATATGTGGATGCTCTGGTCGATTTGTATTGACAAGTAGATAAATGTTGCTAGTACGTATGAATTAAGAGAAATTAATGATCAAAATCGATACCTGCTACGATGTACAATGATCTCTCTTTTATTAATATACTGAATCTCCTGCTTGGAGAATTATAAACGCCAGTTTCTTCGCTGCATATTGATTAAGAAAAAAATAATCTCATCGTAGTTCTATTTATGCACAATTTTTTAATCGACGCGTTGACTGCGGAGCTAAAGTTGCATGACCACTTGGCGTGACCGAAATTTTGTTTCTTAACGCGTCGAGTGCTGATGACGCCAACGTGGTTTTTTATTAAGAGTAAACAAGTGCCCAAGTACTTTGAACTGTGACAATCCAATAAGAAAAATTATTGATCGTGCTAATTCGATATTCATATCCGACCAAGAACAGGTGAGAACGCGGCGGTACAAGAGGTGGAGAGGTTTATGAAATCAGCGGATGACGACTGAGAGTAAATATGTGTTTGCTGGCGCGTCGGGACAGGAACAAAGCGAATGGAGATCCCGCGGCGCTCGCTGAACACTTTATCGGGCTCATCGGATCGCAGAACAAGCGCGAGAGCGTTCGTGAACCAAGGTGTAATTAGAAAAACGAGCGGATTTATATTTTCAACCGGCTCGTTCACCGGCTACCATTAGCGAAACAGCTGTTAAAGGCGTGCATTTACTTATCGTTGCAACGCTCGCGCCTACGTTTCTACGAGACATTTCTACGTTCGTTGTCAATCGAATTATCTTTCGATATCAATATCCTTGCTTTCGTTTCAATCTTTTTCCTGTTATATAAGAAACGTTTATCTCTGATTCGTTATAGGGTTGCTTGAATAAAATATTTGAAAAATGATTAAATAATGTATAATAAATAGCGTATCGTCTATTTGTATAGGTGTCATTTTAAAATAATTTTACACTGAGCTGTCTAGACAGGTAAATGATTTTTTGACAAATTATTTCCTTATTTAGGTAGCAAATTTTTAATTTAATTCATATTTGAATAAATCTTTTTTCTTCGATGATCTCTCAACTAGCTTCTAATTTTATTAATATATCGATATTAAAACAGCTGCGTTAGAAATACAGAGTCTCGGGCACACAGGTTTCAATGAATAATTCATTAAATATTTAGTAGTTGAAACTAAAGCAGTTCCGAGGAATGATACATAACGTATTCATAAAAGATTTCTATAAGTGTTCGAGTATTTTCATGAGCCACTGTAGTTTCGCTGCCGCGACCGGATGGTGTATAATTAGCGGCGAACAAAGGATGTGGAACGAGAGTGTGTGCGAAAAAACGCGTGTCCTGGGACCGATGGAAAGAAAGTGACCGACGCCCGTATAATATCTCCGCTACCGTAAAAACAGGCCCGTCGACAGGTTTTCGAATCGAGTTACCGCTCGACCAACCAACCGAATGAACAATGAAGAACGACGTGGCGGAAGAGGCTGAATCTTCTTTGAAACACCTTCCTGACAAAGGAATGTCGCGATTAAAATTTGTTGCATGTGAGACTGAGATTTTAAATTAGAAGATCTCTAACTCTTGACGATAGTGACAGACTTTTCGAATTTTATATGAATATGAAATAAACAAACCCGTGTATTAAAATTCAATTTATAAATACACATTGGTCTTGATCTCATAGTTTGATAACGTTAGAAACGTACGCAACGTGAGTGAAAAGATTGGTTCCAGCGAAGAATCTTAAGAATCTTCTTCAATGTCGTCATAATAACCACGAGTAAAAAGTAAATATGTGTGAGAAGGCAAATTTCTCTGTTGGAAGAATCTTCGATGTGTTGTCCGGAATTTTCGCGGGCGTTAATAAAAGTCGTAAACACTTGGTCGTGAAGTACGAGTATTATAGGTACGTCGAACCGACAGGGCCGACAGGGCCGCACAGGGATATTGAAATCAACTGAATGGGACGAGTAATGAACAGTTTAAAGAGCGAGCTTAAATTGCAGGTTGCGAGAAAACGGTCCTGCCCGGTGATTTATTGCCGTGGTTTTTGGGCTTTTATCGCCTTTTATTGGACATTCACGTGGGACTTTAAGCGCCGCCTTTGTGAAAAGCGAGTCCACTTGGAGCTGAAGTACTAATGTAAACGTATTTGTAGTACAGCTATTTATCAAATCACAAGTATTTTATATATTATTTCCTCTGTACACTTCCTATATCACAGACAGATTGTGAATTTTTATGCATTTCTAGAAAAATTTTAAAGAACAAAATTAAAAGGGCAAAAGTATAGTGGAGCTTTCTGTGATACTTGACAAGTAAAACAATTTTCTACCGAGCTATTGTTACTTTTTCAATTATACGTGTTTCCAAAAAATACGAATTTACATAAAAATCCGCAGTCTAATCGTAAATAATTAATCAACGTTACTATCTCTTTCCATTGTATATTAATGTAATAGCATAACTTGGTAAAAGTTTATAAACCCTCTGGGAATACCGCAAGAAAAGCAATAAAGATTTGCCATTGGTATAACTTGGTATAATAACAGAATTTTCTTACATAATAATGTTCTTACAAAATTGATATTAATGTTATTAACTGTCAATATAGAAGTTCCTTCGTGAAATTTCTTTACGCCAATTATCTTTCCACGTAACCAATAAACAACACAAACACATATATTAACTACCCAGATATATATGGAGAACTTTCAAATTTATTGAAACAACCTAAATTTATTATAATTATAATATGAAACTCCAGTCACCCTTTAACATTTTCGTAATACATGAAATGCTATCCGGTTTGTAAAAGAAAGAGGAAAAGGAAGAAATAAAAAGATACCTGACCGTCGCAAAAAATTTGGCGCATAAATAATCAACGATCGATAAACAAGCCAAAAAGGAAGTACGTTCTTTTTCTACCAGCGAGCTGCACCCGTGTAAGTGCTCCCTTGGCATAATTAAGCACCGACATACGCGAGAGACATCGAAACTGGGTCTTGTCAAGGAAGTGGTTTATGTGTTGCACGTGCACCGGTGTAGCACCGTGCGTCCATTAATATACGTGCCTTATGAATACGATACCCCGACACGCTAGAATTTCGAGGCTCGCCAAGGAATTGAAGGAAACTCGCGTAAAAGCGAAACAACTCTGTAGGGAAACAACTACTTCTAAATGAACTTATTATTTTACTTGATACTTTTGTTACAGATAATTCTCCTCAACCTGTCGTACAATTACGATGTGAATATATTCACTTTCTATTCAAGATGTTAATTATACCATAGGGAGTCGTAATACTCCGTGTCCTCAACAAATAATTAATTTCCCCTAACATTTATAATTTATAAATCGAATCGGAAAAATGCTTAAATAAAGGTAACAATTAAAAATCATCCAATTTTTCCAATATATTCTAATAATTTCAATATGATCTAATATTTCCAATATAAAAGCTCAAACATCCACTCGTATTTTTTTCCACTCAATCGTCAAAGTTCCCACACTTTCCAACAATAACGCACACCATAGTCTATGTGTATATGTAGATGGCATTCACCGGACACATACGAGCGCGGCTATAACACTTAAAGGATTAATGGTTCAACCATACGAGAACAACGCTGCGCGTTCAATCTGAAACAGTGAATAACAAACGGAAATAAAATAAAGGAAAAGGGGAAAAAATGGGGTCAGCAACGCGGTCAACGTTCGTTCGAAAAGGATTTCGAGCGAAGAAACGAGAAACCCATCGAGATTTACCGTTAAGCGTCAAAGCGTAAAACCACGTGTTCGCGGCGATCTTTGCAACGGGCTTGTGCACTTGCCGCGAAAAAGGAGGAAGGAAAGTGAAAGTATCGAGGGAAACCTTAACAATGTTTCCACGTTTACCGAGATTGTCAAGGTTGCCCGATCAACGCCGAGACTCTGTTAGAATTTTATCTGCCGATCGTTTGAGCGGATGCTTTTTCAAATCCTGTCTGTTATTATCAGCATCGCGGATCACGCGAAATTACTCATAAACGTAAAGAGACATTTGCAAAGATCGTACAATGACTCATAAAAGTACTTGAACAGTTATCATAGAAAATTGTTATATTTATATCACATAAAGCATGTTGACATTTCATTAATACTACAACGCAATACGATTGTCATGATTATATTGGTGAAATTTGAAAGCAATCTGATATTAAATGTTACAGGATACTTGCAACAAAATGGTACAACTTTAGTACGACAATTGAAAAATGAAAAGAACCTGTGAAGTTCAAAGATGCAAATCTTTCAAATGCAAGTAACAGATTGCAAATTTTAATTACTAAACAATATTCTAATACCTTCAATATTTTAATATTATGATGAGTAATACTTTGGAAATTCTTAAGAAGATGAAAGAACACTAAATTTAATAAGAATACTAAGTTTAAAAACTGGCTGCCTCTGAAAAATAAAAAATATCACTTATAGCATTTTCTTCCTATAGTCTTCGTATCCATAAAAAGTTCTTACCAATATTCAAATACCTTCACGACCTACTGTATCTCGCCGATCTATAGATCCTCGTTCGAAGGGATCGATAACCTACTTTGACATCAGCGCTACGAAAAACGCGTGGAATGGTGTCACGTGTCTTTGCGCGGGAATCGTACGATTCTGCGCAAGGACGACGAAGATAGAATCGTTATCGCGCACGCGCGTTGCGGCACCATTGCCGCATATGGCACGCTGTTCTACACGAGGGAATTTGTAATTCAAACGCAAAAAGGATAACACATCGGAATTTATTGAATCAACGAGAACGAGCGTTTATACAGAATTTTTTTAATTAATGCGATTTACCGCGAGCAATGAATGTACAATGTTCTCGCGACAATACTGCACGCCATATCGAAGTAACACCGGTGTAATTGCCGATAAGATAATCGCGATTAAACGTTCACCAGTGACGAATTTAATTGCGCGACTAATCTTATGATATTGAAACAGCTTCTTTAGGCTTGCTGTTTGCTAGACATACTTCAAATCAAGTTACGTTATATGTCGTAAGAAATTAGAGATTGAGAATTGTTTACCGACAGCTAACTATGTAGTTTCATTACCCTACATACGGAAGAATTAGTAATTTTGAAAGTAAAAGATTTTTAAAACCTAGCCCTTTCCTTTTTTTCGAACAATTGATGCATTAACGTATTATTAATTTTCAGTATCACATTCTTGAAATTACTTATACACATTCTTATATATAGTGCAGAGTTATCTATCCGTAAACAAAATAAAATAAATAAATAACTAAACTATTATCCACAAAAGAAGAACATCCGCATCACCATCTATTCAATTCTCGTTCCCTCGACAGACTCAAAAATTACTAACCTACTCAACGCAGTGTCCGTATACTGTATGTTCAGACAGCGCCAGTCAAAACCCTATCTCACGCGAAAACGAAGAAAAGAATATGTGCAATGGTTTGACGGGTTCAAAGATAGGCCCCGTCGAACTACACGGAAATACGATCGATCAAAGATGACCTCCATACAGGCTTCCTTGACAGCGAGAAAATTCACGTGTTCGCAGCCTTATATCGGCTGGATTGGAAGAAAAAAAAAGGTTAGGCGCAGAGATCGATCGAAGAAGATTCCGTAGTAAGCGCAATACCGTTCGTGCGAGCAAACTGGTCGGAGGAGTCGTTCCTTCGAGGAAGTACGGCAAATCTCTCACGGATCTCGAGTTTGCTCATCTTTCGCCGGGATCGAGGCCTGCGTCAAGGACTGCCAGACTTCGAGACGAACGTCCGTGCGCCCGTTCGCTTGTATCGGCGCGTGACGCAACCAGATGCCAGATTCTGCCGGAGGATCGAGTTTTGCGGATGCTACCGGCTAACGGTCGCCTGTGCACACGTTTACCGGGACCTCCGTGGCTTTTTGGTGACGTCAGCGTCAGTGAATGGAACGAACGGTGGTTGGAAACGCGACCGATGGAGGCGCGACTTGTCGGAGAGTTTTGATTTATTGTACATCGATCAACAACATTCAATGGATATTTCAGAGCCGAGTACTTCTATTGCCAGCGACAGGCGATTAATATCGTCGTTGTTCTCCGAGGGAAGCTTTTTTACCATCCTTTGTCGATGAAACATCGATGTTTCGATAAATTACGTGTTTGCCGTGAATGGATTTTTTTAACGCGTTATCTGCCGATCAGGGAAGATCGACTATCGGTAAATTATGATATATGTAGTTGCTCTGGTCATTGACTAAATAATGGGACTTCGTATCTCGCATACTGAAATACCGACATTGAAAAAAGCCGAAGTGTTTCTTAACGCCCTCTGCGACTTGGTACGACCAACATAGGAATTATATTTTCAAGCAGCAAGGGAAGTATGCAAGGTAAGTATTCAACTCGATCGAAAACGATAAACATTCTCTACTATAACTCTCTGTGAAAAAGTATTTTGTTCACTGTTATAAAAATGTAAAACTTGACACTTTAAAGTATTAAGAAAGAGCGAAATTCGTCTCATAAACAATTATGCTACTTATCTATCTAATAATACTTTATTTAAAATATCACCCTTAATTTTGCATACTCTTAATCACTATTACTTATATCTTATTTAAGTATTCAAGTATTTATTCAGGTACTTTCAGGAACAAATTAGTGCCTCTAAAAAGCAATACTTTTTAGCAGTATTAAATATCCCTAGGAAGCAGCAGTTTTAAACAAAACATTGAAAGCATCATTTTAGAATATTGCATGAAATGGTTCCTTTAAAGCCTTGCATACTACCCATGTTGCTTGAAATACTTTGTGTTACCTCTTTTCCTTGGTTCTGTAGGGCTTTCTGAAATAAACTGGAAGTTAAATAAAAAAAATCATTATCCACTTTGTATAATCCCGAAAAATAGACCGTGAGTGGATTACCTTTTTCGCAACACTAATGTACTAAATTTAAATATAAAATAGAACATTCTCAATACAAATCGCGAAGAGTGCTCCATACAATACTTGTAACACTAATTAATTAATTATTAGAAATGAAAAAAAGCAAAAAAAAAGATTTAATTATAAATACAAATCTATGCACTCATATTTAAATATTCGCAACACTAATAATGAAACGTCCAGTGCAGCCATATGGTAGGCTACCGGTGTAACTGCATCAGATGATTCAGGAACACGAACGTGCATCCACAGTCCAGTGGATGAAAATTGGGCATAATATAAGCGCAACACTACTTCAAAAAATGCGATCATTCATCAACGCTACTCTAACTAGAAAATTAATTAAAACAATAGAAATGGAGGACCATAACACTAATTCTTAACACAAATTTAATAAAAATGTTATACTACAAATTACAATATTATAAAGTTAATTCAAACTTTTAAATCTAATATTAAATGACCGGAAACGACATCAACTTTAATATATATTAATCTCCAGGAAATTCTAACAATTCATAATCAAAATCACTAAAGACAATCGCGCTGTCATAATTCGCAACACTAAAGCAAACACGATTATCATTCTTTCGCAACTCTAATCCAAACCGTAATCATTCTGTCGTGACACTAATAAAAGCCGCGTAATTTTTCCGCAACTCTAATTCAAACCGTAATTAATTTCTCGCAAACACTAATAAAAAAATCGCGATTTACCCAATATGGTTGAGGACCAACATATATATCGGCCAGGAAAAAAAATACTACAACTACAACTACTAAAAGCGAGCATAGTGACAAAGTAGTAACGAATGACTTTCCATGCTCTGGGTGATCCAGAGGAGGGAAAGCCATTAGTAGTTGCCCTCTTGAATGACAGTTTGTCGGGCCTCTTCGGCTCGTAGCCTCTTCTTTCTTCAGGCGCAATGCCCGCTGAAACTTAGATCTTGACTCGAGTCTTTCTAACCACAAAATAAAAAGTAACTTACAAAGGTGAAATAAAAATATAAATCGCCGATACTATTCCCCGTGCACATGGATGAGCAAGGATCATAGTGATCATTGCCCGTTCGCATGTGCATGCTCGAACAATAAATAAACGTTCGCTTCGAAACCCACTCGCAATCGCGACCACGATATTCGAAAAATCGATGGATAAAGCCAGAGACGAGTTTCTCCACTCCTACCAGCTTTACCGTCGACTTTTCAAATTAAATTTCCTGAAACAGGTTGGGCACGCGAAAACGCGCCTACCCGACCAGAGACTGTGCCAACCTGCCCGGCCCTACCTACTTATAATTAACATTTACACCAGAAAGTAAGCTACCTATCCTACCTAGCCCTATATTTAAAAATGGCAAAACAAGCACACCAACACACTCACTCCACGATTCTCTCACATACCACCCGGGCGCAAGGACCTACACTAGAGAGACGTCCTGGGACGCCTCCGACACCCGAGTTTGACACTCAACTTTCATACTCTAACTTTTACGTACCATTTTCCTGAAATCGACTGACGATGGCTAGCGACCATTGCGTAAGATGTAATATGTGTATATTGAAATTTTATTATGTTTTTAATATATTTCAATGTTAACTTTAATCAATACTCATGATCATATTGTATAAATATTCATAATCTTGTATTATATCATTTGAAAAATTAGGATATTCTTAGACTAAATGGTATAATATTTGATACCATTGTAATTTAATATTATTATATATTATTATTGCATTTATAACACTTGTGAAACTCATTAATATTTCAGAATTATATGGGTTGGAATAATAAGAAAACGACGTAGTTCCACGACCTAACCACACACACAATGTAGAAAATACGTCGTGCACGATACACCAACGCAACGTCAGTCGCTGAGACAATGTTAAACATATAAACTATAGTCATCATGCCCGCTGCCTTTCTCCCACCTAAGTAGCACCTGAGCACGTGAGTGAGATCCTGGCAATGGGCATGGAAGGGATTAAACCTGAAAATCCTAAGCTAAAAATATAATAAGCGTATCTATTATGTTTTGTATCTAACGGGCTAATATTCGTTAATTAAAGTCTACTTTATACTTCATTCTATTAATTTAATGAATTACTGAAATGCTGAATTTGAATACAGAGAGTTAATATTTATTCATTTGTTTTTTATTATATTGCAAAAAATAAATTGAGCTTCAAAATAATGCAAATAATACTTATATCAATAAATAATAATAATGAACTCTAAATGAAATATTAAAAAGAATATCCTCAGGCAATTCTTTCATCAAAACACATCTTTGGAAACAAAGAAGCATTTAAAACTTGTTTTGATTCTGAAATCTGCCTGTCGCGAAGTGTTTTCTTGCACGTAAAATTTGATACATTCTTGGACGGATAAAATTAGACTCCGTACCTTTATATTTTACATTTAAAATTTTACCGAAATTTTACTGTCTATGGAACTCAAACAATAAAATTGTTCCGTAACATTACCGTAAAACACAAGATAAAATCATATATAATTTATAATAAAAATCAATAATAACATTAACAGTAGTTATAATAATTTCAATCATAATTGTAATTTTCATAATGAAATCGGAGGATATCCAACTTCTCCACTACATAATACTTAAACAAAGCTATTTTCATACTCGTTGTTTACTCAAATATTTGTTTTTTGGGTATTTGATATTTGCAAATATAAAATCATCATGAATATACTTTGATTTTCTAAATAATTATTATCAATACACTCCGTGATTTTCAATTACAGAAATACACATTAATTATCAGCAGTGAGTTATTTATATCAATTTTTTATATAATATTAATTATATCAATACGATACTCTCGTCTATTAATTCTTAATGTGTTATTATCAACATTCGAAAACGCGGTGTGCAAGAAACCCTATCCTGAACTGATAAATAAAACACATACAAGAAAATGTTACTACTCACGAGTATAATAAATACCCGTGGTCACTATGCTCGTCAAAAATTCTACGTAATACAACCAGTCACCCGTGTGGATTCGGACCTTTCATCCTACGACATGATTGAGTGACCAGAGGAACAAAAATGCATGCGACTCACGATTAGTTGCGAAGAACGTTGTCATCGATGCATTGTGCCCTATGGAACGTCATCACGAAGCCCATCATTAGACAGGAATCGTTGAATCCCATGGAAAAAGCACAGACTGGAAGAAATCTATAACAAAGCATAGAACATTATTGTATAATTCGTCCTTAAAGACAGTGTTAATTATTTGGAAAGTTTGAAATAATAAAAGATTGATCTCTATAAAACATAAAATTTTAATAATAATCAATTTAAGAATAAAAAATTTTAACTTGTCAAATTTTCAATCAGATTCCATAAAATACAAGGATAAGGATCAAATACAATATTGACATAAAATACAAGGAATTAAATGAAGTACAACATACAAAGTTACCTACATTCTTGGTTTATTAAGCATCACTAAGTCCTTTCCAGAAAACAGGAAAAAAAGGAAGGAAAACAGGAAGGATCAGAAACCTTTAACAAAATATGAATTCATATATATGAATAATTCCTTCTAAAAAATATGATGATTGGTTAAGAATGTATATCGATTGAATATTAAATAAATGTTAGCAAGTAACCAACAGAAAAAGAAAATAAGCATATAAATACGTTTGACTTTGTTAAAATAAATTAAATGTTACCATTAATCAGCATGGCGTCCTTTTGAATTTTATGACGCCATTTGTAATTTCGTTGCATCTCCCTAACATCTCCAAATTTCTCGCGTAGTCGAGCAATAATCTGCACAAAGAAAAAGCCAAAACATTATAATAAATGTATAAAAAGCAAATTATGTACAAAATGAAACAATAATCAAGCTCAAATTGTATCTTGAAGGGTCATTATACGATCCACCGGCAAATGTAATAACCAACAAGACGATCGAAGAAAAATAGATAATCAAATAATAAATTATTTACTATGAATTGTTCAATTAAAAAACTATGATAAGTAAACGAAGTTATAAGAGCATAAGTGACAAAAGAATGATTATAAAGAATGAAAATATATGTTACGTAGTATAGAAATCGGTACCTGTCACGGAGTGACACCAATACACATCTAATCGCTTCGAAATTTGACATTAGACTGAACCCCTGCGGCGTAATTTGCCCTACGAATTTCGGTTGACGAGGAGTGGGGAAACCCCCCGGTAAGTCGATCACGTACGAACAGAAGTCGTCAAATTCCTGCAAAGGACGTTTTCGGTAGTAACACGTATTTCAATAGAACGTCTGAGCTAATACGTATAATTTGAACGAACAGAATTTATGGATTTTTATTTTATTTTTTCATTTATCATTTCTTAACTTAAACAGTACAATCTTCTATACTGAAAAATTTTTTAAAGATAAAGAATAAAACTACATTCATGGATAAAATATTCTCCATTTTTAATTTAAAATTTTCCAATACACGTATATAAAATATAAGTACAAGCATTCACAAGTAGCACATTTACACATGTTTTTAAATATTATCAAATCTGAAGTTCTTCTTGTATAATATTATACCTGTTTTTTAGGCTCTCACATCAGGGTTGAAAAATATTTTTTTAATTGATAAATGTAAAAGATTTACCATTTCGATAATTATAATTTATATATTATATAAATAAGGAAAATTATATTAAATTTATATTTTCAATATAACATGTATAGATTGAAATTCATATTAGAAACAGAAATTACAATCATCATTTTTAATTGTCGAAAAAATTATAAAACCTTTAACAACGCTCCACAATTACAAACACAATTGCAAACATAACACAACTCATATAACATCGATTTTTCGTACCGGATTATGAAGGATATTCAATACGTATTGTTTTTTTCGTTTTAGTTAGTAAATTCGAATACTGTGCATGTATATACGTTATACGTACAATAAATCGAATTTGATTATAACTTGATACATCTCAGCTTAATGTCCTTTAATCTAATAATTTAATTTTTACTATATCTAACGCAGCAAAATATTATAATAGAATCCGATTACAAATTTTCATCCATATTATTCGATACATTTCACACATGTATGTCAAAAGTGACACAATTCAACACAAGTTTTTCAGGAAAAACGAAACACTATTTGAAAGCTTAAATGGAATGTATGATTCTCCATTTTCAGTCCTGAAAATCCTTCTTTGGCGGTTTTGATGTTCTTCGATCACATAACTAAATTATATTGATACGATAACACTTATTATGACATTTTTTAAATACATGTGCGATTTGTACGAAATTATACAATATCCATCAAAATATTTTAGTATATCAAAAATTTAGTATAAATATTAAGTGATCTGTAAATAACTATCGATTATACTCATCTTAAAATATATACATGCAAACACATCTTACCGAACATTCATACCTGTGTATGTTACAAACACATATAAAGCTTCTTATTTATCGCACCACATTCTTCAAAAATAAACGGAAAATAACGACGACAATCACAATCATTCTTCAAACATTTCAAGCTGATGTCTCCGCGGTATTTTGTGGAGTATTAGGTGTACGATAAATTCCACTGAATAAAATAGTACGAGTTGGTTTCTCATAGATGAAATACAAGAAAGGATGATTCGCATTAAAAATTGCCGGTTGCAATGGTCGTCCAGATCGGAAAGTGTAGAGAGCAGTAGCTGCGGCTGCAGTGGTGCCCTCTTCAGTGACTTCGATTCGCGCACGATGGACAGCGTCGCCCAAATGCAACGGTTTTTCACCATCCTTAACAAAACCTTGAAGATTGGCAGCATTAGGCATTACCAATTCGCCTGCACCGATAGCGTGAAGCAGCGTGCTTATTGGAAGATCCTTTTCGACTTCAAATCGCGGTAAGATAACATCGACTTGTTGAGGTGGTATACCGGAATCCAAGAGGTCGCGGAGTTCTGTGGATCCTAATTCGGTGGAAATGCGTTCTATCAGTTGACGAACACTGTCTCGTTCTCCGTTTTGCTCAACGTCAGCGGCGGATTTTGCGACGGAGACAGATGGTGGAAGAAGGACGAACATTGAGATTTCGTTGCCTTTGTACGGCAGTTCTAGCACGTGCGCGCCAAGTACTTCGGAGACAACTGTAAGAAAAGGTTATTTGTATTTATTTCTATTTATATATGTTTGCAATGATATAATATGATTATAGCTTTTCTAGTCGGGCAAAAGAATATAAGTCAGAATTATTAGTCTTGTAGAGACGCACTTACAACATTTGAACTGCAATGTAAGATCAGGTGGTTAGATTTTGGATATGAAAGTTTATAACATACAATGTCTCGTCCCATTTTACTTACAAAATATATACAGTATACTCGATTTAGAAACATTCTTTTTCTTTCGAAACTGATGACTTATTCTGACTAAAATTTTTAGTTTGACTTTTATTTATTTGACCAAGCAGAGTTTGTAACAATTAAAACATTTTGAAATCAATTAGAAGCATATGTAAAAAGATCAATATAGAATATATTAGCATACTTATCCTATTTTGATTAAAAATTTGAATTATACTCCTTTTGCCCACCACAGATTTCTGTAGATAAATTTTAGTCTTTCATAAATTTAAGATGTGTAACTTACGATGATTGAAATGTCCTGACTGCTTCATGAATGTAGTCATGGAATGTTGAGAGTTCGAAATGTAGAAAATATCTTTCTTAGAATTAGTTGGATTAAAACGACTTTCCCAAAGACCTTTGAAGTATACTGCGTTAGCCAGGACCAAATCAGTATCTGCTCCAATACTGTTAATAGGAAGGAGATCGCGGATATGTCCTTTGGTCATGTTGCTCACCCATTCATTTATGTGATCACGAACCGCGTTTGGATTAGTATGAAAATCAGTCTTTTCCAGTTGGTCTCCAAATAAGTCCAACATACACTCTCGTACTTTTCTCGTGCTCGATACCCATAATCGATTCGCTGAGTTGTACTCGTAACCTCGTGATGAATTCTGAATAGAGGAAGAAAACTAATTTAACGATTCATTCTTTAAATACTTTAAATGTTGTAATTTTAATACTATAAAAAAATTCTGGTATTTTGGGATTACATTTCCTATTTATATCCTTTACCTATTTTACGATAATATTAAGTATTATATTAATTATTACTGCATCAAAATTCGTTAGCAGTAGTACAGAAACTATTATTTATTTGCAATCGTCATAAATTTCGTTATTTCTAAACATAACTTTTACAAAATTATCTAGCTACTAAAAAATAGAAAAATTTCAAGTAATGTAAAAAAAGATATTCTTTACCCGAACATTATAGTCGCACCAACTCGTCACGAACAAAGGCAAGAATTATATAACTGATCAAATAAAATCATTTACTTTGTGTCATCCGTCCACGTCGAGGAAACAAACATTATTCACGCGTTATATTCATAACTTTTGATTAAGAAATTCTATAGAGCTATGAGGTCAAAATGCTTCCTACTTGAATTTCAATAAGTTCAACTACCTCAAAGTATCTAACTATACAGACTGCCAAGTCTAATCCGTTAAGAAGTGAAACAATACCTAAAAATTACGTAACATTACTGGAAAGTGTAAAAGGCATACATATTGCTTTATTAAAGTAAAAAAAAATATTAAAATAATATATAGCATTTAAATAATCAAACTTACTGATAAAAAAAGGTGATTTCAAGTAAACTTTAAAGACGAAAAAGAGTATTGGACAAATCCTTATAGCTTGTTTTCATAATAATAATTTTAAAAAGCAGAATTTATTGATGTTACTATTGCGCAAAGGGGTCCTGATGTTACGATTATGTGGCTCGCCTTGGAATACTTGCAAACACAAACGATGAATTATGCAACAGCTCCAGTTAAATCCTCACCTCTTGGTCACCTTGATTTTTGAGGGAATTCTCGTAGGCATAATATCGTTGCACGTCGACCTTGGACAGATCGTTAGGTAGATGCAAGGCTTTTTTTAAGGAGTCCTCGGTGGTGCCTCGAGCACCGAAGTACGCCAAGGTCAAAGCCTGATGAAGACTATGCGGACTGTAGAAAATGTTGTCGCGTGATTCGATCAAAGACATCTTCTTAAGAGTATCGAGAGCGAATTCGAATCTCGAGTTGATCACACCTTTCTTTGAGCCAGCGCTCATCGTCGGAGGACTGTCGTTTCCGGTGAGACATTGTGCTGATACGTAAGTTACCAGCAATAGTACTGGTAACACCGACGTTGCCTGAAAGAAAGAATGATTGTTGAGAAAATAATATTCTAAAAATTTCTGAAGAGTTCTCTTCTTCAAAGTAGTTGAATTATTGATAATAAGAAAATATGAAATTTTTAAAGTATAATAAGGTGAATTTTAGGTATAAAGCAGCTTGGAATAAATATTATTATTTATTTGTTAGGATTTGTTTGATGAGCATGTACACTTGCAGCTTTTTATGGAAAGAGTATGAATGGACACTGCAGCGTTTGTATATTTTAAGTTGAAAGCAAAATATTTTTATAATATCAATACTTAGAAGTAAAAAATCGAATATACAATTATATAACTATAGTGAGGCAAAACAAAGAACGTAAAGGAAAATACGAAAGACCAGAAACTAGGAAATTGAAACGAAATACATGCGTGGCTTACGCAAAGTTAAATCACACCCTTCGAAAACATTTACGGACGTTCGAGTAATTTCCTGTATCATTATAAAACTCCGAGTGAACGACATTTCCATTTTATCATTGTGTCATCGTTGTTACTAGCCTCCAGTATCGCACAATTACAACATGGCAGAAATTCGAAGATAATCCATGATCGAAGAAAAGATAGAAAAAAAGAGAAGGTATCTTATCAGAAACATTAAAGAAAACAAATAAGACGAGGAAAGTATTTTCAATCCTGCAGCTAGACGTTTCGCAACCCCTTCACATTTTGGTAGCCGTGACCTCTAATCGTAATTTATACAAGTTCTGAGATTACGATCGTAAGGTCAACGAATAAATCGTCTGACATGTCATCCATATCTACGACACTTTTATGTCAACCAGGGGAAGAGTTTCGTGTAGGAGTCACGCTCTAGTTAATCACAATAACATACTTTGCAATTTTAGTGATATCAGATACACTTATTTAGGGCAGAACTGGTTTTGTACCCACGATGATAATCATAGATTATGACGAAATCAGTATCTATTGTTCGTCAAAATACACGTTTGGAATTTTTTAATTTCTTTTGTGAAGGAATAAATTTATATTAAAATAGTTTGTTATCTTAGATTATTTTATGTTAAAAATAGTTCACAATTGGACAACGTTTGAATTAAATTTGTACTACTTGCTATGGAATAAAGTGATACTATTTTACTTATCTCTTATTAATTTTTCAATCCACTATTAAAATTATATTCATACAAATATAAAAATGTATTTGACATCAGTTTTATAGAAAATTTCATATAATTTAACATAAAGTTAAAACATTTATTATCTCTCCGCCCTAATTTGTATTTTATTATATGAAAATACTCTAGTTTTTCATTAACATAAATATTATCTACCATATTATCAACAAAACAACTACCATTTTAGCAAGGCTACTATATCTTTAAAATCATTAATCAATTATATACTTGGAAATACCATCATCAATTTTTTAAGAAACATCAACAAAATATTACTAAAAGACGGTATGAAATAGAGAATAATGTATTCTGTTAATGATTAGGGCTAACTTCGATAAAAACATAAAATAAATATAGAAATGTTTTCTCAAAGGGTTCGGAACGTAATGGTAAAATTAGTGAAAATTATACGATCTGGGACGAAAGTAAGATAAGCTTTGAGGTGAGTGAAAGCAACGAGTAAACCGTGACATCATAGTGTCCGGCTTTCTTGGTTGAAATTGAAGTATGACGAGCCTTGTATGACGAAAGCAAGAGAAAACACAACCACGCCTGTACAGTTTGTTCCTGATAGCATACTACTTGTGGCACGTGGGAAACTTGCGTGAATTATTCCACTTTAATTTCGCCTTATGCAAATACTAATACAGATTTTACGTAATTTCGTATGCGACTTTCCAGTTCCTCGTTTGACAACCTTCAATTTCATTCCGTTCGTCTGTTTACTACTTCATTATACGTTCTTCGGAACGAAACTCTCCTTGATTTATGAGAATGGCATCGTGTAATTTCTATTTTACACCTTTCAAGATTTTCTCCTATTTCCACGGGGATACTTTTACTTGTTTCAGTACTCAAATATTTATTGCCATTTTCTATTTGACTTGCTGTATTCTTTCTTTTTTTCATTATGTATCTATCATTTGAATTTATTATCTTCGAAATTTGTACCTTTTTATAAAAATGTTCCATCTTATGTTAGAAACAAGAGTGGAAATAATTTATTACGATACTGCGGATGTTTATGAACTTATAACAAGTATAAAGATTCTAAAGAATCTAGAAACTCAAATGCGATGATCAGATAATTTGTATAATTTACTAACAGAAGATTTTATTGTCAAACTTGTTAATGTTATACGGGAATTATTTATCGATACTGGTAACCGGCAACTTGTAAAATTTTACTACGACTATGCAGTATAGCACAGGCAATAGCAGTTGACTATTTTACTGAAATCTTTCTCTTCGCAATGACATTGGATTTTTTCGTAATTTTTAACAGTACCAGCATTCACGAAGACATTTAAAATCTGACAGTGCCAACAGAGACAATCGGCGAATAACAAGTGAATTCTTCGAACAAATACGTGTCCAACTTAACAAATAAGGCACGTACCACTCGTGTAATCAACCGCAGCCTAGCGTGACTATACACAAAGACAAATTAAAATCGAATTAACGCAATTCGTCGATCAAAGAGTAATACAATGACTGTGTCAACGTTTCTTGTAAACGTTCTAGTCAATTAAATTCTTGTGATTATGATTCTTCCTTGATGTAGAATGAGTAAAAATGTGAGTAAAGACTGTCTGTCCTTCATGGTTCGAGGAAGGCTGATCGTAAAACAAAGCAACGAACATTTTCACTTCTATATGAGAAACTTAACAGCGTGAAAATATTAATGGGAATCAAAATATGTAGGTTACAGAAAATTAGTCAGATACCAAAAACAAATGACACATATTTTTTAAATTCTTACGAAACAGGTGATTGGGAAAAAGTTCATTTTTATTTGAATGGAAGAAAGTGGTCAGTAAATGTGAAAGAGGTTTTTAACATAAATTAAGTGATTAAAAAATATTAATTTTTAAGTATTCCGCAACTTACGAATAATTATTATAAATAATTAAAATTTGTCTGGATACCGGTAACCATCATCGATGACGGAAATGTTTTTGATTACGAAAAACCATGTTGTCAATTACCTACTACAGCAGTTGTTACAACACTAAACAACCAATTTAAAAGATATATAAACCTACAAAAATAGAAATATTTGATTGAAACAGAATATTTGAAGCACACACGATAGAATATTATTGATTTAATATCGGGTCGATACGAGGTATGGAAAAAAACGATAGAAAGCGCAAAAAGTGTATACAACGAGATAAGTTATCACAGTTGAACTTTCATTACGAAGACAACAAGAGTCATGTATAAAATATCATCCTATTAGATTTAATGGGGAGTATTTACGTAAAATCTTTGATAACTAACGAAATCGTTACTTAAACATCAAAACAATTTCATTTAGGAACAACTAAAGCGTCAATATATGCAACAATCGATGCATCGATACAATTTTCATCAGACTAATAGGATCTCCACCGACAACTTAACTTCCCATTACAGAGATCAAATCTTAATGCGGCTGAGACAATGAAGATCTACGTTAATTCTACGTCGTTTCTACTGAATTTTAAATTGAGACTTCATCGAAGCGTCACCACTCACCGGTTTGAAAAACATTTCGCTGATCTGCGCCTTCTTGCTTTCTAGATTCTCAAATTGTAAACTATCGGCTTAGATACGAAAAAACGTCCGATTGTTGCTCGCTACAAAACTGAACTGAGTGCGGAGAAGGAAAAGCAGAGTCACCGAGATGCCCGCGAGTAACTGGCTCCTCGACCACTTCCCCACCACGAGTTTTGCTCGCGAGTGGAGTCATGTTTATTCATCGGACACGAATCCTTTGCAGCACAACGGCGCAAACCAACGTTCACAAAGCCGATAGGTCGTTACTTCTGCAATATTGGAAATGCCCGATACTAATGACTTCATTGCCAGGAAATCCCATATGAAGTCGGTGGGGAAACCACGTCATAATCGGAAATCGTCGATACAATTCATTATGTGCGCGTACCTATGCGTACACTTTCAATACACAGTTGTTCCGATGAAAGCGGATGTTAGGGTTGATAAACTGATACCTAAGCGTCTTTGGAGAATATTTCGTCATACCTGCGGCATAAATTGGTCTACTTGCGAGTACTCGTACAAAACCCGTAAGCTCGTAATTGTAATTAACATATAAATCGAGGCTAACGTATGTAAACCAGAGATAATCCACCAGCTTGGTAGGTTCGGCTTCTCAAATTACATTTCCCTCGGTACTCTGTGCGGGTGACTCAAGGTTATTGAACTTGTTTGATTGCGTTTAATTATGCGACATTTTAAATAATTTTTCTCAATGACAGTCATTGACACGAAGTCTATTCAATGTACGAATTAACTTTTTAACGTTTAAGATTCTATAGAAAAGTGAGAAAGGAATAATAAAGCGAAGACAATAAAAATATATAAAACACAAAAGTATAGATATAGGAGATAATAATATTCCAGATACAAAGTAATATTCTCACTTTTATACGCATATAAATAAAACGTAGAACGTTTAAAAATAAAAATGCAATTACGAAACGATAATAACAAATACGATACAATAATTAGCGCGTATATATAAATGATATAGATAATCGCTATTTATTTATTTTATAACTACAAGAAGATAAGAAAGATGTCAAATGTCACAAGAAAGATGTCTTCGTTCCATCAACTCAGGCTGAAGCAAAAACTAGATTCACTGCAAGAACGTTCACCCTTTTTGTCTTCACCAGTAATAACTTCCTCCTTCGACGCCATTTAAGGCGATCGACATCAGGAATGTAGTTCTATTTGACTTCTTAGAATCGCACATTAACGCTAATTTTACGAGTAACGATCTTCGCTAGATTAATTCTTTCACCTCAACAACGTTAACTCACAATTTTCTAAATTTATTCTTAGACTGTGGATGTTCACGCATTTTTTAGAAACCTTGAGATTTTAATAATTTATATTGCATACAAATGCATATGATATGTAAAAATATATGAGATATTTAAAGTAGAGCAACCGAAGTATTATTGATATTTGGTGTGTGAAACAAATTTCTATTTAGTTTCTATTTGTTTAACTATGTTCATAAAAATACAAAAATTGCATCTATTCATTACATTAAATGAAAATTTCATTGTAATTTTCATACTTTATATTTATTATAGTCTGTGTTTCATGTTTCTTGAATATTTTTAATCCAGTCAGATTAAAGCACGAGAGTTGGAAATGAATCACAGTTCCTTGCGTTTTCAGAAAGCGTTCTTTGAAATTTTCTCCTCGCTTCTCCCTCTTCCAGAATTTATTCAGCGAATAAAACAGGCTCCTTTTCAAAGCGTTGGCCAATAGCCAGAGAAAGTAACTCGAAAGGAGTGTTAGTTCCTTTGTGAGTTCTCGAAAATCGTTACCGAGTCGAGATCGTTTAAGCAGCTACAACAAGAGCGATCAACAAATCTGTCGTAAGATTTGTTAGAGATAATTAAGCGACATTGACTCCTGTTGTATGATTGAATCTTTTCAATTGAAAAAGAAATCAAGTTATTAACTATAAAAATGAATTCTTTTTGATTTTTGCGTAAAATGAAAATTCAATTTGTCGGAAATAACTCATTTCTTACTTTCTTCGTTTCTACGAGCAAATTAATATAATTTTCTTCGAATCGTTATTCTTATGATCCTTTTATCACTCGAGAAATCGAATCATTTCCTACATTCTTAGAATAGTATAATGATCTTCTATATATCCTTGTAAACTCTTCAATGTCTTCTAACTAATATTTTCGCTGTTTTTACTATCATTTCATCGCTTGTAGTATATTTTTCTTTTCGTGTAAACTCGAATTTTCTATGATATGAACTTTAACAATTTTTAGCTATTCAAACTTTGATCTCGATTAAATATTGTTCGAATACCCTTTCCTTTTATTTTTTATTTAATCAAGACGAACTCGTCGTAGTTATTCAAGGAAGGAAAAAATGCCATTAGATTCTTTAATTGATCTTGCGTAAGAATAGCAAGATATGTTTTCCTTCGCTATATTTCATCTGTTATTGCGAAAGAACCTTCCACAATTCCATTGTTCTGTCTCTCCTCAGTCATAACTGAGAGCGACCAGTTGTTAATTACGTATAGATGTTAATGAGGAACCTGGAAATTCCACAGCTTTACTTACAACGCATTGCTTTTACCGTTGATTAATCGTAACAAGCTGAAAAGTGAAGCTCCGTATCGTATTATGCAATACAATATGATTACGTATAAAGAGGCCGTCGGAATAAAAAGCCCTCGTTGTTATTGTGACAGCAACGATTGAAAGACATCACTATGCGAAACACTTTTCTAAAGTATCTTTAAAATTGTACAATTGTATCGTATGATTTAAAATTTGAAAGTAGATAATTAGTTAGTAGTAGATAGTTAATAAAACTTGATAAAAATTTAATTTGTATAAAAATTAATTAAAATTATTTAAAATTCAAAATAATAAAAAATTTTCAAAGACTCTTGGTATACTACCAGAATTTCTATGAAAATATCATTATATATTAAATATATGATATTTCTTTTGTGTCTGCAATATTTTTAATGTTGTTTCTTCTATCTCTAGAAAAATTAGCGTCTAGATATTCAGAGCTGCTTAAAAGATCGTTAAGTTCATGGTAATTTACAAAATAAACTTCCTCTTTTAAATTTTAAACACTTTTAAATATTAAAAAAACTATGGAAAGAGTTGTGTTATTACATTTTATTTGTTTTACGATCTCTGACTAATAATAGGATAGTAAGTAATATCTTTAATATTTGAACTGTCTGGAAAAGTTTGACGAGAGAAATGACAATATTACGACGCATGCTATCTATGGTTTATGATCGTTTTAAACTCCCTTCTCATATGTCAAAAGAATCAATACATTTTATCGTAGTGTCAATGTTATATGATGATACAAAGTCCATAGCTACGAAAATTCAGATATACATAGGCATGGTTATTACACTTTGCGGACCGTCAAAGATGATAAGAGATATCAAATTATTTAATTAAACTTTCAACCACTCTAGAGTTCGTTATACATATACACGTGAAATTTGCAAAATGGAATTTACGCGTAAGTATATTTTATTAAAGTATGAAATACCCAAATTAACTGTTTGACTGTTAAATATCAAAGTATTAAATAAATTAATTAGTTGTTAATATTAGTTGTTAATTAGTAATGTGAATAAACAAGTAAACCGAAATATTTTTATTTTAAATGATTTATTTGATTTTAAATTCTCTTATACCGAACATAAGAACGTTTCGTAAGAACTCGAAACGCGAATATTTTTTTCCATATGAAGCACATTTCACGTATGCTTCATCTGCATATTACAATTTACGCTCTTTCATAAGGTTCAATTATATAAAGGCATAAAATACAAGCAACTTATATTACCCTATAAAAATTTTCTGTAACAAGTATACGAATAGTTTCATGAAGCAATATACTACAAACACAAAACGCAAATCTATATATCTAACATTTACATTACTCCACAAGTTACAAATTACCGTATATGACAATGATTTACCTGTAAATTTCTCACCAACATCTTTCAGGATGGTCGAACGGTTCTTCAACGATTTTAGTCTTCTTTCCTATCTTCTTTTTCTTTTTTTTAACTAAAATTGATTCACTCGCTAGTGTTACGTTACGAATTGTTGGTGCTAATGAAAAAGGCAAGTATTCTCGCTACGATATATTAGGATAATCTGTTCGCACGAAACTGGACGTTCTCAAGACTAATCCTCGACGAAGACGCAGCTTCAGTTTTCATTTATACCTTATACGGGGAGGTGGGCGGCAAAAGACGCATAGGACGCAGGGAAATCCCAGCCAAGTTAACGATTATCCACTTTTTTCGTGACAATCGTCTTTTTGTTAACATGTTGACTTTGTGCGGTCGACGGCCGCAATGTTCCCGGAAACTCGCGCTTATCAACCAGGCCATTAATTTCCACACGTGGATCTCCGCAATTATTCGTAATTTTCGTTGCTCTGATCCTTTCGACAAAAATCGAGGAAGTCTGTGTTAATTTTTCAAATACGACGATGAATTGTGAACATAACAGTGAATCATGGGCATGGGGCGATCTTAAAAAACTGCCGAGACGAGAAGATAAAATATTGGGTTTTTTGTAACCTTGGCGATAGAATGTGTGCCTTTTATTCATTTATACTATTTTCTGCAATATTTATTTATAGAATATTCGTAGAATATTGGTAAAGTAATTCTAAGTCATAAAGCTATTTATGTAAATCATTGTAATTGCAATGCAATTTACTGCATCGGAATCACTGATCGTATTGTCAATCATACGTTTACATTAGTATTGAATACAGGCGGAAAACAAAAATAGACGTCGATTTATACGACATTGAAAATTTCATCAATATTCCATTCGCAGACGATTATTTTACCGTACTTCATCATTATAATATACTCATTTATCATGTATGCAAATACACAAGTTGATTTTTCTTTTTTTAAATGACAGTTCCAGTGAAATGCTTCAAAAGCAAACGAAGGATTGCAAAACAATTTATCTTATGTAGAAGAAATCACGTGATACTAAATTTACTTTCTTTCTTTTAGGCTGACTCTTGATCTCGAAAAAAAAGCTCAGAAAGAGCATTTTATCTTCAGTTCTGAAAATATAATTTATTTTATCATCAAGTCCGAGTAATTTCATATAACTTTTTTTTACCGTTTTGGCATCTCAATGGAAATTTGATCAATGGTTTGAAAGAAAATCACTTAATGGCCCATTTATGAAAAATGGATTGTAAAACTGAAAACTTCTTGGAAAGATAGAGCTTAGGCATAAATTTAAGATAATTGTCATTAGATGGTAATGACAAAACCCGCAATCGCTTAGTTGCCAACCCAATATATCAGAATTTAAGCAGAAGCGACATTTTAGTCCAAATCGAATAAGCAATCATAAAGTAAATAATTAAAGGAAGCAATTCCTTCAATTTTCTTACAATCTTGTCATCTTTCTTGATTTGTAGGCTCTAAATTTTTGGCCGATTAATAGTCTATGAATTACGCCGGAAGCAACAATGAAGATTATTTTAATGCAATAATGAATCAATAGGATGGTAATTTCTGTGGTCTATGGTTTCCTCCCTGTACAGATTCCCTTTTTCCTGGCCTTACCTATGTCGATTTTTGTTGCGATAAAGCTGTTAAGATAACTTAACACCGTCCGAATTATTATCGATAATTAGCTAAATTCGAGAGGCTCGTGTCACGTGTATACCTTCGTAGCTCAATCAGAGACCATTTAAAAACAAATAATTCGTAACCTGAATTAAAACCGATGTAAAAGATTCTTGCGTAATAGCGGAATAATACTTCGATGTGATATTTGAAAATCGAAATAATTTCTCGAATATTTTAATGATTTAGTGTGAACAGCGATATTTCAATCACGATATAGAGAATTTAACAAATGAAATTTAATCGTGAGAAAAAATTTAATATTACGATGATCTGTCGAAGACTCGTTCGAGGAAAATCGTTTTACAGAAACCTTATCGTTCCATGCTAAGACACGTAATAGCAATCGGATGTATCGTCATCTGTACATTTGCGTTTGCCAAATCCACCAAAAGCAACAAACATCCGAAGAAATCACAAGTTGATCTACTTTACATACTGCAACGATCAAAGTGTAATAAAATCGAAAAGCTTGTTAAAATGTGATATCTTGCTTCAGCGTCATGAAAATAGAACGATAGAATTTCCGAATATGGATTCATCGATCACGGAACTACCTACTTTCAGCGATAGTACCTCGTTAAAGATGTTGGAAGATATCACAGCCAAAGTTTGGAGAACCTTGCCTGTGATTAGCATACCTCAAAGTTGGATACTTACTTATTGTGTGAAATACACTGAGATTTCTGAAGATGTTGAGAAAGCCACGATACAGTGCCAATACGACGGAACAGACTGGGATTGCACGTTCATCGAGTTGGTAAAAGCTTATAATTCAAGATTCGTACTCGTAATTTATAAATAGACTTTGAAAATTTTTAATGCAAATTCAGATCTTTATAAACACGATTAAAAGGCTAAGATCTGGAAAGAGATTCGTTTCACTCGTTAAATATTACCACGAATACTTTACTTTGCATATACATTTCCATATTATCTGCATTTCGAACATGTTTGCATCTTTAAACCGATTACTGAGAATGCATAATTGTCAGAATTGTATATCACTTTTCTTTTCGCTTCTGTCCATTGTAAGTTTTAATAACCCAAGGTATTTTTCTTTTAACTCTTGTCTGTTATAATAGCTAAGAACGTAAATAGATAAAATACGAAAGATTAAATGTATCAGTAAAAACTCTGGCAGTTTCCTATTCTTAGCTAACATTCTTGTTTAGCGATTTTCGTTGGCACATACTGCGAATAAATCAAAAGTTTACCAGAGGTAAATTCAAACAAGAGACAAAATTCATATTTTAACACAATGCCGTGGATGTTTAATGTTCCACCACATTAAATTTATGTTGCCAATTCTGTATACTTCAACAAGGAAGTGACATTTACCTTGACATTTTGCACACACTATGATTCATTACATGCAATTGCTTAATACAATTACTTAATACGATTACTTAATACAATTGCTTAATACAATCGGTTATTATTGGCAATTTCAAGCAAACGCTAACAGTGAAAGCATTTTACAAAACTCGAATTTGACTCATGGTGATCTTACTTCTAGAATCTAAAATATCGGCTTAATTAAATTAAACGATTCTGTCATTATTTTAAGCTACGAAAAATATTGATTTCTCTGTTAAGGTGAATAATTTTGTAATTATTTCAAATCATTCCTATAGTTAGTTCAATCTATTCGTATCTTCCTATACAATCTAAAAAAAGCTTTAAGAAAAAAATATTCACTGAAGTTAGTAAAAATTTAAATGACAACGAAAAACCATTAATCTCGATAAGTATTTGGTAAAGTTGGTACAACTTCGTTCAAGTATAATTGATAACCAGGGTGGAGGACAAAACGACTTTAACATTGGAAAAATCGTCTCGTTATTTCACAATCTTTCTAATCGTGGATTGAGATTAAAACTGCTTCGTGCGGCCGAAATTTGTGGGAAACTCTGGCAGAGCTACAAACAAATTCAAGATAAAAGATTAATCCGTATGCGATTAAACGTTCACGTGAGTTAATCGATAAATTCATAAAAATCGTGTGATTTGTTTGTTTAATATTTATTCCCATCGAAGGCAAAGAACAGAGAAAAAAGATTTTCGAAAAGAAATAGAAGTTTCCGAGGCTCGGGAACAACAGAAAAGAATTTAAGAAAGAAAAAGGTGAAAGATCGTGACGAGGACGCAAAGAAAAGGAGACGAGCTGCCAAGAAAATGCGAGCCATTCGAAGGAACTTGTCGAATAAGATTAGGGAACTTGAAACTAAAGGCAAATAAATAGCATCAGAATAAATATTGGTAAAAAATAATAGTATCATGGCGACAACAGCAAATAATGATATTATAGATGGTATTAAAAATACCTGATGCGTATAGTAATAAATAATTTTACGATAGCTATAACAGACAAAACAATTTCGAAAAATTTCATTCGAAAGATTCTAGTCCAATCTATAATTGCACTTTTCAAGTTTAATAACAATTTTAATGATATTTTCGTCATATTAGTTTTTAATTTTAATCGTACATAGCGATGTCCAACGGTAGAAAAATTTTACGTAAAAGGGAAAGTAAACTGATTCTTTTCTAATTGGAAGCATTAAAAAAGAAAATCTTAAATTATATGTAATAAATCAATTTTCTAGAAACTTTAAATCCAGATGAAGAAACCGAGCTTAATCGATTGCGTTTAACAGTGGCGAGAAGACCTTCTGACAATTTAGAAGAATATTCTCTAGCGAATGATCGAGCAGAATTATCTCGTCTTCAAGAAATAGGTTTATGCTTGACGCAACAGGCTGCAAAAGCTTGTGAATCCACTGTACTCGATGCAATCCAAAAATTAATATAATAAAACCTCGTATTTTTCGATGATACCTATCATGCAACTACAATAAGCCTTAAAGCTTAGATTACAGACGTTATTTGCCTATTCTCTGACCATTTCTCTGCTATAATAAAGACAAATATACATGTAAATATAATAAAGATAAAAACGAAAAGAATTGATAAAAGCACGACAGCGATAGATATCTATCAACATAGTCAACAAATAACGAAAAACTACAGACATTCGTATCACATTTTAGTCGAATTAATTCCATCCTTGTAAACGCATAAATGCATAACTATATAATAATAGTAAATACATAATTAAATATAATTTTTCTGTTTCATACGCTTTAAATCATCTTTGAATTGATACCATTGCTTTTTGCTCTTCTGATTCCATATACATTATATAAACGTACGATAAATCTGGCTTTGTCGATATATATAACGAACATTTACCTCTAAGTTAAAACACTAATCTCAGATTAAATTAATCTAAATTAAATTTCTTAGGTGCAAGATAAAATAGTAATACTACGCATCTAATAAGCAAAGTATATTATATTTATCTTAACGATTGAGAAGTACTTATCGCTATACCAACATTTTATAGCTCTAATAATTGCTCGAATATATATTTTCAGTTCAACACGAGAGATTCATCTGTTATCATTTTACATATGAAATACTTAACGATGCTATCTTACGTGTTTCTTTCCATTTGAATACTCAAATACGTGCAATCGGATCTCAAATACGATCGAACTGTATCAACTGAGTTTTGGCGAAAATTTTTCATGATCAAAAAGCGATATTCCATCGCGCTGTGTATATTTACAATTATTTCCCTTCCTTTATCAATTTTTCAAACTTCAAAGATATTTTTACAATGTTAATAACGATATTAGCAAGCATGATTCTTTTATACTGTCACAGTAAGTCAATCTTCGATGTATTAAATAACCTTTAAAATATCGTTTGGATAATTTATCTAACATTGTGTAACTGATATAGTCATTAATGATAGCGCTAAAGGACGGTCGTACCTCTGTAATATCAAATATGGTCATGGCACAAGACACCAACACGGATATATATTTTGATAAATTAAATACCAGTCTGTTCGAAGTATATCCCGTATTGATTTCACCAAACTGGGTAAAAATATGAAATCATCGATAAAAGTCTCCGTACACCAATAAAAAGTCTCCGTACACCAATAAAAAGTCAGAGTTTTTATTAAAATAAAGCTATAAAATATCATTGCAAAGTTAGTGGATTCTACTTTAAGAAGAACTTCAAACGAGAAGAATTCTTACTCGGCTAAGAGCTATTTTATACTTTTGCTTCGTATAACAATAATAAAAAACCAATATTTCAAGTTACCCTCTATTTTAAAAAATTGTCTTTTTATAAGATGTACAAAGACTTTGTGTAACATTATCACTGATTGTATAAATTCTTTATTAAATATGAAATACATCATACATATATAAAAGTACATATATGATTCTTGTTATAACGGATGAAATATTTATAAATACAAGTACAGGTATAAAAAGACATATGTATATACAAAATCTTCAAGATTCTCCCTTTTTTTTACAAATACTAATTATTGATTTTTATATGCAGATATTACAAATTTGTTTGAAAGAAACTTCGTTATTAGATAAATTACACTCGCATATAAGCGATTGCAGCAATTACCCCTGTATGTTTTCAAAAATCATTGAAAACGAGTCGATGAAATCCGTTGTATCCATAATACGAAATGATACAATAGACGATGTCATCGGTAAGGAGTTCAAACAAAATATACAAGACTGTACGGTTTGGTGGAAATTATTCAAGCATTTCAATAAGAATGCAAGTGCTCGTCGTGAGTTAGGGAGATGCTTGTTTCAAACGTTTTCATTCGTAAGCAATGATTCGAACAATGGTGAAAAAAAAGAGCGATACGTTTATGAGAGAGAATGAAATAAATTAGATAAAAAGAATCTTCATTAAAACGCATTATTTTATGTTTATAGAAATGTAGAGAACCCGTTTTGGATAAAGTAAGATTACTCTTATTTAACACGAAAGAAAAATGAAGGTAATATTAGTGTGGATCACAGCATCAGAATAATTGAACATTGGAAGAGGAATATTAAAATCTTTTTGTAAAAAGATTGTTTGTTAAAAAATAAAACTTTAATATATTTCTCAAATATAACAATTATACATTCAGAACACTGTTTTTATAGGAATCCCTAATACTAATATCTTCTACATTTTAGGTAAAATTATATAATTCGTAGGTATTTGTGTCCCCTGTTGTACAAATTGATTTCGTAGCATCCTGGTTTCATAACACTTAATATATATTATTAAAAATATAATACTGTAGGCTACGTTTTATCGACACAGATGTATTATATCTATAATACATAATAGCGTTTTATTTAGGAACTTAATTGATATTAGTAAGATAAAAGATTAGTAAGATATTTAGAAAAGGAAGAAGTTAACATTAAATGTCGATAAATCGAAGGTTCTTCTTTCTGGAAAAGAAGGCGGTAAAAGAGAAAATGGGAATGGAAAGAAAAAAAATTGGAGCAGATAATACAATATCTTAAATATTTAGCATATATTTTTAGTAAAAACGAGAAAAATACAAAGCGGTTGAAAGGGTTGATAAGGAAAGATAATCTGGCATTAAGGCAAATCTGTGGAATTGGAGTTTATTTGACTTATTGGAAATAAATTTATTTGACAGTTTAGTAAAGAAATCTGGAGATGGGAGAGAAGAAATGAATTAAATAGAATATATAATAATTAAATATAATCGTTAAGAGAAAAAAGGAAAGAAACAGAAAAATATAAACGAGAGAGTATGCGATCATAGAAAAAGGGATGAGGATGTACAACTTCAAGAACAATTCTAGGTTTAATAGGATAATAAATTCTAGGATAATAAATAATAGGTTTAAGGATAATAAATTCTAGGTTTAACTAGATATAAGGATCTAATAACAAATGGAATACCAAAGTACTTACTTAGTTAATAAGGGGATTAAAGGAAGCCAAATTGATCGGTATCTAGGGCGAGATATGATAATTTAGAGGAAACAGAGATAGTATTAGGGAACTGATATGATGACAAACACAGAGTATGTATGATATGGGGAATGGGCGATCCGATATAACACTTTCTAAGGCTGTACAGTGGGATTGAAAAATGAAGTGTAAAAATTGAGGAGATTTTGAGCAATAAGGGCTC
Organism: Bombus pascuorum; assembly: GCF_905332965.1. NCBI lineage: Eukaryota > Metazoa > Arthropoda > Insecta > Hymenoptera > Apidae > Bombus > Bombus pascuorum. The sequence goes on along the minus strand of NC_083494.1, from coordinate 14,428,088 downwards.
AAAAGAAGGAACAAAATGGCTAGGGATGTCGAATAGAGAAAGGAAGAAGAGGACAGAGATGTGCGAGTCAATTGCGGACAACGGTTAGAGCTGATGTTAGTGGAGTTAAAAGGGAAGACAAGCAAGCAGGAGAAAACAAGTGTAATAGGACAAGAAAGCAATAGTTTTACATTAGTTCGGCTTTAATTTTAATTTTATGTGAGCTAAACCAATCAAGTTCCTTTTCCAAAGCTATTGAACCGAAAAATAAAAGTTTATTTGATATCCTATCAACTATCCTTGATTACTATGTACATACCTAATATCACCATTTTCAAATGAATGTTTATTAATTCAATTTCTGAAAACTATACCAGTAACTAGAACCTACTCATTTTGGAGACTATTTCCCATTCTCAATTACTGTATTCTGTACCCATATTTTAAATCCAGTACCTTTTTTACAATGTCGTATAATGTTTAAAATGCCGATTATCATGTAAAGTATTGATATAGCGATATAATAACCACCATAAATAAAATACTGGAAAAAAAGTGCAATGTAAAACATTTCAATATCAATATCAATATCAATATCAATATGAATATCAGTATCAAATAGAAATCTAATCAACTAATAGAACTCATAAAAAGAGATAAAAAAAGTTATTTGTTTAGTTTGTTTATTCATTTTATGCTCTTATATCTTATTTAAAATAATAAAAAATTATTAAACGTTAGATGTCACAAATATGGATTTTTTATGTCTTATATCACTTTATCACATTCCTCGTATCTTTAATATATTTACATTAGGAAAGTTTCAATAAGTTAAAATTTTGCATAACTTGAAAATGAAAAGTAAAATAACCAATTCTACAGTTAATATGATAAAATATTATTATGTAATTGAAATACTAAGGTTTTAAATATATAAGTATTGTTTACTACTTGTAATAAATTGAACTGATATTGTAACAATATACATCCTTTCTATCTATAGTTATATATTATTAAAAAATTTTTACTTTCTAATAATTTCAGCTATACAAGTTATTTTTTCCAACGTTGAATGTACATTAAAACGTACAATCCTATTAATAATCGTGTACTAATTTAAAATCGTTATTACAATATAAAAGTACCATCGCAAATTGTTAATACCAAATATGTATCACACATGTCACACCACATCAAATGTCATAAATAAATCAAATTTAATTACTAAGTTATAGAATTTAAAATTACTAATAGGTGAAAAACCATTTTAAGTTAATATAATAACTAATTATTAATAAAATAAGTACACTAATGCCTGTTTAATTGTTACATTCTCGGATCTGACTTTTAAAATTATCTAAAAAGATAAGTACTGGAAATTATAGGCTACTATATTTTTCGAATTTGCTTGTTTCTTAAGCGGGACAGGAATTAATTGTAAGAAACATCGAGCGTAAGTGAAATACAATGTATCGCACGATCGTGCTTATTCATACAATTAAAGTTCGTTTCAGTACCATGTTCAATATCATTTTAGAACCTCACCAATTTGATTAGCATTATTTTTCTTAATTTTTAGTTCTAGGAATTTGTATGTATAAACCTACGACAGTTAAATAGGCGTTGCTATACTATATTATACAAACAAAATAGGCAATACCAGGTATATATTCATTCTCAATGTGAAATATCGATATAAATAATTTTTTAACCAATAGTTATTAAAATTTTTTCGACACATTTTTATGAGTTTTATTAGCTCTAATAGTATTTAAATAATAATCTTACCTGAGATCTCAGATTTAATTTTAAATTTCCATTTACTACTATAGCTGTTAATACACTTTGCAATAGTAGTGCAAAAAAAGTATTTATACCAAATATTAAACCATAACTATCTTCTGATATGCATTTTGCAACTTCAAAACTGTAAATTATACACATAAAATTAAAATATATGTGGCCTATTATTTTATTTGTAACAAATAATTTCATATGAAACTGAACCTTGCAACAGTAACCATTGTGTGATAAATGATTCCAAATACTATGTACATAGCATATAACAACCAAATACTGCAACTATATGAAGATACCACTAATAAAATACCTTCCACAAGTGACATAGATGATACTACTATGTCTCCAATTAAAGACCAATTAAATGGTATCTTCCCAATACAGAAAACAGTGATTGTACCTATTAATAAAAATAGATATATTGTATTACTATCGCAAATATTAATTTATATATATTATACTATGTTACTTTATCAATTAAGTTATACATTGTGCAAAATAACTTGTTCACCTATAATTGTATATAAAGCATCTACAGCTCCATTGTAAATTTTATCTCCAGGGACTACAGCAGTTTGCCACAATAATTGTATATAACTAATAACTTGCAAATATCCACAAGTTGAAAATGACCACCATATTGACCATTTTACAACATGACTATTCAAATATGCTTGTAAAAAATCTTTCCATAATAGAACATAAGCTTCTTTAACTTTATGTATCAGTGAAATATTAGAAAAAGAACACTCAGACTGTTCAGAACTGTGTGAAACTTGATTTATATCATTTTGTTGCAATACAATTGTTCCATTATGAGTTAAGAAATTATTTTTATTTTTTCTATGAAAGTAAATAGACTGGCCAACTGAAGGTATAAAGAATGCCCATATTGTTGCAAATGTAACAGCTGAAAGATGAAAATTATTTCATATGACGAATTGAATTTTTTAATAGAATATGTGTTATTGTAGAAATACAATAACCTACAATAAAATAAATCTCCTATAAATCAATCAAATTAATTACAATTCATTCCTCTTTTAAATTAAAAAATTTAATTTAAAAGCTTACAAATATAAAAGATCTTTTGCTATATACTAATATCTAAATTATTATTTAAAAAAAACATAACACACATTATTTTTATCTCACATTAATATGAAAATGATCATTTCTATTTCATATAAATGTACAAAAATAAGTACCTCCAACTGTAAGATAATTTAATTGATGATAATTTAATATATCAAAAGATACTGTTAATTGTGCAATAATACCAGCCATACAACGACCAACTAGAGCTGCTGCTTTTGTATGACTAGTTACTTCCTGATAATGTTTTCTGTCAACTTTGGCATAGATATATGTGTAATATGCTACTTCCGTGGATAAAAACAAGCCATAAAAGAATTCTAAAACTTGCATAGTTAAAACATCTTGTCCAAGTATTATTAAGAGAAATGTAATAGTTCCAGAAAGACCACATAAGATAATAATTGGCTTATATCGTACAAAGTCAGTTATTAAAAATACAATAATTAACGTTGCAAAATAGGAATATGTGGAAACAGGAAATATTTTCTGGTTTACCTGAAAAATAATGACAATCTTATAAAATTTTTTATTGCAAATGTATTATGTAACAACTGTTTAAAATAAAGAAAAAATTCAACAAAAAGAATACATATAAAATTCACAACATTCTCAAAATTATTAACTAACTTCTGTAGTTACAGTATTAATTATTAATATTAGTTATTATGTATATAGTTTATTTACTTGAACATCTGTAAAATTTTTCCATGGTCCTGTTAAATAATCAGTCACAAAAGATTCTGAAGGCCTAAACTCTTTAAAGCAACCAAATACACACAAAATACATGAAATTATTATCCACTTCATACTAATACCATACTTCTCTCTCCTGCTTTGTTCTGATTTGATTTCTTAAATTATATTGTGCAATATCCTTTCAACATCTTTTTATGTCATATGTCATTCATATTTCATTCAGAATATCTAAAAAACACATGTATTACCAATTTACAAAATTGATTTGATCATTCTATGTCATCACTCAAATCATGATTATTCTAACTTCACACTAGCTTTTCAAATATACATAATTTTGAACTTTCTATTTCACTGGCACTAAAACTTCCTTCTACATTTAATCAATTTCTAAGAATTATTTTCCTATGATGTTAATTTTGTTAATATTCAATATTGTTGCTTTAATATTGTTGCCAATAATATTACAATTATAACCAAATTTTATAAAATTTTAATCCTTTCTTATAATACCCAAATAAGCAATAATTTAAAAACTTACTGTCTACGTTGGATATTAATTTTGATTTTATTCATGTATTATAGTCACAAATAACTTTATTATTTAAAACGTCGTAGCATACAACTCACAACTTAAACGATACTGACAATCCTGACCGACGAATTACAATATATTATAACACTATACACTATACATTCACTAGCCCAAGAATGTAAGATCGAACACGATGAGGGCGCGACGATCTTATCCTTATCATACAATAAGAAGTTAAAGGAAGGGAAGATTTTATCGAATTAAGCTGGCATCAAGTGGCGTATATGTGTATACAACAAAATAAATTTTGATTAAATGCCATTAGAATTCTTCAAGCGCACGCACGTGATTTATGGTATCATCGAACAGTTACAACAAATGGATTTGTATGCAGTTACACGAATCCAAATGTAACATTGTACAATGCGTAAAATCCATTGAGCAATATTCACCAGTCTAATTTTGAACAGACCGATTCATACAAATGCACTTTGCATGTACGCACTTTGAACTAACACTCATCTGAAATTACATATAAAATGTTATTTTAGATGATTTAGTCACAATAAATAAGTCAGAAGTTCTTACAGCCATATAATGTAATCTGTTAAAATGTATCGTACAAATGTAAGCATAACAACCACTACTGCTTACTTTCTTTTAGTACTAACTTCTATTTTTAATTAATATAACATATATGATATTTTCATGCAGTATTTCATGTATTATATACTTCATGTCATCATAACATAATTTATAAAAAATTATCTTTTATAGCAAAATGGGCAACCCCAAAGGGCAAATACTGAACCCATTCATCAAAATCGAATAAATGGAGGAAGGCAACCTCCTTCTATAAATATTCCAATAACAGTTTCGGAACAATTTAGAGAATCATGGTTAACTGCTATTATTGGACTTATTATGTTTGCAACTGGCATGTGTCTTTTATTTTGGAATGAGGTTTGTGAATTGATTAAACAGAAAAGTTTGTATTTTAAAACTACATTTATTATATAGTTTACTATATAGTATACTATATCCATAATATTGTAGGGAAGAGCAGTGAAAGTAGCACATTCTTTAGATGAAGCTTTACATAATGTAGCAGTGCTTCCAAATACGATGAAATTATTACCTGAATATGAAGGACGTTTGATACATTTATCAGGTCCATTAAAGATATCAGAACCATTAACTGAACCTGATTATGGCGTGATTGTATCAAGTGTGAAACTGAAACGCAGAGTTCAGATGTACCAATGGGTTGAGATAGAAGAAGAAAGAAGGTATGTTATAAAACATGTTTCTTTCCATTATAAATAAATTTGTATAATTTATCATTTATGTAATTTAGCTTTGGAGGAGTAGCAGAAGAAGAAAAGCATTATTATTATACAACAGAATGGAAAGATAAACTTGTTGATTCAGATCATTTCTATATTAGAACTGGTCATCATAATCCAAAAGAAATGCCTATTAAAAGCCAAGTGCAGATTGCAGATGAAGTTAAGATTGGTGCATTTATTCTAGGAACTGAATTAAAAAAGAATTTTAATGATTTTGTAGAAGTTACCAGTGATGAAAGACCTGAAAGTAGAGATATTAAAATGCACTCAGGTTTATACTATCATAGCTCTAATTTATGGGAACCTGAGGTATACAATTATACTTTTGACTACTTATTCTATTATGAACTTATTATTTATTATGAACAATATACTAAATAATTGACCTATTCGTTTATAGGTAGGTGACATACGTATACAATTTTCCTACGCAGGAAAAGGAGGAGATATATATTCCATAGTTGGCATGTTGCAAAAAGGAACTATCGTGCCATATATTACAACACATGGAGAAGAAATTTTACTTCAACGAAAGCACAAAATATCAGTAGATCAGATGTTTCATTTAGAACATGTGCACAATTACTGGCGTACGTGGAGTATTAGGTAACATAATTTTCAATATTCCTCGAAATCTTAAAATTTATTGTTATAATATTTCTAATTATTTCAGAGGGCTTGGATGGTTAGTCCTATTTTTAGCAGCAACATGTTTAGCAAATATATTAAGGACAGTAATTCTAAATTCAACATTCTTATGTGGAATTATTGCAGTTGAATCTTTAACAATGTCTGTATCAATGTCTATTAGTTTACTAGTAATTGGTTTTGCTTGGGTTTGGTATCGACCAGTAATAGGTCTTTGCCTAGCATTAGCATCAATTTTACCATTTATTTATTCAACATTAACATCAGCATCTCAATCTCAAAACCGTGATAATTATAGAAGGCTATGAATTTTTATTAAATAATTAAATTTTACTTATGTAAATATATTAACATATATCCTCTTTTTTATTATACTCAATGTGCTTATTTTGTGTGATCTAACAAAAAAAGGTGTTATATCTAGTCTTACTAAATTTTATCAATTATATGATAAACTGTTATATTATAGAAATGTCATTAATAGTTACAAATATCTAAAATGTAGGCAATAAATTATTTTGTAAACATTAAATACCTTTGTATAATTTTATGCATTAGGTTATTTCAGTAATAACCTTTTCTTACCCTTAACTAAAAATCTTATAATGTGCAATATTATTCTGCGAAATTTTAAATATTATAATTTACAAGAAATAAATATCCGTTTTGATTTTATTCCCTAGATGTAAAATATATGTGCATTGAAAAATTCCCTAATGAATGGAAGTTTGTTTTTCCTCTATCCATCCAATAATATTTTTACGATTTAGTGAAACAAGATGGCCGCGAAAACTTTGTAAACGGAAGCGTTTAATTTGATGACTCGAAGAAAAATTACATGCTTTGAATATTATTTTTGATTAGAGTGTATCGGATTGACACAAAATAGACCCGATTTGCCAAGAAATTAAATAAATGTAGATGACAATGACTGAGGAAACACAACAATCTGAGACAACCGCACAAAATGAGGCACAAACTAGTTCTCCAGATGTTGGAAAAGTTAAAGATAGTAAAAAAGAAAAATGCCGACCTATGACTAAGGTATATTTGGTTAAAATGATGCTGAAAATTTACGAGCCTCCATAAAATACTTTTCAACCACGCAAATATGATATATTTAATGGAACAAAGATCGAAGTTAAACTTTCGATTTTTGAAACATTTATAACATAATTCTGTAAAAAAGATGCTATTTATTTGATACATCGCAGATAAAATACTCTCACAGATATAAAACAACAAATCGTACATTTTATATGACAGTAAATATAACATTATTATAGGAAATGAAAAAGACACAATTACATGTCATGTGACATTCTTTACTATCTTATTTTTTGAATAAAAAGTAAAAAATATTTAACTAATATGTTAATGATAACTCGTATAAATTTTTGTAATCATTATAAAAACCATAACATATTATATATTTTAATTCAACTTTAACCAATACATATATATATATATATATACATAATGAAAGAAATAAAATATATTTATAGGTAGTAATACGGAGATTACCTCCAACTATGACTCAAGAACAATTCCTAGAGCAAGTTTCTCCATTGCCAGAACATGATTATCTTTATTTTGTAAAAGCTGATATGTCTTTGGGACAATATGCTTTTTCCCGTGCATATATTAACTTTGTTGAGCAACAGGATATTTTTATGTTCAGAGAGAAATTTGATAATTATGTATTTGTCGACTCTAAAGGAACAGAATATCCAGCAGTAGTAGAATTTGCACCTTTCCAAAGGTTACCAAAGAAAAGAATAGGAAAAAAGAAAGATTTGAAATGTGGTACAATAGAGTCAGATCCATATTATATAAGTTTCTTAGAAAGTCTTAAAAATCAAGAAGCTGAATCTAATGTATCACAGCCAAAAACAGAGTACTCATATCAACCACCTGATAGTAAGTTATTTTTTAACAACTGACATACTAAAATATTACATACTCTTATATATGAAATGTATATTTATAAATTTATATTTGTTTTTTCGTTATAGATACACCAAAAAAAGTTACAACCACACCTCTCTTAGAATATGTGAAACAACGTAAGCAGGAGAAACAACGTCTCAGAGATGAAAAACGTGAAGAAAGACGACGAAGAGATCTAGAAAGGAGGCGGACAAAGGAAGATCCTATTATATCTAAGGTGACACTATATTTTATAATGTATTCATTTATTATTTTTGACTTACTAAATAGACTAATTTTAAATATGACAAATACAGTATAGAATAAAGGAATTATTAATCAGATATGTAATGGAAATTGCTTTTAGCAACATATTAAATTTAAATTTTAATTGTTATATTCTCTACTGTATTTGCTGATACTAATCTTTTCAACCTACAGTCTGCATGTAATATTGAAGATAATCAGACCAAGTATTCCTACCTTTGCACTTCCCCAATTGTCAAGTCAGAAGATATATTTTTTGATCATCCTACTGAAAATCTAAATATACCTCATGAATGTAAAGAAGAAATTTGCAGTAGTGGTACTGCAAATATGACACGAGCTAACAAAACTTTGTTAAATATACAACAACAATTTTACAGAAACGAGAATACAGAAGTATATATAAATTGCGTTAGAAGTATGCCTCATGTTAATGAACGTTGGCAATACACTAATAAACAACGAAAATTATTTTATATTTATGAAAAAAATTATAAAGAAAAAGATTCTAATTGCAGAAAAAATAATTACAACCACTGGAGTAACATTAAAAATAATCATATTTATAATAATACTAAATGCACATCTCATTATATTAATAATAAAAATTATTTTTCTGTCTTATCAAAATCTCAATTTACTAATTTACACAAAACTTGGAAAATGCAAATACCAATGGAGGTATCAAAGTCAAGAAGTTGTAGTGCTGTGTTTGACTATCATAAACTTTACCCTTTTAAAACAGCATTCCCAGCATATCGTAAAACTTCATGAAATAGGAACTGCATGTGGTTAGCAGGGAAATTCATGTTTTATGTATTTATTTATCGCATGTTAAAAAGTCATGAGGATTAAAGAACTATTCATCACACTTATGCGACCTAGTTCAATGCTATGTATTGTTTCTGTTTAATATTGTATTCTAAATTTATATACATTTATTAAGATGTAATTAATTTATTATTGTTTAATTTGTATACATTAAATTTTGTAAAAGAAACTGTTTTTAGAAAAAAATGTGAAAATTCTGTGTTACTTTATTATAATTTATTATTTCAATTATCATATGCCGAACTCCATTAAAATTTATTAATATTAAGATGAGTAAAAATGTTTTACTCAAAATAAATATTTAACTTTGTTGTAGGTATTGAAAAATCCAGATCTTGATAAAGAAATGTGTAAAGATAATAAAGAAAATAGGGAGGAAAAGGATAAACTTTCACCCAAAGATATAAAAAATCGTATTAAGAAAGAGGATAAATTACGTGACAAGGTACCGCGTGATCGAGATTCCAAATCAATAACAAAAGGATATAGGGAAAGAATTGAAGATAGAAATAAAGATAGAGATATAAAACATCAAAGACGACATGAAGATAAAAAGATATATGGAAGACGTGATGAAAGAGATGGTATAAAAGATGATAGAAGATTTGATGGAAAAGATGATAGAAAATATGATTTTAAAGAAGATACTAAAGATTCTAGGGAACGAAAGATTGAGGAAAAACGAGGTAAAAGTTACGAAAAAATGAGACAAGAAAAAAAAAGGCTTGCAGAAACCAAAAAACAGAATGTAGAATTTAGTGTTGATACAGAAAATAGTGCTAAATTAAGAAGTGAAGATGAAGAATTCCAGAAGAAAGAACCACCAGTTGATTTGTATGAAAATATTAAAGAAAATGACGAAGCTATGGGTGATAAGGAGGATGCTAAATATAATAAAGGAAAAGAGAAACAAGAAACTAACGAAAGAAAGGTTCTAATAGAAGATTCTGTGCGTGATTTTGGGACAACGGATCAGAAAAGGACAGGTAAAAATCCTATCATATTAGAATTAAATGAAATAGAAGATTCTAGTACATATGTCTTACTTGTAAAATACTAATACGTTATTACTTATAGAAACAGCTGTTGAAAGTAACAAAGACATTGAGAAATCAAAATCCAATGAAGATATTAATAAAGAAATTAATGAAGATGATGAATCTGAAGAAAAGAAGGATTCAAAAGTCACAAAAAGGCGGAGTTCACTTGAAAGTGGAGGGGAAGGTGGTACAGGAGATGGGAATTGTTTAAGGAGGCACAAGTCTTTAGATGGAGGAGATCAAAATAACTTACAAAAGACTGAAAATGAAGATAAAGAAAAAGATAAAAAGGATCCACGATTAGAACGTCGAATTAGAAACAAAGTGTGTATTTTTTCTTGCTTAAAATATTAAAAATGTTATTTAATTTTTATTTAACTTCAATTAATTATTTATAAAAATATTGTTTATTATAAAATAATAGGATCGTCCTACCATGGAGATCTATCGGCCTGGAATGGGAAAATTTAGCAAACAAAGATTAGAACGAGAAAAATCTAATACTAATGATGAGAGAGCATCGCTTTCGCAAAGTCCTACTCCAAACCCCAATTCTAATAATCTTTGTAAATCAGGAAAACCTGGGACTGAAGTGCGATCTATGACGTTTAAACGTAGTATTAGTCGTGATTTGGTATAACAATCGCTAAATGGAAATTTTTTCTTAACATCAGTGATATATATGTTGAAACTGTATTAACATATAAGGTTTTTACACTAGTCTTTCTCACGACATACAATATCACATAGTGTATCTTATTATACACAAATGCATAATAAAATACAGTGTTCCACTTACTGGAAAATCCATGTAGCTGCAGATGTATAAAACTTTCCACATTAAGTAATTTGATATATATAGTGCATTATTTTCTGTTTAATTCTTTTGTTGTGATATATATATATATTATACTATTATCATTAATCATCTAAGTGTTGCATCAAATGTTCATAATTTTCATTAAAATAAATTTTTCTATAATAATATTTTACATTTTATATAAAATTGCTATACTTTTTATTAATATTTTCTAAAAGGAGAAGAGATTAAAAATTAAGATAGAGGTAATATTTTAACGTTAAAAAGATTTTTATGAAGGAAATTAATTTACATTAATTTCATTTTATATTTGATGCTATTAAGAAAAAGAAGTACAATTATAAAAAGCATTTTTATATTTTATTCGATTTTTATTAAAATGATCAAGATATAAAAGTATATTTTTTTCATTTGCTTTACTTCCTGAACTTAAGCTACATAACAAATTACAAAATGAGATATATCTACACACATATGCAAACTTTAATGGTTTTGTTTTGATTGAGATAAACGTAGTGAATATCTTTGTGAAGAACGCATTGACGTTGTAATTTGTTTATTTTTTTTTCGTGATGGCGACGTTGATGGTGCGGTTGAAACTGAACTAACACGCTTCTTTCGACTTAATCTTGAAACACTTATTGTTGGTGTATTCACTGTAGCTAATATGAAAGAAATAATTATTAAATATAATGAAAAGATTATTCATTTAGCAAGATAATACATACATTGTTTTCTAGAAGTTTTCATTGATCCACCATTATCTGAATCTGAATCGGAACTCGATTTATGTTCAGGCGATTTTGGTTGTTTAGAACTTTTTACTAAAACAATTACATATTAGGTAATAAATATGTAACTTTAAGTAACTATTTTCATATAGGAAGAAATGTACTTTTTGTTACGGATGCTGAATCAGGATCACTATCAATATTATCATCCTCTTCTTCCTCGCTGCTACTACGTTTTCTGCGTCTACTATTGCGCTTTCTTAATTTTGGCACTGGTGGTGGTGGCATTACTTCACTATCATCTTCATTTGACTTGTCTTTTCCTTTAAGAAGTTCTTCTATTTTTTCTTCCAATTCTATACATGCTACTTTTGTATTTGGTTTTTTCTTTGTTTGTTCAATAACAGATTGTAATGCTTTTAAAACTTGTTTATGATGAATTTTGTCTTTCAGTAAAGGTAAACTTTCAATGAGACGATGTATACCTAAATATAATTCATTAATTATAGAAAAATGATATTTCATAAAATTTTAAACGCATTTTTAACTTTTTAAATAAATATATATTCTTATTTATACTTTTCGCACTAAATTGTAAAAGTGAAAGGCAATACGCGAAGTCACGCCATTGTCTTTCTGTCGTAGCCAATTTAAATCTAGCACAAATCTTATCAATAATGGCATCAACTTGTTTTTCTTTTTGTAATAAATTCAAAATATACCTGGAAATATTTTGAACAATAAATTAATTGCAATAAATTATCGTATTTTTATGATTTCCCTTTACTAATATACATACTTCAGGATTTCCTGAAAATCTGATTCCCTTATATCTAAATCAGGATCAGTTAAGCGAGACAATATATCAGGCATCACATTGTAGAGAGCGTTGCCTTTTTGTGAAAGTGCTTTGAAAAATTGCTTTGCATCTTGTCGAATTTGAGGATCTTTGTCAATTATACAGAGAGCTAGTTCTGATATCTGACCTCTCACACGCACCATTTCTCTCATTATAAGACTTGATAAAACTCGAACACAGGTACTTCTTACATTCATATCTTCATCACGAAGTCTATAAATTAATTATGCTTTAGGCAGATAACCTAAATAGTAGAATAGGATAATGATATTGCTTAAGTTTTAAGTTTTTAAATACCTGCCATAAACATGTTTCATCCATGGTTCAATTTGATTTGGAAATCTAGTTGTAAGATCACTTATCCCAATAAGAACATTGGCTCGAATATTAGGATATGGTGAACGTTCTAGTATTGTAATTAAAAGTTGTAATGATTTTTCACAAAACCTGGAACTCACTGTCATCATTTTACTGAGAGCAAGAGCTCCAGCAGCTTGTACATCTTCATCGTTATACTTATCATGATATTGGCATACATCTAGTACTAATGGACTGTAAGAAATTTGGTATGGACATTTACTCAGACAAATAATTTTAGTATGGTAAAAAGTATGGTAAAAAGTATAACGTACACAAATGTTACTAAAAGTCCATCTCCAGTTACAATATGATTTTCAAGAATGTCATTTATAAACTCTGCATCTGCATCTTCTGCTGCACCTTCCACAGCATCCTCTCCATTATCTTCTAAGATGCTTATCTAAGAACAAAAATTAATAATTGAACAAATTTTAAAGTAAATATATATTATAAACAATATTATATACCTCCTTATTGCGAAGTATTTGTCTTGCACAATTGGGAGTAACTGATCTTCGAGATCTATCCAAATTTTTATTAGTTTTATTTGAATTCTTCTCTTCTCTTAATTTTCGTATAGTATCTCTTCGTTTTAATTCTTTATAGACTGATGTATCTAAATGTACCATTTGTTTAATTGAAATATGTCCAACTAAATATAATAATTTAGATAACAAAAAGAACGGAACAGTATTTTCAGATGAATCATTATTAAATTTTCCCTGAATACAGATTTGTAATAATAACTGCTTCATTAAACGATCGGGCTGATTTGCTAACTGAAATGTTAAAATATAGTTTTAGTGAAGCTTAAATATAAAATTTAGATTATATCATTACAATACTTACATGATAAATCGCATTAATCGCATCAGTTGCAAATGAAATATATCCATCATTTTCTAAATTTGCAAAATTTTCTATTAATAAAGTAAGAATTTCTTTAAACATTTCATGATCATTGGGATACCTATGAATAACGCACTAGTCATTACTATAATTATTGAATGCATTTGAACAATTATTTAATTCTTATTATTTAACATACCTGAAAGGTGTCTTTTCAATATCATTACTCATATGTTTTATAGTTAGTAATGCTCTACATGTATCTCTGGCTAATAAAAGATCAGTCTTTGCTCGTGGTCCAAGTCCCACCTTTATTAATACCTCTAAATTATCAATTATAATACTGCTTTGAGCTTGAGCTATCATTGTTATTAACATTAAAGCAGATCTACTATCTAATAAATTTGTGTCTGATGATTTCATCGAAAATTTTTCCCATAGAACCTATTAAATAAATTACAAATATACGTAACTTGCTTATAACGTAAACATATAAAATTAAAAACCATAATATATTTATATTATTACCTGTAATACGTCATTGCCTATATCTTTATTATTATACCATGTTAATATAAGCTGAGTTAAAGCTTGACTTTGACCTGGTTGAAGTCCTTTCAATAAATCAATTAATGATTTAACACATGTAAGAGCCTCTTGTCGTTTTGACTTTTGATTTTCATGATTATTTAAGTAAATATCTTTATACACTAATGCTATATTGTTTCGTACTGATTGATCACGATGAAATACTTGAAATAAAGCATCACGTATAGCAGCTGCAGCTCCAGCTACACCAAATTGATGAGCAATTCCAAGTAAAGTACATGCTTCAATAGCATCGGTTGCTGTAGTAGAAAAAAGTAATTTTTCCGCCATAGGTATAGCAACCTCTAATTCAGTTGCAAATTCCAAACAATTCTAGAAAGGTATATTATTATATATATAATTTTTAAACGAATAGTTTATTATAATTAACATAAAATGCTTGGAAACATACTTTTAAATAATTTACAACTCGTTTTGATATTATTTCTTCTTCCTCTTTGTTTTTATCTGTTGAATGTACTGCATCTGTGTTTTCTCCTATGTTATCTAAATTACTTTCAGATTCCATAAATGTTTTCAACAGAAGTAAAAACAGACATTCTTCTTTTGCTTCAGGAGAAAGAACTTCTATATCTGGACTTTGTTTTAATTTTATACAAACTTTCCACAAATATGTTACTGCTTCAAGAATTTTTTCTTTTAATATTAATTGTCTTACATGTTCAAACGCTGTATCAGAATTAATATCTTCTTCTTCTTCTTCAACTTCATCATCTGATTCATAAAATAAAAATATATGTTTAAATTAGATATATTTGTCATAATGAAACAAAACATACAGATAATATATGCACCTTGACTTTTGTCCTTTCTCTTTCCATCATCAGTAACTTTTTTTAATGCTTTTCTTATTTCTGGAAGCAAAGTATTCCATAATTCTAATCTTTGTTTATCACCACGAGCACTTTTACTAACTCTTTCAGTTTGCAACTTTCTCAATTTTATTTCTTCCTTTTCTAACGATTTAGAAATTTCTACTTTATTTAACTGTAAATATATTTCATATTACATATAATTATACTTTTAACTCAAGACAATTATATAAAACATAATTTTTTCCACTTACTTTTCCTGCAAATGGGTTGCTTTGTAATAAGGTACGCATTAGTTGTAACGCATGTTTTCGTACATTTGCACTTTTATCTTCTAAACGTAATGCAGTAGTAGCTAAAAGTTTTCCTTGCCTTGCTAGTGGAATAGCTCCTTCACAACATAAATGTTGCCAAACTTGTAAAACTTTTGATCTGACATAAGCATTATTATCAAGAATATGTTCTTCTAAGTTATTAAGGCACTCATCACGTTGATCCTTCTGTTCTTGCGTAAGATCATCTCCAGTCAATGCTTTTTGTACAACCTCACGTATAATACTAATAGTACAGTTTCTCATAGCATAATGCTAAACATAGTAGTAATAAATATAAAATAAATGTAATATGTACTTTTATAGTTGAACTAATGTAAAATGGGCTACCTCGCTACCCAAATAATCCATCACATCATCAAGAATAGGAATTATGAGATTTGGTGCTGAAGCAGCAATAGTCTCTAAGAATATTGATATATTACGACTGTCAAGTTCAGATAATTCACTTTGATCAATCTCTTTCATTATTTCTTTCACTAAACCATTACAACCACAATCATTAATCATATGAATAACTCCAACAGCCATGTGAGATGCTAATGCATCATGTATTTTCACTAACTATAATATTGAAATTTAGTCACTTAGTATATTTTTATATTAAAACAAAACTTTTAATTATTGATATACATACCTGAATAATTCTTATCACACAGCTTATACCATGATTATATTTTTTAATTGAAGTACCTAAAATCTTTTTTTAAAAAATTAATAATTAAATATCAAAACAATTAAAATCAAATTTAATTAAAAATAACTTAATGGAATATGTAAAACTGTACCTCGAAAATAGTTTGTCTCAGGGATTTCTGTTTTGAATCTTTACATTGTTCCAAAATTTTATAACACACTTTAGTGAATAATCTAAAATATAAGAAATCATATATTTATCTTATATATATATTAAAATAATTGCTTAAATTATAACTAATGTAAACAAATATTTTTTGACGATTAATGCATATAAACATACACAATAAATGAGTCTTCTACGATAGGAGGTTGCCACAGTTTTGATAACGGTAATTGTAACAATCTATAGATGTACTCTAATGCTTTCTCTCTACTATTTTCCCATTCATCTTCTATATCTGACTTTGTAGATTTTTTACGCTGTAAATGAAGCAATATTAACATGAAAATATTATTTATAAAAAGGAATTATTAACATAATTAGCACAATTAAATTATAGATATCATACCTTGCCTATTAATTTATCATACACATCTTTAAAAACTTCATCATCTATATGGCAAATAAACCAAGAAAATAAATATGCCAGCATTTTATTTATATTTAACAAACTCAATCTATGTTCCTCTTCCAACTCATTTCCTCTTTCGAATATGCTTTCCATATCAAGTACTAACATTTCAATACCTTCATGAAATAATAGTTGAAGTTAATATTACCAGTTATATGCAATGTAATAATTTAAATAATTATAATATATAGTGATCACAATAAAAGAATTTTATTACCTTTTTGAATTCTGGTAAAAGCACGCATAATAATTGCTAATTCAACTTTATTTCCATGAACAATTATAGAGAAAAATGTATTAAAATGGTCTAAAATGAAACTGGCTCCATTTGCTTGGAGTGCTGACCGAATCTCTGCAGTAAGATTAAAATTACTGTAACAAATACTGAAAGTAATGTATAGAGATATATAAAATTTATGAAATACCATCTAGAGCTTGTGGTAACAATCGTATTGGAACGATTTCTTTAACAAAATATTGTCCACTCCGACTTTGTAAAAGTTCATCTTTATTTATAGGAATAATAAAATCTTTGATCATTTTAATTGATTATTAATATATAGCTTTTTGAAAAATTACCACTTCATTTATAAATCTGAAAATTTAGGAGTTTGTATAATATTTCATAAAAATACGAATTATATTAATATTTGTAATCAGACACCATATACACGAACGCTCGTATATTGCGACTGTGTTGCAACTATCATTTTCAAATTCATTATAACCAACATATTAAACATAAATTTATATTTTTCTGTATTTACATATTTATATATTATATCGGATTATATACATAACAGAAAAATATTGCGCGTTAAATATTCTTTAGATCCTTATCTTAGATATTGAAATTTTATTCTTTATTAAATTGATTTAATAAATCCTTACGTATTTTCTTCCAGATCATATTGCAATTGTTTGTGTTGGCGAAGCTGAATTTTTAAAACAATACGTTATAATTTAACAGTGGCGCGATGTCATTAGAAGTAGAAAATAATTTAATACGAGTAAATAATCAATTATGTGATTTTTCTAAGGATGGAAGATTTTTTGCAACTGCATATCAAACAAATTTAACAATAAAAGGTTACAAGAAATTAGACACTATTCATTCATTTGTATTTCCAGATATAATCGAGGTTAGTGTATATGATTAAACAGATAATATATAGACAACTATTATTTTAATTTTTGTTATTATATATTTAATACTGTGAAATGTGAATTATATACTGTAAAAGAAATAAAGTGTTTATAATACCTAAATTCGTTTTTCATTACGTTCATTTTTTTCTTTTTTTTTTTTATCACAGTATTTGGAGTGGTCTAGAAATACTGAATACATACTATGTGCAAATATAAAGAAAGCTATTATTCAAGTATATTCCATTCGTTATCCTGAATGGAAATACAAATTGATTGAAGGCAGTGCTGGTTTAGAAAGTGTTAGTTGGTCTCCTGATAGTAAATACATTTTGACGTTGTCAGATTTTAATGTAAGTAATAAATTTGATCGATATTAAATGAACTTATGCTTCAATATATTAAGATTATTAAAATACTCAGATTCAGATATCTGTATGGTCTCTGGACGATCAAAGTGTAACTCACATACAAAATATGAAATCTTCTTTCCATAAATTATATTTTAGTCCAGATGGTAATAAATTAGCAGTGGTAGTTTCAATTGAGGGTAATGACAATATAGAAATTTATAAAACTGACACATGGAAACTAAGTAAGGTATTTACTATTTAAACTATTTAGTTTAATTCAAATAATTCAGGTTTCAATATATAAAAATAACAAATATTTTTTACAAATTGTTTCATTTCAAAATGTCTATGTCATATATCTTAATAATATGATCAGATCCACAACTTGCTAGTTGTAAAATATTAAAATCTTCCTTTTGAGGCCGAAATTTAAGCCTTCTAACAGTTAAGTGATGTGCTTGAGAAGTATCATACATTATGTATTTTTCCCATTCAAAGTTATTAGAGAACATTTTTAATTTCTGTATTTCTATGCATCCAGTTTCAAATCCTATTGCTAAAATATAAAAATCTAGAGAAATACTCTGTAATGAAAATGCAAGTGCTGTAACTGCAACTTTTACATCCAAGGATGTAATTGGAACAATTTTATCATCCGTAAAGTTTGGATTCCAAATCCCAATTTTTCCATCCCTGGAACCTGTTGCAAAGAAAGATGAATCATGTGTCCATGAACAACACCATATTATACGAGTATGAAGACTATCTTTTTTTAGACTAGCTGCAATTAAGGTATACATATTGTCTTTACATTCAAACAATGACCATCTTCTGTCTCTGGAAACAGATAGTAGATATTTATTATTGGGTGAAAATTCCATTTGTGTTATAGTTAATTGATGAGACATAAGTTTCTGAACTTGGACCCATGTATTTGTACTCCACAATAATATTGCAGAATGTTCTAGTGATGTTGATTTACATGCAGTTGCCAATAATGATCCATCATGTCTGGCAGCTATAGAGAATATTTCATATCCATGGCCATAAAGCTTTTGTAACTCTGGCCATAGTGTATTTTGCATTAATTCTTCTTCTGTTGGAGGAGTATAATCCTCATTTATAAACTTATTAACTTCTATATCTTCAATTGTGATATTATCATTAAATGTTGCCTTATTTGTTAGTCCAAGAGCAGGTACTGATGCACTATCGGCCACCATATTTTTGAAATCATCAACATTGGCAATCTTCATTAAACAGTTCCTAAATGTTGTTGGTGCTGTAAATATACGTACAACTTTTTCTTCTGCTCCTGAAGCAAACATATAGGGGGTTAGCATAACCAAACAAGACATATCATATCCATGAACTTGTGGACGTCCAATTTCATGCCAAAATTCTGTTTCATTTTTCCAAGCTGCATGAATTCTTGTTGTCTGATCTGTACTTGCACTAATTAGAAACCTGTAATGCAATGTGTAATTGTATATTGTTTTGATGAATTATATGTATATATATTTTTAATATATATAATTTTGGATACAAACCTTCCATTTGGATCCCAGCAAAGATCAATCACTTCACTAAAGTGACCGCTTGGTTTAGACTTTGGAATCCAATTTTTTACAATATTTGAGTATTCCCAAATATGAAATGATCCTTGGTAACCATGTGCTAATATATTTAATCCATTATCACTAAATTTACAACCATAAAAACCCATTAAATTGCCACCAACTTCACCCACTCTTACTTTTTCGGACCAAATCCCAGTTACTTCATCTGGCTCCCATATAATCATAGATTTATCTAATGAGCAAGATAATAATCTTAAAATTCTATTCTTATTATCAAGCTGTAACGGATACCAATGTACGCCATAAACCCATCCTTCATGACCATAAAGGATGGATTCTAAAGTAATATTATATTTTATGCCATTAACCATAAACACTTGTTCTTTTTGATGTAACTCATCATTTGAAAATTCTGTACTATTTGCAGAAATTCTCCACAATCGTATCATGGCATCTTGAGATCCACTTGCAAGCAAAATACTGTTATTTGTATCGTAATTAAAGTCCATACATCGTACCCAATCTTCATGCCCAACTAAAACTTGAACTTTTCCAAAATATGATTCTTCTATGATATTACAATTAGTTACGTACAATTCAATCGTAAAATTTTCTATCGCAATAGCCAGAAGTGGTAAATGTTTATTTGGCAGGAAAGAAAAACAAGCTTCTATTGGTAATTTCTTATCAAATGTAAGTGTTTGTAAACATTTTACATTATCATCCGTATCTCTTAACCATATTCTTAGATCTCCTTTAACAGACCCAGTACATATTATCAATTTCGGAGATGTTTCCTCATTTATGGAGTCATGATCAGAAATGTATAATGAGTTGCAAAAGATTAGAGTATCATCAACTCCTATGATATTGTTACATTTAAATAATTCATTTCTTTTGCTCCAAATAATAGCTGTTCCATCTACTGAGCTCGATAATAGCTCTGATTCGGGTTTCGCATCTCTTCGTTTAAGCCATCGTACAGTATTAATACGATCTTTGTGTCGGTGAAGAGTGTGCGTTATTTTTCCAATTTTTGAAATATACGGATCATATATTGCAACTGCATGACATGCTGCGAAGCAAATGAGTCCATTTTTTCCCCAATCAGCCGAATGTGGAACTCTATTGCAGGCACACGATATATAACTCGTTGTCATATCTTGCTTTTAATAAATAAATTAATTTTCAAAACATTAACTTAACCTTAAAAGTCATACACAAGTGCACTATGCGCACTGTCTTCGTTCATTTCAAACCATGAAAGGTTATTATATTACTACTACTATAGATATGAATGTCGTCTATATTTTTATCACCAATTTCTTTTGCTTATATTTTTCTTATATATTGCGTTTTTTTAACGTGATAATTATGTAGTTTAATAACTTTCTTTAGTTTTGATTATTTGGCTTTTGTCTTTTTTGTCAGAAAATAAGGAAACATTTAAAAGATTCAATGCTTTTTCAACTTAACATAATCTAATCTGATTCTACCTTTTTAGTAAATTTTAAACATTAAGTGAATTTAGCTGGAACGATATTGTATTTTTATTTATATTTACAAAGTAAGGAAGAATTTTTTAAAAAGTCCGTAAATACAATCTGATGTTGTTAAAATTTAATGTAAAAGAATTAATTAGATTTTTATAATAAGATTTATAAAAAAAATTATAAAAGCTTTATAATGATATCTAGAGTTTTCAACATGATATTGAAATCTTTTAATTTTAGAAATTAATATGTGGTCGTTTAAGTAGCATTGATGGATTATGCTGGTCTCCAAATAGCGAATTATTATGTATTTGGTCTTCCTTTAGCGACGAAGCAAAATTAATTATTTATTCGAGTATATTCGAAAGAGATATTGCAGTATTCTCTCCTACACAAACTGTAAATTTATCTCAAGCGGAATGTGCAAATTATACGTGTTTGAAAGGAATCGAAAATGTAACGTGGATGCCCAGTGGACAGTTATTAGCCGTAATAGGATTTAATGAAATGGTTTATAATTTTATATATCTTGATAGATTAAACTGCATTTTTATATTACTGCAAACATTTATAATAATATTTCAGTAAAAGTATTTATATTGTAGATTTTACTGTTAAATCACGTGACATGGAAACCACTTTTGCAATTATATCTTGAACCCGTAATTCAAGAAAATTATTTGAATAAGGTATATGAAGAACGTATAATTCAACCAAAATTTTCGAATAAAAATACAAGTTATTACGATAGACATGTTTGTAAGTAATTTTTTATAGACATTTATATATATATAATTGATATTTAAGAAAGTCGATTTTTATAGTGGAAGAGAAATCGGAACGACCAGTAAATATAAAAATAGGAAGGAAGAATATTATTGAGAGATTGTCAATTGCAAAATTTGATATTTTAAAATTTAGTTTTTGCGGGCAATATTTGGCCGTGAAACATCAACTTTATCCTACAACATTGTGGATATGGAATATTATTGATGATTATCTTGATTATTTACTTCTTGAAAATACTATCGTAGGTGAGTATTTCAACAATATATATTTTCTCTATGCAATATCAAATTATATTAAAAATTTAATTTAGCTGCAAGATGGAATCCTACACGCACTCACCTTTTAATATTTTGCGAGTGTGCGCATATATTTGAATGGACACCACATAATGCGAGTTGTATATCAATTTCACGAAATATTACGGTATTAGATGCACGATGGCATCCTGGGGGAAATTCCTTATTGCTTTGTGGTTATAATAAGGCGATTATTTATCAAATTGAAAATAAATGATGAACTATTGGAATAACATTCGAATATAATAAATAAACGTATATTTATCTTTTTACTTGTTAGTAACATTTGACAAAATAATAAAACAAGAAATAAAATTTAAAGTAATTCGATTTTAACGTATTTTCTAGTTAGAATGGTTGGCACTACGTGGGGGAGAGGCATATAAATTCATTCATAAATCAACTGCCACTATTTGTACATTCACTACCTCTTAACCTGCATTTTCCCAATCCTTAAAATACAGATTTAAAAATATCTTCTGAGTTAATTTATAAAATTATTTATATATTATCAAAATGAATCCTTTTCATATTGATGATGATTTCTTCTTAGATGGACAAGAAGTGGATAAAAATAACACGTAAGTAGACAACATAACCTTTTATATGTTACGAAAATAATATAATAAAATAAAAATAATTAGAATGTATTATTAAAAGCATATCTTTTTAACGCAAGAACTAATATTAAATATAATTAGATTATCGTACGAGATACTATTCTTGCATGGCTTAAAATTACTTTTGTAAATAATTTATAAAATTACTAATGTTTATATGATAGAAATTTTTCAATGGAAGATAAAAGTGACTCCATACTGAAAGAAGAACTGCAAACCTTAAGAATATCTGAAGAATCTGAACGTCAGCTATACGATACTTTGAAGCATATTTATGGTCCTGTATGTATTCATAGACATTATTATAAATTTATTATTGTATACATATCTTTTAAAATATATTATTGAGAAGTAACATATTTTTTTTAACAGAGTTTTAAACTTTCTGATGCATCAGAATTTGAAAATAAAAAGTCCAATTTAGAAAAGCAATATTGGGTGGAAAGGGGCAATTTGGTCATTAAAGAAATAGTTGATTATTCTTCTAAGGATAGTACACCAAAATCCGAAGAACAAATTACTAGGCAATTTGCAACATCCAAACTTGAAAGTTATGGGTAAGTTTGTTAAATTTTAAATAATGGACAATTATAAATGAGCATTTATATTGTTTTAAGTTTTCATCAATCGCATTGCAATGAAGCGCTATTATATACAAAGGGTGATGTAGGGAAAGCTTTAGAAATATTGTTTTATAAATATTATGGATTGGAAAATATAGCAAGAAGCAAGATACATGATAACATTGATACAATAGATTTATTGGAAAGAAAGAATGAGGAAAAAGAAGCACTCGAATCTATTTATGGGAATATGTTTACTGAAAAAATAAAAAATCAAATTTGGATTGTACAAGTTAGTTTGGATTATTTAGTAAGAAATGATGAAATAGAACAGGAAATTCAAAGGACTAGGCAGAAACAAGAAAAGGGAAGGGAAAGAGAAGTTTGCAGATTATTTATTCATAAAAGATGTAGATTTGGAAATAGATGTAAATTTTTGCATCAACAACCACAAGTATTAAGAATGCCTGAAAGAGAGAACCCAAGTTTTACCCTAGAAATAAGATTTCCTGAAGGTATTATAATTATTTACATAATATAAAATATGTTACGTAATTAATATATAAATTATGTGCAGACTTTATGCTTAATCTTTTTAAATATTTCATTAGGTTGTAAATATCCTTATGAACCGCCTTATTTTTATTTGTATAAAAATGATGGTACATTTCCAAGTATAAATTGTTTAAGAATAGCAAGAAGGTTGTATGAAGAGGCATTATTGATATCTGCATATGGAACACCTTCTATTTTTTCAATAATATCTCTTTTGGAAAGCGAATATGATATAAAAAGATATTTAGCAGAAAATAAAGAACAATTTCTGGATCAAAGTGAGTTGCTATTTCGAAAGCACATAGAAAATGAAGATGAAACAAATGCAGCTACTCATTACGAATTAGGGTCTATACATAGGAAAAACAGAAATAATATTAGTTGGGAAAAAATATTGAAAGATGATGATCTAATTGAAAAAAATTTTAAAGAGAAACTAACAAATCCCAGATATAACAAGATGATAGAAATTAGGGAAAGGTTGCCTGCATGGTCAAAGATGTATGAAATTTTAGATGTAATACACAAAAATCAAGTAATCATAATTTCTGGTGAAACGGGATGTGGTAAAAGTACACAGGTGCCACAATTTTTATTAGATGATTGGATTATTAATAGATCTGCATCCAAAGAACATATTAACATAATATGTACACAACCACGAAGGATAAGTACAATAGGAGTAGCAGAAAGGGTTGCATCAGAAAGAAATGAACGCATAGGTGACACAGTAGGATATCAAATACGATTAGAAAGTAAAATTTCTAATAGAACTAGATTAACATTTTGTACAACCGGAATTTTGTTGCAAAGATTTGCTATGAATCCAGAATTATCAGATGTTACACATGTTATTGTAGACGAAGTTCATGAAAGAAGTGCAGAAAGGTAAGTTATCTATTATACTTATTTGTTTAATGTTATTTAACTGTTTTGTCTTTTTTAGTGACTTCCTTTTGATGCTATTAAAAGAATTACTGTCCAGAAGATCAAATCTGAAAGTAATACTTATGAGTGCCACTCTTAGAAGTGAGATTTTTTCCACATACTTTAAAGGAGCTCCTATTTTATGTATACCAGGAAGAACATTTCCTGTAGAACAACTCTTTGTGGAAGATTTATATGAAAAAACGAATTATGCTCTAACAGAACATTCAAGAGCAGCACGATACAAATATAAAGGTAGTTTGGAGGAACTAGAAATTTGCTATGATATCGCATCACAGTCTGCAGCTCGCTCTAGATATGTACCTGATGAATTTAGACCCGACGAAGAACTACACTTCGAGGAAATTATCAGCAGATATAAGGGTTATAATAGTCAGGCACAAAAAAATTTATATTATATGGATCACAATTCAATTAATTATGAACTTATAGAGGCAACATTGCAGTGGATTGCTTTTGGAGAACACAATTATCCTAAAACAGGTTCCATTTTAGTAAGTATTTTTACTAAGTTTTCTTATTATACGAAAAATATACAATATATAGTTAAATTAATATTACATTTGTAGGTATTCTTACCCGGATTTGCTGAAATTATCGCATTGAAAGATCGATTGAATAAGAATGAGTATTTTTCGCCAAAGACTGGAAAATTTATTATAATATTATTACATTCATCTTTATCTAATGAAGAGCAAAGCTTAGTTTTTAAAAAATCTATCGCTAGAAAAATTGTATTAAGCACAAATTTAGCTGAAACGTCTATTACTATAGATGATTGTGTCTTTGTAATTGACAGTGGAAAGATGAAAGAGACTAGATTTAATTCAAACCAAAATATGGAAAGTTTAGAGATGTGTTGGGTATCACGGGCAAATGCATTACAAAGAAAAGGACGTGCTGGGCGTGTAATGCCTGGAGTATCTATTCATTTATATACCTCGTACAAGTATGTATAATTATTGTTCATTAAAACATTAAATCTTATAGTAAAGTTTACCAATATTTATTCAATTTAAACAATTGTTTCAGGTTCAAATACCACTTTTCAGCACAGCCAGTACCTGAGATATTACGAATTCCGTTAGAACCACTATTATTACGTATTCAACTTCTACATAACGGAAAAAAAGTTGACTTACATGAAGTTTTAGGTAATAACAATATATTTTTAGTTTTATATCATTAATTAACTTTCTAATATCCATTATAATATTCTATTTAGGCAAAATGTTGGAACCACCAACAGAAGAAAATATCAGTAGTGCAATTAAACGTTTACAAGATGTAGGAGCATTTAATTCCGAATGTACATTAACCCCACTAGGTCACCATCTTGCGGCATTGCCTGTAAATGTACGAATCGGAAAATTAATATTGTTTGGAGCAATCTTCTGCTGTCTTGATTCTGCACTTACTATAGCAGCATGTTTATCTCATAAAAATCCATTTCATATACCTTTTGAAAAAAGACACGAAATTGATGCAAAAAAAGAATTTTTTACTGCCAATTCTGATCAACTAACTATTCTCAAAGCATATAAGGTAAATGTATAAAAGTATATAAAAATGTATATAATATATAATTATAATATAAAAGATACTTTTTCTCTTGGCAGAAATGGTTAGAAGCATATACACGCAATACTAGTGCAGGGCATGCTTTCGCAAAAGAAAACTATCTGTCTGTGCGTACGCTATATTCCTTGGCAGATATAAAGTATCAGTTATTAGAATTGTTAGTTTCAATCGGTTTTGTCCCCGTTAATTTACCTAAACGACAACCAAATGTTGACAAGATCATAGAAATTACTGGATTTGAACTGAACATCAATAATGATAATTATAAACTTCTCCAAGGTCTACTTTGTGCAGCTTTATACCCTAATGTAGTAAAGGTTCTTTCGCCAGAAAAATTGTTTCAAATTCAGTTTGCTGGGGCAGTTCCAACAGAGACGAGACCCGAACAACTTAGATTCCAAACTAAAAATGATAGTTTAGTTAGTATCCATCCATCCTCGGTCAACTTTCATGTTGGTCATTTTCCTAGTCCATATCTAGTATTTCAAGAAAAAGTGAAAACAAGTAAAATATTTATTAAAGAAGTATCGATGGTACCAATTTTACCACTAATATTATTCTCTGATTACGAATTAAAAATAGAAGTGCATGATGGAATATTTATTGTATCATTAGAAGATGGCTGGATGTTATTTGATGTTGAATCTCATAGGGTAAGAATATTTATTAGCGTTTGTTGAAATTAAAACAGAAAAGATGATAATTGTATGTTAAATATACTTTTAATATTACTTAGGTGGCTCAACTTTTGCAAGGAATGAGAATGGAATTAGTCAAATTACTAGAACAAAAGATGAGAGAACCCCTTCTGAATCTATTAAATCATCAAAATGGAAAGAAGATTATACAAACAATTGTAAATGTAGTCACGAAAGAATAAAATATTATGTCGTGAATTTTTTAAATATAAATTATAAATTAATAAAAAAAACATACTGTAATTCATATATTATGCTATACAAATTAATTTTGTGTAACTGATATATATAATAATATTCGAAATATTTTTAAAGATCACAAAATTTTTGTAAAATTTTATAATTTCTTTTAATATTTAAGAACCATATAAGATTTTGTCCTTTATTATGTGTATAATTTTAGATAAATTTAAAAATATAAAAAATTATTAAATATTTTATTACAATAAAAATAATTATTTTTAAAAATATATAATATGTTTGCCTATATATATATGTACTGTACATCAGTACTTACACAACAGTACAGTAGCATCTTAACTCCTTAACCTACAACTACGGGCATAGCCCGTAGTAGATGATCGGCCCAAACGTAAATATTACGGGCATAGCTCGTAGTAGATGATCGGCCCAAACGTAAATATTACGGGCATAGCCCGTAGTAGATGATCGGCCCAAACGTAAATATTACGGGCATAGCCCGTAGTAGATGATCGGCCCAAACGTAAATATTACGGGCATAGCCCGTAGTACGATGATCGAGCTAAATGTAATGTTAGCGGCGACGCCTTCGTAAAGTTATAAATATTTGTGGAATATTTGATAAGTAATTACAACCTGATGCAATAATTGTGGTAGATGCAAGTACTACAAAAAGTTTATTTATACAAAAATCAGTAATACAAAATTAATAAGCTGCAATGGTGTGAACACAATTCGAAACATTCTGGTAGATGTAAGGGAACTTTGCACTTCTTACACTCTCACGTTGTTTCTTTACGTTTTTTATTTTTTTGGCAAACCCTACAAGGTTTTGACGATCTTAATTTTGATATTGTTGGGTCAATGTGTTTTGGAAAATAAGTCAATGCTTCGCGTGCAGTCTGGCATATTTCTGGAAGACAATTGTCCTCGTTCTCTATAATTCGGTTTTGGTATATTCTCCAATAGTAATTCGGCTATGTACTACACAAGTCATGTGAATGGCTCGAGCTTGTTTACGTTTTCGGCTCAAAATTCTTGAACGTAAATCATAGGTTAAAGGGTTAATACGAAACATGTGGTGTTAGGTATACGCGGTTGATGGAAATAAATATATTTATATGAAGTTTATGAAATTTTGTACGAGAAATATATTTTCTTGCGTATTTATTAATGGTTATAATACATCTTAAAGTGAAGTCTGCTTATTGTTATTAATCATAACTTGCAATTTAAAGTAAAATTATGATGAATGTGGAAGAGGTTATGATAGAAAAAGTAATAGAAGACAGAAATTCAAATAATGGATTTATGGACCTTATATCAAATGTTGAAGAAAGTAGTTGTGTTCCAAACAAAGTAATTGTTGAAGACTGTTCAATGTACAAAAAAGCTACACAAATCAATGTTAATGAGACAAGTCAATTTACAAATGACTGCGAGGTAATTATAACTGATAATGCTGAAATTAAACAAAATTCTAATAAGAAAGATGACATGAATGAACAAAACAAATCAGTCATGCTGCCAAATACTAAACAAAATGAAATACTTATTAACGATACTGACAAAAATCAGAATACAAATGAAGATGTAACATTCGAAAACTTGGAACAAAAATGTGATGATGATATTTGTGTCATACGTGAAATAAATACAGTATCTCTGGTACAAAGTAAGGATATAGGGATATACTTATTATTATAATCAAAATTATAAATAATTTTAATATAAAATTAACAATTGAAATTTATGTTTCCTTTTTAACAGAAAGTGATAAAGTATCTTCTCTTACTAGTATTGCTATAGAATATGGCAATTCAGATTCAGAAACAGAATTTAATATTGATGAAACAAAAAATGATAGCAATCAAAGTCAATTTTTAAATGAAGTACAGATGCAAACTTATAGGCAAAATAAAGAAGTATCGTCAAGTGAAGAAAGTGATAGCGATGATTCTACTAGTAGCAGTGACTCTTCAGTAATAGTTGAATCAGATGATTCAGATAGTGATGATAGTTCAAGGAAGTATGTTATTCATTTTTGTAAATTTTTATACATTAAATTAATTTTATACGAAATTTTAAAGCAATTTCTTGTACATTTAGAAAAGGCAAGGAAAATAATGTAAGAAGAAAAAAGAATAATGAAATAAGAACTGAATTAGATGATTTACCTCCTATTGAAGACTTAAAAATTAGTGTACCTGAAGTATTATGTGATCCATTAGGAGAGGTATTTATAAATATTAAATTAATACATATATGGATAATATTGAAAATAGGATAATTTCTCCGTAAGATAATATTAAATTATAGGTTGCATGGATGGTTGAACAACTAGTAGTTGTAAAACCAAAATCTGGCAAACCGACATTGAACTTAGATACAGTTTTATTTATTGAGAAAGGGCAAAGGACATTAGGAAAAATATTTGATGTTTTTGGACAAGTGAATGAACCTTATTATTGTGTGCGATTCAATAGTTCTGAGCACATAAAAGAATATAACATTACAGCAGGAATGATTGTTTATTACTGTCCAAATACGGAATATACTTCTTTAGTATTTCTACATGAATTATTAAAGTGAGTTTATATATTTAAATATGTATATAATTATACATACTATTCTTATTTATATTTATTATATTAATCTATAAGAAATTAAACATACAGTAAGCAATTTATGGTTATTACAGAATCAGGGGTATTGATGCAAATGCAGATGATCCTCCAGAGTTTTCAGATGATGAGGAAGAACGTGCTTATTATGAACAACTAAAAGCAAAACAAGTAAATAACGTTAATGAAGCTGAAAATCCATCTAAACGAAAGCGTATTTCTAGTAAGTTTCTTATGTAATATTTATATCTTTTTATTTGTTAACATTTATATTTTCTATTAACATTTATAATTTTAGAACCTGCTACTGGTTGGCAATCCAATCATCCGTGGAATAGAAGTATGCAGAATCAAAGAAAAGGATTTTATGCACGAGGAGATAGACGATTTCCTTCTATGCAAACTGAAAATCATTCTCAGAATTTATGGTCACAATCCTATCAAACTAATAGTGAACCTTACGGATATGGAATGTGTTCATTGCAACCTGTGCAATATATGAACCATAATGTTAGTGGTCTTAACCAAAACTTTTATGGCTCACACAATTATTATAGTGAAGATAGTAGCTCAACATATCTAAATCCTAGAATTCCTTTCAATACATGTCCAAGAGTTCCTCCAGGATACATAACACCACAATATCATCCAAATTCATCTACAAGTGTAAGATTTCACGGTGCAAATATGCCTTGGCTACCACAAGCATCACAAGTTCCTATTCGAATGAAATTGCCATGGGTACCTATACCACCACCTCCACCTCCACCACCAACTTCATCACCATCAGATACTACTTCAACATAATTAATATTAATTACGTATGAATTATATTTTTAATTTAGTTATATATTATATATATAATTGTATGTATATTAAAAATAATAGAAATTATATAATGCAAGTTATACATATATATACTATGAAATTAATAATTAAAGCTATTTATATTATAGACATTATCCCTAATTAGAGTAAACTATGAACTATGGCAAAGTATGAGTTAATATTATTTCCGTATATAGTAAGGAAATATTGCCATAACATGATCATATCATTTGCAGTGCAAATTATGATTATAGTACTCTTATATAGTCAGATTATTCTTTAAAGAATGAATTATCTTTATAAACCGCCATATCTGATTTCTGTAATTGTTCTTCGGCAATTGTAATATCATCTTTTATCGCTCGAATTAATTCCTCTGAAATGATAATGATTAATATGATAAAGATGGGACAAATTTTGATACAGTTACTATTTACCTTCAGAAGTAAAATCTTTTTCTGGTCGTACATATCCCGTAAAAACAGCTTTAATTTGTTTCCCATAAAAATCGTTCTCAAATTTATGCATTAAATGTATTTCCTACAGCAATGATATATTATTAAAAAATGGTTTCAAATTTTCATGTTATCAGGTATTATAATTTACATTCGTACCACCGTCTTTTTTTCGTTTTTATAAAACGGATTCCATCCAATACTGGCAACCATTTTATAAGTTTGTCCGTCTATAGAAGCCCATCCATAATAAATTCCAGTACTAAGATCACCAGGTAAATTATTTACTACCTTGTCTTCAAGATTTGCTATAGAAAAATAATTTTATAGCTACATACAATATCAACAAAATATTACTGAAAAAAATTATTTTTTCTTTTATTTATACAATATAATTAGTTTAACTTTCGCAAGTTTTTAAATCAAAATATTTCTTAATAAAAAGCGATTAAAATATCAAATAAAACACAAAATAAGGTAGCGATTAATACAATACATGATATTAAATAACTTTTTTAACATATTTCATATATTCCCGCCAATAAGTATGTATACAATAAAGCGATTACGTTTTTCAATTGCATACAATTCTAAACTATTCTCCGCAACATTAACGTAATTTTAAATTGTTTCTGATTAATTTCAAAATTTTCGAATCTATCAAACAAAAAATGAAACTGTTGAGTGTTACCTGTAGGTATCCCCAAGGCTTTGGAACCTCTGCCAAACCCCCTGACTACCGACCCTGATAAAAAGTATGGTATGCTTTTGGTAGACATAACGAATCTTGATTTCGCGTCAGACTGTCAGACTAGTAACGTAACTAGTAACTAGTAACGTAAATGAATGTTACTTTAATGCTTCATAATATATTATCTTGAAAGAAGATAAAGCGTTCGTTATATGACGTGGCATATTTACACACTATTTAGTGTTGTATAGATTCATGTTGATGAAATGAATGGACTACTTTTAAAACAAATTATTTAATATGTTATACAAATAATTTTATATTTATATAAAATAAGAATTAAATATAACATTATGAATATACTTATGGAAAATTTGTCCTTGGATTTTTAATTTTGTTTAAACTGATAATTATCGCATGTTACGTGTTATCTACGCGTAACTTTTTTTACTTCTGTATTATCATAACATAAATTAGTTCTTACAATTTCCTCTGAGAACAACAAATTATTGGAAGTTGTTTATTTTTTGCTTGTTAGTAACAAAAATATCAACATTGAAAGAAATATAAGCAAATTTATAAAATAAAATCTTCTATTTGTGTTTAAATTCAATTATCTTCTTATTTCAATTTGAGCAATATTGAAATCATTTTTTGTCTTAATATAATTAAAGTAAAGTATTTTGCTATGTTTTTCTATTGTGGTATTACAACACAATTTAAACAAGTAGTTAATAGTTCTATATTTAGAAGTCAGCAAATAATGTGGTAATTAGTATAGGTTAATACATTGTGAGCATTATGTAATAAGAAATCAATTTTAAACTATTTATTTATTGAGAAACGTTAACTTCTTTAACATGAGAAATATTCTAAAAAGAATACAATATATTAATGTTGAATGTAACTTTTATCATATTTATGATTGAAAAGGTATAAAATTATTATTTCCACCATATATAAAATATAATTTAGCGAGGACACATGACATGTCTTCCTCCATCAACAGATAAAGTTACACCTGTAGTGAAGCTGGCATCGTCACTTGCCAAATATGTAATTGCTTTTGCAACCTCGCTAGGTTCTCCTGTTCTGCCAAGTGCATGAGTTTCTTTACCCTTAGCAAAGAATGCTTTTAATTGATCTTCTGACATTCCACTACTTCTATGAAGATTTGTTACTATTACACCAGGATTTACGGCATTAACCCTTACCTATAAATTAAAGATTAAATATAAAAGCTACTATTGTAATTAATAAGTTTTCAAATCAAACGTACTTGTTTTGGTGCAAGATCAAGAGCTATACATCGTGTGAATTGATCAATTGCTGATTTACTCATACTGTATGCTAAAACTCCTGAGAAGGATCTTATTCCAACTACACTTGATACATTCACAATATTACCTTTAGATTCTACTAGATATGGAACAGCCAACATTGTTAAATGATATATTGAACGTACATTTACGTTGAAAACTCTAAAATATTTACATGTTTAATATGTTGTATAAAATTAAGATTAAATTTTATTGATTTAAGCTAGATATACAAATGATAGACTTATACCTGTCATATTGTTCTAATGAAGTGTTCTCTATGCCTCCATTTTCTAATATACCAGCGTTATTAACTAGGACATCCAGTTTACCATAATGTTTAATAGTGGATTTGACAATATTTTCAACATCACTTTCATTAGTTAGTTCTCCAGTTACAATTAATGGTTTGTTAGACTTACATTGTTCAGCGACTTCATTTAATTTCTGTATATTACGACCTGTTAATGATAATAATGCACCAAGTTGTGAAAACTGTACAGCAGTTGCTGCTCCAATGCCAGAACTAGCTCCAGTTATTAATACAACTTTCCCAGCAAATGCCATCTGAAAAAAGTAATGAATTACAGTTAAGTAAATTTTATTTTAAAAAATGAATATTCTTATAGTCTCTAAAGTTTCTGTAATTCATAAGCTTTATATATTTTTATATAAAAACTTTTAATACTTCCATAATTACTTACCTTTCTTGATATGTAAAATATATTTAATATATTATAAGGTTTTTTTAATAAAATTTTACTGATTTATATAATTTATTTATATTGCTTAGATTTACGTTCTCGTGATCGAGATTGAAGTAAGACTAAATAGTTGCCATGCCATCGTTTGATATTAACCTAACGTAGAATTTTTACGAATCGACTATAGATAGATTACAACCATGGATACTATCGCATGCTCCTAAATTTGGCTATCTTAAAGTTTACATTTCCAGTGTAAAGTTATGATTTAATATCCATGAATCTAAATGTATGTAAATTTATAATTTATTCAAATTGTGAAAAAAAAGTGATAAGAGCAAACGTAATACTTAACTTCCATAAGACTATATGTAATTTTTTGAAATAATCATAAAATACTTTGAACAAAATTTATTAAATTATATTTCCCTAAAAATTAATTAATGCTAACATACAATAATATTACAATATAATTTTGTACTTTCCGAGTAAAAATTAGTACATAATGCGATCATTTTGCATATAATAAAAATAAAATATATTCTTCAATTTGCCAATTTTATTTTTTCTAATTCAATTATTACAATATTTAAATATTTTTCAACTTTTTCTACAGATGTACAAATCTTTTCAATATTCCACTCTTTATCTTTAACTTTTTTCACAATTCCCTGAAGAGATAATTTTGCACTTGCTAACAGTGTTCTTTTTTTCTTAGGTTCACAATTGGGAACATATTGCAAATACATTTCTGCTAACATACAACACAATTGTAATACTTTCTGAACTGATTCTTCTTGTAAAAGCCATTTGGGATCTGATACTGCAATACGATGTGCTTGATGTAAATAGTGTAGTGCTTTGTCATTATCAATATCAGTTTTTTTAAGAAAAGTAAGTTGTCCATACATTCTCCAAATATCAGAATTATTAGGTATAAATGAAGTAATTCTTCCAAATAATTCTAAAACTTTTGGAAGTAATTTTTGTGCAGACTTTCCATCTGAATCATTAACATTGTTTACTACAGCATCAGTAAGTATGTCAAGAATTTGAACATCTAAATGGTGATTTTTCAAGTCTAAAATACGATGATAACATCGAATTACCTAGAAAAATGTGTAAAAGACATAAATCGTTAAAAGATATATGATTTTCGGGATGAGTTAAATTTTATTTTTATTAATATTATATATTCGTACTTCTGAAAAATGTCCTAAGTCAATGCTAACGACCATTAAATTATCCCAAACTTGCCATTGATCATAGTTACACTTTAAAGCATCTTGAAGAGATTTCCAAGCTTTCACTTTATCACCTAGCTTTATATAAGCTTTGGCTAAATTATTCCAAGCCTCGAATGTCTATAATTAAATTGCCAAATTCTTTAATATATATTCTTCATATATATTATTACATAACAAATTAATAATTGAAAATATTAATACAAACCGTTTGCTCTAGTGCGCAATAACGTTTATATGCTGTTGCTGCCAGTTTCCAATCTTTCACTTGTAAAGCAGCAAATCCAAGTCTAATCCAAACATTTTCTTGAATGTTATTTAATTCAACTGATAATTTTAAATGTGGTATAGCTTCCTCATACTTAAAAATAAAAAATAATATATGTATTTAATTAAATTACTAAGAAAAGGGAAAACTTTTCAAGCTTATATTTATGTACGCACATTTTGTTTGGCAAAATAAAAAAATCCCCAATGTCTTTGAACTCGACTACTTTTTTTATTAGATAGTTCCCATGCTGTTTCATAACAACTAGGTTCTTGAGTTGCATCACCTAATAAGCACCATAATTGAACTGATGGTTTTTTAGATATTTCTTGCTGAATAATTTCTGCTGCCTAAAATTAAAAATAAAGTATAAATTTATTTGTTTCACGTATGCTAAGAAGAAATTATATAAACTAAAATGTATACTTTATGTCTTAGCTCTAATATGTTGTAACAAGCAATAGCTTCTTCCCATAGTTTGCTCTTTAAAAAAATATCCAAAGCACCCTTTACTAAGCCAACACTTAGCATCAATTGTGCCCACATTTGTTCTAAAGCCCAAACTGGCTTAAGCCCACTGGCAAAGAATAGGTCCATTCTGTTTGCAACACAGATTTTTGACTTGTTTAGTTCATGTATTAAATATTCCATTTGTATCATTGATCGTTCAACAGTTCGTTTATCCTCAGATTCTAAAGAACACCGATGATATAGAGATGCTATTTTTAAGGACCAATTTCTTGTATTATTTACCACAACCTATTAAAAAATAATCTTTGGTAAGAAAATAAAAAATATAAAAGCCAAAAATACTTACAGATAAATAAGGCGTTACTTCTTCATCTGTTAATTTATCCTTTGGTTGTGATAACTGTAATTGAATGCTATTAGAAGTAAAATTTAAAATAAAATATGAGTTTTGCTTTATAAATATAGTATAACAAAAATGTAAAATATATTCTTACTATTTTGCTAATATAATAGCTTCCTCTACTGCTCCTAATTGTGTATTTTCTATATTTGTTGAAAATTGAATATGTTCTAATCTAATATCATCATTCAAATCCAAAGATTTTGGTAAATTTTCACAATATCTAGAAGGAAACTGTTCCTTTTCTAAAGTTATTCCTAAAAACAGTTGTGCCTTGTCTTCTTGATATTTTGTACGTTTACCTAATGCACCTTCAAGATTTAAGCTTAATTTCGCTCCTTTTTGAGCAAGTTTAACATATTTTTCTGAATTTTGAATTCTCCTATAATAAAAATAAAATTGTGCGGCTTCAATATAAAACAATGTTTCGCAATACAAATTTTCTTTCAACATTTGCAAATCATTGATTTTCTGAATCAAATGTTCAGTCTCATCAAATATTGTACCGGAACTTTCATTTAGTATAAATTGATGTAAAAGATTTGTTCTAAATAACCACCATATACAACTTTTATAAGCATTTTGTAGAATTTCATTTGAGAATATCATCTTAGAAAAGTAAAGAAGGTCTGACATTTTAACATTTGCATTACATTCATCGTGTAATGATAAATTTCTAAGTATATTCTCTTCATTAATTTTTTGCCATTCAGTATCTTTTTCAATTTGTGGACCTGTCCAATTCTGTTGAATAAAATATAATAAAGAGGCTATGCCTGTGTATAGCCAAGAATCATGCGAGTCTGTTTTTTCTATATTGTCATGTATTAATTTTGAAACATTATTGCTATTATTCAACTCTTGAATTAGATTTGAAGATAACTTATTATTTATGACATCTTTATAATTTCCATTTAATATATGTTGCACACAAATAGGCAGGTTATGACCTGAAACAAGTAACATAAAATATAAAATAGAATTTGATTATAGCAAAATATATTGACCGAGAATATAACCTAATACGATATATAAACATATACGTATATTCCAAAATCATTCATTTACCTTCATTGTTAACGACATTTATTAATAATGAAATTTCGATTTCTTCATTTATTGCTTTTTTTGCATTTGAAAGATTCATTACTGCGACGTGTTACTTGACGACACGTGGAAAAGCTTGCATATTATTCACAATCGGAAGTCAATAATTATACCGATACAGATATTCACAAAATAAGAAAAATATTTAATACAGAGGTTTTATACATTTTATATTACATGTTATAATACATTGTAATGAAGTTATTTATTAATGTATTGTATTCCATACATGTAATTAATTGTTTGTAAATTAATATTATGAAAAATAATAAAAAAGTTACTTCTATCAATTCTTGGACATAGCAAACAAAATATAATTATCTACGATGTATCTACAAAATAAAGAATTAATAAATATATGTTATAATAAATAAACGTATAAAAATATTACTATTTTTACTTATATCTTATGAATGTACAGACCAGGTTATGATTCTACTTATTGTAGGTATGTTAAGTTTTTTTATTAATGTTCATTCATCAAGAACTATCTATATTTACAATTTAATATGTCTATATAAAAAAATGTAAATTTATTATATATTTATTGTGGTTCAAAACAAATATTTTTAATACATTTTAGGTGTTTTGTTTATAATTAAAAAAATACAAGAAAAAGTTTTGAGATATGTATCTTATTAATTACATAGTTGCACAAACTATTTTTTTATTATTACTATATCGGAACGATACTATCACATATGCAAGTAAATTGAATACAATTATTCTTTACAATTGATTAAGTACATAATACATATTATCTTGCTTATATGACCTATAATAACGATTATATAGCACATGTTAAAGGAAATCTTTAGAATTAGGAATTCTCAGTCATTTTTATGTGTCTATATAATATAATAATAGGTATATATATTACAATTAACAAGCGGATATATTAAATATATGCTTGTAATACTAATAATATTTGTTGACCCGTACAAAGGGAAGATAATTTTCTTTTCATTATTGATAATTCTTTTTCTTAATACTGAAAACATTAAAAAAAAAAGAAACAAAAAAGACATTAAATATAATATATGTTTAATCAGGTAAATGTTTTACTTTTGAATAAATATTTATCGTAACATTAAATAAATTAATTTGAAAACTGAAAAAGTGAATAAAACCAGCAATATATATTAACCTGAAATATACATATGTGTGCTTGAAATACTAAAAGTGTTGCAGCACACTTTAAGGCTCATACCATTCACTTAAATGATTTGAGTACTTAAAAGGAATAATATTAAGACGAGGATAAACGTTGATTACTTATTTTTTACAAGGTGGTGAAATTTTTTAAAAATTTAGATCGCTCTCGTTGTTATTGTCATTAGACTCCTTTTTTGCAGCTATCAAATTTTCCCACTGTGCGATGAGAGTGCTCCTACGTCGTGGATTTGGCTATAGAATTAAATAAAGATTAGTAAGTCATCGTCGTTTGAAAATATGAACACACGCATCTATACGTAATAATCCATTCCAATACTTGATGAAAACAAATAATTAATTATCGACAAACACATATATTAAATATGCTATATACATTTGATTAATAATAATTAACATATTCGAACTTTTTAAAAGAACTGGCAATACCTTGTGTTTTCCTTTAGCTTCTTTTTCTATTTCATCCTCATTTAAAGTATTTGTCGAGGTACCGCTTCTTAACGAACTTGAACCATCATAGATATCGGAATCGTTATCATTTCCAATGTCCAAAAGATTTGGTTGAGACTTGGCC
Source organism: Bombus pascuorum (assembly GCF_905332965.1). NCBI lineage: Eukaryota > Metazoa > Arthropoda > Insecta > Hymenoptera > Apidae > Bombus > Bombus pascuorum. The sequence goes on along the minus strand of NC_083494.1, from coordinate 14,388,592 downwards.
AACATTTGAGACCGCATTAATCTAAAAATGTATGTAATTGCTTGTTACATCGTGAAATGAAAAACGTATAAATTATTACTATTAATCATAATAATTTACCTCAAAAATACACTTAATCCGATAATAATGTATGATTGAAAATGACATTAAATTATCAATCATATTAGTTACAGTTCTTAAAACAATAACATTTAAAATATCTATAACTTGTCATTTATCAACTCCATTTTCTATTCGCTTTCTTAATTTCACTATACAAGTACGCGATTAATATTCAATTGTCAAGGTACAAGTGACTTCATTCATCGCAAGAAGATGATGTAAATAATAGTAAATTCTAATTCTAAATTCTAATCTTAAAAAAATGAAAAACAATATTTATAACATCGTCATTTTTGTGTACTTTTCAACTTATAGGGTTGACCTCTGAACAGCTTAAATAATAGCTATGAATACATTAATCATTATAAAAGTAAAATAAAATTAAAAATAAACATATTACCTAAGCTCGTTTTCTCTCTCTTTCATCTCATGTAATTCTTTTTGAATTTTTTCTTCCACAGGGACGTATCCCTTCCTAACGGGAGGCTTCTTGGGCTCATCATCTGGTTCGAGTTGAATTTCCAGACTTCTATTGAAAGCCTTGATGCTCAGCGGATTGAGCGTGATACTGGGTGCCATGGGTGGTGTTAGCGCGTCGTTACCTGCAGATTTTGGTTTGTATATTTTCCCCCTAGTCGCCAGAAACCTGTGCATCAGCCCTTTCTGACTAGGTGCCGTTGCAAAACGCAGAGGTGTCGGAGTGGTGCGACTGGATATGACTCCATTCGTCATCTTTGGCGTTAAGGTAGGCGTAGACGGTGTAAGGTTGACTGCTTCCAGAATTTGTGGCGTGGACGTTGTCCTCTTCAATTTTCCCGAGGCCAAAGCTTGTGGCATGCGACGCACCTGTTGTACATTATTAAATTGGGAAAATTGTTATTACATTGGTTTTGAATTTGTTACAATTCAAAATGAAGATAATTCCGATTAAAAAAAAGAAGGAGTAATGGTAATGTTGTAAAAATTTAGTCACGCGACAATCTATTTGCAAATAGAGAACGAGCGTATTCAAAATAACATCGCATTATCTTTAAGAACAAAAGTATAGCGACCTTTGCAACACACTTTAGATTATTTAGCAAGCGCAAATTATACGAGAGCTACATTTTTAATCATTATTATCAGTACGACATAATAGTCACGTCAAGAGCAAAAAAATGGCTGTTTTACGGAAAATGGCATTGGATTAACTTTAACATATCGGCAGATAAGATATTTTCATCGAAATCGTGGCCTGACTGCGTTACGAAAACCGAATGCAACTTGCTGTTTGCGAAATAAATGTGCACACTCTCGCGTCCTGTAGCAATTACTTCGCACGCCTGCTGCTAATTAATTAGCGTAAAGTATAGAAAATCGCGCGATCATGCCGAGATTATTATTAATCTGGCGATCGCGCATCTGTTTCCATTATCGAAAGCGTGCCACGATTTTGGCGAACGAAAGAGTATGACGTTGGCTCACGATCCTCGTTAGTTCCGTTCTGCTTAAACGTACTCACTATAAATATAAAAATAAACTATTATACTTGATTGACTCTGCTCTGTCCACAGAATATTTTGCATATAAAGTTACTTCGAGAACACGCTATATTTCATCTCAGGCACTTAGTAAGTATAATTAATGATAAAATTAGAATTTATTCGACTCACAAACATTTGCAGTATATAATGTACAATAGTATATAAATGTCATTTACTAATTTCTATCATGGTTTATTTTTATCTTCTGGAGATAAAAGGCAGAAACGATTGACCCGTTTCGGGTTAACTGTGTAAGTCATTAAACAAATGTGTAACTTTGATCGCTTATCAGTATTTCTACTTTCTGTATTTTAAAATTCTACCAACAGTATATCTATATGTATTGGTGTAAATATCTATTTCGTAGAGATCACGAAGATACTTAATACAATTAAAGTATTGAATAGCTATACAATGGGCCTCGATACCTAGTGGGACCACTTTTTACACTTATTATATGTTTAAAATGAATATCCAGGTTGTATATTAATTTTTTACTAAATACATGTTTGTACTAAATATCTCGTAAAGTCTATATACATCTCCAAGTTTGTTTCAAATTTTATTAATATAAATTTTATCAATCACGACAGTCGTGTCATTACAATATTAATGAAATTCCAAAGTATTTTATATAACGCTGACAATATATGTATATAAATTTTGTACATAAAAATAATAGTAAGAGGGACATACTAAAATTTTCCATGGTAAATGTTCAAATATTTTCGCGAGCCATTGTATAATATTTTTACAACGTAGAACTTGTTTTAACAAAAATTTTCATTGAAACAGCATTTCTTCTAAGTTTGCGGCGCAAGATCTAATTTTTCATCGATGAATTCCCATCACGTCCGTAACAAGATTGAAACAGTGCGTTACGTGATGAATCATTAAATCAGTAAGTGCGTGTATAATCGTCCTCGTCGCTCACGGACATCACAACCGTCCGATGCGTTTCGTCCCTATAAGGACTACGCAGGCATTTACTCTTTCTTTCTTTCGTTCAACGACCTTGAGCATGGTCGACACGAATGTACATATGTACACGTAACACACACGTATATACATATACGTGCAGTTTTAAGCATACCTTGGAATCCACCGTCTCGTGGGACGTGGTTTTAATGCTACCCACGTTTCTCAGCTCGTGCTCCCTCTCCGTGACCTCTTCGATCTCCTTCTGTATTCTGTCCGTCGCCTTCTTCAGCTGCTCCAACCTATGCTCCGCCTGCAACGAAATGGTATCACCTTCAATTCCATCTTTTACAGATAAAACCATAGAGAATTAAAAACAAATTGACAAAAAAAAAAAAACTGTGTCTTTCAAATAAAAAGAAAAAGCAGAAAGATTACAAATCGAAAGTTAAAAGGACGAATAATGATACATTTGTGATTCTTTGAGTTTCAATTGTGTTTTTATTGATCCGTCGTTGTTCGCTTTTTCAGGACGGACCTGAAAATGAAGATTTTGCTATTGCAAATAATGACATCAAGACGCAAAATCTTCATCGGAACGAAGCGCAACGTACTAATAAGAACACGATCGAAACTCGAAGAATCACAAAGAGCTTAAAATCGCTAAAAAAATATCGAAAAACGTTTTTTAAAATTGTTCTCTCTTCCGTTGATTTAACTCGATTCGACGCATGTTTCCGTAATGTCAAGCGCGAGGCAGACTTTGATGGATGAGCAAGTCGTGGAATACTCCGCGTTTCCACATTTTTCCAGTCGAGGATTCTCTTTAATTCTACCTCACGACGGACGCGGTTGCATTCATGCTGGCTCGCGTAATTATAGTAACCGGTGTTTTCAGATTGTTAAATTAATGATGGCGCAACCTGACCCTCGATTCCAATTTCAACATGAACCGTGTGACCAGTTTAAATACCGGTCTCTGAACGCCTCCGCGGTTTACGAACCTTCCTATTGCACTAGTCGCGATCCTCGATTTTCATGCGGGCGAAGGATACGAGAAAAAACCAGTGAGAAACAGGAAAAAAAAAAGAATACAAACCACGAGACGAATCAAGTTCCAGACTACCTCGTGTCGATCGTCTCGCTAACGGGAAGCGAATTCCAGAAAACTAGTTGAACACGACTGCCATACGATTAACCCGTTCTGCTCTCTTCACTTCGTCGGTACGATCTATCAAAATTTTTATAGTATGCTCTTAGAGAAGCTAATCAGGTTTTCTGTACGAGAACGAACGTGCACCACTAACGTGGCTTGTTTGCACAAGCTACATCGAACGAAATGGATCGATCTTGTTTTACGTACGCTATTTAACGGGCTGTTATTGTTTCCGCGTTACTCGTGCTTTCGTAATTCTTTAAACATATATTGAATAAGTATTCAGGCACTTTTGTCAATTTGTAAATAACAGTACGTGAATTTTAGCAAAGCGTGCCATGTAATGGCAAATTAATGGCTAGTAGCAGAACTTGCTGTGCACACGGTGGTCTTCGTGGAATCGAATCAGCGAGTTATAAATTTAAATCGTCAATTAACAAACTTGAGGTAGATTTCGGATTTTAAAAGAATAAAAAAGTTTAGAAAAATGTTTATCTCTCTCATTATTCTCGATATTAAATATGCTGAGATTAAAGAGCTCGCGTATAACAATACAGTTCCATAAACTTTGATAATTATGAGTTTTAATTTATTATTGTTAGACTACGGATTTTTATGTATTTATGGAAAATTTAGTGACTCAAAAATGCATCGAATGGATATCATAAACAAAGATCTATAAGATATGCAAAGCACCTTCTTAATTACGTTCACAGAAATATAAAATTGCACGAACCCGTTGACTTTCCAAGATCAATTTTATCACGTTATATTATTTTATTACGCATACGGTGATTTTATAAAGAACAAAATTACTGTAGATCGACAATCCGTAGTTTTGTAAAATCACATTTCAACAACAACGTGTATGTTTCAGACACGTTTTATACTTTCATTAAAAAGAATGAAAGAAAAACAAGCGAACGTTATTCCTTATTCAGCATCTTTTTTTTTTACACTCACTTCACTCGGCTAAATAAGAAAAAGTAGAAAACACATTTCTCGTGTTCGTTAATCAATTCCTTAATCAAATCGTAATCAATGTACAACGCGTGGCACTGTATTACCTAGTTCTTTCCCATGTTATTTAACGCGTTATAAAACCAGAATCGCTTTTCCAGCTTACTGAATCTCGCGATGTTCGACGATAATGCGAAACAATGCGAATAGTCTAACGATTTTGTTGCGGCATACGCCTGAGGAATTCAATACTTTATCTAACTATACTTAACCGGATTTTATCAATTGGTATCGCGACCGATAACTGCCCTTTGATTCTACACTGCGGCCACCACGAAACAAAAGCTTCATCCACTCGTTTACAATCGATTTTTATGGGTGGACGTGGATTTTAATTGGAAACATCGTAACCCTTTAAATGGAGATCCTCGGATCGAAACCAAGGTCGATTTTGTTGCCGATCGACAGATCGTTCGATGACAACGCGAAACGGATGTTACTTTGATGACCATTTTCTATGACTCAGGCACCTCGATAATGCGGCGATAACAATATCCATATATCTAAAGATATCATATTTGATATAACAGAAAGTTATATGTGTACAATTTATATTGTAGATTTCTTTTTATGACATATCGGGATTTCGCTTAATACTACAAATAATTACCTTTAGAAAAAAAGGCACAGATGTAATATAGCGATTATCGTATATTGTTTTAGATTCATTCACGGTACACTATAAGAAAATCTTAGGCAACAATACAGTATTATAAATTTCAGATCTGAGCGACATATCGTTAAACTGCGGATGTTTATGTAAATTTATATTTTTATGAACGCACGTGAAGAAACGCGCGAAGATTTCTTTCGCTTACAAACTAGATGTAATAATATACACTTTGGATATTTTTACATATTTTTCATGTGCATTCTATGCGCTCTTGTACCTTTGAATTTCCTATAAATGTATAAAAACCGTAACAATGTTAATCGTTACACGTAACCCGATTATTAATATTTATTTCCAATAGAAAAATTGGAAGGGTGTCTCAAAATCGTTCATTTCAAATTCTTCGTCATTTCATCACACTGTCAAGAGATTAAATCAATCAATGAACGATCATTCAAACAGTAGACAAAAATCAAAGCCAGTGTTTCATTCTAGAAATTTAGAGAATTTCCCTCCATCGTTTTTATCATTTCGACAGATCCCACGAGTGAAGGAACGATCTCTTTGAATGCAGATCGCAAGGGAAAACACGCGTTCGCAATTAGAAACGAAAAGAACCTTTTCGTCGGTCGTAACGTACGATTTCACAGTTTCATCCCAACCTCCGGGACAATGGAACTTGGTCGATCAATCACTGGATCGTCGCGATAGGCCAGATCCTTCGAATCTAGCTCTTGCTGCGGATTACGCGCGACTTATTGCCATGTCCTTCTGTCCGAGAACGGAAGGATAGAGGGTCGGCTCTTTCGCGGCTCGCAGAAGGAAGCAAACTCGCTCAGGTGTTTCGCCCGCACTTCCGCGTAGGAACCGAATATTACTGAAACGAGTTTGTTGAAGGGTTTCCAGGTGAGCAGCTGTAGCTTGGCCGACCGTCTGGAATGCTGCTCATTGAAAACTGAACAGCGGCGGCTAGCACGGCTGCTTAACTGTAACCCGTGCCTGTTTCCTTTCTAAAAAAATGGGCCACCGATCATCTTCCTGCCTCTCCTTCCTTCTCGGCGACGTAACCCCCCGTCGTCGTTTTCATCCGTATCGATTGGCCGACTTAAAATTCCTCTCTGCTGATGCACGCTCGATTTCGTCGAAGGATAATAAATTTCGAGGTCGATACAAGATCGAGGATAACCTGTTAATAAATTGTCGGCGTACGCGGATCTTATTTTGCTGGTGAAAATCTCTCACTGACCCTACTGACTCCGTGATTCTCATTCGGAATACATAATTAACTTAAGCATCTACGGACGATTGCTCCTATGATTTATCGCTGCGAAATTTTTAGTTAGGAAATCAATTTGTAGAGTTCTCTTGAATTATAGATTAAAGGATATTTTTCATTCTACGATCGTCAGCGAAAATCTAAGAATGTCTAATAATCGTCGTTATACACTTCTTATGTATTCCCGTTAATATGCACCGTACACGTATGCCTATGTAAACCTACAAAATTCTGAAAGTTTCTAACGCTGAATAGACTTCAAAAACGTGAACGACATGCGACAGAGAACAAATGCATCGCGTTGCACCATCGCGTTTCTCGAATAGTATTAATGGTATTATCATCAAGATCGCTGAAAGCGCAACAGCTGTTTCAATTTTTCATATACCTGACGTTCAAACATCTGTCGATCTTTAGAAACGAGACTAACCGTGCTACGTCCAACGACGACCCACATACCTTATATGTAATTAAATTAAACAGCATCGATGCCGTTGAGAAACGCAACGGACACCGTACGATACTTCTCGTGCGTGATAATTACGCCCCGCGGAAATTAATAAGCATTCAAAGCGCGGCCAATTTACGGGAACAACGTGGAATGTTCTTGTCTCGTGTTCGATCGCGGGCTACATGATTCGTCGCGTGTAAAAAATCGTGCATACAATAGCTCACGAAAGTATTCAAACACTGGTAGAAATTTAATCGTTATTAAATACGAAGGCGACATACTACGGGACAAAAATATCTACATTTTTTATCCTTCTGTTCGGTTCTAAAGTTAAACATATGTTCTTCCAAAGCATTATTCATCGTAGTATTGAAATAATGCTTGTTTTAATAATTATATTTTTAGTTTCTACAAAACTCCATCAGCTTATCTTCTATTTTTAAAAGACTTACATATCTATATCTTTGAACCTGTCAAGTTGTTTTTATTTGAATTGCCAATTTGACAAAAAGCATTGTACAAAGCATTATATTCGTTATTATTTTACATAGTAATTAATTAAGTCCAAGTATTTAAAATTTTGCATCGTTTAATAGTAATATCGTATGACTAAAAAAATATGATACTATGCACAAATGAAATATATATATAAAGGTCGACAAAAAAGAAGTTTCGTTAGAAAGAAGATACGTATAAATACTTTTTCTTGCCATTGTATGTCATTAGAGTCATACTGTCTAATCGTAAAGTAGCGCTAAAATCAGGAAGCCAACAGAAATGTACTTATCATGTGTTTTTTTTTTGTGATCCTCATATTATACCAGATCTGCTCCAAATTTTACCAATATAATTATTCTTTTGATTTCATGCCAATTGTGTCTTATTAAAGTACTCATGAAATTTTAAAATGTTTTATATAACTCGTGTAATGCATACACATAAAGGATTTTTACAATAAGTGTACAAATACTTTCGTGAGCCATACCATTATATACGCACGTCGAAAGATGCACGATACCGGTTCCTCCGTGAACGCGTGCAAGTGCAACCGCGAGTTGCCAACTATCTCTCGACAGTTTGCATTTGAATTACATTTGTCCACAATCTCGTCACCGGTGTTAACCACCGTCCTCGACTGAAAGCTTCTTTCACGATATCCGATAACGCGTTAGAAACATCTGAAATATTTCAATAGTTGGTAAAATGTCATAATAAAAACATTAAAAACTTCTCGTAGAATCCAGTACTACGTAATCTTAAGAACGTATAAAATGAAAAATAATGAAAGAATAAAGAATAAAGAAAATAGAGAAGGGAAATAATGAAATGACGAGAGAATTGAATTGAATTCTATTTTAACGCTCGCTTAATGAATAGTTTGTAATTACTATTGTTCTACCTTATCTCAAATGGTTACATTTATGCTATCAACTTTATTGCTTAATTCGATATATGAATATTTCTTTATAAATATTTAAAAAAAAAAACTAAAAAAACGAAACATGAAAATAAGAATAAAAAGATTAAGCTAAATTTTTCTGTTACTCTGTTCCACGAGTAATCAAGGATATTTCAATCTAAACGAATCTGAATAGAACAACGGCTTTGAATTTAATTATACTATTAAAATATTTTACAGATTATGATATCGATGATGTCGGATCCGGATGATGTCGAACCGATTATCAAGAAGGTATAATCTTTCACATTTAAGTTATCAGAATGAAGAAAATCGACTTTCCAGTGAGAAAGCGTGAATCGAGCTACTCACGTTCAAAAATCGCGTACGAGCTGATTTGAATAGTCGTCCAACCAGTCTTTCGAGAGCAACACGCTGACACGTGTGAATTCACGCATTTTTCATTTGGATAAACCGCTTTCGAGCGACATGGAACGATTCTGTTAAAATTGCCCGACTAAACGACATCGAGTATCGTGACATCTTTTCCAAGATACTTTCTCGAACAATTAATTCATTGACTCATTTGGAATAAGAGACACTTTGCGATCGGTAATGAGTCGTATATATCAGCGCTCGCGAGAGAAATCGGGAATCCCATTGACGTTTCCCTGCTCGATCGTCGTTTAAAAGTACCGCTGTGTTGATCAATTCGTACGGTAACTTCTACCATAGAAAAATATCGATACAATAGGATCTACGCGTCAGATGTTAATCTGTTCTGACACAATGGAAAAAGGTCAATTCTACACCGTTGATTCTCACGTACACTACCGGCCATAAGTATTAGAACATTTTCTGATATTTCACTATTCTTATTTTCCAGTTACATTTTTATAAATATTACAATAAAGTTTTACAATAAGTACTAAACGAAGTACAATTTGTTAGACCGTCCCAATGAATGTAACGAGCAAGTGTTCTAATACTTATACGACTGGCGATATAAATAGTACGTTTTGATAGCAAGATACGTAGTACGATAATATGACAATAAGATTTTGCTCTTTCACGCTCAATTTCTTATTCATACGCGTGTACACTAAACTTACCTCCATTTTCATTGTTGCTGCCGACAGGATTTCTCAGCGAAGGTCAAACACTAAATCCTTTGTCGGACGTGTTCTTTCTGCTTGCCGAACTCGAATTCGGTCCGTTTATCTGATCGTGGACGCAGGTGGTTTACGTTCGTATCTATTATCATGCCGCGCAGTTACGTCACATCGTCGGATCTCTTTTTTTTTTTTTTCTTTTCACCGTGTACCCGCCGATAAAAGCGTAAAAGTTGCAAGGAAATCTGCCGGATTGAAATTTCTTCGATCCCGAAAAAATCGAACCGATCTCTTCTTCGTCGACGACTGCTTTTGAGAGTTGATCCGGCTTCGACTACGACCACCGCACCAAGCCGAATTCTCTTCGATCCGTGGCGTGGAACCGTAACTCGAAAGCTTCGTCGTGCTCGATCGATTCCCTTCAGATAATTTCCAACCCAACACCCGAAGAGGATCTCGCGTGATCTATGAGATGCGAGAGTGTGAATCGCGTTTGCCACGGCGACTCGAGACTCTCAGAGTACAGCTAACCAGATTGGTCGAGAGGAAACACGACAAGAAGCCGGTGTATATTATTGCGAGACGCGACAACGACACTCGCTAGACTTTGCTTTCGAAACTAATTTTTCGAGCACGTTCCATTCTTCTTCTTTACCCGGTTGCTCCTGTAATTTCCAAAACCGCGAGCTTATGATTGAAACACGGCTGAACTCCGTTCGGCGACTGCCATTTTACCTGCGTGACCTTGTTCCCCGACCCGTTCTCCGAACAAAAGCAACAGAGTCGAACCGCGCTGCATCTGATACAAATCACTTTTCGGCTTATCATGTGTAAATATACACTTTCGCAATTTCCATTCTATTCACCATGTGATGTCGTTTTTATTTCCTCTCTTGTTTTTCCTGGTTTTATCTGAAACGACTAAAATGTTATAACCCGGTGTTTATTTTTACGTCGCACAGGTATTTTTCCTAGAAATATGACGAATATAATGAATAATAATGATAATTACTTTCCTAATGTAAATGATTGGACAATTGTTTGTTCAATTAAAGAAAGTATCGTATTATTATTCAGTAAAATTTATGTTTACATGATTATTTTCAATTTTATTTAAATAAAGTTTTACATGTTTATAACAATTGAGTCTTCAATTCCTTTTTAATAGTATATAAGATATGGTATGGCATACAGGGTATTTAAGATTAAATCTTGGTGGAATTTAAACTGGTATTAGTCTTTTCCCCTTACATTGAAATATAAAAATTACAATTAAATCATAATATTTGTAATAAGCTAAAAAGCAACTACAATTGTAGTAAACTTGCACTTATATAACCAAAGATTGTATTAGGCTTTAAACCTCGCTATAATAGGCACAAATAATAATAACATTGTGATATAAAGGTATTTTTATGTTGATAAAAGATTACACAAACTGTTTTAAATTTGATTTTACCGCATAATTGAGCATATGCTATATCGCGCGCGCCATCTGTATCCTTCGGTTTAACATTTTTTAAATTCAAGGTGAATTATTTATAATTTTTGTAACAGATTTAGGGGCAAATATGATTAATGAGTTTATGTAATATTTCATAAAATTAATAAGATTATATTATATCTAAAATGTTATTAAAAATCTTCAATTTTTACTTATCACATACTTATGTTTTTTGTAAATGGTCCGTTAGGAATTGAACGGAAACGTTATTGCCACTGGATATTTCCCTTTTAAAATATTCTATTTTATAATAATAACCAATGAGATAATGTTTGAAATTCTTATACATTAAGTTTTGCCAATAAAAAGTGTGTGATTTTTATGTTTTACATTTGACGAGTATTCATACAATTTGAGAAATGATCTTATATACTTACATATGTAAATAAGTACAAACAGTACAGACATTCTCTGCTGTTGCATGAGATTTTATACCCGTAAGAATTACGTATTTTAAATTAATCAATAAATGAACAAATTTATTATTATATTATAATAATAATTATAATTATATTAACAATAAGTATATTTTTCATTTAAATATAAGATTATTAAGTATTCACCATTTTTCGACTTATTGTATTAATGTATATTTGCATAAAAGTTCAATTGTAATGGACTGTGCCAAGAGTGTCATATACAAATAATGAGTAAAGGACAATTCTCCCCAGTTAATAGTAAGTAGTTCAATATTTTTAATATATTAATTTTTAAGCAATGCATATAATGCACATAGAGTACAAAACATGTTTTATTGAATACATATTACAGAACTTACACATACAAAATCAACACAAGGAAGAAATTTAACAGGTTCTGCTCGCCATATACGAGATTTAATTGCAGATATTCATAAAAATATACAAATTTGGAATACACTTCATTTAGAAGGAGTAACATTACTAAATAACATAACTCAAGCGAAACAAGATGAATCTTATTCTGAAATTTTGCAAGAACAATGTGATAAATTGGAAATTGTTTGTGATGGATTGGTAATGCGCTTTTTACATGATTATTCTTTATTTAATATTATTGTCATAAAGATATTTTTATTATAATATTACTTTTTAGGACGACATTGTAAAAAATTTTGCTCGGATTGAACAACAGATGAAAATAACAGCTTCTTTAGAAACTAGCAAGGACAAGTTATTTACAACATGGCCCAGTTCAAAATTTGGTAAAAATACACAATTATATTTTATCTATAAAAATTAGTATATTTTTATAATTAATCTATTTTATAAGATTATGTTAATTTTAGGACAAGTTGCAGAATCAATATTTAGTATATATTCCAATGAAGCAAAAGTGAAGCGTGCAATTTTGGAAGATACAGCGCATTATTATACAGAATCTTGGAAAATGTTGTTCCTTGCTAGTTGGGTGCATCAACCATTATTACCAGAAAATCTAACAACAGTCTTAGAATCAATGTTAATAGAGAGTGGACATAGGTAATTAATTATTGGTGATATAAATTTTGGTAAGTATTTTTCTATTTCAAAAACAATTCAATGTTTACAATAATTATTTTTTGTATTATATCATAAGTTACAACTACTGAAATAAAACAAAGATTAACAGAATGATCAGTTATTTGTGGCTTTCCAAATACCATTTGTATGATTTCACAAAACGAAATATATCAAATTGAAATATATAGTCCAAATCTAAAGTGAATTATGAAATTCTGTTTACAATTGGTACCTGAGATCACAAAGAATTAATATGAATATAGATAAATATAAATATACTAGAAATTTGCTTAAAAATGCAGATTCTAGAATATGTATCTATAGATACAGGGAATTGAACCTGCAAAATTAATGCAAAATTTTATGATTAATTATATTCTGATTAGTATTTCTAATGTTAGTTCCATTAATTTTTAATTATATCAATAACTTCTTATATATGTATAATACATTATTTACAGATAAATAGAAAATTAATAATTTTCACTGTACATAAATGCTATAACAATGTGGATGGAATTATTTTTTTGATGTTTAAAGTATTTTCAATGATTTAATATTTCATACAAAAGCTGTAAATAATTCACATTAATTCATTACTACTTATAATCTGTAATATTTTTGTTGTCGTTACAATGAAATTATTGATATAATATAAATACACTTTTTATTTTACTCATCAGTTTATCAATACAGGTATTATCCTATTAAATATTTAATAATAGATATAGAAAGTTAAAATTAAATCGTAAAATAATTTGTGCATAAACATTTTTGTTTTATGTTTATAATAATGTTATAACTAAAAAGAAATTACAATATATGTCTCAGACTGTACAACCAACAACTATGAGAAATTATATGTACAAAAAATTTTTATATTTGTTTCACGTTGTTTAATATGTAACCCTGGCAATTTTAATTTCTTATCTTCCTTCTTATCTAGATTATCTTCTTTCAAGAAATTAAACTTAAACAGAAAGTATTAGTTGCTCTATGTGTATGATTATAAAGACCGTTTACTAAAAATAAAATGTGTCTATATGTTGTAGTAAAAATTTGTAGAAGACAATACAACAAAGTAAAATTTCTTTGTATAACATCAATGCATTTTTTAACATTGTCAATACAACATGACACTATCTTTTTCCATGTGAAATATACATTATACACAATAAATATAACAGAAACAGTCTTATTTACATACACATATTAGAATACAAGACATTATATTACTTTACTATTGATACTCTTCATTCAAATATGGAAGTTATAATATATTGATTGTGTGATACTGTCAGAAATTCTATAAAAAAATATCTACACAATTGTGTAATCATACATATACATTTCAATTATATAAGTTTGATATTATTATACACTATACATATTACTTCAATTTGTTTAGGAACATCTTGCATATAATCATTCAAGAATCAACTTGTGGTATTTCTATTAAATTCTTCACTTAATGCTTCAAAATCAAGATCAGTATCTAAATTTGAATTATTTGATATCAAATTGTTCTCTAAAATATTGTCTGGCATAATATTTTTTAATCGTTCAGATACAAGCTCATCAACTAAATTTGACTGATCTACTAGATGCAGTTGCTCTACTAATTTTTCATCAATTAATAAGTTTTTATCTATTACTCCACTTGTATTTAGAATGTCTAAATGTGCTATGTGATCATACTGAGCTATTTTTGATATATCTAAATTTTCTGAACTTTCAAATATACTAGTATCACAATTACTAGAAATTATTGGTACTGTATCTTGAAGTATAGGTAGGTTATCTGAAATCTTACAACTGGAAGTAGTAGGCATTATTTTGCAAGAATTTGTGTCTAATGGTTCAGATTCTGTTTTAACACAATTTGTATCTGGTACAGTCATAGGAATTATTTTAGAAACTAGTTTTTGGAACCCTTTAATAAAGTTCTGAGATCCATTCTCCATGCTATTCAAACCATTTTGTATTTTCTCAAAGTTCTGAGCATCTTGTTTTACATAAGTTTCCATAGATCCATTTTCTAATTTGACAAAGCCTTGTTCTGTTGGTTCTAATTTTATGAAAGTCTGCTCCATATGTTCTATTTTAGTTTGGTCATAATTATCTTCAATGTTACAAAAGTTTGACGATCCTAAACCATTCCCTAATTTAGTAAAATTCTCTTTATGAGAATCCGTTTTTTGATAACTTGAAATTTTTGGCGAAGTGATATCCACTTTTTGGAATCCAGGATTATCTGAAATTTGATTCTGAATCTCTGGATTTGATATTAAAAGTTTCGATACATTGCTAGATTTGTTACTTTCTGCATTATTCACAGGACTAGGATTTCTTCGCATTAATGTTAAAGCTGATAACACTTCTGGGCAAGTAGGATTTGTCACAGAGTCACCTCTTCTTTCACTTAAAAAGTCTGAGACACTGAGATCTGAACTTTCAGAAAACCCGCTAGACATCCGTTCTTCCATATTTTCTTTACCATCTTCAGAATTATCTGTTTTCTGGCGTTTTAGGGGTGGCTCTTCATTCTCATAGGTAGTACAAATTGAAGTATCAACCTTTTTTAAAGCTTCATTATTAATCTTATATAAACCTGGATTGAGACCTAAAGCATCACAAAGTGATTCTTCACTGATATCAATCAAATCTTTATTTGTTTCTTCATCATTATTTATAATAGTCAACATTGTTTTAGTTTTTTCTCGTATTTTATCCATTAATTGTTTTAATTCGCCCAGAAAGTTCCTTACATTATTTTCGGACTTTAGTACTAATAAATCAAATAATGATTGTGCGTTAAGTACCGGTTTTGCAGCTATTTTTATTATTTCGAGATCTTCACATACAGAAATTGCTTCACGTAACTTTATTTGGCGTCTTTCTGACTTAGCCTCTGGTGTAACATAAGCCCAAGGACCTCGCTTTTTTCCTTTTCGTTTTAAAGGATCTTGACCCCCATTTTGTTTTAATTCAGGTTCAGGCGTTGGCGGAGGTAGTTGTTCAGGACTTCCATGGTCAGGATGCGTCTCAAAATGTCTTGCCATACGAGTACGCCCTAAATATATTTTATTACATGTAGGACACCTAAAATGATCTGATATTTTTCTTTTTGGTACTTCTAGCCCTGTTAATAATTCTTTAGGTGATTCTTCTTCCTCAAGTTTATCATTATTGGTGTTATAATCGCTATAACCACCATCTGAATCATCTAAGTCAGGTTGTAGAAAATCTGAATGATGCAAATGTTTATAATCCCGTACCATATGTCTAGGAGGTCGAGAAAGTCTGCCAGATCGTGTTCTAGCTACAACTTTCTTTCTTTCATCCTAAAAAAATATTATATTTAACCTGTTAGAATCATAAAACAATTTCAAAACACAGCAAATTAAGTAAAAAACCTTCAATTCTTCTTGTTCTTCATCAGGAATTGGTGGTGGTTTAGATGGAAGTAAGGAAGGTCTAATAGCACTTTTTTTTGGTCTACCTCTTTTTCCACCACGATTTTTTAATATATTTCCTGGATTTCTAATTTGTAAATCCAGTTCTTCAGGAAACACAACTCTATACATACATTTAATTACTTTAGATATAAAATTTCGTAATATCTAAGTAATTTCATATATTTACTTATATACTACTCTTTCATATATTTACCTATATACTACTCTTTCATTTGATGTAGTTGTTTCTTGACTACGTTGTTGCAGAACATGCGCAATTTGTTTTAATTGTGTTGGTGTTAAGCGTTGTATACTAGAATAAATATTATTGTTATTAAATGAAAGAACTTGATAAATATATTGCATTATATGTATTATTTACATACCTATGAAACGTTTGACCTTGCTGAACTATTTGTATGGGGTTTTCACTAGAACCTAATGGCTTAGATGTATCTGTAGATTCATTTACTATCGTTGTAGATTTAATAGTACCTTTAGCTTTTTTATTAACTTTAAGATTTGTGCCATTTACTACAAGATTTACTTTTGGTTTGGTAGCTTCACTTTGAACTGACTTAGTAGATTCAAATGTACTACTTTGTTGTGTTATAGGTGTTTTTTGTGAATTATTTTGTGAATTGTTTGAAATACTGGCAACATTTTGAGTTGCAATAGCAACATTTTGCTTAGTTGTGTTGTTAAATGCAATTTTTGCTTGAGGTTTTAAAATTGATATTGGTGTTGAAGAAATTTGGGTTGATTTTAAAACAGATGCAGAATTAGTTGTTACTGTTTTCAAATCTTGAGCTTTAACAATTGATGCTGTCCGAAGCAAAACTGGTGTATCAGGATTAGGTGTAGTTCTTGATGTTCCAATTGTTCCTGTAGTTTTCTTACCAATTGAGGCTCTTGCTTTAAGTAACTGAGGGGGGATTTGAACTGATTTTAAAAATTGTGTTGGAATAGCTGTAGTCACACTGGTATTATTAAGAATATGATTAGTTTTTGGAAGCACATTCGATGCACTTTTTAGCACTGGAGTTAAAAGTTGTTGAACATTTCCCCTTTGTAAAGATTGTGATGTTTTTACAATTGGAGACAAACGTATTTGTGAAGTAACAATATTTTGTGTTGCTCCAGATGTGGTATTTACAGAGGTGTTTGAAATGTGTGATGTACCAACAGATTGGTTCTGTATTTCACAAGCACTAGTTAACAGCTGAGTGTTTAATAATTGTGCAGATATACCACTAGTATTTAATAGTTGAGCTGTTATAGGTGTAGCTTTTATTATCTGTGGTGACAAATTGTTTAATATTGTAGCCTTTGAAAGTAGTACAGAATTAGCATTTGAACTAGTATTAAGTGAATGTACTGCATTAATGGAATTAACAGTTGTGTTACTTAATTTGTTTGAACTCTGAAGTAATCTAATGTTCTTAGCTGGTTTCAATATAGTTTGTGCAGGTTTTATGATAAATTGTGAAGATGGTAAAATCACTGGTAATTTCTGTAAGATTTGCGCTTGGGTATTGGGTATTGTGTTAAGTTGATTTTGTGCTATATTTTCTTCAATAGTATATTGCAAATTGTTTTCATGAATATTTTTTACATGTGTAACATCTGCTTTTATTCCATGTACTTTAGGCTGCTCTAGAACTATCGTCTGTGTACCCGAATTTTGTTGAATTATATTATTCTGATGTTCAATTATCTGTTGAGCTTCATGATTTTGACTACTTAAACTTATTTCTTCTAATGATATATTGTTCTCTACTATTTGATCTTGAAGTTGTTCTGTGTGGGAAACTTTTTGCATATGCCATTCTTGGAAATTAATGCACTCTGTTTTAATTAATTCAGTATCATTGGACTTTTGTACTTCCTCAGGTTGATAATTTAACTGATCAATTGTTATAGATTCCTGAGAAGATAATGAATTTTGGTCCTGTACATTAATGTTATCTTTTACAGAAACATTCTCTGGTATGTTTGAAGTGGTGTTATCTTGTTCCTGTTGATATATAACCTCTTCATTCGAGTTTACCTCGAAGGTTAGTCCTAAGGCTACCGCTTGTTCTGGGGTCAAGTGTATAGTTTGAGAATCATTGTCGTCGTTTTGTAAAAACGCGACAAACTCATTATCATGATCGTCATCATCAACAACTTGCTGGAACGCTTGCTGAAGAAGATCGGAAGCACCAGTAGAAGATGCATCGTTTGTAAACACAGTAGAATTCGAAATTTCTGCCATATCCAAAATTTTCTAGCTCCTTAGTTTATAAAAGATAATTATGCAATGGTAGCAATTACTTTCATGTTTAAGAATAATATTTTACGTGATTCTTTCTTTGGAAATTCTCTTTATAATTTGCATTTATTCCATTTCACTGTACACGTTTTTCGCACAAACAGAAACACACGAGGTGTATGAAGTTTATCACAGATATAGCAAAGAAAATGGCGACAGTATTAGTAGTGTATAGTTGCATAGTTGGTAATTCGTATTATGTCTATTTTCATTGCATCGTTTATTCGATATTGGTATTGTACAATAGTTACACAGATATACAAAATACTTTGTTCCGTATATGATGAAATTATAAATCTTATTGTAATACATTTTTGTATGTACTGTTATAAAAATATATTTAGCACGGAAAAAAAATTGTGATAGAGTTAAAAGAAATAGCACTTTAAAGTATCTATGAATGTTATTTGAATGTATTGTATGAACTTTATGCACAATTCTTTGTTTCAAGGGTTTAAATATGTGATTGAAAATGAATATTTATTTTTTTGTGTCTATTTGGTCATATTTTAGTCCAACTCGCATTGATATTGTATCAAACTGTTGTGTATGATTTATTACAGTTTCACATAATTGTATATATGTATACAATTTGTATTGATATTAAATTACAATTAATGCATACATAGTGTCATAAATGTCTAGTTGCGTGATAACATTGTAAATTTTGTGAATCCAAAGTCTATTCTAACATAAAAGGAATATCAAATAAATAAAAGATACAAAGTACGAATATGGTAAGTGTCACCAATCTGTAAATAAATTATTCGGAAGAATTTAATACTGTATTTTATACACATATTGGTACTTATTTAATAATGATATTGTTAATTGTGAAATAATTAAATATTTGTGACAAATATTTCAATACTTAAATAAACACTCTTATTTCAAATCATTAGACTTTGTCTTTTATTTTATTCTTAAATTTTATCTTTATTAAAATATTTGGAAATCTAATGTATTTTAAGTAATTAAATGTTTTTTACATATATATGTAAAATAGAATAAAATAAAAAATAGTAGTTTATAATAAACCATTTTTTAAATAGTTTCAAATACGTATCATTTATGATAATATGTACATATTAATACTAAGATAATATTTATGTATTAATAATAACATTGTTATTGTAGGATGATGATGATCAGTATCAAGCTGGTTATGATGTAGGATCTTTTCCTAAAGATTTTGGATATGCTCCATTTGATGGGGAAACAGAAGGATCTATGGATCCTTTAGCAGGAGAACAAAAACCTAGAATATTATTAATGGGTCTCCGCAGGTATCCAACTGTTCAAAATATTTTTATTTTAATATTATTAATCACATTATTAGTAATATTTTTATTGATTATATGAAATTAATATTAATTTTAGGAGTGGAAAGTCTTCAATACAAAAAGTAGTTTTTCATAAAATGTCACCAAATGAAACATTGTTTTTGGAAAGCACAAATAAAATTATTAAAGATGATATAAGCAACTCTAGTTTTGTTCAATTTCAAATTTGGGACTTTCCAGGACAAATTGACTTCTTTGATCCTACTTTTGATAGCGATATGATATTTGGTGGTTGTGGAGCACTAGTTTTTGTTATCGATGCTCAAGATGATTATATGGAAGCACTTAATAAACTTCATTTGACAGTTACAAAAGCATACAAAGTTAATCAAGCAATAAAATTTGAAGTGTTTATACATAAAGTTGATGGTTTATCTGATGATTGTAAAATGGAAACACAAAGAGATATACACACTAGAGCAAATGATGATCTTGCAGATTCTGGTAAATAACACAAATAATTAAGAAGCTTTTTTATTAACAGCACTTAGAAATAATTGTGTATACATTTCAGGATGTGACCAAATACATCTGAGTTTCCATTTAACATCCATATATGATCATAGTATATTTGAAGCATTTAGTAAAGTTGTACAAAAATTGATACCACAATTACCAACTTTAGAAAATTTACTTAATATACTCATATCGGTAAGGAAAAATATGAATATATAAATTTTTGTCACATAGTTGTACAAAATAAATTGTAATTTGTTTTTCAGAATTCTGCAATTGAAAAAGCATTTTTATTTGATGTAGTATCTAAAATTTATATCGCAACTGATAGTTCTCCTGTAGACATGCAAAGTTATGAACTTTGTTGTGATATGATTGATGTTGTTATTGATGTCTCTTGCATATATGGGTATGTTTTACAAAAATTTCTACATAAAAGCTTTTATCTGTCTACATAATAGAAATAATTACATCACATATTTATTTTAGTTTAAGGGAGGATTTAGAGGCTGCAGCATTTGATAATCAAAGTTCTAGCTTAATCAAGTTAAATAATGGAACAATTTTATACTTACGTGAAGTCAATAAATTCTTGGCTTTAGTCTGTATTTTGCGCGAAGACAATTTTGACAGACAAGGTAACATAATGCTTCAGCAAATTTACTAAGAAATAGATAATAATAATTATTAATTATTGCTCATATTATATTTAAAATCTTCTCTTTTTAATTTGTAGGTGTAATTGATTATAACTTTCTTTGCTTTCGTAAAGCTATACAACAGGTCTTTGAATTACGTAATAAAGCTTTAACTACTACAAATGTTAACAATCATTCAACACCACCTATTAATTTGAATGAAACTACAAATGCACCTACAGTATCGCAAAGTGGAACAATGGGACAAAATGGTACTGTTGTAATGGCACAAAGCTTTGGGCAGAGCAGAATTTTTCTTTAAATATTTGAACAGAGAGAGTTTTTCACTTTTATTTTACATACTGGCAATAATATATCTCAATCATGTTATTCATAACTTAATTTTATAAATATTTACTTAATGTGAAAGATGTATTTATTTTATTTCTTATCAATTTTTTTAATGGTATTAAATTCAGGATTAAATGTATATATAATTGTGTATTAAAATAAATTATTATCATCTATTAAAATAGCAATTCATACATTTTTATTAACTAATTATTATTATAAAAATTAACATTACTTTTTAATTGCTTATCATGAAATGACATAGAAGTATTAATTCTTAATAAACATCTATTTAAAATCTTATATTTATCAATATATTTTTTGTAGCTTATACTTAAGCAACCTTGATTATAATTTATTTTTATCATAGTAATCTATCATTATTAATCAATAATTTGTTTCTAATTTATTACCATTGATAAAATCTTCCATTTCACGATGTAAGGTATATGGAGATAAATTGACTGTAACAATACTTTCTTCTAATTGATACCAACGTATATATGAAAATGTTTGTTCATATTCATTTAGAATAATATGATTTGGTAAAGAATTTTCAGAATTTACACTGAAAAATACAAGTTTTAAAATCTTAAACATTTTTAATAATATTTTTAAACGCTTCATCATAACTTGATGGCATTCAAAGACAACATTTTTCTTTATATACAAATCTAACAAATAATATTTCTTCAAATATCAAATTTCTTACCTGCTATTATACCAGTCTACTTTGTGTATTATCTTTGGAATTGGTATAGATAAACCTGATGGTGGTAAATATTGATAAGCTATTTCAATTAGAAAACTGCGACTCAGATTACTAAATGGACACATAGTACCATTGTTCTTTATATAAATATCTTTTGTATTAATTTGATATTGTAACATTAATTCATCTGAAAGGAATTTGGGCATTGACTAGGATTTTAGAATAGGAGGAACAAATTTATGAAGCAAATAAAAAAACTTAAAATAGATCTTTTATTCTAGTATAAATTGATATACTTTTAATGTACAAATTATGTAACAGAACATATGATATTACAATTTTCATAAATATTTCAATAAAATTACATAAATTGTAATACATATTTTGAAATATTTAAGATTTGCGAAGTATACATATATTTCTTATTAAAAAGAATTTTAACACAATTACTTACAAAGTATTAGTAAGAGCAATATATTGATAGTATTTTTGTTAATCAAAGATTTAGCACAAAATTTAGATTAAAAAGAAGATTTGTAATAATGCAATTTATTATAATGTTATTTTCTATAGAATTATTATTGGATATAAAAAATTTAAAAATATTTTACTATTGGGTATATGACATACTGCAGTTAAATGCAGAGCTTAAGCCAGTCACTGTGAACAAAGCAATTTAAAAAAAGAAAACATTAAATGATTATATAAATTAACTAATTACCATGCTAATATATCTTTTAGAGTTATTAGTAGTAACTATTAAAACTTCATATTTTGTCTTCTGATATTAAAACAATTGTATCAATTTTGAGAATATCAGTTTGAAATGAATTATATAATGTTGTTAATAGAATTTCAGACTTACAATAATTTGCGTCCTTATTCTGAACTGCATTATGTAGGGCTAAAGCAAGGTATGTGTGATATTTATTATAGCTGCTTTCTAACACATCTAATTCTTCACTGGCAAATGTTAATTTTTTATAATTCCATCGAACTCGGATATGATTACACATTTCAATTAACTGAAATAAATTTGTATATATTATGTAATTGTACGAACTACATTGTATTAAATAACAAAGTTTAATATGTATACATACATTATTTATTGTTGCCATTAAATCTTCATACTCTGAAGTTAATAAACAATGTTCATGAACTTTTTTTAAATATTCATTATGAACTGTAATTAAAAAAAAGAAAAGAATTGTATATATTAATCCTATATAACTGCGTATGTGTATTACAATTTTATTATACTTATTATTTCATTACTATAATTGTACCTGATATGATTGTGTCCAAACTCTCAGCTTGTGTTAAAGATTTTTCTAACATAAGACTTAAATTTTGTAATACTTGACCTGACAAATAAGTATGTACTGAAGTAATTGCATGTAACAAGCAGAATCGTAAGCTTTCAATACGCCTTATATGAAATTGTTCTAATTTATTCCTTTTACACATTGATTTCGATCCTTCCAAGTCTATAAAAACTATCTTTGTTTATAATATTTTATTAAAAGCAAAAAAATCTTGTAATATGTTTTCTTACCGCTAAATCTTAAATTATTTAATGTCCATAAAGCCCATTTTAATTTTAACTGAAATCTAAATATTTCATTATATTTGATGAAGGTTTTCTCGTTTAATACAATATTTATAGGCCAGCCAATTGTATAATGCAATGTTATATTATCAACAGCCATTAGTACTTGATTTGTATGAGTGCTAGAAACTGTAATAGACCAACGTGAACTTAAATCTGCCCACCATTGAGAAAGGACTTCTTCAAGTATACATGATAGAAAATATGAATTGTTCCACATTTGATTAGTTTCAATCTAAATAAAATAAATATAATGGAAATTTAATAATTTAAAGAATTACTAATGTTATATACTTTACCTCATGAAACAATCTTTGGTAAAATTTGTTCATAATATGACCTGCTTCCATCATATAGACAGATCTCATTAATGTTAAATGTGATTCCAATTTATATTCCTCACACATAATATTTTTGACTAATTTACTGGCACCATTATATCGTGAAATCAAAATTTCTGCTAAAATATTTTCTAACATTTTTCTGAATGGTAATATATAATTTGATTCTTTTTCAAGCCTAAAATATTATACTTTATACTTTAAAAAATACTTATGCAAGAAAATTCATTTGAAGTAGATAATAGAATTACTTTTTGAAAATATTAGTTTCCACTTTGATATTTTGGATCTTAGAAACCTCAGCATCATCAGTATCACTTTTTTTTAACAATTCAGAAGGAAGATATTCTTCCAAAGCTTTTAATAAAAATGGATTATTAAACTCAGATAATTGTTTTATAATGTTTTTTTCTATATCCTCATCATACTCATTCTTAGTAACTTCTTTTTTCTGAGATGGAGATACATTTTTTTCTTCTTTTTGTTCATCTGTACTATATTTAGAAATTTCTATTTCTAATTTGGCATAAAATTCATCCACCAAAGATCTCTTCAATTCTGAAGGATATATAAAATTAAAAGTAAAGTTATAATAGTAGGAAAGATAGATAATTAAAATTATACCAATTACCATTCCCTCCAACATTAATCCTCCATATATCTGTAATTCGATCTAGAGATACTAACAATTCAATACTTTGTCCTATATGTTGTATCTTTCTTATCAAGAACTGCATGATTGGATCTCTTAAACATATACTATCCAAAGGTCTCAAAAATAATGTTTCATACTGTGTGCTACTTTCTGAAACTGCATTGCTTGATAACCTAATATGAATAAATAACTTATCATTTGTAATCATTTTACCATATATTCAAATAGTTTTACCTTGCAATTATAAATTCTTCCCTCCAATCTTCAAATCGTCCATCACTTAACCATGTATCAATTATATTTAAATAAACAGTAAGGCTAGATAAATATAAACTAGTACAAATATTTGTTCTTTCTATATTGTGTGAGTTTTGTATTTCAAAATACAAAGATGATAGTAATTTAGATGCACACTTCCAATTTGGATGAAGTTTCCAATTTGAAACTGACCTTTTATGAACTTCATGTAAAATTTGTATACTATATAAATTTTTTTTAAGGATTGATGATAAAGACAGAAACGTTAAATTGCCATCTAAAATCCAATATAAATACAAAATAGTAAATATAACAAAAATATTTATAAATCTATTAAATACAAAAAAGCTTTTACCTTGTTTCATAAGAGATTTCTCTATAGTAATTATTTTCTTTCTAAATTTCATCAAATGTTGTCTCAGAACTGCATTGTAAGTTTCATATGTTAAAGGTGGTTTTTTACAAAAATCATCTTGCATGGAATACAATCTAATTCCAAATTGTTCTAAATCACGTATCATTGAAAAATACTTACAAAATGGTAAAAGAATACTATTAAATGCGGCCTGAAATACATTACTACTAATACTCCTAAATAATTAAAACTCATAAATATATTAAATATATATTAATGCAGATTGTTTATTATATACTCACAGTAGTTAAACTAGGTATTGATATATCAGGACGAATAAAAAACCCTGTTTCTTCATTTTGTTGAAACACTACCATTTGTATTGGAGCATAGAACATCCATAACAATTCTCTGCATACTAGATATTCACTAAGAGTTCCAAGTGTATAAAGATCTCTGCCGTTTGCTTTATGCCTATATATTTTATATTAATATATTGGAAATATTTTGTACAAAATATGAAGAATATAATTTTCATAAGAATAAATAATCACCAAATTTCACAAAGATGAGCATCAGAAAATCTGCTTTTAACTGGATATTTTCTCCAGTCTAACTCATTCCACCAAGTATTTTGAACATTTGATAATAACCAATTTTTAGATTTAAGTTCTTCATTTAGAGCTAAAGATAAGTTATTTAATTCTTTTTCAACAGATGGTATGCATATTGCTTTATTTGCATCTGAGATGTCTATTGGTACTTCAAAATTTGAACCTATATCCACATTATCTTCTGTATCATTAGACCATTCCTATTAAAAATTAAACATTTGCATGAATTCAAACATATTTTATAAGTATTTTTCATTGATTAATCAAATATTACATGTAAAGGTAACTATAACATTATTTACACTGTCTGTGTCACTTTTATAATCATTGAAAAAGTTTTCTTGGCCTTCTTTTAAATATTCAGCCCAATCAATTTCTTCTGCAACCTCAGTTTCATCTTCACCTGTTACATTGAAAGTATATTCTCCGCGTGTTAATGCCAAAGATTCCAAATCAGATTTACAGGTTTCTTTAGCTAATTCCAATAGCAATGTTAATAGATACCACTGCAGATCATATTGTGGATGTTGTTCAAAATTAAAACTTGACAGAAATGCATCTACAAGTTCCTCAAATTTTTTTGCTACATCATATTTTCCATGAATCGAAAATTTTGTAATTAGAGCTTTAATAGCTTCTTTTGTACTGTTACTATTGACAGATAGATATCGATGATGTTTAATATTTGTCATACAGAATCGTTCACAAATTCGAAATCCTTCTTCATTTTCCTAGGGATAATATAAAAAAAAATACACATATATTTATCAAAGTTTGTGTCTATAATTCTAATTTATATACATATTTTTAAACATATATCTTTTTTTACCTCAAAAGATGTAATTGCTGTTATTAACTGCTTCATGTCATTGTGAATGTCATTTAATATTTTTGTACCCATCCTTATTTAAAGAAAAGTAGAAAATTGAGGCAAAAGAATAATTTTGTGCTGAGAATAAAATATAAAAGTAAAAATAAAATAAAGATGAACAGTTATTTTGAAAAAAAATAATTAAAAATCTAACCTTTTAAAGTGCTCTATACTTAATTTCGTATATAAACAAAAAGATTATGTAATCTTGAAATTTCATTTATATATAATTTTAGTTCCATAACAATTATACAAAAATACTCGTTTCATTAAAACAACATCAATTTTTAATTTCTTCTAAAGCAAAATATACCCCGATTAAATAATATGCGCATGACACTTCCCAAATATTAGACTCCATTTTTAAATAGACATCGAAATTCTTATCCGTAAGTATCCGTAACGTAAAATAAATGAATGCGACAAAGATATGAAATTATTTCCTCTATAAAAATTCATTGTCTTATTAGCACTATGAAAATAATTTTAAAATAAGCTTTCAACACAGTATTTCAAAAAAAGAAATTAATATACTGAATTATTCTTTATTATTATTTAATTTTCATACCACGTACACTATTTTCAGTACATGGCTGGATTTTCATTTCAAATAAAGTAAAACAAGTATGTCATAAGATACACAATTAACGCAAAAAACGCGGTATGAGACGCGTTTAGTATGCCTGAGCTATTGCATTTTTCTGAAGGAAAGCTCAATAATAAAGTTGTTAAATGAAAATTGTAAAATAGTCACATTATTGAGTAAAATACATGAACAATATACAATTATTATACATTTTTTAGTATAATTTATTTAATAAAAACATAAACTAAAAAAGGATTACAATTAGTTAAGTATAAATGAGACGAAGATTTACATTCACATATACATATAAACATATTTCATATTATGTTTCTGTAATTATGATGGAAGACCTGACATAACCCAGTCAAACAACAATGAGATCTCAATCAACATAAGGATCGTAATACATTCTGTAAATATAAATTCATTTAACTGCATTTATTTTGGTCCCATATTAGGGAAAACCAAAAACATCTTATGGAATGCATATTAACATTATGTATCATCAGTAACTATTTTAAGTTCACATTTCCATAAAAAAGTTTTTGTTTACATATTGAGTACATATTTTATCTTTACTATGATGTTTATCTGACTATCAGTTTAAAAATGTACACATAAATTAAGCATGATTTTGTTAAAGTACATAGATTAAATTTTGTGAAAGTTCTCAATGGAAGAGTTGTTGACTATGCACTTATAATTTAACATATTAAACTACCTGCGAAATTTACTTCAGTTGAAAGAAAAAGATATTCATGATACTTTGATAATGATGTCATATTATCAATGTACATTAATATGTAGTTATGTCAACTGAGAATAATGTTATATAAAAATAAGTATCGAATTGTTTTACTAATACATGAATATGAAGGTGCATATGTTCCTGAGAAACACTAAGTTTTATAATTACAGTTCGTCCTTCTCATCGAGATCTATATCACTAAGATCGATATCTTCTTCTTGTGGAAGTTCAGCATCTTTGCCATCCCACGGTTTTGTTTCAAGAATTGTAGGTAGCTGAGCTCCTTTTAAAGGAGCTGTACCTCCTCGACCGTAACTTAAGTCTCGTAAAAATTCAATTATACCATCATACGAAAAACTACCCTTTAATAAAGAGTATTTCATTTTCTTTATATTTACAGCTGCTAGTGCTGGATATCCGAATCCTCCAATTTCTAATGCCTCTTCAATATGAGGTTGAGCACCAGCTTCAGCCCAAAGCCAGCTGTTAAAACATATTTATATATGTGCATTATATAATTTAAGATATTATTTATTCACTTTATTAGTAAGCAGTAAATAGAACTTACCCCCACATTTTTTGTTTATATTTTTCTCCGAGGTCATTTAAAACTTTCAAATATCCATTTCTACAATCTGATTGACAATCTAAAATATGTGGTAAAACGGATACAACACATAATGGTTTGTCCTCACAGACTTCTCTTAAAGTCTTTTCATTTATAATTTGAACTACTTCTGGTGCTGGAACATTTTCTTCTACTTTTTCTAGTGACCAATTTACTATATCACTAGTTGTGCGACCACCATCATATTCTTGCACAGAATCGAAAGATTTTTTCCCAGGTGCAAAATATTTGATAGTAGGATATCCTTTTATTTCATATTGGCTAGCCTGGCAACATTATGATTTGATTATATTTATATTAACTTAAAAACACAAATAAATCATATACTTATAAATAAAAGTTAATTAAAAAATAATTACTTACTTTAATTCTATTTACAGTAGCATCAATGGCTCCCAATTTCACTTTACCTTTAAGTTCTGTTGCTGCAGATGCCCAAATAGGGGCCAAATTTTTACAATGACCGCACCATGGTGCATAAAACTCAACTAACCACATATCTTCTGAATTCATTACTATCTTATCAAAGTTATCGTCAGTTAATTCGATTACATTCTTGGAATCTTTGGACTATAATAATAATAAAAGATCTTCAATTATTAATTACCTACTTTTTCCTTATCTTTTACTGTACCTATATTTCATTATATTGACATTATATTGACATTATATTTACCTTAGAATCTCCACCACTCCTTTTACCTCCTAAAGCTCTACGTGCTTTTTGACTAGCCGCATTTAAAGCAGCATCAACAATTCCTGTCGCAGTTCTTGGTCCATTATAATCTTCTGGTTTATTATCTGCACCAAAGATTTTGATTGTTGGAAAACCTTGAATTCCATATCTTGATCCAAGGGATTTATGTTCATCTGCATTTACTGCACCGACTTTTACAATACCCTGTGGAATTTTATATTAAAAGCCTCTGATAAGAACAAGGTATAAAATAAATAATATGTTAAGTATAAAACATAAAAATTACTTTTAAAGCAGTTGCAGCTTTGTCATATTCCGGTGTTAACTGTTGACAATGTCCACACCATGGTGCAAAAAATTCTACAATCCATACATTATTGCTATTTAATACCAAACTATCAAAATTGTTTGGTTTTAGTTCAATAACATCTGAATTGGAGGAGTACAAACAATGTGCTCCAGTAATTAACAGCAAAATACCTAAACAAAGCAAATATAAAACGAGATTGAATTACACGTAAATAATATAGAAATAAGTGTTAAAATATTCATAAAATTAGAGTTTTAAAAAATGATTATTCAGTGAATAAAAATACATTATAATGGTAATTATACACTACATTGTAATGGTAAGATACACCTACCGGTAAGATTTAATAGTAATAAGTCGTGAGATCTACAATATACATTGGTTTATAAAACTCACCTAAAAAGTCTTGCATTTTGCTTAACAAACTAACGTGAACTGATGTGTTTGCAATTATTTTGAAAAAGTCATTCAGCAAAGAAACCTTTCACATAAAAGATTGAAACGAACACAACTTTTTCTTGTAAAATTCAATCCGTCTCTCTGTTTCCCCACTCTTTATAACCAGATACAACTTTTCGTGGATCGTTCTGATTGGTTGCTTGTAATCAACAAGCACTTGCTACAAAGGAAATAATTATAGAAAGATTGTTATTCCGAAATCATTCGTTTCAATTGGAGTGACCAAAATTGGATTGTTGCTTCGCCTCGTAAATGAAAATATTACTCTATGTCATATTATGTTATAGAAATAAAACTGTTACAAATTTTACTCGAAACTAAAATAATGTACAAATTACAAATACATGTAGGCGGCTGTTTAGACAAACATGTATAATGCATAGGTGCGTAGGTTGAATCAGTTACATTTACTAGATTTGATTGATTTTCATATATTAACAATTCTTTGGTAGTTCTATTTAAAATTGTATAAGATTTCTGACAGTTAAAGTGTTAATTTAAGTCCTAAATAGTTCAATAATTCGCCTTATAGGTCGAAAAATTTAATCTTTTAATTTCGTCATAGAGGGATTAATTCCACCTTTCGACTATTAGAATTGGTTATAGTGTTTCATGGCCCGCCAATTGGACGATTTTTTAAATATGCTTATAACTAAGAAATTCAGGGAAGTATCTAGATAGAATCAGATCGAAAGTTTTCTCTTTGATAAAACTAATCTTAATTAATTCCTTACGTTCTAAAATTTCATTTAAGCCTTCGAAAATTCTTCATAGGAACCGAAAAATTTGGACTTTTTAATTTTGTCATTTGTCGATTGAACATAAATATTACCAGATGTATAATTCAAACGCAAATAGCGCAAGATTAAATAATAGAAACGATATGATTATTAAGGTCGATGAATTTAGTTTGCCGTGCCTTATAAAGATATCGAAAAATAAATATATGATTGCATCTAAAATGGTGATGATGACTGAAATTTCGTAAAGAAATAACCATGAAAAAGATCATTTTCATCGTTGTACGTAGCCCTTGAAATACAGTAACTTTGTTCTGAGAAGTTTTTTCATATTACAATGAATAAGGCAGATATTTAGATGATTCCATTTAGCTAGACCATTCTGTGTATGTTTCAACTTTTAAGTTTAATTTTAGATTCTAGAGGATTTTATTACATTTTACACTACTACATACGAATATATGTGTATGCATGCATCTATGAAAATAAATATAAAAGCCAATTAAATACTTCATCTATTTTCATGGTATATTACATAATTGGCGCCATAATCTAGTATGCCGTAGTGGCGTTAATTGTTATCTTATCACTATCAGTGAAGGGTAAAAGTTCCGTACATAAAATATTCTTTAAAAAAATGAATTGATATATCAGTTTGAAATTGTAATAATTCAATTATACAAGGTGCTATTAATTAGAAGAATTTAAAAAAATTCATTGAAAAATGTCGCAAAATCAGTATAAAAATGTTACACATTGTATTTTTGATATGGATGGATTATTGCTCAGTAAGTGATTTGTACTATCTTATATCTTTTATGAAGTTATATAATATACCTATAAAGAATTAATTATAGAGACTCGATAAAAGAAAAAAACTATACTTAACATAACTAATAGAAATGGATTTTTAACATTGCTATTATTTTATGACGTCAGCGCTCTTATGAGTTCTACGCAAAAACTTAACCTGTAGATAAGTGATTGTATTTGTTTACATGAATATAGTAATTTTGTTTTGTCTATGTACGTGTAGTAATGAATAAAATCACAATGGCAATTATTAAGAAATATGAGGGATATAAATTAAAATACACCATGCATCTGTATGAGCGGATTTTACTGTCAAAGAAAGGGTTTAAATAGCATTCATTATAGCGTGAGTTTGTATGTGCTTTACTTTTAATTTTTAAGAAGCTGTGTTAGAATTTCGTACATACATACTTGCGGACATGTACAAACATTTCTGTCGAACAATTTTTCATTTATCATAATATTGAGAAACTACTTTTCAACACAGTTTCTACAAATTAACATTTCAATTATGAATCATAGTTTAAATCAGTAAGTTAAATAAATCTTACATAAAGTACATCAATTTGTATAAGTAATCTTGTATTAAAATCTTAATAGATACAGAACTAATTTACACCAAAGCCTTTAATCATATTACAAATCGCTATGGGAAGGAATTCACATGGGAACATAAAGCAAAAACTATGGGTTTTAAGACCAAGGATGTTGCACAAGCTGTTGTTGAAATGTTATCTTTACCAATAACAGCAGAAGAGTTTGAAAATGAGGTAGTCAAACTATATCAGGAATTATTTCCATCAGCGAACATGATGCCAGGTAATATATAAGGGTTTTAAAAAATAAGAATCTAAAATTTTACGAAATTTATAGTTTCCATTCGGAAGTGTAAAAAATGCATAATCAATATTAAAAATAAAATTGATTTTTGCAAAGCTAAATGAATAAATATGTATAGTAAATGCATAGTATAATACATAGTACAGCATATATTGTTTGGAAGCAGGTGCTGAACGATTATTGAGACATCTGAAACAAAATAATATTCCAATAGCATTAGCTACAAGTTCTAATAAAGAAAATTTTGAATTAAAAACTCAAAGATGGAAACATATATTTGATTTATTTAGTCACAAAGTTCTTGGTGGTTCTGATTCTGAAGTTACTAATGGTAAACCAGCACCTGATATTTTTTTGATTGCTGCAAAACGTTTTTCTGATAATCCTGACCCCTCAAAGGTTTGTTAGGATTTGTATTTTTTGCATTTTAGATTTATTTTATAATTGTTAATAAATTGAATGTTATACTTCTAGTGTCTTGTGTTTGAGGATGCTCCAAATGGTGTAAAGGCTGCACTTACTGCTGGAATGCAAGTTGTTATGGTTCCAGATCCAATGTTACCAAAAAATTATATTAAAAATCCAACATTGATAGTAAACAGTCTTGAAAATTTTCAACCTGAATTATTTGGTTTACCACCATATAGTGTATAATATCTGAAATGTATTCCTGTATATGATTTGAATATACAGTGGCAAACAAATACTTACAAACACACTCCATAAAATTTGTATTGTTTTTAATGTCATATAGGAAAGAAACAAATTAATTTTCCTTGTGATTTTTTGAAAACATAACTATAATCTTCCTCCTTACAGACACATGCTTACAAACAATATTATTTCAATCCATTGTAACATAGGTATTTATGTTTTATGATAGTAATAGAGATTAAAAGAGAAAAAAATTAATAGATTAACGTCCTAATAGATATACTGATACTGTAATATTAATAAATATGTGTAAAAGAAAACAGAAAATAATAAATTATATATTCGTTAAAAATATTATGTTGTTAATTTATCTTCATAATGTATTTTTAATGTAAATGTACGAAAACAAGTTATTGTTAAATATACATTTTTATATACAAAAATTATTTGAAATTGTTTCAAATTGCATACTGTGTAACAATTGTAGTGATTTTAGGATAAGAAATTAATAATATAATCTACTATCTAGATCATATATATCATAAACTTTCAACAATAATTGCATATAAATAGCAAACAATGAAAAATAATGAATGCTGGAAATTATTTTGCTCTTATTAGTGCTATCTACCTATCTATTGTTTCTATAAAGTGCAATCAGAAAATAAATTGATTATATTGCTATTTTAATATTTCATGTTTTTTATTTTTACATATAATAATATCAAAAATATTTACATTATAATTTTTGTAAGAAAGAATAGGAAAATAACATTAAGATATAAAAAACGTTTAATTTAATGAAATATACTTACAGGAACAAATCTATTCATTACCTATTAAATTGTTTACTGAAACATGAAAATTAAAATTTATACGTTCAGTTTTTGTATTTATTAATTAATTACAAATATTTTTAATTTATATTGTTATATAGTAACAAATTATATAACAATACTTTTTCTAATATGTATTACCCACCATTTCTTCATTATCTAACCCATCTGATATTTCTAAAGTAGTTGCACATAAACTTGATATTTCTTCTTGTTCATCATTGTTTGAAAAGATTGTATCCAAGCATACAACAGAAAATGCATTTCGCCTTAACATTTTTTCTACTGCCTCTTTCAGAGAATCATAAGCTTCTCTCATACCTTGCGGGTATTGAGATAACAAACCTAACAATAAATTCATTTAGAATCAACTGTTAGATAATTTTTTGAGATCTTACTTAAAAAAGAAAAGAAAGTGAAGATAGTTACTTTTATACTTTGACTGATTCACATCAAAAAGGTGCAGATAAAAACACATTTGATTATACAGTTTTGTATCTGTAAACTTTAAATAAATATAAATATATAAAGTATCTAAAATATTTGGAAATGGTGATAAATCTTTTAACTTACGACTCTATGTAAATCACCATCATTACATTTCCTACAAATTGGATATAGTGACTCGAAATCTAATGGTATCCATTGTGTTTGATCACCACATAATGGATTTTCACATTCTAACCATCCGTTATAATACTCATTAACCAATTCTCGTATAGAAAGTGTCACTACATTTTGTATTGTATTAGCATATGTCCATGGTTGTACTTTACATTCTGAATTTGAACAGGATGCAAGCGACAATCGATTTCCAAGCTATGCAATTTTTCAACACTTAGTAAATAAATAGAAAGATATGTATAAGAAAAAAAACTTATTTTTTATAATTAATTTCTTACCTCTTCATTTACAACATCTTTAATTACAATTTCTGACTGACATTTTTCGCTTCTACAATTAAACTTCAAAGGAAGACAATACCTAAATCTATCTTCTTCCATTAATAATGGTATATCAGCATGTTCTTGATGTATTATTCTTCTAGATTTATAAATGTTTTCCAAGCCTATGAAAATGAATTTGATTTATATAATACAAATTTATATTATAAAATTTATATAAAATAAAATTTAAATAAAATAATATATATAAAATTGATGTTAAGTAAAATTGTACCTAAACATTTAGCTAACAAAACATCATCAATTCCTTCAATTGGTTCGCAAATTCGCAAAACAATAGGGAAAATTTGACTCAGTAAATAGTAATTAACATCTATTTTTAAAGAATCACTCTTTTTATATTCATCAATATGATATGCTCTTTCAGTTGCAGATTTTTCTGTTCCATCCTAACATACAGAAAAATGACTATATGTTTAATAGTACTTATAAAAATAATATATAAATATTAAATACTAGTGAAATCGACAAACACGAACATCACATATAATATAAGGGATGGTGTCTCCAGCTTTCCACATTCTACCACCTTCTTTATTTAATCTTAAAGCTACTTGAACATGAGCTTGTTTAGTATCCGGATATTCATTTGGATTTTTTGATAACTGTTTCGTAATAATTAAAGAAGATAAAGGAACTTGATTTTCTCGAACATTTTGTGCAACATCATGTAATATACTAAAAATTTGTTCTATTCTATCGTCACATGATTTATCAGAAAGAAGATGGTCCAAAATTTTTCTAAAAACGATCATTGTTATAAACATTATTAGATATAACATAATATTTTAGTTTATATAACATCATATTAATAATCTACCTATATTTTGTTTACCTTCCAACATCACAAGCTAATTGACACCAATCTCTTCTCACAATATCAAGACCTTTATGTTCTTGTGTTAACTCTATTTGCCCATTAGGTAATTTTGTCATTATAACTGCAGCATA
The DNA here is from genome assembly GCF_905332965.1 of Bombus pascuorum. Taxonomy (NCBI): domain Eukaryota; kingdom Metazoa; phylum Arthropoda; class Insecta; order Hymenoptera; family Apidae; genus Bombus; species Bombus pascuorum. The sequence continues at coordinate 14,352,832 of NC_083494.1, read as the reverse complement.
CTTTTTCTTTTGTAAAAGTAATAAATAACGGAAAACACCATCAATATCTAATTCTACTCGTTTATATAATTTATTCACCTCTTGTTTAATCTACACAACATAGTTTCTATTAGTATTATATTTCGGATACAAAATAAATAAAAATATTTATTTTATATTTTTGATATAATATGTACCTTTTTTCCAACAGAAAACACTTCTTCATACTCTAATAAACCTGTATTTATCATTATGGAATCAGTATCTCCATATATAACTTCATAATTCAACTTTTCGACAAGGCTTTTTGTATGTTGCAAAATTTCTCGACCTTTTGCTGCAATGATATTCAATATTTTATAAATACATTTACAAATAAAATTCTATACTTTACCTGTAACCAAGGCAGCAAGTCCTTTAGCATAAAATCTACAATGAGTTGCACCCAAACAACCATACATAGAATTTGCTGTAAGTTTCAAAGCCAGTTGTCTAATATTGTATTGCATCTTCAATTCAGGTGAAATATTTGGGGTTTTCATCAGTTTTTTCACCTCTCCTCTACTTTCAACTAATTTGCAAATTTCAGTTGGAATTATTCCAAATTCTAAATTTGATTCAGGAATTGATAAATCCTACATACATGTTTATAAATAAAGTTAAAAGTATTAATTAGTTCTTTAATCCATAATAATAAATAAATTTACCTCGTACTCAGCATATGCAGCTCCAGGTACAGTAGTAAAACATAAATTATATTCCTGAATTATACTAGGGTATAAAGAATTAAAATCCATTAATAAAATAAGTTTATCATAAAACCCCTTTTTTGGATCAAGAACTAAGCCACCAACATAAGCTGCTTTCTTTTTACTAACATTTTCTACATATAGAACAATATTAATGATAAATATATTATGAAGTAGTAACTGTTCATATGTTCAAAAAATATACTATTACCTTCATTCTTTCCTTTTTTCATAACACGTTTATCAGGTGTTATATAATTTTTCAAATGAAATGCATGCAATAATAAATATTCATTTCTTTCTGCACGTCCCGCTGTTAATGTTCTTGACATAACATTCCCTACATGAATAAAATAAATATATATTAATTGAAAGTTCTATGTTATTTCAAACGTTTATATATACTTACCAGCGATACATGTAATTTGTAAAGCAAGTGGGAGAACATTAAGTTCAAAAACAATAGATAAAATGTATAATGCTTCTGTTAATGTTATTTTAATTAAATTATCTATTTTATTGGGAGTATCATAAAATGATGAGCATTCACCAGATTTTATTTCCTTACATTCATTTTCTTTTTTCTTCAATACCTGTTAGAATAATTAGGATTTAATTTTTCTAGTTATGAACATTGCACATATAAATAATTATTAAATATTTACCGCTGTGCAAAGAGATTGCAAATCATAACTTCTAAGTTTTAGATTTAATTCTTTAGCTGAAATTTGTATGTCACAGATAGGTCGACCAGCTGCTGCTTGATTTAAATTTACTTTTCCCTAAAATATTTTTACTTCTTTATGATCAACACAATGCTCATTATAAATGTGTATGACTATATTTCATACCCTTATTAAAGGAGGTATAGATCGCCTTAACCTTCCAAACCTGCTCCAATTTGAAACTTTCAATGTAATCATTCTTTGCACTAAGATATCAAATTGGAAGCCACAATCATACCCAATCAACAAATCAGGATCTGCAGTATTTATTATTTTTAACAGTTCTTCGAGTAAGTCCGTTTCTGTTTCAAATTTCATTAATGTAGTATATGAAATATTTGAGAGCACTTCTCGTGCTTGTCTTGGCCAAGATGTATCACGTGGATGTGTAATCACTACATGAAATAATGTTAAAATATATCAAATACTGAAAAAAATACACATTTGGAATAATAATTTAATAAACAATCATACAACAAAAATGTCGTTGAAATGGTGGTTTTGGTGGTTCTTTATCAATATGATATTTATGATGCATAAGTATTGTAATCATAACTATTTCATTTTGTTGTAATTTTGCATTGAAAGATGTTCGTATATTTAGTGTTGTTATTACTAATGGTGGTAATGTTTGAGACTCAGAGAAAACAGATATATTCTCCATCTTCATACAATTTACCTATTCAGTTATAACATAATTGATTAGTTAATATGTATATTTACTAGTCATAAATTTAATTAATAAATGAAACTGATATACCTTTATTTTACACCAACTGGTTTGTACACCAGTAGGTAATGGAGACTTAATATCTAACCAACATGGTCCCTTAATATTTCTTTCAATTAGAAGTAGCTCTAAAGAATTTACTGTTGTTCCAAAAACACTTTCTATTGATGGTCCAGAATAATCAGAGGGAACAGGTGGGTAGTTTGCAGAATATCTTACTTCTAAGTAATCAGATTTTGCTGGAGTACCTTCTTGTTCAAAAGCATAATTTTTTGAGACTTTGCAGCTACGAAATTCCTTTATTCCTAACTTATTTGCAAATTGATTAAATTCTTTATACACATCTTCTATTGTATTTAATTGTTCTTCGTCATTATTTCCATTCAACGATGTTTTCACCTAAAATTTACATTCCCATAATTATTTTATTAAAGCTAAAGAAGAAAAATGATCAATATGTAATAGATGATATATAAAAATTGTTAATAATATAATAATAATAGATAGTATATATAAATATATTTTAAAATATATTTGAATACTCATACATATACTCTAGGAAGAAGATAAATTCTTCGTGGAATATTCTTTACTGTTAAACAACAAGAACGATATTCTTTTATTGAGGGCACAAAAACTTTTCCAAATAAATATACAACTCCAGGTTGTTTATATGGATCTTCATATGCATCCCACCAATAAAATCTAAATACTTCTTCCTTGTTTGCATTAGTTACAAGTGGTAAAGGCACTTCTGTAGTATCAGTAGGCATTTCAATATTTGATATTTGTGTTTCAAATTCAATATCTAATGTTTTATTAAAATTTTCTAAATCAAAGTTTTCTTCTTCGGTATCTTTATTTTTCATTTGAATGGTTGATTTGTTTTTTATAATTTCTTTATTAATAGATGGCTTAGGCTTTTCATTATGATCTATACTGTCATCTTCAAAATCTGCAGAGAACTGTAATAAACAAAATGTAGTCCAAGTATCATTTCCAAATATTGTTAACTAATAAAACTTACTTCTTCAAGATCTTCACTTTCTGTTTCAATTACTTGACTGATGCTTGTTTCTTTAAGATCTTTTTTTGATTGTATACTTAATATTCTAACTTTTGAATTATCAGAATCATCTATAATTGTTTGACTACTATTTTCATTTGAAGTAAAGTTTTCTATTTGGGCAATTGATTCTGCTTGTTTATGCATGTCTACCTTTTTTGGTTTATCAAACATTACTAAATCATCATCATTATCATCACATTGCATTTTCTCATATTCAGAAATTAATTCTATCTTTTTTTCTACATTTCTAAGAAACCATAATATTATTGTAAAAGTAATATTAAATATATTAAAACACAAATGTCAAATGTATAGAAAAGTTAATTACTTTTCACTTAATTTTGGTGTAGTACAAAATTTGTTCCTCAAAATAGTTTTTGGTTTTGACTGCGTCGGGATATCATCTTTTTTTAGTTCAGACATTAAATCTCCTAAAATACTATCATCGTCCAATTTAGCATCCGTTTTCCTTTTAGACGACATATTCATTAGCATATTTTGAATGTTTCCTTTCTTTTTGGCATGATCTTTCTTGATTTTTCTAGGACCTGTAACTTTATGCTTTCTTGCTTCTTGTATGCTTTCATCATCTAGATCGTCATCAAAAATTTCTCTACCATCTTCAATATAACCACTTTCTCCTTTTATAACAAATAATTATTTTGTAATGCTTATTCTTATTTCTAATAAAAACAATAATTCTAAAGTTATTACCATCATCAATAATCCAATCATCATTTTGCCTTTCTATTACAGTTTTGCTATATTCTTTTTCATCGACTTCCTCATATACATTTTCCAATTCATCAACTTCATATTTATGTTTACTACCTTTTAATTGTTTCAATTTTTCTAAAGCTGACAACCGTCCAGTTTTATCAAACTTCTGGCGTTTAGCTCTGCCTGCTGAATTCATAGATAATACAATTTGATAAATATTTATAAATTCAAATTCTATATCAAAATTCAATTCAAAATCTTTCTCATCTTTAGTTATTACAAGAATATCTTAAAGTAATGAACCTACCGTATTCAATAAACATTTGAAAACGGAACAAAATATTCTTAAATTTAATTAAATAGTTAAACAATAAAAGCAATGAAATGTAAGTAAAATTTTAAAATTAAGAAATAAAATTCGTAAAGAATTAAAATATTATAAAACTTACATTGTGTGTCACTCATATTTCCCAAAAATAAATTGTTAAATCAAAATGTAAAAAATATCATAAATAGTTAATACTACAGGAAACAAAATTAAAAAACATTCACACATAGACGAAAATCAGAGCACTTGACTAAGGTTTTAATGGCAGATACATTTAGTTATTTTGGCGGGAGTTTTATTGGAATCGATACCTTTCTAAATATCGATTACTCTCGATTGGTACAATTGTAACTTTTGTACATGAAACATTACCAACTTCGTGTAAAGAATTTGTGTTCAACGATCGAAAAGTTGCAGACAGGTAATTATTCAAGCATTTAAGAAAAGTATTTTTTGCATGTATAATAATTTATTGTAACAGTTACTATTAATAAATGTAATTTATGGTGCACAATTATTTTTATTCTGCTGCCGTTATGGAAGATTTAAATCGTATAGTTTTTATGTCGTCATTGTATTGTCTCATACTGTACTGTGAAATTGTTAAAAACATGTAATTTGTTACAATAATCATCAGATTATTTCTTTTATCAATTAATTAACAAAGATAGGAAGTTCTCTTACTTTTGTTTTGCTTGATAAAGTATAAATTATTGTATCGAATAAAAAAGAAGTTTTTTTTCCATTTATTACGTTTTATTTTTAATCTCCTAAAATAAAAATATAAAATATCATGACTTATTTATGTAATATTTTACAAGTCAATGTAACAAATTTAGTAAAAAATATAAAAAGTACAGATCTGAATTTTGTTTTTAATTATTTTAGTTATAATGTCAAAAGCACATAGTCCTACTGTTTTTAATGGAGAGGCTGACAATTTTTATGACCCAAATTTTACTTTGGATATTAACAAAAGGATGCGTGTACCAAAAAGTATTCGTGTGAGTGGCGACTACACAGAAGAAGAAATAGCTGATACCAATGGTTCTAGCTGGAATCAGATTGTTGCAGGAGATAAATTTGAAATGCATGTTCCAGACAGAATTTTAGTTGTTGGTAAATATATAATCTTCTGTTTATTGATAAATTTGTATGTTAATTGTTATATAACCAAGTTAATTTTTTTATTAAAAATATATTTTACAAAATCATTAATTATACATAAGTAAAGTAAAACTTATTAATGCTAAATATAATTAAATAAATCTAGGACAGGAACAACATGTTGGAACTAGAGCACCACCAAGAGAAATTACATTAGAAAATGCTGTTTTACCACCTGAAGCAGGCATGGTTAGAGTGCAGGTAAATATTTAAGATTGTTAAATGAATTTAAATATATACTTTAGAGAATTATTCTTAAATATGATTTAATCAGCAAAGATTTTCTCATATATTTTAAGGTTTAGCATTTTCCTATATTAGAATTCAATAATATCTACAATTTTCTTTTTATTGATAGACTCCACCAAGGATTTTGACACTGGATGACCATTATTTTCCGGCAGTTGATGAAGAAGAACCAAATTCATACCCAACAGAAACTAAGGATTCATTATCATCTAAATCACATGGACAATATTCTACAGAAACACAAATAGTTACGCATGCAAGGTAATAACTAATACTTTTCAATTCATATATATAAAATTATATATACAAAGTGGACCAATAACTGATCATATGAAAATATAAAAAAACTTGTATGTAGTATGAGAAAAGTCATAATGTATCAGTAGCATTTCTTTCTTTTTCTTCTTTCTTGGTGGAATGTTTATACAGATTTCAAAGATACTTCTACTTTTTTCATACTATATAATTTCATTTTTAGTAAAATAATAGATATCTCAATAATTTCAAGTATAAGATCATTTGATATAAAAAAAAAAGAGTAGAATGACAAACTTTACATCATAAGAGGTGTCTCAAATATGTTTGCACTGATGTAACGTGGCAATCGCCGATTTCATAAAACTTTCGATTTGGTAACATATGAAATAATCAACGTTATTGGTCCATTTTAAAAATATATTACTTTTTTCTTGAAAACATATAATTATTTTTCTAGAGAACAGACACCCTCATATAATGCACTTAATGTTTCTCTTCCACCTAGTGAAGAGATACAACATTTACGTCGACAAGTAGGGAAATTAAATCGTCGAGTAATGGCAATCGAACTTGAGATGTTACAACGTCAACAAAGAGAAAAAATTTTATATGCGTTAACATTAACGTATTTAATTCTTAAAGCTTTTTCATGGTTGACCAGAAACTGAATTTATATTAAGAAAATACAAAATATTTGTATCTTGTGTGAAAAAATGGAGCTCTTTATCCATATAAATACACGATATTCTGGAAGAGTCTCCTTTGCTCCAAGAAGACGTTTGTAACCAAAGACTCTTTATTTTGAATATGAAATTATAACATATTCAAAATAAATGTCTGTATCGTATATATTCAAAAGTAAGTTACTCCTGATACTTGCATGAAAGTACTATAATTAAACTTTTAAATATCTTATAAAATCCAATGTTTGTTATATTTATATCATTCTTTTTTATTGCTTACTATGAATCGAAACTCTTTCTTACTTAATATATACAAGAAAATTGAATATATACGATACTAATCTTTTTAAAGTAATTGAATTTGAATGTTTAAGTATGTTTGTAAAAAGTAATTTGCATGATCAAATAAGCAGAACATGATTTCTTTTGATCTATTAAAGAATCCATTTTACACGAATAATTGTAATTGTTTAAAAGTGATAAACTATAAACAAATATCAGGCTTAATTACAGTATGCGACAGGTAATTGTAAATTTGTAAAAGTATGGAAAATGATGTTATGTGATTCTAGGTATTTAAATTGAAATTTTGATTTCTATTTTCTCATGTATTGTTATTTAATTATATATATAATTTAAAATATTATATTATAGCACAATACATTAATAAAATTATAACAATTAATTATTATGAATACTTAATTTAATTCTAGGTTCGATGTATTTTTTGTGGCCATGATATTCACACCATTGTACATTTATAACATACATAACATGTTATTAATGAAAAATAAATAAATAATAAACTTGTAATAATTTTCTTTTATTAATACACGTGCTACAAATTTATTGCAACTATCATAGTTTACATCTTTAAAGATTTTTTATTTGCTGTAATATAAACCTTGGCTATTAAGATATTGTTAAATTCATAGCAAATTTAGCATCTGCAATTTTTAAATATATTAAAGTTTGACATCGATTTCTTTTTATTTAGATCAGCAAAAAAAATTTCTTAAAATTTCTATTTTCAATTTATCCATCAAATGTGAAACTAATTCATATTTTCAATAGATATCTATCAATATATGATATAATAAATGAATGTATCAAAATGCATAAATAAAATGATAATATTATATTATTTCTTGCATTATCGTATAACAAATTACAATTACACAACAAATTAATGTCTTAAATAATTAAATTGTTATTATCATTATTACTACTATATCACTATTGAAATTTTAACCTTATATACAAAATGTTACATTTTTCTATGTTCAGATATCAATTACTAAATATAATTTCAATCAAATTTGTTAATGAATCAAAACAAAAAGATTTGAAAATTGATTGATATTTTCATAAATATGTTACGGTAGTTTTTTTTGGCATTATATATAATTGAAAACATCATATACTTCTAAATTCATATTATAAAAAATCAATGTTTTATTATATTTTATTATGTACTAAAAAAATAAAAATTAGACATTATTTTAACATTATTCATTCTAATTAATAATGCTTAATAAAATGTTTTCGATATTATATTAATGCATTATATATGATATAATTATTATAGGAAAAAATTACTAAATTGTTTGTATATATTCTATATTAGATTTTCATAGTTATAGAAACAATAAATGAAATTTTTATCAAAATTTATACATGAAATTTTTCCTATATGATGTATACAAATATTATATCGCATCATATCATATATTGTGTGAATTAATTCTGTATTACACAATGTGTACGAACTAAATTCATCAAAACACGACCATACTCAACATTGAGTCTCTAGTTTCTGGCTCTAATCATCAGTAGAAAACTAGTAAATACGAAGATAAAAAGGAAATTTTCATACTATGCAATAATATTAATATATCTGTAAGATACATTTAAAAATAACGGGAACAACATATTCTTTAATTTAATCTATCTAATTCAATCATATCGGACTATAGAATAACACACGTTCGACAGAATAATCGTATAGGGACCTTATTGTTGCGAATGTTAGACAATCTGTTAATACATACGAGAGGTCAGTGTACGTCACGTAGTTATTATTCAGAGTTGAGGATTTTGTGGAAATTTATCTGTCTGGAAGTGTAACGAAAAAAGATTCCTGAGACTCTCTCGCGGCAAGACATTACGGGAAAATAACGCGGAGGTCTCAGGTTCAGCGAATTTCATAGTTTGAAGACTTCCCGTAAGAAAGAAGTGTCCGCGGTACATCGAGTGCTATAACGCTGGTCGCATGTAATTGTGGTATTGCGTTTGAAAAACTTTATTTTATTAAAGGCACAGCCGTCTATTTGGCGTCTGTGAAGAGAGGACAAGAGTGTGTGATAGGTTATGTCAACTGGATTGGCAGGTGCTGTTTCAAATCAGGTCAGTGTGTTGACTTGCTACCACACCGCTATACTGCAGATACCTTTCACTGAAGACAGCCATTCTAAATTTTGTATATTTTTCCATGCAACGGAATGCAGCGGATGAAAGGACAAACTAACAGTCAAGGTGAGACTTTGTATTCTCCTACGATTTTTTCTTTTTTTCATTATTTCTTTTGCCGATGTGTAATTCTAAAATCAGATGAACTGTTCATTATAAAAATTACTGCATGCGTGCATAGATTTTTATACTCCAAATAGTATAATTTGCTCCGAGTTTGTATCTATTGTGTGCAATTTTATCAATACCTGTCGGTGTCGCGGTAAGTTAATGCACACAATTTTTTTTTAACTAATACGAAGTGTTGTTATCTATATTTTTAGCCGATCTTTATATAGATATATATACATAGTGCATTAACCTATCTGTATGCTTTAGTATATATCGGATATGTTAGGTTATCAATAGCATTATTTCATAGCATTTTTTTAATGAAATCGGAATCGTGTTCACTTCTGTGTGTGTGTGTATGTGTATGTTACTGATAATTTGAAATATTTATAAAAATCTTAAAAAATAATACGTTCATATATCGGCTACGTCATATAGTAAAATTATTAAAAATATTACATAATTTAGTAAAAAAACCAAAATCATTTATTTATATCGATTTGTTAATATTATGAAATATTTTATACAAGATATAATTATTAAATCACAGTGACCTACTATTTTGTATATTATAATTAATATTTCACTGTATTCAAAATTCGATTTCTATACAAAATTTTGCAACAGGATGTCATTTTTAATTATTCATTATTGAAATTATGTTTTTCTACTAGAAGATAAAATAAAGTCTTTTTTATGTGTTTTGTAACACATGTAGTTTTTACCAACTTTAATATGTTGAAATTTTCAATATAGAATTGTTTATAGCAATTACTTGGAAAAATTTCTCTAAATTAAGAAATTAAAGAAATTTTGCTAAAAGACAATTTCTTAATTTTTAATAGTAATGTGTAGTTATTGTACCATACATTCTATATGGTTTTAAATTCTGAATCACAAGAATATTTTGTTTTATAATTGATATTTTGTTGATAGTATTTAATTATTAAATAGAAATATTTCTAACAATATACTGGAATATTCAATTTCATTTAAGAATTATCATTTGAATTAAATTATTAAAGAATACATTTTAGACTATTTCATCAAGAAAAGTTCATTTTATATATTAATGAAATGAAATTTCATCCTCTTAGTGAGCAATGGTCCTAAAGAACACCAGCAGCAACCACAGACAGAACATGCTGGTGGAGAAGATACTGGATTTGATTCATGGAGAGGAGGCAATAGTACACATCACTCTAGTTATCCAATTGGAACTGGTGATCCATATAGTCCTTACTATGCAAGTACTTCATTTCCTTATCAAACATTTGGTGCTGGGGATGGTACTTGGTCAAATGGAACAGACCCCGTTGCGTTTCTTTCTGGCTATGGAGGTCAAATAGGTCACGATGCATATGGCATGGATGGAATGTTTTCTGCTAGTGCAGGAGGTGGTTTTAGTACATTTGGTCAGCCTGCTTTTAATTATTTTCATGGAAATGGTGATTTTAGTGCTTGGGGCACTCCAAGAAAAACACGCTATGAAGATTATTATCAGGCTCCACGTGGAAATGAAAATTATCCAACACCTAGTAACGCAGAAATTAAGACTATTGAACAAAGTGTGCAAGGCTTGTCACTAGGAAGTGGAGAAGTTCCACGTCAAGAACAAACTTCATCTAATCAATCAATAAAACCAGAAGCAAAAGAACCTAGAAAGATAACATGGGCCAGTGTTGCAAGTCAACCTGCAAAGCCTGTTCCTCCACTTTCATCTTCTCAAGGAATGAAGAAAAAGGCTGGAATGCCACCACCACCTATTGTGCCAGGGAAGCACAATATGGACATTGGAACATGGGGTGAAGGTAAATCTTCTGCACCTCCTCCAACAGCACCTCCGCCACCTCAAGTACAGCCTCCTGTTCCACCACCTCCGCCATTGGCTCAGAGACAGAGACCTCCTCCTCCTCCACCATGTTGGAATAGACAACCTACAACACCTCCATCACCACCACAATCACAAATTCATATGTCCCCACAACAACAGCAGCAGCAGCAACAACAACAACAACAACAGCAGCAGCAGCAGCAGCAACAACAGCAACAACAACAGCAGCAACTGCAGCCACAACAGCAGCAAATTACACAATCACAGTCGCATCCTGTCTTAGATAAGCTGAAAGTGAAGAATGATTATAATCCTGTAGAATTTGATGAAACTGCTCCTGGAGCTAGGTTTTTTGTAATCAAGTCTTACTCTGAAGATGATATTCATAGATCCATTAAATATGAGATTTGGTGCAGTACTGAGCATGGTAATAAAAGATTGGATCAAGCATATAAAGAAGCCAGTTGTGAAGGTGCGCCTTTATATTTGTTCTTTTCTGTCAATGGATCTGGTCACTTTTGTGGTATGGCACAAATGGTGTCACCTGTTGATTATAAGAGCAATAGCTCTGTATGGTCTCAAGATAAATGGAAAGGCCAATTTCGTGTACGTTGGATTTATGTTAAAGATGTTCCTAATGTGCAACTTCGTCACATTAGACTAGAAAACAATGAAAATAAACCAGTGACTAATTCAAGGGATGCACAGGAAGTCCCTCATGCAAAAGGCATAACAGTGTTACGTATATTACATACTTATCGACATTCAACTAGCATTTTTGATGACTTTGGACATTATGAACGTAAACAAGCAGAAGAAGATCAACGTAAGGCTCCATCAAATGCTATACAACATCATCATTCTTCCAATCATAGAAATAGAGGACATTCAGATTTATCAAGGGATCACCATCCTCATCAATCGCATTTACATCATCAACGCAAAGTAAGTGACAGCATTATGATATTATAAATGTAATGAAATTCAAAATTAATTATATGGTAGTACTGTTTTAAATAATGTATCTCTTTGTATAGGATCGGGATGGTGGTCGTGGTAGAGGCAGAGGAGGTTCACGCCAGTAGCGATGGATACAACAAGAATATAATACTGTTCATAATAGTAATCATCGTAAAGAAAGCATGCTACGACTAATTATCGTCTTACTACTTACCTTTGCTTTCTTGGATACACAAAAGGCTTCTAATTCCTGTGAAAACTTGTCATCATTGAGACTATTTCCTTCTGTTAAATAATCAACTTGTATGATAATTAGCGTCACGACGGCATCATAAATATTATCTGATCATAACTACCATGAAGAAGAACGTAATTCAATTTCAAGGGATATTGGGTAACCTTGCTGACAGTTATAAGCATATAGTGTGGTGTTGCGTGCTATTCATCGAAAGGTGTTTCTTAAACGTACAAATTAAAAATGAGAGAAAAATGAAATATGGAACAGAAGAAAAAACTGTAATATATGGACTAACCCTTGTAAAATGCTTAAACTTTTGTTGATAATGAAAAAATCTATGCGAGAACAATATTGTAAGCAAGTGTCATTTAAATCAATTACCATTTTAAACTTTGATGGACATATAACCTGGTGCCTGTGGCTGAAAGGACTCACCTTTCTTTGTTATAAAGGTGCAAGGGCTTATTACAACGTTTTAAGTTTATGTGTAACAATTATGCTTGATCATTGGATAATAATAGAAATTATTGTCAACTGATTATTTTATGCATATTCTATATCTATTGCAAATTATATATATAATATATATATATTATTCTAATATATATTATATATTACATATATTCACTATATATATTATATATATACATTAATTATATATAATATGTATAAATATATATAAATATATATAATATAATATATATGTGTATTATATATATATATATTACCTCTTATTATATTATTATATTATTCATGGACTGCAAAAGTGAACTAAAACATTATATGAAAATAATATTATAGTTACTCTATGGTAACATATGATAATGATTATTGTACTATTTTATGAAAATTTCATGAGCTATCAGTTTTATTGTTAAAATTGACTGTTACTTTATTTTATTTTAATGTCTGATACACTTTTTGTCATGGTTTCATTATTTTATAAATTCCAGTTGTTTTTACTGAAATAGAAACCTTGTGTTTTTGTACATTAAAAAAAAGGAATATGTATACTTTTCATGCCCATTAAGAAAAAGGCTCCTTTAAAAATAATATCAGTAAATTTAAACAATTTTTCACAAATTATATGTAGAAAATTGAACACTGATATAACAAGAATTGCTTAACTAATGTGGATTTAGTAAACTAAAATATATAAAATAATAGATTCCATCTTAGATTTGATTACATTTTGCTGGTAGTTATATATACACATTTACATATACATAGTTACATATAGTAATTAATTTGTAGAAAATTGTAAAAGAAGCAGTGAAATAAGGAAATTTGAGTTCTTTAAGTTTTATAAAAATTAAATTACTTTTTCATTGCAAATTAGTATCATTTTCCATATGATCAAAGAATCAATCACAAAGTAGTGACATGAGATTTTGAGTTGATTAAAGAGTTTGTACAAAATTAATCAATGAATTAAACCACAGAATAGTTTAATGCAGATTTTTTAATGAAGGTATGCATATTATCATAACTACTTTTGCATACTCAATTATAAACAACAAGAAAGGGAATCTGAATCGTATATATTACAAATCTCTTTTCTTGTTTTTATATTGTAAATGATTAAAAAACAAACACATTTTATTAAAGTAATATATCAATATTAAAAATTTGTAGCCAATGTTTTTGAATCACTTTAGCTTATTTATAGTTTACAAGTAGAATAAGTTGCTCAGAAAATGGACATGTAGTAATGTCCAATAACTAAAAACTGAATAAAAATGAAATCTATTAAAGTTCTGTATTTCAGTTGAACAGCACTAAAATATTTTGTTAGACTATTTACTAAGAAGTATTTTATGGGAAATTATTATTGAAAATAGTTGCTTTTTTTCAATCATTTTAGAATTCTGCTTAAAAATGTTTGGATTCCAAAGTTTATCTAAACTTTATTTTATGGTTAATATAGCACATGCTAATGTATACAGACTGTGTATCTGTATATTATCATTGTATTATAATATGCAGACATACAAATAGTATACTTGTAATGTACTACATTGTTTAGTATTTACATTGTATAATTGTACTTGATTAAATATTGATTTGAACTATGAATTTAATATTCAAATTGAACTATTACAGAATCATGTATGCAGGCAATGAATTTTTTAGAAAATATGAATTTGATTTAGTTTTGATTACAAGTTCTATAATTAAAAAATGATAAAAGATTGAATAGTAATTGCGTTCAACGTAATACATGTATAATACCAATGTTTTATGATCATGCGTTATCAAATATTAACTTACTTAAAACAATTATTTAAATTAGGAAAACCATATTTTAAAGTGTGAAATTAATGTATATTTATAAATTTGTTGAAAATATTGTGTTGAACGTAATTATTGATCAGAAATAATATTTCTTTATCATCATTGCACCTGATCATCCCATTTTATTTTGCTTTCTTTTTTACTTTGTTTTCAGTAAATATCTTTGGATCTTGATGAGATGGTTGTTTATTATTTGTTATTAAATCTGGACAAAGTTCTTCTGGTGGTGGTGTGCGTGGTCGTAATTCACCATGTTCTCCTTCATATCGACATTTAGTTTGAATTTCAAAATCCTTTATACATTGTTTCATATTAATATCCCTTGTAATGGTCTCTCTAGACGGTTCAAGCGATTGCAATTTCGCTTCTTCATTATCCTGAATCTTTTTCGTTTCTGTCCCTATATCGGCGGAAAGTAAATTTTGCTTAACTAAATAATTACGAATATTATCTCGTACTTTTTGTGGAAACTTTTCAGGATTCGCCTCAATGTAACGATACACAAAGAGATCAGCGCCAGTTATTATGAAATAATGATTAAAAATATTAATTTTTGCACCGACATAGAAATCTTGAGGGGTATAATATTCTGGATTATCTCTTCCAGTCTTTGGTTTTGCAACCAATGTTGCTTTTAAGAAACAACCTTCGCGACGTCCTGAATTACGTTTTTGAAGTTCCTGCACGAGTACAGTACCGTCACTTAAACTGTATTCTAAAATAAAGTCGCGACTTTTATCCTCCGGATGTACTATGTCTATTTTCATAGAATAACGTAGTTTTTTAGGGAAATTAAGAAGTTGTCGAATAACATCTTTCTTAGGTGGTTCCGGTATAAATGATAGACAAGAAACGTAAGTATCTTCAGGTGTACCGAAGATTATATGTGGTGGAGGTTTATATTCTGGTGCAGCTATAACGTCTTTTGTTGGAAAAGGAATTGCTTCCGGTTGCGTTATTCCTAACATATCTGAATAATATTTTCGTGTGAAGGAGTCACAGTCATGCAAAAAAAATCGTCGATTGAATATAAAAACTGTACCACCTATCTGCAATTAAAAAGAAAAATACATAAATTATAACATATTAATACACACGTATATTTGTAAATTATTTATAGACTAACTAAAAAGTCACTTGGTGTATAGTATTCAATGATCTCTGGATCGCCATATTCCATATATGCAGCAGGATAAGTTGATGGCAAATTTTTCCAATCCTTTGGCACTTTCATTCTTTTTAATAGCATTGGTATCGGATCTTTCCCGCTATTCGGTTTTTGTACTTCACGAACAGCGATCGTATCGTCCGTCAAGAAATACATAATCTGATAAATATCGTCATCCCAAGTTGCAGTGAACAATAATACCATTTTATCATATTCTAAAAATCGTCGTCTAACATCATCTGATATTTTTGTAATACAAGTTAATGTTTTCTGCTTGCTCAATCTCAGTTCTGTATAAGGATCTACAGGAGGTTCTTCCTTATCTCCAACATCTATACCTTGGCTATTTAAATACTCTCTAGTAAATAGATCGCAATCAATAATATGATAGACTACGCCATAAATACCTGCAAACCCATAATAAAGCTAAATAAAAAATAAGAAACAATATTTAATATGTCAAAAGATTATAAAAGATAAATGCAGATGTATTTTTCTTTATTAAAAAAAATAAATTAAATAAAAGTTGGACTCTTTGCCGCCTCTTATTAATAAACGTATGCATATACAATCATAACAAAAACATTTTTATAACTTACATACGTCAATTCCAACATTAAAATCTTTCCAATGAAATGTGTCGCCATTTATATTTTTTATAATTTTATCACGTCTAACAAGCTTTCCTTGCTGAAAGCCGACATTATCAATTGCAGGCTCAATTACACATACAGTATCATCCTCCAAATGATATATTATATTAACATGACGTATACGAAAATGTTCATCTGGAGAATTAAAAACTCCTTGACGAAAAAACGCTTTAAAGCAGAGGCATTTCTGCGCAAATAGCGCATAGTGTGGAATGAATTGTCGATATGCATATTCCTTTACACGACCATATGTTAATGATGGATCATAACTAAATTTTAATTAATATTATTACACCAAAAAGATTGAAAACTACTATAAAATTAAGAAAAAAACAAATCAGATTTTACAAAAATGAATTTTATATTTTTGCATTTATTTATCACTTACTGTACAGAATCCTCTTCTTTTACATAAGCACTAGATGCAATATCTATTGGTCTTCCTCCGATACCACTGTGTCTATCACGTACTACACGATAACCATTTAAAAAATGAAATTTTTGTAATAACCTATAGTCTTTGATCTTTAAAAGAGATATGTTCTCGCTTAATTTTATTGAATATAATGATTGTAACAATTAATTCAAATAATTTTTCAGACTTACATTTGGATCTTGAAATGTATAGCCTGGTATAAGTGGTAGATTTTCCATGTTAAATTTTAAATTATTTAATAAAATATATCTTCAAGAAGCATCTCTAGTGAATATCTATTGAACTTGTAGCTGTTAAAAAGATTGTTTAGATTGGTTTCCATAACAACGTTATTTTATATTGATTTAACAGTACTTTAATTGTTATATTACTTATCATTTTAACTATAAAATTATATAATTGAATACATAATATATTTATAGATGAAGAATAACTAAGTTAATTTATATTTGATCTTTATTTTTGCATAAATTATTGACAACAGTAGCATTGGATGGTTTTCACTAAAATGGATTAGTTGCCTTGGCATTAAAGTCACAAACTAATTATTTCCTTAAAGATAGCCATACATCCTGCAGACAAGCAGCCAGCCACTGGCACCGTAATTAACCATGCAAATGCAATATTGCGAAATAACTTCCACGAAACTCCCTCACCACCTCGCGAAGCCCATCCCACACAGACAACAGATCCCACTTTACAATGAGTTGTTGACACAGGTAAACCAGCCTTACTTGCCAACAAAACTGTTACTGCTGCTCCTACCTATAATTTATATTTAATAATATGTATTTGTGTGATAAATGTTATAATAAACGTTATTTTTTTCTTAGATATTATAATTTTTCATTTCTCAAATGTATATACCTCTATAGTAAATCCTGTAGTTGGTGTAATCCGTGCTAAATCTTGTCCTAAAGTTTGTATTACTCTACGTCCCCATACCCAAAGACCAGTCGATATACCTAAACCACCATAAAGTAATATAAGCAGTGGGGTTTCTGCTTCTTGCTTAGCTGATCCCTCTGCATACACAGCCCAGAGTGCAATAAGTGGACCAATTGCATTACTGACATCATTACCACCATGAGCAAAACTGCCAAATGCTGCAGTTAATACTTGCAAAAAAGCAAAGAGTTGAGATACTTCTGGTGGTTCTTCGTTTTTTCTTTCAATTTCAGTTTGAGTTCCTTCAATGTCTGATCCTGCTACCATTAAGAGAGGGCTGGCACTGCTATTGCCACGTAATTTTGGTGCTGCTTCTTTTGCATTACCATTACTATTACTACTACTTGGAGCTTCAGAAATAACAGATAATGCTGTTGTTTCTTTTTTATCACAGGTACCAAACTTAGTTGTTGTTTTTTTGTTGCTACTTAATGAAAGTAATATCCTTTTCCTTTGCCATGGTACAACGAATAAATAAACAATTGCAGCTGAAAATAAGCCACAACCTAATGCAGCAAGTACACTACCCCACCATGGCACTCGATCTAACATCAAAACTAAAACACATTAATGAAATGACATCAATTTTCGCTGATATAAAACAAGATCAATCATTGCAACATAAATACAATATTTATTTACGTTTAGGTCCATCATGTGCAACTGATATAACATTAATAGCAATAGTAAGTCCATATGCTAATGGGAGAATATAAAGACCTTGTTCTAAAGGCTTACTAGATTGAAGTACTGATTTTCTTAGAACCCAAAATATAGCACCTGATACAATTCCGCTAAGTACAGGGCTTGCAAACCAAGATGCTGCTATGTTTGCAAGAGCTACCCACTTGACCTATAAATATGCTTATTACATCCTGGAATATTCTTTATTTATTTTCAAACTAATATAATGATTTTACTAACCCCTGCAGTACCTTTACACACAAGTGAGAAACCAACTGTAGCACCAACAATGGAATGTGTTCCAGAAATAGGTAATCGCAATGCTGTTGCTAGTATTAACCAGATACCAGATCCAGCTAAACTAGATAATGCTCCTACCATTAATTCTTTTTCATGGCCTTCATATAATGTCACATTTAATATACCTTTCCTCATAGTATCAGAAACCTAAAGTAAGCATCAAATAATATATTTTAAACAAAATAATGTAAGACAGAGTTTGTGAAATATATAAATTTTGAAAATACTTTATAGCCAATGAGTACAGCTCCAGCAATTTCAAAGATTGTTGCCAAAATGCAGGCTTGGAATATTGTAAGTACTCCTGCACCAACACTTGTTCCAAAACTATTTGCAACATCATTAGCTCCGATTCCAAATGCCAAAATAAAGGCCACTATGAATCCAACCACTACTATCCATATCAAATTCTCATCATATGGTATACTCATTTTTAATTACTTAATGACTATTTCCTTTGAGCTATTGATATATAGATATTTTTACTTCTATACATTTGTCAGTAGATCATCGTGTTAGAATGTTCTTCTGTCATATTATTTGTAGATAATACATTGTTGAATAAGAGAACATGGATCAAGGAAGAGCTTCCAGTTTTATCTGTTATGCATTTACACATAAATACTTATAGTTTCAGAATATATTTCTCCATTTATATTTAAATTCCTATACATGTGTAGATGTATATACATACATATATATATTTATATATGTATATATATATATATATATATATTTAATAATTTTATTTTGCTTTTAAAACAATCAATTTTATAACTTTGTACACATAGCAGAGGTAGTATTTTGGCGCAGCACCTGATATATATAGCATTGTTTTTTCTTCATACAACAATGTATAATTAGAATGCTTTTAACAGCATCAAAAGAGTTATTGTGTAAACTCCTTAAATTTTTTACTTTGTATTAAATATAAAATATTGTGATCAATTTTATAGGGATTCATTATCAGCGTTTTCCTTCCTTGAAAACACACTGATCGCTGTTCATCCGGCATCTGCAATTAACCGAAACATACATATTTGACATAATACTCATATACGTCTTAAATTTCCTACATTAACATATAAAAAGTCTTAAAAGCAATGCAACTAATTTATTTTATTACCTTCGTTCACACATTATAATTGTCCCAAAATGAATTTTAAACAACGAGGTACTTCACATCCACAAAGCGAATTTAATTATTGTAGTAAAACGTTTCGTCAATTTTCTCACGCTCGACTTTGAAGGGGTGGCGTTACTCTTTCACTTTTCATATAACAGCACTTGATATCTCGATTAGAATTCACAATCCTAATAGAACTGACTTAAACAGATATTATTGTTTCTCTCCATGCGTGTACAATGGAAAATGCAAAAACTTGTTATCTCGTTACAAAAAGGGTATGTGTACGAAATGCAACGAAAATTCGAAGACTACGTACTACTTTTAGGAACACTAGTTACGAACACTATTAAGTTCATGAAAGAAAAAGAGAGTAAATAACTGGAATAAGCGAAATTTTCGATCGTGCGTTATATTAAATTTGTATATAACAATTTTCTAAGTTGTGATTTCCAATTACCATTCTTTGTATCATCCCTTATATGATCCGTGTGGTTTTCACTTTAAAGCTTTCCTTTTAAGAATTGTGTAAAAGATATGCATCGTGTGTAATGAAAACAGAAAAAAATTACTTGAAAATTTGCTAAGAAAAAAAAAGAAAAAACGGAAATAGATTTTTTTACTCACGAAACTTAAATTACTTTGTATAAATCTTTGGTAATTGGGGATGCCGCTCAGATCCGCGTGGGGGTGAAATATTGATCCGCCATTTGCCCGCGAAACTCTTATAAGTATAATGCGAAAATTATTTACTGCATCGCAATTCTGTCGTCTTTTATATATAAATCGATAAAAAAATTGATTCTGTCCTCACATTTACAAGCCCGTGAAGGCTTCTCTTTAATGTCATCATGCTCATTAACAATGTATGTATTACGCACTAACTATGCGGCATAGATTCGTGGGGGAATGATGAATAAGTCATTGCATAAAGGGCGTTAGATGAGTTCCAATTAATGCGGGCATAACTAGCAATAATCATTTCCTCTTAAATATATTATTAAACAAAATAGTCATCCACCTAAATCTTCATTAATTTTAAACGTTAATCCTGATATATTAATTTCTTTTAACTGCTAATATTTCAATGACTTCCATTATCCTAATATTTCAAATTACTAATTTTACACTTGTTTTAGTTGAATAATTTTTAATTTAGTAACTAATTTTACATTTGTACGATATGAAAATATAAATGAAAAATAATTAAAGAAAAATTTTTTTAATGAATCATATATATAGAATAATTTATTTACTTTAATATTTAACAATGAAACATATATAACATATAAAAAAATACTATCAATTATGTAACATTTCTCACATGTTAATAACAATATTTAAAACGATAGAATTTAAGTGCCTAAAGATAGTTTATTTAATATCTGTATGTTATATACACAAACCAATATCTTGAAACTACAATTTAAGTGTAAGATGAATATATTTATTACTACATCATTTTAATTTACTCTGCATCCCATTTTGCTCTCTCTGCTTGTTCTCTTCTTACTTCCTCTACATAGGGTGTAAGGTATTCTACATCCTATTTCGTAACAAATAAAATAATTAATTGTTCCAAATACAAAATAATCACAAAAATATTTAACATGTAAATAGATGCTTTGAACCATTAATATTAAGTTACCTCTTCCCATTTAGTCCATTGTTCTTTTGGTAAAATCTTATGTTCAACATCTAACTGTGTGGCTCTGATAATTCGGAAATTACGTTCTTCTACTATATGAGGTGGTAGTCTCCGTAATGCTTCTAATACAGCTTCATCTTCCCACAAAAGGTCATCTTTATATAAACCTAAATTTACATAAAATTAAACATTTAGAATGTACACTTTTATGTAAATTCTATTAAATTATTTAAAGTAGCATTACACATTTCATATTATAAATAAAATATCTCATCTGACAGATATATTCATATAATAATTATTATACGAATATATATAATACAAGTAATACATACATAAAAATATAATATATGAATATTTCATACCATACTTATTAAATCCACTAGCATTATATGCCCACTTTTGTATGTTTGCTATAAAACACGACATACATATAGATATATAATTATATAAGAATATAACACTTTTCTAATGTACAAAATTTTATAAATTATAAATTTACTCACGATATTTTTGTATTATGTATCTAACCAGACTAGCCATATTAAATTTCTTACGTACTTAGTGCTAAATTGTTCACACTTGCAGTTTGCAACTGCTAACGTTCGTGCTTACTCTCCCTACTACAGTATATAGTGTATAGTTGCTCAGCATCAGTATATCATCTCAATGAATTATCTTAAGTACTTTTAATGTAGTATACAAGTTATCTTATGCTTGTGCAATTGTATAAATTGCCATATTTTAGGAAAATTATAATATAAATAAACGTATAGTTGTGAGCTGTATAAAATATCAATTTATTTATCATCATTCAGAGATATATATGTATTTAAAATAAAATGTAAAATTTGGTACATTTGGACGTTTTAAAGATCGTTAAAAATTGATACTTTTGTATAAGAAATTTTATATATATTATGATAATAATTTATTTCGTTTATAAAAGTAAGAAAAAATATTTTATTTATGTGGTATAAGACAGATATGGGTACAATCGTATAAATAGGTCGACACTTGCTAGGGAAAACCGTCCGTCTTTTGAGTCGAACAAAATCAACATGGAGGACTAGGAAAAATATAATTCTGTGAAACAGACAGAGACCAGTAGAATGTCTATCTCTGCTTGAGACATTTATAGTATCACTGTACGTGTCACGCATGCGCAGAATAAGATCTTTTCTTAGCCTCCATCTTGATTTTTATGGACTCAAAAGAGTTAATGGGGTTTTTTTAATGTTTTCGGTATAAAAGTGTTCAGTCCTGCTTATATGACAATCGTCACGATTGTATACAACTGTACTTTTGGTATAGGAGTGTCCAGTCTTGTTCATATGACCAGTTATGTACACGTGATTTTTGCTAGGGGAAAGCATCTATCAAGTGAAGCCGAAAAAGTTAACATGGCGACGGTTTCAGAAATCGCTTCGCGCATGTGTGAAATATACATATACATAGGTATTGTAAATGTATCGAGCGAAACGCTTTCTGAAACTGACGCCATATTAATTTTTTGGCTTCACTCGGTGGATACTTTATCTATAGTACTATAAACTACTTATATAAATCATATAAATTATATAGTAAATTATATGATCTACCTGCCCGGGTCCAGGCTTACGGTCATACAAACAAACGATTTATATGACTGCTGTGCCTAGATTATCTCAGACTTGTCTTTGATCGTACTAGGAACATTGAAAATAAACTAGATTTGAATGTAGATGGCAGTGCAATTCGCGAAAGGGACTACTTTTACCAGCGTGCAAGTGCGTTGAATGGTCACTATATAATCGTGAACGGAACTACTTCCAGTGCCTCTTCCTCATAAAGAGTAGAGTTGTGTTCACGTGTGGTTGTGTCTCCTTTTTCTACAAAATAGGTCACACAACCCACCTCCATTCGTGAAATAACTCTTCTATAAAAAAAAAACCCAAAAAAAATATAAAAATTACAAAAATATACACAAAAAAATCGAAAAACCGTAGCTGAAAACCGCGAAACGTAAGTAAAGTGTGGAAAAAAATAGTAATCAATTGCGTTACGAAGAACAACGTGGTCGGAAGAGCGCAAGCCATATTGAAGGAACGAGAGATACCAAAAACCAGAGAAATTTTTCAACTTAAGCAGCTGCACGACGAGGGAATAATATTATAATGAATCCGGGAGCTCCAAATTACCCTATGGCCTCACTTTACGTGGGTGACTTGCATAGTGATATCACCGAGGCGATGCTTTTCGAGAAGTTTTCATCGGCTGGGCCCGTACTCTCGATACGCGTCTGTCGTGATATGATTACCCGACGTTCGCTCGGTTATGCTTATGTTAACTTCCAGCAGCCTGCTGATGGTGAGTACGATCATATTTATTCATTTCAATATTTTTTTGTACTCGGATATCCTACATTTTTTCAAGATACATCATCCTTTATTACATCATTTGTCCGTGCTTGACACGTGTTTCGAATCATACGATGCCACCATATTGAAACCTACTTCGAACAAAGTAATAGCAGTTGATTGGATTGAGTCATGCCTTATTTTTTCTAATACTTTTTTTTCGTTTTGGGGAAAGGTTTTGAGATATCGGATATTTTGATACAAATCTGCTAGTCCTAACAATAATAGGTTTTAATATGTGACATTTATTATGTATGTATCTACGATCGTAATTTAAATAAAAATTAAAATAACGTAATGATTCATTTTGTACCTTAATTTATTAATATGTTTGCATTATTGGGATACTTTATGAATTGTTGGTATATGTAATATGTAGGTCGTTTGGAGTTTTTTTACAAAATGATTAGACATTTTTTTAAATTTTCAGTTCACAATTATATAATTAAAAAAAACAACAATTTGGTTATTATGGAATTTAATGTAGATTTGTAATAATAGTAACAAATAAATGTTTTGCTCATTTTAGCGGAGCGTGCTCTTGATACCATGAACTTCGACATGATAAAGGGGCGGCCAATTCGTATCATGTGGTCTCAACGTGATCCATCTCTTCGAAAATCTGGTGTTGGAAATGTCTTTATTAAAAATTTAGATAAAAACATAGACAATAAAGCAATGTATGATACGTTCTCTGCTTTCGGTAATATACTTAGTTGCAAAGTAGCTCAAGATGAATCTGGCGTTTCTAAAGGTTATGGTTTTGTGCATTTTGAAACTGAGGAAGCAGCAAATAAATCCATTGATAGAGTTAATGGCATGTTGCTTAATGGAAAAAAGGTAATATTTTTCTTATTCTTATTTAATCCTTTTTATAATAATCTTCATAGTATTAATTTTTAATGTGCAGGTATATGTTGGTAAATTTATACCCCGTAAAGAACGCGAAAAGGAATTAGGAGAGAAAGCTAAACTTTTCACCAACGTTTATGTAAAGAATTTTGGGGAAGATATGACAGACGATAAACTTAAAGAAATGTTTGAAAAATATGGGACCATCACCAGTCATAAAGTAATGATTAAAGATGACGGAAAATCTCGAGGTTTCGGTTTTGTTGCTTTCGAGGATCCTGATGCAGCTGAACAAGCTGTACTTGAATTAAATGGAAAAGAGGTCGCTGAAGGAAAGTGTATGTACGTCGGACGGGCGCAAAAGAAGGCAGAGCGTCAGCAAGAACTTAAGAGAAAGTTTGAGCAATTGAAATTAGAACGTTTAAATCGTTATCAAGGTGTAAATCTATACGTAAAGAATTTGGACGATAGTATAGATGACGAGCGGTTGCGCAAAGAATTTGCACCATTTGGAACGATTACCTCTGCTAAAGTTATGATGGAAGAAGGACGCAGCAAAGGCTTTGGATTTGTCTGTTTTTCTGCTCCTGAAGAAGCTACGAAAGCTGTAACAGAGATGAACGGTCGCATAATAGTTACTAAACCATTATATGTTGCTCTAGCTCAGCGTAAAGAAGATCGTAAAGCACATCTTGCTTCTCAATACATGCAACGTTTAGCAAACATGCGAATGCAGCAAATGGGTCAAATTTTTCAGCCTGGTGGCGCCGGAAATTATTTCGTTCCCACTATTCCACAGCCGCAGAGATTCTATGGACCTGCACAGATGGCCCAAATTCGTACAACTCCTCGTTGGCCAGCGCAACCTAATCAAGTACGACCCAATGCACAAACTGGAAGTTCAGGTTTCGCTACGATGCAAGGTCCATTTAGGGCTGCACCGCGTGCTCCTACTGCACAACCTGGTGCTATGCGAACTGCTTTGTCTGCTCGACCTATCACAGGTAATGAAGGTTAAATTTTTACGAAATTTATTTTCGAAATTTCAATTGTAAAAACTTCAACTTATTTTATTTGTTCTTTTAGGTCAACAAACGGTTGGTGGTGCAAATATGCAAAATCGTTCCATGGCTGGTCCAGCAGTGGGAGTTACAGCTCAAAGCCGTCCGTCAAATTACAAATACACTTCAAACATGCGTAATCCTCCACAAGCAATGGCAATTCCTGCTCCTACTCCTGTTCAGCAAGCTGTTCATATTCAAGGCCAAGAACCACTAACTGCCTCAATGTTGGCAGCTGCTCCACCGCAAGAGCAGAAACAAATGTTGGGAGAGCGTCTCTTCCCATTGATTCAATGTATGTATCCGCAACTTACTGGAAAGATCACTGGAATGTTGTTGGAGATCGACAACTCAGAGCTCCTGCACATGTTGGAGCATAACGAATCACTGAAAGCCAAGGTTGAAGAGGCCGTAGCTGTATTGCAAGCTCATCAGGCCAAACAGGCTGTGGCTTCTAAAAAAGAATAAACATCTTAATTAAGGTATTATTTTATTCTTCTTTAATCGTTCGTAACAATGTTCAGTTTTTCTTACTCATTCTGCGATTATCCTTGGTTTAATAAAATTTTTTCTGAAGCTTTATGGTGGCTTAAGGATTATTACATGCAAGAATGACAGGAACAAATTGTTATTCAAAACTAATAATTGGTCATGAAAGGGTTTTTCATCAAGTTTTATGATAATAAATTTTCCTTTAAAAGTATCAAATGAGTTCATTCTTTCCCTGATCCTTATTTTGGTTTAAATGTTTTTTTTTTTTTTTTAATTATTATTAAGATATTTGTATTCTTACTTTCATGTAACACATGTAATGAAAGTATAGAAAATAAATTATTCGAAGAGTTTGAACTGCAATTTGGCCTTTATTGATTACATTGATTAGAACTATATGTTAATATTTGTTCCCTTTTCTTTTTGTAATAAACTGGTATAAAGTATCAAATAGTTTAATAACACAATTTAAAAAATGTGCGTTTTTATTAACCTATACTTTGTATGCAAATTATATAAATTTAAAACTATCGGGATAACTTATTTTATAAATCATTCTTTATCAAAAATTGTATAAGTTATGAATAAATAAAATATATAAATATGAACATTTGTTTTGAGCGAAATTATTATCCACGTTATTTTGGCACATATGTTTTAATATTAACAATTAATGATAACATTATCAATATCTGGGATTATGCTTTGATATTAATCAAATAGCAGTAAGTATTTTTTAAATTATATATTGCTAAACTTCAATTATTTTTATAAAAATAACACAAAGTGCGATCAGTAATCTTGTTAATTAAGTGTAATAAGTAAGTAAGAACATAAAAGAGACAGGAACGTATATTTCTATTTGTAAAATTTGTACGAATTATTGAAACATAAATAAAAATAATTAGTAGATTGTAGATTTTTCCGCATTTATAGAAAATTTAACATTTAAAAAATGCACATAATGTACAAAAATATCCAAAGAATAGTATTTATTACACAATATTACAACATTTAGAAAAATTGAAAGAAAATCCGGCGTTGTGTTATGTATTTAACATAATGTGTAATCTTGCTGAAGCTTGGTCTATCGAGTTGGCCATAATTAAAATATCGTACGAATAAGTCGAGGTCGCCTAAAGCCTTGAGAATGGCCCTCTGAAAATCGGATGATGCATTTTTCAACCCAAACGGCATCGTTATACACTCGTATTGTCCATCAGGGTAACAAATGCTGTATATTCCGTAGAATTAGAATGAATAGGGATTTGGTGAAATCCGCTGGTCATGTCCAGGCTAATAAAGTTTTTTTTTTTTATTATTTTATTTTGTTTTTTACAATTTGTCCTGAAGAACATTTGGTAAAGTGTTATATCTCATTGGTAAATAAAAAAATAAAATAAAATAAATATAGCATGTGGGTGGCTACTCCCAGCGGGGTGCCAGCTTCGTTTTTTCTAAGTTATATCTCTTATGAGGTCTATTGGGTGTTTCCTTTTTCCGAAAAGTATGAACGACGAATTCGCGTTGTTTTACTCATTGTTGTTTTAGGAAATACAATGTTGCTAATTGTTGATCCATAAAAAGTTCCAAATTTCTTCAATTAAATATCCAAATTTAGCAATAGACATAGTACAAGAGTTAACAACCACCAAAACCCTCTAATTACTCAAGTTGTTTTAGGAAATACAATGTTGCTAATTGTTGATCCATAAAAAGTTCCAAATTCTTCAATTAAATATCCAAATTTAGCAATAGACATAGCACAAGTGTTAACAACCACCAAAACCCTCTAATTACTCAAGTTGTTTTAGGAAATACAATGTTGCTAATTGCTGATTCATAAAAAGTTCCAAATTTCTTCAATTAAATATCCAAATTTAGCAATAGACATAGCACAAGTGTTAACAACCACCAAAACCGTCTAATTACTTAACTACTCGACACGTC
This sequence comes from Bombus pascuorum, assembly GCF_905332965.1. Taxonomy (NCBI): domain Eukaryota; kingdom Metazoa; phylum Arthropoda; class Insecta; order Hymenoptera; family Apidae; genus Bombus; species Bombus pascuorum. Next base: position 14,324,551 of record NC_083494.1, on the reverse strand, counting down.
GGAACAGTTCCGTATGCTAAAAAGACATTGCACCTTAGACCTAAGCACTAGATTCAAGTAGAATCAAACATACTATAAACATTTATTAATCATGTCATAGTACCACGCCAAATAAATTTACTTAAAATTCTCTACGAGAATTGATTGTAAATTAAACGCAAATAAAAAAAAGAAAAAGAAAAGAAATTTCTTCAATTTAATTACGTAGCTAACTTCTTCAAGTTATTATTATTATTATTATTTGCTTTCATAGAGATAGAATCGAAATTCTTCAACAATATAAATAGCCTTGCAACTATTGGCTTTTACGACGTACTACAAAGAACAGATAGCAGAGAAAGTATCTTTTCCTCTATTTCAGGTCAGCACTACTAAAAATAAAGAACATCTGTTTTACTTCAAGATTAGCTTGTTTTTAAAGAAATCCGTTAAGTACTCGGTAAAGCATAGTCATTTCGTAAACCTTATATACAATAAGCGTATTATGAACGCATCCTGACATCTGATTTGTATCTGTTTGAAAAGGTTCGAAATTTCTAACACGCTAGCAAAGGAGGGGGCATAATTTACGACATTCTTAAGTGACTTTACTATCTCTTCCTAGAACCAGAGATAAGGGAACTGAGATAATCCCTGCGAGCGTTCGAAGCTTCGCATTTTCAGACGTCACAATTGTAAGACGTCGGGACCCGTTGACCTACGCACTAAGCGGGTGAAGACTTAATTTATGGTATCGTTAAGTGGTGACGCTTTCTCTATCTACAGAGTGATGAAGGCCAGGCGGTCATCCCAGGTGTTCGAAGTTCACATTTTCTTACATTCTCAGATAGAAAATGATAATTTATAGTTATTATCAGTTAAAAATATTAATTGCGATGCTAAAGAAAAATGGGATGAAATTCCAGGTAGATGCCAGCTTATACGTAAAAGTATCAAAGAAATATATATGGTGTACATAATATCTCGTGAAAGTTTAATTCTTTAAAATATTCTTTTCATAGTATTACGTTTCTGTATATGAGAATTAAGTTATTATTAAAAGATTACTTAAAATTGTTTCAAGATGAAGAAAACTTACCATGTTTTATTATGATAATGAGTAACAGCGATTAGATTTAATTTAAAAGTATGATTAGTTAGTTGAGTTAGAGGAGTTTCGATTTTTTTTATATTGAGTAAATATAATATGTAAGAATTCCTAATAAGCTTAAATATTATTATAATTAGTTTCAAATGCATGGTATATTTATAGAACAATTAAATTTGCTTAAAACTACGTTTGAACGTTATTGAAATTTCTTAAAATAATTACTTAATATTATGCATTATCATTAATGTTATATGATTATTATTAATAATTTATCGTTTGCAACATATAAATTTTAGTAACAATTAGAAGCATATAATAGAAAATTATGACTTCTTAAATATACCGCTACTTAAACCTGGCCGATGATTGGTTCATTACCTAGAAATGGAGGGGACAGAGGAAAAGTCTGATTGGATGAACGAAGCATTTCGTGTTCGACTTCAACAAATAATATGCTGGATAGTTCTCTGCGGAGATGTAATAGAGTTTGGAAATGGGTTTTCACGAATAGCAAAGAGAAGGCAATGTTCGAGATAGAATCAGTCGAGCTATCGTCAAATTATGATATATTTACGTAAGAAGTGATAAAGTTTAGTGGAGTTACAAGAGAAGTTTATAATATATTATATATGTGCGACATTTGAAGAGAAATAAGGTACCTTTGATTTTTATGCATGTATAACGGTGGCCTAATTTTTTTTCTTAAAGTATTCTCCCAGTGTTCAGATAATTTTGAAATTTCAATAAATTAAAGATTGTTATATACTATTAATTTATACTTTGATTAATATGAGAACGATAATACCTATCGAAAATATGTGAATTGCCTATAATTTGATATGCAGCTGTTGCCACTGCTTTTTTACATTCGATTTTGTGTACTCGTTACATGTCATCAGGAATTATGATTGGTTTATCTTTTCATATGACGTCAAAGTAACGACGTATTTAGTTTTGCAAAATAAGTGTATATAATATTTATATCGTTTGTCAAATTTATTCCAATTAGTAAGCGTATAGTTAGATAATATTACTATGGTACAATTACGTAGTTTAAACTATTACATTAGCTCTTGTACTGTGACTTCGATGTATATGTATAGGGAGTGTACATGATTTTAATTAAAAATGATATTAAAACTAAATGTTGTATATATCAATATATGTATAAAATTTCGCAGTAAAATTTTATGAAGTATGTGAATTAATTTTGTCATGAGAATTTTATGGTAGAATGTAAATTTTTGGAAGCGAAAATGTTTTTTTTTTATAATGTGTCAAATGTATTACATCGTATTTCAAATAATTAGTAAGTATCTATCCTTTGTTAACAACAATATGTATTTGATAATTTTGCGTGTTTCACCAATTTTTACACTACCGAACTGATCGCCATTTGCCGGCATTGTCCGAGATCTCAATTATAAGTCAGAAATACTAATTGTATATTTCCAATCCTTTGTTTCATTCTCGCATCAGTGTACGATATAATTTTAAAATATATAACAGAAGTAAGTTGTTAAAAAGAAACTACATAATATTTATTGTATTTTATCTCGTTTAACATTTCCCAAGATGCAATTCTCATAACTTGATTGTAATACTTTTTGTCAAACCATAACATTTTTCGTCAAGCACATGTAAGATATTGAAGAATAATAAAATAATCGAACATAAAAATTGTTTGAAAAGTATTTTATACAATTACTATTTGTATTTATATTATAAAAAATATTTATATTATTACAATAAGATTTATATTTTACAAATATCTATAAATGTTTTTTTGTATGATTTTATTTTAAAGTGGTTAATAAATAAACAATATTTACATTATATTATAAATAAAAATTAACCCATTAATGTTGTTCTAGTAAATTAATATTTTTTTTATAAGTACTAAGCATTTAATTAGTAATTATATTATTTAAACATTGTTATTCAGAATGTACTTTGTTAAAAATTATGTATCAAGTCATTTATCTGATGTTTAAATGTTTTCAGAATTTTACTTTGTAAATATAATTTATATACACATTTATTAACATTTTTAAATATACAAAAAAGCAATAATGGAAAGAGAAGAAGTAATAAAAAATGTACGTGCATGTCTCATATCTTCAAAAGGTGGAGTCAAGATGGACGATCTAAATAGTAAGTTGTTTCTTTTAAGAAGCTTTTTTCATCGCTATTTAATCTTATTATAATTTACTTAAATTTTCATAATATTCATTTGGAATGTTTATATTGTTATAAACCATACATATATTAACTAAAGTAAATAGAAATTAACAATTTTACAGTGTATGTTTATAATGCAGTTATAAAAAATATTTATATTAACACTTTTTGCAGAAGATTATAGATTGCTCATTGATGAAAATATACCATTTCGAAAATTGGGGTATCAATCTTTGGTTGCCTTTTTACGTACTGTCCCTAGTGTTAAAATTACTGAGAAAGGAAAAGATTGTTTTGTGGAGGCTATACCTACTGGAGAATCTGCACATATTACGAAGTTAATTGCTCGACAAAAAACAGCAGCTAAAAAATATAATAAAATGGTAAGTCTGTTATTGATCTATACTGTTCTATATCATTTTATTGTATATTACATTATCTTTAATGTTGTATTGCTCTAGGTGAATACCAAAAGACCAACACCATTTCGTAAGCCTATGATGACAAGAAATTTTGGCAATATAAGAAGTTTTAATAATAATCTATATTCACAAATGAGTGGAAAGTAAGTGTAAAATACAAGATACTTACATCATCTATGTTTCATCTCTTTATGTCCTAAATATTAAATAACATATAAGAAATAACTAGAATAGATAAAAATATCTTTCACAAATAACTAATTCTTTTTTATATTTTTGAAACGTTGTTAGTATATAAATTTTAAGAGATATTCAAAACTGTATATGGAGTATATTGTGTGTGTGTGTGTGTGTGTGCACGCGCACGCGAGTGTATATGTGTATGTGTATGTACGTACACACATTTGAACATTTGTTATTTTAGACAAAATATGTATCTTCCTGCAATGTCAACCAAAATTACTATTCATCAAAATAATGAGAAACCCAGATATATACAATCTAACTGTGGTGTACCACCGAGTTCTCCTAGTAAAGTAAGTAATGTGTACCTGATGAGATTACATATTTTGGTACTGAAGGAGAGAAATTTATTTTAATTTTTAGAGACTGAAAGATAGACAAGTGAATTCTGTTTTATCAACAAACCAAAGTATTAATAAGTCTAAAGATGAGACACAAATAAAGAACAATTTAAGGACAGTAACATCTGTGATAAGTCAACATTCAAAGAATGCTAATATCAACGTGGAAATGCTTCCTAAAAAAATTTCAAGTCCAAACGACAGACTTAAAATAAATCCTCCTATTCCTTCATTGATGGATATACGCACCAACATTTCAACACTGCCTCAATCACCTGAAGTGTTGTCACCTTTCTCACCTGGGCAAGTTTTAGCAGATAGTAAAATGAAAATTCAGCAATCAATAAAATTACCTGTAAGTATTTATTACTTACTAAATTATACAATTTATGATTAATAAGTTATATTTATAGACAGCATTAGCTAATACTAGAAAAATTGTGCCAAAATTACAACCTACTGATCCGAGAGAAGAATTGAAACGAAGAGCTAGTGTACTAAATCTTCCAGAACCTATGTATCAAATCTGTCCTACAACAATTAAAAATACTAAAGAACCAGCTGTGTTTGCACAAGTTAAGGTTTGTGAAATTGTTTTGATATTTTTCTGATAGAAATTATTCACATATTGAAGTATAAATTAACGACGATAAGAAATAAATAGTAATTTATAATAGATATAAAACATCAAAAATATATTTCTAGATTGGTCCTCACGGATATTCAAGTTATCCGGAACAAGCACATACTGAGGACGAGGCACAAAAACTTGCGGCGAAATTTGCCTTGGTTGATCTAACTGAAAAATATGGTTCATCTTCCTGTTTTAATGAAACTAAAGACAAAAGCATAATAAAAGAACGAGTTTTGTCCATAATAGATGCTCATCCAAATGGTATCTTTATGCATCAGATACCCATGTATTATAAACAACAGTACGAGGAAATTTTACCTGGAAACTGGGAGAAAGTTATCGAGACGAGCTCAGAAATTGTTTTAGAAAAGGGTGTAGATAATTCGGTAATTCTACGTCGGTTTACCTCGTCGGATTTACGTGAAAAGGTAAAATAATGTGTTTTGTAAACTATAAGCTGTTCTATGTACGTATATGAAAGAAATACAATTATTATTTAATATATATATTTTTAGATACGAAATACAGCATCATTAAAGACAGATAAAATACAACTGCATCCAATTGGTCCTGTTGCACCTGGACAATTGCAATTACCGGAAGAAGAATTTTGGATTGTGTCTGTTACATATGTTATAAGTACTGTTGAAATATGGGCTAGAATTGTAGGAGATGCATATAGTGTGAGTTAAGAAGAGTTTCTTTTTATATATAATCTTTTTTTATAATTATTATTTATATTTACTTACATGATCTTTATGTAGGATGAATTTGACATTATGACCACCGAAATGAGTAAACATTACAGTAATATCCAACAATCTCTGAAAGCACCACTTATTGAAATTGGAAATTATTATGTTGTGTTTGAAGATGAATCATGGCACAGAGTTCGTTGTGTAGATTTTAATATCGCAACTGGAATGGTTACGGTTTCATTTATCGATCATGGTGATGAGGATATTTATCATTATAGTAGATTACAAATGTTGGATAAAAAGTTTTGTGTGCTTCCTGCTCAGGTATGATATTGATGAATCACTGATGAATCTCTCTAACGCAACAATATAATGCCATTTTTACTAAGATACAAACTTTATAATATTATCAAAAATATTTGTAAACAATTGTATTAAATTATATATAGGCATTAAGGCTGTGTCTTTATGGTTTGGAAGATTTCAATGACTGTGATAGCACTGTGATAGCAATTGAAAAATGTTTGCTTGACCGTGCTTTATATGTTGAAGTACGAAATCGCAAGAAAGATCAGAATGATCCCTCTGCAACAGTTGTGTTTTATGATACGCATGGACCAGATGACATTAATTTGAATTTAGAACTGTTTAAACAAATCTCACAAAACGTATTAGTTGCTCCTAAATTAGACGTGGTAAGTACTTGTTTGTATTCCAGAAGATGTTCTTGAATTTTCGACAAAAAATAATGTTTTTTTTATTATTTATAGGAGGGACAAGTATCAGAAGTATTTATTTCTCATGTAGAACAAAATGGTGATGTTTATGTACAAGTGCAGTCTGAAAGTATGAAACTTTTGGTTAATTTATTAAATCGATTAATATGTACTGGACTAAACACAGAAGATCTAGAGAGTTGCATAGTAACCACAGTTGATTCTAGTAAAACATACTTTGTGTCAGTAAATAATAATTGGTACAGGGGGAAAATCGTAAGTGACAGCTTTTACAATCAATTAAGAGCATTTTTAATTGATTTTGGTAAGACTGTCACTATAACAAAAAGCAATCTTCTTTCTTTAGAAACATTGTCTCAAGTTTTAGCAAATTATCCTCCTCAGGTAAGATTTTAATTTGGATATTTGATAAAAATTTAAAAATCTAATATATTCGAACAAATTTTAACGATACATTCATAATAATAGGCACTGAAGGTACATCTTCATAACATTGATAAATCAATGTTCAATGAAAAGATGGTTGTGAAACTTGCAGAACTTGCACCAAAAGGTGAACCACTTATTGTAAAAGTTGTATCATCTATAAAGGGGACACCAGTTGTGGAATTATTTAAAAGAATTCAACCAAGTAATATGCTTGTTTCTGTCAATAACACCTTGGCTCTTGAAGAGGAAATTGCCAAGTATAGTATATAAAAGTATTGATAAATGTTACTACGAATAAGAAAATAATAAGCAATTGCTATTTTTATTATATTTGCAGAACACATGGGGATGGTAACAATAATATAAAACCAAGGAAACGCATCGAACGTATGAATTCTAAATTCGCAGGAAGTGAAGATGATGACATTGTAAAGTCTTTAAAACCGCCAAAAATTTCAGGCATTGGCGAATATTTTGATGTTCATGTAACAATGGCTGCCCATCCCGGAAATTTTACTGTTCAACCATTTGACGATAAACGTTCATTAGAGGTAAATGTAATTTTTTATGTATTTTGTTATGTATAAAATATGTATTACAATTATATATATATATATATATATATACATATATATATATATATATATATATATATATATATATACAGGGTGCGCCGTTAGAATCCGGACAAAAGAAGTTTTGTGCAGAAAGTTGTTTATTTAAGTCAATACACAAAAACACATGAAAATGTTGTTATATCTCATTTAAAGGGTCCTTGCTGAGAACTTTTATTCTATGTAACCACCCTCTGCCTCTATGACCTGCTCTATTCTTGCTCTAAAGCGCGAGCACGCTGACTTCAACTGGTCGCGTTTAATTGTCGCGAATTCTGACTCGATAGCAGCTCGTAGGGAGTTGACGTTGGGGTGCCTGCATTTATTAGTTTGTCTCTCGATAACGCCCCACACGTAATAGTCCAATGGGTTTAGGTCGGGACTGTTAGGAGGCCAGAAATCTTTCGACCAAAACATGTCCACATTGTCAGAGAGCCAATTTTGAACAAGATGACTTGTGTGAGCAGGTGCGCCATCTTGTTGAAATAAATACGGCCTTCCAGAAGCCGTAATTTCCATCCACGGCTTTATTACTGTCTTCAGGACCTCCAAATAAACCTCCTTTGTGATTCTTTCGCCTTTTTGGAAGAAGTGCGGAGGCATGACGTCGCCCTCACTTGAGACAACGCTCAAAACGTGAACACTTGCTGGAAATTTGGTTTTGCCCACAACAGGAACATCTTCGAGATTGTGGGCCAGCCAACGGTCGTTCCTCTGATTCACTTTGGCATCCACAGTAAAAATTTTCTCATCGGAAAAAAACATAATGCGGCCAGCAGCTTCGTGTTTTAACGAACACAGAATCAAATGACAACGGGCAAATCTTTTAAGCTTGGCGGCCTCGGAGAGCATCTGACGGACTTTGAGAACGTAGGAGGCATATCTAAGATCCTCTTGAGCTATTCGACGGACAATCGTTTCACTCACCCCCAAGACGGAGGCTAATTTTCGGAGAGAAGTTCCCGGATCTTCCAAAATCATGTCTTGGGCCCTTTGAATAATTTCTGGCGTCCTTGTTGATTTTTCCCTAACCTGAACTTTTCTCGCCGGAGAAGGAGAACCCTTCTCGAACCACTCTGAGGCTGCGTATCTCTTAGCAATGTCGTATACCGTCGATCTTGGGTAGCTAAAGAATTTTATAATTTCGACCGGCGTTCTCCCGGCGCGAAGACTTTCTATAATCGCCGCTCTTCTATCGTATTCCGGGTTTTGCTTAACGAGTTCTGTCATTTTGAGGTTATAGAAGACTTATTGACATATTTAACTAACTTCAGAGTCAATCAGCACAAACATCTGAATTCTAATATGGTGGGAACTACAAATTGAATTCTGTCCGAATTCTAACGGCGCACCCTGTATATATATATATATATATATATAATTACACTGTATCATTTTATAATTGTATTTATAACTATATAATTATATTATATAAAAAATATATATTTCATATAAATTAAATGTATATATTTTTATAATTTTAGTTAATGATGATTCAATTACAAGAAGCTTGTAAAGTATACAAAGGTCCAACTCCAACTCCAGAATCAGTAAAAGAAGGCAAACTTTATGCAGCTCAACACATTGACAGTCACTGGTATAGGTATAAATAAAAAGTGATTTATAAATACATATTTTAAGTCTGAACTTTACATTATGGAGTTATTGATATTAATTAATAATTTCTATTTATTCTAAATTACTTTTAAGGGTATGCATTTCAAGTATCATTAAAGAAAATATGGTTAGCGTTTACTTCTGCGATTTCGGAGATGTATCAGTACTACCATTAAATAAATTACAACCTTTGAAAAGTGAATTCTTAGAACTACCGTATCAAGCTATTAAAGCAAGACTTGCTGGTATGTAATTGTTTTATCTTTCAGTTTTAATTTATTTTCAAGATGCAGAGTTTTACTTCGTAAATTTTGTTACTAATTTAAACAGGCATACGACCGATTAACGTTGACTGGTCTGTTGAAGATAGTTTAAGGTTTCAAGAATTAGTCGTGGATAAAAATTTTGTATCAATAGTTTACGAATCTAAGTCTGATGGATTTTCCCCGGCCGATACTATATTGGGTTTAAAATTGATAGATGTTAATACAGCTGAAGATATTTACATCGATCAACTTTTAATTGAGGAAGGTCGAGCTACATTAAATGATTAAAGCGACATATACTTGGACACAGTTGATGCAAAATAGGAGTATCATAGTGAACACTAATGGTTAAATTAGTTTTGACAACTTCGGCATGGAATACATATATATTTGTTTCCTATGTAAATGCTAAGTGATATCTTTGTACAGTTTTACTGTTTTATGCTCGAGAACTTAGTTGTTTGTATATAAAAATAATATTTCTATTTAATAGTATATGCAAAACCCATAGCATCGTTAACTGTTCCGGACAGAAGTAGTGAAGATATAATGGAAACTATATGAATGTATGTCTGTACACATACATCAAACGTGTATATACGTAACGCGTGTATGTGTACATTATACATTTACATATATTATCTATGTCTATACCTATAATTATGTCTGAAAGATTATAGCTTTTTATTTTTCAAGAAAATAATTTATTGAACTAACTTTTAAACATTATATATGCATATTCTTATAGAGTATTTTATATATTTTTGTTATAATATTCTATGTTTTTAAGATTCTTTATTTTTTCAAACTTCTTAAATTTAATTTTTGTTTTATATTAACAGATTTGGCTGTGTCGTATAAAAGACAACAAAACTGTGACAAAAATGTTTTGACAAAAATTAAAAGCATTCCATTTTTTTAACTTCCAATACATTGGTTATTCTTCATTTTTTTTTAATTATTTGTGTTAGGGTATTAAGCACCCTAGGGTAACATGCTATCTTCAAGTGATTGCAAGCTATTGTTTGTGTTTTGTATGTGATAAATACTTTGTTGTTTACTTTTTTTCTATTATAATGCTTTCAATTTTGTTATTGACTTGTCAATTTAAATTGTTAACATAATCTAACTATATATAATTTAGGAATATTATAATATGTCCTATATGTTTTAATTGTTTTTGGTTAACAGAAGAAAGATAAATTTATATTTTGTAGTGTATACTACAAATTTATTTTGTCTTAGATAATTATTTCTTTACTTCAGTATTCAATTAGATTAAATATATATGCGATATATTAGTAAAACATGATATATATTTATGCATATATATATACAAATATATATCTGCAAATATTGCTTTATGAAGAATATTTTTGTTTTGTTAATGTAGTAAGATACGATATTATAACTTAATGTTACGTTGCGGTAAAATATTATTTTTGATAATAATAACTTGATGAAAGGTGCCAATAAATACTAACGTTTCCATAAATGTAAGGATTCTTATTTCAAAAACCTCCTTTGTTAATATCAACATAGTATGATATATTAATAATAAATATATTTCAATATGTGTTTTATTTGATGAATATTTAATACAAATACATATATTTAATAATTACAGAACGTATAAATGGATAAAATGTCTTATTTGTTCTTACATGTGTTGTTACGTTTAGCTTCTATTGATTGGTATGAATAACGCGTACTTGTATAATGAATCGCGTGTGTTAGAAAGCGCACGCGTTATGCCAATAATCATCGATCATTACGCTTATCACGCGTCCATGATTTACGAAAATCAACTTTTGTAATCCCTGCGTGACGTAATATGAGTTGTATTTATTTCATATAAATATATAGATATTTTATATATTATTTATATCATATTTTTTGTCAACCGTAAAATATTCAATCAATAAATTAATTTTTAAAAATTAGTATTAGTTAATAACTAGTATTAGTAATTTTTAATAATTAGCATTAAATTTGTATCTATTTAAATTATAATTATAATTTATAATTATAAATTATAATTTATTATGATTATAATTTAAATGACAGTAAGCTATAACTATTTTTATAATGCTAACCTTAGTTAATCGATGAGATTCATCAATTAAAAATTACTTTATAGTTCAATATATATTTATAGTTCAACATCTGATGAATTTAATGGATGCATATCTAAATTTATTCTAATTGCAGTGTTAGCTTCTATTAGATTCTCAACAAATTTACTTCTTAAAATTTCTCCGATTTACGATATATTTTGTCTTTTTGAAATTGGATCCCGTTCTAAAAATTGCACCAATTCTTTTTCTAACTTTGTCAGTTATTAATATATCGATAACATTTAATAATTGTATTGGATCAATTAATAGAAATTACTTGATAAGTTATATACAATCTCTATATACATATAAATATCTTATTCTTAATAAAATTGTTACAATTTCAAACATAATACATAATGTATCACGAATATACATACGAAATAAATCACATATCTTGGAAAAAATACAAAATATATGCATAATATATAAAATAAATATAAAGGTTAACACTTTTTAATTTGGTTCCGTTTTATTATCAATCTGACATGTAACATACATAACAAATAGCGTTAATTGTAAGTCGATAGAACATAAGTTAGTTAAGTGATTGAGTTATATATTTCGACACGAATGTAATATAAATATTATGCTGGGAGATATGTCTCATCCCGATAATAATAAATAATAACAGTAAGTTACCAATTCTCTATAATAATATATATATTAGCATAAATACTGTATATCGTTTCTATAACACCCCTTCTTTTTTCGTTGCATATTAGAGGGGATGAAGTAAGGTATCTGACGTCAAGAGAGCCATCGCGCGGTGACAAGCTCACGTTACACTCACTCGTTTGAAGATCAGGTACCGACTCGGTGACCGATTTCGCTCGTGGAAGCGCGAGTTTTATCGTTGGCGGATGCCCCCTCGCGATTTTCGACACTCGTCACCAGTTTCGTTCGCGGACGGCAGCCTTGATGCTGGAACGAAGCAATCGTACGGAATTCCTTGCTTGTTCTTCTCAATTGGACTAGACTGGAGCCGACAGGTAGCGTAAAAACAAAACTCGAACATTTCGCTCATTGGAATTATATCACTTTTTTTTACCATTTCAGCGTTCTCTCTTCTTAATCGTTTTTTTTTTAAATTACTAACCTCGTCGGTATACGTGAATTCTTTACTCAAGTACCATAGCATTAAATCGCGAATTTCCTTCGACTCGACGAATTCTCAAGTATATTATTATTTGTTATTATTATTCATAATTCTTGACTTTTGGTTTAAGATGGCTTCCGGTTTACGTTCCCTCTTATTTTCCTTATCTCTTAAATATATTTCGTAAATCTTGAATTCTTGAGTATACACGTATACTAATAATAAACAGATTATTGAGTATATTATTTAAAAATGCGTTTCAGTAATTCTAGGATGCCTGTTCATTGATATTTAGGTATAAAAATAAGCTCGATCGCGTTCCGATGTTATGGTGGAGCATTTTTCACGGAAACCGAGGGGGACTTGCTATAATACGGTATTTTTATACGTACATTACCGTGCATAAGTATTTGGACACTACCAAATTATCGCAGATATGTAAAGTATGCTTGAAACGTTACTCTGATCTAATTTTCACTTTTGATTCTATCTCAATAAAAATAAAACAGCAATAATCGAAGGCGAATGAAAATTAGTTCTACAGGGCAGTTCTACCTCAGCTAAGTGATTTTAAACGTGTCTTTTCAACGTTGTTTCTTGCCACGCTTTATATAAAAGTTATTTACAAATAAGCAATGCTAGTTCTGATAAAACAATGATAAATAATAAATCTATTATATAGATTTTATGAAGTGTCAACTATTCATTGCAGATAAATACGAACCTTGAGTAACGTAGCTATATTCTTTGTTCCAGTTTAAATTTAGCAGACCATTTGATCGCAGTTATTGCAAGAAGCGTAGAGTTAACAGTAAGGGAACATTCTGCTATTATAACGTTGAAAATATAATAAAAATATCGACTCTTTGATCGGATTGCATCAGCTGTCCAGATATTTATATATGGTAGTGTATACTTATGATAACATTATTTTTGACAAACTTTATCGTACTAAACGATTATTCGATTTACGAATTAGAACGATAACATGCTTTAAGACACAACGAGATAGAAGGGAGAACAGTTGACTCTGTTACACACTGTACACGATACTCAATTAGGATAAAGAATACACGCAATGAGAATAAAACTGAACTGGTAGGAAAACGAAAAATTTTGATCGCGCATTCGCGGCGGAGAGTACCTTCTGTTTCCGGCTACGTCTTCCGGAAACCCGTCGGCGCGGTCGTGCTGGGTAATTTGAACGAGGTTTAATACCAAAAAGAAAAAAAATGTACCGGTGCTCTGCTCGGTAAAGAAAAATCGACGAGCAAAGCAAAGATAACGTCTCCACAATAAGTGTTCGCGATTCGATAAGATTGTTCTCCTTGGTCTCTGGTAAAAAAAAAGTTCTTTGAACCAACGCCGGGCGGGACATTAGAGAAATTGGCTTCCTTTCTTAACAAGTTCTGGTTTAAGGTGTGTGAAAATGCCGGATACTAAGGCAATTGCACAGCTGACAATCACAACGTGAGCGGTTGTTCGTTTCGCGGATCATCCGGGGGATAATGATTACAGAACAGACCTGGAGCATGATGCTGGACAGTGATGTCGCGGGCATCAATGAGTAAGTATTCACCCATGCCAATTTCCATTTTGTTTCTCTTACACGCGACAAAGAAAAGAAAAAAAAAGAAAAAAGAAACGAAACTAGAATGAAAAGAAAATATGTACCGTGCAAGAAAGACTTTCAATTGTTTCTTTGTTTAATGCGACACATCATTAACACAATAACACTGTTCGGTAAGTTCCACATTTTGCAGGTGTATCGGCGAGATTTTTTGTGTCTTTTTTCCAATAGTGTAACACACCTTTCGACGTGCTTACACATGCACACACTTGATACTATTTTTCACGAGGACACGATGTTCCTTATTCTTCCTTTTTTTTGTTTTGATCGCCTGTATGCGGTGGTTTTAATGATGAATCATGATGTACGTGCAAGAATTCACGTGTCTGGATTGATAGTGCTGCGTATTTAAAAATATGTGTGCACTTATTATGATGTATCGTCCATACGTGCTTTGAGGAAACACTATTCTTCGGGTCGTGAGACACGTTTTACGACATATGAATGTTAGTACTAAATATTGTTTTGTATAACGTCCTTCTATGCGAAGATCGTTTCGGAGAACATTTTCTGTTTCCACGTATGAAAGAAAAATGATGGAATCAGTTTGTATTTTGTTCTTATACGTATTTTTTTCTTAACTTTATAATTTATGTTTTACACTTGCGACTTATAATTTCAGGTCATTTATAGTTCTATTGAAATTTTGAGAATTTGATAATTATCAGAATAGTTCCATAAAGAAGATTTATTTTTTATTTATAGGGAAAATTTATTCTTTCATCTTTTGCTATTATTTAATTTGCCCTAAAGCTACCTTCGACTTACTAATATTAAAACAGTAATTTCTAATTTTTTATTCTTTACTTAATTAATGCCTCCTATTACTTTTTTAATTATTTATTTATTGTGCTTTGTTTTCTTATTAGTTCTGAACTCGAACATGCATGCACGAGATTCCATTATTTATAAGACACGAAGGATATCTATGTGTGTGAAGGATTAAATTGCACTTTGGATGAATATACATAATTCAAAGCCAGCAACTTTTTGTTATGTACAGAATATTACAATGAAGAAATGTGAAATTATTTTGGACGAAGCTCATTTCGAAGAGAGAGGTTTAATTCAGATATTAAAAATGTAGTCTGTATTTATGGAATTATTTTTTTTCATTACCTATCGGTAATATTTTTCAATCAATAACAATAAACTGATTTTTCATTTTGTGAAGGTCCTTTCATAAAATATTGATTTTTAGAAACAAATTGTTTACATATAAAACAACAAGTATTAATACAAAAAGACAATTGATGTATTATATAATGTAAAAATATTGAACATAACATTAATGATCATGTAAAAATATTTGTTAACAACAAAAGTTGTTTACCTACTTATCGTGACCTGCATAAATGTTTTGCAACTACTTTGTTTATACACGGCTCAATATAATTAGGAGATCGTGTACACTTTGTAAAGTATTCAATTTTTTTCATAGCTACGTAAAATATAAATTCGTATACTTGTATATTTATTTTATAGCAATTTGTAAAATTTTCGAGATACGCAAATAGTATTTTTGTATTATATCTGTAGATGTTTCTCATTAATTTTTACATTGATTATTATTTACTATATTAAATCCTACATACTTTAACGACGAATTTGATAAATCTTTACCTAAAGTAGATGGAAATTCTTTATGTAAGAAATTTAATAATTTAAAATATAATATTTCATTTATTTTTAACATTTTATCTATTTTCCAAACTTATTTGGAAAAGAGCGGCTTTTAAGAATACGATCTTCTAATTACTTTGTGCAATGTACAAAAATGTATACATACGCAATGTGCATTTGGTATGTATTCGTGTGTCAATTTCCTAGATGTCCTAGATGTTCTCGCAAGTATTGCTCGTCTGAGAAAATTAATTTTAGATACTTTTTGACGTCGATAGGTTGAGTATTTCCCCGAGGAAACAATTATGGATCAAGGCTGTGAAGAAACTAACTTCCGAGAGGCTGGGGAGGGAAGGATTGGCGGCCTGGGAGGACCGGAAATCCAACAACGATCCGGAAGTTCCAGACATCAATGAAACAACCGATCCAACCGAGGATGCGGACATTTCTACCGACCCGGACGTGGCTCTTGCTGATCAGCCTGTTGATGCAGAATCTCAAGCGCAGCGAGGTTCGATTATATTTAATATTAATATAATTAATATAATCGAAGGGCTCGTAACGACATCAGCTAATGGTGCATTCTAGTTACCAGAAGCTACACTCGCAATATTATGAAATCGATATTATAATATACGATCTACGGTTTCGCGTAACACATGCGACATGTTCATAAAAAGTTTCTACGAGTGTTCGAATACTTTCGTGAATCACTGTATGTTTTGATTCAACTTCGTCATTTAATTAGATATAATTCTTTTATGATACATTTACAAATGCACTCATAGAAACCATATAATGTGATGAGCGTTTTGTTTAAAACGGTTGAAACGGTTTTTTTATCTCCTGGGAAAAGACAAACATGGACAAAGGAGATATTTCTTAATTTTATTACAAATTTCTCTCGTGTCTTGATCGTCCGGCGAATTTTTTAACATGCCACTGTTATTCACACACATGTTATTAATTTATTCCGTGCAATACAGCCTTCAGCTATAAATACGAGTGGATATTTCCAGATGTTTTCAAGAAAGGCGTACTCTATAAGGGAATATTTTGTCCATCGCTTTCGAACAGCTTCCACAGCAAGCAGCTCGAGACGTCCTATCTTCATTACTCGAATCGTCAAAGGCAGAAATCATTGATCATGCTGAATATCGTCGATCTTAGCTTAAAGGTAAACTGATCCCTAAAGAACGAATAGCTCGAATCCTACGAAGTATATTCTGTATTTTGTTTTTTAATTTCTGTCCCATACTATGCACCGGGAATACCAGATTATTCTTATGGCGATATGGCTGTGGGAAAGAGACGAGAACAGCGGCGGCCTGATCGAGTCGTTGTCTTGGGCGATCTGCTGTATGATAGCGAACTTGGTGGTTTGCGTTCTCGGCTGGTGGCGGTGTTTCTCCAATAATTATTTATACTGGGCTTCCATATTCACTTGGTTACTGATCAATTCTCAAGGTGATGATACGTACAAACGTCATGTATAATTTATATCTTTATCTTTTCTCTTTTCTTCCTTTTCTTTCTGTTCCTGAATAGACACATTCTTTTCATAGTTGGATATAATAGTCGACGTACGTATAGTGCTTCACATTGCAATGTTCTAATATACATATACACATATAAATATACGTACGTGCTCTCTTGGGAAGATTGTATCTTCGTTTACCGAATAGAGTTTTGCTCCACTGGCTCGTGCGTTGGCGGTCCAGCGAATTGCTTGAATGTTCAGCGAACCGTAGAGAGAGAGAAAGAGAGAGACGGTAGAGCAAACTTATACCTAGGCATGGGTTACTATTGATCGGCGATCCTTTGCGGCTATTTAAGATTAACGAAACGATCGTTATGTTTCCATAAACGGGTCTACAATCGAGAGTGTCTTTATGTTATCTGCACACCCCCTGTCAATTGCAGGTTTTATAGGAGCTGGTCTAGATTTCTCTAGTCAACAACGTCTTATGTGGTACATTTTGTTTGTCGTGTATGCGCCGTATGCCATGCTGCCGTTACCTTTGAGATGGTGTGTCCTTGCCGGTTACGGGACAGCTTTAACTCACATGGTGATGGCGGGAATAACTTTATTACGAGATCCCACATATGTAAGAATCCTTGGTCTACATTTTAGTTTCTACAAGTTAACGCCTCCTACCCATTTCACTTATATAATACTCTTCCATCAACTTTTTCTTTCTTAGCGCAATCCCAAGTACGCTTCGCAGCTTTCTTTTCGTTAAAGTACGTTTAATTTTGCAATTGCAGCTGCATGATGTCACGTGCATAGTTCGAATGCTAACAACCAACGTCCTTCTTTATCTTGCAATGAATCTAGCTGGCATGTACACTAAGTATTTGACAGACAGAGGACAGAGACAGGCTTTCCTGGAAACGCATAGATCCATGGAAACTCGGCAACGAACTCAAAACGAGAATAATCGACAAGAGAAGTTGCTCCTTTCCGGTGAGACATGCTTTAAATTCGTTAATCAAATCCACGAATGATTCCTAGCGCTGTGGTTTATTTTACAGTCGACTTAGTTTACAGCTTTGTTCAGAATATAATTTAATATTTCGTTCAACAGTTTGGCAAGATTTATTGCAGTTCAAAATGCAATATACGTATCATCCTTTCAGCAATTTTATAATGCGAATTAATCTATTCGTTTACAGGAGTATTACCGAATTAAATAGAATTAGATTGATTCAATTAAATAGATTCATACAGTTAATACGAACATGAGTTAGAGAGTATATATATGTATGTATCATAAATGTATATGGACTGTATAATTACGTATTGATGCAAAATACGTACGACATGTATTTAAGTATATTTATATATATGTCGAACATGTCAAACGTAGTCTATAAAAACGCATGGGGTTGCGCCGTAGGCATGGGGTTCGTCAGCGCGTGTAACTTGCTCAGCCGAGTGTCAAAAAGGGTCACTAGACACTTTCACCCGATTGCGCCAGATATGTTTTACCGATAGCCTAGCAGTACTTTGCTTTTACGTATTATCGATCTTTCGACGATTATTTGTTTAGGAAGTATAAGTAAAATACAATCAAATAAAATAGAATAAACAATCCCGTCATACTCGTTTGATTAACGATAGATTATTATATAATTAATCGATGAACGTTTCATTTTAAATATAGCGTTTTGTATTTTGTCGAATAAAAATTATGGTTTTTAACATGTAATCATGTTTAATGATCGACGAATTTTATTGTAGTTTTACCAGATTTCGTGGCTAAGGAAATGATCCGTGATATCGCTCGTGAGACTGCACGAGGTGGAACAATCTCTTTTACACCTAATCAATTTCATAGAATATATATCCATCGCTACGAAAATGTGAGCATACTTTTTGCTGACATCAAAGGTTTCACTGGTATGTAATCACATATTTATGATAGTGAACTGCACTAGTTTACATCTTTATTTAAAAGTTACTTTTGTATAATGTTTACTGTTACAATGGAAAATGGAAATATATGAAAATACAATGGGAAAAGAAATATTAATAATAAGTAACTATTTTTTATTTTTAGGTATACCAAATAAAATTTATTTTCTCGAATGAAACGGTGTGATTGTTTATAAAAGTCTATATTTCTTTCTGTATTAGTATTAATTAATTGTCTCTTCTAGTTTGCAGTTATTTCCGTAATTCATGTGTATTAACATCTTTTCAATCAAACTTTTATCTCTATTATTGCTTCGAAGATATCAAAATGGTAAAAAATTTTAAATTACGTTATATATCAACATAAATTTTATTCTTAAAAAAACATAATTTACATATGTCAATTATTTAAGTGTATTAATTATAATTTTTATTTTGTACATTAATTTCTATTAGCACACACAACGTATATTATAAGATATTAGATACATGTAGTAACTCTTAAAGTACTCTTACAAAGTTTCAAATTTAATCTATGATATTCGTCTTTATCACAAAGCTTTGGCCAGCCAATGTAGTGCTCAAGAGCTCGTTAAAGTGTTGAACGACTTGTTCGCTCGTTTCGACAAGCTCTCTGCAGAAAATCATTGTTTGCGTATTAAATTACTCGGGGATTGTTATTATTGCGTTTGCGGACTACCGACTCCTCGAAGCGACCATGCTCATTGCTGCGTCGAAATGGGCTTGCACATGATTAAAGCAATAAGAGATGTGCGGTATACAACAAAGGTAATTAAATTCTGTATAATCTAAAATAATCAAACAATAATTTAAGACATACTATAAGTTAGCAAATTCGAAAGACATAATTTTAACTGTTACAATGTATATGTGGAATACGCAAATTTCTTTTAAAATTGATTATAAGCTGCAATTTAACAATATAATTGAATTTTCCAATATTTCAAAAATATACAATAAAGATACACCATACGTTAAGTGAGTAATTTAAGAAAAATTGTTCTTCATTTAGGTTGACCTAAATATGAGAATAGGAATTCATAGTGGCTCGGTACTGTGTGGCGTACTTGGACTTCGAAAATGGCAATTCGATGTCTGGTCTTACGATGTAACACTGGCCAATCATCTTGAAAGTGGAGGCATACCAGGGTAAAACTTACTGTGTATCTCTCATTGGATTTAACAAAAGAAATACACACAAGGAAAACATGATAAGTCTATATTTGTTGCTTTTCTGATTTTTATATCATTTGGAACCTACAAGAGAGTACTTCAACTCCAGTACTCTAAAACTTTAAGTTTCTAACATTCTGAAACTCTGAAACTCCCTTGTGTAATATTTACTGTTGCATAATGAATTGTGCGAGAACGTTAATAAAGTAAGTAGTCGCAGTAATACAAGGAAAACGTAATATTTCAGGAGAGTACATATTTCGGAGGATACTTTAAACTGTTTAAATGACGTGTACGAAGTGGAGCCAGGAAACGGAACCGAAAGGGACAATTACTTAAAAGAGAGAAATGTGGTAACGTACTTAATCAAACAGGTGGAACCTTTGAGATGCAGACGTCGATATTCTTCACGACCTAAGATATGGACCGAGGAGGATGCGAGTAAAAGTAAAAAGAGCTTCAAACTGAATAATCCATTAGCTGCAAACAGTAGCGCTCCGAATTCTTCCACGGACGACGACATTGGGGTGGACTGGACACCGGAAATACCATTCGAAAACGTTAGTATTTAACGACTATTGGAAATTACTAACGACTTTAAATCGGGAAACACTTTGAGAATCTAGCGTTAGGTTATTTGTATAGTTGAATACTGCGACGTCAGTCACCAATTTGGAGTCAGAATACTTAGAGGAAGAGAATGGATCCGCGAAAAGTAACAAGGTCGCGTCTGCTACATCCGCTGAGAAATTGAAGGCGGCAGGCCTTGAAACTGCAAGTAACAAGCGTATGAGGTTGGCGAACATAAATGCTTGGACTTTGCGTTACAATGACGAAAGCCTGGAATCAAAGGTGAGATCGATACTGATACATTCTGCGCGTATAAAGTTACTTTTTAATGAGTTCAATTGAATTCAATGAAATTCAATTAAACTGAACATTAAATTAATTTCGTTAAAGTAGTGATCTTGATGCAGATATTGTTTTACGTGTTCGTAGTTTGGCCAATTGCGCGAGGATATGTTTAAATCCAACATGATTTGTTGCTTCGTCGTATGGATATTCATCGCAATTTGTCAAGCAGTGATATTGCCAGAGTAAGCGACTGGTTTTTCATGACTATGTTTCAATAATAATCGAATAATAAACAAATTTATGAACGTTAGAAAAACTAATCATAAAAACTTTGAAAATAAAATACTGATTCGATTGTTATTGTAGAACAAACAATGAGACAAAGATTATAAAATAAATTAGGATAGAAGATTATAAAATAGGATAATTAACAATGTATTAATTTTGAAATTACATCATCTTCTTTCTACAGCTGTATTATTCTTTTGGGTTCGCTGCTGTTGACGACGCTCATTCTGGTAGCATCCTCAATTCTGGTAATGGCAGAAGAGTTCAAAACTTTACCAACGTATTTGCAACACGCTTCTTCCATGTTGGTTCACAACAAGCAGCATCGAACGATCTTCATATGTAGCGTAATCAGTCTCATGGCTTTAACATCTATAGTCGGTGTCCTGGCGTGTCCAACATCGATCCGACAATATCCTGAAGCTTTGGAGCTTCAGCAGCAGCCATTAGCGAACCCAACACTGCAACCAGAACGACTGGTAGCACCGACTGCTGGTCTCGACCAGTTCATCTTGACGTTTCTGGAAGCGGCCCTTCGCGATGAGCCTTCGGAAGAGCAGAAAGACGTTTCCTCGAAAGAAAATCAAACTGCACCGCATGGTTCTAATAACGTTGATATGGAACTGACAAGAATCCTCAATGACAGGGCTAGTCTGGTGAAAGGTCGAAGAAGAAAAGAGTTTTTCAGGTTCTATAGATATGAACAACGCCACCGACTCGTGTTTGGAAGACATTATAGAAGATTTGCTTGTAATCGTAGGGACGAAGACGTCGTTTTGAGGAAAATGCCATCAACTCCGGAAACGGAAGTTCAAGCGGAACCTATATATTCGTTGGATTACGATGATGACATCGTCTTGGGGACTACCTGTGTACGACCGGAATACATTGTGTTCACATGGATCTTATGCCTGATTGCGTTAGCCTCTGCACTGAAATTGTATTATTTAGTGAAAACGGCATTGGCCACGATCATCGTGTCCGTTTACGCCGTGCTGATCCTCGTAGTCTGCAAGGACTTTTTTTCGATCCCTGACGAGGAGAAGGATTCGTGAGTTGTGCTTGTCGTCCATGAAAATCTAGTTAGAAACATCACGCTGCTAATTATGCTTTTGTGTTTTTAGGGCGACGATACCTCTCTCGGCACAAATGCTTACGTTTATGTTAGTATTCCTGGTAATGGTTACGTATCATGGTAGATTAGTAGAAGTAACGTCCAGATTAGATTTCCTTTGGAAACAACAAGCCGAGAGGGAGCTAAGTGACATGATAGAATCACGACATAATAACATGCAGTTGTTGAAGAATATCTTACCTGACCATGTAGCTCATCATTTTTTAACACAAGAAAGAGCACCAGAGGTAGAATAATTTATGTTTCCGGCTTCTTTGTAAATTTCATAAATATTATAATTTCATTTTTATATTTTGTAGGAATTGTATTCTCAGTCGCGTGACATAGTTGGAGTGATGTTTGCTAGTGTACCGAATTTCACAGAATTCTATTCAGAAGATGTTAATAAAGGAATGGAGTGTATACGTTTACTGAATGAAATCATTGGTAAGATTAGACATTTTGTATGTTATTGAATATTATATACATTCTGTGCGTTTTAATATTTGTAAATTTATCATAAACGCACAAACATCGGTACAAATTAGAGCGACAAATTTGGCGGATCTGCAGATTTAAAAGTATTTGTTGCTTTTAATATAATTTATAATTCAACGATATGAATTTGAAATATCTTTTTCCAGCTGATTTCGACGAACTTCTGGATGAGAATCGGTTTCATTGCATTGAAAAGATAAAGACAGTCGGAGCAACTTACATGGCAGCTTCTGGTCTCAATCCTTGTCAAAATGTAATTCTATATATGGTTCAAATATCTTTACTCATATTCTGCGAGATGCAATAATAAACTATTTCCATTGTATTGTTCCTGAATAACTTAGTTCTTTTAAAACATTATCCAATATTATTAATTCTTAAATATTTTCCTTTTAGGATAATAACAAGGATAACATGGAGCATTTGTGTAGATTAGTGGATTATGCAGTAGCCATGCGACTTCGTCTTGAAGATGTGAATATACACTCGTTTAATAATTTCGACTTAAGAGTGGGTATCAGCTGCGGCCCATTGGTAGGCGGTGTAATCGGTGCTCGAAAGCCTGTATTCGATATTTGGGGTAACACTGTAAACTTGGCTTCCCGTATGGACTCTACAGGCGTTATGGGGAAAATACAAGTCCCGCAGGATATTGCTAGGGTAATTGTGCAGCATGTAAAACGAAAATAATTATTCGCTACGCATATAAATCGTTTATTCAATTTCAAATATTTCAATAGTTCTTGGAATCGAGAGGATATCAAACTCAGAAAAGAGGACTTATTGAAGTTAAAGGGAAAGGGACGATGGAGACGTATTTCGTATTGGGCAAGGGAAGTCTACAACAAGAAGGCACGACTAAGCACACAACAAGATGCCGAAGCCTTGCAGCAGTTGTTTATGGTGTCGTTCAAGCACGTCGCAAGCAAATGCGAGCGCTTAGGAGGACATAAGTATTCTATTCACATCAGCCTTTTTTTTGGTTCGTTGGTGCCTATAGTTATGTACAAACGATTCACCTTCGTCAAATTAGCAACTAACTTGTGAGATAAGACTTAAAATGAATGACTACAGTAACTCTTTTATTTTTGAAGACAGAAGAATATTTTTTAGAGATCGTTTAGTTTAGAGGAAAAGATTTCAGTAAATTTTCTTTTTCTGTGTATTCCTTTGTCATCTTAAAATCACCATTGTTTTATTCCATCGTTAATAATTGTCTGTTACATTCCTTAAGAGAGCAAATTTTATTATTAAGATCGTGACTATTCTAATTTTAAATTTGTATTTGGTAATCAAATATTTTTTTTAGATGTATAAAATCTGTTAAACATAGAGTAATTTAATAATTAAATATAATTAACAAAGTGAATAACAAAATAATTTAAATATTCCTATTTAAAAATATATGTAATATTTCAGTCGAATTAATTAATTAATTGCTAGTTGCAATATTTTTTTTCCTTCTAAATATAAGAGTTATCAGATAATCCATTTTAAGTGACTCATCGACTATTAGAGCTCAAAGGACGACGAACACCTGTAGTTAACATACTACCCAATACACTTTCTTTTTTGTTGGAGTGTTGGATAACATGTTAATTAACGTGTTTTGATAATATGTATTATTATTGACCAATGTAAATTGTAAATTAATTTCGTTTTGTATTTATAATTGTTAACTTTTCTTTGACTCACTTCTTTCTTCTAAAAACTCTATAGAAACATAATTTTTACTTCCATTCCATTATTTAAGAATACTTTATCAGTGTAACGATATTATTTATAAAAGATTATAAAGTAGTCTGTGACCCATTTTATTTTATAAATGGATATATTTCAAGAAGTACTTTGAATTAAATATATAAATACTAAAAAGAGGAACATTAATATTTAAGCAAAGTGAGTGATTGAAGGCATCAAGGACATTTCAGGAATTTTATATTCTTCTCATAGTAAAATTCATTAAAAGTTTATATGATTTTCAATTTTTTGAAGAAATCTTAATAACGATATTCTTGTAACAATAAGAGGAATCTTGGGGAAATATGAGTGTCCTTGAAGTATCCTTGAAGCCAAAACCTCCTCGACTTCTTGCTTTAAAATTTTAACAAATTTCACTATCTTTCTCACTGTTACAGTGATTGTGTTTTTAATTCACTATACTTTTCATTATGTATCTATTTATACCTAGATTAAAATGGACCATTTTATAGAGGATTAAGTTATTTTTCTTAGCTACAAATATAATCACATAAATGTAGCTCTTGTTTCCAGAGAACTGAAATTCTAATGCATCTCTTGCATAGGTGAAAAATAGACTTGGCTGTAGAATCAGTCGACACCAAAAATAGTACCTATCTAAGTGCATTAGGTTTAAAATTTTATATGCTGCTATATGTAGAAATCTTACGATAGACCAGTTTTAAGTATTAATGAATTCTTGTACATTCTCTATTTTTTCTGCTTCTATTATATTTCCGTTCTGTATTTACTATAATGAAACAAATTCCAATATCTGTAAATATTAATCCAACATGTGAAGTAAATAACGACAAATCTGGAAATATATGCAATGATATATAAAAAATATAAATTAAATAATGGAATAACATTGTTGACACAGTAATAAATAAGTTAATAGTTAACAAGTCTAAAGCAATCAATTCAAACATGTTACACATAACTGTTCTACTTTATAACGAACATGACCAGGAATTGTCACAACGTTTCTGTTAAAGTCGATTCAGTGTGTTTTGAGTCTTGCATGTAGGAAATAAAAAAATCTCGTATAGCAACCACTTCTTTTTTTGGGAAAAGTCAATTTAATAATAATTGCAGGGCAGCAGCGTTCGTGTTGATAATCATAATGTACAGCACAGTCGAGCTCTGTGTAACTGTATATTACATTATTATGGTAAACACAATATATTTTAATTAACCGTAATAATAATTCATGATAATAATAGTTGTAATGATAATAATAAGGCTAGCTACAGCATGATCTCCCGCATAAAGAGATCACCCGATCCAACTGTACACTTTTACAACGTACTTCATAATAATAATCTAATTACATTAATTATAATTAGGTAATTATTACAATTTCAACCTAATTAAAAGAATGTTTTGCGACACGTAGGAGGGACCGCACGTCTTGACTTTTCGAGAAATTAATGCAAGAGTCTCCATCGTTCATGTTGCCCCGTTTCTTTTGTTCACGATAATTGTACACGCTACTTTGCGTCAAAAATTTGGAAAATCGTCTATATACATTGATTTCTCGAAAACGAAGGTATCATTTTTTTCTTTTAAAAAGTTCTTTTCCATTCTTTTTTTTTTCATTTTCTCTCTTTTTCAAGTATAAAGGCACTGTACACGTAAACATACAATATACTATAGAAGAGCGCTATAGGCGGTCCAGATGGATACTATTTTTTAAACAGTTAAAACGTGTCCGTTTAAAAATATCGATACGATCTTCTTTCATTTGTTTCTTGTTTGTTCCTTTTATTTCCTTTTTTTTTCTCGTTTTATTCTTCTCATTGTTACGATGCTACGCACTTAAAATAGGGAGCGGTTTCCTTCGATTCTAGCTGCATTGGTCAACGCTATATCTTCTTCGACGCTATATATCTTAAACATTAAGGAAAAATATAGATGACTATTATATCAGAATGTGCAGAACTCACGGTAACTATTTGGGAGGAAATAATTGGTCAATGCGATCAGAAGTTAAGAAAACGCTCCGGTTTAAAGGTGGGATTTGTTTATCACAATTTGGCAGTGAACGTTCTCACGTTTAAAATACAGTTTTACAAGTTTTTTAAGCTACGTGAATCGTTATCATCATCATCTTCTTTTCTTTCCCTTTTTCTTTCTTTCTTTCTTTCTGCTATGGTTTGCTACTTTTCACTTTACAGACATTACAGAATTCGAAAATATTACTTTTTCCCCGCTATTGTTCAGAAAAAATAAATCTTCTTTTTTATGCCTGTTCGTTAACATTCCAACCATTCCGTAAGCATAGAACTCAAACTCTTCGTACACTGTTTAGCGAAAATATGTTTCAATGTGTGTGCTCCTTAATTTTCTGGTCTGTCTTCTTTCATTTTCTTCTGCTTTTCAAAGTACGCAATTTTTTATGTGCGCCACTTTTCTGCATTTCAAGTAATTGTTCAAGATAACGAATTCAAGGGGATCTCTCGATTACTTCTGCTCCTGATAATTATATATGGCGTTTGTGCGCAATACTAAATTGCATAATATTTCTCTAAAAAATCACCAATGTCACGATTATTCCTCGAGTAGTCAGTATCAAAATACAAGACTTTGAAAAATCTGCAATAAGTGCAGAATAAACAATTAAGTGATTATTACAAGAATGTACTTAATATACAATTCTGCCCTCATGTTTTTCTACTGTTCTCCGTTTAAAAAAAAAATCAGATATTTACAATTACTTACAATTCCATTAAATGATAAGTTAATACAACTACTGCTCGAGTTCTTTCTGGCTTTCCCTCTCAGATTTAATTCATAATTCATTAGACAGATGTATCGATACACCATTTAAATTTGATTAAACGGAAAAGAAACTATTTAGTATGTCAAGATGTATATATATATACATATATATATATATATATATAAAATCATATATATTGACTAGTGAATGTAAACTTCCTAAGAACCAATAATTATAACTAAAACAAAAATGGTATTTGAAAGCTTACATTAACTGGTCGACTATTTCGAGTAATACACTTTATCCGATCTAATATTTCTTTGTATTTCTTTTCGCTAACTTAAGATATGACATTCTTGCAGGTTGTCATAAAAATCTAGTACATTAAAAAAAGGAATTTTCTTTTTTAGATAAATAACATCTAGCCTTCCTTATTATGTGATGTTTAAAGTAACGATATATTTTAAATTACTATTATTGCAATTCTAACAATAAAGTGCTACTAGAAGTAATACTGCCAATTGTTCAAAGTTGTTATACCAGATTTTCAAATCATCCTGCATAATTCCAGCATACTTTTACGAAATATCCAAAAGGGAAAATTGAAGAGAAACCCATCTAAAGAAAAAGATTTTTTCTTATTTCGATCACGTGCCTTTTACGTTCAAAGACATTTACTGCCGTCAGGGTTTACCAATATTTAGCCGCAACTTTCCGCTTTTATCCTTTACAAATTATTTCATTTGAATTTCATAAAATTACTTTCCACTCCATTACAAGTATTTCATTTGCAGGTAAAAAGATACACCTGTGATTGCTAAGAAAAGTACACTTTTCTCAATGTCTTCTTATCTTAAGTCATGTTGTGTATGCAGTTTACCTACGAACGAAACTTCATGCTATTCGAAGGATCTAAAACTTTCTAAAATATTAAAGTAACTGCTAACAAACTTGAGCTGCCAGTGCTGTGAACCATTTGTAATAAAACCATCGTTAAACAACGCAATCTCAATACATGTTTTTGATAAAATTTTAACATATATATATACATATACTTAAGTATAATAGTTATATATATACTTAAGTATATAAGTAATTATTCTAAACCTTTGAATCATTTGCAATGTAGCATCATTAGATATTGTATATATTTATTATAATGTATTGAGTAAATTTGTTCAGTATTGCCGATTAACATTCATTGACACATAATAAATGAAAAAAAGAATGAGAAAAAATAATAGAACCCAAATCATATATATATATATATATATAACAACTCGAATTAAATAGTACAATGTCAAGTAATTTCTATACAATGTCGCACACTTTCAGAGAAAATCATCTTTTCAATTTCGAATACGAACTGGTTTAGATTATCCATGGGTCACAGCAAAACAGGCTTAGCGATGCACGACGGGACCGCTTTCAGTTTGTTCGTTATTAACTATCGAAGCTCTTGAGCCATTCTGTTTCGATTCATTTCACGTTACCTAATCTTATTTTTTACATTAAATATATTTATACATAATTTAATTAATCGTTAATCAAAGTTGTCAAGTCAGTTCGAAATATTGGCAGAATTCATTGTCATGTACTGCCAATATTACATGCATTGAGATCATTTGAGTGCATGGATTAAAATACTCTTGGACACGAGCTTTTTCAACCCGGAAAATCTTCATTAATAATCATCGACAGAGCGGGTTAATACATCAGGAAACTAGCATATACCATCGCTGTAAATGATGTAGAAATACACATATATACATGTGCAAATGTATATATATGTATACACATATATTGCAATCGAATGGTGCAACATTGAAATTGGTCGCGCGTATAAAAGAAATGCGGTTATCCTTCGTGATTAACTAACTCGGCGGAACTAGTATTTCCTAGGATTTTCAAAAATACATCGTTCTTCGATGATCTTATTACGACCTGTACTATCTACCATTTTTTGCTTTTTTTTTCTCCATTTTCTCTCTCTTTCTCTCCCTCTCTCTCATGCGTTTGTGAAAATACATCTTTTCGGCGTAACGAGAATTGCATTATTTATACACTTGTGGTAGGTAAGAGTTTTTCTTTTTTTTTTTTTGTTTTCTGGCACGTACATTTGGCGTTACTAGACACCAATGTGAATTGACGAGACTGAGTTGAAGGTACGCTTCTCCTTTGCTTTAAGATACGATTAACTCATTGTTAGACAGGCAGCGTTTCCCAACTTTTTTCTTAACGTTGATCTGATTTTGTATTCCGTCCTTAAGTTCGTTAAAATTGTACTAATATTCTATAATTGTTACCTTAAATAATAATTAAAATAAGCCATTAGACTATAGCATTCTATCTTTCATGTACCGAATAGGTTGTATAAATTGATGGAAGATTTTCTATAATTAAAAATCATTTGAAACAAATACATTTACAATTAATAAATATTCTTTATCATTGACTTGTTTATGGTAGAAAAATTCAAATGATTTCAGCACATGATTTCCGATATTTAGAATGTCACACGTTTCTCTTTTTATTCTGTTTATGAAAATAAACAAAAAATAAATTGAAAAACGCCGTTTTATGAGCTGATCGCAGCATGTTATCGTCCCCTTGTCCTAAAAACGGAGGTTGGTTTATCTTAGAAATTATTATTATAAACAGTATCTTTTACTGTACAAATGTTTTAGAGCCGCTATTTTTTGCTTGACACAATGATTGATTTATTTAAAGCACGATATTCGTCACGAATGCCACTGTACTGTTAACACTTTTTTGCAAAATTATTTGAATTTGCTGCAAAATGTTTAATAATTATTTCCTTAATAAATCTCAATCAGATGCTGATTTCATTGTCTTGGAGTTTGGTATAATAACATAATCGTTGCTGCGATTTAAAAAATCGAATCGTCGTTGACAGCAGGACATTCGAAACTGTGCTAATATTCCTATGAATTTCATAAAAATCAATAATCGTTTCAATTCGCTTGTATACAAAAATGTACAAGTATGTTTTTTGAGCAGCTTGGTGATACTTTACAATTCTATCTTAATTCATAATAATAGTTAACGACAGACAGCTTATCCCTCATCATTGTGGACTGTTACAGTGTAATCCTTTAATATATTCACGATTGGCAGTGAACAATTCCGTGATGTTTCTCGATTATATGACAATTTTTTCCAACTTTTCTTCTTGTTATTCGTAAAAATTTCGAAACATGTAATTTATGAACGATATTAAAAAAAAAACGAGATTCTCTATTGTTTGTGACAAAAATGAATATTGTATGCTTGTTTTGTAGTTACTTGCGATGATATAAAACTGATAAGGAACACGGTCAAGTTTGATAACTGTCAAGCATTTCTTATTGCAAAGCTTATGCACATTATCATGGTTGTGCCATTAAAGGATTACAAATGGTAATATTGAGTAATTTATAAGTAAAACGCAGTCTTCTTTCGTTTACTTAATTTCGATTTTCTATACCCGAGAGCTAGAGCAGTGTTTCGCAGATTTTATATCAATTCAATATAAAATTTTCCGAATATACGTCTCAATTTTTATATGTAGTCAGTGCTAATTAATTCTAAAAAAATTTGAAATTTTCAATTGCTTCATATACAACATGTATTGTGCGTATCTTAAAAATAGCATGGAAATAGATGTTCGACTTATGTAGTTTAACGTACAAAATTTTCTGCTCTTCTTCATTTTTTTATAGTAGCTCCCAGGTACTTAAATAATGCTTATTATAAAGATTCTTTTTAAACACAGATACTGTACTATCTAAGTCACTGTAAAGTGCCTAGGAAGTCCAGATATCTGTGTTGCATGTATTCTCAGGAGGATTGGCTAGACTGAATTGATGAGGGAGTTGTTAGAGAAGTGTGTAAAGTAAATCCGTCATAAACGTCCATTAAATCTCGCATTCTGTATTCTTCTAA
This sequence comes from Bombus pascuorum, assembly GCF_905332965.1. NCBI lineage: Eukaryota > Metazoa > Arthropoda > Insecta > Hymenoptera > Apidae > Bombus > Bombus pascuorum. The sequence goes on along the minus strand of NC_083494.1, from coordinate 14,293,033 downwards.
GCAAACAAACCCTTCTAAGGATGGGGACTGTTTTCGTGCACAATCCATACAATGTACGACGTGTCGTTTCTCCTGTTCTCTTATGAACAAGATGTTAAACACTTCAATCTGGAAGAAAAGCAAAATTTATAATATTAATCAGTACTTATTAAGTTGCTTCAATATTTAAATTGGTTGTATCATGTTCACCTTTATTTTAAGGAAAACATAAGTAAAAACTATGAGTTAATATTATTTAAAATTATCTTACCTCGCATTGTCCGCAGTAATGCGATGCTTCGTTTTTTCCTCGTCCATGAAACCGAACTTCCACATTTTTACTTTTCACAAACTCTAATATTAAGCAACACTGTCTCATTGTCCTTAATAGGCAATTTTTAATTAGTTCAAACAATCTGGGATCTGACACTTTGATATTTCTTGCTAAGTTCCAAGATAAGTGTACCATTGGTACAATAGATTTGAACGACTGCAGTTTATTCCACTCATATCGTTCAATTGCCAGTTGATATTGTCGAGCAGTCAAAGGACCCACGTTCCATGCGATGTTGTTACACCATCCAACAGCTTGAACCCAGTGCACACAACCTAAAGAAATAATAAAATTCTTTTCTCTTAGTTACTTTATAATGAAAATATCTTTACCTTGTTTATTTTTTCATGAAACAAAGTAGTTTATTTTAATGGAACTTTAATTAATTAATTTTAGTTTCTATAATATTTTTTTATTATTAAAGATGAATTATTTAATATGATTAACATATAGATACTTTGAACTTGATTTGATATCAATGGGATAAAAATGATGAAAAAGAGTTTGATTTCACTTGTACTTTTTTCCAAATTATAGATTACTATGCAATCTATTTAATTAGTGTTAAGCAATTTATAATTATTTGTAATTTGCTTACCTGCATTAACCCAGACAAGATCTCCTGGTCTTTGTAAAAACCTATACACAGGAATGTTTTCATCATATAGGTCCTCTAAAGAAGGCCACCAACTACCATGAAGGTAATTGATATTATTCCGCTCACAAAGAGAGCAAATTACACCCCAGTATGCATCAGGCACTGCAAACCACTCGCAATCTCCTGGTCCAATATTGATATTAATAGAACAAAAATTGTTGTTTTCCTGGTGGCCAGGTGTTCTACTACCTGGCACCTATAAAAGCAAATAAAGATGCTTTTTAGGGAAATGTTTCATCATTTAATAAAATGGTTATAAGAGTTTCTTCATATCTAACTTGCAACAATGATTATGAAAATATCGAAGAATATAACGATATCTTATGTTTACATAAATATATCTACAGTCTAAAATATTATTTAACAATAGTTATGAAAAACAAATTTAAATAAATGTTATAGGTACCTTCATATATAATTGGACAGTATTCATGCCTAAAATAACGTGTCCGACATGACTGAGCATATTTCCAGCCGATACGACTCTAGCAAACGCTGGTAATTTCATCAGCTCGTTGAGCTGCGTTTTCCACTTTCTCTCGTCTGATAAATCTACATTGGTCCCAAATCGCAACATCTTTGAACCCGGTCGACCCGCCAATCCAAACGCGTTTTTCTTCCTTCTGACAGCTCCAGTGCTATCTTTCGAGTCTGAATCAGATAGATTCGAGGTATGTATACCTTGAGCCTTTTCCTTTTCCTCCTTCAAACTTTCTTGAAAACTCGATGCCTGGTATTGTGCATATTTCGCGATGGTCGTATGACTTCTATGACTGATACAACCCCAAACTTTCCTTCCCATTACAGGGTCCCAGTTCTCATCGCTAGTTTGCTGCATTTGCGTTCTCACCTCGATACCATGATCTGGATTCGCCTCTACCAAAGTTTTTGTCGAAAAAAGACCAAGGTCCAGCTTCAAAGCAGCTGCCAGGCCACGGATCACAGCTATCGGATGTTTTAGACAAAACTCTTGAAGTTGAGGACTGAATGCATCCTTCTTATTCTCTAAATAAACGCTAGGAGTGGGGGGTAGGAGTTGTTCCTTAGTTAGCCTCTGACTTGGAGGATCAGGCGGCGTGGGTGGAGGTGAACGATCGCTAAGTATGGAGCAATTCGGTACACCCTTCAATCCCTGACCTTTGCACGCCTCTACGATAGTTTTGGAATCCATATCTATACTAAGTTCTTGTTCAGGTTGCGATTCGCACAAGCTTTCCAATTTCAGCACAGGTTCGATCCGAGCGATCGATTCAATTTTATTTGTACTTGACGTTGCCTCGCACTTCACCGTCTCAACTGCTGGAGTTGACGTCTTTGTATTGCTCTTTTCGTACGCTTCGAGCTTTGACGTGGCCGACAGTTGAGTATCCTCTACCTTTTCTAGTTTCACTTCTTTGATCTTATCTGCGTTCTCCTCAAGGTTCGACGGTGAAAACGGACCTGAACTTAGCGTACCATTGTTTATAATACTCGGCGCCTCTTCCTTCACGTCTAAATCTTCTGATCCGAAATGCTTCAACAGATCCTCCGCCAATGACGTCGCTATATCCTTCTGGGATAGCAGAGCCTGTAACTCCTGATCTGTCACACCTAGATCTTTATTTCCTGCTGAGCCTTCTGGATAATTGCTCGTTGTGGACGATATTTGAGTATAACCCTGGGCAGTGAATTGGTTAGGCTGGTATTGGTTGTATTGGTTGGATGTCAATTGTCTCTGAGGGTAGTTTGGATCAGAGGCAGATTTGTAAGGCATTCCTGGCGTCTGGCTGTTCCCAGTCGCTGCCGTGTTGTAACCGACATTGGAGTCTGAGAATCCTGTTTGTAATGCAACAGTTCCACCTTGCTGCAACTGTAACAGAGAGAGATTAATTAAAATATAATATAATGTAGTATTGGGCGAAAGTAATTAAGTAGGTCTAAGGCCTGAGTAATTAAGAAGGTTTATTTGACCATGGAACATGTGCGTGCCAGACATATAGTATAATATCGGGAAAAACTCTGGGTAATTAAGAGGCCTACTTGGTAAGGTAGCCGTTAGTGAGTTAACAGTTTTTAGTGTTGCCAGTGGGCTTTAGTATTGCCAGAGAGTTAATTTAAACGTTATCATATCGCTTCATAAGTTATGACTTTTTATAAAACATGCTTAATATATACTTTTCGGTATTTACTTCTAGCTTGCTTTTTTTCCTAAGAAAAAATTGTATTCTCCTGTCTACCGCGGGCGGTTAATTTGACCGGTCGATAAAATATTTTATTTACTCTTCAAATAAATACAATCAGTATAAAGAAAAGGTTATCTTAAGGTTAGATGACAAACAAAATCAGTAATAACAAATAATAACAACTGTTACGCTTGTAGTCTTGTCATAAACTATAATCCATTCCTCGATCAAAATGGTCACCAGGTGTTAAAACATATCAACTCAGGCCCATAATAATCCTAAGGAACCGCCATAAAATTTAGCATTTTTTATGGTCGATTGTTACAAATATTTTAAAATGCCCGATGGTATAGTTTGGAAGGAAATAGATGCAAGTTGCAAACCTGGCAGGACATCGGTTTATAATATTTTTAGGGATATGCTAAACAGTAACTATCAACAAGTTCCGATTCATTACTACAAAAAACTTGTCAAGTAAAATATTGGATGAATAAGAAGATGAATAAGATTGTATGAAGTTCTGCTATAAAATATGAAATAGGATTATTTAACAGCTAGATGACAAGGTGATTCATAAATGTATATAAAACAAAAGGTATAGTACCGGTTGCTGAGGTATTCCATAGTTCTTGATCACACCAGGTTGTCCTAGTTGCGTATGATTGTAGCCTGTAGTAGGATAACCTGGTTGTCCAGGTCGTAACCCCCTTTGAACAGCTTGCTGTTGTTGTAACCTAATTTGTTGTTGGTGTTGTTGCATGCATCGGTACTGTTGCTGTAACTGGGCAAGCAAACCCTGTTGTTGTGCCGTTAAACTTCCATGATTTTGTTGAAGAAACTGTAACATCTGTAGTTGCTGAGATGTGAGGTAAAATGGCGGTGGTCTTTGCTGAGAGCCTGGAGAGATTGGTTCTTCCCCTGGCTGAAAGTACAATTTATTTCATCAGTTAAGACAATCAAACAAGTATTTTGTTTTTACTGTATGAGTGTATATAACAATGTATGTGTTTTAATATCTAAAAGCATTGTTTTATTAAACTGTATCTTAAGTTTTATTTCTAGTGAACTTCGCTTTACCATAGCTTTTTTAATTTTAAAATTTTTGTCACTTATAGTATCATTACTACTGACTAAAAGATTTACCTTAAATCTTTTTGTATTAAGATTCTGTCCTTGTCCTTGAGGATAAGGAGGTGGTGGTCCAGCTGGTGTAGCGCCATACTTATAACCCGGTCCAGTGGGTGGCTGTTGCTGTTGTTGCTGTCTGCTGGACATCTCAGCACTAATTGGTAAGTTCCAAGCCTCTTCTATAGACGGCAGCTGCCGTCTCCTTAAAAACAGAAACATGACATATTAACAAGATCAATGTTTACATATACACGTTTCTTTTGATAATCGTCCGGTGTTGTGAACGAACCTTCTAAAAAAAAATCTTTCGTGTTCTCCGCTCCTTTTTTCTCTTATTTTTCTGTGATTAACTCGCGTGGGCAAAATAAAATTGCATTTTATCTGCAACACGTTCGCACGTGAAGAGTTCCAAATGTTTCTGTGTAGGTTGAGATTGAAGAAGTAAAAACTATCGTTTTACATAATTTCCAAAATTTTTATTTTTGCAAATAATGAATTTTTGATTAGAATTGAACAGAATCTTGTAGATCCTAAATCCTTGAACATCAAAAACTTATTATTTTTCATTTATTTGATTAAATTATAGTTTTATAACTGTAGATGACACAAAAAAAAAGAAAGTGAAGGCATTTTGAAGATCTCAAAATCACCACTATTTGTTTTACACAGATCTGTATAATTCCTATACACCAATTGAGTCATACATTATCTTTATTCTCCACAAGAAAGGTATTAAGACATGCGTAGTTGAAAGTGAATCTTTTTCAAAAATTGTATTGAAAAAAAAAAATATATATATATATATATACACACATTCGCGCGCGCTTGGACACATACACATATATGATTCTTGAATTTTACACTTATCAGCATTGAAATAACTTCACTCATCCTTTAAGTAACTCCAAGCAATTTCTTCACACCTAAGATAAGATATCAAAAAGGTGAGATGTATCAGAAAATGATAATATTAAAACTGTCTGATTATCATAATACAGTAACACCTTGTCTATCTAAACTAATCATCATATCTTCCGCTCAGATAATTGAATAACTTTGTTTTCATATGTTGTTACCTATTTATTCTGACTGAATATATGATAAATTAAAATATTGGATCATCTCATAAGTAATTCTTCATATTTGATTAAAATGATGGCAAAATAGTAAGAACGTAAAATTAAGAGAGAATACATCATTGATTAGCGATACATACCTCTGGTATACATATGTATCACAGTAAACTGTATTACTTATGAGATGATCTAATATCAATTGCACTATAATATTTTGATTTACATAGTGGTTCTCTGCGAGGTATCTATTATCCTAACGCATTAGCTTTACTTTGAGAAAGCAACGTATAAATTACTTTGTTCATATTTTTCAATAATATTACTTGGTCCTCGGTAGTTTAATCAATTGCTCTGATAATCGAGGTCCTACTGTGAATGCAAAAGTCTAAAATTAATCAAAATTTGTGAAACACGATAGAGGTAACTTACTTGGTGGTGGTGGTGACGGATGGCATTGGTGCTTGGCTTAGGTGACTTTGCAGAAAGTTGATCCGCTGTTGTAGCGATGGGTTCATCGGGGTGTTACCTCCTGACTTAGCGCCACCCAGGCCCGCCAATGAGCCCGTGCAATTCGGTGTGTTGTTATTACCCCTGTATAAACGAAAATGATTGTCTTGTCATTATTCTATATTTTATCTTTCATGGACAGGTAAGCTTTCAGTCTCTCCCTCCTCTTTATCATCCCTCTTCTTTTATTTTCTCTTTTGCTTTCTTTTTTCTCCTTCTTTTCCTTTTTTTTTCTCTTTTTTGAAACGCTGACCTGTCCTCGACTTACTCATTCTTCTCGTAACATGTAATGCGTGATACGCCATTCAGCAGGGCGCTCATTATGCAGCGTAAAAACTATAGAAGAGGTATAGATAATGAATACATGAATAAAGTGGAAAAAATTGCGGAGAGACTAGCGAGATTCGAAATATCCAAAGTATGATCCTTATTACAACATTCAGTGGACCAAGTAAATCTCTTCTTATATCCAATTTGTTGAAATTAAGTTTGCGAAGATACGAATTTATATAAAATCCTGCGATCTACTTATAAAGTAAAATTTGACCAAGTTTCTCTATAAATGTAACGAGTAGGCGTCTTGCAACACGCGTAACCGGCTTTACGTAAAAAATGGGCAGGGATCTTGGAGCAGTTAGCGATCGATGGAAGATCGATTGTCTCATCTTTTATTTCAACTGAGAAAACGTACATTGATAATACAGTGACGATGACGCCGTATAATGAAGTTATAAAACTTAAGGGGCCAATGTACAGCGAGATATTTGCATAGAGAAGTTGGCCGAAATCGGATTTCGAAAAGTTTGACAAAGGTTTAGAATTAAATTTGTGACATAAGGAAGCTAAATGCACGAGCAACTATGTACCACTGTTGTTCACATTCATACGATGATCTTACGATAAAAATGCACTTTCTCAAATTTAATCTCACTTTGAGTCGATCCTAACAGATTTTTATCCATATGCGTTTCATTTGAACATTTGAAAAAATGGTATTTAGAAAATCGTGACGAAATTGGCTTGACAATTGCGAAAGCGCGTTAATTGCTTATTTAATTAAAATTAAAAAATGTTGAACTCCGATTATAAGGACATTTTGATGCATACATTTACCGTGCTTTTATAAGCTCTTTTTTGTTCGCATGAATCTAATGACGCGTTTATTTTTAATTCGATAGAGATCAGTGACTTTTTCTAATGACATATGAACGATGTAGGGAATTAATTTCAATCAACTTTTCGATATAAATATTCCACTGTACACAGGATATTTAAAGATACGATTTGTTCCAGTGATACGAGATACCCAGTATAGATAATCAAATAATTTATTCATAATTTATTCGATACATTAATACGCTTTCATCGATTATAACATTTCATTAAGAAACAAAGAATAAATCCCTCGCATTAAATCAAATATGTTCTAACGAATTTCTCTCTACTTAACACTTAGCCAATCGAATAGGGAGATCTCCCCTCTGTGAAGAACATCGCTGCGTGACCGAACAGGGAGATCTCCCTTTTTGACATTTGCAACGCGTTTTCTTTTTTTCTTTTTTGCTATTATCAGTTATTATTTATCTGGTATTGTTCCCAATTAATTGCGCCACTTTTTCTGTTTCTATTAAGTACAGTATATAATAAAATACAATTAAAATTAATTAAAAAGTTACATCATCAGTTATGACTAAATAAAGTTATAATCGAACGATACCACATCATGTAAAAAAATATTAAAACGCATTATGAATTTTTAATTTCACGTTCCAGTCGTGTTATTTATCTTTAGTTATCTTTAATGTTTTTAATGTTACATATATTTTTTATACTTTTAATATATACTTTTAATTTGATGTTTTCTATAAACAATGTGTGAAATTGTTAAACGAAATCATTACCGCAAAATATAATTGACCACTTAAATATTTTTTACACTTTTTTGTTTTTTAAGCAGTGAGCATTAGTATACCTCACTGTAGCGCGCGCGGTTGGCTAAATGTTAAAGTAATTCTCCTTCTACTCCTTCCCTAAAAATGAAACTGACATATTCTTATTAATTATAGTAAGATAAATATTTCATATAAAAGGAACTGCGATCTCTCGTCATTAGCAGGTAAAGTAAGAAAATCTCTCTCTTCCTAAATATCTTACAAGAAATCTCGAATAAATTATCGAATAAATTGACGTACACTATATAGTCATATGAAGCAACTGTTTCTCGTTAAAACGAAATATAGTAGAAAACATGTCAAAATCTAGTTTCGTAGGAAATGTACAAAGTCGATTAACAACTAACAGTTGTAACAATGAAGCTGACAGTAAAGATTTTACACGTACATCACTGTTTTTGGATATTGCACAGCACAGATGTGTTTTAGCCAAACCATTGTTAGCCAACAACATCTCACCAACTCTTAAAGGACCACAAGAACAAAATTTCGCTCCATGTGAATTGTAATATTACGCCGTTTCAAACGACGTTTTTCAACAAATAAAAAGGCGTAACGAAGCGAAATTTCGCTCGCGACAGCGTCAGCTTATCCATCTTATTTAACGATAAAGATTTTAACGGCTAATGTAACGTGAACGTTTTAGCGTGTTGGGCCGACAATTTACTTTACCTGGATGCGTTGACGTAACAAGCTAGTGCGTCTTTCGGTTGACTAACGCTTTCGTACAGAATGCCCAGATTAGTCCACGCAGCTGAGTGTGATTTGTCTAACTGTACAGCGCATATATAGGCTTGTAAAGCGTCCATAGGTTGATTCTGCTGTTGATATAGAACGCCTATGCTGCACCACGTGTCGGCGTTCCCTTCTGACTTTTCCACGGAATTTCTGCAATCGACGATGGTTCGTAAGTGACCTGGATTCGTTAAAGCATCGAAGCGGGTGGATGACATTGTTTCGTGTCGCGTGGTTCATCCACTGTCCACGATAGTCGATCTAACATGGGGGCATAAAATTGCTGGAATTTAATACCGGCGCGTTTAACCGATGAAATCGAACGGACGGTCATTTCTCAAGGAATTGCCTACGTTCTTGCGTTGAAGTTAATCCAGCTTAAACGTCGATAAAACGAAAAAGCTACCAAACAGAGGCGAATTAGTCGGTGTTGCCTGGAGAGGCTAAGAGGCTTAAGCGCGTGGCTGATACATCGGTGCAATAATTCCAAGATTCACGCTCTTCGCGTATCATAAGGACGACGTACGTTACCTGTAAGCGATAAATGCATCGTGAACTTTTCCAGAAGCGGCGAGGCAACGTCCCAGCAGGTAAAGGCTTTGCCCGCTCTTCGGTTCCGCCTCGATGGACTTTTGCAGACAGTGTATAGCGATTGCTTGCTTCTGCTGTCTCGTTATACCAAGCACCGTGCAGTCAACCACGTGGTACATCCATCCTGCAACGAAAAATCAATGTTCGAACGTTATCATCGCGTAGGTCGCGCGACAGAGGGAAGAAACGCGTTGGTAGAAGTTGATCTCTCGTTGTTCGTTTTAGCGTCGTTTGTAATTATGTACTATGAACTAATATTTGCCACCGGAAAGGTGTGTCACGGTAGCGTGCAAGAGTCTTGAGCCACCGTTCGAACTGAAAGTGTCTAATTCTTACGGACGAATACAGAGATACTTGATATTGTTTTACGTCTGTCGTCGTTTGTTGAGAATTCAATTTGTTAAAGTTACTTCTTGTCAGTACAGTTTATGCGACTTTGTTTGGCTGCGCCAGTAGCGAAAACTTCTTCAGGGATTTCGTTAATTAGCTTCTGAATAAATTTATTTTCTACTGTTTCTGCTATTTCGAGCAACTTCTTTATGTCGTTGATTTATCTCTCTCTCTGTTCTTGCGACTCGTTTTAAACCGTTCTGTGCGTGTTTTAAACGACATATTAAATAATCCAGCACGCTATTCGTTATAAATTATTTCTAGAAATATTGTGAACTAGGAAAAAGTTCAAGCAAATGGTACGTTGAAAGCAACGTGTACAAGATTCGTTTCTATCTCGCACTACAATGTGGAAATATTTCTTCAAACTATAACCAGTCATCGTTATGAAATCATCATTGTACATACTCTTGCCACTGCTCGTTACAATTAGAATAGTTACAAGCATTCGTGTGCTTTGCTATAATTCGTGTCACGAGGTCGTGAAATTAATCGGTAACGAGATTATCTCGTGTCTGGTGCGGTGACAAGCGAATTGACAGAATACGAGGAGATAAGGACTTGAAATCTCGTATCGACGCGGCTGGACCGAGTCTTATCTCTTTTCATAAGCATTCCGAGTTTCCCCGCGAATAGAAGAAATTGCATGAAAATTAGCGCGAATACTTTCTTTCGCTTCGAGTTATTTCTCAAACACATAAGCATACGTACAAACTATTATTCTACTTAACTATTCTAATTTGTTCTGTTATTCCATATAACTATTTCTTCCAAACAAATATCCTCGTATTTAACGAAAGCTCGTGGGAGGAATATCACGCTAGTTGACTTTACAAGGAAATAGACGTTGAATAATTTTTCAGTCGGTTCACTGCCTTCTTTGGTAACTTCGTTTGCTTGTCTCTGCCTATACTAAGCCAACGTGGAATTCCCTCCAGCCGGTCCAATATCTTCTACGATCTTCTATGGGGCACTTCAAAAGCATCTTTACAGCGGATACACTTCACGAACGACGAACTCGGCAGAATTGTAGATCGATGGATGTTTGGCGGCGCGTTAAGCCAGCAGATCCAAGGTGTTGCCTCGAAATATGCGATAGAAGGAACTGCAAGTTCGAAGGAAAGCGAGATTGGGAATCGCGTGTGGACGATGATGCGGTGCGTGCGAATGAAAACGAAGAGGAGGGACCGAAGTACCGTTCCTCTCCCTGCTGAGTTTCCTGAGAATTTTGGACGCGTTGTGCTGGCTCGAAGCTAGACGAGTACCGAACTGAATAGATTTTCGCAGGTATAACCTAGGGTAGCCACTTTTACCCCACTCTCCCTTCGAGGCGGTCTCGAATTACAACCCTCTATAAACATAGGCGTAGAAGCGATTGTACGCGGTCTCTGTCTTGGGAAAATAGTTCAAACGTCCCTGAGCATGTAAGCAGCGTTTTATCGTATGCGATGAACACTACTGAGAAGCCGGGGATTTTTAAAACTCGCGAATATGGGCGTGCGTATTGGGAAAATCGCGTTCACAGGAAAAATTACAGAGTTTATCGGATTTGACTGTTTTTGGGAACATTCGGAATTCTTCCACGCGCGGAGGATATTCTTCGAATTACTTTGACCCATTTTACCGGAATTTTATACGAAATTACCTTCTCCTGTTTATCTCTGGAAAGTAATTCGAACAATCTTATGAATAATCGCGCTTTTTCTAGGTAACAGGCAGAATTGTACGAGAATTAGCGGAGACTCTTTTGCGTTTGATAGTATAATTTCTTTAAGAAACTACGCTTTTGCTAAGAAACTACAAATTGCTAACGCGCGGTTCGTTTCATGGCAAACATGATACGAATGTTAAATATCTTGGAGATATACAGGATTTGTTCCATGTCTGAGAAAAGTTGCTCAAGAGTCAATAGAGATATTTTTTACTTGTTGCTTGAATCGAATCATGCGAGCGTTTCCTTGTACCAAATATATAATACATTGCTATACATATGTTGCTGGACGTGTGTTTGAGTAGGTACACGATACACGCGTGTATCTGTGTACGCTGTATTCTTAAAGGCAGCTGTTAGAGTTGTAACGGTAAGCCTTTATTTCTCAGCTCCTTCATTCATTATTATCTGCTGCGCGTAGGTCTGCGTCAGCTACGATGATGTACGTCGTGAATGGAATAGAATTTTCCGAACAAGATTCTAGATTTTCCCAGGATTGCGATTCGTTCTATGATTCTATACCTGTTCCTGCAAACAGATTTCGTCGAAATTAATTTTATCTTTTAATACTACTACGATTGCTCCATTGGCGGTAAATTGTACTATCACCGCGTACAGTTGAGTTTCAAAGTCTGTTAATTTCACGTGGTAAAATAACGCTGTTGTATCGTAGCTAATACGATAACAATGTTCGCTATGTACGTCACGGATTTCTATCAGAAGATACTTTCAGGATACGCAGCTGAGATTTGAGAAGACTCCCTCGTAATAATTCGTGCGAGACATACGTATAAAAAATAGAGATCACATGAAAATGATTTTCTGTAATATCTATACTTGTTTATATATATTTTTACATTCAGCGTTATATGTACGAAAATATCAATAACTTATAATATCGTCATTTGTCATTTTTATTAATAGAAAGATGATACTCGAACGTAGATAAATTCATTTGTCGAGCGAAACACTCAGGTTTTGTTAACGAAACGTTGATAAATCTTCCCTTAAGGAAACGATTGAGATTTATGTTAACAAAATTATAAATCTCCATTAATCGTTCTCATGTATCGTCGATCGAGATCACGTTTCCATGTCCGCGACGAAAATGACCAGACACCGCTTCCAAACGCTAGGTCTTAATTATCATAGCGATTCAATGTGGCTGAGCAGCGCGTATTATACCTTGCAAATTAAATACGTGCCGTGGGAAAACGAGAGTTTCGCAACAAGTAGTTACACAATCATAGAACGCGATGCTAAACGCACGGCGATTCTAAATGGAATTAAGTCGGTCGGTTCATAAACCACCCGGCGAAATTAAAGCGTCTACTGTGCTCTAATTGTCGCTCGCCGTCCATTCATCCATTCAGTTCTGTGTTTTCGTTTCTTCTACCCGGTTACACAATGGATCGCGATATTTCATTTTCACGGTTCTTTTTTCTTCTTTATTATCTATTCGTTTCACGGTCTTCGTACGTTCCGTGTTTCTTCGTTTTTGCCATTGCTACGCTTTTAACGCCAACTTTACGAGGAAATATTATTCGGTTCTCTTTCACCAGTAGATAAATTTATAAAATATTTTTAGTAGATCGTAAATTTAGTTATCGTTGGTGGGATTTTCCCGTGCATTTTTCTCTTGAAATTCGCTTGATACAATTGATACGATGAATACACCTGATACGATTCATTCCGTTTCATTCGTGTATCGATCTCTTTACAAACGAATTTATTATGCAACTCGTTTTTTTATTTGTTCGAGAAACATGATGTGATTTATCTGTTTATCGAGAATTCTTCATCCTTCTCACTTCTGCTTGTTTATGTAACATATATTCAGAGACGTTTAAACGAGATATTCGATTAAACAGAGATTAACACTAGGACTATCACACCAGTCAAATTGATTGATTTTACAATTTTATTATAAAATTCCTATTTTGTTTTTTATCTGTTCGAACTGAAAATAATTTTGTATCAAAGTTACTTATACCAATACCAGTGAAAATGACTGGTACTTGTCAAAGTGTAAAAGGGTGCTGCAATGTGTTTATCGAACCCCAATTAACCAGTTTCCTCGTTTTGTACAATTTGCCACACGTTTTTCAAATTTTTATCGCGTATCATTCGATATGACGATATCAGTTATCAGGAAAATTCCGAATCGATCGCTAGATGCCAACACTAGAAATACCACAGCTAAATTAATTGGTTCTACAATTTTATAAATGTGTCAACCCTCCTTTAAGGATCATAGTCCCCGATGGATCAATAATACCAAAAATGTACTACGTAACATGGAATTCCTGTAAGAAAGTAATAAATCAATAAATATAAAAATATTCTATCATTAGGTATTTTTTAAAGACCAGTCATTTTCATTGGTTTTGGTAGAAATAGCTTCGTGTTAACTATCGGTGGTACGTACGTGATCGTATCTAAACGTACATGAAATTTACATATCGATATCTCGGCATTCTGTTAACACGTTCGTCGTCACGTCGCACATATCCATGCGACGGGTATACTTCCGTGGGGGCTCCGTCACCAAACGATGGTGACGCTCTTCTTATTCGAGTTAATTAATTAAATATACGATATTATATATAGGATATACAACATAAAATATTAAAAACACATTATATCATACGTTTTATTAATTTATATTCTGGATAATATATTACATTATCCTATATCGTATGGTATTCGTTAAAACATTCCAAACACATTTGGGGTGATTTTGGGCACTTCGAAAAATAGTTAGACTCCGTTATCACTACTCTCCTCACCTTCAAATATATTTTCACGCTGTTTACCGAACATTTTGAGGATGAAAAAATCACCGATGTACGTCTCGCAAGTATGCTTCTCGACTAAATGAAAGATCCGAGATATCTGCCGTGAGATCCCTCGGAATACTCTAGCTGGATAGCTTATCGCTTTCTCCATTCCAGGAATAAATAATCTTTTCTTTATAATGAATCGAAGGCGATAAACAATGAATCGAAAGTCATAAACGATGAATTCCTGCTTGTCGCTGTATTTACGTTCTGCGTACCGTCGGATTTGGGCCCCGCAGGAAACTTAGCCGAATCACGTTGGGGACGAACGTGTTAAATCGAGTATTTAATCCCCTTTTTATAAGGGTTTTATCCTTATTAATATTCCACCGGATTTTTAATATTAATTTTCAATATATATCGCTGGTGCGATCAATATTGAAGTGGTATTAATAACAATATTGTAATCCGTTCGAAATTCGTATCGAATGGAGGTCAGCCAAATTAAAGCGACTGTATATTACGTTGTAATTATCGTCCTCGATTCCAGCCATTCAACTTACAATTAGTTGTAAACGAATATTTACGTAACGGTACTAACTAATTCATCTAAACGAATTTCACATGTAATTTATAGCTCTCGTAATTGCTCATAAAAGTTCAACTTCTGAATTTTTCATTGGAGAGCCTACCACTAATCCTTACAGTCTCGAATATTTTTCAATATTTTCTAAAATCTTCCAACATTCCATTTTCCATCTTCCAGTCTTTATCTTTCCAGTGTCGATTCGCAAATCTCTGAAATGTAAAAGAAGAGGAAGCAGCTGAGACCAGAAGCGGAATACGAAGTACGAAAGAGCCTTAGAAAATAAATTTAACGCTGGAGTATTCCTGTTGCTCGTGAACCTACTTGGAATTATAAAAAGGTGAGATTTAATAAATGCAAACAGTCGTAAAACTTCCAATTGACTGCACATAATTTGCAACATAATTATTTGGATATAATAATCGTCTACTGCGACAAAGGTGTCGTATATCTTCGAGAAAGTCAGCGTCCTGGTTCTGGTATTTTATTGACCGATCATTGTCCTTGCGAATAGAAACGTCGCTATAAAAGTGTCTTCTCTTGAGCCCCTGCCTTCGTTTTTTCAGGTATTTTTATTCCTAAGACGCTTGAAATATCCAACCATCGTCGATCCTTCATTTTCGCAGCGCTGTGTGCGTTGGTCGCGTGTCAAATTTGACGGAATGGCGAAACATCGATCAAACGGAAAGACGAATAATTCGTTGCGCTCTTCGTCGTTCGCGTGCATTCGCGGCGATTCTCTCCTCCGGAGGCTATCGCGTTACGTTCGTACGTCGAAGTCGGAGAGTTTGGAAAAACTTGCTCTACGAATGGAACCTTCGAACGATGGGATGTTCGAGCGGAAAAGCGCGTGAAATTGACTCGAGGGGAGGGACACGATACGTGAAAGGCGTTTAAAAGGCGCGTTTCTCAGTTCCTTAAATTGCGAATCGACGATTTTGAAGTTCTGTCAACACGGAGGACCAGTTTATGGCACGGACGAGAGGAAAAAATCGCGGCTGAAGGAGAAAAGGAAAAGAAGGAAGAAAAAGAAGCAACGTGTATCGAACCGGTCCCAACGTGGACACGCGAGAAGCCGTAAACAGGTTGTAAAAGAGTCCTGTACCCTTTGGAACCCGTAAAGGCTCGCACGGACACGTCCACGTAATTTAGTCGAGTGACGCGAGTCGCCACTTACTGCTAAATTAAGCGCTTTAGTGCGTAAAAAGTGTCCGGTATCGGTACGATCGAGTTGCAGATCTGATCAACCGGAAAGGTCTAGAAATTTGCATCCAGCGCCCTAAGTCACTTTTCATCGAACCACTCGGGCCAAAATTTCGGTGTTCGAGCACGGCGAGTTAATAAATCGCTCGCCAATCGACTAGATTGACACTTTGTGCACCGTACGGTCTGACAAGCGTATAGCCTGAATCGCCGCGTATTTTTGCAGCGTTTGAAAAGATTGAAAAGATCGCTGGAAAGGTTCGTTCCGATTTACAATTTCCATTCGATATACGTTTATCGAATTAAATAGCCAGCGTTTTGCTGTGCAGTCCGCAACGTGTTCACGGACGTGTTCTTAACGCGAACTTCGACTCTGCTACGTTTCTCGGGGATGAAAACGATCGGGAAGAAAAAACACGGTCGACGTTGCGTTTAAGTTTGACACAAGTTTACGTTTCATATAAGACATAAAAGATATAACTTAGAAAACACGAAGATGGCACCCCGCTGGGGGTAGCCACCCACATGCTATATTTATTTCATTTTATCTTTTTATTTACCAATGAGATATAACACTTTACCAAATGTCCTTCAGGACAAATTGTAAAAATCAAAATAAAATAAAAAAGAAATAGTTTATGTTTGGTCGATTGTAAACATTGTAATTATCGAGGATTGATTTGTCGCGGAAGCCTACAGGCTTTTGGCGGAGCTTTGGCTGGCGCTAAACTTCACTAGACTCGATTATGGTATATTATTATCGGTAAACATACGGCGATTATGGTATTGTATCGTACAAAATGCTTAGGTTCGTTTTGTAAATTTCCAGGCTACGCCATCGTAACCGCGAATTCTCACGTGAGTTATCGACCTGTTCCATCGTGCGGGAGAAAGCGCAGCAAATACTTGGAATTCCGGCTTTCCTTGAAATCTCGCGTATCGCCCGCTACTCGCTCGTGCTTCCGGATTCTTTTCCTTGCCTTCTTTATTCCCCGTCTTTGTTTCGCTTCGTGTGTAATAAACGCGTTAAGAAGCGAGGAAGGAAGAGACGCGAGGTCGAGCTCGTCACGAAGGCATTTAAATTATCGGGGCGGGATATCGGCTTCGTCTTCGAAGCGTAATTTCCAGATGTCGGAGCCGCGTGCCGATGTAATGGCATTTTATTGCGCCCCTGATGACGTTCGCGTTTTTCGCCGTTCGATCCAGGCCGCGATCTTACGTACGAATTCGCCTTTTATCCAGATTCGTCCGCGTTATTATTAATAAATTTCAGATACTCAGGTTTCTTTCATCGCTATACTCGTACGACTATCGTCGTAGATATTAAGATACCTTTTATTCGTATGTCGTTGATCGTTTCGCTTGTCACATATTTTATCTTTTATTCTTCACTTCGGTATTTATCCAATGGGAATCAGAGATACCAAACTAACCATACGATCTGACCATCGAGAGTTGCGCACGTCGATACAAAAATTAACGAAAGACGAATGTACGATAAATTTGCTCTATCGCGGCTCTAGGTTCGCGATACGAACGAAATCAGAAGGAAGACCGATGATTTCAAACGGCACGAAAATCAAGGATAGCAAGATTGAATTGAAAATCGAGTCTCGCGAAATGAAATTAAGGAGTTGATAAAATACCCTGCTGATCGGTTTAGCTTGCAGAAGACTCACACGCGTGTGCGTACGTTTTCAAAAATCGTTTCCCTTTATACATACGTGTGCATTTGCTCGCGCTAAGGTAACACCAACACCAACCTGAACACCAGTCCCGGTCAAACGACCGGCTTCAGAAATTTAATGTAATTAGACAATATAAGAATTTACATAAAGTTGGGCGAACAAACAAAGGTACGATTTTAAATGAAATTTCACTCAATTTTTGAATTTTCATTAATATAGGAATTTACATAAAATTAGACGACCGAAAGAAAGAACAACGAGCGTACGATGTTAAATTAAATTTTAAAACCGGTGTAACACTGTGCTAACATCGTAACACAGTGTTAACATTCTCCAGACGGTATTCCTTTCGACGCAAAATCTACCTTCCTCGTGCGAAATTTAGCTGCCTCTATGCGCTTTTTTCTTCTCAGGCCCGAAATATTTTTCAAATCTTCTTTTGCTCACCCCTCCTCCCACCGGGCAACCTAATAATTCGGAGGTTGGTCATCGGAACGGTGAAAGCGAGAGTCGTTCTCCCCTCGATGGGTCGAGCAAGGATCCTCGCCGTTTCCTTTGAGGCGTTTCTATTCAGCCCTCTTTGCTCCTCTGCGCAGCCTACCGCTTTGCCGAGGGATTTGCAACGCGCAAGTAGGTCAGCACGACGTGCAGCTTGACCTGTATAATGTTTCGGTTCTACCTGCCGTGTCACGTAGCACGTACCACCTCATTAAACGGCAGTCGAGCACGCTCGCAACACACATTTCACGATCCGGCTGCGGAGAGAATTCGGCCTTAATGCATCGGCACTTTGAATATATTTCAACCTTTCTTCTTCGCCTCTTGCGTCCTTTCCCCGGTTTTCATCGGAAAATGGACTATCGTCAAAGGCAGACGGTCGTGCGGACGGACGTTACATCGGTTGGAAAATTTCGAGCATGGCCTTGTTCTATTGGGTTGGCAACTAAGTGATTGCGGATTTTGTCATTAGGTTGTAATGACATAGGTCGCAATCGCTTAGTTGCCAAGCCGATATTTTGCACGAAAATCTTTTCTCCGTTTGTTTATTTAAGAAACAAGAATAACATAAGCGTAACTTTTATTCTGCGATTAATCAGTTAGGAGTTCGTTGAAACTTTGGAAGGCGTGCAGACTAAAACTTGTGGCAGAAGGTAAACGACGAGTATACTCGTCGAACACGGAGTATTTGTGTTTGTTGTAATGTAGAATTAAGTTGTAAATAAACGATGAAATACTTGATCGGGAAGATGTAAATCGATAAACGGAATATTAAAAGCAACAGAAGATAGAACGCAAACACGCGACTCAAATTGAAATTGAACGGTGCTCGAAGAGGATTTGCCGGTTAAACGCTCGTCTAGTAACCGGGCTACGATTCCGTAATTCCACGAGTCGGTGGTCTTCGTCGGCTTAACAACCGCTTTAATCCGCGCTGTACCGAGTTAATAACGCGGCTACGAAAGATATAGCGGACGTTGAGCGTGTGCGCGGTGAACGCGTCGCGACGCATCCACGGATCCTCGCCGAAGACGGTTCACCGAGCCAGAATCGAAATTTGGCAGTTCGCCAGGGAGACGCGATCGCAAAATAACGGAAAACAGGAACGCGAGAAAATTAGCCTCGAACGGGAGAAAACGTGACCAATTGATGCAAATAAAAAGAGGAACGAGAAGGAGGAGGAGCAAGGAAAGATAAGTTGGGAAAGGCTGACGGGGTAGAGAGGTTCCCACAATCTCGTCTCCTTATCGAATTCGATTCTCTCTCTCTCTCTCTTTTGATCTCTCCTCTCTCTGTCGCTCTTCCAGCTTTCTTCTCTCGCTCGAATACGCACCCTCTCCCTTGTCCCCACTCTGCTGCCAGCGTTCGCTGCCCCATCTCATCGCCAGGCCACCCCAACCCGGAATAAATCAATACACGTGTCTGCTACTTGCTCGTACACTCGGCTCGGCCCTTAAGCCGAATCGTCGCGAGGAGCTGACAGCTGGCGAGGAGAAAAACGATTCGCGTGCTGGTGATTTTGCGTGGGTATAAAAGGGTTGTAGGGTTAATTACCTTGGCGGAGCACGAGGTTGGCATTTTTGACTGGCGGCATTCGTGTACGGTAGCTACGAAACGTTTTTCTACGTGGTACCATTATTTTCCAATAAAGGGTCTTTTTTTCTTTTTTTTCAATCGAACGTTCTTTTATCGAACGTTCATAGTCGCTACGAGAGTAGCGCTATAACGATACGTTTAATATGCTCGGAGTTAATCAATTGCTCTATATTCGCTACCGTAGGTACAATGGCATGGCGATACTTTTTTGTTCTAACGGTAAATTCAACGGCAGTCGTTAACGTTTATTATTTATAGTTAAGAATGGTTGTGACTCACCTAATTGACGACAAATGTCGGCCTTCAGATGAGAAGGCAGAATCTTTTCCTTGAGTAATGCCTCGTAATGCTCCTTGGCAAGGCGATATTTCCCTTGTACCTCGTACAAATGGGCTATGTGAAATTTTACTGCAACAATGGAAAAGAAAGACATCGGTTTAATGTCGAGTACGTGGGATACGTGTAACGATACGTAGAGCTCGTAATCACCGATTATTTCGCGTTAGACGCGTTATTGTCAAATTACGCTACGAATTGTTGATACGAATTTGCAAACTTAACGAAGAATATGCTTGATAAAATATTCGTTGGAAAGAGAAAGAACGGACAGGACGATTCGAAGCAATAATAATACCGTATCGTGTATTTGCAATTTAATCACTTGCGTATAATAATTCATCGATACTCGCACACTTTGTTATTACCGGTAGAATACGAAAACTATGAATAATTAATTAATTCTTTGTACAGCTGCATTTATCAACTATGTAATAGCCTGCTTGGCTTTGCAACGTTATGGTGGAAATTTGAATATGTTAAACAAGAGACACGGTGTTTACACAAATTGCATATTATTGATTATACGTCATAATTACAACAAATATACATGTTGAATGAAAAACGCGATAATTGCACGTTCTGTTTCCATTATGATTTCAATTAGTACACTCGAAAGCTGACATCTCTGATGAGAATTTATTTTTAAATTAATATTCGAATAAAATAAAAAACGGGTATACACGTGTATATAATATAACGTTTTCCAATAATTACAAATCAAATTTCCTTGATTAAAGTAACACAAAGCGTAGAGCAATGACACTTACATTAAAATTTCAATCTTTCAACGATTCGTCGGTTTTCTATATTTTCGTTTCCGTATTTTAATTCCAAGTTGCATTCCTCCCTTTGATCTAACTATAGTATGCAAATACGTACTATCGTTTAGATCGTTGGCAGACACCAAACTGACTCGAAATCTCAATGGGTCGTTGCTTTTATGTTCGCCTCATTTCATAAACACAACTTCGCTCGGCTGAAGAACCAATTTCTCGGTAAACGGAAATGATTCCCCGTGTGCATGAGATCGTGGTAATCGTTTGAATCGTGAATCACTCTTCCGTATGACTCAATTTGAATATTTTATCATCGCTCTTTAATTAGTCTATTAAACTCGTTAAGCGTATGATTAATAACGTTAATTATTATTGTCCGTAATGTCCATTAACTTGCACGCTCAGCCATTAAGAATGAAAAAGCTTGTTATTATTCTTGCGCCATCTTCTCAATGGTGAAATATAGTCGCAGGTGAAATATTAATTCGCTGCCATAATATTTCGAACAGTAACACGCTGTTGAACGATTAGAATCGATCGCCTACAAGAATCAAGTTCTCTCATAACATTCAACAGCTCGTATCCGTGGCTTCGTTATTTTTACTCTCTACACTAAATTTAAACTTCAAACAGCAGGACAGAGACCCAGTCGAGTCCCGGTTGACTCATTGCTGGTTCTTGGTAATTCGAAGTGATGCTACGCTGCGAGATGAAACACCGACAGGGAAAACTGACGGAGATTCCCGTTAGCGCTTAGGATTTAACGTTCTGTTCCACTTCTGCTGCTTGATAAATCGTTACGTAGAATCCAGTCACTACGTAGCCCGTACGTACATGTACCATTGATATTTAATATTTAATCGACGATTGGAAATTTATTCCTAGTAGCTAGCGCAGCTACAGTCACAGCTTGACCATTTAACAAACACGATGTTCGGTGTCGAACGGTAAATTCCAACTGCGTTGCAAATACTGCAACTTTAAAAGCTACGAACGTACGTACGTACGTGTCAATCGAAAACCAACAATTCCAATCTCGAAACGTTACCTGCGAATAAATCGAATAAATCGACCGATTAACGAATCGCATCCAATATTTTCCAAGTTAAACGACCTGCATGAATATTCCATACGAACCATAAAAATTACCTACTGGTTAATTAATTATTTACCGTAACCGTTTCTTCCCCTTTTTTTTATCTGCTACGTTATTCGCGATCAATCTGCTGTATTTATTTATTTATTCTGTCGGTTCATTTTTCCAATTATTTTGCAATCTGAATGTAACGGAACGGCGTAAAAGACGAAGGAAGAATAAAAGTAAACGAAACTCTTACACGGTGCAATGGAAAGTGAGAGACAGACAGACAGAGTAAGAGAGAGGGAGAAACCGTGGAAACAGTGGCGAGGCATCACGAACGCAACGTTAAGTTAAGTGCCAGGTGAATTCAAGAAAAATCGTTAGGGTAAGCGTTTAACGCGCCTTAAATGTCGTCTACTACGCCATACGTGTTATCGTAGGTCATACGTGACACAAGAATCGCTGTATCACGTTGGGAAAAAGGGGGTCAAGTTCGAAGCGAAACGCGAGCAAAAGGTCTGGCATCTAGACGTTGTCAAGACGTGGCGCGCAGGTATGTAATAGGCGCTTTTCACGCGGCGAAAGTATCGATTTCATTGTGTCTTTTTAAATAACGTATTAAAAGCGCGCAGGGGAAAATCGTCGAGATTATTGCACCTTCCGTCGTCCCATAGGAACTTTTCATCCGCTTGCTTTTTTCATTTCTCCGCAGGTAGATTAATAACTTGCACACTTGATGGATCGATCGAATCCGTTGGAACATTTAACGTCGAATAAAGTTGAAAAGCTCGGTGGTAAAAAACAATTTGTTTCTCGCGCTATAGAATTTTTATTTCGATGAACTTTGTTTCAAATAAAATATCATTGTATTTAAGAAATTGAAACGAACGATCGCGTAGTTCTTTCATGGATTTACAGTGGCTAGGAAATTGATTAAAGCATTCATAGATTGATCGATCAAATCCGAGTATATTAGATTGAGAAAAATTTGAAATAAAAATAAAAATAGAAAGTAGAGAGTACGTGGCTTCTTTTTCAAATATCGGACAACGGAACGATCTATTCTCTCAATCTCGGAGATTCTATTTTTAAGAAATTGACCGATCGAAGTTTGTTGACGCGTTCGATGGATTTTTCTGCTGCTGCAAGTTCTCGTATTGACATTCAACAACTGCGATATAGAACACAGAGAATGTAAATCTAGAGTGATCGACTGCACGAGTTTAATGACTTTTTGCATCAATCGACAAGTTGGAGTGAAAGTGGTTCGCATAACCCGATATCCAAGAGAGCGAGATCTCGACGGCTTTTAATTTTTAAGATGCCGCAAAGCTCGTCCTCTCTTTAATGAGGCGTCCATGAAAAGCGAGAGTTCCGTGAAAAGTGAAAGTCTCTATGTATTTTAACAAAAATTAACGATAATTTTAACGAAGAAGACGTTTCTCCCTCAAAAGCTGCTCATTCCTGATGGCTTTCGTCGCACGAGTTCTTCGATTATCGCGATATATCTCGAGTATCGTTTCGAATCGTCAGAAAAATTCAAATCCTTCCACGTGCATAGTCTTTCGTCTTTTGCAAGACGATTAAATAAATCAAAATCTTTAATTAATAAATAAATCTAAAAAAGCCTCGACATTTCCAAGTTCTTGTACGAGTGTCGTGTGAGTGTGCGAAGAGGAAGGAAGGCGGTACGAGGAAGCCAACATATGGTATGGGAGTAAGATTTCGGGAGTAAAAATGCACGGTTTACGGTGGGCAGCTGTTCACCGTGAATTATATTTTTTGGAAGGTGGAAGACGCGTAGGCGATCGTAAAGGGGGCGAAGAAAACCGAGAACTACTTACTTTCAAGCTTGGAAAAGGAGGCAGGTGTCGTGGCATCGATCAGAGCGAGTGTCAGGTGCTTCAAGGCGGCTTCAAAGTCAGCGTGGACCTTCAGCATTAAGCCGAGCCGTAGGTGAACCTCGCAGGCTCGTGGAAATCCTGGTTCCACCCATAGCACCTGCTGGAATGCTTTCACGGCCCTGCAATAACAACGATCGAATACAATTTCAATCGAATAAATAAAAATGACCATTCTATCGCATCAACCTATCCCTTGATCGACACACCGTGAGACAAAGTTCATTCCGTTACAGTTTCCTGAAATTCGCGATCTTCGTCTGCGAGTATAATACGTTATTTGTTTTATTTTTTACGGTCCATCTTCTTCGAGTTAATTTTCTCGATTTTTAGTTACAGTTTTCTTCCATTTACCCTTATCGTTCACTTGCAACTATCGAGAACCTTTCACATCTCCCGTACTTAACATTTACGCTCAAAAACTACCACTCAAACTCGACCTTGGAACGTACCTCCTTAGTTTCTTATCTATGCTTTTACTATTTGTATCCTCGAAGAGGCCAAGTCTCAAGACGCGTACAAATTCACACGGAAATATCAAGTACGGAACTCTGACAGTAAAGTGTAAAAAATGTAAGACTGGTGATAGAAAACTATAAGTATACGTGTGTAAGTATAGTATAAAACTATTCGCTAATCTTTGGCCCTTCTTCTCTGTTCTCCTTCATTTTTTCTCTCTTGTTCTGCTTTCTCTTTACTAGCCATCGCTTCTTCCTTCTCAATTCCCCTCGGGATCTCGAGATCCCCGGACTTCGTGCCTTCAGGACAACCTCCGCTGCGTCTACCTTCGTTATGAATATAATCGTACGTATAATATTCGTAGGAACACTGAAACAACTGACTGGAGGAACGTCGAGGACAGGAGCAAAACATCAGAGAGACTCACAGAAGAAATGGGAGAGACGCAGGAGAGATAATAGAATAGTTGCGGAGCTTAGAAAAAGGGAAGTAAGAGCGTAGAAGAAGGAGCATTGTTGACTAGAGAGCAGAGAACAGTTTGGTTTCCTACGAGACAGGAAGCCTAAGGGAGAGGGAGTGTGCAATACAAATATAAGATTGAATTTGAGCGATTGAGTACAATTAAGAGTAAGTTCAAGTATAAATGTGATAATCTAGCGTATATCGTGATCGAAGGTTGGCAGTGTGAACGAGAAATCTACACATGTAAATCGATCACATCTTGTAGCAAGTAAAAATGAATAATACCATATAATAATAATTTTGATACTATTAATTATATCGACAAATGTTTTGGGATAAAAGGCGAATAGCTTCGAAGGAGGTGCATGGCATTTTCATGTTCGTCTTTCTGTAGGTGGCCGCGTAAAGACCACGTGGACTTTGTCCTTTTAAACGCGATCATATGTATCTTTCAGTAGGTTGATCGACGCAGCTCGACATTCTCTACAGAAGATTATTTCAATCTCCTTCAACGAACCTCGAACAACCATTGGTCCAGCAGATATTTCGACTTTCAGCTTGTAAAGCTTTCTTATTGCGTTACGAATATAAAACATTCAGATTTCTCGTAAACGCGTACAAAAATCCGTAGACAGGCTATTACACCTGGCGTAATCTTCTAGTGGGTCGCGAAGAACAACGTTTTCGAAAGTGGGTCTCGGCCCAGTAATAGTTCGCGAAGCTGTGGACTGAACGACTACTCGATAAAAATCGTGGCTCGTTAAAAATTCATTGTTAAGAAACAGGTTGACGCGAGGGACTTTGTCGCGTAATCGCGTGCATCGAGGATGAACAGGAAGTGGTTGGTGGTATTCTGGCTTGTCACGCGACAACCGCGTCTGGGGTTGCAACGATAACCATAGGGACGGCCGATGGACAAGCAACAATAACGATCGTGCAGTTGCGAATGACACGGTGCGTGCGTTCAGTCGGTCGAGACACGTTGTGAACCAAACGAACCCGACCTGATTCCACGCTGAGAAAGAAAGTCGCAAATCAACGCTTCCTGATGACGATCGCGCGTTCAACAGACTTACCAAAAAGCACGTTTTCAGGAGGAAGTTCGAGGCGATTTTTCCACTGAAACTTTTGTCTTGTAGTAGAATTTCAGATATGGCAGCTTGCGATGGGTAGTGAAAATAAGATAGTTTAACAGAAAATGTTTCAAATTGACCTATGTGGAAGAAGCTTGCAAAAGTATCGCTTCTTTTATAAAAAGACAGTCTTGCAATGGTCTTTTGTGTAAAATTATTTTGTGCGAAAAATTGCACAATATTTTCTACCAGACAGTTACCAGTTAATTATTTCGTATGTTTCAAATGATCGATTATTTTTCGTGCGTTCAACAGACTTACGAAAAAGCACGTTTTCAGGAGGAAGTTCGAGGCGATTTTTCCACTGAAACTTTTATCTTGTAGTAGAATTTCAGATATGGCAGTTTGAGATGGGTAGTGAAAATAAGATAGTTTAACAGAAAATGTTTCAAATTGACCTATGTGGAAGAAGCTTGCAAAAGTATCGCTTCCTTTATAAAAAGACAGTCTTGCAATGGTTTTTTTGTGTAAAATTATTTTGTGCGAAAAATTGCACAATATTTTCTACCAGACAGTTACCAGTTAATTATTTCGTATGTTTCAAATGATTGATTATTTTTCGTGCGTATGTTCGCACTACGTTAGAAGCCGACTTCGATAATGCAATGGCGTGTGTATCGTTTCTGATATATGATGAAATCTATTTCCTCTTATTTATTTATTTTCCATCTGTACACGTACGTACGTGTTTGTAGATATATACGAATCTTACGATAAAATCTACATGACGTATAAATCTTATCTGACACGTAATAATAGTTTAATCGATTATAACGCAGTAATAGGAATTTAATTGATTTCTGAATTAGCAGTTACAACTGCTATTTCATTTCTTTACTTCTGTCTTTCACAAACGTATTCTCTCTATTAATAGAAATACGAATTTGCATAAAAGCTCGCGATCCGATAATTACGATAATTACGAGTTAAATTAAGTCGAGTCTAATGCCTAAGAAGTCTCTCTCTATATATATTTATAAGCTGGTCACATTGTTATCGCAATTGTTCTCACCACGAACAATGAATCATCGGCTTTAACGAACCGTTTGGCAAGTGTCAAACTGGAATTCCAAGTCGTGCGATGTCGGTCGTCGTCATTTTGTTTCGGCTTTTAGAGTCGCTGGACGAAAGCCAGCGTTAAATCGACGTACGCGGATTGAGTAATACTCTGCTCGGTGTCATTTGAAACAGGATCGCATGTATCCATCGGATGTGCCAGTGAATCGTACTTTTGATCGAGTTCCCGCTGCACTTTTTACAATAGAAATTTATGCCAATAGAAATATACCGATAGCGTAACAAATCTGCTACAAATGTTATAATTTATACTGTTACTGTTACGAGTTTAGATCGAGAAGTTTGCGAAATGACAATGACGAAACAAGGAATAAAGCAACTCCTACCTACGGAAACTTTTCACATTGACCTGGTTTACGTATACGTATAGATACTAGCATATACGACGATGTATCATTGTACGAATCATCACATCCGCACGAGTTAAAAAAACAAAGCCAAAATCGTCCACCAAGATGCGATCCTATAATAACGCGATAGATCTGACATGGACGTTGGAAAAATTACGATAACCGATCTCGTGAAAAATTATCTCGCAACCTATCGTACCATTACACTCGGAAGAGTTAAAAAATTATTATCATTAAGAATTAGATCCCGCATCAGTATAATACATATCACACTGACGTTAGAAAAATTACGGTAACCGAACAGGATCTTTGGAAAGATGATCTCTTGGAATCTACCGTCCCATTACATAGCTGGAACGAGTTAAAGAAAGAGAATTATACGACGATAGATCTCATAGTGACATTAGAAAAATGACCGACCTTCTCGAAAGTTATCCTGGAACCTGTTACAGAAGCCCGCTACTCCAAAGAGAGGTGAAAAAGCGAAGCGTGCAGAGACGTCGTACGATGCGATAAAGCAAGAGACAGACACCATTGTTTCATCGCTGACAAAAAGACCGAAGCCGGAGAAGGAGGAATGGAAGTAACGGGAAGATTAATTCCGCGGCTAGCACGACGACGACAAATTAATCGAAGCTCGACTGTCGTTCCCTGGCGCGATGAGAAGTAGAACGACCGAGATAAAAAAGAAAGAAAAAAGAAAATATAAAACGGAGAAAAAATAAAGAGGATGAGAAGTACGAGATGGAAGCAGGGAAGGCAAAGAGATCGGTCGGTTGCCTTGGCGTAAAGGCGGTAGTAAATTCATTCACGAGAAGCTATTCATTCATCGTTTCATTCACTTCGCGTTTCCTTTCGGGGTTCGTTGTCTTCGGCAATGAGTCACTGTTACACGCGGTCGGCTGGCTGTGTGGGAGAGACAGAAATGTCACTGACTCGACAGTGTTGCGAAATATGCTCGCGAGAAACGTTCGATATCTACCGGCAACGAAAGCACGACGGATGGGAACGAAAGTCGTTGCCAGCCTTTCGTAGGCCGCGCGCCACTTTTCAATTTTGCGCGCTTCTAAATTCACCTTAGAATTCTGGCTGGGAAAATCGTTTGGCAGGATACAAAGTACGTAAGGAGAAGAACTAAATAGTAGAAGCTAAGTTAATTGATCGGCGATTAATCAATTCTACGTAAAAATTCAATTCTTCTCAGATTTCATTGAAAGGAACATTTCTCGTCGCCTTCGGCTTTCCTTTTCGATTTAAATCACGATACGAGATCTTACGAACGATTTTCTTCATTTTGTTGCCAACGTTATGAAACATCTAAAGATAGGGCGGAGTCTGAAATTTTTCGCGCGCTGTATCTGTAAAATAAAAATAAGAAATACTAAAGGCAACGTAGAAGATACGAATTTTGAAATTTTAAAACGGCAGAGACTTGCGCGTCAGAAATTATTCGAACGCGAACATCTCAACGTTGATATCTGGACTTTATAAATATCAGCGACGTCGTTACGTCTTACGCCAAGACACCAGAATCCTTCCAACTCTGCAAGAGTAGAAGAAGCGGTATCGATCCGCGACCGATGACCTATCTCAACCATGATGAAACAGAAACGAAAACCGATACTGATCCTGTCAAGTCGATGGTCGTTGTTTGTTGGCCGCTCTGCCATTGACCTGGGTGTATTTATAGGTTGAAACATCGATTCACCCGGCGTGGAACAGCTTGTACCCGGCTGTGGCTGTCCAACGTTGATATTCATCATCCGGATCGAAAAAAATACAGATCGATAAATCGAGCAGCAACCGTAACAATCGTTCTATACTTTTCACGTTTTACGAGCGACATCGTGTTTTAACACTCTGGTAAACGCAGCTGGAGATAAATTCTAACCCTTTCGACACGCTTGTGTTATTTAATGGACAAACATAAACAATCTGCATTGACAAATGTATTTAGCCACGTATTTCATAGATTTTTTTACTGTCATTTTATTTGTTTTACCCGCAGAAAATTCTTACGCTTAACGAGGATTATGATATATAAGGCGCAAGAAGAAATTGAAACGATGTCGATCATATTATTTCAAGCGAAATATCGAGTTTATAATTCTGCAATTATAATTATAATTGAAGAAGTCAATTAAAATATACAAATTTACTCTATACGTTCGTTACTAATTTCCCGTATTTCTGTTTCATTCCTAGATTCGCTATCGACAAGTATTTATTTCAAAATATAACAATTTATCTTATTAAATATATTTCCTTATCGTTACAAACGTCGAACATCTTAGGTGGGAAAGAAAAATAAGAAACGAAAGAATGCTTATCGAATAATGAGACATTGATTTTTCCTGTAATAATCGCTATCGATATACCTTAAAATCGTTAAACCAGCGATTGATTGCTTTTGAATGCAAAGAAATCGCGTTTTACGACGTAGATTAGAAATATTATCGAAATAAATATTTTTCTTTTCTCTTTTTTTTTGTAAAATATACGTACGTTTGGTTTTTCTATAACTTGCAACGCTGGTACATGTCAACGAAGCCACGTTATTCGAAGAAACGTTATTTTCTCGGATACCGATGTAAACGAGAATAAAATTACTATAAAGTATTTTATTTATTTACCTTAAGTTTGTTTAATTATCCCCTTCTTCAGATTATTGTCTCGAAATGGAACTTTGTAGCTAAGCCTAATCCTACGAACTGACTGTGCTACTATTTTGTAAAAACAGAACAGTCGTATGTGAAGAGATAAAGTTTAAGATAAAATAAGGTAGTTACGGACAAAGTTGCTATAAATATACAAGATAAAAACTACTTTAGTAATCTCTGTGAAAACATTTAAGGTATCTAATCGCAATGATGTAGCAATTTCTATATTTTTGTAATACATTATCCACAGAGACTTTTTTCAAATCGCTGCTCCTTACTGTTTACTTGTAACGATGGAGTTCGATCGCAGTAAGATTTTATTCTTCCACTGAAATTGGCAACGTTATCGTCCTATCATCTTCTTGCTGTTGAGAAGAAAATTTTCGTAATTTACGTAATTTTGAGCCAAAGTTTTAGCCAGCGAAACGTTTCGATTTCTCATATTTCATCCACAGCTACGTTAACGATAATCTCGTTAGTAGACACGTTGGTAGAAATAATATCGCGATCAGAGTGCTTCTCCTTTGATAAGTTGGACAGATTCGATAGACGTGCTTTCCAAGTAGACTTTTACGACCAAATATTCAAGAAGAATAGATGATCGCGTAGAAAGATCGTACATGAACCTATTCTTTGTCGCGAATGACGAGATAGAAACAAACAGCTGATCCAGAATCCGCAGAATCACGTAGGAATTCACTTTTTATCGTTTCTTCTTAACGATCCCACTCTCCTCTGTTCTTCTAACTTCTTATTCTTTAATCTCCGATTCTTCTTAACACTTTGACTGCCACATCGAAATCACATGTTTTGCTGAGTACGCCACGAGAGTATTTTTATTATTCAAATCATATAATGGCAGAATAATAATAAATTGACGATGTAAGACAACATTCTCCTCCAATGGACTGTTTATTTTATTGGTGGTCACGGGTGACCACCGTGACGTCTTGGTAACAGTCGATAACGAAGTATTATAACGAGGCTTCGTTTATTTCAACAAACCATTCGCATTCGTTGCTTCTTTGCAAGCAAAACGTGCAGAATATAACGTTAAAACGTGTAGAAGATATTAGTAAACGGTATTTGCTCATTCTATATATAATAGTAAGGTATGTTCACACTCGTAACTTCAATTATACGATTATAAAGCAGCGTTTACGATTATTTTCTAAGCTGTGTTTATACAAATATTCGTAGATTATCCCTCAATGATATGGACGCAAACACAGTGCACCGTTAGACGCAAGATTTGTTCTCATTTTTTTGTATCGGTGTTCTAATAAAAATGTTTAATCGTTCAATTTTATCTCAAAGTATCTTCTATTTATCGGTTATATTCAGAATGCCCTAACTGTCAATTTTCATTCAATTTTTACAATTGCAAGAAGTTCGAGCGCTCCGGTGACCAGTGACCACCGTGGAGAAACCGTGGCTGGTCGTATATGACCAACGTGGCAGTCGAAGTGTTAATAATTTCACGAATTCACCCTAACCTACCGCAAAATACCCGCACACATCGCAGCGATTCAGAGTAAAGAGGCTCACGATTGACTCTCGACTCAACGACTTAGCCAGCCAACGCTGTTCTGCGAGGAGGAGTGGCACTTTCGAACAAAAAACGTAAGCTGATTGAAATGGAATGTAAATGAAGCGATTAAAGCCGTGCGGCGAGGTCGCAAGTGGACGTATTATAGTCTCGGTATCTTTGCTAGAATCGCAAGGATCTTCTCTTTAGTTATCGTAGATGGAGGTTGGTGCATTTCGGATTTCCTGCTGCCGGCTGTTTCGTGCGTCGAACGCGGCCAAAAGCGTGGCCAATGCTATGCGTCGCGACGCAGCAACCACGAAGGGTGCATTTTAATGCACCCTCGAGCCTGGCAAGCCGCTTTAGCACCTCGTAAATTAATTAACGTTGGTATGACCTATTAATGGTCGCTTTGTCGACAAGACAAGATGATACACCGGCCTTCTTTCTTTGCGAATCTGTGCGACATTTACGATTACCATTTTTGTTCCGTTAATTTATTTGAGTCGTCGTGGATATCGAGAGAAACGAACGAAGATCTTAAGCAAAATGTTGAAAATGTGTTAGAGAAATCAGACGAGTCTAAGGAGCAGATTAAAATTCCAAAATCCTGTGTAAACGTGTTAACGTCCCAAGACAAATTCGCTAAAAATAAAACAAGAAAATAGTAATAGAACGTAATGGTTTTAGAATAGGCGGAATTTCTAGCGTAAACTTTTAATATCCACGTAGTAACTGCTTCGATTAATCAGTTGGCTGTTGCGATCGCTTTGCAAGACGTGTACCTAAAATTACTCTGAGAAAGAGTAAGGGACGACGAGTATACTCGTCGAATACGGAGTACGTGTGAATGTTGTAATATAGAATTAAGTTGTAACGAAGGGGCCGTTTCATTTTTGAATTCCATTGCCGGCAGGGCTCGTCGTAACGCGAGATATTACTGTTGCTTCGTGACGAGTATACTCGTCAAAAGTAG
The DNA here is from genome assembly GCF_905332965.1 of Bombus pascuorum. Classification (NCBI taxonomy): domain Eukaryota; kingdom Metazoa; phylum Arthropoda; class Insecta; order Hymenoptera; family Apidae; genus Bombus; species Bombus pascuorum. The sequence continues at coordinate 14,260,717 of NC_083494.1, read as the reverse complement.
CTAACTGATTAAGAACAGCGTAAAGATAAATCATATAACGACAAGTTAGAAGATCGAAATCCAATAAATTATTATTGTTAATAATAATAATATCAGACGAAGCAAATTAAATGGAACGAAATTGGAGGGGAAAAAGGAATCGCGCGAATGACGATCGAATTTAAGAAGGAAACGGATTAGACGATTTTTTTAAATATTCGCAACATTTCGCATGAATAATAACGTACGTTTTTTTAGAATGTAACAACGAATTCCACGTACATGTTGTTTACGAGGCGAGCCTAATACGTATATACGCAATTATTATCTTGCACAAACGCCAACAATGAGACGCAAAAACACGTTACATTCTCGTTCAGGGTATAATATATGGACCTTCGTGTTCACGTTACATATTACGTATCGTTGTCAGTTGCTTTGTAACCCGGCCATTCTTACGCAATAATAGCGCCATTCTCCCTCCACAGGATCGTACGAATGTCCTTATACCGTGCAACATAGCATTTCGACACCCACACGACAAATATAATTTTCCTAGCGTTGGATGCAATAGAGAAACTTGCTGTTTCTCTTTCATAAAGTCGAAAGCTGTTGTTGCCTCCCTTTTCGCGATTACCGTTTGCGTCGTCATTATTATTCGTAAGGATTTTATCACAGTTTTTAGAGTGGACGGATTACCACAGATGGAAGTTAGGTCGATGATATTATCGTTATAATTTGGAAGAATTTATTCTTGAAAAATATTGCTTCTTTCCAGAGAGATTCATTCCTTAACCAGTTACCTCTTCTTCGCGAGTGTACTCGTCGTCGCTTACTTTTTCCCCACGTTTTTCAAAGAGATCGCAACAGCCAACTTCAACGATCGTCGAGAGAGCGATCGAAAAATTCACGAAACGCGAAGCTGATATCGTCGTGATTTCTTTCGTAGCAGGGAAAATTCTAGCGAAAATAAAATCTACGCTTTACATCGTGTATAACTCACGATCGAAGATAAAGTCTGCTTGTATTTCGAAAAGCAGTGGAGAAAAATATAATCGATAATCGAGATTACGTATTAATCGAGCCTAAGCGATACGAACACCGATTTCCCATCCTCGTCCAACCTGATACGCTCGAATATCGTTGAGCAACCATATAACACAATTTATGCTAATCGTTTGTATCTTGAAAAAACGGCACGGTGAAATAAAAGGGTTAACAGAAACCACATCACCGTGGCAAAGCTGTGTCCCACAGGCCGTGTTAACACGTATCGCGTTAAATCTCGTCCGACGATTCGCGCAAGTTCTTGTTTACCTGGCTTGTAACCCTTGTCAGCGTTTCGTATAGCGCTCGTTATAATAGTACTCCCGCGATTCTTAGCGATAGGGAGAGCTTTATGGTGTCACGGAATTGCCCGCCCACGTGTTCAACAGAGACCTAAACTGGCGAGGCCAATCGAACGAAATCACGATTTATTGGTTTCGCCTCTGGAGAAAATTCAAAACGTTCACCGATTTTATTGCTAAATAATACCGTGGCGTTGTTTCCATTCAAACGAGAATATAAATGATTTTTCTCTTTGTTGCTTTTTGAGAGTAACGCGAGTTATAAATCGATCGCACTTTTCGCTATATACAGCGGCCGCGAGATGCATTTGTACGGTATCGTATCTGTAATTGCTGTAGGTCGCGCATATTTGCTCGTTTATGAGAGATATCAAAAATACGAAGATGCACGGAGCGTACAGAACGCGTCGAATACGCGAGGACACGTAAATTATCAAAGTATTGTCTCGTGTTCTTTCGTAGGTGAAATTTCGCTTAGGTTCCTATTTTTTCGTTGCGTTCGTAACGATATGAATTTGCATAAAAATACAGACTGTAATTGTGGCGAACGTATATGGATCGCGGATATTTTTGCGAATCGATATTCTTAGAGATGTAAATAAAAAAGATGGCAAGGTGGTAAAAATTGTGTTTTTGCGAAATATTATGTACATTTCTGCGTCTTCAAATTTCTCGTAAACGCAGAAAAACCTGCAAACGATTAAAGTTCTTCGAATGTTCGTTAGACAAACACGCGTATTTAATGAAAAAGAATCAAAAGGAAAGATAGTATCGATTAATTTGCAATCTATCGAGTTTGAAGATTCTATCAAAAGACAGGAAATGTGACTTGTCACGTTTTTCGTCACGCGTTCTTCGATTGGAAACACGTTTGTTCGCGAGCGAGTCTCGCGGAAGACTCTCTCTTGGTTAATCGTCTTCGACTTGTCTTCGAACGAGGTCAAGTTCACGAATTTATATTTTTAGTACGATGATTGACACGAAATCAATGATTCGCGAAAGCCCTTGAGAGTTATTATGTATCTTCCCCGAAACCGTATAACTGGGTTGTTAACACATTCTTCGACGCAACATTGGTAATAAAATTAGATTAGTATAAAATTAGAATCGCAGCTTCCACGGTTCCTTTAGCACGTTTCATGGATACTCTGGTGTTCGACTCGAAGACAGGAATCGAACATTATAAATCGAATACAGCAATGACTCGCTGATCGAAAAAACGAGGCTGTAACATAGTACGTTATTAAATAGGGCAGGGCTTTTTCGCAAAAAGTCCCCATGACAAATGCTTTTTCCCATCGTAACACAGAGTAGAATGTGATAATTCTAAAACTTTTATCGCAAATTCAACGATTCATTGCGACAATGTTTTTTTTATTCTTTAGATTTCTAGAATTTCCATATATCTTTACGATATACGTTAGTACGGCGAATATTATTTGAAGCCACGATATAATGAATTTTTAAAATACATTTTAAAATAATTTAAAACGTCGTCGTTAACGTGGAAAAGAATAGAAAGGACAGCAAGAAAAAAAAAAAGGTTCTGTACGTCGAATAAAGTAATAACTCAGTGACCTAAAAAATCAAATCTCTGACCTTTCCCGTCGTGTGTGCGCGCCTGGAATTTATCAGCAAACGTTTAATTGCAAAAATAACGCTCTTTTTTCAAGGGGCCATGAGGTATCGCGGAGAGAGCGTAGGCGCGGATGCACCGGATATAAAAGCAGTCGCGCGTTATGCTGCGCTCTGAAAAAAAGAGATAATAAATGTGTATCATTCAGAGAGCTCACGAGGTAGAATGAACCCATACCATGGATTTATATGTGTCGTATATACCTTTCCTTCTTTCTTTTTCTCCTCTTTCTCTCTCTCTCTCCCTATTCGGTTATGCAACTGTTTTTAATCCCATTGAAGCAAAGCTGGCACGCGGGAAAGTGAAATATAACAAATGACCGATCTTCGCGCGTACATAAGCGATTTTAAACGCGAACCGACGTGGGATTAAATTAAGATGGAATTTTTATTTCTTCAAAGATCTTTGCTCGATGTTTTATGACTTTACTATCGTCACAGTTGTATTTGCCTTTCCTTTTCTACTCTTTTCTTCGAGTTTAATATTTTAGTTGAGAGTTTTCACGCAACTTTAATTCAAAGTTTCAATAATTCACCAAGTATCGCGCACCGCTTCCCTCGTTAACGATAAAGAAGTATTACGATTCCCCTAAGTTTCTCGCATTCTTATCCTCTTTAACTTTATCTTCTGCATAATATCTGTATGAAACAATATATTTGTAATTCATACAGCAAAGTATGTACAGTAAGTGCCTTCTGTATAATATCTATATGAAACAATATATTTGTAATTCATACAACAAAACGCATAAAGTAAGTACCTTCTGTATAATATCTATATGAAACAATATATTTGTAATTCATACAGCAAAGTATGCACAGCAAGTACCTTCTGTATAACATCTATATGAAACAATATATTTGTAATTCATACAGCAAAGTATGTACGGCAAGTACCTTCTGTATAACATCTATATGAAACAATATATTTGTAATTCATACAGCAAAGTATGCACAATAAGTACCTTCTGTATAATATCTATATGAAACAATATATTTGTAATTCATACAGTAAAGTATGTACAGCAAGTACCTTCTGTATAACATCTATATGAAACAATATTTATAATTCTTACAGCAAAACGCGTACAGTAATTATCTTCTGTATAATATCTCTATAAAACAATATACTTATAATTCATATAACAAAACCTATAAAATATCTTCTATATAATATCTATATAAAACAATATATTTGTAATTCATACAGCAAAGTATGTACAGCAAGTACTTCTGCATAATATCTATATGAAACAATATATTTATAATTCATACAACAAAACGCCTAAAGTAAGTACCTTCTGTATAATACATATAACTCATACAACAAAGTATGTGCAGTAAGTATCTTCTGTATAATATCTATATGAAACAATATATTTGTAATTCATACAGCAAAGTATATACAGTAAGTGCCTTCTGTATAATATCTATATGAAACAATATATTTGTAATTCATACAACAAAACGCCTAAAGTAAGTACCTTCTGTATAATACATATAACTCATACAACAAAGTATGTGCAGTAAGTATCTTCTGTATAATATCTATATGAAACAATATATTTGTAATTCATACAGCAAAGTATGTACGGCAAGTACCTTCTGTATAACATCTATATGAAACAATATATTTGTAATTCATACAGCAAAGTATGCACAATAAGTACCTTCTGTATAATATCTATATGAAACAATATATTTGTAATTCATACAGCAAAGTATATACAGTAAGTATCTTCTCTATAATATCTATAATTCATACAGCAAAGTATGTGCAGTAAGTATCTTCTGTACATCTGTATAAAAAATACGTATAAATATTGAAGATTCGACGAATTCTGAAACCTCCCGTTAAAGCGAATCCGTGTAGTAAAAATACGGTGCGTTATGCGGTGAATACCTACGTACGTACTGAGATACGAAAAGCCGAGGTTGTGAAAGAAATTCCATGAACGTAATCGACGCCGGATCGACGAATTACATTTCGTTAATAGACCAATTCGAAATTTTTCCTTGCGCCCTTCTTAAGCACAGAGAAGTTGTTCTAACGCATCCTATCGTGGGATCACAGACAATGGCGCCCACACCGCGTTAGTACCGGGACAGGAAGGCTGTCAGAACGACAGACGACTAACAATTTCCTAGTGACCTACATCGCGCCCTCGTCGCCCCACGTTTTGCACTCCCACGCACTCGTCACGCTGCATCGCAAGTCGGTCTGCGTCTCTGCCAGAGTTTCTGCACGGACTCTACACTTACGCTTACTACTTGGCGACCAGCACCGCGACGCTAGCTAGCGCGATGTCCTTTCCGGTGTTTAGCGTCGAATGAAATGTCAAATTTCTGCTTGTTGTATGTACAACCGTTTCTCAACTTACGCGAAGTATAAGTTCCGCCTGGATTTGAACGAAAATCGCGTAAATAAAGTTTGTAAAGTAAATACGGAAAAAGTATGGACGCCTACGATGACCTAGCGCAACGTAATGTACTTATCTCAAACTTCAAGCTCTTGAAAACCATCGCGCAATTTCTGTTACAACTTATCGCATCGGAAAGACTCGCGCGAAGAAGCGCCGAGTAAATCGGGGGACTAGTGTAGCTTCCTTTCAACATTTACTAAATACTATTAGTAAATCTTTGTATTTTGGGATCTTCGAGCGTCTGAGTTGGCGAGTTTTTTAAAGCTTAATCTTCGAATCTTGAGGCTTTTTTAAATTGAAAATGAACTTGAAAATTTAACGAAGCTTGGAACCTACGATTCCCTGAAAATCCTATTTTCGTGAATTTCTGAGTTTCTATATTTGATATTCCATATACGACGTTCTAATTACACGTATCGTGTACTCGACTGATTATTTTAATCCTCGGATCAGAGTCGATGACGGTAATTTGCTATTTTTATATCTGTACTTCGCGTCTCCGACTTGATAAGATTGATCGACCATTTTTACCACGTAAAATGTGACGTAGGAGATAAAATTAAATTCCTAGAGGATTCACTAACCTAACTCAACGTAGCGTAGTGAACGATTCGATGATACGAACCGAGAGTCCGACACTTTAATATTTATATCGCGTAAGAAATTATTCTCGCGGTACTGAAATCTATTTCACAGTGTCGCAAGGATACCTTTCTCTCGTCGTTGCTACCAAATGATCATGCTACTACGAACCACAATTTCTCTGTATATTTCCTATTCACGAACAAAGCTAACAACTCTATTCAGTCGAAATATCTCCATTGTACGAAATGTCAATCCTTGGCAGTCGAAAGTAAAGAGAATATTTCACCACAAATCCCTTTACTTAATGTTCCACTCTCCTGCGTTAGACAGCCACCGGTACAATCCATCGATATCCAATGATTAATAACAGGAAGTGGACGAAGCTAGCGCATTGGTTAACTTTCAAACTTCTCGTGAAACTCGTTAGTATCTCTGCCGTCTTGAGGTTCGTAATAAACTACAAAGGTAATACGTTACAAAAATCTCTGCTGCAACTCGCATTGTCTCTGTAACTCGAGTTTCTATCGCTTCCTGTACATGGTCACGCGATCGTGAATGTCCTATCCGTTTGAACCACACCGTGTCAAGAAATCCTTCGCCTCTGATCAGAAGAATCTTTAAATTCGCGAACCTGCGTTGTATATTTCTTCTAAATCGTCCAACTCTTGAATTATCGAAGAAATTTCTTATTACGCGGACGTTGGAATTTCCAATCTCTCAGTCTCTGGATCTCCGACTCTCCAACCTTTAGAATTCAATTTTTGAATACTTTGATATTTTTATCTTCTCGTTGTTCGACTCCTGAAAATCGTAGATTCCTCGAACTTTCCAACAAAACTGTTTAATCTTAGAATCCTTAAGCAGCTCGCGTCGCAATTATTTTCCAGCGTTGTTACGCTACCGAGAGAAGTTTCGTTCTTTTCAAAGAAACTTACTCACGCAAACTCTAAAAGAAACTCTAAAAAAGACTGCCTTTCGAAGAAACAAGAAATTAATTAGCAATTGCAACAGCCGAACCCTTCTCGATATATTCCGCCTATCAACGCTGCTAATGAGCTAGCGTATAATAAATAATATAAATAAGTAATAAACATTCGATAAAAAATTATTGCGCAACATAAGTACCGATTAAAATAACAAGGAGCGGATATATACCACGTCCAATTAATACGAAAGATTAAAGAGTCATCAGAAATATGAAGAGCCACTTTAAAAAAAAAAGTACTCGAATATATGAATATACGCGTGCGTATATCTGTTGTGTTATTCGATTCACGTGCCGACCGGTTAATGAATATTACAGCGATCCGTTTTTTATGCATTTGTGCGCCAAGCACGCCATTTGTAACGTTTAATTTAATTGGATTTATCGAAAGGGATCGAGGCTGCGTATCGATTAATTTTCAGCATGCACAAGGGTATATATCGCCGATGACACCGCGAACGCGCCTATGCTATTCGCGTCTGTTGCAGGTTAACTTGCATTTGCACCTGCATCGGCCATCCAGCTGCATCGACGATGTCTTCTCTTTCCGTTCTCTCTTTTTCATATTCCCTCCGATACTTTCAAAATTGCAACCGACGGTTGCGACATTCGACCTTCGCCATCGATGATATTTCTTTCTTTTTTTCCAAACGTAGCTTCTTCTTCTCCTTTTTTTCTTTCCATTTTAATTCGGAGATTAAATGGATCTAAGAATCTTCTACGTTTCTTTGGAATATTATTATATTTGTTATATAATTAGGTTTTGTTTAATTATATAAATTATTATATTTGGAATATAATTATATATATATATATATAATTATTTAGACATAATATGTCGTATAAATATCAGGCATCGAGAAATTTCAACCGATTAATGTCTATGTATAGAAGATAAAAATATATCGCGCAAATATTTATTCACATTTCCTAGTTGCAATCAAGTTTAACGTCAGCATCGCTCTCCCGTTCAAATTGAACCATTCCAATTAACTCCGTTATTTATATGCAGAATTTTACGATCGTTTCATACGTCGTTTAGATTTATCAGCTTGCGTTTAATTTACTTTCGTATAAATCGTAGTATTAAGCAGACCGAGTGCGAGTCAAAAATTATAACACCGTAGCAATATGGTTCTTGTAAAAATGTTATACCGATATTCTTTATTGGTACATAATATAAATTATTAATGCTGTATTATTTATTTTTAGGTCGAAGAATAATATGCACACGCGTCATTCGTCCTAAGACAAAAGACACAGCAAATTTAAATGTATCTGTATTTTTATAAAATTGAACGTTTAGTTGTCCAAAAAGTGTCTTTCTATCGTAAACGTGTTTTTTACAACAGTGCACCTTTGTACAAACGTAAAAAAACACTGTGAAATATCGTGTTGTTTATCTCAACAGAATAAAATGGATCGTATAATTGGATAAAATAATATAAAATAAAAAATGTCGTGGTCTATTATTTTCTCATCAAACGAAAGAAACTTTTCGGACAACCTAATATATTTCTGAACTTCTATTCCTTTTCTTAAAATCGACCACTACTCCGATTCTTTTTCTCAAAGAAAACGTGTTAGCGATAACGAGCCTTGTTTAATGAGTCACGAAAAAGCTGCATTTTTACCAAAAATAGCAGTTAAAATAATTAAAATTTACAGCAATCGGAACTGTTAGAAATTTATCCTACAAATTTCCAGGATTTCACGAAAAATCGTAACAATGGTGGCATTACGATTAAAGTGGTACATTGAACGATTCAGCAGCTTGGTTGCATTGTTTCCCAACGAGCCTGCACTTGTAATCCTGTAACTCTGTAATTTTGCAGACAGCACAAAAACAGTATTTAAGTGTGGCCGGTTGTCGGTGATGCATGTCGAATTAAACCACTGTGCACACGTTTGCTGCTACCTTTAATTCTATTTGAAAGCTGATCCGCGTTTAACTGCAACATACCGGTGGTATCGTCGGAATCGAATGAAAATAAAACAGCCGTAAGGACGTCGAACGGTGATCCTTTTAACGGTACCCATTATAAGGATCAGGTTCATTACGGCAGGGAACGAGCAAAAAGAACGACCGACCTTTCTCGATCTAGGCGGCTATAAAACTGGAGAACAATTTGTTTCAATTTGTATTTAACACTTTCACTTTACTGGAACTGAGGGCTCGTTTAGAATGGATTTAGTTTACAGCTGATCTAGACTGTGGATTTCTGTCATTAGAGAAACGCGAGATAATTTGTAAACGTTGTACAAAATTGTACAAATTGAAGGTGATATCGTAAAATGATAAATAAAATATCGAGGTACTGAACATTTTTAGTTTTATTGATAGGATTATTTTTGAGGAGATAATCGATTTACGATACACTTACGCCAAATATCTTGTAATTTCTATATATATCTCCATATTGATTGAAGTAAGTGTGCAAATACTGTTTTGAGCCAGTACATACATCGCCAAACTTAACCAAAATATATTCAAATTTGGTAATGTTTTACATAGCACGTACTGTCCGAACATGAACATTTCCTACTGTAAATGTTCAAATACTTTCTCGAGCCAGTACATACATCACTAAATTTAATCAATATAATTGAATTCAAACAAATACAAAGTTTCAGTTAACATAATCACGACAGTCGTATCTCATAGACGCAATAATGACAAGTCCAAATGAAATTTGAAAATGTTTTACATAAAACATGCTGTTCGAACATGAAAATTCCCTGTTGCAAATGTTCAAATACTTTTTACTTCCAGTACATACATCGTCAAATTTAACCAAAATATAATCAAATTTGGTAATGTTTTACATAGCACGTACTGTCCGAACATGAACATTTCCTACTGTAAATGTTCAAATACTTTCTCGAGCCAGTACATACATCACTAAATTTAATCAATATAATTGAATTCAAACAAATACAAAGTTTCAGCTAACATAATCACGACAGTCGCATCTCATAGACGCAATAATGACAAGTCCAAATGAAATTTGAAAATGTTTTACATAGAACATGCTGTTCGAACATGAAAATTTCCTGTTGCAAATGTTCAAATACTTTTTACTTCCAGTACATACATCGCTAAATTTAACCAAAATATAATCAAATTTGGTAATGTTTTACATAGCACGTACTGTCCGAACATGAACATTTCCTACTGTAAATGTTCAAATACTTTCTCGAGCCAGTACATACATCACTAAATTTAATCAATATAATTGAATTCAAACAAATACAAAGTTTCAGCTAACATAATCACGACAGTCGTATCTCATAGATGCAATAATGACAAGTCCAAATGAAATTTGAAAATGTTTTACATAGCACGTACTGTCCGAACATGAACATTTCCTACTGTAAATGTTCAAATACTTTCTCGAGCCAGTACATACATCACTAAATTTAATCAATATAATTTATTTCAAACAAATACAAAGTTTCAGCTAACATAATCACGACAGTCGTATCTCATAGATGCAATAATGACAAGTCCAAATGAAATTTGAAAATGTTTTACATAGCACGTACTGTCCGAACATGAACATTTCCTACTGTAAATGTTCAAATACTTTCTCGAGCCAGTACATACATCACTAAATTTAATCAATATAATTTATTTCAAACAAATACAAAGTTTCAGCTAACATAATCACGACAGTCGTATCTCATAGACGCAATAATGACAAGTCCAAATGAAATTTGAAAATGTTTTACATAGAACATGCTGTTCGAACATGAAAATTTCCTATTGCAAATGTGCAAATACTCTTTACAGCCAGTACATACATCGCCAAATTTAACCAAAATATAATCAAATTTGGTAATGTTTTACATAGCACGTACTGTCCGAACATGAACATTTCCTACTGTAAATGTTCAAATACTTTCTCGAGCCAGTACATACATCACTAAATTTAATCAATATAATTGATTTCAAACAAATACAAAGTTTCAGCTAACATAATCACGACAGTCGTATCTCATAGACGCAATAATGACAAGTCCAAATGAAATTTGAAAATGTTTTACATAGAACATGCTATTCGAACATGAAAATTTCCTATTGCAAATGTGCAAATACTCTTTACAGCCAGTACATACATCGCCAAATTTAACCAAAATATAATCAAATTTGGTAATGTTTTACATAGCACGTACTGTCCGAACATGAACATTTCCTACTGTAAATGTTCAAATACTTTCTCGAGCCAGTACATACATCACTAAATTTAATCAATATAATTGATTTCAAACAAATACAAAGTTTCAGCTAACATAATCACGACAGTCGTATCTCATAGACGCAATAATGACAAGTCCAAATGAAATTTGAAAATGTTTTACATAGAACATGCTATTCGAACATGAAAATTTCCTATTGCAAATGTGCAAATACTCTTTACAGCCAGTACATACATCGCCAAATTTAACCAAAATATAATCAAATTTGGTAATGTTTTACATAGCACGTACTGTCCGAACATGAACATTTCCTACTGTAAATGTTCAAATACTTTCTCGAGCCAGTACATACATCACTAAATTTAATCAATATAATTGATTTCAAACAAATACAAAGTTTCAGCTAACATAATCACGACAGTCGTATCTCATAGACGCAATAATGACAAGTCCAAATGAAATTTGAAAATGTTTTACATAGAACATGCTGTTCGAACATGGAAATTTCCTACTGCAAATGTTCAAATACTTTCTCGAGCCAGCACATACATCGCCAAATCTAGCCAATATAATCGAATTCAGACAAATACAATGTTTCAGCCAATATAGTCACGACAATCGTGTCTCATAGACGCCAATAACAAGTCTTAATGAAATCTGGAAATGTTTCACATAACACATACTGTCCGAACATGAAAATTTCCTACTGCAAACGTTCAAATACTTTCTCGAACCAGCGTACATACGTGCAACCGACATGTGTCCCATTGTCGCATGGGACACGAGGTATGCAGAATATCGTCGATTCCGATCGTAAGGCACGTCTAAGACCACCAGACTAGATCGTAAATTGCGACAGACGAGAGACAGGGACAGAGCGCAGGGTCCGGCGTGCTTTCGCAACAGTGTAATGCCGCATTGTTGTGCAGCTGGAAATTGCCGGTTCTTTCGCCGTGCGATGCAACGTGCGCAACGGTACTCCTACTACCACCAACGCTATCTTCCGTGCTGGTTCGCCGTGATACAGAGCTATGCCAACATACCGGGTGTACTTTCGATTAACCCTACCTCTAGCTATTCTCTCAATTTTAAGACTTCGTTCAAGAATTTTAAAACTTACCCTCGTCTCAACGAACAGAGAGTCTTAACGTTCTAAGGAAATGTTTAAGACGAAAATTGGAAGGAGAAGTTATATAGCGATGACTGTTGTACTTTCGTACTTTCTTCAAACACGAGATGCGCCTTTAAAAAAGTAAGAAGCTACGAGTAGGTCGATAACGAACGAAAGAAGGCGACCGAGTTGAGACGTTTTCACGAAGACGATGAAACGCCACTGTATTTACAGTTACAACTACGTCGCGCTAGATCGATCGAGTGTATCGATCGAGGAAGCTCGATGACGTTCTTTTTGCAGAATATTTAATAACGCTAGCCTTACTCGTTTCGACGATAAAGAACTTGTTCGATGAGATCTTTGATATTGGTTGCAATTCGATAATTCGTTTGTCCGCTGTTAATGGAATTCCGCGTTAATTAGATTTGTTGTTACCATTACACGTGTGCAGGAACACGTTTGAAACGTATGGCTGGAAATAAATTTCGGAGAATAAAGGGAGAAAAGCCGGAGGCAGAACGCTATCGTATTTGAAAAAAATATGGTGCTTCTACAGATAGCCCCCTAGGCAGGTTAGATAAGGGAAACGTGTATACATACTCCACTTTACTTTCGGCTTTATCTTTTTCGATAGAAAGGGATAACTGTACTTGGCTAACGGAAATTATTACACAGACGATTAATCTCGCCGCGTAGTATCTTTCACCGACTCTATATTTCACTTATCTTCTTGCTTGCCCAATGTTTACAAAAAATCGACAAAATAAATCTTTTACTTTGTATTTATCTGTATATTCTTCTGCATTCGTTCATCTCATTGGAACTGTATCAAGCATCATCTATTATTCGGGTATTCGTTAAAAATGAAATAAAACGAAACGAATAAATTATCAGTGAGTCGCTATGCGGAGAAATATAAATTCGAAACACCGAAAGATGAGACTTTGAACTTCGTTTAAAAATACCAACAAGAGGATGATCGAAATTCTTTCGCACGATGAGGAATACGGCGCGAAGAAACAAGCCCTGGCCTTCCCCAAAATTAAACGAAGAAAGGAACGAGAATCAACCGCTCGTGGTATCTGATCCAATTCGTAAACCCGTAATTATTCGTAAATTACAGCCAGGAACGCCGATCAACAACCAAATCACTTACGATCTTATTATCTAACGAGAACCTTGAATCTACATCGAAGGCAAGCCGACACTTGTAAAAAAAGAAAGAAAAGGAAGAGGAAAGGAAGAAAAATCTGCGATAGGAGCGAAAAAAAAAAGAAAAGAAAGAATCACAGACGCTTTAATTAAGGGAGAGATAAAACAAAGATTTGGAAGTACAATATATGACGCAGTAATCCAGCTCACGCGCGGTTAATTATTTCGAAATTATGTTAACGAGCCAAGAACCCATCAACCCTTTTCACTCCCTGTAATTTAACCCCCTTCATATATGGGACCTCACAGACTATCATCTCTGCAATTGTACGTTTCGCTTTGCTTCCTTTCAATTGTATAATTTCAACGAGAATGATACTTTCGAGTTGGGATACGTATACGCGGTGTCTCGGAACAATTGCAAAACGCTTTGAATCGTACACACACGCGATTAACATTTGATCGTCGAGATACAGACTTTAGAGATTTTTCATGATATTTCCAAAGATACGACTGCGCGTAAATCCGCGTTCTAATTACGACGAGCATCGTACGTCTTCGATATTCCATGCAATCTTGCGGATTGTGTATCTATTTGCTGTATCTTTGCAGCTTTAAATGCCTCGTTGGGTCATAAAAATGGCAGATTTCGATATCTACAAATTTGCAGATCCGAGGGCTTGAAATTTCAAAAATCGAAACCTTGAAAAATTGAAAATTGAAAAATTCTCTAAGATCTGACAATTTCGAGATCTGCACGTTCGTACGATCAAAAATTCGGAAGTGTAACGATTCGGAAATCCAGATACTCGAAAGCTGACAAATTTTTCAGTGAACAAAGTGTCGTTGGTACATAAAAATTGGCAGATTTCGATGTCTACAAATTTGGAGATCCGAGGGCTTGAAATTTCAAAAATCGAAACCTTCTTGAAAAATTCGAAGCCTCCAAGATCTGACAATTCCGAGATCTGCATCGTACGATCAAAAATTCGGAAATCGGGATACTCGAAAGCTGACAAATTTTTCAGTGAACAAAGTGTCATTGGGACATAAAAATTGGCAGATTTCGATGTCTACAAATTTGGAGATCCGAGGGCTTGAAATTTCAAAAACCGGAACCTTCTTGAAAAATTCGAAGCCTCCAAGATCTGACAATTCCGAGATCTGCACGTTCGTACGATCAAAAATTCGGGAGTGTAACGATTCGGATATCCGGAAACTCGAAAGCTGACAAATTTTTCAGTGAACAAATTGAAAGATCGAAGAACTTGAAAACGAAATATTGCGTCAACGTTACTGACGCACCGGATAAAAAAGACGAACGCGTACATACGTGTAAGAACACGTATGCCGGGTATCTCCGAAGAAGTTAATTACTATTCGATGATAAAAATTGTTGTTTCTTATACGTTTTGCCTGGCCGTTGAGCGGCGATGGTGGAGCGTGCAGGCGAGCACGTAAGCGTACTGGCACGTGGCCGCGAGCGAGAATACGACAGATGCATCTCCGTAGCACGCGCCACGCAGGTGCAGCTGCGAGTGCAGTTGAACTAAATCTTGTTGGACAAGGTGTCTGTAGGGACCTCGCTTCTGTTCTTACCCCACTTAAGTTTTAGCGATCCTCCGCTTTCAAACCGGTTGACGACGATCGTGAACGAACGTGCATTAGGTGGCACGCTTGAATTTGCGCCTTTTTAGCGCTCTGATTATGGGATCGTGCCATGGTCGACACGAGGAACGCAACGGATTCGCGAGCGTATCAAATAAATGGACATTTCCTACGGCGATTTCTGAAACTCTTCGCTCTTCGACCATCAAATTGAAAATCGAATTTCGCAGCTCTTCTACGGCGTGCAATTTCAAACTGGCGATTTTAGAAATTTTATCGCGCGACGCATTTTTGTTGTAAACTGTTCCTCTGATAGAAACAAAGGTACGGTCAGAATTTTACAACTGCGATCGTACGCGATATTTCATCTCGGATAAAGCGAAAAGCGGAAGTTTCGACAGGGTTTATTATCGAGGAATTTAAATTACAAATTGAAAATAGGCAATTTCTAGGCCAGATATTTATATCGCGTAAAAGAGGAGTGGCGTTTAGAATTTTGAAAGAATTCTAAAATTTCTATCGAAAGTCTAAAAACTTCCGCTTTTATCTAATTTTAGCATTAGTATCTCGTCGAGTGTCGCTATACCCTGTTCAGTCAACCCTGCAAGCATTATCCCCGAGTGGTTTCGAAAAGGTTTATCTTATCGGCGTTAAATTGTCCAACTGTATATTCCTTTATCTAAAAAAATAGTAAAATAATGTTTCTTCATCCTCTTTATCTGTGCGTATCCATATGTCAGGACGTTCAATTATCGTTTGTCGTGGAGGATATCATTTTTTAAAACACACTTTCCACGCTTCTTCTCGACTATTTTAAATAAAAAGATTCTCTCGACGATACGAAGAAAGAAATTCGCATTTCATACTTTCACGTTTCGCTCGATCTTCGTATCCGCGTTCGTAAGAAACGCGATCGGAGAAAAGATTTGGTCCGAAGTACGCACTCGGAGTGGAATGAAGAAATTTTACGTAAATTTGAAATATTTTACGAGAGAAGCTGCTGTTGCTCCTTGCCAATATTTGTCGATATAAATTATTAATAAAGGGATTGGTTTTCTCGGTTGCAAACGATGTAATAGACGGACAGGTGGACGCAAACACCTTTTAACGCGTATGTATGATACGATTGGCTGGGAAGAATCGTTGGGTCGCAATTTACCCACTCGCGTTCAGGGTCGCTCGTATTTCACGTACGACACGGTGTATATGAGCCGTCGTTAAGACGTTGTCTTGGCATTGGGGTTTCAACGAAGGCTGATAATATCTTTCGATGCACCCCTGTAAGATGCAAGATAAAGAGAATGTCTCGTCTAGTTTTACATTCTCCGCTCTCCTGCCAATTTACGTCGATATTTTCCTGCGTTCGTCGTGAAACGTTTCAATCGTGTCCGTGGCTAATGTCCTTAACCCCTTTAGGGATATTGCTTACAGTCTATATATAGTCTGTATTTTGTATTTTAGAATTCTTTTAGTAGAAGCACGATTCGAATAAATATTTTCGAACGCGTACAATCTTTTCACGACTAGTAAGATGTCGATTTTCATTCGCTACTTGCACGTGCACGTGCCTACTTTACTTCGAAATTTTTAATTACTTTTCTTCGAAAATGAATGCGAATGGATAATATTGGATTGACAACTAAGTGATCGTGGATTTTGTCATTAGGTGCCAACCCAATAACGAGGAATAAAAATACGGTAAATAGAAGATAAGGAGAAAAGCATTGGCCGATGCCAGAAGTTTCTTTCGTTTCATAAGGAAATACGCAACAGTGGATGCACGACATTTTCTACGAATTACGAATTATCAATTAACTGAACAAAGTTACATGAGGGAACAAATGTGGCGCGTCTGTTATTTTCTCATAAAGCGAAAGAAACTTTTGCAACAGCCTAATGATCGTCGTACTGTTTTAACGCCAGTAAATTCTTACAAACTATAAAGTTGGCGAATTTATAAATTCTAATAAATGAACGTTTATTATGAACCCTGATAAGAAATTTGTCAAAATCTCACGTTTATTCAAATTTCGAAATTCTACGACAAATAACCCGAGAGCAAAGAACCTGATGCGTGTTACAGATTTACGTGCAAGTTTACAGGTAAATCGCAGTCTATGTCGATGCTTTCGTTCATTTCCGTGTATTCCTGTTCGCTATTATCATCGTTTAGCATGATGGAAAATATTCTTCGACTACGTTTCACGTTGATCGTCTTGAAATTCTCATTTTCCCATATCGACGTAAAACGAACGTTTTATAGCGGTTGGCGTGTCATCGTGACACTGATAGCCTTGAGAATCTGATAATAACGCACCTTCACGCCACGCTGTTCTTCAAGCGGCCGTTCGACTGCGAAATGGCAAGGGTAAATAACGTGTTTCGATAAACAGGTGATCGCTACGATCCCACGTACGTTCGAAAAGCTGTTAAAGAGGAATCGCATGGAAAGAAGCATCGTACAGATAACGCACAACCGCACCGCTCGTGTTCTGTAATTTGTGCAACTCGCAACAGCTGCTTGCGAATAAGTCTGTTCGACGACCACGTCTCGTCCATTGCGAACTTGGTCTGTTGCGGTAAGAAGTTACAACGAGCTCGAATAGTTCGTTTTCATCCATCTTGGTAATTTTAACGCTCATCCGGTACAATGGTGTTAAGATATCGAGGAGGACATTGAAATATATTGCTTCGTAATGGTCATATCTTTGGTCCTTTATAAACTTGTCCTTTCGTCCTTTCGTTGCATTTTGCCATTCCATCCGGTTATTTTTATTTCTTCCTTGATATTGAAAGATAATTCAAAGGTAATATAGTTCGAAGGGAAATTCGATTGGGCAGAGAATAATTCTCTAGAGAAAGGCTCCAGCTAGACTAGACAATTTTGCAATATTCATTTTTAATTTTTTGTATTTTGTTCTGCTTCTTATAAGTATGCCTTTTTGAAATTTATCTATTTATTTGGAATCGTAGCTATTTCTGATAGTTATCGGTGATTATAATCGCACACATCTCATAGGATTGTACGATGTTACGTCAGACGAGTACGCTATTGTTTGGTCGTAAATACTTTGGTCGAGTAACTCGATTGTCCGAGTCTCGTTTAACCCAAGTTCCGTAATATCCAGGCCGCTTTCAACTCTACCGTAACTTCATCTGTTCCGTTGATCGGTTAATCGAACTTTCAACCGACCGAATAATTAATTAAATCTACATGTTGTCAAAATGTTTTCTATCATTTTGTAGAAGATTTACGATCCGTATCATCTCGGATCAATAATAATCAAGTACATTGTACTGGCCTGCTAATTAATAGGCTTAAGACACACACGCCACTTGTAGCGAACGTCGTTATTTCTTTGCGCCTAAATTAGTCGGCAAAAGTTTGTGCTTTTTAGAAACTACAAAAGACGTTTTATCTCTTTCTCTTTAAGATCTGGTCGTTGCACTTCGCCTGGAAATTTTCAACACTCGATTAGCACACGTTTTACAGTGACTTTTCTGTTACAAATATTACGCCTCTTTGGTTCATCTCTGGCGATTAAGCGTTATGTTACGTTGACGAAATATTTGCTATGATTTTATTGTGAAATTTACGACCCACGTCATCTAGGATAATCGAGTTTCTACTGTACGCACGATATTTACATTGTATTGACGGGCATATTAATTTATTTAAACTACATGGCGATTGTGTAACAAATGCCGCTACTTTTTTGCCCTTAAAATTACTTGGAAAAAGTTTGTATTTTCTAGAAACTGCAAGAGACGTTTTGTCTCTTTCTCTTTAGGATCGTTTTGCGATTGCCTGAAACGTTGCTCTGAAAGTTGCCTTTTACCTGAAAATTTTCAGCACTCGATTAGCACACGTTTTACAGGGATTTTTCTGTTACAAATATTACGCCTCTTTGGTTCATCTCTGGCGATTAAGCGTTATGTTACATTGACGAAATATTTGCTATGATTTTACTGTGAAATTTACGACCCACGTCATCTAGGATAATCGAGTTTCTGCTGTACGCACGATATTTACATTGTATTGACGGGCATATTAATTTATTTAAACAACATGACGATCGTGTAACAAATGCCGCTACTTTTTTGCCCTAAAAATTACTTGGGAAAAGATAGTATTGTCTAGAAACCGCAAGAGACGTTTTATCTCTTTCTCTTTAGGATCATTTTGCGATTGCCTGAAACGTTGCTCTGAAAGTTGCCTTTTACCTGAAAATTTTCAGCACTCGATTAGCACACGTTTTACAGGGATTTTTCTGTTACAAATATTACGCCTCTTTGGTTCATCTCTGGCGATTAAGCGTTATGTTACGTTGATGAAATATTTGCTATGATTTTATTGTGAAATTTACGACCCACGTCATCTAGGATAATCGAGTTTCTGCTGTACGCACGATATTTACATTGTATTGACGGGCATATTAATTTATTTAAACAACATGACGATCGTGTAACAAATGCCGCTACTTTTTTGCCCTAAAAATTACTTGGGAAAAGATAGTATTGTCTAGAAACCGCAAGAGACGTTTTATCTCTTTCTCTTTAGGATCGTTTTGCGATTGCCTGGAACGTTGCTCTGGTCGGTGCCTTTCATTTTTTCGTTACAAATGTTACGCCTCTTCGGTTCTTCTTCGGCGATAAGCGTTAGATTTCCTGTCCAATGAATGTTCAGGGTCCTTTTTTTGGAAAATATCATCTCGGGTTAAATACATGTCTGCTGCGGTATTCGCGTTTCCCCATATCGAGTTCCGAAACATTTGATCCGACGAACGAGCGATTCGATTCTACTCTCAACGACCGCTTTGAAACGATTGCCATAGATCGGTCGTGACGTTGCGTCGTGTAAAATTTACGTTCTACGCCATCGACAACCTTCATCGCATACACAGTATACAAGGTACAAATTAAAACGAAATATTTAACTCGATTAACTGCGATAACTGGTCGTTTACGGACGCGATAATACCATCCTTCGGCCTAACAGATTCTTTGCATTTTCAACTACGTTGAAGTATTTTCTCGTAGGGAAAATGCGGTCGAAAAATGGAGAAAAATCTACACCCACTTCTCTGCCAGCAACGTGCCTACGCTTTCTTGTCCCTCGGCTTTCTTTTCTCCCTTTACGTTCGAGTAAAATCGAAACTCACCACCCAAATGGTTAACAATTCCCATGGTAATTAACAGCGGGTAGAGTAAGTCAGGTTCTCCCTGGGTCCGATGCTATCTGTCCGGGTAACCGTTTAAGCAGTTTAGCAGCGCGGCGATCCATCGCCTTGGATCAGCGCGATAACGCGTACGTACATTGCATGCACACACCTTCCGCTCCCTTCGTCTTGGCGGACGCTTGCACGCGTGAAAAAGCACGCGCGTAATACCCAGCACGATTTTTAATGGGTAAACAGACGGTGCAGTCGCGTGCCGTCCACTTCGTGTCCACGATGCACCTGTCCACCATTTTGGTACCGCTTCTACGGTCTACGGTCTACAGAAGAGTGTCCTTCTTCCATATATAACCCCTCTTTCCTTTCATTTTTTATTCCTTTCTCTGGCAATCTCTCTCCCTCTGCGTCTCTCGCTGTCTGTTTCTCTGGTTAATCGAGCGGGGGGAACAGACAGGAGAAAAGAGAGAAGAAAAGAAGGGATCGTGTATCGGGATCGTGTCTCGAGAGGAAGAGGAAGGAAAAGGACGAAGAAGAGGCGCATAGCGTACGTGAGACAGGATGTGGGCAGCTGTTTACCAGCTGGAGGATGATACCACGCGGTGTTCCCTTACAAAACGAGTCCTCCTCAGGATCAACCGGCAAAGGGAGTAGAGGTTTTCAGGTACGCGCGCTTCCCAATCTGAATCGGGACAAAGGTTCTCGCTGGAAGAAATTTTCGTTCGAGCGGAATCGTTGAATGAACGTAGATCGCAAGCTTCTCCTGCTATTTCGCAGGATAAAGAGGCAGTTTCGTAATAGACTTGATTGCCTCGAGGATGTAACAAATCCGGACGGAGTATCGTCGACTACCTATACGCGTTCAGAATGGCGTTAAACTCGTGCTATATTAGCGAGAACAATCATTACATGAACAATCCAAGCCAAAATCCTTAGAACAATGGTTAACGCACCGTGGTACGTTAGAAACGAGGATATAAGGAAAGACCTCGGAATACCAACGGTCAAGGAGGAGATTACCAGATTCGCAATAAGATACAGAACAAGAATAGAAACAAACCCGAACCAGCTGGCAGCTGAAACGTGCAACACAACAAACATCGCAAGAAGACTAAAAAGGAAACACCCAACAGACCTCATAAAAGATATAACTTAGAAAAAAAACGAAGCTGGTAACCCCGCTGGGGGTAGCCGCCCACATGCTATATTATTTTTTATTTATATTTTTTTTTCTTCACCAACAAGATATAACACTTTACCAAATATCCGCAAATAAAACCAAAATAAAATAAAATAAAAAAAAAAAAAAAAAAAATCGTGACAAATACTAACAAATACGATAGGGTAATATTCCATTTACGATGTATTGTGTGTAAAACGGTGTGTAATGGAATAAACGATGAGCTACGATTGTATGGATTTTTTCTTTTTCGTAATTGAACGACTGACATTTGAATATCGCTAAATATTCCGGTAGTAACGATGTTCTAATTCGCTACATGTAAATATTCGAACTTTCCACAGTACGATCTTTCAAATTTTGTACTTTGATATTATACAAATATCGTATTCGTGCAATATTAGCGACATATGAACAATCCAAGTCAAAATCCTTAGAACAATGGTCTCCGTAATAATTATTAAAGGTATTTAAAAAATTCGAACAACTTTCAAAGTAAATTCCAAAAGTTAAATCTATCGAATATTCGTTCGTTCAACAGATCGATCGATAGGCAAGACACTTTTATTATCCCGCCACTGACAACAGGAAGATCGACAGACTTCGTTAACTGAGGAAAAACGGCGCGTAATGAAATTTTCTGCCAGACAACGCGCAATAATCATTTTCGGTTTATCGCAGCGAAAAACACGTTTGCCAACTATTGTCCCCGCGAACGAACGAACGAAAGAACGAATTCGCCAGTGACGTTTATTCCAGCAGATATCAAAAGTGACGTGTATTCGTGGAAATCGACGTACACGGTGTTGCAAGCGAAGATAAAATATTATCAGACTGTACGATGTAGTCTGGTGTGGATTAGCGGAGAAACGGAAGAACAAAGAAGACCAACAACATCGTGGTTTCTAGAAGTTTATGCGAATTCTAAAGTTACAATTTAAACATTTTCCGACGAAAATTTAATGATTGAAAATTTAAATTCCCAGAGGATTTTAGAAAATCGGAGAAATATATTAGTAAAGAAAGAAACACGAGAAAAATATTATTAAGAAAGCAACAGGGCAAGATAGTAATCGTGGTTGAGTATTGCATAGTTCACGTACTTTTCTTGTAACGTTTATTTCGCAATTATTGTTATTGCATTTAATACGACGTGCTCCATATTTCGTTTCGCAACAGTGAAAGGGACAATAGCCTGTGCATCGGGCAAAAAGACGAGCGCTCTTCCGGTGGTTTGCATCGGCGGAAGAAAAATAAATAACAGCTTGTTTTTAAATTCAAATCTACTCCGATTAAAAATGGCTAGTTCCGCTTCACGAACTTTCGCGAATTTTTTTCTTTTTTTTTTTGCAACGTTACAGGAAGAGGAATCTGTTTTAACGAGAGCTTTCGATAAGATGCTTTCGCGTAATACCTCGCACGATATTTGTTTTATAAAATCTTCAACTTTTCGCTTCGACCTCGGCAAGTCCGTAATGAGAAATTATTATAAAAATGTCATTGTATAAATTCATTACGTGACTTGGTAAATTTTGTACGTAACAGAACTTCCTTAGAAGTTACGTAAATTTTCGCTTCGCAGGTACAAGACTTTCAGAGGTGAACAAAAATCGAAGAAGAAATTTCCTTAAATATGCAGAAGTTTTCGTACTTTACACGTCTTCCTCCGAAATCGTAAGATTTCTCGGGAAATTTCCGCAGAAACCAAATAATAATTTCTTTAAAAACTGCCTTCAAAAGTGAGACAAAAATTCTTTGAGAATCCAAGAAAGTAGGCTGCAAAAAGAGGCTTCTGAAAGTGTAAAGAAAATTCCTGCAAAAGCAAAGGAGAAAGTCCTACACCGTAATTAAATACAAGCAAATAATAATTTCTCTGAAAACTCTGCTCAAAAATGAAACAGAAATTCCTTTAAAGTCCAAAATGTACATTCTGCGAAAACTATACAAATTGGAGGAAAATAATTCCTGTAAAAACAGGGAAGAAATTTCTTGAAAATCGTTCCATGGAAACTTCCCCGTTACAAAAAATTCCATTGTTAACCAACAGAAACTGCGAACAAAGAGAATAATATCGAGCATTTCTCCCAAACGCGTAGCCTCGCGCGTTTCTGCACGCAGCCAAAACCACGTTACAAAGCAACGTAAGGGGAAAACGTTCTTAAAACGTGGTGGAATTTTCTCCGACGAGAGCGGAGGAAGCGTTGTTCCGCGAATTTTCTCTATTCACCACGCGCGCAGTTCTGCGACGTGTCACGCGCGATGCCTCGAAGAAGGAGCAAGCACACGGTGGATGTACCTTGGAAACTGACCGAAATTCCGTACGAAAGTAACCGCCACAGGAACGACCGGATTATCTCTTTGTTCGCATGCATCCACGCGGCTTATTCCACGGTAAATACTTGAATTGATTCGACAGGTAAGAAAAAAGAAAAAGGGAAAATATAAAAAAGATGAAAGCAGAGGGCGAAGGTTGAGAGGATTGAGTGGAATTCTTGCCTAAACGAGGATTCTCCGGCAAGATGAGCAGCTTCAAAGGAAGATGGAAAATTGCGTACAACCCTGGCTGACGTCTGGAACGTGGAACATTCGGTTAAGGAAAAAGAGCCGGAGAAAAGCTTGCTGACGTTATCGTCTGGCGCTCGATTTAAACTAGTCGCGTGTATCTCAGTCTCACTCTCAGTGCGTGCGTTTGTGATTGGGGAGAGAGGTTTCCATTTATCCAAATTTCCGAACAAGATAGCTACAGCGAACGAAAATTCGACGTATCGAAGCATCCTACGAACGAACGAACGATTACATCCACCTTTTCACAAAGTGTTAGCACTTGAAACTTCCTTTTAGAAATCATTTTACTCGACGGCAATGATCCATTCGACTGATGAAAAACGATTGGTTTCCGTGTGTGTGCACGTGGTCGAAGGATAAAGAAACAGGGATACGGTTTGTACTTTGTGTTATTTACGTTTTTCTTAGGACTGTCCAGCTCTAACGGTTGGAAGAGAGGCGACAATATCGAATGATGGATAGCATATAGCTGTAGATACTCTTGGAGTTGTTTGGATGCCAAATTTTCATCCCTGTAAAACGACTGTTTTCGAAAACCAAGTGAAAAAAAGACCGAGAGAGAAACAGTAAGAATGAAACTAAAGGAAAAGGATGATGAAATCGGCAAACGATTGCTCGCTAGTGTTTGGCCGCTTTCATCGGTTTCTGATTATACCAGAGGCACATACCGGATTCAGGTAAGTCGCCGAAATCCCCCTTTTACTCCTTCCTTTCTTCGTCTCGTTGCGGCTAGGTCGAGGCATATAAAAGAGAGAAGAAGCCGATCGTCTCGCCTTCCGAGACGATCCTAAAATCGGTTAGATGGATTCTGATCGGCGGAAGCGAATGGAACGCCGGCAGAAAAGGGATCCAGACACGAGACTAAGGGACGCGGAGGGGAACGGTGCAACTAAGGCGACGCTTGGAAGCCAACAAAAACTTAACTAGAGCTCCACTTTGTAAGGGGAACCTCTTCTCTAAAATCCTATGGTAAATGCCGGTGCTGCAGCCGGTTTCACCGTGCTAAAGGCACGGTGAAACACGGCTATTGTCCAGGCTAGACCAATAGAAAATATATGTACTTCTACACCCTCGTTTAGAAATGCTTGGACATTTACGAGAAGCACATTTACCAGCCTTACCAGGCCCGGTCAAGTGGCAGGTTTCAAAATTCAATTTCAAATTCTGCACAGAAGACTAAAAAGAAAACACTCCACTGACTTAAGTAAGGAAATAAAATAGACAAACTCTGAGATGGTATTCTACTGGGAGTAGCCAACCACATGTTATTTAACAACTAAGCTAGAAAAATTTACCAAATGTCTAGCTGGACAAATTGTAAAGTCCAAATTAGATAATAAAAAAATTCTACAAAGAAGACTAAAAAGAAAACATCACAGTGATCTCACTAAAGAAATGAAATAGACAAACTCGGAAATGGTATCCCGCTGTGGGTAAGCCATCCACATGTTATTCAACAACAAAGGTAGAAAAATTTATCGAATGTCCAGCTTAGACTGCTGATGTTTATCTGATTTTCGTAAGACAAAGTACACCACTTGCTGTGATATTTAGCAGGCGAAACAAATTTCTGTTTATGTTACATTTCGCTAATTACGTTTATAGAAGTATAGAGTTGCATAAACATCCGCGCAGTCTTGTTATCGGAAATAGTAGCGATTCCAAGGCGTTCTATGTAAAACTAGATAGAAATAATCCAGTTACCATCAACAAACTTCGATCGATCGGTATCGATCGTGATAATCACTCTCAGGTGGCGAACGATACGAATTCTTAGCAAATTAAACGGACCTTTAATTTCAACGAACACATGTAACGTTTTATTTTTTACACACGGAACAACAAACTTGGAAAGCCATCGCGACTATGAGAAGTACATTCAGCGGTTAACAAACGCATACAAACGGCGGACAACTCTCGATAAGTTCCTCGGGTAAACTTTACGCGTTGTTTTCGCAAACATTTGTTCGCAAGAAATAAAAATGTGACAGAATAAGAATGTAAATGAAACGTAAGAATAAATGTAACGTTGCATCAAGCGTGCAACTTGTGACAAACATGTAATCGTCAGTAATAAATTGAACGCTTTTTATTCTTCGTAAATCACAAACACACTTTTTCATTAGCCGATTACTCTTATCAAAAATTGCAAATTGCAAATTGATCGCGATAAATTCGAACTACACTGTATAATAATAACGAAATCGATAAATAAAAATATAAATATATTACTCCATTTTCGTTATAATAAAATTAATTTCATTCTCGAATATATCTAACGTAAAGGAAGAATTTTAATTTCTGCGTGCTGTTCATCCCGTATATCTGTGATAATTTGCCAGAGCCTAAATATTAGGTTGTCCGAAAAGTTTCTTTCGTTTCCTCGTGAAACGAAACATTTTTGTCTGTTGCGATAGAACCAAATGGATAAAACCAAATGGAACGCGCAATTCAATAAAATAATACAAAAGAAAAAATACTGCGTATCTATTATTTTCTCATAAAACGAAAGAAACTTTTGGGACAACCTAATACTCACGAACGATAGTACAGGCGATCCTGTTTGTATCACGGGGGTGGTAAACGAACGAGACGAAGCTCTCGGGGCGGAAAAGAAAATTCTGTTGGCCAATGTTTTCTATCCTGTCCGAACCAGCGACCCTTGGATGAAATACCGGTGGAATGGCCTTTGACATTGAATGCACACCGTTCACGCAGCTTTTTCTTTTTTGCTTTCCGTCTCGCCTTTTTTACCATTTTCTTTTTCTTTTTTCTTTTACGCTGATGGTTGGTTGGTCGGTCGGTCGGTGAACGAAAGATAGGAAGCTTCGGGGGTCTTTGTACGGGAACGAAGGTTGTCTGTGCTCTCTTTATGCGTTGAGCCGAACGAGGCCGTAGAATGGATCTTGATAATAGGCGAATCGTCGTGATTTTTCGTATTGAAGAGGTTGAAAAGAATTTTGAGATGTAGACGACGAGAAATATCCCAACTCTTGTATTTCTCGTCGTTTCTACAGTCTCTAGGATTACTTTTAGAAGGGAACATCCTCGGGTTCGTTGAAACATGATTTTTTAATGAAACCTTGTGTACTGCGTAACTGGTGCATGTACGATGTAATTCTCGAGAGAATATTCGTTTGATCAATTATTTACCCATTTATTTATTCAGCAGAAGAAACAGTAATTCGTTGAAATAGACACGTAACTACTCGTAATACGAATTGCACGTACAAATGAAATTTATAAAACTACCTGCAACAACAAACAAATTGCAAACATGGACTATACTAGATAAGGTACAACAAATATTTTAATCAGACGATTGGGTCGAGGAAAAACATCGATCAGGGGATACGCGCTATTGAAGTTTAACAACTCGCTTGACTTCTGCATGGACTAAGCCATACACACGGCTATTTCACAGGTATTTTTCCTCCTTAAACGCGCGTCTACTGATAATATTAGGTTGCCCGAAATGTTTCTTTCGTTTTATAAGGAAATAATAGGCGCGCGATATTTTTCTTTTATATTAATTTATTGAATTATGCAGGAACGTAATAATAGAAATAGAACGAAATGGATCATACTTAATTCAATGAAATAATATAAAGCAGAAATTGTTGTTCACCTGTTATCGCCTTATGAAACGAAGGAAACTTTTCGGACAATCTAATACGTATGCAACTGTGTTATTAAATCTATTGCAACGGGAAAAGTAAAGGAGGCAAATAAAACGAGTGAAAAAAGAAAGGAAGCTTGTGGAAGAGAGGAAAAAGAGAAGTAGCAAAGCCGAACGGTTCTCGTCGACAGCTTCAAAAGAAAGATTCTGCGCTAACGATCCCATAACTCGCGCAAGGCATCCAAAAAGTTGCAACACGGCCCGGTACCATTTAATCACCGAAGCACGAGTGGAACGCATATCCGAGCAGCGGTTTTTCTTCAAACTGACCGACAGACGAGGAACAAGAAAGGAGAGAATAGAAAGGGCGAAGAAAAAAGAGAAAAGAAGTTGCGTGCGAGAGAGGAAGAAGGAAGATCGCAGGGTAAAAGAACCGGTACATTAGAAAGTTCTAATAACTCGCGTATATCTGATGCCAGGATTCTTAATTCGTATTCGTATTCATATTCTGCGTACTCTATTAATTGCAGGTAATTACTTTATTAGTGTATTAATTGTAATTACAATGCAGACGTTCGTGCGTTTATTATCGTAGATCGAAGAACACGAAAATGTCTAGAATGCGTTTAACGCGTAGGAATATTTGGTTGTTGCGAAAGCTTCTTTCCTTTTTTAAGGAAAGAACATATTTTAACAACATTTTTTCTTCTATACTATTTTATTGAATTATGTATAATCCGTTTTGTTCTATTAGTAATAAATAAAAATAGATCGTAGAGAATTGAATAAAATAATATAAAACAAAAAGATGTAATGCATCTGTTGTTTCCTTCTAAAGCGAAAGAAACTCTTGACACAACTAAATATATACTGTACGTCTGGAAGGAAGTATAGTTGCTAATATTTAATAGACGAAATAAATCGTCGTTTAGTTTGCTTTAGATTATGTTCAGGAAAATTGTCAATTGCAGTTCAGTTTAGGAAACAAATGTCCATTTCTCTTACTATGTTTAATTATCCTAGCGAATGACCTCAGGGGATTCAGACAACGTGTAACCGAAAGAATTCAAGCTTTTCTATAGTTTCATTTAAATCGTATTTTAACCATAATTTGATAATAATAACAACAACAACCACGATCTTTTCGTAGTCATCTGCTGTCTGCTTTTTCAACGATCGCCAATCACGATCCTTCGTCTTTCACGCTTAGAGAATTTTTTCCTCGCATCCGCGTCGTTTCGTGAGATAGAATTAGATAAAAAAAAGAAGAAAGACTGTAATCGATTTAAAAGGATAAAAGAGAGACAAGCAGGAAGAAGAAGAACCTTGAAGAAATAAAATTGGGACTTGGCCCCTGAAATAGCCCGCTGTCCCATCGAATCTACGACGCTGTGAGAGACAAAAGAACGCCAGATCCGTTAATGTCCCTCTTCTCCTTCTTCTTCTTCTTCTTCTTCTTCTTCTCCTTGGCCGCGTCCAGAGCAGACGAGAAATTGAATCCTCCCATGGTTGAATTGAAAGTGCCGTGCGAAATGTGCTACTACGCGTCTGCCAGCCTCCCCTCGTCACAATGTGCGATTGGATTTCAAAGGCATAAAGAATATCTTCTGATTGGATCGAATTTAATCCCAGTACAGCGGAATCGACCCTCTTTCCAAGCGTCGTTCAACTGTTCCAACTTTCCACCGAATATTTACCGAATATCTAGCATACGGATTAAGGAAATTAAATCGCCTAAACCCTTTGATTCTTTCAAATACTTCGATACGCAGATAATCAGAGAAACGGAAGATCCGCGGGAGCAACTGGGTACCGCCGAGATTTCAACGTTTCTCAGCAAACGAACGTTTACTTTTCGATATATTGAGTTGACAACTAAGTGATTGCGGATTTTGTCATTACCACCTGAAGACAAAATCCGCAATCAATTAGTTGCCAACCCAATACAACGACACGACTCGGCATTTTAAATATTATATATAATTTTAATATTTAATATATATAATAATATATAATTTTAATATTTAATATATATAATAATATATAATTTTAATATTTAATATATATAATAATATATAATTTTAAATATCATAAAACGTTTTATCCTTCGTTCTATTATGCGTCATTTTCAACTTTCACCTGTTTACTTGCTTCCGGTGATACGCATGCAGCACATACCGCGGGAAATCCCTTGTAACTGCGGTAAAACTCGGAAAATTGTAATCGAGATAAATGCGACAGAGCGGGCAAGAAGAGAGCGCGACACTCCGGGGAAATATTAAATTCAAAATTCGTTAAAACTGACGTTCCTTTGTGTGTGTAAACGCAACATTACCTTGGAACGTGTAATTTTCAAACGACTAATATCGTTAGCAATTAATAGAACAATTCTAGAAATAATAATAAAAAAAGAAATATGTGATACGTAATGTAGCAATGACTATGTGTACGATAGGAATTTTAATCAAGAGACAAAGCAAACCAGGGGAATACCTTGTGATCCATAAGGAAAGCAACAAAGGTATTAGTGTATGAGAAAAATTTAAAAATTGCCACAGGTTTAAATAAAGTCTCCAAAATTTACCACATATCCATATATTGTTTTATACAGTCTCTTTTAAACTGAAATAGGTCGACCAAAATCTTACGAGTTATCCAACAGAACCAAGCAAACGTTACAGTAGAGATCATCGATGATTGACGAGAGATATCAAAATATTGTTTCACTTGATATCCAACGATCTTATAATGTCCCTTTTCCAATCTTCTCAAAAACGGTAAAATAAAGGTTCTAGACACACAAACGTTTCTTACAAAATATCACGTGTACGAATGAATAATTTTCAGATTTTTCAATGAAACTAAAAATTTGAGGAAAGCAATAAAGGTATTAGTGTATGAGAAAAATTTAAAAATTGCCACAGTTTTGAATAGTCTCCAAAATTTACCACATATCCATATATTATATTTTATACAGTCTCCTTTAAACTGAAATAGCTCGACCAAAATCTGACGAGTTATCCAACAGAACCAAGCAAACGTTACAGTAGAGATCATCGATGATTGACGAGAGATATCAAAATATTGTTTCACTTGATATCCAACGATCTTATAATGCCGCTTTTCCAATCTTCTGAAAAACGGTAAAATAAAGGTTCTAGACACACAAGCGTTTCTCACAAAACATCACGTGTACGAATGAATAATTTTCAGATTTTTCAATAAAACTAAAAGTTTAAGAAAAAAAAAGAAAGGGAAATACAGCAAAGTATTCGGTCAAAATATCCGCCGTTACTTTCTATAATTTTGAGTTATCTATCAGGCAAACGACGAATCTTCGTCTTTAGAGAAGATCCAGTCATCGAGTCATTTTTGTGTTTCATCCGCCAATTGGAAATGGAATCGGATAAGGCGCGTTGCATCGATCGGAACAGGTTCGGTGTAATCCGAAGTAGCAACGTCCAGTGAATAAGCTGGCTGCTGGAAGGCGTTGCAAACAAGTCTCATTGTGGCTGTCTTTTGTCGTAGAAACAGCGCGTGTCCTAACGTTGTCACGCAGCAATTTCACACAGCGTTCTCTCCTTTGTCATTGGCCTGACGATTGGATCTTGTCCAAAGTCGCGGCATTTTCCCGTGAAAGCAATTCATTGTTTGCCTGGTACACTTCAAATTGCAAAAACCAACGACAAATACTTCGCTCGAACAATTTACAACATTCTTCTATCCCTTTTCTTTCTTTTGCTTTTCCTACTAAACTTCGAGCGTGGCTGAAACGTTTGGATTACTTGCTTGCTCGTTAGGTGCGTAAAACGCATGAAACAAAATTGTTTAAGAAACTACGATTATTTTTAACTTTAATCCTGGCCAGTTACTCGTCGTATTCGTAAATGCAAAAGATAAAAAGAAAAATGAAAAGTATACGTAGCAAGATACAGAAATGTAATCCAACCTCGTTCACCGATACACTCACCATGCGAACTTGCAAAATCAATTCTCTCAGAAAGAAACTAACGCCCACGCCAAAAAGCTGGCATTTGTTACACCTTCGATTTATCGTTCCCTAGCCACTAATATCACGTTATACCAGACACCCTGTATTTTGCATATTTTACATATTTCGAGACACCGCGCCTGCATAAACATCCACAGTTTATCCAACGAGCTTTCCGCCTCTACCTTTCCATCCTTTGTTTTCTTCATATAGTTATATTTGCGGCCAGTTCCGTTGTTTTCCTTGCTTCGCGTGTATCGGAGAGGCAGCAACGGCGGCGTTGGCTTTTTCATCCCTTTTTGTCGACCGCCCTGCCGCCACCCCTTTATCGCCAGCGCGAATCCAAAGCGCGTGATAAATTGGACCGCTGCCAAGCGAGGGTGGCGTTCCACGCGCAAATTAATCACCGTTCAACCGGTTCCTCGTCACGCGTCCGCGAAAATGCATACGCTGTAATATGTAGATGGGCTAATAGACGCGCGATCTTTCCCCTTTCTTTCGTTTTCG
This sequence comes from Bombus pascuorum, assembly GCF_905332965.1. Lineage (NCBI taxonomy): Eukaryota > Metazoa > Arthropoda > Insecta > Hymenoptera > Apidae > Bombus > Bombus pascuorum. The sequence continues at coordinate 14,228,651 of NC_083494.1, read as the reverse complement.
GCCGATCGAGCCACGTTATGAGGATTTATGGCTATTAAAGAGAGACGTTAACGACCAGTTTCGGAAAACTGTGATACACTGCGACAGACGATTGCGCCAACCACGACGTCGCCGTTTCCCACCTGGCGTTTATCGACACGTCAGATTGTCCCAAAGGTTTCTTCCTTTTAAGAAGAAAATAATAGATGCGCGAGGTTTTCCCTTCTGTTGGCTTCGCAACTAAGTGATTGCGGATTTTATCATTAGGTGGTATTGACAAAATCAGCAATCACTTAGTTGCCAACGCAATATATTATTTTATTGTTGCAACAGAGCAAAATGGACGGTACATAGTTCACTAAAATAATACAAAACGGCAAATGCCTCCCGCTTGACGTTTATCGACACGTCATATTGTCTCAAAGGTTTCTTCCTTTCAAGAAGAAAATAATAGATGCGCGAGGTTTTCCCTTCTGTTGGCTTCGCAACTAAGTGATTGCGGATTTTATCATTAGGTGGTATTGACAAAATCCGCAATCTCTTAGTTGTCGTCCCAATATATTATTTTATTGTTGCATATCATTTTGTTGCAACAGAGCAAAATGGACGGTACATAGTTTACTAAAATAATACAAAACGGTAAATGCCTCCCGCCTGTCGTTTATCGACACGTCATATTGTCCCAATGGATTCTTCTTTCCAGAAGAAAATAATAGATGCGCGAGGTGTTACCTTCTATTGGGTTGAATGATTTTGTCGTTAAGTAATACTGACAAAATCCGCCATCACTTAATTGCCGTCCCAATATATTATTTTATTGTTGCATATCATTTTGTTGCAACAGAGCAAAATGGACGGTACATACTTCGCTAAAATAATACAAAATAACAAATGCATCGCGTATCTGTTATTTCCTTAGAAAGCAAAAGATACTTTTGGGACGATCAAATGCGACACGCGAGACCTGACGAGATCGCGGTCTGAACTGGATAAGAAATTGGAGAAAAGTGGAGAACTCGCGATGAGCAACGGAGATGCGGGAGAAAGAGGACAAAAGAAATTGAAAAAGGAGGAAGAAGGAAAGGAGAAGAAGGATAAACCGATGACAGACAGGGGCAGGGGAGAAGTTAGAGTCGAGATTCCCCAGCTGTACACGAGGTAGTGACCTCCAAGAGGGTTGCGAACCGTTTTCTTGGAGATCATCTTGGCTATCTTTAGCACGCGATTATTTTTATGAAATACTTCATCATACTGTGAATTTTTTTCTGCATTTTGAATTAGACTGCGGATCTTTTTACCTGTCTTGTATCCTTAGTTATGCTCATAGAAATAGGAATTTACGTAAACTCAGTAATTCGTTAATCGATAAACAATTTCTTATGGATCGTGTGAACGTTTCTTTGGAAGGTTTCTTTGCGTTGCATCCAGAGAAATTTGTTTCTCGATTAAATATATTAATATTAGGTGGTCCGAAAAGTGTCTTTCTATTACAGACACGTTTTTTACAACGATGCGTCTTTATACAAACATGAAACCTAATCTGTCGAACGTTGTGATCTTCATTTTGATAAAAGAAAATGGATCGTCGTAATTCGATAAAATAATATAAAACGAAAAATGTTGTGCATTTCTTTATAAAACGAAAGAAACCTTTCGGACGACCTAATAGTTAATAATTAAACGATATTAACAGTTGGTATGTTAATAATATCGATAACTACACGACAATTAAAGAAATTGCATCTAAGTAGAAATTTCTTTCGTTTATTAAATGGTTAAGGGCTCTGCTTTGAACACTGCATATTTCTACATATTCTAGCGTATTACACGCACTTTGTAGATTTTTGGAATTTTAAATTTTCCAAAAATGCTTAAATATTCACCATCTATCGATAGCTGTTGATATATAAGTCGATGGTTTTTCTCAATCACTTTGATAGTTCAAAGACGGTATGTCTGTCTATTCTAAACAAGGATCGTGATACGAGAATGATTGAGAAACACTGAGAACTAGAGTAATGGAGAAAACGGAAAAAGGGAGCAGGAACGTGGAAGGGAAGAGAAAGAGAAGGCCGTGCATTATGCCCAGCCAGTGATGAAACCGTCTGTATTCTTGCAATTCGAAGAAATGTGGAACGAAGAAATTGACGACAATTAGGTTCCCTTCTGGCTATTACGGCGGAATTAGTTTCAAAGATTCGCGGTTTCGTCGCCTTCTTCTTTGCAGTACGATCGTATTATAGTTAAATGAGCGTTTCAGGTGCTAAGTTTCCGAACGATGTTTGCCAACTTTCTGCACTCTACTAAAACTCCGCTATAAACTGCTTAACTACGTCCGTTATCGTCGTCGCGGTTATACTTTTAGTATCTTCGGTACATGGAATTACATTTCGAATACGATCCTCGAAAAATATCCACAACTTCGTACGTTTCTTCGTAAACCAGGCGTAAATTCTCTTCTTGCAAACGGAGCTTGTCTTCTCGTTGATCATCGAACGAACAGCTGTGATATTCAAATATCATCGTCTTTCTAAAGATCTCAGCATTCACAGCCTATTGACAGTTAAACCAAATAGTAAAAAGAACGAAGAAACTTGAAGAAAGTAGAATTCGTGTTTCGATATCACGTCGTTTCAGCGTTCCATCCAGCTTGAAAAACCTAAACTCGAGCTCGTTGGAATTTTACCACATTCCAAACAGAACGGAAGGAACCATTCGGTACAAATATCTCTGGCTATCTGAGAAACTTTCCCAAACAGAATATCACTGTAATCACCGTAGTGAAAATCGCATTGCGTTACATATTTTGCATAAAAATACAAAGAAACAGTAACAGAGAAAAATTCTTGTTCCAATAGTCATTCCGACTTCAAGCCTAAACTCAGCTTCCCTCGGATCATCACGCTCCGTGAAATCAAAAGAGAGAAACTGACACAAACACCTCTGATTCTTTGCAACTGCCCTAAACGACCCTAATACGTCGTCGAGTTGCTGTAATCAGCGTAGTGAAAATCGCATTGCGTTACATATTTTGCATAAAAATATAAAGAAACAGTAACAGAGAAAAATTCTTGTTCTAATAGTCATTCCGACTTCAATCCTAAACTCAGCTTCCCTCGGATCATCACGCTCCGTGAAATCAAAAGAAAGAAACTGACACAAACACCTCTGATTCTTTGCAACTGCCCTAAACAACCCTAATACGTCGTCGAGTTGCTGTAATCAGCGTAGTGAAAATCGCATTGCGTTACATATTTTGCATAAAAATATAAAGAAACAGTAACAGAGAAAAATTCTTGTTCTAATAGTCATTCCGACTTCAAACCTAAACTCAGCTTCCCTCGGATCATCACGCTCCGTGAAATCAAAAGAAAGAAACTGATACAAACACCTCTGATTCTTTGCAACTGCCATAAACGACCCTAATACGTCATCCAGCTACTCGAAACTGTATCTCAATGGTCTAATTCGGATTGCATTTTGTATGTTAAAAATGCGCGTTAGTAATAAATATGATAAAAATAAGGAATCGCTAAAAGAGTGAAATTCGCGTTTTTTTATCGTTATTCCGACTTTTATCTCGAAAACCTACGCTCAAACTCGCTGTAATTGTCACGTTCCGAGCGGAAAGAAAGGGAGCGTGAACCCTTACCGCCTGAAACTTCCCTGAACGATAATATATCCACGAAATTACGCGAACGTCGTCGATCTTCTCATTAACCGCGACATTCGGACACGCATTCCTGCGTGTTAGGAGGCAGAGTGGCGGTGGAACGCGAACGCAGCCTAACCTAGCCCAACTTAGCCATAGGGGAAGCGACTGGTACGTAAACGCAGACACAGAGTTAGGGTGAAAATTCGCTGGTGATGGAGTTTGAGGCTGGTCCAAAGGGGGAATCATCGATTTTCGTGGATCGTGTGAACGCAAACCTCGTGGACGTGGTCCGGAGACGGCGACCCAGGCCTTCGGATTTGCCTTGCAAAATCTCATCGGCGTACGGTGCGGCATTTGAACGGCTGTTTGGAAGAAAAATCAAAATTCGCAGGCAACGTTTGCATATTCGGAGGAGACGTTTTCGCGTTGCACAACGAGGCATTTGAACGAGGATTCGGGACAAGAATGAAAGATGTAAATGGAGCGTAGTTTTCCTGGAAGATGAATTGATACAGGAAGATGCGAATAAAAGTGTGTTTGTCGGATCTTTGTTGGTATCTTTTCTATTTTTCTCTGTTTCGGTTGAAATATTTGGAATATTTGTTCTTCTGTCTAACAACGCACGGTAACGTTCGTGTAAATAGCGTAAAGTTACGATCTTCCCATTTTTTCGTAAGTGGTCACGCAGAAACTGCTTAGTTCTCCCTTTTGTTTTATCAGTTATAAAGCTGACACGAAAAAAAGAATTTGCGTAGGTTTTCAAATTTTCTTGGAATAAACATGACGAGAAATTTGATTTCTTCAATCGGAAGAATTGAGAATACGCGGTGTAGCAATTTCTAGTGAAAATAGATTATACAACAATGTAATACAATGCCTCGTTGATACAGAAAAATCAATGGTATTGGATATTTGGGATGGTTTCCTTAAATCTCTCTTTAAAAACAAGGACAAAATTATTAAATTGCAAATTCAAACGTATCTTTGCTCGAATGCTTCTTCGTATATAGAGCGTGACAAACGCTGTTTAACGAGAACTAACAAACAAGAATGTATAACCAACGAGCGACCTAATGTTCAAGCGATTAGATTTTCATACATGAACGATCTTTATTAACCGTCTATCGATTTTTGGAGCAATCGTTTTTATTCGCAGTGGTCGCTCGCGTTTTGACGATATCAGAGTAATAAGACCAAATTCGAGCGAAAATTATTTCGACTTTTGTCAATTTTGCATGTCGCAGCACTGTGACGAATAAAGGCATACATAACTGATCTTTATTAATCGTGTATCGATTTTTGGGAGAATTGTCGTTTTTATTCACAGTAGCCATTTATAGTTTGACGAAATCAGTGAGTAATAAGACCAAAATCGAGCGAAAATTATTTTGACTTTTGTCAATTTTGCATGTCGCAGCACTGTGACGAGTAAAGACACACGTAACCGACCTTTATTAATCGTGTATCGATTTTTGGGAGAATTGTCGTTTTTATTCACAGTAGTCATTTGTAGTTTGACGAAATTAGTGAGTAATAAGACCAAAATCGAGCGAAAATTATTTCGATTTTTGTCAATTTTGCATGTCGCAGCACTGTGACGAGTAAAGACACACGTAACCGACCTTTATTAATCGTGTATCGATTTTTGGGAGAATTGTCGTTTTTATTCACAGTAGTCATTTGTAGTTTGACGAAATCAGTGAGTAATAAGACCAAAATTGAGCGAAAATTATTTCGATTTTTGTCAATTTTGCATGTCGCAGCACTGTGACGAGTAAAGGCATACATAACTGACCTTTATTAATCGTCTATCGATTTTTGGGAGAATTGTCGTTTTTATTCACAGTAGTCATTTATAGTTTGACGATATCAGAGTAATAAGACCAAACTCGAGCGAAAATTATTTCGACTTTTGTGCATTTTGCATGTCGCAGTACTGTGACGAGTAAAGACATACGTAACCGACCTTTATTAATCAACTATCGATTTTTGGGAGAATTGTCGTTTTTATTCACAGTAGTCGCTCACGGTTTGACGATATTAGAGTAATAAGACCAAATTCGAGCGAAAATTATTTCGACTTTTGTCAATTTTGCATGTCGCAGCACTGTGACGAGTAAAGGCATACATAACTGACCTTTATTAATTGTCTTTCGATTTTTGGGACAGTCGTCGTTTTTATCCACAGTGGTCGCTCAAAGTTTGACGATATCAGAGTAATAAGACCAAAATCGAACGAGAATTATTTCGACTTTTGTCAATTTTGCATGTCGCAGCACTGTGACGAGTAAAGACACACGTAACCGACCTTTATTAGTCGTCTATCGATTTTTGGGAGAATTGTCGTTTTTATCCACAGTAGTCGTTCAAAGTTTGACGATATCAGAGTAATAAGACCAAAATCGGGCGAGAATTATTTCGACTTTTGTGCATTTTTCATGTCGCAGCACTGTGGCGAGTTAAAAGCCTTCGAGAAGATGCCTCTACGAGACAAACTCGTGAAACGTGGTAAGTGTAAACCGAGCTTCGACAGATTACGCGTAATTTGCGCGATTTGAAAGTCAACCGGTTCTTCGTTCGCTTCAGGTTGCAGGTTTGCTCGAGTGATCTCGGGAAATTTAGGAGGTTTCATTGGTAAATCGATTTGTAACATAAATCGGCTCTGTGCGTGAGACTATGATTATGGTGAGATTATTAAATTAATCATATCGTTCATGCATACTTAATGTAGCGATTAACAATTTAGTAATCTGACCGAGTATCGACCGTTGCGATCAGATTCTGTAAAATCCATAGAATCTATAGAAATATGTATCCTTTAGAAAATTAGCTAAACGGATTGTTTGTACGAATTCCAAGGAAGATTAGACTCGACTACGTAGTTTCTTCAAATTATTCAAAGTCTCTGAAACATTGTTAGAATCTTTGCCGAGGTTTAACGCGTTAAATTAATATAATATCCAGAATTACGCGTCACTGTTAACTCCGCTAGTAGAATTTTCTCCGACGTTGAAATGCAAAGTTGCTACTAACTCCACAAACTTCACTGTTTGTTCAAACAAAGAGAGAAAAACTTCGGAGCACATACGCTAAACGAGTGATCACGCGTACCATCGCAACGATTCTTTCATATTCTTCGAGCTGGAGAAACGCTTTAACGATTAAAAAAGAGGAGAATAAAATTATTCCAAATTCTACTAACTCCCATCTGAAATATAATATAAAAATTTCATCTTGAACATCGTGCAAATCTCAGCTCGATTATAATTGAAAATTATCCTTCTACAAACTCTACGCGTGAGAAATCTATCGCACGATCTTCCCTCGTTTTTTTCGAAAAAATTTCTCTAACATCGCGTTTTAACATCCTTCGATCTTGCTTCCTTGGATTTTTAAAAGACAGGAACGCAATTGCCTAGCGGTTAATCGACGAGATTCTCCGACGTTGAAATGCAGAGTTGCTACTAACTCCACAAACTTCACTGTTTGTTCAAACAAAGAGAGAAAAACTTCGGAGCACATACGCTAAACGAGTGATCACGCGTACCATCGCAACGATTCTTTCATATTCTTCGAGCTGGAGAAACGCTTTAACGATTAAAAAAGAGGAGAATAAAATTATTCCAAATTCTACTAACTCCCATCTGAAATATAATATAAAAATTTCATCTCGAACATCGTGCAAATCTCAGCTCGATTATAATTGAAAATTATCCTTCTACAAACTCTACGCGTGAGAAATCTATCGCACGATCTTCCCTCGTTTTCTCGAAAAAATTTATCTAACATCGCGTTTTAACATCCTTCGATCTTGCTTCCTTGGATTTTTAAAAGACAGGAACGCAATTGCCTAGCGGTTAATCGACGAGAATCGACCGATTAATCGGAGAAATTCGGAGCTGCTCCATTGCTCCGATACCTGGAGGGGCCGAAGGGTAAACGGGTCAATACTTGGAATGCGCTATCCGCTTTAAGGAATGAAGCGTTAAGGGATGCGAAGAGGCCGAGCAAGCTCTGCAAGCATAGGCTCGATGGTAAACGAGGGAGGATGTTCGCTCGATCGTGGTCACAGATACGGAAAAAAACGCGCGGTGTCTTCCGCTTCGCTGGATATATCAACCCCTTGAACGACGACGCGCCGAGGGTGCAGGAATTTCAACGAAATCTTCGTCTGAATTCTCCAGAAACGCACTTTTTTTTCATTCTTACACGCGCATCGAACTCTTACGGAAACCTTGCGCCAATATTCGCATTCGTTGGGCAGCGAAGTTTTCTGCGTTTACGGGAAATTTCGAAGCTACGAAGTAGAATCTCGAAACGAGGAAAATGGCTTGAACGCGAGAAGCGGCAATGTCGTGTCTTTGGAAAAACGAGTCAAACTCGGTATTGAGTTTGCAAATAATTGTACACTCTGTGTAGAGAATTGCAGAGATAGGTACACGTTGAAACGTTCGTTTAAAAGACCGTTACCCGAGGTTTGCTTGTGAGCAAGAACCGCGAGATCTCGAATCGGTTGGCTGTACGTGAGTTCGATGCTTTAAGTTGACGGTAAAACAACCGCAAAGAGGATTTTTTTCCATTGTTACTGAGAAATTAATGGAGAAATTATGTTCGTGGAACGGCAACTTCTTACGTTCTAAATGTTTTTATTACAACTTCCATCTGCAAAATTGTAAGAGTATACGGAAGTGTAACAAATAGAATTAACGAAGGATCGTATCCAAATGAATTGTAAACATCTAATATTAAAAGAGATATTAAAAGAATGTATAAAACAGAACATGAAAAGTAGTTACTGTCTGTGTTGAAAATTATCGGAACATGAATTTTTCAATATATCTTTCAATGTTAATATCTCAATTTCCTAAGTACCGAAATCGATGATTGCATTTGATCGACTACGACCTGCACCAAGCTATGAATAGAAAACACTGTGGTAAACCAGTGGACCTATCTTCTTCTAAATTGCAAATTTTCTAAATTCGCATACACGTCGGCGTTCTAATTGCACGTGATATAGAAAATATTTTTCAGTCTCGATAAAACTGTCACGATTATATTCTCGAAGGAAATCGTGCATCAGATCGATGCCAGAGAGTGGTGAATTGCGTGCACGTATATAAAGAAGTGAAACACTGTAGCAAATGCGATTGTTCGTTTTTTATGGCGAAGATAAAAGGGATCTCCAATTATAATTAGAAACAGTCGGATGTGCGCAGAGTGACGTTATTTTGCAGATTAACAAACGCAAACGTATCGTAATTCCGCGTATATATTATGATAATTACGAGATAATATTGTTCCACCAGTGTGGTCAGAGGAAACAGCAGAAAATATGTTATTCAATAATTTTGAGAGTATCGCATTTCAGGAAACGCTGCTGACATAACAAATGCTCGAATACTTGCATATCTGTGTGCATAATATATGTATAAGTTCGCCTTTTCCGTAATTAAGCGGATATTCCTCTTTTTTCTCTCTGTCTTTTTTTTTTTTTTTTAAATAAAAGTTGTATGTTATAATAACGAATTGCGAGAGGAATTTTACACCTGTATCACTCTCCGTTTATTCGCCTACAAAACGCACTAAGGTATTTTAAGGAACTCGGTACCGATAAACATAATAACAAAGAAAAATTCTTCCGTCAAACATGCCACAGCCTTTTGACCTCGATTTCTAAAAATATCTATAAAACATCCTACGCGCATTTAAATTATTATCATCGATCTTCTTCACGCGCTTTCTCGTACGCATTACGGATAGTTTTGCTTGTATTCTTATTGGCAACGCGATGATCAACGTGTCAACCGAAAACCACCTTTTTAAAGCGCATAATTAAAAGTTAATATTTCCAGCGTACTGTATATCGCTTTGCTCTCCTTCTCTCTCTCTCTCTCTCCTTCCCTCGAAATAAAAAAAGGGAGCAAGAAACGAGAAGAAAAAAATTAACTCGACGGAACGATTCGGCGGAATTAATATCAAAAGATCGTTGAACGGCTGCTGTTTAAGCAAAAAGAAAGAAAAAAAGAAGAAGAAAGAAAGGAAAAAAAGGAAGGGTGAATGGCGAAGAGGTGAATGAAAATTAAGCGGCGTTTCCCTTCCCAGACCGTTCTTTTTTCCCATTACGTGGCGAGGCGCGGGCCACGATGCAATTTTTCCATTGAAAAGTTCTTTCCTAGCGGAGTTCAGGCGCCGAGCGAGAGCCGCGATTCTACGTCGGATTGTAATTTCGCGCGTGTAAATCGCACAGAAGGAGAGAACACTACGCGAAGGATAAGTTGCCGCGCGATGCCATCTGATATCGCGGCGCAATAAGCTTCCACGGCTCGCATTGTCTCGCTGCCATATGCGCTGCTGCCGTGCATACGTGACAACGAAGCCCTATACCTTTGCGGTCTGTCGAGAATTTTACGACTACCACGAGCGATTACATCGCGTCCTCGATCGATTAAAAACAAAGAAAAAAAAAAGCTGTAATATACTACGTAATATACTACGTGTGGTTTCGCTTTGTTGGAGACGAGATGCACGCAGATAGTTGCGCACAGTGGAAAACGATAAAAGTTTTCGGCGAGAATAATAGCACGCGCGTGCTGCTCTTCGTTCGTTGGCTTGTAATTATAACACAGCGAAGAAAAATACCTTTTTCCTATTTAAACGTATATTAGGTCGTGGCAAAGGCTTCTTTCGTCTTATAAGGAAAATGATAGACGCGTAACACTTTTTGTTCTGTTTTTATTATTACGATCGTATATAATTCGAAACAAAAAACGTGGCGCATCTATTGTTTCCTTACGAAACGAAAGAAACTTTCTGGACGACCCGGTACACATTTTATCAACGTTCGTGTACAATGTGTTCTTCCCTTTATTTTTATTATTAGATAGAGCGAATTCTGATTAGAAGAATTTAGTATAAAATAAGCGACAGTGGTCCAACCGTCGAAACGAAATACGATATAGTTAAACAAGACGAAAATGTGGCGAGTGCGAGGGAACTGACAGAAATACATGGGAAATATAATAATACGTTGGGAAAGGTCCGATCGCAGATATTGAAAAGGCAAAAACGATATCGAAAATTATCCGAAGCGCTTAGATTCCTCGAACGCTGGCAATCTGATAGAAAAAGCTAGATATTCCGAAGTAACGAAATGGTCTCCGTAAAAATGATGGTTTTATAAAAATGGAAACAGCAGTGACAATCGCGCGAAAGCATTCGTGCCAGTGGAAAGAAGGCTTCGATGATTCCAAATGCGAGAAGAAGGCAACTCTGCAACTACTTACACGTGTCGAAAGAATTTACGTGACCTAGCAGTCAAACAGATACGGAGAAAATCGCGAAAAAAGAAACAAGAAAATTCTCCTTTTCGTCGCTTATTTATTCACGCTTCCTTATTCGTGTTATCGTTTATTTAACAAACGATACTATGCTGCTCTACGTCAACACGAGCATTACATCTAACGGTGACCGCTTTAAGCGCAGCTGAACATCGGGCCGGTGATATTCGGTGCACCGCTCTGCCAGTAGATTCGGTTCTCCCAGTTGCTCTCTTAAGTTGATTGGCACCGAGAAACTGTGTCGTTCCAAGTTGTCCGAAGAAATCCGCTAGAAGCGGCAAAACGAAAACTTGTTTCTCTCTTCGGAAATGTCTGCAAAACGAAGAATGCGAAAGCCAACGTATCGTCTGCAACGTGTTTCTCTTTGCCGATTTATCGACCCTCTTCGCGCTCCTCGAACGCTGCCATTTAAATTTGACAGAAAAATTGATTCGTACGATAAATACGAAGACGTTTGAAGAAACTTGCGACACGTCGCAGCGACTAGCGGCAACCGCGATATTTCGATCGCGTTTCGCCTCGTTTCACATCACACGCGTGTTACAACGACGAAAAACGAAATGAAAGATCTGCTCGAAGACATCACCGTCCTAGCGCAGTTGAAATCTCGCCACGCGTACAAACGTTCTATTTCAATTCCATGAAACTGCTATACCTACCTATGCCAGGCTGCTATTGCAACACGCGCCGCACCAGCCAAAGCAAACCAGAGCGAACTGAGGCAAACGGAACACGACAGAAACCACGTCGGCCAAGACTCAAGACGATATAATTATCGCTCGCGTATCACACAGGCCTGAATAACGTTCCACTGAAAGCACGCTTCGACGAAGAGTCTCGCGCGCCAATTCTCATTCATTAAATCGGCCACGTATTAAACAGCTACAGTACGTTATATTCGTCAGATTTGATTATATGCAACACTTTCCACCGACACAGGTGTTTACGTTCAAAATTACACGGAGTATCGTAGTCTGTCGGAAACGACTAATCGGATCTGCGTTTCACCGCCTAATCGTCTTTCCAGCTATCGTATTATACGTATTTGGCCAGGATTCGCAAGGAACGTGAGCTCGATCGGGCAAACTTATACGCCGCGCTATCATCATCTATGCATCTCGTGGTCGCCGTGTACCGTTGCATTCGAGTTGCCGTACGCGGATAGTGGACGAGGAAGAGCGTACGAATACAGTGACGCTTCCTTAACATTAACGTTATCAGGAGCGACCGGTTTCAAAATTTCATTTAAAATCCTACATTCGTCGTTATTTCTTTCATTCGTCTATAGATTTACGTAAATACTTATATTAAGGAAAATTGAGGTAATTGATTAAGCGGATAATTATGGTTAACTGGACACAGGTTAGAACCTTCTGCGATCGATTATCGAGAGTACAGAAGGAGAAACGTCGATGATTAGACGCGTACTCGTGGGAAATTTAAAATAACGAAGATACAGTGCTCGTTGTAATAATATTCGATAGGTAAAAGTGACAATCCGTAAGTTGTAATAATTTCTTTGCGTCCGAGCTACCTGTGTCTCCTCTGACGCATTTTCGTTACAGTTACCAACGAAACATATAAATTAATAATAATAATTTGAAAAGAAAAACATAAGATCGCGTAAAAATCAGCTGTCTATTTATTACCAAACTTGGTCGTCGTTAGGCGAATTTTATTACGCGATCGAAAAATCTTATCTGCCTTATCTATCTCTATTATCCGTTGATACCAATAATTCGTATCTCGTGAAGCACAAAATTTTGCTAACGACCCTCGTTACTTCGATTATGTATTTACGGCGAAGGCAGAAATTCAGTTGCCAAAATCCACTGCGCACAGGGATAATCGTGGCCATTTAGAGAAACGGTATATATCAACACCGGTTAACGCTACTGCATTGCTACGTGTACCGGCGCGAAGAAAGCAACGGTAAAGAAAGAGGAAAAGCCTTGTTGCAACAAGGGAGAAGAGAGACACGGTGGACGGGAGTAAGAGAGAGAGAAAGAGAGAGAGAGAGAGAGGAAGAGGCAACCGGCTGCTCTGAATGGAATAGCGAATTGACTTTGGAGGGAAATCCGTTCCCCTGGTCCCGCTTACTGCCGCCACCTTCCTCGACGCCACGCTGAATCTTGATTGTGTAACTGTCAAAGCGTTTCCTCCTTGCGAAACGGGTAACGTATATCGACTGCATCGAGGAGCAAGGGAGAGAAGCTCGTGTATAATGACAGAGACGTAGCCAGAGGTTTGCTTGCGATGCATTGCATAGTAGCACGAGTTCGCGAACCTCTGTCGTGTACATCGTGTGTTGCTGTTGTTGCTACTTTCGCAAACGGACGAACTGAGACTACGATATTTTTATTCCTTCGCCATACAAATATCGCGAATGAATTATTGGTAAGAACGTTGTAGGTGATTTAGTTTCTTTTTTCTCATACGTCTGATGATAGAATATCGATTTTAATCGTATCTTTGATCGATGAGAATTTTTATGCAAATTGCAAACTCTTCTTTCTTGTGTCTCATATATATATATATATATATATATATGAGTACATTGATAAATAATAATGGCTAGAAAAGACGGGTAAATGGACTAAGATGAAATGATTAAGACATACGAACTGATTTCCCAATCGTCGAATTCAATGGTGTGCGCGTACATTCCTATTGTTGTATGAAAAATTATAACAATTGTAGATAGTAGGTAGAATCTTCTATTCCGTCAGTTGTAGTTATCCGACGGTTAGTCGAAACTAGTCTGTCCGCGTAGCATGAAACACAACATGTGCTAATAGTTTTTACGGTCAATATACGTAAGAGCGAAATGCGCGTCCGTGTTGTTAATTGCGAGATCGTGACACGGCCAGTCGTGAGAGAGTTGGGCAACTTTGTTCGCGCGACGGAAACTGTGCGCTCTTCTTATTGATCCGTATACAGGGTGGCCCAGATTCGAGCGACCGACGCTATTGAAATTTTCCTGTTCCTTTTTTCGTTCCATAAACGAGCTGCATATTTAATCGTTCGATTTTTTAAACATATTTCGAACTCGTTGCTGATACACGTATATATAGTTAGTTGAGTGTGAAATTTAAATTCAATTTATTGGCCTCATAATTGAATTAAATGGCCAATGAATGTGTTAAAGTTTAAATCAGCGAGGAATCTAAATTCGATTAACTGAATCGATACTTGGAATGAATTGTCAACGAATGTTTATGCATTTCGATTAGCGAGGAAAGCTAAATTCAATTTATTGGGTCAATATTTGGAATGAATCTATACATCTAGATTAGCGAGAAATCATATTCGGAATGGATTGTCAACGAATGTGTTCATCTAGATTAGCGAGAAATCTACTTTCAATTTATCGAATCTATATTTGGGACGAATTGCTAATAAATGTATACATTTAGATTAGCGAGGAATTTAAGTTCAATTTGTTGGATCAATAAGTGGGATGAATTGTCAACGAGTGTATACGTCTAGATTAGTGAGAAATCTACATTCAATTTATCGAATCTATATTTGGGACGAATTGTTAATAAATGTATACATTTAGATTAGCGAGGAATTTAAGTTCAATTTGTTGGATCAATAAGTGGGATGAATTGTCAACGAGTGTATACGTCTAGATTAGTGAGAAATCTACATTCAATTTATCGAATCTATATTTGGGACGAATTGTTAATAAATGTATACATTTAGATTAGCGAGGAATTTAAGTTCAATTTGTTGGATCAATAATTGGGATGAATTGTCGACGAGTGCATACGTTTAGATTAGCGAGAAATCTAAATTGAATTTATCGAATCTATATTTGGGACGAATTGTTAATAAATGTATACATTTAGATTAGCGAGGAATTTAAGTTTAATTTGTTGGATCAATAATTGGGATGAATTGTCGACGAGTGCATACGTTTAGATTAGCGAGAAATCTAAATTGAATTTATCGAATCTATATTTGGGACGAATTGTTAATAAATGTATACATTTAGATTAGCGAGGAATTTAAGTTCAATTTGTTGGATCAATAAGTGGGATGAATTGTCAACGAGTGTATACGTCTAGATTAGTGAGAAATCTACATTCAATTTATCGAATCTATATTGGGACGAATTGTTAATAAATGTATACATTTAGATTAGCGAGGAATTTAAGTTTAATTTGTTGGATCAATAATTGGGATGAATTGTCGACGAGTGCATACGTTTAGATTAGCGAGAAATCTAAATTGAATTTATCGAATCTATATTTGGGACGAATTGTTAATAAATGTATACATTTAGATTAGCGAGGAATTTAAGTTCAATTTGTTGGATCAATAAGTGGGATGAATTGTCAACGAGTGTATACGTCTAGATTAGTGAGAAATCTACATTCAATTTATCGAATCTATATTTGGGACGAATTGTTAATAAATGTATACATTTAGATTAGCGAGGAATTTAAGTTCAATTTGTTGGATCAATAAGTGGGATGAATTGTCAACGAGTGTATACGTCTAGATTAGTGAGAAATCTACATTCAATTTATCGAATCTATATTGGGACGAATTGTTAATAAATGTATACATTTAGATTAGCGAGGAATTTAAGTTCAATTTGTTGGATCAATAAGTGGGATGAATTGTCGACGAGTGCATACGTTTAGATTAGCGAGAAATCTAAATTCAATTTATTTGGAATGAATCGTCAACGAATGTACAACTTTGGATTAGCGAGAAGTTTAAGTTTAGTTCGTTGTATCAATATTTGAATCGAATTAGGTTAGTGAGGAATTTAAATTCAATTTATTGGATCGATGTTTAGAATGAATCATCGATGAATTTATACATTTATATTAACGAGGAATTTGAGTTCAATTTATTGGCTGGATACTTGAAATGAAATGTGTACGTTCAGATTAGCGAGGAATTTAGGTTTAATTTACCGAATCAATATTTGAACTGAACTGTCAATGAATGTATAACTCTGGATTAGCGAGGAATCTAATTTTAATTCATTGAATCAATATTTGATTCGAATTAGGTTAGCGAGCAGTTTAGATCGAGTTCGTTGCATCGATATTTGAATTGAATCGTCAATAAATGTATATACGTATTTAAATTAGCGAGGAATTTTCAAAGCAATCAAATCATACGGAGTTTCTATTAAATCGACTGTTAGCTGATCTCTCATAAATTTTGGGAGAAATTACCCATCGTGGTTGACAAAACGGGGATCAACGATTGTTACAAATACATTGTTCACTAACGATATAACGATACAAAGATAAATAAGAGTAAAAGTAACACTTACTCATCTGGCAAGTTGATTCAGCTTAAAGCATTATACACCATTACTTCGTGTTGTAAATTACTTACCTGAAACATAAAAAAAAAACCAATGAATCAATTAAAATACATATATCATGTTTTTAAACGCAATTTCTATTCTAATTTACAAGATAACAAAGGAACGACAAATTCTCTTTAATTGAATATTCGATCGAATATTAAACGTTAAATGAATATTAAACGAATACCGCAATTGTGTAATTCATCGTGGGCAAACTGTGACCGAAGATGGAACACGGTGTTCGTCCACGTAAAACGAAAAATCTCTGTAAAAGGCAGGCGCCTACGGAATACGCTCGCATCGCCACGTCGCGGCGCCGCACCGCTGAAAAGAGCCGATAACAATTCCGATCGAACTCTGAAAGCCGGCCGAAGCGACCGCGCACACAAAAATAACTCGGTGTGGAACGGTCGTTCGATAAACGCACATGTTCCAGGAGCATTGTACTCGCGCGCATATAGAATGTAAACTCAGGTTGAATAATTCTTTTGTGAACGATTTCCGTCGAAACTCGCGCTCTCCCTCGCCCACCGTATCACTTTTCTTTATTTCTGCTCCCCCTTTCGAACGAGGCATTTTTCACCACCAACCTTCTCAGGCCGATGCTGGACTTTCTCTTTTTCCCTTGATATCTTGAAATTTGCAAGGGGAGAGAAAAGTAAAGTCGAAACGCGTGTATCGATAGAGAACGTATTCCGTCACTTTTATGGAATCACATAGGTACGATTATGCACGCGGTATGCGGTGACGATATATTTTCCAGCGAACGAAGCTTAGGTGGAAAGCTTCGAAATTGCTTGGTGGATTATTTTTACGGATTTCTGATTCGTTGCCACGTTCACCGACTGTGAATATCAACGATAGATGCACGTGTCTTTAACACAAGAATTGACTGGCTTTACAATTTTATTTTAAAATTCCTACTTCGTGTTATATCTTTCTTCGCGATGATGTAATGACTTTCGCAACGATAACTAAAAGTATTATATAATGAATTTTATTTTGTCTTTTATGTAGTCAAACTGAAAATAATTCTGTATCGAGGCTACTTATACCAATAGCAGTCAAAATTGCCGGTACTTGTCAAAGTGCAGAAGGATTCTGCAATGTGTTTATCGAACCCCAGTTAACCAGTTTCCTCGTTTTATACAACTTCCCACACGTTTTTCAAATTTTTACCGTGTATCGTTCGATATGACGATATCAGTTACCAGGAAATTTCCGAATCGATCGCTAGATGCTAACACTAGAAATACCACAGCCAAATTGACTGGTTCTACAATTTTATAAATGTGTCAACCCTCCTTTAAGGATCATGGTTCCAGATGGATCAATAATACCAAAAATGTACTACGTAACATGGAATTCCTGTAAGAAAGTAATAAATCAATACATATAAAAATATTTTATCATTAGGTATTTTTTAAAGACCAGTCATCTTCGCTGGTTTTGGTAGAAATAGCTTCGTGTCAACTATCGCTAGTTCTAGTGTTAACAACGTACGAAGACTAGAAAGTATCACGCGGTGAATGGTAGATTCAGAGACCGAGTAGATAGAGAAAAAACGCAAGACACGGTGCAAGTAAAATCTTACTTGATAGATGAATCCACTAAAAGTGTCCGCTAAAACTAAAAGAATCCACAAAAGGCAGAAATTTCCAAATATAAAAAGCACAGAGCCGAAAGCACGTGATTTGCGAAAGGGTGTAACAAAGTACCCAAAGTATAACACTCTTCGAGACGCTTAACAAATAAATCAAATTTATGCCTAGTAAGTACAATAGTAGTCTGTAGTAGTAATAGTAGCCTGTCCCGTTCTTTTAATCGCATCCACGAAAAGCAGGATTTTGCGCGAAAATTCACGGCGCACGATATATTCGATAAATCTCGGTACTAAATCAACGACTTAAAAAATACGCGAGATTCATTTTTGAAGGCTCGACGATGGCTCGCCTTTCTCAGATTCAAACTCGAGCGCGTTAAAGGGTTGAGACTCGTAAGAGCAACGCAATCACCGCGATATTAGCGGAATTGGTAAACGTTACACGGAGTGCCATTAAGTCGACGCGACGCGATATTTGTCTTTCCTCGAAAGGCTTCGTTAAAAAGAGCTCGAGAGGGTGTAGTCGAAAAGAATGTCGCTCTTTTCACTCTTCTTCTCTCTTGCTATCCCATACGCCAAACGCGCCACTTCTTCCAGCTCGAGTAGTCCCGGTTATTGGAAGCAATTGGACAAAAGCGCAGCTCAAGGTACATGCAAAAAGCGTTTTCATGTCACTTAAAGATTGCCACGGTACTGTACGGCACAATCGCGTTCCAAGATCCTACGTCTCGAGGATCCTTTCGATGCTTACGTATGCTATACAGCTATATATTGTACATTGTACAGGTTTCATGGGTCGAGTACCGTGATAATTATTTTAATTGCTGCCTCTGCCCGTCATCCATGACTAGGTTACGTAATTACAAGTATAATCCGACTGTCGAGCGGTATAATCTTACTAACATCGAGAGTAGAACCGCTGACAAGGTCACCGGAGGTGTTCTTGATTTAAACTTAGCATTGGTCTTGGCCATCTCTTAAAATAGAACGCGGTTATGCGATCAATTACAACAAGCGTTATTTTTCATTCGTTCGACTATTAGCGGAACGCCGTGTATTCCTGCAAATTCATACTTTTATGAACGTAAATTAGATATATTTATTTATTTTCCTGCTTCGCGGCTCGCGGAAAGGCACTTGGCCCGTGTATTTTCCAAACTCCCACTCGTTCCCGTAAGACTCTTTGGAGTTTTACGAACGTAACCGAAACAGATTGCACGTAGACGGAACATCGTCTGACTCATTGAATATCGACAAAGGTATTCCCGATATTTCTTATATTTTTGTGGCTGCGAATTTTCCAAAAACGTGTAAACATTCGCCTCGTCTAATCGCCAGGCTGACTTAGTTTACGCACTCGAATATCTATACCTCGATCTTGATCTTGTTTCAACGAGGAGAACAGTTTTTAGTTAGCGTTTTGTACGGGGCAAATGTTTGATAGTCGGTCCATTTTCATGTCCATTTCCATATTTACGTTACCATAAAAATCCGTAATCATTGCACAAAGGGACACGGTCACTCGATAATCCTCCTCTGTATTTTCCATCGATTCTATTTCGCTGTTTCGACAAAAAGGATGCCACGGCTCAAACAACTACGCTACCAAACAAACCACTTTTCCCATTTTCACGTTCCATCCTCGTCCTCTTTTTTTTTTTTTCAATGACAATGACTGTGAATAGCCCGTTCACAGAGAGTCGTTTATCATTTTTGCCTGCATAATTTGTACGCGAAACGCGTAATTACCATTTGGTTGCAAAACGAGCGAGTACCTATTCAAACGGAAGCACATTGGGACCTTGATTAACCGGGCCTCGAGTTTTTTAATTAGCCGAGTTCCTGTTATTCGAGCTTTTCATTAGCCGATACGTGAGAAATACACAGCTGATGCCGAACGAATGGGGCAGTTTCAACGATTCTATGCTTTATTCGCGAATCGATATTAATCGACGTTAATTGAGTAGAGTTCTGTGAAAAAATCAACTTTTTGGCGGTTACGCGGAGAAATGCAGCGTTACTTGATAAATCATTTTCACGAACCTCCAATTTTTATGTTTCGATTTTGCTCTTATTTTTGGCGAATAGAAAAAGCACGTAACGTTTTGGAGGGATTTTTAACGGAAGATTAAAACGAGAAATCGTGCACGGCAGCGAGACTTTTTTCATATTTTTTGGCCAAAATTTAACGTATATTTTGACGTTAAAAAGATACAATTGCATGGAAAAGCGTACTCGAAAGGACGTAGCAGAATTAACGCAGATATTACCGAACATCTTTTCTCTTTCCAGTAAGATTTCTCAAAACAACGCTATTCCCACTAACGTTAGATACGATGGCCTTTCTATTCCTCAAATAATAATGTATCTCCTTGCATATTACTCGTTGCGTGGAAATATTAAAATAAACGAAAGATCGTTAAATGGCAAGCAGTCCTGCTCTTGCAATTGTTCATCGTCGTTTGATTTATCGTGTCTGGTAGCTGAACACGTCTTGTAATTTATTGGCTCCCATACAAATTCTTCTGTCATTCGTTACTTTCTGCGTTACGTAACGCGTAGCATCGAAGAATCTTAGGAGTCTAATATTAGAAACATTAATTAACTCTCTCGGATGACTTGATTATATGATTGGAAAGTTACAGGCATATGCACTCCGGTCCGTAAGCGAACAGCGAATATTATACGAAGCGTTAGAAAAGAAATACTTGACAAAGATACTTGGAAATTGTGAACCAAGCACGTAACAACGATACGACGATCTTAATACTTCCGTTGCAGATCTAAATTATCCAACCAATTAACTGAAATCAGAATGAAAAATGTTTCGTTCTAAATAAATCACAGACTATCTGCAAGAGAAGAAAGAAATACTTTGGGCTTAACATCTCGTCTTTTTTCCAGTCCTAATTCAATCAGCGAATTTATTTACGTTTAAAGTATAGATCGTTGCGATTTGCAATTTTTAACAATTCTGTCCACGTAATCCGATACTCCGTTTTAAAATCAACCAAAATGTATATCACCACACGTATACACGTACACACAGGTCACTTGAAGAGGCCACAGGTATCCAAAATTCTATTTGGAAAAGAAATATTTCCCATGTTCGCTGACAAAGTCGCAATCATATCGAAAGAATACGAATATAAAATATAAATAATGCGGCGATACAAATTAAATTATGCAACGTTACAGAGGGTTCAAACTTGCCCGGTTCAGCCCATCCCCTATACCAAAAGCAATCTCAGCCAATACACTTTAACCCTCGCAGGTAACAAAGAAAGCTTCGTGGTAGCTCAAAAGATTCAAGCACATCCTCGACCACGTTACTCTGCTGCGTACCTTCTACATTCACATGTAGACCGTACACAAAAAGCAACTTGGCCGGAGAACTCGTTCCCACATGGTGTAGCAGTCCGTTAAAGACACGTCGAGATCGATCGAACGAATAAATCGTGGCTACTTGCTCGACGTCGGTGTTTTAAACTTGAACGCGCAGCCAATTCTCAGAGAAGGTTCACCATGGTGTCCATACATATCATAGCGTCAATATATACATGTATGTATGACGTATATATACGTTGTTTAGCTGGGAGCTATTCAGACATTGAATGTCGTATCTTTGGGCAAAAGATTAATTATTTAACGCATAAATTTAATTACAAAGTTACAAGCGAACATTATCTACGATAATTAACTTAACATCGTGAGATAACAAAGTTTATCACCTACGAATGATAACGATCGTAAAAACGGCAATCGTAACGATGTAAGCCAGTCTGATGTATATTGCTAGATGTTGTTCTTTTTCTATTTTTTTCAATGATACTGCAAACGTATCTGGTTCCTGCCAAATATTACGCATCGTTAAGGACAATTATGGGCCTGTCGTTATATCACGTCTCGTAATTAAAGTGGTTAGAAAATGTACTTGAAGACCATTGGTATTCTCGAATAGAATTGACACGTTGATCGATTGGCTGCAAGAACAGCGAACTTTCGGAGTCTATTGTTTCTCATAAAAAGGATAAAGAGGATAAATATCCCCTACGATATTTCTAATTAGTATATTTCTAATTATTAGAGTTTCAGTATGGTTCGTTATTCTCTAAGAATTACGCAACAAGAAGACAGCTTCTAGCCACTGAGCTATATATTTTACAAATATACGCTATCGATAAAAATTAGGCTAAAGTGTCGAGGTTTACGAACGTAATTAAATCTCGTAATTAAAGTGGTTAGAAAATGTACTTGAAGACCATTGGCATTCTCGAATAGAATTGACACGTTGATCGATTGGCTGCAAGAACAGCGAACTTTCGGAGTCTGTTGTTTCTCATAAAACGTCTAAAGAGGAGAAATATCCTCTACGATATTTCTAATTAGTATATTTCTAATTATTAAAGTTTCAGTATGATTCGTTAATTCTCTAAGAATTACGCAACAAGAAGACAGCTTCTAGCCACTGATCTATATATTTTACAGATATACGTTATCGATAAAAATTAGGCTAAAGTGTCGAGGTTTACGAACGTAATTAAATCTCGTAATTAAAGTGGTTAGAAAATGTACTTGAAGACCATTGGTATTCTCGAATAGAATTTACACGTCGATCGATTGCCTGCAAGAACAGCGAACTTTCGGAGTCTGTTTCTCATAAAAGGGATAAAGAGGATAAATATCCTCTACGATATTTCTAATTAGTATATTTCTAATTATTAAAGTTTCAGTATGGTTCGTTAATTCTCTAAGAATTACGCAACAAGAAGACAGCTTCTAGCCACTGAGCTATATATTTTACAAATATACGCTATCGATAAAAATTAGGCTAAAGTGTCGAGGTGTACGAACGATGGTGTACAACGTGTGCTACCCTAAAAGGGATAAAAGAAAGGGGAAGGTGGAAAGGAGAGTCGCTAATCGGTGGAGGGTTCGATCCTAGCAGCTCTACTCCGGCATCTGGCAACTTCGAATATCTACCAGCAACAACCCCTCTGCGCCTCTTTTTCAGACTGTCGGAGCTATCGAAGGAAGGGTTGCAGAGTGGTCTGAGAACATATACATGCACACAAGCACACGAAGAAAGGGCGAGTTACCTTTCTTTCCCCACCCCTGTCTCGATGTACGCGTGCAGAATTACCACCGTGCGCCTCTTCTTTCTCCACGATCGAGCGCGCACACACCGAGGCGAACAGGGGATGGTTTATGTATCTAGCAGCTTGGAATCGCTTGGATCGTTTCCACGCACGTATGGGGTCTGGTAGAGAATTCCTACCTTTTACTTTCTTTCTCTTTTCTCTTCGTTTTTTAGGTTTATTTTGTAACGCGTTATACGTAGATCGCGAATGTTTTACCAGCGATATCAAAGAATTGGAATTTATATAGAAATTTGTTTCGTCTACAGAATGTCACAGCGAGTGCTCTGTTTCGAATATTGCGTCTACTTTTGCGAGTTACAACGCATTTCGTTGTAGGCTTTTGGAAGGTTTAATTTCCCGAAAACGTCGGCATTTCCCGAATAACTTCGAGTAAGTGTCAGGTTGGTGTCATTGCAAAATGTTGTTCTTTTTCTATTTTCTTCTTTTTCAATGATACTGCAAACGTATCTGGTTTTTGCAAAATGTTACGCATCGTTAAGAACGATAAGGGGTCTGTCGTTATATCTCGTAATTAAAGTGGTTGGAAAATGTACTTGAAGACCATTGGTATTCTTGAATAGAATGTAGAACGATTTTGATATTTTCCATTCTACGAAGTCCATTGATACGTAGCAACGCGTAGTTTTGCCAATTATAACGACGAAGCGTGCAAGTAATTTTTAACTTCGTTTCTGTGTTCGCGTGACCGACTCTAATTTCTAAGCCACCGAGCCGAAGTAAATAAATACTTACGTATCTTTGTTTTTGCTCGGTGACACCATATCTCTCAGTAAAAAAAACAAACAGAGGCATAATATACACGTCCTTCTCACAGTGTCGTATCTTTAGCTCCGCTCTGATAAAAAAATTTCCGCTTTGGCAGCAAACAAGACGTTCGGTACGAAGGATAGACCAATTAGCTGTTTTCGACGAGTATACTCGTCGCGAAGAACCGATATTTCGCGTCACGACGAGCCCTGTCGCTAATAAAATTAAAAAATAAGACAGTCCTCTCGTTGCAGCTTAATTCTCTATGACAATAGCCACGCATACTTCGTGTTCGACGAGTATACTCGTCGCGAAGAACCGATATTTCGCGTCACGACGAGCCCTGTCGCTAATAAAATTCAAAAATAAGACAGTCCTCTCGTTGCAGCTTAATTCTTTTTTACAATAGCCACGCATACTTCGTGCTCGACGAGTATACTCGTCGCGAAGAAACGATATTTCGCGTCACGATGAGCCCTGTCGCTAATAAAATTAAAAAATAAGACAGTCCTCTCGTTGCAGCTCAATTGTCTATGTCAATAGCCACGCATACTTCGTGTTCGACGAGTATACTCGTCGCGAAGAAACGATATTTCGTGTCACGACGAGCCCTGTCGCTAATAAAATTCAAAAATAAGACAGTCCTCTCGTTGCAGCTTAATTCTTTTTTACAATAGCCACGCATACTTCGTGTTCGACGAGTATACTCGTCGCGAAGAACCGATATTTCGCGTCACGACAAGCCCTGTCGCTAATAAAATTAAAAAATAAGACAGTCCTCTCGTTGCAGCTTAATTCTCTATGACAACAGCCACGCATACTTCGTGTTCGACGAGTATATTCGTCGTCGCTTACTCTTTGCCACGCGTCTTAGATACACGCTTTTCAAAGAGCTCGCAGCAGCCAACTGGTTAAAGGAGGTTACGAATCCGTGGAAAAAGTCGACGAATTCGCTAATAATCGTTCGCAATCGAGCAAAGTCTATTAATACAATCGGAGTTACCTAAGCCAGCCCGGTAAGGAGCGATATGAAAGATATTTCTCCTTCTAACGAGTATCGCTGCAACCTATCGTAAGTTGAGAAATTTCTAGGCGATCGACCAACTGATCGAGGATTTTATTAAAAAAAAAAAAAAAACTAAGTTCGGTTCTAAAAACGGTTCTACGATACTCTCGAGCAAGAACGAGCATACTCAAAGCGCCGAGAGTATCCCGAGAGTTGTGGCAAGTTCTGCGTATCGTTTTATTAATCTCGCGGGCGACGTATCTTCCAAGTCCATGTCGCACACTCTCCGGCAATTCGACGCGATTCGATCGTCCTGGATTTTCATATTTGGGATGGGAATTCTTGAATGCACGCGCCTTGGTGCGGCATAATCAGAGACGAGTAAAGTATTTTAGACGCGCGAGAGTTTCCAAAATCCTAAGAAACTTCCAACTGAAACGTGTCTTTGCATTCCCGATACCTGCAGGAATAATAACGTGCAGACATTTATCCCTTAAACCGTAGAGACAGCTATTTCATGGCCGAGCTATTTCACACTGAGCTTCTCGCATGGTGCTAGATAGAAGATCTTCTTCTCCCTCTGCCCAAAGAAAATTATTTAGCGAAAGTCTTGCGACAACCTTCATTTACAACGTTCGCAAATGTAACACGAACTTTTTCCAACTTTTCCAACAGGCATTCCCTACCGGACGTAAAAACACCCGTGTTTACAGTTTGACAGTACCATAAAAACAGATAAGTTAAAAGCCTTCATCCTAAATTTCTCTCCAGTGGGCTGGCAACTAAGTGATTGCGGATTTTGTGAATACCACGTAATGACAAAATCCGCAATCACTTAGTCTCCAACGCAATATCATCCGAAAATTCCTTCGTCCAAACTGTCGTGTCTTCCTGCCGATTTCTCGTATACTAAACTCAAAAATGGAGTGACGAGAACGCCGCGGTGCTCTCTTCCTTCGTTCGTTCGCTATCGAGTCCGCGTACTTGTATACTAACTTTTATAGTAAACTCAAAAATGGAGTGACGAGAACGCCGCGGTGCGCCTGTACCCTCTTCCTTCGTTCGTTCGCTATCGAGTCCGCGTGCTTGCGCCATTTGAAACAGCGATGCTCACGCGTGCACGCGCGTGGACCCATACACTTGCTCGTCGATCACAAAAGAATCTCTCGGTAGACGTGCGTGTACACACGCCGAAAGAAAAAAGCTTCTGGCGTGTATGCACGCGAGAATCTATTGTTCGTTCGACCGTATAACATACGCGAATGACAGGCGGCCCACCGCCTATGGATTTCTTTTTTTCTCTCTCTTTGCTCGTACTCGTTCGCGCCAGCTAACGGAGCCCAGGATCGCGAAAACCGATGGAACTGACGCACACCTCGAATAATACACGGAAACGTGGCATTCAGAGATCCTCGTCTGGTTTCCAAGAGAACGAGGAATCCCAATTTTTAGGAGCAGAAATTGAACCGGCGTACCATTGTTCTCGGCTCCTTCCGTATGGGGATTTTTCCTTTCTTTTTCCTTTTTTTAACAAAACCGGTAGAAATTGACGTATTGTTCGGACTGCTTGTTCGAAAATTGATGCGATCGGAGCGATTAAAGGGTTTGTTTCTCCAGACGGCAAAGTTTGTTTCGTCTATATAGGCGGTAAATAGCGAATGTTTATGCAAATTCATCTTTCTCGCGCTGTTACGAGTTTCATTAAACGCGGATTGAAATTCCTATAAGTGCGCGACATCGTAAATGCGAGAGATTTAATGATAAATTTGCAAGTGTATCATCGCGTTTCATCGTACTCGTTATTTATCATTTTCGTTGCATTACGAGTACGAGATTGAAAGGTGGATAAAGATGAAAAGGATAGAAGATCCGGTTAGCTTGTACTCGAAGATCTGCCACGCGTTTGTCTTCGAACCGTTGGTACAAGCCGAAAGAAGACGGACATGCGTGAAAAGATACGTGGAAGATGTAAGGTACATATTTTCTCGCAGCTTTGTAACGTAGATAATTTAAACTTGACAATGTCCGAAATCTCTCTGAATTCTCTTTCTCTCTCTCTAAAGTCTTTTATCTGCTCTGATATGGTTCGATCGACACGAGGCAGGCGCAAATATCGTGGGCGTTAAACGCTTCAAGACCTACGCATACTTGTTTTGACAGTTGTAACGCGATCTTTATTGGCGTGCGTGTATCGAGAACGTTGCTCTAACATAACAAGAAACTATACAGGATGTTTCAGATCAGATGTTAAGGATCAGCCGGGTAAATGGGGGATGATAGGGAGAGACACGGGCTGCAACGTTGAGCGATACGATCATCGACTAAAGTGTAAAGTAGAAAAAGGAAAAGTATCGTAGAGAGACGATATGTGAAGATTCACTGGAAAAAAAGGAAAAATATTGTGAAAAAATTCATTAGAATCCTAGACAGGCGTCATACTTAAAACTTACAGATGTAAGTACTTGGTTCTTGCAACCAAACTCGAATGGTCACGGTGTAATGGAAGATACGCTAATTTCCTGCGTAATCGCGAGAGAAATTCCGATGAAGAATTAAAATCTGCGATTTTGCAAACCTCAAGCTACTCGAAGATTCACCGAAACATCCGCGAGACCAAAGGTGCTGATTGATTGTACGTGTTTAAGCGATCACCGTTAGAGTGTAGAATAAGATATTTGTTTGTACGAATAATTAACGTTTTATAATAATAATTAGATATTTATCATATATATGAACCATGTGGAAGCAGCATCGATAGATTCTATAGATCGAAAAGTACAGGAAAGCGATGATGTTGTTAAGCTCGTTAGATTTATCCTAAAATTTGCCACCATTTATCTCATATTCTTGTCGACGATCGAACTTACGCAATGAGTCGTTTGTTTCTTCGGAATTGTACGTTGATCGTGTACTTGTGCGATGAAATTAACGCCTCGAAGACCGTATGGCGTGACAAACATCGCCTGAATTGGCGCGTATTTTTGGGCGATCGAAAAGATTGAAAAGATTGCTCGAGAAGTTCGTTTACACTTCCATTCGATTTACGTTCGTCGAATTATGTCGATGGCATTTCGTGAAACGAAATGTTTCTTTCCCCGTCTTTTACGCAACTGGAATATTCCATCCTTTCGGAACGTCCCAGATTTTTCGACAAAAGGCTTGTCACTATGATTTTTTCTGTCGACCAAGCAAATAAAAATGAACTTTCGACGAGCGACGTTTAACAAGCATAATATTCTCTTAAAAATCAACGAGCATATTTAAAGACACCGCTAGTGGCGTTTATCGGCGGTTGAAAACAATTTTTATCATTTTGTTCAATTGTTTAAAAATCGCAACGAACTTTCAGAGCAATCAGTATTGTACCTAACATATCGATAACGGTTTCGTATTATACGAGCGTGTAATGTAAAAACACTTTCGTAACGTTTCGTTCGTAGCATCCATTGCTTCTTTTACCGTTTCATTTAACAGTAGCTAACATTTTTATAGCACACGGCGTTTAGTATGTAAGACGCGAATTCGCAAACTGTCTCCAGTTCGCAAAATGTTAACAAATTATACGCAGAACGATCAATTCGGCTTCCGAGAAGCTCGCGTGTACATGCGTTTCTATTACTATTCGGTTGGCAACTAAGCGATCGCGGATTTTGTCAATACCACCTAATGACAAAATATTATTTTATTGTTGCATATCATTTTGTTCCAACAGAGCAAAATGGACGGTACATAATTCGCTAAAATAATAGAAAACGACAAATGCCTCGTCGCCGTTTCCCGCCTGTCGTTTATCGACACGTCATATTGTCCCAAAGGATTCTCCCTTTCAAGAAGAAAATAATAGATGCGCGAGGTTTTTCCTTCTGTTGGGTTGGCAACGAAGTGATTGCGGATTTTGTCATTAAGTAGTATTGACAAAATCAGCAATCACTTAGTTGCCAACACAGTATATTACTTTATTGTTGCATATCATTTTGTTGCAACAGAGCAAAATGGACGGTACATAGTTCACTAAAATAATACAAAACTCGCCTGTCGTTTATCGACACGTCATATTGTCCCAAATGCATAACAGATATAACTTAGAAAATACGAAGCTGGCACCCCGCTGGGGGTAGCCACCCACATGCTATATTTATTTTATTTTATTTTATTTTTTTTTTTTATTTACCAATGAGATATAACACTTTATCAAATGTCCTTCAGGACAAATTGTAAAAACCAAAATAAAATAAAAAAGAAAAAAATATTGTCCCAAAGGATTCTTCCTTTCAAGAAGAAAATAATAGATGCGCGAGGTTTTTCCTTCTGTTGGCTTTGCAACTAAGTGATTGCGGATTTTATCATTAAGTAGTATTGACAAAATCAGCAATCACTTAGTTGCCAACACAATATATTATTTTATTGTTGCATATCATTTTGTTGCAACAGAGCAAAATGGACGGTACATAGTTCACTAAAATAATAGAAAACGGCAAATGCCTCCCGCCTGTCGTTTATGGACACGTCATATTGTCCCAAAGGTTTCTTCCTTTTAAGAAGAAAATAATAGATGCGCGAGGTTTTTCCTTCTGTTGGGTTGGCAACGAAGTGATTGCGGATTTTATCATTAAGTAGTATTGACAAAATCAGCAATCACTTAGTTGCCAACACAGTATATTATTTTATTGTTGCAACAGAGCAAAATGGACGGTACATAGTTCACTAAAATAATACAAAACGACAAATGCCTCCCGCCTGTCGTTTATCGACACGTCATGTTGTCCCAAAGGATTTTCCCTTTCAATAAGAAAATAATAGATGCGCGAGGTTTTTCCTTCCGTTGGGTTGACAACCCAATATATATTCATCGCATTAATATACGAGATTAATTGATACATAATATCAATCAAAAAAAAAAAAAAAACATTTCTCCTATCTTTTTATGCTCATCGGTACACTGACCTGCACTTGCCCAACACCCCTTAGAATGGACACAACGATGGCGTGCGATGGATAGGCGGTTGCTCGTCGTCGCATGCATAATGACACGCGCTTGTAGGAATCGAGCGGGAAAAGGAAAGGAGAGATTGTTTCCCCGAAAAATCATCGACGATCGTGCACGTACTACGTACATGCATATGTATACGCTACGTGGCGCGGTTAGGCCACTAGCCGACGAGGGTTGCGAAGCATCGAAAGGAGAAAACAGAGGCATAGAGAAAGAGAAAGAGAGAGAGAAGAGAAGAGAACGAACTGGAACCCCATAACACGAGTCTCGCGATGCTCGTCGACCCTCGTTATTCAATCGAAACAGAGCATTACTCATTTATTGTCTCGCCCCTGCACCCTCTGTGTATTCCTGTTCGATGGCGCACGAGGATTTCGTCCGCCAGTTGCGACACTTGCAACGCGCTTTCCAACGACACGCTGACACGCACACGCTCCGTGTGAAAACCGGCGCGACATACGATCGACTATGGTTTCGACGCCTCTTAAATAAAAGGCCATGTCGGGAAAAAATTCATAGAATTTTCTCATCTTGACACACGGTAGGAAGCGATGAGAAAATTGCTACAGCGTTCTCGTACAACGTGATGGTAGAGAAATTGCACGAGAAGATTCCGTAGATCGCTAAATGCTTGGCGTCGATAGCGGCGCAACGCGAAAAACGTAAATTTCAAAGGACAGCCTTCCGGAGACAGTGTCGTTCGCGAAACTAAAATTAGAACGCGGTAGATAATTTTGACCTTTGACGCAAAACTGACGCGATCGTAGACGCGATACGCAGACAAATACACAACGAAAATTTTCTTCCTATTCAAAAGCAGATTTGCAAGTTCTTTGATCGTCCCGCTATCGATACGATCAATTCTACGAATGCAAAAGCACAGCATTGCTGTGTAAACGTGCGTAAGCGACGAGTATATCGTCGAACACGGCGAATACGTAGCTGTTGTAACACGGAATTAAGCTGTAACGAAAGAACCGTTTTATTTTTCAATTTTATTAGCGACAAGGTTCGTCGTAACGCGAAATGTCACCGTTTCCTCGTGAAACGCAGCTCGAGAAGTTTCTTTCGTTTCATAATAGACGAACAACAACTTCTGTTTTATATTAGTTTATTGAATTACGTATGATCCATTTCCTTCTATTCCTATTATTATGTTCAATAAACTAATATAAAACAAAGAACGTCGCGCGTCTGTTATTTCCTTATAAAACGAAAGAAACACTCTGATCGATTCCACAGACAAAGATCACGGAAAGGCCATGTTTCTCAAAACGTGGTTTTTAAATTTACCTTAGAAATAAATTACTTTGGATAAATCGAAATTACTAAAGTAGATACGCGCATCTAATTACGTTTTACCAATTTCAACCTTTCGAGGTAAATCTTCGCGAATGGACGACTGTAATTCGTTGTGCGTTTGTCGCGTTTGCAAAATGTCGTTGTTCCACGTTTCGTAGGACAGTGCATTGTTCGTCTCAACGTTTCAATCGTATCGTTCCCTTTGCGCTCTATGCAACAACAATCTCGAGCAATTTAGACAGCCGAACGATTTTCGAGCACGTTACACGGAAGGGGAGAAAACGGTATCGATTTTCTTTTCCACAAGTGCGCTGGATGAAAGGTGGTCGGAAACGAAGAACCGGGCGCAGCAAAACGTAACAATAAATGGACTTCCGGCGGTACGCGTGCGCCGCCGGAAGTGCGTTTAACTACCGGTTACACGTATATCGTGAATCTATTACGTTCAAGGTTTACTCAGCCCGATATAACTGCTGATTGTACTCTGTGCTAATAGCGCGCACGAAGAAGTAAAAAGTATGCGAATATTCTGAATAATTTGACGTTCGAACGAATAATCCCGATTCGTTATTTTTAATTGTGAAATTAGTAGACTGAGATTCGCTGCTGTTTGCTGCTATTTTTATGTTGGCTTGGCAGCTAAGTAATTGCGGATTTTGTCATTAGGTGGTCATTTTTTACCATTACATTTTCTTTGAGAAACATGGTATTTTTTAAGTAATTTTTACCTAATGAGAAAATACGCGATCGCGATTGCCAATCCAATATATCTGAATTTTAACCGCGCCAATTACGATAAAAAATAATGTAACGAAAGATTGACGTGTAACAGATGCGTAGCGTTATTTATTTGTTATAACATTCGTAAAACCGGTATCACAGTACGTTTACTCAAAGCTGTAATTAAAATGCACGAAGAACGTTAATCGGTCATTTACTTGTTACGCGCGTTTCTTTGCGAATCGTAGAACATAGTGAAATTAATAAACACTAATACGGGAAATTATCTTATTACGTAGAAATTACACGAATACGTGAAACGGGATAATTAGTTGGCTTCGCGTGATTTATCGAAACGCACTGTGAAACAAGCGCATCGGAAGGAAAAACACCTTACGAAGATTGATACGACGTTAATAAGTATCCATAAATATGTGTCTATCCAATTATCGACTGTTCATTTCCATTCGAGTTACTATAATAAAATTCTCATCTGTTACTTCGCTTGGATTTACCGCATCAAAGTACAGATTTCTACGTGTCTGAGAAATCTGAAAGCGCACAGCTACAGTGACGTAAATTAGCGCGTGGTATGCGTAAATATACAAAATAGTCGAAACATGGGACCGATATTAGCGTCGATATCGGGTATCCTCGACGTTCTATTGACGATACGCGTATCATCGATCGTCTGGATGTACGACAATGTTGAAAACCTTGAATATTGACAATAATATTGACGCTGATACTGGATCGCCTGAATACGCTTCTCTACGATTCGTATCGGACTGTCGCGAAGGTTCCTTTCGTTTTAAGACATTTTCTTCTATTTCTTTTCTCTATTACCTTCGTTATATTATAACAGATACTTGTTCTATTACTAGAAAATGGATCATAATTTAATAAAACGATATAAAAGAGAAAATGTTGCGCATTTATCGTTTTCTTATAAAACGAAAGCAACTTTTAGCACAGCTTGGGTTGGCGACTAAGTGATTGCGGATTTTGTCATTAGGTGGTACAAATTACAAATTAATAACACGTGGAACAATCGATTACCTACGTGCCAGTTTTTTAATTACAAATATAAAAATATAAATTCGCATAAATATTCACTGTCTATTCTTAATACAAGTACTTGTGTATCGAAAATATGCTTCGTCCTTCGTCTTTCCTTGTGATATTGATAAAATCCGCAATCGCTTAATTTACAAATCGATAACACGTGAAACAATCGATTACCTGCGTGCCAAATATGAAAATATAAATTCGCATAAATATTCACGATCTATCCATAGCACAAGTATTTGTGTATCAAAAATATGTTCGTCCTTCGTCTTTCCTTGTGATATTGATAAAATCCGCAATCGCTTAATTTACAAATCAATAACACGTGAAACAATCGATTACCTGCGTGTTAGTTTTTTAATTACAAATATGCAAATATAAATTCGCATAAATATTCACGGTCTATCCATAGCACAAGTATTTGTGTATCAAAAATATGTTCGTCCTTCGTCTTTCCTTGTGATATTGATAAAATCCGCAATCGCTTAATTTACAAATCGATAACACGTGAAACAATCGATTACCTGCGTGCCAAATATGAAAATATAAATTCGCATAAATATTCACTGTTTATTCTTAGTACAAGTACTTGTGTATCAAAAATATGTTCGTCCTTCGTCTTTCCTTGTGGTATTGACAAAATCCGCAATCGCTTAATTTACAAATCGATAACACGTGAAACAATCGATTACCTGCGTGCCAAATATGAAAATATAAATTCGCATAAATATTCACTGTTTATTCTTAGTACAAGTACTTGTGTATCGAAAATATGCTTCGTCCTTCGTCTTTCCTTGTGATATTGATAAAATCCGCAATCGCTTAATTTACAAATCGATAACACGTGAAACAATCGATTACCTGCGTGCCAAATATGAAAATATAAATTCGCATAAATATTCACGATCTATCCATAGCACAAGTATTTGTGTATCAAAAATATGTTCGTCCTTCGTCTTTCCTTGTGATATTGATAAAATCCGCAATCGCTTAATTTACAAATCAATAACACGTGAAACAATCGATTACCTGCGTGTTAGTTTTTTAATTACAAATATGCAAATATAAATTCGCATAAATATTCACTGTCTATTCTTAGTACAAGTACTTGTGTATCGAAAATATGCTTCGTCCTTCGTCTTTCCTTGTGGTATTGACAAAATCCGCAATCGCTTGGTTTACAAATTAATAACACGTGGAACAATCGATTACCTGCGTGTTAGTTTTTTAATTACAAATATGCAAATATAAATTCGCATAAATATTCACTGTCTATCCATAGCACAAGTACTTGTGTATCGAAAATATGCTTCGTCCTTCGTCTTTCCTTGTGATATTGATAAAATCCGCAATCGCTTAATTTACAAATCAATGACACGTGAAACAATCGATTACCTGCGTGCTAGGTTTTTAATTACAAATATGAAAATATAAATTCGCATAAATATTCACGATCTATTCTTAGTACAAGTATTTGTGTATCGTAAATATGCTTCGTCCTTCGTCTTTCCTTGTTCGACCAATTTTTTCGCACTCGCACTAATCTGGTATTCGTCAGACGCTAATAAACCATGGTTTTCAAATAGAGGTCTTACACGCGAGTTAATCACAACAATTAACCGCTGTAGGTCAGACTGGTACGATCGTGCTACCTGCTTGTCCCGTATAAGTATAATAAGCGACGCGTGGTGTAGTTATAATGCCGACAAGCGAGACTCAAATCGTGTAATTTGGTAATGCCCCTTATTTCACACTCAGAAAGCCGATCCCTCGGAAGGTTTAGGTAAAAGCGGCCTGTTTCCCTCGTTCAATCTGAGCTCTTCACTTGCTGAACCAAATATCGTAGCGTGTTTTCACGCACACCGTGTTTCTCAAAGAAAATGTAATCTTCCAATTTGAATACTCGCGTTATGTTGTTCTTTCTCTTTCTCTCTTCTTTTGTTTGTTTTTATAAATTAACGACGAAGAAATAAAAAGCTGCAAAGCAACATAATTCTCACGGAGAGTTTCTTCTTGGGGGATGAAAGAAGAGAGAAAAGCCGCAGCTTGTCTTAGAAACGTGTCTTTTTCTTTCGTAAACTAAACTCGCGTAAAGTGGCGTAATTCTCGCCGAAAGTTCTTTTTCTTTTGGCAAATAAAAAAGAACCACAGTCTACTTATTAAAACTACCACGACGGGTGGAGAGGACTGGTTTTACAATTTTAGAAACGCGCCAATCCTCGTCTGATCACAAGAATGTACCTAATTTCTTTTGTAAGAAAGCAACAGATCAATAAATATAAAAATATTCCATTATTAAGTTGTCCGAAATGTTTCTTTCCTTGTATAAATAAATAATACACTCACAATATCTTTTGTTTTATATTAGTTTATTGAATTATGCACGAACGTGATAATAAAAATAGAACGAAATGGATCGCACCTGATTCAATAAAATAATACAAAACAGAAATTGTTCATCTATTATCACCTTATGAAATGAAAGAAACTTTTCGGACAACCTAATATTACGTGTTTCTTAACACTAGAACAACCATAGAGTCAAATTGACTGGCTTTACAATTTTATTTTAAAATTCCTACTTCGTGTTATATTTTTCCCCGCAATGATGTAACGTCTTTCGCAACGATAATTAAAAGAATAATATAATGAATTTTACTTTGTTTTTTATGTATTCAAACTCAAAATAATTTTCTATCGAGGCTACTTATACCAATATTCGTCAAAATGACTGGCTCTACAATTTTATAAATGTGTCAACCCTCGTTTAGGGATGCCAGATGGATCAATAATACCAAAAATCCACATAATAGGAAATTCCTTCTGTAAGAAAGTAATAAATCAATGAATATAAAAATATCGTAGCATCGTGGACGAGGGGCCTGGGGGTGTCGTGCGAATTATAAACAACCGGTTGCCGAGCATGTGCGTGGTGGGGCTAAGACAAAAGATACGAAGTTAAGACAAAAGAAAAAGGGGTTGCTAAGGGACAAAAACGAATTAACAGCAGTATGAGTCGAGATAGTGTTGCTAGCGTTGCTGAGAGAGAGTTTAATCCGTGGTGACGAGAGTTGTCAATTAATTATCTAGTTGTCTTAATTATAATACGTTTCCTGTTTAATCGACGTCTGTTTAATCCACTCGTTATAAATAAACTAATCACAATAGTTTACGATACTACAATATTCTATTATTACATATTTTTTAAAGACCAGCCATTTTCACTGGCTTTGGTAGAAATAGCTTCGTCTTAACTATCGCTAGTCCTAGTCTTAAAGACCAGTCATTTTCATTGGCTTTTTATAGGAACAGCTTGGTCTTAACTGATCTCAACCGTCGGTAGTTCCAATTGTTAGAAACTTATGGCATTAAAGAAGACGCGTTAAAGTAGCGTGTTAAAAATAGAAAAAAGAAGAAAACATGTTATTATATAGTGGGAAAAACAAACGCGTAAGAAATTGCGCGCGTACGAGCGCGTTAATTTGCTCAAGCGGTATTGCACGTGGCGAAATGAAAACATCTAAACGTTGGCTAGTCGAAGAGTAAGAGGATAATGCGCTGATGGAGGCGGACAATTATGCAAAAGTCCGTTACATCGTCGTCGGGAACGTCACCAGGGTTCAACGATGCCGTCGACGACGACAGGCCAACGTCGAACAATAATACGTTCTATTATACAAGCAGCCGGTGTTATTAATAGTTGCGAGCGAAACGAGTTTAATGTCACGTGCCACTCGCATTAGCACGTGTGCGTCATTTTTACGCCGACGACGTAACCGAACGCGTAATCTCGTCGCGGCGTTAATGAACGACAATTACGTGTATTTTCGCCGACCTGCTGAGTATAAATAACCAGAAAGGAAAATCTAATTTTTTCCTTACGCTCTTTCTTTTTTCTCTGTCATCGACGTACGATGTTCACAGAGTCGCGCGGATCGCGTTTAGCCTTTTAATTTCTTAATTCGACGATCTCTGAATTTTTCACGCAATCGATGATATCGATCGTTCCGTGATCGAATGAGAAACTCGTTGCAATAACGTGGATACGATAGGATCAGATCTCTTTTACTCGAATCAAACGTGACAATTATTTAAACGAGTTATGCAGCACGGCGTTAAGGAGCAGACTATCATTTACCTACCTGATCGAAATGACTCATTTTTATTTCTATTCGAAATAGAATTTGCCTAGACATTGAATCGACTGTGAAAATAAAAAAGATTACTTCGTTCGATAGAGCGAATGAAATAGATGGAAGATAAATTACCTGCTTGTTGGAGAATAAATCGACGCGTAATTATTTCGAAAGGATAGTTACTCAAGTGGAACGATATATTTGGAAGAATCGAATATCCGATGATACAGAAGCAGGTCGACGAATTAACGTAACTTTTAATCGCTTTGTTTGCCAATTATCAGCGTTCGATCGGCGCATAATTCTTCGTATAATACGCGACTCGGACGAATCGCCTCTGACAGGAGACAAAATTACGAATTAAAGAGACGAGTCGTGGCGAAGACTGTTCGTGCATTTAAAAAGAGACGGACGATCGACAGCGCGGTTTCAACGATCTACAAATTGTCATTCATAAGCGGGCACAGCCAACAACGATGTTCGCGCAGGTGGCAATCTCCTGCTCCTGATTGCCAATTAACGTTTAACGACTTTGCCTGCTATATATCCCCTGATCGCGCTTTTGCATTCGCACGATTAAGGGTCCAATACGAATGAAAAATGCCTCGTTTCGATCCTATCGAACGACTTTCGAGCCTACGTTTCTTTTGAACAAACGTGTACAGGGTGGTATCGCGTAACGTGTGAAAAATGCTCGTACGAACGCGTGTCCCGTCCGATCTTTCAAAGTTACGGGCATTTTTACGTCTCGATAATAGCCATCGCTTATTTATCTTCATAGAAGGTGCTCGGAACGTCTACTGTCCGTACGCGAGTTTGTAGTGAAAATTCCACTTGTGTACGTCGAATGATAATACGAGAGTACACGTTTCGAGAATCTTCTACAAAAGTAAGCAGTTGTGGGTTTATCGAGACACGAAAATGTCTATAAATTTCAAACAGGATCGAATAGAACGTAGTTGGTGTTTGTACGATACACCTTGTATATTGGGTCCGCGATAGAATTTAAATACTATGGAACTTTGCTTACTGTTACAAGACTTTCGTGTATATATCGTGTGTGTTGTATGAAACATATTGAAATTTCGTATAAATATCATTCTTCCATCGGTAAAGTCTGAAATTAATATGAAAATGTATATGATAGAAGTTACAAGACATTTACTGCAAGCATATACTCGATAAAGAAGTTAGTATCGTGGATGGAAACGTTTTGAACGTTCAGTGGCTACGAAAAGTATTTGCACATATCCTACTATCCATTCGTGAAACATTATAATGCAGCGTTTTCTTATCGGGTTCTACCGTTTCATTTTATATCTACGTTTGATTATAGTATCAAGTTATTTTAGTCATCGTTATGGTATGAACGTTTCGAAAGTGCCACAAAATAATGGACCTAAGTAACTAATATATAAACGAGAATAATGTAGCCACTGTTTTCCTTCGTGTAATTCCCAAAACCAACGTAATCACGACGATCGAGTCTCATAACGACAATAATAAAACTCCAAAGTGTCTCGTGTAACACGCGTGAAACGTTCAAACAAGGTGTTTACGAGTGTCCGAATCTCGTAAACCTGTAGTCGATCAGAATATACGTGCACGTAGATGTAGCGAATTTTGTAATTAAATCTGTGCGTTTCAAGTTGCTCAGAGATGCTTCTTAAGAAATTACCATTATCGAAAATGGCTTCTATAAAAGTTTGAAGAGCCTTGTTGCAACTGTTCGAAACCATCGCTCTCGAACTCATCGATCCTACGATATTACACAATCGCAACATTATCCTTTTTTGCCTGCACTTGAGCGACCACGCGAACAACCGCGAAAGAAAGTTTTCAAAGTTGGAAAACTATAAACCGGTTTTGGAAAAAATCCCGAAGGAGACTTGTCACGCGAAGCGCGAGTCTCCGGTATCGTTTTGCCAACAGCGGCATTAAAAGCACGATGGCGATTCAGTAGCCACGACATCGGATTAGCAGTATCGTTTCCTTGGCGGACGGAAGTGGCAGGATGTTTCGCTGGCGCGGATGCAACGCGAGATGCTGTACTTACACGAGCGAGTAGTTGCCATTCGTTGAAGCAAAAATGGCCCGTGTTATCGCGACAAGCCAGGCCAAGAACAGCTCCTCTGGTCCATGGCTTATCGTTATATTCAGCGTCTTTCTTTCACGCTGCAAACGCATTAGAGCATATCCAAGGAAGAGCAAAGAGTAAAGATGCACGAATGCGTGCACCAAGATAGTCTACCGTGTGTATCCACACATCACGTCAATTTATACTATCTTATAACGATTAATTATTATCCCTAGACTTCCGTGTATGCGATACATTACATTATGTAACGCGGAATTATCCTGGCCATTAATAATGCGTGTATACTTGGCGTTGGATATATTGCGGTATTACAGGATGTTTCCTGGTTTTACAGTCTTTCACATTGTTTTCTAAATGCCTTTGCTTACTTAATATATCGAGAGTTAGTACAGTGAGTTTCAGTGCGTTTGAGATCTTTAGATTTATTAGAGAAAACGGCTGTTATCTTGTAATAATAGCTAGCCAGAGGTTTCCTTTGTTTGAACCACTGGAAATGTGAATACACGTAACGACGTATGTATATGTGATATAATTACTTATTAGTGAAAGTTGAAATAATTTACAAACAACAAAATCCTATTGGAATTAAGAAGTCTTTTACACGTTTACGTTTTCGTTTTTTGATGATTGAAAAGAGGAATTTACACGTGTAACGAAAATAATGATCGCGCAAAGAACGATACGTTTAATAGGATAAATAAATATTTCAAATATTTATAATTAAGTAGACTAGAAATAGAAGACCGCGCTATCCTTCGTTGGAAATTAGTTTACGTTTATTTCTATATTTGGTATCAGGAAATATCCACGATTATACGTGACAAAGATACGTGTGACACTGAATGATTCATTCCTCGGTACATAGACAACTGCAGAACACGTTGGAAAAACTTTCTGCTGCGAAAGACATTCTACGATTATCGATCTTGGTTATAAATTTTATTCAAATGAATCAGAAAAAACCTCGAAACGAATTCTACCCAAATTATGCTTTTAGATTTATTCTACTCCGACTTGCACAAGTACATACGTTAACTAGCAAAAAAAAAAAAAAGAATTTCATTAGTCAGCGTGCACCGTTTGAATAAAGGCGCGTGT
The DNA here is from genome assembly GCF_905332965.1 of Bombus pascuorum. Lineage (NCBI taxonomy): Eukaryota > Metazoa > Arthropoda > Insecta > Hymenoptera > Apidae > Bombus > Bombus pascuorum. The sequence continues at coordinate 14,188,406 of NC_083494.1, read as the reverse complement.
GCCAACTCGTTAGAACGCTTTGAATTCCATTTGCAGAGAATCCTCGTGTCCCAGATTCTATGAATCGCAAACGAATACTTTCATAGCATCTTAATCATATCCATTGATTTTGAAATATTGTCCCAGTCAAAAAAACACGATAAACAATAGGAAATAAACGCGAGAAGCATAATAAATGTGACATAATTTCAAAATGGAAGTCGTCCAAGTTTTTATAACCTCAAACGCAAAGACGTGACCGGACATTATTTCTCGCAGTAATAACGCTTGAACAAATTTTAATTACTTTCAACGACAAGCATGAAACGTACGAGTATTCTATTAATCTGATGTAAAAGAGAAACGCCGTAATAACACAATATCCTTATCAACATATCTAAACATCGTGAAATTACATGCAAACATACCTTTCATGTTTCCAGCCAATCTATTCGTAACAGAAATTACCTGACATCGATTTCACCAGCCAGTAAAATACTCGATAACATTACAAAACACTGGCACAAACGCACGACATTTACACTGTCATAAAACACTGTCATAAAAAGAAACGCTTCAAAATTTTTTTACATAACGATAAATTTTAAACCGTGACGAAAAAAAAAATCATTTCTATGTCAGTTTCGCGTTACCGCTCCATTCAACAGAATCCACATTATACACTAAGGTGTAATACCAATGAACTTTCAAAAAGATTCGTGTATCCCACATAATATATTCGAAAAAAAGTTTCTGTAACTGTTCGAACAGTTTCGCGAACCACCGTGTCTAAACTTACTGCGCGTGCGTGGGCGCATGCGTGCCAAGATTTGAGCGCGCGATGCAGGGCGCATGCGCATGAACCTGCAGTGCCGAGCGAAACAAGGAAGAAGAACGGCGAGAGAAAGACGCCGTTAAAGAGAGAAACAAAGCGAAAGGGAAGAGCAATGACACACACGGTTACATGCACGCGCTCACCAACGGCACACACCGAGGTGACGTAAGCGCTGATTACGCGACGCTGCAACGAGCACACGCCGAGGCTGCAACTCGCGTTGCATGTATAACGTTCGTAGAATGCGGCAATGCATCCCTCCCCCCTCCTCAATCCGACCGTAACCTCGCTAGAACCTCGTCTCTCCCCTGCCCAACCGAGATACCCCTCCCCTAACCTCTCCCACGTCCACTGCTACCGTTCGGCGACGTGTGTTGGTGCACGTGCGAACAAATATCACGTGACTGTGTATGAAGGACGAGGCCTTCAAGTACGTACGTACCGTACGTATGAGCACGAGCAACGCGCGTTACTGGAGATCATCAGCTGACAACAGGAGCCAAGAGAAACAGGAATCGTGCTTCTTAGCTCCATGTTGAGAAAAGAGAGAGGGATGCAGGAGAGCGAATGATTATTGTAAGATATTTAAAAATTATGAATCTATGTTTGGTTAAATCACGTAATTGACTTTTGTAAACGATGCTAAAGGTGGCTACTGGGCTCATCCACGTAAGATCCGATCGCTGATAAAAATGTAAATTAAGAAAATAAAAATAAGAGATAAGCAGAACAAGAACAGTCGGAAATTGGAGGAAATAGTTCTAAGAAGAAGCGAAGAAGGAAAGAGGAAGAAGAAGAGAACAATAGGGCCCAAGAAAGGAATAAAGTTTGACACACGCCTGTAATTTCGTACTTGGTCATTGATAAACGTCGAAAATGTGCGTGCGCTAAGAGAAAATTACAGGGAAGGAGGGGATCGGAGGGACTCGGCTGCTTATTATTCTGAACAGAATACAAAGAGGGGAACAAAACATACTCGCGTAAACGTACCTCACCGAGATATTAAAGATAGAACGGGAACCGAAACACTGTGATTAAGACGTCCGACAACCGCGACGTAATTTGTATTAACACCTTGCACGCTTCTTTCGGACAACCTGTGAACATTCTATAACAGCGACGAATGTTTCTTGTTTATATATACGTTAATACGTTCCAAATTGTTTTATCGTCTTTGATACCATTTCTAGTAAAATTTTATCGCTCTATCATTTTGCATATTTTCTTAGTAAATAAGTTAAGTCTTTTTCTAAATAAATAACTCGTGTATGGTTCATCCTTTTTGTTAAAAATTCTCATACATTTTTATCGTATTCTTTGCATTTGCATACTTTCTACAAATAATCTGTAAATGATACGTATCAGTGAGAAACATCATTCGTTTGTACATTCACATTCATATTTGTTTCTCTAAACTGTGTAATTCTTTTTTAATAAAATATCTCGCGCATGTATATTACACTGTTGTGTGACATATTTTCACATGTTACATTTCCATTACATTTCCATGTTAGTTATCGCAAAATATTATTGGGGAACAGCATGGCGTGACTATTGTCACTCGAACGAAATGCTTTCGTTTCTCTTCCGGATATGAATTACTCCACTTTTATCCAGGTGGTTGATCCTTTTATTCTGGCTACACCTCGCGGCATTTCCCACGATCACGGACAAGTCCGATTTAACGCCGACAGCAAACACTGGTTTCCTGCGGCTGATTCGACTTCCTGCAATGGCGTGCGCATCTTTCACGTACGAGGAACAATTTCAAACGGACGGAAAAAATGGCAGCTCGACAGCTGCCGCCTTGACCTTACTCAATGGCTATCTGGCAACATAAAGAAACCGTATTGCCACTTTCATTTCTGGACTACCTCCGCGTTTCGTAATGATATTCTGATCCCTTTTTTCCCATGAATTGTCGATGATTGCATCAGTGAAATTCCGTGCAACATTTACTTTTACGACTGTGCTTTATTGATTGTTTATGTTTGCGTGTAATGACCGAAGATTTGTAAATTATATTTACATATAACGAAATCTTGTCGTAACAAAATAATGCTTGATATATATTTAACAATAATACAATGGCATAATATTAAAATTGAAATTTAATTAATCGTAAAATTCGTATATAAAAATTCGAGTCTCCTCGTCTCAAACTTTGATATTCTATATTTTATTTCCTATGAAATCAAATTTTGCCACGTTCTATATATTCCTTTGAAACAAAGCTTTGTCTCCGTTTATACAGTAATTAACCGACAATCAAGTTCCATTGTACTGCTAAAGATAAAAAAAAAAGTATAGAATCTATTTCCATTACGGGTTTATTACAAAGATAAACGAAAAGCTGTTTGGCATGTGACGATTTAATAATAGAAGCTGATAAATGTTGAAAACTAAAAATGATTAATCTAAATGACCGGGAACTGTCATAAGGGTGGACATTTGAAACAATGCACGCGTGTGAACGAATGGGAATATCTCACAATTCGACAAATTGTTAACAGCGTATTATTAAGTTATTGTTAATTTGACGCTGCTGGACCACCCATTTAATTGATCAACGTTTCCGCGCGATATTTATTCTATTTCAAAAGAATTACACGCGTGGAAAGGCAATATTTACCGCACATGCATGTGACGTGTAAAAATGTTTAATTAAGTTAAAAGTTCATCGACTAATTAATTACCAGCGGGTAGATTAATTAAATTCTTTAAATACTTATATACATATTAATTAACTTTAATATCAATATTAGAATTATAATTTCATTTAAAATTAATAAGTCAACATTAATTTTATAAATAATTAAATAAATTCTTTCTTCTCTATTTCATCGATACTATGAAACGTCAAGGACAATTATCTTAAAGCATCGCGTCGCGTCGTGAGAACAGATCTTAAGAAACCTGCACGATGACACGCGTATCTGCATATTAATAACACCGTTTGGTATCTGGAAATAGCATGCTGGTAATAATCATGACGATTCTTACACCGATACAGAAGGAAACAAAAGAGATTCGAAATACAAGCAGCAGCGTAAAAAAGAAAAAAGGGAAGTAATAAGCTACTATAGTATCGAGCGAACAAAGTACTGTTGTACAATGATGGTCTTATGGTCAAGGTTTTAAGCCTTTAAACGTGACTTATGCAACGCATCCGGGCATAAGTCCTCCGCGCTGCAATTTATATTTCCGAAGTTACGTCGAATTATACAGTATATACACGATTGTAGCATTGAAAGATACTACAATGCGGGAGAAGAATGTACCGACTTCCGTCCCTTTCAGTTCAAGGGAAATGGGAAAAGGAAGTTGCACTGGTGTTGAATAAATTAATGAATAAAGAGGAAACAGAAAATTCATGCTGCAGAATTGCAATAGAGTTATTTTCTAGCACGTGTACTTAGAGATACGTATCTTATATCTTGGCAAACAGCAAACAAGACAGCAGAAAGCAATTCTAATACTAATATTAGTCTGAAAACAAGAAAACTTCGTAATCTATATAATACTTCCCATCAAATCAACCAAACTTCCCTTAATCAAACCGACCCGACCAAAATTTTGTCCGCACGCAACCCAACATCCAGCAATCTGCACTTAAAAAACTGCGAAACTTCGTCACACTCGCCTCTAACCTAACCTAATTCGTTACCCCAATCAAATCATCCGCTGCAACTCGGAGCGACGAAAAACCAATTCTCTGACTTGAGAATCTCGGAACTGCGTCGATTTCTCAAAGATTCGCGAGAAAAACACTTGGCCTGTGATGTACGGTCAATCAGGTCCGCGCGAGAAGGTCCTTAGCCTTAGGAACACGGTCGTGGCTGGCGGTTGGTAAAGGCCATCGTACATACATACATATATATATATATGTATATGTATATATTAATATATATTATATATATATATATATATATATATATATATATACCATAGACACGAGGTGGCAAGAGGTTAGAAAGAGAAAATGGAAATAAACGGTCCGAGGAGGGAACAGAGAAAAGAGAGACAGAGTTACGCGCACGCAGGAAAGAACGATGGAAAGAAAGAAAGAAAGAAAGAAATGGAAGTCCGTGCAGCACAGAAACGGCGTGTCGGTGGCTGCGGCGGCAACCGCGGCCGCCTAAGCGAAGTTAGGTTTCAGTGCACAACACAAAGGGAAGGGACACGGGAAGAGGTACGAGGGTGGAGGAGGGGGGCGGTTAGGGGCGCCATTCGAGGGAGGGCTGTTGAACTTTCAGGGTCACTCCCGCGGGCCCCCGCTAGTTGGACCGACAGAGAAAGAGAAAGGACGCGAGAGAAAGGAAGAGAGTACGGTACCTGACAGAGAAAGCGAGAGAAACCGAGTGAGACGGATAGGACGAAAGAGAAAGATGGATGGACGGAGGTCGAGTTAGAGGTGAGGAGAGGTGTATAGCGGTAGAACGATACTACGAGGAAGGACGCGAGGGGAGGTTGAGCCGCCCCAACACGAAAACTCACTCCTAAACCGTCCCTAACGACGCGCCCTCTGGGCCGCGATTCGACGACTGATCGTCCGGCCAATTCGTCTCCCTGAGCCTCTATTGCTCTCCTCTCTGGGACAGATAGAGTCCCGGGCCACAGGCGTGTATACAAGACGGAGGCCCCGATATAGTGCACGAAAGCATACGGAACCAGTTTTCGGCCGAGAAAGGACCGTTCCTCCGGGGCTCGCCAGCCCTGACGTGCAACGCACACGCGCACATGGTCACCCGGCTACGTCTCTTCGCCATGGCGAAGGAGAGGAAGAGACAGGCAACGAGGAAGAGAAAGAGAGAAGAGGCGGTTCACAACGATCCGTGGAAGCTAGTGAACTCTCAGGGACGTTCCGTGGCTTTGCCACGACGCGCGAAAGACCCATACCATTTTCGACCTCTCTTCGTGAAATTTTTTTCTTTTTTTTTTTTATATTTCTATGTCGCGGTTCTATCGTATACAGCGTCGACATCTATTATTATTTATTAGCGACAAATTTGATTCGGTATCCTTCGATTAGATTTCCTCGCAGAGACGAAACTGTTTCAGATAGCTCGAGAAATATTGTTTTTGTTTCGCGTTGTGATTTTACGGCGATGCTTCGTTGCCACCCCTGTCGCTCCCAAACGCCGGATCCCTACGCTGCTTTGAACGAACGTTCATCCTCTCTATGTCCCTTTCTCGGCCGTTTCGGTACGGTTATACGAAGGGGAAAGGGTGGAAGGTGGGGATCGCGACGAGCTTGCGCCGATGGCTGCTGCACGCCGCTTACTCCTCCGTTTCACCGGAACCGGAGTAAACCGAGATGTCCATCTGTGTGTCTAATTGAAATCTGAACGGTCAGCGTTGAGGGTTGACAAGCGCAGCCTGCGCCGTCGGTAAAAATAGCTCGCACGAATTGTGGATTTTAATCTCTCCAAAGACTAAGCTGATACGCGGCTGACAAGTGCTTCTGGCACGTTCCCTTTTAGTGGATGCTGTAACTAACGATTGATAAGATAGATGCTACTTTTGGTTAATGACTCGATAGATGAGAGAATTACGAAGGAAACGGTATAGAAGGAAATGATATAGTAGCGTTTCGGTATCAGTGTTCTTGAATTGATTTCTATGTGAAAGGTTTATCAAGTTTATACAAGTTGGAGGTTAATAATAGGTTTTGTAACTTTCACGATGGATACGTCTAATGTAGAATGATAACTTAACGATACTGATATTATAACCACGTGGTTCGAGTTCCAGCTTGATGCAGATATTTTTATCGACTTCCTGTTGTAACAATAGAATCTTTTATAAAGGAATCGATTCCGTATTCACGCTATACCAACATGAATTGATAAGCCATCCTAAAATACCAAATAACTTTTAATTCGTTATCTAGTCATAGGACATGTTTTATGCGTTACTCAATAACAGTTGTAAGAACGCTTGTGACTCCACTTCAAAATTTCATAGAAATAAGCAGATTTTATTCGAATTTACCTACAAGGAGCTACTATATAATTAGATAATTGTAGGAACTGAATAATTATACATTTTTCTAAAATTTGATTGATACAAGCAGAACTAGTTTCAATAAATTTATCTACGGGAGGATACCAATCGACTGCACAATTTTCCTTAAATTTCATAAAAATGACTAGAAGCAATTTCAATAAATTTATCTACAGGAAGAGACGAGAGGATATAAGTTTCCTCCGATCCTATCTCATCTTTTTCCCGGTTCCAGTCAGTCGCTAGGAGTATAGACCGTGGCTAGACGCTACGTAGAAGGAGGATCGGAATATAAGTAAAAAAGAAGACGCACAAACAAGAGACGCATCCGAGCTGACAAGGTGTGCACCGCCTTGATCAAGCAGGATGGCAGGCCAGGAAACTAACTGTAGTTGGTGACTAACTTCGAACAGGATTCCACGAACATGCCGGAAATCGTTAACTCCAACAACTATACGTGTACATATGGAAACATTTGATTAGAACAAAACACTCGATGATTCGAGTTTTATGAGCGACGCTCCGAGAGTGAAATATTTTAAGATACATTTTTATGCCTGTTAAATGTAACAACGGTAAATGAATTTTCCAAACGTAGACATATGTAACCTTGCTATCCTCTATCAACGTAATAATAATCATCCAAACGTCAGATTTCTCGCTAATAACACGGCATGAAGTTTAGAGGAAACGACTGAAAAATTTATATTTTCCTAATCGTAACACAATTCTCTACAACTTCGCGTGTCAAACGTGATAAAACACGTGATTTCAGGTGTTGCCAGCAGTAAATTACAATAATTACACAATACATGATAGAATTTACGATGTAAAATTTACAATAACGACGCCTAATAATACATCCAAGTTCTCCAAACTGTTTCGTTTGACAAAAAATATATGACGAGGTATCGCTAATCGCTAACGACAAGATTAAACGCGACCGCCGAATTTTTTACCATTCCGTTAAATTATTTATCGTCTAGGCAATCTATTCCCGCGTAGCATCGGCTGTTCAGCTTCTTACTCAGCAGCTCCTTGTTCGTCGCATTTAGATTCCAGCGATGCTTCCTACTATAAGAAACTGAAACGAAAACGGCCGGAAGACGGTGGTGTGGAGTGTATACAAGAGGAACCTAAGTTCAACGACCCGCTCTCTAGTACCTGTATCATCAGGCTGGCTCCTCTCCGACAGAGAGACGCGTACATGTGCCTAACTGTGCGTACGAACACACGATACTCCCATCTCTCTCTGTACGCGCCACGGGCACGTACTCCACTATGTGCTGGAAAACTAGTTTCGCGTGCAAATTACTCCCCTGGAATTGTCGCGAGGTGTTTGCCTTGCAAAACGACCAAATCGTACTCTGTCCTTTGAACGAGTAAACTGTTTTATGTATATAAATCCTTTTTACTTTTTATGTATTATGGGTCTACGTGTTGGATGGGCATGCGGTTACTAATAGTCAAGTAACCGTATGCTACTGTGTGAAGTTGGTAAGCATAGTTAAATGTAATTGTTGTATATCGTTGTATTATTAATTGCTAGTTTATTTACGCTAGTTTATATTTCAATACTGTTTATGAAAAGTAATGTAATTTTGCTTATGTCGATGTAATGATCAAATCAGTGTACGTAAGTGTTTACACTAATGTGAAGAAATAATAAGACGCGGTTGGAGGATAGGAAACGTGTTGCGATAATTATGACATTTTTAAATTGAAGCTATAAAGTAATAGCAAGAAAATATGAATGATACAAATAGAAAATATATAATACCAATATTGGCTGTTCAGATTAATGTCCGTGTAATATACCCATTTGATATAACTCGTAATCTCGAGATTAAAACACTACGATTCTATCAGAACTTACTAAAAAATGTATTAATATATCACGCGTATTAATAAATCGATTAATTTTAATTACTCCTCCGACAGCCAGTCGTCGTTTACCGACGTAATTGCTTGATGCAACGTAATAACGGTGTAATCAGGTTATCAACAGTCCGATTATACGCACTAGCGGTTCTACTGGGAATTAACACCGGGGTTATGGTTCGTATGTTGCAAGTATCTTATCTTAGATCCAGGTTTAATCACCTGCGTGGCAACAATTTTAACACTTCTTCTCTGGAAAATGAGCACGAGTAAAACCTTGCATTGGCAAGCATATCGCGTTCATAAACCATTTGGTCGTTGTAACGATAATTAATTCCTCATTTTTGCTCGCCTGTTGTTCCACTCGCATCAATCACCGTAATAGGTTATTAGCGACTCGGTTGAAATCATAAATTGAATTTTATGCAAGAATCGATATATAGATGCTAAATGATGCTATTAGTATAAATCTAGATGTGCATCTATTTAAATCGTACGATGCTGAACTTCGCTCTGTATTTAATTTTAATTTCCCTTCTCTACAACGGAAAAAGTCTTAATAAAGGAGGAGCAATTTTAATTAATTTAATTAATGTGCATTTTAAAACTACTTGTTTCCTAGATACAGTTAGTTCACATTATGCAGCGAATTATACGAGGGATTGGCAAATTATAAAATCTACACTCTACGCTAATTCCCTACGCTAGCGTTGATTATCTCGGGACTGTAATAGCGTATATGTGCAGCATTGTAAGAAATTTACGGGTAATGCTTCGATACAATGAAATCACTAATACTCCACTAACAAATCGATATATGCCTGATTATTAAACGAAGATCGTTTCAAATATACAGAATTTTCCATATAAATTTCATCGTTTAATTATTTTCTATATCATACACCGAGATATACAAAATATCGTTGACGTTTGAAAGAACGATTTCATGTCATATTTTTCATTCTCTGATATCATTTAAAGTATATTCGTAACACTGTATACTGTACCATATTACGTAATAAAAATGATACAATATAAAAATATAGTACAGTATCGGAATATCGTAAACATAGCTTAAATAGTATTGAAGAGTGAAACGCGATATAAAGTCATCGTTATTTAAGACGTCAATAATTTCCATACGTCAACGAATTTTACGCTTTAATGCATAATATTAAAATAATTCAATGGCTAAGTGTAGATAGTAGACTGCATGTTTAAATCAATCCCTTCAAACTGTACTTGTACAGATCCCATTTGCATTCTACTCTATGTATGTTCTACTATCATCGGAAACATCGAAATTATTTCAGCCTCCTAGATTTTTGTTAGACACCCTATATAGCGAGCCACCATTTTCCTTCAAAATTATCGAAAGGTATCGTTTACAGTTTTACACGCACTAATGTAATACAATAAGTCACTTTTGTAATAGCGGTTAAAGTGTTCTTCAGGAAAAAGATAAAATTTTGCTTACCAACCGGACCCATCACGGTGATGTGACGCGTCGCGTTAATTAAATTCCACAGTACCTTTTTTTTCTGGCGTGAATACATAAGTGACTCATTGATCGTCGGATCTTTCATCGAACTCGGCCCGGGAAGCAGGGGGCACTGATCTTCAACTCGTTCAACAACACTGTGGCACTGCCTGAATGCCATGGTCAGTGACCGTGAGATCAAGAATTTAAATTCTACGCTGACTCGCCTACTCTTTCTTTTGTATCTTATTGTCCAGAATTTCTTGGCCATAGCGGCGCTACAAAAAGAACAAACACTTCAATCTCTTGCAAGCATCGTTTCGACGCTGAAAATGCATTTTTTAAAGGCGTCAGTCTACTTTTTCGCAAAAAGTTGATGGTACCTGTCGCTCAAAAAAATTAAATACATTGTCATCCCTCGTTTTTCGAATTCTTTTTTATCTGGCAATACCTTAAGCTCTTAAACTCCCGGAAGAAATTTTAATAAAAAATTTTCTCTTTTTAATATCGCGTTTTAAAGCTTACAAGCAGAATTCAACGACAAAATAAATTTAACACTTGGAACGATGTTACTTTCGTCCTAACCAAACTTTCAAACCTGTTATTTTCTTCCGCATAATGTAATAATACCTTAGAAATAGTATCTCTGTTAAGAAACGTTAAATATAGCGTGTAAAAAGATCTGAATATAGCTAAAGCACGTGATCTTGAAGCCAACGTTACAACATTTATCTTAAAACGATCTAGTAACTTCTAGGAACAAAACCTCTTTCATAATAAACTCAGAATTCTAAAATATTCATTATAGTAGACATTCTTTCCAAGCACGACATTTCCGTAGACAAGTATATCTTTGAAAACCATTCACGCTTCTCGTAAACCGTATCCTATAAACTTGCCTGTTCCGTGTTCCAATTAAACCGTGGTTTCTGAGTCACGTTACCATAATAATGCAACAAATCCGAGCTCACTGTCGCTAGTTCCTTTTGCATGGTGCATTTCTATGCCTAACCGTGCCTTTGGAGACACTACTTTTAATCCTGAGAAGACACGTTCTACTTCCCCTGTTTCCTGCGTCGCGTTTACCACTTTTCAAGCATTTTTCATCCATCCGGTGTACACGCGGATAGCAACACCGCCCTTCTGTTCGTTACACATTTCTCTTTCTCTCTCTCTATCTCTGTGTGTAAAATAGTACGGACTTTACGCACACAATGCACGTGTATACGCGTTTTGTTCGGTGTTAGTCGCGGTGACTTGCTCTGCTTTGAAACTCGACACCTCTTTCGCTAAACACCAGGGACGGACGTACGTGGGCAACGTAAACACAAGAGAGACGTATGCAGACAAATGAACGCGATATACATGCAGATATGCGTATCAACACTAGAGGGACAAAACGTTCGTCCGCGAATAGAACCGGTGTCGCCGCTTGGAAATATTTGACAATGCTTTCTTCATAAATTGCACTCCAAATGGACTTTTTATATTCGTTTTTAAATTTATTGTTTTCCATGATAATAATCTTTATTAGCGGTGAAGTTTTACGAATTTCAAGTGGGTGTTGCGTAACCTCGCATTTTGAATGTAAATTGCACTGCGAATGAATATTCCTAATACTTTTTAGGTCTTCTTCAAACAAATATAGTTTCTTTTAGCGGTAGAATTTCAAGTGTTTTGAAAATTCGTTTTAGCTGGATGTTACATAATCTGGTATTTTATCGTCTATTCTTATTTTCTCAGTGAGCATAATTCTTTTTTTAAACGATACAGTTCCACGAGTTTGGAAATTGTTTCAAGCTTTAAACAAACGTTACATAATCTCATAATTTGGACGTAATTCGCGTTTCATGTTCATTCCACTCTTTAGGTTTTTCCTATAAAGACAAATTTTTAACCGTAAAGTTTCCAGAGTGTAGTTTATTTTAAGTGGATGTTGCATAACCCAATACTTTGAAAATGACTAATCCGTTATGGATAATTTCTGCACGATAACAGTTATAGAACTTGTTTGTTGAGAAATAATAAAACGAATGTTTGTTTTAATGTTTGGTTTTATATAACCTCTCGTCTTGCGACATGACAACCAGTTGTGAACAATTCTTTTACTTTTCATGTAATGTATATTACGAAATTTGTTTTATGAAAATTATTGTTTTCAGTGAGCACGTGTTACACCACCATCGAGAATATTTATATTTATAATAACTGAAGACAATTTAATTTGGATAATAGAAAAAACTGCAATCTTATAAAATACAACTTTGATTTTTCTTTATAGAAAATTATAACAAGAAAATTTCAGCAAACAAGAAACATACCTTTAGAAACTTCTTCAAAAAGATATTAAAAATTACTATCTTTCCAGATCACTGATTTTGTAAAAGAAATTCGACCAACCGTGCAATACTTTATCTCAAAGCATAAAACATTAATCTGCAGCAAACACGAACAGATGTACGTATGTAACATCAACAAAGAAGCATAGAACAAGATTCGAGACGAGATTTAACGGACGAGAAAAATTTGCAGCGAAAAAAGAAACCAGTTCGAGATAAAATCCGATCGAGGTCAAAAAAGCGGTTGAAACGCAATCTTACGAAAATTAATCTCGGGATTTTATGTACGTTAGGCTCGGTCGTGGCCACGATTGGGAAGCACCTGGAACAATTTTAAGGGCGCGGTAATAACCGTAAATGCTCGCTGCTTCGAGTCGTAAACGCGGGTAATTCAAACGCGATGGAAAGAGTGTCATGCAATTGCGACGTAAAGTTCATCGCATTCCGCTTCCCCGCTGATATTATCAAGCGGATTGAATTGTTCCTTGCAACAGATTTATCAAGTACAGAAAAGATAACTACAAAGAGGATGGTAAATAAAATGAAGGATATGAATCATATGATTTATACATTTTGCAATTTAGATGCATCCGATTCGAGATAATCTGGTTTGACATTTTCATATTATTTTACGCAGATATATTTTATGTTTGTAAATATAATACACAAATTAGATACGCTAAATATATATATGTGTAAAAAATTTTTTTATAGTCATTTATAGATTATTTAAAATGTTAATAAGATAAGTTTCAGAGTAGTTCGACCCAGACTTTAATATTTTTACTTTACATTGTAATTCATATCTTAAATGTTTATAAATATAATAATCAAGTTAGGTGTGTTAAATATGAATAACTAAAAAATTGATTTTTTTTAATTTGTTCAAGACATTAGTAAGTGATCTTTAGAATAATTTCGAATGATCGAACCTTTGATTCAACAGAGTACCGTATCTTCGGTCTAAATACTGTTAAATATGTAAACAGCAATTCTGGCGTATACCTCGCAATTACTGAAACCCACAAATAACATCTAACACCGATTACAATCTTCGTACTAATCGTGATTCTAAAGTGCTAATTATATCCAATATTCCGATTCTGATATTTCTCAAACAACCATTGTAACTTCCAAAATTAAATGTACAATACAATGTATCATCGTTTAATTGCATAAAGATTGCTTTCCTTATAACGATACCAAGATAACCTCAATTTTTTGCTCTTAAGGAAATCCGAGAAAACAAACGAAAGCTCACAACAAAGGCAAAGCTAATTACATCCTATTATCGTAATCGAATAATTACTCGTAATTCGTCGAGCTAAGCCGAACTTGGTATGGTTTCCCCCATTAGTGTGCATTCATATGTACACTCGTAGATACAGCGCATGTACACGCACACAGTGACCTAATTTTTTTTCAGTTGCTAACGATTCTCATCGGATAGCAGTTACCAGCTCACCGGTATTCCTCAACCTTTCACGCATTATCATTATCGAGCTTGGCATTTACGCGACTTGTTGCATTGACCTACTCTGGCTTATGGCCGATTAATACGCGCCGTTATTGTTTCCACGTTCGCTAGCCTCCCATGACGCGAACGTACGCCATTCTACGGATTTCATCGGGTCCTATTTTGCGACCTATACCAAGCGAAATAGAGCTTTACTTTCAACGGGGATCAAGGTCCCATCAAGGTCGCTGGAACAATCAAGAACGCGACTGACCGCCAATATGCCTCATAAACACGTGACCCAGGTACACGATCCTCTATTTTACCAGTTTTAGTTCGGAATTTATCGGAACTTTTGAATGCGATGTACCGATGATCGGTAAGTAACTCAACGATCGTGAGAAAGAGTTATGCGGGTCAAGGTGAGGAGGAAGAAGCCTGACCAACTCTGAATAGTATATATATATATATATATATATCTACTTATGTGATACAAGAAGAGAATGTAAAATATAAAACGTTATATCGTTTGATGAAATAAATTTAATAATGAAATCAAAAGAATGATGAATATTTCGAAATTTTTGTAAAAATTTTACAAGTCTACAAAGTTGCATTTATGGAAATTGGAATAATTTTTTCTAAAATACTATATCTGTCCTTTATTTTTGTTCACTGCGTGTTCTCTCATATACCTTTCATCTTAGTTCCTGCAATGTAAACTTAGTCGGTAATTCTGGTGCTGATATAAACTTTAGCAAACGGTATTACACGGTATCCGCAATTTTATGTCAATATATTATTCCACGTCTCTATAACATTTTAATTGAATTAATATCTAGCTATCGATAGTTTTAGTACTAATAGAAAGTTCAATAAATATAGTTATATAATGTTTAGAATATTGTACAACGATACATTCTCCGTGTCTCTATCGCATTCTAATTAAGTCAATCTGTAAAGGTAAATTATTAGAAGACAAAAATTGGGGAAAGGAAAGTGTTCTATATTCGATGCATACGGCGCTTGCTCGTTTAAGGGTCAAAGGACGAGTCGAGGGCGTATACGAAACGTCCCCGAGGCATCGATCGTACACCACTCGACAAAAATTTCATGCTCGGCCTCCTAATCCGAGCATAAAATGAGGCCGATATGTCGTCCGTTGGTGGAAAACGAGTCGGAGAGCCTTGCGATGCACCGTTAAACAACACACGCACACACGCACGCACATACGACGATCAATCTTGGACCAAACGCCGTGTCGGTATCATCGAGGAAAACACGCTTCCTATTTCCGTACATATACGTACAGTAACTCACGGAAATATTCGAATATTCTTAGGAACTTTTTATGTACATATCATATAGAACACTTTGAAATCTCATTAACATACACAACATATTGGCAAGATCAGATCTGAAAATATATATAGACGTTACAAGATATTCATTGGAAGCATACATTTCGCAAACATCACCAAACTATTTGCGCTGTCAATTATTCACTGACCATAAAGCCACGATATGCAGCGAGACCATTTTGTTTAAAACTATTATCCATGCTGTGTATCATGAAGTATTCGACTATTTTCGTGAGCCACTATATGTATCTATATATACTACGGTCGATTAAGTACTAGGACAGTATTTAACACAAATTGTTTGGTCATTGGCTTTATTTTGAACTTGTTGTATTATAAATCTCTTACGTTGTTTGCATCACATGTGCCTGAGTGTCGTATAATGTAAAATACTAGACAATAAAATTTGATAGTTTTTCGATGAATGTAACGAGTGGCTGTCCTAATACTCGATCCTAATACTTATGGCCGGTAGTGTACCTACGTGCAAGCGTGCCAACCACGACACACAGTGATGCACGCAGCGAGTCAGCGAGCGGTTCACTCACCATTTAAATCGCCCAAGGTCCGTGGAATTTAAATCTCAATCAGCGCCAGGAAGACGCCGTATGTACGCTCTTGGAAGGTCGTGCACGCGTCACAGGAGGATCCTCTTCGATAGAATGGAAAACGAGATCGAGGCGAGAAATATCACACTGGACACCAGATGTACAAGTTCACCGACTTCCGCGTTTGAGTCGTGCATAGGATCCAAGACGTCGCTTCCAGTCACGACGTCACACGGATAGCCACATATTACGCTATCCTCCTTAACGTACACCGAGGCGAACAGAGGCGAAAAGAACACAGAGGAGAACAAGGCCGTCGGATGCGCGTCAGCCAGTAAACGTGTCGATGCACAAAACGAACATGACGAAAGGCAGAGAAGGAGTAAAGTGGGAGAGGAAGAAAGATACGATGAATACACTATGCGTGTTCGAAGCGAAGAAACGCGACCGTGTGCTTCGCCACGCGAAGCGGAGCACTAGTAACAACGGACACAACGATAGGTCCGATGCTCTCTTTTTCCGTGAAACAAGAACACTTACGGTTTTCCCTTTCCGTGGCACATTTTATTCCTGTCGATCTGTCGTGTAACACGTTACGTTAATCTTCGCGAACTGCACGCTGTTTCCGTGTCACAGTTCACGCATCATCACATTTCCTTCCTTGTTGCCACGGATATATTCTATTTTGTCTTTCGATTATACATATATGTATATATTTATATATATATATGTGTGTGTGTATATACATATATATATATATATACTATTAATGGCAGTGATTAGAAGAGGAGAGGGTGCCACGCACGGTAAGTGCTAAGTAGCACCTCCCCCGTTAAAGGCTCTCACGCAACTGACGCGACTGGCGCGAAGGGCACACGGGGATTAGGAGAGCATGAAAGAGGGGATGCTCGAAGATGGATGGAGGGGGAAACGACAGTAATACTACGGCAGAGGGACGCAGAGAGACAACGCGAGCCGATAGGGGAATTGCGCATGCGTAGTGGCCCTGTTTTAGAACAGTACCGTGACACTCGTTGACAAGCCACCGCCCGATGCATCCACCCCGTCTGTGTCACGAGTCACGATACGTATTACAGCTGTCTACGCTCTGAAAGAGAGCAACCTTATCTCCTACATTTCTTTAACCATACTAAAGCGGTCGCCTTATCACTCTGTTAGTAAATCTAGGTCGTTAAGTTACGATTATAATTTAACGTACATAACATGAACTTACAGTGACTACAAAACGTATTTGTACATTGTACTCTTATTTTCCATTGAAGCGTTTCCCTACCTGGTTTCATATTTCATTTTCACAGTATTTCTACTAAATGATACGAAACTGAATATACTTCGACTTAATTGCTATAATAAATACAAATATTTTTTGTAGTCGCTGTATATCAAGAATAGATTGTAACTTAGGAAATATATATATACAAAAAACTTGTATTGTATCTCGTTTTTTTCGGGCATTTATACAAAGTTTGCTGTATATGGTTTTCAAAAGCTACTTAACGTAAATCAGTTTGACCGAATGAACTCGTGAAAGAAGAAGAAATAGACGCATGCGTAAAATGGAAATTCCATTCCCAGAGAGGTTAACAAATTATACCGAATTACCGCGATGCAGAGGCTTGCGTTTGCTAATCTGTTTCTCGCATGTTCTTTACTGCTTCGCTACTCTGCGCGAAAGAGAACGTCACACAAAAGACCAAGACCTACATAAGCGAAGCACAGAGCTTGCCAGAGTAATCACGTCGCGCACCATATACTCATATAACAAGCAAAATCAGTTTCATGTGCGACACGCGTCCACAGTTGTAATTAGAAGCGTCGACTTACAACTATTTTAGTTGTATCGTAAAACATTCTAATTTTCTGTAATAATAATACACTCTATTGACGCAGTCCCCTACAATATTCTATTTTCTAAAAATCCACTTGGGAATAATAATGTTCAGGTGGATTCAGCAGATATGGATAGAGAGGTCCGGTGTTAAAAATGATGATAAGCGATCGCTTTCCGTGAAACGTTCGTCACCTCTAGCAGTATACTTATTTTTTTATGTACTATTTTGATTTGTTAACCTCGAGTGAAGGGCAGTTTCGTCGATGGTTTCGATGTGATTTACTACACGAATTGATATCGCTATACTTGGCTATATTGTAAGTTAAACCTAACCTATATAGTTATTTGCTACAAAGCTTTGTATTATCAAATTCGCACATTATTTTATTGGTATAAATATTTTTTCATATTCTATTATATTTTTATTATATGTATGCTTTCTGTTAAGGTAAATTTTTTGAATATGTAATTTATTATATTATTGTCTCTACATTTATTTATTATATACTGTCATTGAATATTTAGGTACATTTTGTGGATATTTAAAGAAAAATTCTGCATCCAATTTTTTAGGTTATATTAATTCGTACATTATTAAGTATTCTTCTATCTCTAACAGTCGAGTATAAAACAGTACTGTTTCAATTACATTTTTGTAATTATTTTGTTCGTGGACTAAAGCAGAATTTATCAAAGGATACTTGTTTTGTAGACATTCAAGCGTTTTTGATTAAATATTAGAAGATGTAAGAAGAAAATGAGCCGGTGTGTGTTACTTGCAAAAGTGTAAAAAAGAAAAGCACGACCGTAAAACGTGACCATTGTAAAAAGTTTATTTGTGTATACCGTACGGCTGAGGAAAATATGTGATAATGAGATAATCTAGAATATATAAAAGTGTAATGAAAAAAGGTATTACTATTTTTTACTGCTGTAAATTTCATTTTTGTAGTTGATATATGTACATATATTCATAGATTCATAATCATGAAAGAACTAAAACAATGTTACGTATCATACAATTCTTTTCCTTCTTTTCCTGTTTTTATTAAATTATTCGTACAGCACATATATGAATTCCAATAATTTGAATAACACAGAGGTTATGACCCATTTTCGTTAATTTTTAATCCACACGACCTCCTCTCATAAATGGAACGAAATTTCGCGGGAACATTTACAAGCTAACCTCTAAAATACCTTTCACGGTATGCGGATAGAAAGGGACCACAAGGCAGAACATTTTTATAGAAAACTCATCATTTTCTTTTCCCTTCTCTTTTTGAAAGAAACTAACGATTCAAGAGATTGAAGTAAATTCATATAAACACGCTAACTCTCTATACGTGTCTAAATTGCGTTTGTTTTTACACCGGAACAGTTTGCATTTACTTATATCGCTTATCGACCGCACAAAACGACCATCATCGTTTTAATGCAAGCTTGTAAACATCCGACTATCGATCGCGCGCGTTCGATACATTTGAAACCTTGTTTGGTACGCTCGCTGTGTATTTAAACGTGAAATCAGATATAATAACTCCGTTTAACAAATTGGGGAATGGATGCAATTTAGAAACGGCATTTTCAAGATCGGATTTCTCGACCAAATTTACATGCATTGTTAAAGCTGCATACCTTTGCATTTTTTGGTTATGACCGGAATTCTTTCACCTCAACAGTGAATATTAACATTTAATGCCAATGTTTGAAATCATACAGATATTGTTGCAACAAAAATATTATAAACACCATATTTGTATTTTGCAATGTACATATACACAATCGAACAAATATTATTAATGAATTTTATAGGTTATGAGGAACCAGTATTAATAATTGCATAATAATCTCATGCATAATATTATACAAATAACAAGTTTGGTATATATAAAACAGGTCAAATTCTACAAGTCAGCTGATTACTCCATAATCATGATCATAATGGCTGAGATCGATATAATGAATAAATATTAACTAATTACTAGTCAATAATCATAACTTGCGAAAGAAATCATTAATTTTCCAAGAGTCATAATAAATTTCACAAGTAAATTTACAAAATTTATAAAAAAGTTTCAAATGCCACGTTGTTTGCATTTAAAAAAACATAACAGGCCATAAATAAATTTAAAATCTCTATTCTATGCAAAATTGTACCTTACGTATGCATTAACTTCACTGACCTAGGTCTAGAACGAATACCGTTTTTACTTAAAATTTGAAATTTCTTTGTCCTATGTATCATAAAATAAATTAACAATAATTTAAGATCAAATCAGGAAACATAATGACAGGATTCTGTAATAGATTGGAAACGACTCTACTTCCGCAATCCCGTTCTACGAGGGTTAAAGCCCGATGTGTACGAGCGTCACGCGTCACGTTCACGTCCTAGCAGTACCAGCGATCATTTTTTCTGATGCGAACAAGACGACAAGTTGCCGTCAGGAATTGCGTCACATGTGAACTTGCTCATAGTAACCAACGCTGATCAGCGTACCTCACGCGCCTGCGTCACTTGCAAGTCGTTCTTCTCGCTCGGCGTGTCTGCGTTTCCATGGAAACCAGGCGACGCTAGAGAGGTGGCCATAACGAGCTAACCTCTCCGTTGCAAAGAACGTTCTGACGTTACGTATGAATTAATGACACGTGCTCAGCGCAAACTGTCGCTATAATGTGTCACAGAATATCATTGGATATTAAACATACACGCAGTGTGCATCGAGCTTTACGAACCCGATCACGCCCTTTTTGACCGGTTTGGTGATTCTAATATTAGATTCTGCGAGACAAAGTCGATACGTAAGTCAATTGACATTTATTCACAGAAACACGAAAATAAATGTCAACCGCTACTAGCATCTTAATAATGCCTGTAACTACCGAATATTATAGCTAAAATAAACTCCTGGGATAAACAAGCTTCTTACCACCGTGCACAATGATTAAAGAGATTCAACGTTATCAAGTTACATGTGGTTATTTATTTTGGACACGATGAGCTGGGTAGTCGAGCATATTCGAGGGAACCGGTTGAAGTTATTCTCACGTGTGCATTTACGCGAACGAGAGGAGCCCACGGGTCACAATAACCAAAGGACGTTTCGACGTCGCGAAATTGCACGCTGGTTTTTGCGACCAGGCGACTGTAAACTTTCCCATAAGGCTCCTAGGTAAATAGTCCCTCGGTCGGCATCTCTACATATCTCTACATGGCTCGGTTACGAAGAATTCCGGCCTATTATTATGAGCATAATTGTCTGATTATACGTCTGTGATCTGGCACGGCTCTATAACGTTAAGGTCACACTATGCCACAAGGGCACATGTGCTCATCGAATTCTCGCTACCACTCCAAATATAGTTCTAAGCAGAATTCTTTTCACCGTTCTAGCGAATTTTAGAAAATATATTGCTACGAACATCGAGACGCGAATAGGGTATTATTACCTGTAGAGGAGGTAATAGCGAGAAGAAAGAGTAAAAGGATTATTTTTCTGTCTCTTTTTATTTTTTTCCTCTTTTTCTTCCCTTGCAATTAATGTCTAGAGGTTATCATAGTGGAATTGGAACGAGACGCTCATCATAGATCATATTTCGTTTTTTGTACCTTTATCCAACATATCGAACGATACAATGTTGGAATCTGTTGCATTCACCGTGTGAATTATTTTTCTAGAATTATACTAAAACCTCGGGTCATTATGTCAGTAGGTAAAAATAGAACGTAACGCGCGTATGATTTATTTGAAACTTGTAACTGTCACATTTCCATATCTACACTTGTATCTTGCTACTTTGGATAAATAATTTATCGCATTTTTTGCCCGTTGGAAGGCATATTTAATGTTATGCATGAGTTTTCCACTTGCAAGTAAAGTTATATCACACGAACTGTTGTTCTACATAAACTGGCCGATGACACGTGTTAGTTTTTACGTAAAATAGCCAGTCAGCAACGTGTCAACACACGATATGTATACACATTGTTCACGTGTTCGCGACGATGTTATTCGCTGCACTCGAAAAACCTCGTGTAAAAGATCCATTAGCATTTCAAATGAAGGAAGTCGGAAACGGATACAATTCGTTATATATAGGGAAAAACGTGGAAGGAAGCTCGGCCACGACGCGTTTAATGCGTAAATATAAATGCGGGTTGGAACGTTTTCGGAGTAGCTGGAGTTTCGTTGAGACAGCCAAGTGATATAGGATGTCTACATTTAAATTTACAGTTTGCTACTAAATTTCCTATTCCAATTTTATTAAACTAGCAGATAGTAACAACTACCATCGTTTTAAACTTAACTCTCAGAAAAAGAAAAAAAAAAGAAACAGTATTATTTTTAGGATGACCCAATACAGAGGGTGTTCGAAGGCGAAGCTCCGTAGGCCGCCAAAAATCGTGTGTCGTCTTTGTTCGGACGTACAACGCGAGGTTTTTCGCTTAGAATGTTCGTTACTAAAATACACAGACCACACCACTTTCCGGTTTCCTTTTTCTCGTATCACGTTCACTTCTCGTCGTTGGGCAAAGAAACTTCTTCGTCAGTGATCCTCATCCACGTTTTTTCCTCCCCTTCTACTGTCCACCTTGGACACCTGGAACCACGTGATCAAGAGAAGGAAAGTAACG
Organism: Bombus pascuorum; assembly: GCF_905332965.1. NCBI lineage: Eukaryota > Metazoa > Arthropoda > Insecta > Hymenoptera > Apidae > Bombus > Bombus pascuorum. The sequence continues at coordinate 14,166,030 of NC_083494.1, read as the reverse complement.
CGTTAACTTTAACACGGCCACGAACAAATACGATCGAGTCTTTTACCGGTAAATACCCTTTTACGACGAGATTCTGTGGATTTTCAAGCCTGCTGCAGACTTCTCCTTTTTATACGTTTAAGAGTTTCCAAACACACGAAGGCGATCGAAATTAATAGCATCTTTTTCTAGCAACAACTGAGAATATTATTATTTTCTTGCATCTTTGTTTAGATGTCCGAGGATTTTTTGAAAAATGTTAAGAAAACTGATCTTTTCTTCGCTATTGGATAGTCGTCATTTTTAAATCCCAGCGAGAATCTTGTCAACATAATCCCAGTAGAAATTGTATATTTAGCGCTTCGATCTTACCACGAACTTCTTTTTTTTTTTTTCCAATATTTATTGGATGAAACTATTCAATATTTAAGTTTCACCTCTTTAACAATGTTCATAGGAACTTTGAATTTACACAAAACATCTACAGACTAGTTATTATTAATTCGTTACTAATTCTTGCGCTTTAGTAACATTTATATATTGTACACATTGTACATTGTATATTGTACATACTCTCTAAGTTGACACAAGTGCTAGGATATCTATGAACGAGAGATGGTCCGAGAAAGTTGTACGAGAGGAATCAGTTTCTACCTGTTATGTACAGTGAATGGGAATAGATGACAGGAGGCGAAGGTTAGTTACATAAAAACAAGCGCAGCGAGTGCGATTACTTCACTCTTTGAAGTTACGCTCTGGCCATGACGTGATTCCATAAATATCGGCATTAGATATATGAACGGATAATTAATGGGGAACGGATACGATATTACACGGGACATGTCGTCTTTAGATAATCACATGGAATTATTGGCGTAATTTTATCAAAGTGTGTACAATGAAGAATGAGTTAAGAATTCGATGGGGCAAGATTAAATTAACATATCGATTCGCTGCTATTGATGTTGGACTACCACTATTTAGTGGACCAACGAATTGGTCGTTTTTTAATAATACGAGATTTTTAACTACATTAAATTATACATTTTCGCTCGTTATATACTATATATTTCCCAGCAGAATTTTAGCGAAAGCACATGCCAGAGGAAATAAATTTTAATATCGCGGTAGAAATCTGAATATTCGCGCGGCGATGTGAATGTATCAGCAGCCCTTTTAGTATGCTGTTGAACGTTCTTTTTAAAAAAAAAATCTACATAAAAAATGATACAAAGTATAAAAATGCACTCATTGAAAGAATCCATCAATGTAGAATTTCGATTATCGCGTTACACATAATAAATAAAATAATACAAACGAGTACTATATATTCCTATCCTATTTTATTATTTTAAATGGAACTGTACGATTTTTTGAAATATAAATATAGACGACGATCTACGCATTCGATTCGAATATTCTCGCCATTTCGAGCAGAAACGTATCGGAGTGGAATGTTTCGAAGATATTTTAAAGAAAATATTTTTGCTGAAAGAAATACCGAAGTATTGTTAAAAATTTCGATTGATTCTATTTAAAGTTTTAAAAATCAGAAATATCATATGCCGCGTCTCATCTTGAAACGGGAAAGCTGAACAAAAAGCCCGACAAAGTTGCGCCAAAAAGGAAGAAAGCTCAGCAGTGTTTGGAGAAAAAAGAAAAACGGCCAACCACATGACAGTTAATATCGTCTACGATTCTGCCTGAAAGGCGAAAAAAATAATTTTCCAACTTATTTCACGCAGTCAGTGGAATGAATTCGAGCGAGATGAGTGCCGTTCGTCGGAATGGAATGGAAAGGGCGAAAATTCCAGCGGAGAGGTTCGTTACCAAAATACACACGCGCAGTGCAATCTCGTTTTCTCGGTTCTTTCTTTCGAAACGGCGGAGGGTGCGCGACTTTCAGCTCGGATTTAATTATTTTTAACGAACACGCCAGCCCACCGGGAACAGGAAATCGTTCCCCGTTCCTAATCCGAATGGCTGGACGAAAGTTTATTTTACGACAGGATAATACTTGATACGTGAAGCACATACGATCAGACGGAGCAATAAGTTCGAACAAGATATGTAATATTAACTACTGACTGTCGAATGAATTTTATATGTCCTTTATGGACGTAACATCCATACGATTATAATTCTATCGTTTAGTATTAATCGTATATCGATTCGTCGTCGATATCTTTCGATTATAGGTGACCCATAACCATTTGAATCAACATTTCATATTACTATAACAACCTACGTGTTACGTGTATTTAAATATATTGTATTAAGTAGAAATAATTATAGAAAAGATTGAATAGCGCTACGTTCAATTTACGTAGTCTGTTATATTTAATTGTACTGGCTGTATCGGTTTTAAACAAGTTTCTAAGTTGGGAATAAGTTTCATGTATATCCACGAATGTATGTAACGTATGGATGATGAAATAAAATAGTTGTATAAAATATATACAGATTGATAGATATAAATTAGTTATATACGTGAAAAGGAAACTGAAAGTGATGATTTTCAGTGTAAGAGAAGGAAGCTTAATTTGAAATTCGTATCATTCATTTATGTCATCTAACGCGAAATGACCCGAAGCAACAATTTATACAAACCTAGTTTCACCTGCGATTAGAAAAAGAGTTGATTTACGCGCTTACGAAAAAGCTCGCGCCGTAGAACGACAGAGCTGGTGGATCTTTTCGTTCGCTTGAAACAGAAATACAGCGAGAGTGTGGAAAAAATGAGCGTGTTCGATACACCGAGGGTACGAAATATATTTCAAAACTTTCACACGTACGTTGCATAAATTGGGAATTCATCGAAAAGATAGAAAGCATGTAGAAATAGGAATGAATAGTAAAAATCAGTAGGTAAGTAGATAGGTAGATAGATAAGTCAATATTATACGAGCGATATTTTTATAAGGTGCTAACATTCGCTTTCGATTCTCACCGTGCAACCTAACTCAGACTCCCATAGCGTGCGCGATTTTATTTTTCATCGAACGAGCAATACAAATAGGAGGGAGGGCCGATATCAGGAAACGCGAGATATCTCGTGGAAAACGTCAAACAACTTCGGGCCGCGAGATATCTCGTCAATGTGGCCCGATTAAGTAATCGGAATTTTACACAATGCAAGAGTTGCGTACTGTTGCCTGTGGTAAACTGGTTCTGCGAGTAATATTTCACACGATTTGCATTCATGCGAGCCTGTATCAAGTTCAATTTGTCCGATATGCTTAACGTATGCATAAGGTGAGACTCGCGAAGTGCAACGAGTAAATATTTTGTAAATACAGATAGATATACAAAAAACAGGTTATTTATAGGCGATAGTCTAATATAATATATTAATAAGCAATATACAGCGTGCTCGTTTCACCTGGAAACATCTCGAGTAAAATCGTGCACGTAAAACCGAGAAAATGTTTGAGACAAATGTCGTAGGACTTCGAGGTGGGCATCGTACGGTGCCAATATTTATTTTACCTTGCGAGGACATAGAGAGAGCACCGACTATGAAGGTAACTTTTGTTTGTATGTTTACAATACATGAGAACTACACGCCTCTTTATTCCATGCTTTTCTAGCCGACGTCGAATCGCTATTCGTACTTTTTGCGTTGGCTATCAGTAATGGACGCGCTATATGTAATACCTTAGAAAGAAAATGTATTTTGCATACGAAAATAAGACTTTTTGCGCACAACATTGTTCGCTTACTCGATACTTGGTTCGAATATGAGTAAATGGAATTTACGTTCCAACGATTTCAAAGACTATAGGTCACTTAGTATCGACCGAGGTTGTAGATAAACAAACGGCAATAAAGACAGAACAAAAGAAAGTAAGTACTTTTACTTTTTACTTTGTATTTATTTTCTTCAATCTCCGGAATGTTTTGACGATTCCAATCTTAAGATATTCGAGCTTCTTTCTAAAAGATACCATAGCGAAAGGAAGAAAAGAGCGAAGGACATTGAATTAATACGAAAAAAAGTGTCAAAGTTTCGTCTGAAAACAACTTTGACACTATGTCAGGATTACGTTAACAGTGTTACATTAACGTGTAACGTTTAAATTGAAAACAAGGGAGAACGTTAATATTTAAATTCATTTGCGTATACAAATTTTATTTTTATAAATAAATTCATTATAAAATCGGAGGAAAACGGGGCAACGTTCTGCGCAAAAATCATTGGATCTCGAACGTTCGTAATCGCTTTAAACGCCGCTAATCGAGCGCTTTAAGCCCGCGTGCATCGATATTCGTCCACAGCCTCGTGTCTCTGAACACGTGGCAACTTGCATACGTTTTCACCGGAGCATGATCGATTGCTTTTTGCCGTATAACGTCGGCGTCTCGCCTCCAACGAAACCGATCCATTCCAGTTGACTTATCGATTCCGCTGAAAGTAACAGTGTTTCCGTGGAAAACGGAATTAGGCTAGATAAGCGGCCTGAATATTCGGACCTCTTCCAACGATAGCCGGCAATTATTTTCCATCGATATACGCGCCGCAATCCTTTCGTTTCGAAAACGATTGCTTCGCAGATAAACTATATCGCGTTATCGTTCTCAAATGTATATCGAGTTTTCGATAACACGACGAGATGCATATGTATATTGATTAATCCTACGCACTCGAGGAATATCGCGAAATATGTCCTCTTTGATTAAATTTTTGCCTATTGATCAACCATATAACAACGATAAAATACATAATTCAAATAACATATCGTTGAACACAAGGATAATCTCATTTCGTATATATGTAACGATGGATGTAACAACGAAACGAATATGTAAATTGTACGATGATTAGTCACAAGTATATACACGAAGCAACATATCGTTGAACACAAGGGTAATCTAATTTTGTTTATATGTAACGATGGATGTAACGACGAAACGAATATGTAAATTGTACGATGATTAGTCACGAGTATTACACGAAGCAACATATCGTTGAACACAAGGGTAATCTAATTTTGTTTATATGTAACGATGGATGTAACGACGAAACGAATATGTAAATTGTACGATGATTAGTCACAAGTATATACACGAAGCTTCAACCAAGTACACGTTTCTAGTAAATAATTCGTAATTTCTATCATATATTTTCAAGCTCGTCTCTAAATTCATCGACTCGATCGTGCCAGTCGTATCTCATTACGGCGATAATGAAATCTCGAAACGTTGTGTACGATGTTCATACGTAGCGCGTTTATAAAAAAAAAAATTTCTACGATCGTTGAAATACCTTCGTGAGCCACTGCGTAAAGCGTATAAGCGTATGTGTGACAGGATCGCGATCGGCGAGAACTTTTTTAAGGATGGCCTGCAAAGAAAATGGCCAGTTAGTTAAGTTAAGTGGCGAGTACGTTCACGTTAGAACCGGTCTTATCAGATGGCGAGCCACGTGGCCGTAACACGCACTTCGTTTTAACCACGTGTTCGTGAGGCGGTTGTCGTTCTCCCCCCTCGGAAACCGGTGCTTGTGCCAACTTACTTTCACGACATCTATTACAAATGGATGCATATAAATTGCACAGCATGGTGTCATACTTCAACCGGGAAACACGCAGGATCTGGGCTGGATGGTTGTTCGCGGTCGAATATTGCCTGCTTATGCGCCAAATGAATTTTAACTGGCCACAACGTGTACTAGGTTCGTTACAAGTAAGTATAGATCGTTATCTTTCGTTCGACTAATAGGCCATTTGAATTTACGCGAATGTGAATAATTTTCGGAAGCTGCGAGAAACGATCTGAATTCAATTTGTTCGATTTCAACAATCTCCTATCTTTTTCTTTTTTTTTTTTTTATCCGGTGAAAGAATTAAAAATACACGCGTACAATTGATGCAGAGTAATTACGAAACTGATGCGTTTTTGATATCTTCTATTCCTCGAAAACTCCGACTAATAGTTAAGAGGACGAAATATGGATGACGATGATGATATATATATATTCCTCTACAAAAATATACGTATCAGTGCAACTTTCGTATCGAAGAATCATCAATGATTCTTTAAACGGATACAAAGAACGTTGTCTCACGTTTCGACGTAATAATTTTCTCTCGCCCTTAAATAATAACATAATAACGATAAAGTAATTAATGTGACGATCCATTTGAAAGTAAAGAATATTCGAGATGATATACGCGCCTAGTTGCGTATAATAAAGCAGCTCATAAAAGATGTACTCCTAGAAGCAACAGCCACAATTTAATTAATTCAGGAAACCACCGTCTAACGTGAAGAAAGTAAACTTTTACTTTGTGGATCCATTAGTTTTTCACGAGTAGCCCAAAACGTAGTGCGAATTAATTTTTAAGAAACCTCATAATTCCTTAACAAACGCTCTGCTATGAAAATACTTTGCCAAGGAGAAAATTCAGAGAAAGAAAAATTCTTCGCCGTTGCGGGTTTACTCTTTGAAAGGCACCTGCCTTTTGTTAACACACTTCCATTGCCCACGTGAGCCCAGTAGAAGACGTAATGGCGGTCGGTTTCCACCGATCCATCCCGTATTTGCTTAAGAAATATTTCCCACTGATACTCAGTCTTGCTTTAACAATGCTTAAAGGCGCCTTTTCATGCGGCCACCGTGAATAATCGCTCGGCTGCACCGTATAATTTATCGATACGTATAGTTTATTTATCGAATAATCTCCATGTTGGAATTTATTCGCTGGAAATATCATAAGACTATAATAGAATACATTGTGTTTGGCAATAAGTTTTCGATCGAATGGCCAATCATTATAATTCAATAAATTAAGCAAACGAATCGACCAAATCGAATTACGCTTTATTAATCAAGCCAACGATAAACGTATTTATTCTTGGTAAAATTTGCCACGAATTTTAATGTATCGTGTCTTCTTTCATTTTGGCTGGTTACGAAACGCAGTGTATCATAAATATTTTACATCTCGAAAACTGTAGCAGGCTGTTTCGCTTGGCTTAATACTACTGCGTTTAGTCGAAAACTTATTGCGAGAGGTAACAGCTGGAGACATGTTTGTCCTCCGCACGAAGAAGTGCAGCGCATAACTGATTTCTTTGGCGCAATGCGAATAACATTTCGCACACAGGAGTCACTGACTCCCAGATGTAACGTCGCGACGACTAATTTTAACTTCCTCGCCGGCTAAATGAATAAAAACAGACCGATCGAGATGCGTTTGGCCCGAAATAAAAGCGATTTTTCTCCAGAACGAATCTCAACGAAACCGGCCGATCCGCACGCCGTTCGATTCATTTTCAGCGCTCTGTATTCCTGTTTCGTCGTGTGTTTTTTGAAATTCATAGCAACGAAGATATTTTCGTGGAATAGTAAATTCGGGTCTCTCGACCTAAATAACGGTATATATCTCGCACAAAGAGTATCTAAATATCCTATGGTTTCAACTTTAAATTTCAACCTTAAACCTTAACATCGATTTTCAATCTCTAATGTGTTTCTAGATGTACAGTTGACACGATAATTTGAAAATAAACTTTTGCATAATTTTGAATACACTAGTAAAATTTTATAAAAATTGGTAATTTTGGAGATTTGAAAGACCTGTTGAAAAAGATCAAAGTTTCTAATATAAAAATAACGTGAATAATTATTCCTGTAAACGCGGCATAATTTAATTGCTCATCACAGTTCCGCTATGCGTTTCTATCGAACGAATTTCGCGAGGCAGGACACAACATGCGTATTTATTGAGAAAGAAGGTGCATTCGTTACGTTTACTCTTAATAAAGAATATCCTGCAATTTAATGACATTACCTAGATTCGCTTTTCACATAACGATCTATTAAGCAATAAAGGTCACGTGGCCTCACGACGCACAACCTAATTCTCTAGAATGATTCCACGCAATCAACGTGCTAAACTCCATTCGTCTATCTTTCAAGTTATCGTTATTCAATCGTTATCAGAAGTGTAACGCAATTTTATTAATAGCTGACGTTTGTACATTCCTATGCGTTCAATATTTAACATTGTACATTCAAATGTATTCAATATTTAATTCAATTCCTTCAACATATACCTAGAACTTATTAATCGTTTTATTAATATTTTACTTGATTAAAATCTTGTCAATAATCCGACAGAAAAATATTCAAAAATGGATTTCTTTTTTACTTATGCAAATTTGTAGAGTATTAATTAATTTGATAGCGAGTCAAATACAACGTGCCAGAATTAAATAAATGATCAAACTTCTGCGTATAAAATTGCCAGTATACTACTTTAAAAAATAATTATGTATATTACGTTTTACATGTATCTTTCATCTCGTATTACCTCCCGTTTAATGATTAACCCTTAGGTAGCACGCAATACACATGTAGCTCTATATCGGCCTGAGCATCTCTCAGATGCATTAAACTATTAAAAAGCTCAAAGTGCCCTCCGACAACTACAATCTACCATAAACCATGTACACGATACAGATTCCTCCCAATACAACATCCATGTACTAATCAAATTGCAAGTTACAAAATCGATTCTTCGATAATTGAGATTCCTCGATAAAATTCGGGCAATTTCGACTGGCTATTCGAATCCTGTTCGAAACCACGAAGGCAGTCATCGAATGCGAGTGTCCATCGGATCGAACGCAAGTTAGCCCGAATCTATGGGCCAAATGGCTCCCCGATTCCCGAAAGCCGAATTGAGCCGAGACGACTCGAGCGTAGCCGAGCGTAGCTGAACGCGCGGAACGCAGTAGAAGGAAGACTCTGTTTCCTTCGAACACGGACGAAACGGCGAGCGCCGGAGGAACTATGGTGGTAGACTCCGCAGGTCTGCGGGTCGTATCGCTCGTATCTTTCCTCGTCGGTGTATTGAACTTGGTCTGTAGGGGTCATTCAACTCGTGGAGAGTGCCGTGTCGTCCCTGGTGACGTCACGTGACTCGCCGTCTCCGAAGAGCGGAGGCAGGCGATGACGTGGCGTGCGTCCATTGGCCCGCGGCTCGCCCCGCTACCCAATGACGTCACAGCTCGCGGAGGCACGGACCCGTCCAGGGCGCTGCCACCGCAAATCGCGACGTCACAAGTACCAATGTCGATAAACTTGCCGTGCTTCAGGCTGTATACATAAACACGCGTATTCTCAGAGATTGAGCAGTATAAATGCATATATCATATCATATCAATATTTCTTTTCGTCAAGAGTAAATTGCGTAACATCTTTTTTGGAACCAAATACAGGGGAGATAAAGCTATGTTTTGATTAATACGAGATTGCTAAGACGTTGGCGATTTGATACGTCTGGAGTAGATATCAAATTGCTGTGTTGGTGACAAATCATTTTTATCGTATTGATAATCATTGGCAATTGTTACCAACGCTATGTGAGATTGTTAATTATATCGTTAACTATTAGCATTGTTAGAAAACTATAATAATGAATTTTGCTAGAGAAATTAGTTGTAAGATCCATGTTAATTTGAAAGCTATGAGACTTTAAAACCACCAATTCTTTCTCAGCAGTTTGTACATAACATATAATGTGTCACGTGTTGTAAGGGGAGAATGATTCACCAAACGGTGCTCACGTGCGTTCAACGTAAGCACACGTGGGCATAGCTTAGCAAACAGTACAGAAATGTAATCAACATATCACATTTCTGTCACATTTTTGTCTTCCTGCAAATCACCTTTCTCTCCAAAAAGGCTAGCTCGTCCCAAGAGCTTCCAATACTACTCGTACAACATCCCTTCACAGCTACTAACCAAATCAAATGCATCAAACAGAGATCGATGACCACTAAATCGATCGCAGGTCACGGATCTCGTTTCCAGAAGGAGAGATCACCAAAAGACACGCTCTTGCTGCACCTGCAGGTGCAACCATAACCTCAAGCAACGGGGCTGGCTATAAATAATGATTGCGAATTTATTTTTAGCGATGAAGGTCTCGCTACACAGAGAAGAACAAGGATAAAAGGAAGAAGACAGAGATAAGGAGGACCAAAGCAGAAACGACGGGGAAAGGAGAAAGCAGAAGAAAGAAAAGTGGAGGGAGGAAGAGAGCAAGAGAGAATCCGCTAACAGTGGGCGGCTTTCCTCGAGGAACTCACGGCTGAACGGACACACAGGGGGTTATGTTTGGCAGACTGGTTAACTGTCCGGCTGGATGGCCGAACGGTGGTACTCTTGGTTCGCCGCTTCTGGCTTCGCTTCTCTCTTCGCTTATACAGAGTTTGTTGACTCTCGGTTTCAGCACGCCGGCTGACCATGACCTCGCCGAACGATCCGCGAAGTAATACCGAGACGACTCTGACTCCCTGCCACCCGCCGTCGACGTCGTTGTCCTCGTTGTCCCTCCTATACGGTAACACTTGCATACAACAGCCTAGCCGGCGAGAAGCAGTTGCACGTCACCGGAGGAGGAACAGCTCGAGTTCGACGCTGATCCACCTGACGCTCGGTGCTGGGAGCCGCGTTGTCGACTGTGCCGATGCGGAATCGGAATTTCGACGGAAACGAACGACGTACTAAGCGGAATAGCGGTCATTGCCATCCGGTTGGTGGCGTCGATGCTTGTACCGAAGATGGAAGTTCGAGTGCATGGAGGAGCAGCTTAGGCTGTCGGTTAGGTTTTAACTTGATTCCGTTGCACCGTGTTCATTCTCAGTTGGAATATTTGTGTAATTGTTGGAAGAGTATCGTGGGAAATTGTATGATTTACGCTGATCATGGTTAATAAAGATTTTTTATACGAATGGCTATGAACAGAGACTTTTGTATTTAAATATGCAAGGCTGCAGTGATTTCTTCGCTTTTAACGAGACTTCTGGGAAAATTTAATCGTCTTATGATATTTAGCTTGAATCTATAGAAATATTAAAAATATTTGAATGAATTCAATATTTTTGAACGAACGAGAAATATTCTAATTTCTTGTCTCCAAAGGTTCTTAACATGTATGAATATTCCTCTCTTTTAATAACATGCCGCTAAGCGACATGCTATATTTATGTAATTATTCATAAGTCTTTTAGAATCTAATGCAAATTCTCAAGGTATTTTTATAGTGATTCAGCGGTATTAGAAGGTCTCTTTAAACATCAATTTACAAATCTCTAAAAAAAAAATGTTGTGCTGAAGATGGTATAGATTACCTGGAATAGAAGAAGACTAGAACGATATCTTTGGAACAATATTTAAAAGTAATTTTTAATGCAAACGTTTCCCTCTATTTTTCGAATATAATTCATTATACGAAGAATTATTCAAACAGCTTGTTTTATATGTCCAATTATACGGCCGATCGTAGCAAGTAATCTGTAAATCAGTTAGCAGCGAGAAATGAATTTCAAAGATCAATCTAGATCAATGACTCCAAATTAAGCGACTAAGTCAGACTCGCGTGCGTAATTCGAGAGATTGTAAGCATCAATTTGTATGGTTGATTTCACAAGCAGCGAAATTACACGTACGAATTATTGGAGTAAAGCGCACCTCATTAAAATACCGTTTAATTTTGTACAACGCAATAAGATATATCAAAATGATTATCGTTTGTATCTCAAACGTAGTTTTTAGGAATACGAGCCAGTTAAAAGGAAACAATTGTGCTAAAAGAATACATATGAAAAAAAAAACAGAATTTGATGAAAAACAAACATATTAGACAACCTAAAATAATTCTTTCGTCATATAAGTAGCAGTTATTTACCGTTTAAGAGACTCAAATCAACAAGCTCAACAATGTCGCACACGATTACAGCACAGCGTAGCGAGGGTTAATCCTGAAACGTGGTCAGAAGGACCTCGACTCGAAATGACGGTAAATACGAAGTTCATGAAAAGGGAGGGGGGTCGATCATCGTCAGGCTTGCGTGGAAAAAATATTAATCTCTGTAAGCGTATCTGGGGCAGAGAATATCGATCGTACGATCTGGGTCAGAGCTTGCATGCACCTTGCTGCACGCGTACGCGGCAGGGTGCAGCGGCCATGTCGTTTGAACAACGACGTACACGTGTGTAGCCCTCGTGAAAAGTCTCACGTGCAAGGTGCCTCTCCACCTCTGGAAACTTACAACAGTCAGCGCGATAAGAGCGAATAAATGCGAACCGCCGACTGCTAAGAGACTGCTTCCTTAGTTTAATTCCTCGCGTTGGAAACACGTGGCCAACGGGTAGATAAGTATTCAAATTAATTGCCCTTGTCGTCTCTGAATTTTGTACGTGTTGTTGAACGTTCGGTTCTTTTCGTGGTCGTTCGAATCGTTGCATATTATCGTTGATTGGAGGGCACGTGCTATTCTATTTTCGTGACCTTAGCGAAAATAGAATTTTTACCCATTTTGTATACTCTATTTGTGATAATAATATATTGGACGAGTTTAATAAATATGTATATGTATGTATATTTATTACGCTTGTAACATTTTAAGTACACAGGTCGTTTTATGGATTTATGTCTATGAATGGAAAAAATAAAATTTGTGTCTGTTTTAGACACAATGCTGATTCCAAAAATATAGATTTATAGGTAGCCATTCATGGGTAGAATTTTATGTATTCTGAATATTCTATTTCTGAAAATAGAATTTCGTGTCTTTAATATTCTGCATGCAAATAGATAGAACTTTACACATTAGGCTTTGCATATTAGGCTTGTAAAATTGAAACTTGCTTTATTAGTGTGCCATATGTAAAAATATGTTTGATCGTTTCCGGAATTCTACTTACACAGATCGAACTCTGTTATATTTCGAATATACTATTTATAGAACTGAAATATCATTTTTTCTTTTTAGGATGGTAGTAAAAACATAGAATTTTTCTGCATATTCTACATATACACTAGTGAAAATTTCATCGTGATATTTTGAATATTTTCCTATCAAAATTACATTTTTATACATTTTTCATCCTTCAAATATGAAAATAAAATTTTATATATTTACAAATTTGATAGCACTCTCAAATATATCTCAAATATTTTGAATGTTTTTTCTATACATGATCGATGTACGCAAATTTTGGAAAGAAACATACTTGGTTAATATATATTTATTATTATTAGTTAAATATATTGAGAAGAAAACGTATTTATTAATCATTTCCGTCATTTTTTCGGTAACAAAAATTCGTTGATACGAAGAACTTTTATGGCGTCTGTATTCAAATATCCTTTGATTTATGTTTTTTTACGACTATATTTATTTCTTTGAAGCTTCTTGAATATTCATACTACGGAAGAGATTTGCATAAAATTGAAAATTCCTTAAGATCGTATTAATCTTAGTAATGAAAATATTCCTTCAAACATTTTTTTAGATTCGGTAGAATAACAAAGAAGACTTTTTAAATCAGTTGCATTCTTCGTCAAATGACATTAAAATTTAAAAATATTTAATAAAAGATTTATAACAATTTTACTTATTGTTTTATTTGCATATTTTATCTTCACTCTTCGCTGACATCTTTTTCTGTTTTTTCGTCTATTATTTCATAATGCACAAAAGATATTGTATTATGGAATAACAAAAATTGTACGATGAATATATTGAAGCAAAATGATCTCGTTATAATGCTAACGTGACACTGCCACGTTTTATTTTTCCACTGCCAGACACGAGGAGTACAAAATAACCCGGTGAATTACACAATAAGGAGATTGAAGATAAATGTATAATTGCATGGATGACTGACGAGATTAACTATGACAATGTCTAAGGTAATTGACAGTGACAAGAAGCTTAATTACCATTCTATTCTAACATTCTAAAAATGTTCCAGATGAAACGATGGAACAATGGACGACAGAGAATCGCTAACCGATATTTTATCTAACTCGAATTCGAATATAATTTGAGAAATTTATCTCTAATACACCATTAAATAAACTTTTATCGTAATTTCAAAATATCCACGCTGTTGGAGAAAATTTCACGATCGTCGTTAAAAGAAGATATACGTATGTATAAGTATTAATTAAAATCCCAACATCTCCGTAATATTCATCTAATATTTCAATAAAAGGTCACGTCCCATACTACTGCTCAATAATAATCGTATTTTATACGTTTGATCTTTTACCATAAATACAAAACTAGAAGCTTAAAACATCATACACTTACTAAAATATCAGTAAAATAGTTTTTACGTAATAAAAGTAGCGAGATAAAAGAAGTATCTTTTTTTTGTTTTTCTACTTAAACCAAACGAGCCTTTAAAAGGTTAATTTTATAAAAACGAAAAGAAGAGCAGAATCGTGCTCCCACGGGAAACAGATAAGGACTGTTACGATCGCCAATTTGATGTGTGACTATACATGGCTGAACACGTGCGTAGAAGGAGAGGCCGTAAAATCGATCGTCTGCAACGCATCTCTATGCGTTGCACGTGACTCAACGCCACTCTGCCATGGCGGACAAACAGCCCGGCTGCTGTATCAACCAACTGTGCTCAAAATAGTTACCTAATAACGAAACGATTATGCACAAATTTCACTGTATAGAAAAACAGCAACGTGGATTCTGCTTTTTTTAAAATGTACTTTCAATTCATCTTCTTTTCACTGTAATTCGATTTTCATATATCTACGACCTATTCGAAAGTATTTTTCGTTGAACATCATTTTTTGCATGATTCCTGAGGAAGCTGGATTTCAAAGGACGAATTACAGAATAATTCAACGCTAGAAGGTCAGTCTTATGTTCGATAAGTAATCAGCAAGAAAATTCGTTTCGTCATCGACAACGATCAACAGTAACCAAGAAATGTTCTATCACCACCGATAATGTTTATCCAAAAATAATTTTCCATCATCGATACACGTAACCGAGAAAATATAGATTGCTTATAGCGATTAGCGTCACCAAAGTCGTTCCAACTAATTTTAAGGTTAACTCTCCCATCACAATTTTAATTTGGGTTACAACTGCTACGTGCGAGCGCGCGCGGACGCGCACATAACCTCTGATTTTTATTGTAGAAAGTTCATGTACGAGATGATTAAGTATTCCTATTTTGACATCCCATAAACTACTCAGTACATACATTTATCACACTCTTGCTCATAATTCACGTTTGACTGTGACTGCTTCCGACATATACCATTAAAACTGAGACAATCGCTCAAAGATTCTGAAACGCATACAAATAGTCTGTTCGTACGATAGAAGAAAGTAGCCGCGTCGTATCCCTCTGTGATTGTTAGGGCCGCGGGCGCGTAGAAAATAAGAAAAATCGATAAATGGTAAAACAGAAGCATGCACAGAGTCGACGACGACTGTATAATGCGACGGGCCCGTTATAAATATTGCAACCACCGATACAATGCACAATACGCGAGCTACACACGTACGAGAGATTACGAACTGACGAGTCACGCGTCACGTGAATCACCCTTAGGGAGATTTGGCTCCATTCAATGCCAGAGGGTGAAAAGTTGACGAAAAAAAGGCTCGCCGATCGAACAGAAGGGGTTGCTGCAGCCTCCCTTCGTTTCGGACCAAAGACAGTCAAGTACTCTACAAAATATATAAATTTATACTGTGCCGCGATCGACATCTTTCGCGTTAATTTCGGTATATTCGGTATAATTAAGCGTACGCGTATAATTGTTATATGAACTATTAAAAATGGAACACATTTTTTTATATTCGTACTACGATTAAAGGTTTTAGCATTTTTCAGTGGATAGATTGAATTCTTTTCTTTTATTTCTTTTTTTTGCGCCTAATATCATTTTCGATGAAAGCTCGAATTTTTATTTAACGTTTACAGTATTTTCCAACGAGAGCTTGAACTTTTATTTCGTGTTTAGTATTTTCCAACGAGAGAGCTTGAATTTTTATTTTACGTTCGGTATCTTTCGATAGGAGTGTACGTTTTTGTTTCGTTGCGTTGAAACGTTTTTCATAAAGTTATTTAATGGACACATTGTGTAAACAATTAGTGCATAATCGAACTAATATCGTTAGTCAAACTTCCCAAGTTACAAATTATCGGTATAATTAGTGTCAGTACTAATAAATTTCAAAGAAGCGTTCAATAATTACCAACGGTTCGGTTCACAGTTTAGTTTAGCAAGTGAAACGAATTATTACATCGAATTTATTACAATAGAATCAATAAGAATAAAAAAATCTACGAATAATATCCAAAATTGATGTCAGCTACTAAATCACCGTGCAAGAGGGCTCACCTGTTAATTATCTTCGATTATCGTTTAAAATGTAGAAACAGGCCAATTAATTTACAAAGCTATTTACACGTTGTTATAAATTAAGTTATTTTCCAGAATAAATATCGATTTACCTTTAAAGGAGATGTTTGAATCAAGGTGGAAAGTCGCAATAACTCGTTTCAGCTACAGTGCACTATAAAATACTATAAATACATATAGTGAACATCCTGTTTGTGCAGTCACGTGATGTAAGGTAACAAAGAAATAACTTCACGGTACAAAAACCATAATATTCATTTCACCGTCGATACTTCAGCGAGTTAGCGTGCGCCAAACCATTTTCTCTTTGTAATTTCTGTTATCGACGAACCGTGGCTCTATTCGTCTAATTATCGCGATCGCAAACGCGGTGCCATACGCTGCAACCAACTAACCTATCACGCGAATGTAATTAATATATCCAATTTCTTTCAATTTTTGATTATGAAAACATGAAAAATGAAGTACCACGTGTTACGCAATCAATACGTTCACGTATTTCTTGTTCTTTTTCTTTTTTTCTTTTGTTTCTCGTATTAATTCTTTCACGATATAATGACGAAGAATTGAAAATGAATGATCCACAGAACGATCACCTCGTTATCTCTAAAAATTCTTAAATTTTTGGTATCGGATGTAAAAAAAATATATAGCGCTAATTTTTTTTTTTTTTTTTTTTTTTTTTTTTTTTGTAGGACAAATATTAATAATCGCCTTGCGGTGAGGAGTCGAGAATCTGTATCTCTGAAATTTATCATAGAGAGAAATTTGCTTTCATTTCTTTGTTTATTTCTAATTCGAATGCACAGTCGCGTAATTCGAAATGACAAAATTCCTTGCCGTAACGATCATTCGTTTCGCGTATATAATAAAAATTCAACATCCACCGAGATTTAATTATTCAACGAGATTTATCATTTTTACCATTCCAAACAAAACACAAAATTATCAAGAGCGCGGCGGTATCGAGCGACCCGTTCCAGTTTCTTTAGTTACCGAGCACACTACCTTGCAGTTCTATTTACTGTTGCTATTCGCAGGGTGAGTGAAAGCTAATACAAAAGCGAACGAATCTCCATAGAATTTACGATACAAAAGCAGGCGAATTAAAAAAAATTAGAAGAAACGGGGCAATTCGAGAGAAAAAGATCAAAATCCAAGGCTACATATTACGAAATAAACTTTTATTTTCATGACGTACCCTTCTACCAATTTTTCCTTGCGTTTGACGTTTCTCGATTTTATTATCGTTCATTTATGCATATTTTTTTTTTTTTTTTTTTTGGAAAATTCGAGAGTTCAAAAATTTGCAACGTGCGCATAATACGCGAAAATGTGGAAAACACCAATACAGAATAATATTTATTACGACGTATGATTCGTGAAAAAAAATTTCTATTTAGATTCCCTTTCGTAGAAACATGAATAAATATTCTATCTATCGTATCGAAGATTCTGACTTTTTTACGAATAGTATCGGAGAGACATAGAGTCGCAAAAGGGAGTCGGACATGTTTGGCGAAGGTTCTTTTTGTTTTCATAAACATGGCGAATACGCGCGCGTAATTGTCTTTTCATTCACGTGGACTACAAATAATTGCTGTTACGTACTTCCTACTTTGCACACCTGAACGGACGCTTTGAAACCCAATATATCCAAGGAAACCGCCTCACGCATCCGCACAGAGAGGATTTTCCATTCAATTTCACTCACTGAATAAGTCTGCGGTTTATCGAATAGGATAAAGACGAAAGATATTACCCTTGTACGTCACAATATGGTCGTTCCTTCCAGACAACGTCGCACGAGAAATTATAATTTCATTCTTTTATCACACGCTATGCCTAGCATTTATTAGAACAGAGCTGGTCAAATTTTCATGGGCAAAGAGTCATTTTCGAAAAATTTCTCTTCCGACCCATCCGAAGATTACTATTTTGCACTATATTACTATAAATTGTACTAAAATTAAGATCACTATTACTCTACACCAAGATTATGCATTTGTTTTGACGTTTCAAGGTTACCAACTGACCCGCAGATGTAAGACAAGAAAAAAATAGAACTATTAAGCGCAGACGTAGATTTCCCTATAAAATCCTCTATAAAATAAAATGTACGATTTTCTATCCAATTCTTTCTCTGTAAACAAAATAATATTTTCTGTTCAACTTTTTTTTTTTAGATAAAATATAAATCTCCAATCTATAAAGTTTAAACATAGCATAATTTATTATCGATACGAATAGCGATAGAATAATCATAAATTTTGTGGAAATTTAGTTAGGTTATTGAATGACTCACGCGACAAAAACAAAAAAGATTTGTGTTTTAGAAACGATCACATGATGCTGGATAAAAATAACGAGAAATTGTATGTACAAACGTAATAGGAATAAATGTGTGTTAGTAAAAAGAAATATGTCCAATTAACACGTAAATACAGATTACTGTGAAAACGTGTGACTTATGGCGGCAAATATATTGAAAATGAACAGCGTGAAATCCGCAGCAGCTTTCCCGTTAATCAGAGGATAAATGAAAAAGCGTTACTCGACCAAGTAATTTTTTAACGAGTTGTACTTTTACTGTCAGAACAGAATCCTTTTCTACATAATATGAGTTTAATGAATTACAGTGAAACTCAATCTTTAATATCCAATTTAAATAACATTATCGTCGTTTGATGTTTCTAGAAGAAAAGAAAAAGAAAAGAAAGGAAAAGGATGTAACTTTTATAAACGTTTAAGTTCATACATTTAAATTTGGAATACCATCAAGATCAATTGTATTTAAGAATAAAATAACTTTTTTTTTTTTGACGATAAAATTTTATTCTACATTTTCTACTTATATTCGCACTCGTTAATTGACCAAGTTCACATATACATGTATACCAAGAAAATTTTCGAATTCGATTTTCTCGAAAACTAAGTCTTGAACAAAACGATTTTATTTCATACCTCCGATTCCTCTTTGCACGTAGAATCATCCTCTAGTCAATATTATTACGTTGTTATAATGGACACCCTGTATTATTATATAAGTAATACTTTTGAAACAATGCTAATTACAGAAATTGGTAACGATTAGATGATATATGGTAGTCGAGTAGAATGCTGAAAGATCGAAAGGGAGTTCACTGTGAGTTTCGTTCCACGGAAATCTTGCACCATCCGAGTTAAGGAGGGTTGAACAGGAAATCGATATTCCCACTCCTAACAGTCTACAAAGCCGATTGCCTGACAGGAAATGTCAAGTTAACAGTAACAATATCTGCAGTTACATTACTTACGCCAAATTTCTAATTGATGTAATTAATTAATAACATAACACTGTTGAAATAATATTTTACAAAGTATTAAAAATAAAAAAAGAAAGAAATAAAGCAATATTTTCATTTCAATGTTAGATAGACCTAAATTTGATTCGAGCTAAAACGTAATTGATTTAAAATATCAAATTTTTATATTTTTGACACATCTTTGATTTTTATAACGCGAACTCTCATTAGTATAGTAATGTGACAACCGAACTTTTGACCTGGTCGCTGACACGGATGCTAATCAAGAATGATGAACGTAACCGCATTAAGCGATAATATTTGATGGTGCTGCAATCATACGAGCTATTTTGAAGCAACTGATGAAGAATTAATGAAAACGTTTCAATTTCTGAATTTGGCAATGCTAAATGTCACACGAGTCGCGTGCAATGATTTGCAACGAAATTCGAATATACCAGGGATAATTGATGTCGATTAAGGTTAAATTACATTTCCTGGATAGTTTTATCAAAGCGGTCGATACATATCGTAATCGATGGCTCTCGATACAATCCATAAATGGAAAAATCCATAAAAGAATTTTTTAAATAAATTCATTAAAAATGTAAGGATCTAATCATAGCACAAGTTTTACATTTTCTCTAAATTAGACGTACTTGCAATGTGTTAAAAAAATTCATAAATACATAACGAAGAATTCTTTAAAAACTGTAATAACTTTGCTCAGCGATAAGAAATAACGAATGTAGTAATTCAGTGCACTAACTATGAATATAATGCATTAATAGCGAAAATTATCATTCTGGCCATTGAAATAAATACGTACTTGGCCTATTATTTCCCCCACGCGCTTTCCTAGTCGCCATATCCATGAAATGACTCGACACGTAGGCACATTTCGCTCTATTTCAGCGAAATTAGCGACACCTGTTGTTGCATTCGCTTGCTGATAACTCATTCCGTAATTTCTGAAAGTAATCTACCTTATCGAACTTTACCGTTCTACTTTATCGATATCGAGAAACAAAACCACATTACCTACAGGATTTTGCGCGAAATTAAAAAAATACAGGATACAAGATGAGAACGATGAACCCTATGTGTACATCGTCTAAGAAGAGGCCGACGCCCCCTTTTCAAGGTGAACAACTCTCATGAGAGATTACAACATTTTTCTGTAGAGATTTTTATTCAAATTTTATCCTCCCATTTCAAAGCACTAGTTTAAATAAACTACTATTGTGATTTCTTTCTAATAACGGGTTACTACGATTTTGATGGTTTTAATCATCATAAAAAATGGTGATATTAACGCAAATATAAGTTTCCTATTTCCAAAGTATTTTAATATACTTGTTATTCCTAGCAAATGTTCTTCTGTATAAAATTATCACTATATTGTATTTGAAAGCTTTAAACCACATATTGAAATTGAAAATATTCTTTATTTATCTTATTCAATGTAAAATAATAGCGAAGAAGCAGAATGAAATATTATGTATGTACAAGAAAACACAAACATGCAAAATAATGGAAAACAATTATGAAACAAAATACTACTGAATGAAAAAGTTATATCACTATCACTTACCATTGAAAAGCATTGAAGTGGTAGTAAACAAGCCCTTGACCATATAAAAATGAAGCATCTTTCCAATAGTCCCCTTTTAACGAGTAAAATTTTTGATATGCCGACATGGCTGTTGAAATTAAAAGAAATGTAAAATATTGTAACTGAAAAGCAATAAAAACTTATCACAAACAATTAATTACCTTTACTATAATCTTCTAAAAGTAAGTGAAAATGCCCTAGTTTACAATATGTTTTAGGATCGATACTAATTCCTTTGTCTTCGTCATCGTCCTTTAATTCATCAGGATTCATTTTTGTACTATCTGCTTTTCTACGTTGCTTTTCAGCTTGTGCTTGGACTAGCATCCTTTCTAGATATTTAATCGCACGAACAACTAAAGCTTTTTTCTTTGTTTGCTCTGGTGAGTTTAATTTCAAAAACCCAAATTGTCGACTGCACACATATTGAAAAAATACATTGGTTAATTAAAAGATTATAATAAGAACCTCTTATATAAGCACAAATGACACTGCACATTATTTATTGTTGCTTTATAATAAATTTTTAACAACGTACACATAAACAAGAAGCTCACATTAATAGTTTCGTTTATATAACGTTATAAACACATTTTCATGTGTCAACTAATATATTAGAGATTACGGACAAATACATTATGAATTATAAAAACAAAATGACATTTTAATCATATTCGTTGTATTCAAACGCATGGAAAAGGATGTCAGTGGGGAGCAAGCGCTTCCAAATGAACCGATCAAATTACGCGCCTATTCTGTCAAACAAACTTTTAGGTTATATTTTGATAGAAGAGCGAGGAAACTACGATTGATATAAAGCAAAGTAAGAGGACAAAACGAGCTTTATTAGAATAGATTTTATTCACTTCAAAATCACCTGTCTAACTCAGATAATATCTGTAATTCTTGAGGGGTCAAGTTGATATCGTCAGTATCTTGGGCCATTTTCGTGCTCGGTAAATATACTCATTAAAAACAGGAAGGACACATGTTTACACTTAGAACAGGCCGCTTTCTACGAAAATCCGAGAGTTTTCACGGTTTATACTCTCGACACCTCGTCACCTCATCGGGACGATAAGTTTTTAAAAGCGGCGATCAGGTTAAATCAGGATGGCGAATCACGCTACGGAAGACCATTACCATGGTTCATGTCGACATGTAATTCCGGCATCACAGAACATTGTTCTCTGAAACGTCTCAAAAGCGCGCGGAAAGTTAAACAATTTGACCTATATATTCTGATGCATATGGAAACTTATTTAATTCTCAACTTGTTAATCATAAAATATAATTCGAGCTTATCAAGTCATTAAATCAATGAAGATCGGTACTTAAAAATAATAAATAGACCGCGATTTTTTATGCAAATTCATATTCTTGAAAATGTAATTAAAAAAGAAAATCGTAGTAGAAAATTATTTTACCTTTATAGAAAGCACTATATTTTGGGTATTTTATACTT
Source organism: Bombus pascuorum (assembly GCF_905332965.1). Taxonomy (NCBI): domain Eukaryota; kingdom Metazoa; phylum Arthropoda; class Insecta; order Hymenoptera; family Apidae; genus Bombus; species Bombus pascuorum. The sequence continues at coordinate 14,143,479 of NC_083494.1, read as the reverse complement.
TTTTTCGTATTATGTGCATTCTGCGCAAATTTATGCCTTCAACTTTTCTATAAATGTATAAAAATTCACAATATAATAATACATTTAATTTATTATAATGAATATATAAAGGTCAGGGACCAAACCTAACAAGAAAATAAGTAGTGAATAATAAATTGATCTATCTTTTATTATTCGTAAAATCTGATAAAATCTACTACTTAGATTTTCGATTTTTCTAAGAAATTACTCTATGATTCGTGTAATTAAAAAAATTATTTTAGATTAAATTTATTCTAATTAATATTATTTATCTTTCTAATTCTTAATCCTTCAATTCACAATATGGCATATCAATTCATACATTTTTATATTATTAAAATATCAAATATTATAGACGGTTACGTCGTGATTTCGCTATTTTAACGTCTTCGTCAGTTTTTGAACTCGAACGATCGTTGCAGAGTACCAGAAATTTTGTCACATTGATCTAAGCTCAAAGACATTAATTTTATTTAAATACTTCGGTAATCGAAAAAATTAGGTGAGCCTCGCATATGTAAATACTAAGCGCTATGAAATATTATGTAATTTAAGGACACATCTGAAATATATCATGTCCAAAGTGTACAAGAAAAAAATCAAGTCAGGAGCAACAAAATTATTTAAACGGTAGACAGTTCTCGTTTTTCACTGTATTTCGAAATGTTTTGTTTCTATTTTTAATATTCTATCTACACGTTGTAAATATAACGTGTTGATTCGAAATAAGTAATAATTTATCGTTCATTGACATTCATTATTGCAATATTTTAATAATGCTGTCATCGATATATTTTTATTCTGACGAATAGTCGAAGAAAGACTAATAGTGTTATTTAAAGACGTGAAAATAGCGTTCATACATAGTTATTTGCGTAGTAATTTGTAAAATAAACTGATATCAAGGATATCAAGCAATATAAAGAATGATATAATATTTGACAAAAAATAATATTTTTAAATAAAAAAATCATGTATTTTAAAAATTTTACAATAGCCCATGTATTTTAAAATTGTTATATTGTAGTGAGAAATTAACATTGATACATTTTTTCAGTGTGAAGATGAATCTTCCAGTAACAAAGAAAAGTAAAGATGATGCGAACAGAGGAGAATGTAGTTTAGATATTTCAAAGGAAACAAAAAGCATAATAGATAAAATCTTAGGAGATGTAAGCAAAAAATCTGCCACCAAGCAAATCATTATCGGTACAACATCAGGATGGTGAGTATTATAGATATATCAAAAACGTATTAAAACTTCTCAATTTCATTATATATCTAAGTTATTTACAATTAAAATTAAAAAAAGATGATAACTGAAGAAAGGTAATTTTAAATATCTAGAATACCTTTTGTTCATATATAATTACATGCAAAGAAAAGAACTCAATAAGAAAAGTATCTAACTTTATATAAATACTTTGTATAGGTTGACTGGTTTTGTAACAATGAAAGTTGGAAAAATTGCTGCATGTGCGGTTGGTGGTGGAATTATAATATTACAGATTGCAGCACATCAAGGATACATCAAAATTAATTGGGATAAAATTCAAAAGAAAGCTGAGAAACTATCAGATAAAGTGGAAGAGAAGGTGACAGGTGAAGGGCCAAGACTTATGGACAAGGTAAAATTCCTGATATATATATTACAATTTTTATAGGTTCAGAATATTTAATATGTCGCTATATATAAATATAATGTTAATATTATTTATAGGTAGGAACATGGTGTCGATACAATTCACTTGTGGCAACAAGCTTCATTGGTGGTTTCATTATTGGTTTAGCATCCTGAATAAGAAGCCATTAGTTGTGTACAGAAACATAGACTAACATTATATATTTATTACTTTCAATATTGACATTGTATGTTAGATATTATTTTTATCATTTTCATCATGATCATTGGTATTTAAAAACCAAAGAAACACATATTATTATTTAAATTAGTAAGATTATTTAAATCGCAGAAGACTATTTTTATTTCAATTTTTTAATATATAAGTTTATTATAGCATATATATTTCATGTATATGTAATTATAATCTAACACTTTTAAGGTAATGCGCATGCATTAAGAAGTTTTTATACATCTTCTAACCATTATACTTCAATTATACTGATTATTCGAACATATATGCAAATTTATGCATTAACTTTTGTGAAAAAAAATAACGAACATATCATAGTAAATACATTGTAAAGAGTTAGTTATATTGAACAATAAATACGATAATTTAAATTTGATTAATTGAAATTTTCTTTTCTTTTCTTTTCGTATATATCATGAAAAAATTTTTGTTTTGGAAGTTGAAATATCAATACTTTGTATATACAAATACAAATTTATATACAACATTTTACAAATATATTATTAATTGTTTCAAAATTAAATAAATTATATTAGTAACAAATTCTATTGTTTCAGGTCGAGAGATACGTTGATAGAAAGCTAGACAAAGCTGAACAATTATTGAAAAATGGTGAATCTCATACGCGCCGTTGGTACCACTCTATAACTGGTGATACCTCCTTTAAACCTACAGAATTTCACTTTTTCCTTGCATCTTTTGTAGCTGGTTTAGCACTTGGTTTTGCAACTGGCAATTAGATTTAAGTATGCTGTATTCTGAATGCATATAAAAAATTCAGATCCTTCCATTTTAAGATCAATATATAAAACTTCATAAAAATATACGTGATAAGATATAAAACCGGAACTTACGTTTTGAAAATGCTAATAATTAAGCACACCTAACAGTACATAATATAATGAAATTTTACTTCTTTATATTTGTAACTTAATAACATTTTTTTTAATACTTTACTAATTTATGTTGCTAATTTAACATTAATAACATATTTTTTATTAATACTACATTTGCCATTTTGTAACATGTTGATTAATTTTTCATTAGTTAAGTAATAATATAGATACTATAAAATGTGTTGAAATAAATACTAAAACTCGTTTTGCATTCAGAATGTAGCAAAAATAATGCAGTAATTTTAGGAAGTATATTTATAAAGTATAGAAATTGATATAATCTTATATTAACAATATTAACAAATGGTATAACTCTTTTGTACCATTTTTCTATATTTAATTAGATCTGTGAAATATATTCATATAATTTCGAACTGCTACAAAATTTTTTTATAAAAATATTCTTATTTAATTTATTAGGTAAATTATATTATTTAATTAGTATCTTATCAAAAATATAAAATGGACACAGTAGTATGAAATAAAAGATACTGTTAAAATAGAGTACTATAAACAAATTTTCCCTCAAATGATGTGTTCTGTCTTACATATAACTATAAGTTGTATGGTTTTGAATAAGATGATATAGTATTTTGTAATATTTTTTCCGTAAAGATTTTTGCATAGGATTTTTAATGAATTTACTCAAGTATTTTATGGCATGAAAAGATATAAATGAAATAAATTATGTAATACTGCCATGCTCTTAATTATTGTATTTGTAAAGATTATGTATAGATCGATATGTATGTATATATGTATGTATAAGATGTAATGCTTGCTTTGTTACAAAATATTACAACAGTAAGTGCAAAATTTTTAATTGTAACCATTGAATGTAATTATTGCATTATAAGGTAACTGAAACTATTTTATACCAAGAATTTTATTGTGCTATGCTATGACAGCGCTTGCTATTTTCATTCTATTTTCTCAATACTATATATATAATTATGTATATATAATTATTTTAATCATTAGTAAATGAGTCAAACAAATATAAATATTTAAAATGATCGTTATACGATCGTAAAATTTAACGTATCTTTTGTAACATCTGAAATATTATTTTGTAACACATTAAGTTTCACATCCTATATATGCAAGATAAAGGCAAGAAGATATATTGACATATATCTTTGTAGCTTATGATTAATCAAAAGTACTTAGAATGAATATTATTCTGTGTGCTATATAAGTCAAAATCTCATTTATAAATAAAATTAAATTATAATAAAATTTTAACTATATGAAAGAATAATACTATTTACTTCTTATTTTAAAATCTCTTAAGGCACTGCATAATAATAGACCTTAATCGTCTCCTAATCTTTTGATCACCATTACAAAATATATGTGTCGAATTATCCCCTATTTGAATCAAAGTATCTTCATCTTGCTGTAAACATGAACAGTAAAATAAGAATAAATAAAAGAAAATTTTATATTTTAAGAAGAAAGTATTTAATAAATTCTTACTAAATGAATACTGGTCGCAGTTGGACTATGTTGTAACTTGGCTCCTTGAATGCCTTCTTGATTAAGCTTTTGAAGGAGTTCTTGTGGATCCAAATTGCCATACTCATGTTTTCTTTCTTTAAGAACTTCTTCCTTAATTGGTGCAGGTGAACTGGAAGACGCTTTACGTTTTCCACTAGGTCTATCTTCAATACTCTAATAACAAAGTTCATGGTTAATGAAACATGTTTTTCAATTACATACTTATTAAATTTCATTTTAATAATACATACTTTTATTGTATATACGTTATCCTTAACTTCCAGTTCACCAGTAACAGAAGCAAGACTTAAACCAGGACGAATTTCATTAGGTATTATATTTCCAGCTAATTCTGGCTCAATAAACACCCGCCCTTTCTTTCTTTTTAAAGGCAATTTTATAACTTCACCTCTTTTGAAAGTGATTAAAGCTTTTTCCTTAGATGTAAAATAAGTTAAATGAAATAATCTGCATATAACACATCATTAAAAAAATACACTTACCCCTACAGGTTCTATAACAAGATCTGTTCTATGTGGAGCAGTTATTGGTGGTTGTGTATAACACTCAGGTATAACTAAATGTTCTGGTTTCAAATCCCTAATTAATTTATTAGCTTGAGTAAAATTAAGAGATGTGTCAATTGGACAATGCACTGCTTTCATAGCTAATGGTTGAAATGGTGCCAAAGCATCTAAATATGGAAAATCTGGTTCTGAAATGATAATTATTGTCTATAAAGCTTTTTACAAATCACATCATAATAATAGTCATATATATATGACGAATAATGTATTATAATATACTATAAATTATATTTAATATAATATATAACAATAGATATACCTGTGAAAATTATGGTATGTTGTGGATTATTACCCCATAACTGAACAAAATGAACTGCATCTCCAAATCTAAGACTGGGATGACCACAAAAGACAACACAAGGTTGTCTATAATCAGAACTAAAACCTTCAGCATATATAGATGTAAAATGTTTTAATCTGGCATTTTTAACAAGAAAAGCATGTGGAAATGGTTCCTCAGGAAGATAAACTTTATTTTGTTTATTTGTTGACAACCTGCAATAATTTTAAAATAAATAATTTAAATAGTCCTGATACTTATTTATTTAATATAAAACATACCACTCAGCTAAAATATTTGAATATGCTAAAGATGTTTCAGCTACTGGTGATATAAAAAATAAGGGAACTTGTGAGAAACCAGACTTATCCAAATGAGTACTAAGACATTCAAATAAATCATATACAACTCCAGATGGATAACACGGTATTAAAACACATCCCCCAGTTCTGAGTGTTATAGCTACAAAATTGAATTTCAATATACAACATATTAAATTAATTAAATGTTAAATAAAATATATACAATATAATATAATTCTACCTACCAACAGTCATACACAATTCTCCAAGCATAGTATCTGGATTTGCAGTAGGTGTTTGAGTTAAACCAGTTAATATTAACATGTTAGCATGTTTCAAAGTAGCTTGTTCCATAGGCCGAGGATGTGTTGTCAGTGTTGAGGATCCACTTACAAATGCAACCTTTTCATGATCACATGAAATTAACCAATTACTGCTACCCAAACAATATCCAGAGCTTATAGGAGTGACTGTTAATGCACCATATATATCCTATGAGAAGTAAAGGATTTACAAATAGCATTAAATTATATAAATATTCAAATTAACATTATGCTAACTTGCCAATTTTTGATCATATCCAACTGTTTGGATATACGATAAAGCAGTATTAACTGCTGATATTGAATATATATGTTTCCAAGATTTTGGCTTAAGAGCATCAGCTAATGGAGGAGGTAATACATGTAACATTTCCTTCCAATGTTTAGCTAATGTAGCTTTTGGAGTTTGTTCAATGAATTCTACTAGTTCTTCCATAAAAAATCGTCCAATTTGTAACGTTGGTTCTGTAGCATAAATAATGCCTTTGAAACCAGTGTCCTCTGTTATAAATGGCAAAGCCAACATACAAGTGTAATTTGATATCAAAATGGCATCAATTTCTGAAAAGTCTACTATTTTCTCTAAAGGTGGAGAAAATTCAGGGGTCGAATCTACAAATACTCTGCCGCAACATTCTTTTAGTTCCTACAAGATTGAATGTATAATATATATTGTAATATATTATATATGAAGTATAAAATTTTAAAAAATATGTGATTATATACAAACCCCTTCTATTTGCCAATCTTGGTGATTGTCACGTGGAAGCCACAAAGGTAAAGAATTAAATTTGGTGCTGGGAACCATAGGCATTGGCATGAAATGTAGTATAGATTGCATATTTAAGCCGCAATCTAACATTAAAGTAATTCCTTTGAAACTTAGAACTAAACATGGTTTTGTTGGTTCACTCGATAAACAATACTAAAAATATATTTTAAATGCATCTATTATAAAAGCACATCTAATTAATAAAAATTAATAGATATATAATATTTGAATGGTTTTAATTAGGTTGAGAAATATTTATAACTAAAACATTTGGGAAAAGATCAGTAAAAGTAATCTTCATAAATTAAATTTAATCTCCATAAATATGCTATTATATTAAAATATTACAATAATTATAATTACCAGTTTCATCTTAAATGTTATATTTTATGCTATCGATACAAATATGAACAAGTATGTTTTGATCCGACATATACATTAACATAACCACAAATGTAATGTGTTTGCTAATTTAAGCAAGCTGGTATAATTTTTCTATTTAATAATACTGCAATAGATTATATTGTGTAGAATATAAAATTACAGAGAAATAAGATCTAAAGCGTAAAAGCACTCTTTTAAATTTAATTTAAAAAATGTGCGAGGTTATTGTATTATTTAATGGTTATTCTACAAAACTTGGCAATGAAATAATGAAAGCCAATTGTTCTTGTACATTAATAAAGGCATCGAAGAATATTATCGTTGATACTATGACAGCTTGGGACCGAGAAAAAATAGTACAAGGTGTTACTGTTTATCTGACGTTTGCAAATTTTGCCGAAGTACTTAAAAAAACATTTTATTTCAGCACTTTTTAAGCATAATATTACACCTGAAAAAATTGATTATGTCGTATGTACTCATAGTCATGCCGATCATATAGGAAATAATAATCTTTTCGTAAATGCGGAACATATAATTGGAACTTGTGTTCACCGTGGTGAACTATTTTTCAATAAAAATTTTGAAGACGGTGATGTTTTTAAAATATATTTTACTATAAATTTATATCAATAATGTAAAATTAATACATAAAAATTATAATTACTAAAATATATTAAACAGGGTATAAAATTTGCCCAGAAGTTAAAGTTATAGCAACCCCTGGTCACACACCAGATGATGTTACAGTTTTAGTTGAAACTACAATTTCTGGGAGACCTACATGTTTTGCTATTACAGGTTTTATTTTTTAAAATAAATGTAGTAGCATTATAAATAGTTTATGTACATTTCTGTATTGTTATATATTTTACAGGAGATTTATTTGAAAAAGAGGAAGACATATCAGATCCATCGATTTGGAAAGAGTTAGGAACTATAGAATTACAAAAAACTCAATCACTTATGCGATCTCATGTAGTAGATTTGGCAAATCTTATAATACCTGGACATGGGCCCATGTTTGCTGTTACTGATGACATGAGAAAAATTATTAAGAGTCAAATAATTCTATAATATCATAATGTATATATGAAAATATACATTTCTGTAGCTATACTCTGTATATTTTGTAACAAGAATTTTATTTATTTGTAATATTTGATTAAATCTTACGTACACTCACATTGTTTTTACAAATACTTTATTAAACACTGTAAAGTGTAGTACATAGTAGACAGTATCAGATAGTATCACAACATTATTATATATATATATTATTATTATATTATATTATATATATATATATTTGTATACATTGCAATGATTATTACATATTATTTAATTCACAAATGTTTAGAAAAAGAGCATTTAAATAGCTATGTGCTACGATCCTGCTTGTTATGCAATATCATAATAAGTCATGTAGTATTTTGTATAATTAAAAAATAATTTACTAATTTAAATATAGGTAATTGTAGAAAGAATAGCATACACATGTTATAGATATATTTTCTTAATATGCTGCAATTTGAATATTCACTTTTAATATTTAAACTACATATTCAAATATTTTTGTTGTGTTCACAGCCAACATCTAAAATAAGACTTCACATATTTTATTCATAACTTTCGTTTTTCATGTTTTATGAATAGTTCAAACGTTACTGATAATAAATCATAGTTGAATATACTTGTACATTATGTACACACATTTAATGTTGATATATAAAAAATTATATAAGTAGATACCTGACAAATATATGTGCCATATGTAACAAATATGCAATTATCAATAGCACTAAGATATAAGATTCTGAAAAATAATTACAGTACATTTTGCAGATAATGCTATTTTATTTAATTTTTCTATTCTTATAATTTGTAATATGTATTTTGTACTGTTCTGAGAACAATACTGTATTACATGTCATTTAAAATATGTTAAAGTTTTTACTTATAATCATTTTCACAGAAGAATTTTATAATTTATATTGTAATTTTTGCGAAGATTGGCACAGTTTATAATTTCTGTGTATAATAACCTTTCCAATAAATTGTTTTATGTTGATTGATTTACTTTTTAGACCACTTATGCATATACAATTACAAATTATAATACAAATGGTATGTATTTGTGTTGTTATTGCATGTTAAGTGTCCTGCACCTTAAATGCAAATATTATTATATATGCCAGCAAAATCAATTTGCTGAACAGAAAATTAAATTCTTTGCCCAAACAAAGTTAACTTTAAATTATTGCAAGATACATCCAAATATAATAATTTAAAATTATGTTTTGAACATAAGAATATTAAAATTCAATCATATTAATTTATTGTCATTGTATTGATGTAACTATTTTTTTCAGGATTCATTTTTATATTTAATTTAATGTTACAAATTTAAAATTTCTGACAAAACATATTACTTCTTATTCCTCTTTTGTCACATTGTGTTATGAATTATTATATTCAAATGCATAGTGCAACTGTTAGTTGGTGTCACATTAACATATTTAATTCAATAACGTTTTAAAATAAATTTTCTGCGATAATTACTACAAACCAGGACCTCCACTGAATTATACATTATATACCAAGTGAAAAATATAAGTTATATTTATTGATTTTCATATAACTGATTTGTTGATACTGCATATAACAAAACTTTGTTACATTTAGTACAACCAATAAATGTAATATATATGTTGCTATAACATAGTAACATATAATTCATATATATACACATGCATATAGATTATGAAAGATTTTGTCAATAATTTTGTCAAGACTTATCCATGACAATCAAAAGATAATAATGTAATAATATTAATTATAAAAAGAAAATAATATAATTTACATTTATTATAATAGCATACACTCACATTTCATTAATAACTTATATGATTTATTTTTTATAATATCTAAATAAAAACAGCAAGTAATAGAAACATCTTCCAAATTCTACTTATGATGAATAGTATTAGATATAATAGTTTGCACAGATTTTTTAAGCTTTTCAAATAAATACATTTATCAGTTGCACATATAATATTACACATAAAAAGGTAAGTTTATTTACCAATATCAATTAGTCTCTATAAATGTTTGCCGACCAAACCTGGCAAGGCGACGCGTGTGTGCAATGGTAGTGGTCCCGGACTAACTTCTCCCATCACAGTTCCCAGCTGCCCCACAAAGTATTAAATAGATCAAGAATTCATCTTTAGATTCTTACATATTATTTAATATACCGAATAAAATTATTATTGATTTTGTACATGTAAAATTTCTTCATAAAAATCATTGCGACAAAATCAGTAATGTGTACAGGTTTAAGTCAACATCTAAGAATCTACTTTTATGCAAGTACCATAATTAGAATAAATACACTATCAAATAAGGAGAAGGTTTATTATTTACTGATGATTTCTTTTCATAATTTAGAAATGTAGCAAATAATTTTTGTAAGTTCAGTATATCTTACAAATGTATTTTGTAATTTTTTGCCTTCTCCCTATCATTTATTCTTTGTATAATACTTACATTCAATCTTTTGTTGTCAATGTCATTTGTTATCCAAAATATTGGATAATACTTCCCAAAGAAAATAAATACCAGGAAAATATAATTAACATTTATAGAAGCTATAATACAATAGTAATATGTAATATTTGACACCAACATTGCATACGCACATACCTATGTCATACTTTTCTCATTAAGTATTATCTGAGATGTTGATTACAATCTATCAGAAAGCATGTTTCGTATCATTTGAAGAAATTAAAATTTATTTGGTATCAAAATTAGAGAATGTTAGAAATTAAACATACCGAATTAGAGTCTGTGTGAAATAACATATTAATGTTAAGTAGCATAAATATTTATGGCATATTGGACAACAAAGAGAGTAATTACTTAATGCTTAAATCAATGCAGCCAAATTCCCACAAAAATGTATACAACTTCATAAATTATATTAAATTTATTCTTATAAATGTATTCTGTTTGGAGAGCTCCTTACATGTGTCTGTGGAGAAACCAAATATAAATAAGCAATATATGCTGTAAAAATATTTAAAAAATAAAAGTAAATGTAATAAAAATAATACTTTATACAAAAATAAAAAATAATTTACACAGAACTAAAAACTTTTTCCCCTAGAAAGATATGAACATAATTGCAACATGTTTATCGTTATTAAAATAAATTATTTGCCGATTGCACAATAGTATAATTTTTAAAAAATTCTGAACAAAGTATTAATAATACTTTATTATAATTTATTAAAATCTCTTCTTTAAATATAAAATATATAAAATTGCAAAACACTTATACAATTCATTTTTTCTTGACCACATCAATAAACTACACCAAAGAAAATTAAGTACAAGTGCACTAAATGATATGCAGTGCTATTTAAAACTTATACCAATAATTAAATGTAAACAAAAATAGTATAACTATATAGTGAGAAATATTGGTAAATAATGTATAGAAAGCAGATGTAAAAGATTATTTTTCCTGCAGAAATTACTTGTTACTAATAGCATAAGTAGTGTGCAAGCGGCAACTTTTAGATAGCATTTCTGATATAAAAATTGATGCCTGAAAAGTAATTTGGTTTCTCAGGCTACATGCAATAACATTCATTAAGTGACAGACATAAACCAGATCCTTCTCCAATATTGCTATGAATAAATAAAATATACGGAAAAAAAAATAAATTGTAGAAATGATAGGACAATATTTGCTTCATAAACCTCATAATGATATTAATGATTTGGTGTTAATGAAGTATAATGACATTTAGAAAGCTTTAAGAATTTCAGATTAATGAATTGAACACTGAAAATTATGTTTAATGTTCAATTACAATATGTTTAAAAATTTTAGTAGTTTTATATAAACTTTTAATATATATATAGATCAAAATTCTATCAGACTCTTTACTATAATTATTTTACTTATGTTAATACTTTCAAAGAAATCACAATATGTACATTTTTAAAATCTGTTGTTTATGTGCTACATGTCTTTTGATCTTTGTAATTTGCGTTTACATTAAAATACATTATATTTTGATATCAAGAAAATAAAAGGTGCGACACAGATATTTTGTTCTATAATATTAGTCTAGTTTTAAGACTTAAAAGAAACACATATATGAAACATAATAATTTTAAATAACATTTCAAAATTATGAACATAAATATAGAAAATATAAATATGATGATTGATCTTTAAATAATAAATAAATACTATACATCAGATTTTTTAAATAAGAATGTAATTTTTCGTAAATCTGCAAAGATTCAGAAATGTTAACTAGTAATGTAAATTCTGTTTAACATTAATGCAAAAATTAAAGGTATTATTAAAAAATTTTAATATATACAAAATAATTATTTTTAATAATTACTCCTACCCCCAAGTATAATATACAAAGCATTTAAAAATAATCTTCTGAAAACATTATTTTCAATGGCTTCTGTCTCGTTACAATGTTCTTAACGGAATAAATCCTTCCATTCCAATGATTCTTAGGTCCTCATCATCATCATCATTTCTTTTTCTCTAAAAAAATCGGTAAGAGCGCGATCAAATGTAGACTAAAAAATTTGCTCTAAATTGATAAAAAAGATATATATATACACATACATATATATACATACATATATATATATATTGGATAAAAACACAGGTTTTTCACATTTCAATTAAATTAACAAAAATATTTTGAGTGTTCTTAAATATTATTTTAATAATAGACATTAAACATAATTTTCGAAGAAAAAAGATTATTCATAAAAAGAAGAAATGAAATGATCTCTTTAACATTTAATCTGTTATGTGGATAAGGAAATGTCAAATTATAGTATTACACATATTTCAATTCTGAATAAATTTTTTCGAATAAACTCATTAATTCTTCACGTGTTTCTTACAAGTAATTACTGATAGTTATATATAGATAGAATAGTTGCATACATTTACTGCATCTGTAAAATAACTTTAGTAAGAAGACTATATATAGATTCATGCCTATATAATAGCATTTCAACTTCAATATATTTTATATATAATTGATTTTTGTCATTATAAAAACATTGTTAGTATTGTTAATCACCCACAAACCTAAATATGACAGTGATACACAATATTTTACTTTTATATTAACAAGATTTTATTTGAGTAATTAGTGTACACTTATGGTATATTTCATAAATAAATAAACTTCAGTATATATGTTAATCAGTTATTCAAATGTGTATCATTGCATATCTACAGTGAAGAAAAATAAGTTTTTCATGCATATTCTATACATTTTATATGAAAGGTTTTGGCATAAAGAATTACTTATTACATTGAGAAGATACTATAAATAAGTGAAACCTATACAATTGCTAATACTGAAAACTTCGGACATTAAGTAGAAACATATATTACACCTAATACTAAAATGTTACTTTCATATAAAATGGAAAGGCTATGTTGTACAAGTGTTTTTATGTAAATGGTATAACGAAGAGATAATTTGAAACAATGTTTAAAATATAATTACATGAAAATTAGGTATAAATGATACTCATTCATACCAATGTAAGAAATATTTTCATACATAATTTTTATACAAAATTCAAATGTTTCAATTCAAATCCAGTACTTCTACCTTCTGTGTAAATTAAGGATTACATAAGGTTCATCTGGATTAGTGACATCTGTGCTGTTAGGCTGATAGCACGGATTAATAGTGTAATTGAGATTAGGTTGATGAAAACTCACCGGTTGAATACTACTCCTTCGACGCTCCAGTTCACGATCTTCGAGACAAAAATCTGAATCTGAATCTGCTTTTCTAACAGCTTCATCCTAAAATAAAAAACATAAAATATCTAACATCTTTACTGTTTTAACCATTTTATCAACAGTTTTAGTAAAATAAACATTTCTAAAATCATATATTGTACCTGTGTCATTTGTTGTGTTGTTGTAAGAATCCTGGCTAAAGGTGTGCAACAAACTGGTAATGTTTCTAATAATGTAGGCCTGGAGTGAGTTAAAAGTGGTTTCATGTAGCGAGTATCAAAGTCACCCCAGATTCTAGCAAGTAATGCTTTTTCATTAGGTTTTATGCCACTGCCTGGTAATGATCCATCCTGCATAGAATTATACTGTGAAATGTGAAGGATATTTGGATTATCCATCCTGTATGATAATGATATCTTCTTTCAAATGTAATTAAGTATAAAATTATACTTATCAAAAATATTTAAAAGATGATGACAATTTAAATAATTTATTAAATAAGAATTAAATGAATAACTTTAAATTATATATATAAAAATGATTGAAGAACCATAGCACATATTATACAGAATTCTATATCAAGATTAATTAACTTTTTATATCATAAAACACTTAGCATTATTATTAAGTATTAAAAACATGCTTAATTGTTTATCTTTATATTGGTATACCCTGTTAATTATGTTTGCATATGTTTTGTTAATAAATGTAAATGGATATGTATATATTTTATACACTACTAATCATCAACATACAGAATGGATAACAAAAATGATACAAAAGGAAATATTGAAGCACATGCAATTAGCAAATCAAACTGATGTTTAATAATGAAAATAAGAGTAAAATTTTCTACATATATAAAGCAATAATTACATTGCAATTAATTTTGATTATATATGCATAAATAAATAGAAGCTGAATTTCTACTTTGCACGATATAAACACAAGCATCTATAAATTTGTTAGCAATATCATTTTCCAAATGTTAAATCTTAAAATGAACATATTTTACAAATCTTTAACATAAAATAATAATTTCTGTGTCACTTTTGAAACTAAATCCTACCTTTAAAAATCGTTAGTATGTATTAATAGATATTAACATATTTATAATTCAATATTTAAGTCATAATAATAACAGAAATATTTATTTTGTTATCATTGTATTATTTTTGACAAACAATAATTCAATTAATGTAATATAACAATTAGTGGTCATTGCAAGCATTTTAATAAGATAATTTTTATTAAATCCCTTATTAAATACCATAATTTGATTATTTTGCACATCTGTACTAATGACAGAAAGCAACTCAGACAATACTAATAATATACAAAACTATTTATATATTGCATAGTCATGTAAGAGAAGATTAAATAACTACAAAAGTCTATAGCATCAAATTAATCTCAATATAATAAACATAGGAATTTATATATTTATATAGCAAGTTAAATGTACGAATTATTTATTACCATATAAATAGCATAATTCAATTTTTGAATTAAAATGAAAACATACCGGCGGACTTCTCTCCCTATGTATGTCCAGATCTCCAAAGCCACCTTCGCCACCAGACTATTAACATTAGTACGTTAAATTCTAATCTTTTTATAATAATTATTAAGCGAAATTATTTAGAATTAACCAAGCATTTTTACCAACTTTGTTACAATGTAATTAGACATGCTGGATTTTCCAAAACGTTAAGTTCTAGTGCAAGCTATTTATGATTTTAGTAGTTTTTGTGCAAGAGTAACCCAAGGTTACTTAAGTGGAACTAGAAAACAAACATTTGCAAGTATAATCTTTTCGGACGTTTTTCAAACACAGAAATAAAGATTTTAAGAATTTTTAATAATAGTGTATAATATTAAAAGTGCATACCACAATAATTTGGAATATAATACTTGGGAATACATAAAGGATAGAAAATATAACAGTATCAGAACAATTTTGAAGCATTCATGCGCAAATATTTTTACACTTTAATTCTTATAAATAAACTATACTCCTGAATAATTTAGATTATTTTATATTCAATAAATGATTTTGTATATATTGTGAATAAATGGCCCAAAAAGTCAATAATTAAAATATCTTTTGTTTCTACTTATATCAAATAATCTTTATTCAAAACATGTATTAAAATAAATAAATTATAATCAATAACCAACATTCTGAGAATATTTTAAACCACTTCTAAACACTTAAAATACTTCCAGTTTTAATAATAATGATTTTAAACCAGTGGACCAATATACTCTTTAAATTATAAATAATATTGGCTATTAATTAAAAATTACTATACTTTTATATAGAAAGAGATGCTTTCTGGATATCAACTATAACTAATAAGATTTAAAGATCAACATCTAATAAAAACTAATCTTATTAAAATTTTGCATCTGACAACTTTTGATGTACATTGTATTAACAAAAATTTATTTGTACCTTTTATTTAAATATATATTAAATAATGGATATTACTGTTTCACTATCTATATTTTATAATAATATATTTAATAAATATACATAAACCTGTAATTTGCACAAAATAAAAAAAAAACCACTATAAGTTAACAAGCAACATGACTAAAAGTATATGCATGAAAAAGAATCTGAGAAAGTTACAAAACATAATAAAAATACTTTTAAAACATATATTAGCAATAGATTACCTAAATTATATGTTATTAATAAATATTACTATATATTTTATACCAAAAATACATAAAAAGAAACCTAGCACACATTATATGTTAGTACAAATTCAATTTCATATTACTTATATTATTTTTGTAAAATGAAAACTAATACATGACTTTACAATAACTAAAAGTACAAATGTAATACTTACACTGCGCATTCCATTGTGTGATAATCCTTCTATTTCTTCATCTACTCCAACTCTGAAAGAAAGTAATTTATTTAAATAAATAAATTATAAGAGAAAAATAATAAAAAAAGATATGTTTTGCACTTACGGTATATTAAACCAGCTTAGAAACTGGGTTGTTGCACCACCCTGGAAAATGACTGTCAGAATTACAATTAAACTCGTTGTTGTTAACATAGCCTGCCGAGCATCAGATACAGTATTTCTGATAGCCAGAGCAAAACTCATGGCTCCACGTAAACCAGCAAAAAATAACATATGCTGATAATTTAACGATATCTTTGGTTTCCGCGCTAAATTCAATATAAAAGATAATGGATATACATTGGCTGCCCGACCTAATAATGCACAAAGCTATAATAAAGTGGTTAAGGTTTCAATGTTACGTGTATGTTCGATATATAATATATGAAGTTAAACATTATTAAATGACAAGGATACGAATCCTGCAAAAATAAATCCTGGATCGAAATGATGTTTCGGAAAAGTAAACATTGTAACACCAATGTAACTGAATATAAAGTTCTCAGCTAAAAAATTTAAAAGTTCAAACAATTGTTTCGTCCGTTGCCGTGAATCCGGACTTAAGTTATTATATGTGTAATGTGCTTGACAAATACCACAGAATAAAACAGCGACTACACCTGTATGTAAATAATTATTTTAGATATTAACTACAATTACTAAAAAATATCTACATGAAAATTCAAGGTAATGTGGGATTTTTATGAATGTTACCTGTAAGATCAGATGCTTCAGCAATTAAGAAAGTGCTATAAGACATTAAAACAAATAATGCTGATTCCAAAAGTGGAAAGTCTCTGACTCTAGTAAATTTAGTTAACAAAGCAGTGATACAACCCATGGTAGCACCAATAAATAAAGATAAGCTAAATATTCCAACAAAATCACCAAATGCTTGGAAAAATGCTACAGTTTCAAATCCACCTGAACCTGATTGATAACGTTCTCCATAATTTTGTATGGCACTGCAATAGAATATATAATTTATGTGTGTATTTCATTGAAACTTCTTGCTGACATTTGTAATGTTTTTATATACATACCCACTAAGTACAATTGCAACTGCATCATTTAACACACTTTCTCCAAATACTAAAGCATATAAATTTACATCTACATGTAAATCATTAAAAATAGAAATTATTGTCAGTGGATCCGTAGGAGATATTAATGCACCAAAATATAAGGTGTCCAAAAACGTAAATGAAGCAGAAAGATGTGGTATTAATTGCACAAAGGCATACATCAAAGCTCTGAAAAGAAAACAAATAGTGTACATATCAGAGAAGAGCATAATTAAAAAAATATATCATTATATTACAAAGAATTTTTTCATTTATCTACAGCCTATGAGGAAAACAACAGATATATTCAATCTAAATGACCTATGGACATAAAATTATCACAAGAAACGTTCCACGCAAAAGCTCTAAATAAATTTATTATTGTGATATGAAAGTAATTGCATACTTATTAATCATATATACTTCTCATTAAATGTGAAAAACATACCCAATAACAAAAGCTGATATAGATGTTCCAATTAAAGCATACATAAGAATTGCTCCTAAGTTTCTAAAGAAGTATTTCTGAAATAAAGAAATATCAAATTCTATGGTGTTTCATATTGTATTATATTATACAATAAATATAAAAAACAAATATACTGTTACTTACACGTTTTAAACTATACCCAGCATGGAAAATGATTGGTGGTAAAATAATGTTAAAAAATATTTCAGGATCAAAGGTGGCCTGTTAAAATTTTATATTTTTATATAATTAATTTTTCTACTGTCTAAATTAATTTTAGTTTAATAGAAATAGAATAATTGTATTAAATAATACCTTCAAATCTATCTCATTATCTTGCTTGTAAATTTCTCCCCTAAATGAATAGGCAAATGTCTTATTTTTAATAACACCACCTCCTTTATCTTCTGGAAAACGTAACCATAAGGTATCTGGAGGAACTGATTGATTATATTTACTACTGTTGTCTGGCACAACAGGCATATGAAGAATGGTACTACTTGTTGTGAAGCCATAACGAATTATTGCCCCTATAATTAATCCTAAAAAGACATATATGAATAATTAATTTCTAATTTCTTAAAAGATTTAAATAATACATAATAAATAATAATTTATTATGTAATTTTTATAAAATGATTACAATTTATATACAATTTAAAGTCATTAACAATTAATAATTAATACTTTACATGATGGTAAATTATTCTTTTCCTAAATTTTATTAAATCTTAATCTTAAATTGTTATTTACATAGGTGTATATACATATAAAGATAAAATTGTATACATAGATGATGTAATATTTATAATGTAATATTTTTTATATTCGTAAAAATAGATAAAATATAGATAAAATAAGATATTGAATAATTTTAAGAATCAGTTTCATTGCTTATACTTTTCAAGGAGATTTTATTTTTATATAATCATAAATACAATTATTTATAAAAGTTATAAAATATTTAATTACGAATAACTAAAATTAAATATATTCTTTTAATTTATGTATAGATATAATCAAATCAACTTATAATATTAGAATTTAAAAGCATACAAGAAAAATATCATATGTATATATAAAAAAATATATAGATCTGAGACAGAAAAGTATTTAATATGTATTATATTTATGCAGTAATAAAATGACAAAGGACCCTTTATAGCTATAAATAAAAACTATTAATTTTGCAAAACATGCGCGTTATTATTACGTTTATACTACGTAAACATAAACTATAGCAGACGACTTACCGTAAATGACAGCTAGACCAGTTTCATGGAGGAACCTAAGACGACGATGCTTAAATGTCCATATTGTTAAAACAGTTAATATCAATAAAAATGTATATAATAAAAGATTTAAACTATCGAGTCTATGTAACAACTGTGCTTTTGCGTCTAATTCAATATCTGTCGCGGCTCCATTGCATGATTTTAACAAGAAAATACATAAAATTCCGAGGAGGAGAATTCGTGCATCACCTCTCACTGCCATCTTTACTTTACAACCATTTTCTGACTGTACTGTCAGTTCAGCAGTATGACCAACTGCGCATTCAATACATTTGTTATGTATCGTTATAGCCAGGTGGCTCCCCGTAGCGTAAATTTTAAGAACTTTTATTTATTGACGCACGCTTGACTCCGTGTAGCGCGACAAGTATGATTTTGTGCAGTAACGTAATCGAAGCAACAATGAGCAAGTGGATTTTAACAAAAGATTTATCGATTAAATATCACAATTATTTATCAATGATAACTATAATCATTCTTCATTTTGTATATTTACTTTTACTACCATAATAAAGCATATTGACAAGGCATAAATCGCTCGCTTTTCTATATAATTAACTCCAATCAAATTCATTTTTATTATCATTAATTAATAATAATTTTTCTTATTAGATAGTAAATAAATTGCATTTTGTTATGTAAAATCTAGAGACATAAATAGACCAAACAACGACAGAAGAGAAAGAATTGTAATGTAGAGTTTAGTAATGTAGAATTTTGATGCTTCTTTTTTTTAAGGCTTCATTTCCATTTACGGCACATAACTTCTTGTATGCTTGCGATGCGTTCTTGACTTTTCGGAAATAATACAATAAAGTATATCTGAAATGCGCGTCTTGTTCTTTCATTTTTAAATTGGGATAAAAACTAAACTAAATAACTAAACGATACAAATTTTTTACTAAGTTAAAGGTGGAAGTCCAACAACAAGAAAACAATATAGATTAGATGCTTTGAACACGTTGACAAAACAAAAGAATATGCTAAGACCACCTATTGACAAAATCCGGAATCACTTTGTTGCCAACCCAATAGTATAGTTATAGGATTAATGATGTCGTGACTCATACCGTAGAGAAATAAGGTAGGGGAACAAATTGCGGATGCAATGCGGAAAGATGTAAGAAGAAATTTACTTCATGTGATATGAGCAAGTTGTAGAGTGACAGCGAGGGTAATATGATCTCATGTTATCGCTGGTGACGGATTTTACTTGGCAATGGTAACACTCGTCAGCGGTACTACATGGGTGACAACAATTCAGCCTGAAATTCCCCAAGTTCTTAAACGACTACACAACACGATCATGGCTTTGGTAACAGAATACCAAACAAATGCCTGGTAAAATATAGTACATATGTACATGTACATATATTTTTAAAATAAAGTATTTATAAGTATATTAAAACATTATTTACTTTTTATAATGCAGTTTTATAATGGATGACAAAAACTAGGATTGATAATATCAGAGAGGAATTTCTTCTCTTGTAACATAAAATAGATATATATATGTATGCCTGTGTGTTATCATACATGCGTGTGCGTGTACTATAATTTTACGGATTAAATAAAATCTACTATACTATTGTAAATTGTAAGTTTAATAATTCACGTGTTTCACATTGTTACATATTATCACATGTCGTGTATTTATTAAATCTCATATAACGTGAATTACATGTACTAATCAAATGTATTTTCAATAAAATAGTTTCATAATATGACAACCATATACATTGTGTGTACGTAATATCAGATTAAAGATACGTAATATGCATGAAGTTAAAAAGTAACCAACAAAATTTTAATAATTTTTAATATGATAATGACACATCCTATAAACATGTTGGGTATTGTCAAAATATACCAAAGGTTCTTAACAAGATATCCGTTACTCACTCAAGCGGTTCAAGCGGGTAAAGAACATACATATACAGCATTTTTGAAATATCAAAAATTCTTTTATTATTATACATATATTAATAGTTATTTACACTTTTAAACGAATAGGTACGTTAATGGCACTTGGAGATCAGATTGCACAAAATCTAGTTGAGCGAAGAAAAATTAAAGATTTAGATTTTATAAGAACAGCTCAGTTTGGATGCATAGGACTTTTCCTTACTGTAAGTAAATTTGATATAAAACTGCAAAAATGTTTGATTTTTGCTTATAACATGTATGATATTGATTTACTAAAGCTTAATAATGCATATGATTGTAAAATAATAATAAAATCTATAAAATAATTAATTAAACTGAATAAATTATACATTTGTTGCATAAGCTTTTATAAAATAAATTCCATTAAATTTATATGGCAGGGTCCTGTCACACGAACTTGGTATGGAATATTAGATAAATATATTGGCTCAAAGGGAGGAATTGTAGTATTAAAGAAGGTATCTTGTGATCAATTACTTTTTGCACCTGTATTTTTAATAGTTTTACTATCAACAATTGGTATTCTACAAGGAAATGACTTAGAACAATTAAAAAAAAAATTGTATAATGAGTACCCAGATATTTTAAAAAATAATTACAAGGTAACATATTAAGACAATATATATCTAAAAATATTTAAAAATAAATTATGTGAAAAGATTTGTGAATGAAAAATTTGTTTTAGATTTGGCCTATGGTACAACTATTTAACTTTTATTTTGTACCTTTACATCATCAGGTTTTAGTAGTACAATCTATAGCTTTGTTATGGAATACTTATATCTCCTATAGGACAAGTTCAGGAAAATAAAAATAAGAATATAAAATAAGTAAAAATTTATAAACATATTTTTTTAAATACAAATGTTAATACTATTAAATTTTGTTAAGTATTGTTCACAATAGAATAATAAAATTCGACTTTTGGGAAGAACTACATGATATTTATCATTAAATAAACAATATAGTATAATAACATAAAACAACAATAGCATTATAGACGATGTAGATCCCAAAAGCTTTTCGTTATAAATTAAAAAAAAATGTTTTCTTTTTCTATATTATGAAGTACATTTGACCTCAAAGAAAATGATTGCTGTTCGTTTATTTCCTAAAATTGATGTATGTAGGACATACATACATTTCATTGTAATTTAGTAGTTGTTATTTATGTTTAAGCATATCAATATTATAATTTATATTGTATGTTTGTATTAAAATTTGTTTTCTAATTAAACTGCTATTGTGAAGTAAATTGTTATTTTTTACAAAAGTATACATATTTTTAATGTACTGGGTATAATATCATTTTATGGAATGTTACCGTTTTTAGAAACCATGAAATCATTGGACGTGAACACACAATATTTTAAATGTTAAGTATATACAAGAAGATCAGAAGTGCACTAAAATAAACGAAAATTAAATCTATATTAATCGTTATCTATTTAAGTCATTGTGTATCTATATTATATATATATACACACACACACATGTATATATATATATATATATATCTATTTAAGTATATTTAAGCCATTGCCATTAACAACAATAATTCACATGGGAACCTTTTCCGCTTTTGCAACTGCTGCAGGTATAGTTTCATTAGTTTTTGATAGTATACACGTTCCGAGTAATTCTGGACACGATATTTCATTAGATACAATCTTTTGTACTTTTTTTAATAAGTCATAGTTGATGCGTTGTGTTATTACAGAATCGTTTCTATATAATGTAATATAGGGTTAGAAATATAATAAAAATTTTCATACATTTTGCACAGATACATACACATATATATACTAAATGACATACGTACTTGTACTCTGGGTGTGAAACAACTTCCTTCCTTAACCACGCAGCAGTCGTTAATAATTCTCCAGAAGCTCTTTTTTGTATGAATTTCATATATGCTTGTACAGTACAATGTGTATCCGCATCTACATCCATACTAGCTAAGTACGAATTTACTAATGGTATTAAACCCGGAAAAATACCATCCTGATACAAATAATATATTGTAGGATATTTTTGAGATCTGTTAATTGATTTCATTCATGAACAAAGTATTAATACCTTTCCATTAATAATTTCGTTAACAGTAAATTCTGTGTACTCTGGTTGTCCATCATCTTGCTTTTTTGCGTCTGATGTAATGTCTCGACGGAACCAAAATTTTTCTGCTGTAACAGCATTTCTCCTTTGTGCCCGAGCCATATTTTTATCAACTTTACTAATTGGTATCAGAAGATTTAATTTATAACTTAAGATAACTCTTGTAAGAAGGACAATAAAACAAACTATTGCAGCATTTTCAAAATCCGTAATTTGAACTTCGCATGGACGAAATTCAACACGCCATCCTATAGATGAATTTGGTGGTGGTGGTTTGAATCGCATAGTTTGCCAATTAGTTGATTGTATGTTCTGAAATTTTATATTTTGTGTTTGTATACAAAGCTAAATTTTTATAGATAAACTCAATTGATAATAATAATGATAATTACTTCAAAGTGATCAGTATCCTCCAAATCATTTTGATGGACTTTTTCAGAAAATAAAGATACAGTATCTCTGATAAATAAGTGAGCTATATGTTGTGCAAGTAATTTATCAATTCCATTATCTAATAGCTGTTTATATACTTCATCATCATATGTTAAGGGAACATCGTTATATTTTTCTCCTTGTTCACTAAGATATGAATCAATAGAATCGTATCTAGATTTACTAATTCTGAATTTATTTTCTTCCAAAGGCTTTAAGCCACGTTCCTCTTGTGTTCTGCAGTCTACAGAGCAAGATATCACATTCCACCGGCAATCAACGTCGCTTATATATCCTCGGTAAAATGGACTAGCAGCAGTTAGAGCCAACTGTCGAATGTTAAATAAATGTTCTGTAGAGTATGCGCGAAAGAATATGCTAACTTCATGCCTTCAAAGTTTATGAAAACACAATTATATTTTCACATGTTACTGACCATTATTGGACATAAAGGCGTTAATTGGTCGTATAATGTCCTTGCTTCCTCTATGTTACAAGCCTGAAAAGTAAGTTGTAGACAGCAACAACCCATTCCAAAACCCATGGCATCCATGTAAATATGATCTTCTCTTGCTGCACAACTTGATTCATCTTCAATAAAGGGACTAAAATCCTCTTTAAAAGGACTTGAAACATTTTTATCTTTATAAACTGCAAAGAAACACTTCATGTCAAGCTCTAACTGAATTTTTATATTCATAAAAAGGTACACATGTGTAACTATTAAATACAATAAGTACATACTAGGAATGTTTATAGCAACTTTTTCTCCACGTCGTAGTCTTATATTTCTAGTTAATGTTTTAAATCGCGGATGACCTGGATATATAGCTTCATCTGGAAAAAATAAACTTTTTGATGCCCCTGAATTTGGAGTTGGATGTGTCGGAGGATCTGTGAAATCATATGCTCCTGTTCTGTAAAAGAATATTTAAGCTAACAATGTATTTCATATATATCAAATATAATAAATTTTGATAAAAATACTAACTTACATACCTAGGAAAATTAGTTAAAGACATTAAAACTTCATTGGGTTCAAGTAATTTTGAAGCTTCTTGCCTTCTATATCTCATGTTAGCTTCAACAACATTAAAATGAACTAATAAACCACCATATGGTTTTCCTGGTGTGCCTTCTAACATATAAGCACCATATTCAGGTCTCCATAATGATTTAATATTGCTGTGAAACAAATTATTTAAATATTTTAGATTATATTATCATTATTTAAAAAAATATAATTATTATTAAGATACATTGTTATATATTTAAACAGCCAGCTTAAGATATATTTCAGTAATATTTGTAATTTACATCAATTAAAATTCTTTTTAAAAAATAAAGAATAAGATACTTACTCTGGATCATTATATTCTTTTTCATTTAATATTTTTAATATTTCTGCAGCTCTTAAACTAAGCTTTGCAGTTTTTGCTTTATCATCAAATTTAACAAGCATATATTCAACCTATTTAGAAATCACATTAAAAATATTAATAATTTAAATATGGAAATAACAGTGTTAAGAGTAGATTTAAGAAATATGTCAATTTTGCAATGAATAGGCGACATATCAATAACACAGAGCAAAAAATGTTGAATCATGTATCTAAGACTGAATTGTAGTTGGAGAAAACTCAAGGTCATTCCTTACAGTAGTTCAATATCTATAATTGCTAGTAATATTCATTTATTGCCTCTACAAACATTAATCTCGTAAGAATGTTATAAAAGTTCAAACAAATAAAAGTAATATACAGATAACAAATAGATAATGAATTAAGGTCTAAATTTAATTTTTTATCAAAATTATGTTTTTACAATTACACATGGGATATAATAACTACATTATTATATTAAATTAGAAATAATATAATAGAAATAATATTTATCAACAAAATTAAAATTATACTTTAAAAATTAACATGAGTTAATAATAGAAGATATTGCGTGATTTATATTTCTATTATTCTGTACGGAAATTACGCGAAAAGAAGATAACGTGCTTCCTAATTACTTAGCGTATATATTATTGCATGACATTACGATATATGTTGATAAATGTCACATAACAAAAATGTAAAAAATAAATATTACCTCATCGCCCCATTTGAGTATATCACCCTGTCGATCCCTGAGTCTCTTGTATAGGTTAATAAATTGAATAATTCCATGTTTTCGAACATGGTCAGCAAGATTTTTCGTTTCTTCCCAGGTTAAAGGGCTTCCTTCCGATAGTAATCCCATTATTATACAGGACAATTAATATATTCTCTTTTTTTTAATTTGACACTTGAAATAGAATTTCGCGCAAGATCGACTTAACCCGATTTCTGCCGAGTTATATCGAGATACAATCTTAACTTCACGTTCACGCACGGAGAAACCGCCACAAATCCTACAATGAAATAAAGTATAATACTGCTTTGTAGACTAACTACAGTCTTTTATGAGTATCCCGTCACTTCAATGATATATAACTACAAGGTAATCATATCCTCCTACCACAACGTTCCAACTAGAAACAGTTGGAGATATCAGCTTAAAATATTGTCAATTCATGTTTCAATTGATAAAACTTAGGTAATTCTATAGCAATAATTGTTTTCTTTAGATAGCAATATACCATTCTTTCCTTGATAGATAATCATAATATAACATTTCTCTGATCAGTCCAGATGACTCACGTGTGTAATTAAACAGATTAACCCTCCGCAATACAGAACGCGGATTCCGGTAGCCGGGTCAATCGTGGTTCATATGTATGTGCTGTTAAGAACTTACTAATGCAGATTCTCTATAGTCGTACTTATAGGCTATAGTCCGCTACATATTTTATATCTTACCAGTTATATCATGTAACTTTTTTCTTAAATAGAAATGCGGTCTACCGTAAGTGAGGCAAAATGAAACAATAAATTTGTAAATTATAGGTAAATGATACTCTAATTTAAGTAAATAAACATTACAGGCAATATTATTTGTTACATAAAATTGTTTATTTATGTATAATGTAAATATAAATAAAAAAGAACTTGAATACAAAAGGAAATTTGTTCTTAATTTTTACGTTTTTTCTTAAAGCGCTATGTTTCGGTCTTAGGAGATATCCCACTAAAGGGATGATCAATTTTATCACTATAGATATACAATTCTTTCACTGTTACATTATCCTAGTGACCTAGTCACAGGAACGCAAGGATTAATTATTAATATGGATGAAAAATTCGATAGATAGATACTGATTTTATCATGTTTTAGCATGATAAAATAATTTGTACATAAATTTATGTAATTTTAATTATTTTATAAATCTCGGTTCTATACAAACCAATAATATTAATATAATCTTATATTTAAGGTAATTAACCATAAATAATTACCGACTAAATAAAAATCTTCAAAAGATTCTCTATACTTATTATACTAAAATTTTGATCCTTACTTTAAAAATTTTTACTTTTATCAATTACCATTTAATGTCATATCACTCGTTTAAATGGTGTCATATTTAGCTTCATTATCGATATAAATTTGTGAAAATAAATGAAGGTAACAAACAAGTAAAAGAATTGATCAAACTGATATACAACATATGTTATGAATCATTTTTTATTTCAGCGTTGTACGTCTTGAAGGTTCGGTTTATTAAAATAATCACATGATCAATCATGTAATACATATATATGTATGTTCATTCGTATTTTAGTCGAACAAACCGAATCCCATATCTTCGTCTTCTGATTCAGATTCCTCTTTCTTTTCTTCTTTCTTTTCCACGACTGGTGCTTCTGCAGCAGCCGTAGCTGGTGCAGTAACAGAAACTGCGGCAGCAAATTTACTTGGGTCCTATAAAAACGTTAGATAATGTTAGATGGGTTTTAATAATTACATGTAAGCTATACATAGTATATGTTATCAGACTGCATTTTATGCATTTTTCAACAAGAATCTTAATAGTGCCAGTGGGTTCCACTATTTCTAGTTCTGGCACTAATTACATAAGATTTTCAGAAACATGATTCATCACATCAATATTTTAGGAACTTATTACAGTATGTGTTGATGAAAATTGAAAAATTACGTGAATATAACATACCTTGATGTATTCCTTGATTGTAGCTGCTTCTGCAAATTCAATATCAGTCACAGCAGCAATGGCCAAGAGATTCTTGAATCCATTAGCAATACTGTGAGGAGCACTAGCTACTGTGGGATAGCCAATAGCTAAACATACTGCAGCTAAGTTTGCCACTCCAGCCATGAATTTTTCCCTTAGATCTTCTGGTTTGATGTCCAAAATTTCAGGTGCAAAAATAGTACCCGAATCATAGACTTGTTCAACAAGTAAACCATATGAAAACGGAGAAATGTTCAACATATTTAAAAGAGTGGCTTCAGATGCACCTACTTTATCACCTGGTTTTAAAATATGTACATCGTTCTAAAACATAATGAAATATAATTTTTTACTTATTATTATATTAACCTTTTACTTAGACGAAAAGATATTAATTTAAATTGAATCATATGCTTACAATAATTTCAATAGTACCCTTGGAAATTTTGGTAGGAATGCTCAAGGCTTGAAAGAATGATGTTTTCTCAGGTCCAAGACCAGTGTTTTGAGCAGGAATAATTACACTTAGTGGTGCAATAGCACCTGCTCTAGCTGGTGCTCTGACTTTGTTTTCCAAAAGTTTGTCCCTTACTTCGATTAAGTCTCCACGGGTAAAAACAAAACCAACATTTCCACGAATATGTGGAAGAAGTTTTTCAAGGGCAGCATTGCGTTCAATATGACCACGAATAGCTTTCCTCATCATAGTGTTCTTTCCCATTAATACAACAGCATTCCCACGAAGGGACATACGGATTTGTTGCATTTGTTTAGAGCCGACATTGTCAGCACCCACAATGAAACATTTTGGGTAATCATCCAATAGTTGCTGTATAAAAAATATATATATAATGTAAATATGAATTAAATATTTTAATGACGATTTCGCAATAAAATATTTGAAATACTTACAACAAGTTTTGTAAAGTAATTGGATTTCCATGTTGCCTTGTCCTCCCTACCCATCTTGAAGTGTGTATAGGGATAAAACGTTTAAGGACTAAAAATAAAAAGGCTTATTTATATATAATTTACTATTAATATTTTAAGGCGTTTCACAAAAATTAAAATCAGACTACACGCATGTGTAATGTATAATCTTGTAATTCGCACACAGATGGGTTCTACTATTTCTAGCGTCTGTATGGTTCTCGAATTATCAGACGTTTTATTTTATCATCATATAATTTTTCCTATTTTCTCATTTATTTTATATATTTTACTTATTTTACAAATATTTAAGAAAAACAAATATTGTATAAAAATTCTACATAATTCATCACACATATAACCATATGTAGACAATAAAATTTATACATGCACTTTCATTATAAGCATGTATGATAATTTTATATGTATAAATAATCAATACTTTTAAACATATAAATTATAAATATGAAAATATTTAGGAATTACTAAAATTAAGGTTATGTGACCGCATGGCATATGCATATTGTTTATTTTCACTTGAATAATCAAGAATATCTTTATACTTTCTGCATTTTATTAATGTAACATAATTTAAATAGAGTTATAAAATGATTTTTATAAACACAAAGTAAGTAAGCTATTATTTTATCACAAAATTAATGCGAAATAAATTTTCTTACCTCAGCAAAACTTTGCGGGTGCAATGTGGAAGAAAGAGGAAGTTCTTCCTTCTCCATGACACAAAGATTTACCGGATACGCACCTCAGGAAAATCAATATTCTAGCGCGAATATTTAAAAAATGTCTAAATGCACATAAAGAAATAAAGTTACATACAAATAATAAATTTTTAAATATGCTGTTTTCATAATACGTAAGTTAAATAGTTAAAAGTAAACGATATCTCGAAATTAAATTACGGGAACAGTATGGTTATTACCATTAATGTCGTTGAATTTGTTTTTTCACTTTGTCTTGAGAAATTTATCTCAGTAGCGAACAAAAGTTTAAGACGATGATTTGTAAACCGGATTGCAAACATCTTATACGCATATTGTTCTTCTATTCGGTTTGTCTCTTTGGAATAACATAATTGTATATTTGACCTTCGTAATCTCAAACTGTCAGTTGTTAAATACAAACAATGTAGGAGTTAGCTACAACAGTTAGTTACCGCTTAGCACTTGTAAACAGTGGACATTAGTTTAAGACGATCTGTGTAAAACATGAGTATGAGTACAGTTTTTGAACATTTTGATTCTGGAATGTCAAAATCATTGTTTAGTGTACCTTTTATTGCTTAAAATTTATTTAGGTAGGAACACACTATGGGTAAATCAAAGAATTTACTTCAAAACGAAAGGGAACAAATCGTAAGGCTGCGAAAGCAAAGTAAAACCTTCACCGAAATAGCAAATATCGTAAACAGAAACAGCTTGTAAGCAAGCTTGGTATAAATTTTTAAAGGCAGGCATGTATTGCGATCAACCGAAAAACGGAAGACCACGGGAAACAACGCCGAAAATGGATCGCCGGATTCATCGATTGAGCGAGAAGGATCGTTTTCGTAGTGCAAATAATATTGCTGCGGAGATAAACTATAAAAACAATACACAAATTAGTGCTAGAACTGCTAGGAGAAGATCAGAAGACTTTAGCTTAAGAGGACGAAAATCCCAAAAGAAACCACTGCCGAGTTCTAGGAATCGAAAAAGACGACGCATTTGCTAAAGCTCAAAAATCCAATCGAGAATTTGTGAAGCATCATAAAAAAGACAGTACAAGGTTATAAACCGAAAAATTTAAATGAGCTTTACTCTACAATTGAAACAGCTTGGTGTAATATTATGGTAGATTAATGTAAAAAATTAATAGATTCTATGCCAAGAAGAAGTGATAAGAAATAATGGATATTGGACAATGATATTGTCCAATTCAATGGATATTGAATTTAAACAAAAATTGTGTATATTTTCTTACCAAAAATTAATATTTTTAGTGTAGTCTTAAACTTTTGACCGACGAAATATTATACAGATTTCGTTCCTTTTTTATATCTTAGCTACTGAGCAAAATATCAAAATGAAATTTTTTTTGTAAATGTATAAACAAATGTCTAATTAGTTAATACCAAAAGTAAAACATTGTATTTATATTTTTTATGGAAAGTAAATCGATTATTTATTTTTTCCATTTCGTCTTAATCTTTTGTCCACCACTCATAACAACAAATGGGAGAGATATTTAGAGGGACCACCCTGTATATGCAGAATTATATTTAAGAAATAATTGATTACAAATTAAATTTGAAATGTAAGCTATTAATTTCGTCTAAATATTAATGTTATTTTTAAGTATAATTATCTTGCAAGTACTACTATAATATGCATTGTTATAGCATAAAATGGATGATAAAAATCTTACATTGTTTTATATTTATTTATTCATTTGAAATTACACATAATATAATCTATATTTAATTCAAAATCGGTTTTAAATTAATCTTTATAATATGATATATTCATCACAATATGAAAATGGCACAATATTATATAAAAAGTAATGTCAAATTTGTGAGAAATAGGAATACTTTGCTATATATATATAATCAATTAATATATAATCAACCATATATTGATAAAGAAAAATAATTCATGTGTAAAACATATATTAATTTTAAAACACTGGTTTAAAATTTTTTCTTTTACTTTCAATTATACTGATAGTATTTCTTCAGCGCAGTTTTTCAATACATTCACTGCAAAATCAATGTCACTTTTGTTGAGAAGTGTAGAAACACAAAGCCTAAGACTAGGCCTAGGTACATTTTTCTCTGCTTCTAAATAGGCAGGAGTTATGACTGCTAAATTATTTTCAATACATTTATCAGAGATTTTAGAAAGCAATTTTTCTTCTGTAGCACGGTCTCTCTTATTCTTTAAATATACATGTTTTACTGGGGATTCTGGGAAACTTGAACATTCCAGGCAATGAATGTTTTGCAGTCCCTCATTTATGGCTATGCAATTATCTCTTAATGATCTAAATAGCTGTGGATTATTTTTCATGATATTTAAAGAAGTAATAGCAGCAGTTGTTAAAAGAGGTGGTAAAGATGCAGAAAAGCAATATCCAAGACCAGATAAGCGTTGGTGTTCAATAATAAATGATGTGCCTACACAGAAACCTCCAATAGATCCCATTGCCCAATCCAGAGAACCTAAAAAGTATAAAGTATATAAAATATAATACAAATTATTAATAGAAATTAAGATCTATAATAGTTTATTGCTGATAATTATAATTGAATAACATTGCTTACCCATAATCATATCAATTTCATGTTTAGGAACATCAAAGTGTTCAGTGATACCTTTCCCATGTTTACCAAGGGTTCCAAATGATATTGATTCATCAATAAATATCCTTAATTTATATTGCCTACAGAGTGCAACCAATTCTGGTAGTGGACAGATATTTCCAGTATTCATATAAATACCCTCAACTATTAGAAAGCGTTTGATTTTAGCTGCTTTTTTAAGATTTTGTTCATCAATTTTTGCTTGTTTCATCAATAAATTACTAAGATCATTTACATCATTATGTTTAAAATAAGTAATATTAGCCTTAGTTGCATCTAATCCTTTCTGTATAGCAAAATTTGCTTGTTCGTCTACAAATATAAGATCTCTGCGTTTACAATAAGCTGCAATTGCAGATGCAATTGTACTAAATCCATATGAATATACAACTGCTTCTTCTGTATCTGTATAATCTGCTAAACGTTCTTCTAATTCAAGATGAACATCCACAGTACCATAAAATCCACGTGGACCACAAGAACCAACTCCATACTTTCTTATTGCTGCTATTGCATCTTTTTCTATTTCATTATTTTCAGTTAAACCTAGGTAATTGTGTGTACCTAAATTCAAGCAATCTTTCCCATCTACCACTATTCTTTTACCAGCTCTAGATGTTATGCATCTTGGATTTAAAGATATATGATTCATCTGTGGATTATTTATAAGAGGTTCAGGATTCCATTCCGCAAGTTTCCTTTCTATTACATCTTCAGTTAATGTTCTATCTCGGCTGAAATATCTCTTACTAATAAACCAAATAAGCCACAGAATTAAGAATGTTCCTAGTAACACATGATATTGAGGTATCGTACTCAAAATATTCATTGATTCAATAAATATAAATTTTGTGCTCATGTTTTTGGTCGTATGATATTTTACAAATACCCTGTTTTTATCTTCGTATAACTTCTAACGTGACTTAATCACCTTATGTAATACTTTGTATTACTTTTGATTAATATACTTGTGCAAAAATTGTAGTGAATACATACATACTTTAAAAAGTTTATCACTCTTTGAAGTGTTACACGTAGGAATGATATTAATAATTGTACTCTAAAGGTAAATTAGTATTGCAAAGTATTAAGGAAGTTTTCATTTCATACTGATAAATATTCTTAACAAGGCATTAGATAAAACTAATTGCGACTCAGCTTATCAGCAGTGATTGCGTCTTGCGGTTACTTCTTTCGAAGAACCAAATAAAAACCAGGTGGCAGCACCGATACACACACACACACACACACACACACACACTCGCGCGCGCGCGCGCGCATGCATACACACGTATACATATAATATCAATACGAAATATATATATGTGAAATATTATTTTGAAATATATTTATCATACAAATTTTAGAATCCATATAGATACATTTCACTACAATTTTAATTACGTTATAATACGTGAAAATGCATTAAGAATTACAAAGATAAATTTAAAATTATTTCTACAATGTGGCAAATATATTGATTAATTGTATAAAGAAATTATTATTGTCTTATCTTGTTAATATAACAGTTACAATTCTAAAGCAATAATATAGAATTCGGGTAAATTTCTTTTAGAGATAATATTTAAATATGGGCGCATGCGCGATCAACAATTTTAAGCTCGCGCAATAGTAAGAGTAGTACTTCCGGTATCCGGCAAACGCCCCAGTGTATGTAGTTAGTTATGTTGTCAGATTGAATTCTTGCCACTTGTGTATCGTGTTTGTTGTGTTGTTATTAAGTCGATTGTCATAAAGTGACAGTATACATATCGCTGACTTTCACCGAGGCTTCATACTGGTAAGTGAATTGTCATTAATTTATCAATACTTATTAATGCATCTCACTGCCGCTAGACTCATATTAACTTTGCTGAAAACATTTTACTATTTACGAGCTTCCGCAGTTTACATTGTCTGTACTTTAATGTAATTTATATATAAATATATACATATATGTGTACTCGAAAAGTGCAATATACCGTATGTGTAAGTTGAACAATTATAATTGTTTTTTCGATAAAAGATACGAAATTGCATTTGGTTTGGTTATGAACATGGTTATACTTGTATGTATCTCCTGCTGTGTTTCGACTGTGAGTCATACTACGCTGCACCTGACACTTGACACCTGGTAACGTATTTTAATCCTGTACAATGTTTAAGAGGTATCTAAATTTCATTAAATAACATATTTTAATTACTATGTTTCATATTTGCCGTAAAAATTGAGATTTGTAATTTAAAAAATACAAATAACATTTTTAACGAAGGTATTCAAAATTTGATGTCTATATAAGGATATATTTATTTAACGTACGAAGTTATTCAATTTAATGCTAGATAGAAGTATTTAAATTTATATAAAGATATGTTTTTGATTACTCCTATTTAAAGGTACTGCTTTGAGATATAATAATCTTATTAAATCTTGATAATGATTAACAAAATATTCATTACCAAGATTTTGTATTATTAGGTTGGTTACATGATACGGTCCTGTGATTCTGACGCGAGATTAAAATTCCATCGTGAAAGCTGACGAAGTGAGTCCGTTATCATTATTCATCATCTACACGTCGAACGCATTAGTTTTTGTATTTTATTTATCATTATTTTGCTTATCATTATATTTTTTAACAGTCATTTGCGTGATTAGTGAAAAACGTTATTTTGAAATGTCAGAACTTAGTAAAACGATAGAAGATAATTCCCGAATGGTACCAGGTGCTTATAAAAAGGTTTTAAATATGTGGAAAAATCGTGAGTATAAATTAAAATTCTTTTATTCTCTGATGCAATATGGAAAATGATATGTACTCTATTACTGTTTATAATACTCAATGTTTGATTCATGAAAGTTTAACAAATTATCAAAAAATTAATATATTATATTAACTAATTATAATTTTGTAGTTTTTTAATGAATAAACCATATGTGAATGCAAAAGATGGTTATGAAGCTATTATTACAATTATAATAAATATTATATTGCGAAAATTTTATGCTGAGTATGTATTCAATTCTTATAAAATAACGATCAACATTTTATTATTTATTTTTATGTCGATCATTATGTAACATTACATAAATACATGATAATTTTTTGCTATAATTCATAATAATGGAATTTATATTAAGCATTGATCGTATAGGATATAATTTAAAACATTGTAATATTTTAGTTTTAGATAAAATTTATCATTATCAGTGTAAGCTATTTATAATAAAGCGAAGTCTGATAAAGAATAAATACGTTCATAGGTATACCGAAAATGTGAGTCAAATGCGAATGAGTCATTATGAATTATTTGATCTTCGTTCCGACCTGTCTGTGAGAAACGTTTTATGAGTAAAATTTTTTTCTACATAAGGCACGTGTGCTTTAATATATTCTTATATCAGTAGTAATTTTATACTAAACCAGATCTTATGATTTTATTTATTGACTAACATCCTGTTAGTAGTTACATTCATGTATCCAACTGAATTAGTAATCCGTTGGACTTTTAGTTGCTGCGAAGAACAGTTACGGGTTAAAGTTTGACGGTGCTGTTAGAAACGAAGTTAGATTTCGAAAGTCCTGCGCTGCACGTGGCTCTTTACCTAAGGAACCTGCAACAATTTCGGGTCTTGACCACCCTGCGGCAGCACCGCAGAGTACCGGTCGAAACCTAAAGCAGTAGAGCATTGCGCCGGCTGCTTCTAAAGTAGACTGTTTTAGAGGGTAGACACTCCACCCTTACGAATCTCGTGAAATCATTCAACATTTTCATTCGCAATGTGCAATCTAACTCGAGTTCAACTTTTTATCAAGTGTCAATAACGCTGAAATATCTGGAAGTGATTTGATATCAATTGTTATTTTTTAAATATTTGGGTGGTGTTCCAAGAGTTAAACAAATTTTTTGCCAAACTATATATTATGGTATTAAGTCGACCGGTTAAAAAGGATATACAATTGAAATGAGCGTTGCAAACATTTCTTAGCGAGGATGGTACATTAATCTCGTCTCGTGCACAATATTAATTTACATTCTTAATTACATTCTGTACGGTTGAGTTTATAAACGTGATTCATTACAGATAAACGTATGTAAATTTTCTCCGACGACCGAACGTCTGTCCATTCGCGATTCTATTCGTTATATTATTCGCGTGTATTGAAATTGAAAAGCATGCGCTTGTGATGATATCCTGTATACGTGTACGTTTATCCTTTGACTGCTACTTATCAGATTAGCTTCTGGTTCATTTTCTTTCATAAGATTATGAAAAACACGAATACGGCTCACGTTTGGAAGGATGTACGGTTACTGCCAAATAGAATGTCTATTCTTTTTCTAACGCGGAATTTATTTTCTTCGTACATCTTGTAATCCGAAACCATTCTAAAATAGAATTTAGCGTTTCGAAATATCAAAAAATTTCATGATCGTCTTTTTACTTATTTGCATTAGATGGGCATACAACGTCCATTTCTATATCTGTTACACTGATCTCGTAAACGTAAACTTGGGCGTTGTTGGAATCGATCATCGCGCCATCAAGGGAAATTCGCGGGGAAAATACACGCCTATACACACGATTGTACGATTCCTCGAAAGTGTCGTAATTTTGTTGCAAATGTTCTCATAGGTATTTATTATGAAGACGTTACGTATGTGTTCCTAGAAACTGTTGCTTGTAAATGATAAAGTGAAGATTTTTGAGTCGTTGAAACAATAAATATAAGCTTGATAAAACTTACATAAATATTTTATCTTTGTTAATATTGACAATAAATGATAGATATAGCTCTTCCGATGTACGTTGATCGTTAATCAAACTGTTTATTAGTAGCTTCTGTAAAGAAAGAAAGTAAATTGATGTTAATTACTAATCTTATTGTTTCGTTAAAGCGCGTATTTGATTGTTAGTTTATGATATCAATGGATACATACCGTAAATACATAAACCGGCTGTGAACAAATGTAATTTATACCGGCTGTACATCAAACAATTTATAGTTGGTGATTCCCGTGGGAAATCCGGTTGAAACGAAATATTCGGTTGCTTGGTTGAAAAGGGCCAACAGAGCTAAAATATTCAAGTACCAGTTTCAACTATATACGGCTGTGAGGGATCAGCGTTGAACTTGAGCCTAAATATTAAAGTATTCTTCTATCCGCCGTTATTATCTTCCATACTATTCCGATTCAATAATCGTTATATATTAAGAACCGTTTACCCTATTTTCTACTTAATATTGTTACATATATTTTAATCTATATAAAAGGAAAAAAACAAAACGACACGAAATTCCGAATTAGCAGTCAATATTTTACATTGTTACGAAGTTGTCCGTACTTGTATATAATATATATTCTCTCTCCCTCCCTCTCTCTCACTCTCTCGTTGATACGTATGAAATGTATCGATCAATTTTATCGGGTCTTTCGAATCAATTGATTCGAACGGATCAAACGGTATCATTGTAAAACGATCCTAGTTGATAAGAGCCACGTGACATAACACATACCGGCCTATCGGTTTGAAAGCATCGAAAGTTCGGTTGAAAGCCGGCGAAAGGCGTTTATTGCTGATACAAGGGAAATCCATAATCGATATTGACGATGTTTAAATGCTGTGTGTGCAACAAAAGCTCAAAGAAGGAGAGGCCGAACGGCGAGGTGACGAAGTCGACGCCAAAGAAAAATCAGAAAGCGGTCGACTCGCAATTAGTTGGCATTGATTCATCGAAGCTCGAGGAAAACGGGCCGACCGGTAGACAAGAGAAGTTGAACGGCGACGTGCAGAGATTTGAGAAAGTTTCTCCGTCGATGGAGAAAAACAGCACGGAAATGGTCGACGACCTGACCGTTAAGAGTCCGTTGCCTACCGGAAAGCGCGACGAGGTCAACGATAATTCTCTCTTGCGAACCGAAACGGTAGTAAAATCGAACAATAGCAAGAAAGATGACAATGAGAACGATACCAGAAATGAGGGTGATCGAACGAAATTAGAGAAGGAAGATGGCGAGGTAAACGGAAGTAAGGATGCTAATGGAAACGGAAAGGCGGAGAAAAATGATAATGTAAGCGGATACGTGGATGAGGGAGGAGCGATGGAAGCAATACTGAATTCTGGGGTTTCTGATACCCTTAAGACCAATCTTTGTGACTCTTTCGCGCATATCGAGAGAACGATCGATGATGGGCCCGAGGAGGAAGGCGATGATTCCGTTTTTGAAGATTGCCCGAACGATACCAACGCGAATAAAAAGACGCCGCCAGGTACATATATCCTATTGCGCAGTTTCTCCTTGGTAAAGAAAATAGATATTTTTAAATTCGTTTAAAGATGAAAGATTCGCGCAGGACGTTAAATTATACCTTCCGATGAATAGAACGCGTTATATCTCTAAAAAGTGACAGTAAATATGAAAATGCGATAGTAATTGAACTGGTTTATGCGTTAAATTTCAATTTCACTTTTTTGAGATACTGATTCACTCTCGAAATTACACATATTTTAATATTTACATTCATAATGTATATATACATAATTACGTTTGTTGCCCACCAGAATGCATAATTCCGTGACCTGCGAACGAATTTTTCATTTTAAAGCAAAGCCAAAAATGGAAATTTCCTACCGTCATTTATAAATATGCAATTTGCTCGTTACACGACTCGTTCTCCCGTTGATTTTTCAACATTTCCTTACATGTGATTTACAATATTAATAACAGTATCAAATATGTTAAAAATTCATTACAAGCAATTACATGCTAAATGAGGAATTTCATTATCGTGTTGGAATGTAGGATTTGAAATGCGTTAAATTATTTTGAATTATAAACGAGGAAATTGCATACAACGAATAATGGCTATACGAAAGTGTATTTCAACGCTTGTCGTAGAAAAGTTGTATGTCCATATTATATGTATTATACAAGATATTTTGAAATTACATTAGCATATCAGACAAATTTTAAACCAATTCGAAAATGTACATACAAGTGTAATGCAAACATGCACTTATTGTTAGTAAAAAATTAATATGCTGGAATTTTTTTTTGGAATATTTTTGTAACATCGTTATTAGCTAGTTTTTGAAATATTCCAAAGATTACTGGGCTTGTTAGCGTATATGTACATTTTGAAAAAATTGCATCTTTCGGATCATCCTTTTATGTAGAAGACTGATAGGCATATTTCAGTTAAACGTTAATGCACGAGTCAACGTTGATGATAACTAAATAACGTGACTTACTAATATATAATAAGTAATTGATTGTTCAACTATTTTATCGATCGTTATGAACTGTATATAGTTTGCAATAAATATCCTGCAACTTTTACTAAACTGAATTTTGCCATTACGATCATGATTATTACAGAGCTAACGAAATTTCAATATGTTTTGTATAAGGCACATAATACATTCATAAAAATTTTCTAAAAGCGTTCAACTGCATTTCGTGAGTCACTGCAGATATGTAGATAAAGATATCTATATTGGGGTGTACGATGCGCAGTTTCGTCAATTCCTCGGTGGCTTTCGGAGGAGGAAGACGGCGAGCACGACTCAGAAGAGTGCAGCGGAATGCAGGAACCACCGGCGACGCCGGTTGCTCGCGACGAACTAGCTTTAAGACGTCACAGATTCTTCTCCGATTTGTTACACGTTACGCAAAACGCGACGGAGCACAGAGTGAGGTTCGACCCTCTAGGACCGATGGTGCACGCCGGTTAGGGTTCACCCTAAATCCATTTCTTACTTTACATGATTCTTAGATCTTCTGTTCGAGTTATTTACTTGCTTATTATTTATTTATTATTATTATTTATATGAGAATATCGGATACAATCAAACCGATCTATTCTAATTTTCTAATTATGCTTCAGAATGAGTGGAAAATACCTTGCAAGATGAGTGCGGTATGATCGTGATTTGGAGACAGATGAGTGATCTTAAGGATTTTTGTAAATCAAGTCCATTCTATGGCACCTTGGAGGGCTGGAATTATTATAAATATTAATATTATTATTTCTTTGAAAAATTGCTTGAGATTATACTTAGGAAAATATTTCATGTGAATAGAGATATTAGTTGAAAAATGTATGCAGTTACAAACACTAAGAATTTTATGATTGCATCGTGATTATTTAATGCGGTTGACTAAATTTATTTGTATCAAGATTACAATACATGTTCCGAAAATTTAGGATAGATTTTTCTGAACAATTGATTTTAGATGAAATATGGGACAAATGTCGTGTGATGTTTCCGTCAAAACTTGAATATTATGACTAATTTATCAATATTTCACACTGTGTATAAGAGAATGTTATATATGGTAATTATTTCTCAGGAAAATCATTTGTTTTCAAGTTGGGACAAGGAGTTTTATAACTTTACTCTGTTCCACATATTGTTACCGTCCAGTGTAGTGTTTCGTTATTATTCGATCTATTTTTATATTTTGATCTATTTATCTTTCAACTTTTTGGTGTATTATTTCACGCTACTATTGTTTTCATTAGAAAATGAGAAGAATATTTAAAATAATTAGAAATAATTGTCATTAAAAATACACACCAGTGATTTCTTGTTTTTTCTTAGTCATGAAATATACATTTTCTTTTAATTATAAATATAAAACATCAATGAACAATATACATCTATTTTTTAATTTTATGTATATAAATAAGTTATAAATTAGAAAGTATTTTGTACTCGAGTGTTTACATGATTCGTATACAGATATGCGGAGAAATTTTAATTATTAAATTCTTATTAATGCGTGAGATTCCATACAGAATGGTATCTACCCACGCGTGATTCAATTTCCGCAGATTTTCTAAGAATAGGTCGCGGCACACACCCGCGTTGAATATCATTAGAGCCGTAGTTTAGTTCTTCAAGCGTTTCTGAAAAGGCTGCAGGATCTCGTCTGT
Source organism: Bombus pascuorum (assembly GCF_905332965.1). Taxonomy (NCBI): domain Eukaryota; kingdom Metazoa; phylum Arthropoda; class Insecta; order Hymenoptera; family Apidae; genus Bombus; species Bombus pascuorum. The sequence continues at coordinate 14,102,110 of NC_083494.1, read as the reverse complement.
GAAATCTTTTGTCCGTACAAGAATAATCTTTAATCAGGGAAAAGAATAATTAAGCCAGGTGTGTCTTTGTAATTTAGAGTGGCATAAGTCACAGAAACACCGGTAACGAATTCATTCATTTGTATATTATTTCATATTTAATTATAAATTTAAAAATTGTATAATTTAAAGCAAGTTATTCTTTGACCTTAATTTTCTTGTGGTTCATGAATTTTTATAGTAGTCGAAACGATGTACACTTATTTTAAGATTTACAATGTGATTATCGTTTAATCTAATCTCTTTTAATGTAATCTATTACTTACAACTTTCATTCACAGTAATTATCAGGTACAATTTTATAGTCATCGTGAATTTGTTTCATGTTAACATTTTCAAGTACACATAAATTTATTTATAATATTACATGTCGCTTGCAACATAATGATCTAGTGGCTGTAGATGTTAATGTAACTATTTATACGTTCATTCTATATTTAATTTAGTCGCTCTTAATGCGAACTTTCGGGAATATATTTCTTTCAATCACCGAAGATTTTCTGTTAATCGGTATTAATAATTTATTAGTTGTGAATCAACAAATTTTGTTTCATTGCCATTTCATTTTCAAATATTGGGTTTATAAAAGTATAATTATAATAAAGAATATTTTATTATTACATTCTATGGATATTTAAATTTAATTTTGTTTACTTTTTGTGTGTATTTATAGTTACTTTATATAGAAACAAACAAAAATGAGATATAGAAATGATATAATAATAATAATAATAATAATAATAGAAATAATATTGAATAGATAAAAAAATAATTTTTTTATTAACAATATTGGAGTATATTTCCATTTTATATACATATAAATGTATTGTAATTAAAGGTTGTGAAGCTAGCGATAAGGAGGAACATCTAGAAGAGTTGGTAAATAGATTAGAAAACGTTACAAAAAGATTGGAAAACGTAAGAGTCCAATCCATAACTGAAACACAAGATTCTGCTGTTCAAACAAATACACCATCACCAAAGAGGTCTCAAGCAGTAAAAAATAGTGACTCAGTGCTGTCTGCCTCAACTTCTCATTCAGTAGAGAAAAAAGAAGAGGACAAATTTACCAGCATGTCAGTCGCAGGATATAAACAGTTTTTAGACGGACCTGTGAAAGAATATTTACAATTGAGTGAAAAAATTGGCGGTGATGTAGCTACTCACAGCAAGCTTGTAGAAAAGGCATTCAAGTAAGTACTTTACTATCAATTTCTGTATTTTAAATTCTTGATATGTTTATGTAAGTTATTAAGTATTGTAAATTTATTTTCGTAGCATTCAGTTGGAATTTATTCAAACTGCAGCAAGTCGTCCAGCCCCAACAAATCAATCAGAGCAAATTTCTCTTCTTGCACCCACATCTGCACAGATTCAGCAGATTCAAGAGTTTCGCGAGAAAAATAGAGGATCTCAGTTTTTCAATCATCTATCAGCAATTAGTGAAAGTATTCCAGCTTTGGGATGGGTTGCGGTATCACCTACTCCAGCACCTTATATAAAAGAAATGAATGATGCTGGACAATTTTATACAAATCGTGTATTAAAGGAGTGGAAAGAGAAGTAAGTTTTTATTATAGACTATTATTTCTTATAATAATAAGTATGATATCTTCTTATTGTCTTTTTCATATGTATAACAATTTGTTTTCTGGAAATTAATTACTGATGCAGAATTCATTTAGTTTTTTATATCTACAGAAATAAAGTACATGCTGAATGGTGCAAGGCTTGGGTACAGACGCTAAGTGTTCTACAGGAATATGTGCGTCAGCACTACACAACAGGACTTGTATGGGCAAAAACTGGCTCTGCACCAACAGGCATCCCACCACCGCCACCACCGTGTATGCCTCCTATGGGAGACGTAACACCGGCAGATATTGTCGATGACAGAAGTGCTCTTTTCGCCGAAATTAATCAAGGAGAAGCTATTACAAAGAGTAAGTGTAACTGTTTAAATTACTAAACACGGGATTTATTAAATAATGAAATTTTTAAAATGAATCGGCATTTTACAGACTTAAAGAAAGTCACGTCAGACATGCAAACACATAAAAATCCTGCATTGAGAACTGGACCAGCACCATTTAAAGCACCAGTTGTCGATAATGCTATATCTACAAAAACAGTGCCGCCTGCAAATGTACCAATTGATAAACCCCCTGTATTTACTAGAGATGGAAAGAAGTGGCTTGTGGTAAGTAATATCATTTTGTTGCTTCGTTCTATTAGTTTATTCTGTATTGACGAAATTTCATTTTTGTTATAGGAATATCATAAAGGCAATAAAGATCTGCTCATTGACAACGTGGAGATGAACAACGTAATCTATATGTTCCGATGTCATGATAGTACTTTAGTTGTCAAAGGCAAAGTTAACTCCATCGTTATGGATTCATGCCGTAAATCATCCGTTGTTTTCGACTCTGTTGTGTCGAGCATCGAATTCGTCAATTGTCAGAGTGTACAAATGCAGGTATGTTATTTATTCCCATTATCTATAAAAGATGCAACAACATATAATGCTTTCTAACATCATGTGAAAAATATATTTATTTCCAAATGAGTACATATATATACAACATAATTATACGATGTTCGTGTTCTGTATTAAAAGTGTATATTACAAAAATATAATAGACATTATCAATGATGAATTTTATAAATATAGATAAATAATATTATTTATGATCTAATTTTACTTATATTTTTTAATGTTTCGATGTAAGCTTCTTACAAATGTTTTGTAATTCTTCTAGATGCATAAAATTCGATTCCTGGTGAAGAATTTCTAATAGAGCTATATATTCCTCATTGCTTAACTCTTTAGGTGTTCCGCATATTTGAAATTTGTTTAACGCTTTTTTTGACGTTTTTGAAATATTCTCCAAATCCGATATAGATGTACTTGTATCGATAACAGACGGTTTAGCGGTTACATCGACTTCTCTTTGCTCGACAGACAAGAAACATAAATTTTTAAATTTAGAATTTAATAAAACGTTCGACACCGAGTCCTTTTGTGTTTTCGGTACTGATAAATTAGTTGACGTAGTTTGGTCCAGCTCATTACCATTTACGATAGTAGAAACAACAGTAACGATTTTATGTATCCTATCCTTCTCATTTTCTGTGGAAATCCCTCGAAGTTCATCGTGCATTTTATTGGCTTGATTTTCTTCCATCTTTTGTACACTTACTTCTCTATTTTTAATATATTCCAAAAACTTATTTGGATCCACTATTTTTGTCGAAGCGTGGTCATATTTTGTGAATATGTTAACATATATTACCATTTGTTCTTGTGCAATAATATCGTTGCCGGCATTTTCATTTATATTTTGTGCAATCTGCGATGCTTTTATTAAATCTTGTTTATGATTATCAGCATCATTGATCTTTCCTACGCAAGAGTTTACCTCTTCTATACGTGAATCTGTATTTCTTGATTTACCTTCCACTTGAACTTCGTCTATTTCATTTTGGTCCTTATTACTCGGATTATCCCTCCAGAACATAGTCATTGTCAGTGGTCCTCTCACCGGACTCTTAGGTCGCGATTCATTTTCAGTCTTTCGAGCTGCTTCCAATCGACTTTTTAAAATCGGTATGCAAGATTTTGAAGACGTTCTCGGCGTTGGTGACAAAGATTTTAAATGACCTTTTGATTTTAATTTAGTTTCCAACGATTGAGTGTAATGTATAAAATTTGTATTGCTTGGGTATTCGTGTGACCGTGGTGTTATTTCTTTGGGTGATTCGTTCGTTCGAAAACTTACTTGCGATCGGGATCGTTTTCTATCTAATTTAACATCTAATTTAACATCTCCTGTGTTACATCTAGGTTCTGCAGATAAATCGCTTAATTTTGGATATGTTGTGTTTGTACTATCTTCTGCTTTGATTTGAACAGTGTTCAACAAATCGGATTTTAAACTTTTTATGTTTCGTGAAGCTATTGATCTTTTCAGTTTCTCGGATTTTGAAGTATAGTTTTCGTGGCTCCACGATTTCATTGTCGCGTTCGTTCTTTTCATTGTATTATCTTTTTTCGTCTCTCTTGGAGAAACTTGCCGTGGAGATAAATTTAACGAGATAATATTTTGTTCTAGATGTAATGTTTTCATATCATTCGTTGGCAAATTGGGTAGTGTTTCGTCAATCGGAACATTTTCTGCAAATAATAAATTATAATTATCAACAGCATATGCCACTGGAGATCTATTGCTCAGAATTTCCTTTTCTTCTTTTAAAGCCTTTGCTTCTTTAATTATATCAATGTTCTTTGCACAAGGTTTAGAAGATAATGAATTGTTTTTATTAGATATTTTATTTTGGAATTTTGATAAGTTTTGTTTCATATCGAATTCATCGTTTGAAAGTTTGACAAAAGATTTGTCAGTGGCCATGATATTCATTTTCTTAGTGTCACTTGCAATACCTTTTAAATTTTCATGCTTACTGTGTAATGTATTTTCCTTGTTATTTTGCGTATACAGATTAGAGTGTAAATAGCCTTTAAGGTTTTTTGAATGTGTATTATTTAATTTCGTAGTAGAACTCGAGGCTTCATCTGTAAAATACACACTGCTGTGTGGAGAAATAAGATTGGAGTAAGATTTTAAAAAATCCGTCTCTTTTATCAGTTCTTTTTTATTCAGATTTGTAAATAGATTTTGTGTAACTGAATTCTTTTCATCTTGAAAGTGATCATGTTTGTTGTAATTAGTTTCTATTTTATTATAGTTATTTATGTTTGTAGTATCATATTTCCGAAGAGTAATTGTATTTGTTGAACAGGTTTTTACATCTTTTCCATTGATAGTATCATCACTGAAATTATTATTGACGTTCAACCAATCTAATTCTAATTTTTCTTTGTCTAATGACTTGTTAATCAGTACTGTTACAGATGGTGGTTCCGGAATGTTAGAATCATTGGACTGATTTATGCTGGATGTTAATGAATCCCGTATTAAATTTGTTCCACACGAAGTTTCTTTACTCTCACTGGGTGATAATTCATATATTGGATCTTCGTTCTCAACTATACCGTGCATTTCTAATGTTTTATTTATGTTTCTATGGAGCAACGTTTGTTCGATTAACGAACACGCACCAGGATTTCTTTTTAAAGTTAAATTCGAATTGCATGATAAAATTTCTTGATCGTCGTATTTTTCATTATCCAATGTACTCAGTTTCAAGTTCGATATATCAGTTCCTGTGTCTTTAGTAATTCTAACATTGGTACATTGTTTCAGAGATTCAGAGTTCAGAAAATTGTTGGAATTTTCAACCTTCTCCGATGAAGGAGTTTCGTCTAAGTTTTGCGAGAACAATTCTACGCTATTCGTGTCCCGATTTATAAACTCATTTACATTATTCAGGCCCGTGAAATGCTCTTTGAAATTCTCTTTCTCATGATCATAGTCGTAACATGTCCTTTCTTCGTTCGTATTCGCTTCCGTTGTATTTAAACAACTTACAAATTTTATAAGCTTTTCATCAGACTCGTTCAATATGTCGTTTAAATATCTTATCCTTAAATTACTTGGAACTATCTCGTTTCCTTGAAAGTGGTTATGCTTCGGTAAAGATAGCTTATTTTTAATCTCATTTCCTTCCTGAATTATATTACTAAAACTAAAATATTCAGAGGGTGAACTAAGGTTTTGTTTCGAGTCCAAATATTTTTTACACGTGTCCAAGTCTTTAATTTCATTTCGTTGATTAAGGTCTTGTTTCAAATTGAAAAACATATAAGTTTTACTGTTTTTCTCGGTGGAACTGCTAACAGATTGTTCTTCTGATATAATATCCAAGAACTTCGATTGTAGATTATTGTTAACGTAAGAGTACCTACCGTAATCTGATACAGATTCGTTACTTATCCCATCCTTCTTTTCGTCTATGTAGCATATCTTTTCCAGTTCGACACGCGTTAATAATGCTCTTTTGAATTGAAGGGCTTCTTGAAGTAATAACGCTGTCGGCTTGTCATCTAATTCGCTATCCTTTGATACTTGTGTATGGCTCGAAGCTGGTGATATTATTGCATCCTCATCAGTTTCCATTGCAACTGGATATTGTGCAGAGCCACTGAATGGCTTCGCTCGATTGCTCTTCGCGTATACATCATCCGGTATCGGTATGAAATTTTCTGATATTACTGTTTTCTTCTTAACTTTCTTTTCTTCAGAGGAATCCGACGAAATAGTATAATATATTCTTTCAGGTATTCTTTCATATTTTACGCTAGAAGAATATACAGTCTGATTATTTGGAATTATCTGTAATTCGTGGTCATTCGTAGAAGATATTTTTGCATCGTCTTTCCTTGTAAGCAGACAATAAGGATCATTTATGTTATTTACACGATACGCGTTGAACATATTTGAATAATTTCGAATAGACGCTACTGAACTTCTAGTTGTTTCATCGCTGTCGTATTGTTCAGAGCTGTTGGAAGTTGTCCGTTGGATTTCCTTACTGTTATTCCTCATATTTCTATTGGCCTTTATTTCGATATTTTCGGTGTTCTTCAAATTGTCCGTGTCTGTCGTAACTGAGACAAGCGTACTCACGATATTTTTGCAAACGCTGTTCATTTTATTGTTATTATCTCGTTGTTTCTCCGAGGCTTTCGTCTCAATATTTTGCAACTCGTACATACGCAGAACATTATGCAAGCTCTCTAATTTCTTTTTCACTTGGTACAGGGCTTCTTGAGATGTTTTCAGCTTTTTCCTCGGTTCACACGACACTAACATCTTCGAGGTCAGTTGCTGGGGAAACACATCAGCGCAAAACGATATGTTCATTTTGGGGGGCAGTAAACGTTTGTCAATCAGTTGTAGAACTGGATAAATCGCATTCGATAGTTCCAAACGCTGCTCGTTACTTTGCTGCTTTTTATCAATTTTTTCAAGCTTCTTCTCTTCTTTATTTTCCTCCTTTCCGTATCCATTTCTATTATTCTTTTCAAGCTTTTCACTCACATTAATCGCCTCTTTCCCTCGAACACTTCTTCGTTGCTGTAATACGATCAAACACGATCATTGTCGATCTCGGACAATTTTGTCTCCAGATGTAATAACTTGTTCATTTTTACCTGTGTATCTGACCAAAAATTTTTTATCGAGGATTCATTGCTGATCTCGGACGAGCTACAGACTAATCCAAGATTTTTATTGCTGTCGTGTAATTCTTTCAAATACTTTTTGCAATCGTCTATAGTTTTCGTGAATTTCCTACACACCGGGCTCATTTTCATAGTTTCAGCGTTCTTCGAGCTTCTCCTCAATTTTTTCCCACATTTAGCTTGTCTCTTCTTCGAGAACAACGGAACCGATATCGCGTTCCGATGATGCGCTTGGAAATTTTCGTTTCTCAATGTCTCACGATGCTTCCCATCGATCGCATGGTTGAACATAGAATTTAGCCTGAAAATAGAATTTATTAAGTTGTCATTTACATATTTGCAACAATTACTCTGAACGCGTAACCGTACTTTACGGATATATCGCTGCTACTTTTCGACGATTTGCTGCTGTATTCGACTGGCAAGTTTTCTTTCCGCAGATGAGGGTACATCCTCTTTTTCTTTGCATCGAACAATTCGGTCAGACGATGTTCCGAAGGGTAATACTTTGAACACGAAAAGTACGATTCGTTGCGTCTAGGGCTAAAAAAAAAATAGACCAAGACAACCATTATTTCTTTTATCTTCTCTCTCCCTCTCTTTCTTAAATATTTTTTTAGCACCTTAACAATACATGTTTTATCCAATTGTTACGATCATTCGGATTGGACAGAGTTAGTCTAAGGTTTCTTAGATTCTTCTTAAAGTTCGATTTCCGAATCTGATGGGGTAAAGGCCAAGTACCATACTGGAGTTTATACGTTAGTATATTGACTTTCAGTTCAAGATCCTCCACTTTGTATCCAACTTTATTAAGCACATCTTTATCAATGGACGCATCGTTACCACGTTTTCCTTTGATATATATTATACGTAGTAATACCAAGCACATAGATATTACGGCCAGTACCTATGAATATTATTAACGCGATTAATAGAATATTTTAATTCGATAAATACTATCTTTTTCATTTATCTTTTTCTATCCTTTTTTTTTTTTTTTTGAACATAGCGTTCAGATATAAAAAGTCTTATCAGTTTCAAGAACTTACCTGACCGCTATGTTCATGTATTCATAGACCTTTAATTCGATATTCATTGCGCAAGTCAAAAATAATAATTCTCTGTACCCGCCAGACTATGCTTTCGTTCCTCAAGCAGTCGAGAACGTCGGTTACGATCTCGTTCCACACGTAATTTGCGATTGCTTTTGGACATTCCTTCCAGTCAACTTCGCAGATCATTCGCACAGGTTCGAGATTTCCGCCTGCGTACAGCGATCAAGCGTTTAACAACGATTTGCATTTCCAAGTTTTATTAACGAATTTTATTCGTGCAACACGGACAGCAAAGTTTTGTTAATGAAACAGCTTCGTTCAATTCGAATATTACATGTTAATTGGAATGAAGGAGGAGAAAGAAAATACAAAGACTGAAATCTTACCGAATTGCCAATGCATTTTGATAACGGGAGTAAGTTTGTGTCAAGTGTGGGGTGAAAATTCAACTATAGGCTCCAAAAATTTCATCAAATTCCATCTACGATTATTTCTGCCTACACTACGTGAAATGTGGAAAATCGAAAGAAACTGCGATCGGCAGTTATTGCCTCTCGACGTCTATGATATCGATAGTGTACACATATAAAGTGTGTACATAATTACAGATCACAAGATAATTAGGCAAGATCGCAAGACCTTATAATATTCCAATCGAAGATCAAAAGAGAGAAACCTGACAATTATATATTTGTTATTTTCTGATTTTATTATTTGTTATTGTCGCTTTAAACCGATTAAAAAGTATTATCTTAGTATACGAAATATTTTAATATCTTCGATATTTTGATATTACATTCGATACTATAACGAGTAGTATTCTGGAAATTACGAAGAGGATGGAACAATAATATTCAGTTCGAGAGCCAAGTAAAGAGACAATTTTGGGTGTCATAGAATTGATCGACGATGTTTGAAATTCTTCGATGATTCACAGACTATGGTGTTCGATTAATTTCTTTTCTTCTTTGATTGCAGGTACTAGGAAAAGTTCCCACGATCTCTATTGACAAAACAGACGGTTGTCAGATGTATTTGAGCTCGGAATCATTAGACGTGGAATTTATTAGCAGCAAGTCTAGCGAGATGAACGTTATGGTACCTCGAGGAAATGGAGATTATGTAAGTTTGATGTGTACCGGTAATTTGTACACATTGAGGTTTCAGAATTTTCCAATCAAATTTTGTTAATTTATTCTACGAGTATAAATAGGAAAAAATTGTTCCCTTTTTAATTGAAATTTCTCTCACGATCCAATGAAACTGCTCATAAAACACAGTGAAAGATTTTGAGCAAAAAAAGGAAACGTCTTTTAATATTTTTTATTTTGCATTTTTACAGGCGGAATATCCCATACCGGAGCAATTCAAAACGACCATCAGTTCCAAAGGTCTCAGTACGATCGCTGTCGACTCACTGGGCTAAAGCGTCGATGATGACTCAATTATCCATAGCCTAACTAAATGTCTGTCTAAGAGTACAGTTCATTAGAGGTATCATCTTCAGAGGATTCGTCGATCTATTATTTATTGCTTCTTTAATTAATTTAAGGTTTTAGAAGAAGAGCGAAGAATTAAAGGAGAGATGCGAGTATACACTTTTCGGAAGTATAGAACTGAATTAGATAAATCGATTGAATGTTTTAAATATTCGCAGCTCTATTATATTGTTTCGAAGGTATTTGCCGCATTTCGTGAAGATCATCGACCCCATTCCGAATTAAATTGTAGAATCACGTTTAAAGCGATGCTCAATCGATCGAGCCTTATTAAATTTTATGTATAAAAACACACGGTTATTCGACCTCCTGTGGCTCGATATTTTGTAATATAGTCTTAATTAGATCCCTAGTAATTGTGATTCGTCTATCGAGGTGATAATGGGATGAAAATGGGGTCGACATTCTTCACGAATGTGTTATTAACGCACGTTGGTGCTGATACGAGGAGACTGTAGGTTCGATTTAAGTATAAAGCTATGGACAAAAGTTTTTCTACCTTCGAATCGGACCTTTTATACATTTACACCATTTTTTATTGCGAACGAACTTTTGTCCACACCGTCGGAATCGTTTCTCGGGATTTTTCAGTCGACTCGCTATGGAATTGCCACTCGACGTTTTCGGTGGGAGAAAAGCGAGCGCCGCACATGTTAAACAGTTTCCGAGGAAGCAGAAACAGAAAGCATTCACGAGTCATTAACAAAGTTGCTCTGTATATTAAGCGATATCATATTAATGGCTTGTCGTACAGAGTATGTATTTCGTTGTACGTGGGAAATATAGCAGAGGTGGATACATCACGCTAAAACAGGGAAAAAGAAATTGATAACATAAACTCTTTGATATGATCTTGTTTTCGAGTTATATCTTGTTTTGCGTTATTACTTACTTACCGTCAGAGATTATTTCGAAGTGGACTAGTCTCATCATGGATCGTCGAACTCGTTCAAACAGACGAGATGTTGCACGGATTTGTAAGCAACTTTGGTACGGTAATGAATGTTCTAACATCGTCAATTAGCGTTTTAGAAACTACAGATTTCAAATGTCTTCGTATTTAATAATCGAGCAAATTTGGGTCTGGAGAGTGAGCTGACTGAGAAATGGAGCCTGCACGTAATGTGTGTTAGCTAAAAAATTAAAAGATCGTTGCAATACAAAACAAGCTGTAACTGGAAAACCAGCTCATATTTGTCTGAGCTTTTTTTCTTATTTTAGTGTGCTGGATTTATGCCTAGTGTATTTCCTATATAGAACGAGATAACTTGAGACTTTTGCACCATTAATACTTTACATATCGTTTCCTTATAGTACATAACGCATTAATTCAATCACGTAGAGCGTAACTGATTGGAAAGGAATTATTTCGTGCCAGTATATATTATAATACACTTTTCATTGAATTTTCAAGTTTGTGCTTTCAGTTTGCGAGTCTTCCGTGTTCATCAATGTTCATGATGTGTAAATAGAATGGGACGCTGAATTTATTTAATGAGAAACAAATCGATCGTTTATGCGCGTGCGTTTGAGAACTTTCACACTCGAAAGGTATTTTTCGAGACGTCGTGAGATGAAAAATGATCAGGAATAACGGTTGTGCTAAAGTGTTGATGATCCAGCCGCGAAGGATAGATATTCCCCGAAACGATAAATGAATTGTAAACTCGATATTGAATTTTAAAAGCGTGCTGTTTGAACATGACGTAAATTACATTGTGATTTTTACCTCTTGGTATATTGTGCTAATCGTAGGTATAATCTAATATTAGAACTACTTAAAGGCACGATCTAGAATAACATGATCATAATAGAGTAACAATGAAGCAGTTCGATCCTTTTTTTACCAGAGGAAAAGACGAAGGAAAAACTCGAAAGAGACACGACTTTTTAAAATAATTTATATACCTACATATGTACGTATGTAGTACTATGCTCGTTTGGTTTTAGAATGATGATGGTTTGACTGAGATTATTTATCATTAAGGATCGCACTGCCTGTAATGCCGTACTCTTTAACAGCCTTCGTTTTAATATCGATAGAGTATTATATCGAGGATAATTAATATTTATTTCTGAATATGATTTTCAGTGCTATTTCTAATTGTCCTAATAAAACAAATTAATATTCCATTCAAATCTTGTATTCGTAATTCTTTCCGCTTTTCAAGAACTTGGAACACGATTAAAGTGTTTTAAATACAACAAGAAATTGCAGTCCCTTCTCATCAAATCACAAGATGTCGTTTATACACATGCTATATCATGTTCTTGATTATTCCAATTATTACTAAATGCACAGACTATTATGTACAGATAGAAATTATTTAATTTATTACATTTTTTCCAACACCATATTGAAAGATATCTCCGTATTTTTATGGTCAGACGATTCATCTGATTTCGAGTGCCATTGAAGAAAACGTCTTCCAATACTTTCGCGAGTCACTATAATTATTAATAACTAACAAAATTTTGTTATTACAATTTGTTCGTGGTTCTCCTACTAAGAAGAAGAAGATGAAAGACATTGAAAGTTTTGTACAGTCTTAATTCAATGATCAGGGACTTACCATAAACGGCGTCTTTCTTTTCTTTTCTGAAAATTCTTGTTTATTAGCATCAAAAGAATCTTTTTACATAATTAGATACGACATATATACATACACGTTACGTTAAAAATCTTCGAACTTACGAAGAGACTGAAGTAATGAGCACGATATAACGTGGCCTTGAGATTCGTTTCGTAATTTAAGCAAAAGAATCAAAATGCCAGGTTCGACTATATATCCCTATGCTAGCAAGTATTTCCGAGTCGATCACGAGTGACTCAGCAATACTATTCTTCGCGACTATCCGTGCTATTTTCGTACGAATCGAGTCGCGAACAATCTTCTAACGCATAGTCATTAGTAGATTTATTCTCAAACGTATAACTCAAACGTATTAATGTTAACTATCAAACGCAAAGATAATTGTATAGAAGAGTATAAATCAGTGTTAACAGTATCGTTAATTATCATTAATAACCGAAACTCTTTACAAATATTTCACACCGATGTACCATACACTCTCTAACATTTATCTTCAACTTTTGATTTCTAGCTATGTATTGCACATCTATGTAAAATCAACGAATATTTAATATTTCACAGCAACACTTCCAACGATGGAAAATTTCACACTTTAATCGTGAGACGTTTCTTAGTACCTACGTTTCTATTAATTACCTTTATATCTATTTAAACATTCATCTTTTCCCTAACGTTTTGTCCCTTCCATTCCAACTTGTAATTGACAGATAATATTTTCACTATTTTTGTCTTTTATAAATTTATACCTTTTCAATATAATATTATGATCGTGATATCGTCGTAAATACGAATTTTAATATTATATTATAAACGTAAATTTATAAATTCCACTATTAACTGATTTGTTCGTTCAATGCGCATGATCGGACAAATAAATACGAATACGATCAGTCTTCATTTCGCTACAAATTAAGAGGGCAATTACGTTCGTCGCTACCGTCCGAACATTCTAAGAACCCGTTGCATATTCGAGATTTCGGTAGACATTCGCCTAGAGGACATCGATGGCCCTTACACGAAGCGATCGAGGATCGGATATCTTCCCTGGAAATCGCATACTCGATCCAAGGAAGATAGTGGTGTACTTTCGTGTAGACTCCAGGTCTTCCAGGTCTCGCGCAACCATATCCATTTGAAGTGATGCCTGGAAAGAAGGATCAATTAATACCCGAACAGTATGACAGGACTTGGCGATCATCCGTGATGTTCACTCGTAACTTGCAATACTATTTAACGATCTTGGTAAGTCCAAGTACAGATCAATATTTAAAGATGATAAATTATGGCGTTTGATATATTATTATCGTTTCTTCCTTTTATTAAAAATAGCTGTGTTTACCATGAAGAGTGTACTTGTTGTCTGATCCCGAGCAAACCAATGGCCCACCACTGTCTCCCAAGCAAGCGTCTCTTCCACCATCCTTCAAACCTGCACAAAGCATTCCTGACGTTATCCTGTACAATGGAAGAAACAAAGTTTTCCTTCGACACTCCTCCGTGGAGATTACCGGAAGTTGTACTTCTTGCAGGGTATCCGCTGTTCAAAGGAAACATATTTTTTTATATTTTTGGTATATCGTTATAGACCAGTGTATCTTTACGTGGCTAGCTCTTTTTTGTTTTTACGAATACCTGACAAATAATCATAACTTACGAAATATTCTTCCGATCTCGAATAACTGTCCCCATCCGGTAACGGTGCACGTAGTGCCACTTTTTGGTTCTGACTCTGGAAGACACACTGGTCGAACGTAGTCGCTGAATGTGACTGGTTCTTCGAGCCTCAGCATCGCTATGTCGTTTATGAATCCGTTATCGATGTAATCAGGATGCAGGGATATGTGATCTAAACGTAGCACTTGTTCGTACGGACTCGGAAAGCTTCCTCTGCGAGTCGCTCCGATTCTTGCGACCCAATACTCGTCCTGAGCACTGCGACAGATATTGGAATACACCATCAGGTTATTGCCATCAATTTTTGCAACTCCTTAAAATGTTTGTATGTTTTCCAGTGGACCGGTTAGCCTGGTCTTAATGTTCAAGCTTGAATCGTCCTTGTGTATCATTCGTTTTTCTTATAATCGATGTAATTAGTTTTATTTGTGTTACCAGTACACTATTACTTACTGATAGAAACAGTGTGCGGCAGATAAAATCCATCTTTCGTTAATCAGAGCTCCACCACATTGATAATCGCCTTCCTTGTACAGAGCTACTTGCCATGGCCAGCTTCCGGCTGATGAGCTTCCACCTCCGACTATCCTGCAACGTCGTGAAACATTCCATCTGTTTCAATGTATACATCTTAAATGAGTTGTTCGTTTTATCGATGTATTACGTTCATATATTGTAATGTACAATTAATAGATTTGTATGCATTTACGAGAAATCTGAAACCGCGAAACTCCACGGAATGCACATAATATGCGAATTTGTAGGAATATCCATAATCTAGTGACAGCTCCGAGATTATAAAATTGTTTATTTTCGAAATGAAAATTGAAATGTGTGGACCATAATTCTTTTAAATCGATAAATATGTCTAAGTCTTTAGAATTAATGTCTCTTGAAGATAGAGACCTAATCTATCAACGTATTTAAATTTTTATTTCGCAACTAAAACATCTTTCAAGTTACTGAGCACGAGTTGGTCTAATCTTTTACTAAACTGAACAAAAAGCTACGTTGATAATTTCAAAAATATAAAATTTCATTAGAAACGAAACAAGTATAGCGGTATAACAAATTCCTCATCGTAACGCAAAGCCGTTTAATTCTAAATAACGATGTCATTATTAATATCCGATTGTTTCCAATTACAGGTAAAGCACGTTTCACAGTAATCGTTATCCTTCGACGAAATTTAAGAATGATTCTAAGCTACTGAAAAGCATCGTTAAAAAAAGGAAGACGACGGTCTTTTTCCGGCGGAGCTAACTTAATATTCTCACGAGTTTCGATAAAAATTTACGAGCGTATATATCACAGCAGGTATAGTTACTTATCTCGAACGACGACGATGACCATAACGATCGCGATCATACTAATTTTATGCGCATCTTTTTTAATATCGTTTTGCCATCGATACATCGCTATTATGGAGGCACAGAGGTCATTATCCTCGAATGAATTTGTATACAAATAGTTTTGTAAATGATCCGGTCGGCATATAATTATGAGAAACTGGTTCAGTGAGTGTACCTGGCCTGGGATGGGGCCTGAGTTCTTATTCCACATTCAAGGTTCTTGCACTTGACCCTGAGGATCTCGCCAGTCGGGCACTCGGAAGGCTTGAAAGTCAAGATCGTTTTATCCAAAGGTTTCTCGTTGTACGAGAGCGTGTAGTACGACCTCACAGACGTTGGATTTTCGTCCAACACCTTTTCCACGGTTTCGTAATCTCTGAAAGTTGTCGTACACATTGGTCACATTTGAAACGAATCTGAAATTGCACGTACAAATTGCAAGAATCTAATCGGCACGTTGTTTGCGACGCTAGAAGTATTTTTGTCAACAATCGAGGAATTCTTTTCGTTCGTAGAATTTTAGATCTATGTCGAATCTTTCAAATAAATTCTTGCTTTTCTACGTATCGTACGGCAAAATCTTTTAACTGTAGCAGGCGATATTTCACGCGATAAAATTATACGAAGCTCGTTACGTATGGATCGATACTTTGACCGAAAATACTTACTGATATGTAATTGCCTTGCAAACAGCTCTACCAAGATCCTCGATAGACCAAACAGTTTGTCTCTCCTGCAGAAGATTATCCATTCCAGTCAAACACAATTTCCCCCATTTTCCATTTTTCCTGATATTCAAATAACCCTTCTCGTTATAATTATTCACTTCTTTCTTCAAATTCATTATCGACGTTTTATCGTCGTTTTTCGCATTTACATGGATCGAGTTCCCACGCGTCAACATGTGTTTCACGTTCGACGATATTTCTCTTCCGGAAACGAGAGTCGTAGTAGCGTTGCTCCGTTCGCGATTCTCGAAAAATGTTTCACCTTCCTCGATCACAGACTGGTCGTTGGCTCTTACTACTTTTTCTAATCGTATATCATCTTCAAACGCGTGCAAAGTTGTCGACTCGAAGATGGACGATTCCACCGCTTCTTGATCATACAGAGCGTCCTTGTTAGTGATGGATTCTATTTCTGAAAACTGCCCTTCGAACGATGGATGTGCATCTTTGGTTACGCTGATCTCGGAATCAATGTCCTTCCTGGCAAAGCTACTCGTTTCTTCGTAATTTAACGTTGAATCGTCTTCTATCAGCGCCGCGCACTTCTTCTCGTCCTCTCCGCCTGGACAGTCAGTGTAGCCGTTGCAAACTTTGTCTTGGTTTATGCAGGTTCGACTGTTGCCGCAGACGTATTGGCCTTCCTGGCACCAATCTATCGAATTAGAAAATTATCGATAAATCTTTACCAAGTATAGAGTCAACTAGGATTTTGTTAGCGTGAATTGTTATATTTATAACGAGTTTATTAATTGCTGTATTTTCGAACATGTTAATCCTGCCATAGACCTCGAATTTTTATCGCAATCTCGTCCTCGTTTTAGTAAACGAGCACGCCTTCAGTGCGTTAAGAAAATATCTCACGTACAATTGAACAGTTACGTACATCGCTAACGATTTCTTTAACTTTTCCACGAATCGAGTGAGATTTTCCAACGACAGGAAAACACGATTGAAAGATCGACTGATAAATACCACAGTCCGTTTCGTCCGAATAATCCCAACAGTCCGCCACACCGTCGCAAATTTTCTCGTGTAGGAGTTGCGCCTTTAGAAAGTCGGCGCACGTGCAGTTTGCTTCATCCTCCGAATTCGGACATTCACCTAACATATTGCACCTGCCGCTGGAAGGCAAGCATTTTCCGTCTTTGCATAGGAAACCGAGACAGTGATCTGTAAAAACGCGTTGTATAACGTTATCGAGAGACTACAAAAGATAAACTTGCATACTGTTTCATTAAGATAGAAAAAATATATCAGAACGATAGATACCACCATCTCGATAGATTCAAATCTCAAGGAAATAATTACCAGCTTCCAAATTCTCTTCGGTGCTAGAGATCATCTTATCGGTGCGATCCTCCATTTTGTTCAATATCTTCGTCAATATCTCAACGCCGTCGCGAGTCATCGTAAATGCCGCGCTCGAATTCATCAAGGTCTCGTTTCCGGTCGCGATATCAGCGATTTGCTTCAATTTCTCAAAATTCGGCAACGGCCTATAGTCCTCCGGAGGTTTCGATTTTACGTTCGACGTATGCGATTGTAACGCGTCGACACTCGGTCTGGAACTATTTTTGCTATGCACAGGCTCGTTCTCCGTTCCGATATCCGCCAACTCTTTCAATTTCTCCAGAAGAGATTTATTCTCCTCCATCGTAGAGATCTTTCTGTCGGACGTTTGCACATCGCTGGACGTTAAAGACGGGGTCTTGTTCGAAATCTCGTCTCTGAAAGATCTATTTTCTCCTTTTCCTGCGTCGTTGGGAGCGGAGAATTCTTTCGGCGCTGATGCTTCCGAAGTGAACGTCTCCCCAGCATTCTGATGAGACTCTGAACGGATTATCGGAAGCGAGGTTGAATTGGTAACGACAAATTTCAACACGACTGGGTTTCCTTTAAAGTTCGACGACACTTTAGTGCTAATCGACGTGACGACTTCTACGATTTGCTCGACTCTAGGATGCTCGTTATGCGAATCCCCTTCCCTGTTCCTCTCGTTCTCCGCCGAATGAAATCTAACGGAGTCGCCGTGATTAAAGGAATTGCGTTTCGTCGCGTTTCTCTGTCGATTGTGCATGCCGAACAATTGTTCCAAGAGCAGGCTGTCGCCAGTGGAGCTTCTGTCTGTGTTAGGTTTCTCGTCGATTCTCATCGTCTTCTCCCCGTCTATCTTAGGTCTTGGTCTGACAGGTCTTCCAATTCCTGTATTACTTTTAGCAGGCGCCAGAGTGACCAAATTTTCCACCACGTACGCCTTCAAAGTGTCGTTGTAAGTCTTCTTTCTAGTTTCCAGGGAATTGTGCGGCCGACTCAAGGTTCCATTAAAAGGCCAGCTGTCTTCGCCTTTCGTCGCCGATTTGTTCCCCGTCGAGTCGGAATCTTCCTCGACCTCTCCAGGTGTGTGCTTCAAGGTATCGATCTCGATGAACGTAGAATTTCTTGAAATATTAGACGTCAACCTTCCCGGAGCTCCTTTATTCTCCTCCTTTTTTACGACTAATTTATCTATATTATTGTACAATGGATGTATCATCTCCGAGTAGACTTCCGTGGTTCCTAGCTTCAGAAGCTTCTCGTCGTCTATCACACTTTCGGTATTCGATTCGGTTGATCTTGCGTATTCTTCGATCTTTGCATTTTTAAGAGAAATATCCGCCTCGGAATCGCTGTTCTTCTTCACGAAAGTCTCTACCTCGATGATTTCCTTCAAATTTTCTTTAACCGGTAGCACCTTCGTTTCTTCTTCTTCTTCTTTATTCTCTTTGACCGGTAGCACTTTAATTGCCCCTTCCTTATCCCCTTTGTTCTCTGTGCTTAATTCGCTGGTTTCTTCGGTGAATCTTTCCTCCTGATTCATTATACTATCTGTCACGGTGTTGATTACCTGCTTCGAAGAGCCTTCTTTGTCAGCCTCGGTGTAATCAACGACAGAAGTAATTTTGTCCACGGGAATCGTGTGTCTGAACGGCTTCGGAGTTCCAGAACTTTCGATCAAACTTGGTCTCATGCCAGCTCCATTCAGGTCGGGTGTCTTGTAACTGGTGTACACGGGTTCCTGCGTATTCTTATCGACTTTCCTGTCCTGCAGAGCGTTACTCTCTTGCTTCACCATAGCCTGAACATCCGAGTACCGATTTCTGGCTTCCAAATCCACGTCCACGTCCGGGACAGGCTCTGCCACTCCAACTCCAGACACTTTTGTCGTCGATTCTTCGTCGGAATCTGGCTCCACCGGACTCTGCGCGTGCCACTTCGGAGTACTGGAAACCATCGAAGGCAAGAAATTGTCCGAAGCGCCTATCACGGTGGTTTGACCCAACCTCTTTCTATTCATCTTCGTAGAATCGCCAGAACTCTTAACGTCGTCTTGCTCTTTGCCAACAGGGCCATCGGATCCACCGTCTGTCATAGCGTACGTCATCTGAGAGCCAGGGATCCTCCAACCTGTTTCGTTCTCGCTCGTCGATCGATGAGGTTTCGTGGAAGAAAATTCCAAAGGCTGGGAAGAGGAGAGGCCAAAAGGCTGAGAAGAAGTTCGAAGCTTGATATCGTAAGTTTCCGGTGGTAACTGGCCAGAAACTTCTATGTCCGGTCTCTGGCCGTCTAAACTGACCGGGGAAGCTTCCGTGAAGATCTCCCCACCTTCTAACAATCCTGGAATCTTATTCTTGAACTTGCCGTTCACCCTGAAATTCACCATTTCCTGAGGAACGATTCTATCGCGTGGAAAATCAGTGTCGCTAATGTCCAACGTGCTCATTCCTGGAACACCTATATACGAATTTAATATCACCGCTGGCTCGGCAGATTTCGTGCTGGTTGTAGAGGATTGTGCAACCTTCGCGTGAACGCTATACTGAGGATTCTTTACGGCTGTATCGGAGACAACGTCTCCCAGATTCGTATTGCTGTAATTCACTTTATAGTTGCTTTCGCTTTTGTAATTTGGCTTTTGAGCGTTGTCCGGCAATAATTTTAATTCTGTATTGATGTATCCAGGAATGATAGGCTTCCACGGAGAAGTTTCGAAGCTCGGATTGCGGAAATCCTTGAACAGATCGTCCTTTCCGACTTGGGGCGTGGAAGCTGTGGATGTGGTGGTCTTTTTCGACGAAGACAATTCATCGTGCACGGTGTAATTAACTTTCTTATCTGCTCCGTTGGTGGTTTGAGCGACACCCGCACTCGCTTCGGTACTGTCTTCTACGGTGGTCGGTTTCATCGTAGTTTGTTCTTGAGGTAACGACGCTTTGGTATTGTTTTTCGTTTCTGACTGAGCCTTTGCAGGCTGTTGAGCGGAGATCGTTTTGTTCGAGGAAGTGATGTTCACTTTCGTCGCTTTGTAGGTGCCTTGGATCGTTGGTATGTTACTGAAGTCGATGTCTGGCTCCGTGGACTCGATTTTCGTTGGTTTGGATTTCGGTTTCGAGCTGGTGATCAAAGAGCTGTTTCTGTTGGGTCGAAGCAGCCCGTTCTTCGTGATCATTGCGTTCTTTTGCTGAACCTGCTTTTGACTCCCTGGCAACTCCTGATTTATTCCTAAATGTAGAGGAAACGGATATTTCGTGAATGTGTTTATATGCGTGAATGTGTACGATAAGTTTCGAAATGAATATTTTATATTTTTTTTTTATTCTGAACCGTAAACTTTGATTCGTCTTAATTTTTTAATTTATTTATCCACGAACTATCATCGCATGTATATTTCGCGCGAGCATTACAATTTTCAATATTAACTGAAATATTCGTACGAGAGATGCACAGCTTGAATTTTATTAAAAAGAATCTTCATATTTTACGAATAATAGCCAAACGATTAAATTGGAAATCGTGTAATTACCATGTTACTGTTTTATCACGATTAATCTTTATTTCCAGCGGATACTCACTTTTCACCGATATGCTAGTGAGGTCCAGTTCCATATCCTTGAACAAGGAGGACGATGAGTACGTCTCCTTCGCGATAATGTCTTCGATCGTGTCCTCGACGTTCGTGATCGATTGCGGTATCTTTCTTCTGTCCAGATATATCCTGAAGAACACCTTCAGAACACCGCTTTCGAATTTGTCTATGATCGTCTGTTTGTAAGCTGCGCCGAACACGCTTCTTCTAAATAGAACTTCGAACTGAAAATTACCAAGGAATTTTCAATTATTGGTTCTTTTATTTGCAAAGGATAATTTACATAATCTTCGCAGGATAGAATTCTATTTATATGAACTTGTCGAGAAACAAATAATTTACGACTCGAGTTTCTATGCTCGAGTTTCATCGGTACTCGTAGATATTCTTCAAGAGATTAGGAAACAGAGTTTATACTAATTTCTATAAACGGAGTTCATGTAAACCGAGTTCTAGAAATTACGTTTAGAAATAACAATTATCATCCTTACTATATTTTTATATTTTCGTTCCTTTTCACGGAACACCATACTGGTATTTAGCTTCAACATCGGATTATATTTCTCACCCTTAGACACCCTGAATGTGCAGGAGAATCCAACGATCGCTGTAAATATTATCGCAACGAACGTTACTAATATTCCAATATTCATTTTCTCGTTAGAAATTAATTTTGTTACGAAGGAAAAAGAAATTATATTTTTTCGGATTTTATATTCGATTGTACGTTAGATCGGCGCTTACCATTTTTTGAATCTGTCCGAAGGGCTGAAAAACAAAATTCGTTCGTTCATAAACATCTTTCGGTTCGATCGATATTTAGTGTAATTTTTCTTACGATAGATTGCTACGAGTAACATAAAGATGCCAACGAACCTCCCATCCATAACGCAAGTCCTGCGATCGCGAACACCGCGATTAACACTAACATAGCAGAGATGATTAACATCGCACTGCCGACTTTCCATGTACTGTTGCCCCTTTGTTTCTTCGTGTGTTCAGGTGAGACTCTGGACCATGTCGACCGCGGTGGTAAATAATAATCATTCTGCAATCGAAAAAGAAAACATAATTTAACGACTACTGCACCTTCGTATCAATGACAAGCATTTTCATAAAAGCGGATAATACGATATCAATAAGACGTTACGTCCGCCAGCGCATTTACGGGTTAAGCGCAGCCACCAGTTTTCTCGAATCCAGCGTACAACGTATTTATTGAGCAACTGGCCGCTGCTATTCGACGATTCGATAATCGGAACGCGTAATAAATTTAGTCAGCATAGTACGGCGATACGTAGTAACGGTACTGGAGTCGAGAAGGAATTTAAAAAAAGAAAAGAAAAAGAAACAGAAGAATGTTTCCAAAGTTAAGCACGACGAAATTATGAAAATTTAGTGGTATATCGTTCGATGATCCAGCGAATGTAGTATCATAATCGGAATAGTCATGTGCGAGTCAATGACGATGATTTAATACGATTTCGACCATAGCGCTAGATCCTCGATATTACAAGTGCTACAACAATCGTGTAAAACGTTGCTCATCAATTTTTCTGCATTCTCATTTCGATAGATTGTGTTATTTGTTTTGAATATTGGCTTCTATCTGTGTGGAAGGTACGTCGTGAAAAACACTACGAGTTCGCCATAATCGTTATTGCTATTATTATGATTCTATTGGCGAGAAATAAGCCTTGTCTGTCAAGGTCATTCGAAGGTCACGAAACAGCACAACGCGCGTACGAATATTCCTTTGGATTTCTATTCCATCCGTGCCATTTTACAGCACCGTTTGGTACATTAAGTTTACGTTATAATTGCGATATAATTGTTACCTTTGCTCGTCGTACATTATCGTTAATCGTTTATAATAAGAGCTAGAACGTTCCATTTAAAGAAACGACGATGATGATTTTGAGAATATACAACTTGTCCGTAAAGATTGATTTAAACATACCTCGGTAATATCACGGTTAACGTGTTTCGATAAAAAGAGAAGCGAGAGAAGAAACGATACAAAACTCTATTCAGGACACTATACTATTTCATTCGTAGAGATTTACACGACTCATCGTGTATAAGAAGCGTGTTAAAAATGTGATCGGGTTACGAACGTATATTCCAATTCCGAGGAAATAAAATTTATGCGTACGGTGGCATACATAATCGAAGTCAAGGTAAAGAAAAAAGTAGTTGGCTCGGTCAGTGGACCAGCCAGCCAGCTTCGCGTTATTCTTACCAAAGCCTGAAAAATGGAAAAACGCATCCGTGGAATGGAACATGCTGTAACGTTGGTCACGGTCGGTTGCGACGCGAGATTTATCGCAGAAACCATGCGTGAAATCACCGAATCAATGTTCGATACATGCAAGAAAAAAGGGAAAAACGTCTGAAAGAACACGTTTCGGGCTAATTATTTACGCGTCGCAACGACAAAGATCGTTCAAAGAGATTGCAATATTTTTCTTCTCACCCGTTTGTCGCTATTTTACTATCTATACGTGCAACGATTGTAGTCTTTTATTTCCATAGGCGATAGAAATTATAGTTAAATATAAAGAATCTTGCAAACTTGCAATTAGAGCGGCAAAAATGCAGGCGAGTGTCGCGATGATCGATCAATTGTCGATTAATTGGCCGTATCCGGCCAACGATGTGTTAAATACACGTGTGGGTACACGTACGAGATGTCGAAGGTCGCGTCTATAGAAATAGCTTTTAACATCTGTCACGATCTCGCGGTGATTCAACGCAGCTTGACGCTGATGCGAAGTTAACGACTTGATCGAGGGTGAAAAATAATTTCACGCTCACGGAGTACGATAGAAACTTCATGGCCGTGCGAGATGGAGAAGTCAATGTGTACGCTGAGGTCGTTGCCTTTAAAAACGGGCAACCGAATCCCCGAACAGCACGCTCTGACGCAATCTGAATATCATTATCCCATAGGGTACGTTTGATCCTTTGTTTTCGTTCAATACTATCAATTGCATATGGCGGGTACAAATTGGTGGATGGTAGCAGCGAGAGAAAACGTGACTCTCAATTTCAATTTTTAATTTCCTCCGATGATTCATTTGGACGACGTCTCTGATAATTCGCGACGGCTGTCGTAAATCAAACCCCATAATTCCGACTTTACGTTATCCGACTAAGCGAAAAGCACAGCTGTAAGACGTTTATTTTAGCCCTTGTTTGTCTCTCGCGTCCATTCAACGAAGAAAGTTCGTCGGATGATTTTAAGCCAGTTCTTCGCCAAGTTACGAAGGCCGATGTTCGAACACGTCGTTGAAAGACGATCCTTTTGTCCCTTTCTTGCTTGTCTTCCGTGTCAGAGGATAAAAAATCAATCTGCGATGATTCCAGGTTCATCTTCCAAGATCAAAGAATCTTATTATCGACCAAAGTCTTGGAAGATCGAACCGTCTTTCCTAATACCATGGCAAAATCCGGTGCAACAAATTACGCTATCGCGTTACCGATGGACGTAATCAAACGTATCACGGTCGTTTTCATGAAACGTTGCGACGAGCGTAGCGACGATAACGCGTGTCGATAAGAGAGCGACCTGACCGCTAACGCTATCTCACCTGGTCGATCGCTGGAGGCTCCGCGTTGACTAAAATCGCGTATCGAGCACAGGATCGAATGCCAGGCGTCGCGTGTACGATTAGATTGCCGGTTTGTTCGGCGAGTCGAATTGAAAATCCCGAGGCGGGGGAATACCGCGTTGCTGGATGCACCGTTAAGGGTTCATCCGATGTGGTGATTCGGTGGGAAGTATCGTGCAACCATTCTGTCTGCTCTTTTTTCGGAACAACGACCGCGCTAACTGCACGCGTGTTAACGCCGCGCGAGTCATCAAGATGGTCACGTATACGAAGCCACGTTGCGAGGCACAAGTTTGGAGAGAATCGCGATGCAACAAGCTCCGCGGTGCTCCGCTTTCGCACGCGAAGCGACGAGAATTTCCCGCTTTAGCGGACGATCTGCTCTCGCGAACGTTCTTACGATTTCGACGAAGACAAAGTATTTCCTCGTCTTGTCAACGCACAGCTGACGCAATTTGCCACACTTTTCCGGTAAAAGATCGAGACGCGTTGACCTCGACGCGCGAAAAATTGGTTCGAACGCTTGTGAACGACAAAGAGAGAAATTAATTATTTACCTTTTCATCTGGTTGATGTTTTGCTTTACCATCGCGTCAATTTGACGCGCGACGGACATATTCGTCGCGAAAACGAGGCTTAAACAGCGAACACCGATCGGCAGACCGTCGACTTTTTTGCAAATCCAAAGATTCAAGCTTTGCACTTTGGTAACTTCGAGTTCTCTACGATCAGGCGTGCGAGCGTTGTTTCGAACTCCGCACGCTCAAAATAGCATTCCTAATACCACGTTATTTCACGGTGGTACGTTTGAAATAACAACAAAGCTCCTATTATGTGTTAAACGACGCACGGTGCGTTCACGAGACAAAGAGTTAGCGGGAAAGACGCGAAGGAACCGTTGCGGCAGGACTGCGGGTTCATAAAGGTCCATTCTTTAGCGCGTTGCTTGATTTATCGCCGGCTATCTTTTTTCATTAGCATCACAGAACAGGAGAGAAATGAGAAAAATTCGGCGAACGAAAAAACGTTCGGCATCGTGGCTTTATTTATTTCGACCACGTGAGATCCGATTTACCATACGAAGCGTAGGTTGTTTATCTCGTAAATTTATTAGCGAGCTCCTTTTAATTTCGTTCGCGTTTAATTCATAATCAGCGTTCGTTTCCTTGCCTCGGCATCTTTTTCAGCCGTTTCGATCCGTTTTGATCGAGCCTTTAATCGGAAATTATCGAATGCTCGCCGTCTTTAAAACGATCATCGAATTAAACAGGAGAGCGAACCGCGCAATCGATCGACGATGCTGATTTATTCGTTGACAATGAGTCAGCTCGTCGCTATGCTCCAGATGATAGTGATCCACGAATTGGGTCAGCCTGCTTGGGAACCTTACGACGGCATTTTCATCGCGTTTGCATAGAAACGCCGCAGGTACAGACGAAGAGTAGGTAATCGGCATGTTGATTGCTTCATGGAAATTTCGCTTATTGCTCGTAACGAAACTGGCATGTTTTGTCTTCTTGTACGGTTCATTAGCGTCTTGATAAAAACATTCTGTTTCGACCAATGGCCTTCTGTCCGAGGCCTGTTCGCCTATGTTCTTTCTTCTCCAAGATGTTCGACATGGTCGAGGGACTTCTTTTGTTAGACTTATTTCGTTATCCCCGAGAGTATTTGCTTACGACGATAGGATTCTATTAGGAATTCTTGGCTGCAAAGTTCTTCGTTCAGAAAATTCTTACGAATTTTTCCCGGAATTATTTTCCTATTCTTATTCAAACGCGATCAAACGAACATTTTCGCAAACTTAAGATTAAACCGATTCGAGTTCAGAATTTACGACGGCCAATTATAAAGGAAATAACGAATAAAGGAAAAAAGAAAGAAAGAAGAGCTAATTAGAGAAACAATTACGCGTTCAGTCTACTTTTATTCGTTAATTACATTAATATTCAACCTTCTTTTAATCGATACGAAAGGCACTTCGAGGAGAAGAGGATCGATGTTCTAAATTAAGCATTCGGAGAATTTTCTCACGGAGCCAATTGACCGGTGTGTAGGTCGTTAGCTGTTGGAGCGACAAAAGAGCCGTCCAGAGAGAGCTATGCAATTTCCGTCGAAGGACGAGGGTTTGTCGGCGACTCGCACAAGGCAGAGAGCGAGCCCGCCGTTAGAATCACCATTATCGTCGACAGTATCGATGTTCGTTTGGCGTAGCCCTGAAAAGGCCTCCGCAAAGAGAAACCTGAATGTTTGCCTTGTTACAAAGAAATACGTCGTCGCCTTCAGGGGCTTTGCGCCTTCTTCGAGCTTTACTCGACGTTAAATGCTTAACGAACGTCGAATTTCATTCACCGCGTGCAACAGGTGTCTCGGTAGTTTCAAGATCTTCATCTATTCGTATCCGCTTACCCTCTAAGTATAACAAGATATCGTTGCTCTCTTATCAACAGACTTCGAACTTGTTATTAAACCACTCTTTTAAATTTTTTTTAACCCAATTGAAATTGACCATTCGTAAATAAATAATAAATTAACTTACAACCTGTGTACAGATCAACTTACAACTGAAAATCGAACGGCGATCGACTATAGTCGTGTACAACGAAATCGAACGATCGTGGAAAAGTGGAGCCGATCGGTTTGTTCTCTGAGAGCCTCGTTTCATCGTTATCGAATAAATTACAGACTGATGAATTTTCCACAAGTTACCGATGAATATCTATAAATATTTCCTTCGAATTCACTGGCGTAAAAGTAGATCGTCAGCCGGAAATGAAATTATCCTTTTAGAGGAGAATCGAGCTAGTCGATCGAAATCGCGTTTGCTTGTTTGCCGGTGCAGATCGGCGCTTCTCTTAATGAAACGCCGGTGATTTTCCATCGGCCATTCGTTACTCTCTCGTTAAATATTTCTCGATACACGAACACGCGAGCTGTAAGAAAAATTAGCCTCTACTTAAGTCACGTTACCGAGCATGTCCAACTATGTGGATCACAAACCGTGGTAACAGCTAGACGATTCCTCGAAAGGCTATTAAAGCCGAGCTACCGCGAAAGTGCGTTACTACGACTAAAACGTAATAGTCTGTACCCCGGAAGTTAGACCAAGTCACCCGCCCACCGTATACGCCATGTTTCTGTCTATAAATTTTGCAGAACCTCGGTACACGTTCAATTAAGACTCGAGGCGTCATTCACGAACCAGAACCTTCCACGCACGATGGAACTGGCTGAATTTCCGCAATTATTACATTGTGGCATAACAAATATCTCTTTTAATAACTTTACTTAGACTAGCGATAGCAGTAAATCAGGTAATAAACATCTTTGTATAATTTCTGAATTTTCCGCCGTGTCGGATAACTCGTAATCTCTAAACGTATCTCGTGAAATTTTATTTCTTTTATATTTATCAAATTTGTTAGTGTTATACCGGGGACTAATTATTTATTAATATTTATCAAAGTTGGGACTTGTAAAATTTCGTCGATAATACCGGTTTCCATCGTGCAGGATAATAACACTGAAATCCATTTGTCGTAACAATTGACAGAACGAAGTTTCTCCCGCAAGACGGCTAAAACACGCCATCGGTTTGGAAAGAATGAAAAATTCTCTTCGTTACGACGAATAATCGAGGAGTTTTCTAAAGGCATCTCTTTCCCATACTCTGAAACGCGTTAAATTCCGGAAGTGTTAAAATTGAAACAAGTTATGTTTCCATGAATACCTTCCATCTCGAAAACGATGCCCGTTGCGCTATACCGCGCTACGATCTAATAATTTTGTAGCTTTTTCAGTCGCTTTTCAACGTCTCTGTGTTCGTTTATCCTCGAGATGATTAATGACATCTCGTACCAGCCATTGAATACTACCGGTGAATCGAAGAATTTTGTTTGGCCAGCTAAGGATGCGCGCACAATTTCTGGCCGCAAAGAAGCAGAGAAGCAAAACGAGAATCCCTGATCGTTATTGCTTCACTTAAGACGGTTGTGCGTGAAATACAGAGGATCGGGAAGATGAACCAATCGAAAGACGATCTCATACATCATTCCGCTTATCGTCGGATCAACGCGGCACCTTTAAATCATCGCTTCGCCAACATCATAAATCACGGAACCGATGAAAGCCGATAAATCGAATGGACTTCGTCCCGTGGCTCTATAGAAGTAGCATTTAACGGTAACGGTATTAATAATGGGCAAATTTTTCTGGCTAAGTTCAAGGTACCCGTGTTGATCGCCTCTGTGCGTCCAACAGCCACGTTACATGGCACTGATATCGCCTGGCCGTTAAATCTTATTTCATATTTACTAGACTGCGACTGTTTGTGCATTCGCGAGAGAACCTTAAATGCGTACAAACGTACAGATCGTGCGTATTACGATCTGTTGGAATACAACGATGTTACACGCATAGGCACAAACACTCTTACACAGGCACCTACACAGGCATTAGAACAGGACACTTACACAGGTCATACTCGTTACTGTATAGAGAGTGGGGCTCAAAATATTTAAGGGATCATGGGTCACTACCTAGGTCTAGCCTGAAAGTAACTGGCCAACGATCAACAATTCTTGCATACTTTGTTAATTATAGATTATTAATCTTAACTTTAAGATTAAATTCTAACACGATCGTTAACCAGTTAGCCGTCGCGATCTGTTTGAAAGCTGTGAAAAGCGTGTAGCTGAAACATTTTTTATTTTTTTTTGGTTTTTTTTACAATTTGTCCTTATGGACATTTGGTAAAGTGTTATATCTTGTTGGTGAAAAAAAAAATAAAATAAAAATAAATACAGCATGTGGGTGACTACCCCCAGCGGGGTGCCAGCTTCGTTTTTACTAAGTTATATCTTTTATGTAGCTGAAACACGTCGGGAAAAATAAGCGACGACAGAAAGTATACTCGTCGAGTACGGAGTGTGCGTGGCTGTTAAAAATACAGAATCAAGTTGCAACGAGACGATCGTTTTATTTTTTAATCTTATTACCGACAAGGCTCGTCGTGGCACGAAATATCGCCGTTTCTTCGTGACGAGTATACTCGTCGGAAACAGCCAACTGGTAAATGGCTGAGACGATATCTATTATTAGAATTTCAACTGTTGCACATGGCAAGTAATCGCGGTCGAATCACCTATGAGATATCGGGCACCTAGTCGACGTATTAGTATTTGTGCACGATATCAGAAGTTCCGTCATTTTTCAAGCTGTCCTATGTTGGATCGTGCGTGTACACAGTACACGTAGAATATACAGGCGGAAAGAAAGAAACGAGAGGGCAGAAGATAAAAGAGGTGGATCGTTGCAGGTGCAATGTGCACGCAGGTGCGTGGACCATGACCTGGGCGGAGTCATTTCGCGGCCTTCGAAGGGGCGGCACGAAGGAAACGCGACGAGAGAAGATGCATCCGCGGGTGCAAAGATCTCTCAAGGTCGGAATCGTACCTCTCGTCCTTGTCTCGCTTAATGAGACTCCTTAGAAACATGCACGTACGTTCTACAGGTGGATGTACAGGCTGTAACGAATGCACAGTGCCGAGCTTACAATCGTTCGACGCTCCAGAAAAGGACTGCCACTGATAAAAGTCGAAATCCAATTTCCAAAAGGGTGTCCTCCTTTTTCTCGGCCATATCTTTTACAGCAGATATGCTACACGTTGTAAAATAAGAGATTCGGATAACGAGCGTTACCCTCTACGTTGTGTCTTGGCCATTTGCAATGTATTTGCCATTACGGTATGGCAAGTATATTTATGCTCGAAGACTTAAGTTTCGTCGATGAAACTTTACGCAATCGTCTGATTACATAAAATTAGCATGAAAATCGATTTTAAGAAAGTCGAAAGTATACGAAAAGTATTTTAATCGAAGAAGGAAGATATCAAAGTAATTTCATTTGACCCATCGGTGGATTGGTGTACTAAACGATTACAAATTCCACGTGAAATTACACGTATTATGCGTCTCTTGACGGTGCATCAAGTGGCGTTTATGTTATGGCGAAGGTTTCGCATTTCTACGTATACCTGCACGTTCTCCCTTTATCCGGCAACCGAGCTGATCCCCGACAAAGAGGAAAAGTAAAGAGAAGAGGCAGCAAAAAGTAGACCGATCGAGACCTGGCATTTTTCTGCTAAAGTACTCGCTCCAAGCCCCATTACAGACTGCCTGGATAAATATAGACTCGGTGAGTTAGCGAATACCTGTTAAAAATAGCAGATTCTCTTTCTTGGACCAAGATTTTATGCTTTCGCTCGCTGATATTATACATACGTAGGTGCGTGTGTATCGGTCTAGGAGAGTAAATTGAAATTTTGGCTAAGCAGGGCAGTCTTTTATGGCGGTAAATAAATTAATTACGATCACGAGTCACGGTCTGGAATTAAATAGTTACGGCTTCATTATGAAATCAACGTGAATGGCTAAAAGAACAGTTAGTATGCGATCGAGTATCTTGCTACTTTTGATTCATGGTAGGAAGAGTAAATTTGTAGAATACAAATTAGTTCGTTATTCGGATCTAAATTAACGTTAATTAATTAATACGACGAAGCGACGTTACAGAGACGTATCAATCTCCTAGCGAAAAAACACAAACAGGTTTTTAAACGACCGATACCGCGTCGTCATGAAAATCATTCTTTTCGATATTATACGATTCGCACGCTCGTGAGTTTCTTTCTTATTTCAAATAAACGAGAATAACCGTAATGAAAATATATTTCATTAGAAGTTGTTTCCATGCTTCGATATAAACCTTATCGTCTCCTGGCAACCATACAGATACCCATTAAATTGGACATCACGAATGTTCCATGGCGTTTAAGGGCGTTCTCCGCTTATGAGAGATTAGGATCTCGTTGGCGCGTGTTCAATTGCCGCAACCGTATGTCGCTACGTGTCCAACAACAATTTTCTCTATTCCGTAGACACATGCACGTTCTCACCCGAGTATATCGTCCCTGTTGGACCACGAACAGAACTCGGATCGGAGTAGCGGATAACATCCGCGAAGAATTCTCAAAGAAGACACCCTTGAGAATTATGTTTTTCTTATCTCCGACGACTACCACCGTACGATTAAGTAAATTGCCTCCTCTTGTTTTTCTATTCACGATCGCCCTTCGATTTATATATCTATAATTCTATATTTAATTGCTCTGGTTTCAAGTGGAATATGCTGTTCTCTGATAACGGATCACGACGAAATTGATCGTTTTATTTCAACCTTTTATCACGATAGACCGATACACGACATGCCTATCGAATTAAACTTCGATAAAAATGTATCTATTCTATATAAAGTCAAAGTTTCGTTTATGAAATAAGAATGACATCGAAACCTACGAATTCGACGATTAAATTCCATGCAAATACGTTGTTGTAAAATTTCCGCGTGCGTCGCAGCGGAGTCAAGTACTGCGACAACAATGTCCTTGTTCGAGGAAGACTCAACATCTCGATGACTCGCGAAATTATTCGTAGTTGCGAGGCGAGAATGGTTGTCCGACCGGATACAGGTTCGCCGAAACAGAAGACCGGAAGTACGCGTGTGATCCTCGAATGCTGGCAACGATCGACAATTTGCATGTACGTGCTATCATCGAGGATCACGTAGGACACTGGACGTTAATGCGACGAAGGATTTTCCAAAGGTCTCACCTTCTCAACGAAGACGAATTATAAATAATGCAATAACGCGATAAGTCTCATGCTTTGAGAAACAAACAGCTGTGGCTCGCAGCAGCTTGTGAAAAAGAGCCCGCGCGCTGCTTCTTTTTATACGCGCTGCATTCTGCTTCACCTTGCAGAATGTCGTAAGTCTTGATTTCATTGAGGAAGAAAGTGAACTGTTTGTACGCGTGTCTGTTCACGGTGTTCCATTTTGTCGACAGCGCTCTCTCGGTGTAATTACTGAAATCTTCTCGTTAACGCGAGCACGCGTCACGTATGACGACACTTTTCTTCGCAATTAGAGTGTGTCCGACACGAATCGTCTCGGAAGATTCAGATACTCGAAGAATTAAGGGCATCGATCAACGATTCGAAGCGAACGACGCGAGCGTTCGCGTTAAATTTGATGATTTCTCGAATTCCTAAGACAAGATTCACGATCGTTTCATCGTCCGTTGAATTTTGTTAACTTTCCGATGACCAAGATCGTTCGACGTTCTCGATCGAGAGCTAGAAACACCCGGTACAGGCTCGAAGATCGTTCAAAAAGAAAGAAAAAACGAGTATTCCTGAAATTACAGTGTTTCGCCAGTTTCATTCAAGGAGCAACATAAATTGCAGCTTTTCGAACGATATCCCTCGCGAGTCAATCAACGAGCCCGCTATTTTCACAGATCTTGAACCGTTAACTCGGTTCTGACGTAACGACAACATAATAGATGCCTCCGCCCAATAGGCATATTAACCAAGCTATCGTTCAACGTATGGATATTTCTCATGACCTTAAACCGATCGTGAAATTTGTCATATAATCGTAACTTGAAATTTTCCAATTTTCTAAACGAGACATCCAGCTACGAAGATAGTTTGCTCGTTTGAAACGAGAGAAGCAGGCATCGAATCGAAGAGAAATACTTCAGTTTCGCGAAAAAGGTTCGATTATTTGCGAGACGTACGCGTCACAAGTGCCAGAACAGCGGAATTCTCGAAACGAAAATCGTTGTTTCAGATTCGATTCGATTTCCATATCAATATACAACGATTAGCACGAACCGGTCGATACGTATTTAGAAAGCAACGTACTACTGTACTATCGTCGTACAACTATACGAATCGCGAATTATTACAGCGGTATATGCATATTAGAATATCTCAAAGTATCTTCACGTGTCTCGGATCGTTAAGTCTAACTTCTATACCTAACAACGTAACAAGCGTTTCCACGAAATACGTATTTAACCGAACCACGGAACACGTGAATCGCTTCGTGATCCTGAACACTTCGAGTCTGAATAAAAGGCGAACAAAAAGGAATACAGTCTGCCCTATGTAAAATGGAATCACGTTAACCGTGACAGAACCGCGAAGGAAAGGAAAGGCTCGTAACAGTTTTGGTTTGAGTTGGTGGCTTCTAAGTAAAACGGAAAGGCGGTACTGGACCTCGCGGCGGTACGCCTCTTCTTGATTTACCACGAACCGGAAGATACCCGAGACTCGCAAGATCGTGATGTATCACGTTGGGTTGACCTTCTGGGTCTCTCAGGACCTCGCTGCTCGGATTCAGGATTTCCAGCCGGGGCTCGGGTCACCCGGAAATTTCTACACCGCGTATCTTATGCTACGGTTATATTTCGTGTTATGGCTTTTGGAAATACGATCACATCGGTAGAAAGTGAGCGTCGACGCTTTCTTATTGATCGAACGTATTTCTAAATGCGGACAATCGCGTACCTTCGTGAACGTAATTAAAGAGACACGACTACGTCGCGTAAATTTCATACAAATTACATCTGGCAAGCGTGATATTTATTTTTTGAAAGATATTAGACGTCCGACGAATTGGTTCTTTTCCGTCAATTATCGGAAAGATTACAGACGCGTTCGTAAGGAATTTTCACGATAATCGTTCAAATATGTATTTTCACGAGTCACAGTATCTAACTATCACGAGATAGTTCCGAAGTCACGTTTACGGACTCACGGTCATCGTGTACGTCGATGAAACTTAATTACGTCTACGATATTAGAAATTGAGCCGAGATTCCGACGATCCATGGATCATGGTTGGCTCTGTAATTATATTAGCGATGAGTCGTTTCCAATGGACCTTCGATTATCTAGGATTCGTTCGCGTGTATGCGCACACGTGTAAATCTACGCCTTCGATTAGTTCTTCATTCTCCGGATATAATTGTTGTTCACGTTGGCACCGTTGAAAAATTGCTGATATTATCGACGCGCTATTATATTGTTTGCGGTCTTCTAGCTCCTATACGCATTTTCAGATTGCTTTCAGTGTCCGCCGATCGCGCTAATCACGATAATCTCGTCTCATTACGGTATTAATGAGTTACAAAAAGTTTCGTGTAACGCGTCACGCATTCGTAAAACCATTATGTCGAATACTTAAATACTATGACGGATCGCTGTACGTAGATCACAAGTCAGAGCCTCGTAAATTGGGTCCGTTGAACCTAACTGTCCATCATTATGGTGATCGCGGCTAGACAAAAAGGAAGGTCACTGGCTGCCTTCGTAGTCCTTCTTTTCATCCTTCTACCGGCTCCCTAACGAACAGATCTAATTATATCCTGGCTTAACCAGTCTCCGACACAATATTATCGGAGATATCGACCAAGACGTAAAAGCGGCTAATCGAGGATAGTTAACGCAATTTAAATATCATTTGAATTTGTTCGCTCGAAACTGACTCTTTTCTTCCGTTTCTTTGCCTAATTAACGGGCACTAATGGTTTTAGTTTCCGTCTGAGCGAGCAATGATAATTTACCAATGTTAGGCAAGTTGTTTCGTTTTAGAGAAACGATAATTCTCGTTTGGAGAGGGAAAAAGAAATTAATGTTTATCTAAATAGAAACGAATGTACATATACTTGAGATTAAACGGCTCGCATTATACTTTATAGAGGAGAACTGTAATTAATATAAGATTCTTAATTACGCGAGGCATCTGCGTATAAATATAGGATGGTCGGTGATAAGTGGAGAATAAACGAGTTAATTCGGATAATGCAATTATATCGAGTTATGTTTCCCATAAATCGAGCTGTCTCGAAATCTTGAATTCTATTCTAATCTCTCATTCGCGTATCGATGTAGTCTCATATAAAATATATCTGATATCTTCGCTAAACAATTAATTAAACCAAATAATAATAGAAATAATTATCCGTACCGATAAACGAAACCCGGCCGCAAAGTAATTTTAATAATTGAATTAATCTATATAACTGAATCGATCACTTAGGTGCCAACCCGATATATATTTCTCGTTATTTTCTTCATTGAATAAAATCACGCGGCGTAAGCGATCGAGCGTAAATGGCTCGCAGGATGAAGGCGCAGTGCTCGCCTAAGCTCGTGCGTGAATGGAGGATCGCGTGTGCGCGAAGATCAAGATCGTGATCGCATAGCTGCGTAACGATCAACGCCAATTTCTGTGGTCGAGGCCGTTCACGGGCGTTTCGCGTGGAAAATTGGCAAACGCCCATCTCGTACCCTTCCTCGTAGCGACGTAGGTGTTCCTCGCGAACGTATCTCTTTTTTTCACGTTTCGACGAACGCTCGGATGATCGTATCCGTACGCGGACGAGGCTTTCCACGTAATGAGCGCACGTCAAACGCAACACGCGAGAAGAAAGATTAGAACGTGTCTAGAAATGAAGTCAGCGAATTCTAATGAACTCTTTGCTCGTGGCCAATGCGGTTACATTCGAATCGCTGATTCATGCGTTCACGTTTACGAAGAGTCGCAGAACCTTCTGCAACGGCTGTTCCACTTGACATAATTGTATAATCTTAAGGTTTTACGAGGACGTTGGTCGAGATTAGTCTCGATGCAACGGTGTAGCTTCGAGTTAGCTCTATCGGGAATACGTTATTTGGTGCAACGAATCGTCTCTCCCTCTACCTCGTTTCGGTCCAGTCTTTCTACGATTGTAATATCCAGTAATTTGGGCTTTATCAATCACCTGAACTTTACACATCGTATTCTAAATACATCTGTGAATACTTTTCATTCGCCACGATGTCTACGTCTATCTAAGTCGTATTTACATTACGTTAGTCCATGGAATTTATCTCATTTTAATCGCTCTGATAAATTTCGTAAGAAAAAGACCTTGACCGTTCTTGACGATCGATCCGTTTCAGTCAGTGTTATATATAATCGGCGTTAACCAACTACCAGCATTATCTCAACACTGTTGGAATATGCCAATCCTATTTCTCTGCGAGAAAAAGATACCAACACCGTGTACAAAGTAGCACGAATACTTTATACAGCATACACTCTATACAAAATATTACAAACACTTTACACAGCGTAAGAAACTGGTCGTGTAAAAATTTTCTTGGAAAATATGGAAAGAATTCGGCCATTGAACCGAACCGTTCAACCTTGACTGATCTCTACCGATCTATCCTTCCTTCTAGATGGCATTCTCGATACATCATTGTCCCTCCTTTCTTGCTCGTCGGATCTTCCACCGGCTGAATTCGTTTGGTATTCGAAGCGAAGTATGCCAGCGAAGTAACAGTACCCAAGAGCCACGACGCAGAGCCGTGAAACGGTCCACCTCTTGCTGGTCCTAGCCGGCTGCCAGCTAGGTCAGTGCCACCTCGAGGATTTAGTGTCACTCGAGCTCGGTTACCGAAGCGTGCAGCCGAGAAAAATAAAGCAGGGGAACACGCCGGAATCGTCAGAGACACGAAGAGGTGACCGAGGAAACGTTCAACGATGATGATGGAGGAGGAGCTGGTTGGGGCATTGCGCGCGGAACAACGACGACGTTTTCCAACCACCGCGAGAATCACGGGGAGAGACCGAGAAGAAGATGAACGACAGCATTGTTATCATCGCTTTAATCACCGTCTTTGTTACCTTTCGTTCCCTTCCTCGAGAATCCTCCCGTGGCAGACGTTCCAAGAGTGTTTTTAAAAGACCGCTACGGCGAAATAATATTTATACTACCGCTTGCCAGTGTTATGCTGCCTCCAGTTACGTTTATAATGCTCGCAAGTATTTAGATATATGTAGCGGGTTTGTGGTTACAGTGAATTTCATCGCACTCTACCGAAAACGACGATAAATCGACGCCAAACGAGAGACACTGGTTGTTACCTTAAGAACCTTAAAAGATGTACTATGATTCAAGGTATTTAGACAGGTTCGCAGATTTTTATGATTGCGAATTTTATCACGCTGTAAATTAACGCAATTCGGGAAGAAAGAGACATCAAAGCGTGTTGTATTCGTGTGCACCGAGTATCAGCAAGATTACGCACGAAAGCTTAAGGAAAAGGAATTATCCCTGAGTTGTTCGACGTTAGAAACGCCGAGGAAATAAGAATCGTATTCCACTTTGTGCGAGAGATTATAAAAGTACGAAAATCGATGTCAGTCGAACGGTAATAGATATCACGTTAGTATGTCGCGGCGTTTATGCGCGTACATATTGGCTACAATAGCGACCAATATAATCTCGTTCGCAGTAGCCTGAAATACGAGCAAGCACACGATACAGCAACAAACTTAATTGCTACGATAATAATTTTATCAATCGGTCAATTCGCAAAGATGTATCTGCACTAACCAACAATTTGAAATACAACCAACTTAATCTAACTTTCCGACACACCGTGTATACATTACGTTCGCAGGATGGTTATTGATGCGCTTGCACGCCGTGTCTTTCGGGAACAATTTCCCGCCGCGTTTACATTGTATAACGCGACGGTTGACAAAGATGAAAAATCAGCCCGGGGATTATAGTCATTATTCTCGTTGCATTGCCGCGGCTGATAGCGATTTGTCTGGCGCTCGCGTTCCTACGGCCTCCCGGCGTCGACAAAAGGACCGGTGCTGCCTCCCTTCACGCGTTCTTCGACGCTCCAACCTTTTGTACGATCGCGAATTCCCTTGACCGCCGGTTCGTTTGTAAATTATTAGCGAGGAACACGCTTATCGCCCTACGACCAGCCGCCGCGCGTATATCGGTTATATCGGTAAATCATAGCCGAGCCCTTTTCGCCTTCTATTCTCGATTCGTAAATTGTTGGTCGTGGAATCGTACGCGGCACCACGTAGCCTGTAATTACTTAAGCTGTCAGAGTATGATAGCTTAAGGACAATCGTAGTCTGCCGGTCGAGGTTGCTGACATTGTCGCGCGAATCGATACGAGATGAGTCAGTCCTAGCGCGCCAACACACCGTAGTGTTCGGATTTGAGGAGCTCGCAACGACAACGGGGCAACTCCAACATATAAATTGCATTTGTTCGAGGACAAAGAACGCTACAGGTTTCGCGTTCAAACGACTATAAATTTATCTACTTTAGGATTTAAGACATCGTATATTGCGTATAATTCGTATATCGAGAATTCAAGTACCGATCGTTGTGCTTGCGAGATGAGACGGAGAAATTGATGAAAACCAGGGTTGATCGATTTGCTTTCGTGCAAGGTTCGGATCGTAACTTCGCGAGACGTTGAACAGAACTGCGATGTATTTCGTAGGAAACGAAAACGAACACGTTCTCAACGTTTACGCTGTTACGCTGGACTTGGAAAGGAAAAGTAGGAATGCATCGAACTCTGAAACAATGGTGTATCTGTTGCTGCAGGGTCAACGGACATGGCGGTGCGAAGTACACGTGTCTTTGACCGGAATGACACGCACAAGTGGTACATGCTTTATCTTGACGCGTGGAAAAGCCGTAATTGCGTTGCACGATTTTAATTGCACTACGTCCACTTGTTCGCAACATGTGATTTTAACGGAACACCGCGTTGGTAAGCGACCAACCGATGGGACAATGCGTGCGTTCAAATTGACGTAATCGCGGAAAAAATTAGCAGAGAATCGCCAATTTTACCTCGGCGGCTGTTCCTTCCTGAATGTCGCGCGTTAATTCGCATTCGCTTCGTGTCGCGTTCGTTTCACAGGTAGAAAACGATTGCCAGCGTGGAGAACTTTATCGGTTGTTTCGCGATTTACCCGCGAATAAACGCGCGCTAATCGCGATGTTTGTCGCTTGTCGGCGATTCAACGACGGTACTAACGGGGTACGAACAATCTGTGTCGTACGATTAGGAATGTTTGGTGAACCGAGGAACGATATTTGGAATCGATAAAACCAACGTGGACAGGCGATGCAAGCGATTAAACGCGAGTTAATGGACGTGCAAAGTATTTCACGTGCTCGAGGAAGAATTTGGACACATAATTTAGATAAGTATTCGAAAAACAAACGTAAGCGATACGAAATATTGGAAGATTTACAACATTTGTTACATCGTATCATAAGAATTTTTTACAAAATTGTTTCGCTTATTTTTCAAGCATGTAAAATACTTATCGGGCACGTTGAACGAAGTCTTATGCAGAATTTAGGACGAAATTCGTTAATTTGGAATATACAGAGGATTAAGGTCGATGTTTTTTAAATAATAAAAATACATATTTTCCGGACGATTTGATAAAACGGCGTTTAATTGGTTCTCTTGCAACTAAACGCGTTGATCTTGTGAAATTTCCTGCAATTTGTTCCATTAATAATGACTTTATCATAGGATTAATAACGTTTATCGTACGAAGGATGGTAAAATGTTCAATGTTACGAGTAGGTACGATAATTTTGATATTCCTGCATTCCGATGTAGTCGATGCGTTTTTGTACCTTCAAATTTTGCATAAATGCATAAATATTCATGCTTTACACGTAAGAAGATCAAGCGCAAATATCCAAGGATCATGCACGAGAAATGCGCATCTTGCAGCGAACAGTACGGCAGTGTCTTTTCTCTCCGGCGTCCTTCTAACTCTGAATGCATTCATATTTTAGATCCTGGCATAGAGTTGCACGCGAGAGAGGCGTATGCTCGACCGAGGATAGAAGAAGGTATGGAAGTGGCAAGGAAAGGCGTGTCGAGACAGTCGAGGAGAAAAGGAAAGAAGAAAGCCGAGGATCATCGTCATCTTCTCGCGATGCCAAGCGAGGCAAACTTATGTAACGCTTTCATGCAAGACAAGGCCAAGGTTTCCACGACTCAGACGCCTCGGCTACACCTTCGTTCATAAGTGTTAGGATATCCACGGGAAAATATTGTTTCTTCGTAGAATATATTTCGGATTAATTTCACACAATGTAATTTACGAGAAACAATTTACAGGATATATTTTCAATTGTTACGTAATTGTGAGAAAATCGAGAACGTAAAATGCACAGAATCCACGTAACGATACAAGTAAAGGTGTCATAAAGGTGTAGAGCATTCATCCTACTATTCAGTACCATTGTAATTATTATCAAGTAAATTTTGTTCTATTTCTTTAACCTGCTAATTGCGTTCGACGTGTATACCCGTCGGTGCTTGATTTTAACCGTAGTGGATTTTCGAAACTAAACTCCGTAGTTAACAGGTTAAAAAGCAAGCGATTTGTTGCTAACTCGATCACCGTGTTTGAACTTTTCCAAATTTCACTCGTCTAAACTGGTCGGAGGACAAACAAATTTACGTAATTCACCGGTTCGCTAGGTTTTCCCATTCGGCGAGGGTTCTATTATTAATCGAGCGTTAACTAAGATTTCGTTTCACCAAGTGCAGTTGCACGAAGTATGTTTACGACGAAGGTATTTGATAAATATAATGTTGATCGAACGATTCGTTTCGTAAATGAAATTAAATGAAATTAAATCAAAAATCTTAAATACACGGTTTTGTGCGGAATTCCCATACTTATGAACGGAGGTGTACGTACGTGTGGTCCCTCCGCTTCATATTGTTTTATGCCACAGTCGGCGACGCATTTAATTACGTCTATCGAAAGAAACGTCGCGGATCTTGTTCGTCGGACCACCAAGATGGTGGAATTTCGAGTCAGGAGGCGGCTGTAACGCGTAACAGGACAATGCTCGATTGTATAATTTGGACGCGTCCTCCGTGGGGACGGATAACTTCCTTTGAGAACAGACCTTAACCACCGTGCGTACCGTGTAATTATTTTCTGAGATCGTTGAAAATATAAAAAGGTTGTTCGCGCGAGAATTGTTTGACAAGGACTCGAAGGTTTCGTCCGGTCGATGTTTGTGGAGGTTTCAATGTCGCTGCTGTTAAGGTTTCTCAAGGTGTGTGTACGGTTTAAAGCACCGAATGAAAAAATGATTTGCAGATCCTTTCGGTTAAACGTTATATCGACTTGGACACATTTTATTTAAAACGAAGATTACGAATAAAGAAGACGATTAATTAATCCAATAAAAGTAATCGGTGGTTTAAAGCGGCGAATGAAAGTGATCTTCGGATCTTTTCGGTTAAACGTTGTCAAGACTTGGACACTTTTTATTTAAAATGGAAGTTACGAATAAAGAGGACGATTAATTATTCCAATAAAAGTAATTGGCGGTTTAAAGTAACGAACGAAAATGATTTTCAGATTTTTTTTTGGTTAAATGCCATTGACTTGGACACCTCTTACTTAAAATGAAAATCGCGAATAAAGAAGACGAATAATCGTTTCAATTACAATAATTCGTGGCTTAAAACACCGAATGAAAATGACGACTTTGACATTTTTTTGGTTAAACGCTATTGGCTTGGACGCTTCTTACTCGAAATGAAAATTACGACCAAAGGGGACGATTAATTATTCCGATAAAAATAATTGGTGGCTTAAAGCACCGAATGAAAATGGCTTTGAGATATTTTCGGTTAAACGCTATCGATTTCGGCGCTTCTTACCTCGAATGAAAATTACCAACGAGGAAGACGAATGATCGTCCCAACGAAGATGAAGAGTACATTT
This sequence comes from Bombus pascuorum, assembly GCF_905332965.1. Taxonomy (NCBI): domain Eukaryota; kingdom Metazoa; phylum Arthropoda; class Insecta; order Hymenoptera; family Apidae; genus Bombus; species Bombus pascuorum. Next base: position 14,059,996 of record NC_083494.1, on the reverse strand, counting down.
GAAAGCGAAGCTGCGTGCGAGTCAATTTCAAAATATTTGGACAAACATTTCGCACGTGACGAAGCTGCGTGAAAGCCAAGAAATGCAAAAAGAAATGCGATACCGCGAAAATGTAGCTAATAAAGAGAAACAGAAATGGATCTCCCACGTTTTCTTCTCATAATTTCCAAATAAAAATCGACGCGCGACAGAGCGACAATGGTGTCACAGCGCTTAAAGCTTGCTAGCAACGTTGCTCAAAAACAATGAAATTCGCACTTTACACGCGCAATGTTTTCGATACTCCGAGAAATAATTACGTTCGCTGCGTTCGAAGCGGCGGTACCTGCTACACGTTTCCACGGAAATTACAGTGTAATTTAGTAACAATTTCAACCGTAATTATCGCACACAAATACCGCCCTTATTTTCAGATTTTACACGTCAAAAATTCACAGTGCGGCGTGTAGTTACACATTGTTCTTTGTTTTCTTTTTTCTTCTTTTTTTCTTTCATGCACGTTACTCGAGGCGTGCGATTGACACTGAAAGCATTCCTTCTCGTTAAGTCCGTTATCGGTTTCTATCTTATCTTTCGAGAAGGTTTCCTTCCTTTTTCTCACTTTCGTTGCTCCCCTTCGTCGCAGTTTTTGTTCGCTTCGTCGGCTAATAACGGGAAACAGTGGAACGGAACAGGCATCGAGAAATCTTTAACGAGTTCCATGGAACTCGAGCGAGAACTGTTTTTGCCCCGTTATTCGTCACTTTTAGTGTCAATCGGTATTCGTGTCTGTTTCGTACACCGTCGCTTAAAAATTGACGCCAACGGCGCTCATCTTCCTATGGTTTACGAAGGAGAATAAACCGAAGCATTTCAAATGTATCGATTCGTTTCCCATTTCCGATAACGTCAAAGCGAAGCACGAGAAACTTTTTCGCATTAACAGCAAACACAGACGACGGTAATTACGTATCATCGAGTTACGTACACTCGTGAAGCGACAATAATTGTCGATATTCGATAAAATATTTTTCTGTTGTTCCTTCATGAATTACATTTTTCAATAGTATTTCCATTTTTATTATCGCGTTGTTCGTGGAATATCTATAACGATTAGTATTTTTATGTACGTGTTTACGTAATGTGTATTGGAACGAATAGTTGTACACGAATACGATACGTATATTAGCTTCTAATAAATTTATTTATCTGTGTACATTGCGATCCTAAATTCCTGGTACAAGTTAGCATAAGACCATCATATTTAAACGTTTGGATTTTCCCTTCATAACTGCTCAAAAACTAATGGTCTAAAATGCCTGAACAATCGATTATGTGTTGCATTATTCATCGAATTTTACTTGTGCTGCGCACGCTGCCTGTGAAACGGGTTTTCTTTTAATAAATGCAGTCACACTCCTCCTTCGTAAACTTAATGCGTTCGCCACGATGCGCGTCAGAATGATTTCCGGTACGGATCATAACGGAGTTGAAGTGTAAGCATCCGAATATCCGGAGACGGGCCTAACCATTGTGATAATGTTTTCGTACGTTTCTCGTATAAGAATTACATTCGATCTCTTCAAATTTCTTACTACGTTTTTTTTATAAATAGATCTCGAAATTTTTAATGGATACTTCGTACGTTGAGATTGAAATTAGTCTGTTAATACTTCGTAGTCTTTATGTTTCTCTTCGTTTTGTAAATTTGTCTACCCTCGGATCATTTACATTTAGAATTTTTTCTTCTTTTTACGCAACTTTTTAACCATTTCACTCGTGACAATTTTGAATTCGATCGCAGCTCGCCTTCAAATTTTTGGAGCTTAATTCCTGTCGTGTCTCATCTGATGTACCTGATGCAAACTACCGGAAGAAAAATAAATTTCACTGTATGGATCACCGAAACAGTCACTGTTACTTAACTGATTGCGTGGAACTATTTAAATGATACTATGATGACAGATGATATTTTCCGAAAGTCTTCCGTAAGAGACAAAAATACTTTATAAATACTTAAAAATAATTTATAAACCAGAAATGGCTAGATCCAAAGACATTACGATAGTTCACCATTTTAATACGACTTTGTGATACGCGTAAATGTCGATTTCCTCTGCTTCGTATAATATTTAATTCCCCATAGATTCCACACAAATTCTTTCGATCCTAAATACTCCCACAGAACCTAACTACTAGTACTATACTATACGTAAACATTTCGCCTTTATTTTATGTTCAATCCTGGCCTCCGATTTCACGCGAATACTTGCAATTTTACACGACTCGATCTTTCCCATTCTACGTCTTCCTTTTTCCCATTTCCCACTCGATCCACTTCGCGGTACAACGCTGGTATCACTCACCTGATAAGGATAAGCTCCTGGTCTGTAGTAGCTGCCGGTGTTAATCGCCGGGTAACTTTTGCTGCTGCTGCCACACATAGAAGCCATCTTTCATTGATTCCTCTTCGTTTCTCTTTCAGCACCAGTTTCTTGCTACTCTTTTTCCACTCACGTCCAACTTCCACAGACAATGGGATCGCGTCGCCGTCGTCGTCGTCGTCTCAAACGTTTCCAGACGTGTTCATCGTTGGACACAGTTCCTTTTCTTCTGTGGTCGTCCGTGAACGATTACTACCGATTGTTAGAGAAAACAGAGGCGGAAATTTATTCAAGGGAAACGCGAGTGTTATACGCCTCCGCTCGAGTTGGAGATTCGCGCGCGTAGACACGCATAGGCCAACGATACGTTCGCGATGCCCGTGGTATTCAAGGTCACGGTTGTAGCACAATTTTTTTTTTCACAGTCCTGAACAGTCCCGTTAAGCACAGTTGCCGATATATTCATACGCGACCAACGTATTTTTTCTTCTTTCGCTCTGTCTACCTTTTAATGGGTCGACCCATAAAAAACCAGTTCATTTTTCAGACCTGTTTTAAATGCTTTCGAACCACGCTGGTCCCATTTTTCACTCCGTTTGAAACGCAGAATCTCAGCTTCGATACCAATCACCAGAATCGCTTGCAATTAACATCGATCAGCTTCGATCGCTTACGATTGCCTCTAATCACTTTCCCTGTGACTTCTCGCACGATAAACTTCTCCCTATGTCCGACGATTAATCGCTAATCCAAAGTCTTTACCAAGAAATAAAGAAACTCTAAATTTCGATCACGCGGTTGATCCAAGCACCGCGATCGGCTCGATGTTTTCAACGACAAATTCATTCGCGATCGTTTAACCGATGTTTAACCGTTTGCTCGTCCCTCTTTTTTGTAATTTATAAGGAGCGAGTATTTTAGCCAAGGTAAGCAGATCGTTGAACGATAGGTTTCGAAGAAAACGTATATCGTAGTTCGACGAGAGAGAATCGAGACGAGGCAGAAAGCACGCGGCACCACACGTCCTTCCTCCGAGACGGTTGACCACCGACTGACAGCAGGAGATCTTCACGCACCGCCGTTCTTCATCTTCATCCTTCCCGTTCGGCTAACAGGCACTGTACGCCGTTCATCCGACTTCTTCTTAAAGTCGAGCGAGTTAGCTTTGTCGGTTAGGCAACGCTTCACGCTACCTTACTTTTTGGCGGGTCCTCCACCTCGTGGGAACCGAGCCGGACGCTATTTTTCTTCCTTTAATTTTCGTCGCTGTTTCGCTTCTTTCCCTGCCTCTCTCTCTTTTTCTTCTTACTCCTCTTCTTAGGCAAAAGGCGGATTTCTTCGTTCTTCTTGATTCCACCGCGTTCTTTCACGTCACACTCCACACCCAATTATATTTTTCCAACGTTAAAAAGTCTCTTCAGTCTAGACGAAACACGAAGCGAGTCTTACCGGTACGTCTCATTTCTCGCTTCGGTTACTTCGTATTGAACAATTTCTTAAAACGTCGTACGGATCCTTTCGTTTGCTAAAATGAACGGTAATATGGAAATATAAAGATTCGAGGACGCTGTAGTAGGAGTAGTAACGCTGGATTAAGCAAAAGGCAGATTTCTTTCTTTTTTTTCTCCGCCCAAGCGAAACATAAATTTCCGTTTCATTTTTTCTCTGTATTCCTCTCTGTCTTCGTTGCGCTTCGGGCAGCCAGGATTCGTGCCTCACCGTCGCCGCGCCAATTTGTTTCGATTTCCTCGCGTCGCCATCGAAATCGATCCGCGAAAACAGTCCCACAGACTTCGCGATTACGTTTACCTCGACGCTGCTCGTGTAATGAGAAAATGGCGTCCCGACGTCCGCGATTCGCGTTTAGCGCTCGCGCGGAGATTTCGATACGCGGTACGGACGAGGTGATTTCGATGCGCGCACGAGGCGTTGCCTTTCAGGCGTCGAAATCTCTTCAGCGTTCAGTCTTCTTTCAGTCTGAAGCATCGGACCAGCGACAAGTTTTCCGAGGGAATTTCTCATTTTTCGACGTAGGTGTGGCGCTCGTCTCATTTTTACCATTCTGTTACCGTTATCGTGATTTTTGCCAACGATCGTCTCGAGTTTGTTTTACACTTCGTATAATCGGACTAAAATTCTCAGCGAAATTTTACTCGTCGCAAAGTACAAGTTACCAATACTACGAGCTTAAAATGTACATAAAATACATAAAGACGTACGAAGGTACGTAAATATTCGTAATACGTCGAGTATACTCGTCGAGCATTTGCTAGACGAGAGGAATATCTGTTTAGGAACCAATTTATCATCCATTTGGCAAAGTTCATGAAAACATGGAATTTTTTGGATTGGAAATGCGAATTTTGTCAATACCAACTAATGAAAAAATTAGCATTCCTTAGCTGCGAAATCATTAATCATCCAAACATTCTTATCTGTCGATATTACGATTTACTCGTGAAATTTTGTCAAGTCACTGAGACAATCTTTCAATTACAAGACGTTCTTGTAATTTTCTCACAAATATGCTCTCGACCTCGTCGTGTTAAACGCAACGACACTCTTAAATTTCTTATCCCGCATTTTCAACTGGCAATCCCGATTCCTCTAACTGCATCGTGCGTTAAGGTTGTAGCCTACGCTGCATAACTGCAATTATCGTTTTATATCAGACCGTTGCACGTATATACATATAATGGACCGAGGTATCCGTAGATTACGCGGCACGATAATAACCTGCACTGATGCTCGATTAACAAACTTGAAAAGAATACAGTAACAGTATAGCAGGGGTGCAGGGCCGTGTTCATTGTATTCAACACTGATCGAAACAGTAGGTTACTATGCGGTCTCTACAGTTCCCTGCGATGATACTCGTATTATTCACGACGAGTAACGCTATTCGTAAGAGAAGTTAATGATACTGGTTGCACGACCCTTAATGAAACCCATCGTCGTCTCGCCTATGTAATATCGTTGCATCGATAACGGTAAAAAAATTTCCACCCGCAAAATTTCTCACGCTGGACATCGAGGGTACGGGTACGGTGGGAGTGGAATTTAAGTATGTATTGTGAGCATGGAATTCGCAGAATAATTTTACAAGACATTAGTACAATACAGGAGTCATTATATGTAAAATTATTGTAATTGTTTTACTATCAGCTTTTTGCTGCGAATTTCTCCAGTTATTCTAGTTACGGGCTGTAACGTGCGAGTGGAAACGATCTTTGCAATTTTTAAAATAAAAACTCGTCACCTTTTTTTTTTTCGTGGTCGTCGCTTTTTATCACTCTCAAAGACGTTAAATTATATTATATTTGCGTGACAGAGGAGGAGAATAATAATGTAACGTAACAAATTACGAAGAAGAACCATCGATTTAATGTATAACTCGTAAGGAATTATATTACCGAAAATATTTAGATGTATTGCTTTTTCTAAAATAAAAGGAGACGGAGGTACGCCAACAGAAGATGACACTTCTACGGAATGTTTCTTCCAATGAGAAAGAAATTTACATCACAATGAAAAACATATAGAACCTGAGTAGAGAATCGTTTATCTACCGAGTATTATAACTAGCACCGTAAGTACATAAAAATCCACAAGTCTACTTGTTATAATAATTTCATCGTATCGAAGTTTTTAGAGGAATCGATCCAAGTACTTTCGTCTTCGACTAACGACATCAGGTCGATGTGCAAATCTATTCTTTGAAAGCGTTACAGTTTCCTATAAACGGTAGAGCGTAGACTCTGCATCGTAACTATACGAAAACTTTTGCGAAAGGCTGTATTGCAGGCTTTCAAATCAGACTGCGTACACCAGCTTTGTCGACCTGGTTCCTAAACACGACCGGAATCTACGGGTAATTATCGTGAATCCTATTCGTCGAGACACGGCGTTTATTACATATGTAGATTATACATATCGCAAGATAAACGAACGACAGAATTTTCTATAACGGTTTCCTCTTGAAAAACGACACGATCTCGTTGCCCAGCTTTCTTATTCTTTCAATCAATATCGCCAAGAAATACGAACTCGCCGATGCGCTTTAACGATCGCTCGTAATTAATTTTCATTACGCCAGCCATTTCCGTTTCTCGTGTCTCCGAACCATTCGCTTTATTACACGGCAACCTTCGCGATATTGGCTTACGATTATTATTCAATGTTTGCACCAACGTTTATTTTAATTGATTACACGATCACGTTACACGCACGGTACGCAACACAGTGGTCGCTATTGCGTGATTTAATCGAAATTGGCAAGATGGTAACGTCGGTGATCCGCTATTACGATAATTAAAGCACATTTGTCCCCATAGCTGTAAGAGATCTGACCGATCGAATCGATCTCGACAGCCAAGCGCAATCAACCTACACGTATAATCACTGTCAAATCGTTCATACTTTGTCGCTTTTCTGCCGTGGTCTACGTAATAAATCAGACCGTCGAATAACGATTTATCGGCAGGAATTTTCGGCCGAACGGTCATTACCGCACCGTTAAAAAGATTTAGCGTTAAATTGCGTAACCGTGTATCGTTCTCGCCATATTTTTATTGTATTCCAATAGAATATGCACGGAATTGCAGAAACGTTGTTGCTTACGGATAAGTTATTGATTTCAATCGTCGATCCTACGATAGACTCTGGATTTTTCATACTTTCACGGCAAGCTTGACGGTGGAGACACGCGTAGAGAAAAAGTATGAAATATCCGAAACGCGGTGCTCGCTATATTTCGTGGTTCAAACGAATTTCTTCGACTATCTTTGCAAGAATATTTATTTAAATACCGTGAGACGAATTTGCAGTCTATCTGTGATTTATCAAGTGTATGGGTATGTGTACTCTCGAATGTACAGTGCTGTCATTTGGTAATTGAGAAGTAGCTGCGCAAATTGAAGACGAAGAATATTTTTAAACTTGGCCTGGTACGTTATAACGTAGCTTAGCTTTCTGCCGGATCCTTCGTAGCTAAGCTCCAACATCTTAAAACTCAACTCTACTGAGTATCATCCACGGACTGTGTATTTTATGCAAATTTATATATTCGACAATGTAATTAAGAAAATACCTAAATTCCTAAAAAGAGTCCTAAAAAGAGTCCTAAAAAGACCTGGGTAGAAAGTTGTTTTATCTATCAAGTATTATGGAAAGCACCATACCTTGGATATTCTATATATTTTTTCACTTTTATTCTTACTTTCCAGTGAGTAAATGCAACTATATAATAACAAGTGTCTTAATATCTACTTCCATCTGGCATTGCCCGTGCTATCTTTTTATCCAGGAATGTAATCGTAAGAATAACAAAGTTGATGTTCGAATCAGTACCTGATTCATCGGTTGATTTTCCCACAGAGAGGAAGGCGTGTACTCGCGCGTTCTTCGATATCGGTGCGTGCTACATTTAGAAAGTTTACGTGTACACGGCGATTAAGATCGTTACCGAGGAGATCGCCGAGCTTTTTACCGCAGATCTGCATAGACCTCGTCCGCCAATCGACTGCAAGTCCGTGACTCAACTCGCATCCGGACCAAGGTAATCTATCTTTTGCTTGTTTCTGGCTTTATTTATTTCTTTGGCTCGTTACGTCGCAGATCTCACGTTGTATCATCTTGTGTCGAACAGTATCGATTAAGGATTTATCGAACGGAAATATTTTGTTTCTACGAACGAACACGATGGTCCCTTGGTATTGTGTTAAATCTGTTGTGCTACTTTTTAGAAGCGTTTAAGAAGATGCTTTGTTATTAATCGAGAAGACACAGTCTTGTGATTTTTATGTAACCTTCTCTTCGTTATTTCAAAATATAATAACGCTCGAAAACTGGAAAAACGAATTACTCTTTAGTTAGGTAGCTCTTACGCGAAGGAAATAAAACTTGATGTGTATCTCCTAAAGAATCGTCTATCTGAATTTACAAAGTGATTTATATATTTATTATAATAATTTCTACATATATTTATATGCGACGAATCAATCACTACCTGCTCTTAGATAGATGTTTATACGTGAAAATATTAACGCTTGACATGCTCTTTTAACCAGTTACCTGTTTGGAAGCTTTGAAAAGCGTGTACCTAAAATGTGTAGCAAAAGTATACAGAAAGTTTACGTGGCTGTTATAATGTACAATTAAATCGCGACGAAACGATTGTTGTATTTTTTAATTTTACCGACAGGGCTCGTCGTAACGCTAAATAATGCCGCTTGTTCGTGACGAGTATACTCGTCAAAAACAGCTAACTGGTTAAGAAAACGTGGTTGAATTTATTACTTCATCTTACACGCGACATCAGGTGGAAATATTTCCGAAAAATATCATTAATCTCCACTATGAAATTACCATCGTAAATGGTTCGTGTCTTATGCATAGTACTGTGTACATTACATTAGACGTTATCCTCGTAAGCGTCACGCGCGCGTTAACGCGTTCCTCGAGTGGCGGTGTTTCCCAGACCTTGGTCGCGTAACCTTCGATTTCTAACGTTGCGAAATTTCTTTTCCATATATAACGCGTTGCGCGTACGATGCACGCCTATAGCCAGAATAAAAAGACGTAGAAAAAGCGCAACGCGATCGGTAGACTCGCGCTTTCGATACTGAATGGAGGATTACGCGAACACGGCATACCGTTTACACATTGTTACGACCATAACGTTACGGAACGTAATGTTACGCTATTTGAAAGCGAAAATGCTATTTTCGGCGTCATTATTCACCGTACTTGTATTTGCTTACTTTTTCGTTTACTTACATATTATTCGTTCTACTTTCGTGTTTTCTAAATTTATGGGATTATTACTTTGTGTATATATATCTTTTTTACAATATCTCGTGTATAGTTCTAAGTCATGAAAAATACATTGTGTCGTATTTATGTTTTCAACAGTTGTCTTTTTACAGTAGAAAAAAGGAACTTTCCCACGTACCTCGAAGGGAATCTTTATCTTTCCTTGAGAAATATCCACCGGATTTTAAGATAATTTTGCAAGCTGAATTTTGTTAACATTTTTAGACAGACCTTGTACCTTTAAAAATAGTGATCGATGTTGTAGATATAGTTCTCGCGTGGACAGTTACAAATCATTCGTTGTAGGATTTACCGTTTTTCCATTACGAACTTCTTTGTGCATGTACGTATCTTTATATGCGTATCACGCACACTACTTGATACAGTATAACAAGATACAGCAACATGTATATTAAATAAACAAATATATATATATAATTTATCAATTATCATAAACATCGAAAATACCAACCGATTAACCAGCCTGCTACGACTTACTGGCATCAAACGCAACAAAGACGCTCCTCTTTGATACCTCTTATCTTACCTTCAACCCAAGCTTAACGGTACGACGAGGAACGACTCCTCTACATAAATTCCTTGTGGTTTCTCCTTGCTATTAGTCGCGTTCGTATCGCGTCGTTGAGAAAAAAGAAAAAAAAAAAAAGAAGAAAGGACCGAGAAAGCATACTAGAAAGGAAGGAGGTACGAAAAAGGAAGTCTGCCGAGTTGATGACGCATGTACGTGTCGTCGTTAGGAAATAATTATTGCTACATCTTAAAAGGATTCGTGATAACGAGCTTGATACACCCAGGGTCTAATTACTTCGTTGAATCGCGTTTCGCAAAGATAGAATCAAAGAATTACGGTGTATCGAGAAAAGGCGGTTGATAAGCGAAACTTAGCAGCTCGTAAAGTTGAAAATTGTTCGAACGTATAGAGGAATATAAAGCAACGAAGATTTTAATAACGTTCGGAAAATAACGCCACGAAATAATTCCCTGTAAATCGAGTAGAAAATATTTTGTTAACGTTACAACTTTAGATCCGACGGAAATGTCATCGGATAATGGCCCACGACGCGACTATATAAAATGCCCGCGAATCAAGAGGGAAATACTTTTCTATTGGAAACAACCTATCTCTGTACCAACAAGAAATCCGATCACGAAATTTACCAGTTCCGAGGACAAGAAAACAGCAATTTTAAACGTCGATGAGACACGGAATTATCGACCGCGAAAACGCGTGGCATTCCGCGCGGATCTTCCACCCCTTTCCGCCATCGTCGATATTTAATTTGCTTCTGTTTCATCTTGCCATAAAGCGAGAGAGAGAGAGAGAGAGAGAGAAAGAGAGAAAGAGAGAGTGAGAGAGGATGGTCAAAGGGTTCCAACACGGCGTAATTACCGCCTCGCTCGTCTCCGTTTCGCCGCGAGATCCTTTTTATCCGGCGCTCATTTTTCCCCTCTTTACGCGTTCCTCGTTTTTCTATCGGCCCCTATCCACGCATCCACGTCCGGCTCGCGTTCTTACGCGCGTCAACCCGCTCTTTCCGTCTTCCTTTCCAATTATATACAGCGTGTTTCTCGTTTATTTACTAAGTTCTAAGCGTGCCGACTCTCGGTACGGCGGAACGCGCCGCTTAAATTCCGGCTGGCATTCTCACCGTTTTTCCCGTCATAATGCCCGCTGGCCACTTTTGTTCCCTACGGATCCACCGGTCCCAAGTATTTCGTTGTTATTTAGCTTGTAACTAGTGATGGGATCCGAAACACTTAGAATCGTTTCGAATCTATATCGTGTACAGCACACGGCGCTAAAAAAAAGAGGAAAGGAAAAAAGAAAAAGAAGAAGAAAGGTACAGCATTCCATGGAAAAAATGAAGAAGCGTAGTTCATAAACGGGACATAGCAGCTCGAGAGGTGCTCAAACCCATTTTATTTTTCATATTGCGACATAAAACAAGACGAAGAATACAACGAACAAAAATATTTCGTCCTTTGGAAAGTCGTCGAGATCGTCGAGATCATGCAACGTAGCATTCGGAGTTTAATCGTCTGCCTAACCTAATCCTAACCTAATAACCTAACCTGCCTAACCTAATCCTAACCTAATCTGCCTAACCTAATCCTAACCTAATCCTAACCTAATCCTAACTCGAAACCTCTAATCTAACTCTAATCTCTATTTATTTTATACTTATTTGCAAAGACGGAGATGATCTTGAAACCTGCTGTTTGTCTGCACCCACACAAAGAATATTCGCGTCATTGTTTATTTATTACATAAAACGTAAGGAATGTTTTGTTTTACCGGTCGTTGGATTCGTAGCTTCTGGGCCGAAGATCTCTGGCCACGAAGGACTCGCCACGTCGTTTATAGTCGATCGCGATCGCCACTCGGGCCAGCCCCGTCTGTACATTGTAATTTTCCTTTCTTGCCAATTAAAGGCTTAAGAGTGCCGCGGCTGGGTAATAAAGCTCGAACAAGCCGCGGCTGGATAATAAAGCTTGAACAAGCCGCGCCAACCGGAACTATAGCTTCTTTGATGCGCCATTTCTCTACGCACCGCGCAATTCTATCTACTTGTTTGCGACTAACTTGCAGCTTACGCGATTCGCGCTTACCTCGTCGAGTGTCATCTCGAAGGGATAAAGTCGGCTTCTAAAACTTTGTCGCGAGCTTTCTAACGCTTCGTAGTAAGAAACTTTTAATAAAATCTTCTAACTTTGTTAATTTCCCAGCAAAATAGAGTTTTTTCCATATGCCACTTTTAATATTATTCCGATTACTTGTACGTATATTTATATTTACGCATCGTCGTAATAATTTCATATTTTAAAACAGAAAAATATTTTAGAAAATCTATCATCTATCGTGGATGGTGGGACATAAACCGAGACGTAGAATGAAATTGTCGAAGAACATTAGTTCGGGTAATTCGGAGGTAGATCTTCGTTCACGGTGATACGTTTGTAACGTTTAAAAAAGAAGCTCGTATGTGGCTGGTTGGTTTTTTCCGGCCGAATGTTTGAACAGAAAGAAATTAATCGAGAATTCTGCATTAAAATCACGAAATGGCCACACAAATCACGGGCTCTCGCCCGTCCCTTTGGATAGAGGCCAAAAAGTCGTTCAGCGTATCGGATGTTCATTCAGAACGCATCGAAACGCATCGATAAATCATACACTTCGTATAAATGACCCTCACGTAGGTCCGACGAATAATAAATTTTTACGTCTTGCACGGGTCTTTTCTTGCGTCGTCACTGGCAAATGAATTTTCTGCCAGCTGTTCGATATAACGATATCTCGGCTCTTCATTAAGCGAGCAGAGGAAAGACAGGAACATTTATATCTCTTGAAGCGAGTATGTTTAAAGATAAGTCATACGTTCCGGACTTTTGTTTCACTCGAGAGAAAAGAAAAAAACGTAGAAATCTTCTTGTCGCTTATCCGTATGATCCGATTGAAATCGTACGAACGAGAGCGAAGATTAATGAAAACGAGCGATAAACTTTGAACGTTGAATGAATTTTAGATAAAAATTTAAGCTTTCATTCGGAACGTTTTATTATCGAGAAAAATATAAAATTGTATGGGAATTGCGATCTTTAAGGAAATTTGTTTGGAATTTAACTGCCAGAAGCAAACATCGAGACAGTTTTATAAAAATTCGTGTCTTTTTTGTAAATTGCCTCTACGACCGTAGAATGCAAGATGAAAATATTCATTTAGATGTAAAAAAACAATTCCACGAGAATAACAATTATCTAGCAATTTTCTACTATTGGAAAGAAACGAGTCAGCAGTCTATATTTAAGTGAAGATTAGCATATTTAGGTATGGAAATAATTTTGCGGGTACCGAGACTTCGCAAAAATTCTTTGCGGAAGAAAATTAAAGCTGCGCGTTTCGAATAAAGATTCCCAGCGGAATAAAAAAATCCGAATTTTTCATGAAAATTTGTGCTCAACTTTCAGAATATAATTTACGTATATTAATCTCGTTCACATTGTAATACGTATATGTTAAACGATTAATCAACGCGAGATTACGAGTAATCCGCGACAGAAATAAATTGACGACAATCACAAATTCATTAGAGAATCAACAAGCTTACTTCAACATCTCTTTAATATATCAACTTCAATTTCTTTTAATTTATTAAAAAAATTATTATCCATTACACGTAGCTGGCCAAAGATGAAAAAAAGATACTTCACCAATTAATAACTTCTCCCTCTTTATAATCCACAATGTAGCCATAAACTTCACCTTCACGCTCGCATCCTTGAATTTATTGCGATACTGCACTCTCAACTCCGCCTGTGGGTTTACAACTTCACTACATGTGTACATTCAACATACACACTACCATCCATAAATATTCAGACACGTGTTGTAATCTCATCGAAAGATTTATATTTTCGTATATTGTCGTAGTTGTAATAAAAGGGCGTCTCTCTGCTCTTAATTTTTTCAATGCTCTGCTTCGCTTTTTTCAACGATCTAATATCCTAAATTGGAGTCTTCGTTTCACCAGCATCTTCCACAACTCGTTAAATAAGATTTACGTACATTAAGCTCGTGTAAATTTAAATTTGCCATGATATTCTGCTTGAATCGCAGCGACCAAGTCCGAACTCATTAAGTCTACAAAATCGAATAAACGTGAACGAAGATCTGTGCTTGTATAATACGAAGAAGCGAATTAACGTCAGAAACGAGGTTTAAATTCGTCAGAACGACGAAACGGAGAATTCTTAGCGGTTCGACGAGGAGATCTACGCCGATCGAAACAGCCGAACAATGCTCTGCCAAGTTAAACCTAAAATTCGCAACGTACGGTAGAGCCTCGATTATTCAACGTGACGCGAACCGGTCCTACTTCGCATAATCATAATCAAAAACTCGAATAATACGGGAAGGTTTATTGCGGTTAATAAGTCGTGCGATAAGATCGCGGAAAACATTCTCATAACGTAACACACCGTGCATGTATTTAAGTATATTCGACGTTCTAACCGATTCAAAGTGCGATTAACTGCCTTGACAAATACCATTTACGCTTCCGTATTCTTTCTGTTACTCCAACTTTCAAAAAAAGAAAAAAAAAAAAAAGAAAAATAAAATAGATGAAGTTACGATAAAGTTCGAGGACACCGCACAAGACCAGATTGAATATTCAAACAATTCTACAAAAATCAAAGTGTTCTCCAAGAGTGTTGTGCGACTCGAAAGAACGAGTTAACAATGCCGGCTTCTTTCGTCCCCATTCTCGCTACCTGTTCCACCTTATTTTTTGCCCCCGGACTGTACGTCGTCTATCTCGATTTGTCTCTTAAAGTCGTCGAATCGAGGCAACTGTCGCGCGAACACACGCATTCGCCATTATTCAGTGAGTTTTCGAACGGGGGGCGTCGTAAATAACACCTTTATCGGTTCTCTGTACTCTTGCCTGTTGAACGTCACATCGGGATGAAATTTCTGTCGCCCCCTCCTCATAGATATCCATTGTGCGCGTCATAATGAATTCTTTTTGCACGCGGTGGCTGAGCTGTTGCCAACGACTTCTCGGTACGTCCCCGCCCTGTTGGAATCTTCCTCGGTCCCCGTCATCGTCATTATTATTATTATCATTAACTATAAAAGCAGAAGGAAAAGAAGGACGCTGGTAGCGAGCGTAGAGGGCGGCGTTGGAAGAGGGAAGCCGCGGTATTTCGGTCTGCTTGCATTCGCAACGCGAGAATTATCGATCGCCGCCGAGCATTGCATCATAAATTACTGTTTTTATCCGCGGGCCCCGATTTCGTGGGGCCTCTACCCCACACACACACACACACATACACCTGGCCCCCTTCTTCTTCGCCAACGTCTTGCTTCATCTCGCTTTCGCTCTCGCGCGTCGAAGATTTATCTAGAATATTAAAAGTCGCTTCCTGCCTTGCAACTTCGTCCCGTCCCGCCATTTTCTTCCGCTCGGCCGTTGCTGTCGGTGTACTTTGTCACGTACCAAGTTTCGACAGTTTTATTATTGACGAAGATCGCAATTTATTCGCTTTCCAAGTCGAACATCTTCGTGCTTGTGCGTTGCATCGGGCCCTTTCTGTGTGTGGTGTTGTCTCGTTTCTCGACGATCCAGAGGATCGTAACAGTGGACCGTAGGAGAAAAGCGACTCGAAGATTTAACCAGTTAGCTGTCGCGACCTCTTTGAAAAGCGTGTACCTAAAATGTGTGGCAAAAAGTAAGCGACGACAGAGAGATACTCGTGAAACGCAGAGTATTGCGTGGCTGTTAAAACGTGGAATTAAGTTGTAACGACAACGACCGTTGTACTTTTTAATTTTATTAGCGACAGCGCTCGTTGTAACGCTAAATATTGCCATTTGTTCGTGACGGGTATACTCGTCAAAAGCAGCTAACTGGTTAAACAAGAAACAGAATATAGAATTCGTAAAGCGGAGAGATAGTGAGAAATAACGAGCTATTGTTGGGTCGTTTGCAAATCGATATGTTCATCGTGAAATTGATATTATTATCCGGTTGATTATCGTAGAATGTGTTTATCCTTTCTTCTTCGGTAATATCTTGCCATTCGTCGAGTAGCTTCGCGATCGTTTTCACCAACATCTTGTCTTCCTTGTGATACTTTGATATAATTCTTACGTGCTAAATTTCACTTAAAATTGGACGTTTCGAAGTTGGTGCATTTCTGCGACGTCCACGAGGCAAAATATCTTTAGCGAATACATGAAAATTCTATTTATGACGTGACTAATAGCGACGCGTTGACGCACCGAATATTTCTATTGTAAATCTTCCTGCGATTAAATATACGCGAATCGTCCAATGTTTTCGACGAGTGACACTTTATGCGACAAAATGTAACACTTAATGGCGTTGGTGCGACCAATATAAACTCGCGAGGAACGAACGACCAACCGTACGTGTTTCTTAATTTACGAACCGTTTCATGCTCAATATACAATGTACATTTTATTTCGTATCGCACGATTCTATTCAATATGCAAATATTTAACACGCCAATCGCTGTTAACATAAAGGGCATCCGTCCAAAAAAATTCCTTCTCCTTCTCGCTTGTTAATTTAATACGGGACTTATCCAGCCCGTTAAAAGTCACCCTTCGCTTCAATGACATAATCTGATCTTATCTGCAATTCCGATTCGTACATGCATCGGTATTAACATTTTTAAATCCGCGCATCGATAAACGTATCTCTTTGAACATTAGCGATGCATGCTTCTTAAACGAAATACTTCCTCCTCTTCCTTCTCCTCCCTGTTCCTCCTGTTTATCAGATTCGGAAGATTTATCCGGAGTATTCGAAAACCGTGGACTTCTGGTCTTGCAACTCTCTACTATAATTGCATTAACGCGAAGAATCCTTCATCCTTTCTTCCGGTGAAGGGCTCAAACGTCGAATACCAAGAATGCATCGTAAATATTCAGAACGTTCAGGGCTGGGAAGATTATTCGTGCGTCAGAGATTTATCCGCGGTATTAAATGCCGTTCCTTCGGCTCGCTACCACGTGCAACGGTGCAACGTTATTTTAAGATCTTAAGATATCGACATACATCTTCATCGGTGCTGCAACATTTTCATCCGAAACTCGATGCAAATTCAATCTTCGGCGCTAAATATCCATTGTTCCTTCGTTATACAGAGTGTCTCTGCGATCGTGATACGACAGCGCGCAGGATGGTTCTCCCGCGTAAAAATAAGTGGAAAACTTTACAGCTTATCATTAGACTACAATCGCGCGCGAATCTTCTACCTTTAGGAATGTAGTTTGGAAAAGTGGATCTTCGATTGAATGTTTTGTATATTTCTGGACATTCTGTGCATTTTTACATGTTCCTCGTAAACGTAGACTATTCGTCACATTGGTCGTTTTTCTTGCATTCGATTTTTATTCCTCGTCTCGTCTGCGATCAACGTTTGCGAACAAGACGTACCGATCGTCAAACGCAAAAACTTTGTTCTATATTTCTTATCGATTTTTTCATGAAAAGTTACTATTCCGCTTGTACCATCTGATTACAGAGACACCTTGTATATAGAAATGTTGTACGTTGCTCGTTGGACAGAAAGAATTAAGTCTAATTAAAAGATAAATTTAAAAGTAATACCGGTGGATGGATAATTTAAAACGATCGGTTTGATATCGGTGTGCCAATGTTTGGCCAGACATTTTGGAACATCGACTCGTAAGACCGGTTATTTTGAGTAAATCGATAGCTGTCGTTACTTTCTGTAACGATTTAGCTACAAGTTACTTTGGACGTGTTTCTTATGATAATTCATGTGCATCATGTTTGAGTATTCGTTTTCAATTAATTTCCTTTCAATTTTTCCTACAAAGCTCAAAAAGCTCGTCGTTGCTCTATAATACCCATCTTCAAAGTAACACACGATGACGATTTAAAAACATTGATGAAAAATACCAGTTTACGTGCTACAAAATTACGGAATAATCTTCTTTATACTTTTTTCTCCGCAACTTTTGAATTCCACGTAGTTTACCTTTCGTAAATACAATTTTACTTGCTATCCATTGCGCGTTAAATATAAATATACCAACGAATGTTTGCGTAATTTATTTCATCCCCAACTACGCGATAAATGTAATTCATAAATAAAAATCCGGCGAACGATGGGTTATAATTTAAACGTGCAGAAATCTATAGAACACGCGTAATATGCAAAAATGTATGAAACATTTAAACAGCACACGAGATATCTACATCTTGTAATACATAATACTTAAAATTACCATTCAAGTTCTACTTCTTCAAGGTAGGTTCGTAAAAATATCCATAATCTGCTTATGTGTATGCAATATTACAAAATACGAGTTACACGCGTTACGAAATAGGAAGACTATGCCTGCAAGGATTAAAGGGTAGTTAGGTCGGGTGGTACAAGAGAGCGTACATTGCTTTCGGCGTTCGTAGGACATTTTCCCCTTTGGAGCAGCAACCTTTTCCACAAAATGGTCCCCGGTTAATGACCACGATCGCCTTTGGGGCGCTCGCGATCACCGCTCGATTTCGCGTTTCGCCGTGCAACGCGCCATTATCATCGCGTATCATCTCTCGCCGTGGCGAGAGTTCGGTCCACGCGAGAATTATCGACGCTCGTTGATGCGCTCCTCTGCAGTAAATAACAGTTTTTATGCGGTTTTTATCCTCTACCGTTTCCCCCCGCGGTCGGAGATTTATTTGAAAAATTTCTGTTCGTAAAATAAAAGCCGAGGCAAGTGAAACAAAAAGGACAGGAGAGAAAGAAAGAGGTTCAAACCGTCTTTCGTTTTACCCGCTGGCTGGTTAGTTACTCTGCGAGACGGCCGTGGATCGCGTTATGCAAAAGTCAGGTCGTTTCGCGTAAGCTTAGTCCTCCTCTATTTTGCCAATTTTCCACGAGATTGCGGAAGATCGAATCCCTTGGAAGGGACAGTTTCCCATAGAATAAACCATTTTCCTAGCGAGGTTGAAAAGAAGAGGATAAAGCGACAAGAAAGTTAAAGCTCTTGCGCGATTACTCAACATTTTGCCATACTATATATTCAACGTGGCAATGATATTTATACGCGAATAAATTAAATGCGAAAAACGCAAATATATTCCTTACCGATTCTAAAATTCCGAAATTCTATCTACTTATTGTCACGTCATATCGATAACAGGAATATGTTAAAGAAAGCCGAAAAAGCATCGAGCGAACCAATAACGAATACGATAGACATAAATTCGATGAAAAATAACAAATCAACGAATAACAAACGAAATTTCATTGGTTGCTGATTATTCGAATAAACTTTTATCCGGCGCAGAGGCACGCATAACTGCGGTACTTTGGCCGTAGGTACCCCCTTGCAGCCGGCTACGTGGCGGAATGCGTTGGTGAATACGCTGGGTGGGTGATTTTTGCAGGGCCGTATCGGATCCTTCTCCCCTATCTTTCCGGCTGAAATATTCGCCGACGACGATCGCAGGACTCTCGACCGACTCACCATGGTTAATATATTTCTTGCACGACGAACGCCGTCCACGACGATCGATGAAATTTATTCACCGGCAAGCGCAAGAAATATAACTCAATTTCTAATTGCTTGCGCGGTCCGAACCAGGGAGGGTTCGGTGACCGTCGCGATTAATATATTCCGTTCTTGACCGCAAGAAGGGCTTTCTTGTCCCGATCACGTGGTCCTCCGGAGTACCAAAGGGTTTTCGTTCGTGTATAGAAAGCTTATTCGTCGGTGGATGTTGATTCGAGCTTGATAAGTATCAATGGAACGTATTACGTGGGATATATTGGGCTGTAACGTACGATGGCCGCAAAAAGTATTTGCACGTAGCCTTCGTTTTCGACGAAGCGCGTTTTTATCACATTTTATATGCACATCTCATTTTTACGCTATCAAACGCTTGTAATCGTATGAAATATTAAACTGTAGAAAATTTCATGTACCTGAATTTCGTTGATCGGTATTTGCAATTGCTGTAGCAAACACGACGACGTGCAAATGCCTTTTGTAGCTACATTTTGCAGCTATTTTTTCGTATATCCCATCAATTTCCTTCGTTCGCAAGTAGCAGTGAAACAGGACTATTTTACGTTACATTTCCATGTTTTTGGCGCGTATGAAGCGTCTCTCGCAAACTTCCATCCAACGAGCCTCGATCAGACACGTTAAATCTCGTGTTATTGTCGATTATCGATTAGGTCGAGGAAGGAGGAGTTCGCGATTACGTGTAGTCGAAACTTCGTTTTATTCGCCGTCGTGGCTGATCTGAATTTTCGTAATTTTTGTATAGGCGCGTGCAAAGTCGAAGAAAGGACCGTCAACGTTTAAAAATTGTTGGAAATATCTTGGAATTCAAGAAACATATTACGCAGCTAGGGTCCGCGGGTTTGCCAAGCCCGTGTAGTTTACCAGGTAACTACCCCTTGCGGGTTCGTTGTTATTCTCTCCCTTGTTATTATTATTATTATTTGTTCATCTACCGACGAAACACGCACGCGTCTATCAATACGCGATCTTTACGGGAGAAGATAATTTTTTCCAAGAATTTGTCTGTCAGCGAGTAAACGGCAAACACTTTGCGAGTAGAATGTTTACACTGACGGGTAGAGAATATTTTAGATCCTGTACACGTATGTGTACATTTCGCTGATTTGCACGTATGGCGAAGTTAGCGGAAGAATTGTTTATAATTCCAGTTGCATAAATATCAGAAACGCTGTGTCATGTTTGATATTGATATTACTGGTACGCTAGGAACCCTCGTTGGTCTTTTTCATATTTACGCGGACATAACTCTGATGTATAAGAATCTCTACTTAACGTAGATCCCTCGAAGAATGGTGTCTTGACTGGTTTTCTCACATAATCGATTTACTTCAGAGAAAGAGAGAGAAAGAGAGAGGAGGAAGGATCGTTAAAATCATACGACTTTGCCTTGGCCGTTGTTGAAGGATCTAAGAACGTTTCAACCGTTTCATTACGCTTCAAGGGAAAAAGAGATGGTGTTTCCTTTTTACGTTTTTAGCGGAACGCGAATAGTCTTATAATCACCGTACAATTATACGCGGTGAAATATTTCTCGCTAAAGATAGTGGAAAATAAAAGTTTCGAGCAAAGAGAACGCTATAAAAGTGTTCGTATATAGCACGAGCAGGTTTTGATTACTTTGACCCTCTGTGTCTCGACGGTAGCTTTAAACCTGCACTAAAATCAACTAAATACGTTAGAAACCGGGCTATTATAAAATGATAGCGGCTTTCAGAAGCATTCATTTTTATTTCTCATATTTCTTTCTTTAATTATCCCCAAATATGGAACAGCTAAAAGGAGACAATACGACTTGTTATCAAACTCGTTAGATATTCTTCTAGACGGAAACTCGTCTAAGAAAATTTGACGATATCTAAAGTATGTTCGCTTTACCCCATAAGTTAACACTAACCTTACCAGTTAATCAGGATAAATAACCGATTTCAAAATTTAATGTAAAATTGTAGCTTCGTTGTCCTTCCTTTCGTTCGTCCAACTTTAGGTAAATTCTTCTATTAACAAAAGTTGAGACATTATATAATTAGATTAATCAGACAATATAAGAATTTACATAAAATTGGACGAACGAAACAAATAACAACGAATGTACGATCTTAAATTAATTTTTACAACTGGTCATTTGACCGAACTTGGTAACATTTGTGTTGATATAATACGATACGTATAACTTCCCGTTTTCCGAATATTCGTTACATTATAACGACTCTATATATTCAATTTCAAGCAGTGTAGATAGATATAGAGAAGCTACGAGCTTCTTCGTCGCAAACGTTTCCATTATAACGTTAAGAGGACTGAAGCTAAACGAACAAGAACGTGTACCTCTATCGATCGCGCGATCGAATGATCCAGAAACTCGAGTACCATGGTTCGTACGCTCCTGTTCTTCCGAAAAGGTGCTCGAGGGCCTCTCGTTACGTTACGTTGTTCGACAAGAAAATTTGCCTGCGAGGTTGAACCGCGCGTATCGCGCGCGTACGTGTTCACATATAAAACTCGTATAGACACGAGGATGCATATGTACGGCCGGCACGACGGCCACCGTTGATTTATCGGTCGACATTTTTTCAGGCGATTTTTATTACGTTTTGATCCTTTCGCGCATACATTTTAACCTTCAGCTACCACAGGACGGTTCTGTGAGCGAGCGCGTGACACTCGAATCGCCCGGTAAAATCTCCGCCATCCTCTTTGCTTTTTTCCCACAAGTCCCGGCTTCCCCGGCTTCCAGCCGTAAACCCGTGCTTACCGCGATAATTTACACGAGCCGCGAAATCGTTTAATAAGACGGTATTAATCGGTGGATCGCTTAATTTCAAGCTCGAGATGTCTCATTCAGCACGAGAACGTATTGTTGCGTGTCCTCGACACGCAACGGCACGCGATGGCCTTGATGCTGCATCTTGTCGCTTTCGACAAATTGCCACCAGCGAGTTCGCTTCTTTTCCATTAGTCAACCGTGGACGTGCAGCGGGGCTCGTCAAAGTATCTCGACGGCTCGTAGGATTTTTTCTGCGCACGTTCTGTACGTTACCCGTGTATGAAACGTTTTGAAATTTTATTGATACCGCGTTACGAGATACGACGCCCACCGTCATGTTGTATTGGTGAAACTTTTAATCGATCGGAAAACACGTGTACGGCAACTAGAAGGTGTATTTATTACAGTTACACGTTATTTTTATGGACGTTCTGTGTGAACAATTTTTCCGAAATATGCGCCTCGTAATAACGCGCGTACGAGCGAAAGTACATGCGAAAGTACATGCGAAAGTCGCTGTCGATAAGAAGATGTAGAATAAGTTAATGACGATATGCTGCGAGATTATTAAGGAAGTTTATGGCTTGAGGCTGTTATCGTTCCGTTTTTTCGTATTTCAGCGTGTTGCAAACGTTACGCGGTACGAGTTGAAGGATAACTATCTTCTCACGCGTTACGTTCGTGACGGTAAAGAAATCTGCAGAAAAGCAACGTACACGAGTTGCATGGACAGTATGACACATATACATATAATTGTTACATATATGTACAAATTACAATATAATTTAACATAATTATTATAAATTAATTACAAACACGATAGGAAGAACATGCAAGGCGATGCTCTTCTGTTACATTAAATAATAGAAAGAGAAGCATAAAGACATACTTTTTTTAAATCGAATAGAAAAGGATACGTATCTGTAATTTTAATTATTCGAATATAACAAATCTTCCACGAAATGTCCAATTTGAAACAGTTCCTTTTCTTCTCCCCAATCGCTTTCATTTCAATTTTTTCAAAATGTTATTGCAAAATTATTATACATATATTTCCTATAAAAGTTAAGTTAGAAAAAGGTAGGCGCTCTTCTTCGTCAGTGAATTTCTCTGGCGACCGCGTCGATTATCCTCTGAAAAGTGGCACTGTCCAAACCGCAGAATGATTTATCTCGCGGGAACATGGACAACGCTCTACGCTTCCGTCGACGTAAAATATCGTCGAACTCGTCGTCTATCGTTGGCGGATTTACCTTGGCGTAATAAAGCGCCGCAAAGCCGCTATAGATGAGAAGCGCTGCGGTGGCAAGCTGTTAAAGAGCGCATTTATTTAGTTGCGTTATTTTCCATGTTAAATCGTTCTCTTTTTGTGTTTTATATCTCTCGAGATGTTTCGTATTTTATACTCGTTCTATATTCTACTATACGATACAAAATGCATTACTATACAACGAACGAAACAGTGAATTGCACCAAGTTCTTCAGAGGTGGAAGGTTGAAACTAATACTTTCAATCTCGTTCTTTTCTTTTTCTTTTCTATAAAAGTTAGCATTGGTATAAATATTTGATAATAACTGTAAACGAATCGGGCGAATATTTGAATTTCGAGCAGCGGCAAGCGTATTTTGAAAAAGGTGCCAGAGTACCAACATGATAAATGAAATTACATCAAAGTAATGGAACCTTCGTATCGTGGATTTTACGAACCTTCCATCGTCGCGTTAATTGTGTCTCTTACGAACATTAGTACTCTTGATTAATAGAGCGGCCCGAAAAGAACAAATTTTTAATTACAAAATGCAGAAAGTCTCCTTAACTCTGTACAATTAATTAAAATCCGGTAATTTAATTTCCAGCGTTGTAAATTTAATCGTAACGGTTTTCAACAGTTTTGCGCGTGGAAATGGAGCATTACAGTTACACGTTAACAATCACCGACGAGCGTTAAATGCTCTGAAAAATTTCGACAAACGTCTTATTTGGTACGAATATTTTTAACATACCTACATATTCTATCACGGCTCTCCTAGTTGATACGGCTAATCTCGATCGAATTCGTGACGCGAATGAGCGCGGAATGCGAAGAACGCGCGCAACTCCATATAAACGTACATTGTACAGTAATGCGTTTCATACGGTCGACTTGAAAATGCTTTTGCGATTGCATCTAATTGCTGTTAACAGTTTCTATGAATTTCCGTATTCAATTGAAATTGTATTACTTCGAGTGAAATATCGAAAAAATGATATGTCTTTGATATGATTTCTCGTTCCGATGTTATCATAAAGTTTCCCTTTGAAACGTTCAAAGTTTAATACAGTGGCAGCCGGCAGTGTATAACAGTCTAATAAGAATTGATCGAAACTTACTTGAAACACGGCCCAGAATTTATAACTACCCTCGTTTATCAGAAAATCATAGTAACCGCCCCAATAATCAGATTTTGCATTCCCCATGGCTTTCATAGCCTGTTCCTCGTCTTTCATATGATCGTCGTGATGATCATCGTGGTCATCCTTATACATGGACCCGTGGTCCTCGTGGTAACCGCGCCGATACATCCTTGGACGTCTAATCGAAAGTCAGAGAAAATAAATGTTTATTAACCTCGCTCCAACGCTTCCAATTTAATCGACTGAATCAATTATATAGAGCAATAATTTCACAAAAATAATTCTTCCATGTAAAGAAAACCTGTATGCCTGTACAGCAGTGCCGAGCGTTGAAGCGTCTTCGTATTTCTTGGTCTCCGGAAGTGTTTCGATTTCGTCGAAAGTCGATTCGCTCGTTGAGGCATGGGAAACGCAAACAAGAAGCAGAAGACAGTGATAGACTAAATTTGTTTGTACTCTGTCTGAAATATACAACAAGATTTTTCTTAGAACATCAACAAGATTATTATCTTCATCGCACTTGGATCATTTACATAGAATTTGTACATCTACGGTTCGTACGTTCAACAAACTACCGTACAATATATCACGCCGTTACTGTTTCAACTGTTTAGAACAGCGATAAAAGGGTTACTATAGATTTCTACGTTGATTATCGCACTGTGCGTGAAATCTGTACATCTGCGCGTTAAATATCACAGATCGCTGTACTATAGTGACTCTCATCGTTGCCGTTTTACGTCTCTCAACAGCCATAGATTATTATCAGATTATCGCTACACGTTAATTTTCGCACTTCCTCGTAGAATTTCTACAGTCACAGTTCACATCAAAATACGTTACTGTATATTATTATGCTTCACACCGTGACCGTTTTCCGATTGAACAGCGATCGATTATTACTGAAAATTCCTACATTGATCCTCGACGCTTTAGCGATTTACATGGAATCTGTGCATCTACTATATCCAACGATATCTACCCATAATTGTACTGTTCGATGGCAGCAAATTCTTCAAGGGACCCTCGTTGCACGAAGAATGACACGTCCTGTTCCTCTCATCCGTGAACACGTGTCTCTATATACACTTCTCCTTCACTCTATCTTTGTCGATTCATGGAAACGACAATGACTCACCACTGGCCGATTCCTCGATACGAACGTTCATTCCTCGTGGACGATGGTCGCGAGTTCATCGATCTCCAAACACATGGAACGTGCGTACACGTTTTCAGATGTTTGCCCCGTGGTCTCAGAGGCGAGTGTCACACGACGAGAACCTCGGCCGAGGAACCGTCGTTGATAAACTCCAAGGAACGACTGAACGATTCGTGGGTCCAGTTCAAACATACTCTGTTCGGTTACCGGTAACTGTATCACCAGGAACGTTAAGCAAATCCAACGTGCAGCGCTAAAAGCCCTAATTGTTACAACTCTTGCGTACGTCGTCGCGTCGTCTAGGAGCATTTCAGACGTAAATTCGGTTATAGATGATTGATCATTTCGGACGATCGCATTATCGTGTCTCCGTATTTGATTTTTTAATCACACTGTTCGACTTTTCCATGGGGCTGTTACGATTTAGTGCGATTAAGTCGGTTGAGCTTCGTTTTGCTTGGATCTGGCGCACAGTGAAAGATCTATTTGCACGTTGATTCTCTCGTTCTGGTGTTTAAACGGTGATCGGTTAAATTTGGATCGGACTAACAAAGTTTCTATTGTTCTAAGCGTAGACACGCGACGAGGTTGCAAATACTATTTTTTAAGCTTACCTTGCGCAATTTACTATTGTTTATATAATTTTATTTGCTACGAAGCTATGAAATGTAAGTAGCCTGTCTTTTTGAAAGTTAGATATAGCTGTTCAATTTACGTAATGAAACTGAGAAATTGGTAAAAAGTGGAGCCAGTCGATCGGTTTAACTTCTCAGATATATTGGCTCGTTATATTTTTTTTATCAATCAGTGAATTGCCTTGTAAATCGATGCTCCAGTTGTTCTTCTTCTTCTTTTGTATTACATCAACGATGTAGTTTTCTAAATATCGTTACATAATAAATATCTTTCTCAAATGGCAAATTAATTTCATGGAAATTGTATAGAAACCAAGGCACGTAAATTTATAAATAAAAATGTATGGATGTGTATGTATAGAGGAGATCAGTTGTAAAGTGGAGTAGGTATATTAATCGATGCAGTCAAATATTTAAAATACATAAGAAATATTTGTGTGTACGATGAAGCAGTAATTTTTTCGCGTGATATATAATTAAGTGATCAAACTGGTGCTTTGGATCTAGAAAAATATGAATTTAACGGGTTCGTCCGATTTCGATACATTTACGCATAGATGTAAAATGGAGTTCAATATACAGGGTGTACCGCGTAACGCGATTCACTATTTTTATGCAACTTGTGGATGTAAGAAAAGATATTTCAAACTATATTTTCAGGGCGTCGAGCGCAGTACAAGCGACGAGAGAAGATATTCCAAAAATACTTTGTCTTCGTAGTGAAACCGAGGTCATCATGGCTAGCATAAATTGGACCATACGTCTTTTTTTCACAAGGTTCGAGAAGACTTTACGACAGATTTAAAAAGCATATCACGTGATATTTTTTTATTAACTCGATACTAAGTTTACTGTGGTGCAAACATTGTACTCGTCGTTACATTCCAGAATTATTCACATTTCGGATAAAGAGAATTACTACAACGCGTAGAGTTGTAACATCCAGCCAGCTCTAACAGCTCGTTCAGGCTTTTGCAAAGGATTCGAACGACATTAAGATAAAACGTACTGTAAATCTACGAATCTATAAACATTAATCTGTAAAACACCTTGTTTTGTATATTTGCAAATGGCAGAAGAACGGTGAGTCGCGTTACGCAGAACACCCCGTATACCCAATTACAAACGTTATAATTATAAGTAAACAAAAGTTCGACAGAGCAAACATTTACAAAGTAGAAA
Organism: Bombus pascuorum; assembly: GCF_905332965.1. Taxonomy (NCBI): domain Eukaryota; kingdom Metazoa; phylum Arthropoda; class Insecta; order Hymenoptera; family Apidae; genus Bombus; species Bombus pascuorum. The sequence continues at coordinate 14,032,577 of NC_083494.1, read as the reverse complement.
GTCGGGCGTAAGCGTTAACAGATAGTTTGAACTGATTTCTTGAACAATTATTTCCTTCTTAATCGACAAGCCGACGTAACATATAAACGTTACAAGCAATGTTGGTTATAAGAGTGTGATAAGCAAAAGAAAATAGTATAATACACAAACGTTGTTACATAATTGTATAATATTACTTAAAGTCTCTTTATATAATACCTTTTCTAATGTCACTTTTGAGATAAAACCTGAAGAATCTATCTAACTGCTATAGACTAACGCGACGTATCAAAGTGCTGCTTCTCTTAAATTTTCGTCGGAAGAAGATCGTCAGATACAAGAGAGTAGTCGTCCGCTGTAAATGCTCTGTCTCCGAGCAAATATATATCTCGCGGGTGTGGCAGAATTTTAGCGAAGAAGATGGAAAATCGCTGATCTAGGCAAAAGCATGGCAGCAGCGATTCGAGCGATATCGTCGTTGTTTCAGTCAATTTGAGCGTTTAGCTGTTTCCTACCGCAATAAGTATTTAACCGCGAAAGGTGGGACCGGTAAATCGACGGAAAGTTTCTTTGAGAAGGATGGAATTTTTGATGCTGTCGACAGAACGCGACCGTGGCAAGTATCTAGGCAAAGGAAACACCAAGTTCGGGTCAGTCAGCCGAGGCACATCCTTCTACTGTATTAGGCCAGGCGATTAGCAAGTTCTTAAACAAGTCCCGTTGAAACAATACTCTAAACCGGCGATAATTGCGGCAAATGTTTTTGCTTGATGCTGGTTCAGTTAGAATGGGGCGTGGTGCTCGACTTTGTCGAACATTTCAACGAGTTTGCATTCGTCAAAACGAGCGAAGGATGTCTTTTGTTTCGTCGCTAGACAACCCGCGCCTGTTGGGAGAGAAACTGGCGTTCCGATCTCTTTTTCTCGATTAATATGAAAGAACGCGACGTTTCGGAAGAATCTACGTATTCGAAAATCCTGAAATTCCGAGAACAGTAAATATAAAAATGCAAAACCATGATAAATATCGCTCAATCTAAAGAACCGTTCGGTAACGAGTCAATTAGAATAATTCATCAATATATCGCAAAATTTGATCAGAATTCACTCGCAGCGTTCAACCGATATTATTATTGATAGATGTTCACGGAACGATAACTCGGATAATAACTGTTGGTCAATGAAGTTCGACGAACGAATTGTACAAATGAATTATTTTATATCGATCGCTATATCGTTGAGAATTTCTATATTTAAAGAATCGTAAAATTTCCTGCCATTACCAATAACCTGCAGCTTGTCCATTCATCGATAAATATTGTCAAATTCCCGATTCGTCATTGTACAAGAGGCAGCAGGAGAAAGAAACTCAAAATAAGATCGATAAATATTCACTTTCCACGAAGCGCGTCGCAATTTTACATTTTTCCCTCTGAAACGTGAGAAAGAGAATTCCCGACATGACAGAGTGTTCTCGCTCTACATATAAAACGCAACGCGACGCAAGTACACGCGAAGTCTGCGAAATGTGTGATACGAAAGGAAACTTTGTATTCTCTGTACGCGATGAAATAAGGGAATCATACGTGGAAAGAAAGCAGGGATGAGAGTTGGTCGAAATGGCGTAATTGGTCAATCGGAATGCGAGACCATCGGAATTCTCGTATCGTTTTCAGTAATTCTTTCCATTCCACCGATACTGACAAATTCCGGCTTGTTATCCCGCCAAAAACCTGCGCCACCGCTCGTGGCGCGATCATAAGAAACAGTCATATCCGACCACGCTTGTTCCTTGGGAATTTAGGAACCAAGTGCGCGGCAAATGTCCATACGATATTTATTCCATGTTATTCGAGCAATTCAGAAAATTTATTTTCCAGCTGTTTCTATTAATCGTTGATACAGTTAATGTTATAACGACACTCGCCATACATATATAATTAGACGCTTTTACGAAAACATTTATAGAGATATCCTAACTATTTAACAACAAATACATCCGAATGTATTAAATCTTATTTGTCACTTACATTTATTCGTTATTCGGAAATATATCTATATTTTTTGGTATTCGGTCGGATGGATCGCTGGGAGGAAATTCCATGGTGAATGTGAAATTTTCTTCGTAGATTTTTATTGCGTTTACGGGTCATTTTTTAGAACTGAGATGACACGACGATTTGCCGAATGCGCGTTGTCAACTCTTAATTTTACATGTACCCAGAAATCTCAAACTGCCAAATTATCTATAACGTTATATCTATGCTAATGAACAGAGTTCTGCATAACTTTTAAATAAATAGTCTATTAGAAGCGCTTTTCGATATTTACAAGACTTGACTATAAAATAATATTTACACGTACACGCACAGAATCACTGCTCGTACCGTAGAGTAGCTCTAAGTCAATGTATTACGGTCTAAGCCTTACGAACGGCCTACGTTATGCTATTGTTTACTGTCATTTTATAAATAAAACATATGTATCATCGTGTGTTCAAGAACAATTCTTGACCCAATTAATTCTCTATTAACAAACGATCTATGTGGCAGAGAGCACGAGTACTTGCAGTCTTTCGTTCATCGAACGAAAGCTAAATATATAAATAAATCACTATTATACGAAACTCTTTCTTTTCTCTTTTGGTGTATACTCACTTTTGACTCTCACTCTACTTTCAACTAATCGATTAATACGTAGATGTATAACGACAAGTAACAACGATGTACAACAAATAGCCACTGTATATCCTTAGCAAACCGATAAAATACTTAACTATATACTTATCGACTATACTCTAACAACATCAACTTAATTGCTATCTGAACACTCTAAATCGATCCTCGATCCGCAAACGATCGATAAAAATACTCTAAGAAATCTTTCCATACTTGTCGACGAAGCTCTCGACACTCCGCAGCGTTTCTCCCGCAAAATCCCACCAACTAAAATCACTGTACGATCTTGTATGCGCCACAGCATCCGCTAGATGCGCAGGGAACGTGATCTTGTGTCTGGCGATGCTCTTCAACACCAGAGCCGCGATGTAGATGATAAAATAAATGCTGAAGTACAGTGGAACGTACCAAAGCTTCTTGCCTACGTAGTAATACGAATACGGCCTCTTGTTCAGTCTTTGATCGTTCATTTCTGGTGCCATTGTCTGGTGCTCGTGGTATTCAGGAATGTGATCGTAGATCACCTCGTGATGGAAGTCGTGATGTTGGCCATAAGGATCGTCGTCGTCGTCGTTGTCGTCGTCGTTGAAGGGAGGATGATCCAAATGGCCGGAATACTTGATCGGTTTCGGTGCTGCATCATTGTTGTAAGACGTGTCGGGCGGATTGTCGGAGTAGTCGGAGGAGTCATGGTCGTGGGACGCGAAGTAGGAATCCGGTTTGTAGGAATCTGGTGGCTGAAAACGATGATTTACGTGAGCTTCGGCGACGCGACTCGGTGCGACTGCTTCGCTGGAATTGAAGTTGGGATATCGGGAAGTCGTAGGGTCGAAGCTTATGTACGATGGAATTTAGGAAGCGGTGTTCTTTTCCCGAGTGAATTTTTCATCCTTGGTATCGGCATACCTGATAACTTATAAATCATTGATCAATGAAACGAAAATTTTGTAGTCGTGCGAGATTCCGCTACAACGTACGTATATACATATATATACAGGGAAATTGTTAGTTAAAACTGTTTGGAAAAAATTGCAGTAACATATGTATACATCGTAATTACAATAATTATTCTGATTCTCCTCGCGCAATTTTTCAATAAAGACGAGTTCGATACGAAGAAGTATTCCATTAAAGACGATTGTTGATTATCGATTAATTTATCATTTACTCAACTACAGATCGATTTAATGATTTATCTAATTCATCTCTTAGTGATCCACGGATATAGCTTCGTAGAAGGAAATAGTGGATACGTAGGTGTTTTCAGAAGTAAGCTTTTCTTCGTTACTAAAAGGAAAATAGGATGATGTTTTGATATTCAAAGTACCTTGTCGCTCATCTCAGAATCTGCGTAATCGTCCATGGACATTGGCTTGGAGATCGGTTTGTCACTGAGGTAATCCGGCGGCTTTGAAATCGGCTTACTGCTCGGGTAATCTAGCGGCTTATAGTCGTAGCCCTCTGAAAACGTTGGATTAGAAAATTCAAACATACCCGAAGACGATGGACCGGTCGGTGGACCATTCGAGTTACTCGAAGGTTTCGAACTGTCCTCCGTGTCTTTCGATTGCTCCTTCTTGGATTTGTAGTTAAGCAACGGTGCTGGATGGTATCTATCCTGAATCTGTTTCTTTGCGTTCAATTGTGCTATTAATTCGTGGTCCAACGTCGAGTATCTATAAATTAGAAAGCGTAAAAAGGGTGTTTTGAAGAAAAATATGGAACAATGTAGGAAAAGCGCGAAGAAAAGGCATTAAGAAGTTACGAAACGTACTCGAGAAACAATTTATATTTGATTTCAAACGCTCCAATTCGCCAAGCATTTATTTCAAAATTCAGCTTTTCGCGTCTTTTTAGTCAAATTATTTTGCGAATTTGATTTTCGTCTCAAGCTTCCATTTTATTATTCAAAGATAAATATAAAGTTCAATCTTTGTCCCTAAATTCATTCTTTTCGAATTTAAACACGAATCTGTGAATTTTCTTCGAATATAAATTCTGTATTAAACTTTATTAATATCGGAGAGCGTTTAAACAAATTCAAATCTTCAAATGTTTCTCCTTTCCAAATTTGTACAATCTTCAAATTCTTTCTCACACCTTCTACCAGGGGAATAGTTGATCGCTTCGCCGTTCCTCAGATTCTGGATTTTCGGTGAAATATAAACCGGTGACATAGTGATCGCGATGTTCTTGATACTCCTACCTTCCGCTTCCGTTCCATTACTTCGTTGAATAGAAACAAGCAAAAATACAATATTAGTCTGATACTATACTTTTACGTAGAATCACGTGATATGAAAAATCTATTTATATAAACTGAAAAAAGGAGAAGAAAAACATACAAACTCAAACGTTGACTCATTTTCCAATTCATTCATCCCTAGATCACGAACGTTTATATATTTATGAAAAATTCTAATATACAAAAATGATAATATACAAAATGGTCGTGATACATAGAAATATATAAAATATCCAAAGCAAAGTACTTGTTAGACAAAACTTCAGAGAGCGAAACAAATTTCTACGATTAAACGCGTGCTCGCGAGAAACACGAACTTGCGTAGAAATTCACCGATCGATGTGATCTAACCTGACGATCCACGGATCGTTGCTTGCTCGCGGTTCTTCTTGACCATTCTTCGACACTTTCGCATATGACGTCACTTGGGGTAAGACCGAGACGATCGACAGACTCGCTAGAAACAGCGAGATAAATGCGCGTATCATCTTCCACGATATTCAAAGATGAATGATCGAGCAACTTGGTTTGCCAGTCTTCTATATAGACTCGTAACTGTACCTCACCAACGACTTGTTGCTAATTTATTGTCCAACTCCATTTTCACCTGCCGTCGCTACTTAACACCACTTATAATTTTCTCCCCTCTCTGCCCAAAGACATTCATGCTAATCTGAAAACAGAAATTAAACTTCATTATCAGACGTACTTCTTCTGCTTCGTCTCTTCTTTTTCTTTTGTCTTTGTTGCGTATGAAACGCGCGCGTTCCTCGTTCGATTTTGGCCAGTGGAATAGGATTCGATTCGACGGGACAAAATATTTTCTAGGTGTATCGATGGTGTTAATTAGACGGAACTCGACAAAACCCTTCTAATCTGTTTGGCAAATTATAACACACCGTTACGAGATGATCGAGATCGATGAATCGCGACCAGGAAGGAAATCAACTATCGTCGATCCGTCCTTGACCGGAAAACGATTGTTCAGACGTGGAGGTTCATTGATTGAGTGAAGTTACGAGCGGTTGTGAATTGCGCATGTTTATGAATTTATAGGATATTTCATTCGATATTTTCTTTTTATTTTTAATCTTTACGCTGCTCGATTTACCTGTAACATATTCTCGTTGTTGCACTATGAATACTATGAAATACTACGAAAGAGTTCGAAGTAATGAAAGATAATCTTGGTTATTTATATTTTCGTTTATTTTTCTATTCGAACTACGATAGAGCAGAGTAATCCTTTCTTAATTATCCTGCTCATAAACGATGTAACTCGGTTATCGTACACTATGGAGACTCGTAATTACGCGCTATTTCCTGCATAATTATATCACATTATGGTTTCCCATTGGAGAACTGTCATTATCTTCTTATCGTTTAAAAATAATTTTATAACACGCTTGAGTTTATTTTGACAACTTGCTTCTACATATTAATACTTCATTCCCTTGGTCTTTAAAGTCTGTTATTAAGAAACAATTTGTTACTGTACAGCGTGAATCGTCTAAGAGTTTGAGCTGAAATAATTTCGATGCTGTAGAATCTATTAAAAAATATATAATTCCATTTAAAATAGCAAAGTTGATCTCCACACGAGCTTTACGCGTTCATCTACAGAAAAGTTAGAAACATCGAAATATATCCTCCTTGAAGTCATATACCTTTGATCTGAAACATCTTTCGGTATAATTAGTAGTATCGAAAATATTTCAGTTCAAATTCTTAGGTGACTCACCCTGTATGGCTAATCGATTTCTGTGAATAATTTCTACACAAAATTTTATACAATTTACGATTACCTTGATACACGATTATAAAAAAGATTTCTACAATTCATATTGTTAGAGATATTTGAGTATGTGCCGTGTTCTGTTAGAAAACACGCGTTTGCAATACTTCATTAGTACGTCTTAATTAACCGATTAGTATAATAAATGTTATAAATAAATGTTATTTTTATACGATATTTGGAATATTAATATCCCATATTACTGTCGTAATTAGTATTATACTTGTCAGCATGAGTATTTTTATATCACTAACGTTTATTTCTTTTTCATAATGCTTCTAATAATGACATTTACTTAGGGTAATTTATTATTACAACTATATTTATACTATATTTTTGTAATTAATATTTCTTGAAAAAGAATATATATATATATATATATTATATCAGAATTGCCAATATTCTTCGATGAGATTCATGTTTCTTTCTAGTATCAATAACAATAAATATATATTTCTTGAAAGTAGAATATTGCCAATATTTGTCTACTAGTGTTCACTCTTTTATAATAAATTAATATCTTACAAAGCAATATCTTCTGTAACATCTTATAATTATATGGTATGTAATTAAATGTTCCGTTAACAAAGATTTTAACTTTAAGAGAACTCTTTTGAATATTTAAAACAAGAGAAAATTAATTTTTACGTGAAATGTCAATAATTTAGTTGTGTGGATTACATCATAATTTTAAATTAGAAATCTAAAGCTCCACTTCTTAATGGTACGGCGTTTGCTGTTTAACATCTCTAACAATAGTAATCATATAAATTTTTGTAATAATTCCACAATTTCCTACGATAACGTCAAATAGATTCATCTATTAATAGTATAACAACTTTGTATCACTATTGCAAAAATTATTACAAATCGCTTTTACACGTAATATCAATACTAATTTGATGTTATCCTAGGAAAAAATACGTATAAAATAAAGATTTTACATTACCTTAGGCTTAGTACAAGTAGAATGTTACATTTCACATCTCTATATGCGTTCTCGAATGCTTAAAAATGTATAATAAAATTAATTCGATATCTGACATTGTGTGAAGTACATGCACGATGCTATTTGTTACGAAGTAATCCCGAAGAAATTTTTCGGGGGAGATTCAACTATGGATAAACAACTTTTAACACTTTGGATTGGTGTACCTTTTTATAATTCTTCGAACAGTAACAAATTCAATCATTACTTTAAATTCGCATATACGATCATTAACAATACATTTATTTATAGCATATTTTTATCTAATATGTTTGAATCTTCTTACGAAATTTTTCAAACTAATATCCTTTTCTTCTCCAATTGGGATTTAAATCGGATCATTCGAGTGTTTATATTTAGTTCAAAAAACGGCTGTTTACTCCAGATGATATTCGATGGTGCAGTAAAGTACAAATAATTATCCTTTTAATCATTACAAAAATGCAATCGCTGGATCATGTTATAACTTGTAACTACTCTCAATACTTCGTATTATAGAAACATGTAAATTGCATTTCTTTTCTTTCAGACGAAATCGATAACGATCACCGGAATTTCTCGAATTCTGTGCAGATATTAATTAGGTTCGAATAATTCCCAACAACATCAATCCATCTTTAACTCGGCAACCTTCGCTAACGAGCAACGTGTAGAAACTTGAACAGTGTGAAATTTCCGTACACGCGCCAGATTACGTTCGCATTTCAATTTTTTACAACGCCTCGTTTATATGTTATACCTGTCCGATGGTACAAAGGTGATTTCGCGATAAAGAACGAAGAAAGGAAAGAGTATCGAGATCTGTGGGGCAACTTCGTCACTTCTTGTCTTCCGGTTGTCTCTCTACGGTGACGTTACACCTAAACTGATCGTTCTCAAAGCTTTGATTCGTCGCGCCGTTCTGCTTCGAGCATTCCTTCGCTCGATCACGTTCGTCGGTTTGCATCCTTTTCAACCTCTTCACACCGAATTTCTTCTTACTCGCTTCGGATGGCATTTTTTCGATTTTGTCAAGATTCTTCGCGTTATTGATAGCTTCCAGACTGTTCGTCTTTCGATTATCCGTTTCTTCCTTGCTAAAAGCCTGATTGTCGATTCCGGCTAGATTGCTCGATTCGTTCTTATCATCGTCGTATTTCGCGCCTTTCTTTTCCTCCAAAGCGATCTCGATGATGCCATTTTCAACACCGTTTTGATTGCCGAGGTTCTTCGGCTTTTTCTTCACGATGTCGTTACCTTCGACTTGTGGCTGCTTTTTCAGGTAAGCCACGTTGAAGATGTAGTACATTATACCGGTGATGAGAGTTATCATTGCGAAGATTCGATAGGTTGGTCGAGTGCCGAAGGCTTTCATTAGATATCCACCGATCAAGCTTCCTGAACCTTTGCCTACAAGCATTAAAGGAACGATCGTTATTGCTACATCGTGGACTGTTATCGTGCAAAGGTAGGAAAACGCACGGAATTTATATATATATAGCGTATAGATATTATAATTTGTTATAAATATACAATAAAACTACTCGTTATGATTCTTAGTAAACGAAGCAAATTTTCACGAAGGTTCCACTTCTTTACTTTTGTTTCGAAAGATATGAAATTGCATAGAAATCCGCGGTATAGTTATTGCAATTATATATAATCGTATAACGATATAATTAGAACGGTAGATTTGAAGGCTTTTCATTTTAAACGTAAGTAACAGGTATAACAACGAACGATAATAAGACACGATAAATACGTTTAAAAATAAATGCTAAAATATTATTTTCAAAGATAATTACTTCGAAACGATTTGTAGTTGTCAAATCTGCGAGCGTCGATCTAAGTGACGAGCTAATATCGATTGACTGCTGATGACGCTACGTTGGCGTCACGCGCATAAATTAACAAGTTTAGAAAGAAATTCAGTCGCAATGGAAGGTCAACGCGTTAAAAATCTAGGGCAAAAAAGGTTGTAAAATTATCCAAGAGAAAGTGTTTCTCACCGACTCCGTAATAAACTCCGCCTAATAATCCCTGTATCGAACTGTCAGTGGTCGTAGTGGATAATTTCGCTGCGTAAGTAACAGCGGCGGTGAAACTAAGTGACAAGGTGACAGACTCTAACGCTTCGAAAATAAGAGTATGCCAAGGATTGTATATCAACGAGTATCCTGCAAAACAAAAAACAGTTAAAAATCAATGAAACGTAAAGCAACTTCTTTTCTACATCTTTGTATAATGACTTTATATGAAAACCTAATTACCGGGTAGAGAAATAAAAAATCATGGTGAAAAGTACGCAAAGTAAATACTTTAAATACATCGAGCGTATCACAGTGGCGAGTGAAAGATATCTGTTTCGACCACACAAATTCACTAGGTGCGTATACCATCTAGACTTAATTTTTAAAATTATATGCGCGTGTATATGTGCATTACCTCATGTCGTTTTATTTCTAACGTGCTATTGCATCACTATTTCCTGTCCATTCTATACTATCATGTTGTTTGCATCTATGTATGTACCTTTACACGCTACCATAAAAATTCGTAATCTTTTCTAAGATCGCATTCTCCTTTTCTCTTTCTTTTCCCACCTCGTCGAGCCAGCTATAATTTAGCGAACCAAAGAAGCAACGCATAATCTTCGTAAAATCTGTCGATTAAACATCCTAACATCGACTTCCTTATTCTTTCATTTACATACATGTTGCTCTGACGTTATGCTAAGTGACGTTATCCTCGAGTCGGCTACCTCAAACTCCGAAATATAAAACATGCCTAAATAAAGTTGCTTAATAGCTAGTTGTTTTTTCATTTTACCAGGGCAAAGAAAGTTCTATCATACGTTTATCAGGAGCATCATGCAGATGAAGTAGACTCGTAAGAATTAAAAATGAACGCTTACCGCAAAGTCTTATGGCGTAAAAAACGAAGCCTATAAAAAGTACATTGGCATGGCCGATCTTTGATATGATTGGACCAGATAGTACCAGTAATGGTATACCGGCAATACCGCCTACGGTTATGGTGATGCCCATGAGTGATCTTGATCCTCCTAAATCTTGTATCAACCAAAAGAGGAACGATTCGATGTATCCCCAAGCAGTGCCTGTAGAAAAAAAGAATTTATCTCGACAAAGTCATCAGGCTATAACGTATTGCTCGCGTTAAGCTCATTAAGCAGAGATACTCTTTTTAAAGAAGTTTACGCTTCTTAGAATTTGTTGCGTTCATAAATATTTATCACGACGAAGGAAAAACTGACCAGAGTTTCTGATTAATGACGCGTAAGTATAACTCGGTTAGATACATTGTGATTTTAAACTGTAAAGAATATCTTCAACTCTTTTTTCTTGTCGAGATACGAGAAAATTCATTTTCTCGCAGTTCTTACAATTCAGAATGTTTCAGGAATGATTAAAAACGACGTTATGAATGAAATTTGTAGAATCCATTACGCGTTTTGTTCCATTAACTTTTCAAGTTAATCCTCGACTCGATATTCTCCAATTTTAATCGATACGTTTCAATACGTTCGCTCCTCAAATTAAGATTGATGTTAACAAGAATAAAAGGAGCCGGACGGTGCAATCACTGCATTTAACGTGATTAACGTTTCAAGTTCTAAAAGTTTTTGATGGATGTTCCAAGTCACGCGAACGCCATAGTAATCGTTAGATTTTCTGATAAAAATTTGTAAAAAATGATAAATTCGTCGTATGCACAGTTTTTCTACAGAATAATCTTTTAAATGGTCCTACAACAAGAAAGTATAAAATTTAAACAAATTATGAATTTCGATCATTAAGGATATTAGGGAGATTTAAAATTGTAGTCGCTATAAAGATCGCCCGATATTTGTAACATCATTCAATGAGCTTAAAAAAATATATCGAACAATTTTGCGATAGAAACGATAAATTTGAAAATTATACTTGACGTTTTAAAAGTACCTTCGTGCGTTTAAAACGAATGAAAGAGGAAGTATAGCGCAATCGACGTTTAAAATCGAATTGCTTTAAAAAATGCGCGCAATTTCGCGGCATCGATGAGGAATGTCAATGTCACTGCAATTTCATTAGTCGATCAGTGGACCAAAGATTAGCGGAAACCAGCAATGACGAAGATTACGCAACTTATTCGAGCTTTGCAAGTTCACAGCAAGTTAAGAATTCCTACGATTCGATAATTCAACAGGACACAATATCTTCTCCCGCTTTACATCAAATTGCCAAAATAAAAAATTACTACTACTACTGCTACTACTACTATCACTATTAATATCAATGTTAACATTAATTATTGCTATTGACGTAGAGATTCTTACCGAGAATGAAACAGGCGATAAAGAGAGCTGCGGCCTCGATGTTCCTTAGCACGGTGAAAACGTCGCGAACCACATTCGTAGACGGTGATTTGAATTCCAAATTGATGGCGAGCATTAACAATCCTGAGATAAGCTTCAAGCCTGCGTACAAATAAAACGCTGGCCTGCAAAATGTATGTCATTTCTGAGAATTTCTACATTACCTCTATATTGCATATCATTTTTACAAATTTATAGAAACGAGACGACTGAACGTCTTTGAAACGATGAATCTTTACCTGAAGTCCGTGTACTCTTTGCCAGTGCTCGCGTAATCGATAAGCAGACCAGATAGTGGCGACGAAATCATGCCACCGATACTGCCATAAATTCTTTGAAGACCATAATCGGCCTTTTGTTCGCGCAATATAGCGATCACCGCCCCCTCGAACATAGCAAACGTAGTTCCACCGATGACACCTGCGAATAAATTTCGAGACGTCGTTCTACGTTTAATAAAAAGAAAAAAAAGAAAAGAAATAAGACAATTTGAGAGGAAGCAATAAAAGATGCGATATTCACCGATAAACACTCTAATGGCGAAATACATCCAAAAAGTTACTCCTATGTTGTACTCGATCACTGTCTTCTTGTTCGAGCACATCTCCTTACGAGGCGCAGTGACGATACATCTTTTGTTGCAGTCTTCCGCGTTTAGGATCTTGTAAGGCTCGGAGCTCAAGGAGTAATTAAAAAGTGGTAGAGTCACAGATATCCTGTCTGTATCCAGATCAGGATTCCCACAAGTGATCTTTTGAAATTCGTTTCCTGTCCACGCGATTTCTTCCGATATGTATCTTCGTCGTTTCATCCCGTGATCTTCGTCCGTGGCTTCCAACGTTTTCAACTTCGATTTGTACGAATGATAATTCGTCGTTTGACTGGCATTGTCCTGAACGTTATATAACATACAGTGATTAATACACGAGGAATAACGAAGCATAACGTATAATAGAAAAAATGATCGAAAAATCCCATACTGATTGTTTCTTATTTAAGTCAATTTCGCGGCAAAGCATCTCTCATTGTCAGCCGTATTATCTTCGAGTATTTTTCATTTTCACTGAACTAAGAAAAAGTGTTCGTTTTGAGAGTGATTCTTTTTTTTTTTTTTTAATGAATATTAGTTATGCTAATTCGTTCTGCGTTCGAAACTTCTTCGTGTGAAACATATCGAGTGTGAAAAGATAATTAAAAAATATATCTAGAAAAATTCTAACGCGTCTTACATAGAAAATAAAACACAAAAGTATCTTTTATTTTCGAAATAAGCGCGTTACTAAATAGGCATTTTCTTCCATTATTTCACAATTATTCTACTTTCTCTATTTCTTAAACAAGTATCGTGTATTTTTTAAACGAGTCTGTCTATGTACTTCACCTCTCGTGATATAACCGGATTGAAAGTGCAGAGAGTTCGGTTCTCGTATATTCTGTTCGACATGGCAGGTTCTAGGGTCGATATTTCGAAATCTTCGATAAATCCCGACACGGTGCATGAGAACTCGTACAGTCGATTCGATGGAAAGAAGTACTCGTTTGCATACAGTTGACGAATCGACGTCCTGAAGTACTCGTTGTTCTTTAGCTTCCGGTGTTCCCTTAGGTCTTCTTCTATTTCCTGTAAAAAATTAAGAGAACGTGATGTATTATTTTTATCAAAATTTTCAATTCTTTATACAAGTCTCTCTCTCTCTCTCTCTTTCTACGATTCTTTGCTAAAGATCAATTAAAATTACTTCATTCCAATTGCGAGATATTATAAACCACGTGAAATCGATTACTTAAAATTACTTAAATCAATTACCTGTGGCAATTCATCCTGAGCAATCGAAAACTTGAACGAGGAATTCGCGCCAGTTTCCATGTTGTATCGTTTAATCGTGTACAGCCTTGACGACAAAATTGACTGCACTTCGGTGTCATTACGAACGTCTAGACGACACATGTAACTATAAAAAGGTAGATTAAACGTTTTTAATTAAAAGTCACAATGACGTATACGTTGATATTTTAACGTTGCGTAAGACGATTTTAGTTTTGCTCGTGATATAAAATCCAGGTTAATATAGATTGCCATTGTAATTGCGGATATTATTTAAAACGTATTTCAGAAAATACTTCGTATTTGGTTAAGGGAACTATATATCGAATCGAGCAAAACAGCTGATTCTTTCACGAGAATCGTATTGCTTATATTTTTTTTAACGATATTACGATTAATATATCTTCCATCAAACATCTATAATTGCGCAAAGATAAACGCAAGTTTAGATCAAACGATCGTCGACATACGATACTAACTTAATTTCTAACAAGATTAAAAAAGAAGAATAAACAGAGTTATCGGATATTCAATGAACAACGGAATTGGTTCGAGTATAAAAACGCAGAATCGTTCGAACACGTATCCTTACCTACCCGCAACTTTCTATCCTGGTGAAGATCTTGGGCTGCAAGCTGGTCTCGCAAGGATGATTTTCGCTCATGGTGTAAAGCAACCCATTATTCCCTGTACAGCCGAGGTCCATAACGACTCTGTCTGGAAATTCCACTGTTATCCTACCGATCGGCACGAGCAGCAATAAAAGGGCCGCGACTCCGCCGAACGATGAGAACAGAGATAATAAGATCTGAATGAGAACATAGTTTCAATGTCAGTGGTTTGCTTCCTCTTTTGCTCCATCTTATCGCCAACTAACGATAAATCCAGAGATGAAATTCGAGCAACGATCGTTAGAAGAATTATGGTATTTGAAAGCGCTATAGAAAGTTAAGCGATACAAACAATTTATTATTCGTATCGAGAATGTAGTAAACGATAAGAGATTTAAACGAATCGGCATTTTTCTAAGCGAGAAATTGCAATTATCTCGTGATACAATTATCGACGTTGATATTTACGTGTGTAAACAAATGTCAGTTTTTTCTCGAAGCTCAAGTCGTCGAACTTATGCGATAAGAAAAGAAAAAATCTGTTGATTCGTGTGGCTTTTAATGACTGATCGAAGCTTTCGTCGTTTATTGCGCGCGACAATCTAATATTTACAGTTTGTTGATATTCGAGTGGCGCGTATGGAAATATCGTGATCGTTTAATGGAGTTTTACTTTGAAATTTCCCACGCGATCGGCGAACATTCCAGCCAAGGGTGGCATCACCATTGCGATCACTGGCGTTATGGCGCTCATTATGGCAGTTTCTTCCACGTTTATGCCAAGCTCCCTCATGTGTATCGTCAAATATGGATAAAGTACATAAAGCGCTGAAAACGATTATTAAAGATAGAGTATTATTACATTACGTAAAACGTAATAATCTCGAGAGAGATTGAAAATTGAAGAAAAAGGTAGTTGAAATACAACAGAGTGTTTATTTTAATTATTTGTTAATAATTGAATTATCGTATAGATAAACGTAAATAAATTATTATAGAATTATTATTACCTTATAGAGAATTAAAACGTAGATGGATGTAGATAAATTATCATAGATCAAGAATAAAATGAATCAAGAAAGAGATGGAAATATACCGGAATCTATTTAAAAACAGAATTTAAGACCTTACCAGGTGCGAAAGTTAAATCAGCACTGCGGTTTTCCCTTCAAATTATTCACGAAGACGGTGCAAAATGTGGTCAAAGTAAATTGACAACAAGAAATACCGTTCAACATATATATTACTGTCGAGAGAATGATTTAGTGGATATTTCAATGTATATACAACGTACTAACTTATGATTTAATGGATATATCCATCTGACCTATGCTGCAGTGAATATACGAAACCAAATCTATACTTTAACGAATACAACTTTCGACGTTGTCTTAAGAAATTACGTTCTCTACGTATTTTTAAACTTCCTCGTAACACCAAATTTTTTGCAGTTTATCACTAACAATATTAATTTATCTGGTTTGTCTGGTCAAAGAGTAGCAACTTCTGTGTTATTATCGATAAAAAAAAATTCCGGGAAAAATAATAATAAAAATTTTCAGCAAAATGTTTTTCGAATAATCATTGTAACAAATCTATAGACTCGAGCCAACGATTCGCCTAATTTTCGAATAAAACGGAGATACTAACGCTTGCTGTTCGACTAACTTTAATTAACGATCGATCAATTGTGAGAAATACTTACTCGATGCTTGAACGAAGAATATCATCTTAAGAGGTAGCAACTCCTTGTGCCGGAAGTCTTTGATGATCCTCCGGAAAAAACTCTTGATCAGCATCATTTTGTCGTTTTCGAGGAACGATCAGTCGTGTGCAAGAGTTTCGTAAGTAATAACAGCGTATGATTCCAGTCAAATATTAAGAATGGCATCAAGCACCACGCATATTTTTAACAACACAGCGTCACCGTTGCATGCTTTTTATTCCCACTGAAAAAAAGTGATTGCGCTTCCTAAGTCAACATTTCGACGTATTATTGCGACCTACATGATGTAACGATAAATATAACAAGGCAGTATTTATTTATCATAGTATCGTTATAACTCCAAATATGAATTAAAAAAGAAAAAAAAAAGAAAGAAAAGAAAAGAGAATAAAGCAAATATAATCGGTTCGACTAAAATTTCACTGACGCAGCTTTTTTGGAGAAAATATATAATATCCGTCGATCCAAAAATAATTTTACGCGTCATTGTAAGTACGCGTATACTGCTTGCGAGTGTCATGGCATTATAAAATATTAACGAGGACGGAGCGATAACAATCGGAAGAAAGTTGGATCGAATGTTAATCAAGGTTTACAATGGCGATACGAATTTCGTCACAGAAGGCATACCAAACTTTACCAAATCGATTATGACACATTTATTCCATGAAAATACCGTTGCTCGCAGACGACCAACTTTGCACCTCGGTTCGGGTCAGCTGATTTTTTCTGTGTACGATCATCGAGCACTGTACTACATCCGGTAACAGGAGCCATTAGCTGGTCGAACGGGTGCAAATATTTATTTGAAACAAACTTCTAGACGTACTTGGTTACTTCGAGTTATTGGAAAATGATGATGGACGACGTTTGTCATTAGTTACAGCGTAACGACGAACGCTGTTGTCTGTTTCTTTTAGCGCTATAAAATCATATTTGAGTTTCGGAAAATTGTTCATTACGCGAGCTATGAAATTATTTACAGAGACGTGGAGAAGCTCCCGCTTATATTCCAAAAGCGATATGCGCAAGAATTAAATCGATTGATAGAGTACTATAATTAATAGATTTTACTATATTACGACCAATGATACTAATTATTGAAATATCAATTCTGTAAGATTTCCTCGGTTTATACAACGTACAGTCCGCATTTCAATTTCATACTAAATCTTCCTCTTCCGACCAATCAGGCTAACATAAAAATCGTAAAATCGTGAAAAATGGATTTGTACATTGTGTTAACGCGACTATTTTCGAAATAGAGATGTTTAAAACGAGGGACTCTCTAATAAAGGCTTGGTTATTGACAGTGGACAAGAAACGGTAGCCGTGACAGTGGATGATGTGTCAATACGAATGTCATGACTTTTACATAACGGTTTAACAATTCACGCCACACACCATGAATGTTACGTTGTTGTACGTCAGTTTCCGCTTTGAAAGATCAATGACGACCAAATATAGGTATCTATGATGTTTAATACGATACCGATTCGCGATGCAATTGAAGAAGAAATAAAAGATAAGCCGGAGAATAATTAGAAAATTTCTCGTAACGACACTTTCTGCTACTTTTAATGAGAGACTTCATCTTAAATCAAAGCTACGAATAAACTGTCGCGGGGAAATGAATAATTCAAATTGGTGCGTGTATCGGAAACGGCGGTATAGTGAGATGGTAATTATGCATCGCCAGGTTACGTAATTCTGCATATACACGATGGAGCAGGTTAGCTGATTATCCACGGGTTCGATCTTTTTCTGCTGTTCTGCTCGTGATTTATTGAAATTCGCGGTTGTCGTACATTAACCTGCTCCAAGTTCCAAGCTGGCTTAATTTCCTCGTAATCTGTATCGTGTCATGGATATTTTCCATACGAGTAATTTCTAATTAACGAAACGCTATTATTATTTTATTACCATCTTTATCGTTTAATTCTAATTAAACTACCTTCCTATGCTTTTCGATTACGAAATATTATTTATTATTTACTAGACGTGTTTCCAACGCATATTTCCAGTTTGTAAGATCATTCGTTTGATTCTGAAAATAAAACTAGTTTAGTTCCGCGATGAACATGTTTCTTAAATGTTTCGAACGTCACCACGACGCTCCTTCGTAACGGAATCTAGTGCTTTCAAAAGATGTGATGAAATATAACGAAATATAATTTTTGAATCGTATCTACGTTCGAAACAAATTGAATTACGCACAGGGATACCGTACTGAAGTATTTTAAAAATTTCATAGCATCGTACGATTAAATGCCAGTCCGTAAAGCGCGTCGTTCGTTTGAATTTCGTGTTTCCTTTATCGAGTTGCTGATTGTTTTCAAAACTATCGATAACGGTGTCGCTTGTACGAAGTTCAAGAACCAATCCATAAACCGAGTCTCGGATATCGCTGTTTGTTTCGCGATCAGGCTCGCCAGATGTGTTTTAATTGTCCGGCACGTATCCTACTCGTTCCATCAGCTGTGGAAATCAAATGACGTTGCAATAACCGAAGTTAAAAGTATGAAATTGACGTCCGCGAATCGACAATCAAATGACTTTTTATATAACTGTATTTTTTTCGTCAGAGTAAAAAAGGAAAGTGTTAAAACAAGAAATTAGAACAGGAAGTCAAAAGGTCACCGTCTCCTGTACCAAAGTCACGAGAAATACGCGATTTGCAAAATAGACGTATCATGTTAGTCTCATCGTGTATGTTAATTGATAGTTATTTCTAATTTATGCGAGATAGATAAATCGAAATTAGTATTGTAAATTACGGTAGATAATACGCGATTGCTATTCTTTTAATCCTTGTAATCCTGCGTGATTTATTGCCTTTCGATGAGCATTAAACAAGCCGATGGTAAAATGTAACCTAATGACGGTGTAGCCCGAAGCACGATACGAAATTGAAAACCTATACATTTTTTCTCTTCTATTGTAATTCTCTTGCTCTATACAAATTGCAATTAATAGTGCAACGTTTATTATACATATTATTGCGCGTTATATGTTACATAATATTGTACATATAACAAATAGAGGAAAACTTTTCCAATTAATTAATAATTTACGATATGCAACAATCACCGTTCTTTTTTGCTGTCGATACCTATGGAGCGTGTCAACGATAATTTCTACCTTGTAAAAACTATTGTAACCATCCACTAACGTCATTATTTGCTTGATGAATTATGTATTACCGTAAAATACACAATCGTATTTGAGAGTTCAGTTTTTAAAAACAAACGCGACATTTGCATCGACGATCGCAGTCTACTCTTATCATCGACCAACTCTAATCGAGATTAAAAAGCAAAAAAACCAAAACAGTCTTAAACAAAGGATTACAACAATCGAACGAGACGTTAACGAGACTAAACATCTTCTGCTCGGTTACGAAACGACTGAAACCACCGAGCAAATTCCACGTGTTTTCACAAGGAAACCGTGCGTGACTTCTCTTCAGGGATGAATTACAGCAATCGTTACCGCACCTCAACTACAATCACGATCAACGCGTAAAAACTCTCTTTGAAACATCATCGATCGAGATGCGTGTCGAGATACACGATTTCTCTGATAAATTCTTGAATTTTTGCTTTTATACCGAGCCAGGGAACGGTGACATAACGAATTGAAGGTCGTAATGATATTTATGTGCAACACGATGACCATTTCCGGAGACTCGAAGAATGCTAATTTCAGCTATTTTCAGTAAAAAAAAAAAAAAAAAAAAAATCGGAGTTCAAAGGAGCTCGTTTCTTCGGATCTGTTTAGATCTTACGCGTTTTCTTCCGTGTTTCATGAAAATTTGTTCGTAATGTCTCTTTCTTTCTTTTTTCTTTTTTTCTTCATTGGGTGCAAGAGATAATTGTCTTCTTGTCATCTTGCCAATCTATAAGATTATTTTGTAATTTAACATGAATTGTGGTTTGTTCCCGCGAGTAGAAGAAGATTATCTTGCGAATAACGTAAGAGAATTATGTCAGAGAGACTTTTCTCGACGCTATTTGTTATTCTAAATGGCATCGTGACATAATCGATATAACAGAGGAGTGAAATATTTTTCGTACTTCTAATGCTAATAAGATGCTTCGTAAACTCTGGTCACGCAAATTATTGATAGAATTATTAAGTCCACAGTTTACGGATGAAAGATAGAACAACTAATTTTCAATATCAAAGTATCTACTACTAAGGTTTCCGTACAAAGTTTGTGAAATTCAGCTTCGATGATTATGAAAAATGGAAATTATATACGCATTCAGAATAGACAAGAAGATGGTAACGAATGGATCCGAATAGTTCGTACAAATCGATAAATATTCAATAACAGCTCGGTGGAGTGTTAATTTTATACTTTGTTTGTTTCACCAACTACAAAATAGTCTCTCAGAATTTTTTTCATTACATAACCCTTATCTACTTAATTTTTAGAAAAATAAACGCGACGTGAAACATTGCAAAGAGAAAAAAAAGTATCAAAAAGATAGTTTATCCTTAGTTTATCATTAATTATGAATTAATTTTTTTTAATCGTCAGAAAATATTCATAAAAAATACAATATCTTTCGTGTCTGAATAAAATTAATAATAATAACTCTAGATCGATATACGATCCACTCGCAGCAATGTAATTTTACAAGCTACTCCATTACAAACATTAAAATGTCTCTCTGATAGTTATGAATATTTATCGACGTATCAAACACGTTTCAAGACGCATTTCTTCGCAGTTTTTGCAAATAGTTTCTTACGTTTCTCGTATTCTTTTCCCACTGTTATATTCATGAGCAATATCTCTAACGATAATGAATTAACCATATGTTCCTATCACACCGAAAGGATATTCTATATATCATACTCAATGTTCATGATGTAACAGTGTTTAGCGTTATTAAATACCGCGATATCTCATCCGATATTCATTACTCGTCGATTCAGAAATTTTTTTCTCCAGTGCGACATGTTTTGATATCATCTTTCACACTTGTTATATCTATATATTCAGTTAGTCACGTATAACCAGAATATTAAATATCAACAATTTCGACGACATCTATTTATTATAAGCCTTTTATTTACTCGAGAAGAAACTTCCCCGGCATCTAAAAAATTCACTCGATAGAAACTAAGTTTTACGCGCTTACTTCGAAACGCTATAGAAACAAGTTTTTCCCATTATAAAAAAAGCACGTAATTCTCGACTCCTTCGGAACTTTCATCTACCCTTCGTCGTTGTTTCATTGTATTATAACTTCCAAAGAAACAGAAGAGAAACAGGAAAATATACGTTAAAGTCACTCGGTCAAGAGAAATAACTTTTTCGGTGTACTTTATTTCTTCTGCTCCTTTCCATCGGAAGACTTGGTAGACGAAGGCGACCTGGCATTACGAGATACAGCACGGTAATTACCGCGAATTGTCAGCGTTATCGGAGCTGAATGTTGGCCCATTACAAATGTAATTGCGTAATTCGTACGACGTCGGAGTTTGTCGGACGAGCCGAGTGCTAAGTATCCTCTTCCTGAAACATTCTGTTTCTCTCTTTTTCTTCCTTCCTTTTCCTTCCGTTTTCTTTTCTTCTTTTCGGGGGCATTTTTCAACGACAGCTAAGAAACAGCAGGAAAACAGGCGAAAAATTTGTACGAGAGATGGAAAATACTGGAAACGGAGGTTTTTTTTCTTTGGTAAACGAGGATCGCGTTAATCGCGCTAGATACATACGTGTTTGATTAGAATATCACGTAAGATTACCATTACCAGGCAATATTTACGTCGTTCTTCTTCTCTTGAACTTTTTTGTTAGCCTTGGTATGCGATCGTGTTTGCTCGAGTTCATGGCTTGTCGTGTTTTCCATTACATTCCGATACGGTGTCATTTTTATTCTTCTAACAATAGAAACACTTAGCACACAGTCTGCGATAAACTTTACAACGTAAACGAGCCATCCGCTTTTTAACCATACGAATATTTGAATTAAAAACACGGCGGTATATATTTGCAATGAATAGCATCGTATAATACACAAGGACTGGCTCGAGCAAACCTAATGCAAGTTCTTTCATAACGATGATCACAATTAGGAAAAAAAAATTTAATTGCTGCCTACGGTTGTTTGATAAGCGATTCAAACTTGACTTTGTTCTTCTTTTCTATTCTTCCTTCGATCGACTTTGAATTGTTAATTTGATTTTAATTATACCATCAAGGACTCCTTGCCTGACAATCTATCAGCTGATGTTCGTTATTATATTCGAGTAATTTATTTTTATTTCGACGTTGCTTCCAGCAACTTTGACGATTTTCATTGAGTGAACTCACCAACATCTAACGAACATGTAAATTACTCTCATGTTTTAACATTCAACGCGACTCGCACTTTGGGAATATATTCCTTACGTTTTACAGTGTATACATAATTAGTCGGTTGAAAGATCGATGGCTAGTTTCAATGGTGATTCAAATTGACAGGAACATCGACGCCAAAGCAAGGACGAGATTTTGTAATTGTTCGCGACCACGATTCTAATGTGACAGTTGGAGGCTCGCGAAGACAAGCAGAGCTCAAGTAGTACGGAAGCATTGTGGCTCAACAACTCAGGACACGTTTTCTATTCAAGGCTTGGCACGCGTTACATATGGAAGCTCGCGAGAAGAGTATGCTTTTCTTATACTGATTTCAGTTTCTTGACGCGGTCAACCAACGAGAAAGATAATGTTTAGACCGGAATTCGAACAAACGGATACCAACAACACGTTTTATTTACCTATTTTGTCGTCAGTTTTATTTCCAGGAATTTTTCGCCCAATGAGCTATTAATTGGTATAAATTATATTCGATTAATTTATATTTATTTTAATTTTACTCGCGGAGACTTCTTGCGCATTAATTTATTAACTAGTAACGTTAGTGAATTTATGCAAGTTATTCCCTTTTTTTTTTTTCAATTTCATAGTTGTACATCGAATAAGATTTGTTTTATCGTAAAACTTCAATGTTATCAGCAGTGGTTAGCTTGTAAGTTGTGTGTTTAATTAAAAAAGATTCAGATTCGATTGTTAAATATCGAGTAGATTCGATTATAGCGTTTAAATTTCTTCATTTTTCGAACGAAGCAGGCAGAGACTTCTGAGATATTTAGAAACTGAATTTTTTGTTAACGCGAGGTTAGAAGATCTGTGGCAATCATTGTATGGTGTCATCGTCGCTACACTTATTGTAACTGACATATTTCGCTGTTGAAAAGAAAACGAAAAAGATTTAAACACCAGTCTGGAACATTGATTCGAAAGAATTGCATTAGATCACACAGACGTCATAAATCTTCGCCATTATCTTATTTTATTCGATTATGTGCTGTGAACGAGTAAAAAGGCATTAAAAATGGCGCAGCGCGATACAAATGGTTCCATAGTCTCTCGTTGTTTACTATTGTTTTAATAACGTCATTCGACGAACAAATTCAATTACCAAACAATTTTTTAATAAATATTTTTCAACGAAAATCTACTAGAAACCAGCGGCTTTTTAACATCGCAAGATTAATACCAAATCCAAATTTTGGTATCCGCGAAATAGTACGTACCAATAATTCGTTAAATTACATTATTTTCAATATTCCAAAAGCAGCATTTAGACTGAAACTAAAATTCAGATTAAAGTCACTCGGATCCTCCAAATTTAAAGCGTGGAAGAAAAAGAAAAGGAGAAGGGAAGAGTGAGAGAGAAAATAAAACAAAAGACATGTAGGTCGACGTATCGCAAATTTGAAGCAATTTATCCGGCTCCTTAACAATGCCCATTACGACGTATTATCTTATTGTCACGTGAAAATGAAAATGGAATAATGGAAGCATGTGTAAAAAAAGACGTCGACGCATGTGTATCGTAACAAGCGGCTCCAATATCGATTATTAGTTTCCAGCAATTGAAACAATTAAGAATCATTCCTGCCTCGTGTATTTTCCAACCTTTTTCATTGTTCGTAATTCTACCACGAACCTATCGTACACCTTTTTCCATTGAAAAGTCAGGAATTTTTTCTCCTTTCTCGTCCGCATATATTTAGGTTGTCGCCTGTACAAATTTCATTTTCTCAGATTTACGATCTATGAAACGCAACAACTTCGGATACGATCTTGGTAAGCTTTTTAACGCGGAACAGACTGTAAGTTGTAAAATGATCCCTCGTTGCGCAATTCTAATCCAGTTACCGTTAGATCTGTTTCTCGTGTCGTTACATATTTGATCTCATAGCATCGATGTAACCGATATTCCTAGTACGATTCGCAGATTCGTTTTCAAAATGAAGTACGATGCATCAACGAAGTATTGCAACTTGGTCTTTGGATCCGTAGAGATTTCAGTTAAAATCTTTTAATATTATAACGATGTTTGATATCCGATTACATATGAATTCGTTATAAACTCTAATTCTCAACTATTATCATCTTGGTCTGTAATGTATATACCTATATATTGCATATATAAATATCGAATATTAGATACCTATGCAAAAGTTTTCAATGATTTTCCTAACGCGCATAATGCGAGAATGAGAATCTGTAAGGAAGAAAGTACGTTAAATCCTTGATTATTCGACGAGTAACTTAGAGTTTGTAAACGCTTAGACACTGAAATACGAAAAATACAGAACAACGATTAATGCTATTAAAGACTAGTTATTGAAATGATATTATGGCTCGAACAAACCATGATTCATAATGAAGAGGCTGCTCATTCAATGCAATATTGTTTAGGTAACGAAGGTGGGTCGGTTATAACTGAATGTTATAACTGAATGGTTTTTCTAGGTACACGTGCCTGGCTACTGAAAGGTCCCTAACGATGATTAGCGCGAAGCAAAAATTTTAATGAATTTGTTACTATTAATAAATATAAACATTGAATAAAGATAAAAATAAAAATCTCTCGTTTCTTTAATGTCATCTCATTTTAATTTATTACACAGTATGATTTACCTTGATGTATTATTCTTTGTTGCACGCATCTCGTATTAAAGTTCATTAAAACAACGACAATTACGCTACGTTCATTTTCTGAGCAGTTCTTAATGTTACGAACCCATTTAGAAATTAATTTTTATTAAAACAACACCAATACTCGAGCGTCGTGCCTTTACCTTTCCAATTATCTTGCGAGTGAGATACCTTTCTATTTCTTAGCGATGTGTTGCATGATTCTACAGTTTTCTCCGCGATATTTATTTTAAGGATTTAGTTTCATTAGCATTCGAAAGACGCTTCATCGAAATAATTTTTACATAAATTACCTGCAAATATGAAATGACATAAAGTAACGAACAGATCGTTCTTCGAGATGCATCACGTTCACCAAAGATTCTATTCGAACAGGAAATATCCGCGCATTAACAAAGATATATTTTTCCAACTGAAAATCTGGAAATCTTTCGTGAAAATTATTGCACGAATAATTTTCGAAAAATAAATTACAATAGCGGAAGTTTGCCAGATTTAAAAATTCCTATAAGAACCGTCATTGAAACATTGCCGCTTAATGATTCGCCATCTGCTCACAAGACTAATACCTCGTTATTTTATTTCATCGTTCCTTTCCCTCGCCGTGCTATCGGTTTGCTAATCTTCATGACATAGATTTCGAACAATAAGCAAAATCCATAGTTACGTAAACACGGTGACAAGCGTTACCAAATAGGCATGCAGATTTACGAGTTTCTCTTACGAGTGGCAACCAAGTATCGCGCTTATAGTTGGATACTTTAACCGCAAAGGTTCTTTTTCAGAGTTATGTCGTTTTGTTTGAGTCCATTCATTCCTCGAGTCCATTTATCCGCGATAAACCTCGTATTAATGAAAATGTACAATCTTACTTCGGTAAATAGCCGGCAGTGTTTTATTTTCGTCTAACGATTCGAAAATAGCTATTTTTGTTTATTCTCGTAGCTGTTAAACTTCGAATAATCGATATCCTGTAGCTCTTGCGATATTTCCCCAACAGAAGATCGAGTAAAATTTACGTACCGATCGAAGCACCATAAGATACGATTTTAAATCAATAACCGCGATATAATTATCAGAATTCGCAATGAAAGCAGAAAGATCCGTTTTTGGCATCTTTCTGGATTGTGCATTCTCCCAAGACTACAATGCTATGGAAAGATCTACGGAGATCGAGGGCAAAGAAACGCAGGTTCGAACGCGACAAAGTGCAGCGTTGTTCCATCGCTCGAGAGGAGAAAAAATAATCGGTGGATCGGATCGAGCGTTCCATTTTGATTTCGATTTCCATTTCGATTTCGCTTTCACCGTTACGAACGCGGCAACGACGGCGACGCGACGCCGTCGAATCGGGTCAAGTGTATTCAACAACTATTACAGCTCCTATGTTGCTCCGTATGCACCTCCGGAGTCCAGAGCGCATTCAAAGGAACTCACAAATTACGTTGTTAGTAGTCCGCGACACGCGTCACCGTGGATGACAGATCGTCCGATCTGCGTCATTGATCAATGCTCCGAATGATGCGCCACTCAAAACAATTAGAGGATCACGTTTCTGGATAATGCACCCGGTCGAAACAAATATAGGGAGTAGATCGATTGCCATGGGAATCGTTCGCTCGACTATCATCATTGGCACGCGTTATCGTTAAATTTTTCCGTTGAAAGAATTGTCACGCATCCCTTGCATCTCTCAGTTAAAAATCTCCTATCGTCCGCTATTTTGAAATCGCAGGAAATTGCAGTTTTATCGTTTGCTTTGCGTCCTATCGTCGTCCACGTTCGCATTTGGACGAAGATTAATATTAATTCTAATTTCAATTCTAAATTATGATCTCATTTGATGGTAAGTAATTCAAATATTAAAAAGGTCCTAGAAAGTAGTAAAAATAAAGAATATCGCTATCGCTTGATAATTCTGATGTTTACAAAGAAGTAATCGTGATTGAATAGACGGAAATCAATGTAGGTGCATGACAAGGCTAACCTGTCAACTTCAAGGATTAAAATATGATTCGGATTTATCTGTCATATCCTGCGGATCTCTATCTTCGCCGCTTCTATCTGATCAAGCCGTCTCCGCTACTACTGCAAGTGGTTTTTTTTTTTTATTTCCTTAAAAACTAATTCTTTACAACGAAGAATGCGATACTGAAATATGAATACACAACGGTGGTTAAAAAAGAACGTTGGAATGTTAAAAGAACGAATCGAGGCGAAAACGCATCATAAATTTGGCAATTGCAGTTCTCGATCGCTTTTTTATAATTAAGTTGATTTCTATCATTAATGTAAATTTCCAAGACGCGACAGGTCGATGTACTAAAATTAGTAGTTGATAAATTATAGTATTAGAAAGCCTAAGTTGCAAAACTTAGTAAATATAGATAATCAAACATTCGCCAATATGTATGTACAGGTGTGTGTTTTGCACGGCTATTTCCATTCGCCGAAACTTCTGTATTTTAGTTAAATCCTGCCAAATTAGCGCGTCTATCTTCTCTATTTTTTCCGTTCGCAGAATAATTTATTTTCGTTTAAAACATTATTGTCTATTTTCTGACCTTCGTGGTTTATTTCCTAAAAACAAATGACCAGCCTCCAGAATTTCCTAAGGCAACGTTGAACTCTCCTAACATTTGCGAAACCTTTTTCAAATGCTAAATGTATGGATTCTACGTTTCTTGGTGGCACTTTTACCGAGTTCAAATATTAAACAGTTACATCATGTTAAAGAATGAGCAAATAAAATTATCAATGAAAAATAATCACGAAACTCTGATATTTCGACGAAATATCTAATTAACGTTACAAGTGTTTTAGAATAAATTTCTTTCTCGTTAACGTAGTTGAGGTAATTAATAACGATGGACGATGGGACATCGTTTCATAAATGGTCCCTCAAATTTATGCACCGTGGCAACGCCGTATTTCATGCGAAACAATGTAACGTTTTTCATTAGTAATTGCACCATTACCAGAATATCGAATTATGTATCTGAACACAGTAGACCTTCTCTCCAAACAAATGGTCTAAAACTTCTCTTCGTTTATTCTTCGAAACAGATATCGTGAAATTTATAGTAGCTACAAGCGCAAATATTCGAAGAAGGCAGATAAAATGAAACTGTCTGCGAAGATAGGCGTGAAGATTGTTCGAAAATTATATCCGACACGAGCTTTTCCGACGCGAGTACACGAAACCGGCCACAAAAATCTCTTGGAAACAACGAAATGCCTTTTAACCAAGCCAGCGTTTCCTTTCACAAACTACCGCTGTTAAGAGTAATGCAAACGTTTAAGAGGTAGTTTCAGTTGCTCGAACTTTTTTTGCTCCGTTTTATTAAACTTCCGGAAACTCGAGCTCATGGAGGCTACTCTCCGCCGCTAAAAATAGCGGAGGCGAATTGAAGATTTTAAAATTCACCGAATGTCTTGTCGGGGGCGATCTCGCTGAAAAGCATCGCTTTATTAAAAATTCTTGCCTATTAGCTTCGCTACGACTGCCAAGTCCGTCCACAGCATTGAAAGGAACTCACAAATTACATTATTAGTACCCTCGGACACGCGTCACCGGTCACATCACCGTGGACGAGCGCCAACAATATCTGCAACATCGATGAATGCCACTTTTGTACCTTCCATCGCGCTTCTTTTCCCCCGTGGACAAAATTTTGCTACACTTCACGGCGCGGTGTTCGAACGCTGAATTAACCCTAACACCGTGTAAACGACTAGTTTGTCCACTAGCAGAAATTGCACAAAGATATTCGTGAACTCGCTGCTCAGTTTTGTAGTCTGCTATATAAAGTTGAAGAAACATTATATAATTTACATATTTTTACATAATACATCAGGCTAAACTTCGAGCTAAACGTCATCTATCATTTGCATAATTTTACATAGTGTATGATTAAGTGGAACGTTATTTATAATAATAAAATACGAGAAAAGTATGGTCGTTGCTGATTTTCAGGTAGTTCCCATCGTTTAGAAAGGTGGTTTTGTTTCCTTATGGTTATCGCTATTCGTCTGGTTCGTTTATTTCTCCGATTCCTAATATTATCTCGATTGGATTCTGATTGTTTTCTGAATACCCAAGTTCAAAAATTATTGACGATTAAGATAGATTCGCGTTGGAAAGGATTTTGAACGGACTTGTGGTATTCGAATGAGTCTAGATATTAGCAAGACTGGACGAGTTTCGTATACGTTTGTTTTAGAACGATGGCTTATATCGTTACGAAGCTTCGGCCTGCAACTTGTACCAGAGATTGTTTCAAAACGAATCAGCATTATCGTGCAGTTACGAAGCTAAAAATTGCCATGGACCGGATCCCATATTCACAGGATGGTTTTTCATAGACGTTATGATGGAACCTCGCTATACTTACAACCCGGCAGCTCAACGCGTGCATAAAAAACGTCAAACAGGAAGCACCGACATCACCAGCCAATAAACAGACTATGTCTATTCATACCACTCAAACCACCACACGCACACGAGATACTCTGCCTCTTCATTCACCTAACTATATCAACAACAATTACCCTGAGAGTAAAATGAACAACTTACGTACATTCGTCCACCATTCAATACCAGGAAGTAGAGACATCAAACAATTCGTCGTTGAGAGATTCTCGGCCAGCCACGAGGACGGCCTACTTTCCAATATTTTAAAATCGCTTCTCAAATTCTTCTTCTCAAAATCTTCCAAATTCAATTCTTCGCACTTTTTGTTCGAGTCAGAATTTTCAAATTTTCTATCCCCTTTCTTTTTATTTTCCTTTTTCTTTTTTGTTGTTTCTGTTTGAAGATCCAACTACAAGATTCTTATTAACAAACTCTAATTCGAATCTATTCAATTCACGAAACGAAGGATCGCGAGACGAAGACACTCGGATGTAAAGATTTTACGTGATACGGGATTATCGTTAAGAATTCTTATGTCTGCGTGTCCAATTGACAACGAAGATCGAACAACGCGTCGAAATCGCGGTTCTTAGACCCTCGAGAAGTGATAGAATCGCCGCTGGGTCCGTTCTGCGCGCTGTCAAGCGCAATACTGCCAGACCCGATCGTCGATGGCAACGCACCAGCTCGAAAATACGTGTATTCTAATACGCCAATCGGATCTAAGACCATGACCGCGACGGAACACGTCGATTTACCTGCCCATTGATAGCCGGTGTGCACGATAAGGAACCGGTGCAACCGTTTTTCGTTCAATTTTATGCAATTTTTCTGAGATACAAGCGTTTCATTGGTCATTAGCTGGTTTCATTGGTCATTAGCTGGTTTCATTGGCATCTTGATTTCATCGATCGATTATCGTACATATCGCGTATACGATGGTGTTTGGTAAACTGGTCGATGGATCGGTTGGATTGTTGGTTTTAAACAGTATATGAAATATTTAATATAAACCGCAAAAGAAGAGAATCCAAATAGCAAATCTGACATTTAGTAATTTATTGCGATTTATTCTGATTTATTCGGATTTATTCCGATAATCCATGCACATCGTTGCTGTTTGAATCGGAAGTGAAATTGAAATTAATCGTTCGATCGTATTCGTATAACGGTATCGCGAGGTTGTGAGATTATTTTATCTGTCTGGTGTCAGTTGCCCGGCGAACAGGTAGCAGATTTCTGCAACTTTTCATCACGACGAGTTGCGAATCCTTGACACACATCATTATGCCGTTATTAAGGCAGGATAAGCACACCATATAGCGGATTCGAAACGGATGGATTCACCATTAATGGTGATACGTCGTGAGGGATCAACACACTACGTACGTATAGGTTTGTGATTTTTCCATCTCTTTTATTTCTTCTTCTTCTATTCAACTATCAGGTGTATGAAATAATAGTATGAAATAGTGTTTGTCTTTTTTATATCCCTAGGTATGTGTTACGTGTTTAATTATCTCGTTAACATGTGAAAAAAATGAAGTTACGTATCATCCAAGTAATTTCATAGTCTCGTGTTTATATTTGTAATTTCACATTCTCTATAATTCTCAAATTTCTATGTGCGAACTTCTGTTTTGACAAACAAGAGGCGCAAAATATAGTGCCATAAATTGTGTCTTACCTCTGACACTGAAACTAATAGACTATGTTCTGCGTCAACGCTTCATTACTTTTATGGTACAAACGAACATTATAAAATTTAGATCGGTTGACGATCTAAAATGAAGGTTTCCGACGCTATTGGAGATTAGAAATAAAAATGGAATTATCGAGGGGACGGCAGAACTTTCCAATACATCTAATATTTACCTATTGTACTTATCTACTATTGTATTTCAAAGTGTACACACACGAGTTATCAGGCAAAAGTTAGTAAAAGAACTAATGTGCAATTATTTACTCTTTATCAGAGCTATTAAATCTTGCTTGAAAGGAAAATAAAAATTAACAATAATTAAAAATAATATACGAAACGTAATTTCATCTTATGCAAAGATCACATCATTTTTAACAATAACTTGCGATAATCTTTTCATCGTTTTCATCTTAGATAGCGATAAAATAATTTGGATTTCAATATTGATTGGAATTTTAAATATCGTAGCTTTCTCACACACTGACATCATAAGTCATGGATGGTAAAGCCGAATTATTTCACGACATAGCAATATTTGCTTTCAGAATTGTTCTCATTTCAATTACCCTTGAATGCATAGTTAGCGCGCTACGAAGAGAAATCTGTGTTTCTGATGTAATCGATAAAACAAAAACTAAAATTATCTAAGAGATTATGCATTTCAGGAAAGAGACAGATTATTTCATTTAATGTATATTCATATTTCATCGTTTAAATAAACTGACAATCTCTATAGTTATCTCGGATTAACTACAATGTTACTCAAAATATGCATGTCGATAATCACTTTTCAAATATCTTATTTAAATATTACTCGACGCTGTCATTGTTGGTCTAATCTCAATTGTGAAGAATCGTACCCTTAAATATAACTTTTCCGTTAGATAATCGATACTGTTCTTTATTATTCTTGTTAAAGTAAACGCTTGTATCAGCAATGTTTTTCCATCCTATCGGCTAATTTAGATACATATTAGCGAGAAGGAAAAATACAGACATTTTCTCTTGAATCTTCTAGAACAGTAAAGTGACAGATCCATAGCACCGCGCCGTTTACTTGCAAAAGTAGGACGTTGCGAAATTTGCTTCTAGGGATACTCTAGGCGTCCCTTTCCCATGTTGCCTTTGATCGACAGTGTGTACTTGTCAGGGAATGCATGGGTATTTGAAAAATGTATTGCGACTGTGACCACCGATAAAAATGCTTCGTGACTATATAAGGTACATAATCATGTTGAAAGTATACTATAATCTATGATGATTACAGGATAATTAACTGTATTGTGCGAATTATGCAATAATTATGTTGATGCATGTGTGAGAATAAAGAGTTTGTTTAACACGTTGAATGCCATGGGGGTCACCCGTGACCGACGCACCAAGATTGATAGAAACACACAATTTGAACAAATGTCAATAGTTATACATTTCTTAGTATTACCATTGTTACTACAATGGTGTGACGAAATTAATGCAGTTAACAAACATATAAAAATAGTTTTATTTATACATTTATTTTTGTAGATCTATTGTGTGTACCTCCCATCAGTGTCTGTCGAATATAGGAAAACCCGCTATTACCTTAGTGAACAATAACTCTAAGAAACGTTTGAAAGATGTTTGATGGCAATTAGGGGCCTTGACAGTAAAGTAACAAATGCTAAATATTGTGACGGTCCTTTGGGTTTATGGTAGGTCCTGTGACGTAACAATATAGAACAATTATTTAGTAACGCGAAGAAACAATGAGATAATTGATAATCGGAAAAAATAAGTGAATCGAGCGAAATTGCATTACAGCGCCACGGAGTCACCTCTTGTAGGTAATATTTTAACATTATATGTATCGCATAATAAAAAATTCATCGTGGCGCCACGGCCAAACTTTGTAAAACTGGCGTGGCATTCGACGTGTTAATTATATTTTCGTTATCGTGTACGAACCACGATTGAACAATTTACACTTTTAATGTTTCAAGTAAAAATTATGTACGGCTAAAAAGTTTGATATTAACGATGGTACTTTGGAAATATTGGAGGCGAAGATGGAAAAATTATAAGATAGAACGGACGGGGAAGTAACGAAACGCGCAATGTAAAAAGTGATATAAACAGCGTGAACGACCTTTTTATAGCCTGAGCAAGTCAAGAAACTTTCATTACGATTAAACGTTCATGGGACATAAGTAACGCGTGACTGGAAGATTATTCTTTGCTTCATGAATGATTAAAACGGGTAATTGCTATAGCATTCTTTATTATAAAAAAGTAGGATAAAATTCCATATATTCATCTGATAGGTTTAATCATAAACAATGATTTAACTGTTATTATTTAATTTCATACCTGGGTAAAATTTATGATTGACAACTGGAAGGTATTTA
Source organism: Bombus pascuorum (assembly GCF_905332965.1). Taxonomy (NCBI): domain Eukaryota; kingdom Metazoa; phylum Arthropoda; class Insecta; order Hymenoptera; family Apidae; genus Bombus; species Bombus pascuorum. The sequence continues at coordinate 13,998,870 of NC_083494.1, read as the reverse complement.
TGAAAGGCAATGTGTAGTAATATCCTCTTAAATGTATATGAAATATTTAGAATGATAAAAATAAGACAAGGAATGAATTAAGCTTTCTGTGTAATTTCATCTTTAAGTATCTAGCTGCTGTCAAGAATCTTAAAAAAGTATTCCACCTGTATAAAATTATAATAAATATACGTATATACATAAATTATATATTTAATACATAAATATAAAAATACTTATGAGAATTGATTTTACCTCTAATATTCCATCTTCCGGTAAGTCAGAACAATGTACAGCATTTTGTACTTTTGTTTTTCCGTACTTTGCTCGAAGAGTATCTGGTCTCACTTGCCGTGCAATATCCTATTATACAATAATACGTATATGTATATAGTATGACAAAAATGACAAAAATTCTTATCTATGTATATTTACTGGATCCATAGGTCCGCATAATTTTCTAAATTCTCCTTGGACATCATGTTTTTCTTCTTTATGTTTTATTTCCATAACAATACATGGTCCTGACTGTAGTTCTCCTACCATGGCCTGAAAACAAGATTATTGACACTTCCTAAAAAACACATTACTGTAGTATCAGGGAAAAACCCTGGGGAAAACTACAAGTAGAAAACGAAAGTGTTGACAGGCCGGAAAAAATGGGAAATCACGATAGGCCATATACCAAGGCCCTTTAGGACATTGGGTAATTAAGAAAAGCGTACTTGACCATAGGCCATTCATATCTATGGAACGCATGTGCATGTTAAGAATACCAAAACCATGGTATAAAAGATAGCCGTTAGTCAGTTGCGACTAGCGACTTGCAGTAGCGAGAAAAGTGCGAATAGTTGCGGGTCAATCGTTACTTATGAGTTGTCGAGTCGTTATGAGTTGTAAGTTGTTAGTTGTTAGTTGTAAGTTGTATGTTATAAGCTAAGTCGTGAATCACCAATTTAGTTGTCTTTAACTGCACCACATTGCTACATTAAGTTCTAATTAAATAGTTATAGTTCTCTGCTTTCAATCATAATAAATAAATTTATATAATAAATAAAGATCACTTATCCATGATCTCTATATTACTAATCTAAACGTACCGCATAATCGGGAAGAACCCCCTTGTAAACTTCTAAAAATTCCTCTGCGTCAAATAGATTGACAAAAAATTGTTGTACAGCAGAGATAGTATAACCAGCTTTTTGCACGTCATCGATAATATTTCCTATAACAAGAGAAGTATAAAATAGTATTTACTGAAAAAATTATTTATCGTTTAAAAGCATAATTTTTAGTACCAATTAGTTTAGCTTGGACGATATGTGGTTTAATAATACAGCAAGTACAATTTTCTAACGTTGCTGTATTCACTGGTCCCTTTTTACCGCTTTTTGGATTAGGGAAGAAAAATTGTAATTCCTGAAAAGAAACATAAAAGAAATAAATCCAAATATTTGTATCACCTTACTATAAACATTAAAGAATAACAAACTTTTTCTGCTGTTTCCTCATTGTCAGAACCATATACCGCATTGAGAATATTATCTTTACCATAACATGCTCTGAGGGAAGATGGAGCTTTTGCAACAGCTTCCCTGGGATCTTCCGGTCCCATCTCTTCTTGCCAACGTGTAATCGCATGATCACCTAATAGTTCTAAAGCTACAATAGGACCAGAAGTGAGATAATTCACTATATACCTAATAAAAGATACAGGAAATAGTATTTACATATCAAATTTAAAAATGTATTTAGCATCAGGACATATCTTACGCTATATTGGGCTCTTCTTTATCTCGATATAAGTCTGTCGCCTCTTCTTGCGACAATCTCACCATTTTAATATTGGCAATATGAAATTGAGAGGCAACTATATGTTTTAATATTTCTCCTAACTTATCTACAACGGTAGGTTTCACCATCGCAAATGTTCTAAAACAAGGAGAAACTCATAACAAATTTTAATAAGTATCAATGAAAGTACCGACAGAAATAACGGTATACTTTTGCATTTTTGTTTGCAATTTTGTTCGTGTAGTACAATCCGCATAATCTGTTATCCTTATACTCCTTGAAAATATTGTTACAGTGGCTCCTACATAAAAATCTTTTGCCTGAATTCCTTCGCATTTTGTCCTTCTTAGAAATGTTTTCCTGTTTTTTATATCAAACTGAATATTTAAAGAAATACATAATTAAAATTATATATTTAAAATTATTACGAATTAAAAGTTTATAACAAACATACCAATTCAACCGTATTATCGAATGGATAATAATACAGATAAAACTTCTTTAAAACGCAAGCTATTTTGTCGTACCATTCAGCTTCGAAAATATATTTTTCATTATGCTCCACCGACATTGTTTCAGTTAAATTTATTTTACTAATAAAATCTACAGGTCGAACTTTCAAATTATATTGAGGTTATGTTCCAAATACATCACCAGCTTTATGCCAAAATTATTATTACATTATTATTATTATAGTTATGACACATTTGTATAATTATATATTACTATAGAAACTATGATCATTTATGCTTTTAACACGTTTCCATAACAACATGATAATAATCACTTATCAGCTGATTAATTTGTATTCATATTTATACGTATACTGTATGTATATATAGTATGTATACGATTTGTCCATGCATACGATCATTGATTAACTCGTCTGTGATATAGAATACGAATTATATAGATATTTCAGACGTCTAAAATAGGAGTATGTACATAGTGTCAGAGAAGGAATTTCATCTCTGACAGTGTATAAAATTCCGGTATACTCGTCTGTTGTCCGACTTTAATCATTGACTAACTTGACAGCTGTCGGTATGGTAGTTTTCGTAAGCGTATGAATTTTTAAATTTATTCGCTACATATATATTACTTGTTATTCCAAAAAGTAATACTAAACGGTTATATGTGTCAAACAATAAAAATCAAAATTTCACTAAATTTACTATTTTCATAAAAAACAACTATCAACTAGTTTAATTTAAAAGCAGTAAAAGCACATCGAATTTGTCTATGAGAAATATCTATTACGCGTCCGTTTCTGTTATATTTCTATCAAATGCATCTAAATTCACCGAAACTGCCAACCTGATTCTCCAAAACCTTCGGTAAAATATTTCTCCAAGAATATTTTTGGTCGCGTATCAGCAATTAGTCACGAAATTTCTGCACGAGACCAGGACGGAATCGATCAAACTTATCTTGGTAACGTACAGTATCGCGATTCGGCTTTATTTCTGTAATTATAGGACAGAGGCAGTTGGAGCCGCGCAACCAACAGACGCGGGCCACTGCATTGACAGCCGCGGGTAAAAACTAGCCTCTACGATTCTGTATGTAATTTGCGCGCGAGTGAAGTCACGTCGATTACATTTTATAATTAAATCCAGGGCCTCTCGTTTTGGTGGGCCGGCGGCAATCTGGCTGCTGTCTGAAACACTGAACGTGGCCGTAATTGGAATGTCCACATGAAGCTGCTAAAGTTTTTGCTTCGTTATTTTCCGCCAGGTATGCCAACCGAGCGCCAGTTTCCACGAAATTAACGCGCGCCTGTACCTCCGACACCTCTAAAACGATATTTTTTCTTTTCTGTCTTTTTACAGGTCTCGCCTTGGAGTACACACAGGGTGGAGATGTCAAGACAAAAATGATCGATCTTCTGGATCTATCTGCCGAGTAATTAAATCTTTTAATATTTTTCGTTAGCGTGTGCAGAGTTCCTAGAAATGAGCTTTCTTACAAGTAATTTAACTGTTGAGATTCGCTACAAAATCCTTCATCCTTTTATCCGCAGTCATTTTCACAAAGCAATCCGAAAAGAAAGAAAAAGACAAACACTGAGTTTCGTTTCGAAACTCTGTTATTACTCCAATCATTTACGATCCATCACAAAATAATCCGAAGGGCGAGCAAACACCTTGACGCTAAATATTGTTTCCAACTGCTTTAACTTACATTTACAAAATTGTCCGAAGGAAATAAAGACTTAGCAATTTGGAGCGCGGTGAAACTTACAGTGTTCTAAAGAAAGAACAGACGTACAGTCGCACGTCATAATTAAGCTCGTCGGATTATTCAAAAAGGAAGAAAAGGAAATCGCGTGGGTGTATAATTACTTGGCGGGAAGTAAGCGAATGTGTACGTGTCGTTTTGCAGAACGGACATAAGAGCATTAGCGGAGAGTATAAAAGCGACCGAGCCCGTAATAACCGAAAGTGTAATGGAGCAGTTAGTGGAGACCCTGCAGAAGCTGCAAGCCAAAGTTTGTGAAACAAACGCCAAGCGCTACTACAAATACAAAACCTTGCAGACCCATCTTCTACCCCTTACGAATATAGCGTTCGATAAACTAGGTAAAAGGTACTCCCGATTAAGATTGTTCCGTGCATTTCTCCTCTAAATTTAATTTTGCCGTTTATCGACTCTGCCATTGTGCATTTTGCGAGGCGACGATTCGAACAAAGATGTTATAGCTCTTTCGATAGGTTTTTGATTTCCGCCTTACCATAATCGACGTCTGCGATAAATCGAGAGACTGGAAATGGTATCCTATATAAGATTTTATTACAAAAGCAACTCGTTTTTCTTGACAGAGAAACATTCGTGCTGCTACCTTCATATTACTTATTTTATTGTTCGAACGAGTGGCATAAGCTTCTAGAAGTTTGACTATCTATCTTGGAAGTTTATATTCTCTGAAAAGCTTCAGCAGCGAGGATAACTCTTCTATTATCTGGGATTCTAATAATAAATCGTTAACAAAGTTTCTCGCAAATTATATAGTATCCAAAATAGCGTCTTTCTTTTTACTAAATACTTACTATGTTAATAAAAATCATCATCATGTTCGGTTCCTTTTCTTATTTGATATATATATAATAACTTTTATATCGCCAAGAGTGAAATAATCTTTTTTACCAGATGCCTGACAGGCAGCTATGACCGAACGTGTAAAGTTTGGGACATTGACAGTGGAACGGAGCTTCTTACTCTCGAAGGCCATAAGAATGTGGTCTACACCGTGTCCTTCAACAACCCAATTTCGTACGTCTCGTTGAAGCATTACTCTTAACAATTCATCTGTATCGCCGTCGACCGGAAACGAGGATATATTCTTTCTCCTACTCTCTTTGTCGACGAAATAATATCCTATCAAACTCGCTTTAGTCGCTTTCAGCGTACATTTTTCTGCACATAAGTATAATTAATATCTAGATCGACTATAAGCAAAATATGCATAAGACGCGTTTTAAAAAAAAGTGCCAAAAATTTTTTTAAATAATTTAAAATTATCTACGCGAAAAAGAAACGTAACTTTTATTATGTAAAAGGGAGATCGATGTTTAATCTTTTTAAGAGATAAGCGAAGTAAAAAAGTTAAACGTCGTTCATAGAATAAATAATGAAATGAAAAGAAAAGGAGAATACGGATATGACAAATAAAAATATAATGTTAATTATAACTAATTACCCTTATTATCCACGACGTAATATTTGTTCCTTAGAGACAAAATCGTAACCGGTTCCTTTGACAAGACAGCTAGGATTTGGTGCTCTCGAACAGGCCACTGTTTTCTAACTATGTGGGGACATAACGCTGGAATAGCTGTCGCGAAATTCTCACCCAGTTACAACAAAATCGGGACGGCTTCCCTAGACACGACGTCAAAGATATTTGAGTTAACAACAGGTATATTTAAAACCCATAAATTAAGAAATATCCATACTGATATTAAAAATACCTACCCATTTTAAATAATTGTAACGTTCAAGTCTTAGAATAATAACATAGTCGAACGTGGAAACAAATTAATAATAAATTATAATTGGTATTCTGAAATATTTGACATTTGTACGTAGAAGGAACATTTATTTAATAGGCGAGGAATTAGGAACGTTGAGAGGTCACACGGCAGAAATAATCGCTTTACATTTCAACAACGATGGCACTCAAATGATAACAGGTTCTTTCGACGGTACTGTTAATATTTGGGACACGAGAACTTTCAGGTGAGCGCTGATTCTCCATTTCTCTTGTAAGAGTCCAATTTCTTGTTCATAAAAATTTGCATTTATGTAGAAATATCGTCGATATATTAATAATACTGGGTAATGTATATAAACGACAAAGAAAGCAAGAGATCCAAGTTAATCTCTCTCTTTTTCTCTCTCTCTCTTCCTCAATATTTTCTACTTCCTATTGCTTCTTCTATACATATAATTCCATATTTACTGTTACTTCAGTCGCACAAGCGTTTTAATCGGTCATCGATCGGAATTGTCAAATTGCGTGTATAACTTTGACTGCTCGTTAATCGCCTCGTCGTCCATGGACAAAACGGCCAAAGTTTGGGACACGAGGATGAATTCCTGCTTGGCCACTCTGCGAGGACACGACGACGAGGTCCTGGACTTGACCTTCGACAACAACGGGAAAAAGTTGGCGACCGCGAGCAGCGACACCACTGCTCGAGTTTGGGATGTGAGCACCAATTTTCAGCAGTTAGCCTCGATGAGAGGCCACCGAGAAGAAGTCTCGAAAGGTGATTATCTTGGAACGACAGACAAAAATATAATAAATTCTACTATTCGCGAGTATAAAATCTATTTTGTACATCGGTTCATAAATGTCTCGATATTTAGCCAAGGGCTAACGAAAGTTGAACGTAGACGTGAACATTATGCGAAGATATTTTTTGTTTCTCGATTCCATATATTTTCTGTCTTGAAACGTTTATCGTCTGTTGCGATACAATATTTTTCTTGAATTACAAACTTTTCGTTCGAATAGCGTTGTAGCTTTTAGTTTGAGTAGTATTTTTGTCACAAATACTCTCATGACTTTCATCTAATTTGTATCGTATTTTTCATTTCCTTCGATCAAGGAGAAAATTTGCTAGAAATTAAAGGAAAAATTGGTTTAGTCTGCTTCAGTCCAAATAGTCAGCATCTGCTGACGTCATCGTTGGACGAGACGTCGAAATTATGGTCTTTGGAGAGTGGATGCTGTATACAAACGCTGGATGGTCACACAGACGATGTCTTCAGTTGCGCCTTTTCGTATAACGGCGATACTATTATCACGGCAAGCAAAGATAATACTTGCATGATTTGGAGATGACTCGATTGGTTCCAGGTGTGTCCTTAGCTTATAATTGTTGTGTTGTTCATCGTTTATGTTGTATACTTTTATGCAATTTAAACGTTATTTACTTTGATTTTGTAAACCGGAGTTGAATATCTTTGAATCTGTTTATTCGTTTTAAACGTGCTTCTGTCTAAGGCGAACGTATTTTCTTTAAAGTTACTAAATTATAAATGTTATTAGAGCTTTCTGGAAAGTTCGTTATGATATTTAAGATTTGAGATTTGCAAGTTTTATAGAATAAATTATATAGATGGAATTGTAACTTCCACAAGTATCTTTTAATTTTTATACATCTTGGCGTTGAAGCAAAAATAGTCGGAAATACTAAGCATAAAATTTTAAGTGAAAATTCTTTATTGCAAATTGTTATGAGAATCTTTCAGTAGACAGAATAAAGGAGTATTACTGTATTCCCTTACTACTGTAAAATAATTTATATTATAAAATTAATGTATTTTAGTTTTAAAATAAAATTTTCCGACTTACGAGATTTCCAATTATATAAACTAACTGAAATAAGAAATCTCAAAATTTAATTAGTAAACAGTTAATGGCTGGTATTCCGTACGAAAATGTATCCGATGGTTCAAAAGAAAATTATCTTCTTCTCTCTCGGAACACGATAACTTTCGTACGAAAATTACCAAGTTTCGATCAATTTCAGAAAACAATTTTGATTAATTCGCTTGGTAACTTTACTGGGATGGCGTATAAATACGTTCGCGTGAATAATTGAGCGGCATGAAACGTAGTATATATAAGGAAAGCTTAAACGATCAATTTAACGATCGTACTAACTCAGGTACATCATCGTTCAATATATGATCTAATCTTTTCACTTATTAGCACAATTACATAATTAATTACATAATTACTATCAATCGGTACCGATTAGTTTTACATATTTTCGTTTGAGCTAATTAATATTTCGTTGTTCCTGACCTAACAAGAAGTAAATGTTTCAATTAAACAATGTTAAATATATAAATACATATCTAAATTAAAACATAGAAATACACACACAAGATGTTCTATCTGTGTAATGCGATAGCTTGAAATACCTTACTCATTGTTGATGACAGAAAAAAATGTTTAAAAAAAAAGTTCAAAGAAAAACCTTGTTTACAACCTCTACGAGATATTTATATAGCAAACGAACAAAGTACAATATTTAAGATTCTTCGCCAGTACTCTTTTAAGTGGAATCAAATGTAAATTGAATGTCAAGAGATTAGTAAGAGAACATTTATTTAAAAGGAAAAAAAATTAATCAATACGATTAATTTATCAATATTACGTATTTTAAGATCAAGTGAGCATAATGTATAAGTTAAATAGCATGCTTTGTATATTCGTAATTTGAACGTAATTACTGCGTCAACAGTACTTGCGATATACTACTACAACTAGAATAGCAATGATAATGATTACATTTATACAATATTCTACACATTCTACGGGTATAAACGTATCTTGCCAGCACGAAACGAATGTTATTTTTAAAGGCGGATAACGTAACAAACCATAATATTGGATCTGTTTTGCATACCATAATATTGTTCTCCTCCAGCAGGATACAAACACGATAATAATTGTAAATAAAATATCAAAGTGAAGATAATCGGTGGGAATGCAATATCTCCGCGAATGAATTGTTTGCAAATGTACCAATTATTCGAAATGTATTAAACGAAACGTAATATGATGTTACGAGGATGGTATTTGTTGGCAACGTCCTTCAAAATGGAACCAGCAGCGCTTTATAATGAAACGCGTACGAATACTTGGCGGGACGTTTAATTAAAAGTCGTCTCTTAAAGGCTGCAATTACACCTCTGCTGTATCGCACGGTAATTAAAACAATATCACGTTCGAAAAATTACGTAACTTTACACTCAGCATTATTAGCGCAATTAAGTTCCGGCAAGAAGACAGTTTTGATCTTTTGCAATTTGTTGTTTCACGATGTGTATTTCAAAAATCTGTAATCATATTCTTCGTTTGTAAACGGACGACATTTTATTGTACATATAGTAGGTTAGCAGTTGTTCTTATTTCGTCTATCATTTCTTGGGTATTTCTATTGTTACATCAATATTACCAGGGTACGATAGTTCTCGATCATAAATCATAGTGCACGTCTGTGAACCAAAATCGATAATTTACAAAGGTATTTAAAATGTAGCAGAACAGAGACTGCAATTAAGCGCTTTTCGGTTATCTTTTTCATTTATAATGGCCATGTATATCTGAGAGGGAGTATTTAAAAAATGGTTCGATTTCGTGATAGGAGACGCTGCGTTTTGGAACGATGCCAAGAATAGCGAACCTAAATGTAAAGTGTGTTCCAATTTTTAAAACGGTTCCGTCATAAGCTCAGTTCCTTCATATCGAATATACAATGTTGCTTCTAAAATGGTATGGTTTGTCATCTGATTTGCACGCGTCACAAATATAAAATTTATTCGTGTAATTACACTGCCACGTTTATTCAATTTTCGTATATAGCGTGGTATACGAATAATTTTCTAGTAATTGCAAACAGAAAAATTTAAATTAATAGACTAAGATAAATCTTAAGGAAACAAAATGATAAATTAAATTGTAAATGAAAAATCAAACGGATGAGATTTACATACAGGCATATAAAAAATTAATTAATTTGTAAAAATATGTATTAGTTTCTCTCAAGATTGTTCCTTGTGTAATGAAAATGAACGTATGCTGTTATTATTAATTATATTATGTTAATAAAAATTTACATTATTGGCCATTATATTACTTAATGTCCATGTGAGATACAGAATAAAATTGGGTACGTGTTGGTTAAGCGAGTTGCACCTTCGTTGTGTCGCATGCTAATTAAAACAAATATGGCGTTGGAAAAATTACATAATCTGTTACATTATGTTCTGCCACATTTGCGAAATATCACGTTAATACTTTGATAATATTTATATCAAGTAAATCTCGAAGAAGAAAGAATAAAATCTTAATTATATTTTACTATACTATACATGATTTACTTATTTATGACCACGAAACGTCAAATATTTGGAAAGGTATGGTCGAGTGGGAGAAGCTACCTCGAAAGTGTCATTCTCGATTGTATACTTATGCGAACAAACTCGCTGCTGCTGTCTCAGTTGTTGCCCTCTACTCAGCCCGTAAGACAGCGTCGCGTCGTTGAGAACAGTTCAAATTGTTGCCAGTGTAACATATTGAAAGTAACACAGCCTTTTGTAAAGCTTCTTATAAAGCACCGGGGATCTAAAATTATCGCTGAATATACCAACAAAGAACTCGACATTCTTATACATCGTTTCGAAGGATTCGTTTCCTGAATACAGATCTGTGTATTTTGAATCGAGCTTTATTGTGTGCCATTTCCTGTTCTCCAGAACGTCGAAACAAAATGTGAAATAACTTTGTGCTAAAATCAGTCACAGTGGGGAGATACCTTTTTCGCTAACTATGATCGATCTATCGTTGCAGAGTGCGTTCGTTGAATGAATTAAAAAATCGTGTTTGAGTGTCTGTCATTGACGAGGAACACTGTAGAAAATGGTAATCGATTTGTCGTGTAACCCTCGAAATAGTCGGTTTCGTTTAAAGAAATAACGTGCGTTATGTGCATGTTTCAAGGCTGAGCAATTCGCGTTAAAGTTTATCGAAAATTCGAATGGTTTGAGGAAACAGGTAGATAAGTTTGAAGGTAGCAGAATTAAGATTCCGGGTGAATTCCAGGTGAACGTAAAGATATCGTTTATCGATATACTGTTTATTCATCGCAAATATATTCGCGTTTGCACGTGTGCCGAGATCATATACAATCATTAAAGTAACAAGTTTATACATTAGAAAATTTTCTGATACGTGCACCTTTCTTCTACTAATGACGTTCGGAAATAACAATTTTAATTTCAAATGAATGCGTTCTAGTTTCATGCAAAATAAATATCACGATTATCGCTATCATAGATAAACACAAACGTACGTAAAAATAATTATAAACGAATGATAAACGAAGACTCGCCGTAACGTAGAATATCTATACTGATAAGAGTCCTATACTTCCACATCGAGCCGTTTATACTTAAATTCTCGTCAAAGTGTCATCAAACCGTATAATGGCGTCCATTAAACTGCAATCACGCTAATTGCGTTCCCGTATATGCTGCAGCAGCGTCATAACGCAAACGCTGTGTCGGAGAATTCTATGAATGAATTCAAAAAGATATATATTTGAAATACGAATCGTGTATAGTTAGCGCAACCGATACGTATCGAGTTCGTAAAGATTTAAAATATCACATAGTTTGAATCGACGAAACTTTCCTCCCAACTTGAGATTCAGAAAGCTTTCGTTCTTTTTCTAATTACGATACTACGCGTCACGTATACATAGATGGAATTATAAGTCTACGGATTTTTACGTAAACTCATACTTTTGAGAATATAATTCAAAAGAGTAGAATCCGAGAAGAAAATTGTTCTACTTACTAAATACCGTAAGAAGCACCATACATCGAATATATTATATATTTCTTCGTATTACGTGCATCTTCTGCCACGTTGTACTTTCAAATTTCCTATAAACGCATAAAAATCTGCTTGTAAAATTTAACAGCCATAGTATGATTTCATAGGTACGATACGACTTGATAGCCACGACGTGACCTGGCAGGTGGTTTCACAGCCGTAAAATTGAATAGTCATGGTGTAGAAGTCAAAGACAGGAGAGAAAATTAAGAAAACGATCGGTCTTGGCAGACGTTCTAAAAATAGGTGAACGATATTGTAATTCGCGATTTCATTGTGTCTATCCCATCAACTGTGCGGTGTTTCGAAGTAGGCTGATAAAAGCACACTACTGGAAACCGGTTTGCTGGCCTTGTGCGTTTTCTCTGGAATTATGACACGCACTTTCGTGGACCATGGGAAGGGAAATCTCTTTGGAGCGTACAAACAGTCCCGCAGCTTGTAACGTGAATCGGTCCGAACGATTATCTCGCGTTGCTCCGAGGCAATGAATAATTAAAGAATTCTCGAAGTGACTGGGGTCAAAGGAAGGCGCCAATTAAAGCGAATAAAAGGGTGGCGCAGGTTTTAAAAGATTAACAGATTTTAACAGGTTTCGAAGGTTTAAGGTACAAAGAGATAGGGAGGTTTTAACAGACAGACGTGTTGGAATGAATGAAAAGTAAAGGATCCGTATAAAATAGGTTGTGAAATTGCTTGAAACTTAATCTGTTATTTTAGATTAATCTTTTATTTAAAACCACGCGTATCTTTGTGCCTAAATTTTACTCTATTTAGAATACGAAGGATTTATAGATAAAAATGAAACGTACAAATATATCTAATTTTAAATATAACTTGAACTTTTTACCCTTATTCCATTCTAATTTCAATTCGAATATCTTGCATCGATATCGATGTGTTCTCAATTTTCCAAGAATACGTATATCTATTTATTTGGTATTTGATTATTGCTGATCTTAGATTTTACATTTTTAAAGTAACTGGAACACTCAGCTGATTTCCAAATGTTAAATATGCATTGCGGCACCTCCGATATTGTTTTTTACGTACGTTAAAGTACTGACACCAAAAAAAAGAGCTCTTGCAAATTCAGCTAAAACGCGAACAGAACGTAACGTTGTACCTGCACATTTTAGACTGCCACTTTATACGCGATAGCCTTTTTTTTTTTTTAGAATTCCTTTTTCTTAGAATTTTCGATAAACAGCTACGAAAACTCCAAAGTGTCAATGAAAATCGATAAATTGTTCGGCATCGTCGTATAATCTCTAACAAGCTGAGCTTTTTATCTCAAAATTATCCGAAAAACACTGCCAGCAAATCGAGCTTCGCACGACCACAATTTTCGAAATGATCCCTTCCACGCAGCGGAGCAAGCGAATCCATCGAAAGCGTAGTCGACAGGTCGTCGAGTTTAGCCAAGATAAAACGAACAAAGTGGTCAAAGGAATCCAAGAGCTCACCTCAGTCCCAAGTGGCCTGATCTAGCGCGAATTTGGCGCGAAAAGAAAGTTGGAGTATCTATTCCTGTTCTAGATGTTTCGTTGGGAGAACAGACTTCAAACTGTAGCTGCAAACGACGCTGGATCCGCCCTAACGACGAGAATAGAGGTTTGATAGCCAGGCCAGGTCTTCTGTGTCTTCGTTGCGATCGTTACGTCTCTAATTAGCAGTGTCACCGAGAAAAGGCAGAAGACACGAGACGGACGCAAATTAATTAACGAGCAATCTCGTTGCCGGTTGTGTGACATGTAATTAAGTATTGCCGTGGAAATTCCGGTATCTCGAGTTCCTGGTTCCTCCGCGTTTCGGTGAATATCGTGAAAATAACAAGAGACGTTTCGTAAATTCCTTCGTATGGACCTTTGTAGCGTATTACTTAGTGACAATTAATAATTATTGTGTTATTCGAGGATAATTTGCAATAAACGTTGGACAAATTTGTTTTGGACAAATTTATGCGGTCTGTGATGTGTTCGATGGAGAGACGATTAACTTGTGAATCAAGAAGCTCAAGTGAAATTCGCGAGGTAAGAAATTATCGTGTTATTCGAACAATTTTAGAACCATTAATAATAATAAATTATTCGTATAAATAGCACCCAGTTATTTGGACAAACAGAGAGGATGATTTACGACGAATAGTTTATACTAATTATTAAACGGATAAAATATTTCACAAAGCTGTATTATTTATTCCGATAACTATCTTAAACAAATACTTGTTCGAAATAATTCAAATATAATGCCCAACTGTGCAAAATACCTCCTCCTATAGCATGTTCGTAGTAGCGTTGCGCTCGTTTCAAAGTCCATTCCAAGCTCAGACATAAATCCAATATACCGTTGTAATAAAAAAACCTCTCTGATGTCTAACGGTGTAAGATCGGTTTTAAAATCCTTTTGATACAGTAAAATTTCTGTAGAATATTTGACTGGATGCGTGTTATCGGTGAATGTTCGTAATCGTAAAAAAAAAAAAAAAAAAAAAAAAGAAAAAAAATCAGAACGAGAGGTCTTGCAATGGGCCACGATAAATAAAATGTCCTGTCAGCAAAGCAGCATGCACGGTGCTCCTGCAACGTTGAGAATCGAATGGTGTTGCTCGCTCGTGATAAAGCACGAATTCGCGCGACGCTTCCTTCGGTAATAAAAACCGAGATACAGAGAGAGGCTGGTTCTACAACGGTGGATGGCTTCATGCATTCACTCGTTTAACGTAGGGAGATAAAGCGGCTTCTCGGAGCGCGATTTATAGGCTAGTGGATTTCCACAGAGCTGAAATTGTAAGGATAATTAGATTTCGGACGAGTGGAACGCAGATAAGACACTGTTATATTACAGCGATGGATTTTTTTCCCGATTATTTCACTCGACAATTGTTTGAAACTATTTAAAATTATTCTATTTGAAAATTTACATTTTAATAGGATCGTCTTATCGTGCAATTTATTTTAAATATTTTACAGCTTAATTTCGAATGTATTAGAATTCCACTTTAAATACTGAAAAATTACGTTTTGAAAAAAAACATCGGAGAATCCTATTTAGAAATTGGTATATTTTAGTATCATTCAGACTTCGGTCTATCGTTTGGAAATTTATTTTACGCATATTTCGGGATTACTTTATTCGCAAGATTATTTTCAATATTTTAGAATTAATTTGCTCAGAAATTTTATTTTATTCGAGAGTTTATTTTAAACATTTCTTTAGGATTTGTATTAGGATTTTCTATACTATACATTTGTTGGTACCTCGTTTGTCCATTCGGCCTCTGAGGAGCTTTGCTTTTTACGTTCCAAATATCATTATCGATACTCGTTTAATTAGAATCTTGTGTTACAATATTATATAACGTCACATTGTACGCAATTTTATCGATATGTTATGATTGAACGTAAAATTACGAACCAACGAACTACAACGAATATTTTCTGTTTAATGGAAATGATTTTTTACCGGCTTTCAGTAGTAAAACTTCCCAATTGTATTTGTATGCAGCTGTTTTGGCAATAAAATCAACAAAATTAAAAGCGGCCTGTTTTTATGATCTTTATGTTTTTCCCGGGAAACAGGATATTGCGTTTCTGAGTAAGCACTTGCTCCTATAAAGAGTATAATTGAACTCGAAAACAAGATTGTATATTCCAAGTCAACAAATGGAACGCTTACTCGGTCGTTCGTCTTTTTTAATAGTCGCGTAATTACTCAGCATGTGTTCGTATCGCGATAAGATAATGAACAGGGAAACGTTTTCATTGCGATGTTCTTGGAGAAAACGAAAGTTTCTCCATATGGGGACACGCTATCTTACTGTACTATGCTATTACTCTGCTATTATGTATTTTTCTCTTCCGTTGATTATTCGAGGTCGGCAAGCCATTGTTTGGTTGACATTACCACGAGAACAAAGAAAGTGTGTAAAATTGTGGATTCAGAAAGGTTTACATTAGGTTTAATTTCTCCAAGATCAAATAGCGAAGTAATACTGGTGAAAGTTGTAAAAAATAATAATAACTAAATATAGGTGCTTTGTTGCACATTGTATTACAAAGGTGAAAAATATAAAAGGTAGGAAAATATATTAAAAAAATGGCAACTGCGAGACAATTACATAAATTGTAACAAATTTCTAAATTATCTAGTCACGAAGAAAATTTCATTTTCGGCTAGCGTAAAGATTCCACGATATTTTGCTGGATGATTCGCATAAAATGTTCAGGAAATCCTTTTAATATCGTGTACGAGAAATCAACGAACGTCTCAACGGAACTGAATGAAATATCCAAGTCGAAGAGAATTAACACTTTGACTGCCACGTCGAAATCACGTTTCCCTCAGGACGCCAAGGGAGTACTTTTATCATTCAAAGCATATAACGGGAAAATAATAATTAATTGATGATGTGAGACAACATTCTTTCCCAATGGACCGTTTATCTTATTGGTGGTCTCCCGTGACCACCGTGGCGCCTCGGTAACAGTTAATAGCGACATATTATAACAAGTATGCGGGTCATACGAGCTGGCAACTAAGTGATGTCGGGCCGCTGAAGCTGGCAACTAAATGATGTCGGGCCGCTGAAGCTGGCAACCAAGTGATGTCGGGCCGCTGAAGCTGGCAACCAAGTGATGTCGGGCCGCTGAAGCTGGCAACTAAGTGATGTCGGGCCGCTCGAGCTGGCAACTAAGTGATGTCGGGCCGTTGAAGCTGGCAACCAAGTGATGTCGGGCCGCTGAAGCTGGCAACTAAGTGATGTCGGGTCGCTGAAGCTGGCAAGGGAGTGCGGATTCTCTCAATACCGACTAATCCGCATTCTCGCGATGATTCTTCCGGAGAATTCTAAGTTCTTAACCGAGTGCTTCATAGTTCTATTCGGCAGCATCGCTCTCTACACCTTTTATATTTTTTCGAAAACAACCGTGAAACGTTTTTCCATAAAATTTCTTTTTATCTATTTCTTTCATATCTTTCTATCTATTTAAGGAGGTAAACGATCGAAAATTCGATGCATGCAATCGCGGCAAGATCGTTAATGATGAAATCGTGTTGAACCTAAAGATGTCTCTCTTCGAGGACTCTTACCTTCGATCTATATAAAAACCGATCGACCGCCATTCCTCTTCCTTTTCCATTGGGTCACGTTCTATCAGGAAGTCGTGACAATGGTTCAAAAAGAATTAGTTTTAGTACGAGAGGGAAAAACGAGGAGGGATGATGAATTAAGTGTATCAACTCTGTTGTCTTTATTTTGTCGTCTTTAATCCAATTATATTTCTTCAAAGTTGAAAAATATCGAGCTCGTTGAGCAAATTATGAAGATATTCTCTTAAAACGTTAAAAATCCTGTGAAACGAACAAAAGATCGAGATATAAAATTTCGAGATTCAAGCGTGAGCAAAGTTAACGATTGTTCCTATTTATTGTACAAAGTTTTTATCCATACAACTAATTAACATATTAATAGAAATATATTCGATTAATGTGATATCGTCTGTGTAATAGTAATATTTATTACTACCGTTGGTATATTACCGTGCTGAGAATATCTCGGTATCATTCTTTTAAGAAGGCACAGAAGACAGTTTGCACTGGGAAACTTCAAGTAGTACAGATTGCAAAAACTTAGGTAACTAAAGTTTTTATGGTCGCACAGGAAGGAAGTAAGTTGTGTAGAATAATATGAATGGATTGTTCGTGCCGCAATATGTTTCTAAATTCTTGTGATATACGTGGAAAGTTTATCCATTGTATTACATCGCAAATATTCTTTGTGTCATATGCAATCGTAAATCGTCCGCATTTCTACAACAACAAAATTTGCTTGCACGTCAAATCCAGAAATATCATACACGACGTGTCTGAAATCAGTTCATCGACCAATTAACGCTTCCTGCGCTTACAAAACGAAATCGTTAAAAAATAATTATAATTTCTAATTCGAAGCTTCATCGACATTTTCTATTGTTCTAATTGATAACTGACTGTCAATTTGTAGCGATACTCTCGCCCTCGAAGAATGCGAACGATTCGACATCCAAGACGCTTTAACCAAAGACATTCCATACAGATCGTATAATTTAACCGGAGCATCTATTATCTTGTTAGTTCGATCGTTACCAGCTCCATTATAGTTCATTCGCACTTCTCAACGATTGTCTTACGGTTTGAGAATGCACTGAATTTATTGTTTGTTAGGCGCGAGCGACGCCGAACAGAGAAATACTACTCGTACTTTGAAAATTATTATTTCAATCATCTATCTATCATTTTCTTTCTAAAACGATGTATTATTTTTTCAGTTATAATGATGACTGGGGTCGATAATCTCGCGTACGACGCTCCGGACAATGCGGTGAGTAAATATCAACGAGGATAAAAAGTAATTAAGTAAGCGTGAATAAAAATTACTTCAAGCCATAGTCATCGTCATTAACCATCGATATTGTTACATTATCAATTCGTAGCGATGTAACGATATAGTTATAGATTGTCACAGATTAATACAATCTTCTGTAACGTAACACCAAATTCTGGCTGAAACATCGAAATGAACAAAATCTTGCGCATTCTGTGATTTTAACAATCTCATTTTTCGTGAATCGATAAATTTCTCATCGTTCTAAGATTCATTTAACATAAATAATAACAGAGAGCGTATTTTACGATATAGGGAAATCGTTCGTCCGAATACACTTCATTTAGATGCGAATAAATGCATCGGCAATGCTGGTGCAGCCATTATACTGTATAAGGAGCAAAGTTGGACGTTCGAGAAGTCGAAATTGAGATAATTGAATTTCAAACAAACGAGACAATGTCGTAGGAGTAATTTAAACGTTTAGGCCAGTCGGTGTCGGGGATGAGATAATCCCTTCTCGGCCAATTTCTCCTTCCTACAGACGCAATCTTTAATTGTTTCGACTGAAACAACTGGTTCTATGCGACAAATAAACGCAATTGTAATCTGATCTTGTTAATTAAAATACTCTTTTTCTGTCTTTTCTCCTAGCGACAAGATAAATCTAATAATACTCTTACGCGGAATATCGAAGTGGAATAATTTTTCAATTTTAGAGAAAAGAAGGAAAGATTCAGTGAATGGAAATAAATTCTATTAAAGTGTACCCAATATGTAGAAAAGCAAGCGTGAAAAGAATCTTTCGTTTTGTCTATTCCATTTCGTACAAACGACTATCTGTGATGTCCTTAAATGCACGAAAAACTTAAACTAACTGCGCTAAATTTTTGCAATTAGAACCAGTCGAAAGGCAAATTCCTATGTTCTCAAAACTAAAAACTAGCTCGCTATCTTTTCAATTTTCGAGTAACCATGTTAACAACAGGCAGAACGAGAAGCACTCACACGTGCTTATGCAAATTCGAAGAGACCGCAGGGGATGGAAAATTTGCGCTAGGTCAGACGCTACGGGGATCGGTGAAACGATGCAAGATATTGCACTTGTTTATTCCCGTGGGATAGCCGTTGAAATAACGCCGAGGTTGCTTCGCTGGTGCAACTTTCGGTTTATCGGCTGCGAGATTAGAACGAACTTCACGCTGCGCTTGGAATAAAAAAAGAAAAAGAAAAAAAAAGAAAAAAAGAAAAGAAATAGGAAGAAAAAGACGAAAAAATGTGTAAAAGGTGCCTTCGTGGGCAGGTTGAACGGTGTTTTAAAGTTGGCAACTTCGTTGAATCATTTTCACCGTAATCGTCGGAAACCACCGCCCCCTTCAGCTTAACTTTCAAACAGCTACCCCTCAGGGGACTTATTTAATTTGCGCGTTTGATCGTAAAGCTGTTTCGGTATGGTTTATTAGAATGGGGAAATTGTTGCAAAGGGATTTTAAGAGCGGTGAATTTTTATCGTGGAAAGCTGCATGGATCGTGATTTAAGTTTCTGTTAGTTCGTTTAAGTTGTAGCGACGAGGTATTGGATTTTGAGTGTAATAACCGGCGCGCTGAATTGGATTGTTTAGGATGTGTAGCTTTTATTCGCGTAAAATTTTACAAGACTTGTAAAAACTTTCGGAAGTTACGAGTACGGAATCGTGGTAGAAATATTCAAATTTTCCACGTCATGCGCACATATTTGAAGCTAATAATAATTTCAGAAATCGAGAAATTCCAAAGCGTCTACAACTTTCGTGCGAGCGACGCGAAATATCAAAGATGGAAAAAATTGAAGCTTTTTTTAAACTTTTAAAGTTCACTTTATCGTACAGTCGAATATACTTATTTCTTTTTTTAATTCGAATAATTCCATATCTATCTCCTTCGTTTATATTCATACCTAGTTGTTCATATTATTTAGATTTCCAAGAAATAGTGTCTAAACGTCTATTTTCTCCGATTCCAATCTCGTAATCTTTCACAAGATATCCAACAGCTACGAAGGGGCTGCTGAAAAATCGAAAGATAAGAAGAATCGACTACGATGTTTGCCTAAAGAATATTGGCCGGAGGAAAGCGGTTTCGTATGAAAGTCAGGCCAAATTCTTCGACGACGTGTATATCTTGGGGACCCTGGGATCTCAACGTCTGGCACAATGCGCGTACAACGTAAACTCGTTTCAAGCTCGCGGAGAACTCTTGTATTCAGCCGGGTTATCCCGATCCTAGTTTTCATTTAAAAGGAGCTTGCCCTGTCTGTGAAAGCGGTTCGCGCCATTTTCGATACGTACCGGAATCTACGAGCCTTTATAAAAGGAAAGACGAAAAGAGGTTGAAGCTGCCTCCACGGCAAACCTTCGTATTATTAACCTTTTGTAACCGGAATTTTTGTTTGCCTGTCGCCAGAGGAAATTTTATTGTTGGCTCGAAATTTCTCCGATTATTCTACGAAGTAGGAAATGATTGTTACTATAGAAACGAATCTTGCCACGTATAATGCTCACGTAATATACCTAATCACACCTATTAAATTGCATTTTGTCAGTTTTTATATAACTCTTATACTTCTTTTTCTCTTTTCTGTAAGAGTGATATTATCTAAGGAGAACAAAACTCTAGCCTAAAAGTGATTAAATAACGAAAGATAAATTACGTCAGAATTCTCATAGAATGATTATTCTCTGTATCGAATTATGTACCGTTTTATGTATCCTATAAAAATTACATAATACGAAAATTACATTAATAAGAAGCTATTAATGGCTTATTTGCCTGTATTATTGCAATTACAATCGGTTTGACGGAACGTATATGAGATCGGCGATCGTTCATTTCCGTAGCTGCGGTGCGTGTGGTTGACGCAGACTGATTCCATCGAATTGCAATTTCGAGATGCAGTTTACTGATATATCGCAACGATAATCGAAAAACAACTTTGGAAAAATTTCACATTCGACAATTTTAATCGCTTGATTTCACGTGTTCATTTCGTCAGATGATTTCCGTAACTGCTGAAACCAGACGTGTTCGTCTTCCACGAATGATAAATTGAAGTTTCGTTAAAAAGAGCGAAACGACGATTATAATTAAATTAACATACCCTCGATCAACCTGTCGCTCGAAACGAATCAAACTCCATCTCCCTTCAACGCAAAACAGCAAAAAAAAAAAAAAAAAAAAAGGAAAAAAAAACCGAAAATCTACGTGAACGAAACACGTTCACTGGTAAGCCACAAATCACTCTCTGCCTTCAATACATCGCGCAACGAACGTCAAAAATACATCTCATAAAAACATATTCCGCCATTCAACCTAACCGACTAACTCCGATAAATCCCATCAATCTTTCCCAATCACTTTATCCATTTGAAAAAATTAAAAAAGGAAAAAGAAAAAAGACGAAGAAGGAAGAGGAGAGAATAAAAAAGAAAAAAGGATTTGACGAATTACAGGCTGAAACGCGTATGAATGGCAATCCAGGGGGGGAAAATGAGATCATTCACCGGAGGCTAGGCACGTCAGCTCGATGACGGAAGTCCCAATTCCCCTGGACGCGATTTTTCCGGAATTTGCGACGCTGACGTTGGAATATGGGACGAAAATTTCGAGCGATCTACATATTTTACACGCACGGCTCCTCTCGTCGTCCCTAGTTTACTTCTTTGTTCTCGTAGCTCTGTTCACTCGGCCATTGTTATCGTTGCCTTCGGTACTATCAGCGGAGTGGTGGAGGGAGACAGGTTTTGGTCGGCTTGGCTTCACTCGGTAGTTGCGCGCGTTTAATGCCTGCGGGCTACGATTGTGCCGCAATTACGAGGAGTAGTGGCACAGCATCACGAAGATGTCGAAGAGAAAAATAATGGTTAGAAAAGAAGGATGGGGACACTGGCAGACAGGATGGCTCGTTGGGCCGACGAGCATCGTCGAAATTAATGGATCGTGGTCAGGAATACGTGGGAAGAGACTCGCTAGCTATGTATCGTAATCGTGGAAATGGGATTATCGTTGACGTCTTTGTCGCTGAGATTTTGGTCGCTTGTGACGACGAAATAGTTCAAATAACTTGTTGCTTTAGTAGACCGTAACATAATTTAACGCACTGTAGACCTTCCTCTACCTCTGAAGTTTTGGGCACCTCAGACATTCTTGGGCATTCTTGGGGGCTTTTGATATGTATTTTTTCTTTTAAGTCGACTCTGCCTATATTGTGTAATGTAATTTGACATTAAAACGTTAGATGATGATGTAATACAAGTTTACAAGTGGCGGAGAATGTGTTAACATTTTATTGAAGGAAATAATAACGAG
The DNA here is from genome assembly GCF_905332965.1 of Bombus pascuorum. Taxonomy (NCBI): domain Eukaryota; kingdom Metazoa; phylum Arthropoda; class Insecta; order Hymenoptera; family Apidae; genus Bombus; species Bombus pascuorum. The sequence continues at coordinate 13,976,470 of NC_083494.1, read as the reverse complement.
ATATGATTTTTCTTTGATTTAGAAGATAGAAATTAATCAATAGCGTGATTAAATTGCTTGGAACTGGTACACCGATGTGGTAACAAGTTGGTACACTACAAAATGTTTAGCCAGAGTTTTAACGTGGTTGGTCTTATTTTTACTCGTAGAACGTATTAGAATGGTTTTGCTGGGAAAAACAGGACACTATATATCTAACTCCTAAGTTATATAACGTTAACATTCCTGGGGGAGGCATTTTTAACCGGTTTTCACGTTGAACCGTGAAAGGAAAAGACTTTGGGGGAGGGAAGCGAGTGGAATGGACGGTAGCAGCTTACCATCGACGTTCCTCCGCATCGCTTTTAGAGCAACAGGAGACTGTGGCAAGAACGTTTCGTCGATCAAATAATAGTCGCGTGTCACTTGTAAGGAGACTGCATGCAATTCATGCGTAATTTAGTTGTTTACAGGCATGCACTGAATAATAAAAAACTAATCGCGTTAAATAATATAGGATTTATTTTAACGATGAAAGTGGAAACGTATGTCGTCTTTCTTTCTTTTTTTTTTTATTATCGTATTATTTGTTTTATCGTTTTTAAATTATAGTCATTTATAGAGTACCTATATAAGAAATGTTTGAATGACTTTACCTGAATTCAAATCTATCATGATATTTATGTTTCATATATCTATCTAATGTTATATATAACTGTTTAGAAAGGAGAGGGAGAGACGGAGCAGATCCAGTTATGTTTTAATTTACAATATCGATAAAAATCGTTTAAAGCTAAGAATAACTCTTCATTCAGCGATAATTATTTAAAATTTTTTATTAAATCAATACGATCCAACACACCGTTTACGTGTTCACATACTGACAAACGCAATCTCCGAGTTAACGAATCGTATTCGGAGCTCTCCAACGCACCCTTCGTTCGCTTCCATTCCCAAAATCACAGAAATTCCCTGTCAAAAACGTCTCAACGAAGGGAGGTTGGTTCATTTCCCATCGATATCAATCGAATAGTGGCGTTCCTCTTTACCTTTTCTACCAAAAACCCTTTGAATTCTAGATCAAGCGTTTCGTTCGAAAACTATAAAGCCACCTCGCTGTTCCACAGAAAAATAGAAAACAAAAGTTTCTCTCAATCTAATCAAACGCAAAATAGTCAACAAGACTCGCAAGAGGTTAGAAAATTAAAGAATTTACTTCGACTTTAAATTAGAAAATTTGCTTCATTCGCAAAATTAAACGAACGAGTCACAACGAAGGAGAAGAAGACCAAATGATACCAGGTCGAGCGTATCACTCGAATAATCCAGCCACTCTTCTCTCTCTCTTTCCATACAAAATTCTCCCAAAAACAACAGAAAAATAAAGAAGAAGAAAAGGAAAAAGTTAGATGAAAACTAATCAACGTACACGAACAACATCGGCAAGAAACCACGAGAAAAGGACGAGCCTAAAAAGAAGCGGAAGAAAGTTAGTCGATGCTGCTCTATGGTGATGCTTATTAATCACGATCGACCGCAAAATTCCAATCAATCGGACCGCGTTCCATCCGGGTGGCATCTATTCTTTCTCTTTTTTCTTTCTTTTTTCACGTTGGATTTTTCCTTTGAAAGGATCCGGAACGGACAAGTAGCCAGGCATTGGCACCGTACGAAGCGACGGCAAATAGAGAGAAAAGAAGGTCAGAGAGGGACAGGGACCGCAGGGAGAGATGCTCGTTGCGGTATTCGTTAGTCGGCGTTCGACGATGAAAACGCCGGAGGATGGGAAACAGACGGGGACAGGAGTCGGTCGAACGAGCGATTCAAGCGAAACGACCGACTAAATAATTGGCAGCGGGGGTTTTGCGAGAAACGCCGGTTGCCGCACGGGCGCCATTTAATCTGAATTAACAAGCTGTTTGACGTATTCACTTTATGCCTGCCCACAAATCGAGTTACTTCTGAATGAAGTCGTTAGGAATGCGCGAGACCAGTCTCGCTTGTTTCGCGCGACGTAGACGCGACAGAAGTTGACTGCGGCTGAAAGACGAGATGACTAGAGAGTCCATGTTGATACGGTGTGTAATTTGGTATTTGTCTACAGTGGCTCGCGAAAGTGAGTATTTCGACGCGTACAAAACTTTTCACTATACATATACGTAACGCATTTTCACATTGGTTTCAAACTTTAACGATAGAAATATGACGGTGGTGTCTCGTTGTTGCTAATGAAATTTCAAAATGTCTCGTATAACAATATGCACGTACAATTTTTCTACAGGAATCGTTCAAGTACTCGAGTGCCAGTATAGATGTATAGAGCTTTTTCTCGACAGTGATTGCCGAATCTCTTCCTTTTATGGAACAAAGGCTGTTAAAAGAGAAACTTGTTGAATAATTTCACATTCGATGTCTCATGCAAGTAACGATACTTTGTCTGTCGTCGTCGAATAGTCAAAGCGGACGCGTATTCGTTATACGGAAAACCAGAAGGGAAAAATTCCTACGCAATTTATTCGATTTACCATCTGGTCTTGTGCACGCTTTTTCCAGAAAGCTCGTCAATCACGATTTCATTTACCTCGGTAAAGTGTCGATTCTCTGCGTGACAAAGTTATACGCAACCAAATAACGAACAAAAGAAATCAAAAAGCGTGGGCGGCGCGAAAAAGAGAACCAACCGACAAAAAGGTAAAACACGAGAAAAACAAAAAGAATGAGAGGGGGAGAGAGAGAGAGAGAGGGAGAGAGAGAAAGAAAGGAAGAAGGAAGTGGAAGAAAAAGGAATTTAGGCGACAAACGTCAGTTGGTCGATGTTGCTCTGGAAAAACGAGCCGCTCTCTGTTTCTTTCTAAGCGTCACGTGAAATCCTCGCAGGACGGAAAAAAACGTGACGGCATAAAAGAACGCACGAATATCGAACGTGACGGAAGCGCGTACAAAGCTCTTTTGAGGCTCGTTTTCATTTCGAACCGAGCGAGCGTCGAGTGCGACGGAAAGAGCCTGCGGAACGAGCTGTGGCGAGAGGAGAGAAAAAGAGTCGACGAAGAGAAAAAGAGCAGCGAGAAAAGTGCAAAAATGTATTCCATTACACGCGAAGTGTGTATAAGAATATCGCGACTGGTTTTTCCGAGAGTTGTTCTCCGCTCGACGCTCGTCGCCACCGCTTTAAGAAATACGAATGTGTATCTCATGCGCCACTATGCATTAGCTTTTTCTCTTCCCTTTTGTTTGTTTCTTTCGTCTTGTCTTATGTTTCGGACGGAAAAAATAACGAAGAAGAAAAGGGCTGTCAAGCGCGACAAGATAATAGGAAAATATGCTCGTTATGTTTTCAAATTTCCTGCTTGATGTTTCTCATTGATATCGTTCACGGTTGTGAACGCGATGGTCTGTACGTGGTATATTAGAAATTTTTTAATTTGACGTTTCATACTTTTCCAAACTTATGACCGTTTTTTTACTTTCAATCGCTTACGCGAATAATATGGAAGGCTGCGTTTTAATCTTTACATTAATATTAAATACCTTCGTCTCAAAGGCACGGTAGACTTTCGTTCGAATTGACGGCGGAAGAATTAACAATTGACAGACTCGTGTCACACACGGCGCGTGGATCTGTTGAACGAATGAAATTGGAAGAAGCAATACTAGTTGAAACAATATTTTCCTTTCCCGCGCACCAGAGAACCGACAGTTGGAGCGTGTACGTGCCCCTGAAACGGTTTCGTAAGTGTTAATAAATTCAATAAGAAATTATTGAAAACTTCCTCTAAACATATAGGATGGGCCACCCACGGATGTAACAACGTGACACGCGCCGTTGTTTAACGTGACGCCCTTGCATAGGCGTCGATGAAACTTGATCACCGCTTTCAAAGCAGAATCTCACATAGAGAATTCGATTAATATGTGATCATAAATTATTCGTGAATCCGATTACTTCATGAATTTTTGTATTAGGTCGTGCCAAAAGTTTCTTAAGGAAATAATAGATGAGTAACAATTTTTCTATTATATTATTTTATTGAATTATGTATGATGCATTTTCTAGTAATGAAATGAACAAAATGGATAAAACAAAACATGTGCGTCTATTCTTTCCTTATAAAACGAAAGAAACTTTTAGGACGAGCTAGTAATATTACCTTCATCGTCTTAATTTATCAGTTTTATATTAAAGTTCGTGTGAAAACAGCGGAACGTTGGAGATACAAAACATGGCCTTTAAAAATTAAGGATTAATGTCCTCGTTAACGTGGCATGGTACTAGGAAAAATAAAATATGTTATAAATAAACTAATTTATTTCACAGTATTTTTTGCACGGTATCATGAAAATCCAGAGTCTCTTTTATTATATTTAACATTGTTATATTTCACATGTCGTAAAACCAGAGAGAAAACGAGCTTACGGTGTTATAATATTATTTTACCCATATCGTAATATTTTATTTCGATTAATAGAAAGAGTAATAAAATACTTAAACGAAAAACGCAAAACTTTAATACGAAACATGCAGCATATTTATAGGCAATCAGAGATTAAGAACAATCCACGTATTCGAATAAACTAACCAAATCCGTATCATCGATTCCCAACCATCGTTCAATCGCTTCGTCCGGAAACCCAGTAGCAATTACCCCATCGAAGCAATAAATAACCCGCATTCGGTAAACAAATCTCTCGTCACGTTCCACTCCATTCTTCCCCTACAGATTCGATACAATTTCTCTGTACGCGTTACTTTCTACATTCATTTCGGATATCTCCATCTTCAGAAAATTTACAATTACGTATATTTAGTAATTTTACTTTTACGTTGTAACCTGTAGAGAGCTCTCAGACGCTCCATATGTACTGTCGATATTTCAAGCTTCTCGACTGAAAGGATCAACGCGCATTGCCGATATAATATTGCCAATATTATAATGTTTATTGACAAACCATAACGAGAACTCTAAAATATCGACGATATTATCGATCGTCTGGAGACGCCCTTACAAATTTCCGCGTTATACGGTACGGACGATGATAGACGGAACAACGCTTAGATAATAATTCGAGAAATTCTTTCTCCGTTTTAATTCCAAACGAGAACAAAGACTTAACAATCAATGAAAGCAAAATAACATTTACAACATCGCTTTAAAAAATGAAAAATGGTTGATATTCCTACAACTTGTTTCATCTTTTTACTAATGTAATAACGTGTCAAAATTCGCTTGACGAAACTCGAATCTGACGAAGAATACACTCGTGCAATAAAAAGAGAGCGTTGGTCAACGGTCGCGGAGGAAGCATAGCGATCAGGCGACCCCTAAAACCGGAAGCCATGGATCTTTATTAAATCCACGAAATTTATGTCGTGGAGGTCGCGTGGCCGACGGAACGTGCGCGCCGCCCGAAAGGGTATTTATCCCTCTCACCGCGTTTCGAGCGCGTGATCCACACGTTTGCGTTGAGCAAACGAACGTTGACGCACGGCCTTCCCTCTCCGCCATTGTGTCGACGTGCACACACAGGTCGATAGTATATTGCGTTTTTTCTTCTTGTCCCGGATAATGTCTATGCCCCCAAAGCGCGACGCTCGTCAAACAAATCGTTCCTGAATGTCCGTTTTAATGAACGTGCCATTCGATTTGAACGCTTACTGGACGCCTTCGGCGAGATCAGCACGAGTTCGAGGATTTACTCGGCCCATGTACCGCGTTATAGGGCTTGAAGGAGGAATTTTCTACTTTACCGTAGCGAACACTGACTCACAAAATTCTTAGTCACCGTTAATGTGCCATAGAAAACTTTTCTGTCCGTATCGTATGCGTTATCGTACGAAACGTTTTGAAATTTCATTGGCATCGTAGCGAGACGCGACTGCAAGAGATTATATATGTGTAGGTTCAATTTGAAACCCGTTTAAACATGTATATTTCATATCGCTAATATTCAATTGGTAAGAAGATAGTTACGATGATTTATATCTACTTGTACAAGTAGAAGGAAGTCTTTTATTACGTCAGTAATACTCGAATATTTAGTGGTAATTTTTTATAATAAATGCTCGTTTGTCAGTTATATACGATTTATCAGGTGCAGGTAATATTTCATCGTAATTGTCCCATGGAAAAATTCGACTGAAAAAATATCTCTTCCGATAGTGGTCCCGAAAAAAAAAGGAAATTGAAACGAAAAGACCCGCTAGTAGCATTTTATACGTTTTATTATCAATTTTTGCTGCAGTAACGCGAACCATCGATCGATATCCATATCATTATCCATCTGTTGACCGTTTCGTTTCGTCAAAACAGAACGCATACTTTATTTACGAAATAAAAAAGATAAAGCCATGGTCACGATTTCGTTTCGTAATAGCTTCGGTGAAAAGGAATTTTTTAATAAAAGCAAGGCGGAGCGTCTATAATATAGGAAGCGGGGCAATTTAAATGTATATACCTTGACCTCTGCAGTCGTAAGTTGGCTGATATCAGCAGACGAGATCTGGAAACGCGATCAAGGAGAGACAGAGAAGAGAGAATTGAAGAGAAGAGAAGAGAAGAGAGATCGTGGGCGTCAACTCGGGAAGTGGATATTTGAGAAAACGTAGCGGCATAAACGAGTCGGTGTATCCAGCAACGGAAGTGGCCCCCTAAAGATAGGAAGGACTTTAATTACACGAGGCCCGTTATCATTGCGGTACAAGCGCGTTGCACTTGAAGGAATTTCGAACGCACCACTGCCTTCTCACCGATAAATACCTCTCTAAATCCATAATTATGCCACGAAGATATTTACCAGTGTTCTTCCAGAAATATCATCTTTCTCCTTCTTCCTGCTTCTTTTCTTAATTAGTTCTTTCTTTTCATTCCAGTTTTTTTTTTTACACTTAAAGGATAACCACGAGTGAAAGTTTACCGCAGCGTTTTTTAAATTAAAACCAAGCGAACTCTAGCCGTCAAAAGCAGAAAACAAAAATAAATTTATCATGTTTTTCCTTTTAATTAATTATAGTGAAGAAGGAAAAAGTTAAGATAGTTAAACTCACTTTGTTGTTGAAAAATTAACGCTGATAGTAACGCTAACGATAAGACTTTCTAAGCGAAAATAAAAAAGAGGAATACTCTTAATTCGACAAAAAGTATTGAAAATTAATTCATGGTACGAAAAATATAAAATCGATGCGAATATGATACTTGAGTATAGGTTTTAATTCTCGAATTGTCGGATGACAAGAGGAGGCAAAATGGGAGCCTCTGTTAACGATCATTTCATAGAGGACGCGATGTTATCGCTTAAATATCGATAGTCTCGTGTCAATCGACCTTCTCGATGCCAGGCTGACGCCTCTGGGAAATTTAATTTAACGCTTCGCGAATTTCAGACAGCGAAACGTTGATTCTTTCTAAACGACGAATCTCTCGTGATGTACTCCTTTCTCTTACGGATATTACGATGTCTGAGAAAGTATTCAACTTCCAGTTTTTCATTTTTGTTTTTCATGATTGTTTTTAATCTGAAACCGTGTATCGAAATAAACAGATTATTTATGATTGGTTAGAAAGTTGAATTCGCGATAGAAAGATCATGTCATTTAAGCATAAACTCTGTAATGCGCGTAGCTCAGATTGTGTGTCGCAATATGGAAGATTTTATTCATTTCCGTCACTATTGATATAATATAGCAAGTGTCAAGGATCTTGTTCAAATACAGGGTGCGCCGTTAGAATTCGGACAGAATTCAATTTGTAGTTCCCACCATATTAGAATTCAGATGTTTGTGCTGATTGACTCTGAAGTTAGTTAAATATGTCAATAAGTCTTCTATAACCTCAAAATGACAGAACTCGTTAAGCAAAACCCGGAATACGATAGAAGAGCGGCGATTATAGAAAGTCTTCGCGCCGGGAGAACGCCGGTCGAAATTATAAAATTCTTTAGCTACCCAAGATCGACGGTAATTTAATTTTGTTGTGGGCAAAACCAAATTTCCAGCAAGTGTTCACGTTTTGAGCGTTGTCTCAAGTGAGGGCGACGTCATGCCTCCGCACTTCTTCCAAAAAGGCGAAAGAATCACAAAGGAGGTTTATTTGGAGGTCCTGAAGACAGTAATAAAGCCGTGGATGGAAATTACGGCTTCTGGAAGGCCGTATTTATTTCAACAAGATGGCGCACCTGCTCACACAAGTCATCTTGTTCAAAATTGGCTCTCTGACAATGTGGACATGTTTTGGTCGAAAGATTTCTGGCCTCCTAACAGTCCCGACCTAAACCCATTGGACTATTACGTGTGGGGCGTTATCGAGAGACAAACTAATAAATGCAGGCACCCCAACGTCAACTCCCTACGAGCTGCTATCGAGTCAGAATTCGCGACAATTAAACGCGACCAGTTGAAGTCAGCGTGCTCGCGCTTTAGAGCAAGAATAGAGCAGGTCATAGAGGCAGAGGGTGGTTACATAGAATAAAAGTTCTCAGCAAGGACCCTTTAAATGAGATATAACAACATTTTCATGTGTTTTTGTGTATTGACTTAAATAAACAACTTTCTGCACAAAACTTCTTTTGTCCGGATTCTAACGGCGCACCCTGTATATATAAAATTTATCCTACCTAGCCAGCGACAGAGGTAGTTGAGTACTGCAAGAACGTGGAAAAATACAGTTCATCGCTTTCTTCTCTAATTATTTACGCTTAGCGTTCCACACAGCTTAAAAGCATGAAACTACGATATTCTACATAGCATATGAAAAATGTAAAATATAGAAATATCCTAATTTATAAAATTTACTTGTAGAACTTCTTTTATCTTGTTGTTACTCCTATAGGAAAGAGAGTATTAGCACTGATAAAATTTCATTAACGATCTTAATTCGATCGTGGAAAAGGCCACAAATAAAAATACAAGTCCTACATGGCAAAATGCAACAGTCAGCTTCCAAGATATCATCGACCGAAAACAGCCACCGAATTTTTTAATGTCAGAAATCTGAGAATAGGTGCTTCAGGTAGGTTAGAGTTTAAACCACGAAGTTGTCCACACATACTTACATAAATGTCCATCGAATCGCATATTTGTCGTATAATCTATTAAATTCGCATTCGCTATCGATTCCTCGCCGCGTGCTTTTAACGTCAACCGCGTGCTTTTAACGTCAACCGCGTCCTCTTTACGTTCCTTCCCTAACGACCAATATTATCAGAATGATTTATTTGGAACTTTTCGAGCCTGCATACTTAGGTTATTACCGTCATAAATTCGAAACACGTTCTCCACGGTTGATACCATACCTGACCTACCTCATCTTGAAATATGAGAAACTTCGCGGAAGTCCCTATAAAATATTCCCTCCGTCCTCTTACGTTTTTCACGTTGCTTTCCTTTCCTAGTCTAACCGACCTGTTATTCCCATACTATATATATACATTTATATACAATCCTACCACATTTTTGGTGACACAGAAAAGTGCCGCTAAAGAAGGAAATATTTCCTACGATAGGATAAATATTACGACAAAGAACATTTTTTTCCAGTGAGTCGTTAATTTTGAGCGGGATAGTAGAGGATCGAACTTGCATCGTTGTCACGTAAATTGCCTTGTCCCAAGCGAAAGCTCAACTTTTGACCGCAGCAAAGCAAACTATCGCGAACTGCGGTGCAACGAGATAAACTGTAACTCCTGCCGCGAGCCACCAACGAAACCGATAGCCCGGTAGTTCGAGCTATTTTCCAGCTTGCCGTTGCAACGAGTTTCTTAATGCTCTGTATCGAGAAACGCATTTGTCTTCCAGCGTTCCATTAACGAGGCTCGTTGCCCCTGTTCGATTTAGATCGCCGTTCGGCCGCGGGTCGTTCCACGTTACGAATCCACGTTACCATCGACGAACGATAACATTCGAATAGGGCACACCGATCGAACCGTATCGACATCACGTTTGCAAATTTCCCTTAATTGTTTTCTTGTCCTTAGCTGTTCACCGCGGAAGGATTTCTGCGCATTTTTATCAAAAAACAAGTACTCTATGAATTTCCGTTCTAAACTCGTTTTGTGTTGGTCCCAGTTGATGCTTTTTTCGAAATTTTTATTTCAGTGGTTCCATTATTCTACTAATACTTATTTAAACGTATAAAAATTGCAAGATACTACACTATCTGTATGTAAAAATATCAATATGATGACGTTATCGTATTTTGTACTATTCCATTTTCATTCCATACTTTTATACATAGTCTCTATGATCTAAGTGCAATAAAGAGAATCATACCACTACTTATAAAATGTCATACCAAAGAAACATATAAATTCGCAAGTTCTATTTATTATATATATTAAGCGTCTTTATCTAAAACCAGAACCAGCACATTATCTTACACCTAACCGCAGATAATACAAACGAGCCTTTAATCGTGCATAAAATCAGCGCAATTAACGCAAACTAATGAGCCTTATCAGATGCGACGAGGCTGTCGGATTTTTTGGTTCCCGTGAGCGAAGCAACAGCTAGTAGGAGCGGTTTACAGTGTGTCGCGCGTCCACGGAGTGAAAGAGGGGTGGTTTTGGAAGGGGTTGGATAAGAGACGAATAGGGAGCAGAGAGAAACGAAAGAGAAACAGAGAGAAACAAGGAGAAACAGAGACAAATAGAGAGATGAGGGGAGGAGGAAGGGAGAGGCAGAAAGAGAGAAAGGAAGAGGGAGAGAGAAAGAGAGAAATGGAGAGAAAGAGTTGGTTGGGGTTTAGAAGGGTAGGGGATGAAAAGGTGGGAGAGAAGCGGAGAGAGCTCGAGAGGGAGAAGAGACTGGTAGAGACTGGTGGAAGGAAGAAGGATGGAGGATGTCTGTCGTGGCAGAGTAGCGGCGGTAGTAGCATATACGGCGGTTTAACTCGCGGGGAAAACTCTGAGAGCACGAGCTCGCGATCCTCAGTCGCGTGTGACACGCGGCCTAGTACGCGCTCGGATCGCCATCCGGATCGTCTCATTTGCGTGGCCGCGTCGTGCTCGATCGACCTCGAGGGTCGTTGATCGTGAGAACTGACGGGAACAGTGCATCTTGAGAGTACTCAGACTTTGTAGAGTAGAAACTGCCATTTCTATATTTATGAGAAATTGGTTAAAATTGAATTCCTTTTACCGATATGATATTAACGGAGGCTGTGCATGTTTTTGGTCTTATGTTCGATAGTTTTATCGACAGAGATCGATAGAAATCTATGGGAAAGATCTATGGGATGCAACAACTGACGAACATCGTGGGCAGTGGATATTTTTGAATGTTGTGGGTTCGAGTTTGGAACTTTTATCGACGATAAAGATCGTGCGGATCGTGGAACCTGGAAATTTATCAATTCAGGTTTGAAAGTTTTATAAGACCGGGGATCGTGGATAGTGCAGACGTTCTCGAACTTTATGGATTTCAGATTAGAAGAATCGATGGATCGTAAACATCCTTGGATCTCGTAAATTCGTGTCATTATTATTAAAACTGACGAAGATAGTTGAAATCCTGAATATTTGTGAATTTTACAGACTCGTCTTTCCAATACTTCCCAACGCAAATTGAGCGCAATCGTGGACATTCTTGGATTACTTATTTATATTTTTATCGATGTTATTGGCAGACCTCGAAAAAGTCGTGGTTTTGATGGAACCAATGACATCAACGAACCTCGTGAATCGTCGATATTCTGGACTTTGGTTGTCCAAGTTTGACATTTTTATCGATAGAACTGATAGAGATCAGAGATCGTGAACGTCCTGAGATTTTGTGAATTGAAATTTGCATTTGGAGAGTTTGAACGTTGAGCAACGCTTTCGCGTTTGAAAAATTTACATACTTTTGTAATATCTGACTCTTGTGGATCTCGAAGACACTTAAATATCGAGACTTTGAGCGGAAAATTTTAATACTGAGATCGATTAGTAGTCAGAAAACACGGTAGAAAATAAAATAGCGATTTTGTGAGATTCCACGAATATAAAGCTTCTTTCCAACTGAAATCTAAGAAACATACCGCAACTTATCTTTATAAAACTCTTATAAATTTTGAATAACTCTGCATACTTTAAAATCACGATTTACTGCTACCAATGTTTTAAACTTCGTCCTGTAAATCCAAGAAACTTTTACGTCTCAACAATTCGCTACTAACACCCTACATAAACAAAAACCACGATTTATTTTCATTTTTCACGCTGCATCTCACAAACTTGTCCCTCTATTTACCTCCACCGACTCAACAAACTCGTACTTTCCCATTAACAAAGAAAGAAACAACGACAAAGTCCGAGTGTCCAAGAGAAACCTTCGTAAAATCCCACGTAGCTTCCGGAAAGGACAACTTCGACCATAAAGTGCAACGCGCGTAATTACACTATCAAGTATAGTACTGTAAGGATCAACGTAATAAACTAGGAATTAAATAGAATATCGTAAGAATCGACAAACCACAGATTGAAAATCGAATTATCACTGATGATCATCAAAAAGGGGCGTAGTTGTTTCAACGGATGCAAGAATCAAACAGAATATTATAGCTATCGATACAGCGGATTACAGATTTACTAATACGTCAAACATCTATAGAGATCGATAAAATAAATCGAGGATTAAATACAATACCATAAGGACAAATAAAATAGATCAAGCACGCTACAACCCAAGAATCGGTAAGACATTATCGGTACGATAAATTAGGGATTAAATAGAATACTAGAGGGATCGATAAAATACCATCAATACGATCAAGGTTCCAACGATCGTGAGTGATCGACGAAAGAAGGCAGCAGTTCGATCGAACGAAAGGAGAATTATAAATTCCCCGTCGAAATTATAAATCCCGCGTAGACGATGAATATTTCATCGAGGACGAGGTGAAACACAGCGGGCCATTCGTTCGAAAAACGATATCCCGGTCCTCTCCAAGGATTTATAACGATGCGCGTGAACGGGCTGGATAGAATCTCTCGCGACGTGGCGCGTTTGACGATCGTTGCAGGTGGAACGAGAAACGCCGGAACTGGAGGACGCGTATAAGAGGGACGTAGGTATATACGAACCGGATGGAAACTGCAATCCGGACGTTTGACAAACGATAGTGCCGGTAACGTGCTACAGGAACGATTCTTCGCAGCTCGATTAAAAGAAAACACATCGAAACGGTGTGTCAAAACTTGTTTTACTCTTTAGATGCTCCGTAGCAAATTTCTCTTGCCGAGACTTTTAAATGAACACGTTTAAACAGTTCAAGAAGAAGGAAACAGGTTGATACACATATGTACGTATCTAGATAGGTTTCTATCGTTCTCAAAATTTTCCGAAAAATTATAAAGTAATTCATAAAATTAGTAAATTAACGAAATAAAGTAAAACAGCGTTTTCGCTCATCGTTCGAGAAGAATATCAAAACAGTGTACGTACGTAAATCTTCGTCGCACTTCAAATCTTCGAATAAAAAATTCCAAACGAAGACGCGCAAATCGAGTCAGTAATCAACTGACTGAACTTAAAACGCGTTACTAAATCGCTGCAAGATCTCCGCGAATCGCAGCTGTTCCTCGAAGCGGAACGTCAGTCGAAGAGCGGACTAACGAAGTGAAGAAGCGAAACGAAAAACAAAAAGAAAATATAAGAAAGAAGAAGGGAAGCAGCTCAAGATTGAACATCTTTTAGATATTCCTCGGTCAACGACCTCGACGAAGTGAATGTTTAATCGACGAAGGAACAAAACTACGAATCGATCCAAGATCACCGCATATCTAAGCGTATTGTACAAGGAGATAGCGATCAAACTGACAGAATTTTTCACTTCCTTCCTGCGCTCTATCGTTCGATATCATCGAGCTTCTCTTTCCCGACAATAATATTCGTTATCCTACCAAGATTGAGAAAGTCAGCGAGCTTCTGTCGAAATTGGATTGAGAAACGACACGAGGCAAGAAGTCGAGGAGCTGGTGGCGAACGACGAAGCGTGACTGGGTGCCGGAAGTTCCGTTCTCGACGCCACTTCTGCCCGCGATGAGAAACGGTTTCGCGGAACGTGACACGCTCGACGAATCCGCAATCACGATGGAAATATCATACAGCGGAATTTCGAAGCGATCGACCACGTTTCTTTGAGAAAATACAGCGTAGAACGCGAAGAACCGATAGTTAGAGGGAGAAACCGGAAACGAAGGATGCTAGGATCGATCAGTACCGCGTAAACAAAATTTGACAAGTGTATAAGACACAGTGTGTTTCCGTTTCAACGTTTCTGGTGTGAAACGTGAAAGAAGAGGCAAGAATCATGAGGGATAAATTTGCATTCAGCGTAAGTGCTCTGGAAATATTGGATTCTGCGTTTATTTTAGGAGGCGAGCGTGACATCGATGCTGGTCGATCGATCGCTCCCAAGTTCTATGGTAGGAACTGTTGCCTGTAACGTCGAGGTTCTAGAATTAATTATAAAGCTCCCTCCCAAGTGTGCGTATTTTTAAAGAGATCAAATATTGATCAGGTTCGAGTAGATCGCGGAGGAATTGTCCGATACATCTGGTTGATTTATTGTTGTAATTGTGTCAGATGACGAATATCTTACTTGTGTATTTTTATCTTCAGTTACTTCGTTCTGCGCGATGATGGTTCATGAATCACAGTTTTATCGTAAAATGTTACAAGTATATTTTTAAAAGTTCGTACTTTTTTTTTAATATTCATTTTTATTTAGAAAGTTCGAGGAAAACTTTACCTTAATTAATCATGACACGTGATACGCAGCCGGTTTTCCAATTTCATGTTAGCTACCAAATCGTATAGAGGAGTGTTAATTACCGTCAGTCAAACGGATAATGAGAACCGTGTGAAGCGTGATAATGTAAAATGTTAGGATACCGATAAAACATAAATTAAACCCCTTGATCGTAGTATGAGTTACTCATCTCGACGTTACGCGTACAGGCGAAAGCCAATAATTAAAGTTGATGCGGGGAATATCGTATAGATATAGATGATGTATTTATTCGGCACACATCGCGCAATTTCCGATAACTAATAATTCCACGTCTACATATTTACAATTTTAACTTCTTCCGCTATGATTTTATTTACACGCAATCGCAAATTTTAATCTGTTTTCGTTTTCCGTGCGCGTCCAACGATATCGCATCGATAAAAAACATAAATCGCGAAAGCTTGCGATTATTAATTCTTTTCCTTGTAAAATTGATATTCTTAAAGCAATTAAATATTCAATTACAGTACAACTTACAATTTCAATTATAATAAAAAATATAAGCTATACAAATTAAATCCATTTCTTCTTTGTACGATGTAAGGAATCTTATTGTTTCCTAAAATATATCTATATAAAATGATAGAAATGTATTTATAGTTCATCCTTTAAAATCAAATATTTCATGCAGGGAACATTGCATTTAGAATGACGTAACAGCAATAATGAAATTAAAATACTAAAATGCGCTCTTTTCCCTATAAATGCGTACCCCACGCCCACAGTATATCATCAAATACAACACTATTAAAACAGGAAATAATTATCAATAATTAGCTTACTATTCAACAAATATCACTATAAGTTGCTTTCAACCAGTAATACACATTCGTCACTCATGTCAGCTATTATTATCATACGCATTACCTAACGTTAATCATCAAGTGATTCGATTCTGACCGTGTCAACGGTGATAACGTGATTTACAGTCTGGGGTGCCGGACATGCACGAGACCCTGTCCAGTTTTTCGGAACAGTTCAGGGACGGGCCGCCGAAACCGGAAATAAAGCCGGAAACAGCCAAGGAGTCGGAGAGGACTGATGAACCGAAGTGTGGTTGGTTCTGGTTCAGGCCCATGTATCTGCAGCAATTTCGAACCGCGAAATGGGCGCTTTTCTGGTTATGTTGGACAGGTGCAATGCAAGGTAAGCGATTCAAATTTGATTCCCTTCGAACAACAGCAGAATAAACCCACGTATACGCCAATTTTGGTGCCGAGTAAAAGAAAGTCCACAGAATAACAAGTTTAAAAAGACGCTGTAATCTAGCAAGGTGTATTTATATTTAATAAGAGCGACGAATAAATGTAATATATAGCACAGAATAGATAACTATTGCCGATATTAGAATTGATTTTTAAGTACTGCTTTGAATCAATAGAATAAATCAGTGTTGCTTTTTTTGAGGAGGGACGGGGTGATTTTAGCAAAGAATTAAGCAAATAAAAAAATTTTTTCCTTATTATAATATATTGCAACTTTTCCGTATGTTCGTAGTTGTCGACGGTTGAATTTGAACATTCTGAACATTGTGAAAGCCTCTTAATCTTTGTTTTTATTTTACGCGTCTAAAATTATTAAAAACATAAAATAATAGCGAGGGCCAAGGGGGCACCCGGGTTTGAACCGGGGACCTCTCGATCTGCAGTCGAATGCTCTACCACTGAGCTATACCCCCTTCTTAGAAAGTTACGAATAATCGGAATTGATCAATGGATTATCACTTTATCGATTGCCATTCAATTTTAACAACGCTACGTCTTTTCCGATAAATATATAATAGATTAGTAAAACAAGAACAAGGTTGTGCAATGACAACAACAGAAACACACAGGTTCAACAAACTGATCTGCTTGAATCGCAAAGGGTTACTCGATGTAGTTGTTAAACGTAATGCAACAGACGTGCTTTGTAATCAGTCGCCACAAACGCGTCAAACACCCCTACCAGCGATAAAATCCGTGTCCACGAACGACGTATCGAAAACGACGTATCGAAAACGACTGGACTGCCGATCGAATTTGAAAACCCTGTCCATCATAAACGCGACATTTACCAATATACCATCAACCAACTCGGTAACAATATTCTCCAAACCACAGTGAACAAATCCATGCTGATTTTTCGGTATAATTCAATGTACAGTCTCGTTCACAAATATTTGCACACTTGCGATTTAATGGAAAAGTTAAACATTTTTACCATATCCATCCAGATATGAATTATTCTTTATTATTAAAAAATTATTTTTAATACATTTTCCATCCATAGTCTTCCGATCTGAGATAAGAACAGAGGTCAAGATTAGATACGTTGTGAAAGCGCATTAAAAAGCTTGAAATTTTGCTTTTGAAGTGTATTGCACGTATTTACAACGATTTGGAAATGTCCAAATACTTATGAGCGACGATGTAGTTAACGAGGCTAATATATAACACATACATTCCCCATAATTTAAAGTTCAAACCAAGCTTTACATAATACACATAACATATATGATATGATATTTAACAATAAAGCTTCGAAGCGTTAATGATCTCCTAACAATAATCGTTCGATGTTCTGATTTTCCTTAAATGTCTCGACGCTTATGAACCTGGGTGTACATAAACACCCACAAACATATACCCATATAGTAATACAAACACGTAGCAGCTGATTGACTGCTATATCGCCGTTTGGCGTTACTAATAGCGGTGCATTCGAATGCAATTTCGAAGCTTTCACGGTGGCACGAGGGGGTCGGTAGAGGGTGAGAGAGGTCGACGGTGACTGACGATAACCGGAAATCGAGTTTTCCGGACCGGTGGCAGGAGGTTGACGGGTTGTTGCAGGGTGGGACAACGTCGACGAAAGGAGAACACGATCGAGGCGAAAAGGGCGAGTTACGACGACGGGACGAAGGTCGTCGACGTTGGCGAGAGGGGAAATGAAGAAAAGGGAGAACGCGGTAGTCGTGCGGGGTACTTAGTTTAAATAAGTTTGTACGTCCCCCTTCTTCGACAAGCGACAAAAGAAATCGTCCTGCTGGAGGTTCGTGCCTTCTCCAGTGGGATTGAACAAATTGCTGGACAATGGACTCGGCAATCGTCTATATAAGTCGAGAATAAGTTCGCCGGTGACTAAGTACAGGCGTACGAGCGTGATACTCGTGCATACTTCGCTTACGTGGATCCTGGCGAGTTCGCTGTTATAACCGTGTACGCTAAGGTATTTATAAGTATCCAGCCATCTGCTGGTCCCGATGATAATCGATCCAGATTTTGTTAAAAGTATGTGAGCTTACTTTGTGTCAAAAAAATATCCCCATAAATTCGATTTGTAGCATCTATCTACGGTGAGTAACGAAAGTACTCC
The DNA here is from genome assembly GCF_905332965.1 of Bombus pascuorum. Classification (NCBI taxonomy): domain Eukaryota; kingdom Metazoa; phylum Arthropoda; class Insecta; order Hymenoptera; family Apidae; genus Bombus; species Bombus pascuorum. The sequence continues at coordinate 13,958,369 of NC_083494.1, read as the reverse complement.
AATACTCCTAGAAACCTTTTGCGTATACGTGAAAGAATCTAAGAATGTTTGAGTATTTTCACGGGCAACTGTATACACGGTATAATGTTCTCAATGAAATCTAAATTTAACCTGGATATTCAAATATCCGATAATTAAGTAATAACTCGCAACTGGTCTCCCCCATACCATTCTACCAATGTCCATCGAATTAACGCGTTCACAGACGTTCACGAACAGAAGCAAGGAGGCCTGGCGTTCGAGTGTCGACATATCCGGCGTCTGTCCACCCGGAAAATGAACCACCTTTGTTTCCCCATTGTCCGCCGCTAATAAGAGAATTTTAATTAAAGCCAGAGCACCAATCGTGTACCGTGCACGATTTGCTTCTCCAGCTACCGATTGACCCTGTTTCTTTCTTAACCCGTATATATAAATACACACACATATATATAATTTATCCGTTCACAAGTATAAGGATATTGACACCATAGAAAAATAACGCCAGAGTGATAAACTATAGCACAGCTATTAAACTACGTTTGGAAGTTTGTAGCGAAAAAGACTCGTATATCTTTTGGCCTGTACAATAAGATTTAGAGCCTTCTTTGTAAATTAGTTTGAAATATACAGAATGTTAAAAGACATAAATTGTAAAAAGCACTCAGCGAGAATAATGGATAAAAAATAACGATCAAATAAAATATGATCAATCGTTCCAGAACGTAAAATCTAGTAAATGAAATATAAATTTCGTTGAAAATTACAGTACAATTTTATCTTACCAATAAAAATATTTAATAAATTTCATATCATTACGTAAACCTTTTAAGCGAATTTACATATACAGCAAATTTAGTAAAATTTCGTATCTACATAAAATTCTATCGCAAAATTTGTCCACCTTACAAAAACGACTCCTGGTTGAAACCCCTTCACTCAAAAAAGCTCCATTCGTTAAACCAAATATAAAACCAGAAGCAAATAACTACGACTCTCTACCGAAACACAACCGTCAAAAGGATCTATGTAGCAAGAATCTCGAGCAGGGATCTGCTACTCTCTTCTCTCCACGTTTGAATCTCGCAGAGAGAGAGAAGATTGATTTTTCCGATTGTCAGAGATGGTTGAACGCTTTTGTCAAACGATACTGTACAGCATGGCCACCGGTTTTGTAATTCAACGCCCTGTCAACGCCTGTTTGTCGCATCGAACGAACGAACACTGTTCGATTCAGAGATGATCAGCATCGTGTATATTCGTGAGAAAGAAGTGTTTAATAGATTTACGTTCGAGAGAGCGATTTCTTCGAGGGTGAGCGGACACCGAATCGAGCAGAGGGGAGATCGTAATTCAATTAGTTTAGCCCTTCTGATTCATTTACACCCGGCACACGAATTTGCTTCGGTGCATCGGATACGAACGACACACGCGTATCGAAGATCAATGTTGTTCCGAATTTGAAAATGGGGACAACGAGATCGGAAGGACTATTATCAGGATACTCGAGTATTCCTATCGATCGTTTCCCTGCCGTTTTAAGTCGACCAGGATTGATAAAATTCCAGATACTATCGGTTGTACGATGTTTTCTAGTACGGTGCAAAATAGCCCACGATATATGTAGCTCTTACAAGTTTGGGATTGGTTATTTCGATGGAAAGGAAATTGAATTTCAGTGCAGAGAGGAATGGATTTTGGGACTTTTATAAATTGAGTCAAATTAAATACAGTAAACGAAGTGAAAATTGAAGACGTTGAAACGTCTTCGATAATTATTACATATTTTCTAAATAAATCTTCCTAGATTACGTAATAATACATAAATAAGCGGACTACGCGTTCGTTAGAGAAACTATCCAACCAATCGGCTGTTAGTGATGATCAAACACTTCATCGATTCAATCGTATCGCTCTAATAAGATTCTTCGAAACTTCTATTACGTAACCATTGCGCGATATACATATAGCATTGAAAGGAACATTCCCCACCTCCATACTCCAAATTATATAATTTCTATGAAAATACATATTGACTTTTTTAGATGAGTTAATTTTGCGACTTGAATTCGAGCAAACTCGAAACCACGCTATTATCACTAAGCTGAATTATCATTTATTTGTTTTACTTCAAGTTTTTAAGTATCAAAATTGCTTGAAGCCACGTTACTACCAACGTGTGTGATCCCGTTTATTTTGCAATTTCAATTTATTAAAATCTTACGGTTTTCTTTTAGGTATGGTGGTCAATGGTTTTGTGAACGTGGTTATAACCACGATAGAAAGGAGATTTGGTCTGAGGTCATCGCAGACGGGCTTGATAGCAGGCGGATACGACATAGCTAGTTTCCTTACACTCGTTCCAGTGAGCTATCTAGGTGGTCGTTCAAAAGCATCGAAACCGAGGTGTGTATATATACATACATAAATACATATTTCACTAGACGATACCACAAGTTAGGGGTGTAATGCATCTACAAAATTGATCAATCTTCTCTCAATTTTTCTCACGAACATACCTCTTCGCCAACTTGATTTCTTATTGGCAATTTACTTTCCCTAGTTGTATCAATCTTGCAGCAAATCAATGATGCGTATGCGTACAAATATGTTCAGATATATACCTTATACATATATGTATAATGTGTATATATGTACGTATGCACGCATACAAGGTATTGTCTTGTCTATTAATATTAATGCCGATATCGGTTCACCCCGACAGTTCTCATAAATATTAATCCTAACGTCAGCCGGACGGACAATGTCGGTGTTAATCTCCATTTCGTTTCTTCCATTCGACACTTTCGTGCCCTCATCACCCTGTATGCTATGAGCTTAATCCTAAATCGATAATCGATAACACTTGAAAACAAACAGCTAAACAGCGTAGCCTCGAAGCTAATGTTCCAACATAAATGTTTATAGCGTTTAGGATTTATCTAATTTAGCCCTTAGATATTTGAGTTTTCTAGATAATAAAATAACACACGTTGAAATTTCAAATTTCCTATAAAATGAAATGGCCGGTTTCACCTTTGTCTGACAGGTACATAGGCATAGGTGTTGTAGTCTTAGGCTTAGGAAGTCTACTTTTCGCGTCCCCTCACTATATTGCTGGACCATACAGAGGCGGCCAGCAATCGGAGAATATATGCCAGAGGGTGACGAACACATCGTCCCGTTCGGTAAGTAATTTTACGCAACTGTTAACTAATTTAATAGCCCAAATATCAGTGTTTCCTCAACTGATTTTCATACTATAGCGTGAGAAAAGCTCTTTGAATAAATTTTTGAAAATGCAGCTTTTTTTCAACAGTAGAATTTACTGCGGCAAAGATTTTATAAAAAAGAAGAATTTAAAATTTAACACGAGGAAAATGACAAGCAATCATTATTACAAAAGAGAAAATAAGGCAGAATAATGGAAGCAAACAATAATAGCTTGGAATATTAAAGATTGGTGGAATATTAGACATTGATTAAGAACAAAATATATAAATGAGAAGAGGTTCTTTAAGAAGAAACTCATTCCTATTTTAATGTGATAATTTTATACTGTTTACTACTTGAGAATCAATTACTAGAGGATACGAGCTTGTGCCTTTGATCAACGAAGAGTAAAGATTCAATTAGGAGTAAGGAATAGGGTTTACTGATGGATGTCACCCTTTATATTGCAAAATTCCTGTCTTTATAACATAATCCAATTTTTTTATCGTCAAATATCAAAAATAGATGTTAATTTTTCTATAATTAAATATCAAATTTAATTTCTTACGAAAAATTCGAAAGTAGGAAAAAATAATAACATTAAAAAAACCGAAAAAAAAAAAAGAAAAAATTGTGACACCAAAAATTTCTCGAAAAAAGATTAATCTTAATAATGAAACTAGCCATTCTACAAAAAGAAGCTTCTTACATATACAATAAACTCAATCATCTCCATAATTGATCGAGAACTTGGTAGAATCGTTACTTTTTCCATCTTATAATAAAAAATCCAATATCGCGACGTGAACGGTGTATAATCAACTGACATTTTGAACGTTTCATTCGTTCCACTCTTTTCATTCCGAGTCTAATAAAACCTCGCATTATGGAGAAAAAGAACAGACATATTTTTGGACTATTCTCGTTTGCTGATTAAATTACTCTCAATTCGCTTCTTCGCCATTCAGCTATCCTGTAATGGATCCGTGGGCCAAATAGACCAGGAACCATACAGCGGATTGTACTTAACTATCTTTCTGATGGCCCAACTTCTGCACGGGGCGGGTTCCGCTCCTTTCTATACGCTCGGCGTTACGTACCTAGATGAGAACGTGTCGAAAAAGATGTCCTCTGTGTATGTAGGTAAGAAAACCACGTCTGTCTGTTATCGTCTTTCGAAACTATTAGAGCTTCTGTTACTAAAAAGAAGCTAAAGCGTAGTTAAGTATTATTTGGAAAATATTGAATCATTTGCGGCGATTATGGGATTAAATTCAGTACGTTGGTACATCGCCGTTGAAATTTTTAAATCACTTTTGATATCTACATTTTACGGAAGTAAAAGATATAATAAAAAAAAAAGAGGGAAAGAAAATAAAAAATGCTAAAAGCATTACATCTTTCCCCTTAAATTTTTGGTTGCATCGCGTTACATTCACAATGTATCTTTGTTCTGTTCAGGAATTTTCTACACAATGGCCATAATAGGGCCAGCATTAGGGTACGTTGTCGGAGGCGAGTTGTTGAAGCTGTATACAGATTTTATCACCGTAGATCCGTCAGAGTGAGTCTGAATACAAATTTTTATAACTTACAACTCGTATACTAGCGTCATATGCATGGCTTTTATGCATGTCCATAATGAATGTTATGTCCGCTTTTCAAAACAATTCATTCGATAAAACATAACGAAGGTATAAATAAATTGAATCTTAAAATATATATATATATACAGACACACACGTGTATGGCATTATACAAACTTCAATTTGTAAACACGATTCCAATTTTTCGCATCGGAGAGAGTTTAAAATTAACGCCAACAAACAAAAAATCCCCTAAGGTTACTTAAATATCATCGTTCAGTATCATCCTTCACACGCTAAGCTCACGATATTAACTAAAAGTTATCGTTAGCCCTAAATTCTCGATCGAGTATCTCCTCGCGTTATCACAGACAAATATCAAAGATAGCGCGCAAACTACCAACTCTTCGTTGATAAAAGAATCGAAAACGATGAATTACTTTTAGAAATTTTTTTCTTCTATCGATTCGTTTCTCTCTTTCTAAATTGTATCCCGTTGCACCTTGAATAATGTCTCCGTACTTCTAAATGAAACACGACCGTTTATTAATTAGATGCGTCCTTTTAACTTCGACCATTGCTCTTTCGAAATTGGGCAAAAAAATTCTCGCGTCCGTTGCCCGTGTTTACCGGGGCAGGAGCATCGATTCATTTCGAGAAGTGGCTTTCAAATAAACTTTCAGAAGAAACTTGCGAGGATTCTAAATTTACTGATGTCCATTCGGATCGTCCGCTGCTACGAGAGGCGCAGTTAACCGTGAAATGTGAAGGGAGATCCTTTCGACTTTTAATTTCAGTCTCCTTGTAACCACTTCTTGCACGTTCCTCGTCCCCGCCTTCTCCTTCCTTTCTTTTGTCTTTTCTGATGTAGGCTGTTATCATAATAATTTCTTGGCTCCTTGAGCTTTAACGGGAACGCAGTCTAGCCTGATTTATTAATCGGGCAAAAATGGAAGTTCCCCAGAAAATGATTACTCTGGAAAGTTTAGTGGTTCGGGCATTTTATCGGTATGAAACAAAAGTAGAAACACAGGAAGAGCGAAAGGAAGATTCGTTTCTGCGAGTTTGATCTTTCGAAATCGAATTTTCCTTATTTTCAATCGATTGTTCGCAGTTTATTACAATAAATCTCCTCTATCTAGAAGTTTGTATTCTGTAATCTTGATCTCTCTGCAAGTTTCAAATGTCGATCTTCTTACTTTACTTATGGATACTTTGTATAAATAAATATCCATAATTGTATAATTATTAGTTGGTAATTTACTGTATTATCGCATGAAATTTTTATTATTTACCGTAAGCGATCTTATATAATATTCTTCGATCTTAAAATCTCAATTCTTTGCCATCTTAATTTCTATGCAAGTTTCGAACTTCCGTCGTCCCACTTTATCTCCAATATTTTATATTGCACACAAACATTCCCATTCTAATTATCGCTAACACTCTTACGCGAAAACGTCCTACAAAGAAAAACCGTTTGAAGAGTTTGAGAAAGTTGAAACGCGAGAAATGCAAATAAAGAAGAAACCGCCACAGAACCCTGGACGTCGACCAAACAGAAAATACGTAGCTCCGAATCGATAGCCCGTCATTTAAAAGTAAAATACGCGAAGATAGAACCTCGGACGTTGGGAATCTTTTACACGGCCGACAACTCGATTTACTGTTCGATGCTCTTGATGTCATACGCGTCTCCGTTTGCGAACAGAAAGGATTGGAAGCGGGAAAAAAAGGCGGGAAGAAGGACAGCGAGCAACGATTAATTCGATTCTCACGTGCATCTCGTGGAGGGGATGTGACTGAACGAAAGAGACGAGGGTTGCTCCGCGGGGGAAGGAAGCATTGCAGACAAATGGAACTTGATTGTGCTCCAAGTGTCGGGGGATGAAGTGACACTTTTGAAGGGTAACATCGGCATCATCCTCAAACGTTGGTTCACCGCTTGACATTTTCCCCACGGGCTGTGTACGTGTACGTGTACGTGCGTGCAACCGTGTCCATGGGGTTACATGCGCTATTAATCGCGGCCCATTATACGCTCTAATGGTCCTCCGAGATATTTTCAACGGGGCAGAAAGCAGATTGAAAACAAAGATTGTATTTCCTTCGAAATTTCCGTATCACCCTGCGCAGTTCTTGCTTCGTAGAACTGAAAACTGCTGTCGTACCGTGTAACTGAACCGAAGATTGTGTATTATCGATTTTTGTTGCGGCATTATGGAAGTTCTGTGTCATGTACGTTGTTTTCAAAAAGCTTTTCTTCGACGAAGGAAAAAGTTAAAATTCCAAGAAGAAAATTTACTTCGATACTTTTTCATGGTTATGAAGCTTTTTTATTTTCAAACTCTAACATAAATCACCGTGTCCTCTATATTTTGCAAAATCTATAGAATCCTCTTACTCCCCATTGATAAATTAAACTAATTTCCATGAAACCGAAAATTTCCCCGTTTTCCAAACTTCACCGAAAGGAATTCGTCTGCCTCGTGAAAACTAATAAATCAACTAAAGCAAAGATTAATTAATTAATCCCGTGGTACGAGACAAGAAAAAGAGCATCGACATCGGTATCCTCGTTATCGTTTGAGGGACAAGAAGATATAATTAAGCGATGCAAACACGTTTGAGAACGTTTGGCCGTCGTAACGACAAGCCGCTGTTCCTCCTGCGAAGTTTCTTTTCAAGGCTGTGAAACAGCAAAAATAGATGATAAAAATCCGATAGCCCGTGTATACCAGCAACATCATCCCTGTCCATTAACTCGATTCCTCTTCGGACGTTATTCGTGCACCGTTTAAAACAAGATCCCAGCCATGAAAATTCTATTTCCACGATCCTGTTCCTCACTGGTTTACCACGAAATCTTCATGCCCGACCATTTTTCACTGCCTCTACCATCCCCAACCTCGTGTCTCGTCTCCAAGATTTCGCGATTAATTTCGAAATTCTGCGACGTGGATTTACGTACGTGTAAGATGTAGGAATATAAAGTTCGAATTTCTTACAACACGGTGTAAGATGCATCTGCAATGTGCTTCAGAGAAACGTGATTCACTCGTATTTGCGTACTACCAGTTGTCGAGTGTCAGATTCGAAGCGTATGTTTCTGCGGGTTTGCGACGCTGGTGTATAGTAACATGTTTTTGCGAGCTTTCTTTCGGAAAGTGGTTTTCCTTTTTATTTTTCCACGGTTATTGTATCTTTAAGCTCTATTTACTGTGTTCCAGAAATTTATAGCTTTAACCCTGCCCCGGTGCATATCATTCTTCATGCCCCGATTTCGTTTCAGCAATTTATATTCGTAGAATTTGAGAAATTTTCTAGCGATAGAAAAATGAGATTCGAATAACACAGCGATGTTTGATTAAGCTGTTAATATTATTTTATACGTCAAATATAACTAGCACTGTATCCCACTTTATCGTTTCTTGAATAGGGCATCTCCAACATTCCTACGTCGTAATCGTAAATTTTCTTGTATAAATGGTCAACTAACAACGAGTAATGTAGTGATGCACACATTCGGCCCCAAATGTTGGACAGATCGGGGCAAACAGCCGATAAATCCTGGCGGGAATTTAATAAAGTTGCCGTGACGGTCTGGCTAAACGCAGCCCCACTCTTAAAGCGGCGGGAAAAAAGCGGGAAACGCGTTTAACGCGTAGCAACACGAGAGGCGACAAATTCCGATGGTGAGCCCATTACGCGTCATTCCCCATCGGCATTCGACGACTATGAACCCCTTTAGCCGGAGTAAAACGCATAATGAACGCGGGCAACTTTTCAGCCATTGTCCGTCCATCGTAATTCTTCCTTGCAAGTCGTGCGACGATCCTCTCTTTCCACCAATTTTAATGTTCTCCAAGCGTTTAAGGTTCAGCAGATGGATTCTTTTTCGCGAGACTGCGCGTTCGATTTCGCGGAAATGTTCGAGAATGTTTTATAATGTATTTAATGGTTTCAAGATGAGAATTTGAAAGGTCTTTGACACTGGATCGAACCAGGGCTTTTCCCACCTTCCGTTATTCGACTCTTCGTTAACTTTAACTTACGATTAAGATTCCAGAGGGATTAAAAAATTAATTGAAATTACTTGTCTGGCAGAGATTCCCATCTTCTTCTAAAATTCTTCTACGTTGAAATCTGAATTTCTTCGAATGTTAATCTCTCTGGAAATCTAAAATTTCCATCCCGTTAAAAATTAAGAAGCTTATCAAAATTTCTTCTCCATTTCTCCGTGTTTCTACCAACGAACAGATTCAACATCAGGAAGTCATAGCAGTCGAGTGTCATTTGAAGATCAGTTACGACTGACAGATAGAAAGAAAACGGGGGAAAAAGAAGGCTAAACGGCGATTTCTTCAGTCGGTATAGAGCAGTTAAGTCTGCTAAGGGATGATCGCGCAGTTAGTCAGCCGTTTCCGAGCAATCAATCACCTCTTCCCAGTCGGGTTTTGCCAGGAAAAAATGAGCCCAGCCCATCGGACGTAGCAAACGTAACTCCGACGGGAAAAAAGTTACGTAAAGCCTCTGCTAGAAATATTCGTTTCGTCAATCGATAAAACATCTCTGTTCGTCATATCGAATTGATTCAACGTCCAACATCATATTTGCTGATGATACTAGTTAAATTCAGGGTATTTAGAAAAATATATCAAGGCTATGAAAGAATTGGAGAAACGTTGTTTGCTTGAACTCGATTAAAAAATTAATCAAACCAATTGAATTTTGATAGTTTCCATCGTTCCAAATGGATAATACTTCCTTTTTCTCGTAGACTTTTATCATATGCGCTTTCGGTTACTGTCACGAATAGAATAGTAGAAATATTAATTTCAATTATTCACCTTAATAGTTCAAATCGGTTCAAAGCAATCTCGATCATCCACCGTCATTTCAACACTATACTTCGTACAATATTTAAGAGTAAATTACTAATCACGAAGCTTAAATCCAGTCATCTATTTGACGTAATCCTCAATTTCGTACTATACATTTGCCTATTCGAGAACTAATTGTAGTTAAATCAGCTTGTAATTAAAGCAACAGGCATTGCGTTCTACTGGAACTATTGGAATTACACAATTTAAACAGAACATAGTATACTTTAATGACAATTAAATATTTTTTCAGGACAAAGATCGTGTAGTTTGATCCGTAAAAACGAAGATACGAAAAGTTTCGATCGGAGAAATGTATATTCTTTCCTGTTTAATCACAACTCTGTTATACTACCCTGTGTGTTAACCTATCATAAGCTTCGATAATCGTTTTAACACGTCTGTCTTTATCGATAAAATTCATCGAGAATATCCCATCTCTATCGAACAACCATCGAACAACATCCTTTGTCCAACATCAACTACGACGCGCTTCCCGGTTGAAGCCTGCTAATCCTCAATTTAAAATTCGATTCTCGTAACCGCCTAAACGGCGGAAGTTTTAAGGCCGGGTCGCAACAGGATTTACCGAGTTTTCCGCAAACTTAAATTGCGTGTCGAAGCGAACGCAATCCGATAATTTGCAAACAGAGAGAGGCCGCTTCATCCCTACAGAAACCTCGAATAAAAGCAAAGGGACGAAAACGTTTGTCGAGAGCTAATAACATTCTCGCGAGTGCAATTACATTTTCCTTCCGATTCCGCTGGATGGAGCTGAATGTAGTTGAATGGAGCTGGAATGGAGGAAAAGAGTAGGAGTAGCCGTTTGCGTTACGACCACTTCCGGTTGCAAGCTCGCGTCTACTGTAGCAGCTTAATAGCCACTATACACCGTGGACCTAAATTCCTAGTGCAAGTGAAACCAAGGATACGCTATGGCTCGAAAGAAAATCAAAGATAATGAGACTGTCTACTACGGTCAACTACATATATGTTTTATAATAATTAATTAAAATGGTCTCGGAAGGATTCAATCAAAATCGGCAACTGCAAATCGATCTATCGAAAATAAAACAATGACGTTACTTCTTAAAAATACTCCATTTAAAATACTCGTTATAATATCTCATGGATAAAACAATTCTCTATTTAGAAACCATCTTGTTATTTATGTGTGCAGAGATACGGATTTGCATAAAAATCCGCAGTCTACCGATATGCGCAACACAAAAATTACCGTGTACCGTCTTATCCTATAGTACGACGTATCTTTTCGTTTTATTTTCACTGGTAAAGTCCCTTATTTCTTTTGTACCGTGAATTTAGGTTCACGATGTATGTGCCTCGTTTAATTTCGTGGTCAAACAAAAGATTAGACGGCAGATGTTGGTTCGAGCGCGACTTGCCTCCGAGTACTTTTCATAGTTTTTCGCTTTCTCACCTTCCGCTCTGCAGACTACGCTACGAATAGATTATGCTACATATTGCGGCGTAATACCGCGATTCTGAAGGAATTTGCTAGGCGGCGAGCTCGGTTATGCTCGTACGATGATGATGGCGCATTGTACGCCGTGAAGGAAAGGATGATGAGTGAGAAACGTTTTGAAAGTACTGGCGAGGTTAGAGAATATTGCTCGTGGTAGACGTCTCCCATGGAAAAATGTTTAATAGCAGTGTTATCTTGTTGTTATCGACTATTTTTTTATTACGTAAGATGATTCATAAATTATAAATTTTACTTATTGTCGTCCTAATAGCACACAGCGTCCTTTGTTTCCTAACCGAATTACCAGGATTTTTTCGTAGATGACGAATCGTGCAGGCCAAACGAGACTTCTGTCCGCGTATCGGTTTAGAACACGAGGAGAGGAGAACTTCCGGGCTCGTTGCGCGGCAATTAGTCGGGAAAGTTACAGAAGCTCGGTCGGTTGGGAATTTCAGACGGTCGCGCCGTGCGGCGCAATTAAAAAAGCGCGAGGAAATCGGCCGGTTGCGCCGGAAGTTCCGCGACGGAAGAGCAATTCCGGCCTACTCACCCTGTCGTGCTCGTCGTCCGCTATACTGTTCCGAGATAATTACATTTTTTCCCCTGGAATCCTTGCCCGCTCTTTTTTGTTTACGCGCGGCCTACTTTCTCCCGGAGTTTCGTTTAATATGAATGCCGCTTTAAAGCGTTTAAAAAAGAAAGAATTGACCCGTTTCGCGGATATTAGCAGTGCCGCCGAGCTCCCCTGTTTGCGTTTAAAACGATGGTTAAGTAGGTAGATCGATGTAAAGTTAGGAAGACGATGAAAATTCGAAAGAAGGATCAGTCGGTTGCAGTGTGTGTTCTATATATAATTATTAATTCTATATAATTTTAAATGTTTACTAATTGTAGACGACATTTGTTCAGGATTGGCTTAACACCAAACAGCAACGTATGGGTGGGAGCATGGTGGATAGGTTTCCTAGCAGCTGCAGTTATATGTTTCGTAATTGCTATACCGATCTTGGCGTTTCCGGCAGCTCTACCTGGTACGTCAACTTCAATTTGAAAAAGACGTCGCAAAGATTTTCCCTTTCTACCGTCTGAAACTAGTAACTTAAAATGTACATGTGTAAGAAACAGATTTGTAACGTTTGACGTTATAGACGTCAGTTTTGTTATTACGTACTAATCATCAGAAATCAATTTCATCGTATTCGTTTCATCGTATACGACTGTAATAATACTAAAGACTAAAATCATACCAGTCGTTCTTTTCGTATAATTTTCTAACTTAACTATGTACTTGCCAAGATACGCAATAGTCCAAATATTTCTCGCTGGTGGAACGTTAATCGACTCTTCAACGATAATACCTCTTTTCTCAGGTTCGGAGAAATTAGCCAAAGAGCGGGTGTCAGAGGCGCATCAGAAGCCCGAGCAGCCGTCCTCGAGCGATCGAGGGGAGGCGTTCTCGAAAATACGAGAACTACCTCGTGCTCTGACCGATTTGCTCGGTAATCCAGGATTTTTCATGTTGAATCTGGCAGGTGCCAGTGAAGGATTGCTTATCGCTGGTTTCGCCGCGTTCCTGCCGAAGCTGATCGAAAATCAATTCAACGTCAGCCCTAGCTCCGCTGCGTTACTAATGGGTGAATAATATTCAAACATTCTGTTGTAATCAATCAAAAAAGAAAAAAGAGAGCGAGAGAGAAAGTCGCGTGACTCTCGCCCATCGTAACGCGTAATCGTCCACATTTTTCGTCAAATACTCAAAACATTTTTTATTCTCCTCTTTCATCATGCAACATTTTTTTTCTTTTACTTTTGCGCAACATAAAATATCGGCTCAACGATATGTTACCGTCAGATATCTGCGCGGATGTCGCAAACATAAATCATCGTCAATATTTTTATACAGCGTGTTTCAAATAGACCAAATTATAGCTTGATACGTGGAAGGTTGAAAAGGATTTCAATAGGCAAGAATCGAATCATATCGAATGATAATCGTAGGTAACATAAAAGTCAGAAAATTACAAAAATAGACCTATCGTGTATCTTTTTCCTTTAAGTCGATATTTTGACTAATAAAATCTTTGTTCCTCTTCTACCTTCCCACAGCGATAAATTGGCGTCTTTGCGCGAAACATCCTGTATATCGACGTGCACGATATATTTACGATTGACTAATGTTTCCATGTAATTTCGCGAAATTTCGGCACGACCAGGAGGACCTAAACTCGTGTGCAAACTGGTACTCGAATGAAATGGACCCTTTTTATAACTGTTTTTATGTTTCATTTTTGTGTATGTTTTTTTAGGTCTAGTGACTGTACCCGCAGGCGGTGGCGGTACCTTCCTCGGTGGTTATCTCATAAAGCGTTTTAATTTGCCGTGCTCGGGCATTTTAAAGTTCTGTCTGCTGGCCACCGCATCGTGTATCGCCTTCACTTTGTGCTTCGTTCTCAACTGCCCGAATTTAAACTTCGCCGGAGTCACCGTACCCTACTCCGACCAAACCAAGTACGTGATTGTTTTCTATCCGCGTGTGCATGAATTTCGTTTATTTGTTTAAAACTAGTTTTAGTACAGTAGCGAGTAAAATTGCGTATCAGAAACTCTATTTTCTAGTTGCTTTACTTCGCGTTCCAAACTAGCGAAAAATGTGACAATTTTGGCTGTATGCATATTTATAACTTCATCGACGATGTATGATATATCTGCTTTTCGTTCTTTATCGTTTATTTCCATTTTCATTTATTTTTACCTATTTTCGTGTTTCGAAATTTTTCATTTTTTGTGGCAGTCGAGAAGAACCAAATATGAGGAAATTCTATCTATTTGTCATAAATTCTTATTACATCTTAATAATCTCAATAAAATAATGAATAATATCGCGACTAACTGTATAGCAGTATTTGAGTCAGAAAACGTTGACTGTTACTTCATAGTAGCTATATCCATATAAATATTATGAGAAGTTACAAGAGATATAAATTGCTACGTAATTAAGAAATCTTACGTTTGCAGAAAATCTTTTTCACTGGACAGCACGTGCAATAACGGTTGCGGCTGCTCGAGGTCAGAGTTCAGTCCAATATGCGGAGTTGATGGGATCACGTACTATTCCCCTTGTCATGCAGGATGTTATCAAGGAACGAGGATAAATAACGTCGAAGTCAGTATGATTTCTTATCGCACTTAGTATGCAAACTTGTGAATGCCCAGTCTGTTTCTTGGAACTATATGTATATACATGTGTATATATTTTCCTTAATCTTCGCCTTGTCTTTATTGCTAACGTGCTATTTCAGATATTTCATGAAAGCGTAGGCTCGTTAGAAACAGAAACTCATTCAGTTGCAAGCTTGCAACGTTACTTTATTATTAAACATTAAATTATTATTATTATTTTATTCTATTATTTATTAGATCTCGTTCAAATAAATGTTCAATTCCTAATTGAAAAAGAATTTATCAATATCTATTTTTTATTTATTTTATTCATTTTAAACGGAAATAGCCGATCGCTAATAAAAGCTACGTTCGGAACTAATTTGTAGTCATCGCGTTAATATTCCCGTTTTGTATTTTACAGGTGTATTCAGACTGCACCTGCATACGCGAGCCACCAATAAATCTGACCACCGGTGGCAATGTGATCAGTTACGAGGCAATAAATACGACTTGTAACACATCGTGCTCCTACCTATGGCCCTTCATTACTCTAGCGTTCTGCAACATGTTCATAACTTTTCTTTGCACGATGCCCGCGCTTTCAGCGACGCTTCGCGTCGTTCGAGATGATCAGAGGTCGTTTGCCTTGGGTATTCAGTGGATTAAAGTTAGAATTCTGGGCACGATACCTGCACCTATGGTGTTCGGCGCACTTATAGACGACACTTGTATTTTATGGAATGGAACCTGCGACGGTGGAGGATCCTGCCTCGTTTATGATAATTTGTACATGAGCAGGTACGTATGATAAAATAAATATATATCGATATAAGTATTTGCTAAGATTTGCCATCGATCATCCTTAAAGAGTTAAACATACACGACAAATTTCTGCTTAATCGTTTCTAAATTTATGGCCTGATAGAAAATTGGAATCATGTCAAATACTCTTTGTATACTTTCATTTATATAAAATGAATTTCTACTATTCAGAAATCGATAAAAAGTAGGATTGTATATTTGCATTTCTTTGTCTATATTTTGTTATTTATTCTATTTATTCTACTACTGTACAGACCATAATAATGTTTACATTTATCACAATTCATCTATATACATAGTTATTACTATCATGTAGGTTGGTGTATATGGAATTTCGTATCCATACAAAGATTACTAGACTCCAATTCCCATAAGAATAGACTTTCATGAAAAAGAACAAAAAGCATTAACACTGTTTCAGGTACATGCTGGCTTTAGCCTTCATCGGTAAAGCAGCGTCCCTCCTTTTCTTTTTCCTCGCTTGGTGGACGTATATTCCTCCAAACAGAAGAGTTACACAAAATTCGCGGGAAGAACCAACAACGACGTTAATGTTAAACGACACTCAGCACGAAGGCCCAACCACACC
Source organism: Bombus pascuorum (assembly GCF_905332965.1). NCBI lineage: Eukaryota > Metazoa > Arthropoda > Insecta > Hymenoptera > Apidae > Bombus > Bombus pascuorum. The sequence goes on along the minus strand of NC_083494.1, from coordinate 13,942,649 downwards.
GGCAACTATAAACCCTATAATCGATCCGTAAACGATAATCTGACATTTCGATAAAGTCGCCGTAGAAATATCGCGAATAATCTACATTTAATAAGAATTTTCAATGTCTGTCAAACTTATCGAAGGAAACAATCGATCGAATGAGTTTTCAAAGCGATTCACTCTTGTTGCAGATCCATTACAAGTAGATGCCGCTATTTGCTGGTCTGTTAAAGCCAGTATCGGTAATGCAGAACCTAGCTTGTTCGGTTTGGTAGGTACACTTTTTAATAGGAGATATTTCAAAAGAACGTGTTAGCATATAGCTTTAATATACGTGTTTAATAATTCTGTTTATAGTTTGTTGTAGAATAAGTGAGGGGAAATGTAAATGGATAGATAGATTATTTAATACTTCTACTTTATAATATAGGCCGTGTTTATAATTAAAGATCACAGGAGAAGAATATAACAAGTAACAATTTTCATGTTTTACAGAGGAATAATTTAAAAATTCAATACGTAGTCAATTTCTCCATTTTTATATAATTTTAGTATTAAATGTATATATATGTTTACCATTTCCTCGAACATTCCAAAAATATTGATTGTCACGGAGCTTCGTACATTTATCAGCTATTTGGAAAAGGATTGTTATCTTTGGATTTAACAAATCTTTTTCAGAACTATGTGAATGTATTAAGATATCCCCTTCTAGCCGTCAAGTAGCATCAAAATTTGAAAATCGACCCGAATAGACTTATCACGTTTTTTCCTGTGATCTTTCACCATGAGAGGAAACAATTTCATCTATAGGTTAACTTTTAAGGGATTTATAAAAAGCGCGTTTATTTATTATTATTGTACATGTAGTAAGCGTAAAACAGATGTGGCACATTCGTGAGGAAAAATCGATATATGTGAATGTGACTCTGTAGCGAATACAACTGTGAAATCAGTGAAACTCGGATATAAGATTATTTATTTCGAGAATTGTTTAAAATTGTACAGATACATTTATACGACTTGTAATAAGTAGAATACTTCTTGTAAGAGCTGTTCACTGCCAGAATTATTGTAAAGAACGTATCGTTGTTTTTTAATATTTGAATTATCAGTATCAATTATAAGATATGATATGGGCAAGTGCACTTGTAGTCCTTTTCGATGTTTATTATGTATGTACTTTCTAACATGAAATAATTCATTCGTAAGGTTCTAATTTGAATACATAACACTAAGGATAGAAATAATGCTGGGTCTACGCGAGCTACTTGCAGTGTGGACTCGTCTAACAGGATGAACGTTAGCTTGATATATCACTACGCTTTCTGTACTCTTCTATAGAAAAGAATAATCACAGCTAGACACTGGATCAAAGAAGACTATCAAAGTTATCTAGAATTGTATCATTGTATTGTCCTCTGCTATCTGATCTAAATGTGATTACAACTCGTGTAACAACCTATGATTATAACCCTAGTATTTACCGACCGTCAATTAAACCCGAAGAATGTATTTACCGCAGATGATAATAATCGATGTTCGAGGTAAAAGAAATTATACATCTTCGTCTTATTTACGCGATATACGTATAATTGTTATTGCGACCAGCTGAAATATCGTGTCACAAAAATGCCTCTGGAAGACACTGTTTTTCATAGAATTGATATACCATATTTGTATGATGTTATTGCTTGTATAAAAGACATAGTGTCCAAAGGAAATGGAACAACCTCTATTGTGAATTGATGTTTGTAATAGTATATACAATTATGGATATAGTTGCAAGTGCTGGTATCGATTTTAGCATATCCCTTTCACATGTTGAATAACCTCGATATATCAATTTGGAATTTTGTATATTAAGATTTTATATGTCGCCTTTAACGGAACGTTTTATTCAGAAAATCGTCGAGAACATCGGCACCAATTAAAAATTTCTAGAGGACGAATCGTACAAATTTTATTAACCAGTTTTTAAAAAGATATGGAAAATTTCAAGCGCTGGAAGATTTTTATTGAACATTTTCTATGAGTACAGTTCGTCGATGAAAGTAGAAATGCTTGAAATAATCAATCGAGTAAATTTCAAGTACGGGAATATATTGTGAAATGTTATTTATATCGGTTTGATACGAAACATTTTGTGCGGTTTCTAATTCTAATTATCTTCGTTATGATAAATATATTTAACACGTGTATTGTACGCGTCACTAATAAAGAGCTAGTAAAATACGTTAACCAATCTAGTGTTCCTTATCCTTGTCATCAGTAACTTATGAAACAATAATACGATAGCTAGTAACGTTTATCACAAGATTGTCCGCGAAATTAAATTAATTTTTAAAAATGTAGTAACCATAGTTGTTAAAATTGAAACGAAATTTTAATACTACTAAACTATGTATAGGTAGACACACTCCGTAACTACTCACGTGTCAAGTAATCTCATTGTTAAAACGATTTCATTGTTCTTTATGTAATGTCCACGTTGAATAAGCTTTCATGCCATATTTTTGTATTATATGTCAAGAACGTTGCAGTTAATCTAATTTTTTCTAACTTAGAGTCAGAGGGATCAGTTCGCAAATTAACATACACATATGTATGTAAAAGTCCATACTCGTCTGTGCTATAACACTAATGGTCGGAATTAAAATGACACGCATTTATGGAATTATGGACCCTAGTCGACTTTTTGAACTACGTAAGACAAGAATCGCATCCAATCAGCTCGTATTATTTTTTATCACGTATATTAATGCGATTAGTTATTATATACGAAATAATACCTCGATTATCCGAGTCTCATCGACCTGGAAGTTGTTGCGAATGGAGATCCACCCTATCCACGATCCCAACCACCCTCCTTTTACGCGCAAAAATTTATTTGTTTAAAACATCAATTTAAAAAAAATTCTTCTTTTGGTGTGTGTTTGCAAAACGATCAATTCCTTGATTGTTATGCGAAACAAACAACAAAAGGAGTTTTCAGCAAAACCGACGCGAAATGCTAATCTTGAAAATAAAAATAAATCAAATTTTAAACCAGCTGTGTAATTCAATATGAGACGCTATTTCGTGATCATATCAATATTGTACATTTTCATGACAATGAAAGTTCGATTGACTCTCGTTGGCATGAAAATGTAGATTAATTAATAATTAAAATAAAAGAAGATAAATAAAATATGTCCCATAAAGAATTACACTTTTTACTTATGAATTTTAGAAAATTTTATTTCAATGTATATTCTGTATTTTACTCGATAAGGATGTTTTATTATGTAAAATACGCAATACAAATAAATGGTCACTATGTTAAATTGTTAGCAGTTAAATACGATTTTCACCAATTAAGGATTAATGATACATGTATTAAATACTATCACACTTATATAAGCAAGAGCTAACAATAGTAGGAAGCAGTACTTTCTACCATTACTTTTCTACTAACTACCTACAACCTATAATGATAAACCTGGCCAGACTTAAGAATAGCCTAACTTTCTAATCATCGTAGTCGTAACCTTTATTCAATTTAAAGACGTCTTGTCTAATTGTAAATTTAAGTTAACCTGACTATATAAGAATTTAAAGATTTCTGGATCCAACCTAACTAAAAACCTAACAATCTGTTTATGGGTCCTATCTATCTAAAGATTTAATTGATATAATAAGAGAAGAGGAAGGAAATATTATATGAGATATAAATCTTCTTCTGGTGATTTCATGATGATTTCTGAAACAAACACAAAATATAAAAAATATAGGAAAATTCTTAATATAAATAAATGCTCAAAATGCAGATAAATATTTCTTAGTACGTATTTATATCCTTTCACTTATCCACATTATGGAAATAGGTCTTTGACGTACTTATACGAATCTTGATGATATTTCTTACAATTCGAGAAACCTATAACAAACTAATTTATTAGTACATCAAACGGTAGGGAGGAAGCACAAAAAGATCAGATTATCAAAATATTGTTCTAAATGAATACTAAGATGAAAGAAGAACGGATTAAAAAAATTACTAAACTAAACAGCTTTACATGAAACTAAGCTTTTATTATATTCAATGACTTCTCGGGTAATTTGGATGCCACTCAGACTTGTATATTTAAGTATTAAATAAATAGTTAACAAAATTATTTCAAAATCATATAATAGTACTACAGCAAATTAAAAAATGTTTGTAAATATCGAAGAGTAAGTTTATCAGCAGTATTTTCAAAAGCAAACGCTCTGGGATTAGGGGATGCTGAAAAAGAAATCGCTGGCCTGAAGGGCCATCCACTCTATGTAGCCCCGAACAACCCGTGAGTGGAAGAACTTTTCTGTTTCGCAACACTAATTTATTAAATTCAGCTATAAAACAGAAAACTGATATTGTTCAAATAGAAGAGAACGCGATAAGCATTGTGGTATAATACTTAAGAAATTCTAATAATTGATAATAAGAAATGCTAAGAACAATCACGCGAACTATTATAATTCGCAATACTACAGCAAACACGACATTTCATCGCAACGCTAATTTAAACCGTAGTCACTATTTTCTCGCAACTCTGATTCAAAACGCGAAATTCACATTTTTTCGCGACTCTAATTTGCAACGCGAAACTTCAACTACTTCGCAACTCTAATTCAAACCGCTATCAATCATTCGCAACACTAAGAAAACACCGCGATTTGCTCAATGTAACGTTGAGCTGATATGTAAATTGGCCAGAAGAGAACTACATACTACTACAAATACTAAAAACGAGCATAGTGACAAAGTGGTAATACGAATGACTTTCCATGCTCTGGATGATCCAGAGGATGGAGAGCCATTAGTAGTTGCCCTCTTGAGTGGCAGTTTGCCGGGCCTCTTCGGCTTATAGCCTCTTCTTTCTTCGGGCGCAATGCCCGCTGCAACTTATATCTAAGCTCGAGACTTCTAAATCGCAAACAAAAAAAAAACTTGAAAATAAAAACATAAACCGCGGAAGCTAATTGAAGTGCACATGGACTGACCAACGATCACAGCGGTGATTGTTGCCCATTCGCATGTGCGTGCTCGAGCGATACATGAACGTGCGTACCGAGACCCACTCGCGACCACGACCGCGCAATTCAAAAAACCGATAGGCAAAACCATAAACGAGTGGCATTCCCCACTAGTTCTAGTTTTACTGACGATTTTTCAAATTAGATTTCCTGAAACAGGTTGGTCACGCGAAAACGCGCCTACCCGACCACAGACTGTGCCAACCTGCCCGGCCCTACCTACTTAGGATTAACACTCATACCAGAAAGTATACTACCTATCTTACCTAGCCCTATATTTAAAAAGTGGCAAAACAGGCATACCAACACACTCAGTCCACGATTCTCACACATAATACCCGGGTGCAAGAGCCTACACTAGAGAGAACGTCCCGGGACGCCTCCGACACCCGAATTTGGCATTCAACTTTCACACTCTAATTTACGTACCGTTTTCCTGAAATCGACTGACGATAGCTAGCGACCATTGCGTACAATGTGATATAAACACATTCTAATTTTAATTAGAAATAAGTTTACAATTGAAGAAATACATGCATTGCATTATCTAAAGAAGTGACGTCATTTGAACAAATGGTACGAAATTTGGTACCATCACTTTGTTATTTGAATGTTATAATGGTAGAATGAAGGATATTATCGTCTATGTCTGTACATCTATATTATGTATATTGTATAAATTGAATATTAATAATTGAAAAGACGACGCAAATCCACAGCCTAACCACACACACACACACACAATGTGGAAATTACGTCGCGCACGATACACCAATTATCGTCAGTCGCTAACAAATTATTAAGTTTATGGTCATCGTACCCATCGTCTTTCCTTCACCCACGTAGCACCTGGGCACGTGAATGAGATCCTGACAATGGGTACGGAAAGGGTTAAACCTGAAAATCCTGATCTAAAAGATAATTAGTATAATTGCTTTGTATGCATCTAACGGACTACTATTCTTTCATTTTGTATTTATTCATTATATTTGAAATTATTATGAATCTCTGTTAATTTACAGAATTTAATAGTTTACTAAATTATTTAAATTCTACTATTGTAAAAAAGCTAGGCAACGAACATAGAATTTACTTATGAAAGAGAACACTAAAACTCAAAACAATATAATAATAGATTGCTGTTTAAACATTAATGTTAAGTAATCTCAGGCGATCTCTTCCTCAAAGCATATTTTCAAAATCACGAAAAAGTGTTCAAAATTTGTTGCCTTGATTCCAAAATCTGCCTGCCGCGAAATTTCTTCTTGCACATAAAAAATACATTTTTGTACGGAAAGAAGTGGACTTTGATACTTTTACAAACAAATTATATATAATATATATTCATCATTGTAGTTCTAATCTTTTTGTGACAAAGTCGCAGGATATTGTACTTCTCCGTCGCAAAATAATCAATTCAAGTAATTTTAACATTTATTATGTATTCAAATATTCATTCATTTTATTTATACGCGGGCTTATATCCGTATGAATATATTTGACTTCATTCATGATCATTCATAATTAATTAATCAATTACTAATACTACACAACATTATTCGTGTTAATAAAAAACGCGATGTACAAGAAGATCTATCCTGAACTAATAAATAAAACGCATGAAAAGGAAATATGTATTACCACTCACGGGTATAATAAATACTCGCGGTCACTATGCTCGTAAAAAATTCTACGTGATACAACCAGTCACCCGTGTCGATTCGGACCTTTCATCCTACGACATGATTGAGTGACCAGAGGAACAAAAAGCATGCGACTCACAATTACATACGAAGAACGATGTCGACAATGTTGACGTAGCTCAGAGGAAACCACCGTGAAGGCCGTCATCCCGGAAGAATCATCAAACCTTACGGTAGAAGTACAGGTTGTGAAATATCTGTAACAAAACATGGAATAGTATACATGTAATCTATTGTTGAAGATACAGTTTTATAGTTTATTAATATAATGAGAAAGAATAAAAATTTTTAGCAAATTTTATTCCTTGATTAGTCAATTATAATTTTTAAAAAATAAAAGAAACAGAATTAATTGAAGTACCTACATTTCTAGCTTTCGAAGCACCATAAGATCCTATCCAGAGAACAAGAGGAAGTGCAGATAGTGGGAAAGCTATAACAAAATAAGTAATATTATAATTTTTCTTAAAACCACAGTGTTTATTGTTTCAAAAGTCCAAGAAAATGAAGCATAAAATTCTATTAAACTTAAAACTTTGATAATAATCAAAATTGAAATTCTAATAAACTGTAATTACTATAAGGATTGAAACTCTAATAGAACAATTTGAAATTTAGATTTTATAATTCAATATTGAAACTTTGAAACTTCATTCCAATAGATATTAAAATGATTCAAGCAATATACAAAGAACAAACTAAATTGGTAAATAATGTGCAAAAATACTTACATTGCTAGCCTCCAGGAGAGGCTTCATCCTTTTGAGCACTGACTCGAATACCGAAAACGAATATTAAAAAAAATAAATTATATACAAAAAGAGAAATAAAAAATTACCAACGCACCCGATAAATAAACCGACGAACAAACACTGACTCTAATTTCGCGTGTAACTATTACAATTAGTACTAACAAGAGCTACTTTGCTCTAAGAAATATTGAAATTACAATTACGAAACAAACACTGACTCTACTAATCGCATTGCACGCGATCACAAAAACATTCTCTGAAAGTAAAAGTGTATTAGGGGGAGGGGGCTGTAGGGAAAGAAGCAAAACATGTAAACATATTTTCCTTCTTCCTCTTACCGAGCGTTTGTTTTAAAAAGTACCGCTGTTTGCTGCTGTCATAAAATTACATATTAAAACGATGTATGGAAGAGCGTAAAATATTGTTTACAAATATTATAAAATTCGTATCTCTATACTGAACACTGACGAATACTCTAAATGCAGTATAACTGGTTTTACGGATTATATTGTGTTATCGAAGGCTTAGATATGTATTTTAATAATAAACTGTATCACATTTCATAAATACTCGAAAATTTTTGCAACAAATCCGGAATACCTTGGCAAAACAGTTGCTTGAAGAGCAAATAATATTACGCGCTAAAAGTTGAACTTGTAATGGCGTCTTCTTTAGAAACAATAAAAATTATTGATAAAAGTCGTGAGATGGCGATACTATAGAAAATTCACGCGGGAAACGAAACAAAGTGATTGGTTGCAATCTCTTAATGTAGAATATACATATATATACAATAAAATTAAGTCAATCGACTTCAAATTAAATTAAATTAAAAATCTATTCAAAAATATTTACTATCAAAATTTATTAAGGAAAGAGTATGAAAGAAGTAAATTCTATTTATATATAATTATATGTAGATCGAAACAATGAAATAATTCGTTTAATTTTTTTCGGAACGAAGGATTAGCAAAGTGAATTCTATAATTGTTTCCAATTTCATCTTAGTATTCTCAAATATGAAATTATTCGTTAGTTCGATTATATTACATATTAATTATATAGTGCAAAGGTAAGTATCAAATATGTATTATATAATAAATACGTAATTGTATTACCAATAATCCAATAAAAAGATAATATAAACGTATGTATAAATCTGCTTTCGTTACAATAATTAAAACATTCTATCATTCTAACAAACCTAACTCAATCTCCATGAGAAGCTGACAAGTTGACTGTTAATCATCATGGCGTCCAAACGACGCTATTTTGAATTCCCAGTTATCGTCCCGCTATGGTCGAGTAACCTGCACAAAAGAAAATCACCAATTTAAAACAAATATATAGAATTATAATCAAAATGAGACAGAAACAATAATCGACTTCAAATTTTAACTCGGAAGCTAATAACCAAACATACGATCGAGAGAAGAAAAAGAACAAAAAAGAATTTCAAATATTATTTAACTTTGTTATAATAATGTATAATAAATTAATAAGCGAACAACTGTTAACAATACAAACCTAATAATAGCGTACGAAGGCAGTGGAATATGAGTGAAGATACTACGCAGTTAATTAATAAATCGCTAACAACGAAAATTGACAGGTCCTTACGCGACAACTTTCGACACCGCAATGACGCTCCCCGCGACCCGTTCACCTATCAAATATCCGACGGGTGGGGATGTGTGTTTATGGCGTGCGAAGTCAATCGTGTCGAATTAACTAATTTCTGAATGTATATGTATCTCTACATTGAACATTAACGAATACTCGAAATGCAATATAACTGATTTTAGAGATTATACTGTTTGTTACTGAAGGCTGAGATATGTGTTATAGTAATAAATTGTATCACATTTTATAAATACTCGAAAGTCTTTGCAACAAATCCTGAATTCCTTGGCAAAACAATTGCTTGAAGAGTACGATAATGCTACGCGCCAAAAATTGAACTTGTAATGGCGTCTTCATGCGGAAAATGCAGCACAGTATGACTTATTGCAATCTCTCAAAGATTACATATATACGTACAATAAAATTAAATAAATCAACTTTAAATTAAATTAAATTAAGAAATCTATTAAAAAATATTTACTATGGAAATCAATTAAGGAAACAGTACGAAAGAAGTAGAAAAGTTCATTAAGAACGTTTATTCGAATCGTTCAGAATTCTATTATATATATTATTTATGTGGATCGAAGCAATGGAATAATTCGTTTAATTTTTTCCGGAACGAACGAATAGTTTAATATATTCGAACTAGCAAAATGAATTCTATAATTTTTTCCAATGTCACCTTAATCTTCTTAAATATGAAATTGTTTGTTAATTCAATTGCATTACAAATCAATTATATAATGTAAAGATATTATAAAATAAATACAATAATCGATTTCAAATTCTAGCTCGGAAGCTAATAATACAAACTACCGATAATTCTGATAAATCAAATACAACATCGAGAAAAAAACTAATAATAGAAATAGGAGTGGAAATACTATGCGATTAATTAATACGTCGCGAACAACAAGAATTGACAGATCCTAACAATATGTATATAAATATATGTATATATATTTCGCCATTAATTACCCTACGAGTGGGGACGTGTGTTTACGTGGCGATAAGTAGATCGTGTCGGATCAACGAATTTAAAAAAAAACTGTCTTGTGTGATGAAGCAAAAAAATGTTTTCAACAGCGATATCATGTTACGCAATAAGGAAACAACACATACGTTGGAAACAAATATAAATACATATTAGAAAATAATGCGTTTACTAATTTAATTTCATTATATAGAAGATGCTAATAACTAAATAGAGAATAAGTCGAATATGAAAGTGCCTAAAGTTGGAAAATTTATAAATTGGTATGAAATATTATAATGGGTCGTAAGAATTAAAAATTTATAATTATTACTGTAAAAGTAGCTGCAATCACCGACGATCTTTAGTCGATGGTATCATATACGAGATTATTGACTATACATTTAAACTACGTACATATATACGTATATATTTGTTGGTATTCGTAACTACTATCAATACTGCAATCATAATCATGCATTTTTAATTAATAATCATCTGTAGATATGATCGCGTATCTATTTATCGACTGACATTATTGAGATTAAGGTTAAAATTTCTACATTTTTACGTATAAATTATGTATACACCCTTGGACAAAAAGATAGCACATGTGTGCTATCATTAATTTCTCATAGATAGAGTCCGAATTTCCCAAGTTTGACGAATGGCATATAAACAGTACCTTGTAGTAATAAGGTATATGAGCTTGAAACTGTATCTTCGCTATTCCTCTTGTATTTATCAACAATGATTGTGAAATCCGGTCGGCGAAATGATAGCACACTTTCAAAAGTTGTAGTGTTTATTATCTACTAAATTGTACAAAAATAAAAAACCTTTTAAAATTTAATAATGTGTGGATCCTCCCTTATTCTCCACCACCTCCAGCATTCGTTTCGGCAAAGAACGATATAGTTTTCTAATATAATCCAGCGATATATTTCTCCATTCCTCTTCAAGGCACTTTTTTAACTGATTAATACTTTCAAATTGCCTATTTTCTCTATAAACGGCATTGCTTAATTTACTCCAACAGTTTTCGATTATGTTTAAATCGGGGGAGCATGCAGGCCAGTCCAAAACTGCAATATTTTCTGTTGAAAAATATTCTTTCACAACCTTAGCGGTGTGAACTGCAGCATTATCTTGCTGAAAAATAAAATCTTGTCTCGCAATATGTGTTGCGTACTTTGCAATTTGATTTTGTATCAAATTACGATAGGTTATAGCATTCATCTTGCTGCGAATTGATATTAAATCAGTCTTTCCGTTATACCCAATACCTGCCCAAAGCATAATGCTACCTCCACCCATTTGACGCCGTATTTGTGACAATTTTTTTTTTCTTACATCATGATAGTAAAAATTGAATCCATCTGGGCCATCTAAATTAAATCTTTTTTTATCTGTAAATATAACTTTCCTCCACTTCTTGTTCCACCGTATATGTTCTTTTGCAAAATATAATCGATGCTCCTTGTGAATCTGCTTTAGAGCTGGTCTTCGTTTTAATTTCATCCGCTTTATGTGCGCGGATTGTTGTAGTACACGTCTGACATTCCGAGGATTAGTTTTTACGCCAACTTTTTCTGCAATTTCACGTGACGTGAGAAGCGAATTTGACGCGGCACGTAAAATTGCACGTTTTTCACGAGTACTAATCGCGGAAGGTCTCCCACTGCTTTTTTTTGTTCCATAATTATTTACATCTTTCAGTAAATTATAAATGACTTTCCGACTTCTACTGAGAACTTTTGCAATTTTAGAAATAGTAAAGTTTTCTTTCTTTAATTTCAAAACTGTTTGAATCTCTTCACTATTTAGCTGTTTTCCACGTCCCATTGTTTGAATCGAAATTTGTAAGGTTTCTAATGAAATTCTTCTACTTTTCACTACGTCTACACCACTCAGAATACACAGAAATACTAAGGAATGGAAACAAAATGCTTGGTGTGCTATCATTTCGCCGACCGGATTTCACAATCATTGTTGATAAATACAAGAGGAATAGCGAAGATACAGTTTCAAGCTCATATACCTTATTACTACAAGGTACTGTTTATATGCCATTCGTCAAACTTGGGAAATTCGGACTCTATCTATGAGAAATTAATGATAGCACACATGTGCTATCTTTTTGTCCAAGGGTGTATATTATGGTTATATTTTGATAAAGCGATAATTATATATTTAGGTTTATTATTATAAATAGAAGGCTATCACATTGTATTATAAGTTTTAGTCTGCCATTATAGAAATTTATGATTGACATATTATTACATGATATATGTAATATTATAATATGCTTGCATTATAATATTTAACATATTTATATATAATTACAACAGTAATTGTATGTTTATTTATATATTTAAATTTTACTAAGTACCGAATGAAGTATGTTACAAAACCCTTTAACATGAGGCCTCTTGGTCTAGGGGTATGATTCCTGCTTTGGGTGCAGGAGGTCCCGGGTTCAAATCCCGGAGGGGCCCGATATTTTTTTATACTGATATGAATTTTGTATCCAAAAACACTGTAAAGTAATATACATGTATACAAAGCATTAAGTAAGCTTTATTATATGAAGTATTGTCTATTAAAATTAAGTAACATTTTATACAATTAAAAGAAACATGTATTTTGTTAATATGTAGATATAAGCGTGTGAAATTATAAATATACACGAATTTAATGCTTGTAACAAAAATTGTTTCTTAACATCCTATTTTAAAAAATTTTCTTTTATTTACTTTTTAATAATAAGAGTGTTTTCGTTTTACAAACCTAATTTTTTAAACTTATATTATCATCCTTCGTTAAAAATGTAAAAGGTATACATATTTTTATTTAATAATATGCTTTAGAATCCATTAAAAAAATATGTAAATAAAATTCGTGACACTGTGTGTTATTTTAATGCGGTTAGAAAATTAATAAAAGTTTCATTAACGAGCACAAAGTCGGTAGATTTAAATTAGCAAGTTCAAATTGCGCGCGGTATGTTTTCCTACTCCGGAGAAAGTCAAGATGGCGGACAGCGGCCAGTACGCAGTGCGCATGCACCAGTTCCTCAATGGTCGGGCAAAAACACAGCTGGTCTATGATCTCCGAAGGAAGCTGACGGTCGAACGCTATCAATGTGATTTTCGTGAAATTCTTACCGATCTACCGGTCAGATCGTGAGGTCAAGGCAAGCGTGCGTGTAAAATTCGTTCAGTGCTCGGCTCGTAGTGTCAGTGAGTGTGTTTAAATGTATACAAAACTCGTCAATCGCGGTGTCACCACGAGGATTTTTCACTGCCCTGGATACAAAGGAGTTTCGTGAGGTGCTTCGAGCGTCCTTTCGGTAAGTTTATCAAAACATCTACTTTAAATATTCGTCGCATCGGGGTCTCCTATGTCGCGTGTGCTATCGAATATTCGGTGAATCCGCAGAGCCAAGTGACTTTTTTCGATTTACCGAAAATTGCATCGCGTATCTACCAATATTTTCTGCGAATCTACGTTTTCCAGACTACCAAAATTCGTACTAAAATTCGGACAAAACAAAATTCGTGGTATATTTCGTGGGATAAATTCTCTAAACAATTTCTATAAGCAAAATGATATTTTAAGTCGCAAAAACTCGAGGGATATGGCATGCAGCATCTTCAGAAATAGGTCAGAACAAAGTTTTCGTAATCTGGTCGCGAGGTTCCGGACAGGTATCGCCTGTTGAGAGAGAGATTCTTATCGTGCGTTATCTTTCGTTGCTCCCTTTGCATGTGAAACCTTTGGAAATGAACTGTCTTTGTTATCCCTTAGATTGCACCAAAAAAATCACAGTTCTCTGCTGAATTTTTCTTTTAGTTAGGCAGCGTATATACTTAGATATAACCACTCTGTGACTATTTACAACTTGCAAACGGAAAATTTCCAACACGAAATTGCGGCTGAAAGCAATTCTTAAATAAGCGCTGCAAGTGATGAAGAAAGATACGTATATCTTAAAATCTTAATCTTGTCGCACGGTCGTTCTCGTTATTCTTCTGTTCGCTGGTGTTTACGTGCAAACACAGCTGTGCCATAATTCCATGGATAACGTTATCGCGCTACCGTAGTATCTATACAATATTGAGGTCTTGAACCTCGGCGTCTGTACAACTATTTTTACATTCTCGGTATGCTCTGTCACCGCGCGCGCGGCATCGAGAGTGGAATCCGGCTGTTGTCGAGCGGTGCACGGCCGTGGTACAGTCCTTAGGACTCTGACCTTGTCCTATGCAAAACGATACCTTCCCGTTCTAGTCATGCTTTTAAACGGTGTACCAATTAACCGTCCACTCGGTGTTGCGGTTTAATTAGTTACTCCAACGAAGACGAATAACGGACCGGCTAATCGACCATTGTTCAAAACACACGATAAATTTTATGTTTCTTTCTAGTTTAATTTTCTATGTTCCTCTCGTTTGCTCGTACATCGGCTATGGTGTTGTCTTTATTGTTCCTCTTTCCTGCTTACTGTTTCTCACGGTATCGATGCCCATTATCGTTGAACTTCGAACGTTTACTTTCGATCTCCAGTTTTTCAGCATCGATCCGTCCATGCACCTATTACAGTGCTGCGGAATGGCTCGACTACCGATATCCGTATACTGGGTGTTTCACAACGAGCGTGAGGAATGTTGGTTATCTGTGAACTTTTAGAGAATACACAGCGTTGTAAAGTATTGTATTTACATAAATTGTTACTCGGTAACGATTGAATTCATAAAAATAAGTTCTTTGTCTTGTGAGATTTGATTATATAATAGATTATGTAGCTATCGATGGTGTGCTGGCTAATGAAATAGATATCTTCATGTGATATGAAGTTGATCAGTCTGCTTCTCATTAATAGAAGCGAGCATATAAATAAATAGATTCTTGCTTACGCGTTTAAGTAATCACGAGAAGTTTTACTTGTAGTCTTATTGCTGTAATATGAGATAGGATATAGGAAAGTACGATAAATAGATAGCGATAAATTATATACGTAACAAGTAACAAATTGTGTTGAATGTTTGGTATATGGACTTTCGCTATTTTTCTGCTCGTTATTGTAAATATCAAAAATATAATCTAGGATTCAACATTTTTTACATCGGCCAAGTTCACGAGCAAGAACGAACATTTCTCGCGCTCATTCTGCTTGCGATTTTTTAATCTGTTCGGAAATGGACGAATTTATAACAGTGGGAAAATAATTATCAGAGAAAAAATTAAATTAAAATTTAATTTAAATTAATTTAATTAAAAAAATTAAATTAAACAGAGAAAAATAATTATCTTTTATTCCTACATTATATTGATCCAAATGTTATTACTATAATTTTTCGATTATATTTGTACAAAATATACATTTACAAATATTTTTAATGGATTCGACGATATGAGAAAACAGTAGTTTGTATCTTTTTGGGATCATGGTTGAATTAAAAGGTTAAGATATTTCTAGAGCAATGATTAAACTACTTGCAGGAATTTTACTACTATAAGAGATATAAAATATCTCATTATCGTTCCATTATCATTATTATTCATTCGTCGTAAGTAACAAATAATAATAATAGAATTGTTATACACAGCACAATTTCTCAAAACTTTACACTTATTTTTGCAACATCACGTATAACTGGTAGGATATCGCAAAGAAGCGAAGGCAACATATGATCGCCGATATAAGAAACAAAGAGCAGCGTGTTCTTTTCGAGACGTTAATTTCGACCGGCCAGCTGTTACCATTCGATATAGCGACTCTCGTATCGATAATTAACCGGCTGTTAAAAATGCGCACCCGTTCACGGCGCAAGGTTGACGTGTCAAGTTTCACGGTGTGCTCGTTGCGTTCAGATTTGATCCAATTCGCTGGTGAATTCCCCTGATGAAATTCCATCAGATAAATTTACCTATAATGGCAGTATGAGCAACGCTATCTCAATGCAGAAACGCGGAAAGAATCGCTGTCAAAGTTGTTCCGTTTCCGTCGGCTAGTAGGTGTCAGCTCGTGAAGAACTTTATTGACCAACCAGGCGCATCGCGGTCGCAGAGTTAAGCCAGAGACCTCGTAAAAAGTCCCGTCTTTATGCGACGTGCTAGAAATCGTACCTTATCCCGCTGAAAATCACGTCGTTCGTTCGTTAGACAAACAACATAAATAAGAAATGCAATTTTTTTAGGAAATTTTATAAAATTTTCAAAGTTGGAATAGAACGTTTCGAGTAGAAAATGATTAATTCTTCGGTAGCTCAGCGAAGAAAAGATTTCTTTCATTTACTATTTAGTTAACGATACCTATATACATATTTGGCTTTAGAAGTGCATGTTCAAATATTTTTGAGTCTTGAGACTTTAGATTGAATTTATAGTATTTAGTATCTTCGTAATGAATTTCTGTAGCTATCTCAAATAGATATGTTATTTTTTTATCATAGGGACGGCTTTTTTAATTTATATTTGTAAATATTATTTAACTCGTTATCAGCGGCGTAAGAAGCAAATGTATCGTGTCCATTGATAGCTCGACGTTTATAATTCTCCGTAAGAATATCACTCGTATTCATCAAAAGGAAAGTAGTTTGTTCACTTAATCTTAATATTCTCGATTGTAACTATCATAATTCAGCAACGTGTACATATTATGTGCTGTTATAATAGCACAAGTATGCTGTAGCTTATTGTATTAGTTCTTATATAATATTCTTATATAATACTCTCATTAACTCAAGTAATCGTATCACAGAATCGCTCGAATCGTTTTCTTGTTTTTTGATATTTTCTCATTCTTTCCTTGTTACATCAAAGCTTAATGCTGCCTCATAATATACAAGTTTGATTATTCTCACGCAAAGTTTAAGATTGAATATTGTACAAGTTTAGGCGTCTGAAACGACCCTACCTTGCTATATCCCATTCAGTGAAGTTGGCCAAAAGCGAAAGAAACAAGGACGTTGGTTTCACCAGCGTATTACGCCGGAAACGAAAGCAGAAACGAAGAAATTTCTCGATCTTCGATCGACTGAAAGACAAATCATCGTCCATTAAATTATTCGTCTATAAATATATAGTGTAGTGGCATAAATTTTCGAAAGAGCCGGTGCTCTATGTAAGTTGTCCTCGCTCGGTATATTTTTTGCAGGAGTTCGATGTATCCTTGAACCTTGCAGGGTCAGACATTTCGTGCAAAAACACAACGTCCACGCGAGGACCCATGTCCGTCGGGAAGTGGATGAATTTACCAGTGACCTCTATAAATTCCACGGTGTTCGTGCACCACGGGAAGATGTCGCCGCGACTAGCACGATTTAGCGATCCAGTGGGTCGAAACATTCGAACCGTGGACATATTAAAATTGAAAGTCACATGTGTGCTTCGCTAGCTAACCGATGCTTTCGTTCGAGCTACTTACGTTTCTCCTCCGTAGTTATGTAATGCATTTTTCGCGCGTTTGTCTGCTTTTCTGTTCGAAATAGCCTGGAAGGAATGACCGAATTAATTCGAGCGCGCGACGCGCCTGGTTAGGCCAACTCGCTGTAAATGTGGCCATTGCTTAGCATCGTATCGCGATAACTTTCACAATGGTTCGTTATTGTGGCTCGATATTCGAACATTTATGGGGTCTTCTCATGAACATGTTACGTTTTGTACGTTATTGTTTTGGAATTTCGTTAACGGTGTAACGAAACTCGACTATAATCATTATATTGGTAAGATTTGAGACGATTTTGAAAAATTACGTAGAAGTAACAAAATATTTAAGAAACCTAGTAAAAGTTTGGTATACGGCACGAATAGTGATCCTAGACGTACAATTAATGCTAATGATCTCGCTAAATATTGTAGCGTACTAATATAATGAATAATCGATTGGACAAATACTTTGATAGTTGGTATTTCCTGGGTGTTTGAAACAATAATTTATGTTATGAAATATTTTCCAATAATAAATTATCGTTTTCTGGAGTATCAATATTCACATTCTTAGCTGATGTGGAATTTCCTAGTTATTATATGCTTGCATTTTTATTTAATGAATTTTATGAATGCAAAAGGTAAACACATTTAGCGTCTTCGTAATGAACATGGAAATAGTAGTTTAATATCATTAATGTCTTTGCGAGTATGTTATTTTTCAATATTCTGACGCGGACGGTTTATAACTGAAAATTTGTAACAAGAGAAGAATGTGGGACAGTAAATCGTGGCGCACTTAACCTAGTTTTTCATCGTATGATTTAAACAATATTAGCCGTGCATATAAATGATATAGGTACACGTGTGATCGCATTGTTAATTATGTATTTACTTGCATATTAATTAGATGTAATATCAATAATTCATTATTTGTTTCTGATTGATTCGTTGCTATTGAATATTTGTGTTATTTTATTAACAATTAATAAATCGTCTTTTTATTTGAATAGACATCCTATTTGCCTTTAAAATCAATCTAAAGCTAAACTAATTAAAAATATTTTACATTTCTTTTGTAATATTTCTAGAAATAAATTTGCAATATCAGAAAGAGAAGTTCTTCGGTATAGATGATTATACGTTTAATTTTGGAACAATTTTGTATGTTAGTCTATTAAAAGATCGTTAATGAATGATTATTTTCATTGATATTTACGAGTCTAAGTTTTATTGTAGTAGATACATACTACCATTCTGTTTTGGCAGTATGGCCTTTTTATCGTATTTTTTATTGCTTGTGCGCGTACCTAGTAGAGATTGAATTTCTATATACTGGGTGTGCGAAAAATATGCGCTCTCTATGCGCGAATTGTATACAGGAATTTCTTACTGAAATATTTTTAAAAATTTATATGTCATTTTATTGCTTCGTCAGTTAACGACTATCCTTCAAAAATATATCATATATCAAAAGAAAAAATCATTGAAAAAAAATGACATGGGTAACTCTAGATACTTGACAAGAGTTACATACTCGCGAACTTTCTTAGTTTAGGATATAAAACTCGATAAAACAGAACATTCTTCATGACTGTAGTTTTAATAGTATCAGCTTGACGTAATTTTAACTTTACCTCGGGTACGAACATTTTTACTTGGAACAATATAATGATACCTCGATACTTCCTAATGTAACATTCTTACAAATTTGTCCATTTTTTTACATAAATTCACTTGCTCGTCTTACTCTTTATTAAGAATGCTTTTCTCTTAAAATATGTTTAGATGTCAGAAGCCGAGCGATTTTAACGGTCGACCGTAATTTCTTTTTATTACTAGCAATCTAATAAACAAAAAATTATGACCAAGGAAGGTCAACAAATTTTATCTGTCAATTAATAATACTTTGTGTAACAGAAAGAAGCTTTATCACGCTTATATCGATTTTTCTTCTTAAACACATACCGTTTGCACGACTCTGCGTTATTTCCAATATTCAAAAATTCAGGCGTTATATAAACATGGAATTCAAGAGAGGCAAATAGAATTACTTTATTTGCATACTATTTGCGTGTACAAGTTGTTTTCATTAGTACTATTAAAAGCTTCCGTTGGCGACCGCTGCTATTGCCTTGAAAAAGCGAAACTTTGTCAACGTCGGTGAAATAATTCTCGTTCTGTGACCACAGGTTCTCACAGTTTCCTACAAACTTCCTACAGTTTGCAGCGTACATGTGTGGTAAAACTAATTAACCAAAGTATCACAACGATGACGGTACAAATATGACCTGGTTGCAATTCAGAAATAGCGAAAAATTGGCCTCGTTTTCCTCTTTCGCAAAATCGAGGATAGTAAATTGTCATTGAATATCGATTTATTGGCAGCGTGTACAAACGGCAGCGAGAGTAACAAGATTCGATAAGGAACATCCTTATGGGGATTGATTTAACGCTCGTGGCCTTTTTTTCACAAAATTGGCCTTACGTTCCAACCTCCGCTATTTCCGTGTTTTGGTTTCTTTTAAAAGGAGATCTATCGACCTCGATTCCTTTCGTATCCGCGTTGATTTCTTGACAGAGAGGAAATTCAAGAGAAAATTTGAAATATAAAAGTGAAATCCGAGTGCTGGAAATGAAAAATTCCAATGTTTCGAATCCCTAAAATGTCGAGTTTTAAAAGTGTCAAATTTCTAGATTTCAAAATTTCATATTTTTCAAATTTCAAGCTTGCAGAACAGTAGAATTCAAAAATTGCAAAAATTTCCAACGCTCGTAAAAAGTCTCACGGAAAATTTCTTATTGTCATTGATTAGACTAATTTTAAAGAACGATGGGTACGTCCTATTCGCGGCTTTAATTTAACGTAGGTATAACAGCGAAACAAGAAAATTCTGAAGCAGAGAAAGGAGAATGGACGTGCACGTTTTTCACGACGTGTTCCTTTATGCAGGATAAAAGTCATTTCTTGGTGTACGAACGTATTATAGTTATTTGCCCGTAGAGTATGCGTTCAGACAAGTGCACAGACTGTTGCGGGAACGGGAGCAGATGCTTCTAGGAGAAAAACTGGCATGAAATATTTCTAGATGCGGCGACTATGAAAGTTTTGAACCAAGATCGTCATCTGCGAAACTCGAAATAGACCAGCGAAGGTCATTTCGAAGTAGAAATCGGCTTGAAAATTGGAAAAAATATTTAGTTTCTCAAACCCGTGCCAATTCGTTCTTTGTTCTTTCGCAATAAGATTCAAGAAAAATTGGTCTTTTTATTATTTGATGACAATCTTTTTATTATTTGATGAGAATGAAGCGTATGTGACATTGTGTCGCGAAGCCATAGTGATCGATTGTGGAAATTAATTTTCTGAGTGCACGCCACTCTCAGAAACTTATTCGAGTAGATCGAGACGGTAACCGATCAATATTTTTTCAACGGGACGACTAAATTTTCGTGAAAATGTTTTGAATTTTAGATGCAAAGCGAAAGGATGAAACTAGAGTCTCGAGTTGTATGCATCTTACTATCGTTTTTCTATCGCTACAAAAGTATATGAATCATGTAAACCTGACGTTACATATTGCTTTCCATAGATAGATTTCTACAGGATTTTGCCCATATTCGTGTTGTCACTATAGGGAAAAGAGGGTTAAAAAATCTTTCTTTTTTTTTTTTTTTGAATAAACTACGATATTCCTATGACGATACCAAACGAGATTCGTCGTATCCATAAGAGAGACTTGAAGATTGTTTAATTGATAAAATAAAAAATTCCTAAATCATCATTTACCTCTTTATTCTGATGTAGAACAATCGTTCGTAATAGAGCATAAAAATTAGTATTACGAAAATATCGTTGATAATATCTTCAAGATAGTTAGCGAAGTTACACCGTAATTAAATTCTAATTGATTCTAATTTATTGTAATTAAACTTTCGGAACGTCAGAAAATTATATCTAACTATACGTGATTAATCGTCGATCAAAGATTTGCTGCAGTTTTATCCATTCTATCGCCTTCGATTATATTTGTATCTAGAACGTTCGGTTTGAAAGGACGGGAAACCTTACATATAGACACACATACGTCTTTATAGTGAGTATGTATATTATTTTGTGTGTGTGTATATGTGTGTTTACGAAGGACTCAGATACCTACGCATCTCGTGGGTAATCCATCTTTTCGAGCTGGAAAAACGATCGAGGATCGTTGGAAGTGCAAAAAAAGTATTTCAAGGGCTCCTCTGCTCGTTTGCAGAATCCTGGCTACTTTTCCTTTCACACGAACCGCGGTGTCTAGCAAAGTAAGAAACCTAACCATTTCTACGAGCAACGTGATTACCCGAATACCAGCAAAAACTTGAGAAACTAATGGGAAAGAATAGTAAAGTGACAATGAAACTGTTCGAAATATTAGTTGTGTGAATTAATTTTTTTTTCTTTTTTTTCTCTTCTCTTCTGAGAAATAAATTATATCACATACAGGGAATAAAGTTGTTCTACGCTTGTAATTCGATCGTTGCTGCTCGTTAAAACAAAAATGACACGATAATTCCGAGACCGCAATTTTAACGTATCAACGTTTACAAAGTGAATTTTATCCACAGTCTTCTCAAAACGTAAATTTTCCGTCAAATTTTATTCGAATGTTCGCTAGAGCTCGCAATCGAAGAGGCTGTCTCCAATTACGAAACATCGATGCATATTGTCGTTGTTCGTTTAATGGGGCATACGATTTGGAGCCAAATTTGAAGCGTTTAGTCGCGAAGAACTTCTTTCCTTGCTCTCCTACATTTTTCCGCAGATTTTTCCGCCGTGTCCGTAAGTCACCGTGAAATTAGCTTCATTATAAAATTGAGGACGCTTTTGGAACGGTTTAAGCGTCTCGGTTAAGCGATTTCTGAGAAGCGTGCAATTATATCGCGCTGTGAGAGAGTAATTTCGATAAGCATCGATTACGAGAGACTTCTTTTTCCAGCTGCTCTTTTTTCCCCCCGCTTTTTGTTTCGGAAGAGACCTCGTTACAGTTTTATGATCGCGAATAGAGGAATCGTTACATAAACGCGCTGCTAGTAGACCATAAATTCTCGCGAGCGTACTTTCTCGTTGTGTTTAGCCCAGAAAATTAATATTTCACTGCCATGATTATCGAATTGATGATCGAGATGGTTAAATGCAGTAAATTAGTTTGTTGCAAATTTTCTTGCAAAATATATGTGTATATATAAACGTATACATGTTTTCCTTCAGTTTCTTATGAATATATTCATTTATCGCGTATTATGTATTGAAGTTATCCATTGTAGTATCATTGATATTATCTATCGTATTTTCGTAATAAATTATTTTTAGTTAACGATAATATTAATAGCAACGTATAATACGTTTTTCAACACGTGCTTACATAAAAATATAAATTCATAGCATTTTAAGATTCAGTGAAGTATGAGACGTTAGAGATACGATATTACGATAAATACTTTTACGAATCGCCAACGAGAATTAAATTAAGTAAATTAAGTGGAAAATTGAGATACGAACACCATGAACTATCGATAATCACCAAGAATTTATTACCTGTAAAATTATTAAATTAATCTCTGATCGATGGTTCGATGCAATAACGAAGATGCGATCTGCGTACGTACCTGATGGCATCCTGCCCTTTACGATAGCACGTCTGCAACGAGGAGAAATTAGAAATGCAAGTTAAATGGACAATTAGTTGATTCCGATTGCCAAACGTTTTCCTGAATCGACGAGCGTTGTGGTAAACACGTAATTAGCGATTAATCAATGGTTACATCCCTGTGATTTAATGCTTCGCGGCCTCTAAAATTCAATATCTGTTAACCGATCACCGGTGCCGTCGATGCAGGAAAAGCTCTAACTCAATTTCGACGTTAATATCGCAGAAATTTCCTGCCGAATACTTGCTCGAGGGGAAACAATCACATTTTGCGGGGCATAATTTCTCGCGATCGTTGCAAACAATTTCGTCGCTGCTTCTAAAATCGTGTAGATTGCAAGTATCGACTCGCAAGCATGTGACTTTCCATGCAGATAAAAACCAATTTCAGTTAAATTGCCAGATGTGCTTGATCCTATTTATACGTCGCTATTGTATAATACGTTGGGTAAATCTACGAAGGTCGTAGCTGTTCGGTCCTGTCTGATTTCCGTGTTCGGCTAAGAGAGAAGAATGGCTGTGATCGCAAGCCAATTCTTCTTAAGTACACACAGAGATGACGAATATCCATGTACAAATATTTCCTTGTCTCCTACAATATACGATTTTAAAATTTTGTAAACGCGGTTCTACGTGCCAAATTTCCAGCTGACCGTGAAAAAGTCAGGGATTAAAAATATTGCGTCGATGTGCGTAGGATGTTGGCGTTCTTCGATTTCTTTTATTTCTCTTGTAACATCTAACTTCGTCTTGAAACTCACTTTTCGTGTCTCAATGTGCAGCTTGAAAAAGCAGTTGAAACTGGTTATCTTATTCATATGCCGAAGAATGCATCCTCTAAAGTTAGGTTCGATTAATTACTCGAAAAGAAGCGAGAGAACACGCGGTTTGAATTATTTCCATGAGGAAACATCGCAAAATGGAAATAACCCAAGCGGAGAAAGAAACGAATTTTCCTCTGGAAAAAAGTTTTTGGATTATATATCATGAAATTTTTGTTGCATGATGGTCTGCGTGAAGCAAGAGAATGAATGACACTGTTGAAGATTAATAGGAGTACTTTTTTATTTTTGGATAGAATATATTATAGTTCAGAGCGTAGTGAAAGTATTTTAAGACGTGAAATATAGCTAGGAAGAGTTCGAGGTGAATAAGAATTTGTGAATGAATCATGATATTGATAGAAGACTAGTTTACTATAAAATGAACGATATCGTAGCAAGCAAGTTTTGTAAACAGAGAAGTGGTGAAAATGTTTGAAACGATGGCAAATGAGATAATCCGTGGTAATAATCGATACAGATTATCGTGTTATTCGTCAGAAAATATCGCCACGACACAAGCGTTGGCGTTAAAAATTACGACGATTTAATAAAAATGTTAATCCAGCGACGCTAACATATCTAATATATAAGAATTTTTAATAAACAAGAATTTCCTCCTTACAAGAAAAATATTCCATATTTTGTCAACATGATACATATTCCTTGGAAGAATCGCGAAGAAGGAATCGTGTCTAGCTTAGAATCTTCCGCGATGTATCTCCTAGATTTATAGATAGAATTCGACTCTTAGAATTTGTACTTTTCTTAGAAATCGGAATAAACAAGTAAATTAATCCCATTAATTAATTAAGCTCTAAGCTAAATTGCACACTAACTACAAAGTAAACTATACGACACACGGAGAGTGGCTTTTGATGAAATTTGATATTTAAAAAATAACGTAATTCACGCTGGTATACGATCCATTTAATGTTTTTTACGAATACAAGTTATTCGCGTTAATTCGATCGATAAACGTGTATCCGTCTGAATACAATGTTCGAAACGATAGGTTTGATGCGCTCAATAGCTTCAGATCCTTATCTGGATGTACATATAACAGACTTCAATGGTAAACAGTTCTATGGAATTAGTTACAGCAGTTCAGTTTGTTAGAAGCAGCTTTGAAACACAAAAACGGCCATAACTTGAAAACCAGGTCAGACAACCATTCGTATTCCACGTGAATTTCGTTTCATTGACTTTAAACGATGAACGTACCCGTGAAATGGATTTCTAGGATGGAGGAATTTTATGCAAATTCTGTATGCGCAGACCCTTATTTGAATATTTCTGATGATGGCTAGGATCTAAAACAAATTCTTGTACGATATTAAAGCGCAAGGCACGGGAAAAACAATTTCTATTTTATCTATATATTTTGCAAATTATTAACCAAACTCTCGTAAAACGCGTAGTAAATATTTTTGCTACGTACGACGATTTTTCAAATTTCATTTCCAATATTGCCACGAGCTTTATCAGATATCGAATATCACGTCGCACGAACGTAAATCATTGGAATCGAATATTTCGAAAATTACGATAAATCTGAAAGAAGGAAAGTACATTCGAAAATTCGTCGTATACGTTGGATGCATTAGAATTTTATTCCTGTGTGATATTTAAATGAAAATTCACCGCATACGCGACACGAGAATAATGATATCACTGATCTACTTTTTTTTTGGCGCACGAACTTATTTAAATTGCTAAGTACTTTGTAGGTGTATCCTGAGAGGTTTCGTTCATTAATCATAACTAGAAAAGTACAGCTTGAACAATTCGCGTAAATCACAGAGATGTAATTAGCGGAAGCCTTGCGCGGACGTTTTATCAACTTGAAATTCCAGTTTTGTTAATCAATCCGATATTTCCGATAAATTCTTATCGAAATAAATTTACGAGTATTAATGAACTAATATCCGTGACGAAATAAAGGCGGAGAGAGAACTTGGTCGTTGAGACATTGAAAGAATCATCGACGATTACCAAACGCCGTCCAATTTGCTTCACGCACGAGCAAACCCGCGTTATTCCGTGGAATGAAGCATCGAAGCACAAGCTACACCTAAAAATATTTCATAGGCGTATATTTAACACTAGATTGCATCCAGACTATTCATGTTCCACTGTCGTTTCCAATGATCGAGTCAGCTATAAGAAACCAGCTGTTCGTGATGGAATATTTATTATCAAGCGACGATGAAAAATGTCGTTGAAGATGATCGCTATAATAGTATGGAATATCCTAGTCACGGGACATGTAAAACGCAGAGAAAATTACTAAAATGCTACCATATATTTCTGAAGAAACAGTATCTAAATATTGGTTTATGATTGATTTTGTGTAGAACGCTCGCTTATATGTATATATCGAACTGTTGCCTTTTAACCTTCCGCAATACCATGCCGCTTACGACTACAAGTTATCTATCTCTTTTAAACCTCGCCTGACCGAGGTTTGCTCAAACCTGTCGCGTGAATATCGTCACATACACGTCAAACATCTTATTGTATTTACATTGACAGAGCAAAGAGTTTTAAACGGAAGTAATTTACACCGTCGTGCGATAATAAAATTCATTCAAGGAATAGGAATTTAAAGAATTATATTCGTATAATTCAAATTAATATAATTTGAAATAATATAACTGAACGTGATATAATCGAACGCGTGAAGCTATTTTATAATTAGAAAGCAATAAACGTGAAGTATATAATTATACCTATCAGAATCGAATAAGTCTTTGCCGTCCAAAAGCTAGATCTCGTTTTATCTATTTATTTTCGTCTCGTTTTATTAATATACTACTCTCCTAACAGCGACGAATTTATTGAACCGAAACGGTTCGGTAGCAGGTTCGAGTTTGCTTCAAGTAATCGGCTTCGTGTCGATTATACTATAATTACTGGGATACTCTGTACAAGAGAGATACCTGCTCATCTGAGTCGTCGTTCGACCTAAATAAAATAGGAGGAGGCGTCGCCAAGAGGTAAAAAAGGAGAAAACGAAAGATTCATAAGGTGGCAGAAGGAGGAAACAAAGAATGCGAACCGAATGGGTCGACGTTCAAAGACATGGGAGGAGTTACGTGACAAGACCTAGTTCAGATTGTCTTCAGGCTAATCACAAGTAATTAACTGAAACGAGGTTAGGATATTAAACTCACGTGGATCGCGCGGCGCTGGCTCACATGATGCAACGACATAATGGTTTCAGTGGTGTCCGCGCGTATTCGTGAACGAGAATGCGCCGCTCGAGCGTTTCCCCAGCAATTTATCAGGAATTTTTTCCCGCGCGGTGGAGCACGTCGATGGTACCGATTATAAGGTACGCTGACACAAGACAAACGTTTCCCGTGTCTCGTGTACACTCTGGGAATTTTGCTTCATTAGCGGAAACACGGTATCGACGAGTGACGTAAACCAAAGTGTGGAAACGCGGATTCATTGTTGGTCTGGGCCAATTAAAAAATTCTACCAGTTCCACGGTGTGATCCTTTCTATCGTCCCGATCGTTATCTCTTTCATTGCTTTTTGTTACAAGCTGCTGCGATTCTATGCGAGACGATATACCTATCGAAAATATGGAATACAAATATTTTTTCACCATGCTCTTCGTTTTCGATAGAATCGAATTTGAAAACTTGTTTCGTTATACCGTTGTGACCGAACGAAAGTTTGAAATTGGAACCGATACGAAGGTAACTTTGCGCCACAGATTTACCGAGTGCGCTGAATTAGTCCCAATACCAGCGAAACTTTTTTACAAATTTTATACTAAATTTTAGACAGATAGTTTGCGATAGTTTTTAGCTTGCGAATACAAGAGAATTTTTTATTTCAAACACGTCGAGAGTGGCGTTCAGCTATCGATATTTGCACACAGCGAATAGTTTTGACATTTTATCACATTTTTCTTCAGGAAAAATTGGACAGTGAAGCTGAAAACTACGCTAATGTCGTCCGAAATATATCTGAATTTTTCGTTTCGTCGTATTTATGAAATATGGTTTCTAAACTTTATCTGATTTTAGTTTATCTAATTTTAGACGCTGCGAAATAGTGGAAAATTTTAGTCAGACCAGTTCGACTTGGGTTAGTTTTCTGTTCGGGCACGTACACTCTGCTGTGTTTACGTATTACGCGTGTAATGTTATGCTCAACGTAATACACACACGGAGAAAGTAACAAGTTTACCATAATTGCCGATTTCCCTATTCCGGAACGAAAGGAGGTTAAGGTTGATCGGTGATCGAATAGGTCCGGAGAGAGTGTCCAGTCGGCTTCCTTTTCATGGTTCCCCATAATCGTTGCATAATCCCACGACGACTTTGTTTTGGGCTTTTGATATCTCTTTCCAATGATCTAGGAAATTTCATGTACCTACGTATCGAATTTATATTTTTATGCAACTTGCAGCATTTTCTTTTCC
Organism: Bombus pascuorum; assembly: GCF_905332965.1. Lineage (NCBI taxonomy): Eukaryota > Metazoa > Arthropoda > Insecta > Hymenoptera > Apidae > Bombus > Bombus pascuorum. Next base: position 13,914,169 of record NC_083494.1, on the reverse strand, counting down.
TCTTTTACTGCATCATTTCTGATAATTTAGGGATGCAATAGGAAAAAGGCACATACTATTAGGATACTATAAATCTATTGTAAACAATATATTTAAAACATTGTATACTAAAACTGTTATTTAAAATGATAATTAATTTAGACGAGTGGCAATTACCAGCAAAATTCCTTTCATTGTACGATACTTTTTATTACACTCATTCATATTTTATTTTCTTTCTCAATAAATTCTCTTGTATATGTAGCAGGGTGAAGTCTGATGAGAAAGTAAATGAAATTTTGCAAGTAAATTTTGAACGTTACGGATCATTCGATCGTTCTTTTCGTATTCGGAGCGTGTAAAATTATAAGAGGGGCGTATAATCTATAATTTCTCTCCTGTTTATTCGCTAATATTATAAGCTAGTAAACGATTGTGCAAGAGGATCGAGCCAATAAAATGAAGACGTTCAATATGAACTTAATCGGACCAACTACCCCCGTCGTAAAATCATGAAAATTATGTTTCGTCGGAAATCAGAAGTTTTATGGATATTACGAAGATATTCCTCGACGATGGAATAGTTTCGTAAATCTTTAAAAACCGATGAATTTAAAAGCAATGTATTTTCGGTATTCTCTGCAACTTCGAATTTTTCAGTTTCTGTGTAGCCCGAGTTTCGATCGAATTAACCACCTCCGTCGTAAAATCATGGAAGCAACGTTACGCCAAACAATTCTCATAAAATCTGGCGTTGGACGAATCAAAAGTGACACGCAGAGGCAGTCACATGTCTGTGAAATAAAAAGTAGGCGGGCCTTCTCCAGACTCGGATAGAAAAATTCGGTTTACAAGCGATCAGTCATCGTACGGTCGCGTTATGGTCTCGTCGAAGGTAGCGTTCGATGGCTCGCAACGTTGTCCAGATCGTCGAATAGCGTGAATCGTCTCGATTAAACAATAAATATTTAAAGGAATCGTGATATTGCACAGTGTGTTTTCCAGCGTGTTGTAACGGTGGGCGTGATATTCCATGTGTACTTTTGAATGACACAGTTTGCTCCTTATCTTTCGTGTACTGCGACAAAAGTCGACAATGATAGTTCGAAGAAACGCTTTGGTGTAACAAGTGATATACATACGGTTTGGTGAGTTTAATTTAAGAACTACGTATAAACGTGGAAGTGATAAATTCCGTGTTTCTTCTTCCCTTGTGAAACATTTGTAACCTGACCATGTTTTCGTTTTTATTAATCATATTTCTGTATAAATTTCTTATTAATCGTGTTAATGGAAACGTTTATGTTTTCTGTAAAACATTTTCACAATTCTTCCATTTCGTTGTCTTTGTTTCAAATTATCGTAATTCGCTCATCTCGACACTTTTTATTTCGAATTACATATTTTAATTCACTCGTCTCGTTATCTCCATGACAAAATTGTCGAACCTTTTCAAGGTAATTGCACCTGATATCGAACGTTGCTTTTACGCGTATTTTCATGACAGAATTTTCCCTTAGGTCTGCATGTCGATTATTTACCTTCGTAACACGATATAACATCGTGAAAAGGAAAATTTACGCGAAGCGTAAATGTAACACGAGAACGTTGTGTATCATCGATTTAATTTTCACATTTCGGAGTTTGCGTCACGAACGTGATTAATCGACCATTCGGTGCTATTTTTCTCGAGAATAATGTCGCTCGTCCGTTTAAGGAAAGAAGCCAATTTACCAAGTTCTGCGGGGTCTGCTTTTTTGGCTACCTATATATTTCATTATTTGTCGGAGCTGTCCGAATCAATATTAATAATAATAACCACTTCGATGGAATTTTTCAAATCCTGATTCTGGTTTCTGTCTCTGTTGCAGAAATTATTTATGGGAATAATTTTCGATATTTTCTTTACCACTTTAAGATGCTTATTTTTATTATTCATATAAGCAACTCGTATTCTCGTCGTGATAATTTTATCAAGTAGGGCTTAATGAGAACTGCCTCGCTACTTTGTAGAGGAATTGCGATATTTAATACTATTTCGAGTTCTAGAACATTTCAGAAACTTGCTAGCCGTATGGAATCTCGTATTTCACGCCGAATTTCATCCGAAAGACGTTCGATCCTCGACTATATCCTCTTCTCATTACCTAAGTGCACGTATTTCATCCGTTTCAAAATCGATTTTCACCAAATCATAGTCAAACATTATTCTACGATTTCGAGTGCGCCAGCTATCTATATTCTGTTTATATTCCGAGTTTTGCTTTTGTGTCGGGAAATGAGACATATTGTAAGCATTGTCGTATTTATAATTCCTTCGTTTTATCTTCGATAAGAATCCTAATAAGATTCCTAAAAAAAATCGTAGACTTTCTAAGAAGAATATAATGCGCTAGATTTTCAGATCAATTTTGCCAAACAACAAAAGACATTTGTCGTTTATGAAATTAATCGAAGTAAATTATAGTAGAATCGTTAGATGTTACTCGTTGATGTCCCGTGTCCATGTCTACTTACGTACGGTGTATGTATTTTTGCTGGTTAAATACGTTGAAAACCGGCGATTCGACTAGAAAACTCGGAATGTTGGACGGCGTATTCGAACGACCAGTGGAACTCGCGTATACCAGTCGCTCACTCTGTCAGAGAAAGTCACTGGTTGCCGTAATCCACTGTTTTCTCTCGGCAATTCCGTCGTAGGTCGAGGTTGAGGATAATTTATCGGATGGCTGTGTACGCGAGCTGAAAATCGATGCCTGGAATCGATGGAGTAATAGCGCTTATAGATGAAAAATCGCAGATGGAAAATTGCAGATGGAATATCATCGAACGAGAGCGAGAGAGCTGGGATGAAGTTTTTCATTGAGAAAAGACACATATGTAGATAGATAGAAAATTTGGAACGTTATTCGACCGTAAGGAAATAACAGCGATCGTTTATATGCGCGAATTCACTCGAAATGGTGGCCATAAAATGGTAACGGTGACGATGGTTATACGGTCGAAATGGACGTATGGCCGACATGATCGTCATTAAGAACGAAATGTTACCGGACCGTTACAATGACAACGTTTAAATACCGCCAGTGAAGTTTTCCGCGTAAAGTTAATTAATCGCCACGTTTAATTCCGTGAGCTCGGCGCTGTTCCATTCGAATTCGCCTGTCTTTCCATCTTTCTACGAATAGCGTAGACATTGCGAGCTACTGCACTGGGATCAGTTTACAGTTTGAATTCCCAATCGTTGAATTTTATTATTGCTTCGCAGAAAAATAGTAATTTATTTGCATCGCGATCTTACAATCTAAGAAATAATAAGAAAATTTTGTTTTCAATTTTGAATGTTAACTTTTGGATTCTTAGGGTTCTTAGATTCCCTGATTCTTTGATTCTTGCGTTCTTCATTTTGGTTCTATGAATATAACAAATACAGCGGTCTACAGGTACGTATTGTTGCTGCTGTATTTGGTCTATAAATCACGTTACGAGCGATAACATTACAAGACGAGAGATTAATTCAACAATGGTCGATCATGTGGCTCACCAGAGTCCTTCGGCCGACCTATAAAGGAAAGAAATGTCGAAGCTCAGCGGGGTAGCTTGGTGTTAAAAATAATTCGAACAACTGTTGAAGAGGGAAGGAAGGTAAAGGGCCTCCCACGTTATTTCACGAGCACCTACTCAAGAATCTCGCACGACTCTGGCATTAGGTTGCCACATATGAAATATTATTCCCATGGTAAAACTTTAACCACAGCGTGGCTTCTTTAAAAGGTGTCATAAATTTTACAAATCAAGAAACTGAAACGAGGATAAAAATAGAGTAGAGGGAATAAATATAACGCGAGAAAAAATGTTTGTTTTAGAAAAGTGTTCTAGTCTCGATACTCGGTATCGGTTAATTATTGGCGCTATTTTCAAGCAACAAGACACGAAGGATATTGCGATTCTTTGGAAGAATATTTACTCCTTCAAAAATATCGGGTTTAAGCAATTATTGCTTATTAGGAAACTTTGCGTGTCTCGTCCTCGCTTCTTTAATAAACTCGTAGAAGAGATTAAAAATGGATTATACTTGGGTCAATGATAATCGAATCTCTCATTTATCAGAAATTCTTCCCGATATTCCTATATTTTGCCATTTTATTCCGTAAGCTAATTTACTGCTACGTTTACTGGCGTAAAATAAAATCAACCAGTTTGGTCAATTTTCTATTAATCTTTTTTGGCTTAAACGATTAATTTGCAAGAATATTCTTTATAGCGTACATAAGCCAATTAAATTAACGGAGTGTCTATCCCGTACGATCTGCCATTCAGGTCGGACCTATCATTAACCTAATTAAAACTGTACATTTGACACGGATAAAATATATCGCTGGTTACGTAACTACACTCTCATTCATAAGCATTAAAAGATGGTCGCAGAAAATGAAACATCGTTAAGAAACCGTTACTCGGACTTTCAACACCTTTTTTACGGGACCCTGTTTCACCATAGAAACGCTTATCTATTATGTCTTTCTCGACGTTTGTACATCGAAATAAATAAAAAGTAAAAAATCAATTACGATAATTTATAATAGAGAAATGTGGGACATGGAAATTATCGTTTTCATTGGAAGCTTGAAAAAACAAAAAGAAAGTAATTATTTTTCTTAAGCTCGACTCGGCTACGTTGCGTGTAATCTTTTATCTTCGTGGCAGTTGTATCGTTATGATTTACGAGCGGATAGATAAAGCGTTTCACGCGTTGCTTATGTTTCGTCTTGCGACGAGCTTGATCGAGAAAACAGAATTTACGCTGGCGCTTAGAAGCTACGCGCACGCATAAATTGCAGAGAACTTTATGGAAAATAAAAAAAGACGATACCTGAGTACTTGGGACCTGCGTATGGGTAAAACGAACTCCCACGATTCCTAGAGAAAGTGGTAAACGCTGTCTTTCACCGCAAGGTTGAGATGGATACATAAGACTTTGTACGTGAAAATCAACGCCGATTAATGAAAACGTAATACCTGGTTTATGCCACGAACCGTGATGAAAGGCGAGTTAATTGGAAGCTTCTATTAGAGATCGAGATACGTAGAATATTATGTACAGCAGTCGTAAACGTTAAGTTGTACGATTCGTTGTGTATCGTTTAATACGATTTACACGCTACGAAATAATTATGGATATCTCTCTTGTTATTGAAATTCCTACCAACGTGTAAGGATACATATTGTTATTAGTCGAAAGAAGAAAACATTCTTTCGCAAGCTTTAAAGCAATTTCTTTGAGCAAGCAGAAGGAAAATTAAAATGATTGATTGCATAACGTTCTAAATGTTAGATTTGAAAGGATTTTAGCACTGCTTTTTTTCTTTTTCTTTTTTTTTCAGAATAATTAGTTCCATTGATCGCACAGTGGTTTACATACAATATTGATATTTGAAGCTTTAGATTGCTTGCTATTCCAAAGCAAAAGAAGAAATATAACAACGATTCTGAGATACATTTTAGTTATTGGATCAATTCGATAATTCCACAATCTCGTATTGCAAATACGCGCATTCCAGAAAGATAGAACATTTATACCTCGCAGAGGGAATAATGGGAAAAAAAGAAAGGAAATATCCTTTAACTCGGAATAGCAGAAGCAAGTCTGCCGAAGCTGGTTCCAACGGCGAACATTAATTATCATCGATCGTTCGCGTATCTTTCCTATAACGAGTTGTAGCCAACTACGCAAATGAAACAGTATTTTGGTTGAATTGACGTCGATACGATAAGCGGACCCGCGTGCCACGTACAAACGCCTATAAAGCACTATAAGGTTGGCAGGCTGGGCCGCATAATTTCGCCTGGCACCGCAAGACATTGCGATCAGGAATTAGCATTGTAACAGCATTATACAGAGCATTCTGGCGAGCTTCCAAAGGCACCGAAAACCCTTGATAGAGTGCACGTACACCGATCAAAGAAAGCGAATAGAGCATAAATTCGCAAAGCATGGGCCAGCAGCTGATTTTAGGTGGATTACGTTAAATATTAAAATAAGAGAGTAGTTTGCATGTTCGTTAGGACAGACATTTACCTATCGAGGATCGTATATAGGCTTTGTGAAAAGGAACATGACAAGCATCTTTGCGAGCAACAGAATGGTAATTTGTAATAAACGCTGCAGGCTGTCTGCTCGATATTAGGACTACCATTATTATTACAACGAGTTTAACGAAATTCTTCCGATATCTCTAACGTATAAATTCTATCGATTTCTTCAACGAAAAGATAAATTCGATTTGCGAAGAAGCTGTATTTTCCGTTTCGCAGTATGCATATCTTTTAATCGCTTAATTAGCTTCGTTCGTATCATCGGCGAAACGAGAGTCCATCGTAATCGTTTAATAGAGGATAATATAATCGTTGCTTGTTAATTTTCTCAATTATCGCCACCGTCCAATTACATCTTCGATTTATAATACGAACTTCTCGGTATCTTTTTTATCGTGACTCATTCATGTTCGATGGTAATGTCACACGGAAGCGACTCGACGAATGCTTTACAGTTATATTCCTCGTTTATTTTGGTACGTTTGAGGTCTCATTGAGCGCCGCCGCTTGATTCACTCGGTAAGAATTTTTCCTTCAAATTCAGGCCGATGTAACTGTTAGTCTCCAGGCGAAGGTAGCTGATATTTTCATACAAGCTTTTCCTCGTACCTGAACATATCGGATTTTCAAATTGCTCTTCCACGGAAGACAAATTAGCCTCCGTTATACAATTATTTCATTCCTAATTCAATCCTAATCGCACTCGTTTCACGGATCTCGCTATAATCAATGTAATTCCGCCGTTAAGAGAATTAATACGCCGATAATTCTACAAATTCGTAATCGCAAGGAAACGACAAAACGTTGATACCCGTCAAGAATCTCCACTTAACTAAATTGCCACGTTTCATAAGTTGTCGTAATCTACTCGACCATTTTAATTGGAACGTAAATATGGAATCTGTGTAATTTTCTCTAGAAAAAAGCCGAACATTAACGACACATCGTCGACACTCGACTACACAGTGCATTTTATTGTAATTATCCGTCGATCGTGGAAAGAACCAGACGAGATCTTCCTCCTCGTACCATTAATTATCCCTGGTCTTTTTTTTCGACTTATCGTACGTAACGAGTGGAGCTGTCGATACCAGAGTGAAGAAATGCGATTGTTTACCCTCTATTTTACATTCAGTTTTGCTATCGCGTAATTCACGCGGATGGTTCCCGCTATTTTGTCGTTATTCCGTCATGAGACATCGCGAGCTAGAAAAATTATTTGCATTATTTGGATATTTGTTATTATCGCTTATTGTCCGATGAAACGATCCTTCGTCAGCTCCGTAAATCAGTCTGATGCGCGTCAAAATTTCGTAGCCTCCTATGGCGACTGTGTACTGCGCAAACACAGGCTGGAAGATACGATTCTATATCGATTACCTTAGAAACGAGTACATACAACATAATGAATCGATGGAAAGATTCGATGGACGCGATTAGATTTGTCGCCGCGTGTGATGTTTTTTGTTGCCTCGAGCGATTGAAAGGTATATAATATAATTGCGCGAAGCTTTGAAAAAGACGTAGAAATGGTGGTAGAGATACCAGCGAGGTTATATATCGATATTTTTAGGCGATTTAGCATCAATTCTGTCTTTGTTAGTTAATGAAATGTCCTGAACTTCGATGGCAGCCTAAAAATTCGAATGTCCAGTATACAGCGGAGTAAAACAGAAATACAATCAGTAGAAATATTTGTTCGTTTAATTCTTATGTCTCCTGCTCTGTTTCCATTAATCTCAACTTTCCTCGTTACTCGTTTCTATCTTTTTGTCACACAAGTGCAATTAATAATGGCTCGATCTGTGTGTACATTCGCTTTTGTCATAAAATATATCACTGGTTAACGCGAGGTCAATGCAGATGAAATTTATTATCATCCTTGAGTGCGTTTCGTTCCTTGTATATTCGAGATTGGTTATAAATAAAGAAACGTGTCTCCCTTACGCTGAAACGTTGAACAACGCGTCCGAAGGAAACGAAAGCCGATGGAGGACGTTCTGATAATAACCCTTGCAACAACACCAATTTCGTTGTCAGATGGAACACAGTTTTCGAACATGTCGGAATGCCAAGGATATGAAAGAATACAGTTTATTATTATACTGTCGACTATATTTTCTGTAAAGTGACGAGTCTGTTGAAAGCGCCCGAGGTTGTACAATTTTAAGAGACACGGATAAGACAGATCGTTTTCTTCATCGATTGTTTACAGTTGCACGAGTCGTTGTTCAACACGGTTGTTAGCGACTCGTCGCTCGAAATCACAACCTTCAACAAATATCGCTCTGTTTCAAAAAGTCTTGAGCAGTCGCAATGTCCGATTAAATTCTTGTCCAATCATCGTTTACAAAGATACGATTGACGTTAAAGTATAAAAAAAAAATATGACCTGCAAGCAAGGACGTTTGTAAATAAGTATTACACAAATCACATATGCCGCACACACGCGCAGAGATTAATCTTTTTACAACAATGTACGTCAGCAACAAGCGTCTTCTAACTCGTAAGTATAAATATCCTGTAACTATAAAGATTTCCAGATTTCGTTCAAATTTTACCGATACGATCGATCACGATAGTCGTCGTATCTCGTTACGCTAAACGAAAAGGAGATACAAAAATATAAAACACGCACAATAGCGTTCGAGTTCGCGCGAATCGCTATTATTCGCCATATCGCGAATCTGAACGTTGCTTCGAGACAAACATCGTCGCGAGCGAAACGAGTGCTCGCAGCATCTACGAATAGAACCGAGTCGAGAAGGTCGGATCACAAAGTGAAGAAAGCGTGTTCACCAGGGGAAATCCTTGGGGGAATGAAACACCGTACCGTTATGGAAACATTATCTCGACCCTTATCCGATCCGAATAAGCGGAATTATGGCTGTTTTCCCATTCAGTGCTGATCTAATCCGCTTAACCTGGCAAGAGAATCAACGGGCAGAGTTACGATGTCCGCTTGAGAAGTCAGGAACGTCAAGACACGGAGTCAAACGGTTCTTTCGTCGTGTTCGTACCTGTGTCCTCGTTATCCTGCCCGCGGCTCTCTATGTAGGTGTTTCCTGTGATACGATCATCGAGATACACACAGATCTGCCTTTGATTTCCAAGGAAAGCCTGGTTTCTGTGCGAGCCGAAACAGAGGGAACAAGACAACCGCTGGGAACAAACTGTCTGATCTTAAGATTCTTTAGGACTATTTCTTTCTTAATGCGTTTCTTCTTTTCTTTTTTCTTTTTCCTTTTCCGAGGACAATGTAGTTTGGAGAAAATATTTGTACTTGCGTTAGGCTGTTTCTAATCTTGTCTACGTTCCTATGGATGCATCCGTAAAATTGTGTACTTGAAAATTTCGTTATCGCATATTTGTGAGATTAGATGTTCTGTTTGTGGTTTATCATTGGATCGTGTCATTAGCAGTGGAATTATTAAATATCCTAAAACCAACATTTTTATAGAAATGTTATTATAGATCGATAGCGGTGTGTTTTAGGCGATTCGAATGATTTTTTATAAAATATATAGATGAAAGCTTGCTTTGCCTTTGCGTCGTGTACTTTTTCGTATAACCTTCCATTTCGATATCTCCGATACAAGTTTCATACTTCGATCGTAGTTCGAGTATTAGTACGTTGCGCCTCGGATCAAAGAACAAAGAAATGACAAACATATTTTTATAAGATCTTCGGTAAAGATCGACTCTTCTCAGTATCGATCGTCCTCTTTTATTTTTTTGTTTTTTAAAATACCTGGTCGATATTGTCGCGAAGCGTGTTCGCCTATGTGCTCGATCGTTTAACAGCTTCGAGTGCTACAGACTATAGTAAGAGCAGTAAAAGAAGATACGCACTCTGTTTCATAATGTAAAATCCCTCGACTTTCGAATTCAGTGACGCTCGCGATGCCAATTCGATTACGTCAATGAGTCCTAGCACACCTTGCACAATAGCACTCGAAAGGAACGGTTTAAAGAACGATACTCGCAGTCGGTTCTGTCTTCAGCTTGATTTCCTGTGTGCACGTAATATTTTATGTATAGTAACAAGATTGCAAACACTATTCTCGTGTAAAATTAAAGAAGCCACATGGAAACCTGGTTGGGTCTGCCCCGTTCTCAGAACCAGCTGAACTGTCGACAATTTTTATTGCTCGATCGATCGAACCGATCAACGTTCACGTCAATACGAGTATAAGATAGTATTCTAGATTGGTTTTCTCTTTTCTAGATTATTGAAGCGAGATGAATGTTATTCAGGTGACGCGATCGTAATGGGCTGAATATGCTTTCTAGAATTTCGCTCGCGTACATCGAATCGTTCTATAGTACTTGGGCAAGAAATCGTTACCAGTTTGCGAACGTTTATGCAAATGTTTGCGAATACTCGTCGAGGAAACTCGAGAGAAAGAAACACGAAACATAAAATATAATGTTACTCGTTAATGACGCTACTTGTCGTTGATAAATCCGATGGTTTTTCAATCCCTTGCGTACTTGGATACTCGCGAGTTTAATGTTGGCGTCTTTCGAGTTTCCCGCGAACATGATCTAGCGTAGTAAACAAATTTACGGAGTTTGTGAAAATACAAAAGATTCTGTGGAAAAATCGCCTCTTTACTTTCATTTCGTAAATCAAATTCATAAAATTCGCAAGAAACGAAATAGAAAAATATCAAGAACGATAATAGATACATATATTCGTGTAAAGTTTTCTATCCAAAACAACCTTGCAGACAATGTTGCAAAGTTTCCCACTCTCTTTTACAAATCCCTACGGCAGGTGTCAGTCATAAGTGACCCAGTGATAAAAAGAATACTAAGACTTTTCAAAGACTGGTGTCCCACTTTGTGGCTCGTTCGAACCGCCTACGAAGCGACAGGCAAGTCACATTCAGGATTTGCGATCCATCTAGAAACGTTTTATACGCGTGACCTCATTATCCTGCCCACGATTTCTTAGCGGGCTCGAGTTTCCTACAGAACGATCCCGGCGATTACGCTCTCTGAACTCGATCTCACAGTCTGCAGCGACTGACCTCGCTCTCTTCCAGATTCTAACGTCCTGCCGGGGCTCGATGTTAATTTTACAGCAGCAGTTTACAGCGTTCGATCCGTGTAGCGCGTACAATAACTGGTCAAAAGATGGTCAGCCGTGTAAATTGGTGACAGTAGACAGTTTTTATTTGTATTTGTATTTCGCAATACAAAGAAGAAGCTGGTGTTGGTATGGAAGCAAAGTGAATAAGAAGGATGCGGAGGAGATTGGAGTTGATACGTTTAAGCGGTAGACTGTGGATCTTTATGCATTTATGCAAAATTGAAAAATGCAAAAATTCGCAGGATGCGTGTAATGCACGAAGATATATAAAATACACAAAGAGGAGTGGACGCTATAGCGGATTCGATGGATAAAACGAATCCACGGCCTAGTAATTTGAGATTCGAGCTTTTACAAGTTGATGTCATTCGGTTTGCAGGATTGCTAATGGAATTATTAAACAACGCAATAAAAAGATAACGATACGATCATGAAATCCTACAATAGGAGCAAAATTTTGTAAATTTTGTCTATCTCATATCGCAAAGGTTTGATATATTTTATACGTTACTGTTAGTAAAAGTCGAAACTTACACAAGATTCTCAAGCATCGAATATACATATTATTCTTAAGACAACATTACGTTTGCACAGTTTTCACGTATTATTCCGCTGCTTCGAGTTTGACGAGTTAACCATCCCTTACGAACTACGTGTATATTTAGTCGCCCTACCAACTAGAACGCAGGAAACTTGTATCTACCAATTAATCAAACAGTTCTCTCTCTCTCTCTCTCTCTCTCTCTCTCTCTCTCTCTCCGAGGTTAATGTGTTTCGAAGAAGGATGAATTGCCGGCGATGAAATATGGTGTTCCTAGTTTGAACGGTGGAATCTCATTCGCATTCGTTGCATATGGCCCGTATTAACAGCGGCAATGGTTTTTGCCTGGTTGCTAATGAAGAGGTTTCAGTAGCCCGTGTAATCGTACGGAGCGCAGCCTCATTTTCCGGCACGTGTTCCTCGAGGAAGTGATTTTATATTTAGAGTCACATGAAACGAGCCGTTTACTCGACAAGTCCACCATTTACAGTCCAGAATATAGTGACTCAGTTCATGCGGAGCCAGTCGAAGTTATATGGACCGTTTCTGATTCATCCTGCAAGTAGAACAGTGACTCTTGGTGCGAGAGCTGCGACGAGACCGCCGAGCGATGTATCCCAATGCTTCTTCGAGCATACTTCGTTTCGACCGCTTCTAATAAAGATTTTGATATTCTCGCGAGAAGTTCCATTTCTAGTCGACAAAGTTCTGAGAAACGACGTATATAAAATGAATGGGCGTTTCGAGTAAAAAGATACCGATATCTATTCATATTTCTATCCCTTCTAAGTTAGATATAAACCAGTGTTTTCCAATCTTTTTTTGAATCCTGCTTCACCTCGGTATCTTAAAAACTTCGATAGCCTCTTTAACGTAACAGTCCATCGAGTTCTGAGAGAGCACGGTATAAGTAGGTACTTGAAATAATGAAAAGAGGAGCGATAGAAAAAAGTAGCTAAAAGTGTTTTTCATTTGATTGTCCTCGACGAAAACAAATTTGAAGAATACGAGAGACTATGTTGTTCGTGTTTTCGATTGTAAAACGAACCCGATACGATCGTGGCAGAGAGTTCATCTTATTCGAATTAATAGTAGCGCAGCTTGTAGTTACTCGGAAGACCAATTATTTCGTATTTGCCGATACCACCTAATGACAAAATCCACAACCACTTAGTTGCCAACCCAATACGTGTAAAAACGTTGCATAAAAGAAAACCTGCTGGCGTAAAAAACAATCGCGATTTTTTCCTATCGGTGACCAAGGTAACGAATGCGACGTAATTTTCTAGCTGTGGGATTTGTCGTTGAATTTCCAAAGAGTAGGTTTCCGATAATCGAACCGCGGAAAAGTTGAATTTGAACGAAATTCGAATCGTGATACGTTGAACGAAGTAACGAAAGTGATATTTGATAATAAAATAATACGTAACGATTCAGCGATATGACGACGCTTACTCAAAGCTCTTGTACTCCTGATTTTCCAGAAAATTTTTAGTAAATATTGGATCGTCGTGTACTAACGATAGTTTCGAATTACGTAAGAACGGCTCATTGAAATTTCTACAATTTTTCAACGAAGGTAACCTGGACGCGATCGATATAAAAATCACAAAGGTCTTCGATACCGTTCACTGGCTAAAAATAGGAAGCGTATTGTTCGTGTTATTCAGGTCATTAATCAATTGAAACTATCGGCGATAGAAAAGGCAGCTTAATGAAAAAACGTTCGCTCCATTGATAGATCTGCTTGCTTATCAGCTGATCGGCGAGTAATTCAAGTTCAGAAACGAGCTGGAATATTATTCCGATTCTTAATCGCGATTGCGTGTACGAACGTTGTACGATTAATTGCGAGTGTATTCTTTCGGAGTACTCCGTCTCGGTATGAGAAACGAAACGAAACAATCGATTATGTCCCACAGCGTGATGAATTAAAAAAGAAATATACAGTTGGACCATGAATTTCCTTTGAATCAAAAGGATAAATTATATTTAATCGTCGAGAATGCGTGCGATCGAGTATAATTTATTAGACTTTGTCAGATCTAAATAATTCAAATCTAGAATTAAATAATTGCAATTAGTACACCGTATGATATACAATATGTGTAAGCATAGATTTAGGATTATCGCGATGAATCGAACCGCAATTGTACATGAAAGATTATTTAACCTATTATAAGTAACCTCGCGTGGTTTCGAGAGATTAATATATTACAAACGAATAAATTTGTTTCGAAACCAGCTAAGTGTCTAGGCAGACGAAAATAAAGAGATGATATACAATATGTGTAAACGTAGATTTAGGATTATCGCGATGAATCGAACCGCAATTGTACATGAAAGATCCTATTATTTAACCTATTATAAGTAACCTCGCGTGGTTTCGAGAGATTAATATATTACAAACGAATAAATTCGTTTCGAAACCAGCTAAGTGTCTAGGTAGACGAAAATAAAGAGATGTAAGGTTACTTTGAAATATTTGAGACACGTATATTTAGACAACACTTGCGTCTATTATAAGATGTTCCATTTGAACAGAGCAAGTTCATATTTTCGAATTGCGTCGGTCACGTTCGTTTGAAAAAAGAACAAGTACAGTGACTGTGCGTACAATAAAAAAACATGGAGAAAGTAAACGTCGTTCCTCCCTATTCGCCTTACAACTCCATATTTAGTACTACCGACTCGTCGAACAAGTACGTATTTGCATGGAAAGTTTCACCCCTATCCAACGTATACTAAGAACCACCTAAAATCCCCTTTCATTTCAAACCCTTTATGATTACTTACAATTTTTATTCATCGAAATCAACGCCTGTCTGCCACCAAATATCCAATTATCCTCTACCAATCACCCTGGCGGTCATTTTTCCACGAACTTTCGTACCTACTTCCATACAAGCTGTCGCAGAATACACACGGGTCACGCATAGTTCTTTTCCAAACGAAGATAAAATAGCAGATAGTATGCACAGTTGAAGCTCGTTTCAGCAACTCGAAAGCCCTTTACCTATTCCATTATCATTTACCCGACTTCGAATTTAACGTTCTTACAAATTCCTACTTTCAACCCCATCGATCGAGTCCCGTCCTTGGTACATCGAGTTGCTACTTTCTACACGTTCCTTCGATTTCCAAACGACCGGTAAGTACGCGCGTCCGTATTACGTAAATTTAGCGCACAATTTTCTACGACTCTTTGGTTTCGTATAAGAAAAACGCAAGTATCTCGTATCCCCGCTACAAAACGGAGAATACGCGACAGAGCGGAGAAACGACGCGACAGCTAAATTCACGCATGCGAATACGGTAAATTTGAAAAGGAACCCGAGCGTCGGGAGTTTAACCGAAACGCGTTGAATCGAAAGTCGACTCGATTCATTTCCGCACGATTCTTGTAATTCGAACGACTCGAATTCGAGCAATTTGACTAATTCCACCGAGGTTTTGGATTTGTCCCGTGGCGTGAAACGTTTTACAGGCGACTGTTAAGAACGTCGTGTTGCATCGGGACGCGGTTTGCGCACTTGCGATCGCGGTGATTCATCACGAAGTCAATATGTCCGGTAAGCCGGGGATTGCGTTCGTTTCGGTACATGGGACAGGTATACGATTCGATCTATATAAAGCCAGCAGGCTGTCGCATTATATTTTTCTGCAGTACCGTATAGCGGTATATTATCGCGCTGCCAAAAGTTTCCGGCGGCCCCGAACATATACCGGGTGTCGTATACGCGTCTCGAGCTCGACCTTAACCTAACATACCTCGAATCTTCCGTTTGGTTGACAAAGGTGGAAGAAACTTTCGCGAACGTTCGAATTAGGTAATTAGGGAAGTTTCCTTTCGCGATAAGGTAATTGGAGTTGTTAGTCGCAAGATCCGTTCGATTCGACCTCCGGTGCCATTAACGCGTTCGAAAGATTGGATTTTCGTTACGTCATTAGGTGCACGCTGAAACATACTTATTCTAGAAGTTCTTGACGTACAAATCTATTTTTGTGTTAGGGAGATTGTATGAGGAGATTTTTATAATAATATCGGTACTCGAGCAAAATAAATATCATATACCTGAAAATATGCGGATAAAAGTATAACTCACGTGAGAAACTGGATGAAATTTTTCTCAACCTAACGTTTAACGTCTAACAGATCACATATTTATAAGTATGCAACAATAGCTAGGAACCCAGATTCAAGATACAAATTTTTAATGCAGATTAAAATAATGCGATCCATTTACAGTCAAGTCAGCTACCACTAAACATGTACTAGACGCTATGCGCTTATCACGTTGATTCATAAGCACACTCTTATCGCGAATGAAAAGCAAATATATTTGAAAATATATAATTTGTCGTTTAGAACTTCAATTTGAAAATTAACGTTCGGATAAATGGATTCTTTGTAAGGGAAAATTCGTATAAGTAAAAATACTTCGGAGGAAATATATTATATTTCAGGGAATAGACAGACAAATTATTTAGAGTGATAGCCATCAACGCAAATGCGATGCGATGCATGGTACGGGAGAGTTGCCAAAATGATACCGTTTCGCATATTTTACGTCCTATTTCTCAAGTGGTATCGGTTTCAGTACGAGCTAATATTGAAAATTGAAGCTCAACACTCGAGACATTTATATCTCTCACGCATCTAAAACTTCTAGCGCACCAAGTCTGAAGGTCTGAAAGTCTCGCGATTTTTATTCGCATTACGCTTCTTATTGCCACTCTACCATATATCGATAAATACCTCCATCACGACCATCTGTTGAAAGAAATTTATCATCGAAGCTCGTTTCCTACGATAATTTATTTCTACAGACAAGTAAATTACCAAATTGTAAGATCCACGTCCACAGAGATCCACAGTTTTCTTCCGACAGAAGAAAAAATGACAAAGATCGTTTTCAATCGAATATCGCAAAATTAAATGGACGCAGAGAAATAGAAGGTAAAATGCCTCGGCTACATACACGCCTTGCACAGTTGCCTATTAAATTCTAAACTAAGTTACTAACGAACATTATCGTTGTAATTCGTCGACATCGCCGCTTGCACGTAACGTCGTAAAAACATCGTCGAGGAAAATAATTTCCCTGTGTAAAGAAAATTCAATTTGTCTTCCATTTCGATCGAATATCATGCTGCTCCTTCGCAAGAAGAATTCCACGAAAATCGAACTCCTTGAGCCAGCCAAGGAAAAAGAGGACACCGGAAACGAATCAATTTGAAAACCACAAATGGCCACCGAATGTCTAGATCCAGCCTCTAATCCACGAGCTCCTCGATCACTCGAACGACGTTAGATTTCAATGGAAGCGGCCGAATCGCGAGCAGCTATCCAAGTTGCCCGTCGGAGCCTTCTCCGTTTTTGCCATTTCACCCGACAAACAATCCAACGTCACGAAGGTGGGCGGCGCGATTCTTGGCGTGTACGGCATTGTGCAGCAGTGAATCGGCCGGTGACACGCGGCGAACCTACACTGCCCGATTCTGTTCACAGGAGCCACAAAAGCGGGCATCGCGAATTCACCACCGGCCGCTTCCCGTCTTCTTTTCCGCCCTGCGACCTTCCATCCACCATGGATTCAATTAACCGTGTCGTTTCGAATTTATTAGCTTCCTGTTTGTCGATAAGCCTCGCGGTTCTCGATGATTAATCGCCGCCGATGGTTTTACGCGGCGGGCCTTTCAGGTTTGCGGTGTGCTCGATACGCTTGTGAAATTGGGTACGACGAGGTCGTGTCGCGTGGAATTTTGGTTTTGTAGCGTCGGTGCGGTTTGGCACAGTGGAAGGATAGGTTGGAGGTTTTCGCGTGATCAACGGTTTTGCGAGGCGAATCGTTTCGGTATGTTCCAGGTATTCGTTCGAATTGGAGGAAATTATCGAGATTGTGAAATTTTGATTCTTCGACGAGAATCGTATGGGAACGTGGTGATTTGGGGCTTTCGGATCAATTATTTCATAGCGTGTAAGTGTCTTTGGTAAACGTATAACACCGTACGACAGTTCGTCCAAGTATTTTTAACAAACGTACAATCGTATAGAAAGATGCATAGAAATGAAAAATGTATGAAAATGTTCCAACACGCGAATAAAGCCTTCTCTAGTGGACCTAAAACGACCACCAAGAAACACACGTACACTCGCGTCGCGTCGATGTCCAGATAGATAAAGGAAAAACAAATCAACTGCATTCTATGCAACAGCGTCAAATTCATGCAAGTTTAATTGCTCGATTCCGAGTTTGAATTTGATCACGCGGGTGGAGGAAAGGTCGCGGTTGCACGTCCCTCGATCGACGTATCGGACCTGGGGGCCGATTGCGCGCCAGCTATCGATCGGCGGACGGCGAGCAGCGACGCGATATCGCGGAGGCCGCGCGCCGCGACGCCTCTATCGCGCTGTGGTACGGTGTAACGAGCCATGCTCGCTATCCGTCCATCCATCC
The DNA here is from genome assembly GCF_905332965.1 of Bombus pascuorum. Lineage (NCBI taxonomy): Eukaryota > Metazoa > Arthropoda > Insecta > Hymenoptera > Apidae > Bombus > Bombus pascuorum. The sequence goes on along the minus strand of NC_083494.1, from coordinate 13,895,994 downwards.
TCACGTGTGCACCCGGGGATCGAATGGTCCGTCGCGTGTTGGAAGGTCTTCAAACAGCCGACGATGGGTTGGGCACTAGGTCAGCGTTTCGTCCACGGGCCCACGCTCCAACGACGCCGCACGGAAATGCAACGTGGACGAAAATTTTGATTCGGTCGCTTTTTTCTCAGTCGTGTGACTATGTCAACGTTATGTTTTGGCGCGAGCAAACGAGAATCTAGAGACTGAAATTTAGAGTTGGGAAAAGGATAGAGTTATTAATTACCTGGTTCGTTTAAGCAGTTACGCGGACGAAAATTTCAACTTATTCGGATTTTTCGACTTTTCACCGTGTCAACGTCCTTCCTTATCGCCAACGACTGAGAATTTAGACAACGAGATTTAGAGTTCGGAGAAGGATCGAGGTAGTAATTATCCGCTTCGTCTAAACGATTACGTAGACGGAAATTTCAATTTATTCGGTCTCTTGGTCTTATCGCAATGCCAACGTTGTTCCTTATTGCGAGCAAACGAGAATCTACAGGATGAAATTTAGAGTTAGAGGAAAAGGGTAAAGCTTATTAATTATTCGTTTCGTCCGAAAAATTAGGTAAACGAAAGTTTCAATTTATTCGGATTTCTTGATCTTTTTACCGTGCTGACGTTGTTGCTTGGTGCGACCAAATGAGAATTACAACGACGTAGCTGAAATTGATCTCTCGTTCTGCGAACTCGCGATGATCGTCGTCGCGAAAAAGCGCGATCAGAGACGACGCCGGATGTCGTGATACCGGCCCGTGCCGCGGGAATAATGGATCGACTTGGTTGCCGGGTGCACAACACAAGGAACTGGGTTACGGGGAAAAATGTTTTAGTCTACCTGGTTAACTCCTTCGTCGATTGTTTCGTATAGTCGGGCCAAGATATGGCGAGGCCATTGTATCGTTGAATGCAAAGGAGGACCTTGTTGCCAAAAGTAAGTTTGGTCGAAGGGTGTCTAAATACAATTAAAGTTAACGCACATGCCCAGATTGTTCTTAGTCTATCGATTATTTTGTTCATTCGTTACTATGTACTCGAGCTACCTTGCGCTACGATATGTATATATATATGTATTATGAAAGATATATTATACTTTCATCTTTTGTAGTGGTTATTGTAAAAAGTTAGTAAATCGACGAAACATTTATATGTCAAGATATTAAATGTTTTTTCTATATAGCGACGATGCTTGAATTTTTTGTTACATATATATATATATATATATAGAAAGAAATGTTAACCACTGCTAGCAGTTAGAACGAAGAGAGGAAATCGCGTAAACTCGATACAAGGCCATGATGCAACGTGATCAAACGTTTCTGCTGTGTGTGGTAATGTAGAATGTAGAGGAATGCCTGAGAAAAGACGCTAGTGCAATATAGAATTTCTTAAAGTTCGCTCTTCTAAAACGTCCATCTAATACGTAGAATAGTTATCTAGATGTTCGAACAATACATGGCCTATACATATTTTACGTTCATTTAACTCGATTTAATTTTATTCTAAGCTAATTTAATACTGTAATTAATCATGTTACTACACCATCGTGTCTGTCAAAATGATAAGATCCGGAATATAATAATCGCACAAAAAGAACTAGTAGAACGTTTCAAGAAATTTCATTTTTTTTTCTTTTTTTTTTTTTTTTTTTTTTACCCATCGTTTTATACATGCCAGCTGTTCGAACGATTCATAGTAATTTACATCATTGTAGAATTAAATTGACATATTTGTTGCGCGCGCCTTTGTTCGTACGTAGTTGATGAATAAATTCGTTCCCATTTTTGTTCTCCTAGCAAGAGAGAAAGGTTGTAACTGGTAATCCGTGTAGCGATGAATAACGATGGCCGAAAAACGACGTCTCAGTTAATTCTTTAACGGTACGACCTGCAGTTCATTGCTCCTCTTCCGGTTACGTCGCGGCGGCGCGACGTTTCCGAGGGTCTAAGATCGCAAGAAGATTATTAGGTCAGGACTGGTGGCGTGAGAGTAATTCGTAATTAGCCTCTTGTCGGACGAACAATATTGAATAGACATTGTTACGAGGTTGTGCATTATTCTAATTTGTTAGCAACGAAAATTGCCAGCTGTACTTTCACTTTATTTTTTGCTCGGCTGTGTGCGCGTACGAGATTCGCATCGTCGAACGCTATTCTAATATTATAACGTTGAATATAATTGGTACTTGTTTGTTCAAAATTAACAAAACTCTATCAAATTCAGCCAAGTTAAAAGAAAATGAAATAAAACTTCTTCTGCGTTGGAAATTTTATTGGGAAACTATATGGAAATTTGTATGGAAAACCTTTGATTATTTTCATTCAGATTTCCAATGCAGAAGAGTTTTTAATGAATCAATAAAAATAGTTCAAAAAATTCTTTTATCAAAAGTTTGACGCACAGAAAAGATAGCTAGATTTTTAAGTCACGTTCACGTTCTATCCGCATTTGAAATTAATTCAATTTAATTGCTAGAACTATCATTTTTGGTAACTTGAATGATTTCTTGTAAAATATGTAAAAGTGCGGTTGGTTCTTTTTCCTTTTTTCGCATATTTTTTTCTGTACCTCTTGTCTTTAGTTTCGCTATAAGTTTTATTAACATAATGGAGAATTTTTATTCGAATATTTCAAGTCGTAAGTATTTCTGGTACGTTTCATTCGTATAATCCGAGTCCTTATATTTCGACATATCCGATACAATGTTGGCATGTGCACTTTTAGATGAAAGCACAAGTTAAAATGACAACGTGGAAAAAACATGATTGTAAAAGCTCGTGCAGTAGCGATCTTTCATGTTTTCGTACTTTACAACTTTCTGTCGTAGTATTTGTAACGTTTTGGCAACTGCAGCTAGTCATTGTTCGTTTTGGCTGCAGTTGGTCATTGAAAACTCTCAAAGAATGAAATTCGCTATTTCAATGGAAACTCAGAGTGACGGCAGCGTTTTACGTAGAACGGAAACATGCGTTTTTCCGTGTTTATTCACATCATACGAACGCTTAATCATTTTATGAAACGCTGTTCTTTCCGCCGCGTTATCTGTATTTTAACGATGTTACACGCGTCAATCTTCGTTTCTTGACACATATATCTTTCTTAGACGAACAAATAATTTTACGAACGAAGGAACTGTAGAAATACCTACGATATAAACTTTCAGGTTTATAGTTTAGCTTTTTGGTTCTCGAATTTCGAAATTTTCGAATTCTCCACTTTCGTGATTATTGATCATTCGCGTTTTGGCTTTCGGACTTCGAATCTCCGAACCTGCGAGTTTTACGTTTTCAACGTTTCAGTCTCCGACTTTAAAAATTTCTTCACCTTCGATCCTTTCCATTCGCCGCTTTTCAACAGAGAAACTCTTCGGATTGCAACGTTTCAACTCTGAACTTTGATAGTTCGCTATGCCCGGAGAAATGAAATTCGTCGAAAGAGACGTAGAGAAATAACGTATCGTAGAACGCAGTTACTCGGAAGATGTCTATTTGATTGAAATTTTATCCGAAGAAATTGCAAATTACTATTTAAACTACATAGATATACGTACAATCGAAATGACGATCTCAAAGTATTAGGTTGTCCGAAAGTTCCTTTCGTTTCATAAGATGATGATAGATGAACAACAATTTCTGTTTTATATTATTTTATTGAATTAGGTATGATCCATTTCGTTCTATCTCTATTATTATGTTCGTGTGTAATTCAATAAACAAACATAAAACAAAAAACATTCTGCGTCTTGTTACGTCGCGTGAGATGATCCGTGCGACGTCCTTCATAGTCCGACCGTCAAAGGTCCATGCACCATTAGACAGACCCTCGATAAACCTAAGAAACCACCATAAACAGAATCTTTTTACCTTTTTACCTTAAGGAGTCTTTATTCCTGCAAGTATTTTCGGTTTATGGCTGGTCCTTAGAACGATCCTTAGGTTTATTGCGCGTTCTTAAAAATCACAGAGAAAGCGGGTAGTTATCTAACGAGAAAAGCGAGTATTTACCTAACGGAAAAAGCTGGTGTTTCCCATAAACAATGTCACCCACGAGCCACGTTGGTAGGAGGCTTCCTCCTCATATCTTCGTTCATAAACGTGAGTCATACCCAATGGGCATCGCGGATCGTTACCCTCGCTTTCCTAACGAAAAGTGTGAGCAAGGAATTCGCTTTCTTCATACAACAAACATAGCCACCCCGAGCTTTCTTCCGTCATAACACAAGAACAAACTTCACTTGTTCTTTAGACTTGTTCTTTGGACTACAGAACTAGAACTAGACTTGTTTCACGGTAAAATTCGAGTAACAGTCAAAGCTCGAGTTAAAACACATTTCGTGGAACAGAAGGGATCAGGGGTCAAGTCAAGTCAATCGACAGAAGATACATTATCACCATCGCCAACACGAAACGAGTCTCAGGTCGTACTCATTCGTAGTTTGACATTCCACATAGGTAATATCGTGTCACATCGAAGTTGCTGGATCTTTGAAAATATATATTACAACCTGTTAATATCAATGTTACATTCAACCACCCTTATTGTCTTAAACGAAATAAGGATCGATCGATTCGCGGCGTCGATTATTCAAATCGTAACGGGAATTTACGACTCCCGTTGACGCGCTTCTTCGAGATCGCGTCTCCCCGCGAACGTTCGAAAGTTCACGGTCTATTATTTTCTTATAAAAAGAAAGGAACTTTTCGGACAACCTAATACAATAAATGCCCGCGATCGATCAAAGATATCGACGAATTTGCCTCTTCGTGGAAGCACAGAAACTCGATACACGATGTATCGGAAATCATTTGGAGAGACGGACGTTTTTTCCCCTCTGCCATTGCTGGGATAAAATTACTCGACCGAGTAGAATTCAAGTGGTGAAATTGGCCTGGCGAATTCAACCTGTGAGTGCTGGTTCGTCTCGTTGCCGCGTCGTTCCTTCGTTCGATTTCGCAAAAAAGCTATTGTTTCCCTTGTTAAGAGGTTTCTCTCGTCAGAGAGGGGAAAAGCCAGAGAAATTCGATGCAAGTGTCGCAGGATGTTGGCGTAACCGATCGAAAATCGTTGTTTCGTGCGATTGAAGCTCCTGTCTGTCTTCGAGTTTCTCGACAAACGATATCGCCTAATATTTTAATTGCGTATTCCTGTGTTTTATTACCATCGTTTGTGTTTCCTCGTTCAAAGAGGATCTCTCGTTTGGAATCTCTGGTCTGAATTAACGCGAACGTATTACGCCAAGTTGCATACTAATACGACTGTTATAAAAATATTTCTACCATCGTTGTGCTTAAAATTGTACGCGTAATTTGTTATCATCGTCGCTATTTATTTATTAGTTTATCAGCGATTCCATTGAAATTTATGATCTTTGCATACGATTGATTTGCTTGGAAAAATGTTGACTTATGTCGAGCAACGATTCATTAGAAAACTAAATTTTCTTTCGATTCTCGGATCGAAATTTTGTTCCCCTAACAGTTCGTTTTGTGTCGAAAATCACATTTCGTCTGCCTTTGTTTCTTTTTTTCAAGGATTGCATCGACCTACCAAGAATCATTGCCTTTAGAACACATTAGCGACTCGGAAAGGATTTTCAAAATTCGTTCTTCTATACGTAACAGTTATACGCGTAATACGACGTAATCTGAGCGGCGGACGCGTCCGCAGCGTCGATAAATAAAAGGAGGATCGTTTGGTGAATTTAACGGTCTGGCTGGAAAGTGTTACTAAAATGAAACAGGCACGACGTGGACGTGGTAACAGCTTTATTCGCTGCGATATTTTGACGCGGCTGCAAACACACAGCGATCGCCGGCGTTGATGTATTTGCACTCGGCTGTGTGTTTAACAATTCGATGAAAGGGAGAACGAGAGACGCTGGAAAGGGCGGAGAACGTTTTATCCGAGTTTTCAGCTCAGTTCGTTCTTTTGAAAATTTGCTCCAGTCGCGAAAACGATTTTAGTGGATACTTCTCTTTTTTTCATTTATCTCTTCCGTTTTATTTCTCTCTCGTGCCACGTTTCCTATTTCCACGTTTTATCAAAGTCTAACAAAAGTAGACGAATCGCCGATGCAATTTTTTCACGACGGTTTTAAATTCAGTTCCAGGCTTGGGCCCGTCGCTTCGATTTTTAATTTTACGACAAAAAAAAAAAAAAACAAAAAATGAAAAAAAAGACCCAGGAAAATGAAACGACGAATCGTATGGTTGGGTGGAATTTGCGGGTACATACGTAACTCCATAACACCATAATGCTATTTGAGGTTAGAGGAGAACGAGGTGTATAACCTCGAGATATAATGCGATCAACGGTGTATAATTGGGTTTGCGACTAACGGTGGTTTAGTAACGAAGATTTGATGAGGGAACGAGGGAAAGTTTAATCCGTGGCACTCGACTTGTTTCTGCATCGTATTAACAATCAATCTCGTTAGGAGATAAAAACTGCTATTTAGAAAATATGATTTTACCGATGGTGGCAATTTAGAATTGATTTACGTTATTTTTGAATTGATTCTACATTGCAGACATAATATCAACGTATGTACGTAAAAATGCGATGGAACAGAACAGAGATAAGAATATATGAATATATGAAAGATTTAAATAAAAGCAAGGTCTTGTACATTATCAACACGGGACAAAGAAAAATAATTTTACTTTGAATCGACAGACGCACGACTGTTGTAAAATGTTGATACAGTTTATGTAAAAATATTCTACTCTCTGTGTGGATAACAAGAGTACCTGGAAGTGCTTAAAATAAAATTTTATCACGATTCCTCGTAATGAATACCATTGACGTCAGAAAACTTTTTTTTTTTTTGGAGATTCTTAAACATTTAACGAGTCTTATCGGAACTCGAAAAAGAATAAGATAATATAAGAGAATAATAAAATTACGAATATTTGGAGTTTCGCAACTTTTATTTCTAATGCTCGAGTCACATTTATCAGTACCGTCATCGTTAAATATCGTTAAATCAACAGTTTCACAAATTAAAGAAAAATATCATCCTCGGAAGTTGTTTTGATATCAAGTATTTGATATCAAAAGAATTTCTGATTTGTCCCTCTCAAATATATAACGATTATAATGAATTCTCATAGCATTGAAAGACCTAACTCTTTGTACTCAGAAAATATGAAACTCGCTGAAACTGAAATATTTTAAAATATTCCACGTTACATTTTAAATGATATATCATATTCCCGTCGTAATTTTACAAAACACAGATTTCACAGAAACCGGTCGCAAAGAGAAATACCCTTTTTAATGGCACGTGGCGTAATGTTGGAAACGATGTTGTAAAAAAGGTCTTTAATATCGAAAGCGTGTGGCATCTGGCTAGCATATCCTATCAGACTTGCAATTTTTATTTCCCTCTTAATGTTTCTCAGTTTATTTCATCTCTCCTGCATATAGATTTTATAAGCAGAAATTCAATAAACTGTTGATACTTTTTCAAACCTATCGACATCGAAAATACTTCTTTTTTTCATCCTTTGGTATCGTTAAAATCCAACGTACACCGAAAGACATTAAAGCATAAACTTTAAAACGGATCGATTTTTTCCAAAAAGTGTAAAACTCGTTGGATGATCTCGATCGCTCCTAATAACGGTACAATGATTGTAGGTGTCCATGCATTCGTGGAAAGGCAGAAATCAAAATGTGTGTAAAAAAATATAAAAATATGCAAAGTATAGCTCGTGACTAAAACAAATATCCGTGTAAATTTCATTCCTTCCGCTATCATAGAAATATGAATTCATGTAAAAATGTAAAGAAATATACAAGTATATAAAAAATGTAAAATATGCAAAGTATAAAATCGTCATGACATTTAGCGAACATTCAGCGAATAAATTCCGTTTATTCAACTGTGTTCATAAAAAATATACATCTACACGGACGTCCATAGCGTATTGGTAACCCATTAAAGCGATTAATACAATTGTAAACCATCGAGTAAGAGAGAACAAGAAGATTAGGTCGTAATTAGTTGATTCTTCTTCTCTTATCTTTCGTTATCTGATTGTAAATGTATTCGCATAATAGGCCATTACCGTCGAATCTCACTGCAAGACTGAATTACCGAGTTCCTGTCAAAAAAACATCAGATTATACAATCATGTCCGTTTAATCGGTCAATCGTGTCTCATAAACTATTTTATTCCCTCTAAACAAGCTCGTTTAAAATTAACGATCGCTTCACTCGCTGCTTTGCATTTATTCCTTGCTCGTTACTCATTCTCGTAATTTATTCCAGACGAGAGATACAGAACCAATTAATCAAGAGTTAACGTTTTAGAAACAGAGCAAGAAAAGTGGAAAGCCATTGAAAAATGAGGGAGAAACGTAGTTTTTAGTATTCTTCCTTCGATGGTTAAATAGGGAAAAGGATTTAGTTTAATTTAGCTTTATCTCGGCAAAATGCTGAAAAATCCTCTTGTACACCTGATAAAGATACGAGTATACGAAGATAAGAGCGAAATACGAAGAAAAGTAGGAGAAGGGAAACGAGAGCGTAGAATTCATCGCTATATTTAAAATAAAAGAAACCCAAAGAGAGAGAAAAGATAATATTCGACAAATGATATTTCCTGCTTCGAAGTAAAATCGATAGAAATACGGAGAATTTGGTGAAAATTGAGTAAAGAGAGAGGAATTAAAATACAGAATTATTTCCTGCGCTTAATAGAAAAAAGAACGCGAGAAAACGAGAAAGAAATTTTAAGAATCTCTCCCTCGATGAAGATACAATCAATGAAAATGCAAAAGAAAAAACTCAGTTAAAACGCGATTAATAAAAGACAAGAAACTGAAACGTTTTACGCTATATTCCAACGAACAAATTTTCCGCATCGCTTCGCGTCTGTTTACCGTAAAGTCGATGAAAGATATAAGAATGAAGTTGGCCGGAAGTCGATGAAGCCGTCGACAGCTGATTGCCGTTCTAATCGCCGACGCGCTTGCTTTTGTCGTACCGAACAGCTCCTTTGATTTACAAAATTTTTCAAATCCTCCCTTTTACACTTGCCACTTGGATATTCTTCGATTTCGCATTTTTTCCATTCTCAAAATCTTGATCGTCGAAACTTTCCGAAATTCCCTAAACATTCGCATAAGGGATCTCTTGTTTTACTCGATCCAAACTAATTTCAAAATTCATTGACATCGTCATCGGAATATTTCAAACATAAAGTGAAATCTAAAGATCTATCTATTTGATGGCGAAGATAAAACAAACGAAATTTTTTACGCGCATCCATGCAATACATATTCGATCGTGATCGTAATCAACTTGTTTTAAAAATTACGTTCTTACGTAACGCGATGGCTGACAAAAGTACGTATGCGCGTTACATGCCACAATGCCGATGAATGATATTTCAGTCCGAAGTTCGCCGGAAGTCGATGTAGCGTCAACAGCTGATGCGGTTCTACTCGGTGGCACGCGTGCCTCGCTATACCCGCGGATCATTACGATGTATCCCTGACTTTGAATTCGTTAGCCAGCCTATGCTACATGTACGGTATACCACGCTTCAATTTTTCATCGGTACGAAATCAAGGGCGTGGCGGGTCGATAATCTAAAAACACGCTGCGAAAAATATGCTCCATGTGTGTTGGCATGGATAGGAACGAAGCGACGGTCAACTTTCGAGAAGGCGAAGCTACATGTATGATAGCATCTTCGTCGCTTGTACGCGTTCATCGGCACGCTGTTACGCAGGAGAATTTGTTTTTTAACATGTTAGTCAACGATCGATCTGTTTTCTATGTACTTCGATGTCTTCGTCGCTCGTACGCGTTCGTCGGCATGCTGTTACGCAGAAGAATTTGTTTTTTAACATGTTAGTCGACGATCGATCTGTTTTCTATATACTTTTAATACGTTCGGAGGAGCACGCTCGTGGAAAGGATAAAGAGTGCTGGATGTTGATAACAGGATGGCGTGATCTAAGGGATTAGCGTAATAACGCTAACGATTTCGTTGCTCCTCTTCTCGACTGGCTTTCTTCGATATTTCGTGCAAAATTTTCTTTTACAGATTACAATCACATTTTTTTCTGCTTTTTACATGCGGTGATCAGTACAGTATAGGGTTTCGCCTCTTTTCGTTGTACAACTCGTGATGATGTCGTTACGCGGTAATAGGAGCTATTGGGTTAGCAACTAAGTGATTGCGGATTCTGCCATTAGGTGATATTGACAAAATTCGCAATCACTTAGTTACCAACCCAAAATATGGTAGTACGAAAGCACGATGTTAACACTTTACCGACCGATAGCCGATTAATCGGATTTTGTCACCGACGCTTACTGACTGATAGCCGATTAATCGGATTTTGTCGCCGACGCTTGCCGACCGATAGCCGAATAATCGGCTTTTTATCGTCAACAATCTTTCTCATTATTTGAGCAGTAATCTGTTATTAAGTACTAAGGTACCTTGCTCAGTTGCGTCAGTTGCATTGCTTTGTAAACTCCCACAGTTTTATACCAATTTGAAAAACTTTCCGTTCGCGATGAACGAAAAGAATGGTATTGGAGAGTTTAAACCGAAACAAAGCCGGCGCCAGGGAGAATCTGCGTCTGAGCTACCTGTCGGACGTGCGTATGCTGTTGAACCGCTCAGTTGAAGCGGACAGTAAAGTGTTAATTAAAAGCGAACGTTTTTATTTTGCGAAACATGTCTGAACCACGGTATCCTAACGTGTTTGAAATAGCGTTTGGAAATGTTTGTCTCGTGGTCGATTCGTGGGTGATACCGGTGATCGATTTGTCGTCGATCTCTTGCCGTTGATAAATAATTATCGCGAGCCTTTCGTGTTTCATCGGAATTACGAAAGTCCTTGAACAGACAAAACGAACTTGGAACGAACAAGTTCGATTAATTTTTGCCTACGACGGAGATTAATAAGGAATATAGATGTTACTTTGCCTTTTTAATATAAGCAAGTTTAAAATAAAACAGCATTTGAAAATTCTTGTCTTTTATTATTCGCTAGGCATACGATCTAGACCGTTTTATCGATGTAATTAAGAACAAAGATTCAATGGATATTTTAATTTCTCACAATCATGTACGTTCGTGTTGTCAACGGAGGAATTAAGGTTGAAGCGTGGGATTCAAAGATTCAAATTCGATAACCGAAAGGTAAAAATATATAGAGTTTCAGAAATGACGTTCAGAAACGCTGCACGTTTTTATCGTTCACGTGCAATCTGTACGGCATACTGCACGCCAGTGTTTAATAATAATGGAAATTCGCGAACGTTACGGAAATAGGAAAGTAAAACGATTCTTTCTGTGTTCGTATCGTTGTATTAAAAATTCGTATTTACGAAAATACTGTACAAAGTTGATTTTTTCTACGAATCTTTTCGTTCCTTTTGGACGTATAATTAACCAAAGAGCGAACGAAATTCCTAAAAACGTGCGACGAAGCTTGAAAACACTTACCACGTTCGATTTATACAGGACGTGGCCGAATAATACAAACTGACAAATAAAATTTCGCTCCGTACTTTTACGCTTGGTCGCGTTACGATGTCGGCACGGAAGTCCGTTAAGTCGGAACTGGAGAGTTCGCGTCAAATTAATCAATTCCTGCCACGATGAAACGAACCGCACGCCGTTTACGTAACGAGCTAATTGCATAAGTTAATTCGAAACTTTCGTCGTCTGGTGCCCGTTGTTCTTGCGACAGAAACGACTTGAACGACAACGATTCGTTGTGGATGGACACTTCGGGAATCACAAACTGAATTATTCGGCTCGAGGTTATCTGCGAAAATAGAATTGTTTGCGAACAGTAACATTACGATTTCTTCGGCTTCCATGGAATTACCTTGGGTTTTGCGTCGATTAATTTTATGACTGTTTAAGTCCGAGATACTGGAAAATGAAATACTTTCCTCTATACTTAAGACGTTTAGACACGTTCCAATTGCGTAACGAGCAAACACGTTGAATTAAAAAAGAGAATGACGAAGAAGAGATTGACGAGCGATAGGGACAAAGAATATCACGGTTGTAATCAGTCTGAATCTCTGGAAAAGTGAACACGTATTCCCTTGATCGTATTTGCTTGATTTAACGAGCTTCTGTCTTGTATAAAGCGGAAGAAGGAGATAGAAATGGGAAACTTGTAGGAAGACTAAGGATTGTAAGGGATACAAATTTCAAAATAGGGAAATTCGCAAAGATGCTACCGCGAACGGTAACTCGACATGCGCGACAAATTTCTTCCGAACAGAGATGTTAACCAGAACTGTTTTTAACGAGTATACTCGTCACGAAGAAACGGCGATATTTTGCCTTACGACGAGCCCTGTCGGTAATAAAATTAAAAAATAAAACGGTCCTTTCGTTACGACTTAATTCTATATTATAACAGCCACGAATACTCCGTGTTCGACGAGTATGTTTTCTATCGTCGTTTACTTTCTGCGACACATTTTCGGTACAAGTTTTCAAACAGGTCGCAACAGCTAACTGTTTAATCTCGTTCTAAAATTTCAAATCTCTCTCAAATTTGACCAATATACGTATAATTTTGATGGTTGAATCTCGCTGTAGTATACTGAGAAAATTTTAAAATATTACATATATGACACACACGTATGTATGTATATTCATAAAAAATATCCACAAGTGTTGGAATACTTTCGCGAGCCACTGCACGCGTCTATTTTCCACCACACGGGCAGAAGCCACGGCCTACTAACGAAGCGACTATCGATTTAATTTGATCGTTTATATATATATAAATAAAGCCTAGACGAGGCATTGAAGGAGGGAAATCCACGTGTCGACAGCGTTTGACGCGATCATACGATCAATTGACATCTCTGTATTCAACAGTTCAACGAACCTGCTTCTGGTAAGGTCAGGGCCGTTCAACAACGCGAGCTCGCTCACAAGTAGAAACGCTGTCATCTTCGTTAACGAAGGCAGCGCCGGTATAACTGTATCTGCTGTTCTCTCTGCTGCGACATCGTGCGACGAGCAAAACTGTTCCCGGCGATAAACTTTGGCGCGCAACTTGGACGTATAATATGCACACGCGACGAAACGACCGATGAAACGGTCGCTGGGATTTCGTATTCCTCGACGATGCGTCGCTATTCGCTACCTTTGTATTTCTAACGGCATAGTTTCGATAAATAGACTTTAAAATAAAGAGCAGAGTACTAGTGGCGCGTCGTTTCGAAACGAAGCCGTAGATAAAGGGAATGAAAACAGGATGATATCGTTACAGCGTGGTTTCTTTTTATCAGACGTCACGAGTTTCCTTTGTTCGCGACAATCTTCGTCGCGTTAGGTTCAGCAGACAGACGAGCGATGTGACGTCGTTAGAATTTCCAAGTACTGAAAACTTTGTTTCTCTTAATTTAGTTTAGCTAGAGCGTTCATCGTTCTCCACCGGTTTAGAAAATCATCGCGGTTGTTACTGAAGAACAGAGTTCTGTTCTTTTTTTTGTATTTCCTATTAGCGATTCTCGTTCCAGTCATATAATTAATCCTCCATTTAGTACATATTTTAAAACGTTCAAAATATACCTATGTTTTTGTCACATGCAATAACTTTTTTGTTTAACCCGACCAATCGGTTAATCATGCAAGTCTAAAATTAATTTTATATCGTGTTACCCTAGAACGTCATACGTTATATGACGCTAATAACAAACGCAATGATAATCGAATAGCCTATGGCCTTTCTTCGTATTTCCATAAAAAAAGAAAACAATTTTTATACAGTAAAGATTATAAATAAATTTTTTATAGCGTGGTAAGTGGCACGTAAATATATACGGTAAAGGATATACGTCAAAATTATTTATAAATATTCCCATAAAAGTAAGTGCACCCAAAATTATATCTCAGAATCCTAGAAAATTTGGGACGAAATATCGAAACCTTCACCGAACGAAACTCCCCGAAATCCATCAATGGAAATTGGAGTAAATGGAGAATAAAATCGAGCTATAGGCTAACCAGAGAATTATCGGTTTGGTTTCAGGCAACTCGTTCGAAAATGTCGCCGGCTGAGCCGTAATTCAACGATCTTGGTAGAAAGGAAGCCGAGGGCCGCGAAGAAGTGGCGGACAAGGAAGAAATGGCGTCCACCAGCGGGCACAAGAGGAACGGCTCGAGCTCGAGCATGTTCACCCACAAACGCACCGAATCCGGTGGCGGTTTTATCGGCCACAAACGCTCGGAGAGCGGTCACAAACGCGCCGAGAGCATATCCAGTGCCTTTGGCTACAAACGATCCGAGAGTGGCCACAAGAGGAACGAGAGCAGCGGCGGTGGTTTCGGCCACAAAAGGTGATTTTCGCCTTTTCGAACTCTACCTTGCCTGCCCTCTCTGCTGCTTACCTTCGTCCAAGTCGAGAGTCTCGGCTCCTTTCTCTCATCTCTCCTTTTTTTCTCCTTTTTTTCATTTCTTTTTTCTTTCCTTAATACCCTTTCCTTCCCTTCTTCTTGCGAGTCTGATGTAATATACAGGGGACCTTGCTTTTCGTTGGAAGAACGCGGTGGAAAAACTGCTTTTCAGGGTCTACGGCTGTGAATTCTCACGCTTGTTATAAGACTTCTAGGTTTTACCTTCATGGGACAATTATTTGAAACGGTAGACGTGGTTTTATTTTTGAACGGGGACTCGGAGCATGTTTAGGCGAACTCTTATCGATCGAACCTTTCGCCCGAATTTTGATTAGTCTTTATTCTTCGACGGTGAAATGGTACGTTGTGATTTAAATAAGTAGACGCATAGCCAGACTCTTTAGAACGACTGAAAGTTTAAATTTCAATTGTTGAACTTTCAACAACAGCGCGAGCGTTTCTATCAATTTTAAGACTTTTTAATATTAAAAAGGCAGTCTCTTTATTATCATTTTTATTACATTGCTCATCGGCTTATCACCGTTTTCCCATTACTCTGTCCCATCGAAATTTAAATACGCGCCAACCTGAGAAGTTTCCAAACTCGATTCTCTCGTAAACGAAGGCCCCTCGTTCGTTCGTGTTTTCGATCCGTCGCTGCATCTACAATCCCCTTTGATTCCTTCCCCCTTTGATGATCTTTGCACCACTCATCCAGCGATACATCGTATATTTACACAACACCGTTAGACCTATGGGAAACTTTCATTCTCCATACCTTTCGTCTACCTTTTTTTCGTCAAGAATTGCGACACGATGGCTGTCGTTTACGCATAATTATTTTTGACAATTTATCGACTATTTCCGCATAAAATGTTCCCGCTGTTTTCATTTTTTCTTTCAAAGAAGCGGCAGCAACGACAAGCGGAAACTAGAAAACACAGGTGGCTCGTTGCCACCTATGCTACAATGCAGTAGTATGAGCAAGTATTATGGTATAAGCAGATAGTATAAGCTCGCGTATCCTTGGACCGCTTGAAGGGTTAATGTTTAAATCAGAGAAAACCATAGACGTGGATATGGATTTTTTGCGGGCGCTGGTATGGCAGAGCTATCCCCATAGATGGGGCGAAAAAAATTCAAATAACACGGGGGAAGGTTCTTGTTAGGTTGTAAAGTAATATGATCCTCCGACTGGAGCTCTGCGTGTAATGTTTAGATAAGTAGAGGTTCGGCGTTCAGGGTCTTCCAGGATTCTGTTTGTCTTCTCCCTTTCTTGTTCGTTAACAAGACAGGAACCGAGAAATTGCGTCTACGACCACGCAACCGACTTCCTGTCCTGCGGTATTCGCGTTTTATTATGTCTAAGATCGTTGCTTATACTTACCACAAGTATATAGTATACCGTATAACGTTCTCCGAGGTATATGAATTTCCTGTTGTACGAGGCTCAAACCGCAAACCTCAAAATTAAGAGAAAATCTCCCTCTTTTTTATTTTTCTCTTTTTTTATTTCCTCGAAAGAGTTTCTAATTAAATTTTTTCAAATATTCCTTTCATTTACTATCTTCGAATATTCCTAGCTATTTTCCACGGTATTATTACTTGTCTCGAGCAGTGTACGTTTAGGTATATGAGTTCGATCCTCTTGTTCATTTTCTGTTTATAAACTGCGCGTCTAGTTTTAATTAAATTTTGCCTATGTATCGAGAGCAAGATGCAACGTAGATAATGAAACCTTATTCAGGAGTCCAGGGTGCTAAGGTAGCCCAATCGTTCGTTATTTACGTTGATCAGCGCAGAAACTCCTCTCTCGGGGTTAACCCTTTTCGATTGTTTCGACGACAAACGCTATTTTTATCGTTAGGAGTTAATTACCCATCAGCTACTAAAAATAAAATTAACTTGTCCATATTACGATAACTCTACCTTTAAAGGTTCGTTCAGACAGGCGAAGGGTAGCTGATCAATACTTTTTTAACCTACTGATCGAAAGTTTCGCAAAGGTAGCGTAAATGGTAAACAGGAATTTATTTTTGATCCATTTTGTCGTTTTTATATCCAACGAATAGAACTTTCTCAAATTTGTATTGGAAATGTAGAAGCTGCTTTATAGAAAGGACAGTAAATTGATATTTATTTTTAGTACAATTATCAACATTTTTCCTAAATCAGAAGGTAAATGTTTTTTCATAGAAGCTTGTAATTGATGTTTCCTTTAATCTGGCGTTTGAAACTGTCGCGAGAAAACTGCCAATAAAAGATTCGAAACGTTTTTACAAAGTAGAAACGTTCGCGATTTTAGTAGCTCGCTATCGACGTTGATTCATCGCCGCTTGAAATCATTGACATTGAATTTTGTAACTTTCGGAAAGAGGTTGCTTTAAAAATTCGAACAGATGTAATGTTGGAATACATTTTTTTAAATACTGGAAAGATTATTATTAAAGTACAACAAGTACAAGTAACAAATATTCCGTAGTTTTCGTTCATCGCTATCAATTTTCATTCTCATCGAAGAGACTCGCATAGTTTTCCAAATTTCATAATCTTACGCGAGCCTCGTTGCGAATGTTGTTGGTTCGCTCTAAATTGAAAGTGACGTAAATCATCGATCTTCAAATTTAACCTCATGAAAAATGGAGGAAGTAGAAAGATCTAATTGACCTTCGCTGCCTCTCCTTGCGATCTCCTCTTGACTTTTAACTGAGAAACATCCGAGGGCTTTGGCGTGCTCATATGCTAATGATCCACGATGATCTTACAACGATGACTTCAGGTTCCACTGCAATCGATCGAATCATCGACGATTGTACGGAAATAGACACTCGCGAAAGCTTACGCGTTTCTTTCCATCGATCAGCTAAAATAAATATCAAAGTCGATAGAAATCACACGAGTTGCAGCCGGAACTATATCGAAGATTCGCGTCTCGATAGGAATAAATTGCGAGGTATCTGCTACCAGTATTATCGATGCCATTCAGAATTTCCTCGTCTATTTCGATAAAAGTATGAAACACTTTAGATATAAAATCTAGAAACTTGCCAGTCCATCGACAAGCCAAATCGAAACAGAATTGTTAAGAAGCTTTCCGAAAAGAAGATCCGTATCTTTTGATCAAATTGTCGAATCATCGTAAATTCGAGATAAATACGACGAGAGACAAAAACATCCGACAATTATTTCATTTTCTAAACATAAAACGAATAAAGTCAGTCGACGGTTAATTATCACAATTATTACAACTATCAACTTAAACCTGGCTAATGTTTAAAGAAAGTAAAACCGAAACTTCCAATGAGATTTACTCGATTCACTCATTTACGTATTTTGTCGTCTTATGAGTCGTCCTTAGAAAAAAGAAAAGAAAAAGGAAATTCTCAATTCCTAATCGTTCGCGAAGAATTGACCAATTCCTGAATCCTTGATCTTGTACGCAACAACGCCAGACCTGGACACTTAATTTGCAACGTATGTAGAGGACGATTGGATGGCCGCTTTATCGAGGTCAACAAGAACAAGAGTGGAAGCTTAATGGATCACTTCCAAATTACACGTTGATCGTCAATTGCATTTCCAGGTCCGAGTCTGGCAGCAATTACCATGCCGGACATCGAAGGAACGAAAGCATGTACGCTATGACTGGGCTGTACGCGGAGAGTGCGGCCACGGGAACCGACGAAACCACAGACCCACTGCAGGCAACCGGTAGCAGACTGACTCACGACACCGTCATCAGGTGTCACAGTAGAAATCCCAGTTCTGGCCTCGTGGACCATAGGTGAGTATAATTGACGCATACAACACGAGGTATACTCATTTTGTTGCGGATCTTGTTAAAAAATAACGTTGTGATGCGGTAATTAACATCGCTGTTACTAGGAACTGTTAGGAACTAGCGAATCTATGAGAACAGTATATGGAGAAAGACATGTACAATACTCGAATTTCTATTATCAGAATATAAATATCCTTTGTTATTATATTTATCAGTATGTATAATAAATGAAAATTGTAACATTCGACGGGCTTGAACTTGAGTTGTATCACTTGGCTCGAACGACGCATGGAAAACGTCAAAGAATCTCGCTCGTTCTTTCAATATCGGAGAAATTATCGGCCAGTAAGCAGACAAACGCAGTTATATCTTCTTTTTAGTGTCGTAGTTTCAAAGTTTTTGAAAGTATGATAAGAAGTTTGATAACAAATCTGTAAAAATATGCTTCGAAAATCTCCTACGTTTTCCTTGCTATTATCTTTTCTTACTTAGTTTTATTTATTATTATTCACGTAAAGCGGAAAAGCTCGAAGCAACTGCGGATAGTTGAATTTTATGTTTATTTTTTCAATTTTCACTGTGAATTCCACGAAAAGACTTGAAGCATTCCTCGCTCGTTTTTTATAAAAAAAAAGAAATAAACTTCCGCGGTTAGACGTCATCGGCTACAATGTACACGCTGTATTATAAGTAACAATCGTGAATAACATCGAACAGAACAAAATTGTCACGAACGAAGACGAAAAAGAGAAAGCGAGACGCTAAGAAGCGAGTCGTGAAAATATTATGGCGTTTCTATCTATTACGCAATCGGAAATTTCTGCCAGTCCATCCGTGAATTTACATACGCAAATGGTTTCTAAATGACCGTGGTAAAAATTGCAAGCTGTAACCCTCGAAAACGTACAAAGTGAAAGCACCAAGCTGACCATGGCACGGTTATTCGTGAAATAGATTCTTTTGTAACAGTGTTATATGTGTCATAGGCACATCCTGTTACGAGTCCTGTTATCATAAATTTATTCGCCTGAATGAAGTTAGGAACGACGTTGGAGGAAGAGACGAGCGTTTCGTTTAGAAACGAAGATGGAGAAAGATATGGTGAAAATATTTTTCACCATCTTCCGATTTAACTGTCGCTTTACGATCAGACAGGAGAATTTTAATATTAAGGTGGCCGATGTCGCAATATGCTATAATCGAAAATGAAATCAAACTATTCGATTCAAAGGAGTAAATTTTCTAAATATACGCTGGATACATTGACAAAATTCCATAGAAAGCAAAGATGTAATTATGAAAACGAGCAATATTTTGGAAATTTTGGTGGAGATAAAAAGATGCACGAGTTCAGCTGCAAAAACGAAATATACAGGAGATTTTGGTAATACGAGACTGTTCCCTTGTAAAATAATAGGAAAATTCTTCTCTCGTAATCTTCGAATATGTTGCAAAAATAACTGTAAAGATACGATATCAGGTTTTAAGGGTGTGTTAAAACGAGTAAATAAATTCGATGTTTCTCTGAATACACTACTTGTATATATTACAATTCTTGAAGTATCTTGATCTCTTGGAGACGTAAAACAGAACGTGTATAGCGAATAAGGACGGAAGTTTTGATATCTTTTCCTTTTTATCTTTCTTTTTTCTCGTTTAATGATAACGAAGAAAAACTAAGATAACGAAGCTACAATTTGTATTGAAGTAAATTTGAATTTAATTGTACAGTAAGTTGTATTGTATATATTATACAAGCAATTGCTTATATAATTCCTATTAATTATATCGCTATATGGTATAATCTAGTCTAGCTATAATTAGTCATATTTATCACTATAGTTGGTCGACATCTAACGTATTTGTTATGTCTCCAAAGATTAATACGTATACTTCTGTGTTAACTTTAATCTGTCCTAACTCATATGCACGCAATCACGGTGCATCATTCAGCACAGTATTATTCATGCTTGCTGTTTCTTCTTCTTACACTTTTTCAGAGATTTTATCATCAAATGTCACAGCAGGAATCCCAGTGCTTCCATGGTGGACAGGTAAAGCTGGCATGATTATCACTTACAATACAATTAATCAAAGAGAAAAGAAAAGCGAGACGATTATGATCAACTAACAAAATCCTGCAAAGTCGACTAACAACATTCTAATCTGTATTATATTCCCATCGAATCGATCGTCTTCTTTAATCCTTTAACTGTATTGCCGGGATTGGACTAAAATTACGTTCGAAGGCACTCTAAGGCTATTTTCTACGCTCTAATTTCGCAAGTAATTGCACACGAGACGAAGATTGCGAAAAGCTAGGACGATGAGCGCGATAGCCGGATTTCCTTTTAAGAACGACGCGTCGCGTCGCGATGAACGAAGAATTTATTTTAAATAAGGAATCGAAGCGACGCCAAGTGGATTGTAGACTGTCGACGATCCTAGCAACCTGACAGATGTAGCCTAGTTACTAGTTGTTGGTGATCCGAAGTAACGTTCAATTGGCTTAAACAAGAGTCGATCGTTGAGGATAATAAAATTCTGCAAGAATTCGAAATTAATACGATTACGAGCATTATTGCAAGGTAAAGATATTTCAGTCAGTCGAATTCCCGAGAACCTAAACAATCTCGAACTTTGCATGAAATGATCGAACTTGTTGTACATTATGAGACGTTAATCGATCTAATCGGAATAGAATTCCGCTGGGAATCTTACGATTAAATCGTACAGAAGTAATCTTCTTCACGTTACACGTCCAATTTATGTGAAATTTCTTTAACGATGTTTAACTGGAGATCCTGTGAGTCTACGATAAATGGGCAAAAAATTATTCGAACCAAACGAGAAGCAAGAAAAAGATCAATGTTTATCTTCGATGATGATCGTTTTCCAAATTTTACGCTCTCTTAATTCATTCTCTTGATCTTTTAAAAATAACGCCAAGAGTTTCTTCACCTCGTCGCCAGCGTCTCGCAGTTAAAGGATTAATCGAGTCGCACACGTGCTTCTCGCTTTGTTCCTTCGCTTTATACCAAAATACCCGACGATTCCATAGCAGAATTCTTAACACGTTTTTCTTGTTGGCATGGACTGGCGACACAGGACGGAGAAGGAAAGAGCGCAAACTCCGCCGTTTAATCCGGATTCGAAGGACTGTGGAATCCTGAGCTGCCGGCCGGCCTTTATACAAAAATTCGCTGGAATAAAGGTTCGCAAATGTTACTTTATCCAAAATTCCTGCAATGCCCGATGAACCTGCAAGATCCGGTTGAAGTAACGCCACTTATTTATCTTGAAAACAGCGGGTTATTCGTGAAAGAATCTCGACTCTTATAGTGGAGGAATCTTTTATGAAGTGTTTGAGCTTCTTGCACGAGACATTTTAAAAGTTCGTTCACGCTATAATGACGTTTCATTATCACGGTTAAATGAATAAAGCTCGTAACGAGTGTGAGAACGTACATAAAGATTACAAGACATTTACTGCAACTATCAAGACCAAATTAAGATTTCTACAAGAAGTTCGAATACTCTGGCGAGCAACTGCGAACCAATATTTTTAAATCTCTGCAATTTTACTTTATTTAAAAAAAAAGAATCTTCGACGTTGGTAAGCTTCAGTATGCTTTCCTTTATACCACGCTGTTTTGCTTGAACAAATTTTTATCGTTGTACTAGTTAAAATTACATAAACTGTTTGGAAGGGCACACGGTAAATTTCATACACGTAAAGCATTTAGATATTTCCAAAAATCGCTTTGTACGTGTGTTGTTCTAACGGGAGGGTGATGTTACATTTTCTCGTCGTACAGTCTCCGAATTAAGCGATTCGATTAATTCGAAATCGCCAATCAACTTACATTTGTTGCGTATATGGTACACGGATGTGCAAAACGAGGTGCGGTGAGTCATCATTTCGAAAGGATACGACATTGAAACGTTGCTGACATTCTGTGAAAGGTTTTAAGTCATCGTAAGAGTATGAAGCAAAGACGTCATCGTTTTCATTTGGCGTGCTTTTATTGTTCGTTACCATTACATTGCAACGTAATCAGATATTTTGTTAACTCGTGCAAGAACAGGTTTAGCCTAGAAATCTGGCTCTTCTAGTCTGCCGATTATCCAGTTTTTTTATTTATATTTGCAGTCACGCACAATTTTTTACAAGTAACAATAAATGCTTGTAAATCAAAGGAAAGGATATTCCAATCGTTCGTAATTTGTAAAATTGCTTAAATTTGTAAAACTGCTGAAACTCGACCGAATAAGTTGAATTTCTCAAATAACTCGAAAGTTCAATTTTAAAATCGCAATTTAAAATTATTTCTTGCATTAAATCCAATAAGATGCACTTACTTTGCGTTCTTCCGTCAACATCAATTTCCGAATTTATCGAGAATTGATCTTCAACCAATGTAAATTACCTTTCCTTTTGGTGCAGATATCGGTAAAAATCATGTAGATTTACAAGATTAAATTCATGATTTTGGGAATACAAAATTCTAAACGTACTACATACACCTGTTCGTATCGAGCGCTTTTTAGCTTTGATTTATCAAACATAGCACGTCGATTAACAGCAAAATGTTTTATCCTGTTCCCATCGTAAGATCATAATGTTACGTTAAAGCGGCGTTTTACCTTCGTTAGTTAAAATGCACTCAAGGGTACAATGATGGAATCGATAAAGCTTTTGCTTATCTAATCGGGTTTTATCGTTCGATTCGGCAGCATGGATGTATGAAAGAATCGATATTATCAGGTACACGTATCTCTGAATTTTACATGATAAAGGATGCTTTCGTTCTGCCCACGCCAAAAAAAAAAAAAAAAAAAAAAAAAAACATATTTCTGATAAAGTACGCTGTCACATTTTCCCCTTTTCAGGTAGAAATTTATTCCACGAAATATTAATCGTCTTATATAAAATAATATAGATTCCGTAAACACTGAAACAAAAGCTTCTTATCTTCTCTTCTTCGATTTCCGTAGGAAATACGTTTTATTATTTGAGATGATAATATTGATATTTCGTCTACGATAAGCGTATTTATTCATAGATTCTAACGTATTTTCAGAATATATTTCATCTCGAAGGCAAAATTAACGCGTAAACCAAAGTATTTCGTATCTCTGGCTGTTTTTAAAGGATAGATGCAAACATTTACAAGTATACGTTCCTTTATAAATTAATTGCTACATATATATGTAAACTCCCTAGAGTTCACGTGTGATAAGGATTCTCTCTGTTTACGGATAGCACGACTTTCTTTGTTTCACGGACAGAGCGACATTCTTTTATATTACGGACAACCATTTTGAGAGACACTCATTTCTCAAACGGACGGACAGAGAGCAACATCAGAGATAGACAAAATCACAGAATAATTATTTAAAACATTGAAGATTGACGGAGAAAGATCGGTAGCTCAGGACGCTGAATATCGAGAATCGATTTTCAGGTAGACATTGCACAGAGCTTGTTATTTATTGTTTACTGTTATAGATCGGTATTAATTGTTGTTTACTCGATTTTCAGACTTTAGAATCGATCACCTGAATTATCCCGAGATTTACGACATTACATATATATACGTGATTTTTATTCAGATATTTCTCATTGATCTTCTATCACTTGTTCGAAATATTTCATGGATAAAGAAAACGTCATATCGCGTTAAAAAAATAAATATTGCAGGAGGAGCTGCGAATTCCTCTTTAAGTGTAAATAAGCGTACAAGTTCGTAAAGTGTGTAAGTCTTGAGTTATACGTACTGCAGGTGGTGGTAATCACAGATGTACATACGTAACCTTGCAAACAATCTAGAACAATCTTGATTTCTTCGATCGTTTTACAACCTTCAAGTTCGTTGTGTGTAAATTCTCTATAATCCCCATAATTTTCTATATAAAAGAGGATGATCCTTTGGTATACCGCGTTAAGCTCTTTTAACTTCTCTGCGGTAGTAGCAGCACTTTGCATTTTAAATGCAAAAGGGAAAAATATCAATCGTAGTTTTCTATCTTGTAAATTCACCGCTACCGTTTTAAGAAATATGATATTATATTAATATTAAAATATAAAATATAAGAAATATAAATTTATATACCCAATATGTCCAAACACACCACAGACATTAGCAAATTTGTCATCGGTATTTTTAATCTACGTGTGTGGTTAGAACACGGTGCAAGACGTCGCGATGTCGTAGAAGTAAGAGTTACCTCGCGGCTTCTTAGAACAGGAAACCTAACAAAGAAACACGTCGAATTTGCACTCGCAATCGTCATCGGAGACGCTCAAGGTTCAATTAACACACATTAACGAACGATCATCCCGTGATTTTTCCAGGTGTTTGTGTTCCTTCTGTCGTTTCTCGTCACGCTGCAGCAAGCACTTAGTTCAGGTTACATAAATTCTGTGATCACGACCATAGAGAAAAGGTTCGAAATCCCGTCCAGCCTTTCAGGCGTCATTGCTAGCTCCTATGAAATTGGAAATGTCATCACCGTCATCTTCGTCAGCTATCTTGGTAGCCGAAGACATATACCTGTTTGGATAGCTATTGGTAAGTATACATCATAAAAATATTCGAATCTATTAGGTCGTCCGAAAAGTTTCTTTCGTTTTATAAAGAAATAATGGATACACAACATTTTCCGTTTTATATTATTTTAACGAATTACGTATGATCCATCTTTGTTTTATCAAGATAAAAATCACAACGTTTGACAGATTAGGTTTCGCGTTTGTATAAAGATGCGTCGTTGTAAAACACGTGTCTGTAAAAGAAAGACATTTTCCGGACAACCTAATGTAACGCTATTTAACTCTCGCGGAGGCTGGGTCAATCCTGACACGTTAACGTAAATATTTCAATATATAACTATATCGTATTCCTTACTTTTTACGTTACTAATTATTGTCGTGTTCCATTTATCCCATAAGATTGATAAGGTCGATTTATTAAAATAGATGTGTTCTATTAAATTGTGCAAACAGTTTTACGTTTCAAGCGAATGTTACGAACATTGACTGTTTGCCTTGTCGCTACAAAACAGATCATTCGATACTTGGGACAACAATAATCTAGTTTTTGTTAGATAAAGGTAGCACTAGAATTAGTAGAGTAGAGAAGATAATTAATACAACGCTTTCTTTTTACAGGAATTTTGTAAGTTTTTAAACGGTACTCATATTTTGCTTTCTTTGGTACCAAGTATCGTACTTGCATCAAATTCATATTAAATTTCTAATAAAATAAGCGTGTTTGCAAGGTAATAATATGAAATATTTTTTAATTATTGTCATTCCAGGCGCCGTCATAATGGGACTGGGATCGATGATCTTTATGGTACCACACTTCACAGCCGAACCCAATTTAATGACGGCTGCAAACAATTCTAGCTCGGACAACATTTGTCGTGGTGTTTCGTTACGCGAACAAGATATGGGATTAGGTGAGAGTTTAATGAATTGTGAAACGACGAATAATGTTACATGTAGAAATGTGAATTTCCTGGTTCGTCTGCTAAAAGAATATAAATTTTAATTTAAAAAAAAAAAAAAAAAAGGAAAAGGGAAAGAGAAATATTTAATGCCGATTGCATTTTCCAATTTTACCAATTTCTTTTTCCTTAAATGCCAAATACCAACGAAATTTACGTTGTTGTGTAATGTCTAAAAATAACATTTGCACAGAAACTGAAAGTATCATCCTTTCTTCGTAGGTCGTTTATCGTCTGGATTATCATCTCCGCCTTTAGCACCACACAACAATTTAAGAGGTGATAATTGCATTCAGGGATCTCCATCTACCGCTGGTCCTGTTATGTTATTTGTACTTGCTCAGTTATTATTAGGCTGTGGTGGTTCCCCTTTATTTACCCTCGGTACTACTTACATAGATGATCACGTACGACCAGAAAGTGCTTCTTTGTATATTGGTAAGAAAATATACTGTTTCGAAAGGTTTAAGATTTACCGTATAAGATTATTTTATTAAGCAGCTCTTACGTTTCTTTTAGGTTGTATGTATAGTATGGCAGCTTTTGGACCGGTTTTAGGTTTTCTTCTTGGAGCTTATCTGTTATCATTTCATATGGATTCATTTTCCGGAACAATCATCAGTATAGGTAATGAAATATGTCTAATAAGTAGACTGCATATTTATATGAACACGACTATAGAAATGTACCAGATGCATAAAAGTCTGCAGTTTTATTAGTGATATTTGGTTTTCTCAAAATTATGAAATATTTATTTAAGATAAAATAAATTATACTATAATATAAAATATAGTATATATATAATAAATAGTATATATATAGTATAATAAAATATACTCATTTAAGATAAAATTATTCTTCTACAGATCCAGGTGATCACAGATGGGTAGGCATGTGGTGGGGTGGTTTCCTACTCTGTGGCTTACTCCTGATTCTAGTGGCAATACCGTTCTTCAGTTTCCCGAAAACTCTGCAACGGGAGAAAGAAAAAATACGAATTATCGAGAAAGCTAAATCTTCGTCGCAGAAAGAGAAAGAGCAATGCAAAGAACCGAAAAAGGAGAAACTAAATGATAGTGGTTACGGCAAAGATGTGAAGGGTAAACTTTTAATTCTTGAAATTTTACAACAGAGATTTAATTATTTGCTCTATACAAATTTTCCTTAATAAATATTATACATTAATTATGATCAAAAATGATCAAAGATTAAAGTTATAATTAAACATAAATAAATACATATCTCTCTGTTTCAGATATCCCTAGGAGTATGTGGAGGTTGGTGTGTAATCCAGTGTACGTAGTAACGTGCCTAGGAGCTTGCATGGAATTAGTAATCGTCTCCGGGTTTGTGGTTTTCCTGCCAAAGTATCTGGAGACACAGTTCAGCTTAGGAAAGAGTCAAGCCAGTGTATTCACCGGCTCTATAGCGATACCGGGTGCCTGCATCGGAATCTTTTTTGGCGGATGTTTGCTCAAACGTTTAGAATTAAGACCAAAAGGTGCAGTTCAATTCGTTCTCGTCTCGAACATGATATGCCTGGTGTGCTATGGCCTCCTCTTCTTCCTCGGTTGCGACAACGTAAAAATGGCTGGGACCACTATACCGTACTTTAACAGCAGCACAAAGGGTCCGGAACCCTTTCAAGTAAATCTCACTGCCGCGTGCAACTTCGGTTGCGAGTGCCGAATGACAGACGTCGAGCCAGTCTGTGGAAACAACGGTCTCACGTATTTTAGCCCTTGTCATGCAGGCTGCACTGCCTTCAGTTCGAAATCGAACTTTACTAATTGTGCATGTAAGTGTAAAATTCTCCTTCTTTTTCTTTGTACATCGCCGAGTATACAATGAGTAGGAAAAGTTCTTATACATCAGGTGAAAAATCTATTTGGCTGGGAACTTTTGCATACCATTGTATATTAGACGTCAATGTTCTATTTTGAACGATATTAATATTTCCTCTACAATGGGATTAATGCAAAGTACAGTAAAAGGCTAAAATAAGTCAGAGTACATCGCTAATAAATATAATTAAATATCCGCTGATAAATATCATTATATTTATCGATAGTGTTAGACAATTCTATAATTTCCATATTTATGTTTTAGGTATACACGGAAACTTAACAATGTTGCCACCGGCAGCTCCAGAATTTGCGGAAGTAACGGTAGTGCCAGTAGCTACTGCTGGCCCGTGCACTTCACCTTGTAGGACTATATTTCCATTTTTAATTTTACTTTTTTTTATGACGTTTATTGTTGCTATCACTCAGATGCCTCTATTAATGATAGTGTTACGGTAAGTTTCACTTTTATCACTTTTATATCTTCCATATGTCAGTGTACTTGAATTATATTCAAATTTTACATTATTGTTATATTCATTTTACCTTTTGTTTCTAACGCAGATCAGTCTCAGAGGAGGAAAGATCGTTTGCTTTAGGCATGCAATTTGTAATTTTTAGATTATTTGGTTACATACCTGCTCCTATTTTATTTGGTAATTTAATTGACTCTACATGTTTACTTTGGAAAAGCACGTGTGGAGAGAAAGGTGGACGATGTTTACTTTACGATATTGAACAGTTCAGATACAGGTATTCATTATTCCCACATCTGTGTGCAATTTGAAAAAGCTAATTTTAGAAATGTTACTAAGCAGCGACATTTTTCGCTCAACATTTTTCAGATATGTAGGACTTTGCGCTGGCATCAAGATTTTAGCTTTGGCACTGTTCCTCGTTGATTGGTGGTTAGTTAGAAGGAGAAGGCAAATGGAAGACCAAGCACCGTCTTTTACTGTCAACGAATTCGTAGGGTCAATTATCAGCCTTGATAAATGTAAGTAGGACAATTAGTCCAAATACTGTTACTAAATGTATGTTCGTAGTAAATACTTTGTAATCTCTATGTGTATTTCCAAATACGTTTCAAACTTTATCACCGCTGTCATGATACTTATTATAGTGCTAATAAAATTCCAGGAGGTTCTGTATAGTATAGATAATATATCCATAAAAGTTTTTCAAGTACTTTCGTCAGCCACTATCATTTTTCCAGAACAATGCCATTTTTCCAAATTTTTGTCGTCATATTATCGTTCAGCTTCAAAATACTTGTCTTATCTTTTAGTATTCGAAGAAAAACCGCATCTTCACAGTGTGGGAGATGGAGACGGCACATCTCCAAATTCTGAATTGCCCACGCCGTCGTCAATATCGTCGCCTACAGAGCCTACAAAGTCGACGAACCTAGAAGACACTGGCTCGTCGAATCAGACGCAAGATTCGACGGAGATAGGAAATCGTTCGAAGAACGCAATGGATGTCGATGATATCGATGTTCCCGATACAAGGCAAGCACCCCTTGCTTTAGAAGAACCGGACACAGAAGTCAAACCGTTGACTGGTAAACCCTCTGACAAGCTTGTACGGAACGTTTAATGTTTAACTCGTGTTAGAGGCTATTCAATTGAATTATATCAAAAAGGTGATAATGTGAGTCTGTGGCAAATTGTTTTGAGATCGCAGGTAAACGAATACAGTATATATAGAGTGGAATAATATGTACAACGCATGTGCATTATTAATTTGTGCAATCCTAAAAAAGAAACGCTGTTAATAATGGTGGAAAGTGGTACGAATGACTTTAAATGAAAGAAAGAAATGATAATCTCTGTATACATATATGGTGCTAATATACTTTTTTAAAGAGATCGAAAGACAAAGAATTACCTTATATCGTTCCGTACGTCGTCAGATACAAATTTAAATTGTGTTGAAGATATAAGTAAATTTTACATACACACACATACAACACACGTTATATATTCTTGAATACAAGCGAATCGAAAATATTTTTACAGTGGTTATATTTGCGTGAAGGATATTGTTTATCGTGCGAAATAATTTGCCACAGGTTTGTCTCGATGGTTTGGCTATTTTTAGGAACTAATATCACTAGAATGTACATTTTTACGGTGATGCGATATATATGTCAATAAATAGGAACGTAATAGGTGAAAAAAAATAATCAGGCTCGTTTCAGACAGACGTGTTGTATCTTGATGCAAGAAAGATTTTCTTTGTCTGAGACGAGTTTCCTTCGCCGTTGGGAAACGAGCCTTGCGCGATTTAAGAGAGAAAGAAAAAGGAAAAAGAAAAAAAAATAGGAAAAAAGGAAGAAAGGCCAACAAGGACAAAACTGTAAATATAAAAATTCCTGCCTTAAGAAATACAAGACTAGACAAACGTATATTTAAAGATAATTAATTAAGTGATAGAGTTAACGATCTATAATAAATAATATCATTATAATTGCAGATTGAGAGCTGCGATTTATTTTATAACTAGAGATTAGGCTTTCTCAGAAATAAAAAAAAAAAAGTAGTCAATTTAACCTAGCAATGTAAAGGAAAAAACACGCAAAAAACAAACTGAATGAACTTAATAGCGTTGATCCGTTTATGAAATTAGTTTAACTTTGCAGTAGCGTACGTTTTATTCCTTTTTGTTTCCTTTTAGTTTCTCAAATAACACTTATATTATCAATGAAAGAATCACGCTTTTAACAAAGCGACACGTTGATCTCTGATATGTTTTCTCCTAAGTACTATGGTATCAGCGACACACTATTTTAAGAGCTTTCAGAAAAAAACGTTAGCATTAATTAAACAACAAAAAAGAAGAAAACAAAATAAAAAAACGGAAGTGTTGATGCGACTTTTTCGTCGTGACGCATGCGTTACTTCTTGTGCTATTCTATGGAATGACATATGTAATGAATTATAAAATGAATTATGCTTCCAAGCAATGAAAGAAAAGCAGGAAGCTATAGATTTTCGGTCAAAGAATGCTGGTGTAACAAAATCGTTGGTCAATTGGAATTAACTGTACAACACGTTGAGAGACGTGTTTCAAACAAGTTCTGGCTTATTACACACAATTTAGCTCACTCGTTGTTAGAGAGAAGACTACTTGTTGTTTTGTACCTGAAAGCTTCTTGTATCCAATTTCGATGTGACAAAAGAATGAAAAAAAAAAAAAGGAGAAGGAGAAACAAGCGAAAGAATACAAAAAAGAAAGAAATATATAAAACAAACTCACTCAGGAAAAGAAATTTTATAGCGCGTTAAGAACACGTTTAACTGAATCGAAGGAAAGCTATAAATAATAATACAAATATGAAATATCTATCAGTGCAAAATGAACGAAATCTTAGCCTAAGAAACGAACAAAAAGAGAATGATATAAAGTAACTCGTTTCAGCTCAATTTCTTTTAGAAATGATTAAGGCAAGATGAAAGAAGATAACTAAAAAAGAGATTCTACATAAGAAAAATTTTAACAAATAACGATGATGTTATATAGAGACAACAATGCCATTTGCATGAACTATCATTTGAAACTGTTCTTTTCTCCTATCGCTTCGGGTACGAAACCGTTCTACTAATGCTTCTATCTAATTCAATTAAAAAAATATTGAAATAAACGAACGAAGGGTATATAGCGTTAATTTTACACAATCTCGAAAAAAAAAAAAAAGAATAAATAAATAATCTATTATGCTGACGTCGTCGTAGCATTTACTTACGTTAATGCAGACACACTTACCTATGTACGATATTGTATCTCGCACGCTGTTTGGCCCATCACTGTCAATTTTTCGAAGTGTAGTTACACACGCTACCTATATATACATACATACATATATTATATTTTAGAGGCAATTTTGATGTTTGCAAAGTGGCGAATCCGTACGACGAAGTTCATCGTTCGAAATGTTCTCGAGGCCGTGATGATCTCTCTCCTAACTACATTAATTACTACAAAGCAACTTACGTATTAATACTAATACTATACCTACTTTGTGATATGAATCTCTCTGTCGAACGATTGATTTTGTCGGACGGATCTCTCGTATACTTGTGGATTATAAACAAAAAGGGAAAAAAGTGCTGTGAATAGAAAAACACAAAAGAAGACGGACAAGTAGAAGAAGAAGCAGAGGAATAAGGAGGAGGAGAAGAAGAAGAGAAAAACGGAAGATGTGAGAATATGCAGATTAAAATGTTCAAAAAAAAGAAGAGTTAAACAAGTGGAATCAAATTCAGTTCAATTCACACGTTTCGTCGAGAATGAAAGATGCGAGATTGTTAACAGGAGAAATATTAATAATAATTGCATCCACGGAGACGCTACAACTGTACATAGGGAATTATAATAGTTAGAGCGATTTATAACGAGCAATCGAGAAATAAATGAACACGTGGTTACGTGCATTATAATTATATATATATACATATATAAATATAAATATATTATATGATTTAATAGGGTTTTACGATGGTCGCCATTGACACGACGACGTTCTGTTTCTAATATAAAACGCATCGTTTTGTACGATTTATGGCGAACGTTATGGAATGAACGAACGATTTTGCTCGCGCGACTCGCACAATTTTTCCATCGTGTTACTTAAATATTTTTACGGAAGTCTTTCTCGTATATACCGTTTTATGATGAATCGTATCCTCAGAATTTCTTTCCTTTCTTTTTCTATTTTTTCTTTCTTTCTTTCTTTTTACTTTTTTTTTCTTTTTTTCTTTGTTAGATATATTTAAAATTCCGTTCCAATATTTTCTATCGTACAGCTAATTCGTTGTCAGATTAATTTTTGCAATGTCATATCGTTATTGTTATTATTATTACTAATATTATTAGTATTATCATGATTACTGTAATTATATCGCTGGGCTTTTTACTGTCTACCGCTAGTATACTCATAGTTTAATTTAGCGTGTACGTTTATTTCGTAGCGGATGTTTTTTTTCTTTTTTTAATCGATTCGATCGTACTATATTTGCTGTATTTAACACATTCCCACAAGCTAATATACATTATTAATTGAAACTAAAAGGAAAGCGTTGAACGTAAAAAAATGTCATGCGGAGAAAGCGTTTTAAGTATTAGGTAGAAAGTTCTAACATAGCGACAAGAATTAATAAATTAAAAAAGAAATATTGTGTAAATAGATATTGATTATTACAATGATTAATATAAACCGCTTATAGATGTAATGTATTTTTTGTAGGGACCATAATGTATAAGCAGAACGATACGAGGACGTTTCTTTCGTTTCTTTCTTTCTTTTTTTTTCTTTTCTTTTTTTTTTTTCTTTTTTTTTTTTTTAGTCCATTCTCTTCTTTTCTTCGATCGAACGGTTCTTGAATGGTGATACGCGACTGTGAGTCGAAAGCTCTAGCTAAGATTTGTGAAAAAATGAAGGCAGAGAAATAAAAAGCAATACGTGTTTGCTTGCGAATGCGGAGATGAGAGTACGAAGGCAAAGCTTCGTAAATTATGAGATTCAAAGATTAGGTATTATAATTATAGAAGCTCATAGAAAAATGAAATTTGAAAACGTATACGTAGTTTCGAATGTTTCGCGACAATGAAAAGTTAAGAAAGATGTCGAAATGCGTGCGATGAATGGATGGAGTGTCAATAATTTATGATCGTAGAGCTCGCAGAACAGATTTTCTTACATATTATATGATATTTATAGTTAATAAAATCTTTTCTACGAGCATAACAGCGAATGGAAAAGTTAAGCCTCGAGCGTCGCCGTGTGTTATAGCATGTGTGAAGTTGATCGGCTGTTGAAGGTCATCAAGAAAAATTAGGTAGTAGATCGTTTATTTTATTACACTATTCCATGTCCGTACACTCTACACTTGTTCTTTTCATTCCGTTGGCTTATTCTTGTACTTCTTACATCATAAAGCTCATGTTTCCTATTATTCTTCTTATTTATCTAGAATACTTCAAATCCGTCTAATCCGTTCTAAATACGTCAAATTATATTGTTATATTATCTCGTAGAAAAAGTTACATTATGTTCTTTTTATTATATTCGGTTATTTTTTCGTACTTGTTCATATTTTATTTGATTATTAAAAAATAAAAATTCACTATTGAAATTAAAGTACACTTTATTTACACATACAATCGTCACACATAATTAACGTCATAGAATAAGTTAATAAAGTCGTAATAAGAAAAATTGGCTGTACGATGATAAGAAAAGTGACCTTGAGCAGCCAATTGATATCTCAATGGAGCTGTATTCCGAGACAAAGTAGCAAAAATCGTAAACGAAGATAATCGATATTACAATTGCGAGAGAGAAATGGTTCAGAGAGATGGAAATAGAGAGTTTGTTCGATAAAGCGTCAGTGACTTTGTTCGAAAGCATTTCAGTCGGATTCCAACAGTTTGATACGTGTTAATGCCATGCCATTTCATACACACATGCATAGGTACATATCGCACACGAACACCCCTACACACCTACCATACGTTACTTTGTTACGATTATTGTATATTATAGAAATTCTTGTGTCACACAGCAAACGTTGCTTAAATTTAGTCGCGTAGCAAGCGAATAAAATTACATAAATGAACGCATTCGGCCACCCTAGAAAACAGAGAAAAAACCAAGCAACAGAAAGCAGTCATTTTGATATACCGATCATAATGCAAAGAATGATTTAGACGCGACCGATTTCGTAATTTGCGAAACGGTGTGTAAAAAAAGAAAGAACACTTGATATAACATTGCCTTAAAAAACGAAAGATTAAAGAAAAAAAAAAAACGTAATTCATAAGGAACGCTCTGACGATGGTACAAGTGGCAAAAGGAAATCAATGGTGATGAAGAATGACCGTGGATTTGCAGAGATAAAGATATATTATATATATTATAAATAAATATATGAAGATAATGTTAGACGTAAGAACGAAATCTCGTATTGTCAAAAATGATTTATCGTTTCCTCGAGTATTATATATAAATATATATAATTTTAAACCCCTTATGATAGAGAATATATCGTGCGTGCGCGGTCGAAGAAAGCTGTTTTTTCTTGAGGTGAACATTCTGTTTTCATATCGAACACCGAATCTCTTCCTTACATATGGAACAAATACAGATTGTGAGTCGTACTAGGGTTCGTGTAATTTTCGTTTTGCGTTTTATCAGGAGGCGAAAAGATGATAATGTAGATATTATTATCGGGACATTGTCTTTTCCTCCGTTCGTCGAAACTTAACAGTTTTTTTTTTCTTCTTTCAGAAGTAAGGCACAAACAATGTATTTACAATGAATAAATGTTTTGAAAACTGTTAAACCGGCGTATTTATATCTCTCATTAGCTACGCGATGTATGTATTTCAGTTCGTTAATTGGTTGGTTGATAATTTATTAAAATTTTAGCGAATATTAACCTTTTTATAGTTACGTGATCGAATCGCGATTGAAACTAGAGTTAAAGTGTCGATTTATTTTAATTTTGTCAAATGATTCATTTTGTCATTATGAGATAAATTAGCAATCACGTAGCTGATATTCGAATGTGGCGCTACTCAATACTCGAACAAACGCGCGAGAGGATCGATGTAGCCACCTAACGGCCTTCTTCATCCACTTCCGTCAGTTGTTCGCAGGCTTTTCTAGCGTGTGAACGTACGAGAGTGTTTGGTGTGTTCTGTCACCTACGGAGTCGCGTTTTCGCTAACGAACGCCCCACCGTACCTTCCATATTCAATGTGTATGGCGATTCAGGTGAGTCTCTAGTAGCTATGATTATTCGAATAAAGATTTCAGCTCGATTTTGCGATTGGTTTTCCGCGTGTACGCCTCGATGTCTTCCTCGCAGCAAAAAGTCGATCGCTGGATTTACGGGCGCCGTGTACGCGCGCGTGTGTCCCTCGTTTGGCTGCGTGCTTCCCTTAGTATATCCTATATATTACATTCGCGTAACGATGCTTCGTTTTGCGTGTGTGTGCGCGCGCGCGTCTCTCTACGTGCACGATTCGCCCGACCCTCTATCCACGCTCTTTTACACGCATCGAAATACGTGTGTTGCGCGGACGACGAACTCTGGCGTCCCATCGAAACTCGCCACCACCGTAGTTTGCCTGCCTGACTCTATATATGTAGTATCCGTGTTCTTTCGTTTCGAAATAATCTCTCTATGGAAGCACGCCTGACAAAAATAC
Organism: Bombus pascuorum; assembly: GCF_905332965.1. NCBI lineage: Eukaryota > Metazoa > Arthropoda > Insecta > Hymenoptera > Apidae > Bombus > Bombus pascuorum. The sequence continues at coordinate 13,860,211 of NC_083494.1, read as the reverse complement.
GTCTTGTTGTATCGAATTCTCAGATAGAGAAATATCGAAGTTTTTAAAATTTCCTCTAAGTAGTTACTTATCGAGAGAAATTACGTTGAGGTATTCTTCAACAGTATCGTCTATATAGTACTTGTGTATCTTCGTTTCGAAACAAACTGTCCATGAATTCATGCCTGAAGAGGATACGTGTATCTATATCGAATTCTCATATTGAGAAAAATTGAAATTGTTGAAATTTTCTCCAAGTAATTACTAAGAAAGTTGTTTCGTCATCGTTTATGTAGTATTTATGTTCTCTCGTTACGAAAGTATCCCTTCATGGATGCCCGCTTGAAACGAATATGTCTTGTTATAACGAATTTTCGGATAGAGAAAATACGAGATTCGTCAAATTTTCTCCAAGTATCTATTTCATATTTACCTGCTAAGGGAAATTGCTTCGGTGTATTATTCAACAGCGTCGTATTTCTAGAGTAATTTCAGTTGTGGAGGACATTGCATGCCATGCGCCGAAGCACGCTGGCTTTAACCCTACTATGATCATAGAATTTTTATATTTCAATTCTGTTCCCGTTTTAGCAAACGGAGAAGAGTGGTGCTGCTTTAAAAGGATGTTTAGTATAGAATCGAAACGTTAAAAATTGCAAAATGATTTCTAATTTAACGACTGCGGATATTTATGCATTTATAGGAAATTTGAAAGTGAAAAATTTCACAGAATGTACATAGGTACGTGTAATACGAAAATATATAAAATATTCAAAGTATAACACTTTCTAAAACAATTTTCTACGGGAGTTCTTCTGTTTTAATTATATTCTCAAAAATATGAATTTTGGATAAAAATTCGCAATCTATTAATGAAAAATTCCTTGCGAATATATGCAAGTGAGAAACCATGCGTACCAATATAAGAATCTTCTCATATCGTTGGAAGTTGAAATATTTCTTAAAGTTGGAAACCTGAAATCGAGTTGAAAACGACTGAAAGAATGTAACAGGGTTAAGCAAGATCGGCCAGACCTGCATTTTTTCTGTAGCGCGAGTTCTCTTTGTAAACACACGTTCAGTTGGCCAAGTCCGAGTGACGGGCCGAGGTCGGTTGCGAACGAAGGCACGCTCGTGTGACACGCGGATCGCACGCCAGGGGCACGCGTGCTTCTGTTTTGCCTCGCGTACATGCTGACCAGCAACGATCCACGCGATAATCGATCGTAAGCACACACCCTTCTCTTAAAAAAATCGAATCGAACGGTATTCCACTTTAAGATGTATTACCTGTCGTCTTAATGTTTTTAAGTGCGAATCGTTGTTCACTTTCGCTCGAATTAAACTGGCAGATTCTCGCCATCTATTGTTAAGTTCAGATTTGTGCGTGCAGCTACTTCGAAAAAGAGACGAATGTAATACGATGCGTATCTGGAGGATGAAGTTTCGAACGTATTTTTATAATTCATTGTATAGTTATATTGGGAATACAGTAGCGAATTTAGTTTCGAGTTGCACGATGGCAGCCATTGTTCTCACAATTGCAACTGATTCGTTACTTTTGATCGATGGAAGATCGAATGCTTTTTAAAAAAAGGCATTTTAAAGAACGTCGAATGCTTACAGAATTTTTATACGAAGTTGCGATATTTTTGTTTTTTCTTTTTTTTTTCTTTTTAATTAATTTATGTGATGTCTTTTAGCCAATACACAAAGTATACACAAAGTGTCGGTAGGTTTAGTGTTTAGGACTATTATAAAAATCGTTCAAATTCGCCCAGATACGCTGTATTACAAATCTATAAAATTTCGTAAATTGAATTAAAATATGTAAAAATTATATTTTTAGATTCAGATAAATCGTATATTGTTTCGTCTATTCTTGTAATTCTAACATTAATGAATTCTAGAATTTTAGCATTATATGTTTGAAGTTAACGGTATCTGGTCACTTACAAACGCAAGTGTAGTATCGATAACTTTGAAGTTATCGTGTGATCAACGTCGCAACTCTACGTCGTTCATTGTACACATGTCGACTCACGTTGTATCGATGTCATAAAAATGGAGTTGCGACTATTTCCTGTTTCTTCTTTATCGTCGATAATTCATTGAAATTTGAATTCCATATACAGTAAACTTATTGCACGATTGAGTATCTGGTGTAAATGTTATATAATATTTGTGTTGTAAAAAGAATATAACGCTTTGAGAAATGCTTGGTTCGCGTTCTGCAATCGTGTTAATAAATTAGAATATATTTATGATCCGTCACGCGTTCCACAGACGTCGACTGACGTCAAATAACGCAAGGTCATGCGTGCATCTTTCAGCCGCTTGACAATTTATTAATTTGCTGTTGTTTCGAACACTTTATCGACGAACGTCATGAAATAATTGTCGAATAGTATTTTTTGTCGATATTTCTCTCATTTCTGTCTATAATTCGTGTTTTATATTTGTAGATTGTGGTCTGATTAACGCTTGTTAGATAACATAGCGTGATCCTAACCTTCTTCTCTCTTTCTTTTTAACGGTACAAAAATAGGTTAGAGAAAATTATTGGTATTAAAGAGATACATTTTTTAAACGGAGAGTAATTTATTCCAGGGTCACTGTAATTGATGTATCAAGGTTAATCGCGGTTATTTCATAATAAAAGTATATATGATTAAGAGAGGTTACGTATCTGTGTTGTCTTTAATCTGATGGAATATAACGTAGCATTCTAAAATAAAAATTATTTGAGATATTTTAAGTAGTTTGCAGATTAAATATTGAAAATTAATTCGTTCGTAGATCATAATTTTTAAACTATTACAAAATTACTTTCTATTGTAATTCTTTAATTATTCCAGAAATAAGTAAAAGATACATATGTTTTTTCGTTATTGCAATTATTAAAGCGTCATTAACAAATCTTTATACTACGAAAAAGTAAGTAATTATATTTATAAAACAAATTTTATTATCTTTCGTTTATTATTCTTACCAACGTACTTTTTTATGTGTACGTATTTTCTATACTGGGCCATTTTAAGGTCATTCATACGTTTAAACCAAAGATCTTTTAATAACAAATTGCTTTAATCGCAATCAAGGAGGAAGAACAGATTATACATTTATTTTCTGCTTTCATCTTCCTATTCATTTCCTATCATTATCTTGCTTAGCAATTGTTATTGTCTGTATGCCACACACGTGTCACTTAAAATCATAATATGATCACTGTAATTGTCAAATGACTATGGGCGGTTTCCGCCATGAATGGACGATTCATGGATCATATACTCTGTGTCTATATAAAACGGGTCAGCCAGACGTACCTTATACGTTGCTCATCGATCTTTTATCAGAATTTAACGATACCATAAATATATTAGGAAAGATAATATATTTTAAAACAGATTCAAATTATTTAATAAATTATTCTCCGCTTCTTTGTTTCAAAATTACTATTCCTAATAACAGTAAAATGGAGCAAACCCTACGAAATTTATAGAATTAAAATATACACATATCTCTTAATTTGAAGTTCAATATTATAATTTTGCAATAAATACTTTATCTTATTGTACATAATATTTTCGTATAATATTATCGTAAATTTCTTCTCTTTCAATTCTATTAATATCAATCGTCGATAAGACCAATCGAATACCATCATACACGCACAGGATATTTAATAGAATATCTAATATTGGTTTTGCAAACATGATAGTTCGTGTATATCAAAGAATGATATTTTAGACAACAATGGATAGTGCTTCTGTTAAATCAGCCGATGTATAGTAAACAAGGTTTTATTGCACGATGTGCATCGAATAGGTTTTCTGTCAGGCATCGTGAAGCTTTCAGAGGTTCGACTACTTTCAATGCGTTTACCATTCAGTCATCGATACACCGAGTTTGTCTAAATCGAATTTATTCCAGTAATCCGGTGCTAATTCCACGGCTTTGTTAAATGTCCAATGACAAATCGATTTTGTCAATAAAGGCAAGTTTGCTTTTTCCCAAGAACTTCTTCGAAATTTAATTTTAGCTTTATCTTCGTCGTATAGGGTGTTTCGTTGAAGCTCGAATTCCCCAATATCCTCGTTCTTCTTCTCTATTAATAATAGAATTTTTTTAACGATAAAAGTCTGCATTCTCTGATATTTTAATTTTTTTATCAATAATAGAGATGTTCTACCGATACTGGAAATTTGCGAATGATAAAAATTCGTTGAAAAAGAAAAGATATATTTTCCCCGATCCTTTTTCTTCCCTTCCTTAAAAGGAAATTAAAACGATTCGGTTTGTTTAAGAAAAATATGGATATTTTTTCCTATCGTGTCGTTTGACTCACGAAGGAACTAGCAATATATCTACGTAATTCCTCGTGGACACGGCGTACAACCGGAAGTCTCGTCCGGTAATAACTATAGCGAGGATCGTCAAGAATTTCCCACTATAGCCTATTGTTCTTTTTTCATTATGTTTTCGAGGTAATCATAAGCGTGGAGAATAATATTGTACGATTACAAGCGTATGTACATCGCGTGTTACAAGATACAATATGAAATTTTGTAAGACGAATTCTGTCAATGACCGCACGCTCGTCTACCAAAGAATCGATCTTTCTGATCCATCTAAATGGATTACACGTGTACTGCTTAAAGATTCGATCGTTCGGCCTTCGACAAATTGACGATTTCAAACAAACTTTACATCGAATGTTCGCACGTATCGTTACATTTATTTCCTTGTCTCGAAACACGGTGTATCGAACGATCGATGGTTGCCAAAATATTCTCCCTCATAAAAGATATAACTTAGAAAAAACAAAGCTGGAACCCCGCTGGGGGTAGCCGCCCACATGCTATATTATTTTTTATTTATATTTTTTTTTTCTTCACCAACAAGATATAACACTTTACCAAATGTCCGCAAGGACAAATTGTAAAATAACCAAAATAAAATTAAAAAAAAAAATATTCTCAAGGTTCGGTACGAACCAGACACCCTGTATAAGCGTGTTGAGATAGCACAACTTGGAATACAAATTGGTAAAGTTGCAACGCGAGTCGCTCGCAGGGCATCCTCGCATTGGAACCTTTCGATGGACGTTATTCTCGTTCCCGTAAATTACCAGCCATGGTGTACCGTGTTGTCAGAGGGAAAAATGAATGACGTCATCCACTCCCACGAACCGTGCACGGTACATAAAGACAAACGTTTCGCGTGCAAATTTTTCCTCGCTGCAAACGGTCTCCTATCATTTGCACGTCTTCCGTAAATGTCTGCTCGAGTCATTTGAATTTTCTATATTTGCGTTCTATTTTTAGCAACTCTGACGCCTTTCTCTGCGCGACCTAACAAAATCGTTCGTGGTTAGTTAGGTTGCTTATTCGTGATCGAGGTTGGAACGCGTGTTGTTTAAATCGCTCGTGAAATCGATCACGGACTGGCCGGTTTGCCGGAATTGTATTTCGAAGTCGTTTGTGTTTAAAGCAGCCTGTGAACCTGCCTGTGAAGGAAGGGTAGAGATGGCCACAATGGTCACAATGGCCGCAATGGCCACTCAAGGTTTCAGCTGGATGTATCTGTCTCTTTCACTCTCGGTATGTCGTTACCTACATCTTGTAGCAGGTAAAACAGGTAAACGCGGAGAAAGTCGTGGTTTATCCGAAGTAAGACTCGAAGTACGTGGCTGCATCGAAACGAGAATGGAACCACGCGAAATTCGTTGGCGCGCGTTTAAAAAACAATTAGAAAAAAGCAGAGAAAGTTGTTGACTCTCGATCGTTTCTGACAATCGGCATCAAAACAGAGATTAAAATTCTCACTCCACTTGATACTGTTGATTACGCGCGTTTATCAAATAGTAACAATCGCAAACTAAACATTTACTTTCCCACCAGCGAATCCAGCGTACGGTCCATCAATCATTATACAATCCTCTGTGTTAATAAACGAACAGGTAGAGCATTAATCATCTTGAAATTGCCGCAGCGAATCTTTCGCCAAACTTCTTTCTTCCGTTTCCGAAACGATGCTACGCGTTTTCTTCAAACTTTTCAACCTGTCCAAGCCGTGATATTTCTTATCCGTCTTAGCGTATGCTAATGAGATGATATTGTGGCTGGCGTCAACGAGTTACAGATAAACGCGCTCTTACCAGGCACCTCGCAAAAGTTTCCACTTTCAGAAGTTTCTCGCCGGTTTACGTAGGATGGGAAAAAGATGCGCTTCTTCTTTTTTCTTTTTTTTTTTTTAGTCGGTTTATCTTTAGAATTCGACTCGGTTATTCTCTTGGCGTAGGTTACGATGCCTCGTCCGTTTTAAATATTTATAACCGGCGTATTGTTTGTTGGAATTGTACTAAAGTTAGAATTATCGTGACTCGATTAAATCTCTGGTTAAACGATGGCCGCTCGAAACCTGGTATTATTTCTTTGAAAAATTTAAGAGTCGATAATCGTATTAAATGGATCGATCGGCAGAATTATACTTTGATAAAATACAATAGGACGGTGATAGGTGGATTGAAACAATATCAGGTAAATACAGAAGTGTGTGCGTGGATATGTAATTATAATATTAGTATATTGTAATATTAGATTTATTTATCGTGATTGAAACAGAGAACTATAACTATTTAATTTGAACTTAACGCAGTAATGTGATAGAATTAAAGCTATTAAATTTGTTTAACTACTCAACGTACAACTCGCACCTCGTAACAACTCGACAGCTCATGAGTAAAAGGATTAACCCGCAGCTATTCGCAGCTTACTCAAAACTTCCACTGCAATTATCGACTATCGATCACTCTCTCCACCGACTGTTTACAGCAAAGTTTTCGATATTCCTGTTACAAGTGCAACCGTCGATGCCCCAACATGGTCGCCTACATCTTTTTCAATTTGCTCATTGTCCTAAAGGCCTATTCTTCGGGATTTCTCATCCTTCCCGGCCCGTCCACACTTTCGTTTTCTACCCGTAGTTCATCGGGACTTTCCCCAGAGTTTTTCCACGATGCTACAGTATTATTTCAAAAATAAAGTGTGACCTAGGATCGAGTGTTAGACCTTGAACATACTGTTAGGAATTTACCACGGGCACAAGCGCGTGCAAAGAGACGAGATTGACCTTACCGTTAGAATCATAAGCAAAAGTCAGCAGCGTAAAAACCATTAGCGTGTCGAATTTATCTCACTGACGAAAATTCGATTTACAACGTGTATTGTGTTGGCAACAAATGATTGCGGCTTTTGTTAATACCACCCAATGACAGAGTCCGCAATCATTTAGTTGCCAATCCAATAGATAGATCGAAGTATCAACTTTCTCGTAATTAACCCTGTGAATAGGTGTAGATGGAACGTGAGCTCGTTTATCTATAGAAGAAAAATAAGCAAAAGACAGCAGCGTAGAAAATATTAGCGTGTCGAATTTATCTCGCTGACGAAAATTTGATTTACAAATGTGTATTGTGTTGGCAACAAATAATTGCTTTTGTTAATACCACCCAATGACAGAGTTCGCAATCATTTAGTTGCCAATCCAATAGGTAGATCGTAGTATCAACTTTCTCGTAATTAACCCCGTGAATAGGTGTAGATGGAGCGTGAGCTCGTTTATCAATAGAAGAAAAATAAGCAAAAGACAGCAGCGTAGAAAATATTAGCGTGTCGAATTTATCTCGCTGACGAAAATTTGATTTACAACGTGTATTGTGTTGGCAACAAATGATTGCGGCTTTTGTTAATACCACCCAATGACAGAGTCCGCAATCATTTAATTGCCAATCCAATAGGTAGATCGTAGTATCAACTTTCTCGTAATTAAGCCTGTGAATAGGTGCAGATGGAACGTGAGCTCGTTTATCAATAGAAGAAAAATAAGGAAAAGACAGCAGCGTAGAAAATATTAGCGTGTCGAATTTATCTCGCTGACGAAAATTCGATTTACAATGTGTATTGTGTTGGCAACAAATAATTGCTTTTGTTAATACCACCCAATGACAGAGTCCGCAATCATTTAGTTGACAATCCAATAGATAGATCGTCGTATCAACTTTCTCGTAATTAACCCTGTGAATAGGTGTAGATGGAACGTGAGCTCGTTTATCAATAGAAGAAAAATAAGGAAAAGACAGCAGCGTAGAAAATATTAGCGTGTCGAATTTATCTCGCTGACGAAAATTTGATTTACAACGTGTATTGTGTTGGCAACAAATGATTGCGGCTTTTAATACCACCCAATGACAGAGTTTGCAATCATTTAGTTGCCAATCCAATAGGTAGATCGTAGTATCAACTTTCTCGTAATTAACCCCGTGAATAGGTGTAGATGGAGCGTGAGCTCGTTCATCAATAGAAGAAAAATAAGGAAAAGACAGCAGCGTAGAAAATATTAGCGTGTCGAATTTATCTCGCTGACGAAAATTTAATTTACAATGTGTATTGTGTTGGCAAGTAGGTGATTGCGGACTTTAGGTGGTAATAACAAAGTCTGCAATCGCTTGGTTGCCAATCCAATAGATAGATCGTAGTATCAACTTTCTCGTAATTAATCTGTGAATAGATGTAGATGGAACGTGAGCTCGTTCATCTATCGAAGAAAAACTGTTGCCTCGATGATAGATTTTCCATGTTCCCTTGAATCAGTCGTGTCCGACAAAACGGTATAATTGATAAAGTAGGAAAAGGAAGATATCGATGCGCGATATGTCGGTCAGAAATTACTCATGCCCAGGTGAACGGGTTCCCTTTAAAAAAAGAACGTGCCATTAGTCAGCCGTGATAGACGAGAACTTGTTTGCTGTAAAGCGAGTTTTACTAGAAAAACCGCCTGCTACGTTAGTCATCCGAAGTGATACAGCGTGTTGGCGAAGAAGCAGCTTGAATTCAGAAACAAGTGCGCCTTTTCTTTTCTTTTTTTTAAGAAAAATGCGCGAAAATGTAATCTTACGAAAAATTTTCCAAACTCTGGAAGAAGGTTAACGTGTTACTTTTGAAACAGAGAAACAATAAATTAAAAAACACAAGGGAAAATACAGTATAGACGTAGTAAGATACAGTATCGATTGAGAACTTCTTTTGTTTTTCCTTCGCTTTTTTTAGATTATTAGTAATCGTATGGATCTCTCAACGAACATACGTTTTGTTTTTAACTCGTCGTACAGAATTCGTTCTTACATCGAATAGCTTAGCGGTATAACGTTAACAATTAGCGTTACGATCGATAAATATTACAACATATTGTACAATGTCTGGTCTTTCGCGAGTCCAGTTTTGCTTCAATTCCAAAAATACGAGAATGCATTATCCGTCATGTAACGTAACGTAAAAATTGAAATCATACGTGTAGTAATAAAATGTACCGATTTCTAGTTTGAAGATTGCTGTACAGTTGTGTATCTACAAAAACGACGATATTTATCGAACGAAAGAAATGCTTTAAAATTACTGTATGCTTCTGACTGTACTATGTATACATGAAATTAGCGTATACTATAAAAATAATTGTATACTTGGTATATCACGATCCAATATACATATTATACTTGGTAGAAGAAATACAACGAGGCCGTAAATTATAGTAATACAAAGTTTGACTAACTCTTGCACGATACGATACAGGAAATACTCGGGCAAACATAGCATTTAAACGTTATTATGCATAATCAGGTTTCATTATCTATTAATATGTTTATAGCGATTAGATAAGATGCGAATTTTGTATATTTAGCTCCTGACGCACAAAAAGATCTTGACGAAAGAATTATTTAACGGTTTTCCAATCGAAACACTTTTCCTTCGCCTCTCCTCGAGTTTTACATCCCGCGTTTCAGCGTGATTCATTGTCATATGGTGAAAATTGAATTCAGGTAATCTTGGTCGTTTCTACGTCGGATAACATTTTACTATTCGGTGGAACGTTTCGCGAGGTTGCATAAAGTGAATTAACATCGTGCAATACAGAATGTCATGAGTCAGAATATCATGTTCTTTCGTGACAATGGTATATTATACTTCATCAAACTGCTTGCAGAAACTGCTACGTGAAAAACTTTCTTCGCTCGTCCAAACAGCTGTTGAAAGACAGAAGGAAATAATACGTTATATCGCGTTTAGCAGCTTTTTACCGCCGTAGCAAGTTTTTTTATTTCAATCGCGTCTTCGTTTTCGTCTAAGCGTGGCAAATCAAACAAATTTGCAGCGTTCCGAAGACGCGAGATCGCAACGAGAAATCACAAGAACAGTTCACACCGATACAGCGTTTTGTAACGTTTCGCGAATATAACACGAAACATATTAAACGGTGTAATATACATCACATGGAGATTCGGTTAATCTCAAATAAAATATAAACGACACGACGATGTATCGAAGCTTCCAGTGTGCAATGATGACGATCGTTGTGATTTATCTGATCGCGGATCAGCAATAGCTCACGTGAAATATATTATCTGTTCGCACTTGACGAAACTTTTCAAATTAATTAAAACGAGTATCTCTGATATCGTAGAGATCTAGGTAGAGATACACAGGCAGAATGAATTGTGCACTTGAAGGAAATTAATTGCAAAAAATAAAATAAAATTTAATCTTGATTCTCGTCTACATTCACACCTGAAATTCGCGTATGTAAATGTAGGAAGATCAAAATGCACGTAGGTCGTATGGTTCGTTCGACCTTCTTTTCCTTTCTCTCTCTTTTTTTTTCTTTTTTTTTTTTAAGCTTATTTTAACGCCTTAAGCGTTCACCCCTTGAACTATCGACACGTATTTCTAACTCAGCCTGCATATCGTCAGTGCCAAGGTTCATCGAAGACGTACGAGTTGAAAATTGAACGGAAAGAATGACGAGAAGCATGACAAAGGATCGATATCAATATCCTTGCACTCTCATCGGAATATGTCGGACGTTCAGGGAATTCATCCCGGTCGGGTAACGCGGTGCACGATTTTTCTGAATAGAAATCTCGTTATCACCTTGACGTCTCGCTTTACAAGACCACGTGCGCATCTAGTTTACGCGGGGACATCGAATTACGTGCTCGTATTTCACCTGTGTAATGCTTATTAAATTTAGCACATGTGATTGGATTCTTAGAGCGGCCGCGAGCCACTCTTTGTTCGCCAAACAGGCCTCGCGGGTCGCTAAGGAAGAGGTGTGTATTTTCTTTGTCCGAAGGAGCGGACAGGTTTCCAGGGGTGGGAAATGGCGGGGAAAATACGTGGGTGGTGACTCGTTGAAACGGGAGACAGATGGAAGAACGTGTCGCGGAATTGGATCGTACGGTGACAGCTGTTTGCGGATGGAACAACTTTGTTTCGGTGAAACTCCTTCGATCTCGTGGGTCGCGCGGGCTTTTAGATCTTTAGGATCGCGGAACTTTCAAACCGCGATCTTTCTTTCGTTTCTTCTTCGTTTTTTTTTTTTTTTTTTTGTCACAAAGTGTACGCGAAGATTCTTTAACACGTGTTGGAAGTAAAATTGGCGAAGGAGATAGGAAGGGCGAAAACGAGAGAGATCGTTCGTAAAGATACGTTTTATTACGATTATTATAATATTGGTATTTTATTTGTCTTGCGAGAGGTTGTTGTTATTGGGAGAAAAGTTATAGTTGACTGTAGCATAGCCAATAACGGATCTCGCGTTTTTGGGGCGGTTTTTTTAATCGCGTCATTTGAAAATTATTCCAAATTAAATTAAGAAAAAGCTTTTTTTACGGATCAAATAATTACTCTCGATGGAATCGATCGGTTTAACTCGATGGTAGTTTAAACGCGAAGCTCGATATTTGTTAGGAGAGATATCGACGTCAAAATTAATTTCCGCAAATATTATTATTAAACAACAGATAATTATTATTAAACAACGAACAATGTTATTTAAATACCGTCGCAAATATCCAGAGTGGATTATGTATTTTCGTCCATTCGCGGGGAGACGCGTTCGCTTTGAGACGCGTCAACGGGAGTCGTAAATTCCCGTTACGATATACGAATCGACACCGCGAGTCAGGCGATCCCCTGATTTCAGTTACAATAATAGGGGTGGTTGTGTTGGAATAACTATAGTCTACAGTTATCTAATATACATTTATTTATTACCGTTAACAACACGTGGAACGTACAGATATTATTTTGATGTCTTACCCGAGGGTTGAGGTGTTAGCGCGTTATAGCCCGAGATCCTGACTCATATTAGTAAACGTGACTGTCCAATGAGCGAAAGAACCGTCCGAAGTATGTTGACTGTCCGCGGAGTATAAGAGCAGTGTACTTGACTGTATGCGGAGTATAAGAACAGTGTACTTGACTGTATGCGGAGTATAAGAACAGTGTAGTTGACTGTCTGCGTAGTATAAGAACAGTGACTGACCCATCTCGTCCTATTTAGGAGGAAAGCTCGGTGTGGGTGTACCCTTGCTGAACTAAGGACGCGGATTCATTGTTCACACTTTTCGGTAGAATAATGAGGGTAACGATCCGCGATGCCCATTGATTTTGGCCAATATTAATAAACTCAATACGAGGAGAAAGTCTCGTGCAGATATGGCTCATGGGTGTCCTTGTTCTTGGGGAAAACCCAGCAGTTTCGCAGGGCACATGTGCTTTCCTCGTAATTAGCGAGAATGCGCAATAAACTTACGGATTTTGGGACCCTCCATAAGTCGACGATGTTTATATGACCGTAGTTTAATGGTTAACAGATGTGGTTTATGGGGGTTCCTTGGGCCTAATGCGGGTCACTGTGACGATGGGTAGGCTTAGGCGGCCTGACCATGAGGGATGTCGCGCGGATCATCTCGCGCGACGTAACAGATTTTGTAGAAAAGTTAGTCATGCTCGGAAAGAAGTAGAGGAATATCAGTCTTTGCCGACCGGAAATATCGATTTATCAAACAATCGATCTTACGCAAGATTCTTCAACCGGAGAAACATCTATATTAAATATATGTTATTATATTCTTATTTTATTTTCATTTTATTTTTATTTATACAATAACGTTTCTACGATAATTTATTTGTACGAAAGAATATATTCTTCGCAAACGTACGCTTAAAATAACACGATAGCCATACCAATACTAAAGTATATATAATACTAAAATGTATTAAAAGTATAATCGCGACGTCCAATTCAACGTGAATTCGATCTCGACAAAATCCTAGCCTAATCAAAATTTATACTATCCATGTCTTTCTCGTTCTTTTTTTCCCAAAAGACTTTCGCGGATTTTCGTTTCATACGCAGGGCGAGGGCGGTGGGGGGAAAACACGCAACACGCGCGAACGAGCAAGTAAACACAGCGCGCGTTTTATTCGCGCGCGTAACGAGCGCCTATGTACCGGCAACAAAGAACAATGGGCGGAGATGAGGAACAAAGGGAACGTTTAGAAAACACTCGCGAAACAATCGAGTGAATGTCGATCGATCGTACGCGTCACTCGCAACCCCGTTTGTACAGTGACTTCTAGCTTTCCCTGCGAAACTCACGATTCGCAAAAAAAAAAAAAAAAGAAAAAAAGGAAAAGAAACGATAGAAGGGAAAAAGGACGAAAAAATCCACGATCGAAAAATAGTTGGTATACCGCAACGTTAACATCTTAGGTACGACGCGCCACTTTAGTCGCGAATGTCATTTTATATTACAACACTCCACTATAATGGCTTACTCTCCTAACTCGTTCGCTCACCGTTTGAACTAATTGATCTATTTCATTTGTCTTGCTTCACACTTTTCTTGTCCTCGCAATATTTTATAACAGTGTTAACAATATCTACAGATAGAATATATACTCTTTGTTTTTGATACACCAGTGTCAGATATCAATTATTGCTTTCCGTTAAAATAAATATACCATTATCAGATACTCTTTTTAACATGCCAATCCGTATCCTTGCAATATCTTACAATCTACAACCTGAAAATGTCGCTAGAAAATAGAAAACGAAAAACGATTTGCTACAATTCCGAAACACACTCGGATCACTATAATATACAAAATATGAAATGAAAAAATTGCATATAATTTTTTATAGAATTATCTAATATAAAATATAAAATAATATACGATAAATAATTACGATAAATAATCTCGTAGAATACAAACTGTACGTTATTCGGAAAAAGTATTTCAGATAGAACTTGCCCCATTTCGAGAGGGCCATCCGGCCATGGTCGCAGATCTTTTCTAGGTGGATGCATATCCGAGACTCGAGGGTGGTCTTTGTTTTTGTAAATGGTACGAAACATTTTTTTAGACGCGATTCCATGCAGTTTTTAATTCTCTACGGAAGAGTATACAAGTATTTGATTCGAAAAATTATTAGATTAAAAGATATCTTAAATTTAATATGTTTTTCTTTTTTTCTTTTTTTCTTTCTCCTTTTTTTCTTTTTTTTATTTTTTATTTAAATTAAATTTAATATTGTAGGATTGTTGTGAATGGAAAGGAAGGATAAAAGAAAGTTTACAAGTTTTTAAGCTTCAATTAGTGTTTATTCATTAATATTAATATCCTTGGGATATATAAGTCAGTAGAGATATACATAGAAAAATATAACTGTATATACAATATTATAACGCAATCATACATACAAAACCATACATTCAAAACGATTCTATACATAGAAAAAAGGAGCAAGCATCTTGCAAGTGTCGATTATTGTGGATCGAGGTATCCCTTCTTCAACCAAAATGCTCCCATATCTCCTTGGATTTCTCCTGGCTCTGCATCCAGCACCAACCTTGCTGTTATTGCTTCTCCCGGAGAAGGATCGACGTCGACTAGGGTGCCTGTCCGTCTCAACATGCTGAATTGGGCTACTCGATGTTGCCTCCCTTGGACCGGTTGTTCTCGTACACCTGGCAGGATTCATAAAAGATTGTAAAGACAAATTGTAAAATAACCAAAATAAAATTAAAAAAAAGAAAAAAACAATACCTCGCAGGACGATTCTTCTAGCCCACGGTGCCATCTGCGCCAAGTTTCGTGGCAACAGCCGTATCGTATCGAGGGGTTGCTCGATTTCTAAGCCCCAGTCGATTAGTAAGACGATGTAGCCTTCCATGGTCCGTTGCAAAAGGAGAGCTCTTTCCCAAATGGCGCGGCCCCCGAACTCTGCGAGCACGGCGACGAGCATGCCTGTTTTCAAACTTTTCTTCTTCGGCAGGTACTCCATGTCACGATTCGTCATCTCCGAATAGAGTGTTTGAGTTATTTTCGGAAATCCAACGATGCGGACCCACATGGTGGTAATCGATTCCATTCGCATCACCTGGACAGGAACTCCTTCTCGGAAGCGATCGTTCGTACGTTGCAATATCTCCATGATCAACGAGTCTTGAGAAATCTTGGTCACTGTTCGACACTTCTGATCTGCCAAATGTATGTGGCTAGACGAGACGATGCTTTGAATTGACATGCTGTCAGGAAGAGGCCCTCTTATATACCCCAGTAGGGCCCCCACCCCCAGTACTTTAGGGTTACACGAGGGACCTCCCTTGTTCGTGCGGTCGCTAGTCGAACTAAACGTTCATTTTCATTTCCTTGTTTCACACTTTTCTCGCCTTCTCAATGTTCTGTGACAGTGTTAACAATATTTTGTTTGTGTTTATTTAGCCAAGATAGTTTTTTTTATACATTGAATGTAATTCATTTAAACTATGAATTAGCATAAGGAGTGTTAGCCAAGGAGTTTTTTTTTTATTCTTGTGTTTTTGGATTTAAGCCGCTGGGGAGCGCAGCTTTTGTGTATTCTTGTTTGTGTTGTATTTTTTGTCCTAAAACTTGGCGCTTCGGTAGTCTGTGTGTTAACAATATATACAGGCAGAATATATAGTATTTCTTTTTGATACGCCAGCGTCAATTGTTGCTTTTCGTTAAAATAATCATATCATTATTAAATGCTTTTTTAACATGCCGATTCGTATCCTTGTCATTTTCTAAAATCTTCGTCCTGAAAATGTCGCTGGAAAATAGAAAACGAAGAGCAATTTGAAAAGCACTAGCTCGCTATGAGCGTAACAATTGTGAAGTGTCTTGAGTCTGTGTCTTGCTATGCTTCAAAATATATCACACTCAATTGTATTATTAATTATTAAAGTTCAAGCCTTTAAGAAAAATTATCATTTAGTTATTCAATGTGCTTGCGTGGAGAACAGCATTATCCGTCACGTATTGCAGTGCTGTATTTTTTACGCATAATTCGTGTCAAATTCTGCCGTACACAGAAACAGCTCCGTACAAAATTCAACCGTACGTACCTAAGATGTTAAATCGATCTTTTGCAAGTTTTCTTCAAAGAGATACGCGATACGACTTGTAGGATCGAAGTGTTTCTTTTCTTTTTCTTTTTTCCTCCCTCTTCTTCTATTTGCTTCCTTGTTTCTCTCTGATCGTCGCTAGTTTTTGTTTTAGTGGCGAAGAGAAAAATAGTTGGAACGAATTTAATTTGCGGAGTTTAAACTCAGCTCTTTACCGATATCCGATTCGTAGTTTAGTGATTGACAATTATTGGAATGGTGAAAAACACATTGTATTTCATGTGTTTTATGAAAGAGCGCCTTCTAAATTCAATATATGCGAAATTTTCATATTAACCTGTCGTATCGGATAAATGGAATTTTATATATATTTCAGTTTTCTTGTATAAATACGAAAGTTTTTATTTTGCTACTTTATTTCCTCTGGATTATGAATTATTCCGAAACTCTTTCCGACAACTTGTCTTCGCGAAATTAGAAATTCCTCGCTATTAGAAAATCGTAGAAAATAAAATTCCTATATTAATCCTCTTTTGTTATCAATTTTTACTGTACAGTAGCTTTTTTATCCGAATCCTTGCGAAGCCAGTAAAGCATAAAACGAGGCAGAAGCGTGTCAAGGCTGTTGATCGATTGCTACGAAATAATTGCACTGCGAAAAAAGCTCGATCGTTGCTTTGTAGGCTTATTAGACGGACAAAGCGAATAAGATCAGGTAAGAACTTTCGTAAAATAAAACATCTTTGCTCCGACAGGCGCTAGAAAATTAGAACGTTTCTATTATTCCTAAATTCGTGAGTACGTATTCCATCGTTTCTCTTTCGCTTCCATTCGATTCCAATATTTAAATGTACTTTCACCTCTATGTCGATTAAGCTTTTAATCGAATTCTTTTCGACTAACTTTTCCATGTAATTGATCGACGCGTGCCGCAGTTTCTCGCGTTTCATCGACTCGCGATCGTCACCAATATTCCGCGATATTCATTCATCTAACTAAATACTTTGATGAAACCCGATGTTTCGTAAGTAAAGTTCATTCATTGCACTTTACGCGAATTCTTGTCGCGGATCGATCAACCTCGTTACCCGATAACATTGTCCAATAATGCCTACGATTCGCTGGATCAGGCCCTGGTTTACCGTTTCCTGTTATGTAAATTGCATTACATTACATAACGGTGAACGATCGGAACAGGAAGCAAGGAGTGGCTAACGCATAATGCTTAAGCTAATACGAGAACACCATTCGCATTGCTCATTAGCTACAATCGCGTATCATACGATAAAACACTGTCGTCCTTGTGCATGCGCTCTATCAATCGAAACCAGCTATCTGCACGTTTTTTTACCTGCTTTCACAAAATGCAATTTTAATCGATCGATAAATTAGCAACAGAAAGATTTGCGCTGATTCTTATTTCGCGTGATCAAAATAGAATCCAATATTCACGAGCGCAACACGCTACGATAGCGTACAGCGGATTCGATTCGCGAACGTTTATTCAAGCTGAGTAAAATTTCGCTGCGATATTCATTGAAAATTGTTACGACGATTCGTTGAATCGTCGTGTAATGGCTCGTTACACGAACGAAGAGTCGCGTAGGTAGCGGAAAAAGTAAGTCAACTATCGTATTCGATAGATTCCTATAAATTCTGCTACGATATAGAAAAGTCGTTTGCCAAGCTATGCAAGAAATTTCGTTGAAAGAGCACGAGCAAGCAATAATCGTAGAAACAAAGAAGCTAAAATATCGCGACGTAAACGCGCACGTATGTGTTGTTTACCGTAACGCGAGCGTACGACGAGACTATCTCTGGTCCTGTCTGCTGCTCTTGTCTCGTCTTTCTGACGTGCACCGACGACTACCACCCTCCGTATCGTCTACGAAGATTACTCCCCTAGACGGTTCTCCTTTTTACCGGTGCCACGTGTGAGAGTTGAATTACTATCTCGACTAGACGGATCCACGGACTTAATCGTGACTCGACCCCGTGCTCTTCTTTTCTAACGTTGTTTTTATGTGTTGGTCTAAAAACGGACGCGCACGAGCACATCCGTACGAGCGCTATTTTCCCTTCGAATATCCTCGAGAGGAACGTTCCCTCGTTTTTTTCGTGACGTTCTTCGTTAGAATCGTGTAACGTGTTTAGCCGCTGTATTCGATCCATTATGATTTAATTTCAGTCTGTTCCTCCTTTCTCCTCGTCCCTTCCAACCACACAGCAGCGAAGCCGCGACGTTTTTCTCGATGGACGAGAAGCGAAGGGTAGTTTGATTCGTTTCCTCGAAAGAATCGATTTTAGTCGAGGATCTAGGGGTTTCTCCGCGGTCACAGAAGCATCGGGTTTGATTAATAGTGGAACGTTAGGTTAGGTCGTTCGATCATAGTCCAGCTTCTTGCGGTAAATCGATGTTGTGCAACCGTAGTACGAATGATGTAATTAACTCTTTCACGATGCTGCCCGAGACTGCAGCAAAGGGTGAAACGTTAAATATAGTACCATAAATTTCACGTTTTAATACATGCAACGCGGTTATTAATCTCGTAGAAATCTCTCTTGAAAAAACTTTCCAGAATATATCCTTCGATATTTTCAATGTTTATCGCGCGTTTCTCCACGTTTATTTATATAGACGTAGAGTACGTACATATATCGAAATTATTTTCGTTGTGAAATTTACGAGGGTGAATGAAGGAACAATAGGACGTCGTGATTTTATGTTATTTAATTTGTTTATCCTATTACCCTATCCTATGACAGGATTCGCAGAATGAATGTAAAAAGTTTCTTGAAATTACGACGAAACATTTGCAAATAAAGAACGCGGTAATTGTGCTGTCGTTGAAAACTTATCCTACGCAGAAACGGTTAAATATTCAGTATATTCAAAAATATGATAACAGTATATTTTATGACGCAATCCGTGTACAGTAATATGTGTCAAGGGTAATAATTAGTATAGAAATGCCAATAACATATTTTTGCAAAACCGACTCGCAAACATAGTTGTAGATTCTATGTTAGAAACGACGATTTCCAGTTCTATCTAGAAACGACTATGAAATGGCATCTGTGTACGTCAGTGTGGAAATTTTCACAAGATAAACTTCCCGCGAAATATACCAAAGTCGATGTAAAACACACAGACTGCGCAAGCTGTGATTCTCTCTTTTTTTTCGTATTGAAAAAGAAATTCGAGACGGCAGAAGTTTCTGCGTCAGAAATTATTCGAACGTGAGTCAACTAACGTATCTTTAAGTGCTAGTATCTCAACCTTGCGAACGCAGACATCGATAGGTGCTTGTTGCACCACGCCACGGATACGATAATCTTCATTTTAACCAGTTATACATAATATTTCACGCTGTGAAATTTTCAAAATCGCTGGAAACCTTCGAGGTTTCGAGTCGCCGATTCGCAAATCCTACGTAGAACTGGAAGTCTCGTTTCCTCACGTGCTGACGTCTTCTAGCAACGAAAAAAAAAAATTTTCTTCGCGCATAACCCTTTTAAGTGTCACTCGACGGCTGTTTCTTTCTCGAGTACACCCTCTGCAAAGACACACATCGCGTCGTCGTACCGCACCCCAGGCAACCGACTGCTCACTTCCATTTTGCCAAGCTCTTCATGAAACTGTACAGTTTGTCGTGAAAAAAGAAAAGACGAGGAAGAAAAAAAAGGGAGAAACATTTCAGCTTCGTGTTCGTATGAGAGACGTCCACCTTTTTTTCTGGGTTAGTAGATTCTGTAAAAAACCGTGTCACTTAATCTCTCTCTCTCTCTCTCTCTCTCTCTAGATCTTTTCTGGTAAATAAACGCCGGTAAATCAAGCAAAGTTGACGACGGTGCCATTGAAGTTGTTTCAGTGTAGCTGTTGCTCTTATCGTTGTTACCGCAATTGTTCTTGAAACCGTAGGCTTCAACTTGCAAGGTTTCCTGCTTGATACTACGATATCTTTGATTTTTTTCTGCTTTGTTCCGTGTATACAACAAAGATACAATTTTATAAACATTATTGTGCATTGGAAAATTGCACGATATACGCTAGAGTTATAGTCGATGCAATTTTATGCTTTTTACGAGCGCGACTAATGAAACAGAATTTAAACAGACATTTGTTTTATCTCGTAAATTCTTAGAAAATAATTTACTTTGAATATTTTCCGTATCTTTCTGTATATTTTTTTTTTCTTTTACAAATTATTCGAATTATCCACGGATGCAGAGATATCCGCGATTTAATCATCGCGCAACGATCTATCGATTGTTCGAATTGCAATAAAAAATGGAAAGCTAAAAGTTTTAAATAAACAGAGGGAACTCGTGTGATCTTCGCCACTAATATCTAGCTAATTACAACAGTACCTACTAACCTAATTCTGTTTGACCACGATATTACCAATTACGATCTGGCCTAATTATACCGTTAGACTAATTACAATCAACTTCGTTGCGTCCACAGACGTATTTGTGGCTAACCATTTAATTTTAACATGTTATATCTTGGGTCTCGTGTTTCGTCGCGATAAAGAAATACAGGCGTGACCATACTTACGTCATTATTGTTATAACGTTACATATCACGTATTGTTTATCTCAGATACCTTGAATCGCTCTAATCACCGTGTTTCGAGTGATTCTTGCAGTGTAAAAAGACATTCTTTCCTTTGTAGTTCCGTTTCGAAATTCTATTCAATTCCGAATTCTTTCCTTCGTACAGTACTTTTCATTTTCCAATCGAAAGTTACGTGGTTTTGTTTTGTGTTTACGCGGCTGAACCACACAACCGGGACGGACTGTAGCTTCGGTTTCGTCGAAAATGGGGAAAAATCGTAGTCGCCAAGTTCAGCGTACGAAAGAGACGGAAAATATATATATTTTTTGTTTTATTTTATTTTGGTTTTTACAATTTGTCCTTATGGACATTTGGTAAAGTGTTATATCTTGTTGGTGAAGAAAAAAAATATATAAATAAAAAATAAATATAGCATGTGGGTGGCTACCCCCAGCGGGGTGCCAGCTTCGTCTTTTCTAAGTTATATCTTTTATGAGACGGAAAATATAAACGCATCTTTCCGTCTTTCTCATATGCGGAATTTTACAAAATTACAGTTACATCGAATCGAACGTTTTTTTTTAAATTAAGAAGCAATTTTTGACCACAGTATCTCGATACTTTTTCTTTAAAAAAAAAAAAAACGCGTCGTACGGTTGATGAAAAAATTATCGACTTCTATTTAGAAAAGTAGTAAATTAAATAACGATTTAATACCACGCCAGAATAATTTACTTATAATTCTTAATGAGAGTTGATTGTCAAATTCTTCCAAAGAAAAAGAAAGGAAACCCTTTGCGGTCGGGACGGTTCAAAGTCCAAGTCGTACAATAGGGCCCGCGCTGCTGCCATTTAAAATTGCCAGCGCACGCTTCTGCGTCGACACGCTTTTCCTTCATAGATGTTAAATTCTAGACGTATATACATGCACAGATTCTCCGCAGGATAAATAAAATGTCACGCATACGAGCCTTTTGGCTGTATCGGTTGTTTTCGCCGAACGCGTATATATTGGCTTGGCAACTAAGTGATCGCGGATTTTGTCATTAGATGATATTAACAAGATCTGTAATCACTTAGTTGCCAACCCAATAGAAAAAGATAAATACCTACAAACATAGATTTTATCGAAGCATTCGGTTTTTCTCTATCGTCGAGGAAATCGGAGCTACAGCTCGTCCTAGTCGCGTGATTTATCCTGTACAATATTGTGTTTGCTTTCAATTCGGATGCCAATGCATAGGGTGAGTCACTTAATTTATTAACGCTGCAGGTACAGACCTTTGAAATATTTAAATACGCTATTTCTAGTTAATTAAGTTTGGCACGACCACGTTTAGTCACTGAATTTTAAATAACTTTAGGCGTTCGTGAAGTCGATCGTTTTCTATCTAACGGGTGTTACTTAACAATACTTTCAGTCGCTCGTTAAATTTTTAACGATTTTACGCGTTCGCGAAGTTTGTCCACTAGGCGTCTATTTCTAATTAAATATACCCATTTAATTTTAACATGTTAACGACGCCGTTAGTTAGCACCTTTCAGAACACAGAAACAATTGTGAAGGATTTTACGAGCTTACGCGATTATTTTCTACCTGATATATGCACGGTATTTGCGATAAAAGCACTTTCAGTCGCCTGTATTATATGTTGAAAAATATCACGCATCTGTCAAATCGATCGTTTCGCGTACGACAGCCTGAGGATGGACAGGACAGCGAGTGAAAAATATTCAGACGAACATTATGCTCGTCATAGCCAAAAAGCAACTCACCGTT
Organism: Bombus pascuorum; assembly: GCF_905332965.1. Lineage (NCBI taxonomy): Eukaryota > Metazoa > Arthropoda > Insecta > Hymenoptera > Apidae > Bombus > Bombus pascuorum. Next base: position 13,837,618 of record NC_083494.1, on the reverse strand, counting down.
GACGGACGAGTGAACGAGTCGGTTAATAAACAACCTGGCACGTGGAATTTCTTTGAAATTATATACTTGGAATTGCCGAGACTTTAATCGGCCTTGACGTTCGAAGCCTGGCGCCGCTGTGCTATAAAGTTAACAGTGTTACGTGTCCTCTATGCATCGCGTATTTCTCCGTTTCTCCTTTTTATTCCTTCCGGACCTGTTCCACCAAAGAAACTCGTTGCTGTTTCGCGACGCTCTAATTAGTTTCCATTTCAGGATACTTTATCGTCTCTGTTGCTAGTGACACGTCTACGTGGTAATCGTCGGTGAAAAATTGGAACACGCGATTCCCTTCGTCCGAAGAATAATATCGTATCTTTGCGAAATAAATAGAATTTACAGCTTTCAGATTGTTCGTTGGGAAAATACCGATGTGATTTTATCGACTCGGAATGTTCGCTGCGAGATTTAAGAAAAATTCGAGGAGATTCTAGTTTTAGAGAATCGTAATTCCTTTTTTTTTTTTTAATTTATTCGGTCGCTTTGCATACCACGTTGTTGTTTATTTACCATTCGACGATTATTTCTCTCTGACAAGTGTTTTGTCTTTATTTGCTAGTTTATCGCTTGCTGTAATTTTTGCAGCCTTCTTGAAATTAAAAGTTAGTGAAACGCGTATTCGAGACGAGAATCGTAAATTCTCGTTACGATACGACGATCGACGCCACCCCACCCCGTATTTCGGTTAAGATAATTATAATTAGTAATTTAATATACATGTTTAGAGAGAACAGGTTAAGACAGAAAGTGATTAGCGAGTTGAAATATACTTTGCTCGAAAGGATGACGAAAGGGCCGTCGAAAATGGGTAAAACCTTTCACTTTCTGGGTAAAATCCTTTCACAACTGCACCTGAATAAACAATAGCCCTAAGAGATTTCTTAACCTGAAGAATGTCTCGTAGCAATTACAGTGTAAAGCGACAATACCAAGTTTATGGCAGTTTCTTAGGATTATCGCGTATCGTCCTAAGTATGTTGTACAATTGTTGACCGAGGGATAGATTTAATAAACAAATGTGAACGGTACTTAAGCCGTAGCCTCGCCTATTATTCGTTTAACGAGACGATGTAAAGCGAAAGAAATTTAATTTTGAAACTCAAAAGAAATTCTCTATGACACGAAATTCGTTGATAGAATTTTCGACGAGTCATCTTTAACAGTTTTAATTTTATCTATATTTTTGTATACTTTTAATATATACTTTTAATTGGATCTTTTCCATAAACAATATGTGAAACCGTTAAACTCATTATGGGAAAATAGAATTAATTATTTTAATACTTTGTTCGCTTCTTTAATATATATATAACACAATATAACAACAGAACCTGAAAGGTAGTTTCCTTTTCCTTTATTCGAACGTAAATACCATAATCTCGAGGAAAGTAACCATCTGCTGTACGTAATCCGCTCGTACGGTTCTCGAATTACTGCATGAAAGTACAAAGTCTACTAATAATACCATCGATCCAAAAAAAAAAAAAAAAAAAAAAAAAAAAGGAAAAGGAAAGAAAGAGAAAGGAAAGAAGATAAAATGAAATCTGCGTCTCAGCTGCACGTGGAAGATACGTGTGTACATAGTTTTCTTTCCGTGGCCACAATCTGACAAGAGGGTCAGTGCTCCTCGTGGTGCAGCGAAGCGCAACGTGAGTGCGCCTGTAAAGCGATCTGCATAAGCTACCAAGCGAATCTATGGACTCGTGGAATCGATTTATGTTACATCGTGCCCTATTCGAAGTACTTACAGAAATATACCAACGTATAGAACACGTGGAACGTACAGGCGAAGAAACGTAACGAGATAAAATCGGTCAGGTGTCGAAGATTACATACGCTTGCAGGCAATTTCATATTTTTACGGAGAGCAATTGCATCGACCATATGCAATTTCGTATTTTTATGAAAAGAACTAGAAAGAAATGGAGCTTACTTAGCAATTTGCTTCGCTTGCTAGGAATTATGACGAGTAGTCCACTTTGGTTGTTCCACGGCTCTTCTATATTGTGTGCACTCTCTCTTGGTATGGATTTTTCCGCCCTTAACCCTGACCTTACCCAACCCGGTTAAACGGCCGGTTTCAAAATTTAATTTAAAATCGTCCCTTCGTTCTTATTTCTTTCGATCATCTAACTTTATGTAAATTTTTATATTATAACGAAAATTCAGAAATTGGTTAATCAGACGATATAAGAATTTACAGAAAGTTGGACGAACGAAAGAAATAAGAATGAAGGGACAATTTGAAATTAAGTTTTGAAATCAGTCGTTCCACCGAGCTTAGCAAGGTTAATGCGAATTACCCGTAAACCCATGAAAATCCTCGCTCCAACGATTACCGATGGCTTTGGGTTGCGTCTCGCAAATATCTACGTTAGGTTAATTGTTTAAATCCGACAAAATTCAAAGCTGTAGAAATACTTTGACAAAGAAATAATAAATAACGGTATTAAATAATATTTCACATAGCGGGCGTAATATATTCACGAAAGGATTTTACAAACGTTCAGATATTTTCGTCTGCCACTGCATAGCAAGGTTTTACGTTATTCCATAAAAATTGGTTTCAGATCCGATGTACATGTATATCGTACAACCACGAACAGTTTTACGACCTCGTTGATTCACGTAGCTTGCTATATATATATATACACGTTCGAAGAACTCTTGAAACTCGCGTCGCCAACAGTATCATAGAACGTTGCCATGATTCAATCAACTCGATAAACAGACTTGTTCAGTAGGCCACCCTCGGTTGCTTTTCTTACGGCCAGACACAACCAGACCGCGTGGATGATGTTTCACGGATACAAACAGCTTTGTTTTCATCGGCGATAAAGCCGACAAACCCTTTGATTCGACTACCGATAAAAATCCAACAAGTCACGAATCACCGAGCTGTTCGAAAACTTTTCCATCTAGTTTCTTTTCTATATTTATATCAAACGACGAGACGTTAGAATAAATGCTGTCTTCGTTTGGGTATTGAAAGAAAAAAAAAAAAAAAAAAAAATATGAAGAGCGTAAGAAGAAATATAAAGAAATGCCCGGAAAATTCAGAAATTTCAGAGTTCGTAAATATCAAAATTCGATTTATTTTCTATAAAGTTTCTTGTTTCGCTGACGGTCCACGATATTTCGATCTCGCCATTAGCTAGAAAAGATGTTCGCCTCTGTCTTCCTCGTTCATCGAATATGATACAGTCTGCTCGTTATTATTTATCGCGGTCTTCGCAAAAACTTATTCGACAGGCATAGGCGAGAAACGAAATACTCTGACGATTTGCGAAATTTCATGAATAAAATCGGTCGAATCGTGCAAGAGGAGAAGGTTCTTGATCGTGACCTTACCGACTGAGATTTCATCGAGACGAGACGAGACGAGACGAGACGAAAATTAAGGTCAGTGACCAGAGGTTTTCTGACCCTTGCTCAGATGGCTTCTTCGATCCAGACGATGTCGGCAAAAAATAGGGTGCCGTGCGTGCGCTGGCGACCATCGTTGTTCTTTCGTTCCTTTTTCCCCCGATCCTTTTTGTTCTTCTTTTTCGTCATCCTTTCCCTCGGTTCGTTCCCATTTTCCTTTCTTTTTCCCCTTTTCTTTCTATTCTCCCGTTTCCTTTTTTCTCTCTACCTTTCTCTTCTCTTCTCTTTTTTTTTTTTTTTTTTCTTTGAATTCCGTTTGACGATCGAAGGCAAAAGGGTCAAATTCTGGGAAAATAATATGCTCGATGGGGTACCACGAGATAAAAACGTTTTCTCATCGTAACGCGAGATCCTCTCGGGATTTGAAACGTTTCGACATATCTGAAATTCGGATTGAGTGAAAGTTTTCGAATACTTGCTCGCCCAGTGCGACGTAGCGACGAATTTGCCTATGTATGAAGCTTCTGCGTTGCACTAATTATTTGATTCCTTCTATGGGACTTTTGTAGTTACTTGGTTTTAAGTTTGAATACATCAGAAGTTTGATATAATACGGGGATTCCAGTATATCGTATCGCAAATGTAAATTGCGCTCAACGAAACTAAAGAGGATAATTACGTATACCGTGTAATTTGTTATAAATTCAAAGATAATATCTGAATGTATTCTATTTTTCTACCAAGAGATCTTGTTTTTAATCTCTTGGCCGATGCAGCCATTAAATATACAGAAACATACTTTGTTTTTCCTTTGTTACGTAGAAAGATACAAAGATAGGACGATAACGTTGAATATTATTACCGACATCGATATCCATTCGAAATAAATGAAATGTAATTAAACGAGTAATTATAAATCGTGTCTCTGAAACTTTAACAAATATCGCCCTTGAAGAGCTTAAAAAATATAAAAAATTATGTTAATTTAGATTTGTTTGAAGGACGTAATATCTCCTGAACGTGAATGTTCTTCTCGATACGTCAATAAAAAATTGCGCTGTTTTACGCGAATAATTAGTCAAAGTAATTAATCCATTAATGATGCATAATTAGCCTAGCAACGGTGGGAACATCTGCAGTATAATCGAGCCGCATGCAACGGATATATTACTGCGCAAAAATATTCACAACGCTTGTTCGTCTCGTAGAATTCAAAAGAAACGATACTTGAGACACTCGCTTTAAATACCTTTATTATTATTATTATATATAACATACGATATATATATATATTCCATATAAGCTATACGTGTATTATATGTTATATATAATCTACCGACGATCGATTTAAATTTAATTCAAGTTGTTCGAGTGGATTCTACAAGAAAATGATAAACGTAGCTTTTAATTATCGATTCGTCGTTAATTTACTAAGAAGAGTAAAATGTTCTTCATTGTTATCATATAGCAATCGGATACTTGAACAGCTGTTTATAGGTTCGAAGCAATAACGCGTGATGTAACGTGGAATCGTTTAAATTATCATGGGAGGTCGTTTCCGCCAGCATCTGTCGCGCATTACTATCGCGCGTTTTGCGTTCTATCGATGTAATTAGCAAGAATTACCACGTCCATGATAATTATCCACGTTGCACAATCGTTATCCTCCCTTTCTCGAAATGGCCGTTCGATGACGTTTCGCGTAAGTTGCCACCGTTTCCAGACATTCTTTCCAATTATATAAGCGAATAAATTGCTTATCAATTTGATCGCCGATGATAACTAGAAAATCGATCCGATAGAATAAAATCCAACGTGCGGCATTCGACGTTTAACCTGTTAACCGCGCAATTTAATTTAAAAGTCCCTTACGAGGTGCGCAGGTAAAAATCAAACAACGACGAGTATACACGTCGAACGCAGTTAACTGGTTAATTAGGTTTGAGTACGACGCTGTGTTCGCTATTTACGAAGTTGTATAGCCGCGGTTCCCAACTTATAAATTCATTAACACTATCGGTTTGCAACTTGTTGTGTAAGACGGTGTTATCGGCGAATTCATCGATAAGGATTCCTGACGAACCCATACAATTAGCCGCTGGAATGACCATTCATATTTACGTGAAAGGGATAATTACACGACTCCCTTGGCGGCAACTTCTCCGACGAGACGAGGAACACAGGAAGATGCGGACATCGTGTGTTCCCTCGGTGCGCATAGATAAATTTTGATGCAGTTACATGCTTGATCGATTCAAAATGATGGCACGCGCAAACTTGAAAATTACCGTCACGTCTGCCTTTCACGAAGCGCGATCGAAATAAAGTTACAAAACAAAAGCGACGTGACTCGAAAAATTCTGTTTTACCGTCCTTTTCCTTTCTTTTCTTCTCAGCATTTTTATGGAAAAGTGCTTTAACATTCTTTAAAATTCTGAATTATAAATAGGAGCATCGTACTTAACACTCCGTACTGAGACGTTTTCGACCAGCAATTTTATCTAATTTTTCATTTTGCTTCGCATAAAAAGAGGATTAAGGTAACGCGTAGCGATAAAATCTATTGGATAATGTTCTAGATTGATTCTGATGATTTCAGACGATTCTTGGAAGAGCAGAAATTTGGGGGGATTTTTTAAAATACAAAAACCTAAGAAAAATTGCACGAGCTTAGACGATCCACTATGCGAACAAACGGAGGCTCAGTTTTGCTTTATGAACCATTTAATTACTCTTCTTACCGACTTTAATCGGCGAAGCAACGCGTTATATATTATGTTGAAAGATACATGTTACATAAATATATATTTACACGTTCCGGGTTGTATCACTTTCGAAACAAGAACGCAGTATCCCGAACATTAATTTTGCCATCAAGTTTCATTGCACGCTTCGACGCTTCTTTCTTCGCTTAACCACCTAAAAAAGTCACTCATTCACATACGCACGCACGCACGGGAAAGCCATGGGAAAGGAAGAAAGTTTGTCAGTTGTCGCTAATTACAACACGTGTTACAATTTTTAGAATCGATCGATAACCACAGAGTCGCGGTTCGTCTTACACAACCCGATCGGCGTGCACTTACTTTCACGAGACGGAGCGTGATCCGCGAATAACCTCGAACGCAACAAAATTAATTCAATGTTTCTGCTCGATCGGATCGGCCACGATGCTGCGCCGCAATTACACGAAAATAACGGATGTTAAAAGGCCGCGGTTTATAATTAACTTGATCGATACACGTGTAGACATCACGTTGTTCGACGTTCGAGCGCCACCGATATTAAAAGGAAACACAATCGGTAATTTATTCCGAAAATAAACCAAATGAAAAAAGGGAAGAAATAAAAATAGGAGAATAAAAATAAGCGGAAGGGCGCCAAGGTTTGTACTACGAAGTATTTGCTTGGCAACTAAGTGATTGCTGATTTTCCCATTAAGCGGTATCGACAAAATCCGCAATCACTTAGTTGCCAATCCAATACCTACATTGTACGATATGACAATAAGTTTGTCGCGAAACGCTGATGCAGTTGAATTAGCTGAACACGTTATCCGAACGTTCGTATCATAGAAATCCGTCATCGACGTGTTATCCGTGTTGTACGAAAGATTTACAAGTTCCATTAGCGCCGTAACGAGACTCGATTATCGCGCCTATATCGTCAAACTTTGAAACGGATCTGTAAGCGTATCTCGTACGTGATTGCGAGTTGAAAAAGTCCTAATGATACGCGCAGTTGTGAAATTTCTGCAAGGGGGAAAATCCGTACGAATTCCATGGGTCAGAATGGAAAAGTAATCTTTCTATTTTTGTGTTCTTCGCGAAATCGTTTGGTAAACACGAATTAGAGATAATCACAGAGACCCGTGTAGAAGATCGATACGATTTCTTCCGGACGGTTTCTCTTCTTGAAATTTACCTCTAAGAACGAGCTTTTTTTCTTTTTTCATCTCGACTGTCTCGCGTTCGTGTTACAGCGAAAAACCATTGTCGTTGCGACGATGTTGCGAGAAAATCCTCTGAATCTTAGGTCTGAGAATTTAAACGCCACGATGCCGAGGAACCGCGTTATCCTCTGGCGGCTTGTCCTAGATCGTCCGGCACGCATCCTTAACACCGTCGGCTTTGCTAATTTGTTAATTAACGCCGCTGCTCGTTTCCTAAACCGATCGATAACGTTTCGCGTTCTGGACGAAACGTTTTGTCGGGCCAGTGTGAAATTCGCCACGATCGCGGTTTCGAAAACCTGTCGAACTGGTTTCGTATTTTTAACCGGTCCGTCTCGTTTAACAGCGTCACTTTTAATGCCGATACGATGTCTCGTATTTGTAGTTTATGAATCGACCAATGTACGACCATTAAATGGGCGGTTATGAAGTTTGCACCGGTTCGCAATTGTGCCTGCAAGACACGTTCGATAGTTTCCATCTGACGATTCGTGCGGATCCCGCTGCATCGAAAGAAGATCGAAAGACAGCAAAAACATAGAGAGCCGATGGTACAGCGGCTGGGTTTACCACGTATGGGCATATTGGTAGTTATTTTTGAAAACTCGTTCACTGATACTTTCACGATGGTGTTATTATCGGTCGTTGGAGCGAGAAATTTTCTTCAGCGGAGAAATTAGTTCGCAGACGTGGAAGGTTTACGTACGAGCATGTCGCAAGTCAAATTGATCGACTCTGCTTTTTCTCAATTTCGTTAATTGCTATGGGAAGCTCGAATAAGAGTGTACAGTGCGTTTTCGTCGAAGTTGAATCAACAACAGAGCGTGGTTCTACGGTTGCTCTGTAATTTAGCGCGCACAGGTCGCAGGTATTAGGTTGTCCGAAAGGTGTTTTTCTTTCACAGACACGTCCTTTACAACGATGCATCTTTATACAAACACGAAACCTAATTTGTCAAACGTTGCGACCTTTATCTTGGTAGGAGAAAATAGATCGTACGTAATTCGATAAAATAATGTAAAAGGAAAAATGTGCATCCATTATTTCCTTATGAAACGAAAGAAACTTTTCGGACGACTTAATATTTTGTTGGGAAGGCGATGTAACGTTGAACGTAAAAAACACGTTAGTGGAATGAGCGTGGTAGGGAAATAAATATTAAAATAATAAAAGTAACGATACAATGAAAATTTCACGGTTCTCAGATCATATTTTTAATGAAACTATTTTCTGATTTCAGGTAAGCGATCACTTTCATCGATTATGGATACTAATCGGCGTATCTTAGGACGGACATGCAGAAATATCTTTTGTTTTTTACTGTTCAATCGCTGATAGACTTGCGCGTTGCTTCAGGTAACGATAATTAGCGCGTGCACCTGTGTATGCGCTTTTACTTGACACCTCTGTACGATACCTTGCTGCAAATTTTAGAAGTACAGGTAAATTTATGAGAAACGCAATAATTGCATTGTTTTAATGTTGGAATTTCCACTCGCTCTTGTGAACAATTAATATATTAAGGGAAAAATCGTCGGAAACGTTTCTTATCAAAGAATTTTAAACATACGACCACGAACTGAAATTTGTTATCGTCCTCTTAACTTATCGTAAAACATATTAGCAATATTTTGAAATTCTATTAAGAATTTTTCCGTTCGTTAGGTCGTTGCTTATTCAGAAACTTCTTCCTGTATTTAAAAATTAACGAAGAGAAGAATATAAAGAAAAGTTAATTAGATCGATCGTTCCTCCATGTTTAATCACCCTAACTCATTCTTTTATACTTTATCGACTATCGTAAATAATACGCGTACAGATAAAGCTGTAAATATCAATCGTTCTAATAACAAATTAACTCGTCTATTTTTGTCATCAACCGAAGCAAAGAATTCGTAAACAGAAAGAAAAAAGAAAGAGACAGAGAGAGAGAAGAAAAGAAAATATAGACAGAATATAATTTTCTTGCTTTTACCGCTTTTCTCTTCTTTTTTTATCTACATACATAGCCAGACAAATGTAGCGTTCTAGGCAGGACGCGTCAAGATCGTCGTGTATAGCTGGATGAAAAAGATATTCGACGGTAGACGGGTTGGACGACCGATGTCACTGACCTTGCTTAACGATCGCCACTGTCTGTGGGGTTCGCGTCGGGTTCGATTGGAAGGGGGGTGCTAGTCACGGGACGCTAATGCTGTTACCGCTCGAATTTAGGGAGGGTTGATTCTCCTCTTCGCTATACAACACGCTGCAAAACAATTATCTCGTAGCTGGTACGTGCGTTTCGTTAATCCGCGAAATGGTGACTGCGACACGACGTTCCTTTCAAAAGGGCTGAAAGCGACGCCGCGTAATTGATATTCGAAGCTTTGTCTTTTCGCATTTTTCATAAGGTTCGTTCTTTGAAATTTGAAGATAATAACAGAGACTGGAATGTACAGCGCGTCAGTTTCATCCGGACGTACTTAACCAGTTTAGCTACTGTTGCGAGCTCTTTGAAAAGCGTGTACGTAAAATGTGTTGGAGAGGAAAAAGCAACTACTTTGCGTTCACACTGTATACAGTTTATTTTTTTATTCCTTCGTTTTATCTCCCCCCTTCGCCTTCGAATATTCAAAACATCCTAAGATTTACGTATTTAATTTAGTTTTCATTAAAATTGCAATTTAAACAGTCAATTCTAGCTACTTTTTACGCACGACGAGTATACTCGTCGCGAAGAGATGGCAATATTTTCTGTCGTGACTAATCGGTAATAAAATTACAAAATAAAATCTCGTATTATAACAGCCACGCATACTCTCTGTCCGACGAGTATACTCGTCACCGCGTACTTTTCGCGACACGTTTTACGGTGCACGCTTCTCAAAGCTTTCAACGAGGTCGCAACAGCTAACCGGTTAAGAATTCCTGTTTCGCTTATTTCAGTGTCTGCGACGTTATCGTCTCGTGCGTGCATTTGAAATTTTTGGCAAAAAATTTTTAGTGCGCTCGTCGAAAAATTGGACGAAAATTGACATTTCGTATCTCGATAGCGGATCGTGCGAAAGATGCAAGTAACGAGTGCTTGAAAAATGTCTTGATGTCTACTACACTTTCTAAGAATACATAGAAAATAAAAAAGTACGCTTGCCGTTTAAAAACATAACCCTGACCCTCACAAGGTTTTTCAAGCTCTAAATACATGGCGCGATATGTCCACCTCGAAATCGTACGTTCTTTTCGAACATCTTTTAGCGTCGTCTCCGACGTATTTAAATGTTTCCAAATAAAAGCAACACACGTATATAAAAGCAACATGTATGTAATATAATATACAGCAATTAAAAAATTTGGGGTCGTTAAACGTTTGATACTCAAATTGAGGAATCTGAAAGGAGAAGAACAGACTATGTTTTCATTCTCGTCGAAAACTGTCACATGCGAAAGCATCATAAGCGATCGTCGTAAGGAATATCTTCGTCTGAAAAAGTTGATCTCGTACGTAGCTGGAAATAGCATATCTCGACGAATTTCAGAAAAATGTGACTCTGTCAATTGGTAATTTCGAGTGTCAGAGATAAGACTGTCTAATGTATCGTTATAACATCGTTTGGATTAAGGGAAAAATATTGTGCGCGATAGCTTGAGTAAACACTCAAACTATGGCCTGTAGATATTGTATAGAAGCAGGATTTCAAGAAATCGTCAGCCTGGATTTAAGACATTTTTGATAGATTGCCTCTATTTCTGATAGAATTTTTGATGGGATATCTATTATAAGAAGGTGAATCTGGCCAGAGGTTCCGCGCGAAAAGCCATCGTTTTTAGCGGTTTATACGTTGAATTATGGCCCGCAGCAATGAATCTTGGAACGCTTAAGATCTGATAATGCGCTGCTTGCTATACACCGGCATTATGGGGTTAAGTGCTGAAACTAATGCTAATGGTACATGCATAACCTTATGTAAAGATGGTGCAGCTGCTATTTTAACACTTGGCTCTTCTGTTGCCAGCTTTACCGTGTTTTAAACGCTTGCTAATGGTATTTAACTACTTGTAGCTAAGGCTTTGCGCTTACGATAAATTTGAAACGCGTGAATTTGTTAGGAATTCAAAATTTCTTTCGAATCAACGAGATGTCGATAGAAACTTGGAGCTGCTTCCCTTTCTGTCTCTAAACCCGAATCTTGAAGGATAAATAAATATTTTGCAAAGTAAATAACTAATACAACGGCTAACTGACGAAGTCGAAACGATTTTCGTTAACTCGTGCAATTTTCTTGTTTCGTTTAGGTTTTTCCTTTTCGTTTATCGTAAAATGTTTCGTACAATATACGTAACAAAATGTTTATTATCATCGAGGGTAATTTCAACGATAAGAGAAAAAGAACGGAGAATTTAGTGTTCCATAAGACGTAATCTTGTCCATTTTAATATCTCGCTGGATCGTTTACTTTTGGATCGAGAATTTTCGTAACTTCCACGTAGGTTCGTCGATTTGTGCAGATTACAGATAATAATGATCGTTTACTTATTGATAAATCGAATTTTTCAAGGATTCCGATTACAATTATCTGACGCGATAAACGCATTTTTGCTGAAATATTTTTGAAAGCGCTCGAAATTATCTATATCGTATCTGCCAAAATTGTTTCTTCTATTCGATTTCAACTTTTACATGCTTCGAAGAAACATTGTTTTGCCTGTTACGCGTTACAAAAGGTACTCCATTTCTATTTTGCATATCTTTGCTTATTACGCTTATTACATTTTGCATACGCTTTTGCAGGTTCGAAAAATCCGCAGTCTAATCTTTACTAGATCTCGGATGTTTATCCATTCGTAGGTAATTCAAAATTATCGCGAACACGAAGAACAATTATGACGACACGAAGACAGATACAAAATACGCGCAACGTATCGCTACTTGGTACACCGATAGCGACACGACTCGAACAATTTGAAATTTTCATTTATCCAATAGAAGATCTACTTAGATTTCTATTTTTATCCTGCAAAACGACATATTTATAATTCCATCGGTTCTACGTACTCGTGCCGCTTACACCGAAGCCGGCTCGGAACGTGTCTTCTCTGAAATTTACATTTCTTAACCCTTTGGTGTAGATTTAAAGATTAGTTTCAGCTAGGATCAAACATACGATAATCACCTATTATACACGCCAGAATAATTTACTTATAATTCTCAATGAGAGTTTTTTTTTTTTATTTTATTTTGGTTATTTTACAATTTGTCCTTGCGGACATTTGGTAAAGTGTTATATCTTGTTGGTGAAGAAAAAAAAATAAAATAAAAATAAATATAGCATGTGGGTGGCTACCCCCAGCGGGGTGCCAGCTTCGTTTTTTCTAAGTTATATCTTTTATGAGACGGAAAATATAAACGCATTTTTCCGTCTTTCTCATATGCGGAATTTTACAAAATTACAGTTACATCGAATCGAACGTTTTTTTTAAATTAAGAAGCAATTTTTGACCACAGTATCTCGATACTCTTTCTTTTTAAAAAAAAACGCGTCGTACGGTTGATGAAAAAATTATCGAGTTCTATTTAGAAAAGTAGTAAATTAAATAACGATTTAATACCACGCCAGAATAATTTACTTATAATTCTCAATGAGAGTTTTTTTTTTATTTTATTTTGGTTATTTTACAATTTGTCCTTGCGGACATTTGGTAAAGTGTTATATCTTATTGGTGAAGAAAAAAAATAAAATAAAAATAAATATAGCATGTGGGTGGCTACCCCCAGCGGGGTGCCAGCTTCGTTTTTTCTAAGTTATATCTTTTATGAGACGGAAAATATAAACGCATTTTTCCGTCTTTCTCATATGCGGAATTTTACAAAATTACAGTTACATCGAATCGAACGTTTTTTTTAAATTAAGAAGCAATTTTTGACCACAGTATCTCGATACTCTTTCTTTTTAAAAAAAAACGCGTCGTACGGTTGATGAAAAAATTATCGAGTTCTATTTAGAAAAGTAGTAAATTAAATAACGATTTAATACCACGCCAGAATAATTTACTTATAATTCTTAATGAGAGTTGATTGTCAAATTCTTTCAAAAGAAAAAGAAAGGAAACCCTTTGCGGTCGGGACGGTTCAGAGTCCAAGTCGTACAATAGGGCCCGTGCTGCTGCCATTTAAAATTGCCAGCGCACGCTTCTGCGTAGACACGCTTTTCCTTCATAGATGTTAAATTCTAGACGTATATACATGCACAGATTCTCCGCAGGATAATTAAAATGTCACGCATACGAGCCTTTTGGTTGTATCGGTTGTTTGCGTCGAACGCGTACATATTGGCTCGGCCACTAAGTGATCGCGGATTTTGTCATTAGATGATATTAACAAAATCCTCAATTACTCAGTTGTTAATAAGTTTCTCGCTCATAGCGACTCGTTTACCTGGGACATACATATGAGTCATTCGGCTGTATCTGTTGTTTTCGTCGAACGCATATACGAGTTGCTCGGCGAAATTGATGGCTTACGCAGAACGCGTATATGCGACGTTAGTGCGCAAAAGGTTAAGTCGTGTGTCACTGTTGATACTAAACAGTCATATGCAAAGTTATTTAAACCTCGGCGTTAATCGTCATGAGAATCAGCTGTCGAAGTAAATCTCTGAAATCTCGCATTCGTTTAACCATTTAACCGCGGAGTTTAGTTTCAGAAATCCGTCATGGGGCTAGGTCATGGAGCGCGTAAATAAATACGAGCTACGACGAGTATACACGAGCGCAGTTAACCGGTTAACAGGAACCTTGCCAGACCCGGTCAAATGAACCGGTTTCGGAATTGTGTTTAAAATTGCGCGTTCATTGTTGTTCCCTTCGTTCGTCCAACTTTGTGTAAATTGACAAAAATTGAGAAATCGATTGTTCGGATATTACATAAAGAATTTACATAAAGTTTGAATTTCAAGCTAAATTTTGAAACCGGTCGCTTGCCCGCGATTGCTAAGGCTAGCGTCAAGTAGCTTCGCAAAAATATACAAATTCTCGTGGAAATGCACGGTTTAATCGCTAAAATCATCCTACGCACGCTGCGAGTTGCGCTTGACAGGAAAAATAATTAATATCCCTAACGCGTGACGCGAGCCACGCAAAGCAAACGAAAGAAGTTCGAAGAAATCGGCGTCGCAGAGAACGCGCGTTAATTTCCGCGCGATTTGTCGCTCTTTCGTTTACTTCCGGGAATTTCATTTGTTCCCCTTCTTTCACGGCCGCGTCTATTCTTGGCTGCATCGGCCCGACCAGTTATTCCCACCCTTCTCTCTCGCAATGGTTGTCGACGTTATCAGCGGTGATCATTCGGCCGAAGGTAGCCCCCTTATCATCGTTCGCCGAATAACCTAGTGTCCTAGTTGCGATATCGATTTTACGAGCACCTGAAACCCCCCGTTGCCGTGACTTCTTTCGCTGTAACGTTGTAACGCGCCGAGCTGACTGGAAATGCAGTCCCGGTAAAACGTACGCGAAACGTTTCGAGAATAATCGGAGCAAGGCGTGTTTTATCGGCGATTGAATTTTCTACTGGTAGGAACGCGAATGGTCTGGCGAGCCACGAAACGAGTCGAGTGTGTAAATTGGAAAACGGGAAAATGTCGCGAACGCTATTTTTTCGAAGTTAACTTTGCAATTTCTTGTTACTTCGGCGGGTACTTTGCGCGTAATTTCCCATTATTTTTCCATTCTTCGAACCTGATTTATTTTATTTCTAAGAACCGCGCGAGAAATTTGCTATACAGCGAAATAGATAGACAGTGTAAAGAAAGTAATTGCGGAGAAATTGTAAAATAATTTCAGGTACGATTTAACGATTTGCAGAAGATATTCAAATTTTCTATTGAAAAATGTTCTCTCTTCTTTTGATAGCTAGTCCTGTGTAATATTCTTCTTGTAGTTTATTTGCTGAAACATGCGTTTCGTACATGCTTTAGCTACTGAAAAAACAACTTCGAATTTTCTATTCAGTTTCTTTTGTTGAGGCAAAAACCTCTCGTATTAAAAAGGTTCTCTCTTCTTTTAATAGTTAGTTCTATGCAACGCGTTTGTTTTTGTAGGAGGCGTACAATAGGTGAAATTGAGCGTTTTTATCGATGGAAGTTAGTACTTGTCTTTTTTTTATAGTAATAATGGAAAGATTTAAATAAAGGACGATGGGAAAACGGTATATAGTACAACTATGCGCGATCTATTAAAGCACTTAGTTTACATATTTTTATAAAATTATTATATAGGATTAAAAATTAAAGGATTAAAAACGAAAATGTAGCTTCTTTGTGTAAAAAGCCTGCTGTCCAAATAAATCAACAAAATAATAATAATCCGAGATTCGTCTTGGACTTGAAATACTTTGTTTAATGCAAACTAGAACGAAGGTAGTAATCGCGACTGAACGTTCTATAGAGAAAATAAAATAGAACGTGCAGCGAACGTTCGTAAATTTATTTCAAAAACCGTGTAAAGTACCCGGATAGGGCGCGTAATATTTTTTGATAAAAGTGCTAAGCTTGCGTGGAGATGGTCGTATTAATAATCACGAAGCACGATATAAAAACGGAGGTAAAAAAATTATTTCATATTTTTTGAAACTGGAAATCGCAAATTCGAATGTTTTATTTTTGCAAAATTTCGTGTGTCTTAAACGAGAAAGATTTTCGAACGTTCTAGGTTGCAAATATATTTAAAAACATTTCAACAATTTTCAACCGAACGTCTCATAATGAAAATTTCAAACGTCGAACCTTCACGAAATGACGAGTTTCGACAAATTTCGAAACACGAAACGTATTGCCATTGCCTCCTTAACGCTATGCGGAAATAAATTGCAGATCGAAAATGGAGCAAGTAGTCGGAAGAATAATGTGGCGACGATAGTACACGTCGAGCTAAACGAATGAATACGCGAGATTGTCGCAGAGAAACCGCAGCAGGTCGTTTGCATAGTTGAAATCCCCTGGACAAAAGTAATATAAAGTGTCTTGTCGGTTGAGAAAGCGTGGCCCGGGGGTAGAGAACAAGGCGCATTGTTCCGTTGATACGCTTTTTTCGCTCGATGATGCACGACGAAATGTCACGAGAAATCAGATTCCACGCGCGTGGCATTTACCAACTCTGGCATTAAAGCGTAGTACGTACGCGACAAAGAATCCATCCATAATTCCATTAAAGCATTCTATTCGATAGTAAGTTGTACAAAGTATTTTGCGATATACGTTACGGTTTAATGTAAATTTGCATCGGCGGATATCAGAAAACAAATACCGAAACACCTGTTCGACTCCCACAATTCGAAGAATTTCGTATCGTTTAGAAAATTCGAACGAATCACCTCCGTTCGTTCAATGAACTCAAAACAAATTTTGTTACGTTTGGTATATATTACATTGCGAGGCACGCGCGATGGAAATGGATTAATAGATCTCTGGATTTATTTATGAATAAAATAACCGCGAATGTTGGTGAATTTTTATTTTTCGTACGAATATACAGAGTGCGACGGAATAATATATCAAGCGGGTGAGAGGCAATCCTCTGTGACAAAATAGAAGACAAACATAGAATTCAATTTACTCTAAGAACTACGCGCGTTGGAGCTCTGTTTTCTTGAACACGAAAGCCTTAAATGGAGAAACTCTATTTTACGTTTCTTGCTTGTTTTCGCGTCCACAATAACGTGCTACAATCGTCGTTTGCTCATATCCAGTCGATAATTGGTCAAGTTCAAGTGTACTTGGCAAATTTTCAAGCCTGAATATCTCGAAAACGGAGTCTCGCGCGAAAAACTTTCGCCCTACGAATTCTCCTCGTTCTCTCGCAACGTCTCTGTGAATCCCGCTTGCTATGTTACTCGGTCACACCCTGTACGCAATTAAAGTGGACGTCGCTTATAACTGGACGTCGTAATAAATGTTCCACGTTAAATAATTGGCAGATTTTCAGCCGTTGTACGGCATCCTGTAGATTTCTAGAATTTTAAATCTCCCAAGAACGCACCAACACGTCCGTAGCCTGCGCGAAACGCTTACAACGTAAGCTCCGCCGCTGTGAACATGGCCTAATGGCCGCGGTTCGTCGCCCTGTGCTCGTTCAATCCCCCTTTCGCCGTCTGGAAGAGCTGTGGCGACGAGGGTGCGCCGGGAAGCTCGCGAAACGAGAGGGCGAAAGAGCCAGGGGTGGCGTCCAAAATTCGCCCATCGCTCCGCGCTCCCCTTAATCCCCATCCCCACCAAATACAGCCACAGACGCGTGGAAACGAATTCAAGCTCTGACAGCGCTTTCGCTGTAACCTCAGCGAGTTTCGTGACGTTATGACCCGCGTCTGACGTCACCGATTCGACGTCACAGTGGCTCACCCCCACGCGACGGCCACGGCTACCCCCCCGCAGCGCTAGTTAACCGTGACGTCATCGTTCTTCGATCCACCGAGCATTTTTGTTTCAACGGTGCGCGCTTTCATCAAGACTCCGCTGCTCGAGTGGGTAATGGGTTCCGCGGAAGCTCGCGATAATTGTTTCTTTTGAGAGAGCGGCAACTCGACACCGACGTTTCCTATACGTTTCATCGATGACGAAAGAGAGGGATTCAGCCTTTTGCGGATTCTTTGAGGTGGATCGATCGCTGCGGTGAACACGATATCGATTGCTTTTTCCAGGATTTTTAGTAAGCTTCTTGTCGAAGATTTTGTTGCTTTGTTTTGTTTTATTAGATCGGCTAGAAGCTCCCTTTTATTACGAACATTTTCCTGCGACGGTTTTTCAACGTATTAGTCGTCGTGAGCGCTGTATGAAAGAAGAGGTTAGGTATTGGGTTGGCAACTATGTGACTGCGGGTTTTGTCATTAGGTGGTAATAACAAAATCCGCAGTCACTTAGTTGCCAAACCAATAGTTTGAGGTTGGTTTGCAATGGATGGATTTTTGCGATGAGAATATTTTCTTTGGTTTTTCTTCTTTTTTTTTTTTGACAGTAACAGCGTTGTATATAGTTTTCAGTTTTTAGTAGCCACGCTTGTTTAGCACTTGTCGAGTCTGCTTAATTAAAATTGCTTTCACAAAATTCAATGTTTCGTTTGATTTATTTCTCCAGCTTTGTAGTCTCGTGTATATCTTCTAGTTTTTGGTGCATGTTCAGTTTCGTCGAATATGTATAGATAAGGAGTTTACGAAACTCTGTTAATAATGAATGGTATTCGATGTTTCCGCTGTTTCGTATTTCTCAATGGATCGAAGTGAGAGTGGCAGAGAGTTCGTTATTTGTATATGGAAAAGCGACGATTGAACAAAATAACGAAATTATGAGAAAATTATGAGAAAATATTTATTTTTCAACGTTTCCATGTTTTCAAACTCGTTCACCCAGAAAAAGACAGAGTTATCCGATTATTGAAAAAGTTTTTTCGAGCCGACAGCTTTTCGCGGTTGTTTTCACACATCAAGTAGCTTCTCTAATCCCTTCGAAAGAACTATTTATAAATATCCGATACAAGGTAATTCGACACGACCCAGCGATTTATTTGGTTTACCTAGGGTTTCGTTGCACGAGTTAAATTGGTTCCTTCGGTGAAAATTTCCAAATGAAAGGTCGCTTTTGAATAGAATTTGATCAAGGACAACGTTGGACTAAGTTTCTATCGCGCTTCTGCGCGTGTAAGGCGAACTCTTTAACTTTATTTCGAACGACAATCGCCTTCGTAAAAAAATAGTATCTGTTTTTTTTCTTTCTCGCAAATTTTGCACTTTAAAAATACTTGTTTTCGCGATTCTGCTGGGTGTTATTTTGCGAAATTTTGATTATTTGCCGCAGCTTTTAAACTTGAATTATTTCCTTCAAATAGAAAGTATTTTTCTTTGCATACACTAAAGTACACAAAACGTCTGCGATATTTACGAACGGATTATATCATTATCTATGTTTTTCGAGAACTATGTTTTAGAAAACTTGTCTATTATTTTTAAATATATATTTTTCCCTCTTTTTATGAGACAGACTATTCCTTTAGTTTGAGAAAAGGAAAAATGTAAAATTGGAAAGAAATTTCAAACAATTCCAATTGTTCACGATACGACGCTCCACGTTGAACGTTCCAGAACTATAACACGAGTTATAAACCGAAATGAAATTTGTCCCGACTGGAAGAGATCAAAATTTATCGCTTCTAATATATTTTATCTATCCATTCATTTTCGATCGTCTGTTACTTGTTCAAATTTACCTTCTCTTCCGATAATAACATAATAAGTGTTCGAAGTTGAAATTTCTACATTCCGAATGATGTTTCGTATTTGTCTTCTGAGATGGAGTTTGGTTTGGAAATTGTTCAAAGTTGAATAAACCGCTTCAAAATTAAACATTCGTTAAGCCCCTGGCATTTCTCTCCCATTCAGGGAAAAAAAGAAGAAAAAGAAAAAAAAACAGAAGAATTTCACGAACAAAAAGATCGTGGTGCGAAAGTAACATCGCAGAAACTTCACGAGCTTCGTAGAAATCTTCGTCTAGTTGAATTTTCTAGAAAGTACTGCCAGAGAACATGCAAATAACCGAAATTAAATTATCGAGCTGGATTTTCATTCAAGCTATCAATAGACTATTTCTTTGCAAACTGTGTGTCCGAAAATAGCTGCCACCCGTGCGTAATAGTTATCGGACCATTACGTCTCTGTTTCGTGAGTTCGGCTTTATACAGGGTGTCCTACTATCTACTACGCTATTCTTCACGCTACTGTGCGATACAATATGAACGTACGAAAACGACTAAAAGTATGAGATACGAGTAAAAAAACCACATGCAACGTTCGAGACTCGGTTCGATTCGCGTGCCAGCATCCAAGGAACACCATTGAACTTGGTTGCGCCGAAGGACGATGAAACATGTCGGAGACGCGCGAATGAAATTCCGCAGGAAGACACGTCCTCGATAGGTTCAAACTAGACCCGCGTGTTCCCTAGGAATGCGTCGAACCTGCGCAATGCGGTCGTCACACGAAACTATGCAATCTTATGCAACGCTATGCAACAGCGCGCAATCTGGAAAGGGACTGTCTTCGTGCGTGCTAAGCGTAGACGAGTCTGCCCAAAACCCTTCGTGATTCGCACTCTCGCGAACGTATAATTCTTGAATGCGCTTCATTTCCTGCCAATTTTTACCTGCAATTTGCAATTTCAATCTAACGTGTCCAAAGTTCTTCCCTTGCTTCCTTTCTTCCTACTTACACTTTACCGACCGATAGCCTATTAGTCGGCCTTTACCGCCTACGCTTACCGACCGATAACCTATTAATCGGCTTCTGTCGCCTACGTTTATCGACCGATATCCTATTAATCGGCTTTTGTCACCTACGCTTACCGATCGATAACCTATTAATCGGCTTTTCATCGCCGACAATCTTTCTCATTGTTTGAGCAATAATTTTGTTATTTAGTACCAAGGTACCTTGCTCAGTTGCGTTGCTTTGTAACCCCCCACAGTTTTATACCAATTTGAAGTCTTACCGTTCGCGATGAACGAAAAGAATGGTATTGAAGAGTCTAAATCGAAACAGAGCGCCTGACCTGCCGGTCGAACGTGCTGTTGAACCGCTAGCGGTCGGTAAAGCGTTACAGCAATTGTATCTTTTTTTTTTCTCTGTTTAACAAGGCAGTTCACCAAAGTACGAATCAATCCACCGTAATTTGTGATGAGAAATCACGTAAATCGACGATATACTGGCGATTAGCACGTATTATAAAACAGAGCGCGCGCTTCGACACCCACTCTGCGATTCGTACGGCAAATTTTCAGATAAATCGGAGATTTATGAACGCGGAGAGTCGATAGACCGAGAAATTTTCGAGGGTGAAACGCGTTCGACTATGTGGAACGCTACGTGTTCAGATTTATCCCTTTCGGTATTCTTCGCTACAGAGGACGATGATGATAAGGGGCAATTGATATTTTACGGTTCAAAGAAGTTCTCTGTAATGAATGCGTGCAATAGGCTGTGGGAAGAGGATGTGTAGGCTTGTACGGGGGTGTTTCGTAGGTGGAATTTGTATTACGTGTAGGATGTTGTCTGACAAGCTCTGCAATGTGATTTGTATATAGAGAAAACAATTTTTCCCGAGTAATTAACTTCTTACGCGCGGTGATAAATTACGTGACGTACGAAACGTGGGAATAATAGAAAGTATTAGGTTGTCCGAAAAGTGTCTTTCTTTTACGGACACGTCTTTTGCAACGACGCATCTTTATACAAACATGAAACATAATCTGTCAAACGTTGTGATTTTTATCTTGATAAAACAAAATGGATCGTACGTAATTCGATAAAATAATATAAAACGGAAGAAACTTTTCGGACGACGTAATTAAACGTTGATACAAATTTATCGAATTAATACGCGTAAAATATGCGAGCGGTAGATAGGAGCTAAATATTAAACTGCGTTTATTAATAATACCAAAAAGATCGTGAAAATAAATTATATTGTGGAAAATTTCGGGTCATAGACCGATCTTCTATACGCGCCTGACATTTCAAAGTCACGGAACAATGGGCAACATTTACTTCGCTTAATGTTACGATTCAGTCTTCTCTAACTTAATCTGTAACATCAGGGTGTTAAAGTTAAATCCTCTCAACCATCCCTCAACGTTTCCCACCGCGAATCGGTGTTGTACGAAGTAGATTATCACGCTGTTTTATCGTAATTTACGTTAACGATAAATTTGCATCCTCGTTGAATGCAAACTTATCTTACTCCACGTTGTTGATAACGGATATCGTGTCTTTGAAATATTAAAATACGTTCTATGAAGATTATAATTTCGCGCACAGGCGTAGACAGGAAATTTGCTCGTGTACAGTGTCTTTACCTTCCAAATATTTGACTGATACTATATTTTCGAAATACAACGTTCGTGGCGTAGCTATTTACAAATGGACGATAAACTACGTGGTTTATGGTTGGTGTAGAAGTTTTCTCCAGTAAATTAGCCTCATACGTGGAATACATATAATACATTCAACCGTATGGAAGTTTGCGAAATATCTATGTTACGATCGTCTGATCGTCATCGAATCGCGAAGAAAGAGATTATTATTCGCGAGCTTTCCATCAGTCTCTTCTCTACGATGCAACTCGTTCTCGAAGACTTAGACAAACAACTGTACTCATTTTTCTTATTTGCCACTGTTTGACCGACCGATAGAAACTCGATTAAAATTTGGCAAAACATAAATTACCTGCTCTCGATGTCTATCCTTATACGTTTGTATGTATGTTTATCGTAATTCCAAGGGACCATAGAACGAACTTGTATGAGAAGCAACTGTACTCAATTTTATTATTTGCCACTGTTTGACCGATCGATAGGAACTCGATTGAAATTTGGCAAAACCAAACCAAAAATTACCTGCTCTCGATTTCTATCCTTATACGTTTGTATGTATGTTTCTCGTAATTCCAAGGGACCATAGAACGAACTTGGTGTATGAGAAACAAATGTACTCAATTTTATTATTTGCCACTGTTTGACCGATCGATAGAAACTCGATTGAAATTTGGCAAAACATAAATTATCTTCTCTCAATGTCTATCCTTTTCCAAGGAACCATAGAACGAACTTGGTGTATGAGAAGCAACTGTACTCAATTTTATTATTTGCCACTGTTTGACCGATCGATAGGAACTCGATTGAAATTTGGCAAAACCAAACCAAAATTTGGCAAACCAAAAAGTACCTTCTCTCGATGTCTATCCTTATACGTTTGTATGTATATTTATCGTAATTCCAAGGGACCATAGAACGAACTTGGTGTAAGAGAAACCCTGCTATCACCACCACCTGTTACTATAAAGTAACCAAAGTACTCGAACACTTGCGAATGGTCGCGCAGTGGTTAAATTGAACTAGAAGATATAAACGAAGCGCCAATTTTCAAGATTTCTTACGACAGAATCGTTCTATTTTAAGAAACGGTACATTTACAAGATTATATTCTATACCGTGGACTATGTAATTTTATCGTAGCTGGTGTCTCTCTGGTATAAAGAAAGCGCGGTGTGCTCGCAACAAACTGAGAAAATCCTCACCTTCCACTTGACGCATCGATTTGCGAGAACGAGCGGCTCGTAATCGCGAAAAGTCTCCATCTGGTCCTTGAACCGGTGCCATTCTACAATTTCAATCGCGTTGCAGTTGTTGAAATTTCAAGGCTATCGAGTCGCATCGACGTACACACAGCGTTTCGTTCGCTCGACGAGATGGCAATATGGTCCGACACGAATCGCTCGAATCGTCGATTTTTTATTCATCTTACGAAACTGTTTCCTGTTTCGATCATTTTCACGTTGTTATCCACGATATCGAATCTTCGTGACAACACGACGATCGATAATTTGCTATTTTACGTCGTAGAAGGCACGACGATCAAGTTTGGATCGGATTTGTTCAATCAAGTTGCAATTATTTCCTTTTTCTCTCTTTTTTTTTTGCGATCGTGGTCTTTCTTCATGGCTGGACGATATTATTTTTGCTGTTCTTATACGCTATGTTTACTTCGCTGAAAAACGTTGGAACGTCTCTTAAACCATTCAGTACACGGAGAAATGTTTATAATGAAAGTTGTTGGCTATGCGCGGAGACGTTTTATATACGGTATAAATAAGTTTTTTCTGCGCGACGTGAAGTTGTTGAAGAGACGTCTGTCAGCGCTTTTGCTATGCAGAATATTTTAAGTGTAATCAACGAACTTTAAATATACTATCCCTGTGTAAAAAAGTTCGCCATCGAACGCAGTAGTAGCAAGGTAGCTAGAAACATCTAAGGTTTTCCAAACACACACGTACAAACACACAGGGTATAAAATTGTTATTGTATAAATATAAAATACCTGAGAAAGTTAAATCAGTTTAATATGACGTAGAAACGTCAATTTAATACGATGCAACGATTAATAAAAGTTCTGCTTTATTGATAAAAGGAAGATATGTAGCGAGCAAAGAAAATATTACGAGGGAAAATTATGTACAAATTTCGTATGTAGAAGCCTATTTTTGTTCTGGCATTTCGAGAAAATATTTATCATTTATATTACATTGATGTACATTTACATCATTTGAGAAGAACGATAGAATATCGCTGGATTTTACTCGTACGATAGATACAGTTGTGTAATTATCATTAATCATTAATTTACCGTGATTAATCCCCGAAGAGATATTGCTTCATCTCATAACCATTTTTATCAAGAATTATCGATATACTAATGAAGATAGAATTGCCACTCAATGTCCATTCAATAATTACGTATAAAATCACATAAATTAGCGCAATTACAACAGCTTCTCAGAGAAAAATTGTTTTCCCTGTTAATTATTAATAATAGAGAAACATTCTCCTTTGCCTGTAAAGAAAACGCGCTGCGTTAAAATTTATCGCAGACAATGAAGATAGCAATACGTTGTCATATTTTTAACGGTTTTTATTTAGCTTATTTTTCTGTTTTGCCTGCGTGAAACTATCGAAGCGAAATAACATTAATTTTCCGTACAGCTGTAAAAAGCTGCAATTTGAAACGCATGCTCATTTCCAATATCACTGCGATATAATTTCAAAAACTTGACAATTTTCTATTGGAGATAATTGTTGGTTTAGCCGAGGTGAAATTTGAAAAAATACTTTTTTATGTGACAACTCTGACGACAACTATAAAGACTAAAAAAGTAAAAAATAGAACATACGGAATAAATAAATTTTTTTTTAAATGATTTTTATTAGAAAATCCACTACAGGGGAAAAAACTAATTTTTTTAACCAGGTATTATGCAATTGAATGTAATAATAACATACAGAGAAAGCTGTACATGTCAAGCTGTAATTACACAATAGGGTATTGCTCGATTGCTGAACTTTATTTATTTCATTTTTTATTTTTTATTTTATTATCAAAAATAAAAACATGGCCAGCTCGCGGATTAGTTTAATTCCAAGATTTTCAGAATTCTGATACTTTCAAAAGCTTGCCATTTTGGATTGGTTATTTCAGTCAAATATTCTCCCATTTTTACCTCTTTATCGCCAGAGAATTGCCTTCCCCACTCCGCAGCTATACCTACGTTAAATTCATTATGTTTCTTTCTATAACCTATTTTTCGCATCTTTATTTATTTGAGTGACGCTCAATTTCTCACAAGTTTCAAACGCATATATCGCATTTCTAATGATCTTCAATTACCTTACTTCATTTTCTAAATGCAACAAGTTCGCTTAGACGTCTCCGTTACATCCAATTGACACAGGTAATAAATGAATTTACCCAGAAATCTTTCCGAACAAACACCGTTTCATGACAGTGGCATTATCTACTCAAATGACCAAAACTAACACATTACTCGGCAAACAGTGAAATTACGTGAATCGTCGTTGGAAAAGCTTCATGAATCTGTTTACATTTGTTTATCACAAACAATTAACTATTGGATAACGATCGAAAAAGACTTTTTCATTAATCGAAATCCAGATTTAAATAGGTTTATATCTCACATTATAAATTTTACAGAATTTATATCGAATATCTAAATATAAAATAATATGGTACAAAAGCAACATGGAATTACGATAAATAATCTCGTAGAATACAAACTGTACGTTATTCGGAAAAAGTATTTCAGATAGAACTTGCCCCATTTCGAGAGGGCCATCCGGCCATGGTCGCAGATCTTTTCTAGGTGGATGCATATCCGAGACTCGAGGGTGGTCTTTGTTTTTGTAAATGGTACGAAACATTTTTTTAGACGCGATTCCATGCAGTTTTTAATTCTCTACGGAAGAGTATACAAGTATTTGATTCGAAAAATTATTAGATTAAAAGATATCTTAAATTTAATATGTTTTTCTTTTTTTCTTTTTTTCTTTCTCCTTTTTTTCTTTTTTTTATTTAAATTAAATTTAATATTGTAGGATTGTTGTGAATGGAAAGGAAGGATAAAAGAAAGTTTACAAGTTTTTAAGCTTCAATTAGTGTTTATTCATTAATATTAATATCCTTGGGATATATAAGTCAGTAGAGATATACATAGAAAAATATAACTGTATATACAATATAACGCAATCATACATACAAAACCATACATTCAAAACGATTCTATACATAGAAAAAAGGAGCAAGCATCTTGCAAGTGTCGATTATTGTGGATCGAGGTATCCCTTCTCCAACCAAAATGCTCCCATATCTCCTTGGATTTCTCCTGGCTCTGCATCCAGCACCAACCTTGCTGTTATTGCTTCTCCCGGAGAAGGATCGACGTCGACTAGGGTGCCTGTCCGTCTCAACATGCTGAATTGGGCTACTCGATGTTGCCTCCCTTGGACCGGTTGTTCTCGTACACCTGGCAGGATTCATAAAAGATTGTAAAGACAAATTGTAAAATAACCAAAATAAAATTAAAAAAAAAGAAAAAAACAATACCTCGCAGGACGATTCTTCTAGCCCACGGTGCCATCTGCGCCAAGTTTCGTGGCAACAGCCGTATCGTATCGAGGGGTTGCTCGATTTCTAAGCCCCAGTCGATTAGTAAGACGATGTAGCCTTCCATGGTCCGTTGCAAAAGGAGAGCTCTTTCCCAAATGGCGCGGCCCCCGAACTCTGCGAGCACGGCGACGAGCATGCCTGTTTTCAAACTTTTCTTCTTCGGCAGGTACTCCATGTCACGATTCGTCATCTCCGAATAGAGTGTTTGAGTTATTTTCGGAAATCCAACGATGCGGACCCACATGGTGGTAATCGATTCCATTCGCATCACCTGGACAGGAACTCCTTCTCGGAAGCGATCGTTCGTACGTTGCAATATCTCCATGATCAACGAGTCTTGAGAAATCTTGGTCACTGTTCGACACTTCTGATCTGCCAAATGTATGTGGCTAGACGAGACGATGCTTTGAATTGACATGCTGTCAGGAAGAGGCCCTCTTATATACCCCAGTAGGGCCCCCACCCCCAGTACTTTAGGGTTACACGAGGGACCTCCCTTGTTCGTGCGGTCGCTAGTCGAACTAAACGTTCATTTTCATTTCCTTGTTTCACACTTTTCTCGCCTTCTCAATGTTCTGTGACAGTGTTAACAATATTTTGTTTGTGTTTATTTAGCCAAAATAGTTTTTTTTATACATTGAATGTAATTCATTTAAACTATGAATTAGCATAAGGAGTGTTAGCCAAGGAGTTTTTTTTTTATTCTTGTGTTTTTGGATTTAAGCCGCTGGGGAGCACAGCTTTTGTGTATTCTTGTTTGTGTTGTATTTTTTGTCCTAAAACTTGGCCACAAAACAGGACGCTTCGGTAGTCTGTGTGTTAACAATATATACAGGCAGAATATATAGTATTTCTTTTTGATACGCCAGCGTCAATTGTTGCTTTTCGTTAAAATAATCATACCATTATTAAATGCTTTTTTAACATGCCGATCCGTATCCTTGTCATTTTCTAAAATCTTCGACCTGAAAATGTCGCTGGAAAATAGAAAACGAAGAGCAATTTGAAAAGCACTAGCTCGCTATGAGCGTAAAAATTGTGACGTGTCTTGAGTCTCTGTCTTGCTATGCTTCAAAATATATCACACTCAATTGTATTATTAATTATTAAAGTTCAAGCCTTTAAGAAAAATTATCATTTAGTTATTCAATGTGCTTGCGTGGAGAACAGCATTATCCGTCACGTATTGCAGTGCCGTATTTTTTGCTCGTAATTCTCGTCAAATTTTGCCATACACAGAAACAGCCCTGTACAAAATTCAACCGTATCTACGAGGTTATTCTTCTTTTTAGTATACTTTTTATAAAAACCACCTCTTCGATTTTTTTTAATTTATATATTTTATTGCTTGATGGTAAGATACTTCTGGTAACGTTTCTCAGCGTGATATACTTGGAAACAGTTTGAAACAGAGTAATATTGATTATTTTATTAAATTCCTTAAAAATCGGAACGAACTTTCAGGGTAACCAATATTATATCTAATATACCGATAACGGTTTCGTATTATTCGAACGTGTAATGTAAAAATATAACATTTCGTCCTTAGCATCTATTGTTTCTTTTACTGTTTTATTTAACAGTAGTTAACATTTTTATCTCGAAATCTCGAGATTGAAATTTTGAAATAGCACCTCGAAATTGATTTTAAATCACAGAGAAGACCTGCTTCCTCTTGAAAAAATTTTACGCTTGCCAAACGTGCAGTATTGTTTACGAGAAGTCTCCGATTTACCATAACAAAGATAATACCGCGTTTTACGCGTTAAAGCTTGGAAGAATCGAATAAAGAGGAACGTGGAGGGTAACGCAACGCGTGACACAGTTTTGCAAGGGTCAAACCACGAACGAAACTGGAAGCAACGTGTTACTATCGGCCCATCATCTTGTTGCGTATTTCCCAAATTTATGGTAATGTAAAGACGCTTGGCGCCGAAGCGCGATCGATCTGTAAATTAACGTTCCTATCGAAACTCTACCTTGACCGATATATTGGCCAGCGGTATGGAACACCACTGGCCATTGTTTCAAGCGCATATACGGAAAAAAGAAACTTTGCAATTGCGTGCCGCTAATTCGCGGTGACCACGTCGTTAGTTCGTAAGGGTTGAATTACACAGACGAAAGTAATGGTTTGACTTAGCTGTCAGGTTTGATTCGTCACGTAACGGCTACAAAAAATAGGAAAAAGTTGGTTCGGATTTGCATTTCTACTCGATGTATTTTTATTGAATTATATAGGAACCATTTTATTCCATAACCTTTCTCAATCTTTCACGTAATAATTCGAATGTAATTCCGTCCCGTCGGAACCTTTTTTTTTTTATTTATTTTATTTTGGTTTTTACAATTTGTCCTGAAGGACATTTGGCAAAGTGTTATATCTCATTGGTAAATAAAAAAAATAAAATAAAATAAATATAGCATGTGGGTGGCTACCCCCAGCGGGGTGCCAGCTTCGTGTTTTCTAAGTTATGTCTTTTATGATCCGTCGGAACCTCTCAGGTTTTGTGGAAAAATTTTTCCGTGTGATTTTTTACGTCGATCAAATTCCTTAAAAATCGAAACGATTACTTATTTCTAGCCGAAACAATTATCAATAAATATTTATATCGTTAAACTATTCTCGGAAAGTTATTCTACGTACTCTTTGTGTTTTCTCTATATATCGCTCTCTATTTCTCTACTTACACCTACCCTTTATCCTATACAAATATCGTACAGTGGCTGGCAAAAGTATTTGCACGTTTTCTTATTTCCCTCTCGAGCGTTTCTTTATCAGCTCGTGCGTTTAAAAAACGTAAAAATAGCGGTGATAACAGACGCGTAAAAATGTAGCTAGACAAGTGGAAATTGGAAAATATGCGAAACATTGCCAATGATTTAAACGTGAAATATACATTTTATAATATTTACAATTTTATATATCGATATATCTAATTCTATTTTTATTGCATGAACATTTTTCTCCAGGTTACGCTCCTTCGTCTCGCGCAATTTACCACCAACGGTGATAAATCGTTACTGATGCACGTCGTTCAACGTCAGTGTAAATAAGAATTTTCATCAAATATACGTAGAAACGTCTGGTACTTGAGAAGAATAACTTCGTTAACGCGATGTGTTAATTGCATCGTCTTTCCTCCATCTCGGGATTTCTCGTCGCGCGATTAACGCTCACCTGTTACGAACTCGCGAGAAAAAGAGGCAGATCGATGACTGCAGAACCGGTGCGGCTCGACCTCGGGGGCCGCGTTTTCCATCGGCTTCGTGGAAAAACTACGGTCACCGGGGCGCATCCATTCGGCAACCCTGACCTTTGTTCGCGTCGAGAACGAGCGGTTACGCGAGGAAGCATGGTAATTCACGTGTCGCCTTCTATTTTAACGTTCGGATTGCTTCGGGTTTCTCGTTCGGCGGGTTTCAGCCTCTCGTTTCGCTGGCGTTGGTAATTTTACGCCGCGACACGCGTATTCACCTTCGCGCGATCAGCTGTTTCTCGCGCTACCGTGTCAATCGCGTGCCACAGCGATTACGTTCGCGCTGAATGATCGCTGTTTTTCGATCGTCGAGATTTTTTTGAATCGTCAATGCTGTAATACGATACGTAAATCTTTGAACGATTTACGCGTGTACTTCTATCTATTATTCGTTTTTAGAAATGTTCATCAAAGCCAACTGTTATTAAAATCTTGGTTTAACGAAGAAACGATTGTTGGAATGGGAAACGAATCGCTCCGAAGCATACACGAAGGGGGCTGTTAGAGCGAAAGGTTTTATAACGAGCGAGTCGTACAGTGAACTAGTTTTATCGGAAAAATAAAGGTTTACGCAAAGTTAGGACCGTTCGATGTTTTCGATATTTTACATTTTTATTGTAAAATCGAAATTTCATATAAGAATATCGTTCGAGATTAATTTTTCAAGCTGTGAACAATTTAGAGATACAATGGCAGCTACGAAGGTCGATGAATTCATTAACAAAGCTTTCTCTTTATTTCATTCGCATTTTACTTTTCTTTCTATTGTCTTTCGGATTCTACCATCGTTCACATGTTTTGCTCATACGTGTTAATAACCATGCAACATGTAAATGGATTTCGTGCAACAATAGAGAACCGTACGAGCGGATTAGGCACAGCAGATTACTTTTCTCGAGATTTATGGTATTTACGTTCGAATAAAGGAAAAGGAAACTACCCTTCAGGTTCCGTTATATATATATATATATTTTTTTTTTTTATTTTATTTTGGTTATTTTACAATTTGTCCTTGCGGACATTTGGTAAAGTGTTATATCTTGTTGGTGAAGAAAAAGAATATAAATAAAAAATAATATAGCATATGGGCGGCTACCCCCAGCGGAGTGCCAGCTTCGTTTTTTCTAAGTTATATCTTTTATGAGGTCGTTATTATATTGTATTATATATATATATATATATATTAAAGAAATAATCAAATTATTAAAATAATTAATTCTATTTTCCCATAATGAGTTTAACGGTTTCACATATTGTTTATGGAAAAGATCAAATTAAAAGTATATATTAAAAGTATACAAAAATATAGATAAAATTAAAACTGTTAAAGATGACTCGTCGAAAATTCTATCAACGAATTTCGTGTCATAGAGAATTTCTTTTGAGTTTCAAAATTAAATTTCTTTCGCTTTACATCGTCTCGTTAAACGATTAATAGGCAAGGCTACGGCTTAAGTACCGTTCACATTTGTTTATTAAATCTATCCCTCGGTCAACAATTGTACAACATACTTAGGACGATACGCGATAATCCTAAGAAACTGCCATAAACTTGGTATTGTCGCTTTACACTGTAATTGCTACGAGACATTCTTCAGGTTAAGAAATTTCTTAGGGTTATTGTTCATTAAGGTAGAACTGGGAAAGTGAAAGGATTTTACCCTTTTTCGAAGGTCTTTTTGTCATCCCTTCGAGCAAAGTACATTTCAAAATATTCGGCTCAATTATTTTCAAATGTTTTTCTTACGAATAATAGTTACGAATAATAGTGAGGCATCGATCGATCCTCCTTTCCTACAGCATACAAAAAATAATGATTTTCATCGCGATTAGAGTTGCGAGTTATCCCACAGGGGAACGACCAAGGTACTATGTATGCATAAGTAGTCGAATCGATCTGCATCGGAATGGCTTGGCTCTATTGAAAAGTTTGTAGAAAGTAAAAGTCCCTCGCGGATATTCGTAAATTTCCTGCATCTGAATTTCCACCAGCTCTGGTTATCCACGCGTATGATTGAAATTGAAATATATCTTGCTCGTTGGAATTCCGTTGCATCGAATATCGCTTGATTCCAGGCATACACACGTACACAGTACGAACACTCGACGTCTTTTCAAGGTGAAGCCTTCTATCCGTACGTCTCAAGATTCTCGAATTGTGTTCCAATTATCCATTCGATCGAATTCGAATAAGCGCTGATCGACAGAGACGAATATGCATCGTGATCTGCTTCGCTCTTTCTTTGACCCAATTCGTAGATAAAAAAAATAATCGAACGTTGTCGTCGATCGAACATCAACGCCGACGATTTTTCTACGCTGCCATTCGATCCACAAGATTCTCCGTTAACGATATTCCTTCCGCATTATCTTCCGATTTTTATCTTCATTCAGAATTATTTTATCCTCGAAAATTGCCCTAATTCGGCTCGCGTTTCCACGAAGCGCCCAAAGGAAATTTTTATTTGGGGGAAGGAAACAAAGTTGCTCCGCTCTGTTCGTCTTATCTAACGATAAGAACACCGGCGCGAATCCAAATGATTTGCGATCGCGATACGAGTCGCCGTTCTGTCGATTCGTACGTTTTATTACAGCTCAATCGTCGTAGGATCGAATCGTTCAACGAAATTTCGGCTTATCGAGTCGCGCTGTGGCAGACTAATTACGCGTAACATCACAAGTGCAGAGATGACGATAACGTCGACGGTGGATTTATCGTTTTATCTGTCGGATTCCCTCGGCCGAGGGGAATCACGGCCGGTTGGAAACTTTTCGTCACGTTACGCGGTGTTTCGATTACCTGCGGATTTTGTTGGCTGAACGAAAAAAAAGCTATTCTCTTCTTTCTTTATATTTATCGGAACGAAACGGTGTTCTGGAAAATTGAACGTATCCACGTACGCGTTGTATGGCTTGCCTGTAGGACGCGGAAGATTATCGCTACTTAGCGCGAAGCTGTCTTATCTTTCGTACGTTTCCCTGTCGAACGATCGTCGACCAATGATGTAAATATGGTTTTTGTTTGTTCTATAATATTTGACAAATAAAGATGAACAGATCGCTTATGTCAGTACAATAGAAAACCACATATTAGCCCAGTACTCTTCAGTTATGTATCTTTGGTACGTTGCACGCTTCTTTTTAGTTATCTCTGCAAGGTTTTGAATGTCAGTATTTTGCTATTGGCAGTTGTTGGTATGTTGTGTATATAAATTTTTTTTTTTATTTTATTTGGTTATTTTACAATTTGTCCTTATGGACATTTGGTAAAGTGTTATATTTTATTGGTGAAGAAAAAAAAAAAAATAAAAATAAATATAGCATGTGGGTGGCTACCCCCAGCGGGGATTGGTATGTTGGCCGTGTATAGTGTGTATAGTATAGGTCCTAGGACCTATTTATTTGTAATGTAATTTATCGTAATTTATTTGTAATTTATTGTAATGTTCTGTTACTTAGGTATGATTTTGTTAATTGGTATATTTGCTCCGGGAATTGTTTCTTGATTGTTTGTAGTAGGCTTTCGAGGTTTATTTTGACTAATGCTTTCTCTCTGTCCATGAATAGGGCTGTATAATATTGTTTGTTTTCTATTGTGTGTATTATTTCGTTGACAAGCCTGTGCATTTGTTCTATGGTGGAGTGTTTATTTCTGAATCCAAATTGATGGTCTGGTATTTATTTTTCCTTCTCTATTAGGGTTCTTGGAAGAGAATAGAAGAATAGAATAGAGAATAGAATATTATACTTTACCTTAACGGTAAAAGATAATTATAGCGATGAACGACTTTGCAGAAAAATAAAAGTTTTAATTTTAGGAAGGTTCCCTGCGGGTCCTAGTAAATGGATATGG
This sequence comes from Bombus pascuorum, assembly GCF_905332965.1. Classification (NCBI taxonomy): domain Eukaryota; kingdom Metazoa; phylum Arthropoda; class Insecta; order Hymenoptera; family Apidae; genus Bombus; species Bombus pascuorum. Next base: position 13,803,620 of record NC_083494.1, on the reverse strand, counting down.
CCTATGGTTTATGACGGATCAGTGTACTTAAGAATGGTAAAGCAGCGACGAAGGATAAGTGTATTATTGGAATATCCTGTTTTGTTCGAAACGACTTCCCAATTTCTAAATTTCTACAAACGATGAAATTTTCCACTTTTTCCACATTAATATAGAGGCTAGTTGTAACCATCTGAACAACTCCGAATTATCGAACACCGTAGATTCTACCAAATATTTTGATTATTGCGTATATATATATGTTAAAAATTGTACTTTCTCTGGCCACCAATAAATTACAACAGCTAAAAAAAAAAAAAAAAAAAAAAAAAGGAACATGTTTGTGCAAAACACACAAATATAAATTAATTCGAATTAGTTCGAATTTCAAATCGTCCTTTCCAATCGCATCGCAAGCAACGTAAGCTCTAGATATCGATGAATCTGGCAAACAAATCCGACTCGCGGGGCTTAGTACACAATCCTGTCTCTGCATAATCGTGAACTGCCGCTTGTGGTCAAAATGCACAGCGAAATGGAATTACGGTGCACGTAGTGGAAAGTGTGGAACAAACGGTAGCGAGAAGATAAGAGTTCGTCGATCGTATGGCGATTTGTTCGAAAAGTCGACAGCTGGAAAACGCGATCTCTCGCGAGCGGCTTCTATGCTTTTATAATGCTTCCTCGTCGTTGAATTTCTTCGTCGATTGTTTGCTCTTCGCCGTGTCTCTCTTTCGTTTTTAATCCTTCTTTGATACCTTAAACGTGATTTTAGGACTATTCGTAGATAGGCGTTGTAGGTTGTTGTGGAATTATTTGATTCTCTGCGCTTTACGCGAAGAGATTTTGTAAAAAGGAGAAAAGAAATGAGCGATGATATGGGAGAATCATTTCTTAACAAATAGACAATTATTAATATGATAATGTAAAGATGTAATATATGAAATAGTACATACAGTGATATGTTGATAAATAATTATTATAATTCTCGCATACGTGAAGCTACTTGGTAACAGAATAAGGAAATGTATCGATACTTTATACACTTTACAGGTATACAATCAATCGATTATTTATTTATCAATATACGAAGACATTAAACTCTTCAAGTATATGGAGAATTTAAATAAACACGAAATAAACAGTTTGTTTATCAATATGTAAAATGGATATACTTCTAAGACGTATACGAAATTCAATAAACGAATTGTCTAAATAAAAATCCTCTCTTCAAAAATGTACATGCCAATTATCCCTATTAATTAATCGACCTTGAAAGATGAAATGAAAATAGAACGAATGCAACAGAATATACTACGAAAGAACTACTATCTGTATATCGTACGCATCGATAAAAGGAATTTTGAATTCTTGACATTTAAATGATCTTAACACATTTGCGTGCAACGTCCTACACGTTCGATGGTAGCAACTCCTTTATCATGTTACCAGGTATATTTAATATTTACGACTAGCACGACTGCGCCTGTCGCGTTCCTGTTTCCATCTGAATTAACAGAGATGCACGTGACATTATTTATGAATTGGAAACTATCGCTAATAAATTATATCCAATCACAGGAAATCGTATATTTCGGTGTCAACCGACGCGTCACCAGGCGATTAGGACACGGCGCGAGTCGTTCTATTTCAAGTGGAGCAGCTTGCTTAGAATTGTCGCGTCGTTATTGCGAATTTCGTTGGTTCGCGGAAGTACGGAAGAATTTAAGAGACACGAGTCGAACGTGCAAAATGTTTATTTCACTGATCTTTCATTGAAAAGAGACTCGTGGAAAATTTGCGTACAGTCTAGAAACAAAACGGTGAATTTTCGTTATAGGAGCTGGTGAAGATGATTTTAAGAGTTCAGCTTGCAGTTAATACCCCTGTAGCCCATTTCTTACTTCAAATATTCCCGATAATCTTATCTGATCTTTTAATTCGTACGCCTATGACATTGTTCTTAGATTTCCGGCGAATGAAATATAAATAAATATCGTTGAAATGATCGCCACTTCTAAGAAAACTCTACTCTGGTCTTCGGTTTATCAAGCGCGGAAGTCATCGATAGCGCGTAGACGAAAGAATGCGTCGATGACAGACCATAAGCGGTACACGTACGACATTGTTTTGGCGGTTCTTTTGGTCTCAGGGTAACATTGCTAGCGTGAGGATCTGGATCAGCTTACATTGTATTCCACACTTTGTACTTTAATATATATACTTACAATACCCACAATTACAATTTACCCACATGTTTCTTTAATTCCACATACATCGAATAACCTTAAAAAATATAAAAAGAAAAGTTACCCTTGTTTAATCACGAAGAGATTGTTCTTGAAGACATAAATAAAAACTTGCTCTTAAAAGGTGAAGCAAGAGCTCCTACGAATACGATAATAAAATGTTGATAGTTCAAGTGACGTTTCATTATGACACAGCAATTAAATACTCTCGATAGTATTTATTAAGTGATTTCCGTCATTATCAATGTCAAAAGCATCGAGTGTCGCAGACAATCGCTTATTTACTCCATTATCTCGTAGAGCGCAGAACGTAGACGATCAACGTACAGCCTTGTTCGTTCTTGAGTTCCTCTTTTATCTATCGCTTCGCGACAAATGTCCATCTTTCGTGCGATCAATCGTACGTCGAACATATCGCACGTGCCTTTTGTTCGACGATTTTTCGTGCCATTTTCGGCCAAATAAACCTACCGGAATATTAAATATAAAATAACATTTACAGCGAAAAAGTCGAATTATTCTGTTGATTCTCTGTTTTGAAATTTTTGACTCTCCGTTCTCAATTCTTATCCATTAGTTCATTTCATCGGTCGAAATGCAGATTTTTAATTAATCAATTAATCTACTATATGTAAATTGTAACTTTTAATGGAATTAAATGGAGAATCGTTTCTGGTCGTTGAACACAAATCAAAAATTTTGTAGAAAAATCTTTTGTAAAATGATTAAATACTGACAGTAAATATTTAAAATATTTAAGAACTCGATATTTCAGAAATATATTAAATTTCAAGATAATTAAAAGCATAATGACAAAATTAAATATAAAATGATATATAACTTATCGAAATATAAATATCTCTTTCGAACAGAGGATGCACGTTTGCTTAATATTTTTCAAAGGGTTTGAGCAATCAAATTGAATTGTTATTAGTTTCGATATATGTATATGTATAATTTTAATCGCTTAGATATATTATCGATAAATGAGGCTCCGATCTTAATCCGGTAATGTGAACAGCTAAGTTGGAATAGATTATATCGGTTAGAATAAATATTCTCGGGACGTACCGTCGCCAATGAATTCTAATACAGTCGGTACCTATAGCATAAGTACGTAGTAATTCATATTAAATTTAATGTTTGAACCTCTCTTAATTCAGTCAATATGATTGCAGATAGATAAAAGAGAAATTTACCTAAATAATTGCAACATTTAATTTATCTTATATTTATTTATTTCTCAAATATCACTTTGTCGGAGAAATTGCTGCGAAATTCATAAAATGTGCCAACTATTTACCTTCTAATTATTTCTTTATGCGTTACATCACCTTCCAATAAATCTAAATTTTCATTTTTGCAGCATTTTTAAATCGTTAAATCGTTAAATCGTCAAAGCGTTCCTGTGTCTAGAAAATGTACGAAAGTGTTTCTTAATGGATACAATTATAGAAAGAATCGTATTCAATCGGCGAAACAGTAAACTGCCATATATTACAGAATGATGCAATGTCGGATCTCTTACTGCAAATCAAAGGAAATATTCACACGTACAAGCACGTCTTTTATCTATGGGTGAAATCTTCGTGACATTTGTATGTCGACATTCTCAGTTATTCCATTGTTTGAGAGATAATTTCAACCACGTGTGCCTTGCAGTTGTCTGTAATAACCATAATGGCGCCAAAACGATTGTCTCGTTTAAATTCGTTTTATGACGTAAGGCTTGTTACATAAAAAAGGGAAGCGCTGTGTTATACTTCGAATACTCGATATACTTTTGCGTATTGCGCGCATTCTGTGCGTATTTGCATCTTCTAACAATAACGATAAATAATATCGAGCGAAGCTAACACTACAGGTAATTCGTATTGTTCACGTTTGCGCTTCGTTCTGAGCAACCACTCCTCCGGGGCGTGACGTCACGGAGGAATGCAGCATCCTGATTGGTCGGTCAGCTTGAAGCGTCACGGTCGCTCTAGCGGAGGAAAAGAGCGCGCACGACGAGTTAAATAGTGGGGCGTCTGTATGAAGAGGGCAGAGTTGTCTCGGCAATGTGCTATTTTCATCGACGCGCTACTGCTGGCCCAGATTCGATTCGACCGTCTCGACGTGAACATTCGAGTTGTCCGCGAGTTCGCAGGGCCTCCCGGTTCTCTTACGTTTTCGCTTACGACTATCTACCGAACATCCAGTAAATAAATCCAATAGGAATTCGCCTTGTCGCTGGTTGACCACGTTGGCCAACCACCTACGCGTAAATCTTAAAATCTCAAGATCAGTTAAGTGATTGTGTCGTGTATATATACGTTTGTATATATATATACGTATAGTAATACATATCTCGTGAAGTTGGTGGAGAGAGAAAGACGTGTTTTTACGACCTGTTCCTGCTACGGAATTATTGCGAGGTGAAATCGTGTACAACACGTAGTGTGCTTTACACAGTGTGTATAAGATGTGACTACCGGCGTGCATCTTCACGCTGTTTTGTTGAACCCACAATCGTGCAACGTGCAAAGCCGCGTCTCACAGGATTGGGATACAGCTGCTCACCGTGACCAGGCTTGTCCTGTTGTCAGAGGACCTTAAGGTACGTTTCTCTTGGTTACACTTTTTCTTTCGTTTTCCGATGCCAGAAGTACCACGTGGTCAGATATCTCCATTGGATTATGTGTAGTCGATAAAGAAATAACGAGTGTTCGTATGAAAATAAAATCCTATAATTTTACAATAGAAACGTATTTCGCTTTTTTTCCTATTTTTATAAAAAAAAAAACGTAATACGCTAAAAACTGAAGAGCAATTCTACCGAAGTACATGCATCTATCGTTTAGCTAGACGTATCGTTAGAACGTATTCATCGTTGCTACAAGTGAAGCGTACAGGAAAAACACGATTTGATTAACCATTCGTTTCTTGGAACTTTTTAGTTCAAACAAAAGTTTCCCGAGAACTCGACATTCCTTATTTATCAGTTAATTAGTTAATAATTTGTCGAAATAGGCCTGTCGTGCTAACTAAATCGTAGAGGAAGAAAACGAGGTACTCGATAATTTTCTGCTTTCGATATTCTCGTTCCACTATAGGTTTCTTGAAAGATCGATTTTTCTCAAATTGTATCACGCTTTTACGTAGTAAACGATATACATATTCGATGGCTCATTCACGCCTCGTAAACGGCAAACAGGTCGCACGCATTCCTTGGCATTGCGAGCACTCATTAGCGTAAGCGTTGGCAAGCGACGATTATTAAGCGATCTGTGTGTAAATGGAAATGCATTACAACACAAAGTCAATTCCGTCACGCGACTTTTTCCTCTTCTGGCGTACTACGTCTAACGAATGATCTGACGAGTGAACGTAATTTATCGCAACTTTTAGTGGCTCTGTTTCAAATCGCGCTCGATATTATCTATATATCGAAAGAATTTCAAAATTTCGCGCCGTCTAACTTCTTATACGACCAAGTCAGGATTGTTAAAAAAATCACAGGAACGGCGTAAAATTATTTTAAGGTAGAAGGTATCTTTGTTTTGAAATATATGCAGTTTCTTTAAAATAGATGTTGAATATTCGTTTCTATCTTATTTTATTTTTTACGCTATTCCTTTATGTTAAATTTATGAAAATAAGCATTTCCTTTTACCATATCGAACGCTAATTTCTCTACCCGGACAATGCGAATTTAATAACTTTATAAAATATGGGATTAATCAATTTGGCTTTCGAGGGGCTCGTTTATCGATCGATCGGGCCACGAATTGGTCCAGTATCGAAGCACAATCGTTCCGGCGCGGCATTTCTACTATTTTTATCGACAAGTTTCTCTCTAGGCACGTTGAACTTACGCGTGACCCGTAAAGGCTCGCTAGTTAAGCATCATCGTCTTATCCATACGTATCGTTTCAGAAATATGGACGTAGAATTGGATTTTCAAACTTGTTTCAAAGGATCCCAGAATCTTACGATATATACGAAATAATTAAAATGTATTAACGGGAATTTTTATGAATATTAACGCGATCGGAAATTCTGAAGGTTAGAACATTGCAAGTTGCAAAGCTATTTTGCGATTTTTTTATCCATAGTGAAATATAATGCACCTAAAAAGTGCCGAGAAAGATAGCGTTTCAAAATATACAGATATTTCATAGACGGAAAATATTTCGATAAAAAATTACAGACTGTTCGTTTATAATAAACAATTACTAGATTTTCATGCAATTTGATATCGAGACATAAAAGACATAATTTAGAAAAAACGAAGCTGGCACCCCACTGGGGTAGCCACCCACATGCTTTATTTATTTTTATTTTATTTTTTTTTTCTCCGCCAATAAAATATAACACTTTACCAAATGTCCATAAGGACAAATTGTAAAATAATCAAAATAAAAAAAAAAAATTTGATATCGAGTATCGTTTATGCGTTTTCAACGGTTTTTGCATCTCTGTGCGAACAATAAAAAATATAAAAATTGGTTGGTAATTATTTAAATGTTTTAATTTACCGGCATCGTCTATCCGTCTACTATATTGAATTTCAAAACTTCCATTGCTTTCAATATTAAATAAATTTCAATATTAAATAAATTGCTAAAATGTCAATTCGTGTTCTATGCAAGTAACCCTTTATCAGATTTTATTCGTTGGTATTAATAACCTCAAGGTCGAGTTGGTGAGAGTTTACATCACGTTTTATGCAAATTTACAGAGAATGTGTTTTCGCTTATTAAACGAATCTCTCGAATTTGAGCAGAAGGTTAATTTAGATCAGGTTCCGTTGGAACTTGGGTAAAATGTTTTCGAAATGGGTCAATGCTTTCGTAAATGTTAGAGAAGTTTTGCTCGACTTTTAACATATTCTCTGCGAAGTTTCGACGTGACGGCGGCCATCCGATCAACGCGAAAAGTAAACGTTTCTTGTTATTATCGGGCTTGTTATACCGATCGAATTACGTGTTTATTTGTTCGCGTATGTTACAAGCAAGCCATCTATAAGGTATTATCTACACTCTACACGATTAAATTGCCTTACGCAACTGCCCGACGACGGTCTGTTGCATGTGTGTGTTCCTGTTTAAATCTTACGTGCTTTCCGATGATATTATACAGATAAATGGATATTATCAAAAACATTTTCGAACGAAATACATTGAGATTTGAACTGCGAGAGTTTGGGAATTCGACAACCTGGAAAAGAATTTCAGAGAACACGAAAATTTCAACAAGTTTCTCACTATGACAAGTCGTTCATTTTTGTTACAACTTGAAAACTTGAGATTCGACAAATTTAGAAACTCGAAAAGGATGAAATGTCGCGTAAACTTCTTTCTTGGTTTTCAAGTAACATTATAGTCGAGTAAAAAATGTATGTTTAAAAAAACAATTTACGTTTGGAACTAGCTCCTCGTTCTTCGCTTTTTTTTTACTTATTCTTTTGTTTTTATTTCTTTTCCACACATATACGAGAGAAAGTAAGTCGCCGGCGGAGGATATATTCTTGGAAACCGTGGATAAATGTATCGGATTTCATAGATAACGTGCACTTGGAAGGGATTAGACGATCCATTATTGAAAATACGACTGGAGCGAACACATCTGAAGCGAGGAACGTACTCCGTCTTCTCGTATCGATGGTTTTATAGCGTTTGCAACTCTTTTTTTAATGCTGGTTCGCGTCATAAGGCTCTCATAACCGCCTTTTTGCTATATAAACGTGCGTTTACATCACGTAAGCTTGTAAAGAATATCGATTCCCTTTAATCTTTGCTTTCTCTTCTTCTTTCTTTTCTTCCCGCTAACTGCCAGGCAAGCAAATGTTTTATAAATAAACCTCGGTATTTTAGAAGCATATTATAATAATAGTAATTGATAATAAAAATTACGATAATAAAAGTTTTATAATAACCGTATCGTATAGATCGTATTATTACTTTGATGTTGTTACGATCGCTTCAAAATTAACTTACGACCGATGTTGTCGAGTTACGAGTGACTACAACAGTAAGCTGATTAGCTTTAAGGTATATAATTTTGATTCGTATTTTATATCTTGCGCGATAAGCCTATCGATAGCATTAATCGCAGAATATGAATTGAAATGGAATAGTCTAAAATTAAATAAGTTTACGCAAACTCTTGTAGTCGACCTTACGACCCGACGATACCAATTCAGGGTTAATGTCTCGAATATTTAATTTCCCTGAATAACGTACAGGGAAATATTCTTTATTTCAATTCGCTCGTAGTATTCGACTATTTTTCGAAATATTCGTGTATTCGTTGGATATATTTTATACCCTAGGAAATTGATTAAATTGTTCGTCGTTTTTAAGCTCTATTTGAATTTTAATCTATTCGCAGATCGGCGAAGAGATGAGATAAGACGTGTATATTTTTTTTAATGAAATTCAAGTCTTATTTATTTATCGTCGAACGTCGTACACTTGTCAATCTCTGTCAAAAGTCTATTATCTAAATTCGGCGAGATTACGTAATCGCGCATAGCGATTTCCATAAAATTAGCATAAAATATTTGAATTTAATGTAATTAGCAGAAACTATGAACAAATCGGAGAGCGTGGAATCGATGTACGTACTTGACAAGCACGTGTGAGTGCAAGAATAGACCGGCGAAAAGCTAGAAATATTTTGACACAGATTTCAATTTCGCCAGGAAAGAAGAATTTTAATTTCAAAGCGAAACATACAGTTACATTATTTAGACTGCAGTGAAGCAGGAATGACGTCACAGGAGGCACTCTAATCACGTTACACAATTAAATTCTTTCCTCTGTCGCGTTTTCCACGGAATTTCGTCCAAACAAGGAATACGCGACTTGTCAGAATCGTGTGACTCAGCCAGCCTGCAAGTAAGAAGGATAGAGAAATTATCTTGTCACATAAGCTTCATAAAGATAAATATAATAAAAGAATCGTGCAACGTCACGCCAATGTCACTCGAATTTCTCGCAAGTCCTAATTAAACTGAAAAAGATATTCCTTTGAAACTTCCATCACGAATTAGATACTAGATCCGCGACGTGAGAATTTTATTAATTCGTTTGCTCATAAATTAATGCTATCTGGTAAGCTGTAAATTATTCCTTTCGTTCGTTTATTCGTTTGCCGTTGAATTTTGTTATATCGCTCGAATTCTTTAGCGTTTCGAGATCCACCGTTTCGAAGAGAGAAATAAAAGGGAAGGAAGAATCGAAAAAGCATTATACAACGTTAAAACGACATGGCGTAAAATCCAATTACATTAAAGGCTCCTTGTACAGAGCCGCGTTTAGTGCATCTCGGGGCGGAAACGACGAGGCTACCTTGAAGCAACAGACCGAGAACACACTCGGTTACGTAGAAATTAGAGCTGTTACTATGCGACTTGTTGGGTACTCGGGTACTCGGCAAGTGGCTGGCAGAATAAAAAAATTAACGCGTATCCTAGATGCATTTTTAGTCGGGCATTTACAATGTAAAGCGTCGCATCTGTCAACTGCTTTGTAAAAAATACAATCATTGAATAGGCGATTTAATCGAGCGTTAATTCGTTCGTTTGTAATCCAAGTTCGATCAAACGTTCAGACTCGTAGAAATTTGCCAAGTGGCACGCGAATAGTTCTAACGATGGCTACAGTCAAATCGTATCATGGAGTTTGATTCTCCTAAAGAAAGTACACATAGCTGGGAAATGTTGAGATTTCTAACTGGAATCTTTCGAAGAGATTAGACGAAGCTGATTCGTAAAAAGAAAATTGCACGGATTTAACAGACTAAGAAAAGCGACTATAGTCGCGTAACTTAGATTCTAGCAGTCTACCGGCAGTAATCCGATGACCTAATCAGACCTAGTGATCTAGTGGTCGAGTAAAGGTGCCAAGGAGAAAGTAGTTGAAAATAGTTGGAAAGAAACAGTTATACAACAAATAGCTGCCATTCCTAACGGTGAAGAAATGTCGTTAGAAATATATACAGGGTGTCGCTGAACTGGCGATACAAGTGGAAAGGAGGCGAGTCTGCGTGAGAAGATAAATGGAAAATCTAGAGTGGCATTGTCCTATTGTTGTCGAGGAAACAGAGTTTGACAATTCGCGCAGCTTACTCGAATTTGACTAATTATATCGGGGCTACTATTTTGTATTTTCTCCGGGTTAATCGTTTGATTTCTCGTATTTTATTACATAGAATTTAATTCGCTGGTTTCACCTAGAAGGCTATCGTCAAAGAAAATCGCATTCGCGCGTATCGTGAATGGCATTGCACTTCAAAATATATGTTTCAGGACTCGATAAAGTCAGACAAATGTAATTTAAACGTGGCAATTAAGCGATAAAACTTCAATATCAAAGAAGAAAAATAGAAAAATTGTTTGCTACGATTGTTTACACGACGATGTTAAAATAGAGATTATAGAATTAGATACTATGAATTAGAGCTCGAAGTGAGATTTCCACCGTGATAACCTTTAACAGCTAATAATATATTTCTTATTTTCACAATAATGCAATATTATTGAGCAATAAAATTCTTCTGCGTGTAAACGCGGATAAAACAATTTTCCCTAGAGTTTGTCTGCAGCTAATAATTTTTAGCAGTTTGTTAATAAATATTTCTAGGCAACGGCATCGTATGAAATATATTAGATTGTCCGAAAAATGTCTTTCTTTCGTAAACGTGTTTTTTACAACAATGCACCTTCGTACAAACGTGAAACCAAGTCTGAAACGTCGCGGTGTTTACCTCAACGGAACAAAATGAATCGTACGTAAATCGACTAAACGATATGAAACACATAACGTTGAACGTCTATTATTTCCTCATAAAACGAAAGAAACTTTCGGACAACCTAATAAATGAAAAATATATGAAAACAAGATTATTCTCATAAATTAACGCGACAAGACCGAAGAAATGGAAAGTTTGGCGAAATCCTCTGCTTTCGATATATCTTTACACGTTTTGTTAGAACGTCATTTTAATGGATGACACGCGGATACCGCGTGGTCTTGGAAACTTTATAAATCGTCGTGAAAATATTGCCACTCGATCGATCAATTCAGATTCCTCGAATTACCTACTACCGCAAACTGGTTCGCGTAGTTTCTTGTCCGCTTCCGGCGTGCCGCGTTGTCCGATGACATAATTTCTCAGTTGCAGAACCGCCAAACAACTTCTATCGACGATCAAACGTTCAAGAATTACGTAACTGTTGCTTGGACGAAGATTCTTATCGCTGAAATCGTTCGTGCGAGCTTTTTCTTTGGTTTGCGAAGTTCCAATCTATTCGCATTGACTTTCCGAAAAAACGACGACCATTTGAATAATTATTCAAAGAAATACAGTGAAAAAGAAGGAACAGAGTTTCGATTTCACTGTTTCAATTGCTATTTACTTTTCAACGTTGTATTTCTGATCGTATCATTCGCGTAAACAGATTCGGGATGTTCACGATTACCTGCCGAATATTTTTAATTAATCGATGAATAAGCGAGTACAGAATATTTCATTCGAAATGTATTATTCGACGATAGACAAATATTTGACAATATTTCAAAAATACACGAAGTAATACGAAACGGTATATGCGTATCATAAAAAAGAAGGAAAAAAGCTGTTGAGAGGATCGAGTAACGTTATTCTGGATCGATATCCGAACGAAATTGCACTCTTTTTACAATAATCGTTAGCCGTTTAGAGAAACCCATGAAAACGCATTTGTCATTTCACCTTGTACACTGACGTTCCACGACACAAAAAAATATTGGTGGATTCCAAACCCATAAGAAAATATAAGTGAAAACTACCAATTCGACAAAAAAAAAAAACCATTCCTACCACCGTATAACCTAGATGTAAGTACTGTAAATATGTAAATACTATAATCATTGTAAATAATATAATTTAACACCCCCCTCCCCTTCCCTCTCATCCCCCCCCCCCCAAAATCCCACAACGCGTAAAAGTAATACACCGAGGAGTCCTGTTTTGCGGCCAAGTTTCAGGACAAAATACAACACACACAAGAATACACAAAAATCACGCACCAATGCGACTTAAACCCAAAAAAACAAAAAAATAAACGCAAAAACCGAAAATCCACGACAGATATTAGACCATGGCTACGTCGTACCGACGCGTATCGGTACTTTTGCCTAAACACACTATACTCAATTCATTGTTTATTGTGAATCTCAAAAATGTACAAAAAATCAAATATTGGCTAAATAAACTATTTAAAAAAAAAAAAAAAAAACTGACGTTCCACGAACGTTTGAAAATCTCTCTGCTCTGAAAAATACACCGTACAAAGTACACTTGGCGTAATATTAAAAGCTGGTAATGTTTGACATTATAGAAATATTTATTGCAAAAGTATCGCCGAGTTATTTCCTGAAAAAGCCAAAGTGCAGAAAGAAGCGAGAAGAGAAAAAAATGTTTCATCCGTGGTCGGCTCAAAAGAGGCAATAAAGGTCAATGCAAATTCTCGTGCATCGGTTCAACGCTCTTCGTTCATGAATTTCCGCGAATACTTTAAAAGCGAATTTACGCGCACGACAAAGAAGAGAGCAAAAGAGAGAGAGAGAGAGAGCGAAAAAAAGCGGAGGCAAAGAAAAAACGGGGAGAATGAAACGAGAGGGCGAGAAGATCGTGCTTTTTATATTGTCACGCTAAAAATCTCGACTATCGTAGCCAGCTACAAAGGCGACAAAGCTCGCGACGGTCTTGGTATATTTATAAGTATCGAAGCACGAAGACGGGGGAAGATCGGTAAACACGTGCTTTCCGAATAAATATAGCGCGTTCCAAATGTCAGGATCATGTGCACCACGTTGAACCGCGCGTTTTATCTTTCGAGAATATCGTTACTTTATCAGACCTAATAATCGATTTCCGATAGATTAGGAAGTTCCTGGAACGCGAATCGATTGATTGATTGAAGTTTCGCAAACATAATGCGGCGGCAACCCTTCCAATGTGAGGAAATTATTGTTTCCCTCTCAACGAAGCGCCTCAACGAAGTTTATCGTGAAAGCTCAGTGACCAATCCTGTTGTTTCGAGCTTTCTAATTAAAAAATTGCATCGATTTCTGGCGGATAATTCGAAAAATCGTCGTCGCGTTTTGGAAAAACGCACACTTTTGACTGGAAAATTCGATACGTTTTCGAAAGTATTTGGAAAGTTGCAGATCTGCCAAGGTTAGAACGATTTGAAGAACACGTTTGGTGCATTAAGTGCAGTTCGTACGTGCAACAAGTTTACAAAGTGCAAGAGGCGCGGCAAGTTTGATCCGTACAAAGTTGAGAGATTACTCACGGTGTATGTAATTTTAAGCGCTGACCTCGTGTTGGGTTCAAGTTTCGGCGTTCTCGTATTTCGAGATATTTTTTGAGAAACGAAACCAGACACGTCGCGATATCGATTTTTGGGACATTTTCTTGGGTCATTGTAACAAACCTAAAATGTGCCATTCGTTTATGATAAATTGCTCCAGATCTGTGAAATTTTGGAAAATCGTTGTCACATTACGAGACGGGAGGACGATCGTTTCGTTGTAACGAGCTTTCTACTTTAAACCTGCGAAATTTAAGTTAGAAATATAACTCTGCTTCTAAAATTGAATAATTTTGCCGATACGTTTCACAGTGTATTAAGAACAAATTAAATTGTGGAATAAATTCGATTGTAACAAAGTGTCCCTAACGTGTGTAATAAAAGTTCAAGGTTTTATAGTTTGATGGAACTCGATCAGCCAAATCGAAGATCAGACGGTAAGATACAAATTTCTAGGTTTATCGTCGAAACGATCTTCGAATTCGATTGATTTGATCGATTTTTTCATTCGTTGTTATATCGTCGACTCGATTACATATATGTGAATGAATCAACTGTTCAAACAGATAGTCACGCATACTTCGTACGTAATGAGTAAGTATTTTTGGAATAGAGATTATGTACTTTTATCAGCGAAATGACTCATCTCCGATAGATTTGTTCCAAGCTTTACTAGCAAATGTTTTTAAGAATCTGTAATGACTAGGTACTTAATATACTTGTCGTCTGATTATATTCTCTTGTTATCAGGCGTTGCTTAATGCCGCTAATATCTTTGCTTAATTTTTTTCGCCAAGGTCTATCTTACTCGATGATAATTAACGTTCCTTCAAAATTATCCTCGATTATCTCTCTTCCGAAACGAATATCGAAAACTGGAAAACTTAATTTCGCTTTTCTCGCTGTGATTAACGTTCTACTCTGCAGACTATCTTGATATACACGGCGAACTCGTTTATTTTTCGCACGAGAAAAACGCTATACAGTACAATGCATATCTTGAAAAAAAAAGAGAGAGAAGTGGGGAAAGGCGCCGATAGACCGAGCACTTGGAAAGTTAATCTAACTCTGATGTCACGCTGGTGTCTGCTTCAACATTTTTACGATTGTCGTTCTCTCATCGAGCTTATCTGTGCGATCGCGAAGGTGAAACCGAAACCTCCAAGCCTATATTTTGTTAGCGTGTCGTGCATTTACGATTTTTCCAAGTCTAACGTAACGTTTTCTCATGGTCACGACCACGGTTGCCCGATTCTTTCGTCTCGTCTAGAAAAATACGCGTTTCCACGATACTCCGACCTCTTTGTTCTTATTTTTACGTTGCTAGTATTAGGAATCTTAATAAATTTTTACATATTTGACGAATATTTTGCAACTTATATCTTACAGAGGAGAGAATAATAACATCGGAACGTGATAATGGAGTACCATTTACTTTTCTCATAAGTAAACTGCAGAAACTTGTGCAAATTCATGCTTCTACGAATGGATATAATTAAAGAAAATGAAACCTAGGGAGGAGAATATGTCTTTACCTATTTTATTATAACGAGCACTATACTTGCCATGTTTTACGTACTTTTGCAGAATTCATTTATTCACGTTATACTCTTCTTGTTTCTTTTTTTCTTTTTTTTTTTTTTCTTTTTTCTTTTTTACACTCTGAAATCTTTCGTAAATGCATAAAAGGCTGCGTTTCTAGTCGTGAGATCTTCCTCGCAACAGCAACATATTTTCCGCGCTAATAGAGCTATCGAAGCACAGTATCACATCCGCGTTTCAAATAATTCGCTCTCCCATTGAACCGGCAGAAAATTTCCTTTCCATAATAGACGATCGCTGTTTTCTTTCTTGTTGCTCGATAAACTCGCCGGCGATAGATGATACGCGCGATGACTCTTGACCCGCGATTTCTCTTGTCTCGCGTTTATTGTTACACGCTCTCGCGTACAGTAGACTCGCGCACCGGCTGCCATGTCGCGATAATTAACAATGAATTTCCTTGTTTAGCGTACGATCGAGAGCCGTTCTGCAACGCTGACTTTCTCGAACGAGAATCGGCGCAAAATTGTGGAAAGTTGCCCCGGGTTTCGTATCTCGTAGCAACAGGAAATTCGAATCGATGATCGTTCATCGGCGTTTTCTCCTCTGTTTCTTTCTACAGCGATTTTACAAGAAATTGTGAATTCGTGTTCCTCTTCTTCTTTTTTTTTTACCATTGATACTTTGTGACTGGATCATAGAGATTTATTTAATCTAAATGTTACAGCAATTAGGTATTTCAGTTACTTTAAATATTCTATGGAATTTTTGTATTTTTAAATTTTTGAATATAAATAAATGCATAAAAATCCGCGGTCTACTCGTGATAAAATTGACGTCGATACTTTCACCTTTTTATTTTAAACGTTTCCTTCTTAGATAACTTGACCGCTTTCGAGTGTATTAAACATGTAATCTGGCAATTTTGTTGGTATTTGCTGTAACATCGTGGACGATACGTCGATTACACGAATAATCTGTTGTCATATTGTTTTATGAATATTGTCATGATATTATGAATAATTGAGCTTAAAACGTTAACGCTATTGCCATATTAATAGATATTATTGTGCGAAGCGTTTTATTCTAATTTTACAATCAATTTTGTTTAAATGCATCAACAGGTGGATTCGTCACGGAATAAATAGTCTTAGATAGTCCGACACGCAATATGTATATCCTAAAGACATAAAACTCAAGCAGTAAAACAAAGAACAAAAGGAAGTTACTTTGAAATTATTTCATCGTTTATTTAGTCCTTTATTCGCCAGTTTCTTCGAGTATTTTCAATTGCTAAATAGCATTTAGATTATAAGGAAACGCGAGAATGATTTAAAAAATTTATAAATGTATAAATTTTATAATATATACATTCGTAACGAGTGAATTCATAATATTCGCGACTTCAAAATATTCTAAACAAATTTCAATAATCCAACGTATTAAAAATTTATTTAGCTTTTGCGGTGAAGTATCTAAGTAGAGACTATATATTTGTTACGAATATAATAAATATAAATATACAATTATAAATATGATTATCTCACGATTATAATTGTAATAAAAATTGTAATGCTATTTTGATCTAACACACAAAATAGGCAAAATTAATTTCTCCCCAAGTTTCGTTTATTTAATTTCTACAAATATCTAGACTTGCTATAAATAAATAGTTAATGGGAAAACTACAATTATTACGTTGATTGTGAAATTACTATGAATAATAACGACGTTTGTGGTCCAATCTTAACGGTACAGAGTAAACGTCTATTGTTCTCTAAATTAATTTCGTCGGAAACAAAAGCTTGTTCGAAAGAGAAATTTCATTTCACATTTTCAAAAGAAATATCCTCCCTTTTTCCGCTATCAATTGAAAGAGAGTGTCCTGAAATTATCACATAAAATTGCTCGTACAAATTCTATCGCAACTTTCGTTTATAACAATACTAATAACGTTTGTTTCTTATAGCTAATTTCTTACGAATGTATTATATTACACGAACTTTCCATTTATTCTTGTCATTGATTTCAAACTGAAACGTTAATTGGTCTTATCATTATACTGCCCAACAGTATGATAAATGTTTTACATTACAATTTCAAATATACTTACACTATTTTCCTCTTTTACATTTTTTATATAATTTGCGCTAAAACGAAACATCGTATAATGCAACGAAATCAGATTTTCTGTATCAATTTTCTCGACTCTTTACAGTAAAATAATCTCAAATAAAACTCGGATAGAACTTTTTTTTAGAAGACCTCACGAATCTTCATAAATTCTTTTCCACTCTAGGATCTAATATGCAAAATAATTCAATCGTCGATAGAAGGCCAACAACTACATTCTGTTTACTTCTATTCGTCGTGCGACAAATCGGTTTGCACCGCTAGAATTCGTAACAGCGAGGAATTGACATGACGCGCAAACATAGTCGATTTGTCCATGACAGTTACGGACTGTGACCACGTAAGGGGTTAAACGTAGTGTAAGCTAAAGCTGTAATTAATTGTGCCATTTCGTCGATTACCGTTCCATCACGTGGACAATGTCCTTGCTATTCGTCCACAATGCACGCACGATGTCAACTGCGCGAATTATCGTCTGACATAACAGCAAAGATATTTTTCTTTATATGTGCGCTCGCTGTTCGAGCTCTCTGCCAAATGCTTCTACTGCCAATTTCGGAATCGACTGCGACATGGCCGCTTTTTTTTCCTAAAGAAGATTGCTCGTTCACGTTGCCCCGAGACCAGAGTAGCGCGATGAATTTAAACGGAAAATGTGTTAATTATCTTTCGTGCCGGTTATCGCACGATTTTCCAACTAACTCAATGAACGAATACGATCAATTCGTAATATGTTGAAGGAATTTTACGGAACGTAATATTCTTTTAATATCTTCGATTCGCTATGTATATGCGGTTGAGTAAAAATGGCCCGACCGAGCTTCCTAGCGTCAAAGAAGAGCCAAAACGTCGAAGCTTCTTTACGAGTTAACGAATTCGTTAATGGTGAATTGCACGACGGGACGAAAACGAGGTGGAATGTTGACGTTTAACGCGAAACTTAAATGGTAAACAGCCGGCCGGTCGAGTACACCTATATTTATAGTTGGCTGCTTGGGCTTAAAATATCGTGGTACAGTGAAAACGCTGACAGGCAGATAAAGTGCAACGCGTACTGACAGCTTAAGCACGGCAAACGGTAAATAAAATTCTATTTGCCGTACCATCATTGAATTCGGCTCGAATTTACGCATTTGTCTTGCGCTTAGCCGATGAGTTTAATTAAAAGGCGCGAACAAACATGCCTCGACGAAGTACGAAATGGTTTGTTTCCCAGACGCTCCACGAGCAAAAGTTTCCGCGTAGAATCTCCTTTTCTATGAAGCTCTTTCGATTTCCGGATTAACACTGTTCATTGTAGATTTTTTAATCGAAAATTCAAAGATGCAAAAATGCATAGGGCGCACGTAATATGCAAAAATATATAGAACGTTAAATGGCAATAGATAGGTTTTAAGGGCGTAGATTTTAGGTTCTGGACTTTAGGTTTCGAAGATTCGTAAGCGTGGTGTTTTACGAGAAGCAACGTTTGCGTCGAATTACGTTGAACCGTAAAGAACAAATGGAGAAAATAAATAAGACAAAAAAGATATAAAATATAAATTGAGCTACCGCGGATAAAAGAACGTTTAAAATTAACGTACTACGAGTTGTAATAATTTTTATATTAACGATGTTTCGCATTTATTTGTTGCTCTTATCAAGTTTATTACGAATCCATTTACATACTTTTTAGCTCATAAATTGTCCCTTGACCGCCACTGTAAACTGATTTAAATACAAATTGAAAAGCTTCGAAATGATCATCGTTGACTCAAGAATCGATATACGTATATCATCGAGCGAAATCGATGAATCTATTGAAGCGAGCAAAGATAACCCATTCGCATTGAAAATTTCACAGAACTGCAGTGGCTCTTTCGCCAAAAAGTTTCTACGACCGCGTTCTTCACATTTTGTCACGTGTTTTCAGTTGGCCGTATTATCGGCGAGAAAATACGATGATGGATCGACGTTATATGTTTGTTCACGATCGATCAGCCAACAATGGCTCGTGGTTGATAAAAAAGAATTCGGCGCGGCGATTCGCAGAAATTTTCCCCTGTCCCGCAATTTCGCAAACGACTATGCGCTTGATGGAAATTTATTACGCGAGTCCTTTGTCTTGCCCGCTTGTGCATTCCAAGTATGTCGGCTCCTAAATCGTTCATGATGTATTGTTGAAAATACATTCAGAAACGCGCACGTATCCGTAAGAATTAACATTCGAAAAAAAAAAAAAAAAAACAATACGTGTAATATATATAAAAGAACAAAATATGTATATCCGTAACAAAGAATCGTAGAGTTTTTCACGTGTGATTTGTGCACGTATTTTAATATTAGTTTTTAAAATTCTTCGAGAATCTCTTAAGTATCCTTAAGCTTGTAAATAATACGTTTTCATTTTATTATGCTTCTCTCTTTTTATACTATACTACGACTACGAAGGCTCAGAAACGAGATGCGCCAGGGTAAACAGTGTTCAAAGTTGGAAATTGCATCAACCGCTAACGTAATTACGAATCAAACATTGGTGGAAAGAAACGAACTGATTACAATCCGACACCATTCATAAAAGATATAACTTAGAAAAAACGAAGCTGGCACCCCGCTGGGGGTAGCCACCCACGTGCTATATTTATTTTTATTTTATTTTTTTTTTTTCACCAATAAAATATATCACTTTACCAAATATCCATAAGGACAAATTGTAAAAAAACCAAAATAAAATAAAAAAATCCGACACCATAGCTATGAAATACGTTTGTTTCGCGTGGTTTGCTCTTTATGCTCGTAGAATCTTGATGCGAGATAAATGTTTAAATTTTCGAAGTGGCAAATGGCGACATAATGTGCGTTTACGGATCGAATTCGAAATATTCACTTTGTTCGTGAAAATGTTCTTTCCCCGATGCCTGATGCGATAAGATCGAGTTGCAATAACAATTTTATTCTTGTCCAATAGTTTCCATTTGCTTGCATGACGTAACCGTTGCTTTAACGCGTTTCTTATCAATTACCAATAAAGAGATGCGTGCAACTTTATGGTAGGAAAATTGCACGAGTTGCAGCCGTGGCTGAAATATACGAACGTTCCGAGTGTGTCGTATGATGTATGCTTCTGAATAAATTCCAGTTCGCGTCGAAATGAAAGTTCTCTTTTACCTTAGGAATTAGTTGGCTGGCGTTCGAGACTTAGACAACGCCAACCAACGACAAAACAGCAAATTGGTCGGAGTGATTAATTGTTCTAGGAATTCGGATCGTCTTGCGGTTCCTATTTTACGGACAATTGCTATCACTTGGTAATGACGAAACTTTTTGAAGAGCTTTTTGGTTTATAGCAAATATGCACAGGATTATTTTTAGTACACATTTTGGTGTATTTGCGTGAATGCGTGTATCGTAGTACCTGATGTCGAATGAAAAAATACAAAGCTATTTAGTTATAAATAGAATGAAAGAGAGTAAGGAAGATTGCACCTGCGGAGTCTCCGACACTCCATCTCGGCAATGCTTGTTACACATACGTTTCAAATAGATATTCCATGTTTTCACTGAATATACGTTTGCAACGGATATCTTGTAATATCTTGTATTTTCAGATTTCTACGAAATTTTATCAATATAATCGCGACGGCGGTGTCTCGTTAACGTATTAAAGAAATTTTAAAATGTCTCGTATATATAACACATACGACATAGACGTGAACGTCCTTCGTAGTAAACGTTGAAGTATTTCCAGGAGCGTATGGGCAAGAAATCGTTTAAAAAAAGAGCTTCCACGACGAATTACAATCTCAGTATCTACGCAAAGTCCACTTTGCTGGCGATTTCGCTCCAAAACGGAAGTTCTTATCGCTCATCGATTTCTATCGGATCACGACCGCGTTGATAAGCGGAAAAAGAATTCCGCTTCCAGGAAGGGTGGCTATTCTCTGTAATCGCAAAGTAAGCTCGCAGCATAGTAGCTAGTATATTCGTGGCCGATCGAATTACTCTACTTAGTAGAAAATAGAAACGTGAACATGGAACATGTTCGCTTGATTTTCATGCAGCTTTTAAGGATTGCGCTCAATTTTAAAAAGACAAATTTTTCATTCCTTCTTTAATTCTTTTAATATTCTAAGTCCGTAGAATATCGTGGTGAAGCTAAAAAGAAGCGATGGGGAAGTATACGTCTTAAAAAGAGAGGATTCGTAACAGAAACACTTGTTCGTGTTCGTTTTCCTACAGGAAAGCAAAAGAATGCTTCAGCTTTGTCTGATATATATATATTTCACCTTTTTAAAGATCAAATATTCACAATGTTCCATGAACGCATCTCTAATTATCGCAGAAGAATTACATCTAATCGAATTATGAAATTTATTAAATCTTATGGAGCTATGACAACAAAAGGTCTTATGGAATTGATTAATTCAACAGTTGGAGTCAAGTGACGTCCTAAGAAAACAGTTAACGTAAAACCGAAACATTGAGAAATCGCGTGAATCGATCAGACCCGAGATATTCTTTAACCTTAGAAAAATACAATCTGCTCGACAGTGTCTGAAATAACGCAACAGGGTTGCATTTCTCAGCGTAGTTTCTTAATTCCAGTTCCAACGCCGTGCGACTTATCTTTCTCAAACAGAGAACACCTGCATCCATTTTGCACGCTTCATTGAACTTACATATTGTTTTCTCGTGATAATAATATGCCCCGCCTTGTCTTGTGTCCAGATACTTCCCGAATTTTATCGGATAAAATATATATATAGCCAATGAAAGCGAGAGGAACGTTTTGCGAATAAATATTTTTCGCTCTTTGTGTCGCAGAACGGAGACCGATTCCTCTGGAAAACAGATTGCCCGAGTTTCTGTACCTGCAAGAGGCCAAGAAGCTGGTTTTTATCCAATTTAATCTCATTTCTAGGTCATTAACCTAAACTGCTTCTAAGCAGTACAAGAGTGAGGTTAGGTCGGCCGTACGTTCTTATGCGTCAAGTATTTGCACCTTAACCTAAAATAGCATCACTGGATTATATATGATTATAATAATCTGTATTGAATTAATAAAACAAGATATTCGATGTTAATTCTGTTCTTAACGCCTATCTATGGAGGGTTAAAGGTTTGGCCATTAAAAGGTTAAGCAGTGAAAATGTCAAAAAAAAAAAAGACTCGCGAATCGTAGACGATTTCTCGATGCGAGATTTATTATAGTTCCGGGATTAAAGTAAGTGCATACATCGAAATGGGGGGAGGGGAATGCACAACGATGGCGAGTTTCACTTGTCTCGGATTGCGATATACGAGTGTAAAAAGATGAACGGTGCCCGCACGGCGTGTTCGTTTTCACTAGGGCTAACGTGTTCCGCGCTGAAGTAGGTTTCTAGGTTGATTTCAGTGAATCTTTTTTTTCCACCGACGCGACGCTCCACCGAAGGTGCTAACGGTAAAACCACGTATACGTGGCGACCTCTATACATATCTCAGTCATCGACACGTTTTACCTTTTTAAATTAACCTTTTATACATATACATATTTCCAAGACACGATATATTCTGCTTACTTTTGTAAAAATAACATAGTAAATGAAGCAACATATTTCAACATTAATTACTGACATTATATAATAATAGTATAAAGCATAGAAAAATCTTCAGAATATTATTAAAACTCGGACGACCACTTATAAATTGATTTTCTTTTTTCGTTTCTCACGAGACTAAAACATTCTAGTATTTCTTAAATGTTTCATGATTGATCATATTTTGTTTATGTTCTCTCGAGATTTGTGTATGTAAGTCCTGGATTAACAGACGAGGCAGATTAATTTATATAAATAAATTAAAATCCAATTAGTTACAATTCGATTAATTGCAATATTAACATAATCCGATTAATATAATGGAAACTTATTCATGCAATTAATGAAACCGCATATTGATTCAAGAATTCATAAATATTTATGAATTAGGCAATGAAAATCAAAGATACTTAGTAGAAAATTGGAATAATCATGTTTTCTAAGAGATTACATAAAAAATGGTTAAAATTACTCGAGAGATAATTGTAATATCGCATAAATATGTATTATAGTCGCAAGAAGTCTAAAAAGACATTTATTTCATCTTACCACTATTTCCATTATTAATTAGAAAATTTATTGTAGTATTATTTCTTTTCATTTATTTCATTTCGAAATCATTATCCTTACCTGAATATTTAAAAGATTCTAACATTACATTATTCGTTAAGGCTGCCTGATTTCTATCACGGATATTGTCTTAAATCAATTCATCCAGAGGTGAAATTGTTACAAATTTATTTCATTCATTCAATCAAAGTTGACGTAAGAATGGTTGCCTTTTCATTATCAATTGAGAACGTCGAAAGGGCCGACGTAAATTAAATAATAGACGTATAGGGTTGGCAAGATGGATTCGACCTTGAAGCGAGCGCATTGCGAAGCGTGGAGTCGCGTTGGTGGCTGTTCGTGTACCGGCTGCCAATTATTCTGGTTATTCCGGTACGTCGATCTGAGCGCTCTCACTTTTTCCTATCCGTCATCGCAGTTTGAGATGTTGCCGGCGTCTTCTGCTTCGGAAGCTTTCGTTACGTAAAAAGACGATTTCGTAAATCGTCTCGACATCCTGACGGAACGACGCGCCGCGCTATTCGTCGTGTACCCCGAAGTATCGACACCTATATTTGTTCGATGTGCGTTTCAAATTCACAAACGTCCGTAAAGAGGCGACTGTCAGTCGAACGTATTTTCATTCCGCGATACCGACGATTCGCGTCGATACGTAACTCATTCGAATAAATAATCTTGCTCTCGTGGAAAAAAAAAACGTTCAAAGTGTAAATTATAAATTATAAATACCGCATTAAGTTGTGATACAGAAGTGTCGAAGTTTCAATACTTCAGTACATACTTCCGTAGTTACCTTCGCTTGATGAAAAGTAATTACAGCGAGAAGGTTTGAAAGACAAAGTTTTTAATGTTGCTTTTTATAGATAAAAATTTCACGTCTTCGATTATTAGTACAAGTATTTTGTAGGAAGCAAATATGGTAGAACATATCTCTTTCTGCATGCGTTCATATTTGAATTAAAAATTTCGATTAAAAATCATTAACGTAAAATACTTCAAATTAAATTCGTATAGCGTGAATTCGATTAATGAACGCGTTCTCGGAATGTTGACCTAGACATTTCTATTTGCGAGCAGTACAAATCCTTAAAACCAGATGCATAAAATGACGGAAGCACTTCTTCGAAACTAAACTGTCTGTTTCGCTTGGCATCTACACAAAACTTTCGTGCCAAAGATAAGGAGAAAAGTCTTCTTTCTTCGGCGCTACTTGAAATCTTTTGAATTCAACACATTCTACAAGATCACGCGCAACTAGCGCCACCGATAAATTTAAAAGATTTCAACGTGACATTACTTTTACTTTTTTCCTTGTGAACATATCCGTTTCTGTTGCTTATAATTAAATTGTAACTAAATGATATAATCACAATTCATACCATATAATCCATATATTTCGTAATATTTTTTTATATTCACCTTTCTTTCAATTTTTTAATTGCATGCAATATTTTTCCATGTTACCATTCGCAAATAATTATTAACTAATTGAAGAAATCGTATAAACGTAATTTCGTTTCGTAATCGAAATTTTTACGAAACACGAAAGATAATTCTCCTGACTACTTTTATAATACAAATTTGAGAAAAATACGGAATAAAAATTAAACTTTGTATTTTTCGCGAGTATTCTCTTGCTACTAGTTTAGCATTTTGGAATTGGAATATTGATTAATTAACAAAACATAGATGAATAGAATTTTCTAAGATGCGTCATAGTCACAATATGCATATATACATCGTATCCTGGTTTTGCATACTACAAGCTTTACCTCTAATCGATTTTACTCGAGCTTCGAGATGTCGACTAATGTCATTATGACAACGCAGATCCCCTGGAATTTGCGTAGTCGAGCAAACTTTTTTTCAGTGATAAAATTTGGTCTGCTGCATATTCGTAATGAATTATCGTGACAAAGTATTACGACAATTGTTTCGGATTTTTTGGGTGAGGATTTTAAAGAATATTTATTACGTGTGCGGGTACTTATGAAAATTGGCGCAAGATTTGGCACGTGTCAAACATTCACAACTTGTAATCGCTTCCTTGTTGGAAACAAATCGAAAATATCTTACAATGACCTGACGTAGAATCTCTGTTACTTTTATAAATGTAACATTTTGCGTTTATTATTTTTTGAAAAATGCGTACGTCACGTTTTGTCTTCTGGACCTAACCTTCATTCATTTTACACGGACCAAATATTGTATAAAAGCAATAGTTCTTCAAGAAAAATTCAAGTAGAAAAATCAAAAATATATTTCTTTATAATATAATTGTTAATATATAACATAATTATGAAAATTGTGTTTATGTTACAGTTTCCTGGTGAGTGCATCCTCACATACATGGAGTTTCAGCTGGATAGTGCAGAATACTGCCAGGCTCAACACAAATAGAGAGACACGCCCAAATATCCTAGAATCTGCTAGGTACTATTAAAAAAGAAACAAGGAAAGAACATCTTAATCAGGCAGAGAAAAATTTTTTAATACTGGGATCATTTCCTCGAAGTCAGAAAATCATCAGCTAGTCATCACGCAAAACATAGAAGAATTAAATAGAATCAATTGTTAATATACAATATTAAATGCAAGCATTGTAGTTACTGAGCGCACCTGATCCAGGCGCAGCCAGTGCCAAATAGGTAAGCATCAAAGTCAGTGACTTTTGTTATATATAAGCTGGATCGTGCAAGGGTTGTCACAGTGATCTCTTTTCAGATAATCTTCCGAAACGTAGTCAAGGATCCCAAGTGGGAATCGATCGCATATCAACAACGCCTAATGTAACGTAGCCCTCACCTTTTCAGTGAAATTTGCACCTTAACAACCATCTTTGAGGTCTACATGTGAACCCATTGTTCTGTCCTCTGTAAAAAAATAACAAAGTATTCAATTAGTTAAATGAAAAACAACTTTATAAGACTGACATCTATGGGCTAAGTTGTCAAATTCAGCCTTTGTTGCTTCATATAGTGTGGCACATTGCAAAAATAAAGAGAAACAGTGTCGTACAAAATTATTAAAAACATAAAACTTAGAAGCATAAAGGAAGTAGGAGTTTTACACCACTTGTTGTCCAAGAAGGAAATGAGCAACATGAGGGTGAAGGATATCAGACCAGAACCCGCCGAGATCGAATACAAAAACATGAAGTTCCTTATTACTGATCGGCCCAATGATCAGACCATCCATACTTTTATTCAAGTACGTTTTTCTCTTTTATTATAATATTAATAAACCGTAATACGATATAATAAACGTTGTTCTTCTAACAGGAACTGAAAAAGCACAATGTTAAGGAAGTAGTGAGGGTCTGTGAACCAACGTATAAAGTTGAGGAACTCAAGACAGAAGGGATCAATGTCATAGATTTGGTATTTGATGATGGCACATTTCCACCAAATGAAGTAAGTATTATTTTGATAGTATTCTGAAAGTAACCACACGATATAATTTATTTGATTTTAATGACACAATTTTGATCATAGGTCATTGATGAATGGTTTGAACTGCTAAAAAATCGATTTCGCGAGTCTCCTGATGCATGTGTAGCAGTACATTGTGTTGCAGGACTTGGTAGGGCACCAGTCTTAGTTGCACTTGCCCTTATTGAGCTGGGACTTAAGTATGAAGATGCAGTTGCGTTAATCAGGGAGTAAGTATATATTCATTTTGATTTATCTTTATGCAATTCCTTTATATATGAGGTAGATACAAATGTTGTTTACTTTTGCAGTAAAAGACGAGGCGCTATCAACTCAAAGCAGCTGGCCTATCTTGAAAAGTATCGTCCCAAATCTCGGCTGAAGCTCAAGAATGGACAAAAGAACTCCTGCTGCGTCCAATAGATCAAACGATTTCTTTGAAAAGTTACTAATTCATACTGATTGGTATACCTAAATTGTATAGGTTTTCGCGCCTGATAACAAGAGACATACTGTATCAACTCAGTTCTGAAAGGCCTATCAATGGAAATGCAACTGTACTTATGAAACAATTTTAATAGTATATTTTGCACCGTCTGATTCTCCAGCATAAATGAAGCGATTTAAGACTAAAATAAATTGTGTATCATTATTTGCACTTTTCTTTTACGAAATTTTTGTATTTATTTTTGATACTAAATTAACATAAAATATTACAGAAAAGAAAAAGCCTTCTGAACATAGTATGAATAATAATAAAATTCGAATGGATCTGATCATTTGTATAATAAATAAACAAAAAATGTAATCAACTTATGCGTTTTATGATAATATTTTCTATGTCATTTAAGATTATTGTGTGCAAGTATTCTAGAAGGCTGCATTTATTTGGTCCAATAAAATAAAATACACAATATTACTAATTAATTTGTGAACATTAGTTAATATGTTATTTATGCAAGATACTTTAAGGATGGTTGGGGTAAATACCTTTGGATTAGTATGATTTGTAGTAAAATGTGGTTCCTTTGGTACCGCAATTGTACCCAGCCGTCATCAAATTTAGTTATTTAAAGAGTTAGTGCAATAAGAAAATAGCTCGCGTTTTCCATAATGATTAAATGAAAGGAATAAATAAATGTTTTAAGCAATTCAACGTATTTACTTTCAGATTATAATTAAGTACATATTTTCTGCAGATGTTTTTCATATAACATAAGCAAGAAGAAACACGAGTGAACGCTGCGTTGTAAATATTTTTTTAAATATTATTTTCTATTTTATATTATCACATCAAATTTGGTATACATTAGTAACAATTAACATAGAAATTGCAATACGCATTTCCATGTGCTTATCACATATGAATAAATTTTCGAGCTTTGTATGAAATAAAACAATTTGCACAAAAATTAGCAAATTTTTTAAACTTAAACGATCAAGCATTAATTTTGAAAATATAACAAACAAAAGGAACATTGCGTTGCATTTCCAATGGCATGCCGAATTGATGAGTGTTCTTAACTCTTACTGAACTTGAAATCTGCGTTAACTTGAAATAACGAATATTACGAAACAAAGTGAAGAAAAAAAATCACTCCAGAGTTATATATCAATTTTATCGTAGCTTAACGGCAATTTCACCAAAATTTAAAAAAAAACACCCACTTTTATTCGATAAATTTTAAAAGGCTGCATACGCATTTTGTGTGGAGCATATATTGTAATCGTAATCGCAATTTTGGTAAAATTGTCGGTGATGCTGTACGCCACACTAAACTGTGTTCAGAAGATAGAAAAAAATTTCGCTCCTAAACTAATTAATGTAATATTTAGATCATTTCATGTGTCTGCAGATTTAACGTGAATGTACGTTTCTGTATATAATTATGATACATGAATTGCGTTCATAATCGTTTCTCGTGCTTATAGCGAAGGTTGCGTGATATGCTGACGTGAACTATCGTAGTTGATGTTTGTATTTTTTTCCTCTCCCAGTTTTTGGTAATTAGCGTGTAAGAAACCCAGATGAAATTTTTGTACGGAACTGTTAACTAAATAATGAACTTAATTGCACGATACGCCAATGATAAGATATATTCGTCCTTTTTGTGCATAACTTTTAAGTACCATTGTATAACCATTGTACATTCACCATAATCGCAGACTCGAAATGAAATTTGAACCTGGTACAGCTACTTTTTTGTAATGTTAAAAAAACTGCAATATTTTTTACCAGAGGATGGGACGAGGGACATTCGTAAAAAAAAAGAAAAATTATCGAGTCTTAGATCCGAAAATGAATAATTTTCTAATTATTCAATTTTTCTTTTCTCTATCTCCTTAGGTTTATTGTTAACAATTGATGACGATTGGTGAAATGTTCTTAATTTCCTTTTTCTTTACAATGAACTTCTTTTTTTCTTTTAAGTAAGATATTCATACTTTAATTAGGTATACCTACTAGCAATTCATCGTAAAAGTTACCATCAAGTTTTTGTCATGTCAAATTTAATTTTGCAAATCGATTCACTTCTTCTAGCGGTTTATACTTCACTGTCTGAAGTAGTTACGTTTATGAGTGAAAATATTTTATCTGTGATACATCTCTTGCGAAAAAGAAGTCCAAAATTATAAAGGACATCAATTGATTGGGCTTATCGCAGAACGTGGTATCTATGAAAATGACATTTAAAGATCTTTTTCAGGGTTGACCAGAATTGTAATCCACAGTTAAATCGAATAGTCAATTGGTATTCATAGAACTTATCTAAAATGGGATTTAGAAATATATTTTGATCTGAATATTTATTATATCGCGTATTCCTAAAGTATTAATAGAAGAAGGAAAGAAAGATTTCGTTCTTGAAGAATTGAATCGAAACGCTATCAAATTTTATTTTATTATTCAGAAGATGAAAAATGACCCATAAAATGCACGAAATGTTTCGTTTAATCGCCGTTATTTTATAAACGGCGATCATGAACATTTGTTTCATATGATGACTATTTTACGTTAAGAAAAATATAAAAAAATAATAGTGTTTCAATTCATATAAATAATAAAGAACAGGAACAACTTAGGTAGCAAAGAAATCCTCTATTTTGAACCGACGTAATGAAGTAAGAACAGTCACTCCTTTCGAATCGATTATGCAAAAAATAAATTTAACGAGTTAGCGCAATTTAAACAAGAATTATGATTATTGTATATTTGATTTATTAATGTAATTTCCTACATAATGCTGTATTAAAGACATTAATTAAATTAAATGAAAAATTTTGTTATATTGTAAAACATCAGTAATGAAATAAAAAAGAATGGAAGTCGTTTTGTGAAGAAACATTTTGTGATTTATCATTTATATGTCTGATGCGTTGCAAAATAAAATGTTTCATTACAACTTTTCTTTTGCAAACGAGCGAAATCGTTTATTTCAGATAGCTTCGTTATACTACAGTTTTTTTTCTTCCTCTTTTATAAAGTCAGAAGTATTTTGCAAATATAATAATCTGCACGAAACTATGGTTTAGGTAAGTATACTTGTTTTATTTCTTACATTTTGTTCTGTCGTTTTACATAAACATGTCGTCGTATCCTGGAGGAGGAAAGTGGTCGTTGTCTGGATCACGACGTGGTCTTGGTAGATTAACGTCTGGGGGGCCAAAAGGATCAAATTTTGCGAATGGTGGTACTGCGCCTCTATAATAAGATAATAACGAAAATGGCAGTGTTAATACAAATAAAAACATATTTTTTATATTTCTTTATTATTTACTTACGGTGGTAGTCTACCAGGAACTCCTAAACCAGGTCTAGATGGGTCTATACGATTACGTTGTGATGAAAATGGATCAAAAATCATACCACTACCCTGGCCAAATGGATTTAAATCTGCGGCGCCTACCCTTAAAGGATCAGCATCACGGTTCCTTTAAAATTTTAAACAAATATTTTAACAAGATTTCAACATAAAATATTGGCATAAAGTTACTGTTTGCTTTACATAATATTCCTGTAGTACTGCAAAGAGAATATAATTATTTTTGGCATGTCATGGAGAGAGTAAAAATGTTTATACCAATCACGTTTGCAGGATCAATTGTATTCGTAAAATGTAAGATTTTTAATTCTCAAAAGGATTGCTTTTTCATGCTTGAAATTAAACGGTAAAGATTTAAAATTCAAAAATTGATGAAAAGTCGTCCAGATTTATATCATCGGAATTATGAAAATTCTGTAAAGATGTTTCAAATATGTTATTTGTAAATTTAATATATTAAAATCGCATCGATTCTTCTCTTTTTTGTCTCCCTGTCAGCCTTTATTATACAAAGATGATAAAAGACATTTCTTTTTATATAAAATTACTCATAGATTTGTAATGAATCGATGCGAATATTACCATGGATATGATGCAGACGACGGACGTGTCGGCTCTCCTACCCTTAATGGATTGTCCCTTGACTGATCATTTGTAAAGCTTGTTTGAGTAGAATTTCCGATCATATTGCCAGGAATCAATGCGTGTATAAGATCTTCCTGAATTACATTTATAACATTTTGATATGAAGGTATTACAGTGTCTAAAGCTCCACGAAGTTCATTTACAGTCTGATTAATTGGAAATTGAACATTGGACACATTTTGATCATCAACTTTCTGCAAAATAAAATATTTACAGTTATTATTTTGTCATTATAGATAAGACAGATTGCTTGATAACGTGTAACATATTATGTAATTTAAATTACCAATAAATTTATAAGTAAATCTTCGTCAGACTTTATAGCATGAAATATGAACAATTTGCTGTCCTTTATATAACGTAATGCATAATTTGGACGTGTGTTCCATCCTTCTGGAAGTAATTGCGATCCTTTTTCTGTTGGTTCAAATGCTTTCTGATAAAAAGAAAAAACAAAAACCTTTTGTAATTATCATTAGAAGATTACTCTATTCCTACAATTTTTATACATATTATAATAGTGCTGAGATAGAAGTTTCACTCTACTATCTTCAAGCGTATACAATGACAATATTTGTATCTACATTAAAATCGTATTATAAATCATTTATTACATTGGACATGCCGAAATGAAGATTAGTACAGGTTATGCAATAAAAAATTTCAATAAGGACTTATATATGTACCTTCTTTCTTAATTATACGAATAAATTTACGAAAAAGATATTACTACATAAAACGTTAGAATTGCGCAATATTTTATACAGCACTGTTTTTTAACAACTTACAGAATCGCCGATTCCAATACATCTGAATCCATATTTTATAAGATACCAATGAACGAATAATATTAAAACATCCTCCTTTTTCGTAATCTGGCTATTATATATTTCTTGTACCAGTTCGAAGCCGAAAACGTTCCTTGTATCACCCATTTTGGTATCTGAGTGACAGACGAGTTTTGAAGTTTACAAGTTTACGCCATTGGTATTTGAATCCAATTGACGATTTATTTTCCGGAACCGGTATAATGTTTCAACGATTACCCATTATTAAATGTTAAATTGTATTTTAAATCATCGCAATATATCGCCAAAAATTTTGTGTGTTCAAATCATGATTTTTTTAGTTTTGGTTGATATGATTTTTCGGTAATGCGTATTACCGCCAAACAAATGAATCTTTGAAAACATTTCAAACTTTAAATTCTTGTTATGATATCCAAGGTACGTGTCTTTTTTGTTAGAATATTCAATTACATGAACATATTTATTTTAATTTTAATTGGTAACGAAGTATGTGTAATAAACAAAGTTCGTTATTATTATTATAGTAAAAATTATATCAATAACAAGCGAATTTTGGATAAGAACTAATATATTAAATAACTATATTTATTATGTACATATATATTGAGTTCTGTACCAGCACTTATTTTCAACACATAAAAAATATAAAAATATTGATCTCAGTAATAAGAGTCAGAATCCGTATCTTCTTCAAATGCATTGAGTGGAGATGAACTACCTAAAATCTCTTCTTCACTTTCTGGTTCAGCACTGTCTTTGGTATCTAGGGCATATCGTCTCCAAGGAAATCTAGAAAAAGGTTATTTACTATGTAGTACTAATTTACTTATTTATATGTCATAGTTTTGTGCTACCTTACCTTATTTTTTCACTAAAACATTTTTCAATAAAGGTGTGCGAGACAATTTTAGAGTGGCCCTTTAATTGTTGATACTTTGGTGTATTTTTAAAGGCACAGATTAAGTGAGTGCATCTTTTATTAGTTGTGTTAGGATCAGCAATATATCTTGCACCCATTTGAAGAGCTTTTTTCCTAATTTCATCTCTCTGTGGGTTAACATATCCACTAAGTGAAAATGATACATCTTCAAAAAGCTTTGAAAATGATTTTTTTGGTTCTTTCACAGGTTTTTTAGGTGTAATTATTGTTTTAGGTTTTGGTAACTTTCCGCAGGTATTACATAGTTTGTTTTCATCTTGGCATTGAGAACAATTTTGTTTTCTTTTATTCTGTTTTGAGGAACTTTGTTCAGGAGATAAAGTACGTTTTCTTGAAAGTGTATCATTTTTTTGGCTGTCATTTTTCTGTATATCATTTTTATTTTCTTTAATTGAAGTCACAACATCACCAAATGGAGTTCTTACTATTGGTTTATCATTTGTAACTTTTTCATTTTTATGTTTAGTATCATTCATTAAAGTTGAACTATCAGAATCTTTGTTCCTAGTTCCAAATACTTCTTCTGCTTTGCCAGCTTCCAACTTTTGCAACAATGGCCTTTTCATCGGTTCTCTACCCTCTTCTTGTCGCTTAGAAAAATTACTCATACCTGTTTCTTTAACTTTTGCAAGCAATTCAGCCTTATAATCTGTTTTCTTGTGGCCAATCATTTTCATATACCTTTCTTTAATGTCATCAATGTTATTTTCCTCAGGATTTTTCAATTTGAATCTTCCAAAAATATCTAATCCCAGATCAAGTACAACTTCTGTTTTTAATTCAATGAAGGACAGTCCAAATAATTCTTTCAAATTTGCTGACTGCATGCATGTTACCTTTACACGATCAAACTTTGTTTTTATTGTGTCTGGATTTAGGTCTTTTTTTGTAAATATCTGTACTTGATCTCTAAATTTGCCATTTGCAGCTTCATCATGTGTTAAGAATTGATGGTTCACAATGGGAAGCCATATGTCAGGTTCTAATTCTGTAGAAGCAGTAACAACTACTACGCAACTGCGATAATTGCCAAGGTCTAAACCTGTGATACAAGATGATTCTGCCAATTGAAAAATAACAGTTGCAAGCATTTCTCCTGGTTTTGCGCAACGCCATGAGGAATGTGAACGGTGTTGCAGAAGATTAGATGCAGGGTATGATGGATGTTCTGAAGAACAGCTTATTACTTTGGTAAATTTAATAATCATTGATAACACCTCAGATTGATAAGATACCTACAATATTAAACACAAACAGATTATTATGTTGTTGAATAATTATTTAAAAGCGAATCAGAGCATAATTATCTAAAAATAAGTTGGTTTACCGCCAAAATTGTCGAAGAAATACATGTAATAATGTTTGTATATTTCGTATTCTATATACGTCAGCTATTGGCTGATAATCGCTAGTGAATTATAATCTTTAGGGATGACTTCGTATCATTATAGGAATTATATTAAATTGAGTTTGCAAACTTGACGAACGTATTCGGTCTGTATACTTAAAAGGTTAATGTTTAGAAAAATATTTTTCTATTTAATATCTCAAGATAGTGAGCGTAATCCTTTTTCCCCTAGATGTTGATCACGTGTCTTTATTTACGTCCTCTTGTGAGGATTGATGATTCGACTTGTGGTATAAAAAATAGAGCTGCTGCTATCGATAAGGTTATCGATAATATTATTATTTGATAAATCGATATATCTATAATATCGTTACGATAGTGATAAATTGAATTGAATTTGAAATTTGTTGTTATAAAAAATATAAGAGATAGATTTTTACTCTTTCTGTATTTCGAGTGATGAATCTTGTTTTGTAATAATGAGTACCAAAAAATAATCAGTTATTGATTTTCGTGATTGTATATAATAGAGTTATTTAGTTTTAAAAGCCGGAATACTTGTAACTCATATTTTGTAAGAACATTAGGTAGCGCTGTTATCGTAACACGTAAAGCAATAGCTCTTATAATTTTGTATATATTATATAAACTTTATAAGTTTTTAATAAGTACTGTCATAGAACTTTATTTTATGTTTACGTTTTATTGCGTAAAAATATGCGAACGTTTCAAATCGCGCGGTAATTTGTTGCCGTGTAACCTTTCCATCGATCGAATAATTTGCTGTCCTTTAGTTTCATATTCGGCCACCAGATGACGGATGGCTCAGCACACGTGACGTCATAGAACTTTCGGCTCGCGAGCGTTCCTAGCGGTAGTTCTCGGAAGCACGTTCACTCGATAGGACGACTGTCGTCTGGCGCACGACGAGCTTCAAGCAATATGGCGAAGTGTGTCATGGGCTCGGTGAGACGTAGTGCCGTTTGAAAGAATGAAAAGTTCGCGGTATGGGTTGAGAATAATGTAGCGCTATGAAGATCGTGTGAATATCGTATTTGTGTACAACAAAAGCATCGAGTAGTTCCTTGTGATCGGGATATACAGTGCGCGTTACCGGTGTGAAATCATGGCTACGGATAAAATAAAGGTTGCCGTTCGGGTTCGGCCGTTCAATCGCAGAGGTACGTACATCTGAAAATAAAGTATCATTATTTTACCATGTCTCTTTAATAATCATTCTATCACTTGCCAATTTTTATTCACGTTGGATCACCGTATTTATCCGGTTAACGATTTCGAAATCGACCTTTGGTATTTACGGTCGGAGTACGTTTTGACAGTGACATTTTTTGTTTTTTTCTTTCTATCGTCTCAACGATACGAACGTGTTTTTCACCTGCTACGCTATACCGCATCTATTTATCGTGTCTCACGTTACTTTATCTCGCGCCCGTATCGATACTTTACGCCTGGTTAAAAAGCGTGCATGAGATGAAGAGGAGGGCTCAGTCTACGAGACCCACTTCTCTAGTGTTTACTAGTTGAATCTCTGTCGCTCCTTTGTGCAAAGCACAGAAAGTCACGGACCGTTTTAGGGATCGTTGCCTCTCCTTTCATCTCGATGCTTGGATTGACATCTGGGACCCCCTTGCACAATAATTTACTAATGAATAAAATCATATGGTGAATTGACAAGTGACAAGTGACAAGTTCTCTAGGTTATAGACTTCTCTTGCATCAAATTTCCACAATTTAAATTTATATCGAATAAGGGCAATTAAATTGCCAAATTTGTTGCTGTTATGCAAAGAAATTTATCGATACTCGTAACTCGTGACTTGTAACTTGTCAAATATTTATTAGATCAATTATGCGAATCTTATTTTGTAATATCATATAAATGCCTATTCTACGTAACATGACAGATTGTATTTATAATAGAATTTTTAAACTAGAATTTTCGCTCCGTTCCGTCATATCGAGAATTACATAATTACAGTTACGCGTAATTTGTGTATTTCACAGTTGACATGGTATTGTAGCAGTAAATATCTAATGCTGACTAACGTAGTACTTAAACATATCATAAAATAACGAAGTTAAAGTTCTTGAACTCGAACTTTCTAGGATAGAAAATAATTATGAATGAATGGATGATTCGCGTGTTTCTTTATCATTCGCATTTGTCTAAAAAGAAAACATGAAATAGTTGGCCGTCAATTGTCGCACGGTAAAACCGCGTGACAAAGAACAAACATGTGACTAAAAGTGACGTTACTCGTGTTGGCCTTCCGACGTCGAATTTCGATCGATCGGACGAGTGATTCTTACGAGTTCGACTGGTCGCAATAGCTATCTCGATTGGATTTCGCGCTATCACGACTCGATAACAAAATCGTACGTTTCGAGTACCTCGCGCTACGATTTTTTCATTTTTCATCGATTTCTCGAATGTCTTGTTACTAGATTGCGTATTTTTATGCAGCTTCATATTTTTATCAACATCACTAGAATAATAAAATCTGCATGAAGATTTATTTCACCTACTAAAAAGTTATAATAAATATTTCACTTTGAATGTCTCCTGTATTTTTGTTACATGCATTTTGTATATTTTTTGCACTTTAAAATTTTTCACAGAACCATAAAAATCCGCAGTCTGCTTATTATACTTGATTTCACGATCCGTGTATGTGTATGTGTACTTGTAAACAGTTGAAACGATATTCGATAACGATCGTGAATGCAGCAACGAGCGCACAGGTGGAGTGATAACGTGACGATGACGTTTACGTGTCACCTTGTCGCTTTTAATACATAAAGGAAAAGATTTCTTTTTCTCGCGTATTCGCGTATTCGGTTTTTGAGATTCTCTGCTTTTTAAAATTTTGTAAATTTTAATGCCGAAGCGCTTGATCGATACTTGTCTTATATAATTCCCATTAATATTCTCTGCTTTTTGTTCCGTGAAGTTAACCGATTTAACCTGTGACCGGTTTCATACGTATAGAATCTTTTTTACTTTTATTTCTTTCGTTTCTTGTCCTTTGAAGAATGTTCTTCAATCGGTTGACGGAGCAGCAGAATATGCGTGCGTTTGTCAGTGTTTTGACGTAATACGGTCTACCTCGGAATCGACATATCGTTAACACGCGCGTTGATCGTGGACACGCCGTTAAAGCGTCGCCATTACCATTGTCCGTGACTTTTACGCGCGGACCGCTGCTAGGTTAACCCTGTTCTTTCGATCGTTCTTTCCATCGATTATACTTTTCTAACCTTAAAAAATACCTTTAGTGTGGAAAAAATACGGAAAAGTGTTATTGGTACGTACGATTTTTCAATTTTACGTTGAACATGTTTTTAAAAATTACACGAGGTAAAGTTTATTTATCTCGGGTAATATATATATATTTTTTATATGTTTTTAGTGTGATTTGAAATAAGATCGAAACGATGAATTTTTTCAACGCGATATCGATCGAGAGATTTTTTGAATACGATAGGGTTGGAAACGTGCTAAACGTGCGAACGTAATAGGGTTCGATTGATTAATATAGGAGTTTGAAAGGTTAAAACACGAACAGAAGGCCGTATTTCATTTCGAATCGACTACATCTGTAGGATAGAGATCTCGAATCAGTTCTATCCATCGAAATGGAGCCACGAACACAGGGAGAAAAAGATCGATGACGTGTTAGTACATAGAGGATGGTCTCTAATAGCGCGGATTATCAACAGGCATCGCTATTCAGGGAGAAGTGCACTCTCCCCGATAATTACTCACCGTCATCGAATAATTAAGGAAATAAAAATAAATCGAGAGGAAACGTTCGAGCGAAGAGTAACGATCGCTCCTCTCTGCCCTCTCAGTTACTCGTTGCTAATTTTCTCTGACTTGTTACTAATTTCGAATATTACAACTGTTACAATTACTTACGTTAAATTAAATCGTCATCGTCAGGAACCAACTGTTTACTTATTTTCAAGATAGAATAAACGATTCATATTTTCGTCAAATAAATAACATTACACGTCGTACAACATATTTAACACATATTTAATGACATATTTAAATCGTCCCTTTTTATACAAACCAACAAATACAAAGCTAGCACCGTGTGCGAATATTAACGTTGGCAATTGCATGTATCTCATGCAGTTTAAAGCGCGCCATAATTCGTTCGTATTGATCAAAAATTCTTTCCTCGTATTTCGTCGGTTATTCGATCGCAAGCATAGTTCTCGAAGGAAAGAAATGTAACGCGGCAAGGATTCGATCGAACGGTCTTCCACGTTGTTTCGAATTCTCAAAAAGGATGAAAAGAAGACGCGGTACATGGAATGGAGTGTCGAAACGCGATATCGTCGATCGTTTTAGACATTCAATATGCTTGGTTCGAGCGTCTTGTATCAAAGGTTGACAAGAGTAAATCGAATCGAACGGCGAGATCGTAGTGAATGGGATCGAATCGATTCGATTGGCACATTCCAGGAAGAACGACGAGGTTGCGGAACGATTCTCTATCACGATCCACTACTTCTGTGTCATCGTTTTCTTATCCTATAACGGGGGTTAGTCGATTACGTGCAAACGCTGACCAGGCATTCGATCACGTGCCGAATATCTGGGCCAAGGATTCCGCGGAAGGTTTCCGCGAGTTCAAAGCTACCGATTCCTTGTACGCTGACGCGAATCTTGGAGTTTTCAAGTCCGTAAACGTCGATTCTCTGTGACTAATGGACAGATGTTGAGTCTCTACGGATGGACAGACCTTAATTTAGCTATGTTTCTAAAATTTTTATATTTCTGTCTTCTCTCTCTTTTGTTAGATGTTGAGTCTCTACGGATGAACAGACCTTAATTTAGCTATGTTTCTAAAATTTTTATATTTCGGTCTTCTCTCTCTCTCTTTTGTTAGATGTTGAGTCTCTACGGATGGACAGACCTTAATTTAGCTATGTTTCTAAAATTTTTATATTTCTGTCTTCTCTCTCTCTTTTGTTAGATGTTGAGTCTCTATGGATGGACAGACCTTAATTTAGCTATGTTTCTAAAATTTTTATATTTCTGTCTTCTCTCTCTTTTGTTAGATGTTGAGTCTCTACGGATGAACAGACCTTAATTTAGCTATGTTTCTAAAATTTTTATATTTCGGTCTTCTCTCTCTCTCTTTTGTTAGATGTTGAGTCTCTACGGATGGACAGACCTTAATTTAGCTATGTTTCTAAAATTTTTATATTTCTGTCTTCTCTCTCTCTTTTGTTAGATGTTGAGTCTCTATGGATGGACAGACCTTAATTTAGCTATGTTTCTAAAATTTTTATATTTCTGTCTTCTCTCTCTTTTGTTAGATGTTGAGTCTTTACGGATGGACAGACCTTAATTTAGCTATGTTTCTAAAATTTTTATATTTCTGTCTTCTCTCTCTTTTGTTAGATGTTGAGTCTCTACGGATGTACAGACCTTTATTTAGCTATGTTTCTAAAATTTTTATATTTCTGTCTTCTCTCTCTTTTGTTAGATGTTGAGTCTCTGAACGTATTGGGTTGGCAACTAAGCGATTGCGGATCTTGTCAATACCACCTAATGGTAAAATCCGCAATCACTTAGTTGCCAACTCAATATTTCTCAATGTTAGAAAAGTATAATTCGGTGAAGAATGAAAAACGTGGCGCGGTTAAATGGAAGCATCCAGTATGTGTGTACAGAATGTTCTGTGAATTTTTGTAACATTGGCAAAGTACGAATTTGTAAGCTCTCAGGCGAAATTTGTTACGCTTTTTGCAAAATACTCGACGACAGAGCATAGATAATATTATAAAGATCATTTGGAAAAGATATGATATTGTGTATAGAATTGTTGATTTTCGCATTTCTATATCATTCGGTGACAGAGAAGATATTTTGATATGATTTAGAATTAGTTGAAAAGAGAAGCAACCGACTGTGACTAAAGATAATATTACCTTTGCAAGATAGACGATAAATGCAGAAAGTTTCGTATAAAACCAACTAAATGAGAAGAATATGATATAGATAGTAAGAATACATATTTAGTTGCTAAATTAAATAGAACAATTTTTTAAGCAGCGTGCAGTCATATGGTAGACAATGTGTGTTGTTTTTCGAGATCGATAAAATGACTAATCACGTTATGTATACGTAGATTCATCAATATGATATAAGATAGTAAAAATACATATTTAATTC
Source organism: Bombus pascuorum (assembly GCF_905332965.1). Taxonomy (NCBI): domain Eukaryota; kingdom Metazoa; phylum Arthropoda; class Insecta; order Hymenoptera; family Apidae; genus Bombus; species Bombus pascuorum. The sequence goes on along the minus strand of NC_083494.1, from coordinate 13,763,034 downwards.
CTGATCAAACGAACAAATTCTTTAGATGATATGGTGCTGTATGGTTGATAGCACGTTGAATTAAAAAATTCTCTTCTATGGAAGATAGAAGAAAGTAAATGTTACTTATCGCGTTTCAACACTGTCGTTTATATTCGAATAGAAGATACGTACGAATCGAAGGACAGAGCTGACCCGATTAATCGTTTCTCCAATAATCTGAATCAATTATCACGTTTCATGCGAGACCAGTAATTTGTCGTGATATTTATAAGCAGAGCTATATCTGCACGTGTAAAATAGCTAGACACCAAAATTCTCTGGTCGAGGTCGAAATCAATCGATTTATGATATTCCCGTTTACCGATGACATACGGTTATGACGTTTTCCAGTTATTCGTCATGCCATACGGGCAACTGGCAGATTTACTGACCGCCTGGTTCGCTGCATCGTGCAATTCTTCATTCTGTTCCTTCTGACTTACACTGTTACTCGTGTACTTGCTTACCAACCTATATCTGCCACGTCTGCCACGACACCCGTATTCGGGTGACAGTAAAGTTTCCGGTAGGGCCGCGTCACCCGTATTCGGGTGGCGCTTATTCGACTACTTGCGAAGGATCGTCGTAGGTATTTGAAAAGATATTCTAGAGGAAATAATAAAACTATCGAAATGTTATTGTTGAAGCGATCACCGCTTCTAAGAAAACTCTACATCCGGTCTTTTTAGTTTTCTCAAGCACCGAAGTCATCGATAGTATATAGACAAAAGATTGGGACGAAGGCAGACCATAAACGGTAGCTTCGAGGCTTTCAGTCATAGGGTAACACTGCTAGCAGCTCAAATTATATTTCTACTTGTACTTATCATAAAAGATATAACTTAGAAAAAACGAAGCTGGCACCCCGCTGGGGGTAGCCACCCACATGCTATATTTATTTTTATTTTATTTTTTTTTCACCAATAAGATATAACACTTTACCAAATGTCCTTTAGGACAAATTGTAAAAAAAAAAAACCAAAATAAAAATAAAAAAAAACTTGTACTTACTTCTGTATTAAAATATATTTTCTACTTTACAATTTATCCACGCGTTCCTCTGTTCGTACATCGAATAACCTCAACAGTTATAAAAGTAATAGGAAAATGGTTTATTAACAAAATTATTTAAATTATCGCATTACTAAAATATCGATGGGAGTACCTAGCAGAGAACGCTTGGTACTGCGGCACGCGTGGTCTGACTGAGATTTCAGTGAAAACACGCGTGGCAGTCAACGTGATATAAGTTAGGCCAATAGTCGGCAACCTTTTTAAAGGACGTCCTTTTAAAAGGACGTGGCAAATTGTTAGTTCATGACAAAGGACAGCTTATCTTAATTTTACTACGGTGGAATTCATAAGCTTACAGTACACACAATATCTATTATTATTGAGATATGTGTAATTTTGTGTGCTAGATTAGATTGGCCGCGTAGGAGTGACACACGTATGTGAATATAAGTACGTGGAAGTATGTGTGTCTGGAAAAACAGACGAATGTAATTGTTCCGTTGGTAGTCTGGTATGGAAGATGGCGAGACAAAGGAATTGCCGAGACGCGTGCAAATGTATATTGACGAAGATCCTAGAAATCGTTTATTAAATAAATCTAAAACTATTTTAATATAAATTCTAAGTTTAGTCTTAGTGTTTCTTTACTTTTATTTCGGCAATTAAGATCCACAATTCTCAACAATTATATCTATTATAATTGAACGTATTGTCTTTGAAATTTATTTAATTATTCCATTTTATATATTTGTTCTATTTGTTTAATATAAAATTCTACTTACAAAGTTAAGTACGTTACGTACGATCATCTTTTAACACTTTGACTGCCACGTCGAAATCACATTTTTCGCTCAGGACGCCACGGGAGGTTTTTTATTATTCAAAGCATATAATCGTTTATTAAATAAATCTAAAACTATTTCAATATAAATTCTAAGTTTAGTCTTAGTGTTTCTTTACTTTTATTTCGGCAATTAAGATCCACAATTCTCAACAATTATATCTATTATAATTGAACGTATTGTCTTTGAAATTTATTTCATTATTCCATTTTATATATTTGTTCTATTTGTTTAATATAAAATTCTATTTACAAAGTTAAATACGTTACGTACGATCATCTTTTAACACTTTAACTGCCACGTCGAAATCACATTTTTCGCTCAGGACGCCACGGGAGTATTTTTATTATTCAAAGCATATAATGACAAAATAGTAATAAATTGACGATGTAAGACAACATTCTTCTTCAATGGACAGTTTATCTTATTGGTAGTCACGGGTGACCACTGTGGCGCCTTGGTAACAGTCGATAGCGACATGTTATAACAAGGTTTCATTTATTTCAATGAATCATTCGCGTTCGTTATTTCTTTGTAAGCAAAACGTTCAGAATATATGTATTGTCGAAACGTGTAGAAGACATTAGTAAACAGTATTATGATTATTTTTATAATTTCGATGAAACATTCGGTTGAAACGTGTAGAAGATATCAGTAAATAGTATTATGATTATTTTTATGTTTTCGATGAAACATTCGGTCGAAATGGTACTTCTTATCTCAAAGTATCTTCTATTTATCGGTTATGTTTAAAATGCCCCAACTGTGAATTTTCATTCAATTTTTACAATTGCAAGAAGTTGATGACCAACGTGGCAGTCAAAGTGTGTTAAAGTTACTCTAAAAAATATTTATTTGTTTCAAAAAATGTTTCACGGGAATTTGATTGAAAATGCGAGCCTCGCGTTACCAATTTCTGTATCAGGCGAAAAGGATGTAATCCTTTAGGACTGTGATCGTACGGGATATTTTATATCAACTCGCATGGAACAAGATCGTTCAGCGGATAGAAAAGTAATATCGATTTTTGACCGCGAGATAAAGCAAACAATTTGCAATATGTACGTGAACATACTGATTTCATGGTACGACGTTTACCTTAAAATAGCGTTATATCGTAAAATTTCATGGGATCTATTAGGTTGTCCGAAAAGTTTCTTTAAGATGATAATAGATGAACAACAATTTCTGTTTTATATTATTTTATTGAATCCATTTCGTTATATTTCTATTATTATGTTCCCGCATAATTCAATAAATTAATATAAATTTTTTTATTATTTCCTTATAAAACGAAAGAAACTTTTCGGACAGCTTAATATGTTTAATGAAATACGACAAATGTTTTTGAACGTGATAGCGAAATGAATTTTCGCATGCAAATGGAACGCGATGCCGAATATAAAGATGCCAAGTTCCACGATCCGATGAATAATATATTAAAACGAAAATTCCATAGGGTTTGTTGATTTTCCGCGATGCAAGCCATTTTATGTATTCAATCAGCGTAATTTTCGAATATCTCGCGTTGAAATAGAATGGTAGGGAAGAGGACGGTGTAAAAATTAAAACGTACGAAAATGATATTAAAATATAGAAGTCGGTTAAAAACTTTGCTCCTTGAAGTTCTTTCAAGCTCTCCCTTTCTTCCAGCTTTGCTCGAAAACTTTCTGTCCTGTCTTTAGAACTTCAATCCTTGGTCGCGCGATTACGAACGCTTGGAATCTTTACGTTTGAAACCGAGTCCCCCATTTGCATAGAAAAATTCATTTCGGTTGCCGTGGAAAACGCCGTGAAGCTTCTTCTCTTCGAGTCGAACTTACGTGGAAGATACGTGGCTGTTAAGTTCGCCGCGAAGATAGAATCAGAGAAGAAGAAAGAAAAATGGAATTTCGTGTCGTTGATAAACGTTATCAGAGATTGCTCTGCTCGTATCTCGCTGACTTGGACGATCGACGACGCTGTCTATTTCATATAAAATGTGATGTAACAGGCGAATAATTCTTTCGAGAAGTCGAGCAACGCGTGTGTATACAAAAATGAATTGCTTCAAATATCATACCTATTTCTATGTTTTCTTTTGAGATAGATCGATACCAGGTAATTGGTAGATGTTAGAAAATTTTGTTCCATCTTAGGACTAGGAGGAAACATAATTCCGGGAATTTTTAAAAATATACATTACAGATCAGGTAGTTAAATTTTGATAAAAAGGAGATAAGAAATTTTGACGAGAAAATTTAAGATTTAATCTTGAAAATAAATTTGTGACATTTTCCGAGACCAGATTGTTAGGGTTTCTCGATGAAGAAGTACAGTGTCGATGAAATTCTGATTTACCGATATCTTGAATTACAGAAAGAGAAAATAATTCGAGCAGAATTTATTAACCGATAAGAAAGCTATTATCGTAAGGAACAAACTATATTTAGTTGTTGCGGCAACTTGGAGAACAAATAAGAAACTCCGATCAATCACGTTGCAAAACAAGTGACGTAAGAGAAATTTCCTATCTACCAAGAATTTAAATTCCAATGGATACACATCGATTCATATGGATAAATTGATCCTCGATTCTTTGCCATGTAAATCCAAACATCCGTCGTTTCGTTTATGTTTTCAATTTAATCAACGTATAGTTAATTAGACCGCGAATTTTTATGCATTATAGGAAATCTGCATAGTTGCACAGAATTCATATAATACGAGAAATCATATAAAATATCCAAAGTATGTAGCGTTTTCTGTGATATTTAACACTGGAACTACCACACCAATCAAATTGACTGGTTTTACAATTTTATTTTAAAATTCCTGCTTCATGTTAAAATTCATTATATTATTCTTTTAGTTATCGTTGCGAAAGTCATTACATCATTGCGAAAAAAAAAAAAAAAAAATAACATGAAGCAGGAATTTTAAAATAAAATTGTAAAACCAGTCAATTTTGTTTTTTATGTATTCAAACTGAGAATAATTTTGTATCAAGGCTACTTATACCAATACCGGCGAAAATGACTGGTACTTGTCAAAGTGTAAAAGGGTCCTGCAATCTGTTTATCGAACCCCAATTAACCAGGTTCCTCGTTTTGTACAACTTGCCACACGTTTTTCAAATTTTTACCGCGTATCATTCGATGTGATGATATCAGTTATCAGGAAAATTGCGGATCGATCGCTAGATCGCTAGATGCTAACGCTAGAAATACCACAGCAGTCAAAATGATTGGCTCGACAATTTTATAAATGTGTCAACCCTCGTTTAGGGATCCTAGATGGATTAATAGTATCAAAAATGTACTACATAACGTGGAATTCCTTCTGTAAGAAAGTAGTAAATCAATAAATATAAAAATATTCTATTATTACGTATTTTTTGAAGATCAGTCATTTCCATTGGCTTGGTAGAAATAGCTTCGTGTCAACTATCGTTAGTTCTAGTGTTAACGAACGAAACAATCGTCTACGTAGATTCTGTTTTCTTAATTACGTTCTCAAAAATATGTATTTGCATAAAAATCCGCAGTCTAACAACGATGTAAAGGATTCCATTGCAATGTATTTTCGATATTAACTTAATCATGCTCGTATATCTCCATAGGGAAATTGATAATAATATGTGTGTACTTACTATTGGGTTGGCAACTGAGTGATTGCGGATTTTGTCAATACCACCTAATGACCAAAATCCGCAATCACGTAAAAGACCTCGTTCGGTCGTAAAAGACAGGATCGCGTACGTTTAAACATTTATTGAATTGGCAACTAAGTGATTGCGGATTTTGGTCATTAGGTGGTATTGACAAAATCCGCAATCACTTAGTTGCCAATTCAATAAATGTTTAAACGTACGCGATCCTGTCTTTTATTTTTTGGTCATTTGGTCATATAGGCGATTTTGGTCATTAGGTGGTATTGACAAAATCCGCAATCACTTAGTTGCCAATTCAATAAATGTTTAAACGTACGCGATCCTGTCTTTTATTTTTTGGTCATTTGGTCATATAGGCGATTTTGGTCATTAGGTGGTATTGACAAAATCCGCAATCACTTAGTTGCCAATTCAATAAATGTTTAAACGTACGCGATCCTGTCTTTTACGACCGAGCGAGGAATGAGAAATATTAAGAGTCGGATATGAAATTTAAAATTAGAAACACGAATACGTTGGACAATCTAAGATCTCTTCAGAAGAAGCGCATGTAACTGGCTTTTTTTCTTTTTTAACGTCGTATGCATCTGCCCAACGACAGGATCGCCTCGAGTGGCGTTAAAAAATAACGCATCACTTGAACTCAAGATGGAAGCAAATATTCCCTGGTAGCGATTCGTGCGTTCCAAAAATACAAACGAAGCAGACTCGGAGCGTTTCGAGAGGCGATTTCCTCGAAAATCCTTATAAATCGTTAAGAAATGAATTTTCGCGCAATCAGTTCCTCCTTCGAAACGTTCAAAATCGTAGTCCGTTTTTACCTATCGATCTTATCGAACGAAGAATATAACAGAAATACAAGATGAACGGTATATTCTCTTGTTCCTTGTTTCTCAATTTTCGTCACATACATTGTACGATTGTATTCAATTTAAAAAGCATCAAATGTATCCTACAAAGTTTCCTACTTCTACTTTAAATCGTTTAAATAATTGCAAATCCCAAATTTCGGTGTATCTTAAAAAAGTGTGTTTTTTTTTCTGTAATATATTTCTACTTAACAGTTAGCTGTTTTTGACGAGTATACTCGTCACCGCTTACTGTTTGCCGCATTTATTCGGTTGGCAACTAAATAATTGCGGACTTTGTCAGTTTCTAATACAAGTGAAACTTGGTAAGAGGAGAGAAATTTATTTTGTCACATTCGATGTTAAGAGTCAATAATTTGCGAGAATAAAAATGTTGCAATTGCGTAGAAAATGATTAATAATAAAATCCGCAATCACTCAGTTGCAACCCAATAGCTACGCGCTTTTCAAAGTTTTCAAAGCGGTCGCAAAGCTAACTGGTTAATCCAATTTCTATATGTTTTTCCAAATTTCTTAAGACAGTCGAGTTTCCTCGCGATGTTTCAGACGCGTATAGCTTACGTAATGTTCGTAAAAGCTTCCTATAGGATCGTACGTTATATACATTTTCCACGAGTGACTGTATATATTTTCAAAAATCGGTTGATCGAACGAGTTTCAAAAAAGCCATTATTTTGCTGAAATACGTTCGTCGAAACTCGTACGTCGTACCTCGACGGTAATAACCGTACGATTCGTTGATCCCCGTTCGCAGACACCATCTTCGTCGCGTTATCGATCCACGGTTCTACCCTCTCTCGTTACCCTACCTCGAGCTTTTGTCAAGGGGTTGTAACACGTAGCAGGTTGGCGCGCGTCGTCGATCGGATATTTATCGAGCTACACAGCAAACCGGCCTTTATCACTCGACCGATCGGAATATCGTGATTCGTGTCGTCCTATCGTCGTTCTGTCATCTCTTCTTAATTATCTGCATGAACGATCATTTTCTATCGATTAACCGTATACCGGTTTGACGATACAGTTTTGGATGAAACTATGACGACCATGGGGACTAGTCGGCGTTCGATTCGTGACCAGATCCAATCGTGTATTTTTCATGTGTTATCGGTTTTCACGATGGTTCGTTGTATCGTCACGGAGAAGAAACGTTCGCGTGAGAAAAGACAGGAGACAGAATTGTGGCAGCGTGAAACGAAGAGACATAAAGTCGCGGATCGTAGAATCGTCATTGGACGTAGGACATTGCACTGTTTTTGGGTTGGAAACTAAGTGATTGCTGATTTTATCATTAGGTGGTTATTACAAAATCCGCAATCACTTGGTTGCCAATCCAAAATTGTTTTAACGTCGTACCGATCGCTCTAAGTTCTTTGCGTCACGTTATATGCGCTTTGGGTGGGCTACGATAAGAATGAACATTTAAAAAGAAGTTCCTAATACAAATGAAACTTGGTAAGAGGAGAGAAATTTATTTTGTCACGTTCGATGTTAAGAGTCAGTAATTTGCGTGACTAAAAATGTTGCAATTGCGTAGGAAAATGATTAATAATAAAAAAAAAGATATCGAAAAGAAGTTTCTAATACAAATGAAACTTGGTAAGAGGAGAGAAATTTATTTTGTCACATTCGATGTTAAGAGTCAATAATTTGCGAGAATAAAAATGTTACAATTTGCGTAGGAAAATTTCTTTTCGATCTAAATGATTAATAATAAAAAAGAAAAAAAAAAAGATATCGAAAAGAAGTTTCTAATACAAATGAAACTTGGTAAGAGGAGGGAAGTTTATTTTGTCACATTCGATGTTAATAGTCAATAATTTGCGTGACTAAAAATGTTGCAATTTGCGTAGGAAAATTTCTTTTTGGTCTAAATGACTAATAATAAAAAAAAAAAGATATCGAAAAGAAGTTTCTAATACAAATGAAACTCGGTAAGAGGAGAGAAATTTATTTTGTCACATTCGATGTTAAGAGTCAATAATTTGCGAGAATAAAAATGTTGCAATTGCGTAGGAAAATGATTAATAATAAAAAAAAAGATATCGAAAAGAAGTTTCCAATACAAATGAAACTTGGTAAGAGGAGAGAAATTTATTTTGTCACATTCGATGTTAAGAGTCAATAATTTGCGACAATAAAAATGTTGCAATTTGCATAAGAAAATTTCTTTTCGGTTTAAATGATTAATAATTTAAAAAAAAAGATATTTAAGCGTTGAAATACATATTTCTATTCAAATCTTACTTTTACGTACATCGCGAGTAAAGTAATTCATATTTTCTTGGTTCGCGCATTTCGACGTACACCCAGCCTCGCATTCTCCGTTTTTGGAACACAGAAAACCTCGGTGGCCTGTCTCTGGGTCATTTTATTTTCGCAGGGTAGCTTGAAAGCCGCATTCGTGTTCTCCTCCGTACATTTTCCTTTTTCCTGCTTTGGAATTCAGACATCTCTCTGAGCTTGGCAAAACCTAGAAGGAAGATTAAACGAACATCTTCCAATTTACCTTCAGCTACCAACAGATTGAATTTACAGATAGAAAAAAGTTTAGTTCGTGTTGGTGAACGGTTCCTTGGTCGTCTGTACGACAACGCGCGGACGTTTCAGATTATCACGCGCATAATATACAAAGAAAATTGCAAGAATTTATTCGTACAGGTAATTACGCTCAGTGAACTACATATAGTACGCGTAATATCCATATTGTTTATTTCCATTGTTTTCACTGTTCCGACGCGTAAAGCATACACGTTGACACGTGTTAAAAGTTATTTTCTTCGAAGAGAATTGATATTTTGTCTCTGGAATAAGCACATGACCTTTTTTATTGGGTTGGAAACTAAGTGATCGGGGATTTTGTTATTAGGTAGTAAATTAATCCAATAGAAAAGGTCATGCGTTTGTCCGAGAAACAAAATATCAGTTGCCTTCGAAGAAAGTAACTTTTAATACTCGCACATGTCAACGTGTACGTTTTTCGCATCGGAACAGCGAAAACAAAGGAAATAAACGATATGGCTCCGAAATATTGGATTGGCAACTAAGTGATCGTGGATTTTTTCATTACCACCTAATGACAAAATCCGCAATCGCTTAGTTGTCATCCAATATGTTACAGAAAATTGTTATATTCATTTTTCTACTCGAATAAGAGTGTTAGTATCCGGTGAAAAAAGGCAGAATTAATTTTGGTCGGTGCCGCACGACTCTCTCTTACGTTGTTAATTTGTAAAGCGTTAAATATCGTTGTTTATTCGTTGTTGGCCATTTTCCAATTTTAGACGATACTTTGGAAAACCGAAGGACTGAACGATCGAACGTTTCTATGGAAATGTTATATGGAAATATGCAGTTCGGATAGGAAATAGATAAAAAGTTAATTTTAACGAACTATTACGAAATTCTTTTATTCCATTCTCTATTTTATTTCATTTCTCAAACAATCAGTTTGGTAGATACAGTATTCCTCTTGTTCGTATGACGGCGTATGGAATTTAATACCATGTTCTCTGCATGCTGGAAACTATTTGTTCTGCTGGTTTATTATTCGCGTAGGAAACACGGAAAATGCGTATACACACGTTCGGGGAAAATGTGGTCGCTGTTCTCTTGCGCGTGGAATATTTTTTGTCAGCGATACGATTTCATGAATCCCCTAAAAGTATTTTGCGAGAAACGTTAGAACGCTAGTTGGTTAAATGATCGTTTTTAAAAATAACGGAGCAAAAGAATAATTCAGTAAGAAAGTAATTATCGACACGTTTCTTTCATGCTTAATTTTTGCAAAATTAGTTTCCATTATTATTTTTTTTTTTGCACTATTTTTCGCTATTAGCCGAAATTTTTGCAGCCTGCTTTGAACCGTTGTTTCCACACGAATGGAAACCTGTGACGAACCGAGTTATTGTTCGGTACGATTTGGCAAACGTGGAGCTGTGCGAGAAATAATTTTTATTTTATTCGACTGGAAAATATTGTTTGAAACGTCGGGAAATTCTATATTCTGCGATATACTGCTGCGTTTGAATTTTATATTTTAGCAAACTGTTATTGCCAAGATAGAAATCGTAGAAATTGAAAGCGGAGACTGCGAGTCGATGTTGGCGATTTTATTTGCCACACGAGGACTAAAGCTCCGCTAGTAACGCTACTATAATAAGTTTTGCATAATTTTTGCTCCCTTCTTTAATTACTATCTATCTCGCTTCGTTCTCCACTCCCGAAATTTCATATCTTTCCTTTTATAAACCTCCTCTTCTCTGCCATATTTGTAACTTTCTTCATCGAACATCTGCCATCGTTATTCCGATAATATCAAATGTTTTACGAATACTTACACGCGAGAAAAGAGCCAGAGAGAACAATTTTTAAATCGGTACATTAAATTTCAAGGATTTTCCTTCGACGATTGTTTCGAATCGAAGCGTTCGAATCGTTGAAAAACGGAACAGATCAAGAGCTTTTTTCTCTCAAGCTTTTCTATTAAATCGTTTCTCATCCTGCTTGTTTTCACGCTACCTTGACCCGTTTGCATCGACGCTCGACGATCGTCGACGAGTTAAGCGGAACTCGCTCGCGAATTAAAGATATCGAACTCGCATGTAAAATTTCTGGCCGAGAAGGCGCGCGCGCCTTATCATTTTCCGTTTTTTCCTCTCGTGTAGACTTTTTAGCGTCACGAAAGAGAGGTTGCCCGGAGAACGCGTTTGTTAGACTCGGTTTTCTCTTGTTGTTTAGAGAAAGTGAAACGAGGGAACGAGTTCCATTAGCGCGGCACGTGGTTCACGGACGCGGAAAGTATCGTAACGAATCCGTGGCGAATGCACCGAATTTCCAAACAATTATTTACGATTGCTGTTTGCAATTATTTATAATTTACGTCGCGGTTTTGCGCTGACTTAAGAGTCGCTCTCTTACTGAAGGTAAAGTGGAAGCGTTTTTTATCGTTGGGATTTGTCTTCTGAGGTTGGCAAGGCGGGAAGTAGAGTGTGAATAAACGGTGTAGCTTTGTTTCGAGAGTACATGAACTTACGAATTTAGGAATTTAGGTTTCGTTCTTATATCGTAGCACGTAGAACGAACAAACGGGTCACATCTGTTGCGAGAATTTACGAATTCATAAACTTACGAATTCTGGCTTTGCTTCTTCCAATGTAATAAATAATTTTAAATTATTTACGCGATTGAAGAATTGGATGAACGAGATTAAAATATCCATTGAGATATGATAAATGGTATACTCATACGATATATTCTTTTTTGATAAATACTAAACGAAGATTTGTTACTTAATTTATCTGTGATTTGTCAGTTAATTTTTCGAATCACAGAGTTTGAATTGCCAGGTGATTTTATTTTCTGTAATTTTCTATTAAAATTATCGTATCCTTTCCATGGTCATTTACGTAATATTTTCATAAACCACAGGCAATTACTTTCTGTTTTACACGCACACATGATATATTATAATAAAACATAGAGTAAATTAGGAGAAACACGAGATTAATTATTTCTGTTACAATTTAAACGGTTCTATAAGACAAAGATAAAAGGCTGCTGCATTTCTTAGACAATTGCGAAAACAGAGATATTTTTCCTCGTCTCGGCGCAATTTTTCACGGTCCATACAGACAAACGTAATTTTAAAAGAGGAGAACAAAGCCAGCGATTGATACGCTCGATATTCAGGATCCTTGCGAGAAAATTAGTGGCTGTAGCATCTATTCGAGCAGCTCCTTTCATCTTCAAACCTGACGAGTTCATTTTCCATCGAACCATCAGTCAGAGGCTTTTTCATTTGAAGCTTCTCGATAGCATCTTCCCTTTCCATCGTTTTCGAATTTTGACTCGTTAAAACGTTCGAGGTGGCAAATCTGAAAGAAACTCGCTTTCCCACGGAATCGTATCTTTCGTTTGAAACGGTTGCAGAGGTCGAAGGGAACGATGTTGCTCGTTGAAAAGGTACTGAACGAGGCTTGGTGAATTTTTCATTAAAAAATTGCAAACGAGAGATAATAGAGGAGAGGGGAGGGGAGAGAGAAAGCGAAAGAGTTTTGATTTACGTAAGTAGCATGTTTAATGCAACTCGATGAATCAAGGTCGAGGACTGTCGAGGCGTTTAATTAAAAATTGATCTCTCATCGTTGGAATTTTTCTGTCGTCTGAAGCTTTGCGGAATTTCCAGTGGAATTGTTACGAGTTGGTTGCGCAGCGTGGAATATTCATAAGCGACATGAATTTTTTCGTACGATGGCCACAATGTCGTTAGAATTTTGCGGATGAACACAATGCTGCTTCGTACAGACGATATTCGTTTTTAAAACGATGATTTCACTTGAAGATGTTCTTACGCTACTAAAAATAGAAAAGACGACAAATTAAGGGCGAAAAAAGTTTTGTTAGGGTATCGAGAATCTCTTGAAAATCCTGAAAACTCGAGAAATAGATGCTTTATTATTAGTAGTTTCATTGTAAAGTTGCTGGCGAAAGTAATGAGAAGTATACTCGCTCTATGTTTTTGCTCGTTTGGTTTAAAGTATAAACTCTAAACGTACCTTTCGACGTCAAACGATCGCGTTTCTCGCTTTGCAGCAACACAAACACGGAAACCATTGAAACTCGCTTGAATGTAGGAAAGTTTGTAGCTGTTCCTTATTAACTTGTCATCGGTACTTGTCAGCGGAACCAGTTAAGCAAAATTATTTCATTAACCTGACAAGCGTCTTACTGGGGTGCTCATCTTCGTACCGATAATTTAATATCCCTTTGGAATTGAAATTGTAACGCGAAATCGAAATCGGTCGATAATTCTCGATATTACTACGAAAAATATGAAACATACGTAGCTACGTATATCGAATAAATAGATGCATTTGCTGTGAACAAATTTTCCAAATTTTAGTTTCTCTTTTATTTTTAAATATTTCTTAATATTTACTCGAAATCGAAATTGTTATATCAGAATAGTAGATACGCGCGTCTTGAAATTCATACGACAAACATCGAATTGCTACGCGAGATGAACGATCGCGCTTTCATCGATTGCAACGTCTGAATTCTCAGATCTTTGTATTAGATCGCCCGCAAAGTTTCTTTCGTTTTATAAGGAAATAATAAACGCAAATGTTTTTTGTTTTATATTATTTTGTCGAATTACGTACGATCCATTTTATTCTGTTGAAATGAGTTCCACAGACTTGGTTTCACGTTTGTACGAAGGTGCACCTGCTGTAAAAAACACGTTTGCGAAAGAAAGACACTTTGCGGACTACCTAATAGTATCTTTTAATTTCCTTATCACAATTTTTCCGCACGGTGGAGGTCGGAATCTCTGCAGCTTCTGCTGCGTATGATTTTCCAATGACATTGCATCGGTAATGAGTTATATGGGAAATAAATAAAACGCTCTTAACGATATAGAACGTGTCTCGCTTAATACAATGTAACGCACACGTTTTATTATATAGACAGTGAATTTGTGGTCGTAACGCGCTCCAAATAAAGAACGTTCGCCCACGTATACGAAATTGTTCGCGTACGTTTGCTCATGATGCGAAACTCAGCACCTTAAATAAGACTGACGTGCTTCGTGCAACAGATACCATCTGGTTTCGCAGGATGTCGAGTTTTCCATGATAAATGTTCGTCCGCGTATTAAAGAGTATCACGATGTTTGTCCTCGTCGATTCTACCTCGTTAATTGATAAATGTTTAAACTTCGACTGCCGTAAGAGCATCGCAGAAGGAAAGATAAAGAGACTTCTTTATTTTCTTCTTCTTCTCTTCCTTTTTATCTTCCAGCTATTGTAGACACTTTGGAAGATTCTTTGATTTTTATCGATTATGAATTTTTGTGTACGTCGCTATAGCTTTGTTTTAATATTATATCAAACGAAATGTAGCGTTGAAAGGTCAAAGGAATCGGTAGCGTCGTTATTGATCGTCGCGATTACAGAACGTCCTTCCTTGGAATTTTTTTTCTTTCTTTCTTCTCTTCTTTTTGCTTGTTTGTTCAAAGCATGGAACGAACGAAGTGTATAAATACATGCTCGTCTCCTTTGTTAGTTATTCCTTAACTGTTAATCGTGCAAACATCATAGGATAGTGTACACGTCTATCTCGGTGAGTATCACGTTCACAGTGTTGGTAGAATTATCGTATTGTTAATAAAGAAATCTTTTCGGGATTCGCAAGACTGCCCTTATCATCAGACCATCACAGTATATCCTCGTCAGAATAGTTCCATTTCATTCGAACATTCCATTAGAAACAAGTATGTATATCATTAATACAATAATATTCTCTGTTCGTATTTTATGATGAATATCATATACATTTCGTGTAATTCTAATATTTTTTAAAGAACGAGTGTATTAAAATTCCAAATGTAGACGCGCGATAGATTTATTTAACGTCTATTTAGGATTGTTTAATGGAAATTTACATTTATTCGCGGGAAACATAGGAATAAATCGCAAACGGGTTTTCTAAAGCGGGAAGGTAGTTGGAATTTCGAAAATTTGCCCTAAATCCGCAGAAAAATTACGAAACCTTTCTTTGAAATATAGAAGTAACTTTTCATACAAGAAAGGAACAATATTTCTTTGCTGTACCATATCTTTGGTGTAACAAATTTTTCTCTACAATTTCTACGATAATACACTTTTCAAGCGATCAAAAATCTATCATCAAGGGAAGGGAGATTAAAAATAAAAATAATATTTGTTATTATCGTATACACTTGTATCGTAAACATAATTTCGCAACGTACATACTTTAAGCAGAAAGTAAAACTTCTCGTTTCTTTAAATAAGTTCCTTTTTGAATAATAAACTTCGAAACAACGAACTCCGTTTCCAATCTACACAATATACACGCGAACGCCATGAGTTTCGCTTCTATTTGTACAACATGCACACAGAGCCAGCAACGCTGTTTAAACGAGGAGCTAGCGTCTTTTTTTCGAAAGAAAAGCTGCAATTTCACCGTAACGCGCGTGCACGTGCCCTTTGCAACTAGCGAGTTCATTTTACCTTTATATTAGGTCGTCCGAAAAGTTTCTTTCGTTTTATAAAGAAATAATAGATGCATAAACTACGTACGATACATTTTGTTCTATCAAAATAAAGATTACAACCTTTGACGAATTAGGTTTCATGTTTGTATAAAGATGCGTCGTTGTAAAAGACGTGTCTGTAAAAGAAAGATACTTTTTGAACAACATAACACATTTACGTTTCGAAAGTATGTTACGACAGTATCGTTCAAACACATACTACTCCATACGCCTACTAACACTGTCTATTTATCACAGTGCGCGTAATCTAATTATAAAGTTACTAATTATAAAGGATCTACTTTGACTTTATCCTTTATCATCGCAGTTACGTATTGTACAATGGAAAATTAGGACAAAAAGCGATAAAATTGATATTACAATAGAAGGCCTTCCGCATTTGAATATATGAAATTCGAGCGTCAAATTAGTCGCGTTTTCTTCCCTCTTATTATTCATTTATGCGTGTTTGTTTAAGTATTAAAATGCATTAGCATAGAGGAGAAATTGATGCGGAGGTTTTTGTTGGAGATTCTGTGCAGCGGATGAATTAATTAAAGGGGAATATCGTCGTACAGGTTTTTATTGCTTATGATTGAAGAAGATGTTAAAATGTATTTCAAAATACAGTAATATCCTTGAAGATAATATAGATTAACCTTTTGTCATTTTTTTCGTTCTGTGATTAATATTTACGTTTAGAAGGTTTTAAAATACTTTCGAAGTTTCTCCTTGAACGTTCCTTTCCGAACTTTTAGCGTCGAGTGTCGAGAGCAATTTCCAACGTATGCCAAGAGACCAGCTTCGAACACCTGTCTACCTGACTCAGCAGCTGGATTCAGAGAAAATAAAAATAATGTTTGCTCAAGATGCTCTCGTGGCCCGCTTGAGACGAGATTTTCACGGCGCGAGGAAAATCTCGAGACGTTCGATCAGGTGGAAGGTCACTCTTTGCTGACCAATAAAGAACATTTTTCTCTCACTTTGTTCCCACTGTTTTCCCAAGGATGTTGACTCTTAACTCCTTCGAGGATAGTGGTAGAATTTTCCTACCGCTTTCATCTCACGAATATTATACCAGGAATATTATCGTGCCACAACTATATCGACGACATAAATATTCCGAGTATGAGCAAATATATAATACTAGTGTATAAGTAAAGGTCAGCGGTAAAGTTTGTTTTAATTCTTACGAATGTAAAGTACAAGATAAAAGGGAAAAATCAGCTTTCATTGTTAATTATCGTAATATAGTTAGGTATTAATCAATTATTTTCTCTAATCGTTTAGCGATATTTAAGAAATATCGCAAGATATGTTCCTACTTCTGTAGGTGATTTTTCTTCTTTTCCTTCTTGCCAGAATGGTTTTCAAAATCGAATCTCATCGCTCAAGGTGACTGAACTATTTAAACAAGAGCACAAAGTAAAATTACGTGACTCATGCTGCTATGTACGTCTTCGGACGGTGGCTCTGCCGATATCATTTTGCCCCATTTCCTCTATCACGCGTCTTGAGACGACATGACGTCATCTGTCTCACTATGACACACACGTCTATCAATGTACCTCTACCAATACGCACTACGTTCGAGATTTCACTTTTCAAATCACGTTGATCAAGCTACGAATCTGGATAAACATCCGCAGTCTGCTAATCACGGATCGATCTGGCAATTTCGTCCGATTAAGTTGTCTTACTCGATCGATGCTATACTACGATTATTCCATCTTTTGGAATTTAAAATGCAAATCTCTCGACGACGATGATCGTGACCAATGGTCGGTACAGCGATACAATTGCGTTTTCAACGATCGTTTCGATTATCCTAAATCGAGATCAAGAACGTTTTGTTGGGAAACGGGAGCGGGTCGCGTCGCCAGAAGACAATTAATACGTTCCATCAGTTGCCTCGTTCAATTTTCATTAGTCGCTTGACGATTAGTTCCTTCTTTGCCTCGATGCCTTGCTTCGATCTTGAAGAAGAAGCGAGCGACAGAGAAACAACGTGTCCTCCCTTCAATTAATTAGAGTCCGAGGAGGGTTCTTTGGTCTTTGTTCGTAGTTTCCTGAAACGTTGAAATTCTTTGTTTCTTTGCCTCCCTTGTTTCCCTTTTTTTCTTTTTCTTTTCTTTCCCTTCTGCTTCCATCGACCGACAATGGGATCACAAAGTTAAAGGACGTAAGCGATTCTGTTAAACCGGAACCGATCGACGAGATGTAAAAATAAAGGGGACAAGCAATTTGACTAATTTAATTTCATATAATTTCCGTTTCTTCGAAATCCTCTCGCTTTCTTCGCTGGAATTTGTTCCGATAAGAAACGCATCTGGGAATGAAATTTGTAATTCCTCTCCTTCGATTGAAAACTCGATCGTATCTGTGTGGAAAGAAATAGTTGAAAGATTCTTACTGAATTAATAAATATTGCTACTTGCGATCGATAAAATTTTACAAACACAGTATAGCGGTAACAGGTTTGGTAATAAATCAAACGAAATTCCACTAATAAGTTTGACAAATTACAAATCATCAAATATTTTCAAATAATTTTCAAATAATAAAGGAAAAATTTATAATCTTCCTCGTCAAAGAAAAAAAAGAAAGAATCAGCTTGTAACTTGTGAATTCGTTAACGTTATTAATTGATAAATTATTGCGCAAGAAGCCCTAGAAAGAAAAGTATATCAATGATAAAATAAAGTCAAGATTAAGTAAAATATTTGATATAGATAAAGCAGAATAATCTTTTACTCCATCCTGTCTCCCTCTCTTCCTCTTTTTCTCTCTCCCCCTCTCTTTCTCTCCTTGCAAAGAAACCAATCTTAATGAAACATTATATAATAGAACATTGGTTATTCTCAGCGAGAGAGAAACTCGAATGACATTCATGGAAAATTTCCTGTGATTCATTTTTATCTCGTAAAATCAAATGAAAAATCCTCGACAAAGTTTTCATCGTTCAAATATGTGCACATATCCTCTTTTCTATATATCACGCGATGTAATAACTAATTATTACCATCTCAAAATTTCATGATTCAGCTATTCTCCTTTCTACGTTCTATTCAAGGTGTAATCAAGTTTTATCATATTCATTTCGATCTATCGTCTGTACGAATTAATCCATTCGTCGATTCGATCGACGAAACGTTTCCAAGCAATACGTGCGTCACGTTTATTTCTTCTTAAATCCACTCGTAGAATATGCTGACGCTATTTCCAGGAAAATTCCCAGATACCTTACGTATTGTAGTCACTTGTTATTTACCGATTATACGAGTAAAACTCATTAGCGCGTGAAAGCTGAAATTATGAAATATCCTGGTAATAAATGTTCGTAGTATCGAACTTGCAGAAAAATAGAGGAAAATTGCCAAATCTTTCGAAACTGTCGTTTAATTAAAATATCGAAAAGATTACGACCGACTCGAAGTCAACGAATCGCTGCAAATTAGCGATTGGCAAAAGTTGGTAAAACCGAGCACAAAAATTAAACACATGGATTTATTCCATGGAATACCGGGTATTCCCGTGAATTTTAACAATCTGCATATCGAATTCGACGTTGATTAGAATAGTCGATCGTCTATCGGTGTTCTTTGCACCGGATCGGCACGATCGACACGACGACACGTTTCTCCTATAACACAAAGGCAATTAGAAGTTCCAAGACGGGTATCGCTATGCGTGGACACGCTCGATAAATCGTCGCGCGACACCGCGCGCGCGCGTGATCGTGCGTGAACCTCGCGTCAATGAATACGGATGGAAATGTCAATGGACGTGGTGGGCGTAGTATCGTTATAGATCCAGTTGCCTCAGCTTTTCATCTGAAAGTCTGCATTTGTATGATCGAGTCGTGTGAAGGGTTGCTACATGTCGAGGCCGCATACGTAAAATCTCCTTGTTTGCGTTTCTAGAAATATCGTTCTGTTCGTGGTATTGGGTTGGCAACTAAGCGATTGCGGAATTTGTCATTAGGTGGTATTGATAAAATCCGTAATCATTTAGTTGTCAACCCAATACAGCACTCGCTTGTAAAAGTATTCCAATACTTGTATTCTTTTATGGTTGGGGGAAACATTTTGAAATTTCGTTAATGCCATAACGAGGCTATAATGAATTTACTATTAATAAAATTATATTGGTCGAGTTTGGAAATATCTGGTTGTCCCAAAAGCTTCTTTCGTTTTGTAAGGAAATGATAGATGCTTATATCATATGTTTTGTTTTATATTGTTTTATTGAATATCATATTATGTTGTACTATGTTATCTATTGGAAGAAAATGGGTTATACATGGACGATGTAATATACGAAGAAGTTGTAAAATATTTAACGCAAGTATATTTTGCAGAGGTCGTGAACATATGTAAACGGTCAATTATCTCTGTTATGTTAATAAACCTCGATATTCAGAGAGACTATGTTCGATACTTATCGTATCGCTGCTTTGTTCTGATAGTGGCACCACTTGGAAAATTTCGAATTTGCTTTTATCGATTAGAACGTCTACCTTGTGTTTCTACGTTTTATCGCGTAGAACGGTGTATTATTTATTCGGCCATCAAGCTGCCCTTGGTTTCACACCACTGGCTGCTCTTCGTTTCTTTTTGTGACGCTACGAGTGAAAGGCTATAACTGTATGTCATATCTTGCGTTAAATCAGCCTTGTAACGTCGTTCAAACGATCCTCGAAGATCTCATTCGTAAATTTTTGAGGAATTTTAAACTGTCGAGGATAGAAGATTATCCTCATTCTACGATACGCACGGCACATCTGCTGTTTTTCAGAACTTGGAATTTTCCACATTGCACATTATACAGTCTACAACTCGGACCACGTCGACAACTAAATTGGCATCTTAGGCGCTCGATAAGATCTGTTTGATAGCAAACGACGTGTCATAAACTTGGACATCAGATGAGAACTCGACGACAGGCTATCGGACAATGTCGCTAGCGGACGTTACGCTACGCACCCTCCACCAGGTACGCGTAAGACGCACCGCTTGCGAGACACCTACGACAGTAGGACAGTCACAGAATTGGACAGACACAGATCTCCATCTCAGCGGAAACGTTGACGAAAACCCACCCCGTAGACCGACACTTACACTTAAACTCTCTTACTTACGTTTCATATCCTTACGTTTATACTATAAATTTTTAATCTCGCCCACCTTAAAGGATAATATCGCTCAGGGTTCGCCGCTCAACCGGACAGTTGCAATTCAACCGATCTAGTTAATCGTTATTTAGTTAACCTAGTTAAATTAATCTAGTTAATTAACTGATTTAGTGGAGAGGTCGCAAGGAAAAGGTTTTATCGTCGGCGTTTAAACACGCTCTCCTCTAAGGATTACATTTTGTAAGCTGCGCCACTATCGAGGCAAATCAGCTTGATACGCTCGATGATTATCGATGACTATTCATTAGTCGTTATATTCATCGTTCATACCAGTTGCCTACTCGATACACGTTTCCAACGAATATCTCGTAACTTCTATAAATACATTTTCAGATCGCTTTAACGAATCATTAACGTATTGCTAATCAATGAGTGGAAATAAATTGTCCATCTAACGACGATGCGTTCGTTCAAGCGGTGTCTGTCGAAATCTGAAAACGCTTTGTGACATGTGACACGTGGGCGTAAAAGTGTTGAAATTTCGCTTGCTTTGGCGAGCACCGCGCAGACGCTCGCACAGGCGAAGAACTTAATTTTCCATTTGTCAAGTTTCAAACGACCGTAAAAACCTTCCCGGTTCGCGTCATTTACCATCATCGCCGCGCGTTCTGAAAGAGAAAAGCCTCTGCAAAGGGCTGGCTCGTAACGAAGGGAGGAAAAACGATATCCCGTGGTATTGAACGCATCGAGTCATGAATGAACACACGGTACACGGTGTATCGATCGGATCGCGGCGGTTCTAGTCGCCGAGACGCGTTTGAATAACGCCAACGGTAAAGCGAGAGAAGAATGGTGGGTCGTTTAGTATGGATTTGCCGCCTTACGCGATTACGTATGCGCGTGCAGTTGAATGTTACGAGCGTTATGACTCGTGGCTGTCATAAGACGTTGTCTCATGCATGGCTTCCTCGTGCATCGTTCCCCTTCTGGCTTTTACGCCTCTCTGCTTTTCTCTTCTGTCGCTTTGAGTAATCGTATCGATCATCCGGGACCCGTCTGTCGTTACATTCTCTTCTATTTCGTCTCTTTTCTTCCTTTCTCTTTCTTTCCTTTCTCTTTCTAGTTTCTGTTCTTCTTTCGTAGGGGTTCCTCTTGGTTTACGTGGCTTAAGGTCTACTCGTTCGAATTGTATTTCTTTTCCTTTCTTTTTTACGATTTTTTGCGCTTGCGTTTAGTCCGGAGAATTAAATTGCTATATATTTTTACACGATTTATAGGCAGTAATTGATAAAATGGATGACAGGCAACGAAGATAGAATTTTTTTTAATAAGATGTAAAACTTCCAACAATCCCATTAGGAAATATAATTTGAGGAAATAGTTCTTTCGCTTGTAGCACGTATAGTACGTATACTTTTGAAACTTTTACGAGACTGTGCACGTCTTTGAGATTCAACTGTCGCATTTATAGTACGTAGATCATTCCCAGTGACCGTCTATAATCGATAGCGATGAATAATGTACGTATTTGACTTAGTTAATGCTTGAAATATTAAACGATCGAAGAGAATGGAAAACACAAGCGTGGCACAGAAACCTGATTGTAGAAACCTATGAACCTGCGAGTCTATAAAACGATCCACAAATTTCGCGGTAAGGTTTCAAGTTTTCCACGTTTATCGATAAATTTTAACAATTATCGAATCTCGACTGTCCCAAGGTTCGAGGAACTCGAGAAATTTCATCTTCGCGAAATTATTTATCACATTGTGCCAAAAGTTTCTTTTGTTTTTAGAAGGAAACGACAGATGGTCATTTTCCAATAAAACAAAATGGATCGTTCAATAAAATAATATAAAACAAAAAATACATCTATCGTTTCCGTATAAAACGAAGGAAACTTTTGGCACAACCTGGTACATAAAAATCTAGAAGCCGAACATCCGCGGCATCCGGAATAGTCGGAGAAACGGTAGAAGAAGATAAAAGAAACGAAGAAAAAGATCTTACGAGGCATAAAAGCGGTCGCTTGGAAATCGCTGGATTTCCTGGCGATCGCAACAACTTACACGAGTACGATTTTTCCTCGGAAAAAAGGTTCTACCACAAACCTCTAATATGGAGATCCCAGGAAAGTTTCGCGTCCCGAAACGCGATCGATCGAACCGACCAGCCAGTTTGTTCGAATAACTCGAGCGCGAATGTTTACTCGCGAATCGTTGTCGTGTGATACGATTATGTCCGGCCGTGGATGTAACGAGCATTACGACTACCAAGCAGGAACATACATTGTACATTACGAGTTGTATGGCTTCCATGTTTTCTTATTCGCTCTGTTTCTCGTTGGTCGTAGGTACATACGTGCACAGAGTGAGTCGGAACATGTGGCAAGTACGACAAAGGTGTTGTTTCGGCGCACTAAAACAAGAAGAAAAGTTGGTATAAACATATGGTACGCCCGGAATGACCTTATTTTCCAGTTACAGCTTACTTTACGATGCTCTAGACGTTACTCGAGGTGACCGATACGCGTCGATTTCGATGAAACTTTGCACAAGTGTTCCTTAGAACTACCCAAGAATTTAGTCGTAATTCGTTCATGGTCGTTCTTTATTTTAAGGCAGCTTCAACTATCTGAAACTTTTTATCCGAACCGCTCGTTCTATTTAAATCGTAAAACTACGACGAAAGATACGAAAAGAAAGCGATTGAATTAAATGTTATACAGTTTCTCGAGGGATTCTTAAATCTGTGTGACAAACTTGCCGAAGAAATCATCCTCTTACGAAAATTAAACGAATAACTGGATTTTTCAAGAAACGTTTCGCACAGATCTATGAATCTCAAGCTACGTTACAAGATTTATTTCGACAAATTGCGACTAAATTCCTCGGGCAGGTGTAACGGACGCTTAAACGAAGTTTCATCAAAATCGACGTGTGTCATTCCCTTGTTAGCAGTCAACGATCGTCTGACAAACGGATAGGCGGTGTTGGTCTTGTTTCTTCGCTCTCTAGAGAATCCATTCGAATTATCAATTAGGATGGTTTATTTAGAATCTGTCGCTTGTAAAAAGCCAGTTGACCGCGTTGAAACTCTTCGTGAAAGACCAAAGCTACGAGGAAATTCGCGTAAGCTGTTCGAACAAGTTCTATGACGCTATACATTCACGCTTCTGTTGAAGCTGGATCACTTGAAGCAACATCTTTGAAGATAGGTAAGCAACTATTACAGCACAAAAACAAGCCATTACTCGAAAATTCATGTCGAGTATATGTTTGTACGAACTTTTCTTCTTGCTTTGGTGCGCTGAATCAGCTCTTGCCATACTTCCCACATATTCTGACTCATGCTGTATATATATATGAACAGGTATAGCATCAGCCTCGAGGCGAAGGATTAAGATGCAGCTTTTTGTTATTATCGAATTTAGCTTACGGTGGATGTTTGTAATTTAGAAACTTGGTATTTGCGTTTGGTATTTATATACAGTAGCTTACGAAAGTATTCGATAACTTACAGAAACCTTTTACGAATATATTATGTTTTATACGGAATTTATTTTGAAATTTCGTTAGCGTCGTAATCGGTAAAATCTGGAAACCAATATGAAAAATTAATTATTAGTTATAGAGAAGCTGCGAGATATTTAGCGTAGATGTATGCTACTACATTTCGCAAAGCTCGGAAAAGTATTCTTGGAAGAAATAATTGAGGCAGTCGCGCGAGCAATTGAAACAGGTTTACGCACTTTTTTGTGCACATAGCACAAGTAACACGGGTAAAAAGTGTTTAATATAATTACAAAACGCGTATACCGTGAGAAGCAGAGACGATATCCAACTAAAAGAAATTAATCAATCGAAGAATATGTATCATCATGTGAAAGTAGTTTTTGCGTCCACCGCGCGTCTGACTACACACGATCCGTTTCTCCTTATTTCCATATTCTCTTGTACTTCGCCACGCGTGTATATAACAGGTTCAAACAACAGTCTCCGCTTTAGAGGAATAAATTATGCGAATTTTGTGGTTCTGCAAAGTATCGCGTATAAAGTTTGAACAATGTTATTTAAATTTCGGAAAATTTTCACGACTTGGTTATCGCAGCTTGGACATTTTATGATTATTGCTTTTTTATTTTACTTTGACCGTGAAATTCATGTGTCTAGACGACAAATTTTTATCGATCGTAGAAACTACAAATTTCATATGTTTTATGGAATTGTGAATGCAGCGTATAATTTTTGACTCAACATCGGAGTCAATTGGAATTCTAGACACGTGGTGCTTTTGAAAAGTATGTACTGTTTTTCGAGATCTCATAATGGCGTCACTAAATTTCATAGCCAATCGCAACTTGTACGTTGAATAATGTCCAGGCTCTGTTCAGCTTGTCGGAGGTTTATAATTATATAAATTCCCTTGGGCATGCTGTGGATATTTAATTATGCATCAGGAACGTCATAAACACGCCTCGTGCAACGTTATTAACGTTCGTTACATAGAAAATATAGGCTTGCAACAACGAAACAGTAAACAGATTTTTATTAATTTAGCAATTGTTAAATATATCTATGTATATGATGTTAATTTAAATCGATTCATTTATTCTTCAAGGAATTTCTCTACGATCTTTTATCTATCACGAAGATCATTGCTCCGATTAAATCGTTATTTATTCCAATCAGAAGCATATCTCATTTGAGTAATTTGTGATATTATAGAATACAATATATCTTCCCTAATGAAATGGTCTCGTATAACGATTAATTATACATGATTACCGTGTTATCACGATAGTTACGAAACGTTTTGGATAAATCGATCGAACATTCTCTGATTTCATTCTATGAACATATTAACGCCTATTGTTCGGATGGCAAGTTATTAATAGAAGAGAAAGTCGATAATGAATTTCCATCATTCGAGTAGATTGAACATTTGAATTTTCGATCTACAGCGTGTCTACATAGACGTGAATTTAATTAGAACTTTGCCCAAAATTTAACACGTTACGTATTTTTATTTTAATTAATTGTACTACCAAAATTAAATATGTAACCTGCACTATTTGCTTATTATATACTGTTACTTATATAAAACCGTGTATATACATATACTTTTATTTTTGAGAATAATTATATATTATAAATATAGCAAACCGTGCGTGCACCTCGGTTCGTAATTCAAATACTCTCATTCAGTCATTATACAATCGCGCAACGATCGACGATATTTAAATTTGTCTATAGGAAACTTTGTTTCGAGAGGTGAAACGAGGAGTCGATAGACAAATTTAAATATCGTCAAATTTTCTTTCACCGCGAATCACCTTTTGTGTCTCGTGCTGCTCGTTTAAAATTCAAATGGCAATTTCTGCTCACTTCGAATTAACTGGTTGTTCCATTTTTCCAGAGCTGGAACTCGGTACACAATGCGTCGTCGAGATGTCCGGACAGCAAACCATCTTGCAGCATCCCACCACGATGGACAAGATCGAACGGTGAGCGATCTCTTGAGGAATATTTCTCCAACATTGTCTAGCTCGTAAGGAAAAACGTCGAATTCGAGTGAAACTCGAAATAACGCGGGTATATTCCTCGTTTCGGTTTACATTTACCAGAGTATCGGAGCCTATCTGCGGCAAGAGATGTAAACCCTGTATGAAGTTAACCCCATATTTCTTAAATGTCGAATCTTTTCGTTGTTGTTCCAAGTTGTAGTGCGTCTTTCCGAAGAAACAAGAAACAACAACTTAAACCTAGTGAGGTTGTTGGAACAACCCCAGAAAACTGAATCTTTGACCAGCCTCTCGTTCTTCGAAGCTCGGACTTTTAAAAATTATTCCGAATAGTTGTAATTGTTCTAAAGTATTATTTATACTATAGAACAACTCGGAATACAAATTTAGGGACCAAAACGCGAACACGATAGAGCGGGAATTTTGACGTGTAATATGATAAATATTCCGTTTAAAGGAATGGGAAGACTCTTGGTAGATGACACTCGGTACAATATTCCTCTTGCTCTTCCGAGAGAAGGAAAAATATAGATCGTCGTTTTTGCCTGAGCCCTTCAAATTTTTCCGCATAATTCTGACTTTCCCTCGGCGAGCATCTTTTTCCTTCTTAATCTTTTGTCGAAGTTTCGCGATCCATCGAATTCACGTCGGTTGGTCGAGTTCCTCCACGATAAGATAGTAACTGTCTCATGAAATTCCAATGAGATACATTCGAAAGTTCTTATCTTTCGAGTAATCGCGCTGAAAAACTTGCTCCTCCTTATCCGTTCAACGGAAATACATGAAATTCGGAAGTTTATGCGATGGAACAGGGAATAATAATGGTTGAGGATGATGGATACATGCGAATCGTTGAATAATTTAACAATCATTGTTCGTTTTATGACGCAGATTAAACGCGTCAATTATATATATATACTGGATATTTACACGTTTGTGGAAAATTTCTGGATAAAAAAGATACAACAGTAGGGTCGAAGTTCCTAATTTATTCCGCGTTTCAGTTTGTCCGCGACGCACATAATTCAAACTTATCAGAGCCTGCTTGATACTGCATCGTGCGAGGCAATTATCGAGCAGTATGCAATCTGCTTTTGAATTATTGTTGGGATGCTAGGAGTTTCCTTTTTGTTTAAGGAACGATAAGACGCTGCTTTATCTATACTGTGTTAGTATTCGAGACACCTCGTCGATTAGAGCAAAGAAATTCGCTACTATTTGTACGAGAGATGCTGCGAGTGCGTTTAGAAAATTTTCTAGCTTAGTTGCGTTAAAAAGAAACTTGCTACTGTCGTAATAATTTGTCCGAAACTTAACTTCTTTGGATATACGACGTTTTCGTCGAAAGAAAAAAGAAGCATAAAATTCGTATTTTACGTTCGTTTATATCAACGAAGAATCGCACAGTTTGAAAGATATTTTTCAAGCTGAAAATATTTCAATATCTTCTTTGTGTTTCGTCTTATCGTACACGTTTTGTAGATGAGCGCGATACTTTGGTGAGATGAGATAAGATGAGAATTGTGAAACCTGAGTGCAAGTAAAATTAATAATTTTGCTTGACAAGACAAGAACATAAGAAGAACTGGCGTAGACTAGAGAAATTATAGCTGCATATAAAACCGAAAACTCGAAGAACACCGATCGTTAGATCGTGCACCAAGAAATAAAATTCATCGTTCCGGCGATTATTATGGGTTTGTAGGCGACAGCCACAGCATCGATGCAGATAAGAAGAAACTACGATACATGCGCGTACCGGCGCCATTTGTCAGATAATTAGATCGTACAGTCTTATCGACGTAGGCAGATAACATCGTTGCTGGAACATCCATGATACGCGAACATCGTAACCACGATGGAAATCCATGAGATTATATCGAAACAAATTCGATCTTCGTGTCTATCGTAGAATTAGGTTGACACATTCTTTGATAAATAACAAATTGCAATCTCTTGGACGATGGATGGTGAAAGATATTCGACGATCGTTTCATTCAAAAACTTTTGTTACCTGGGTGATTTTGATTATTTATTCAGACACTTATTCCAACACTCGTATTTTAGTATGTTATAAATGAAAAATTTTTAATTCCTGGTAACACGGACGAGGAAATTTTGTTATTCGATTAATCTTTGTTAATCATTGCGATAGATACGAGAGACATATGTATTTTGGTATTATAAATAGAAACTTTCTATTAGGTTGTACCAAAAGTTTCTTTTGTTTCGTAAGAAAATAATATATGCACGACATTTTCCCTTTTATATTATTTTATTTAGTTGTTATATTGGAACAAAATGAATCATACATGATTCAATAAAATGACTAACATTCGTTTCGAGGAATTTTCTACTATATTTCCAAAAATCCAAAAATTCTAAAATTAACGAAGAAGCAACATAGCCAATTTTCCATTACCTTATATCCTCTTTTTTTTCTTTTTTCACGGCGGAAAAACGATGCAAGAGACATTTTGATTACACGCTAGAGGCGTTTCGTTTACGTGTGAAAGGGACGTTTTCCTTTGAAAAGAGCCTGTTCTTTCGAGGAAAAGAACAATGACTGCAAGAACTATTTCGCCACGGGGAACAATCCTTTTGAAACAGTGGCTGTGGTTCTATTTTTTCAAATACGCTTGTTTGCCGGCCTTTCTTCTCCTCTCTTCCGGTTTCTTTCGCCAGGATTTAGCCGCACGCTCTTCCTGGACGCTTCTCATGTACGGTTTCATTCGTTTATTGATTTATCTTCTCTCTTTCTTCCTCTCTTACGCGAGGTCGTTACAACTTTCTGCTCGTTTTCACCTGGTTGCTAGGTTTCTTTTCTTTTTTCTTAATTCCTCTTCTTATTTTCTGCAAGTAGAATTTCCTCGCTATTTCTTCGTGTAATTCGCGGAAGATTACTTGTTGGTAGCATAAGCCGCGTCATTTAATTGGATCTTGTTACTGGAACTTGAAAAATCCTGATCGATAGAAGAAAAAGCCGATCGACAATGTTTGACATTGTTTTGTTAGAGATTTACGGGATGATTGCTTTCTTTAGGAAGCTCGACCTTTTTTCATTTCGTGTCTGTGTACGTTTCGACCTATGAAACGATACGAATACTTTTACTATTACGCGTATATTTTTACATTCTATAATTTTATTTTTTTTCGCTGGATGTTTATTAACATTTTCCCAACAGGAATAGCCATCATCTTCTTCTTCTTTTTTTTTTTCACTTTTTCTTTTGAAAATTATTTTGCAGGTTCGTAAGTACGTGTATATATTTCCTGTTTTTTGATAATTTTGTAATTTTGTAAATCGAGTGCCGAGCGAATATACATTTTACACTGACTGTATTTTCAACCTGCAAAAATTCCCGGATCAACTAAACATACAAAACCCTGCACGATATGACGCGTTACGACCACATTGCGTTAACACCATTGTGATGTCAATCGAGAAGGAGATCACGACGTCCAGCAATATCTGTGAAAACGTATCCGTATAACGTTATTCTTCCATATACGTCCACTCCTTTTTCTATCTCGATGACTCAACATCATAAAACGCGTAACATTTCTTGGCACGCCCTTTTGTACCTATCTTCGAGCACCAAAGCCAACCACTCAACGCATGGAATCTTTATCGTATCCGCAAAACTACAGCTCGCCCATGGTATCCCGTGGATGAAACTGGCGCGTGAGCACGAGAAGAGGCGAAAAACGTCGGATATTCGGGAACGAGGGTGCTCGTTTGGCCTCGATGGCGCCGTGGAAGGTACTTGAGCGTTGTGGATATTTTCAAGCACGAGGGCCACAGAGAAAACGCGTTTCCAGCCTCGTAATTTCGTTTCGTCAAGCTGTTGTAAACGTGTCTTACACGTGTGTCTGTACTTACACGAAAACCTGTGTACAGGATGTCACAAGGTTCCATACAAACATTATTCGCATAAGCGAGAATAAGACTGAGACGTTGTTATTTATATAGTAATATAGTAGTTTGCATACTATATATATTTTCTATATATTTTTACAATTTATATATTACGGTAATATTATACCGCGTCCTAAAACCTAGTACCTTTGGATTTTGCTTGTCAAAAACTATCATGCAGTATGAAAAACATGTTGGAAATTCAGCGTGCCCTGAAACCAAGTTCGTCGTACGTACCTTTTCTAATTCGTGTGTTTATAGTCGCACGAATCATCTTCATACAGTCGAGCACCGGTAACTCTAAGTTCGAGAGAAGAGCGAAGATCTTCGAGTTATTAGGTTCAGACCTATCGAAATTTCCGAGTAAAAGAGTTCACCAAACGAGTTTACCAAGTTTAACAAACGAAACTTGGACATACAGAAGCTTGTACGAAGGCTCGCCTTTTCAGAAGATGTTGGTATCCCAAGCTTCCTCCTGGAACTCGTTTTATGAAATGTAAACGTTAAAGACGCGAGCAAAGCGATGCCAATTACGCGTTCGACTGAGGAAAAAGGATCAGCTTCCACGGATGTGCACGTGTTCGAAACACAACGAAGTAGGAACACGGTTTTCATCGTCTTACGTGATTTCGGATAATCGTAACAGTTTAAAGACAGACGATACGTGCACTGATTGGTTTCTGACGCCTCGCGACACATAGCCATCGATGGAATCTGAAACACTTTCGAATCGCTTCGAATGTATATACACATATGGCGGCAAATTCAAATTGCGTCAAATCTGATTCGAATCTCAAGACTCTTGAGAGTCTTGATCGCTGTTGATTCTTAAGATTTGTCAGGTATTTAATGTCTCTCAAGCGTTGATCATCTTGGAAGCGTTGATGCGAGATATTCGATATTCTTCGAGCTCGAGAGTTAGGAGTGGAAGCGATGCTTAGGCCATGGTGCAGGCTTTAAAGACTATGGCTCTACGCGGCTTATCTTATTGAGACATAAACAAAGACGGAGGAGCGGCTCGATGAATTCGTCGACCGTCATTTTGACGACGAGGCACGATCCAGGCTAAACTTTCAAGGCTTCCAAGATGAGCGAGAATCGAGACACTTTGAAGATTCCAGGCTTATTAAGATTCAAAACTGAGCCAAGACTCTCCATAGTCGTAAGCTTCGAATCCAGTTGCAAGTGATTCGAAATTGTCATCATCTACACTGATACAGATTCGAAGTGATTCGAAACTGTTTTAGATCCTATCGTTGCACACAGACACACGTTTCGTGTTGCAGAAGCAGCAACGATAGAAGTTCCACTTACAAAGGTGAACTTGGACTTGTTGTAGAAGTCTGGCTACTCCAAGCTCGAGCTACGGGCGTCAAATAAAATGCATCTGGACACGTGGCAAATAGTCGGAGTTTTGTTTCGACCGATAGAACGTTCTCGCTGCGGACTGGAACGGGATCTTCGACTTGTACATATTCGAGGCCGGATAACTGTCAGATAACCGATTTTTATCAAGGAATTAGTTCCTTCCTTAAGAATCTCTGCAGTTGGAAAGTTGTACCCTTTAACTTGCAAACATTTTGTCACGCGATGATAGTCCCCATCTTTTCTTCTATAGCACGCTGGCGATGTTTTAAATGGAAAATCGTGGAATGCTCTGTATACGCGTTAGTTGGCAAGATAGCAAGGAGCAGCGACGTCATGCAAAAAGCTCTACGGTTTTGTATGGGGCGTCAGAAGCGTATGAGAAGTCGTATGAGTCACAAGTCACAACGAGACCATACATCGAACGAGATCGTATCCGGAAAGGGGCTTTGTGAAGTCCGATGCTGTTGCACCGTACTGGCCGCTGTGGAAAAATGCGCGAGAACAGCACGGCGTTTTCAACAAAGACCGATTATTTATTGCTACAGCCTGCGCGGTGCGTACACAGCGAGGTTTCAATGGCTGGTGGCCATAGTTAGTCAGCGTTGCTGCGTGTAAATATGGATTAGCGGTGATGTTGCCTTTTGTTCGCTGGATGGTTCTATATATCTCTAGTTTCGCGTTTTTGTAATTTATGTAGCCAGATTTCTGGCATTGGTTTATGGCTTACGGTGATGGAACGTGATCTGATAATTGGGTGGAAATTTTTTCCATCCTGATAGATGGAATAATTCCCATGATAAACGATCGTTTCAGCGTATAAGCTTACAAAGAATGACTCTACGTATAGTACGAGCAGTATATCAAGCTACTGTTACTTTATATGGATGACAGGCAAGGGCATTTACGTGGAAAGTGACCATCCAGTAATTATTTTACGATGGCTACTTACCGTCATATCGGCTGTTTGAGTTAAGAACAACGACATAATCATCAACGTGGCCTTAATCGCCTATTTGTTAGAAAGCAATTTCCGAAATATATCGTTGCTGCCTGCTTTCTTCCTTCTTTCTTTCTTTGAAACGATCTATCGCGCTTTATACAGAATCTTTCGTACAGAACGAACATTTTTCTGGAGATTCTAAACGTCACGAAAATGAATACATAAATTTGAAGATCGAAAACGAATTAGTACGAAAACTTTTTATCGCGTGTTTCCCATTGTCTATTTACATGTGTTAACATGTAACAGCGACGGAAGAGTAACGAGATACAAGAAGGGGCAACGACGATACCATTGCGAGTAGTAACTAAGGATGCAGCAGCGTGTAATTTCCAAATTTCGCGAATTTACGTCGAGTTAGGTAAATCGTAACTTTACGATCGAGTTTTGTAATTCTCGACGCCTCGTGTAAAACTCGAACATCGTCACGTTCAGCTCGTTACAAAACGCCTATGATTACGTAAAACCGGAGAGTTTGGTAACGTTTTAAAAGAAACAGCAACAATCGTGCCCACACGTGTATAGGAATGACTCAGAATGTACGAATTTGTTCCGACCGAGAAGAAAGATTTTTATCGCGCGCAAACATCCAGTTCGAAACACGTTTTGCGCAAGTGGAACAATCGCGCGGAATAATTGGAACAACGAACGCAACGAAGACGAGCAAAAGGTACGCGAAACACGATGAAACGAGAGAACGAGATGTGTCTTCTCCACCGAAACAGCAAGATAAGATTTCTTTTCACACTTGGCCCATTTTCCGCGTCATATTTCCTCGATGATCGCTAGTCATTGTGTAACTGTTGCGAAACTGCCGGGGAACCAGGTGAAAACAAAGTTGGTAGCCGAGCCTTAAACGCGTACGTTTTTCCTAGAGAAACGAAAGTGAAACCGATTACAGTGTTCCGTGGAAGGAAACTGTCAGGAAAGTCACTGGCTGTTAAACCTCTAATTGAGAAGAATTCCGAATAGCCCGAGGAACGACGAGATTGAAAGTTGAGAAGTGGTGACTAAATCGGAATAGTATGTTAATGAGTCGACAAAAATATTCTTCTGACTAATACTACCGGTTTGTACTTTGTTCTTATGTAGATTATTCTCGTATGGGTATTCTACAGGCCGATTACCATCCGAGAGTTGCAGCTGAATTGTTTTCCATGTTATCAATTATATTGGAAAATGTTTCGGATAAAAATTGGATAGTTTTGGTGTTATTAGTCTCTTCGTTGCAAGAATGCCTGTTCCCAAATTGCTTGGAAATTCCCTGTTCGGTGATCGATGATCCTGATGTTTTAAAAGTAACAAATAATAGCGAAAGTTCGATAATTCTCTTAGTGATTCTATTCGAGTAAGTAGAATAATTAAAAAAAAAAAAAAAAAAGAGAAAAAGACGGATAACCAATATAAAAATTGGCAGAAATTTTTTCGAACGACAGCCGAAACTCAAGAGTCTGTCGTTTCCATGGTGTGGAGAAATCAGGTCGGATATCGAGAACGAGTGTTAACTGTCCGTCAAGATGCAATTTACCGTTTTATTAACGATCGAGCCGATTGGAAGCCGGAGGACGCTCGGATTGAAATGTGCCCTGTGTCATCGATTAGCCTCTAAACTCGTTCACCAAGTTCTATGAATCCATCTGTGTCACGGACGATTTCCTTGTTTTCCTTGTCATAAAATGTCGGCGTAGACGACGCTGCGCAATTTTCCTGATCTTCGTAGTGTATTTTTTGCCTCGATGCCTCGCGGCGACGCGCAGGATAGTAATCGCGCATAGTTTTCTTCCTCTCGTTCGTGAGAAAATTCGTAGGGAAATCGGATGAAACGCGTATAAAGGATGCGATTTAGCTGTTCGTTGAATAGGAGCGAAGTTTATTCGTCGTTTCGAATTGTCGTATGAACGAGTTTTATTTTCGTCTTAGAATTATATTTAATTTTTAGATCAGAATAAGAGATGTTTGTACATCAAAAATTGAAAAATAAAACAATTACTATTAAATATTTTATTTATGAAATGAAATTCTGCAATTTAAATGGAGATTTCTTTCGTTGTTTGAATATTAAGACCGAATATTCTGAATATTTAAAATGGAGTATTAGGTGAAATCAGCGTATTCCACTTGAAAATGAAGTATCACGCTCTGAATATAGAAACTGGAAGATAATTTGTCCGAAGGTCGCACGTACTTTTACAATAAAAAAGCTTCAGAAAGTACGTAAATGAGAATAGTTGGCTAACGTCATTGTACGAACAGAACAATGGCTATATTGTACACTAGCGTACAAATATTATTTGTGTCCGATGAATTTTATCTGCTACCTCTTATCTCTCCACCTGCTTTATTTATAACACCATTATCAATGATATACATATAGCTTTTTCGTGTAAATATAGACTTAGAACGAGCTACTTTAAAGTTACGACGCATATCTAATAGAAGTTGCAATCGTTTGTATCGAATTACCATCTTTAATTATTGGTCTAATTAAAATAATTAAACTGTAACATATTTATAAAAAGCTTGTACTTCAATCCCATCTTCTTTTTCCAATAATTCTTTCGTAATTTCAATTAGAAGACCAATGAAAATACTAAGAAGATTGGTTGAAAAATCAAAAGTATTATAATAATAATTATTTGTTAAACACATAGAATATTACAATGATAAGATTCGTAATATACCGAAATTTCGTAATATGCCAATCTTTACGAATTATACGAAAGTAAAGATACGTATACAGCTTACATAACGTTAACATACATATTATACAATGTTAACCATAATATGTGTCAATGTATACAGCTTATAGAAGAATAATTTCGGACTCGAAGGGACATTCGTCTATTGAAAACGCCAGCGACGAATGATTAACATATGAAAACCTTCGTTGTGAGAACAGGAATCGAAAGCCTGGAGCTTCGACACGCTGACCCACTTGAGAAAATTTTATCCTCGGCTCGATTATCCTCGGCACGTGCCAGATCCGAAACATCGACGCGGATAGACCGAACGTTCCATAATTTATGAATATCTGTACAAATCATTTGGTGGCCCCGTTAACAGTATCACGTCGATGGCGTTAAGAACAATAAAACGAAAGCTGCCCTCCACGTACATAATCGATCACTCCCAAACGATCATCGTAAATACGATAGCGCCATGGAAGCGAACAAATCCTATAAGAAAGTCAATTGTATCGCATAATATTTCCACAGCCATATCGATATAATGATTTCTAAAAGTAATGCTAAGAAGAACAGTCGTAACATAATGATTTACTTCGAATGAAAAAGATACGTGAAAAAGGTGAGACGATCGACGACAGAGAGAGGCGAGACGAATTTCTTGGAATCAAGAAAATACGTAAAAAAGTTGGAACGATGAGAACGCGACAGGAAAATGAGCGTGTGAGTGAAGACGAGAGTGAGAGTGAAGTTTTTCCTAACGAAGCACGAAGTACAGGAATGCAAACGAGTCGATTATTTCCTACGTTATATCGACGCGTATAATCATCTCCGTAGATCGATATAAAAGCAACAGCGACGATCCTTAAATACTTTTCGACTGGTCAGCAACATAGAATAAAATAGCAGAGATAGTATTGAACTTGATCGGATCGGTGGTGACTCGTTACGATGCAAGGTCTCGCACTAATGAGCGAGCAGCCGCATGGACTAGTAATTATGCTAGCTGTTTTTCTAGCCGATAGTTTATCATATCTAAAGTCACGGCGCGGCGCTAAACGTGTTTTAGCGGTCGCGCGCGCGCACACACACGCCTACTCACGATCCTCCTACGCCACAAGCAATTAGCACGTAGGATAATTAACCGTGAGCAATCGCGTTGTGGTTTGTACAAGGCGTTCGTTTCTCTAACGAAAGTGCCATATTTATATATTTAATATGAATCTTTATGCTATTGAATTAACATGGAATCTGTATCTAGAGAGCAGAATCTAGAATTAATGTGGAATATAGAACATCTAGAATCTAGTGACATAGAATATTCGTTAAATTTCCAATCGTTAATTTCGCAACGCAAAAAAGGTTAAGAGGAGAAATTTCTGAAAATATCGAGTCACCTACGAACTCAACGAAAGACTGACCCCACTAATTCCGCTAGAACTTTGGTAACTCGAATCTCAAGGGAAGAGTTTCACTCTCTTAATTATGGAGATTTCCACTTAACGAAGTTTTCGACTGAGAGAGGTTTAACGAACGAAAATTCGGCTTTATTGTACGCGGGTTCGGTTCCCAGATGATTCAAAGACGTAAGGTAAGAGACGCGTGAATTCAACGCTACAAACTATACTAACCGTGTACGCTTGTCACACGACTGACGAGAAGCAGTCAGTTTGCACGGGAGGAACAAAGACACGAACAAGGACATTATGTACGTTGTTTCCATGCAATAAAGGGAGACACGATACGCGCTAACTTATAGAAATTCTACTTGCAGAGAAACCGAGCTTTTCTGAATTTCAGTTACAGAGATAAAATAGATAGCGGAAAGAATAATTCGATGCAAGAGAAATTTATATTTCGACCTGCAGAGCTGCTTCTACAGCGCATCGGAAAGGAACGAACAAAATTCGATTCTTATAGAAATTTTTGAGCGAAACAGATTCCACTTATCGAGACTCTACCGTACTAACATGATTTCTGTGGTATCGATCGTCGAATCGAAGTCCGTAGACTCTTTGACGTACTTTACTGTACAAATATACTAAATCGTAGACAGCAGTTGTTCGAATAGAAACGCGTTCAAGGCGAAGGATCCAGACCAGGAAAGATAAATGGCGTTACACGCCACGGTACTTGGCTAAACGTTTCATATTAATAAACCCTTGGCTTGCAACCTGTCCAAGAGTTTCTACCTCTTCGACTCTCCGTACGTTTCCATAAAGATTCATGGGCCCGACGTCAGCTTCGATTTTGAAGAATCGCCGAGAAGTGGGACGAACCGTGGAGCGCGTGTTTTCGCTACAGTTGGCGAAACTTTTAAGTAGATAGTAAAGTTGGAGATACAAACGTCCGCGAGGATGCTCGGTATAACGCTCTCTCTGGATCGCGCACAAGACAAAAGATGACCTGTTTTATAGATCGTAAATTTTCTACCGAATACGAGGATCAGAGAAAAGAAAAGGTGAACGATTTCGATAGCCGTAGCAGATAAATGTACGAGTAGATTTTTTTAATTAATACGAGCAAGATATTAAGTCGATGTTTCGATCAAGTACACCTACGTGTCGACTTTATCTGTACGAGATTTCTCGTTGCCTTCTTAGCGGACAGATCGTAAATAATCCAGCGAGAAGAAAACGTATGCGAAATATACATTAAAGCATAATCTCCAAGGAAACACTTGCACGTACAGTCGAGAACAAAGATAAATGCACAGATAGTGAAAAGTAGGTATCGATGAACTTTAATTGGACTAGCACCACCGCTATGTATCTTTATAGCGCACAGATTATTATCCAATCAATAATCGAAACGTGGATTTTTGTGTAAACAAGTTGTATTTAAGGAAACTTCATTTAGAGACGTACATCTTCACCATCTGTCCACTTATTTCCGTTTCGGACTGCAATATTATCTAGTTTGTAACGACGATTTGTCGCTCAACGACAAATATACGCGCTGCAGACGGAAATAATGAACTCGTACGTAAGAACGGTAGCGTGCTGCCAATATCTGGGACTTTTATTGCGCGGACCAGCGAGCTGATAGTCGCCGTAAATCGTAGCGGCACCGTGGCCATAAAATCCAAGATGACGAGGACGCGTGTTTCGCGACGAGAACCGTCCCTGGCAATAAAACGCACCGATAGGAGGGTTCTCGTGCCAAAACGTTTTCGCCAACCGTTTTACCGTTGACATTTTGTTTCTTCTCGGCGAACCGGTCGGGATTAGCCACGTTATTAGTTTCCAGCGACGTTTGCGTCGTGTAAATAGAAATGCAAAGGGCAGTCGCGTCGTCTACCGTAAGCGACGTCGACGGATATTAGGCGAGAGGCGTGCGCCTGCTGATGACTGATGATTCTAGGCAGTCTGTAGTGGTTTAGGCAATTTAGGGAATTTACCGAGAGTTGGCTAATGGCTGGTAGT
Source organism: Bombus pascuorum (assembly GCF_905332965.1). Lineage (NCBI taxonomy): Eukaryota > Metazoa > Arthropoda > Insecta > Hymenoptera > Apidae > Bombus > Bombus pascuorum. Next base: position 13,724,524 of record NC_083494.1, on the reverse strand, counting down.
ATGCGACGTTGAAGCGTTCGTGACGCGGTTTGACGAAGTTTTGGAACCAGAAAAGTTTGATAATTGATAGATGTAAATTGTTATCGATGAATGTCGAATGAAAAAGGAATGACCGATGATGTCAGGGCAGCTCTTCGCTGAATCATTTTTGGCGATTATATGTCGTACTGGTTGCTATTTGATTAAGCGTAGTGGCGATAGGCTTTGACGAAGTCTTGTAATTGATAGACGTCAAATTGTTATTGATAAACGATGGCAGCAAATGGGTGTTATCGTTGCTGATTTAGGGAAGGTTGTTTAGCGAGCAATTTTAGGATTATTGAATAATAGCTGCTAGTGTTGTGACGAAGGGTTTGATCAAGTTGGCTAGTCGAGCGAACTTCGGTAACTGATAGATGTAAATTGTTATCGATGGTTGTTGAACGAAAAGAGATTTACGATTGGTTAGTGGATAATTTTGGAATTATGTGTGTATTTTAGGAATCAAGGGAACAACTTGTTAAATATTTCCAATCCTCTCGACAGGAATACTAGCAGAATTGAATACTCCTGAATTTAATATAATTTCTAAAATTCGATAGAAGGTGTACCATTGAACGAAACTGTAGTAGACGATAGATGTAAAGTGTCAAGCAACTATAGAGAAAATTTGCGTATTTTAATTTAGTCGATAAATGACTGTATATATTAAAGCACTAATTTAAAATCTGTCACGTAAGAACATATCGCGTTTCACGACAGAATCCAATATATCCGTGTCACGAACAATAGCTAAACTACGACAATTTTCAACTTTAATATTAATTTATAAACTACAAATGTAGCTGTTAAGGTAATATAAACTAAGAAGTTTAAAGTTTGACATGATTTCATGAATCTCGAGTTACAGAGAGTTGCTGCGACACTTTGTAGAGAAATACGAGTAGGTGTAAACGGAAAATTTAAACAGTCCATAGTGGTCTATCGTAGATTGTAGTTTCTTACAATTTCCAACGGTGTTTGCGTCCTGTTTGATTTATTAACGCTAGCTTGCTACATAAATATGTCTGAATTTTTAAAAGGCTTCTAGGGATTATACAGCGTGCTTTTTACTCGAATTTATTGCTCCTGTAGCACAATTTCTTTTTTCTTTTTTAGAAACGAGTACCTCGATCCTATCTCTACAACTTTTTCGATTTTGATCGATAAAAGCTTGAAGTTCCCTGTTTATTTCTAAATTGCTTTTTTGCATCGTAATTTTGCCCTACAAGTAAAATTATATATAAGAGAAGAGAATATAAAATTTGATACGATCGTATTCAATTGTTCCAAGTTTTTGGCTGTAAAATTCTCTTCTGATCGACCGAATCGATTATTACACGAAGCTTGATTAGATTAGAAATCTAATATATTGTATGGCAACTACATCGACAGTGATTGTGCTATTGCAAGAACCTGATATTGACAATGTACAGTACAAGCATGTCTATAATGCCTGTATTATAGGAAGATGCTGATATTGACAGTGCTCTAGTAGAACACCGATATCGACTAAATCACGCGCAACCCACGATAATTTGAGCACTGATAGTGTTACAGCGAATATCGATAATATTACAGGGAAATTCACGAATATCGTCCGATTATAAATTTCGTTGGCGACCTTTGTACAAATTGAACGAAAATACTAAAAAATTTAATCGACTTAATCCAACGATACTGATCTAAACTTGAACAAGATTATTTACGTCCGTCCATGGGAAACTTAACTCCATAATCTAACTAATTGTAAGTTGACGTATTATATTTTTCTTTTCGAGAGAAACATTGAACGTAACGTTGCTCGCAACAAGATAAGCGAGTATCCAACGAGACGTTGGTATAAAATGGATTAATATTTCGCCAAAGGAAGTTCCCAGGAAGAAGTTGCAAGCTCGACGTTGTGGAAAGTTTTCTCTAACACACCGTCAGCAAAGAAACTTGGTTCTAAATGGATCTCATGGTTTCGTTACGTCAGAATATTCGGTGTAACAACGACGATGTTTGATGTTTCACGAGATTACGTCGCGGTGAAAATTTCGTATTACGTATCAAATGTTTGCAGAAGTCGCGAGCTTCGGTAGGACGTAATATCAGCAAGAGGAATATTGCTGGAGTTCCCCTTCGTTTAATATACGTCGTTAGTCCACGATGACGAGATTCGTGTCGCGTTTTAGCGTCCACGGATAATCGAAAATCGATAAAAGTAATTGGACTATTCGAACGAAATGTGTGTCTTATACGCTATAAATAAAAGCATTTTATTCGTACAACATCTTTAATACTCGCAAGATACGTACAAACGATTAATATTTATATGGTATGTAAAAATATTACTCGTTTAATTTTTTGCGTACAAATAATCCACGGTATTTATATAATATATAAAAATTGTACGTTAGATAACATGAAAATTTTATATTTCTCAAATATGATCCATCTACTATACCCAACGATATGTTTTTTTTTTTTTTAAATAGTTTATTTAGCCAATATTTGATTTTTTGTACATTTTTGAGGTTCACAATAAACAATGAATTTGACTATAGTGTGTTTAGGCAAAAGTACCGATACGTAGCCATGGTCTAATATGTGTCGCGAATTTTCGGTTTTTGCGTTTATTTTTTGTTTTTTGGATTTAAGTCGCATTGGTGCGTGATTTTTGTGTATTCTTGTGTGTGTTGTATTTTGTCCTGAAACTTGGCCGCAAAACAGGACTCCTCGGTGTATTACTTTTATGCGTTGTGGGATTTTGAGGGGGGGATGAGAGGGAAGGGGAGGGGGGTGTTAAATTATATTATTTACAATGATTACAGTATTTACATATTTACAGTACTTACATCTAGGTTACACGGTGGTAGGAATGGTTTTTTGTCAAATTGGTAGTTTTCACTTATATTTTCTTATGGGTTTGGAATCCACCAATATTATTTTGTGTTTTTTCTGTGTTTGTCTTTAGTGTCTTTTTGGGGGAGGGCCATGTTGTACCTCCACCTGGTGTCTGCAGTCAGTCCGTTTAAGTTTTCCTCATAGAGTATTGTCTTTATCCCTATTTTTCTCTTTATGTGGAAAATTATCGGGATATTGTTTTGGACCCAACGATATGTATTTTTCTACATCTGATCTATTCCTGAATTTATCTTAAAATGGTCCCATGAACGATAAAGTCCGAACAATACGATACTTACGCTTTACGCAACTGAAATAAAGCTCGCGTAAGGTTTCAAGCGTTTAATCAGTTAGCTATTTCGAACGAGTGCTCTGGCTACGAAGAAATGGCGATATTTTGTGTCGGATAATTTCCTATCGCTAATAAAATTAAAAAATAATGCATTTGTTACGTATATCTTCTACTTTTCTTAACACACCTTAGGTACACAATTTTCAAAGCTATCAAACAGCTAATTTAATAAGCTAAGAAATAGATTTTCGAATCATAGAAGGAGGGCGGATCAAAATCGAAATAAAGACAGATTTCAAATTCCAATAATGAAAAAAAGGACAGAAATTAAAAAACAAGAGAGAAATATATGAAAATCTTATTGAAATCAATTAATTAGACATGCTAAGTACCATTTCCTCTACGATAAAAGTCGCTTATCGGCTGTCTCGTTTAACGCGTAATCGATGAAAGGTTATTCATCTCCTTTTATAAACATCGCAGTGAAGTGACAGAAGCGTAATAGGACGATGACATTCAAAAGGATGTCATCCTGAGTACGGAGAAGTCGTATCGATAGGGACCTTGAGGGAGCAACGATCATTGGCGAGTCAGAGACAAGAGAACGGGGGATATCGCGAATGAATGGTCAGGTATCGTGTTCTACGTTATTTATAAACGATGACGTATATCTCTCGTACGTTGCGACAAACTGACGACAGTGAAAATTAACGCGTCAGGATGTTGTACAATTAACGAGGTGTTTCGTGACCGGACTGTTTGAACGACAATCGGCTTTCGACGAATTGTTCGACGAGCTTTGAATTCGCGACAGCTTGGCAGTTTGACTGGTAGAGTAAAATTTCGCGGCTCTCGACTCGCACAATTTCGTTTGTTTCCGAATGTTTGAAATTGAAAATTTCGGGATCTCGAGATTTTAGATCTTTGGAAGTTTGAATTCTAGTTTCGGAATTTTCGATTTTGAACCCTCCGATGATCGAAATTTTATATATTCGTATATCTCGAATCTTCAAACTTTTGAGCTTCGAGTATGGAGAATCGATAGTTTTCGAATCTCTCGCGTTTGAAATTATTTCAAATGCCGATTCGACAATTTTCTGACTGTGCATCTCTTCTAGCTACATTTGAAACTCGAGATGTGAACGTTTTTCTACCCCCTGTGCGTGAAATTTGGAACGTTTAATTTAAAAAATTGAAAAAAAGGTGGAGAAACTAAAGAAATAAAATGATAGTCTAATCGTACAGTCTGTATAGGCTGAGAAGAATTACGCTAATAATATGGTATTACAGCGTATCTCAAAATTACGCTATCCCTATACAATTTGTTTCGTAATTACACGATGGAATTAACGTTAACGTTAATTAAAAAATACAGTTATACGACTCGCTATTAAACAATAAGTAATACAATAAAATTGAACACAATAGAAACTAATTTTCAGGCAGCTACTCCAGAGAAACTAAAGGTCTTGTACCAGTCGATGCATGGATATTAACAATGAATCTAGACTTTCACGGCTTTATGATCGGAGAAAGTTGTCGCTTTTGAAACGCACCGGCAACTTCTCTGTACGTAGCAACTTGGAAATTGAACCGCTTGCTATTCGCCGCCATTGTCGTGCATGTCTGTCCGTCTTCATTATGCGATTTCATTTCCGTGCAGATTCCTCTTGCCATGCAGAATACTAAAAACGTGACGGGCCCTTTTCTATCTTTTCTCCTTGCGAGGGATGAGAGAGAATTTGTTACTTTCGGACTGTGTTTCGCCTTTCGAGGCAAAAGCCATAAAGTATTTGCTCGTTGTTTGGAAAAAAAATATTTGCTCAAATTTACCTTGATGTAGCGTGAGATTTCGTTTGGAAAAAATTAGAATAATCTATTCTGCTCTCGAGGTATACTTGCAAAGTTTGAAATATTTAAAAAATTTCCTTTTCTCGTTTAATGTGACGTTCGTTGCCCGAACGTTCTGTAGCCACGTAAACTTCATAAATCTCAAGATTAGATAGAATCTTCTGATGAATATCGTTGTCAGTATCATCTTCATCTTCGATGTATCTTAATCGCCGGCGTAAAATATGATTTATGGCGTTTTTCGAACACTTTTAGTAATTTATATTTTTCAAGAAAATTAATTTTCTCTCAATTTCGTTGAAAATCTGCTGGCTAAATTCTAGATAGAGCTGTTACGTAGGAAACGACTGGTATAATCTATCGGATATGATGGTCCGAAAGGAGAAGCGATGATCTCGCTGCGCTGGTTGAGTGTCAAATCAACCCCTCGACGACCAACGAAAACTCAATTGTACCGCTAAAAGAAATATAAGTGGCTGAACTGTTGCCAGGGGCATTAAATAAATGTTATTCTAGGATTATCTGTTGTTCCAACTCACATACTTATCGCACTCGGGATAACAACTTCCCAACGATTATCTCTATTTTCTGAAACCCGCTGCTTGTAAACTTCACGGTCTTTATTGCTCAGCGCTAAAACTAGCAACGATTAGAGCGTATAAATCTCTTCGAGAGAAATACAAATTGAAGCTATACGAAACGAATAAACGAAAAGAACACATGTACGACATAAAAAAGGAACCAATCTATATAGTTTGGAATTTATAGAATTTCAATGAAAAAATTACAACCCATTGATTGCTTCTGCGTCCTCTAAAAATCACCAGCAAATGTCCCGAAGTCCTAATACATTTGAACGTCGTATTCTTTGTACAACTACGAAACCTCGAACACAGATATTCCAGAAAGGATATAAAACTTCAAAAAAGTATGAAAGTCGTAAAGACTAAAGAAGTACCGGAATAACGAGGAAGAAAAGAAAAGCAAGTGCTCAGTGAGAAAACGACCTCGTGCAAGGTTCTAGTGTTAATTATTCACTAACTCACTTATTCCTTCCTTCTCGTTCGTCTACTCTTCTCCTCTCTCGTTCTCTTGCTATATTTCGCTCTTGCGTTTCTTGCCTTCGTTACTAGCGTGGCGGTGGCCGTGGCAAAAGGGGTACGAGCGAGGTTTGCGGCAGAAAAGCAGGCCACTAGGCAAGGTATAATGGCGAGGGTGGGAAGCCCGGGGCTGGAAAGGACATCTAATGCGGGCTTTTCTCGGGTCGAGGACGAAAGTCCCAAGGACCGAAGGACAAAGCTCCAATCCACTTCTCTTCCTCTTAATTTTCCTCTTCTCTCACCATCCATTCTCTTTCCATCTATTATTTCTTCTATTTCGTAATGGTTGTTTCTTTTTCTTTTTTTACCCTTTGCGTTGTTTGTTTTCTCGTTTCTTACCCTGTCTGTTACTTCTTTAATCTTCCTCCTCTCCGACCATTCATTCTCTTTCCATCTACTATTTCCTTCATCCAGTCGTTGTTTTTTCTACCATTTGCGTCGTTTGTGTTTGCATTTCTTACTCTTACTTCGCCTGTTACTTTAATTTTCCTCTTCTCTAATCACCCATTCTCTTTCCATCTGTTATATCTTTCATTTCATGGTCGTTTTTTCTTTTTTACCCACTCGCATCGTTTCTTATTCTGCCTGTTACTTCCTTAATTCTCTCCATTTGTAATCATTCATTCTCTTTCTACTATATCTACCACATTTTCCATTTCATAGTCCTTTCTTTTCCACCCATTGCATCGTTCGTTTTTCTATTTCTTATTCTGCCTGTTACTGCTTTAACTTCCCTCCCCTGTAATTTCCATTATCTCTTCTTTTTTCCTCGTTATTTCACGTTCTTCAACTTTCTTCTCAAATTCTCTCCTATTCTCCATTTTCTCTCTTTTGTTACGTTCCAATATTTCTCGGCGGCCAGTAATTTTCAAGACTCGACTGCCCCAAGAAACAAAGCGTTACACGACAAAATTTGATTCCGCATAGATAACCTGCTTGTCTCTTTCTCCTTTTTCTCTTTATACACAAAATTGTCGTAAACTGAAATTGTACGGTAATTACTGGGACACCACGTATAAGAATCCTAAATTGTACCCTCTTATCTCACCGTGATTTTCTTCGCAACGAGCACACGCATCCCCCGATCGCAAGGTTCCTTCGACAGAAGCAATTACCACGTCCTGGAATAGAAGCCATTCGTTCACACTGTTTCCCATTCACTGCATGCGAAATTCTCCATTCGGACGGCCACGAACAGCAAATTTGTTTTCAGGCTGACTACATCGTCGAATCTTCTTGTTTACTCAGGCTCTAAGGTGCATGCATTTTGATGGCGCAACGCTCCAATGGTGGACCGCACGAGGTGGTAAGGACGTTTTGGGTAATATCAAATCACTCCGGTGTATAACTTTAACAATGTTTATTTCGATGTTCCATGTGTTTCGTTTTAAATGATAACGACGCACGTTGCGCTTAAGCGATGACGATACAGAAGTGATACAAACTTGGTACGAACTAACTGTGTCTATCTGTGATGGACTAACCATGCGACTACCAGCGACTATCGTGAATTGCTATCGACTGTCAATTATGACGGATGACCGACTACGTTGGATTATCACCAGCTTTTGCTCCTTTCCCTTTTTATAGGGTGCCGAGGTCCTCGGAAGAGAGAGTTTTCTTCCGAGGCGGGGATGGAAAAATTCGTATACAATAAACAGTTTTTCTCATCCCGTGAAAGTCATCAGTTTTTTAGTAAATCCCAGGATTCTTTTACGACGTCCTGTCCTCGGACGTGGCCAACCCCGAAACTTTCTCTACGGCCATAGACCAAATTTCGTCTGAAGGACGCGGAATTTCGGTTGCATTCGATTCCACAGCGAAGAGACGGATCATCATGGGGGAGAACACTTTCGTCGATTGAGGCGGATTTCTTCGCAGCGCGATCGTCTTCCGCTCGAATGCAAATACGGTTATCGAGGAACGAATTGCGGAATGCGAGCCGAGGGAATTTAACTACGCGATGGCAGATACGCGCGCTCCTTTCTCATTCAATGAAAGGGAGATGCGACTGACGCAGCGGTTTGCTCGCTTTCGAGCTTTCGACTTTTTCGAGGTTTTCGCTTTCGAGGTTTTCGTGCGATCAGGTTTTGTTACCTACGTATCTGGCGGAAGATTTTTGACGGTTTCTTGGCAGATTGGGTGGCACGTGGGTCTTGCAATCGCGTGAAACTTTTGAATTTTCATCGTTCAACGAACTTGGCGAATACTTTGCGAATTTGGAATTTTTCAGCTGCCAAACTATAGGATTGAAGAATCGAGAACTTGCAAGTTTACACGTTGCGGTATTTAGATATTTTCGAACTTCCGAGGCTCTTTCAGTGATCTTTGAACGTCGACGTCTCAAAACGTTAGGAAGTTGGGAATTTTGGAATTTTGTACGGAGAGAAGCTTGATGTTTCATTGATATTTAATGACAGGAATGTTCTGTTATCTCTCACACATTCATCAGTGAGAATTCTGATTAGTTTAGTTGCTTGAACATTCTCTACATCTTTCCAACAGTGAGTGTGCGAGGTTTGATGAAAAAGTTCTTGCAATTTTGCAATTTCCCGATTGAGAAAACTATTGTTTTACGTTGTCGATCCACTTGTTGGTAACCCGCTTCGGTTTATTTCTTTGCATTGATCGATTACTTCAGATTTGCTTGTCTATTAAGTCGGTTCTAGTACCGAACATTCGGCGATTTTGTGGAAGAACCTGCTCGTTGCTCTGTAGAAACTTTCTGGCAAATAGACAATACGATTTCTCAATCTCTATATTTACCAGATATGACACCGTGCAACTTCTTTCTATTTCCAAGAATGAGGAAAGCTACGAAAGGAGAACAATTTCAAAGCATTGAAGATATAAAACAAAAATGCTGAGCGATCTAAGAAGCATAAAACAAAGTGAATTCCAAAAATGTTTCGAGGACTGGGAAAAACAAAATTGCATTATTTTTAATGGGGATTTCTTTGGGCAGGAGAATATAAATATTGAGGAATAAATACATGTAATCCTAAAAAAAAATTTACACGAACTTTTCGATCATACCTCGTACAATCTCCATAAATTTATATTTTGTATAACTAGCTATAATTCATAATTGTTATGATACGCAATGCCATAGTTGACTATGAAGTTTTATTGGGTTTGCAACTAAGTGATTGCAGATTTTGTCAATATCACCTAATGACAGAATCACTTAGTTGCCAACCCAATATATCAGGGCAGTTACGAATTGTACCTACTTTAAGAAGATCGATAGTTATATATGCCATTACTGCATAGGTCTAAAAACACTATATCTCTCGTGATCCAGGAGATAGAGAATTTTTAGGACTACAAGGGAAAAAAACTCTTCTTGCTTCTTATTCTTTTGATATTGGAATATCACGAGAGATTTTACTTTTCGAAAAGATCTTTTCGTGCATTATATTGGATTGTTATTTTATGATTTGGCGGTGAAGGAGGATCTTTGAATTTCATTTACAGGTAAATAATACAGATTCTTGTTTATCGTTGTTTCTTCTTTATTCCTTGCTCCTTCGAATATCAAAATATATACGTCGAACCTCGATTTTTATTCTTCAATGAAATTGAACGCAACAGTGTTTGAGTCTATCTACATATCTTGCGAAATAAATTACATTACGATAATTCACGATAGACTCGTTTCCTTTCTTAAACCTTCTGCTATTGAACTAATAATAAAAATAATAAAAATAACAAGAAAAAGTATCGATATACTTATTGGAAACATCTTGGATCACTTTAAATAATTCTACAATTCATATTCATCTACAAAGTATAGATATGAATCTTATGTTGCAAAATGCAGAGATTACTCTCTGTATGCGGAGTTTTTCTGGTATATAAATATTCCTATGCGGTAGGTCAAGATTCTGATGAAGATAGAAGTTTAATTATTGCATCTAATCCTCGTTAGCTTCCTTCCTTCCCCTATACGGATTTAACGAGGTAGAGACACTTTGTGTTGGTATCGTATTTAATGGATCACCAGGGACGTTGTCGAACACGCGATCCACCAAGCATTTACAGTGTTGACTGATCTAGACACGTGTAGATGTATTACTATCGTGCCACCATGATTTAAGAATAATCGACACGATTTGATTTATTAACAGTCAGACAGTGGATGGCCGTTTTAATCTAAATTTCAAATTGCCTTTCGGATATCAGTTTGGACCTACATCAATCGTTATATTTCGTATGAGATCACCGACTGTTCGAATTTTTTTTCAAACTCGACAGCAGCGTTATACGTCCTACGTGTCATTCTAGGCGATCCTTGGAAATATCGTGCAACATTCCTCGCCACATTCGGCCAGGAAATATCGCCAGATCGAGTCGAAACAGCTTTCGATACATCACTTTTATCGGATATCACCGGTAAAAACGTACCGCCTCGTTTTCGTTGCGACAACGAGAGAAAAAGTCGGCTATCGTTTGGCACGTAAAAGAGACTGCAAGAGTTTATTCAGCTACAACGCCGATTCGTTTCATGGCAGCGTGATTCGACGCTCCGAGGACGAGATATTCCCATGGGTCGATAAAAGCCAGTCACGAACCCTTTCGGCGGAAATAACGTTTCACGGTGCTCGTGTGTTCCTTTACGAGCATTGTTTTAAAAGATCTCCTAGACTAACCGAGAGCTTTCTTGTTCGGCCAAAGATTTCGCCACGCGTTGATATTTTAAGGTTTAACATTACCCTTCGATAAATTTTCTTTTCTCTTTTTTTCTTTCTTTTTATCTGTCTTTTACGCGGTTGGTTTTTGTTGAAGAACGCGCGAGAACGTCGCGATCGTGAAATATGCGAGCCATTTGTCTTCATAACGGTATATTAAAGCTACTTTCATGCTTGATATCGTTGGAGGAGATAAATCGTTCGTTTTTCCTTTAATTTCAACGTGTTCATCGTTGATTGGATTTTCATTACCATCAATGTACGTTAACGTATCATTTTAATACTAAACGTAGCTCCGTAGTTGGAAAGTTGGTGTGTGCGGTTTGGATGAATTATTGCGAAAGTTTCCTTCGGAGCTTTATGGTTTTTTAATTGATACGCCGTATCTAGGTCGTGTTTTGTCGGCGAAGATGGCGAACGCGTGAACAGGCAGACGCTGATTCGTAAACTCGATTAATTGCGTCACGAGAATCATTATCTCTAGCTTTTTCTCTGGGATACAGGATTTGGAATATACTTATTATTTGTGGACATAGGACAACTTTCGAATTTTTATTTCGGTAGCACGAAAATGGGACGTAGAACCTGATAGGAGAAGAGCTTCGCTGGAAAATAAAGCTACGCGCGATTACCTTTTCTAGCCACTGTATTAGCCATAGGTGGATTTAAAGACTCGATGTACCTTCGATCTATAAAAGTCGATAGTTGGACCAATTGTTCCATCAAGCGTTCAAGGTTCTACAGAATCTCTATTTTAAACGGAGAAGAGTATATTTACAAAAAGAAAACCCATAGATGGAGAACCCTTAATTCTGGATTTTATATTGTATTCCAATCATCGTTGAAACACGCGAATTAAATGTGTTATCTCGTGAGACTTGGATCTTTCCAAGAGCTTTTATCTTGACGCTACAACTATCATAGCTATCGAAGGATTTCAGTTTCATTCGTCGTTTGGCGATTATTATCGAATGTGGAACACGCGAACGTTGTTGGTAAAATTAATGTCAACTTTTATTCGCGTTAATTACCACTCGAAACCACTACTAAATATTACGTAATTTAATTTTCACTTGGCCTTAATGAAACAACACGCCAATGATACGATAGATAGAATTACGTGCGAATGCTTTTTATCGCCAATGTAATAAAATATAATAAGAGCGTATGATAACTCGCTCTGACAAGAACTCATTAAACGACTGTATCGTCGATCGTTTCGATGGTAATCGACGCAAAGGCGGGCAAACTAATTAGAGGTGTTTCTCTGCAGTCTCGACTCTGCTGAAGGATCGATGACTTCATTTTGAAGCGGTGTGCGATAGTATTCTTCGTGTATACTTGTGACACACGGTCAGAGGAGGACCAAGAGGGTTCGTGCACTTAACACGCGTGTCAAGTATGTCGAATGGGGCGAGAACTGGAAAAACTGGAGCACCAGTGGTAGGAAGACGAAGAAAAAGCTGGAACGGTAGTGAGGAAACTCTCGCTTCTTCGTCTTGCTCATCTGTGTCTCCCTTTGATTCGTCCGTTTCCTTTTCGCGCTGCATCTTGGTGGCCTTTTGTTTCCAACCCTTCTTTGCATACTGGGCCACCATTATTCCGGCTCTTTCCCCTATGTCGAGGAGATAAAGAAATGGAAGAGCGGGGCCAACCTCTGTCACCGTCCCATTGTCTTCTTTCGTTAGAGCTTTTCGGCATCTCGAGCGCAGCAGATGATTTCTTTTTTTAGACGAACAGAAACGCTTGAACCGTACTTGAGCGTGTTACGATGTGGAAATGGATAGCGTAAATTGAGGGAACATTAGCATAAAAGAGAGTTTGCATCGCGTTGGAGCAGATCAGACCGACTCGTAGTCCGTGAGATAAATATTCTTTTGTTTATATATATATATATATAACTATAAATGTAAATAATATAAATTATACATGTATATAAACAAAAGAATATATAGAAAATGGACAAAAGAGAGAAAATACCCCGTGTGTATATATAATTATATACACACTGGTCTTTACCTTTTATACTCGAATAAAATGCAAGTAATAGTACATCGAAGTCTCGGTTGTCCGAATTACGTTTAGTCGCATTAATCAAACTGTTTTCCTTTCTTTCGAAATTATAACACGAAGGATAAGAAAGTAAGAAAATAGTCAGATGCTGTGAAAGCAGTTAATGAAACTTTCAGCCGACTAAATAATTAATTAATAGATATATATACACTTGTACAGTACATACATTTACGTTATCAAACCGTTTTCCGTGATTTTATTATACGATTAACGAACGATATCAGACCTCTCCGTCTACCTTCACCTGCGAGAGATTCTACCGTACAAGAACCTTAATTTATTCACGAATCGTGAGAATCCTTCGTATCTATCCAAGCATTTGACAATGCGAGCAACCGTTGGTTAAAAGACAACGAGAAAAGCTGATGGAGCAATTTTTCCTGACGGTATCTATAAATAAACAATGCGAGGTATACGACAATTGGTGGAAAGAATTAGAAAGATTCGTCATTACTATTAAGACAAGAAAGCGTTGGCAACGGTGAGTAAGTCAACTTATGATTGTAAATCACGTTTGCTCGCTCACGGCTTCGACTACTCTGTTTCGACTACTCTACTTCGAACACCTATCGCGGTATAAAATGTAAGTCAGTCTGTTCGTCACGAACACCCACGTGTAGTTTATGCGCGCAAGCCAATGTTTCAGAGACAATGGAGACAGCTTCAATTTTCAATCTATCTTGACATCGATATCTTGTTTAAGGTAGCATTCAGCTGAAAGTAGGTCAAAAGTCGTTATTTTTCTGACGTTTATTCTTTCACGAACAACAGAGTATTTTAAGCTGGAATTTTGTCGATATTCGCTCGCGATGAATATTATTCGGAAACTCTTTTAATAAATATAAATAAAACAACTTTATTCCATGAAATATTTATTTCAATTTCGCAAACAAAAGAGAGATGAATAGAGAATAGAGAAACGACGTTGTCAGGATGTAAACGTGGTCAATACGCGAACGTTTCTTTCAATTGAAATACTCGATGACGCTAATACTGCGTATCGTCTTTTTAAAATTCGAAATCCGAACCAAGTTGTATTTAGAAAATGAGCAATTAGAATGGATACTGTAGAATGTTTGCCTGTTAAATACACAACGATTGGTAAGAAGATTACTGAATAGAAAAATTCTATTCAAAAATTGTATTCCGAATCGTTAACCGTTGCATTGCGGCAAGGCAACCTCGGACAACTTTTTATTCATGGCATCCATTCTTCCTAACGAACAACCGTCGATCCTCCCCATTTTCTATCCATCAACTTCAGTCTCTCGTCCCTTTTATTTCGTTCTCGCCTCCGCATTCGATCGACGAAAGCCAAGCTGGAGATATCGTGCCAAGCGAACCTTTGTTTTCGATTCTTAAAAGGCGTCATGGGAAAATGTTGCCCTTGAAAATGGGGTTGGTCGGTTTGAAAAGCACCGAAGGAACGATAGAAAAGGGTGGTTTAAGATTGAATCTCAATTCTGCTGGCTCTTTATGTTCCCGATTTGCAACCTCTGCACCTGTGTATACTTATTTATGTATGCAGCGTGTACCAGGTTCAATAGCCGAGCTTTGTCATGTTTTATATATATTTTTATTAATTTTCCATGCAAACTGAGATCGATCTACGTAGCTCCGTAAGTCACGTTCTCGTTCAATTCGTTCAGCCTTGACGTAAGATGTTCGAAATATTCGTATTTCTAAGAGACGCGAGTATAAGACGTTCCCTTTGTGTGTGCTATAGACTTCAAACTATTCTTAGAAACGCAAGTTGCCTATTCAAAAACAATGAGAAAATAAAATGGAACATCAAGTAATAGACTTGAAGACGAGGATCTCTTTGTAAGGGTCATGAAAAGATTTGAAATGTTGTTTCGTTATTGTGTATTCCGCGGATATAATTGAGCGAAAAGTATTGTGTAAATGTAGACCGGCTTGGGCAAATTTTCTAGCCAGAATGAGTCCTTAATTTTATATTCGAGAAACGATATTCGAAAAAATCTTGCAAGAGAATATTAAATATAAAATGAAAAATCTATCCCGTCGGAAATTTTTGTACGCTACTATATATGCTTAATAATTTGAAAATTTAAAGCTTCCGAACTTCCACAATTCGAGAGTCGCCAAAATTCTTGTAAATTTAAAAAATACAGAATGTTCAAAAATTACTCAAAATCCTTCCACTGTATAGCGATGATTCCTATCTCAAAAGAAAAGAGAAAGGAGATTGTTACGCTTCTTTCAATGTATCCCATATCTTCAAACAATTCTTGAGGATGCAAGCTGCGTACTCAAAAATAATGACGTGAAATATCAGATGAAAGACTCCAAGACGAGGAAGCTTCTGCAACCTCCATAAAAGGATTAAAAGAAGAAGGATGTTCTACCCAAACAACCAGACAAAATTCTTGTAAATTTAAAAAATTTAGAACGTTCAAAAATTACTCAAAATCCTTCCACTATATAGCGATGATTCCTATCTCAAAAGAAAAAAGAAAGGAGATTGTTAGGCTTCTCTCAATGTACCCTATATCTTCAAACAATTCTTGGGGATGCAAACTGCGTACTCAAAAATAATGACGTGAAATATCAGATGAAAGACTCCTAGACGAGGAACCTTCTGCAACCCCCATAAAAAGATTAAAAGAAGAAGGATATACTACCCAAACAACCAGACAATATTCTTGTAAATTTAAAAAATTTAGAACGTTCAAGAATTACTCAAAATCCTTCCACTATATAGCGATGATTCCTATCTCAAAAGAAAAAAGAAAGGAGATTGTTAGGCTTCTCTCAATGTACCCTATATCTTCAAACAATTCTTGGGGATACAAGCTGCGTACTCAAAAATAATGACGTGAAATATCAGATGAAAGACTCCTAGACGAGGAACCTTCTGCAACCCCCATAAAAAGATTAAAAGAAGAAGGATATACTACCCAAACAACCAGACAATATTCTTGTAAATTTAAAAAATTTAGAACGTTCAAAAATTACTCAAAATCCTTCCACTATATAGCGATGATTCCTATCTCAAAAGAAAAAAGAAAGGAGATTGTTAGGCTTCTCTCAATGTACCCTATATCTTCAAACAATTCTTGGGGATGCAAACTGCGTACTCAAAAATAATGACGTGAAATATCAGATGAAAGACTCCTAGACGAGGAACCTTCTGCAACCCCCATAAAAAGATTAAAAGAAGAAGGATATACTACCCAAACAACCAGACAATATTCTTGTAAATTTAAAAAATTTAGAACGTTCAAGAATTACTCAAAATCCTTCCACCATATAGCGATGATTCCTATCTCAAAAGAAAAAAGAAAGGAGATTGTTAGGCTTCTCTCAATGTACCCTATATCTTCAAACAATTCTTGGGGATACAAGCTGCGTACTCAAAAATAATGACGTGAAATATCAGATGAAAGACTCCAAGACGAGGAAGCTTCTGCAACCCCCATAAAAGGATTAAAAGAAGAAGGATATCCAACCCAAACAACCACAAACTCTCCAAGCTTTAATAACGAAAAAGAAGGGCGAGAAGAATCGCAATCGAGAGATCCTCTAGCTAGCTGTTAAAAAATGAATCACGACCTTTTCAAACCCTCCGCGGAGAAATTTCCCTTGCGTCGCGTGTTCGGTCGGAGGGAAAAGAGAGTGGAGAAGGTTTGGCATCGGGAGGAGAGTTGGATGGAAACGCGAAATGAAGCTTCGAACGCTATGCAGACAGGGTAAACGAGACAAGTCTATGAAATATAAATCTGAATGTACAGTGTGTACCGGTATTCATCGACTAAACTTTGTCAATATTCGTATGGGAACAGTAAAACGGAAGATGTTATGTTACGATGGCTGACGAAAGTGTTGGAACGCTTGTAGACTTGCAGACTTGTAGTTCTTTGTGAATACGTTAACGCGTTAGCACTATGACGAGACACGACTGTCTTCGTTATGTTGGCCAAATTTCAGACCAATCTGAAGTTTCAAATTTTCTAATATCCTGATTTTCAATGTTTTAAGCCCGCGAGCTCGTAAATTTTCGATCTTGGAACTTTTCGATATGTCATCTGTCCAAATGCTGGAGCGTTCGGTTCTTTCGAAATTTCAAATGTCCTTGATCCTCGAAAATTGTCAATTTTCAGGAATCCTCGGTTCCCGAACCTCCAACTTCTCAAGATATCGAGTTAGGAAATTTTCCAATCTGCAAGTTGTGCGTACTTGAAAATTTCCCAACTTGCAAATGGCAAATAATTAAATCATACAGATCGTAGATGCTTGAACCTTCAATCTTTCGAACTTCTTAATTGCCAAACTGACGAACTTTCTAATTCACCATCACACGGAATATCGAATTTCCAAATTTTGAAATTTTCAAACTTCCAAACTTCTCTCTCTTTCTACTTTACAATATTTATTTAAATTTAACTTCAGAAGAGCAGGCCAATTTCTCGCATTATCATACGTTCGCATCTATTCGACCATCCTCCACTTTCAACGCGCGCAATGCCCACAAATCTTTCCACCCCCGTTCGTAAAGTCCCTAAATACGCCAGTCCACGTTAGCCTTCCAACCCCATAAGCTACATAATATCATACTACGCGCGTAACATTGTTTAGCCTGGCTGAGGAAATTGCGTCTAGGAATGCCTTTCTGCCTGCGCTCGTCCGAAGTTCTAGCAGCCAATATTTCACCACCCTGTTCTACATATTGCGCTTGTTAGAGCCTCGTTTCCTTGTAACAAAATTCGTCTTGCCTTTGCTCGCCACGTGACACCGTCTCAGCTGACGATGGTATCGTTAAAGCGAGCTTCGTTTCACCGATTTCCTAGGGAATTCGAGGATGCGCCTCAAAATCCGCTGCAACTCGACGCCTTTAATCCAACTTTCCCTATTATCGAGGCGAAAGTTGCGCTCCAGTCTTCGTACGGCCAGAGAAATTGGGAATTTCAGCAAGATATTGCTGGCAACTTTGGATCTTGAATTTTGACTACAATAGGGAGATTTGATCGGTGTATTGATTTCTGTAGGTTACAGGGAAAAGTATATAGGCTGAGGTTGAAAGTACATATACCGTAAATTTAAGTTGGCGCGTTTTGCCTTTCATATTGAATATTAATCAACTCGTAACGATTGCTTATTATCTGAATCTTACACCTACGTCACTCGATAGCTGCTGTTTTCCTGTATTTGTGATCCTGTATTTTCTCGTTCTGCGTTAATAACGAAACGATCGATCGTTGGAAAAATCTGGAGATTTACAAAAAGAACACCTTTTCTCGGCCTTCTTTCTGACATGAATTGTTTCTTCTTATACGATATCCGACTGCAGAAGCGGACGTATGTATCTATCGTTCAAAAGTCAGGAATTAACGCAAACCTTATCAGATCGGTACTAAGATTTCATTTTAAATTTTGCCTTCGTTCTAACATCGTTATTTACTTTGTTCACCTAACATTATATAAATTCTTAAATTAACAAACACCGAGAAATTGATTAATCAGATAATACAAGAATTTACAGAAAGGTAGACGAACGAAAGGAATAACAATAGAATTTCAATCTTAAATTAAATTTTCAAACCGTTCCATGTTCAACTCGTCTTCGACTTGTCGATACCGAAACACAGCTGAATATCCGGCGCAATTCTTCTAGCGATGGACAAGCAACAACGTTGCCTGCAGATGGTCTGGGTACGTGTTTCGGCAACTGTCGGTTGACAATGTATTTCGTAGACAATGTCGGTGTGGACGAGGCTTGAACAAAGTTCGCCTTGCATAGAAACTATTCGCCGACCGAACCTAAGTTTCTCCAACTAGAAATCTAATCGGAAAGCGTATTCGTATGGTAACCTGGAAAACGGGAGAAGAATGACGCGTGTCGGTATCGTAAACCTAGCCTAACCTTAATTATTCGTAACAAATGGCGAAAATCGTTCGCGCGTCCCGAATGGATCAAAGTTGGATTGAGAACGATCGGCCAGCCGGTGTGAAACCTTACGATCGTCTCAGACCAGTCGTCTAACGTTGCTTAATTTCCTAGAATAAACAACACGACGATGGAACTGTCACGTAAAATCACAAGTCACAACTCAGATTATGAAAAAGACAAGAAGGTTGAGTCGAAACACAGCTATTAACTTTCTTTTTTATTGCGCTTTATTATGCACTTAATAATCTCAATTGAGTACACACTGTATTGGCACGTATACATTACATTTTACTCTAACAACGTTATGTAAATTAAGTAGGCAACTGATCTAAGGGTAGAAACCCGATAAAAAGATATTAACTGTTCGAGAGTTGGAAAATCAGTAAAGTTAAGTGACGATGTGACGGAGGAAAGCTAGTGATGGGTGGGTTAAGGACACGAAGAGATATGGTTTTTTAAGGACATGTTTTCATCTCAGTTTGAAAAATCCTAACTATGAAAATGCCAAGATTTATGGTGGGCCCTTAAAAATATTGAAGGTACGCGGCAAGGATGTGTAGACATCTGATTGTCGTGTTGCTCTCGGCGTGCGGCCTGGTCTCTGATGTGGTTGACGTTACAGAACAGACTGGGCCGATGCTGGTTCCTCGTTGGAACGGTACGCGCGATTTAGATCGAAAGATCGCGGCCGAAGCTCATCGAATCTGGAAACGCAATTGGAAACTGATTAAACAGCGAGCGATTCGTTTCTACCTAGAGTGCATCGAAATTCGATAAAGACAGCATTCCTCGGACGACGAAACGAACCTTCTCGTCTAAACGACGTCGTGAAATAAACGTTGGTCGTTTCGCGTGTTTGCTTTCGATTAAACCACGGTCGGGTATTGGTTGTTCTCGGACGTTCGCCGACCAGAGGAATTGACAATAGTTGGACCGGCTTATATTTTACGATATTTAGAAGCGTTTACGATTGTCTGTTGGAATACTTTTGACGATCTCTGCGAAATATACAACGTGTTTTATTGAAACGAACAGATTAATTACATAAAACACTGTTGGGCATAAATAGATGTTGGAACAATTTTTCATAATTAATCAGTACCAGCGCAAAGTAGGTTCAGCGCGTTCGCCGGAACCCGGCCCCTCGTTTTGAGAGGCCCCTCTATGAAAATTATCTGCGATCATCGATAAACCAAGAGAAAATTTCATTTCTGACTATTCTGTCAATAGAGAGTGAAGTGGCAAGTTCGATCGATTTTCACGATGTTATGAAAGATTTGGCGTCGAAGAAAGCGAGAAAAATTATTTAATATTATTATCGGATTGTATTATTATTTATTCATCTTATAAAAAATATGTAATATGTAAAAACATTTGGAAATAAATAATTCCTCGTTGTAAAATTTAAGTGTAGGATTATGAATGTGTGCCAAATGCTACCGCTGCTCTTTATTTAACCCCTTGACGTACAATTATATTTTGCCGACCTAACCGGTCGAAAATGTAGGATTTTCTTTCCTACGGTGTTGTCTTTTTCTTGTATAATAACGCGCACGTGTTTCTTTGCAATTCCAACGCTATATGTCTCTAATACGATGAAACGCAGAACGTAAGGAGGAAAACGAAGGGAAGCAAGTGGTCTCATAAATACGATAACGCGATTGTGTTTATTAGCACGGGAAATAGTAGTAGGTTGGCCGTGTTTCAAACCGGTATGAACGCCGACCGATTGATACAAATATCGAATATCATTTAATACGAATTCGTATGCTTTTCAGTACTTCCATTCTCTCAGTTATCTAGCGTTATACCTAGCACAGTTAGTCCAGTATTATAGTACTAGTCAATCTAGTATCATAAATCTGTTATTTCCTTTGCTTTCGGGTCTGTCTTGTACTAACGTAACCATGTACCACGTAAATAACGTAAAATTTGTTTTTCCAACAAGTGTAACGATTATATGCTCTGGTACGTACTTACGATCGGCGATATACATTTTCAAAATGCCTCAACATTTTTTCTAATACCCACAATCCTGACGGTTGAACGTCACTACGACGCCCTATAAAATTTTGTAAATTTTCTAAACAGACGTAATACGCGCATAAAAAGCGTTCGCAAAGATACAGGAGAACTATCGATCTTCTGTTTGCCAGCAACCCATTAGGTTGTCCCTTTCGTTTCATAAAAAAATAATCGGTGTACATCATTTCTTATTTTCTATTATTTTATTGAATTATGATTTTTGTTCTGTCGAGACAAAGACCACAACATTTGACAAATTAGGTTTCGTGTTTGTACGAAGATTTTCAGAGGAAGCAGCTGCGTGCGGATAACGAAAGACAACTTTGGAACAACTTAATATTATATCGAAATATCGGCTGCATGATACTGGGCTCCTCTTTTATAGATGACAGTATAGAGCTGCGAGATTGATAACGAACGCTGGAGGACACGAGCGTACAGGATCTCTCGTCGTTGGCCTAAATATCAGCAAGGCTTGACGTTAATTTAGCGGGTAGGGAAGGCCGCTGGCAGCCAGTGGCAGGTGGGCGTTTTCAATATGTCGAGCAAGGTGGGTCCTGCACCTTCAAGCTGAAACGAAACGCGGCCTCCCACACGAAGCTTTCTTCGCTTCGAGATTAAACCGGCGCTAAACCCTCGGGAAATGACGTATCGATACGGCCGTCGAATGGCCGGGGAAATTTTCTGTATGAGCAACCCTGTAAAAGTACCACGCGCGAATACCACGAAATAATCGGTAGACTGAATCATCGCTCCGATTCGAACAGAGATCGTAACGAGGAGTTTTCTTTGGAAACGACTGGTTCTGTCTTCATGCTTTTGCTTCTTATGTTCTTTGATGATCCGTGAAAGATGGATGAAAGACCCACGTAAATGATCGTAGGTGGTGTGTTTCTAGCGTAGTTTGTGTCAGGCGTTGGACAAGTTCGTATCGCTTTTATCACGAACTTCTACGTTGGATTCTGTGCACGAAATTCAAATATGAGATGGAACGACAGAATATACTGGTCTTAGTCGGATGTTAAACAGGATGTTAAGGAGGAGCAGTTAAAATTTATTTATTTGATATGTTGCTATCTGATACACAGCAGTATTTGGGAGCTTGATGCAGTTTAATTGGAACATTGGTATTTTTATTATATTTTCAACGTTACGATGGAAGAATGTTTCTTCGCTGTTGATTCTTCGTTTCTTGCCACAGCTGGGATATTCTGTTAAAGCGAAACTGAAGGAGGGAATATACCTGCGCCGATCAATTTCCATATTTACTCGTAACGAACGAAGGTATTCGTACACCTTTGTGGGAGCAAAGAGAACAACGCTGTTCAAATTGCACCAAACTGCTTGACTTTTTGCGGGAAGTTAGAAGCAGTGGGTTATTGGATAACGCGTAGAAGAAGACGTTTCAAAAAATTGCGATCGGCTGGAATCGCGAGGAAAAAGGTAATCACATCTTTTTTTTTTTATCTTGGTCTACAATGAAAATTTAAACAACAGATTTTGAAGAGTTCTAGTTACACGCGTATACGGAAATTTCATGGAAATATACGCGCAAGGGAAATTTTTCTTTGGAAGTCGACTGGTGGCAAATCTGCTGACAGGCGGTTGTTTTTCGCGATTTCCAAAGAGAATGAATCACAATTTACCGACCCACTGAAGCGACAATGAGAAAGCTATTTCACGTTTCCCTCGTTTCGTTTCTCACGATTATTAAATGTTTCAATGGCACGATTCACTCGAAAAGAAATTTCCCTATCTTTATTTGAAAGAAGAAAATAAAAAATTGCGGAAATAAACCGAATAATAATAGTTCGTTCAGAGTTTTATCTTGCGAAGGAAAAAAAAAAAAAACAGAAAAAGAACGGCAGATTTTCGATTCGTTCGAGAATAATTCAATTTGCCTCGCTTTGAGGATCAGGAGAGCTTGGATCGTTGCTGGATCATAGCTAGCGTTACAGCGAATTTAACTTCAACGATTAATAAAGCCCCTTAATTACCGTTCTTAATTAAGCTTTTGCTCTTCCAGTGCGAGTCCTTTATTCCGCCTTCATATTTTTCGTCTGGAAACCCATAAAAGAGACGGTTGCGATTATTGTGATCTTCTTACTTCGTGCAAAGTAAATTTGTAATTTGAAATGATCTGTAAATATATAGAAAATTGTACGTTTAGGAAATTTTCTATCGCTCTAAATATCATTTTGAAATTCTTACTTCAAGAGGAAGATATTTTTACATCGAAACAATTATTCTATAGTTGTTATTATTTAACGAAACTGTTAAATTCACGTAAATAAATCATTCTATATTTTATTATTAATTATTAATTGCTTCTCATATTGGTTATAATCCTTGGTTTATATGTATTTGCGTTAATGTGTTGTACAAGTTTTGGCATCGTGGTACAACGCAAATTACATCCGCCCAAAATTCCGCTGTGCATGGAATATTCAACGAAGGAATCGAGCCATTTCGAACCAAAATTTCAAAAAGTCCAATTTCTGTTCTAAGATATTCTGTTCACGCGAACAACGTGTACGTAGAATGAAGCGCGAAGAAAGATTTAATCTTTTAAAAAATTTATTTCAACTGTCCGTTATTACTAAACATCATATACGATATTTAAATTCAAATAAATAAAATTCATATTCTCAACGGAGCACAACTATGTTATCGTACTTATTCGACGATTCCAATATAATTTTTCTATCTTGATTTCTATACTATGGAGATATTCGATTAAACGCAACGTACACGCTCGTTGTCCGATAAATTTTCAAACCTGTTCCCCTATAGGCCGTATAAATTATGTCAGTTCATTCAGTTAATCGAATATAACATGTAGGCGTCCCTGCGTGGGAGTAGCTCAATTTCCATGCCAAATAACACGCCGAGGAAAATGGGAAAATATCGTATATACGGAATAAAATTCGGAACACGATTTCCCAATGTAATTTCGACGATTCAAAACAAGTCCATGAAAGCGTGTAACGAACAATCGAATCGAGAGAGTAAAGTGCAGAATGTACCTGCATTCCCGCTTAAAATTCTTAACATAATCTGATATTGTACAGTGACATAAAAAAGAAAAAAAAAAAAAAAAAAAAAAGAAGAAAGGGAAAATGAAGAGAAGCATTTACACTTACGTTTATTTTCTAGAATGCTTTTTATTTTCGTAGCATATTTTATATGTCACGAAACATTTCCTAACGATTTTCGTATCATTTTCTTCTTTTAATGGAATGCTTCTATCCCCCATTAATATATGTATGCTAATTTATTAGACATTTCGAAACGCGTTCAATATTGCAGATAATGTGCATGTTAGAGCAATAATTCATTGGATATCTTTATGAATACCAGTGGCGAATGTCAAGTTTGAATAATACATGCTTGCTCATAAGGCAGAAAGAATGGAATGATAATGCAGAATATGATGTATTAGTTGTCAAAATCACGATAAGTAGGTAAACAAACGGGAAGAGAAATACTAAAGAGTACTTTACTACTCTTACTGTTATTATTATTAACGTTCTTATTATTTAGCGTAATTTAGTTCAACCGTAATAATCGTTTAATACCATCGAATAATTTAAATAAGATACACATTTGTTAGAATAATGAAGAATTTGTTGAACATCGACGAAGAAAATATCTGTTGCAGAAGAACTTCTATTTTTATAATTTACAAGTTCCATTGAAAGTAAAACTTTTACTTTCGACAACTTTTCCCTATACGTCTTCGCCAGAACTTACAATGTGACAAATGTTTTCTAAACGAGTTCCACGGTCGATGCGTTAAATAGAACTTGTAGAACCTGTTAAGAAGTTCGGTAACTCTTTCCATCTCCGCTATCGAATCACTCAGCATTTATTTTAGATAAGAATCACTACCGATCCTTTATTAATACCTAACACTTTCTTTACTTCTTCGTCTAGTCTTCGAATTTCCTGTAAAGGCGTAAAAATCCGCAGCATACCAACGATATCGCTAGATCGATACGTAGCTGCATTCGAATATACTGTTCAAATATCTCCGAGCCTTTCTTCAGCATCTCTCCCGTCCTATCCATCTCAGATATAAATGAGAGAAAACGATGACGTTTTTTAGCATAATGCATCGCAGGTGTAACGTGGCAAACGACGAATCGCGATGGATAACGAACGAATGGCTCGCAGCCAGAAATGCAAAACAGCTGTTTCGTAATACCGTGAGGCGGGCTTAATTAACTGGTCGTGTTAATTCGTTGAAACGGCGACAGGGGAGTCATCGAATAAGGATTAATCGCGTGTCCGATTGTCGTTTTCAGATTCAATTTTGCTATGAATTTCGAGATTATCGGGAATTGGATTCGAAACGCGGACATCGAATCCTGTTCAATCGAAATTCCTGAAACTCGACGCTTTCCCCATTATCAATATCGATTATAACGATCAGTACGAGTCAATCCTTTCTTCTTCCTCTTTCCTTTTCTTTTTTACAAACTTCCTGCGCAGCTAAAACTGCGTTATATCCAGCTGGAGAGTACGTTATTTTTTCAATTGTATCTCCAATCGTCGAAACTGTACGACTATCGATCGACGTTGAAATTGAGTGGATTTCAGAAGTGTTCTTGTTTATTTTCGCGATTGCTATCGAAAAAGATGTACATACGTAGCACGATAGACTAACTACGGGCAACGCGATTTTACCATTGTTTTTTTATCAGAACTTTTGTATTTCAATCGTGTAATTTGGTGTATAAAAAGTGCAGTAGCTCTCGGAGAGGCAAAATTATTTAATCCACCTTTTTCTAACTCTTTCAAATTCATCGATCGAGACAGGCAATTTAATGTTTATTACTTTCACGTTTGTTAATATAGAAAGTATATATATACATATATAACTAAGATAGTAAATATGTTTTATTTTCTATGTGAGTATATATATACTCACGTGTAGAATAAAAGGTAGAATAGAAGATATATATATATCTTCCACGACACATGGAACTCGAACCAAGGTAAATTGGGTCACAAAGCTGATAAAGAAATCGAAACTCTCTATCAACCTGCGAATGCTTAAATTAATCCTTTTCTCGACTAAGGTCCAACATACGTGTACGAGCCCCGGAATCGATAGTCCACACAGTGAATCTTATGTTATTGCGAATATTTGCCAGTTAATCGAATCTCTCGAATTTGCTATATTATTATTGATATTATATATTATCATCATGATAATGGATGCTATACTAAACGAGAAACGTTTCATGCGATATAATTCCCATCACAGAGAGGATTTAACGCGAAACAAGTTAACAAGGCCAAGCATAGAAACGCCTGTTTTATCACCACAAAACTACGTCATCGTATGATTGTACAGCGAGCTAAGGTCTTACGGGATTCGAATGGGTCGTGGCGTTCGTTTGCCCAGAACGATCGAGGAAACTTGTTCGTCCCAAGGGTTTTTATTCAACGAGAATAAAACAGCGTTATACGCGACCGGGTGTTGGGTCACTGGACCAATCTAGCGAAACCGAGGAAGGTGAAACGAGAGTTTAATAATTTCGATTGGTCTGGACAGAAGGAGGATTGTCGTTTATCCGAAACAAATTTCAACGAAGTATTTGAAGAATTTATTGCGAGGAATAATGCGCGAATATAATGCACCGCAGCTTTCATTTCTTTTAATTTAACTTACACCTATCGCTTTACTCTAATCGTTATTTTCGTAAACGATAGCTAACATTTTCATCTGTGTAAAAAAAAAAAAAAAAAGAAAAAACGAGATCTTCAATTTAGAAGATCTATCTATCTGTCATGTTCACGTTAAAATCTTGTTCAAATAAATGAAGTTCTACAGTGTGTCTCGATTCAACGTCAAAATCCAATTATACGGTCGTATCTGTGAGATTTTTCATTTTCGTAGACTCCGGCTCTTCTCTGTATAACGCGATCCAATTGACACGAATAGACGGAAGATCTCGCGAAGATTCCTCCCGTGAATTGCCTAGCAATCTTCACTGGTACTCGGTCGCGTTCGTCGGCAAATAAAATTTCGCGCGTATGAGATTTCAGCGTGAATATTGGAAACGAGGAACAGCTATTAGACGAGTAGCGCGATGATAGCGAGCGAGGGAGATCAGCTTTAATTATCGCTCGAATATCGTCGACACGAGCTGAAAGTCGTTAGCTCGCGATTCTCTGCTCGCTGAGAAGATAAACGAATTTCCCTGGACAACTTCGACCAAAAAAACGCACTTTCCTGTGACAACCATGAAACTGTAATTAGATTCTTTTGATCACGCCTCGCGCGATTCCACGTCGACGCGTCTCTTTTCCCCTTTAACTTCTTTTTCCTTTCATCCACTTCGCTCGTTCTTTACTTTTGTTACCTTCTACTTAAGTACACAGTGTTTACGACAATTTGTATATCACGTTATAAATAAATTTTTCTATATGCAAAATGAACGACTATCTCGTTCTGTCCTTAATAGATTTCTCCTAAATCAAAGATAAATCAAAATCAAACAACATAGGAATTCCTCTGCTCGATATTAATTCGGTACCTTTTTACCTAACAATTTATCAACTAACAATGGACGGGAAAGTTACAAGCTGCAAGTCTGAGTTTTATAATTTCACGGTAAATAATGTGCGAATTGGCAGCGAATCTACAAACGACGAATCTAACATAATATACAGATTAATAGGGAATCTCTGGAGGGCAAATACCACGAAATTCTATGGTCGACAATTAACAGCAAGACGAGATTGAATTTCTGGTATCAACTCGCCAAATGCACATTTCGGAGAAACAACGTTTCGTGGAACAAATTACACAAACCGTGCAATATCTCATTACACACACTGTCCGAAATGTACTGATACACGTATAAGGCGATTGGCGAGCGTGATAATACATTACAGAACAGTCCATAATCCACTGGCAGACATTCGTTCTTACCAACACGTGTGCCACATCGTCTCACAAAAATCATCGAACCTGTTTGCCGAAATTTTTCCAATATCTCTATTCTTTCGGACTTGTTCGCTCTCTGGATAAGATCCAACCGCGTTCGAACAATTCTTATTTTTCTTGCATTATGTATTATCGTCGGTGTGCATAAATTTTCATCACGTATCGAGTATTGCACACGCAGTCGCAATAAATTTCGCGTTAAACCCCGACGCCATCCCCTTTACGAACCGGGGCAGAATTGCTGTGAAATAGAAAAACAGCGGGAAGGAAGATCGACGAGTTTTAGCCCTCGAAGCGTACTACTACGGTGGCTGCAAAAAGTATTTACAAACCGTTTTATTTATTGTAGCTAGACTGCGAATTTTTATGCTTCTGTAGGGAATGTGAAAGTGGAGAATTGCGCAGATAGTGAAAACAATATAAAATATAAATAAAAGTAAAAAGAAACAAAAGTACGTAAAATAAAAATAAAGATATAGCGTTTTATAATAATAATTGGTAGGTAAAATAATTTTCTATAATATAATATAATTTTCTACCGATTCTATAGGTTTGTAATTATATTTTTCCTTCCTTTTCTATCGCATGCTGTTTTTTTTTTTAATTATATCCTCAAAAATATGACTTTGATTTTGAGTCTGTTGATGTTGGCGTGGATCAGGAGGCTTGCGAATTAAGCTTCGTTTTTAATGGATCGTATTTCTCTTTTGGTGTTGCAGCTTGATTTATAATGGCGCGTATAAGCCAGCCCTCTGGTTATTGTTTTAACGATCCTAGTATAAGTCTTGTTAATTTCGATTAGCTTAGTTTGTAGTTGAATTTCGCGGAGATAGTCGAAGAATTCAATTACAAATCTTTCATTGGATTTTCAATTGCTCGGCTGTATTCTAATTTCGATATTTAGGTTCGTTTATTTTTCGTTTATCGCTGAAATTGTACATTGCGGATGAAAATTGAACGTCGTGATCGGAAAAATTCAATCGACGTGTATCCTTTTTAATTTCGATTTTGGTATTCGTTTGGATTCGTTTCGTTTTTCATTTACTCCTCGATTGTTTAAAAGTTGATCGTAAAACATTCAGCTTTATTCTATCCGTTTTGTTTTTAGTTAGCTTCTACGAATGGTAGGTCGGATATTTCAACGGAAAAATGAAATTATAACGAACAATTGGCCACAAATGTAGATAAAAATGGAATACAAACGTGATCTCCAATCGAATACAACATCGAGTATAGTTCGTTTAAACGTCAAATAAAAATATATCGTGAAACACTGTACGTAGAAAATTTCTAAATAATTGCAAGCGTGTTCTACGGAAATGAAGAATTTCACGATCGATTCAACGAAACTTAACAACATCGACACTCGAGCCTAAGAATATCGTAGCAGCTGCGAAGAGTTGCGAATTAATGTTTCAAAGGTGCTTCGTGTTCACGAGTTTCACCCTAAATTTGCTTCTCCCCTTTGAAACGTCTCTCGTATGTATAATTAATCGTGTTGAGTTTTTTGACCGGTAAGGGATATTAGAGAAATTAATTATTCATCGTGGCGATGGGCTACCGGCCCTTCTACCGACTTTCTCTCGTGAAAGTTGGAAACGGTGTTAAGAGGCAAACTCGAAAAGAAAAGGAAGACCGTGATGGAAAGGGTGAAAAAATGGGGCGTGTTTGAAGAACACATAGGTATATATATATATATATATTCTCTTGAAACAGTAAAAAAGGAAGTATTTTAAGGACGTGTGGTTTTTTAATCATTTAAAGATCATTTATAGATCGTTATGTACGATCGAAGTATCTGTTTCGTCTAACTGGATCGTTAAGCTGAATTAATTAACAGAAGGATGTGATTTTTAGCTATGTGCGGATCGGTATGTTCGATGATGTAACGACGACGAGTATTTTATTAACACATTTGTTACTTTGCGGATTTGCAGTGTTGAAGCAAATGTTTACGGCAAAATGTTAACCGCAGGCCATATTCTGCTTCTTGTATTTTTGTATAATATTTTTACAATATAATATTGCTTTACTATTATTATATTACTACAAATCTTCCTGTTATAGTTACATTTCTTATTTTATTGTAGTCGAAGTCGTGTTGCAATTGTATGTTTTCTGTGTCGTTCAGAACTCATTTACTTTCATTTTTCTCATCCGTAATCGGAAGAAGAAGGAGTAAAAAAGGAGCGATGCATTCTATGGGTCAGCTTCTCTAACTTTATACCCAATTTTATTTGGTCAGTCATTGATTAATCAAACGACAGATGTGACACTAGCTTCAAAATTTTACTGTGTTTTCTTCTTTATAATACACGTGCTTGCGCTATGAACAAACCGCTAACAAATAAGCTTTTAAAAGAAACGAATTAACACCTGACGTAGTTAAGGGATGAAATAAGATAACGAGAGTGCACTTGGAACTCTACGGTTCTCCATAAACAATCATCTAAAATTTCCACTCTTCGATATCGTGAAATTCTTACGCAACAAAAAGACGATCCATGAAAAGAAGTCCTGCAATTAAAATTAACCGATCAGACTCGATTGTCTGATTATTCTCCGTGGATACACGTTTCATCGAGTCGCAACGGAACATCTAAATCGCTTCGTTTCTATGAGAATCGTGCGCTGTAGCCTTGTGATTGGTTTACGTCGCGAGAATTCACAAACTCGAATTCCGTAGACGTAATTGCCCGCGAAAACTGGGTCTCGTCGATTGTCCGCTGGCCCGAGCGCCGCTCTCGTGTGTTCCAGAGGGACATCTCGCGCTCGAATAATTCGTTTAAAAGCGTTACAGGTAGGATAGGACAGAGGATCGAACGCTTGACAGCAATTTGAGTGTGAACATTCATAATATACTTCTTGTATAGCTCAAACGCGAAGATGAAAAGGGTTATTAATATAGCGAGGTCGTTGGCCTTTTGTCGCGAATGATCAGATTTATCGAGTATGCAGCGGCCGGATCGAGCATTGGTTCGCGGTAAAATCGTTTTTACGCGTCTTGGTATTTTCCTAAACGTTTTTGTTGAGGTTATTTGATGTGTGAATAACGGAACGCGTGGATAAATTGTAAGGTACAAAAAATATATTTTAATACAAAAGTGTAAATACGAGTTGGAATATAATTTGAGCTGATCCAGATCCGCACGCTAGCAGTGTTGTCTGAAAGCCCTGAAGCCATCGTCGCCTGTCTACCGTTTGTGGTCTGCCTTCGTCCCAGTCTTTTGTCTATACGCTGTCGATCGCTTCGGTACTTGAGGAAACTAAAAAGACCAGATGTCGAGTTCTCTTAGAAATGGTGACTACTTTAACAGTTTTGAACTCTACGTTCTACAGGATTTCCCCCTGTACGGTTCACGTGATCGTTTAACGAAGATCGACGGTAACAGTTGGCAAATCAATTCCACAACCGAGCTCGTTACCTAGAAAAAAAGCGAACAAAAAAAAAAAAAAAAGAAAAACGGTCGTCGAGCAAATTTACCGGATTTATTTGCGCCCATTCGACGATTCGTTTCGCCTTTGCCGTTTGCGCCGAATGGCGGGGCGAACATCCGCGTCGAACATCGATTATCATTTCCATTATCGTCAATTCGCAATCAGACGCGCAGGCTGCACGACTGGTCGACCAGAAATCGATTATATCTCGCAATATTCCTCCGATCGTGGCCCTTCTCTTCCTCGCCAAGTCAACCCATTAGATACGATGGTGTTCGTTTGAGAACCGCGGAAAGAAAGTTTAAATCGTCGCAGCATCGAGATCTTCGATCTCGAGAATAATTGCAACGTGTGGAAATATCGTAATGTATTTTGAAATCTCTGAATCTCCGATAATTTTGTCTGTTTGTGGCACGCAATGACAGAGCAAAATACAGTGACGAGCAAAAAGCTAGTTTTACGCGAAAAGCGATAATACGAATAGTTTTTTAATAATACAATTAGGTGAATCTGATTAATAAAATGTAACAGCCGTTAATATCGACGATATACGGAATATTTTTCAAAAATAGGGATTTGGAACAATGTTTATAATTTTGCATGTTTCGTCAAAACGAATAGAACAGCGAATAAATATTTGAGAATTGAAACTTTTAACAAAAACTGATCGTTGTCTATCTCACAGTCAACTGTTCAACACTCTTGCGTAGTCATCCTTCGGGTTGCAAATTGTTTGACACGCTTAATCCACGACGAAGGAAGACAATAAGAAAGACAATAAGAGCAGTTTCTGTTCTGTTATTAATTCTATCGCACTCGATGAACGCGAAATATTATTTGGACAAGATGGGGCCCTAAGCATACTACAAAAGTAGGAAAAACCTGGCTCTAAAGTCAAAAGTTTTCCGTGATGAAGTGGCCAGTACAAAAAATATGATATTCGATGGATAATTTGTGGTCCACTGTGAAAAGAAACTGGCAAAGTATAAGCTTTATGGGTTCACGAGTTCACCCACCCTCCTCCGTGAACGAATAAACGAGAGGGGGCTTGTGATGTATGTATTTTAGGGTCCAGGGCCCCCTCTTAATATTAATTTTGAAAGCTTGCAAACGAGCATAATTAAAGTGCGAGATTATAAACTTTCTTCCAAATCCATACTTTTGTAAAATATTATGTATATTGGGATTAATATGTGGGTACATATCATGGACATATCCATCGAATAAATTATGTATGTGATAAGAGAATGATGTAAATAGTGCCATAACAGCCAATAATAATTTAAATTATTTTAAATCGAAGCTCCTGTGTGTGTCACTAATTGGCATGTTTAAGCTCGCACATCCGCACACATGGAATTAACGTGATTTTCAACCGGAAAAGGTGATACCTATCAATGATACATGTGTGTTCATTGTGTTAAAAACACGAGTTTGTCTGAGAAAAAGCGTAAACTGTTTTATATACAGTGACGAGCAAAATCGTAAATACACTCCACTTGTATAATAAAAGAGAAGAACATATGCTTCATCTAGTAGAATTGTTTTGGGAATATTAATACGTTCCATTCTTAAATCCTCTTATTTTTCGTGCTTTCTGCTGATAACCTTAGGGTATAAATGTGCTAAGGTTAATAAAACTTAATTAATACCTCGTTTTGCAACACTAAGTTTTATTAACCTTAGCACATTTATATACACTGTAAGGTTATCAGCAGAAAACTGAGAAAGCAGAAACTTAGTGCTGCAAAACGAGGTATTAATTAAGTTTTATTAATCTTAGTACATTTATATACATTCTAAGGTTATCAGCAGGAAGCACGAAAAACAAAAGAATTTAAGAATGGAACGTATTAATATTCCCAAAACAATTCTACTAGATGAAGCATATGTTCTTCTCTTTTATTATACAAGTGGAGTGTATTTACGATTTTGCTCGTCACTGTATATAAAACAG
Source organism: Bombus pascuorum (assembly GCF_905332965.1). Classification (NCBI taxonomy): domain Eukaryota; kingdom Metazoa; phylum Arthropoda; class Insecta; order Hymenoptera; family Apidae; genus Bombus; species Bombus pascuorum. The sequence continues at coordinate 13,691,318 of NC_083494.1, read as the reverse complement.
AATCTCGATAATGAATAATCGAACAATGAAAAACTCGGATAATACGGTAGTCTTTATAAATCGTATAATAAAATGATAGAAAAAAGAAGACATTTTGATAATTTAATGTCGTGCGTGTATTTAAGTTTCATTAATTACCTAATCAGGTGAAATTCGATCGATCGTTTTCGCAATACTTGACTATTTACACTTTCGTAGTTCTCGCGTTAAAATTTCAAAAGAGACAAAGTAATAACAAAGTTGGAAGCTGCACGGATAGTACAGAATTTTATTAAATTTTTGTAATTAAGCGGGGTTTGCATAGCCGAGACTCCATCGTAATAGAAATGTAATAATAATTCGAACTTTATAGATATGATATCCCTTTGTTGTTATTTCAATATTTCCAATGAATTTCATCCCGACGTTTCTATATTTCTATGATTCGTACGATCTTCGCAAATTAAAAAGTTACATAAATACACGTAAATGCAGAGAGATATAACACACGTAACTCAAATTTATAGCCTTTTTCATTTTCCATTTTATTCCTCCGGAGGAAGCAGGTACAAAAGGGATAAACGATGCGAAATAGAACGAAATATGCGATATTAACTCACCATGACCTATTAAATTTCCGATACACTGTCGCACGATATTTAATATGCAACATTCGATATTAAATCGATGAAATTTCCTTTTTTTCTCTACAAAATCATAAACTCGTATATATAGTTCCTCAAAAAAAAAAAAAAAAAAAAAAAAAAAAAAAGAAGAAAAAAAGTCATTTATTTAATAAAAGTAATTTCCATACGTCCCAACGTTACTCCTCGTCTTTTTATCGATCTTTTATTAACCCAGTAGAATTTTCTCCGCCTCTGATACAGAATCGAATCGACTAATAATTCAAACCTTTCGTCAAGAACTTTCTTCTCCATTTATTCAACGTTATCCCGTTTCAATCTAGCGCCAATGAAAAAGACTTCTAAAGAAACGGAACCTAAACTCGTGCGATCAGCCTCTCACGATCTCTCGAGCATCCACACTTCCTCGAAAGCATCTTCCAAACCTTTTTAATACCAGCGCTCGTTTCCATTCTCCGATCGATATCCTCTCACAAAAGGTAAATGACTAAAAAATAGAGAAAGGGAGAGAGGAAAAAGATGGATAAAAGTTTAACGAAGGTTCGTGACACCCCGTTGGAAAGGTTAAGCTCTGCCGATCGCACCGTGGCAAACTTTTATACCGGAATTAATGGTTATTTAATAGTCGAAAGCACACAGGCCTCGTTACGGAAACGTTCTTGTTGTTCTTCCGCTTGTACGAGTACCTAAAGCGATCTTCTTTTAAGAATCTTTAATTAGAAACACGCTGGTTTTGTTGGTCCCTTGTAAACGTTACTTCCGAAAAACGAGATGACTGACAAGTTAGACGTGGTGTTTTGTCTAGCTTCCTTTCTTTTCTGTTTCTTTTTCTCGTTTTTTATTTGCAAATTCCGGCTGATGTTTGTTGGGTTATTTACACGACATCTGTACGATGTGTGTAGGTATAAAGCTACGAAGCTCTGTGAATTATATTCCAAGCTTTTGTTCCCGGCGAATGTTTGATCTTTTATCGGTAATTCTATCATTTTATTCATCGATAATTTTATCTTGTTCTTCAACAATTGTGTACTTCAATTATACCTAAAGCATGTGATCTGATTGCAAACTATGGACTCGAATTACGTGACGTAACATGGCTATGTTTGTGCTTGACGTCTGGCGTATGACAAGTGACAGAGGCGCGAACAATCGAATTTTGAAAGCATTGAAACGGAACCTATAAAGTTCACAGTCGAGAGAGAAAGGTGGGCGAAAGTCGTAGAAAACGGAGGAAAATATGCTGCTTTCGAGTAACTCACTCGATTTTCTTTGAACGCGTGCGATTTTGATAAGGAGAAAAATCCCAACGAAACTAATTGATTCTCCTAATTCTTATGGACCTCGATGGCACAATAACAGCATCTCACGAGATAAATTTCGAACAAAAATCGTCGTTGTACGCGAATCTACGGAACGTCTAGAAAAAAAATTATAAATTATTCGTTCGAATAACTTCGTGGCGGTTGTAACGTTAAAGCGGTTAGAATAATCCGTGAACGGGAGAACGATTTCCTAAAATACTCTCAACAGGTCGTTTTTGGTAAAATCAACGTATCCAAGAGACAAAGAGCTACAAGAGACGAGAGTTTCTGCGCTGCTATTGCGTTTGCGAGGGACGCTTCTATTGAACCAGTGGGACAGTTTCTGCTACGAAGCAAAAGCATTTACAGTTGCCAGAGATAGAAACGCGGGATTAATTATACGTACAAATGTCCAGCATAGTTTTCGTGGCAGCCGCCGTAGTTTCAGAGATACATAAAGGCCAGAGGATACGACCGGTTGCGGTTTGTTTCTTTTTCAAGTATTCCGAACACGTGGCATTTGGCTAGCTTCCCCGTTAATTTGTTAATGTCGCTTTTCAAACATCGTCCCTGATAATTAATACGACCTGTTGGCAAAAAAGTTGGCTTAATCGAGCTATAGGATTAGAAAATTCACGTAGAATCCTTTTCGCAACTTCCGTTTGTGTATTTGCAGCAACAGACGGGCGCGTGCCCTCGTTATACGGCAAAGATCTTTTGTGATAGTACTTGGACCAAGACTGAAGCTGAAGAAAAAGCGATAACAGATTCAAAGGCAGCAGAGAAGCTGAGTGTTGGTGCAAATAACGAGAGAGAGGGGGGGGGGGCATGTTTTATAAACCAGAGGCAAGAACAGATTTTTTGAAAAGTGTTGCAGAGAGGAAGTTTACTACAAATTGTATTAGGTTGTCCCAAATGTTTCTTTCGTTTTATAAGGATTTTGTAATAGATTTACAACTAGAATTTTTTGTTTTATGTTATTTTATTGAATTATGTATGATGTTGTAATAGAACAAAATGGATCATACATAGTTCAATAAAATAATATCAAACAGAAAATGTTGTGCACCTATTACAAAACCTTATAAAACGAAAGAAACTTCTGGGACAAGCTAATATATCGTAAGAGGATATTAGAATTTTATTTGGTCGCCATTTGTGGTTTCACGGAAGGGCGAAGTTTCAAAATGTTTCAGTTTGGTACTGTGCGACGCGGACTGCGAATTTTGATGCAGCTATAGGAAATTTGATGATGCGAAATTTGCATGATGCTAAATGTTCATGATACGAGAAGATGTATAAAGTATCCAAAGTATAGCGCTTTCTCTAATACATGGTAATTCAAACGATTTTCCACCGCGGGCTGTTCTAGTTCTTTAATTATATTCTCGAAAATATGAATTTTCCTGAAAACTGGCAGTCTGTATTTCATATTGCGTCATCGAGATAAAAATTTGACACAAAACGAGCAGGATGAGCGAGTCGTGGCGTGTCTTCAACGTTGCAAGAAATTCGTCGAGCGCGCAGACAGAAAGATACGTCTCGGTTCAACGAATACAGATTCTTCTGGTGAATTTCGAACACTCTTGGGACTGATCAGAGTGACTTCCTAGTGGATTGTGCATTGCATCCTTTCCAGTTCGAAAAATAAGGAAACGAGGTCACGAGACCTTCTATGAAAATGTTTCGAGGTCTTCAAATTTATTAGAGTTGCCGCGTTATTCAAAAGCAAACATCGTCGAATTATATGAGCAATTAAATTTTTTAATTTATTTTCCGATCGATACATAAAGATATCGTTGAATCATTTTTGGATTATCTTCTACTCATTTTGAGAATATTTCAAAATATTTCAAAAGATCTCGTTTGGAAATAACAATTATTATACAGTCGCATACTTGTCGAAATATTTGTTAGTTTTTCTTTGCCGAATATTTCTTTGTCGTTCTTTAACTATTTTCCCCACCTTGATTCTCTCATTGTCTTAAATTGCATTTCTCTCGCATACGCACACCCTGCTCCTTCCACAGCAGCTCGTTGTCTCGTATTTAATCGTGTCACCCCTTTGTGTCGATAATTCGAAACGAAATTATCGCTTCCGCCGTAGGAAATTGACTCGAGCACAATGCTCGATGCTCGCGTCAGCGATGTTTATCGCAAATTACCGTGATAAATATCGGAAAATTGCGTCGGACAGGACCTTGACTTTTTGTCGATTTGCATCGAATAGAATGGGTCTATTAAAAAACGAACAGAATGATAAAATCAACGATCGATCGAGTTTCTTTAATTCATACCTCTTCTTTTCTTTCTTTTCTTTCTTTTTTTTTTTTACACCCTTAAGAACGCGGTTAGAGAAATGGAACATGAAAGTACATCTATTTTTTTAATTTTTCAAACATCGTAATACACGTATTTCATTTTGATATTTTGCATATTTTTCCATATTACGTACAGTTCTTGCATATCTGCGTATTTAAATTACCCATGAATACATAAACATTCGCAATCTAGTAATAGCGATTTAAATAATCACATAATTGTTTTTATAAATTACATAATTCATAATGTATTATAATAAATGTATAATAAATAATAATAATATATTATGTATATTATAATAAAATACGTAATTGTTATTTACTACTCGTAATAGAAATATCTATACTAAATATGTTGACATTAATCATTTGGAGTAACTGTTAATAACGAAAATTCAAATAGCTAAATTATTAATATATTGTCCGACTGATGTCGTGATAGATACGAATAATAATTACTTAACATTTATGAACGATGGTTTGCATCGTTGTTTATTTGAAATAGATGAAAATGCTAGTTTAAATAATAACATGATCGATAGACATCAGAATTTTGTATTTTAGACGAACGAACCATTAGCCGTTTCTTTCCCGTTTCAGGTAAGCGATTAACGTATGCTGTTTCATTGAGTTAAACTAACGATTCACGCAAGTCTCTAGCAATTTTTCCTACGCTTCCAGTTATTAAAACTGCTTTGTCATAATGGCAGCTATTGTGGACGTGTTTCTATATTCATGCAGCAAATAGCTCGTAACTTTCTCAATAACCATTCTAATAACTTTTAATATCGGAAGTTTTTAAATTTCGCGATAAATTTTTTAATTCACTCTGTACTTTTTTTTTTTTTAAAAGAAACTGTGTATTATTACAGTTCCTTGTTTCTCGGGCGTAATTTGAAAATTTTCCAAAAGCGTAGAATTAACGCGAGAAAAGCTTAACATTCTGTCGTTAAAATCATTTCAATTTAATTTTCCTTAAGCTTCCCTAAATCGGTTTTCTAGCTTTTGAAATATTTTTCAAACGTTTCCTAGATATTTCTCTGTCTTTACGTCCCGTGGCACACGTACGTTTCAACATTTCTTTCTCTCCCCAATTCTGATATTTTTTACAGTCCAATAGTTTTCGTTGCTCGAAATTTTCTCTTCCCTCGAACAGACTACGATGCTCCACTCTTACGATCATCTCGATCGGCAAATTTTCGCAAAAATAGTCGGCAGATTCGTGGAATAACGGTGGCCCTTTCCGTAAGGAAAGCGTGATAAATTAACGAGAAGGCCTTAAAACACAGACGACACTAGTGAACGTTAATTATCGAAGGAAAAGGAAGGAGAGAGAGACGAATGGGCGGGCTGACGAGCTCCACTTTCACGATGTTCACCGTAGTTAGAGGGTAATTACTGGTGGTACGGTTCGGTGAACGAAAAAATCATCGGGTTCTTTACCCTCGCTGGCTCGTTTTTATCGTGGATTGATGCTTTTGAACGCCTTAATCAAACATTCTGCGACCGATAGCCGCGTATCAGGTTGACGCCTTAATGCAAGGCACGGCGGTATGACAGTGAGAATTTTTTGATTTCATTTGTCGTTCCGAAGTGATACGACAGACGTTGCAGTTTTTCTTCTCTCTCTTCTTTCGTCAAATTAATTTTTATTTTTCCTTCCTTTCCTTGGTTAAATTAATTTTTATTCTTTCTATATTTTATTTTATGTTAATCTGTGCTGTTTGGTTTTAGAGATCTTTGATTTAGCCAGAGATTTATCAAAGACAGAACGAGATAGTCGTCAATTTTGCCGCTGCAAAATAATATAGATATATAGATAATAATATAGATAGATAAATAAATAAATAAATATATATATATATGTCGGGTTGACGTTAGGGGCGTATAATGAATCTTCACCAGTGTTGTTCATGGTTGTCGCACAGATATTTATTACACAAGTATGGCTGATACAAGATTGACAAACGGACGCGGTAGCTGGACGCTAATGACAATGGCCCTAAGTTCGATATAGCGAATCCACGGTCAACGGGATGACGAATATACTTTGCTTCAAAGTCTAAGTCGTACTCAACTTACTACTCGTGATACTAGGAACGCTTGATTGACTCTTAGCTAATCAGATTGCCAGAAAAGAATGAATTTCCGTCGCGACGACGCTGCAGAGGAAAACTATGACGGGGTGTGCCTAAGGGCACGAGATCATCGGATTCGTCAAAGAAAGCCTCCACTCGGAGGGTGAGGGAAATAGGCGCTGCTGTTAATTGGTCAATTTCTATGTTGGCGGTTGGAAAAGGATGCTAGCCGCCCTAGAGAGAGAGTTCCTAGCAGGCAACGCCGTACGTGACCAAATCAGGCTTTCCCGTAACTTCTCGCAATAGGTGACAGATTTACAGGCTGATGGAACAAAGACTGTTTGTCAATCTGAAGGACTTTAGTTAACTAGGTCCTAAGATTTATAACGGTTCCTCAGGCTATCTGAACATAAACTGTAAACGATGCATCGGCATCTGGCGATCATCTGGCCCAAAGAATGGGGTCTGTGCGTGGCGAGCTGCGGGGCCGCTGGAATGTCTTATTGTCAAGTGTCTGTACTGCCAATTCTTTAAAGGAAAGCTATGTTATTTTATGTCTCTGTTATGTGAAACGTTCATCCCGTGACCGTGGCTACGCTCGGCGACCGGATGTCGCCTCGAGCCTAAACTCATTGTCTCAAATTTCGAATGACTGTGTCTGGGTTATTTCGTAAATGCTACAGTATTCGGGCTTTTCCAAATAATTCCAATGGGGGGGAACCCGGTGTCCTTTCATCTCCGACACGGCCATCCTGACTATCACACGTCCTCGGGTGTATCTAGAATATTGGGTTTCCCCAATGTTAGATTCGATATAACTGTCGTTATTTACAATTTAGTTAAGTGTCAAAATAGGTCAAGGGTCCAGTTCGACAGCAAAAATTCTGGTCGGACGTATGATAACGAAAGAGTTAAAAGAGAGTGGAAACCCGTAACGTTACGATTGATATTCGAAGCGCTAGTCGCATTTTGTGAATCATCAGTCTGGGCGTAATGACATGATGGACCATTCTCGATCTCGCACCTGGACGACCCTCAGTTCTCTGGATCATGATACCACACTGAGCTTTTATTCAAACACTATGTTAGATGTTATCTCCGTAGTGTTAACGATACTTGAATTGAATTCGGTAACGGTGTGTTGATCCCGCACTTACTTTGTTTGAGCCGTATGCCCCCCGTAAGGCGTATGTGAGCCACTATGTTCGATCCGACACCTGATTACCGCACTGGACATGTATGAAGACATTGTCCTTTGCCATATCGCCACACTGCGTTAGATGTTATTTCCATGATACTTGAATCGAATTCGGTAACGGTGTGTTGATCCCGCACTTACTTTGTTTGAGCCGTATGCCCCCCGTAAGGCGTATGTGAGCCACTATGTTCGATCCGACACCTGATTACCGCACTGGACATGTATGAAGACATTGTCCTTTGCCATATCGCCACACTGGCATATGCAAACTCTTTCTGCTAAGTGCTGTGGTCAGAATGATCCTCTGAGACCAAGGTACTCGCATCGTCATGGTCACTGTTCTCGTCATCACCGCAGACGTCCAACTCAGTAGGAACGCGACTATCTGGCATTTTCTTTAACCTATCATGACTGTATTTATATGACCGTTTGCCGTCTAGTGTTTTTAAAATGTACCTATCTCCTTCCAAAATTTCCGCTATCACAAATGGACCGCTAAATTTCGGATCTAGTTTCGTTTGGTTCCTTTCCTCGTTTTTCTTTAATACAAAGTCACCGAGATTGAATTTAACTACTTTGGCTTTCGTTTTATCGAATCTTTCCTTATCGTACTTAGCGCTATCTTCCATATTTCGTATGGCCTGTTGTCTTACGTTGCAGATATCTATTTCCTTTTCTTCGGTATTTTCAGATAGTAGTAACCCGTAGGGTCTCGCTGTTTTACCAATTAATAATTCTAGCGGACTCGATTTAGTCACACGATGAGTGGTGCAATTTAAAGCTAACTGTATTTCGCCGATCGCGTCTTGCCATGATCGCCCGGTCGTTTCTACCGTTGTAAACATATTCTTTAATGTACCCATAGTACGCTCTACTTGTCCATTCGCTCTACTAGCACCGGTTGCTATTAGGTGGAGTTTAATTTGTTTATCCTGACAAAAATCTTGAAATTCTTTGCCGGTAAAACATCGCCCTTGATCCGCTATTATCCGAGAGGGACTGCCGAATAGAAATATGGCGGACTTAAGTGCCTTAACGGTGCTAAGTGAGTCTATTTTACGAGTGTGGTGTAAGTATACAAATTTGGTAAAGGCATCGATCAGGACAATGACGTATTCTTTCGAGTCGTTCTTGCCGCTCAGCTTTCCCGTTATGTCTACGTGAATGGTATGCCAAGGTATGCTGGTCTTAGGTATGGGATGTAATTCAACTTGCACTTTGCCTGAATTCGCCTTAGAAATCTGACAAGCATGACAGTCCTCTACGAATTTGCGAACATATTTCGCCATCCCTTCGAACCAGTAATACTCGTACAGTTTCTCGAGCGTTTTATCCCAACCTAAGTGCATAATTGACTGGTGTATGTGGTTAATGACGGACCACCTAAACCCTCTTGGTACGATGGGCAGGCAGAGGGTCTTGCCTCTCCTTTGTATTTTACGGTAAAGGGTACCGGATCGTAACTCATACGTACTCGCAATGTCTTCCGCGAGCTCGTCGTTTCGCAGTTTGTTGACGATTTCAGAAATTTGAGGGTCGCGACGTTGTTCCGCTAGTAGCCAATCTTCCGAGATTTCGGCCAGATTAATTTTCTTTTCTTCGATATTGTTGGTGGGGGCGCGGTCGGTGTCTACAGGATTACGCGAGAAGAAATCTACGTGGGCCATTCGTTTGCCTTCTCGGTACATAATGTCGAAAGTGAAAGTTTGCAAGTAAGCCCACCACCTATGAACCCTGTCACTTAGACTTACTTTATTACGAGCTGCTTTTAACGAATTACAATCAGTGACAACGAGAAATTCCCGTCCGTGCAGATAGTGGCGAAAATGTTTAACGGCGTTTACAACTGCCAGGGTCTCTAGTTCATATGAATGATACCTGGATTCCGCGGGGCTCGTTCTCTTACTGTAATATTCTATTACTCGGTTTCTGCCGTCGATTTTGTGCATTAAAATAGCGCCGTATCCGTCCGAACTAGCGTCAGTACGTAATTCTATCGGGTAATTCGGGTCAAATATCATTAACACCGGCTCGTTGGTCAGGATGGAAATTATTTTTTTTTTTTTTTTTTTTTGCCTTATGGTTTCGTGTCTATCTGTCCAAGTTAGGTTTTTAATACCGGAGGTAAGTGCGTACAACGGTTTCATTACCTGTGAAAATTTAGGGACGAATTTTCGGAAATAGGAGGCTAAACCTATGAACTGCCTAAGTTGAGCGACGGTCGTTGGTGCCGGTAGAGAACTCAAGGCTCGTATTTTACCCGGATTTGGGCGAACTTCTCCGTTATGAACTACGTACCCGAGATAAAGTACAGACGTCTTGAGAAAGGAACACTTCGAAAAATTGAAGGAGAACCCGGCGTTTACGAGGGTACCTAGTACGATGCGTAATCTTTCTAGAGCCTGGTCTACCGATTCAGCGATGATTAGGACGTCATCCAGGTAGACAACGACGTACGAGTGAGCGAGGCCGCCCAAGGCATTGAGAATAGCCCTCTGGAAAACGGACGGTGCGTTTTTCAATCCAAACGGCATCGTCGTATACTCGTATTGCCCGTCGGGGGTGACAAACGCTGTATATTCTGTCGAATTGGGATGAATGGGGATTTGATGGAACCCGCTGGCCATGTCGAGGCTAATGAAGTACTTTGCCCTTTGCAATCTCGCGATTTGATCCGCGATAAGAGGTAGAGGATATCAGTCCGCGACCGTATTTTTATTTAGCTCTCGAAAATCTACGCACAACCTATCCGAGCCGTCCTTCTTCTTTACGAGTAACATAGGGCTCGCGAACGGTGAGTTACTAGGCCTTATGATTTCTGCCTTAATTAATTCGCTTATTCGTTCGCGTACTATGCTTCGCTCTGCCTCGCTAAGCCTGTAGGGGTTTCTTTGTACGGTGATATTAAGATCAATCAAACGTATCTCTAACTGTCCCGTATTTACTCGTGCACGCGGGAAACCCGTAATAAATGAACTTTTGAATTCTTCGAGGATGGAGATCAATCGGTCTTTGTCTTTACCGAACACCTCGGTGTCGACCCCATTAATATCGATTTTACTTTCGGCGGTTATATTGTAAACATTGACAGCTTTTGCCCTGCAAATACTGAGGCTATTTTGGGTAATATTGACGTTAAAACCCTGGCTCAAAATTTCGCGGCCTATCATGATGTCGTAATTTAGATAGCCGTCGGCAAGGATGTGAAAAATTATCTCCAACGCAAAACCATTAATACGTACTATGGATGCAATTTGAGACGTGCAATTAATACGGTGATTTCCTATCCCTCGCATTACTACTACGTCGGTCGTTCTTTTGCCGGAAAACTTCGAGGCTATGGACTCTTTGATTAGCGAACATTCGGCTCCAGAATCGAAATAAAACGAGAACGACTCACCCAGATGGCTTAAGTTACCAGTTGAAGACTCAACCACGCAGGAGTTGACTCGACGTTCGTTAACGGGGTTGCGATTTGTTTTCTGCAGCAGCGGGCAGTTGGATGCGATGTGGCCCTCTCCGCGACACTTGAAGCATGACACCTTGGACGATCCAGCCGGTCGGCTTTTCTCCTGTCTCTCGGTTCTCATTCTCGTACGACACTCCGCTATCTTATGCCCGGGAATACCACAGTGACGACACCTGATCCGGGGGTCAGGTATCTTCTGCCGTTTAACTTCGGGGCCCGTCGACGGATTTCCTGACGAAGGCGCCGGCCTCTTCTTCGCGTAGTGGAAAGCTTTCATTTCCATCAAAAATTGATCCCGAGTCTTGATGTCGCTTGTAAGCGCTAGTTTCTCGACACGTTCATCGAGCAGACTCAGGTGATAAAGAACGGTGGCGTGGACTATCTCGATCGCATCCAGATGATCCCACCTTGCCCCAAGGAGGGAACAGAGACGAACACCATAGGCCCCTATGGATTCACCTTCCAGCCGAGGTTCGGCTACCATCTTCATTAGAGCTTCGGTTGTCGTTTCGATACCACCAAAGCGCGTAAGAAAAAGTTCTTTAAATTTTGACCAGGTAAGGCTTGCATTGACCGGCACCTGCGCGAGCCACCCCGCGGCAGTGCCCTTCAGCGCTTGACTCACGGTGCGAAGTAACTCATTATATCGCATGGGCCTTCCTTCCATGAGACAACTGGCAAGTGAGCACCATGCGACAGGGTCGGTACCCGCGATATCGGGATTGAACGTCGGTAATGATATGTCCTTATGTTCCACACTCACCCCTGGCTCCTCCCATTGACTCAAGACAGCCAGAAGCCGCTTCGAAATTGTAGACGGTGGTGATACTTCCTTAGGTTCCGCACCCACCTCTTGCTTTTTCAATTCACTTGCGATGGCCAGAAGCTGCTCCTTAATTGTAGACGGTGGTGATCCTACTTCTGATGTCGGGTTGACGTTAGGGGCGTATAATGAATCTTCACCAGTGTTGTTCATGGTTGTCGCACAGATATTTATTACACAAGTATGGCTGATACAAGATTGACAAACGGACGCGGTAGCTGGACGCTAATGACAATGGCCCTAAGTTCGATATAGCGAATCCACGGTCAACGGGATGACGAATATACTTTGCTTCAAAGTCTAAGTCGTACTCAACTTACTACTCGTGATACTAGGAACGCTTGATTGACTCTTAGCTAATCAGATTGCCAGAAAAGAATGAATTTCCGTCGCGACGACGCTGCAGAGGAAAACTATGACGGGGTGTGCCTAAGGGCACGAGATCATCGGATTCGTCAAAGAAAGCCTCCACTCGGAGGGTGAGGGAAATAGGCGCTGCTGTTAATTGGTCAATTTCTATGTTGGCGGTTGGAAAAGGATGCTAGCCGCCCTAGAGAGAGAGTTCCTAGCAGGCAACGCCGTACGTGACCAAATCAGGCTTTCCCGTAACTTCTCGCAATAGGTGACAGATTTACAGGCTGATGGAACAAAGACTGTTTGTCAATCTGAAGGACTTTAGTTAACTAGGTCCTAAGATTTATAACGGTTCCTCAGGCTATCTGAACATAAACTGTAAACGATGCATCGGCATCTGGCGATCATCTGGCCCAAAGAATGGGGTCTGTGCGTGGCGAGCTGCGGGGCCGCTGGAATGTCTTATTGTCAAGTGTCTGTACTGCCAATTCTTTAAAGGAAAGCTATGTTATTTTATGTCTCTGTTATGTGAAACGTTCATCCCGTGACCGTGGCTACGCTCGGCGACCGGATGTCGCCTCGAGCCTAAACTCATTGTCTCAAATTTCGAATGACTGTGTCTGGGTTATTTCGTAAATGCTACAGTATTCGGGCTTTTCCAAATAATTCCAATGGGGGGGAACCCGGTGTCCTTTCATCTCCGACATATATATATATATATATATATATATATATATATATATATATCACGTTAAAAACGTTAATCACGTTACTGTGAAATATACAAAGAAATTAATGGATTTTCTGTAAAATAAGAAATTTTGATTTGTCTTATAACAGAAAATTCGTTTAATTTCATAACACTGGATTTTAGGAACAATTCATTAAAGTGTGATCAATCACGAATTACGTTTGAAAATAGCAATCTGTCTAATGTGATTTACGCACAGCTTTCCCGTCTCTTTTGACTCAGATTTCCTGAACTTTGGCCACAGGCCAGTCACTTGACACGTGTCCGTTTCGCGGTTAAACTAAATGTTAAATCATAGCCCGTGCCGACAACACTGGCCGAGGTAATCACGCGTATATCTAATTACACAATAATCATGCGTTTTTCGCATACTTCACGCTTCACTCTCTCTACTGATTGTCGTACGATTTAAACGTGCGTACGCGTGTTTGAACATTTGTAGAAAATAAGCAAACACATGATAATCGTGGAGGTTCGAGGAAGACAATTTCTAGAAGTTTGAGAAACATTATAATTATTAATTATTCAATATCGTCCTAGTAATCACCTAGCTCATTAAATAAATTTTCCACTTGAAATTTCCCAATGTTATTGACGGCGTGTCGATGATACCGCGCGCCTCCGTAAAAATAAAGAAAATTCACATTTTATTTATGCGAGCACCGAATTAATTTACACGTCGGACAAAAATATTTCAAGTTTGAAAACATCAAATTTCATACGTTAGTTAAATGTGCGTAATATAAACTTCACAATTCGACCGTTTTATATATACAAGGCGTACGATCCGACTGTTTTTCGCAATGAAACAGTTATTCGCATAAAAAGGATCGAAATAACGATGGAAATAATATTCGTATTGAATAATCGCTATAGAGAGAAAAAACTAATCAATGGCTATCGAAACACGTTTGGATACTCATCGAAATTCATCAACCAACAAAGTATGCCTCTTTCCCTCGTGTATGTCCTCTGTATAAGGAGGGCGGCAGGAAAATGGCTGGATCGAATTAATTTCACGGTAGAGTGAAAATGGAAACTCGAGGTAGTAGGCTCTGCTGTCCCACGACCCAGGATCTGGCAATTTTCTGGGAATTCGAACTTGTCCTGAGTCATTGTGTCCTCGAGAAACCCTCGTTGCGTGGAAAACTCGTGGAAATCTGGGTCAGAATATATGCGTTTCCATGCTCGTAGTCGTTGAGAAATATATCGTTTTATTCGAAACTCGTATTAATTGACATTTTTCATGAAATACGAATTATCCTTAAAAATACGCAAGAATTCGCAACTATTTGATAAATCAATTTTATTATTTTTTAATTACATTTCTGCTGTGCGTATAACTTGTGATTATTTCTTATTCGATGAATATTAGTAATATTAGTAATATTAGTAATATTAGTAGTAAATTAGTAAAAGTAGATTATTTATTTGCCATGTAGTTTGTCGAAGTTGTCGAAGTAGAAAAGGAAGATCGCGTTATCGTGTATCGTTTTCCTATCGATTCGTAGCACGGACTGGAAGATCGATCGTAAATCCAGTCACGTAGTACGGTATAATGATCGTAGTAGGGGACAATTGCCGGAAGAAGCATGTTTGTATCACTTTGTCCCTTTGTATCGGTGTAATTCTAAAGAGTTAGGTATTATGTCACTTGTAGTCTCTTCCGTCACCGTCGTAACGAGGATATCTCGTTGAAAATGGAAAACGTGGGTAAATTTGCACGCCTTTCGAAACCACGCACGTTTACGTAACTTTTATACTCTTCAAATTTTCAACCTTACGTTTCGTTTTTTTCTTCTTGTTTCATTTACTGGATTCATTCGTTTATTTGATTTTATCTTATGTCCGATAATTTGTAATAGTTTTGAGTAGACTTTCGTAATAAGTTCGTTTTTGAATTTTGTAAGTATCATTGTGATTTTTTTCTCAAATCTTATCAAGTTATAAATTATATAAACGCTTCAGAAATAATAATGTACTACATAATGAATGATATAAATTCGTTGCCATTTCTTTAGAAACGTTTTTACCTTTTATTGGATCAGTCGCTTTTGCATTTGAGCAAGTATTATCTGCTGCTGCAAATCTACTAGACGAAGCTGTAGGCTCCTCCGTTGCAATTTTCTTTCCGGATCCAGCGATCGTCTGCCCGAGATGGATATCGTTTCCAGACTTTGTCGTTATATTCACTTTCGGTTTAGGAAAAATATGTTTCTCTTCGCGATTATTTGCCAAAAATGCTGCTTTTTGTTTCTCTATTTTTTTCAGTTTCATCTTTATGTCATTTTCCAATGTTTCCAACACTTCCGTAGAACAAATATTTAAGAACCTTGCTTTAAGAGGAAGAGAATCGGCACATTTGCGAGGCTCTTGACGATTCTTTTGCTCCCTTGCGTGTAAATGTTCCTCTGATTTCAACTTCCCTTGTCGTTCTGTCTTCTTTTCGCCGCTTAATCGTGGTTTCGAAAGTTGTTCAGATTTTTTCAGAGATTCTTTTCGACAATCTTCTTTAGATTTTATCCTTTCCTTTAGAAATTAGCCTTTCCTGAAATAAAACCAAAATTCCATCATTTCTTTCTTTTCTTGCGGCCTAAATAACCCGCGAATAAAAATGCGATAATACCTTGTATAGTGTTTAACATCTTTGAAAAATTGTTGTGTTCTGACAATTATTTTTTACCTCGGGACTTGGGCATTTTACTTTGCGATTTGGAACCAGAATTGGAGTGCTTTTTTTCAAGTTTATGTACCTTGTCAGCTTCTGTCTTAGAATTAGCTGTTTTTTCATCCTGCGATGAACTAGTTTCCGAAGGCGAACTGACCCTCTTACCAACATTCCGGTCTGCCACCTGTTAGAATTATCGCAATAAGTGTAAGAATCTTGCTCGATAAATATTTCAAAAAAAAATATATCGCGTGATGATAAACAATCCGATGATATAATTAAGTCTTACTTGAAATTTACGTAATATATACACATGAGTATTATCCTTTGTGATTGCATCTTCAATACTAGAACATCCAATGCAAATAATATCGTCCAAATCTAATTTCTTTGTCCGATAGGGCTCTAGAGGATGGCCGTTTACATATGTTTTATGCTTGCTCTACAGATAATGTAACATCATCAAATGAAAGTATTATATTATGAAAATATATTATTCTAGTGTATTGATTTAATTACGTAATATGTACTTTTAAATCTGTAACATATACTTCATTTCCGTTATAAAAAAATGTACAGTGGTAATTCTCTACATTCTCACTCCGGCATCGTATATCATTTTTCTCCACTTTACCGCAAATATACTGGAAACATACAAAAGACAATGTTTTATACACGTGAAACGTCTTTATTATTTGTTTCTCATACTCGCCATACTTTATTTATTCGTAAATACTGAACCTCCATGAACACGTAAATAAAAAGTAGAACATAAATGAAAGATTCGTTTCAACTACTAAACACATTGAACATTTAATATATTCGTACAGATTATGTATACTTTGCACACTTGTGTGTCCTTCGATTATTCAAAAATATATAAACATTCGCAGTCTACTCATCAAATTTTAAAGCAAACATTATTTTACAGTATGTTCTTGCTACTTGTATAGTAGAAAAGGAGAACATTTTATACTTACTGTATATCCTGATTGATATAGAAAATGTTTCTCGGAACTCTTCAATTCACTTTTCAATACAAATACATAGTCGTTGTCCTTACTCATTTTTACCTTTCTCCTTTGTTTTTTTACCCTTCTGTTAATAATCTTAAATTATAGATGTAACAAGCGCAATAAAATTTAATTAATACCTCGTTTAACGATATTATCTTTCGACAAAAACGTGATTTTAATATAATGAATACACAGGCAATGTTGGTTACCGCCTATTCCGGTTGAAAACTACGTATATAATGAAAACTGCCAACTCAAATGTCGCACTTAGCGACATCTATCATTATCATAACTTCATTTAGAATAATTTTTATCTAGTTATTGTTTCCTAAACTAGCTGTTTCCGTGTTATGTACATAATTATTCTCTTCTTATATATGTAATTGATACGGTGGCGATGAACACGATGTATATTCGCATATTATTCCTTTGTTGTAAAATGACGAATGATACGAAATTTCTATCGAATATGAATATAATGATTCGAATTCGGATTCCGATCAGCATATCACCGAATATAGTATCAATGGTATTACGAATTACGTTATGGTGCAAAGAATAAACTCAAGTCAGGCTTATGGTTCCTGTGTTTACGAATGTAGGAGAGTCGTGGAAATCGTAATAGCCGTTTACGTATAGAAGCCATGTAAAACAATGGAATATGTTTATGGAAAGTTGTCCAGCTTCATTCGTATATCGACGTACAATGACGAGCAAACGTACTCTGTAATCATACTCGGCTAGTTTTACGTAAAAAGCGATGATACGAGTAATTTTTTAATTGAACGTTTAGGATTCGGTAATAATAAATACAAGGTGAATCTGATTAACAAAACGTAACAGTTTGGTTTCATTAACCCTTTGCACTCTGAATTTTATTTCAATTTCGTCACCAGCACCTCCCAACGCTTTCAAGTGTTTTATCTGAAATTTACTTTAACTACAAAATGAGACAATTTAAATAAAGGAAGAGAGAAATTCACTTAAATACCAGTTTTATTCACACTATTGTTGTATTTTGTAATTTTTAAGCGTATGATATATCTTGAAACAATTTCCAGGATGCAATTCACAAAAAAAGGTGGCACTCAAAGAATGTCGAGTGGGATTCGACAAAGGTGTTTCTGAGATTAAAAATAGGAATGCAAGGGGTTAATGTCATATATTATCATAATGTACAGAATATTGTTTAAATATAGGCATTTGGAACAATGTTTGAAGTTTCGCAGGTTTCGTCAAAACAGATAGAACAGCGAATAAATGTTTGAGAACTGAAACTGTTAACGAAAACTGATCGTTGACTATCTCGCGATCAACTGTTCAACACTCTTGCGTAGTCATTCTTCGGTTTGCAAATTGTTTGACACGCTTAATCCACGACGAAACCACTTAAGCAAGACAATGAGAACAGTTTCTGTTCTGTTGTTAATTCTATCGCGTTCGATGAACACGAAATAGTATTTGGATAAGACAAAAGTAGGAAAAACCTGGCTCGAAAGTCAAAAGTTTTCTGCGATGATGTGGCCAGTACAAAAATATGATATCCAATGGACAATTTGTGGTTCATTGTGAAAAAATCTGACAAAGTATAAGCTTCATGGGTTTACGAGTTCACCCACCCTTCTCCGTGAACGAGTAAACGAGAGGGGGCTTGTGATGTATGTATTTTAGGGTCCAGGGCCCCTCTTTGTGCGTTAGAGATGGATATCGTGAGGGTTTTAATCGATAAGAATCTGACATTATCTTACGCTCCACTCCCTAAGAGGCGTGGTGCCTATGAAGGTTTCTGCGCGTGAAAAAATAAAAAAGGAAAAGGAGGGAGGTTCGGGAGTTGTGAAACAGAACACAAGAGGAACGTTATAATACTTAACCAAAAATGATTAGAAATTTAATAGACAGTATGGCACGTAAAGTGGAAGCAATAGGAAAAAAGAAAGGAAACATGGAGCAAATATTTTGTCCATTGTCTAATTGTAAAAGCTTAGTTCAACGAACATAATTAAAGCGCGAAACTGTAAACATTGTTCCGAATCTCTATTTTTCTAAACTATAATGTATATTTTTGATATTAATGAAAGTAGACTGTTACGTCTTGTTAATAAGATTCAATTTGTAATTGCCATTATCTAATCTTAGCCGATCAATTAAAAAGTTACTCATATCGAGTAATACTCATAACTAGTGAAGTGTGTTTGCGCTTTTATTATCCGCGAAAAGGGACTGGCCAACTTTTACTCGCGAAATCCTCTTCGATAAACTATCGGAAGCGAATCGAGAATCCTGACGACTGTTACAACGAACGTTTCATGTACACGCACACGTATATGCATACGAAATTCATACATCTACGCTTAATATCAACTTAAAAATATTAAAAGGATCTTTGAATTCGTGCAAGTGTGTGTGTATAAGCGCTGGCGCATGCTTTTCAGATCCTCGCGAAGATTAAACCTGATGATACTTGTTTTTCCTTTTTGCTCTTGCAGCTACGAAAGTGACGTTTCCTCTTGCCTCTCTATTTTCGTCCGCATCTGCAGGAGCTGACGAACTGCAATTTGCATTGTAACGGATGAAAGTTTGCTCGCGCGCGTGCACGCAAGCGGAAGCTGCGCGACGTTGCGGAGGAAATGAAACTCTCGTCGATTGAGAGAGTGTTTTTCACGACCTTCCCCCCGGTGTGCGGCTTCTTATTACGTTCTTTTACTGGGTCAGGAATTTCAACGAGTACGCGCGATATTCCTTTTCTTTTATTTTCTTCTTTTTTATTTAGACGTTCTGTATTTTCCTTATTTTTCTAATTTATTTAATTATATACTTAAACGATAGAAACGGACGTTTCACGTCTCTCAGACTCATCATCGTTAACGCGTCTGCCAGTTAATAAATTATCGACGAGCGGAACTTTATATCGTAAACTGCGTCATACAATGTCGACTTGAAACGCGTGCGACGATAATACTCGCGTATCCCTGTCAATTTCTTCATCCAAATACTCTTATCCGGACAGAATGTCTGCCAGTAACGTAGTCTACTTTTTGTTCTATTATAGATACTGCTATTACGCGTATCAGAGCATGAACTGAATAATTAGAGCAAGCGAAAATGTCGTGGAAATTACTCACGCTGAAAATTCACATAATCTAGCGGGCAAACAAATATATGACCTTCTTAGATATTCAAATTTAGATCGACGATATTCTCGATCTTTATTCCCTGGAACAAACCAAGTTGGACACCGGAGAAATAATTGTTCCACTGTTACAATATCTTTTCTTTCTTCTTTTTTCTCGCTGTTAATATACTGAAATTTCTAAATCCGTACTAAAGTTCGTCCCCTCTGTTATCTCCGAAAGAGGTCAAAGCTGCTGCTAGCTTCCCTAGCTTATCCTCGTGGCCGGTCGTTGTTTCAGCAGAAGTTGTCGCAAAGTTTCCAGGTCTCTATTCTTAGCCGTGGACGATAATTGTCGGTGACGAGCTCGAATAAGCCCTTAACACCATTAAGTTTCTCGGCTTTGTTTAGCGAAAACGCGTCGTCGTCCAGCGCTGCGTTCCGAATCGTAGCTGTCGTCTTTCGGTTACGTTAAGGTCCCTCCAAAGCTGTCAGTTCTACCAAGTCTTTCATCGGTTGTTTGTCGAACACCTGGTGAAAATATTGGTTACCATCGTCCATTCGCAGATTTTCATGGCGAAGAAACTGCGTAGCCTGTAAGTTTCTGTGAGTTTCGAAAGATGAGCGAAGCTGTTACCAATCCTCGAATTTTCATCTCTGTCTCTCTCGTTCTCGTGTTAATAAAATGAGAGATTTTTAGAGGACTTTAACATAAAACTGTAGGCAATTAACGTTGACTTTATATCGTAAGATCTCGCGCGATAAACGACGAAAGGGAAACCTTGGTACGTTTCTGTACCTTGGAAGCTAAGAAGTAGACACGAGATTTGAGAAATTAGCCTGACGGTGAAATCGCGGTATTTATTAAGCCGAGACGATCAATCATTGTCCAATTGTTGCAATACGATGTACGACAGTTTCTGCCTCGTTTTCTCTGTGTTTCTTCGGCGCGGGCAAAACAAATGGTCGTTTTCCATTTATCAGGCCAGTCTGGTCACGTTCTAAAAAATTAGAAAGTTTAGGATAGACTCATCCAGAATGGATTGACGCAATCGTGCAATGAAATATCGGATGCGAAGAACCGTCTCCTTCAGTCGTTGAAAGAAAAAGAAAAAATAAAAGGCAAGATTGTAGAAAAAAAGACAGAATATCGAATTGCTATGACATTATCGGCGTCTCGTTATAACATGTTCGTTATCGTTGTTTATGGAAAAGTCCAGCCGTCACGTGTCATGTTTGGATTTTAATAATTTCGCGCGATATTTTTGTCACTTGTGTGCTATAGTGAAACGTCTCTGCCGAACGTAGATATAAGCGTTCGTTTAGCTATCTTGCGGAAAATTAAAATGCAATTCCTCTCATATACGTGCATTGTGTGTGAGTGTGTGTATATCTCTCGTTTCCTATCTAAGACTGACGCGTCGCAAACGACATATGACACGTGATAACAAACGCGTTAATGCGAAAAATGATTCTCTTCAACGCCAGCATCTTAGCTATGAAACGGAACAAAATTTCAGTAAATAAAATAATCGTCAGAATATTAACCCTGCATCTTTAAGCTTCGCGTCTTCTGCATACTCCTTTGCGATCTTAAATTCATGCAATTTTTCTTAGTTTCTCAGGTTTAAAAAAAATCCACCGAAAATTCATGAATACACTCCCTGGCTTCTGCAATATCATTCAATTGTTTCTTCTTTTATCGCCACGAGTTGTCTTGATCTTTTTAAGCGAAGAAGAATTCAAACGAAAGTATGGAAGAAACGAAAATTACCGCTGAGAAACGTACCAGTATACCGATGGAATATTAAATTGCAACGCGTTCCGTTAGGTTGAAGAAACTGGCTAGAGGTTTGGCGAGAGTTCACAAGCCGTACGTTAAACCGATCTCCATCGTCTCCGAGCCTCCGAGCGAGCTTTCGCGAGCCTCTCGATCACCGTTTACACGCATTCGCACTCTGCGCCGGAAAAATCGCCCTGAAACGCTTCCTTCGTGGCAACGTGTACCGCGCACAGTGTACAGTGTACACGAGAAACAGGGGCAAAAGCAATTTCAGAGATTCCACTTAACCTGTGCTGGCGTTCGTCAGCGAACCTTGCTTCGTGTTTCGCGTACAAGTTCGTGGAACTCGCAGTAGTTCGCCTGGAAACAGTTTACGTCTGGTTCGCGCGGCTCGAGGGATTCATTTGGGCCAACTAAACGTGTCTTTGGGTTATGGCTACATAGCTGGGTCTATTAGGCATGATCCATTTCGTTATATTTCTATTATTATGTTCGTGGATAATTCAACAAACCAATATAAAACAAAAAAAAACATTGTGCATCCTTAGAAAACGAAAGGAACTTTTCGGACAACCTAATACGATCGTTTGGTTTGGTATTTCATAAGCGAAAGCCGATCCGAATATCCGAAGCGTTTTCCCGCACTATTTGTGGTTCCTGGATTTTGGAACCGAATTCGTTACAAAGTAGATGTTGCGTGGGGATCAAGTTCCTCCGCACCTGAAACAATTACAAGCTCGCAACGCTCGCAAAATCTTCTCGCTCTCGCGAATAAACAGTCCTCCCGCTTCATCTGTTCATATCTGTCAAAACAAGCTGCGAACCCGATTAAACGACGCTCGAATTCACAATGTAATCTGAACAGCTGCTACAAGTTGCCTGACGACCCTTTAAAATCCACGGTGAAGCTCGACTTCTTCTCTGCGAAGATCTCGCCGAGACCGGAAGTATTTTGGATCGTCGGATCAATCCCCGAGAAGACGCGATGCGCGATAATTCACTGGTCGTTAAAATTCAATGCCTGGAAGCGTTGCAGATAGCAGGGCAGTTGCTGTCTATTTCAACGCTTTTACGGGGTATCGCGTCGTTCTCGAAAGTAGAACGACCTGGATTCTCGTGCAGGAAGCGGCGATAAGCGGTGCCTACTGGAGACCACGCGCGAGCCACCCTCGTCGTGGCGCAGGAAATTTATTCCAAGGAGAAATTTAAACGAAATTCGGTCGCGATGTGGGTCAGTCTCTTTTCCACTTCTTTGAAGTGTGTGTGTGTTTGTATTTGCGTGTGTCTGTATACAGGATGGTCCTGCGAGAAGAAAACTATCTCGTGTCCCTAAGGTTCGATCGAGTGGACTCTATCCATCTGCAATCTTACGATTTCGATGGAGGATAGCGTGACTTCCGGTACAGGATGCTATCTAGGGTAGCTGGCTCGAGAAATCGGGTAAATGTACTGGTTTATGGATGAGTAGTTCGTGGCGAAGAAACTCTTTTGTGCACGTTGTTTGTAGGCGTAAGGTCGTAGACGTTGGGAGATATTTAGAGAAAGAACGGATTTTTGTAGGGAGGAAAAGCTACTAAAGATATCATCCCTTGAGAGATTGCCACACTGAAATTCAATGATCGTGCTCTTAATTCGAAATTTATAACATACAAATATATTAATACAAATTTATAACACATAAGTTATACGTTTATAACAAATCGCTAAAATCGAAGAAGATCCTTAACTCGATTCTTGCAAATCTTACGAGATTCTAGCAGAACTGCAGCTCGTGCGATGTTGGAAGATCTCGTGAAAAATTAAGCAATCTACCTAATCTACCTTGCTACATTCAATCTATGTTAACCCTTTCGAGACTAACGGAACGATGCGTCGGAAAGTTACTTCTACGAAGATCGCGGGTTTGTTCATTCCCAGCAGCCGAGACTTGTCGGCACATAGGATCCGATTTTTATGTTCAACCTACTTTATTCTAATCTCGATGCTTCGCATTTTCTGCTGCAGAAACACAACTTTATTATTACGCTCATTAACAAAAGGAAGATTCATTTTGACAGGGTTTGTAAGTTGAAACAGGTTCAGGACGGACGATCTACTTTCTTCTAGTTGGAAACTAACGAAATAACCGTAATATATGTTAGGCTATCGCTGTCCGCAAGATACTTGACATTTCGTGCGCGAAACGTGACCCATTAAATCGTGGCTGCCGAGTGATTCGGATGGTGTGAATTTCCATGAAGGGCCAAGGACAGCGGTTGTTACTGCCCTTCTGTTCTTTGCGATGACACGTCACGGAATTAGAATACGAATCATTCTCGTTGTGTCGTATTTGTTTGTCTCTCTCTCTCTCCCCTCCCCCATAGCAGATCGATACCGGAAATATTACATATCAATTCCGACACCGTGTAATCTGGAAACTTGGAGCTGTTCCATATTTTCGTATTATATAGAAAATCATGACATGGCATTATATTACACCGCGAGCAATTTCTAGGGACAAAAGCAGACGTATGTTCGCTAGTGGTGGTAATAGTAACAGTACCGATACTGGTAGTAGTATTGTTCAGGAGTATGCAGACATTTTGTTCAATGTATATTTAACAACAATATTTGAGTTGGACGAAAGCGCAGAAATGAACGATGAATTAATAATGAGTCGATAATAATCAGAAGCAGCTGTTGCTGTTATGAATCGAAATTGTTAGAACGCAGAGCGATAATATGTTTTATTATTTACTGAACGCGCTGCTGAATATATTTTACTATGTAAATCGTTGATTTATGTCAACAGTCATGCAAAACTCGCTTGCAAAAATTTTTTAAACGTGACTCAAAATTCAGGAGAGACAGACATTGAGAATAGAGAGCTTATCGAGTAACAAAGCAACACTACGAGCTTCCACGATCATGTCGTTCATTTTTGATTTTCTAAGACTTCTAAGAAGAATATTTCTACAAAATTGTACAAAAATCTGCAAATTGGGCTGTAAAATGTCGGCTGAGATTTACTGACACAACTTTCTCATCCATGTAACACGCTATCGTAACACTGAACGAATAACGTTAAAATATAAAAATGAACAGCAAATTAATATGAAAATTACCATTTTATCAAGTATAACGATATTTATCTGTTCCACTTTCCAAGATCAGCGTGTTATGGATTAAAATTGTGGACGAATTTTTCCACTCGAAAAAGTAAAAACTATTGGCTGTTGCTAAACGCGTATTGGGAAGAGAAAGAAAAAAGAGGTGAACAGGTCGGCGTGTCAGAATGCGTTACAGAAAATCGCAAAAATGTTACGAGTTTCTTTACCGGAGAAAAATGTGGAAAACTGTTAACTGGCGTCGGATAAACACGGATTGGAGGGGAAAAAGGGGCGGATAGGGCCGCGTGTCAGCCTGCGTTTCGTTCTATTTTCACCGAAACGAGATCGATACACGAATGTCCGTGCACCGTGTGGCTGCAGTACGCTCGGATGACCGCATAACCGCATACTAATGCACACTATCGCATAGGCTACGCAAAAATAGTGGTGCATAGTCGCGTTCTATCGATCACGTTGTCCCTCTTATCGGATCTTCGCTGAAAGATCCAGCCTTCGTGGGAAACGAAAAATACGATTTTCCCTGTGCTTTTCCGATACACCGTTCGTTTTCTTTCTCTCTTTTTCCTCCCCCTTTACCGCCAATGGTTTTATTTGAGAGGCTATTTTGTTGTCAGAGATATCGCGGTTTGATATGGTCAAATGGAAGGAGAGTAGTTTAAACGAAACGTATCGTCAGGTGTACGGGATTTAGATTTGGACTGGAAGGTTTATGTGTGCGATCTGGTGAGAAGAATTTCGTACGGGAACTGGCCGGAAGGATGGTTTCCTATTACTTTCGCACGTATAGACAACGGAATTTGAAAAATAATGGAAAAGATAGAATTCTTGTGGCAAATTATTCCATCCATTCAGATTTGTATCATTTTCTTCTATTGCTCGGACAATACGATTTACTTTATACGATACGTAGCGCAATACAAAATCGAGAAGTCATCGAGAAGTTTCGAGTTTTGCAGTGGAACTTTTGACAAGCTACTTGCTGACAAATTTTTTATTTTATCACGAGACCAATTTTGAGTTCTCGTTTCACCAGATAAGAAGTACCTCCGCGAAGTTGCTTTGGAAAATTTATAGCGACGTTTACGAAACATTGAAAGGCGCGTATATTTTCGTTAAATGAACCTTCTGTCGGATAAAGGAGATCGTTCGTTGGTCCACAATTCTCTTCGACGAAATTGAATGGAAAAATAAATTTAGCAAAACGATTTCCCTTTTTTTCTTCTCCTTCTTTAGAAACTTCCGTACGTAGTTTGAAAGTAGATAGAGACCCTACCCAGGCATTAGTTTCAATCTTTATCGATACAATCTTTATGGAGTCTCACCGCGGAAATAATGAAATTTCAAAATGTTTCCTACAGCACACACAATATATCCTTGAATGAAGAAGTTGCGAATACCTTCACAAATCTACGTGTGTACGTACATCGAGCAATCATCGTAAAAGTCGTTGGAAATGAGATAAATGGCTGGTTTCACGCGCCTACAGAATTCAACGGGGAATATTGATCCTCGCTCTCGTGACAATTATCGTTATCGTTGTGTCGCCTCTTTATTTCGAGTTAATTAGATGCCGGGGTTAACAGAGGCGTCGTCGATTACGCTAAACGGTAGAATAACACTCGTTTCAGACTTAACTTTGTCCGTCAGAGAAACTTGACGCGTTAAAGACGCGTCATATTACCTCGCAACACTAAATTTAGCAATTCGACGGCTAATTTCCTTGCCGAGGAAACGTTTGATCTTCTTTCGTCGGAAGATTAGGTACATCGTGTGGAATTTATATCGATGAACTTTAATAATCGTTTTGAATCTCTTTAAAATGATAGTTTCAAATTGCACGCGCGCAATTTATTTTCGATGGAAAGCTGTTTTTTTCACCGCGAGCTTGCGCACTCGTAACTTTTCCTATTAAAACTCGAAGCCCGTTGATCGATGACTGTTTCGTAAACACTGCGATTAAATTTATTGGAAATCGCTTCTATCGTAGCTCCCTTTTACTAGGCCATACTTCCATGCAATTTATACTTTCACTTGCTTGGTGTAAGTCGTAAATTCTTGACAATGTCGTGTAAAAAGCAACTGTCAGGAAAATAAGCAAGTAGACGCCGTAGGTGACGAAATGGAAAAGAAATTTCAATCTCCGCTTACTTTTCCAGCTGATATTATTTATATTAATAAATACTAATTTATAGCATTGCACCGACGAATCAAAATTTCAATCTTTTTGTATTTATCGTATCTGTGTACTATCGATGTAACGTATCGAACAAATATGGACTTTTTTCTAATCTTTTTTCATTAGCTCAAAAACACGTAATATTTCTGGAATGGCGAAGAACGAAGAGGAAATACAAAGATCCGAAATATTTCTTTCGTTTCCTACAAAGCAATTCTTTCGTCCAAACTAAAATGGAAGTTTGCCAGCGTGCGCCCGATTTTCTGTTTATCCGTCGAATCCTTTCACGGTTTTCCACGTCGTTTGCCGTGAGATTGTAATTCCATGAAAAATTAGAGATTCGTGCAAAAAGAAAAAAAAAAAAAAAGAAGAAGAAGGTGGAAACTATCGAGACAAAGCTTAGGCGATCTACGACCACTTCTTGCCGTCTAGGAAGATCGTTGGAAAATTTCAAAGAGCTTTGGATGATCGGCCTAGTGTAGGATTTGTGGAAATTCATGGCTCCTGAGCGAAATTCGTGTTCTTGAATTTCGACATCGGTTCACCGGATCCAGGGATCAGCCAGTCGTGCGGCGTGGCCGATTTATCTGGCAACTGTGGCTAAATGAAATTTCCCGTTTTGCCCGTGGATGCTGGAAATTCGAGCTGCTACTCCACCAGTTCATCCCATAAATTTTGTCTCTTGGAACGTTCAACCCCTTCGTTGCGAAAGTGCAATTTTTTATTTCACAACGCTATGGTTACAACACTTATCAGTGTCCATTTCCAGAGGGAGAATTTATACCTCGTTCGGTCGTCGATTACGTCATCGCCTATTTTCCAAAACCAACTGCGTTTCCCAAAAAATGCGAAAACCGTTCACAACCGCAGAGATGATGGTTCAACCTAAGAATTAAGGATATTCGGTTGACAAGATTTCTGTCTATTGGACGTCCTCATTTTGTTCTCCCATTTTTTTTTTCCCGTTATGTCGAAGAGAACTGGCGAATTTTCACCAGAGTGGCTCGATTTCCACAGTAATTATGCGTTCTTTGACAAGGCGAACGCGTTAAACGCACGGGACACGCGAACGCGCGCGTAATCGTATCTCGCAGGTTTTCAGGCTCGAAAAACTCACCGGGTCACGATGCTGCCTACACTAATTAAGAATCTGGGTTAATTACGCGCGGCGCGGCTCGAAACGGGACAGAGCCGAACTTCTCGGCGCTCAGACTTTTGCGCTGATAGACGACTGAAAAGAGATAAAAATAAAAAAAAGGAGAAGACTTGCGGCGGAAATCGAAGTTAGATAGCGGGCTGATGGAAGTTTCTGAAAAAGGTATTTCTTGTTCCTTTCGTTTGGGGAATTTTAAAGGACGTTAAGACGCGGTGCCAGGCTTTTAGCGTAGATAGATTCTGGTCTTTAAGGGATGTCTAAGCAGCCCTTTAAACGGCTGGTTAGTTAATGCGAATGTTTCTTGGTCGTTGAATTTACGACGGAGATTTTTGGCTTCGCGAGTCTTCTTCCAGGTTTGTCATCGGAGAGAAGTAGTTCTTTTTCGTGGAAAGTTATAGTTTGAGGGAGGTTTTAGCGGTGTAACGAAGTTACGTTTGCAGTGGAATTGAAGGAAAGCCAGAGAAATCGAATGAAAATAAAAACGAAGCAAACTTTCTACGTCGTTTCGCAACGACAATGCCAGATACGATGAAAAAATATAAATGGCAAATAGAGATAAAAATGAGAAATCGTACGTGTCGTAAGACAAATTTGTAGAATTTTGACGTAACATTTATTGAAACTTAATTAAGAAATTCTCCTTACGAATAAACACTGTAGGCGATTAAAATTTTCTTGATTACCGGTTATCGATGACGGCAACTTTATTTTCGTTACGAATTATCGATGTTGGATATTTCATTTTTGGTTACCAGTAATCAATACAAAAAGCAAGAATTTTTTTTCCCCCGGCAACTATTATCGATGGATCGAATTTTATTTTCGTTACCGATAACCATTTCTTGCTGCGAAACAAAATTAAATTCGCGTCATCGTTAACGTTTACTAACAGTAACTAAAAGAAAGTTTTAATCACTGATAACAAGGATTATTCGTAACCAAAACGATCAAAGATTAATATTTGTCAATCGTTTAATTCCTCCGAAATTTATCTGTAACTATCTTCCATTTAAATACAAATTATAAATAACAATTCCTACCCCAATGACTCTTCCCAAAAAAGTAAAATGTACATTTTTCTTTCTTTGAAATAACTGTTATTTTATTATCTCCGATGTAAAAGAAACACGAATATCGAGCAAAAGTATAAAATAACACGATATTCACGCATCCCTTGCCAACAATCATGCCGAATACCGCGTTTACAGAATCCGCCTCACCTCTTCCTCCTCTCGTACTTGCGTAAATCAAATAGACCGCCCTGCAAAGGCTAAGTTTTACGAGCGAGCGTTGTTAAATCCCGTGGAGTTTAACGTCCGTGAGCTCTCTAGGCCTGCTTTTAATGAAAAGTCTCGCTTATCGCCAGATAAAAGTTGCCATCGTTGCACGTGCGAATGTGCGAATCAACCGGTTCACGGTTATTCGGCCTAGTCGGTCGGCCACAGCCTAAGCCACGTCCTCAATCCCACGATATTAAAGGATTTCCATCGGAGGATATAGGATGACCGGCGGTGGTTGAATATTACAGAAGGGAAAAGGGATACGACGTGAAAAGGCACGTGAATAGGTGATATTTCTATGCAGCTTCTTCTCGGTTCAATTTTGTAATTCGATTTCGGTGAAAGGAATTGGTAGATTCGCATGTTGCGGATGTTCACGCACCTTTGGATAATTGAAGATTCTGAAAATCCACACAGTTCGTATAATAAAGAGAAACGTGTAGATTATGTTAAGTGTTAAGGTTATTGGATGTATGTGAATACAGAGGAACACGTTGATAAATCGTAAGGTAGAAAATATATATTTTGAATATTAAAGTGTAAGTACAAAGTTTGGGATACAATATGAGCTGGTCCCCAGATCTGCACGCTAGCAGCGTTGCCCTATGACTGAAAAACCTTCAAGTCAACGTTTTATGGTTTGCCTTCGACGCAGTCTTTTGTCTATGCGCTGTCGATGGCTTCAGCGCTTAAGAAAACTAAAGACCACATGTAGAATTTTCTTCGAAGTTTCTTTTTTATAGTTTATTTTGGTTTTTACAGTTTGTTTTCTGAAGGATATTGAGTAAAGTATTATATCTTAGTTATTAGGGGAAAAAAATAAAAATATACCATGTGGCTATATTTTTAGCTACCCCCAGCGGGGTGCCATCTTCGTGTTTGCTAGGTTATATTTTTTATATTTTCTTAGAAGTGGCGACTACTTCAACATTACGTACAGAGCTTACCGTGATATTTAATAGGTGAAACAAATATCTATTTAAATTTCATTTTCAAATTAAAAAATCGAATAAATTTAGATGTAATAAAAATCTATCTAGATCGTGTTTTTTGAATTATGTTCGTAAAGATGAATAAGATTGCATTGATACTCGCAGTCTATAGAACAGACCAGATTTTCCATATACGTTCATTATTTTTCTCGCATCGCAGGTTTTTCCCCCTCTATTTGGTCGTTTGGTTTGGTTGAACGTTTGTTTATCGGTTTTGTTTATTTTCGTATTTCGATGTTGTCCAAGGTAAATGCATATTTTCTTTCTTTTTTTTTTGTTATTATCCATAGGAGAATTCAATTCTTTTTTATTTATTTAGTTTAAGTGTATAATTTATACAAATACCTTTTGTATGTTTCTTTTGCCTATTAAAGAAACAGTTTCTGTTGAAATACCGATAAATATGGATAAGAACATTAGTTTTTTAATTTGCCTATTGACACGATCACTCCTTGTACGAGGATGTCGGATTAGCCTCAGATTACGATACGGACGGCGTATCTGCTATTTTTGAGAAATTGGAATTTCCATAATATACGGTCTACAACTCGGACCACTTCCACAACTTAATCAGCTTCTTGCGCGCTCAACGAGTCCGCTCAGTAGCAAACGACGTGTCATAAACTTCGACACCAGGTGAGAACTCAGCGACAGACTATCGTTGGAAAGTCAGGGAATTGAACAGACGCAAATTCCCACTTCATAGGAAACGTCGAGGAAAATCCACCCCATGGACACTTAGAATATAAGCACCAGGTGCCTCCAGAAAGTTATCCTGATGTTCGCTTACGTTTGAACTCTCTTACTTACGTTTCTTACTTCTTACGTTTATACTAAATATTGGAATAAACATACAAATCGCAAGTATACTAGAAATCTTAAATCTCTTTCCGCCTTCAGCGTTGATTATTAGGTCGTCCGAAAAGTTTCTTTCGTTCTATAAGGAAATAATGGATGCACAACATTTTCTGTTGTATATTATTTTATCGAATGGTCCATTTTGTTCTGTCAAAATAAAGATCACAACGTTCGACAGATTAGGTTTCATGTTTGTATAAAATGTTTGTGCGTTGTTGTGCAAGGCGTATCTGTAAAAGAAAGACACTTTCCGGACGAACTAATAATATCGTTGAAGCTTCGCGAGCTTAACCGACTAAATTTTAGCAGATGGCCACCTAGTTGAGCGGTCTTATCGCTCGTATTTATTCAGATTGACGCTATCTACGTACACCTAACATTGTTTTGCATAATTTCTTTCGCCACGATGGCGCGAATAGCAAACGCAAAATGTATTTTATTAACAATAAATTAACCTTATCCATGGGATAACGAATAAAGCGCTTGACGCTTATGATAATTGGGAGGAGGTTCGAGTGAGAAAAATATGCACGAAAAAATATTTATTTCACTATCAACAGTAAGATATCGTTGTTTGAAACAATTAAGAAATCGTTAATCGGAAGATGTTAACCACAAATACTGTGCATCTCGTTCGTTGAGAATTCTTATCCACAAAATGTCTCTACATAGCTCGTACTTATCTTGAATTTCTGTTAATATACACACGTATGCGTTCATTAATAATTTCTTAATTACGTCTTGCTAAACTTCTCAAATCACTCGCTTCTCTCTTCTTCTCGCTAACTTGTCGCACTAACCTGAATAAGTAAACAGCGAATTTCTATGTATTCAAGAAAAGTAGAACAAATTCGCGTCTTCCAATTTATAGATTCGACCAATATGATGGATTAATTACTATTGAAAAATGAATCCTCGTTAAATCACGCCAGATTTCTCAGCGAGACTCGTTACTTTCCTCCTGACAAATTAACTCGACAATGCAAACTTTAAATTTCTCCAAACAGATAGCAACGACGAAAATTACTTCCCACAACGTCTCTAGAAAAAAAAAAAGAAGCGAGAAAAAAAAGAAACGGTCTCGGACGAAGCAGCGAAGGAAACGAGCTGGAAAAAGAAGAGACTGGGAAGAAACAAGGAAGAAGACAACAAATTGAATGAGCACCGAGACCCGTCAGAATGTCGGGATAGAGGCAAGTTGCGCGGGCACAGCCAGTCCATCCTGATAAACGTCGCATGTAACCTTTGGCCCGTTCCATCGCGCAGCTTCCTGACAGTCGAGTCGCTGGAGAAACAATGCTGACAGAAGCGTATTTTAAAAAGCGTGTTCCGGAAAAGAAGCTTCTGCCACGCTTCCCATCTCTGTACACGTATCGATACACGAAAGTAACGATGGACGCGCGTAGCTGTTTGCTTTTACATCCATCAAAGTCTCGCGCAAACCAGTACGAATGGCTTCATTGTGCCATCGAATTCCGATTAAATAGTCGTGGAAACGAACGAAAAATCGGAAATTTACAGTGATGTCTTCCTTTTGGAAAAATGAGCTACGACGAAATATCGACGTTCTGGGACGTTTGATCTTCTTCGTCGAATCTGTTTCTGGATAATTTTGTAGGAATTTGAAAGTGGAAGATGGGAAATGCAAGAAATTGATTTTTCAAGTTATTAAATTTATTATTCAAATTTATTTACTATATAAATAGTTGGATAATCGCGAAGCTAACGAAATCGCGAATTACCGAGCAACGATACGAGGGATGATTAATACCGAGGATAATTAATTTCATTGAAAACAACCGCGTGAAGATTTATATATGTAATTTGCGAAATTGAACAGAGTAGAATCTCAGAGAATTATTAAACTTAAACGCCTCGAGGCGTATACAGTGGTTATTTCGAAATGTTTCGTTATACCTGGTAAAACGATGCGTTTAAGGATTAAAGGAGCGATCAAAGGAATTTTAATATTTTACTGTTTCAAGCATTTTATTATTTTCTCAATTACTTCACAAGATCGCAGATAATTTTCTATAAACGTTGATTCGAAGCAAAGAGAAGAAAAATTCAAGCTTTTCTCGCGTGCATACGTATACTAATTTGCATTAGCATTGCTCTACTCTACCATTCGCTAAGATATATTCACGAGATATTTATCTCGCTGCAAACGAAAGCTTTTTCTTCGTTAAATTCACTCTATTTACTTTCGTTTCTCTCTCTTTTCTTTTAATTATTATTTTTCAAATGGAAAATCGCACAAGAGAAAAATTTTACTCGTTTCTTCCGAATCGAATATTTCGACAAAATGGTCCAGGTTTTCTATAGATTCGACGGTTGATGGTCGGTTTTAATAATTCACAAGTCAACGATCCACTAACAGAGACTCGAACAGAAGTTCATCTCCTCGCGACAGTCTATTCTCATGAGACCAGACGATATTTAATCCAGATATACCACGAGCACGCGACCGGCTATTCTCGTTGCTCAACAATGTTCTTGGACGTGTTCCAATTTAATTAGCTCGTAATTCGCGAAGATGTCGATGTTGCACGGAAGATGGAGCGTTTACGAGCTATTGGCCACCATCCACAGCAGCCATCTTATCAGCAATACTCGATATCTAATGCATCGGTTTCCTCTTCAAGCTGATCGATGATCTTATTCTCCGATATATTGGAGTGACCTGTTCGAGAAATTGATATTCCATGGAATATCTTAGGCAAGGACTCTAACAGTTAGAACCAAAATGACTAAAAGTTGCAGTACAAGAATTAACAGATCGTTTCGGTTACGAATAACCAGTCACAAACGATGGAAATGTTTTTGGTTACCGATAACCATTAATACCGAGAGAATTTTTCTTCTTTTTTTTCTTTTTTGTTATCGATAACTATTATTCTCAACAAATTTTCCTTTCGTTACCGATAACCATTATCGATAAGAGAATTCCCTTTTGATTGCCTATAACAGAATTTTTCTTCTTTTTTTCTTTTCTTTTTTGTTATCGATAACTATTATTCTCAACAAATTTTCCTTTCGTTACTGATAACCATTATCGATAAGATAATTCCCTTTTGGTTGTCTATAACAGAATTTTTCTTCTTTTTTTCTTTTCTTTTTTGTTATCGATAACTATTATTCTCAACAAATTTTCCTTTCGTTACCGATAACCATTATCGATAAGAGAATTCCCTTTTGATTGCCTATAACAGAATTTTTCTTCTTTTTTTCTTTTCTTTTTTGTTATCGATAACTATTATTCTCAACAAATTTTCCTTTCGTTACCGATAAACATTATCGACGAGAGAATTTTTTGGATTATCGATCACCATTATGGACGAGAGAATATCTTTTTGGTTGCTCATAACCATCATATTGTACATGAGACGATACTTTTTCTTGTGGATAACAGTTATTTGTGATATAATCTTTCTTTAGATATATCCATCGATAACCATCATAAATGAGAGCATTTTTATCGGTTACCGATAACCGTTATCCTTGAAATTTTTGTTTTTAAATAGTAAAAACTGCTCGTTTCAGGTTATGCAAAATTTTACTGAAAAAGAAGGTATAATATCGTGTAACTATCCTGAAATTTGACGGTGAATGGTACTTTGAAAAGGGTGAAAAGTTCTCTCTGGGTCGCGAGTTTTGTATCCGGGCTCATCGGCTTCCCGGAACTGTTAAAAACTAATTTCTGTCTTGCCTTTTTGGATACTCTGGGAGTTAGGACGCGTCAATTCCCCGCTGAGAATGGTAAAAACGAGAGTTCAAAAAAATTAATTGAAAGAACTTCGAATATTTTAAAACGGGTATTTGTAAAAACGTAATGAGATACCTGAGCGGGATTCTCGTTTTAATTAATAATTTTTGAGGCACGAACGTCAGAGAGAATTTTAATTTACAGCTAATAAATACTATACGTACTTTTGTAATAATCCACGATAACGCGAATGATAACAATAAAATAATACTTAACTTTATGTAAAATCTACAATTGTGTGTGTATTTATTCGATGAATTATTCTCAACTCCGATGGGGAAATTTCTACATTTGAACAATGTCAGTATTTTTAAAAATTGAAATTCTCCTCAGTTTCAATTTAAAGCCTTTTCACAAACCAATCTACCTTCTAAAGAACCCTCTTCCACTTTAATTTAATAGTTTCTCAAAAGCATCAATCTTCACTTACTTTGCTAATTACTCTTTACTCCTGTTGCCATGCCACTTCGTTCCATCGTCGTGCTATTAGTCTACCATCAACAAATCCCTTCAGAAAAATCGCTAATCCCCTGTTCTGTCGAAATTTTATTCCATTGAAATTATTGCAACGAGCCGAAAGATCTCTCGGCAACGTCGTAATGTTTTCTTCTCGAGAGCATCAAAAGATAAAAACCAGATGCGACAGACTTAGGCACATCCGCGTAATCCTCTCGGCTCATAAAATCACCGCAATTCGCCTTTCTACGTGTAAACTTTATCGTTCGTCGTGTTACTCGAATCCAGAAGCTCATTACTTTTCGTCATCGTCGACCACCGTCTCATCTCCGCTATAGGCTCTTTGCTCTTAAATTTCTTTCAATCTCATATGTATTTATATATATACGATGTAGAAAAATTTAAGAGGAAAACATGTAATGTATATTTTTTATACATATAATGTATATAATTTAAAAAAAATTTTTTGTATTCGTTCATTCATTTCAACTTCATTTCTCTTTCCCTTCTAAAAAAAATCACAAAAAGAGGCTGTTTTAGAAGAGTCTAATTCAGGACAACCTCCTTAATGATCCCAGGGGTTGCCAGTCGCTTGTCAGGTCAGGTGCACGTCAGGTTATCTTTCACACCACGTCGAATTCAATTTACCGTGCAACGTCGAATCGTCACGGTGAAAGCTCGTGCTCTATCCTCTATGCATGGATCATAGATCTATAGAGGACGAAGAGTCGAGACGGTGGCCATAAATCGAGGCTTTTGCACGTCGCTGCACCTCGCAGACGTAGAGTTAACTGTGACTGACCTCCGACCTTTGCCGGGCGTTTTATTGAATTCTCGGCTACCGTGGGTGTCGTCGGGAACAGCCGAACAATTTTCGGCCGAATTGTTTCCGATTTAATTTTCCAAGTCTCTTCGAATGCCGGCCAGTCGAACGATTCTTTTATTTTTCTGCGTCGTCGATTTCACGTCACGTCACGTCACGGGGAACGCGTTAAGAGGCGATGGAAGGCAATTGCTTCCCGAAAATTGCGTCTCGGTTTTAATCGAGTTTTTTCAAATTCGACTGTTAATCGAAATTAAAATTTAATTATTATTAGCGGAGAAGGAATTTTGCGTCGTTTGGCAATCATGGTCTCTTTTTTTTCTCTTTTTTTAACAATGAAAGATAGTCTGTTTCGTGGTCAATGATTTATCGAGGAGACGTTATCTTTTTTTTAAACGTAGGCGTGTATGGTTCTCGTATTTGGAGGAATATGGAATATTCGATTGGATATTTGCTTACTTCTACGAATTTTCTCCTTTAATCGTTGCTTTACCTTTTAGATTTGCAATTTTTGATTTGCGCACGAAGTTAGATGTGAATTTTCCTGACCGATAAACAATGGTTCGTTTTACTTTTTCAAAGGGACGCGTCGATTTTTCTTTGCATCGGAGATCCAGAAATATCTGTTCAAACACGTGACTCTGTTTGTATCAAAAATACCTATAGATGACGGCTTCAATAAATTACCGCGTGACGTGAGCGAAAAATTGTGAATTAAAATTCGAAGTGGCGCGTGTGGGATTATCGTGACGTGACGAATCGTGCCGATACGAGGCAAATAGCATGGAGTTTTGGCGACGATTCCATGGCGTATCGCTGATCCAGCAACGCATTTGAACCGTCGCCAACCATCTACGGGATTAGCGAATACCAGGTTGCTTGGCTACGCGAAAACCACACGAGAATTCGCTGATTCTCGCGAGGATCTTGTTATTGTCGTGAGAAATTGGACGCTGCGTCTCGTTACCTATGCTCACAGTAAGTTGGAATTATTCCTGTGAGTAGCTTACTGCTTCCGCTTGATACAGCTACCTGCGGATCGTATTCTCTTTAAAACTATGATACAAGGTGTGTTACAGTAAATAAGAATCTAAAAAGCTGTTGATGAAAAATTCTGGATCAGAAATCTAATAAAAAAAAAAAAAAAAAGAATAAGTAAATAATTAATTGAAAAATCTTGGCCGATAATAGCGCTCAAAATCAGTTTTGCAGGAACGAAATTTTGTCTCAGTTTAATTAATTTGTTGGTAACTTCAAATCATTTAAAGTAACACAGTTAAAGTCGGTTTTGTTCGGGAGGAAGATTCTATTTCGTTTTAATTCACCGACTTTAGTTCTGATTTACTATCATTTTCAAGTAACTTAAAATTATTTTCGCACGAAGCACATTTGATTTTGGTTTCGTAATCGTAACCGGTTAAATTAAGCACTCTCGGACACAAATATTGCGTTGAGAAGAAAGTTCGTTCTGTTTTTCGCAGCGAGATGAGTTTAAACAATGGCTATTAACCTCAATTTAATTGGCCTTGTTGATTACTTCCAAAACAACTGTAGAGCGTAATACCAACATTTTTAGAAGCACTTGTTTTCCCTTGGCCTGGCACAAGTTCAAACATGGTTCCGTAAGACAACGCAACGCTACGTGTATCAACCGTCGCGCCTTTGACAAAAATTGATGCTTCTTGAACAAGATCTTCCACTTCATCTACCATATTCTCCCTATCCTGCACGCTCAGGCCATCATTTGTTCCGCTGCTTCGGAAACTACCTCAACAATAAGAATTCATCTTCCTCGGAAGACTGCAAAAACGAATAGGATCGTTTCTTTCTCTCAGAAGGCTCAGACACGACTCAGCGATCCTACGCTAATGGAATAGCGAGGTTACCACGAAGATGGCGAAATGTGATTGAAAGAATTGACGCATAGATTGCGATCGAAAACAATGTACTTGTTATATATAAAACACGTACTTCAGTTTGGCCATAAAAAGGGAACGAACTTTCAACCCGATACGTTAATTAATAGAACAATTATCAGGATTTCGACTGTACCTTCTTCGGTACTTGGAATTTATTTTCACTAAAAACGAACGATTTTGTTAGCAACAAATGGTTTTATGTCAATATACAATATACCCAGAAGAACAAATGTTCGTACGTATCAGGACATTGCGTAAGTTAGAATAATTGAGTCTCAGCGTTAACTTGTCCGGATAATTGAATCTCAGAATTATCCTGCTCGAATAATTGACTCTCAGCGTCAACTTGTATGCGCGATTGAGCCTCGGCGCTAACTTCATCGCATAGCCGAGTCTCAGCGTTAACTTGCTCGGTTTGCTGAGTCTGGGAATTGACTCGTTCGGATAATCGAGTCACGGAATTAGCTTGTTCAGATAATTGAGTCTCGGAATTAACTTGTTCGGATAATTGAATCTCAGAATTACTCTACTCGAATAATTGACTCTCAGCGCCAAGTTGTACGCGCGATCGAGCCTCGGCGCTAACTTCATC
Organism: Bombus pascuorum; assembly: GCF_905332965.1. Classification (NCBI taxonomy): domain Eukaryota; kingdom Metazoa; phylum Arthropoda; class Insecta; order Hymenoptera; family Apidae; genus Bombus; species Bombus pascuorum. The sequence continues at coordinate 13,652,696 of NC_083494.1, read as the reverse complement.
TCGTAGTCGAGTCTCAGTGTTAACTTGTTCAGATTGCTGAGTCTCAGAATTGACTCGTTCGGCTAATCGAGTCACGGAATTAGCTCGTTCGGATAATTGAATCTCAGAATTATCCTGCTCGAATAATTGACTCTCAGCGTCAACTTGTACGCGCGATCGAGCCTCGGCGTTAACTTCATCTCGTAGTCGAGTCTCAGCGTTAACTTGCTCGGATTGCTGAGTCTCGGAATTGACTCGTTCGGATAATCGAGTCGCAGAATTAGCTCGTTAAGATAATTGAGTCCCGGTGTTAACTCGATCGGATGAACGAGATTCTTCCGTGGCGAATCACGAGGCATCTGTCGACTAATAGTAACAAGTACGTATTAGTCGAAGAGGAGGGAAGGCTGGCTCGAGGCCAGAAGCTTCTTTACGGTAAAGGAGAGATCGGGTGCTTGACACAGAGCTTGCCGCGACGTTTCTCGCTGAGGCAAAAGGAAACGTCTCGCGCATCGTGCTTTTCAACCAGGAATTAGACGAAAGAAACAGGAAAAAGGAGCAGGCGGATGAGATGAGAACTGGCGGGTCTTTGAGAACGTCTTACAAAAGCTCTTCCTCCAGCTCCGGCTTTCGTGAGACCGCGTTTTATCGCATCTATGCAAACGAGCTATTGTTAGAACATTTTCAAAGGGTTTCCTAACTCATTGTTCAACGTTTGTGTTTATTTGGCCGTTTGTTCCTATCGGTGATCCGGAGCTGTGTTTATAGAAAATCGATAGAGAGTAGGCGGCCAGGTGCAATTGTTCGTGATTCATTGAAGTCGCGCAGAGATATATTTATTTGATATATTGTTAGATGTCGCAGGATGTTCACGATTTCTTGCTTCACACCAAATAGCGGATGTTGGTTAAGATTAGTTGGAAAATAAATTGTCGAGTTCTGCAAAGGAAGTTGCAGTATTTTCTTTCAACAGCTTTTTAGAAGGAAACTTTTCAAATCGTTCGTGGAGCGAGAACTTTTAAAGAAATACCTTTCCCGCCCTTAATACGCGTATAATATCAATGTCAGAGGGAGTTATTTTAATACTTGGTTGTCACGCTTGTCACACTGGACCACCGAGATCATCTTTAATCTTCAAGTAACTACTGTTCAAAAAATAGCAGTGATATTGAATCGAAAAAATTTGGGAATATTGTTTGATCGTCCTAGAATAAGTTTCGATAAAAATTGGTTAACAAAGTGACATCGTTCCAAAAGAAAAAATCTTTTCCACTGGTAGTTTTAAAAAGGATCATTTTCATGAAAAAATGTAACTCCTTGACGTTCGCGCGATCAACAGATATTATAAGAAACGCTTCAAATTAATAGTAAACTGTACACACGATGCCATTACATGCGAATTACGAAGATATTTCTTTCCAAAGTAAAACTGTGGATCGCTAGGACCCATAATGACAACCGATTATTATATTAAAATAAAAGTAAAGAAATACTTGATCTTGAATATCATAGATCATTTATCCGTTCTTATTAAAAAAAATTGCAGTGGTGTGAAATTCAAAAGCTTCCAAATAACAAATAAATAATAATCTTGCGTGTATATGTACACGTTCTTTACTCGAGTACGAAATCTCAAATAAAATTATACTTTTACACCTTTCAAGCTCACTTTATCTTCCTGTAAGTAAAACCTAATCGCCACGAGTGGGGATGCAGAAATGAAAAAATCGCCGGCGCCAACGGAGAGCAAAAGTTTTTCCGTAGCCAAAGTTTCAAGTATCTCGCAATTATAATGCCGCAATGCGAATTATATTATTCTTTGAAAATGCGTGTTCCACCGGCGATTTGGTATTCCAATGGCGTGCATACGCCGCGAAATTTAATGAATTCGCCTCACGAACCGCCTTCTCCTTTCGAAGGGGAGGAATTTTTCTATTCCATCAGGACAACCGACGAGCTTAAACGAGCGTATTTTCCTCGTTGGTTCCTTTTTATTCCCCTGGCAATCTCTTTCGCTTGGAATTCTATCGCTTATTTTTTTTTTTTTTTTTTTTTTTAAAGAAAAAAAAATAAAGAGAAAATGTAACGAATAACAACGATCCCTCAAAAATGTAATTCCTTTGTGATTTCTTCTCGCTCTGCATTTCGTAGTTCTCTTCTTTATTTTTGCCTTGCGAGGGTGATCGATCGGTGAGAGAATATTAATTCGCGAAGAGCGTTTCCGAGATAAAGAGAATCGATGGCTGGCAATTAATTCGAGAGACGAGCGGATTTGCCTTGTGTGGAAACAGTGACGAGGAATTCGTTTAATGTTTCTTCCGTCTTTTCTTCGTTTCTTTGGAGCGTAAAAGTCACTTCGGGCACCACGTTTATTTGTCGCGTGAGATTTCTCTGTCTACGTTTTATCTTCACATTGGAAGTAGAAGAAGCTTCGATTAACGTGGAATCAAGCGAACAAATGAATATTTATAACGCTATTCGTGGAACAATCAGAGCTGAAGCAAGTAATCGATGCGGGAAACAAGAGTACGACACTGAAAATACATTTATTTTGGTATTCGAGTATATCGAACGATTTTTTGACGCATTTATCGAAGTAATTTGTCGATAACGGTGCTCCATTAATTAATCGCCTTTCAGTCTATTTGTCTGTATGATTAGCTCGTAATTAAGGTAATTCAATTGTTTATATATCTTACGACTGAAGGATAAGAAGAACGCATTGATAAGATGACATTTATTCACCTGGATATAGTGCACGATCTCATCACTTTGATTAATTTAATCGTCTTGATTATAGCTCCAGGGCAATTGATTCGAATTTCTTGTTAATAACGTTGGATAGTAACTCTATTAAGAGGAAACTGTTTTTAAGATTAACGTGCAAGTTTCTATAAAGCTGCGATAGCTTTAACGGGATTCTACGATTTAAGAGGAGAGACGATTTACGGATCAGGATTCCCCTCAACAACTCACAGACGTTCGATAAAATAAATAAACAGCGGACTATACTACAAAACGTACGTGCAATATAAATAAAAATATTGAAACAATTTTTGTTACAGTTATATTTCACTCTTTCCTCCTCGTTATCATCGTCTGTATGGGCGCTCAAAAATGTTTTTTCCCATAATCGAAAACCTCATGCAAAGGTTAAATGTCCCATAAATGCTCCGATTCTTAAATCACCAGCCTCGCCACGAAGAAGCTCTTTCTGCCAAATTAATCTGTTAATGAGTGTACCGACGGATTGCTCGATCATCGTCCGCGCTAAATGGCCACAAACTGTCGCTCGTTTGGTCTAAACGCATCTTCACGCGATCGATTCGCAGTCGTGGACACAGCTGTTATTTAGAATCTACAGCTACCTGTTACGCGTCGCCGTTTCTGTTTCCATTGGAAACGCGCTGCCAAGGTCCAAGAGGAGTAATTAAAAATGGCCGGGGGATCGAACCCTTTGGTCGTCGATGGTTGGCTGGCTGCGTTCGTCCTGTATTCGCCATTGAAACAAGCTCATTTATGGCCACGTTCTACCGCAGCCTCCTCTGCTATCGCTATGCGTAAACGGCGGCGTTAATTGCGTTTAAACTCCGCTCTGCGGGTTTATTCTCTGTGCATAGCAGGGGATGCAACGCTGGACAATAACAAAATGGTTCGATTGTATGGATAAATAGGACAACGAAGTATTGTAAAAAGAGCGGCACGCGGACGAAAGGGGATTAAGCTTCCGTTAGTGGAATTTTGTTTGTTCGAGAGAAAAAGGGTATTATCGAGTGGTTTTTCTTTTTTTTTCTTTTTTTTCCATTATAGTTCGAGGTGCCATTTTTTCCAGATGTTTCTCGAGGGGCGCGCAAATTATTTCGCGACGTCTTTGTATTTAATCAAGCGTAGATGTTTGGTTTAACCAGTTATCTGTTTCTGACGAGTATACTCGTCATGAAGAAAGCAAGATTTTTTCCGATTTCTGATAGCTACAGTTTGCCCTGTCGTTAATAAAATTCAGAAATGGGAAGTTTAATTGGAGGAACTAAATTCTATATGGATATTTATTATCTTAATTCTATACCTATAAATATATATTTCGGAGATGAAAGGACACCCCCCTCCCGTTGGAGTTACTTGGAAAACCTCAATACCGTAGCATTTATGAAATAGCCCAGACACGGTCATTCGAAACTTGAGGCAATGAGCTTAGGCTCGAGGCGACAACCCGTGGACCGTGGATTCGCTATATCGAACCTAGGGTCATTGTCATTAGCGTCTAGTTACCGTGGCTGCTTGTCAATCGTGTACCAACTATATCAGTGTAATAAACGTTTGTACAACAACAATGAACAACACCGGCGAAGACTCATTACACGCCCCTAACGCCAACCCGACATATATATAGGAATACACTCTTCAAAGAGGTCGCAACAACAGCTAACTGGTGGTTAAGCTGGAATTTTTCACACTGTTCGAAGATCTCTAGATGTTTCAAAAATGTTGGTAACCTTTGGCCTTTAAAAAGGCACCGGGCAATTCAACCGATTAATTTGAAAAAAAAAACATCGATACGTAGTTTACCTTTGTTTTAATTAAATGTCCAAGTAATTTGTACCTATACCTTCCGAAAGATACTTGTACGTTTATGTTAATCGAGTAATACGTACAGTATGTTCACGCGAAATATTTTCGTTACAAAGCTACGTATCTTTTACATATTTCGCGTACGTCTTGCGTATCTACGTTTAAAAACATACGCGATATACATGTACGTATCGCCTTCTTTTGCGTATCGCAGCTATGACAAAGCAACGCGAAACATCAAAGGAACACTTTCACAAACGGGTTCGATCTCCATGAAAAACGAAATTAAATTAAACATCGCGATCGAATCGCTTTTGTAAAAATCGCCTCCTTTTTTCCAATCCATGTTCTTTGCCACGGAAAACAGAAACAGAGGAAAGCAACGACGAAGAGAGAAAAGGTAGAATTAACGAGGAAAATGTTTTGCAAAAAAAATATCTAGCGCTTTCTTCTCGCGTCTATATTCGTATTTTTGATAAAAAAAAAAAAAAAAAAAAAAAAGAAAAGAGAAAAAAAAGGTCCACGCTTATCGTCGGTTTATCGATTAAATTGCCGGTTATTTCTATCAGGCGAGCAAATTTACAAATGAGATACGAAAGGCGAGATCAGCCAGCGATCTCTGATGATTTAATTACCGTGCCATAATCGACCGTTCAATTAACGTGCCTCTAGCGTCAGGCTTACGTCCAGAGTAGATTTCAGCTGCACACGACGTCCTTCTTTTATCGTCGTTTTCTCATGTTTTCAAGGTAGCTTCTCCTGTCTTCGAGACGTTTAGGTATAAAGACAAGCGAACAACGTAATACAGCAGCCGTTGTCGATGATAACAGCGATCTCTGTAATTTGGCGAGCTGTAAAAGCTCGTAAATCTCAAACTAGCTCGTAAGCGTTATGCGGGAGATTAATTTTGCTACGTCGGTAGCGTTCGGATGAGTTGCTGTTTCTCTTGTCGACGATCGATGCGAGATAATTTGAATTTGACGGGATTCTACTTGGGTTAATCGGGGTTAGTCGAGAAGCTTTTCACAACGAGTTAATAAAAATCGAAAGTCGAAGAAATTTCAATGTGCGCTCTACCGAAACCAGTAGAAGATTAATGTAACTTCTCGTTCGATCGGGAAACCTTTAATGGAAAATAATCGGAATACTTCGAAGATGAAAGAATTTTAGAAATAAACGAACGATAGAAGGATGACTCGGTAGGATAATAAATCAATTAAGCAAATATTGCGTGTCACTAAAATGTGACAAAGCTTCGGTGAAATTCTTACCAATTTTCTCGACTTTTTAATAGGAACGAACGAGTCGGCTCGAAACGTTTCGATCAACGATCCCTCGAACGTGGTGATTTCTCTGTTTAAGAATTCGGCGTTTCTTTCCCTTTTTTTACGCGTCGTTTCCTTTTTTATCGAAAATAAATCGCGTTTGCAAAATTCTCGTTCAAGGCAATTCCTTTCTATTAAATTTCGACTTCGTGATTACAAGAGTTTCTAGTTGAAGAACGAGCCGTTTAACGAGTTATCCTATTCCACGACAAAGTATCGATATCCGCGACCGATATTTCCATTTCGGCACGGAATTCTACGACAAATACGTTTCGTCGAGTGTTTTCGAGTTCGCCAAGTGCCATTTCCCCGATACCCTTCTCCGCTGCTGTATTCGTTAACGATGGAACCTGGCGGTAACGAGATACACATCAACGAAAGATACACAGATCTACTTCCCGTGTCTATTATTTGTTTCTATTATTTGTTCGTATAACTGATCGCAAACGCACGCGGTTCCCTTGCGTTCAGGCACGAGCAATTAACCAGTTGGCTGTTTATCGCGAGTATACTCGTCGTGAAGAAATGATAGTGTTTTCCGTTCATAACTCGTGTACAATTTGTAGCTTAAACTGTAATTTATTGATTACAGTAAATCGTAGTAATAAAATAGTCGTTTGTTTACGACTGAATTCCATGTTACAACAGGCACGTGTACTCAGCGTTTCACGAGTATACTCGTCGTCATCGCTTACCTTTAGCGACACAGTTTAGGCACGTGGTTTTCAAGGAGATCGCAACAGCTAAACTGGTTAAGCGAGAGCAACGTGCGCGCACATTCCTGCTTCTCAAACAACGCGATTACTTTTGTGATTTTGCATTATTACCCAATGAATGGCAGTTGTTCGCGATAAAAAGCTTCCTTTTCAGATGCTGTTTCGTAGAAAGCGAAGAATTTAGAAGATAGACGAATGGAGCCACAGGCGCGAGGCTTTTGCGTAAGTTGCGTTAGACGCGAGATCCTCTCGCTCTCCATGCAGCCACATTTTCCAACTTGAATTTCCAACTTGATCGAGTCTCGTGACAAAGCTGCGCCTAGGAAATAGAGAAATGAAACTGCGGCTTTGACCATCGACAAGAAGCCTGGTCACGGGTATGATAATTTTGAATCGTTCTTGAGATGAACGACGTAATAATTTTAGAAAGACTTTGGAGAAAATACGCGATTATTTACTTACAGGAGAAATTAACCGAAATTACACGTGATAAGATAGTCAGGATCGTTTTGCTGACGTAAAAATTAATCAGAGCAAAATTGCGAAAACAGTTTGGTCGCGAGACACGGCATTGTGCAGCGTTTACGTCGCTCGTTCGTTTTATATTTCATCGCGTGCGCCGCATTTACAACCGAACCATCTCTCGCAAAAATATTCATTGCGTTTCTCTTATTACGCGCTCGTATAACCAACTATTCGTACAACTTCTTTATTTCCGCCTTGGGCCGAAATATTTACAATCTTCCGTTTAATTTCGTCGGCTCGCGAGTCGAGTCCAGGCAACTCTCAATGATGATTTTTAACAAGTTTTTCAACAAATCTCGAAGCCGACAATTGCGATAAAAAAAAGGTCGTTCGATTTCGATACAACGGCGGTGCCATTGAAAGATACAGACGCGCAACGAACAGATACGTAGTATCAAATTAATTTTGCAGCTTCGTAATGCTTTCGAGAAACGTTTTAAAAACTGTCCATCGAGATAATTGCTGGAATCAATGGAGAATTATTTTCGTAATTTCGTATTCGATGAACGAAGCTGTATTTTGCTGTCGTTTGAAGCAAATGGCGTACACGTACGTGTGGGAAAATAAATTTCAAACGAAATTGCACGAGACGAACTTTGTGCAGTTTCTCGCGTCACGTATTCTTAGCATAAAAAAAATCGGCAGCCACGCAGCTTCCAAAATTACTAAATCTAACAGCTCGAAAATACGACGAAGCTACTGTAGAACATGGAAAATTTCTCTGTTGGAAAAACGTAATAATTTTCCACGACTTTGTGCGTTCAGAGTAATCAATACTTCGCAAGAATCAAGTTTCACATCTCGCCGAATGAACTCTGAACGAAACAACGAGAGATAAATTAAATGGAAAGACAACAAGTCGCTTTCTAAAATCGTTTAATCGTTGTTTCGCGTTCATGAGCGAGCGATGAATAAATAAACGGCGAAACGAAAGTTGCAAAACAGCTTTGAATAAACAACAGTCTCACTAAACTGTTTAAATCCTTTTTGAATTATTCGCATTTTTTTAGAGTCGAAAATTGGATGTTTAAACAGCTGGATAATAATTGAAAAACCATTATTTTTATCGCCATCGTTAATAATTAATTCGCCGCAATATTTAATTATTGAAACACATTACCATCCACTAGGATGATTTCTGTGGCTTGTTGCAAGAAGCGGCAATGTCGTAATTTTCTGTAGAAATGAGTCAAACCCGATATTCAGTTTCTGATAAAAATTTATAATTCTAAGTAATCGTAACAATAATAAATCAAACCGAGACAAACCAAACATTGTTATTTTCTTCGAACTAAAGACTTTTCTACACTGTTCTACATTTTTGATTCGTCGGATCTCGTTTAAAAATCGCTGCATGCTTTCCTAAATAATTTTTCGACGCGCAAACGACGATATTCCCTCGTGGCAATTGCCAACGTCTCTTACGAGGAATGCGACACGAATTCTAACTTGCAAAGAAACGCCATGTAAAATAAACGACGAGTTCGAAGATGTTTCGTCTGGTCTAGCCGACGTCATACCGTAAAACGAGACAAACAACAGTCGGTTTTTAATGTTTCAAATTCTTATGAATAAGGGATGAACGTGGAAGTTGGTATCGTGACCATGACGTCGGTCGATGGAAACATTTTTCAGGGACATTATTATCGTTCCGTCAGTGGCAGTCGGTTCGCGACTGGTCATAAAACAATACGATCGCGATTTAACCAAGAATCTTGAAATTTTTATTTACGACTGTGAAAACGTTCCTCGTGCTGCAAATTGTGACTTTTTCTACACGATCGTTTCAATTTCTGCTCGTGGTACGTATTATCTGATGTTTTGTATTTAAAAAAAAAAGAAAAAGGGAAAAAAATCGTTGCGCTTTTTGTGTTCTCCCGAATCACGCGACAATTTGCGATTAACAGCCGATTCTCGTTTACAAGCGCCGTGCAATTGTGTTCTGTGCGAAGAAAATAGCGTGAGCGTCCTTGGGAAATTATGTAAAAATAGGGACCAAGTATGAGAAAAATATAGAAATATATCCTTGATATGTTAAAAAAAGATTGGAACGTGAAATTAACATAATAAGAAATGTTAAGAATATTTATGTTCAAGGTACTCTTCAGAGAATTTATACTCAAATTGTGTTATAATCTAGCTGTAATACCACGCTAACTACGATATTATGTTAATGTTAGAATTCTCTCAAACTTTTTTTTTCTTTTTTTTTTCAGGAAATAGGATAAGATGGATTACATAAATTTCCTAGAATTATGTAGTAAGATATTTCATTTTCCTTTCTTCGTGTATACATATAGTTGTTTAAGTTTTATAAGCGGTTAAATTTTATTATCAAATTTCAATCTACACGTATTAGCATCACGTTATACACTTGTTTTGCTGCAACTAAGCAATATCCTGGCTCTTATATTCTAACAAGTTTCACGTGACTGAGTAAAGCTTTTTTAAGCTTCCTTTCGTCGAACCTGATTCACCCAAGAAATTTCGCGACGTCATTTTATGCTGTCATTGGTCGTACGACTAACAACGTACAAGAGTTTTAAATATCCAGAATTGGTTATTTTCCTATACGAAAAACGTATACAATGTGAGCGATAAGTATCTATATAATTACTTATAGACGCGTTGTTAATTAATTAACATTGGAATTACCACTAAAAGAAGAAACGAGGAACATTTTAACACATAATAAGGAAAAGACATTTTTATCCGCTTAAATCGTTTATTAAGATAATGTAAGAGATATAGGTGCACTAAAAGACCGATGAAAGTCATCAGGAATAACGAAGAACTTTTCAAAGAGCATCGATCGACACGGCAATAAATAAATAAATAATAAATAACATAAAAGAAAATATTTTGTAGCCACTGTAAATCCACTTACAGACATTTTTAACGTAATTGCCAACTAAAAGGGTGAATGTACAATGACATTGAAATGAAACGATTCTACGTGAAACGGTTGGCAGAGCAGAGTGAATTTCAAGTTCCCCTGGCCGACTGGTCAATGCGTCGCATCGGTATATTACTATGAAGCGAAATCCTCGATTTATTGGCTCGACCCACGCAGCCTGTGCTGTACCAGCGACAACTACCTTAATTAAGTTTACCTTCGTTAAAGGCCTGATTCAGTGTTCCCCGTGAACATCCGCCGCCTGCAGCGCTGTCCCTTCTGCTTTCACCGATCTGCATCCTTCCCCTCGAGACTCGTCCAGCCTTGCTTCGATCGTGAATAATTCGTTTCAGAGGTCCGATTCAGCGGTCTTAGTCCGATGTATCTCGCTTGTCTGTGCGAAATTGAAAAGAAAAGCTTCCTATACTTGCCGCGTGCAATGAAATTCCATTGTAGATGATTTGGAAAATTAAAGCTTCTACGTGGGAAAGTATAGCGGCAAATATTGGACGATAGCGTTGAATTTATTGAATTTTACGCTGCGTGAAAATTGTTGCATAATTTTTTCTGCGATCCTATGTTCAACGAGCTGGAATTTTATATAAATATCGAATTAATTGAAATAAAGTTATTAAAGCGATACACACGAAGACGAAGATGTACAAGCGATCATACTTTCGTTCGAATGAAATGGAAATTAACGATGATGGTGGATGATATTGTTACGAACGCGTACATTTTTTGGAAATACCAGAGATCTCGTATCGATCGTTTTAACCGGTTTAATAATTCTGGTGTTAAACAACCCTTTTAGTCTTCTTATCGTATAATACGCAAATTTTATGGCGAGAGTGTGTAGTTTAAAATTGTTAAATATCCTGTAAAATACGTGAAAAGTTTTATGGATGCTTGTATTGTATTTTAAAACTGACCTTCTTGCTCGCAGAAATTTACATATCAAATTTGATTTTACACCATCCGACTTGTTTTTCTTTTCTTCGATGCTTTTCTTCGTCTCTTCTATCCTGCGGATGACATCGTATATGTGTGAGTATATTTGCAGTTACGATCACAGGTTGGAAACTTGGTGCACGTTATAGTTACTCGAAGCTTCGATCACTTTCCCGACTATTTATTTTGAAGACTGTGCAAACGTTGGAAACGTCGAACGTTTGAAGAGAGAAATCCCTTGAAGATCGGCTATTTCCTTGCTTCTACACGCCTCGAAATGTAAAGCGTATTAAACGTAACATGATCCGCAATTTCTCCCGTTCAATTTTATGCCTCGACAAAGCGGAATCTGCAGTTCCTTTTTTTAAATAAAAATCGTAACGTAGATTAATACGCAATTCTAGTTAACCTTTTCCTAGGCTACAGACAATTTCCATCCAATATTCGATAATTCTAAAGAATCATGGAAGAGACTTCGACGAAACTACAATTCATTTTCATTTTACATCGAGAAATTGTTAGTTATTTCGACGTTCCAGAATAAATGAGAATTTCGAGATATTAAACAACTTCCAATAAAGTTAATTTATTTGTTGGTTAATTAATTTAAATGGTAACCATTAACGATACATACAATTAACGATATCTATAACAAATCAGCGAACGAAGATCTTCCGCGTTATTGTGTAGAAAATAAATTATCCTCTTTTACCTACTTCGACGAAGATATTCTAAAAATAAATTTCTGAACCACTTGGAAAATTTGGAAGAGAATAGGAACGGCCGTAAAAATCCAAACTGTAATACGGAATTTCCGAATCGTAGTTTGCTAAACGTCAGCTCCGAACGCGAGCATTTATGCCAACCGTTATAACCCAGTTCCATTGCCTGACCACCTGTATACCTCTACTACTGACGGTCTGACCACCGCAGAGGTTTGCGTGTCGAAGGTCGTTACAGCTCACCTACATGTATACCAAGGAGCCTGTATTTCTACGTATGTACAAAAGGTGTTAATAAAAAATGTATTCAGTTTTTGGAAGGTCGTGTATCTATATATAGCTGTATACAAGGATGGAACAAAATAATGAAATAGAAAAATCTTATACATCGTGTACGTATATGACAAATAACAGGCTTTTCTGTTATTAAATAATAGATTATGTATGTACAATATGTAAGATTGCGTATATACAACAAAATATGTATTATTTTACGTATTAAATAGTAGATAAAATTCTATTAGGTCGTCCAAAAAGTTTCTTTTGTTTTATAAGGAAATAATGGATGCACAACATTTTCCGTTTTAGATTATTTTATCGATTTACGTATGATCCATTTTGTTCTACCAAAATAAGGATCACAACGTTCGACTGACTAGGTTTCATGTTTGTATAAATGTTACAATACAAATTATACAAATGTTGTATAAATATATTAGGTTCGGACAACCTAATATAAGATAATGGAAACAGCTGTTACATGTCATATACATATATATGGCGTATATACGTGTAACATGTTTCCATTATTTTATTTAATAGTGTATATATATATAAATAGAACCACGACCTTCGAAAAAGGGAGTTCATTTTTTAACAACACCTTATTAACGCCTGTACATCTGTAACACGTATGACATGTATATTTCTTGTTACACGAAAGTTCGCGTGTCCGCCAATCATATAACCGAAACGTACAGTACGATGCGAAGAAACGAAAGTTTAAAAGGCTTGAAATATTAAAAAACATGTTATTATAACAGTTTCGCTGTGTAATTTTACTTTTAAAACGTTACTTTATTTAACAAGATCAACGAATATTATAATTATAAATAAATGATCAGTTACCAACGTTTAAACTATCATATCGACCGTATACCAACCGTATAGCTGAAAACGCTCTGTCGCGTAAGTATTAGGTTGTCCGAAAAGTTTCTTTCGTTTCATAAGGTGATAATAGACGAACAGCAATTTCTGTTTCTATGTAAGTATGATCCATTTCGTTATACTTCTATTATTGTGTTTGTGCATAATTCAATACAATGAAACAAAAAACATTGTGCGTCTATTATTTCCTTATAAAACGAAAGAAACTTTTCGGACGACCTAATACCAAGACTAGTCTTTTCTCAAACTGTGCTAATCGCACCAAACTGGCCCTTATTCTGACTCGTAGAATTTTCCATCGAGAAGATACGCCATTTCCTGTACACCCGGTAGATGCACATCGAAAGGGATTTTGTCACGCGATGGCCAGCCGGCCAGCTCGAGAGGCTCGGCTCTCGATTAAAACAGGGACTATCGAGCGGCCTACGTCGCCTTTTGCGCACCGTGTCCCCGTAACGTGCTACAAAACGCGAAAACGAATCTCTCCGTCTGTTTCTATGACGCGATGTCGGCCCAATTCGCGTGTGCCAAGTGTTGTTTCCGCCACCCCCACCATTTTTTCTTTCTTCCCTTTCGACACGATTCTCCAAAGGAGGTGAACGACCAGGCGTTGTCCTCGTCGCGTTGTTAACGACGGACAAGAGTTTGCTTCGCAGAGGACTCTCGGAAGGGAAAAAGGCAGGTTTGTTTCCGCGTTGTGCGTGTTGTACATGGAAAGGTGCGTTTGCTTTGCTGGTGATAAGTCGAAGGGGTGTTTATTAATTGCCAAAGGGTGTTTCTCTTTTTCTGTTTTTACAAAGGGTGGATGTAGCGGGAGATTGTAATTTTTGATAAACTTTAGGACGAATGTCGTGTTGCTTGTAATTGGTGCGTGTGTGTGTGTTATCAGGGATTGAGAAGGTCTCGTTTGATGGACGTGGTATTTTTAGATTGCGCGATAGACAATGCTTAATGCGAAGCCTCGATTAAAAGAATTAACGTGAGTAAGAGTGGGTGGTTGTAGCGGTTGATGAGCATTCTGCGTATACGTACGCAAATTCGTAGCTTTATGGATAGAATGGAAATAAATGGTACGTTGTACGTTGCAAATATTATGCTTTGGATGTGTTTTATATTTTCGCATGAAACCTGGGTATGTTTTATACGTGTAACGTAGACAGTGATTCAGACAACCATAGGTGGGTTGTACTGTATATTGTTAGAAAAATATGTGTGTGTGTGTGTGTTGAGAGAGAGAAGTTGGAATAAATCGAGCCTCTGTGAAAAACACATAGAAAAGAAAAAAATTGAGCAAGACACTTATAGTACTGCAAAATAAAGAGCAGCTTTTTATTTCGAAAATTTATTTATTTATTTATTATTTATATGTATTTAAGCTCTTCTGTGTGTGCAATAAGAGATATAGAAAAGAAAGTATGTTTTTATACAATTTTACGTAAATTTATTAAAAAAACACGATTCCTTATTTCGCTTATTTATGAAATAGGAGAATCGATACGATTACGTAAGACCACTATCCTGAATAATTACTGCGAAGAATCAACGTATCCCGGATATCGTAAAACTATTATTTCAAAACTAGCGGCCCATCTACTCGAGAACGATCCACCCCAAACTGGCTCTGCAAAACGTATCTTCGCCAACAACCCCATTTAAACGAGCCTCCTCTGCAGCTTTATCCTTAGTCGTTGGAAAAGTTGTCTATCGCAACGCTTTCTAATCGTCCAATGGACATGCAGACGCTCGTCCATCCACGCGATTATGCAAATTAGCCGTGTCGATGCAGAATCGTTGTTCGGATTCGAGGGGTCGTTAAATGGCTACAGCTTGCAACGAGATCGGCGATTCTAGTTGGCAGAGTGGAGGGCAGACGCTCGTCTCCTGGCACGTTTACAGGCCGATGGAAAAAGTTTTATCGTATTCATGGGACGAAGAACGGTCGTCGTTTAGGCGAGTCTAGCTTACGAACTCTGAAATCGATTCGATCGTTTCCAAAACGGATACGACGTTGATTATCGTCTCGTCGTCTATCGATCTCGTAAAAACTTTCCGAAGAAATCACTTTTAACCACGTTTATGCTTAGCCAGCTTGGATTTCTCGAAATTTCGTGGAGATATCGAGTAAGAACTACCACTCTGGGAACCCGCACCATCGTCGTTACACGTCGCTCGTCAAATTATAAGGTCGAGAGGTAACTCAGGCAAACGTTCATTTAGTTTAGATACTGAAGAGCTCGTAGCGACGTTGTTAGACCTCGTTACCATAAATGCTACATTTCACGTCCACGTATTAATAACCGTTGTTGTAAGCTGCAATGTAACGGAAAGTGGAGCGAGAAGAACAATGTGAAAATCATGATCGCTGTTATGAGCTTTGTTGCAAATACCGTAACAATAACGATCTTCTGGTATTTTATGTTTCGATGTTGACGTAACGCGGAAAGCTGGCGTAATCAGGGTGCACGTATATCGCTATAAATGTGGAAATTCGAATTATATAGATAACATAGCATTGTCTATTAAACACTTTGGTTGCCACGCCAAAATCACGTTTCGCTCAGGATGCTACGGAAGTATTTTTATTATTCAAAACATATGACAAAATAATAATAAATTCATGTAAGATAACTTTCTTCCCCAATGGACCGTTTATTTTATTGGTGGTGACCACCGTGTCGCCTTGGTAACATTTGATAGCGACACATCGTAACAAGGCTTCGTTTATTTCAACAAACCATTCTTTACCATAGATACTGCGCATAAGAAACCAAAATAAAGAGTGTATTGAGATGTATGTAATTTTGTTTGCTACACTGGATTAGCCGCGTAGTGGTGACACACATATATGAGTATAAGCGTGTGGGGAGTATGTACGTGCGTAGCGTCTCGTAGAACAAAATAATACAACTGTTCCGTACGCATAGTGGTAAAAAGATGGTGAGGCAAAAAGAGTGCTGAGACACGTGCAATGAGTATCTACGAATATCTTGTAAATCACATATTAAATAAATATGAAACTATTTTCATACCATTTCTACGTGTAATGTGAATATTCCTATACCTTTATTTCGGCGACTAAGATTCACAATTCTCTACGGAATGAATAAACAAATAGAATATGTATGGAATGTCGATATGAGAAGGATACGAAAAAGATATCGTAGAAAATATACGAATTCGGTATTTCTGTAATTATAAGCAAAATTACTAGATATTTTCATTGTTATCGTTAATTATTGGCTTCGTTGCTTTACCATTATCGCTGTCGATGTTATTACGATACGAGACGCGCGATTATCTCTGTTAAACGATAGATTCGTTTCTTGAGTTATCGCACGCTATACCTAGTAGGCCGCCTACTACTCGACAAGAAGAAAGTCTCCGCGATATAACGTAATCCCGCGTGTTTCGTCACTCTGCGTGGCAGTTGGCGTCCCAATTTCAAAGTAGCCACATTAAAGGCAAACACAATTAGTTGGATACGTCCTAGTCGAAAGTTTACACACGGCCACGCAAAAATCGCGGAATACGAGGCGGGTAAACACGAAGAGGAATATGGCAAACGCAAAAGGTTTCCGGCGAGTCGTCGAGCGGACTTAACGGGGGCGTGGATCGATATTGACCCCGGTTTACACGGGCAATTTTTTCGCCATCGCTGACATGCTCCCGTCAAAGCTTTGTGTCGCCATACTTTGCCAACTAATTAATAACTCGTCGTACTTTTTACCTGTACGCTTGTTTGCATCGTAATTAAAAGAAGTGAAATTATATCGAGCTATAAGAAACGAAATGTGGTACAGTAGTGAGCGAAATGAAAGTTTCAACGAATAATTACCGTACAAGTTTGTTTTCCATTACATTGTACAACGCTTCTGCGTTTTCTACTGCAGCAAAATATCGCGTTTCGATGGAAATTATTATGTAAAGTGAATGTATATAACAATAGTATAGAATATACGAGAATAATTAGAATATAATAAAATATAATTCGATATTTAAATATATATACTACGAAAGCTTTGAAATTGCATTTATTGTATTTTTATCGGTTGGTATAACGCATAAAGAGAAATTACGATTGTTAACCCATTTTAATTATGGCTCTACTTAAGAGGACTGGTCCATATCACCGTGCGCAGTCGGTCGTAGGTACAGTGAATGACATCCGAATTCTTCATGGAGTTTATCGAAAATTTACTGTTCAAAACGATGTTACTTCGCAAACATCGCATCTTACATTCTTTATAACAGAGGAGGAAAGTAAAAATTATTTATTTAAAAAAAATTATTTAGATTAAAATGGAAATAAAACACGCAGTCGCTTGGTGATAGAAGACAGTCGCAGCGCGCGGATACAAGTGGCTTAATAATTACGTTAACGTAAAATACAGGAAGATATAATTATTTTAGACGAAGTGAGCAAGGACTTTAGTAAACTCTTGTATTGGAATCGACCATACACATTCCTAGAAGGAGAAAAGGAGAGGCAAGAAAGAATAGCTACGAGGAAACTTCTTAGTTAGAAATCTTCAGAAAAATTTAGCAATATACATAAAATATGCGTTTCATACTTCGAGCCAAAAGCTTTCACGCAAATTGGAAGATAGAATGCGCATCGGTATGAGCCGGACGCTTCTCAAAAAGAGTGGAAGAAGGAGATCTTCTTGCACAGGCTGCAAGAAGATTCTTTGGAATTTCAAAGCGAAACGCAAACATCGGCAAAGTTTCGCGTGGGTGGCCGTCGATAATGATTCTGGCCAGTCTCGAAGTGGATGTCTTTGTGATTCGTCCTCGACGAACGATTTTATCCGAAATCACAAGCCCCGTAATGACTCGGTGTGGCCTGGAAGTCGAAGCGTTCCAGTTTTTTTTTTTTTTTTTCTTTTTTTCTTCTCGGGACAGGAAAAACCGATGGAAACTGATTACTCGTGGAGAAAATGCGACAGGAAATCGATAGCCGGCCGATGCGTGGAACGACGCTCGTTTTCAACGACTTCTGGAGCCTTTTGACGTTGAAACAGGGGTCGTGGCTCTGATATATCCAGGACAAGAGGAAATCGTTTTCATTTCCAATGGAACGGGCCTTCGTATTTCCTGCGTGATGGAAAATGCCTTTTCTCTAGTTATTCCGTCACGTACAACGGAGAATCTCTGTTAACCTCGAAGCGACATAATTCCCTTCGTTATGTCTGCTCGTTCGGGATTAGTCCCTGAAAGGGGGAGGGGGCGGATTCTCGTGTGACGACGACAAAAGCCAGCGAATTTCATGAATTTTTTTTTTTACTCTAACTACTAGTTACACGGAACTAGACGTTTTCCTGGGACGTAGATATAGTCTCGAGGTAGAAATCTAATTTTTCCTTTTTTATATTTCGATTCTTTTTATCGTTTATCAACTGTTTTAAGCGCAACGTTCGATAACTTTTTTAAACCGGCGTGCGCGATAATTGAAAAACTAATTGCTCCATCAATTTCGAACAAAACTCATTCGCTTGGTTGCAAATCTGTCCTGGGAGATTGAACCTCGAATTTCTATTCGATTATTTTCTAATATTCTTTTTAAACAACGTACGCTCTATTTATCTGTCAGGGAAGATGTTGCAGATTTGTTGGGAAAATAGGTGCGATGTCAGCGTGAAGTATCTAACGTTAAGAAGAATCTCTTTGCTTCTGCGTTCTGATGGCTGTGACAGATGCCATACTGTGCGCCAACGATGGTTACATTATAAAAGATGATCGCTGGGCTCGTATCATATGCAACAAACGATAAGGAGAAGTGAAATAAAAAGAGTTACTTCAACGTCATTTACTTACACGCCAGAAACGTCTAGACTCGTAGAGTCAGTAGTTAGTCGAAGAAGAAAATCATAAAAATGACTTGCTTTTATCCTTGTTACCTCTGAAACCTTTCTTGACACTCGTGACAATGTAAAAAATGAGCACAGCTGATCGTCTAAAATGTACAAGCCTGTACGATACAATTAGTTAATCATTTTAAACTAATTTTTACAAGACGCTTTAACCAATTTTTGCACTAATAAATGTATTGCGTTGGCAACTAAGTGATTGCAAATTTTGTCAATGCCACCTAATGACACCTAATTTATGGAAACGCTTGCTACTTTTTGCTTCCTACTTTGCGTTTCACACCTACTCTGTGTTTCACATCTACTTTGTGTATCAAAAACTAGTAAAATTAGTACATGGACCGTTGATTTTGAAAGTGGCGCGAGTCCATCTTCCTTTGTTTCGAGATGTTGAAGCGCCCGCGTTTCCATCGATCGAAAAATATTGATACGCTCTACTTGGTTTGTCCACTTCTCTGCAATATGTTTAAGTAGATTTGAACTCAATACACGAACAATTTCCTTCTGTTACTTTGAGAATTAGCCAGGCCAGTGTCTTCCTTCTGTATCAGAAACGAACCTGAACGCTACGTTCGAAATTAGTGAATCGTAGAACTGATTAAATTTTAATCGTTCAAAGTGTATGTTTCGTGTAATGTAATTCGCCTTCGTTTGTAGGATAAAAGCAGGAAAAGCAAACTACCGCTGTTTAATTTTCATATCGTTTGTTTTTGATTCTACTGATGCGACGACTGTTGGAGAAAACTGTAGATCGCAGGAAATGACCTCGCATCGCATTTCGAAATAAATGATTACGCATTAGCCATTTTGCAATTGCGTTCTTTATCGAAATTTCAATTGAACAAAACAAAGGAATATTCTAAAATGTAAATCGTGCGTTGTTTATGAATAAAAAGTTCACGTTGAAATATCTTTCGTGAAATACATTCATTGAAACTCATTTCTCGCTTTCTCTATTTTTTCGAAAAATATACTCGATCTGCAATTCGAAATAAGCGGCTCGTATAATGTATCGAAACTACAGGAATACAATAAAATAAGATGAAGGTAAAATATGAAAAATTACAGAGTTACAGAAAAATATGTTGCTATACTACGACCGAGAAACAATGCATTAGAAATGATCGTGCATTTTGACAGATTAGGTCGATTAGGACAATCCTAGGTTAAAGGGTTAATTAATTCTCCCGCTACTGATATAGTATTTTAATATGCTGCCTTCTTTCGAGCTTCTTTCGTATCTTTTTAATATCAAAAGGTATCTCAAGTTTGAGCAAAAGACGAAGGAACTGTCATTGCTACGTTTGATTTGCCGTTTCAATTTTATGTCGAACATTTTCTTAAGGCATTGAAAATTTTCCCTATTTTCTACAAAAATATATATGTATATCTTGCAATATAGATTAGAATATAAAAATTCGAAGATAACAGCAGCATTAATAATAAGCATTAATTAATAATTGAGGAGTTTGAGGACATTTTGTCGAGTAATCAAAATTAAAGGTACAACGATCGAATTGTTCGATCGTTCGTGGGAAGAGAATTTTTTTTTATTTTATAAATGGAACGTCGTTGGTAATTAATGAGAATCGAGTTGCTTGCCATTACTCTTCATTATTCAAATATTATTGGTAAAATACGTTGAGAAGTAATGTGTCGTAAACGCGATTTCACTCTCGGCTCACGTACGGTTTCATTCCCGGAGGGAAACGTCGGGATTTAATACCGAAAACGTTTCTGGCATCGGAAAGGGTTACAAATCAGCCCTCGACACGCAACTAACTTTTTCATCGACTAAGTCCCAGGAGCTCGTAAATCGATGACAGATATGATACTGAGAAATATGTGTAATTATCGGAATAATGTCATTGTTCCTTTAGAAACCTCCCGGAGATTTTCTATTTTATATTTATGAACAAATATTACGATACATATATCGAAGATATAAAAACGAGAAGTTTCCAACTATACTTTGACGTATCAATGAAAATTGAATCTATACTATTCAATTTCCAAAATTTTACTGTACAAATATTTTGATTATAAAATGTATTTTTATATATATATATAATGTAGCTATATTACATAATCGATAAAGTGTAATAAACAAAGTTATTTTGCTTGAATTTTTAGTAAAACAACGACTGAATTTTATCGGTTTATCCATATTTTTAAAATGGAAATTTAATCTCTATCAGAGATTTCAATTTTAAATTTGATTAAAAACACTGGACAAATGAAAATAATTACTCTAATAGATAAATAATTTTTGATACTAATTCCACATATAAATGTTCCTTTTCCCTTTCAGTTCTTTTTCCTTTCTTCTCCTTCTGGTATCTTATCATCTTCATCGTCTTCCTCGCCATCTCCATCGACTTCTTCCTCTTCGACTTCCTCTTCTATCTCTTCTTCTTCTACCTCTCCATCATTTTCTTCTCTCTTCTGTTTCTTCGTTTCATTTTTATATTTTACTGTACAAATATTTTGACTATAAAATGTATTTTTTTTTTAAAAATTGCTAAATAATTAGCAATTAAATAAAGTGGTGAAATAGTTCTAATAAACTATAATATATAATGTAGCTATATTATATAATCGATAAAGTGTAATAAACAGTTATTTTGCTTGAATTTTTAGTAAAACAACGACTGAATTTCATCGGTTTATCCATATTTTTAAAATGGAAATTTAATCTCTATCAGAGATTTCAATTCTAAATTTGATTAAAAACACTGGACAAATGAAAATAATTACTCTAATAGATAAATAATTTTTGATACTAATTCCACATATAAATGTTCCTTTTCCCTTTTTCCTTTCTTCTCCTTCTGGTATTTTATCATCTTCATCATCTTCCTCGCCATCTCCATCGACTTCCTCTTTTATCTATCATTTTCTTCTTTCTTCTGTTTCTTCTTTTCATTTTTCCCTAAAACATAAAACAACGATCATACGTTTGAGCTTTCGGTGAATATTTCTATCTCGAGGTTTTCAGTTGAAACGACCTTAATTAAAAAATGTCAGCTTAATTTCACGTTCGTAATAAGTCTTTACAAAATGTGCTAACGAATGGCATACCTTTTCGTGTTGTTACAGGAGCAAGCCGAAAACCTTCGCGTTCGATCATTGTTTCTATTCCCTGGACCCGGCCGTGGAAAACTTTGCGAATCAAGATGTGGTGTTCGACGCCCTGGGTCGCGACATTTTGGACAATGCGTTCCAAGGTTACAACGCCTGCATTTTCGCCTACGGTCAAACCGGTGAGACAACATACCATCGATATACCGATTAACCATAGAACCAACGTAACAAAATATATTTTACGATACAAAGATCGAGTTGGGCTTTGCTAAATGAAATTCTACGTACATACATAAATCCTCGTACCCTGTACCTGCCATTGGTGATTTGCGTTAACGATATCTGACGGAATCTAGCGGATTCTCCTGCGAGGTGACATAGATTTAGTGGAGGGAATTGGGATTTATAGGTAGCATCAGATAGTGATAGATTTAACTGAACCTAACCCGAGGCAAACCTAACTTCTTGCTTCCTAATCGTATCTAATACGATGTTTAGATAATCTGCTAGCTTTCCTGTAACGTAGATTTGGTAGAAGGAATTCGAATCTGTGGCAAAGTTACACACGACGGTGTAACTAATTTTAAACTTAATTCGAACTTTACGAAGCAACGTTCGAAATTTCTTTGCAGTTTCGAAATATTAGGTCGTCGCAAAAGTTTCTTGTCTTTTATAAGGAAATAACAGATGCACCACATTTTTTCTTTTATATTAATTTATCGAATTACGTTGCATCCATTTTGTAGTAATAGAAGAAACGAGAGAAACTTTTGGAAGAATCTAATATAGAGATTTTATATTGTTACGAGCCGTGTCTACGCGATTTTATTATTTAAATATCTGCTACGGTATAGCCATTCCTATCCGAACATTCATTTGAGAATACCAAAAGTTTTGTTATCCGAAAATAACATTAGCTTATCCGAAAAGTGTCTTTCTTTCGTAAATATATTTTTTACAACAATGCACCTTCGTACAAAAGTGAAACCAAGTCTGTGAAATATCGCGGCGTTTTAATAATAAAAATAATATAAAACAAAAAACATTGTGCGTCTATTATTTCCTCATAAAACGAAAAACCTAATAATAAATTTAATTATAAAATAATATAATAGAATAGTTGCTCGAGCTTGTATGTAATTAGTGTCTCAGACGATTCCACTAAATATTATGGTTAACTATAAAATATAAAACTTACAAATAATTCTATATACTATCTTAAGACATCGATTATTATTATTTCTGAATAGAGACATAAGCAATCTCAACTTCCCGTAGAATTACAACTTTAGTTCACCGCAATACGGAATAAATAATACGAAAACACTCATCGATTTGCCTCTGCTTGCATATATGTTATTAGCTCGTCCGAAAAGTGTCTTTCTTTCGCAAATATATTTTTCACAACGATGCACCTCCGTCCAAAAGTGAAACCAAGTCTGTGAAATGTCGCGGCGTTTTAATAATAAAAATAATATAAAACAAGAAACATTGTGCGTCTATTATTTCCTCATAAAACGAAAGAAACTTTTCGGACAACTTGATATTTCCCAACTGCGGATTTTTCCCTTTCGGATATGGACATGTTTCATTGATGTTCGCGTGTACAGTGTATTCTTTTCTTCGTCCGAATCGAACGAATTCCCATTATATTGTAGATAATTTGGAAACTAGTAATAAATAACATGATAGGTTATACGCGTTTAACATTTCGACCTTGATTTCACGGTTCTTCAGACAGCCACACCCAACGTAACACGTAGCTGATTAAACTCCCTTCACGTGGAACGTTTCCACGTACTTACTTTGATCAGATTCTGGTTTCATTAACATTGCACAAGCGTGTCGCATTACGGATTTGTCGCTTCGCTGTGGTCTTTAAGTCTCTCCGTTCCGACGAGATCGTCATTAATCGGCAAGAATCTGATTATTTACCGTTCGTTGCATAGCGAATGCAGCGTTGACGTTCGCGTGACTGCTAACGAGACTGCGGATGTTGGAGCGATTTTATGTTCTCGCGAACGTAATTAGAGAAATAGTGTCTAAATAGAAATTTGTTCGAGTCTACTAAATATCGCGATAGTACACTGCTTCGGATATTTTGTGTAATTTTCCATATCGCGTGCAGCCTGTGGATTTTTCCGTCACGACTTTCCTTCTTCGTTTTGACACGAATTTTTATTTCAAAATTCCGCTCGGCAAATTTGCTGGTGAAAAGGACAAAGGATAAAAAGCCAAGCGTCGATTGTGATCTCAATGATTCGTAGATCTTGAACGCGCAAAGAATTTATTCGCTCGACGTAAATTTTGATTCTGAACATTTTTAACCGTCCTTTTCTCGCGGGAGACGAAAAGGAAGCTGGTTTTTATGCTGCGTTTAAATCCGAGGAAGAATAGTACGGAGAGAAGCAGCGTCGATTAGAGGCCGGCTATGCGCTTAAAAGCGCACGGGTTAAGGATTAAGGAAATAACGCTGCCAATTGAAAGACAGAGGGAAATAATAGCGAATAGCGTGTGATAACAGAAATTTATGCGCTGGCGTAAACTGCACGTTGGTTATCACAGTTAATTGAAACTTGGCTAAAGCGAGTCGCCGATTTTCAAAACGCAATGCAACGACGCAATATTCGAAAAAGCGTCAAGACGACGAGGGAAGAAATAAAACTAGTCTGGTTTCTAAGAGACACAAACATTTTCCGATTAATCTAATGGCAGGAAAGATAACGATATTTATCTATACAACTGACATGTGTTACGTGGTACTGATACTATTTATGACCAAACCATTAGTTTAATATTGTAAAAGTCTGTGAAAACGATCGTACAGGACTATAGTCGCTAGTAATCTTCAGAGGCGGACGCGGCTCTAAATAAGTGAAGATAAAAAAGAAGGAACATTTCTAAACTTAAGTAGCGTAGAAAGCATAATGGAAAAATCCACGATAATAAAAATGTACGTCGTCCATTATAAAAAAAAACACCTTTAGAACTTAGCGTTTGCGGAAAGCTTGACTCAATTTGTGTTTCACGGAGATTAGATAAAAAGCAAACAACCTTTTCAAATTATCGATATACGCCGGTCTGAAGCGAAACTATACGTAACTTGTGAATGACAGTATATCGCGCGAACTTTTTTTATTTAAGATATCGTTTATCAGCATCTATAAACTATATATGCAGGAAATGGCACTCTAAACGCTCAAACATGAGAAAAGAAGCGAAAAAGGTGAAAAGAAAGCAAAGCAACGTGAAAGAAGAACGACCAGAAGTGAAAACGACCAGAAAAAGGGGAAAATAAGAAAAGGAGCGCGAGGACTAGAAATAGAAGACAAAGATAAAGAACGAAAATGTGCAAGATAATGGAAGGAAAAACATGATAGAAAAGGTCCTAATCTCCGACCAAATGAGGTACCAAGCGAAAGAAACGCCTGTTACTGATTTTCTACGTCGTTCGCGACATCCACGTTCAGCGTTTTCACCTAACGTTTTATTTCTGCCGATAAGGCGAGAACATTGTTCCAACCCGTGAACAAGATCACCGCCATCCGCTTTTGCGCGACGAATAACACAATTAGAGGGGGCCAACGCCGATAAAACGTGGACAGTACGAGCACGGTTCACCTTACAGAGACATTGGCCCCTTTTTTCCTTTTCTTTCTGCTTTTAAAGCGAATTAACTAAATGGAATCGAAGTGGAAATGTCTTTTTTTTCATTTCGATTATTTCTCTTTACAATTTGTTCGATTGGACATTCGAAGAATTCTTCCAGCTATGAATTACCACTTGGGTGACTATCCTCGGTAGGATTTCATCTTGCTAATGCAACACGTATCCCATGGGAGTTCCATAACAAGTCAGTAGGATACTTCTTCTTTAACCTTCGTTCAACCTTTTTACATTCCCAGGGCTAGTCGATTAGAACGTTGCGCAGCTCTTTTATTACGTTTCTCTGAATTTCCCCTTGAATGGTTGGTATTTTTAGATCTTTCCCTGGATCTTCCTTCGTGATATATCACGATGAATTGACAACTGTTGCGAGTATAATTGATCGTAGCTATTTAAATCTAGCGACGTGGCTCGTTGCTGCTAATCCCAGTAGGAGTGTTCCATAGGTTCGTATAGGTTTGATCATTGTTTTTTATATCGCTAATTTATTTTCTATTTCGACTTTTGATTTTCTGGTTGTTAACGTTCATTACCTTCTGACCTTTGTATTTTTTATTACGATTTCAATTTTCAATTCCGTTACATTGGCAAATTCTCTCGTCAAACATCCGTCAAAATGAAAAGAATTAATCAATATTAATAAAAATAAAATTTTAATATTATAATAATAAATAATATATAATATCATTATATTATTATTTGTATTATTTCGCGCGATCTTCCCATTTGCGAGTTTGGAGTCTAAATCTTATCATCAGCAGCCTCTATCTGCTTGACCTGTTTAATTTGAGGGATGACTATGTCGTTCAGCTCGATACTCGATGTTTTTCGCAAAGTGAGAACATGATGTGTTTGCATCTGTTTGCGTTTGCTTTCGTCGTTTCGAGTTGCAACTAGTTTTCTGCTTTTCAGATGCGATTTTGCAGCGTTATAGTTGCTGCTCTTTTGCCATTTTGTGCGGTTTATGTCACAGTGTAGCGTGTACAGAATTGGTCCTAGAAGGATTCTCTGAAGATTTTCCTTATTTTCCAGTATGCGTCTTTGACTCTTGCCATAAATCTGTCCATTGCTCGCGTACGATTCAAGCAAGCGATAAATTTGCCTCGGACAATGATTTTTAATTACTCGCGCCAGACTTTGTGGAATAAGTTTCAGCCTTCTCGATATCCAGGAAGAAAGTAGAAATTTGTTTCACCTTCTGAATATTATAATACGTAACGCTATACCTTGGATACTTTGCGCCTATCATTTTTACGCATTACGTGTATTTTTTAGAATTTTAAGTTTCCCTCTAGCGCGTAATAAATCCACACTATCCGCTGCTTATAACAAATTTTTTTTTTATTTTATTTTGGTTTTTACAATTTGTCCTGAAGGACATTTGGTAAAGTGTTATATCTCATTGGTAAATAAAAAAATAAAATAAAATAAATATAGCATGTGGGTGGCTACCCCCAGCGGGGTGCCAGCTTCGTTTTTCCTAAGTTATATCTTTTCGCTTAGGATGTTCCGCATATGTTTTCATGTCACGCGCACTCTGTGCATTTTTCCATATTTAAATTTCCCATAAATGCAATAGATATTCGCATAGTCACGATAGCGGTCGAAAGGGAGAGCCATTGACCCTAGCGTGGGCGATGATGACGACAACGACGACGACGACGAATATTGAACTTCCCTCGACGTTCAATCACTGCCGCGATGTTAGAAAGGAGGGTGAACAAGAAAAAAAAAAAAAAAAAAGAAAAGAAAAAGGAACAAGATTACGCACTTCTAAAGACTCTCGCGTCTTCTCGCACTTAGCTGCTCGCTTGTCATCGATCAATCGGATTGCACCTCTCCTCTGCTCATCGTCTCAAGGGATTATAGCAGGATAGAATGCTTGTACGTCTTATGAGAAATTGTAGATGAGAATGCGAACTTAAACCTGTTAACGTTCGAGGAAACAATGGTGTCAATTGGGGGTTAAGCCTGTTGGAGGATGGTTCGCTGTTGATCGTCGCGGTCTTACAGGTTTCTTCGAGAGCCGAGGATTTAAAGGAAGATTTACAAGTTAATAATGGGGTGAAAAAATATGTTTGCATTATGAGAATCGTCGAGAATATCGATTATAGTTTCTGTCCATGAAAGGGTGGTTTGTCGGTGATCGAAGCAGCGTCAGTTTCTTTGAAACTGATTGAAATTAAAAGGAGACTTGGACCTTAACGATGGGTAGGAAAATGTGTTTGACGTGGAAATTTGAATACGCGCAATTGAAAATTAATTGAGTTTACCGAAGGATGATCTGCCTTGGTTTGCGCGATCCATCGTCTTGCGATTTTTCCACAGGATTTGAATTGGAACACGTTTCGTCTATAAAACTTTATGAAATCTTATGAAACTTATGAAACTTTATGAGTTACAGTCTGAGTGGATCATAGTCTTAGCCCGACTAAAATAGATTCTATCACTATCGTGCTTCGATTTGAACTCTGGCTTTAGTCGCAATTTTATAGACTAGGAATTGTTAAAATTTTGCTGTGGTTCATCGGGTTCGTGTTCTACGTTTGAAACGATCCATTAGTCCATCCTCCGCTCGGTCCTGATAACATCTAAACGCCAACCCTCGCTCAATTACTTAATTTACATAACTCGCCCCATGGCTAAACATTTCCAAAGAAGGAGTCATAAAGCCTGGCAAAAATTACGGGATGTCTCTTATCTCCTCGAGGTATAGTCGTTTTATCGCCGAGATATAACTTCTCGCAAAGACAATCCTTTTAGCCCGTTTCATTAACTCTGAGGCTGTGTATAATAAGCAGAAACAACAGGATTTTCAAGATCGATGTACGTGTCTCGTAAAAGTCACAAATTTCGGGAGAAAAAATTCAGCTTCGATTTCAATTTTCAATTCCGTTACATTGGCAAATTCTCTCGTCAAACATCCGTCGAAATGAAAAAAATTAATCAATACTAACAAAAATAAAATTTTAATATTATAATAATAAATAATATATTAAATTAAAATATTAATAAAGGATTTAACAAATTTCCCCACAGGTTTATACATTAGGTTATCCGAAAAGTTTTTTGTTTCATAAGGTGATAACAAATGAACAACAATTTCTGTTTTATATTATTTTATTGAATTACGCGTAATCCATTTCGTTCTATTTCTATTATTATGTTGGTGCATAATTCAATAAACAAAAAAATATCGTGCGTCTATTATTTCCTTATAAAACGAAAGAAACTTTTCGAACAACCTGATAAATACGACGATGGTTCTATGGTCTATATTTTTTTTAACAATTGATCGAAGTTAATAAGAGAGCTAATTTTGTAAAGGGTCCGGGAAATCGTACACGATGATGGGAAGCGGCGAGAACAAAGGTATCATACCACGGCTGTGCGACAACCTGTTCGACATGATCGCGAAGCAACAGAGCTCGGAGCTTACTTACAAAGTCGAGGTATCCTATATGGAGATCTACAACGAGAAGGTGCACGATCTGCTCGATCCAAAGCCGAACAAACAGTCGCTGAAAGTCAGGGAACACAATGTCCTGGGGCCGTACGTGGATGGACTTAGTCAGCTCGCCGTCACATCCTTTCAGGTAAGGGAAGATTTATCGATATTCGTCGCATCCTTTTAATCATTCCTTTTGTGTGCGCATAAAGCATTGAAATATTAAGTTAGTAAGTGCCTGAAACTCCTGGTAAGTAAAATAACGAAATGACTTTCGCGTTAAACGTTCTTCGTATTTTTTCATATTTCTTAAACCTATTATATCTATTTAAATATAAAATTACATCTCGTACAATTACATTGTCTCACTGGCATTCTTTCTCTTTCAAACTTTCCTTCGTTCGACGCTGTACGCGTACGAGTTACGGATGACAATCGAATTATGAAAATTGTAAATTGAAAATTGTAAATTGAAAATTGTAAATTGTATCGTTCGATATACCGAGATATTTAATATTATTCGTTTTATTCGCAACATAGGCGAGATACTCGAGTATATAAATTACGTATAAATTATACTGTCGTATTCTTTCGTACGATATATCTTGTTTATTCTAAATATTCTTTTCGATCAAGTTATTTATCGACAAACGAAGACTAGGAACACGCTTGTCCGGTTTTTCCACGATACGGCAAATCACACCGGTGTTATTTATCGCTTGTTTCGCGTGTAACTGGCATATTGCCAAAACTGAAACTGTTATGATCGATATCCGTCATTGCGGTGCTTCGACAATTTAATTCCCGCAATAATGTACTATCATCTGCAATTAAATCGCAAAACGGTGAATTTTATAGCTTTCGAAATTAATGATTTCGTGTTCTCGCGAAACACAACCCAATGTTATGGACAAAAGCGTAGCTTCGTTTTACGAAATTAATACGAATCTGTTTGATGTCCATTATGAGATTGATATTCATTTCCAAAGAACGTTAAAAATCGTGCGTACGTCGGTTTATTTTCTAAGTCGATGAAGTTGATTGAACTGTCGCGATTACCACCGATCCAATGACTTTTACTGATCGCTCGACCGACGTACGAACATTAAACGAACGAAGGTGTATAACGATACACGATCCTTTCAGAAAGTAAAATCAGGTCGTTTTACATGTATGCGAAGCTAGTGGTTACCTCTTTTATGCAACAAACACGTTTCGTGCATACCAGTAACGCGTGATAAGTTTCAATTTGCTTCATCGACTGTGAACTACGATACTATCGTGTCACGTTTTTCGGCTTTCCTTTGTATCGTTTCGATGCGATCTCTTTTTCCATACAAATCGCGCGCACAGTCGTTCGATTCTGTAGCTTTTAAGGGAAAACTTAAGAAACGTTTACCTAGCAGCTTCTTCCTTCATATTTCATGACGTTTCGTTTATATTTCGCTTCGCCGTGTCTCTATCAGTTCTCTAGGTTTCTACAAATTAACGGAAACTATTTGCCGTATCTGTCGGAATTACGTTGAAAGACTCGAATTTTCCAATTGATCTCTCTCTCTCTGATTTTCAAAATTACAAGACGATCTTGGAAAAGACAGGTACATATGCGTGTAAGAATATGGAAATCGTTAGAAAGTCCAAATATCTTTCTCTTTCTTTTATATCTACATTTTAGTAATCCTCAGGATAATCATAAAAGGAGACAGAGAAAGGCTTTGGAACTTCAAAGAAACGACGGATACGTAAAATTCGAGAAACGAATGGAAGTGGTTCCCTCGTAAAACTTGGGTCTAGATAGGCGAACACGAAAGTCGGAGAATGTCAAATCGGTTTTCCGGTTCTCGGAATACCCAAGAATCTCCTCGTTACGTCACGCTCGCCAGCTACCGATCCGTTGCGATCGTTAAATCCAGCATTCCTGCCGAATCGACTGAATTTCCCAACAGAATCGCCTTAATTTCCCAACTTTTCCATGCCAGCCATCCGTTCGCCGGTAACCCGAGCCCAGAAATCACCTTTCACCAAGTCAGTCAAGTCACCCGAGTAATCTATCAACGACCGGATGATATGGTCGATGCCGCTCGAAGCTGTATATCGCGTGTGCGATTCGAGCGGTAACGAGAGAAAAGTCAAATTGGCGTCACGAGTTGCTGCAATGATTTCGCAGGACATCGACAATCTGATGGCGGAGGGGAACAAGTCGAGGACGGTAGCTGCGACGAACATGAATTCCGAGAGTTCACGGTCGCACGCTGTATTCTCCGTCATTCTGACGCAAACGTTGACGGACTCGAAGAGCGGCGTCAGCGGTGAAAAGGTCTCGCGGATGAGCCTGGTGGACTTGGCAGGGAGCGAAAGGGCTGTGAAAACTGGAGCGGTGGGCGATAGGCTTAAAGAAGGAAGCAATATAAACAAGTAATGTTTCCTTTTGTTGGCGCGATAGAGCTAATCGTCTAACGCGGTTAGAAAACGTTGCTTGTAATTAAATATTTACCGTCTTCTGCCGTGTTAATAAGGCTAGAAGTGTTTGCGTCTGTGGCCTGGAAATAGACGAGAGACGTGATGGATCGTGTGATATAAGAGAGACAAATGTTTGCAGATCCCTAACGACGTTGGGTCTAGTCATTTCGAAGCTGGCGGATCAAAATTCCGGAAGTAATAAGAATAAGGACAAGTTCGTGCCGTACAGGGACTCCGTTCTAACGTGGCTGTTGAAGGTATCGTTTGATATATTTGGAATGTTAGATGCGACTAGCCTGCTAATTGCTAGGTACGCAAAGGGAAAGAAAGAATTAACACAAGATTATTAATAAGAAGGGGTGGCGAGGATGGTACTTTTTGACGCGAAGATTTCAATTTTCTTTCTTTTTTTTTGGATTATAACTTTCAATATGAAGAGATTTGTTAATAATTACCAAGTAGGCTATAACTGTACCTAAAAAGAAAAAAATAAATAAATTAGACTCTGTGGATGATACATCGTAGTATGAAAAAATTGTACAGTTAAAATACAGCGAAATAATTAAGAAAACAAAGTCTTTCGATCACCGAGATTTAATTAATTTTAGAAGCAACTTCTTTCATTTATAACCATGCTGTACTTTTAATTATAGGATAACCTTGGCGGGAACAGTAAGACCGTAATGGTAGCCACTATATCTCCTGCCGCGGATAATTACGAGGAAACGCTTTCAACCCTGCGATACGCGGACAGAGCCAAGAGAATCGTTAATCACGCGGTGGTCAACGAGGATCCAAATGCAAGAATCATTCGAGAATTAAGGCAGGAAGTGGAGGCGTTGAAAGAGATGCTATTACATGCAACTGTAAGATGATTAAGTCTCGTTAACATCGTTGTATTAATTATGCGTTAGACCGGACAGACAAACATGGTCATTAGAGCTGGTCGGTAAAAAGTTGAAGAAGTTTCTTACAATTAGCCGTATTAGAAACTTCCCGTCGAAGTTTCACATTTTGTCAAGAAAATTACGAGGAAAGCGTCAAAGAAAACGATCGAGATTAATTCCCTTAAATACGAATAATGTGATATTTCAAGGAGAGACGATGTTCCAACGAAGTTATGAAACTCGTTGAATCTAGCAGATTTATTTTTAAAAAAGGCGTAAATAATGTACAACATAGTTATAAACTATTGGGAATTTAATAAACTAGATAGAGGAAATAATCTTAAACCTATTCCTCGAACTTCGTACTTCGTAGCTCCATTTCAATTCATTCAGGATTTAACAAACTACATTCGTAGAAGTTACTCGAGAAATAATTACTTCTGCGCTCCACTAAACTTAGGATTCTCTTTCTTCCGGAAATTCTAGGGACAAGGATCGATAGTGGGCCAGCAACGCACAGACATAACGGAGAAGCTGTCGGAATCGGAACGATTAATGAAGGAAATGTCGCAAACGTGGGAGGAAAAACTGGTGAAAACCGAGAGGCTGCAACACGAAAGGCAACAGGCCTTAGAAAAAATGGGAATCAGTGTTCAAGCCTCTGGTATCCAAGTGGAAAAGAACAAGTATTATCTCGTAAATCTAAACGACGACCCTAGCTTGAACGAGCTGCTAGTTTATTATCTGAAGGTACCTAAAAATTTTTAATTACTTCCAAATGATTAAACTCGTATTGAAATATTAAGACACCCTCTCCCATTTTTAATAAAATATTGATTACGAAAATCGTTAATATATTAGTAGCCTATAATTTTGTCATAAAAATATCATTTCTCAATATCTTTATTATGTAATATGAATTTATCCCAGTAAATTGTACTAATCTTACAAAACTATTCGTCGCTTCTCAAATTAGATAGTTGTCAAATAATATTTTACACAGTGAATCACTACGTTTGCCAATTGTATCATAATTACTAGAACATTCTGTATATGTAACATAATATATAAAAGAACGTACAGTATAAAGTATAAAATACATAATACAATATATTGTGCTTGTTGTGTTAATAATTAGGAAAGGACTCTGGTTGGAGGACGTTCGGCAAAGACAGAGCAGGACATTCAACTGCACGGGCTTGGTATTCTGCCTGAACACTGTGTCATCACGATAGAGGAGACTGGCCTCTATATGACGCCATTAAACGGTGCTAGGTGTTTCGTGAACGGCACTCAGGTAGTAGAGAAAACGCCGTTGTTACACGGTGACAGGATCGTCTGGGGAAATCATCATTTCTTCCGGGTGAATTGTCCCAGAAGTGCAACAGGTAACGCTTAATGGATATCCCTGATTGAATTCTTTGAGATCGATGTGTGACATCCGAGAGTCTGTATGTATATGTGTGTCCCTCTGTTTATAGCGATCAACAGTGAGCCTCAGACGCCGGCACAGAATATTGATTACACTTTTGCACGAGAAGAACTGATGCTTAACGAGTTGTCGAACGATCCTATTCAAAGAGCCATCGCTAGACTCGAGAAGCAGCACGAAGAAGATAAACAGGTATTCTTAGGGATTGATGATGTTTGCCGGAGATTCTCAAAGATATTGCTCATATCCAATAGGGAATATCGCATATTTATTTCAAAAATGACACAAGTCTAACAATTTTTTCAAGAAAAGTGAAGAACTATTTGGAGATTTACAAAAAATGACCAATTTTCTATTTTAACTTCTTTAAAAAACTTCTTTAATTAAACTATGTTAGAGGTCATATAATAGTAACCTAATTAACTGTATAGTCCTAAATTCCATATTTACTTGGGAAGGTTCAGAATCAGATTTTGTTATATGAAATTCCTCAATGTTGGATGAAATTGTCACAGCTGACTGTTACTTCCCAGTTTTATCTTATCAAGTACCATCAATGTGTTTCTGTATTTAGGTCGCGTTAGAGAAACAGAGACAAGAGTACGAGCGACAGTTTCAGCAACTTCGCAACATTTTGTCTCCATCGACACCCTATTCCCCTTACGTACCGTACGATCCCCTGCGGGGCAGTCAAAGTAGTAAACTTCCTGCTTGCACGCCAACTACGCAAATGCGAGTAGAGAAGTGGGCCCAGGAAAGAGACGAGATGTTCAAAAGGAGTTTAGGCCAATTGAAAGCGGACATCTTAAAGGCGAACGCATTGGTGCAGGAGGCAAACTTCTTGGCGGAAGAGATGGGGAAGCAAACGAAGTTTAGCGTCACTTTACAGATTCCGCCAAACAATTTAAGTCCAAATAGAAAGGTAACGCATGTGCTGTTTCTTATTGATTCTTATTACATCTTTAAAGTAAAGGAATTAAGGAATCTTCAGAGTTTGGCTCTGAATTCTTAAAACTCGTGTTTACAGCTTTTAAATAATTTGGAATCTAATGAAATTGCTTTTCCTGATCTTTTCAGATTATTAGAGGTGAAAATTAAGAAATTTAATCGAAATATATCACTATGCCTATGTATCAACTTATTCATCAAATACTTCATCACAAATATTTTGTTACTTTATTAATACTTCTTACTTTATATATCTTCTGAATTCTCTATTCTTTGCTTTCTTCCTTATCTTGTCTTAATTTGTGATATAATTTTGCAATTTCTCATCAATTATCATCTTTTTTTTATATGCACCCTCTTCGTTGTAATAATTTAATTTACTTTTGAGTTGTGTTTATTTATTTCTGTTCATTCTGCTTTCACACTCTTCGACATGCAGAGTGTATTTTTTCAGCGGGGCGCCTTCGTCAGCGAGCCTGCGATTCTAGTGAAAAGGACAAACATGGGCAGCCAGGTGTGGTCCATGGAAAAATTAGAAAACAAATTAGTCGATATGCGGGACATGTACGAGGACAGAAAGGATCCCAACAATTGTCAACGATTACCTGCCATTAAAGTATACTACCTAGTTCATTCCAATTTTTTAATACATTTTTGACTGGCTATTTTATCCAAAATGATGATGAGGAAAATTGATGACATCAAAGTTAATCGGATACAATTAAAATACAATTTTGCATAACTGAAACAATATTATACAATTTACAAAATTTTATATTTTACGCAATTTTACAAAACTTACGTGATTCTGTGCTTATGCAAACACGGGCATATTCATAGCCAGTCAGCAATGCATTAAACAGTAACTAGAGAAACTATGTAAACCTGGACGATTTCTAAATTAGGATGAAGTGCCCGGGAAGACTCAAGACCCGTTCTACGAGTCCCAGGAAAATCACAATCTCATTGGAGTAGCGAATATTTTCTTAGAGGTTCTGTTTCACGACGTTCGGTTAGATTATCACACGCCAATTATCAGCCAACAAGGAGAAGTCGCTGGACGACTGCAGGTCGAGATTAGTCGCATATCTGGTCACTTTCCTCAGGACCGTATCTGCGAGGCAGCGTCAGAATCGTCGAATGACTCGACCTCGTCAGAACCTGAGGATTATTCCGGATCGAGCTTCATCACTTGTCGCGTGACCATCAAACAAGCAACTGGTTTGCCTCTGTCACTGAGCCATTTTGTATTTTGTCAATATATGTTCTGCGGACATCCAGATCCCATAGTGGTCCCAGCCATCGACAATTCCGAACAATTAACTTCGAATTGCCAGATAGGGCAGAGAGACTCTCTGGTGTTCAAGTTTAATCACACGAAAGATTTTACCGTGCCCATAACGGAGGAGTTTATCGAACACTGTAGCGGTGAGTGGTGAATCAAATTGTTTGATGTCTCAGTGATACGATAACTAATCCTATTAGGCTTCTCTCTAAGATACCTTTAGATACGTATATAGATATGGAATTTTTAAATACATAGAAACACATTTTCATATACAGAAGGGGCCTTAAGCATAGAAGTTTGGGGACACCGAAGTGCCGGATTTTCGCGAAGTAAGCCAGGTTGGGAAGTCGAGCAGCAACTTGCAAAAGCTAGATCTCTGGCTGATCGATGGTCAGAGTTAACGCGGAAGATCGAATTGTGGGTCGAAATCCAGGAACTAAATGAGCAAGGGGAATATTCACCGGTGGATGTGGTTGTGAAACAAGATACATGGACAGGTACATTGTATACTTGTCTTTTTTAAATATATTAAAATATCGTTACGTTATAACTTATTGCTTAGCATGTAATTCATATTTTTCTAGGAGGTATTTATCAGTTACGTCAAGGACAGCAACGACGAATACAAGTTCGTGTGAAACCAGTACAAAATTCAGGAACATTGCCCATAATTTGTCAGTCGATATTAAATATAGCAGTTGGTAGCGTGTCTGTAAGGAATCGTCTTCAGATTCCATTGGATAGTTATCAGGACGAAGACTTAAGTATACTAAGGGAGAAGTGGAGCGAAGCTTTAATGAGAAGGAGACAATACTTGGATCAACAGATACAGAAACTCATTAACAAACAAGGTATATTTTCCGTATAGAAAAAACATCAACCTTCTATTGAAATTATTATACAACTAATATTATACAATTAATTTCAATGTATAATTACAGATAAAACTGAACAAGATATTGAACGAGAACAAAGCCTCGTGGATCAGTGGGTCAGTCTCACAGAAGAAAGAAACGCAGT
Source organism: Bombus pascuorum (assembly GCF_905332965.1). NCBI lineage: Eukaryota > Metazoa > Arthropoda > Insecta > Hymenoptera > Apidae > Bombus > Bombus pascuorum. Next base: position 13,615,746 of record NC_083494.1, on the reverse strand, counting down.
GTTAGTCCCTGCAGCAGGATCAGGTATTCCTGGTGCACCTGCTGACTGGAACCCCCCTCCAGGAATGGAACCACACATACCTGTTCTCTTCCTTGATCTCAATGGTACGTTAAAAGGATTCTACATATATTTTGTGTAAAATTATTCATCTTTTTATGAACTGTCCAAAATCGTTTATATTTAGCAATACACATTTCATAATCTTTTAATGATCGAATATTTACAGCCGATGATCTTTCAACGCATCAGTCCGGAGAAGAAGTCTCCGTAACTGGGTTAAATTCCATCTTACCAAAGGAACATGGCAATAAATTCTACAATTTACCCATAATTCGTCGTATAGAGAAAGATGTGTGCGCTATCGCTGCTTGGGACTCCAGTATACACGACAATATACATCTGAACAAAGTCACAGATGGTAAGACATACAACAATAAAAATCTAACGTTCAAGAATTTATAATATTCGGAATCTTCAATTCTGTCTATAAATATATTTTAGCAAACGAGCGGGTTTTTTTAATTTTGAAAACAACGGTTCGCCTCTCACATCCGGCGCCAATGGATCTTGTGCTGCGTAAACGATTAGCCTTGAACATCTACAAACGGCAAAGTATCACAGACAGAATCTTCAAGAGAATCGTTCGTACCGACTGCTTAACTCAAACTGGAGTCACTTACGAAGTCGTGTCTAATATACCAAAGGCTAGCGAAGAATTGGAAGATCGCGAGAGTTTGGCACAAATAGCTGCTAGCGGCGAAGACAACAGCTTATGTGATGGCGAGACTTACATCGGTAAGTCAGCTTTGATAATAATTACGCAAAATCTTGTACACTCAAGACCAAACCTACATAAAAATATAATTTAAACTCACATGTCTGATGTTTGCATAGAAAAATATACACGCGGTGTTTCTGCGGTGGAAAGTATCTTAACCTTAGACCGATTACGACAAAACGTCGCGGTAAAAGAATTACTGCAAGCACAAGGTCAACCACTTATGCGCAAGACAGCAAGCGTACCCAACTTCTCGCAGGTACTACTGCCTCTCCGCCGTCTCGGACGCACTGTATGCTTTCGTTTAATTTGTTTTTCTTTTTTAATCTTTATCCTATAGTTGGTATTTTGTGTTCCACTTTTGAGTCCAAGTATTTTCTTATTTCAATCCAAAGCAGTAGTAGTTTTAGACATTGTAGTATCATTAGTTTCGAAATTTCATTGTATTCGCTATCCTGTCACTTTTTCTAAATTATCACGGTTTGTCTAGAATCATTTAGCCATATAAACACCTCAGTACACTTAACTAAGATGACATTTGAAAGAAATGTTTTTAATTTTTTAAATGGTTCAAGAATGTAAAAGAGGGAGGGGTTCACTTGTGATGTCGTTTATAATTGGGGAAAGGCCTTGAACGGCTGATTGATTTTGGACAGACTATAGTTAGATCATACAGTATCTCCTGAGATAGAGATAAGTAACGTGATACGCCGACTACTTGCAGATCATGAGATCCGATACCTCGATGGACTCTTTGAACGTCACGCGTTCTGAAAGCGTGACCGATCTCAACACAGAGTTGAACGGGCTGCTTCATTCGCGACGTGCATCCACGGGTCACACCAGAAACGATGAGAACTTCGTTTCTGCGCCAGCTAAACCATTCGGAATCGGTAAGCAAACTTTTCATTTCTATCCATTACATTTTTCCAACGAAACATTTCCAAACAACAAATTCAGCGATCATACGTTCTATGATTTCTTAATTGCACATCCAACTGAAAGTGTATGAAATAATTATACGTTTGATATTTAACGTTTGTAACAATGAACAATTTTGGAAGAATATATAATTTATGAAATCATAGAAGATAAATGAAATTTTGATTGATACTCAAGTTAGAAGCTAATATAAACGATAAACGAAGGATTCTTTTTTTATTATTATTATTCACACAAAATATTCACTCATACAATTCATTTTCTCATTCATTAGTTCATCGTTCATTTTGTAGTAATCCATTTTATTAATTCGATCGATTGCATATATCACTTAATTCTTCGATTGTTTAATTGCAATAGAATTAACATGTTACTATTGTTCATAATAACTTTTAACAATATCTCCAACGGTGCTACCATAAGCACGCCAACAAAGAGGTAATTCCCAAGATTTCTTGCAAGAGAGTTCTTTTGCTACGCAAGCGTTTTTGCCATGATGTTGATGAAGGCGTAGCTAATTTAGCAAACGAATATTATTTTCTTTCGTTATTAACGCTGCTCTATGATCGACGACAGAGCTTGCTACCTGAGCGCAGAATTTTACGCTAAATGGATTGCTACTTTACATTAAAAGTTCGAACGAATTTTAATTTTCGACGTTTTACTTTTCTTTTCTCTCTCTCTTTTTTCTTTTTCTTTTTTCTATTTTTGTTTGAATATCTTTATGATATATAATCTTATGCGAATTCATCATTTGATTGAATGCAACATCTTAGTTTGCTTAAATCACAATTTGAATTATTAATAATATTTAAACGCTTTGATAAATTTTAATGGCACTGTGTTTTGAGGACCTTAGTCTTAGAATAATATATCGACATACGTTTTACGATCACTTCTCGTTGCCTTGATTTTTTGCTTTCTTGAATTATATTCGACGATAAAAGTCTATTCATTCATTTCTGAAATGTGGCTTATGCAATGTTTCTTAATATATTATACATATATATATATATAAATATACCACCTTGCCATGATAGTCATTCTAAGATTTGCCCTAGTTTTTGATTGTCTTAAAATTCCACTGTTATGTCCTCCTTTGGTATTAGATATGTTGTTTCTGAATAATGGAAGATGTTCATTTCATCCGTTTCCTTTTTCGTTCGTTTTTATTATTGAGATATCATGTCATCCATCGTTAGCGTTTCCTTATATCGTGTCCACTGGAAATCAAATTTACTTCTATCTTTAAAATAACAAGAATTTTGATACACTTTGTGTCTATGATAGATCAAAATATTGCAATATTTTAATGGAAATTTTCAGAAAATATTCGATAACAAACCGTACTATTTGTTAATTCATCGATATTATTTTTTAGGAAATTATTGTACGGAAGATTTCTCGGAAACTTTTAATGAAGCTTCTAATATTTCTAATATTAAATAATATTAATTAATATTTCTAATATAAAAAAGAAATGAAACTTCCAAGTAATAAAAATTCTATGAAATTCTACTGAATTCTATCTATGAAAAAGAAGAACACCATACAAGGAAATCGCTCAATCACTTAGAACAGACACGATCAAACAGATCGATCACTCTCCTTAACGATGTTTGGTAAAACCGATCTCCCTCTTAGCGAATTACCACTACACACTGGAACTTCGTATTTATTCTATTTACAGCTTCTATCATACTGTTATGTCACCACGCTATGTTCAACTTTTACGCACGATTTTTGCCACTATTTAGCAACGTTTATTAAAGCTTTCCTAGTCAAAAAAAAAAAAAAAATCATATGAACCGTGACATCATGCAAGAAAGGGAGAGAGAGAGAGAGGGGGAGAGAGAGGGGCGGGCCTAAAGAGAGTTGAGCATGGTAAAAAGAAAAACGACCTACTGTTTTTTTCTTCAGATCCGCATTTACTATAGCGTTTATTAGCAGCGATATTTACAAAAAAAAAGCTCCACCACTTGTTACAGAACCTCTTTGATAACGTTAATTAACGAGCCTTATTGATAATCAGCAGAATTTTGTAGCAAAATTAACACGAACGAGTCCAAGCGATTATATCAATAATACGCAACTTATATCTCTGTTCCTCTGTTTATAACACTACGTCTACTACTTCTACAACTATTTCGGCCCACGCAAGGCTCCATTCTGAACTCAGGTAAAATGGAGTCTTGATTGATATTTGATTGATGCCGTAACAGGCAGTGACGACTTAGTATATAAATATGTCTCGTGAGTGGTTGAGTCTGTCTGTTGTTTAGTTCTTCCAGTGCGCCTTAAATATATATATGTGTGTATATAGTGTATCGATGGTGCTTCACTTCTATCTTCTCTTTTTTTCTTTTTTTTTTATGCTAGCAATGTTCAGAACCAGAAATGATTCATATCATCAAAATCAAATTGTGTGTATTGTAATACACTTATAAACAATATTTCGTGTATCTTTAATCGTTCAATTTCACTAACACTATGGTAGAAAGTTGTTTACCAGTGTTCAACATTTCGATTAAATGGATAACCCAAAGATTTTACATTTTCTGTATAAGATTATATTCTTGTTATTGTCAGTAGTTGAATGAAACTTGTCAAAGATCACAGCGAACGAACAGTTGATGACATAATTGTTGTTATTTCTGTCTTTAAAAGTAGAATCATAATAACTACTATTTTATTCTTTGGATAAATCTATCACACTGTTCTGAGCTGAAAAACCTTTTTGCACTTTCTTACATGGGCTAGGGATAAAAACAAAAGAACATCTTAAACCTATCGATTAAGTCTATCGATTGTACCTATAACTATCTTCTAGTTACTATTTATTGTAACTGGCGCATCTACATATAGATGGCGAGCGCGAACTCACGTTGTCATTTTCAACAAAAATCCTATTACGAATATTTCGCTTCAAATGATTTAAACTCTAGTTCTGAAAATTGCTGATGCCTTCTCTGTCTATGTGTCGAACGCTGTTTCATTGCAACAAGAGCAAATGCTGTTTTAGTTTCACGACTTTACTGTTGCATGCCGAATGCGTTTCCTTGTGTGCCTCTAAGCAAGCATATATCGGCTCGTCTATGTTCATGCGGATTGTTTCTCTTTGGCTCACATCTTTTACACGATGATTTGTCTGCGTTGCTGATCATGATCGACGCTTAACGAAAGTCACGTCAACGCATTGCAAAAGCAAGATGAAAGAACGATCTTCTCTCGTGTCTATCGCAGTATCTATCAGAGATCACCATGCGTAGAAATCATGTTCACTAGCACTGTATATCACGACTATGATTATCTATGATCTATACTATACTATATCACGAATCGCAGTCGAGAAGCATGGGTATTTGAACAATTCTTTCGCAAAAGTTTTTTACTAGAATAGAAACGATTTCTATAGTTCTGTTTTTCTTATCCTTTTTCTTTTTTTCTTACTTTTTTTTTAAATCTTTTTCTTCTTTTTATCGACGACTCGTCGAAGTTTGAGATAAGAAAGAGAATTCGTAACGTTCGACGAGTTATCGAGATTGGTATCTATATTCTAAGACTGAATTTAAGAGTGAACCAGCGTGCATAAGATGTTTTTTTTTTTTTCTTTTTATATCATGATCGAGTTATAGTCGAAGAGTAAAAAAGAACAAATTGAGAAAAACGAATAAGATGGCTTGTAAAGTTGTTCTACTTTTACTGTCTCTACCTGTGAATGTGCTATTAAGCGATATTTTAGAAACAGACGTAGGGTAACTGTATCATATATGTGTACATATATATATATATATAAATATTTATTGATTAATGATTTAGGTGGACGTGCTTCTGAAAAACAATTCAGGATCTTTCTTTTTTGTATTATGAATATTTCCTTAATTAAATGATATCGTTGGTCTTAATTAATTAAAGCAACTAAATTGTTTTTCATCGAAGCGAAGAAGAAGGAAGAAACTTACAAGTAACTAAGAAAATGGGAAGATATATTTCAAAGAAGGGAATAAATATTTATTCGTATTTGGAAGAAGAATTTAGCCAACTATTCTTTATGATGAAAGACCCATTTTCTTTATCCGCAGGAAGTATTAGTTTAAAGTCGAACGAAGCGAAGAAATACAAGCAGACAAGTTGAGAATGATGTAGGGGGCAAAATTAAAAGTAATTTAGTACTGCATGAAATTATTGTTTCGGCCATAGTGAAGCATGCTTTGCGGGAGGATAGAGTCTACATATTTAATGCTATCGACTGTACAGTAAAAATCCAAGGAAGATACCGCATTGAGAACAGCCCAAGATCGTTACCACTTTTGACTTTAAACTAATAAAATGCTATCGTTAGCATACTTTATGACAAATCCACGATGCATATGAGATCATAAATTACGATCAATCTCTTTGTTAATGATATTTCTAAACTAAAATCCTCTGGATAAATTCATATTTCTAATCGTACGAAATAACTTTAAATTTTAGAAGATTCCTAACAAATATTTTCTCGAATAAGATTAAGAAAAATATCTTTCGAGTTTTAATTAACGTATTGGTGCATTTTGGATTGGTTAAAGAATGGCGAGTTAAATCGTTTCACGCGTACAAAGAATCTCAAAATGAAAAGGGAACGAAGAAACGATTTGAAATTGTACCTGTGCAATATTTTCTACTAAATTTTACAAATATTTGTACGTGGCTATAATAACTGCTGTCGACACGAATATCTTCGATATGAGACGCAAAAGGTGTACACCGTACGCTGATCTGGTTTGCCTGATTGTATCAAGTGTCTTCTAGCCTACAGGCATGATCGATCACACGTGACAAGCCTGCAAACAGAAAGAAAGAAAAATAAGAAAGGTTTTGTCGAAGGCTCGCCATTAAGAGGAGAACAAAGATGTAGTGTTTAGTGATCGACGAGAAAAACCGAGTGCCGTGTAATCAGTACGTCTATCTCCTTTCAGCGAGACCAACCTTCCTGAATTTGAACCTGAATCTCAACTCATTGACACGTCTGCAACAATCCACCTCTGCCAAGTGTAGGTGACACTCGCTGTTGATGGCTCTTTCGAACTGACATTGCCACGAGAATTCATCGATTTTATTTCAAATTATTCGTGTAAATTCTCGCGGAAATTTCGTATCTTTCGTAAGAATGCGGGATCTATGGATCCTCGCCTCTGAAAGAATCGAAATGATATTTTCCAGGGGTTCAACGCAGCTCGAAAATAAGTTGGGAGATATTTTGAGGAAAGAAATTTCCTCTATTCATTTTTAAGCCTTTCTCCAATATTTTCTATCAAACGTCTTATCTTTCTGCTGCAATAATAGAATAGTAACGTATACATTAGTGATAAGGTAGAATTTCATACTCTTAGCTTTCACATTTAGCAACGAAGCTAACAATAGTATCAGTAGATGGACACTGCTAAATATTAGAATTTTTCTAGAAGCTAATTTACTGGAGAAAGGATTAAAACTTAATATTCGTTGAATTTAATGAATTTTTGAAATAGTCGATTTTCTAAATCAATGTGGCGAGTTTGAAAGAGTCCATTCGATCATTCTCGTAGTGATTAGTAGATCGTTTCGTTTCCTTACTCCTTATTTCGATTATTACGTAGCACTACGATAATAGATATCGATAAGAATCACGATTCGTTTTCTTTTTCTTCTTTTCTTCGGTATTTATCATTTTTCTCCGTAGTTACTGTCCTTTATCGGAACTGCAGCCTCACTGTGCCGCAGTGCATAATTCTCCGTATGTGTTCGATGTTTTATCGCTTTCGATTACCATACGGTACCTTTCTCATCCTCTGTTTTGCGTTTCTTCCAGGCTGCCTTATATTCCACGTATTATGTGCTTGGATCTTGCAAATCTTTATAGTACTTCATTTCGAACACTTACTTCGATTCTCGAGTACAAAATTTGACCTCACATGGATCATTCTGACACATAGAAATACATACGAAACATGTTTTATCAGAAGAAGAACGAAGAAATGTTAGGTGGAAGACGAGAAATAGTCGAACATTATCAATACACGAAATTAGCGTGTAGAATGAGATACGTAACCGAAAACATGTTGATAATTATACAAGTACTAATTATAGACTGTGGATTTTTATGCAAATTACGGGAAATTTGTAAATGCAAAAACGTACAGAACGCAACATGAACAAGACAACAGTACAAGGACCCTCCATCTACTCGTTACTCACAATTACTCAAATTATCAAATTACTCACGTTACTCAAATTATCGAAATAATTCCAGTTACGCGCCTTACTTTGTGAATGAATAATAAAAGATAAATGACAATTTAATTAGAAAAACAAATCGTCGAATACGTGGAATATACCCGTTTATCCTTTTCATTGTTTTTTTCTTTTTTCTTTAGGAACAGCATGGACCACATTCCTTTTGTTCGATATTATTGCAATCACTGATAAATGTGTATCAGAACCGACCTGGCACCTTTTAGTGTAATCATAAACCCGATTAAATGGATGTTTGATATGTTGGAACCCAAAAGAAGGAATAAATCTAAATAAACGAGCAATCACAAATCAATCGATTCTTCCCTTTACCTTTAATCAATTTTTCTTTATTCACGGTGGCCAGATCGGCCCTGATATTCTTTACAATTTCTCACAGTCTTCGCAAGAGCGATATAATCACATGTGACTTTTATTGACTTGATAATGTTCGTTTTTAGCATCTCCGAATATGGTCGGTGGCAAATTGGGTCTACGAATGACCACTCTACACGAGGAAACGTCGAACACTGGCAACCAGTTGTCGACGCCCGTACACGACGAGGACGAAGAGAAGAGCGACGCTGATTACTCGGAATATGACTCGTACCAGGTAGTACGCGTTCTTAAATCTCGAAAATTCATTGGAAATAGTTTTCTTTGTCTTTGTTCTTTTGTAGAAATCGTTGTCTTTGTTACTTGATCGATATATTCGTATTTTATTCAAAAAACTCACTTATATATAATAAATTACAATTTCGAGTCTTAAATTTGAAGTTTCTACAGTTTTAGCTGAACTTTGAAATTTTTCCTAGATTCGATCATCTTCATAAAGAAATATTTTATTTATTATTCGTATATCGTATATCTTGTCATTTACATCAATAATTTCTATGTAGTTTTAAAATTTGATGAATTTCAACTTAGAGAAACATTGATCGAAAGATATAGCAATGTGTTGTTTGAGCTTACGCGGTTGAACGATAAAACGTAAGGAGCATACGCGTAAAGTGAAAACGGATCGTCTATGGTCAGACACGCCCTTGCAGCGAACATAACGAAAATTGTGGTATTTCTATAAGAGCTTTTGAAAGAACGATAGCACAAAGTTTCTATTCATATGTTGGCGAACGATTCTAATAATTAATTTTTTAATGATTTATAATTATATAATGCGTTTCTATAAAAGGAACACCTTAACCAAAAGCAATTCTTAGAAAACTTAACCATTAGAAAATCATCTATCACAGACAGAGAAATTGTTATCTTTGTTTAGAGAAGAAACATTGTATCTGTATCTAGAGATCTGAATCCCCGAAAAGAAACGATACAAAAATACAATTAAGATTAAATACTACTACAGATATAAAAATGAACAAATCGTCGAGAAATATCAAGTACAATTGTTTCTCCTCTTTGTCCATGATTAGAAAAAAGTTATTAAGTTCCACGATATCATCGTTGTCACAATCAAATCACACGCGATTACGTTCAGGCACCGGCGAAACCAGTAAAACCGCTAACTTCTTCACGCACACTGGATTCTCTTGTCGAACTTCAATCGACGAAGATCAACACGCCAAGCATGAGCAGCAGCGGCTACGGTTCACAAGCCGTGTCTACGACCAATCTCACGTCCGAGGACTCCATCTCCGTTAAATCTATCAGCGTGGACGAGACACCAGACTTGGAATATAGGAATCTGTTGGATTATAAGAAACCAGAGAGAATGGACAGCTCACTGGTGGAGGAAACGCCAGAGGAATATATGGGTGAAGTGACTAACGCGTTGGGCAACTTGAACGTGATGGAGAACACTTGCGGCGAGGGTTAGTTGAATGGCTCTCGAAAGAGTAAATACTTAAAGTATACAGGCGTGTTAAGACGAGCGTCGAGTGAAATAGTTGCTGAGAGATTGTATCGTAAGGGAAGTATAGGGGAGGAAGAAATAGAATAGTCGAAGTTTAACAGTTTAATGAGAACAGAAGAGTTTCCAGGTTGTTGTTTGCTATTTCAGAGTTACTTAAAGTCTCGGGATCGATAGATCTTTATGCATTTATGAGAAATTTGAAATCCGTTTTTAGAAAACGTTTAGTATATACTTCCTTTCCCCGTTGATTTAATATTCTTCCTGAATTTTATAAACATACAAACACATATGTAAAACGGATCGTTTGTATATCGCAGAGCATACTAGAAAGAACTTAGACGAGACAGGTGCCTACATGGACGCAGACATCGACAGTCCGGTTTCTTCGACGAAAAGCGATAGCGATGCAAATACCAATGTGTCGCGTACAAGTTCTACTCATTGTCAGAAGAAGGATACACCAAGCCAGGGTTTGAGCAACAGAAGGAAAAGCGACATGGAGATTAGTCAGGCATCAAATTCTGGAGAAGACAGCCCTCTGGAGGGTAGCTCGGTTGTACACACGAAGCTACCACCAGGGAAGGTAATATTAATATTTATGCTATTGAACGAACGTATGTATTGTGTACATTATTCGTGTCGAATTGACTAATATGTCAAATTAAATCGACTAATCTTATAATGTTAATCCGACGATTACAGGTCGTACGTCGAAGAAAAGCTTCTACTAGCACAGGAAGGCCTACGAGTTCTCAGCACAGGGCTTCATTCCCCATGGTCCGTCCACAAGTTTCAGAGAGCAAAGCAGCAGCACGACTCGAACAATCAATGCAACCTAACATTCCCTATGAAAACGGTGACAACAGCTCCTCTGAACGAATCGATGGTAAACAATTATTGATAGCAAGAAAGTAACTAGCGTTTGTTAACGAATCTTTAATAAAATTTCGTCTCTGTTTGTATAAAAATTTAATAGACGACGTGAGCGACAAGAGTTCAGCTTTCGGATCGAGACACGACTTAAGTAGAGTCGAAACTCCGCTCCCGGATTGGGTTATAGTTGGTGAATCGGTGTTGGTTCGCCCATACAGCTATTCTGGTGTCATAGCGTACGTTGGACCAACAGAGTTTGCATCCGGGACGTGGATAGGAGTTGAACTCGATGCCCCGACAGGTAACGTTCGCTTTTATTATCTTCACCTTTCTATTAGATGAAAAAACGTTTTTAATAGATAAAAAAAAAGAACAGTTGTTGAGGAAATTAATTTTATTGTTACAGGTAAAAACGATGGTGCTGTGAATGGCCATAGGTACTTCACGTGTCGACCGAAATGCGGTATCTTCGTTAAAGTGGACAAACTAATTCAGGACAAACGTGGCCGAGCACTTAGAAACTATGTCTCTGTCCCTCAACCTGCACCGATGCGTCGAAGCGTCAGCAGAGGTACGAAGAATATTTTATAGAAGAATAACTTAACAGAATAACTTAATGTGCAATTACTAGAAAATAATCAACTACTTTCTTTTGAATTCGAAGATAAACTCTGCAAACGAGAAGATAAACGTACGACGTAGCGAAATTAATACAAACCTGGCTAAAATTTAGAAATATTACGTCTTCCGAGTGCTTTGAGGTATTATAAATTTATGCAAATATATAATCGAATGCTCCAGGTGAGGGTTTACATTCCTTGCACCGAAGTCGAAGCCGAGGGGAGGGCCTTTCAACGACAGGCACGCGATCTTCTCCACGGGGCAAGTAAACGGATCACAACGCCGCTTCACCAGTAACTTCGTTCTACTAATAAGCCACTAAATATCCTAATTGCTACATGCCTATGATATGTGTAGCAGCAGTGTTTCAGTCCCTTAGACATTAGGGCAGTTATGGATTAATTAATACTTATAAATATTACTTGAAATATTAGGTCATTGTAATGTGTATCACACAAAGCATGGGACGTTCTGTCAAAGAAACTTTTTTTCTGGTGTTTTTTTTTTTTTCTCGAACAGAACATGCTGTTCTGAAAGCATAGTATCTACAACTACTTCGCATCTTCAGTAGCATAGCGAGAGCGAGAGAGAGAGCGAGTATAGCGCGAAAGGGAGAGAGAGAAAGAGTGAGAGAGAATGAATATTAAACAAAAAGCGCAAGAAACATCGATACGAAGAAAAGTTTCGTCTTTGCGTATCGAAAGTCAGCGAACGATGTTCAATCGAATATATATATAGTATATATATATAATTTGTAAGCATTCCACAAAAAACTTTTAATTTTAACGACTGGGATGATGAGCCATTTACTTTTTACATAAGAGGAAGCATCATTTAGTTCGCGTATTAATTGTACATTTTTTAACAATAATTGAAGAAAGAAGGGAAAAACAGAGTCAGTTATTTTGATCGTAATCTTCTACCATTGGTGGTAAATCAAGGCTCGTTTTAAACAATAATATTCCATAAGTTCTAAGCACCGATTGCATTTAAAAGAAAAGAAAAAGAAACGGAATAAATATCGACACGAATATTAAATATATTACAATATGTACAATAATCATATGAATTAAAATAAAAGAAAAGAAATAACAATTTGGCAATTTTATGGAAATTGCCAGTGAATATATATATAAATAGACAGAATATGAAAGACACTCTCCAAAATTGCCGGGCCGGTAATTTGAAATAATGGAGATGTAGCCAACAGAGGAATAAATCACACGGGACGGCCAAAAACTAAAATAAATGTGAAGATAATGATTCTTTTCATGAGACACGAATTTACCGCGTTGCGTAGATTATTTAAAGATTTTATATGTATACAATTGTTTCATATATATTGTATTTTTTTAGCGCAATCTGTTAAGTTCCTTTTTATTGTAACATACAATTATTGTCCTCTGTCCAGCATTACGTTGTTAACGCGAACATGACACGCAATTAATTTATACGGCGCAAAAGTGTATGGAAGAAACTGTGCGTGTTGCATGACGATATAAATTGAAGATAAAAAAAGAAATTCACATTGGCTATCGTCTCTGTCGTAAGTGATCGTCAGTGTTGGTCATCGATCGATTAAAATCTTAACAAATTAGACACGAGTTATTCTTGCGTAACAACAACTAGTTTGTTGACAAAACAAACGAAATTTTACAAATTACAAATTATCTGTTTCTGTATAAAGGTATATTATAAAATCATAAAAAACAAGTCTACACAACGTACAATCTTTATCTTACTAGCAATATCATACACTGATATTATTAATTGCTAAAATATCGTGCAAGAAGATCCACAGACCACGAATAATAAAAAAGAGTCACCGTTTCTTACAAATGTTCATAACAAAAGACAATTGAGAATACAATATTATATTATAATGTTCCAAGATTAAATAGGAATTTTAATCGTTAATTGTGATTACACTTAGTTGAATGAAAATTTCATCGTCAATGGCAATTAATTGTAATCATTAATTATCAATTACAGAGTAATTGTTGCCCAATGCTGGCATTGATTCACAACAATCGATTCGCTGGCTAATGTGAATCGTCTCTGAGTGCAACACGATCACATAGGGTCGCAATACTAGATTCGTAAGTTTTAGATAGTAGAGATCGAATTAAAGAAAATGAAAAAACACGAGCTTGCTTGATCGTATCTTGAATTAGCGTCACGTCAAACTGCGTTGATTCGACGTTATTTCTTTCTTTCTCTGTTCTTTATCGTGGCGAATTGTCCACGATTCGTTGCACTTGACTCTTCTTGATTCTTGGCTGAATTTTCACCGCGAAACGACTCTAATATACATATATGTATATATATTTGATACATTTCAAACGTGATTTTTGCTCAGTACGACGATGACGATACTGATTTCTCGTTCGACAATGAATTAAATAAAAAAAAAAAAAAGCGAAGAAGAAGAAGAAGAAGGAGATAAGTAAAGCACTGTGAAAAGATATAACGGCGATAGATGGTCAAAGGTGTCGCGTATAAAAGAAAAATCAAACGACGGTATCGCATATTTTTTTTAATTTATCGAATAGATCGTGTGGAGTACAAGAAAGATGCGAAAATAGAAAGAAAGGAGGGGGGAAAAAGGTTAAACGTGTAACGAAGAAATGAACGTCGAATGAAAGAAGCTAATTAATCATTATAAAGATTAAGATATAATCGTAAAGAAACGAAAGAAAAAGAAGAAAAAAGAAAGAAAGAAAATTCGCCCAAATTGTGAACATCAACCAAAAAAGAAAAAAAAAAAAAGAAAAAAATAACCATAACAAGAACAACAACTTCTGTCCAATTAGAACAATACTAAACGCTATCAATAATGAACATATATTACTGTATGTAATACTTATTGAATATAAATAATAAACTCTCGCCTGCGACGCGACGTTTCCTTTGTCATGCGATTAAAAGACGAGAGACTTCCGGTTGTTGCTTTCGTGTGCACGCGTGTTATCATAAACGAATAGAATAAACGAAGTAAAGATGGTAAAGATAAAAATACGAACGCGTATTTTACACGAAAGGGAAACGCCGCGGGCGAAGGTATCTCTGTCCATTTTTTGGTAATTCAAGAATATTAATGATGAAAGAAAATTAAGACTCATAAATGTCACAGTGATGCTACATGCCTACCTGGCATATAGGATTAATAAAGTCTCTTTTAAGTTTCAGACACCGCGTTACACTTTTCTGTTCTTTTTTTCTTTTTTCTTAAATTCTTCTTTCCCGCTATCGTTACGATGAGAAATTATATACATACATAGAATTGAAACATAGTAAAATTTAATTTCTAATAATTGTAAAATGTTCGATCGTCTGCTTATAAATATTTTCTAATAATTAACTAATTTTATTGTAATAGCTAAAAATTGTACATATATGATTACTTTCGTTTTCTGTGTTTTTTTCTTTTTTATTAATTTTGTTTCTTTATTTCCAATTATATCTCGCAGTGGAGCATCTAGCATCGACGGAGCTTACACAGCCTATTCCATCCCACGATAAGACAATGTCCATTTTTATCGTTATTAATTATCTAATATGATAATCGTTCAACAACTATACTTTGTACCCTAACGGATCCTAGAATAATATTTTCGACCAATCGGTTTTACGAATGTCTCTGGAAGACTTCCGAGTTTAACATTATCCCTTTCATCCGAAAGCAAAGCTGCTGCAGCCACAGACAAACACACACAACACACGGTCTAAGTTCCAAACGAAAACCAATGAGAAAGAAACGAATAAACTGATGAAAAGAAAGAGACGAAGGAAAGAAGACGATGACGCGAACAAGTAAAATAAATAAACAACGTCGAAACAAAGGGTCGCACGGGTCCATTTTTTTCAGAGTATTAAAGAAAAGAAAAAAAAAAGTAACAAGACGTAAAATAAAACGCCCTGTAATCTAATCGATTCTCCTAACTATAAAAAGGCTGTGAGACTAATCTTTTGCTGTTTTACGCTGCTCCCTCGTTTTTCTACCCTCGCACTGCTGCCGATTGCATACGCGCGACTTGTGCACGGTACCATTTTACGCATCCATCAGGCTAGCCATTTTGGCTGGACTTCTCAGAAAGCGCAACGTTCGCCCTGGCATAAGCTCCAACTAAAGAAAACAAATCTTCTTCGTTATTTGTGGAAAGTTTCGCGAGAGAATGGTGAACGTGTTATGCCGGAGGATTTTAAAAACATAAACCATTTTAAGGAAGTGTGAGTCGAGGAGGTATTTGAGTACTTTTAATTAATAAGTTAAATCTGTACTCTAAATTATATGTCTGTTTTGTACTTTAAATTGTGCAATAGACTTGAGAATATTTTTGTTTATAAAGAATATGATCATGAAGACTATATTGGTAAAAATTGAAGATATTTTGAAGTATGTGACGAAATTGGAATTTTTAACTTGCTGTAAAATCATAGCTTGGAACTTACATATTTCTATATCTTTTACATTCTCTTTTATTTGTTTATCGTATTTTATTATCGCGTCATTAATTTGAAGATGTTCGTGTTACGATATAATCATCAGAGCATTGTTATACTTGTTGATAAACGATAATCAATCTGTGATTGATGAATATTAACGAGTAATAAATTAGAGGAAAAATTAATGTTTGCAAATTCTAATAATAATCTGAATAACTTAATTCTCGTGCTTTGATTTGTTAAATACTTTGATTACAAGTACTCCAATACACGATTGATGATTGGCTTAAAGTAAAATTATTCGCGTTTCCAAATTTCAGAGAACTGACAAACATCTGTCTACTAAATAGTCGAAATGCTAAAGGATAGCAGTAAAAAAGAAATTGAAAACTTTTGACTTCTTTTCTCCCAAGAAAGTTAGCAAGAATTTAACAGCACGTCTACCAGAAACTTATTTAAAATATCTTTAGGGTGTATTAAATATTGTGTAGTAACGTACAAAGTATTTATCAGCTATATTGCTTTCATTGGGAGAACATAAAACATGCAACAGTTTATCAATTAAAATTTATTTAATTCTTAATGGTCCATCTGCTACATTATCGAAATTAAGGATGAAAAGTAAAATAAATAATTTGATATAGCGAAGGAACATACGAAATTTGTATTCATGGGTGATAATCACCAAAATAGTGTTTCAGAGCCCTCGTTTTTAAAATTGGGAAAGAGATATGCCAAAAAATTACAATAAAAGATTTCCACTCTATCATTCATTAATATAATCCAAGTAAAAAGTATTTTATATTTAATCGATAAAAATATAATAAAACAATGCAAGGTGATCTCTAAACTAATATAAGGAAATCAATTATACTGCTACATAATATTTAATTGCACTTAATCGCCCAGAAACTTTCCTACAGAATCTTAATTGCTATACCCGCGGAGCCTGCATTTTCCAATGTCGTCAATTAAACGCAAAGTGCGAGAATGTTAATATTGAATTCGGAACTCTTCTAAAAACGCTTGACGGTGAGAGACTGTTCGAACGATCATCGCTAAATACATTAAACGAAACAAAAGAAAAAAAAAAAAAATAATAAGAACTCACATATGTACATGTATAATGTAAGCGAGTCGAGATTGGTGTTATATTTTAATATAATGTGTAAAAAAAAAACGAGCAAATAACAAAAGACAAAGGAGGTATGTGCGCAAACGAAAGAAAGATGCCATCAGACACACACACCGGTATTTAGACGTTTATCGACACAGTATTGTAAGAAAATTGTAGCTACGATGTGCACCAGCTTCACGATAACTCCAGACACCCTCCACCCCCATTTTTCCTCACCATCATCCCTTTGATTGTTGTTATTGTATTAGCGATACCGAGACCGACACTCTGTACATTGCAAATCGAATCAATCTGTACGTCGAACATGGTGCGACCAAATAGAATTGTCGACCGTACAATTTTCGTTCATTGTACCTTCTCGAATCCTCGATCTTCGGAACCACGTGTGTATTCTGTTCTAATTTACTCCATAGGGAACAATTGTACGGTAAATTGTCTCCCATCGAGTAAATTATTGTTTCAATTTCTATTGAAAATTATTGTTTCAACGAGACGTTTGAATCGATAACTTTATACGAATTTAATACTAGTATACTTGGATATCTCTGTTGATCGCGTTGATGTATTTGAATACCTGTACTTAACGCAATGAACTAGGCGCATTGGTGATATATGATATTACCACCTCTGAAATATTAAACAACTGATATTTAAAATTTCTCAAATATTTGGTATTCAATGTTTTGTGGTACTCGGATATTGGTATTTAATAATCCAAATACTCGAATACCGGTAATATCAGTAACTTTTGGTATTTGAATATCATTATCCTGTATTCTAGTGGGGTTGAATACCGATATTTGGTATTTTAAATGCATGAATATCAGTATTCGGTACTTTTGGGTGCTCGAGTATGAGTATTTCGAATATCAGAAATTTGAAGTAATTTAATATTAGTACTCTGTACTCTGAGGTATAGTAAAATATGAAGATTAAATATTCTTGAATACTTGAATATCAACATACTGAGTCATTCGAATATTAAATGCTAGTTACATCACTGAGATGTATAAATTGTAAACATTTCAGTTGTAAAAAACAAATTTAATTACATAATTACAAAGTAACTTTGAATTGAACAAATCATAGCATAATTAGTATTATCCCATTCAAATTGATCGCTAGCGATCAAAATATTCACATGAAAAGAAAAGAACATGGAATACCTGTACGCTTATTCCGATTGATCGAGGATTCACCCTGTAATAACGTAGAACTCCTCTTCGGACGAGTAGGACGAGAAAAGTTAATAAGAAAAAAAAAAGATTGATACTAGATTGTAAGGATTTTGGGAATTCTCTGTAGATCCGTAGATCGCTGTATCACTCGCTCCGGTACTAGATAACCGGAAATAGGAAAGCCTATTTTTGCATTGCGTGATTAAAGGCAGAAAACGCGTTTAGAGTCAGTTCCCATTCAACTGATATCTATTCGAACGATGTCTTATGTAAGGCTATGGGACGATGCAAGGGCGATTCGCGGGATGTTCTGCCATTTTGCCATTACCATGTTCGCGTGATCGAATTATCTGAATGTTTTCACTTTAATCGCCGTGATCCGCTGTATCATTCTTTTTTCTACTCTTCCACGATTCATTTAACCTTAGATTCATGAGCCGAGAACAAAATGAGAACGTTTCTGTCAATATTCTATGTACAGTTGTAGAAATTTGTCTCTGTGTAATATAAATGGATTGATAAAATACATGGATTGAATCAAAATATGCAGGTGAATATAAATAATAGTCTGTGTGTGAGTAAACTTACCGCTGTCTATAGAGTTTCATTGTACATTCATTAAATTAATATTGCATTCGATATTTCCATAAGAAGCAAGCGTAACATTAATACGAATGCATGTTTTCTTATATAAGGTTAGTAGATTGATATAAAGTTGGTTGATAGGTTGTGTGTTAACAAATTTGTTCAACAATTAAAAATTTCCATTTCACCAGTTTTGTACTTGGAGGTTAAAAGATATTTAAATGAGAAGGATGTACTACATATTATGAACAAAGAAAAATCAAAAATTAAAAGAAGCAAAATGATGAAAAATCAAAGGAATAAGGTACCTTGAATATGTTTTAAATGATATTCTAATAAAAATATTAATATTAATTCACATAATACAGTTTCCTGAAAGTGTAGAAAAAAGTACTCAACCAAATACGATCAATAAAACAAGCAGCTCTGTAATAAATTGTTCAAAAATTTAAATAATAATTATTACCTGATAATGGTAGAAATCAGATGCAAAATAGCAAAGAACATCAAGCAATCGAACTTAGATCGTCTTGATATTGTAACGATACGTTGCTTCGACTACGATCGCGAGAACACACTAATATACGATCAGTAACTAAAACTTAACACAAATCGTTAAACTTACAAAAACTTTCCAAATCAATTTTCACGAACAAATAAAGAACTTCAAAAGAAAACGACGCGACGCGACGCGATAGTCCACTACGATTAAGCGGAACAGTCGATAAAGATCGACTCGAATAACGATTATCGAAGTACAGCACCGATCGATCAAGCGTCAAAATTCTAACCTCAATCAGTCATAATAGAAGAATTACCAATGAAGAGGACCAGTTATGGAAAAATATGCGAATAATGTGATCGACTTTCAAGGAATTGATATAAGTGTTCGCGAACGCGGTCGAAGTAAAGATCGAAGCCGGGAGTGTAAAATAAAAAGTAAGATAAATCAGAGGCGCTTAGGCGACTTTTATTTCGTGTTACGCATACATATAGTGAACAATTAACACGTCGTCATGACGAAAAGATTCAAATTCCATTACTTAGATTATAGTTAGCGATCGAATTAGCATCGTACCTTTTTCGCGCGCACTGGTGCTACAGTGGCCGTTGTACGGAGAACGCTTTCAGAAAGCATCGTGTGATCATTTCTCACACTTGCTCACCCGTGGACATGAACACAACACAACATGACCGAGCACGATTACAAGAGCCGAGAAAAAGGAAACAAGATCGCGTTACATCGACGAACGTGCTTATACGGAAGTTAAGTTTAGTCGTGGCTCGATGCAAACTCGCGTTATTTCCATCAATATTGCAATCTCTTTAGCATTAATCTGACTTAAACTTCACACAAGATATATCGACTAAATTCTCGCCTCATTTTTTCAGCACCTATCTTCACATATTAGCCTACACGCTTAACCATGAATGGACCCATTTTTATTACGATAGCCTTTATTACGAAGCGAAGGTTTCCTTTCGATTTCGCGACAATCTCGAGCAGCACCTCTTAACGTTTATTACTCACACAGCAATCACATACGTATTACACACGCACACACACATCCGATCGCAGGCGTACGCACTAGTGGCACGACGTGCTTAGCGGTGAAGACAGATAAGTAAGAAAAGCAAAAAAATATATGATACATTAACGAAAAAAAAATAAATAAAAGTATAGGTAGGAGATATATTCCATGTAATTTCTTCGAAAAAAAGGAAAAAAATCTAATCATTCTTTGTTTGATTTAGTAGCGGACTCGTAGCGGAATCGCGCGGTATCCCTCATTTATTGCCAGAGACAGAGTATCGTATACTACTTTTTTCGATCTCGTAGAGCCATGTGAAGGCTGAAGCGAATAAATAAGTTTAATGGAGTCACACCGGAACTGTGTCGTAAACCGAGAGATGACTTATTGTGTAATAGTATTATTTTATAAGCAGTCAATAATATTAATAATTACCGGAAGTAAGCTACAAAATACCGTATCACCCCAAGAAAATAACAAAATAAAAAATTTCATGTATTCTTTTCGTAAGCTCGTCTCGTCTCGAGAGTACCTATACCTCTATTGTTAAATATTATACATACTGCGATACTTGCATAGAAGCTAATACGAGTATGAACTTAAACAATAAGGTGTGTACATTTTAATTTTTATGAATATAATAAAAGTATAATTTAATGTTCTGCCTGTGTGTACTGTTGTTGGATATATATACATATTTCTCTCTTATCTCACTCCGTTTTTTTATATTTTTATATTATATAACCACGTATTCTGATTAAACTAAGCTAATCGTACAAAATTTTAATTAATTGCAAATTTAATTTTTAATTCTTCAAAGAATTGATTATAGAATTTTAAATAGAATGTTTCATCCCCCTTTAGGTAAATACTTCATTATTACGCACCATATATTTGGTATTCAATCATTGTTTCCTTCAAGGCTCGTCATTTAATACAAGAATTGAACAATCGACTATAAATTACAGATCTTTTGAGGGTGAAGTACCAAAATATAATAAGCATAAAAAATACGTATTCTTGAAAACATACGTACAAATTTGTCAATGAAGAGCAAATATCCCTTTAGACCTCTTCGAACAATACAACGTTTATCTAAACAAATTTTTACTAAAGTCATTGTCAACATAATTATCGAAGTAGTTCTACTTCCTATTTCGTCTATCAATAATTTCGACTAATTCGCACCCCAAAAAAGGTGGCCCAGCAATCAGACGCTCCTCCCGAGGCCCAACAAAAATTCAGTTAGTTGATTATACGCTGCTTAGCATAAATATTAACGCAGACAGCGTCACGACGAGCGTTCCGCACTTCCGGCGATCATGGATCGCTCGGTGACAAATGAAAGTGCATCCTTTGTCGACTCCGTGCTCCGAAAGAAAAAAGAAAGAAAGAAAATCGAAGAAGATTCACATAGGTGGGCTTGCCGGTGGCTCTGACCTGCGGTGTACACTACCATTCATAAGTATTTTAAATTCTGGCATTTCCGAATTGTTGCAAGCATTTATATAAAACATTAGAAGAGAGATTAGAATTTTATTTCATATAGAACTCTCTGTTTCTCAAATAAAACTATTAATCTAAATTTGGCCCCTGATAGCAGCATGTTATCATCAATTAGTGGACATTGATGGTAACAAGTAGTCAATATTAAATAAAAAAGAATATAATATTCTTTAAATATTCCAGAACGCACATAAAAGAGCAATCACGAAGACGGATGAAAATTGATCCTACTATGAGTTAAGTGACTTCAAGTGTGTCTGTTCAATGTTAAGGGTCTTGAAGCAATTGAAATATGTTTTTCCAACCACATTCTAAAAGTTTGTATGGACTTCGTGAAGTATCAGCCATTTATCACAGACAAACATAGAACTACCCTTGCAGATACAACACACCCTTCTTTAGTTAAAATTTTTACGGAGTATATTTCATTCAAGCTCTGATACGAGGTAAAGAACTAACGATAGAGAAACGTTATTTGATGGTAAATTTCGAAAACATATCAACCATTCTGATCGAATTGCACCAGGTGTCCAAATACTTATGGACGGTAGTGTATACGCTCACGTGTTCGCATATGTGCTCGCGTGTACGAGCAATCTCGCATATGGGCGTGAGGCACGCTCGCCCAATTTAAATATAATAGGATGACTCCTGTGGGAATGTCGGTGACACCAAGCCACAGGATTCCAAGGTCCTTTTTGTTCCGGTGCAAGAAGAACCGTGCGTCTTACACGAGAAAACCGAGACGCGACAAAGATCTCTCGCCGGACAGAGTGCAAACAACCAGTGCACTCGAGCAACTTTTTTCATCGTCGATAGAGCGACACGATGAGATGTCTGCAATTAATATGCCACTTGTACAGTTGCCTCTTAGCCGTTGTTTGCTCGATGGTAAAGCGTAAAATTCCCGTACAATCATCGTCGTCGAGCTTTACCTTGGTCGGCGTAAATAGTTGTGGACATGCTGTTGCTCACGAAAGTATTTGAATACTCATAGAAACTTTTTGTAAATATATATTGCACCAATTAACCGGTAACGAGATGCAACTATCATGATTACGTTGATAAAACTACGCTACGATAAAAGATAAGGAACGTGGCCTATCGTGTTTCTCATCTGCGCAGTCTTCAATTGCAAAATATTTCGTATAATTCATATAATACTATCGTACAAATTTTCTATGACAAATGTCAAGTGAGTCATTGTAAATACATGAGTTTTGTTAGTCACTGTAAATATAGGCTAGTAGGATCTAGAGCACGTGCACGCTGATTGAGTTTATGGCAGAGACGCGTATGAGCAGCGACGGGAGCGCTGTTTCGCGGAAAACATCTTGCTTAATTGCCAGGGATATTAATTGCCAGTGTTCCATAATCAGACTTAATTACTGGTTGCGCGTTTTTGTCTCCTTTGTCTCGTTGAAAATACACGGCAGACGTGTTGAAACGTTTGGTTGCTTGCTTAGACGATAGAGGCGTTTGGCTGGAGAAAGGAAAATGGATGAAAAAGTTTAATGATGGAACTGGGAATCGATGGTTATTCCAATGTATAAAGAGAGTATCGTTAGAGCGAGGGAAATTGTTTACGAGGAAGTAGGATGATTGTAGAACAAAGATATAGAATATGCGACTATTTATGTTGTTGATAGAGAAGATAACGAGAAATTTTTTTATAAAATTAATAGATGGAAGATTTAAATGCATTAAGAAAGTAAAGCTTATGAATATGTAAATACACGTATGTATAGAGAGCTCTGATTTTCATAATTGTTAAAGTTATACTGGGAGTAATCTACAAGTCACTAAAATGAAAAATGAGGAAGACGCGAAAGTAGCATAATTCAACATTTTTAATGTTCCAATGACAATGAAGTAAAGGTAATGTATTTTTGTCCAAGTAATACTATTATGTTCATTGTCATAAGAGCATTTTATATCGTTTCCTTTCTGACAATGAGGAAACGTTTTAAATATCCTGTCCTCTAAGAAGCTTATAATTTTTGAATTATATCTCCACGTATATAAATTTAATTCCAAATTAACGTTAGCATGGTCAGAGCCTGAATAAGCTTAAGGACGCGTAGCCATTACAAAAAGAAGAGTACCTTTTGATAGACGTAAGCGACAGACATTGAACAGTGAGGCGATATAAAAGGGTCTTGTATCGTGGAAGCTGCGTAATATCGAGTGCCAATTTATGACGAATTTATCGTTCATCTGTAAAAACCAATATTTTCTGATATACTAATTATCATGTTAACCTACCCATCTATTCATACTAATACTTACCAGACTACGAAGTTTTATGCGAATCTATATTTTTATAAAAACAATCTCTAACACTGTAATTATCAAACCTACAAAAATGACAGATTTCAGATTTCATAGACATTTTTTTACATCTACTTCGAAGACGCCAAACAACCAGAAAGACCTGTAAGAGGCCAACATAAAAAGTACCCTACGAACAAACAACTGATCAGCTCAGGCACCCTACAAAATTTATCCAACCACTTTCGCTAGTTGATGGCCGTATTTCCGACGGCTCACCGATAGAAAGGCCATCAAACACCACCATGCTCCGAATTACCTCTAAACTCCGCTCCCCGCCATGAATCTCAACTTCGCACAGACCCAAACAACGAATTCGAAACGAAAAACACAAGCGAAAATAAAAGCTCGAGAAATTCGTCTCGAATCCTTTCTGCAGGAGCAACTTTTTTGCCCAACGACGAGGAAGGTGAACGATCGCGGCTTGAGTTTCGTTATCGGGCTGACCAGGCTGGGGATCATCGATTTTTCGCCGGAATTCCAAGAAGCGCCCTAAGCATTGACATTCAGCAACCGAGGGGAACGTAGCGCTCGGATGTAACGCACGCCTTCTCTTTGCTTTCACGTCATGGCCGTGTTCACGGTGTAAGAGCGAGTTCGAGTCACTCTTCTCTCCTTTGCCTTTTATTTCTTCTTTCTCTCTCTCTTCCTCTCTCGACAAGAGCGTGGCCACGAACGAACCGTGTGTATATTGTATCCAGCGTGTCTCTGCGTGGCACGTTTTGAACGCGACACACCGGGATCAGTGAACTTGCCCATGGCCAGCAGGGCAATCATCGTCCTCCGCTTCTTCCCTTCGCCAATGATACACCGACTACGCTATCGTTCATAATTGGACTACGGATTTTGTATGCATTTATGGGAATTTTAGCGAGGTGCTTGTAATATTCAGATAGTGAGAAAAATCTTTCGTGAAGATTCCTTCACCTAGTTACGTTAACGATAGTATAAAATTCCGTTAAGAATCCATAGTATTACTAGTAGGTAGACACTGATAGATTTTTTGTAGTACAGCCCCCTATCCTGATTATTGAATTTGTATCACTCGAAATTTTCTACGTCTTTTAATCTTTATTTTTGCAAGAGAAATATATCTTTGCGTAGATTCTTTTCATTAATTAGATTAACAAGAATATGAAATTGCGTAAGAATCTATTAGTCTACTCATAAGTATCTGGACACTGGTAAATTTTCATTAATACAGCCCCCTATCCTGATCACTGAATTAGCACCACTCAAAACATCAACATTTTTTTTATTGAGAGGCGTGAGCGAATTCAAATAGCAAAATTTATTAATTACACACCGAGGCTCTTTACATTCCTTATAACTCACATAGGAAAGTGAGATCCGTGTTGTAACTGTCCTTAACCCTTGAAAGCTGTATTTTACGAAAGATATAGAAATGAAGTATAAATATTCGTATTTTTCAAAAATCCATACAGGATTTTACGGGGAAACTCTGTAGTCTGTTCCAATATCTTTGTTCCTCACTGTATGTGACTAGCCATTGTACGAACACGTGAAACAAACATTATCGATACGACGATACTAAGTCTGTGACCCTAACATGGTTCGTGTAGTGGTGTCGGTTGGGACCGGTCGTAAAACAAAATGCAAAGGGGAGAAGTTTGCTCCTTGCCACCATACCGATTAAACGACGCGACGTGTCCGCAGGATGCATAAATCACCGACGATGAGACTTCGATTGATGGTAAAACGATGGTTCGAAATGGTTACTTAATCGGTTGGTGGTTGTTTGGCTGCGTTGAGAGAGCTTGTTGAATGAGCTAGGGATTATTTTGATAGCGCTTGTGGAAATTGAGTGGCACTTGTGTTGGAATGGGCATACGTGTACTGAAAGTTATAGAGACTGTTTGTGAATGATAGCGAAATCTATTATTTGAGACGCGATGGTATTTGTTGATCACGTTAGCGAATATGTCAGCCTGTTTTGCCAATATAAATTCTCAATCGAGTTTTGTTCGCTACCTGTTAGATCTACACCGCGAGAATTTTTCTTAATCTCAGCACCTTGTTATCAATATGCTCGTATCAGTATCTAATCTATCTTGGATAATTTTCAACTTGGACGGGAAGAATTTCCTTTCGCGTCATAAATAGTAATTTCTAGAAATAGTTGGCTTAAAAGTAGAAACACCTGCGATCCTTTTAATCTTCTCGTCATACGTGTGTGGTCAAAGGACAGCACATTGTTGGGAAACGTTGATTTCCGTTTGTAATCGACAGGTGAATAAGTACATGAGTTGTCAAATTATGACATATGTGAACACCCCCGAGAGTTTTCCATCACCGTGATAAAAATGTTGGTGATACCTTATAATCAATTCACAGAATATGTATACTACGAAAATGAAATTTATTTTTTGTATTATTATTATTATTTAATTTGTACTTCACAATTTGTCCAGCTGGACATTTGGTAAGTTTTTCTAACTTAATTGCTAAATAACATGTGGATGGCTACCCCCAAAAGAATATCATCTTCGAGTTTGACTATTTTATTTCTTTAGTGAGGTCAGTGGGGTGTTTTCATCCTACTCTTCTTTCTATGAGTGTTCTGCTCGCTTCAGCAGCCAGCTGGTTTGGACGTGTTGCCGTTCTTCGCTTGTATTTTTCGATGAAATTTATAAGACTCGAAACGAAACTTGTATATCGAGTAAACGTACGTGGCAATACTTTTTCTAGCCACCGTATATCGTGCACCTTTCATCGAAGATCTCACTGTTTGATGAGAGTTTACACGTTTGATGAAACCTCTGGTATAAGCTGAACGATCGAATATCATCGACTCCAGGAACCCTTTTATCTTTTGTCCTACATCCTGCCAAAAGGACTCTACACAGTGATACAAACTGTAAACCGTGCACCCGCGTCATATCCACACGGAGACTATTACAAAACAGGAATTATCAATTCTGTCGACAACGAGTCAGAAGCCGCGTGGTTCCTCGAATTTTCGTTGCGTTTCCACGTAACGACTGCGGGTCAGATGAAAGAAAAATGGCCATGAACGTGTCGCATTCCGATATATCACGCACCATCTCTCCGAGGCGTGCCACGTCCGAATGCATTTATGCGGGAATGCGTGTTCTCCTGTCGTTTTATTTTTCTCAATGCGCACACCTATTCCTCGGCCACGCGCGTGTAAAACATGAATCTTCTCGCGGTTGTTTCCCTCGGCGATCGTTACTCCGTTCAACAACGCGTTAAATACAAATCTCACAAGCGACCCGCGAGCTCGACACACGATTCGAACGTGCTTGAAAAGGGACAGAATTATGCGAACGACCCCATCGTTTGTGTTTCAACGAACGTAGCGCGTTCACATGATCGACACACGTGTACCATGTGGTAGGTTGCTTAATCCAGGTTCGGTGGCGAGATCACTTTTGTAAACGTTTGACAATGGGTTAAATTGGCCTTTGATACGACGTTTCATATTTTCGTAAGAATAGCACGAATAACGAGTAAAAATTGATTTACGCTGGGGATCGGTTTACAGGTTTAGACATAGGAGTTTGCGTAAAACGAGAACTATGGAGGAAATGTGTTCCAGGAAAATTAAAACAGAGGAACTTTCGTTCGATTCAGAAATAGCTTTTGCGTGGGGTTGTATGTTTAGTATCGTTGCTGCATTGAACAAATCCACAGCCACGAGCAGCTTATATGTACGTAGGTGTTCGATCGTTACAGCGTTTCCATAGATGAATTTCATGAGAAATTTTGACGCGTTATTAATCTATATACCGACAGGTAGATGAATTATGCAAACGCTCAAACTATACGCTTGTACGTTTCTACAAACTAATTAATCGTATGAAATTATAGAAATTTTCGTAGAAAGCAGATGGATAGATGGATCGGTAGTAAATATAAAGGATATAGCTAAAGCTGCAGTAACAATAACATGTCAGAAATATACAGAAGAATCTTCTTCCTGGCTAAATATTTCGTTCCGCTTTAGCAGGAAATTTTGCCCAAGGAGCGATCCTATTATATCGTTAGATCGAACGTTTTAATGGAACGACGATGCCTTGATATTTCGATCACGGTAAAGACAATAAGATAGGAAACGTTAGCCGACTCATCTCGAACGCGAAAGCTAAGAGAGCCTCTGTGTAACCTAGCGTTTGCATATAAAAAATTAGATATGCCATAGACGATTTCTGAATGGAACGTTGAATTATTCAGACGATTTCCCGGCCAGCAAGGTCGGTCGTGTTACTGGAATCCCTTCGTGTGCTTTTCGAAATGCCGCCAGCACACTCGCAAACCTTCGTTCTCGACCGATCATCAGCTCTTCATATTAGTGTACCTCGTCGATCGTCCGATCGTTTGCCAATCGCATGCACAATAGAGTGGCAAAGTCGTTGCATATATCTTTCATTATGCAGAGCACTTCAGCGACGCTCATTATTTTTAAGGATGCGAGGAAACGCTTGAAAAATGAATCGTTTGGTCCGAATGGACCAATCGAAATTATGTTTCGATATTCGGTGGCTTACGAACGAGATTGTACGTGAATCGTTTGAGACGATGGAAAGTAGAATTTTAGAAAGTCACCAACCGTGACTTCCTATTCGTCCTACTCCGAAGAATTTGAAATTCGACTTGTTTAATTGCGTGTGATCTCGATCGTTGCATCAGTAAATAAGAAGCGAACCGTAAAATTAGAAATTCTGAATGGAGAAAGACATGGCCGTTGAGAAATTACGTCAACATCGATCTGAGAAAGCGTGATCTCGTTGCAATTGCTTTACACCTGATCGCCTTGTAAACGTCGATCTACACGAACAGGGAATACCAAATAAATGTGCGATAAAGTTGCATTTATTCAACTTGGCGGAATTTTAATAAATCGCTGTAGTAACTTTTCCCGTTATGTTGAATAACAATCGATGATTTAATCGTTACATCGACTGCAATTTTTTTTTTAAATGGCATTTAGCTTCGAATTCGATGATCTGTTTAGCAAATTACAGAAACGTATTTACTTCGTATGTTGGAATAATAATTTCAATGGTGATTCGAAAAGTAATGTTAATTTTGCACAATATCGTGAGTCCGAATCTATTTTCCTCCAAGCTCCTCCTTCTGCGAGCTATTGTATTAAAAATGAAGCTTCGATCGACTATATCATAGAAATAATTAATAACACGCGAGTTAGTTGTAAAGCTAAATTAATCCAACTGATCTGAGCGTTGTATTTCGTTCCATGCCCTGTCCTTTTAGTACAAAACATATATATTTTCTTCATATCGAAACTTGATTTTATGCAAATATATTAACGTGTACGATAACTAGAAACAAATTTCTACACTTCATTTCCCGTTCAAGTAATTGAAAAAAGACGAGACATAAAAGAAACAGCGACAGGATCGCATCAAGATCGTTCTACTCTTCCGCAAGATACAATGCAATTACCAAGAGAAATTTTCCAGGCACAACTGGTTTCATTATCACGAATACATATATCGACCTTGGAGAATCGAGGCACGTAGTACACGGAGGCCTCAGAGTCCTGAGATTTTCGAAATTTCGAATCTAATTGCCAGATCGATTCGCCTTCAGGGTGAGGCGGTCGTTAATTCATCTGGACGACGTGCACGTTGAATTCCGAGTAGATACGACTACATTGAGAGCGTCTGCATGATCGAGGCGAGTCGAACGACTTCCTCCAGTCGTATCTTCTACTCTTGGTGTTCCAGCCACTTCCGTCATCCCGTTCGCCGTATAAATTCACGAAGCCAGCGGAGTACAGGCACGTGCCTGCACGATCGTCTTTATCGAACGGTCGTCCATGCCTCGAAACCGTGTTTCCACCTGCCTTTTTCCCACTCACACCCGATATTTGTTTTCCATTAGCAAATTGGTAGTTGAGTTCTCGCATGCAGTGCACGTGTTATCGCCGATTGATCCAGTCGCACGATGTTAAATTCGTTGTGATCGAAGGAGTTTTACCTTTAAGGTAGGTTCGAGGTCACATTTAACATAGTTTTCGAGAGAATTTGCTTTACAAATTGGATCGTTAGATTTTTATCCCATCGTGTTGATTCGAAGATTATACGGAGAGGAGAGACGTGATACATTCATTTTTCTTCAGCTTTTCCACTAATTGATAATTACATTTTTTTTTGTCATCGAGGAACAAGAAAGGTACGATAGGTTCGTTTTTTATTGAAATTTTAATGTTAACGTTACTTGGTTATTCGAAGCGGGTATTTTAATAAGACAGATGTTATAATTTTATGTGATAATTGCTGCCATCGTTTTAATCATAAAGATAGTTCGTGTAATACGAAATCGATGGACATTGAATTTAAAAATTTTCCCCTGTCTTCATCAAGCGGATGGAATGTTCTAAGAGTTGAAATCACTTAATTGTTTCATCGGGGAAAAAAACCTGATGATTAGATTGATTCAGATAGTACAGTGACAGATGAATTGATGTAGATAATCGTAAATCATGCGTTTATGTGTGAAATTTCTTAGAAAACGAGCAGTTAAGATTCCAGAGAGTAACTTGTACTAGAAGCAAGATAATCGTATCGTTAGGGATAACACTTAGCTTTTGGAAAAAATAGCGACTATTACAGGCTTAACGAAACATTACAAGTGGTTATACTTCGTTGCGATATTTTGAAAAAATTGTATCCTGGAAAGATTTCATCAATTTGCAGACAATCTTCTCCCACTTTACGCCCACTTTTCCTATTACGTTTTCAATCATTCATTCACCCTTGTTCTTTCATCTCATTTCTCTATTTATCCATTTCTCCGCTTATTTATACATCAATTTCTCCCTTGTCCCCTGTCCATTTTTCTCATTTCCTATTCCTTTTAGAAACGAGTTGAGAGATACAGTTGAAAGAAGCAATGCGTGGCATTGTCCGAGTACATACGAAATTGTTCATAATAATTTTGCACTCATTATCTTTTTCAAACTGTTACAAGGAAGCTGTAAATTTTGCAATTGCCACGGAGAAAATATGAGAATTATTTGGAGAGTTGTTTCTTTTCCGCAATACGTATGGTTTTAAAAGAATTATTTATGACAATTAACGTGTCTGAGAAGTCGATTTAAAACGGTTAACTTGCTAAATGCGTGAATCATCGACAATTCACTATATTTACCGGAAGAAAAATTTCCTGAAACAAAGAGACGACAAGCAGGATGACACTCTGATGAATTTGGTGTCTACATCGATACTTCTCTCATAATGACGATAATTCGTTCATTACGTACTTATGATTACAGAAACAAATATGATAATGTTCATACCGTGTGTAATTTTCTCACATTCACGCATAGAACACGTCTTCCCAAAGAACACGTCTCTATGCATTTACGGAGCATTTTAAATTCGCAGGATTTGCATAATACACAAAAATGTACAAAAATATCCAAGATAAAACAGTCGTCACTGTATTTAAAGAACGAAATAAATCTCTATCAAAGTACCTTCATTTTCTTTGCTAATGGAAAGCTATGGGACCGATGCTATAGGATAGCAATTCAAAATTATCAGAATCCTCTATATCTCCGTACGGATGCCGATTCGTGATTAACCAGTGATCGGTAAGGATCGATGCAACGTGATTTCGGTCCGAGTCAGTGATCGATCATTTCGTCGCAGCAGAATCGATCGTTCATCCCTTCGCCGTTTTAGATTCTTCGGCGATCGACGCATCCAGATTCGACGAGTTCTCTGGATGTATCATCGATTCAGCAAAAATAAAATCTTCCACGGGCAATGGAAAAGGAAAGAAACGGATGCAGGAAAGAACTTTAAAAAAAAGGAAAAACAGAGAAAAGAAAAGAACAGAAAGAAAAAGACAAGGGAGAGAAAAGAGAAGGAACGAAACTTATTGGCGTTGTGAGTCACTGGGTTGTAGTCATGGAAGACGTTGCTAAAAGCTGACGCATTTTCGCCGATGCTATTCGACCATGCAACGCGACAAGTTGCATTCTTATCGTAGAAATTCGCCATTGTAGGCCAGCGTAGATCTCGTCAACTGGATATGTTGGCCTTTGCGGATCATCCATCGCGATGCATTTCAATCGAAATGGTAATACGATGCATCCTGCAAACCTTGCGCATAATTACGCGGCCGATCCTTGCATAGGAATCATTTATTATTGGTCTGGACGAAATGTCACGATCAGGAAGGACGGAGATGACGATGATAATGAAGAGACGTTTAAATGAAGAGAGGCAAAGAAGAATAGGAAGTCGAAGAGGTGAGGAATTTTCATGAATTTTGATTGCAGTAGAGGATGAAGCTGATGCAGCTCTTTTTGTCAGAGGTTACGATCGAAGGTTCTATGGTTCTGAGGAACACAGGGGAAAACATAAGTGATATTTTCTATTACTAAGCGATCTTCACCCTCGATCGTCGTTATGGGTCCTAGTGACACCAACTATCTTGAAAAGAAATATCTTTAAGATTATTTTATTGCTGTGCATTTATCGCGCAGGAACCGATTGAAATTATTATATTTCTTTATACCTGAATCTACGTATATAATTGAAATGAAAGATTTTTCTGTCTATGTGTATACGAATAAATTGATTTTTTCATATAATTACATCGTCGTTCAAATACTGCTCTCCTTCGATATGTCAAGTAAATATCTTTTTCGAAACATACAGCTAAAAAGAATTTTTTGAAAACGATGTTATTCCATTTGTTGATCCGTTTTTATCAAAACATATTCTAGGACGTTCACAACGTGTTCCCAGATATTTTCGACGGGACATCACTGCTAGTTTTTGAACAGAAGCTATGATATGAAAATTGAACAGTGCAACAGCCAATGAAACTTTCTTCTTGTATAATTTCGTCACATATGAACGAAAGTTCTATAATTTTGACAAACGGAGGGGAAAAGGTGACACACTGTATCTTCTGTTTTTTTATCAAAAAGCAATTTTTTAATTTAACGAATAATTATGCTATCGATCAATTATCCCATAAATATTATCAAAATTCCTCTTTTTTTTTATGCTTGGTTTCTGTCAGATAAATTGTAAGATTCTATAATATTCAAAGATAAATACAAATCTAATTTAAATCGCTTTATATATATTTTTATCTTAAATTTTTCCTTTTATTTCTTTCTTCTTTCTGTTTCTACGTATTTTTGAATCTTCCATTTTACACCGCGATCGCCACTGCGTAGAATCTCGCTCAAACTGCCTCGCAATTCTTCGAAAAACATAACAATTTCTAGCAACAATACCTCGACAGAAAACAAATAATTCATATCGTTCTTCGTCATCTTTCGCAGTTCGTACCAAACAATCCCACAGATGCAGGGCGATTCGACTTCACGTAACGAATGTAATCAGCGTGTTTTAATCGTCATCGGGCAGAATTACGTGCAACGTACACGTAACATCAGACGCAACGACTCCATTTTTTCTTTTTTTTACCGTAACGCGGAAGCAACGTGGAAATTAGACATCAAAACGAGTAAATTGATTTTTCCTTGTCGACATCAAGAAATGTGTCGCGAAAAAAGTATTCTTCCATCGAAGAATACCGTACAAGGTTCAAGACTATCAATGAGATTAGAATATCGTTTTGCCTGTTTGTATTCGCGTCGAAAGGAGAAAATTCTAATTAATTACAATTTCTTGATTCGCAACATTTTTATCGAGACTCGAGTTATAAACAAATCGCTTGATCTTGACATAACGACATGTTAATAACATGCTACAATATTTAATGACTCACTAGTAAGACATAAGAATGTAAAAAATATATCCATGCAACTTGCAAGTTACACGATTAGAATGCGGATACGCATGCAATTTTCCAAGAACTTTTGCTTTTCTCACTAAATATTATAAGTACTATACTTTGGACATTTTCTACGTTCTCACCTATAATACGTATATTTACACTAAAAGCTTTAGTTCGCAGTCTGACAACCACTGTCACAGAGGGTTAACATAAGCGCTGACTTAGGAATTTCCATAAAGTGAACCGTACAGTGTCTGTGGCCTGACCAATTATTTAATTGTAACAGATTTCCTGCTTTAACAGTCGCGACTGCAGACTAGATTTCTCGTTGCGATAGACGCGTGTTCGTGCGTCTCGCAGTTTCCCGATGATGCCGATGGGAAATATCTTGAGTGTGATTTTCTTGAAATAAATTTTTCTGCTTGGTACAGTTCCTAGGAAAACAAGATGCTGATACCGAAGGAAAATTTCGAGAGATATCTAAGATTTAGTTGCACAGTGCGCACACACGGTAATTATTTTGCATCGATAACTTTTGATCCATATTTCACCGTGACTTATAACACGCTACTTTAGCTTCTCACAAATGAAAAATAGTAACCGATGACGTGATAAATCGCGTCTCTTCTGTGTTACGACGTTACGAAAGAAGGAGCTAAGTATAATAATTTCCGAGGGAGATTGTTTTTTTAAATAAAGAACAAATGACACGGAGAAGGATAGTAACCGCAGAAAAAGGTGTGAAACGAGTCTATCTCGTAACTTTGAATGGTTGTAAACATTTTACTCATATCGTAGTCTACTGCAATATATCGCGATACGGTCTAGCGTGCAGTCTTGAAAAAAAGTTAATGAGGCTAAATAGAGACTATCAAGCTCGCAGCGATATTGCGTTAGATTTACGTCAGCTTCGACTAAAATCGACCAAACTCTGTGTGACGATCGCACAATATGTGTGTCTTCAATCGATGCGCGAAGGAAAAAGAGGGTAGTAGAATTTGGACGTTGGACGAAGCGATGGATTGTCGTCACATGATTCGAGAAAAAGTCGAATACTAACGGCGAGTCGGTCTATCTTTAATAAGAATCGTTCGAATATCCGGTCGAATCTATTTGCCTTAAAGAGGATCGTTTTCTGAGAAATATCGAGATTCGTTTCGAAGGGAATAGTCGGCAGAAATCTAACAGTAGATTCGTCGAATCGACCTAGTCTACGCCGAACGACTCGCCTTTGTGGCAAATTAACGAGTTATGGAAATCAGTCAGCGAGAAATTATGAATTATAATGAGTACTATCTCCTGGCTATTTACCGTAAGGGAATATATCCCTGTAGGTCACGGTCAATTCGTCGATTGGAGCTAGCTATTTAACTTTCTACATAGAAAGATGACCAGTAGAATCTTCTCTCTTTACGTTCATTCGTCTTTGCAATAGGAACAGTCTCGGAGAACTTGCCGAATTAATTAAATTCGACGAATCTTCCGAAGATAATAAGAAGCAAGAAGAATAGAAAAGAATTTCTGATCTATATTTCAATGCTGGAAATATATACTTTGATATATCCTGGCAAATGAAAGCGGAACGATCGATAAAACGAGTGACTTAGCTTCGATTTTATATTTAATTAATTTCATATTTAATTCTATGCTTGAGATCGTGTCGACTTCGACATTTCCGCGTTTATCTAATCTTGCTTCCCTCTCCTATCGTTTAAAATTTCCACCAATCACGATTCACGGAAATTATCGAATTCTTTGGCGAAAATCAGTGACCCACAACTCGGCGAATCTATCCTGACTCGTTCGCGCGATAAATTTCGTTCAATTGGCCAGCTTATGAGTTACAAACCGACCTTCATGTCCGATGCATAATCAAATCGTGTTACTTGTTGCACGGTAGAAAAAAAAGGAAGAAACGAACGAGGGAAGCTTCCACTCGTCGATGATGGATGAATCAGCGGCTCATCCATCAACGATTATGGCATCGATTCTTCCGGTTTCGCGCGCGACTCACGAAAGGAAACTCCCTGCGCTTTCGTTTCCCCTCTCTTTCGGCGAAATTCCACCGCAAGCGAGACCGCGAACGAATATAGTCTCATCTGTCGTGCGAAGAATAAAAATTTCGATTCTACGAGGAATTTGCTTTTTTTATTTTATCTAGTGGAAATAGAGAGGAAAATTCTCGTTCCATTCATAGTACTTTCGAATAGTACTCGGAACGATTCCTTTTGTCATTGTACTCGAATCATGTTCGATCATGATTTGCTTCTTTCAAACGCAATTTAGAGTACTTGAAAGTTCCTTCAGAGTGCAATCGGATACCCATACAGACGTAAAGCAATACATATGTAACATGTACGAAACGATTGGAAAGCAAGTGCAAATAAATTCGCATGTAGATTAATAGGAAGCAACCGCATTGATTGCTCAATGGTCGCACTGTGAATCACAAAGGCGATACCACAAAGGTGGTAGACTGACCGATACGTCGTATCGATTGAAACCGCGAGCAAATTGTTCGCAGAGTTTGCTACAAGGAAGGATGTTGACTCATTAAAAAGACAGACAGTCCGGTCACAGACGTTCCGTGTAAACACAATGAATCAAAAAAGTTGGGCTAGCCAAATCGCATTGCCACGTACAAAATGTTCTTCTTCGCGATCATTATGACTTTTTGAATATTACGTCGGCGTACATGAAGAGTCATTTTCCCAAAATTCCAGTTAAATCCTATATCGTCGTAAGAAGTTGGAATATATTCGTGCGATTTTTCCACACGAGTTTGAATTGTGAAAAATCAGCGTGAACAAACACATAGATTTACCATTGGAATGGAGGCTCGAAGATGCGATTTACTTCATCTGGATAATTTTTATAAAGCACGATTCACCGTGATCGAATAGAATTCAAATCCTGCGATCCTTATAGTCGACGCTAAAGATTCCTTTACAGACTACTCTACTCTTTCGCGATGTTGTCGTAGACGAACCCGGCTTTGAGCTAATCTATCATCTACATATGTATATCTTCGTTCTTTCTTAATGGGACCAGTTGCAACATTTTTCATCCTTAAAAGGAATCTACCACCTTCGTTTCATCGAGTTTGGCTTGTCACGCGATAACCTTGACCAAGACGTAAAAAAAACAGAAAGGAAGCGACAAAGGAGGGCTGAGTCGACAGCATCGATAGACGATTAGAATTAGACGGTGACAATGGAACGAGAAAGCAAACAGTCGGTTGACCAGATGATTTCTTAGGCGCGGCCAACTGACTCCTTTCACGGGCCCCTTGATGATCGAGATGTTCTTTTATTTCTCACGAATTCCTCGCAGCTAGAGCGCGCGCTCTAAGAAAGAAAGAATATCTTCCATGGAAGTGTTCTGTGCAATTGGGAATTTTCCTGCGCGAACGTTCTTCCAGTGTTTTTAGTTCGCCTGCGAACATTTGCAAATATTTTCTAAATTATTTATATCATAGCGATCCTGTTCGAGATTTTTCCACATATTCCATGGAAAGTTCAATACAAAACGTACTTTGCTTGGTAATAACGTACTGATTGTTATTTACAGGGTAAAATTACGAAAACGAAGGTAAAACTTGGTTCGAAAGAAAATATCTTGTTCGCCGTAAAGTGGCGAAATAATAACAAGTATATTGCAATGATCGCTCGACACGATCAAACGAGAACAAAACGAACCGTTTCACCGTGCATTTCTTCGCAAGAGCAGACTAACGAGCGTAGATTTCATCTAGAAGTGGCGATAAACCAGTTGTTTTCACATCTTTTACCCGGCAAAGTATTTACGATACGACGGGGTGAATTGCAACCGCTTCATGCTCGAATTCAATTTTTCATTTGCGAACGCAGTTAACGATAGATACGCGAGATAATTATCAAGAGAAATGTTCTCGGAATTTCACAATCTAAATGAATTGATCATTCGAAGCTCAGAACTTGCTAATCTTTCATTTTTTTTTCTCTTTTTTTTTTCTTTATCACAGCCACGCGTGACTTCTCCGAATACTGGCCTGACAAAAAGAGATTCACGGCAGTCCCGTGCAAGGAACGAATAAGAGAGGAGGTGGAAAAAGTAAAGTGATTTCACGAGAAACGTATTCAAAATCTACGAAAGTATCTGAGACTCGACGAAGAAATGAAGAATCGTGGCGCCTGGGCACGTGCCGGCGCATCGGCAACA
Organism: Bombus pascuorum; assembly: GCF_905332965.1. Classification (NCBI taxonomy): domain Eukaryota; kingdom Metazoa; phylum Arthropoda; class Insecta; order Hymenoptera; family Apidae; genus Bombus; species Bombus pascuorum. Next base: position 13,577,720 of record NC_083494.1, on the reverse strand, counting down.
CGATAAAACCACCATAATAAATTCCTCCGTGCAACTTATCGGTTCTTTAGAAACACACTGATTTCTCGCTACGGTGTGAATCAAACTGAATAATCGAGCGAAACAAAGGATCGTGAACATTATTCCTAATGTTATCGCTAAATCGTCGAGTGAATTTCAAGTGCATTGTTGATTGCTTTTTTAATTAAGTTAATTGGGCATTTGCATTTGCGATTTATTTGACGTACAGTTGCTGCGAATAATTATAAACTCGAACCAATTCTCGCCATTATTTCTTTAAGAAACTTCTGACGAAAACCACCGATCGTAGCTGCATATGTTAAGCGAAATTGTCTTTATAAATTGCGATTGAACATTGCAGAATGTCGGAAGACGTTACATGGCGAACTATTGCCTTTCATAACCGAAAGAAGGTAGAAGGCGAAAAGACAATTTTTCAACGAGACAACGCTATTGTGCTAATGAATTATTACGATGATTAGCTGCGAGAAATTGTAGCAAGAAAAATTTACGATCAAGAGAGGTTACCTACAGAAAACGTCGTTGAATTTCAAGAAATAGTAAAGTCTACGTGGGCGGATATTCAAAACGAAACTATAAATCAATTAGTGGACAGCGTACCTAATAGATTAACAGAAGTACTCAAGAATACAGAGAAATCACTAAACATCGAATGAAAGCGTGAGAAAATTAATATTGAATTTATCTTTTTTTTCACAGAGAAAACAGAATTTTAAGAGAAAATTTAGTTTCGCCGCGACTTCAACGGAAGAAAATATCATATTATAATATCATAAATTACGTACAAAATTTTGTCAATTTTTATCGTAATGTTATGAAAAATAAGCTGTTGAGCTTATAATTTATTCACGACACTGTATATTTATTAAAGGGAACGATCGTTTGCATCTTGTTATATATTAGAACTTACGTTGTACGTTATTTTTAATAAACCGTGATCGTTCGTAATTGAATTATTATTTGAATTTTACGTATTGCACGTATGTTACTAGGTTCCCTTTAAAAGCAAGTCTTAGAATTCGCAGAAATCGATTCACCCCCTAATTTCCATGGCCTGGTTGGGTCTTTGTGCGTGGAACTTTTTTCTGCAAGACGTTCCAGATAGGATTACAAACTCGATTCTGCTGCATTTAAATAGGCTTAGGACCAAATTAATGCAAATGCATTCCAAACTGACGATGCTATCTTCGGGTCAGCCACAGGGTCAGGAAAAAAGAGGCGCACGTTCTTTTCCTCTTTCGGTCGAAATAAAACCGCGAGGAACCATCATCTTTAGCCATCGTCTTTGTTTCTCTTTCCAACCTCCGATCGCTCCCCTATTTTCATTCAAAATAGCCCTCTTCTTTCGGTTTTCGTTAATTCGTATTTCACTCACGTATATCTCAAATGGAAAGACTTTCATTCATCGTCGAGTAGAAGCGGTCCGACCTGGTTTTGTTTTCCAAAAATCGAACATCAAGAGACGGAGTTGTGGGCAATTTTGTTTCGATAAAGCGTGCATTGGTAACTTTATTGTTGAAATATGAAATTCGCGCGTCCTACGCGCGTGTGTTTTCTTTATCTTTCATTTGCGCGAACGAAACATCGATCTTTTAATTTGCTATTTTTTAACGACTTGTAATACCTATAAATAATTAATTGAACCAAAGTAAAAGATTGATTTTGAAAAGCTTTTTCGACGTAGTTGGCATAATATCGAACCTATTATATAAATATACATATAAAATAAATATAATTAATAGGAATTAAAACATTCTAACGTTAACGAGTAAGTTAATTTTTATTGCAGTACGTACATATCATTCGAAACAAATATTCGTTAGACAATCTACCGATAATTATAAAAATGTTATCTCTTACGATTCGTCGTATTGCACTTCTGCAATTCCTCTTATAATTTGTTTAAAAAGATATAGAACGGAAAACGGTTCGATAACTCGTTATATCGGTATTATCGTTATGAGAAGAGTCATCTCGTTTCTCTTGAATACATTCCATCGTGTTTCCAGAAAGAAAGGAAAAGAAGACAACATTTTTCTTATATCGAACAGTTCCATGAAATTATCTTTAGAAAAGAAAACAGCACGTATAATAAATATACTGATAAGTCACAGCAGGTATGGTAATCAATTTTACGCGAATAACAGCCTTCTCAAAATTAATTTAGTCGATAGATAATCGACAATAATTCGCAATTTTATCACGTGTGAAATATATACAGAAAAATTCTTTCCTTTCGTACCAATCTTCAAATCATTATCTTCAAGTAGCGAATATTTTCTATGATATTCTTTTATTATATTATGGAAAGTTTTTCGCTAATATGAATTTTATCTAGTCAAAGTCGAACGTCATTACGTTCATTATCATAATGTTCCGAGATGAGTCATCGAATGACTAAACATAACTTTTAACTAACAAGACGAATAGGTTCCTTTGATCAGTTGACATAAAATTTATATCTGTCGCAATTATTTCATTATTGTTTTACATCTTTTCGATTGAATTACTTCTGACACCATAATCATTTATTATAATCCTTTTCTTCCTAATTGACACGCTTGTTATTAACTTGATTACCCTGGTGGATATAATCTAAGGCATAATTTTGAACTTCGCTACAAATAACAATTTAACGAATGAAATTATCTTTCCTAGCAAAATGGTATCTAGTTTAACAAATTTCTTCCTTGAAGTTCGACATTTCTCACTCGAACTGAACTCTTTCCCCTAACGTCACTTTCCCTCGGAATAATTTTAATAAATTGAAATAATCTTAATTTATGATATACCAATTCCTAATATAAAACGCCGCTGATCGTCGCTTCTAATCGAAGCAATCACCATTAACTTATACAATCTGGAAAATATTAACGTACCATTACTATGAATCGACTGATATTCGAATTAAATCGAATTCGTCTAGCGATTAGTCACTTTGACTCATTTGCATTCGAAAATCGTGCAAGAAACCCGACTCAGAATCGAGTCTTGCGGTCGTCGGCTCGACAGAAGAAATTCTTGGGAATAGAAAGAGTCTCGAAATCCTGGGTGATTCACAGACTCAACCTGGGTGAGTGTATCGCGTGACCCCATAGGGTGGATACTTCCTCGATCAGACGCAGCAACGAAATTCGCGCAGGATTCATCGGCGTCCATTGTTCGTATCTTCGAATAATGAAATTCGATTGCTCTTTGTTTCGCTCTGCGTACGATTATTATGCACTCTTCAAAGTACAAGGTCTCTTTAAGTGTTTGATTGAGAATGGAATATGTTCTCTCTTTCATCGTGCGATCGTCGATGAAAATTCAAAGTATCGTGAGACGATTCGATGCAAACAGCGTAGATAAAAAAAAGGAAGAAGTAGAACGAAGGTACCTGACCGTTTTCTCTATATCTGACGACAGCAGTTTGGCGATTTTAATGTTAGAAAAAAAATGACAAGTACGCGCTGCGCACCGATATTCCTCGGCAGCTTAAGTCTACGAAGAATTGTTCGAAGAACGGTTGATCGTCTCGATCGAAAAGTCCTGGGCATCGATATTGAAATCGGCATCGAGGTTCTAAAAAAAACAGGTTTTCGAAAGTACGCTCGCCGGGAAGAAGGAATGTTTTGCGTGGAAGATTACGCGACGAAGCAAAATCGTGGTCGTTCGACTGGAATTACAACTCCGCGTTTCACAAGGTCCGTGCAAATTGTATTTGTGGTCTTCGATCCTGTACGAAAGAAGCGTGTAAGCAGAGTAAATATAAAAACGAGGAAGGAAAGAAGCGAGATTCGGAAGATCTCGTAAGTCTGAGGAAACCGAATCGAGGGAAAAAATTGAAAAGCGAACGCGCGGTGTGAGTACCGGTAAATCACATTGTTTTCCTGGCAAATTATTTTCAGAAACGTTTCGGCTATTTCGGCATCGTCGGATCATTTATTCATGACCACGATGTGCGTAACGCACGTTTGGCATTGCTAGATGCACTGACGGAAGAGACGACGTAAGGTTTTAAGGAAATTGTACGTTTCGTAGGGCTACGACGATCTTCGAATCGCCGTATTATTTCGCGAGTGTCGTTGTTTGCGAACTTTCGAATTTATATCGAACTTATTATTACGAGGATATCAGCAGAGAAATAATCGACGAACTGTGACAGCAACGCTAATAACAGTGTCTCACTGACGTAATACGAACGATCGTAGATCAGATTCCTCTCGAAGATTTGTATCTCGAGAGAGGAGTAACGTGTTTACAGTTAAATTTCGTTTCTTGGAAATATTTGTGGATATCATTAACGAAGTGACTTGTTTCCAAAAATATATTTATAGCAAAAAAACAGCATAAACGATCGTAAAACTTGAAGCAAATTAGAAACATAGTTTAAAAAGCTTAAAAATTAACTTAACGAGATGAACCTAAATATTCAAGTAAAACAGACACACGCGTAACAGCAATAACAAAACTGGTATAAACTGACAAACTGTTGAGAGATTTACGTGATCAAAGGATTATATCAGAGACTACACGATAGTTACGGAGTAAAGGAGGAACAAAGGATAATCGAGTAACGCGATTGCGGGTGGAAAATCGTTTTTCTTTCGTGTCGTGACAAAAATCAGGAGACAATGGTGTGTGCCTCGTGCTATTGTGGAATACGGAAATACGTATCGTCGAGGAAACTGCGATCGATGAAGATAAAAATCGAGATAAAATAGATAAAGTAAAACCTATACAAACTAGAAACTACTTCAAACTATATGCTGATGCGTGTATTTATTGGAATAAAATGTTGGCTAATCATATATATATATGGAATTTAATTGTTTGTATCAATTACTGGTATTATATAAATTATCGTAAAAATTGAAATGTTTAATAAAATCTAAATCAACGTGAGAAACTTGAACGCAAAACTTATCAAAGTTGCCGGGTCTTTCTTTTTAACGAGCACGGGTGAATCAGACGTTTCGCGTACGCTTTTATTTTGAAGGCATTTCCGGTCAGAAGAATGCAACTGCATGCCTCTCAAGATATTTCTATTCACATATGAAAAGAATTAGTGGCGTTTGAATAGCTAATGTCGTTTCGTTTAAGAATTTATCGAACAAAGTACAAAGCAAAAGTAAAACATTTCTATTATTGGTGATGTAGAGGAATCATTGCAATTTCTAGACTGAAAATTTTTATGTAATTACAGAAAATCTATACTCGTTACAATTTCTAATGGATATAATTAATTTTTATTCAGAAATTACTCCATTTTTTTTTTTTTTTTTTTTTAGTTCGCAAAAATATGACATTGTGCAAATGTCCGCGGTATAATAATTGGGAAATGTAATTTGAAATCTGGCTGTGTACATTCTAGATCAATTTGATTATATTTATGGATTTTAGTTCAAACATATAACAAAACATATAATACTATACATAGTACACAATAATCATAACATTAATTGGAATTATTATATAAAAATTAGAAGGAACCATTTTTATAATAATTGAAATAATAATGGTAAATTATCGTACATTAATAATGATCTTTGGAAATGACCGCTTTTTCTAGCAAAACACTTTAATGAAAACTTGGTAATCGATTCAAACACTCCATCGTCAATTCCACGCGTGTAAAATCCCACGTTGAACCCTGACCCAGCGTAAACTCGTCATCGCGGTTTGATATCAATCAGTTTCGATCGTAGAATATTTCCTAGCCACTCCTCTATTCCTATAAACGCCGATCATGCGTGCCCATTACACAGATGTTTCAAACTATGCTACAACACCTATCGTTTCTCCTATCATCCAGCAAACCTATCCTTTTATCTACCCTTTTTTCTCCCTATCTCGCCATTACTATATTGTCACAAGAAATTTAATGTAAAAATCAAGCTAATGCGATCGAATCAGCGAAAGAAAGAACAATACGTACTGCGCCAACGCGAAATATGTATATCGAAAACCAAGCCAACCCAAGGCACAGTTCAATCCAAGACAAAACAAGAACGATACGTGGATTGATAGCGAATCAGGAGGCAAATATATACAGCTACAAAAGGCTACAAAGAGTATTTGAGCACGTGCATATATTACAACGATGCGTTGTTTCTCAAATTTGATATGCATCGAATCTTGTACTCGTACGAAAGTGCCACTAAAAATGATACGAGATCTATAATATAGAAATCTGTAATAAATACGGTTGCATTCGAATACTTCTTGCAACGTACTAAAAAGCAATCGACGAAAGAAACGGAGCACGATACGTCGAATAAACCGAGAGTCAAATATATTCAAAATCAAAGCACAGTTGTTAAATCTATGACAGAAAGAACGCGATACGTCGATCGACAATGAACGAAGAATGAACTGTACCGAAAATCAGGCGAATCTGATGCACAGCTGAAATGCACGACAGAAGGAGCGCGGTACGTCGATTGACAGTGAACCAAGAGGCAAAGCACACTCGCGTAGCATTGTACGCTGCCGCTGGCGTTGATGGTGGTAGTCACGAGCCGCGTGGTGGGAGGCCTCAATAAAAGTCAGTGGCAGACTGATTGTAATTCAGAGTGGCGGTAGACTTCGGTACCAGTTCCCCGTACGGCCGCGTCCTATCTCCGTGCCTCTTCTTCTCTTTTCGTTCTTCTTCGTTCTTGCGTGCGGTCTTTGGTGATTTTTCAAAAAGATTTTCTCCTCTTCCTCGATATCAATCTCGTCACCGATACGCGTACAAGAAGAAGTACAGCTCGAACGAGAACTTGGAGTCGATCGTCGATGATCATAGGCCCCAGATCAACGCGACAGACGCGAGAAACCGAGGAGACGTTGCTCGACCACGTTCGACGAGGTGCGTGCCTCTACGAAAACTCGCGAGACTTCGTAAAGAGTATCCGGCGAGCTACCTGCTTGGGAAACACACGAGATCGATAGTGTCGTGGCAACGACGTTTTAGACTGACCCTGCTGGCGAGTTGTTCCAACCTGGAATAACTCGATCCTGCACGTTTTCCCGCCAGGACAACTCATTTTCGATAAGATTCATGCTCGTCACGGGCAACCGAGTGGCAATCGAGCGAAGCTGGAATTGTTTTTGGGAAGAAGAACGATACTTCGAAGAGGAAGATCGGAGGTTTTAAAGGATCGAAAAGACACGTGGATCATTGGTCGCGTCATCTTGCGATCAGCTGAGGCATAGACGAACGCGTGCGTGTAGTCAGTGACACCGGGGTGAAGGGACATTTATCTTGGACGTTGTGAGATTCACGGTGATCGCCTGGCGCCTGAGGAGATTTTGACAGAGGAATTTTCAAAGTTTGCAAGTTACTGGACGAAGCATCAGAATGGCCAGGTGGAATCGTATGTTCGGATGGGAAAGGTGTGTCGGAAGTGTCCTTTTGGCGACTCTATTCGCCGTTTCGCACGTTAAATCCGAGGAACAGAAGTCGACTGTATCGCAGACTGCGGCTATGGTAAGCGTTCGAGCAAAATCTTTTTGAATTTCGATCATTGGAAAATACTTTGTAAACAAACCTGACAAGTGTATTTTGTCGATCGTAATGTCAGTTTCATTTTGTAGTCACAATATCCGTTTATTCCTATGCTAAGTAGGCTAATTGCGATTCCGATAACACCAACTCTTTCGAAAAGATACTGTCAAGTACGACACAAGTCAGAAAGAATGATAAATATATTTGAGTATCAATAATTAATCAAGCACACCTGGTATTCTGGCAGAATGCTAGTAATCAATCAAAAAACGTTGTTCGATCGAAATATACCTATGAATCTTAAAAAACATTAGCAACCATTTGAGAAAAAATTAATCACTTGAAACGTAGTATTATTCGATAAAAAAGTAGCACAATGAAATAGTACGATTTTAATTTCGATCAATTTTCAAAATAGTCAATTTTATTTCTATAAATTCTATAATAGTTGGACAGAAATCTCTCAGTGTAGAGTGTCGTAAATAATGTAGCGTCATAATAATTTACCAAAATCTATCATTTACGCGAGTATCGTAAAAAGTTCCAACGAATTGAATCGAAACGGACAACAATGGACATCGATGAGTAAAATTACGTTGCGCAATCATTCGCTTCTCGTGTGGTGTGCACCGTGCGGTCGGAAGTATTTTCATGGTTCTTCCTGGAAAATGAAACGTTTCGAGCGAACGCAACAAGTTCCAACGGTCGGAGACTGTACAGAGGGAAATACCTGCATAGAAACGGTTAATCGTACGGGAAAATTGATTCGCGCGAAATGTGTCGCACGCGTGCTATATGTGTGTGTCATACGTGAATGAGTAATGGTACACGTTTTCTTTTGACAACGCGAATAACATTCCAGAGGAAACGTTTATCTCTATGACACTGATATACGGATTACGATGAACACCAGGCATATCGCGAGTATGACACCAACTCGATCTATAAAACAATCTTTCCTACATTTTACTAGTAATTAGAATCGAAGGACGGTACTTCGTTGCTGATTTCTATCTTCCTTACGTTTCCTACGTTTCTTTCTATTAGATGGATTGGATAAATTATCGTTATTATTAATGTTTAACTTTGTTTTGAAAATAATTTATTTAACGATATTAATATCGAATTTTATTCCGTTTGCATCGTCGGTATTAACTTCATATTAGTTGTTGGTAAAAATTATCGTTTGAATATTATAAGTTAATGTTAAATTTTATTCCAACTTCATATTACTCTTGTTATTAGTATTGAATTTCATTTTATTGTATCATACTAATACCGTTTATATTAATTTTATCTTATTCGTGTCATTAGTAACAAATCTCGCTTAAACCTTTCTTATTATCGTCAAACGTTGCATCAACTATGCGTTATTGCTGTTACTGATTATTCATTTCAATTTTATTTTATCATATTATATTACCTTATCGACGTTACTAGTAAAACAAAACTTCTCTTAAATATTTATTATTAAGAACAAACTCTATTCCAATATTACTTGCGATACTACTATCGACCTTTACATTCCTTTATCTGCCACCGATATCATCGATACGAATATCTTCTCCAAAAATTATCAACAATTATTCCCTTATTTTTAATAATGCTCTCTTCCATAAATGTTTGTTCTATTGAGATCGAATCCCAGCGATAACAATTACCAATCGCGCGAATTTATTGACGATAACTCCGAAGATAGAACTTGATCAGATAGAGGACAATGGTAGTATAAAACGATAGGAATGTCGCATAAGTAATTTCGTCTATTCGTGGTATTCTGAAAGGTATGCAGCGTATAAAACAGGAAAAAAAAATTGAGACCGGTTTGCGAACATAATGACATAAGGTCGGACAGTGTGACGTCACTTGGCTACCTTCGCTGACAAAGTTCAGCTACGCGCGATGACTCGCTCCTGACCTTCGATTCATTGAACAGCATCGGCTACAAGCTTACGATAGTATTATACGCGTGTCAATGGGAAATTTCACAATTCCTAACAATGCCAATCGTCCAGTATCCTAACGAACATTTCTTCCTATTTAACTTCGCGTTTCGGGCCACAATTGAACCGAATAACAGAGATTGCCTTGGATAAGTCTGATAATAGCACCTTGGCCGAACGACGGTCATTGAAATCGCGGCTGTAAAGAGGTGATTTTGCGCGAGCCGCTTAAGCAATCTCGGTACGCGATAACGACGTAATTATCTGTCCCGGTAAATACAAACGATGGGCCGCTTTATCTCCAAGGTTCGCGACACGTGAGCAACCAGACCGATCTCACACCCTTGATTGCGATTACATTTCATCGACTCTTTGTTCGGCGTTAATCGACGCGTGTATCCGTAAATCAGAAGGGAATTTCGTTTTGACAGGTGTCTCGATACTTGTTTGCAAATAAAAGTCGATAATTATTCAGAAATATTTATTTGTTTTGTTTCACAATGTTAGTATAACGTTATTGAACGTCGATACAGTTAAATTCTGTCCTCAATTTTTATTGTCATACGTTGGTAAAAAAATATTTCTACGTGAGATATATGCGTGAAAAATTAAATAAATATTCAATAGGTATTACTGCTTATTAACTGTAATCGCGTGTAAGTAAATTTTATGTTCTTTACGTTCGATAGAAAAGAGCGTTATCGCGTGACTTTATTATGTATATCGGTTTTACGATTGTTGATTCGATTCCGTCAAAAAACGAATAGGAGTAGAGCTTTGTAGATGTCTCGATCGAAACGATAATGTCAAATATCAAGTTCTGTTTGTACTCGAGTAACAGCGTCGCGACTGAAAACTAGGCTAAACGGTTGTTGCAAGTAGTAAGAGTCAGGAACGTAGACAGTAGAATCGTACTTACTTCGATCAGACATATCGCAGCGTACTTATACTTATTCCTTAGCTTCTCTTATGTCCTTATTCAGATATACTTACGTGAATCCAGAAAATTTATCGAGGGAATCTTTTTTGACTAAATTAATTCCCAAATGAGAATAATTTCAATGAATCTTTCCAATTGAACTATTGGAATTATTTGGCATATTTTTTAATGGTTCGAAAGCTATTTAACATTTATCCCTCTTTTCTAAGTTCTTTTCTATTTTAGTATATAACGTACTTTCAAAGAAGGGGGATAGTGGATATTTTCAAGTACACTTGGAATTATTTGATCGTTTCTCAATTTATTAAAGAAGTATCAAACGCTTATTCATTTTCTATAATATCATGTGCACGCTTCATGTAGGTTTAAAGGACACAGTTGATTTTAATTCATAGTATTCAATCGTTCAATACGATATAAGAATCATAAAATCGTCTCGATTAAAAGAACAAGTTTCCTGCTGCGTGTTCAAGTCGTACCGACACGATAAATATGATCGATTGTCCAGGAAGAAATGCTATTGCCCTACGCTAATTTATTCGATAATTATTATAGCTGTCTAGTAGAACGATGTAGTCGTGATACATCACTCGACACATGGGATATAATACTTTGCACTACGATCTTGCCTATAATTGACACGAATTTATGTTCTTGGCAATGAGCCAAGTCAAACAAGCACCAGCATGACAAAGCACCGTTTCACTCTAAACGCCCATGTGTTGTAGCAGAGAATTTTAGAGACGAAGTACACCCTTACACGCGTTTCAAACGCGGCATCGTAATCAGTAATGACTTAATTATCGAGAGGAAAAATAGTCGTTCATCATTCTCCATGATGAAGCAAATGGTGGTCATTAATTTCCTTTTCTGCAGAATTATGAGGCTGGGTGAATGAGGCCGTAATAGGATTTGTGTAACAATTATGAAATTATTATCACGAATTACGAGCTGATAAAAGGTGGAATAATTTAAATATCTTGGTAATGAGTTTCTTTAAGTATTGTAATGTTAATATTGCACTGGAAATTCCACATATTCACACATCATAAATTTTATATTATTTCGATTAATTAATAATATTTCATTTTATACGGACGTCATTTTCTTAACATTTAATTCAGTTAACATCTCATACAATTTTTCTCTGTACAAATAAATGATATTGTTAGGCGCAAACGATCAACGCAATACACAAACCGTGATCATTGGTAAATCCTGGAGCAAACAAAGTCGCCCTGTACCAAGATAATGATCTATGTATGACTTGGCAAGATTCCCGTGCCAACTCAGCAATTGAAAAAGACAAAGGCGCAATTCGATTCTGGTCATCCAATATTAGATACAACAGAACATTTTAACTACGCGAAAGATCTCTGCATCAAAAACTAGTAATATTCGTGATTAATAGCGTATGCAACTTTGTTTCAAGCGACTTTATGCGAGTTTATGGATTCATACACGCGATGCAAAATATATTAATTATGCGAAACACTTTAGAAAAACAAAATACGTTTCAAGCGTATAAAGTAAGAATCTCTAGATCTTTAGATATACTACATGAAAAGAAGGGTCGTACAAAATCGCCTTAGATTCCTCATACTTTCGATCGAAGAAAAATCGTTGATGATTTAACGCGTATGAAAATTCAACTAATTAATTTTATATTATTTATTACTTTGCTTGAAATAAAAAGATATTGTAACGAATGAGTTTCTAGAACCAGTTAGTTACACTATTATAGCACATATTCAAGCATATTTCAATTATCTTCCTAAAAAGGCAACAATCCTTCCGAAGGAACATAAACCGTGTGAAACAAGGGTCTTTGTCTTTTCTTTTTTCTTCCGAAAGGGATGATGGTCAAGGGAAAAAACTTGGTTTGGTACTTGGCAAGGTGCCAAGTGATCGGTTCTCTCTCGAGTCTCTTTCTCTCGCTGACGGATCATACTAGGAAATGGTAAATAATGTATGTGCCTCGACACGGAAATACACGCGACTTAGGATAGCGAATCGTTGGCCTTCGTTGTGGCCGATCCGCAGTCGAGACACGATCAGTCCGTCATCAGAATATTAATCATCGTCGTATATATATTCTCATCGTCGCTCGATCCAGCGATCGTTCGCTCTTTTACGTATCTCTACCGTCTGGTGCATATGGCATCCGACTCTCTCTTTTCATCTGTCTTTCGAATGAGACGCGTGTTCTTCCCCAGGATGAGATTTAATCGAGTCGATTACCTCAATTAGCGACGCTTTTAAAAATACTCGTGAATGGAAATTTAGATGAACGGTTTGACTACTCGTCTAGTCACAGGCGCCTGTACAGTCGTCCTTTCGTTAAACTCCTTGACTTTACGATACGTGATCAAAGATCAAATTCCGCGAAGGTGGAAAGGAGTCCCGATCGGAGCAAATGAAATCCATTTAAATTTATTTTATACTTTGAGAAGGGAAGAACTGGACGCGAGCTGATTCTCACGATGGAAGACGACAATTTTGTAAAAACGGAGCGTATGGAACTTGGAGAAGATTTTGTATTGGGGAAAATTAATTAAGTAGATCTATTCTTAGGGAGATCTTTAAAATTCTTCGATATTTGTAACGCGGATGTAAATCGATTATAAAAATGCTCCTCCAACTTTAGAAGTCAAGCGCTTTTGTTTGAATGCACTCTGATAGGAAGAGGAAAGAGCTTAATTCAAAATTTGCCTCCTGAATTCTAATCATATTCTTCTAATACACCCACGCATACCAATTAACGTCTCATCAGGATTCTACTTTCATTGGTAAAATTAAACAGTTCAGAGATCGATTGTTCGGAAAGTCGAAGGAAGATGTATCTCCATAAGTAATCAAAGTGATACCGTTTTATCTGGTCTTCAATCGCGTCGATAAAAAGAAATAGAAATGTATATTGTAATTACGAATGCATCGCTCGTCCGATCTTGAATACCGTTTAACGCACGAGGTGATATCGTGAGTAAAACAAAGGATGATTTATGAGATGATTTGAATAATAGAAGTAGCATAATAAATTGTAAATAGATTATTTCTTCATCGTGAATACGATCGTCACATTATATTCTTTAAATTCAATGAAGCCCGAAGGTCTTCTCTATAAGATTTTAATAATAGCAAGATTCATCCAAATAATTGAAACGATTTATACGAAACTATTTGTTTCGTTCGAAGGAAGGAAATTCCAGCGCGAAACTGTATTTCTCGCAAGAAGAAACAATTTGTCCGCGGACGATGTAATTATTGGGTTGGCAACTAAGTGATTGCGGATTTTTTCAATACCACCTAATGGCAAAATACGCAATCACTTAGTTGCCAACCCAATACAAGGAAATACGAATCGATGAAAATCGACATTGACGTTAACAAAATTAATCGATTGGAGTTATTGAATGACAAGAAACGCATCGACTGACTAAATCGGCGATGCGAGGCTGCCTGTCGCTCGTTCTAAAGTGCCTTCCGTGTCTTATCAGGCTTCGCGGAAGATGATTGCCGATGCAATACAAAGATAGCACCGCTCCTGACAACGGTTTATTACAATTACTAATCGCGCTTGATCATTACCCGACGTGCTTCGAACGACTAATTAGATACAGAACTGTAATCGCATCGTTGCGCAAAACCGACTCACAGCCAGAGAAATGTCCAATGCGGCTATTGCACCGAACAACGTGAGCAAACACGAGCAAACGTGAATTCAACAGAGATGCGTTAAAGCTTAAGATATTTCGTTTATGTGGAGAAGGAAAAGAACGTAGTTAGAAACGCGTACAGTGGCTACCAAAATTATATCTTTTAAACTTTCTAGTACTTCCATACGATGCAAAAGTTTAAAATGTATTAGAACGAAATATATATGGAGCTTGACAAAAAAGTTCTTCATTGGAAAATAAGTGTCGAAGTATTTGATAAATAAGCCAACTAGAAAAGAAAAATGTTATCAATTGCGTGCTTTATTGACTCTTGACTGACGGCATTCCTCAACTTGCCACCAATTTCTCTAGTTATCTTATTTACAGCCACTGCACACACTCTGTACGCGCTTAAGAATATGCGTACCTATGTTCGTGCTCTGTACAATTCCAAACTACGAATCCACGTGACAAAGCTGAGTATCCGATTTCTGAATGGAGCTACCTCTGCGATTTTCACACAGATGCGTGTAACCTTTCGCAATGTGACACGTGAGACGTGTGTTACGCAATTGACCACCATAGCGAACTTGAAAAATACATACAGCATCGATTACTCTAATTATAGATCTCACAAGACTTAATTACTTACATCATCTTTCCTCCAAGCCTCTCGTATATGCATAGATCATAAACGTAGAATAAATTAACTTCTCTTTACAAGATCACGCTATTTACATAAGAAAACCATCTAGCTACTTTAAATGTAACTATAACTTCCACAAAAGTAAAACATTCCCATTTAATCGCAACACGGAACAAAGAACGCGTCTGATCGATGCAAAAGCATTCTCCATTAGAGGAAGAACTTTGCTTTGACAAACGTTTAATTATTCCCTGTTCCTTATGTTGATCCGATTTCACCTGATACATCTTCGATGATTTCACCTGATATATCATCGATGATGTCACCGACTCATCCTCGATAACCCACATTTACATCTCTTGACATTGGTGTACATCGGTACGCGTGCAATTCACCAAACAAGAAGAAAATAAAGGTTCGATACGCGTTTGAATCGGTTTCCTTTGTGATACAAGCAACCGACACTTCCGGAGTGGTTGAATCAGCGATTTTTTGTAAACCGACACCGGTGACTCACGTTGCTTTATCGGATCTCTATTTTTTCCTTTTTTTTTTTCTCTGGACGAAGAACACCGATTGCTACACGGCATTCGTATCGTAACGCGGGTCGTAGGTCAGCAACCTCCACGCTTTTCAAATACAAATAATATTGACCGAGAAAAGAGGAAGAAATGTCGCGGTATCTGCGCGTTCAATTGCAACCGCAAAGTTAATGCAATGTCCGAAGAAAACGCTCGAACACTTATCACAAAACACGTTTGTTGTGTGTGAAGAAATTCACGTAAGAAGCATTTCGAAATCTTACATTATCATCGTAACGAGACACGACTGTCCCGATTGCGTTACATTAGTTGTTTCTTGGCTCTCGATCGAAGATAAAATTGAAAAATTATTGGAAACGGATATTTCAGGTTAAAACGTTCCGAACGATCATGACTTACTACGATACGACGGCATACAGAATTTTCTATCACATCGTTTATAAACGGAAAACAAATTAACGATCCTAAATGAAATCTCATCGTGGGAATCAGTCAAGCTAACGATCAAACGCGATTATCTTTCTCGCAAATACTTGGAAACTAGATTCCTTGGAAATCTAAATTCTACAAAATATACTATTTACCAATGTCAACGTCTTTTGGATCTCAGTATCGTCTAATTTAAGAAATTACGCTTGTCTAATTGCCAGTCGCGTCATAATCTTTCAAGAACACACGAAAATGTAATATTCACGTTAAAATTCCGAGTATCGTATCTCGCAAGATAGTAACGGTTAACAGCAGTCATACTTTGCGGAACGGGACGAACCGAAAACTTCCACAACCGTTCAGCATAACTAATTTCGGCGAAGCGCGCGTTTTTATCGCACCAACGATTCTGAATTCTAATAAGAAAACGTGCAAAATGACCTCGTAAAATCACACGGTGGCCGTAGTTCGATTCTTAACAATCTTCCATGCGATACATTTCAATTGTGTACGGCAGCGAATTAAGAAAAACGAACGTCAGGTTGCCTCGAGGTTATTCCTAAATCTGTTATCTCGAAACTATTCCACGAACAGGTGCACGCAAGATTTTAAATTGACCTCTTACCTGACCTGCCACCTGGCTGGGTCGAGTAAGGTCAGTTAGGGTCAAACACCTGTGCACTGTGCATGTTCGATGATTTCAGCGGTTTTTATCGAAAAAGAAAGAGAGTACAAAAATTTATAAGAAGGCAATGTGGAAGAAGGACTCGATATCGTTTCGATTCCAATCTCTTTGATACAAACACACCAAGCGACATCTTCGCTGTTATAATTTTGTTTGCCACGCCTTTTTGAACTCAATATTGGCGAAGATTCTTGTACGTACGAGGTATCGCTTAAATTTAAGTTTCAGCCAGCTTCGGAGTAACCTAACTCTACATAAATTATTCAACTAGTAACAGCAACCTATATAGTAATATAACTGAATCTGCGCTAACTGAATCCAAATTATTATAAATTATCTCACGATACCAGTTGGGAGTTGAGTTAAATCATTCGTACTAATAGTAAAAAAAAATATGACGGACAAGTAAACTAAAATGAATAAAGATATATCGTATAAAAATGTATTTACGCACTGCAGTACAACGCGATCGTACGAATCAGCCTTTTTCTCACACTGGCAACGTGACGATGTTTACAAAACGCGAGATACTATCTGACGATGATACGTCATAATTCCATGGAAAATCTGAGTTTCGTATCGCTGATAAAAGAATGCTCTTTAAATAAAATCCGAGCGTAGATCAACGAATCCTTAAACGGTTGATTATATCAGAAGATTAAACTTTATGACTGATAAACTTGCAGTTTTATGAAGAAATTCGGGAGCTGATCTTTCGTTAAGCTCGACCCAATTCTACTCTTCTTCTACCTTCATCTCGAAGCATACTACCCGATTCTAATGAGAATCAAGTATACTGAATTAAAGTAGACGTCTGAAACATGAATCGTACGAATCACTGGGCGGAATTACATGGCATAAAAGATCCATCGATTGTTGATGTTGCGATAAAGGAAAAAAACGTTAGTACAAAGGCAATCGCGAGAGTACTAACACGAAAATATATTGCTCTGTAGTATAAAGATCCACGTTTGGACGATCGAAGATCGGTTTTGTATTCAAGGAACGGCTAGCAGAAGATGCGAAGGCGTTGAATACTGATGCCGTTTGCGTTGACAAAGACCTCTTCAAGGTCGGGGTCGCTATTCGATACCTCTTGTGCACTTCTTCGTCTTTTCTCGAGTAACAGATCCTTCGTGAGCCTTCGCTGCACCGTTAAACGCGACGTTGTTCTCGGAAAAGGACTCGAAAAAGGAAGAGAAAGAGGGAATTTCGTATGTCACGACAGATATGTGGAATTCAACGAATCGTTGAATGTTTTTGGCTAAATACGGTTGCCCGACCAACTACTCTGTATATTTTATGTAAAATTATGTGTAGCTATAAAGAAGAAAATAACTCGAAATCTATTTTTGTTTCTGTTGTTGTCAGATTTACGAATTTATTTTCCATTTACATATTATTGCACTCTACGGTGATGATTTCGTAGCTCGAAAACGAAGCAGATCGTGCGGTAGGAAATTATTTAAGAACTGGTTCACACTCCTTTTCGGAAATCGAAAATAAACGTTGAAGTACGGTGTGTTCTGCGGTATATTCCACGTAGAAGTACGTAAAAGCTGGAAATCTATTTTGCTCTTGTTATTCCGAAATTCCTAAAATTTATATTCTCTGATTCTGCTCTTGAAAGATGATTTGATAGTTTGAAGATACAGCGAATCGTCGATGTAGTTTTGCTCAAAGATTAACAGAGATAAATAAAAAGCAATTCGATTATTTCGTGATCGATAACAGAGCGACATAGTTTCGCAGGTGTTTCGTACACCTTCGAATGCTTCGATTTTCATACTATCGATCGCGAGCCAACTGAAAATCAGGGTAAGTCCCGTATCTGTTCTTTCCCATGTGCAGGCGTTAATCAGCAACAATGTCATTAACCGAGCCATTCATCTAAGGGAAATGAAAAAGTAACGAGCACGTCGATAAATCAATCTAATAATGAACACGCACTATAAATAATACGTATCGAACTTTATAAGTCACATAACTGGGAATATTTCAAGCGATATAAAGAACTATATAAAGAGAGAGAGAGAAAGAGAGTGAAACTGTATATTTCGTTACAAAGTTAGAGAAATAATCGAAGCTCGTGTACGTTGAACTTTTTAGCAACGAAATCACATTGTACACGATAGAATATTTCTACGACAAGTTCAAACAAACCGATGTCCTAGTTACCTTCAGTTACATATCTTGCTCTTAACGCGATATACGATCACTACTTTTAGATTATTTGTTCTTACTAAACAAGGATAAAGTTCGAAGAAACTAATTTTCTTCTTGCAAATCGGAAGAATGTTTCTTTAAAGAAAAAAAGAAGACGACTCCGAATCATTTTACTCTACTTTTCTGTCTTTTGCCCTACTTTGCCTTATCCCAGAGAAACAAGTTAAATCGTTAGATCATAGGCATCGTACGTATTTTATACCAACAGGTACTAAAAACACGTGTTCCTTTTCAACATAATGTACATCCTTTTAATCGCAAGATAATAAACCTTCTCCATATAATCTTTATATAATGCATTTACGTAATAACTTAACGAGAAGATTCAGAAAATAAAAAAAAAACACTCAAACGCGTTCAAAAAATACATAAAGATACGTAAAAGGAAGATCTTTTTGCATTTAAAGCGTAGAACGCTCGTAAAGATTATAATACGTCTACAGAGCATCTAATAAATCTCAACAAATTCCACGTAACTATGGTACGAGATTTTGAAAAATCATGCATCCGGCGCTCTTTAAAATCGTGAATCATCTTCTGTATGAAACGCTACACATAATCGCCACGGGACAAATATGTATATAACACCTGCAAAATCACGAAAAGTGTCTCTATCGTTCGCTTTGATCGACTCTTTCTCGCTCTTTTTCATCGTGGCACCCATTACGTTACGTTTCACTGGAAACACACACACACACACACACACCTTACGAAACTTGTTATCAGCGATAAGAAGCGACGATAGGGTGCCGTGTGTAGACAAACGTAACTATCAAGAGGCATTTCACTGCCTCGTGGCCTCGATTCTGCAAAAGATCGCGCTAGAAGCGAAATTACGTCGGCAATTGAGCGTGCATTTCTGTCATCGTAAATCACCGAATCATTTGCTAGTTTAACGTCGAAATAAAACTTAAAATAGAATTTTCTCGTTAAAATAGAATTTTTACCAATATCCTTAGCTGCCCCTAAACTTTCTTTAAATATATAGCTTCTTGGTAATTTTCCTTCTTCGTAATTTTAAGCTTATAGCGTAATAATATAGAGGAGCACACCTACTAGAAAGATTACTAAACGTGACTAAAAAAATATTAAGCACGTTCTTGGACTTCCCTTTCGTAATCATAGTGCTATTTAGTCGAATGTTTGCGGTAATAAGTACTTCCTTCCTTAAGCGCCATCGTGTAAAAACACAAACTCTACTTTAACGCCTAACACAAAATTCCCTTAACCAGTTAGCTGTGACGACCTCCTTGAGAAGCGTGTATCTAAAATGTATCGCAAAAAGTAAGCGACGACGAGTATACTCGTCCAAAACAGCTAACTGGTTAATTATCTTGAACATCTTCTACCAAAATCAAATCTTCGATGAATCTATCCAACCGTTAAGCGCCCAAAGGAAAGACAGCTAGAAAGAATAGGAAGGATATAAAAGATAAAATCACTATCCACGGCAATATCTACGCCTTTCTGCTTGGATTACTATCCGTTTCGTGAAGGATTTTAGGGGAGATGCTTAAAAGTCAGGGTTTTTCATGATCAAGAATCACGGATTTACATTCACGTTTGGCCTTTCAGACGCTTGTCTAGTGTCTATCTTCTGATCCGAAAGGTCGGCGTGGTTGATACATCGGTCGACCCAGTTACCCAGTTCGTTCCTAGGCAGCCCCGTCGTTAAATTTATCAAGCGGGTTGCCTACGCAGGAATTCCGCTTTAAAAATCGATCTCTCCCATCCGGCAACAAATTTCAACCGAATGTGTCCAGCCTGGTAAAATCGATCGTCCTACCTGTTCCTTATCGCCATTTTGCGCGACGTTATTACCATGCGTTACGTCCGCGACACGTGCATAACGACGATGTTAAAGGTAGATAGACGGGATAGATATGGAATCGTTACGAAAGAGAAAACAGCGATTATTACACGAGTCGTGTGGAGGCACGAAATCCACGCTAGTTTGAAAATTGGGTCATGGAAACGGGGCACACGTCAGACCTGATAACTTTACCAATCAAAATGTCAACTTTTTGACAGGTGAACGCGATATGACGATCATCTTGTGTGTTTGGGTTTATGTGGAGCAAGAGTTGGACTTGTTCCTTTTATCTTGTTTTGAGAGTAGGTGGGACTGAGTCGAGAAAATTTGTTTACTCGAATTGAGAATTAAATTAAGAACCGAGAGGTGAAACGAACGTATAAAAGATACGTAAACGATATTATTTTCAATAGAACGAATTTCCATGGGAATGTTGTGTACCAGACAGGGTTACGCACCTGTAGAATGTTAAACGAAGTAATAGCAACTATCTTTAGTAATAGTAACACACATATACGACATTATAATTCTCGTTTTGTACAATTTTTATAGAACAATGGCTTTTTTTAATTCCATACAATATATGCAATATGGACATATAGTTTTCATGTTTTATTTATTTTTATTGCTGCTATTATCACATATTGAATTTACGAGAAAGTATCGAAAGAACAAGAAGCTAAAAGCAGCGAAATCGACGACGTCAAAAATTCCCAAGGCTGTTCGTTAAACTAAGAACAGCGTGGTCTGTAATTTGAAATTGTATTATCGTGTTTTCTGCGCGTTTCTCAAGGTAGCTGGGGCATAAAACGTCTCGTGCTTCGACCGAATAGCCGGCCACAGGTAATTACGTCAACGGCGACGATTATTGATTTGCAGATTTGCAAGGATCGCCTATCAACTCAGAGGAAAATGTCACGATTACGTTCCACGTGGCTTATAATCGGCAATTGTCGAGGCTTTCTTCGAGCAAAAAATTGTCAAATAGAAATAAATTCCAAAAGGAAATATCACAGCTTAACAATTCACATTATTTCAAATCATTGCTTACTTTATATAACTTGTATGATAAGAACCAGCAAGTTCGTCTTTAAAGACATATTATACAATTCGTATTGTTTATAAGTTCGAAGAAGTATGACATTAATTTCTGTAAAATTAAGTCCAATCCTTAACTACTACGGTGAAAATGCGATGCAAATACGTTGAAGTAATTACAAGTACTGTAACTACTTTGAAGTAATTACAAGTAAACTATCGTGGATTAATAATTCATATTTTATCAAAATACTAAGAAATTGTTGGAAATTAAATTTAATTTCACACCTGAGAATTGATCACCACAGTGACCTTCTTATTAATGATTTTTCTAAAGTCTTAACTACTTTCAGTTTCCTTCCGTTCTAGTGAAAACTTTTAAAAGCATTGAAGATCGATAATAGTGTTTCTTATAAAACTCTATTTTCCTCTTCCCCCACCCTCCTCTCTCTCTCTCTTTTTCCTTTGCATTTTCAATCTTAAAGAAGGAGAAGAATATTTCATCAAAATTAGCGCGTTGGTAAAATTCTATGAAGGTTTATTTTTCAATGAGACCCCATAGCCTTGACAAATAGGCATCGATCGAACTTCTACAGCTAGTGAAAACTATGAGAATTTCATTTGTCCCGATCTTTGCTCGCGCTTGAAGCATTCCACCCTCTCGACATCAAGAGGAAGCAAATGACTCTAATAGTAAGAAGAGATTCTTAGAAACGAGCTACGTGAGACGGAAAAAATGTTCTCTAGCAACTAGACGACGTTTAATCTTCCTTGTCTTCCTCGTTTCGACCATGAAGATCGCGCAATCGCGTTCTTTTCCTTCGATTTTGCTTCACGTGGACATGATCGCACGTGACATGTAATTGCAATGCTGTCATCGTGATTTACGCCACAATGTCTTCGGTATATCTTTTTTTTCTTTTTTCGTTAATCTACGATCTTTTTCGCAACTAATTCGTGTCTTTTCGTCACCAGAGGTGCGAGCGATAAACCGTGGTACGTTTATTTACGAGTTGTTTCAATGTTGTAAATTAAATAATGTTATGCTTTGTGAAAGCAACAGGAAATTGTTATGAAAAAATTGTTGATTGTAATACGTTATTGCCTGTGTGTGTGTGTGTGTTCTTGAAAGACATAAAAATGTAATATTTTTAGTATGATTTTTAAAGTTGCTAATTTACGTATGTTTTTAAAGTAATGTCGTATCTCGTACGTAAGAGATATTGAAGAATTATGGTGATACAATAGAATGCTTGAGTACTAATGCGATTAAACACACCCACGATTCGTCACGTTGCATTGAAGAATTTGTTCGTCATAAAACAGAAAGGGACATTGTGGTCAATTTATCTTGTGCAAAATTATTATTATTATATAGGATGTTTCATCGATAATAAATGTCTATATTATCTGTGATGTCGAATGTAACAAACAGTGACTAATTGATCTCGAGTAGCTCAACTTAAAACTGGAGTTTTCAAATATTCCATATCAAAAGGATTTTCAAATACTTCGACACATTTCGAAATATAATTTTTTTTTTTGTATCTCTGTCTACTTGTGAAAAAACTTGTTGGAGAAAACAATTACTAATTTAAGAAGCTCCGAACTCAAACAATAGTAGCAAAGTGATAGTAACAAAGTGATAGTAACAAAGACTAATAGAAGAATACAGAATTATATTACAAACCAAAATCATTTTCTTATACAAAACATTCTGCTGTTCGTTGAGGTAGATTTTCAACCTGAAAAACAGGTATACGTCTAGTTGTAATTTACTCGATCATAATCATAATTTTCTCTGTTGGAATATATAATTTAATATATACGATCATTCTACTTACAAGTTCCTTCACAAAAAGTCAATTATATTCCAGTTAATTACGAAAAGCGTTTTCAATCTACGTACGTCAGATGTACGTTAATGAATGGATAAAACGACGAGTGTCCATCATTAAGAAAACCAATGTTCGAGCATGAGACACGATGTTAAACTTCCGCGCGTTGAAATCGCAAGATCAATTAGATCACGTTGAATCGTACACGTGTTTGGATTCGCGATCATTCGCCAAACCGATCGTCTTTATCACCGCCCACGCAATATTACTTGCCGCTTCAATGACGATACGAATCCTTGAATTCCACCGACGATTTTACCTGGTGTTCGAGTCACGATCAAAATCCGCGAAGAAAAAAGAAGAGGAAAAGAGAGACGTGAATGATTCAGAATTGGTAGCTTCTCGGCACGTACACACGTATACAACAAGAACACTACCGTTCAAAAATATTCAGATACTCGTAGAAAGATATTCAAAAGTCAATAAGTACAATTCTTACTCGTTAGTTTATCTTCCACGTGATCTTTCGCATACTTAACGCGCTACCGCCAATCATTGAAACTAAGAGAGGATTTGTCGCGAAGAAGTTCGATATTTCCATATGTAAATATTTCAACTTTAATTTAAACATTTTTCAAAGTTGAAAACCGACCGACCTTTGGTATTCTTTATAAAAGAAATTCGATACGAGCGTGTTTTTCTAAAACATTTATTTACTTTCCTTCGTCGAATCGAACGTTTTATTATTTTACGTTAAACATTTCCTCGCGTCTTTAATTTTGCAACTACGATATTTACATAAATAATATCGCGTGTACGTTTAAAGGCAAAAATCATGTACAGTACGTAGACAATTGTGTTCGAATACTTCTGAGCAGAAGTGTCTATACTATACGATTGTGTTACGAGGGCGTCGGAAGGAGTGGCCCATTCACGCGTGACACACACGCTCTCGCAACTACGCTTACTCCGCTTACGTTCATTCATAAAAATCACACCGTTCCTGGAACCAGCTCGCGTCGAGTTTATTACGAGATTCGTAAGACGCGGAAGCGTGATCCAGGTTTGAATCATTGACACTGAATGGAAACGAGCGATGGTAATCTTTATAGGCATGGAATTTACCTTGCCGTCATGGGTTTTCGTTATGAAAAAACAAGTTTATCCCCTGGAAGAATTTTGATCGTCACCGAGATAGAATTTTTGGTGACTAGTGTTGCGTCTTTTCCCCATAGGCGTCTTCTGTCTCTTGAATGTCCGAACTGTAACGAGTGGATTGTAACAATGGAGATTATCGAGTGAGTTTTCTTGTTTGTCTTGTGAATGAATGGATTTATTGATCGATCATCCTGATATTTCATGTTGATATAATGAATTATAGGATATAATAATATCATTGATCTGGTAGAAGAGCGATTATATATAAGACATACGTTTTTCTCTATGCAAATCGCGATGTTTATTTTCGTCGATCTCACGTACGTAAGTTATATCGAGCTTAAATCCATACGAGCAGAATTGATTAACATAAGCATTCTCTGGAGCTCGACAGATACACCTCTAGCGCGTGTTCCGCGGAATTCTGCTCGAATCCTACGTATTTAGGGTGGAATGCATTAGGTTAAAAATAATACTCGAAGGATGGAATATAATACAAATTTTACATTAAGTTTCTGTAGCCATTCGAGGAATTACTTGACCAACTCCGTATCCTAACTACGATACACAGATACGAGACATAGATGAACGAATCGTTGGAATCCGATATTTTGGTACAATATTTCAATGCGATATTATCCTGTTACTTATTAAACGAATTTACAAAAAGCGAGAAAATCACACGCGTATATATAACTAAACGAAATTAATAAAAATGAATTAAAAAAGGTTTGAAAAATATTAGTTCCCTTGCAAAATTACTTCTCGAAATTATGGTTGCCTACTAAAGATTTCTAATTAAGGATTAATAACGAAATTCTCGAGTTGGAATTTTAAAAAGACGATACAAGCAGATTATTTCGTTTAGACGATGAATCATCGCCTTTTATGCAAACTGTACATATTCTGAATCCTCAACAGAGGTTCGAGTGCAACAAGAATTCTCTCTGGATCAGAGTGTGCACATCGATTATTCGAATGAATATCTCTTTTATCCGTTACCGTATTGTGAGTCACGGCATAACTTTGCGTTTACGAGGAGCCAGCCGAGGCTACGGTTACGATTTAATGCTCGTTTCACGATTTATTGGCGTGTCATTTCGCTAACAATGAAAAGGATCATAGAGCGGTTCTAAAAACCACTTCAACCGATACCACATTTATCACGTAATTGTACTATTAAAATGTTTCAGACATTAGAATGTTACATGTAACGATTGTCACTTAATGCTTTATGGTTCTGTGGTGAGCTAAATGATACAGTGATCCTAATATACTATACCTCTCGGTAAGATGTGTATTTTAATGAAAACGTAAGAAAGTATGTATCTGATAAATAAATTAGATACCGATGTTGTAGATAGAGACTTATTTACAATGAAATTCTCAATAATTGATGTCAGGCGAACAAAGTTTCTTTTTAGCGATACGGTAGCTTGCAATTTCTTGAATCATTGTATTTTTTGCTTATTAAAAGATAATTATTACGTGGTAGAGACGTTTATCTTACTACTTCTTACAAATCGAATTACAAGTTTGTTCCTTTTATCGCTGTCTTACTATATTAAAGTATAAAATATATGTACTTTTAGACTATTCTTTTAATACTTTTAGGATATTCCTAAAAGTATTTGTTGATCACGAAGGAGATTGGAAACAAATTACAGGATATTATTAGATGAGACGGGAATTATAAAACGTTCGAACAACATCTCTCAGGAGACATTCCAAGAAATAAAATACTAAATAACAGCCAATGATACTACCATTTTTGTTTCTCTATTCTTTACTCGATGTACGATAAATGTTAGAGAATCTTATTCTCAATTTCTTAGTCAACGAACCCATTCGTTGTGAGAGTCAACGAGCAACTTCATCGTCAATGAAATCATAAGATAACAGATCTTATGCATCAATGATCAATCAAAATTTGCTGCGATTCAGTCAAGTATAAGAGACAATTTTACGTCCAGAAAATTAGCGATGATTCAGTCAGGAATAGGAGATAAGGAAAACGGAAACGCGTACTTACACGCACGACGTTTTATTCGCCGGAATATTAATTCCTTTTATTCATCGTGGCTAGATAACTGTATCATGCCGCAATGGAATCATCAGCCAGGTCAATCCCCTCGACATCACCATCTGTCCCATTTATATTTTTTCAACGTGCGAAATATAGCGGCCCGGCCATCAAACGAGATAATAAGAATCGTCTTATTATTTCATATAATGTTTACTCTATTAAAAAGCTACATATGAAATACCAATTTCAGCATAATTGTAGAAATATCAAATTATCCTTCGATTTTTGAAACTTATATTTTCTCAGATGTGAATTAATTTAGATGTGAATTAACAGTAATATAAATCGAAAATTATAATTTCATATATCAATGAAACGAATGTGTGTTTGTGTATGTTTTAAATCGTTATTTAAGAAAATCTATTGAATGGAATCTATTTACCTGTTGCAGAACTACCTGTCTCAATTTGGCTACTTACAACCTATCAATCCAACAAGTGGTGGAATCATATCTCAGGATACACTCTCGAAAGCGATCTCGGAATTTCAAGCTTTTGCTGGATTAAATATTACAGGTGAGTCTCGTGTTCCGATTGTTTATAAGGTATTTATTAACGTAGTAGCAAAATATCAAGGAAAGATAGATACCTTTGCTCTTAGAAAAAAGCTTCAGTAAGAATTACTGGTACGTCGAGTCAAACTTTACGAAAGGCATCAGACCATCGTATAATAACGAGGTCATCTAAAAATAATAATGTTCGATAATAATGCGAATAATAGAAAACTAATGTAAGAATACAACGAACTAATAGCCTAAAAATAATTCAATGGAATAACAGAAAAGTGTAAGAATAGTCAAATGGAATGAGCCAAGGATATTTCAGTAGAATAGGAAGAATATAATGAAAGAACGCCACGGTAAACTATTCTAAAAATAATTCAATGAAACTGCAGAAAGAAATATTACAAGAATAATCGAATAAATATTCCAACAGAATGTTAAAGAACGAATGCAAAAATATTCCGACAGAAAAATTCAAGAATAATTCAAAATTAATGCAACAAAACAATCCAAAAATAATTCGATACAGCTGTACGGAAATAATGGGGACGAGAATATTCCGATTGAATAATCCAAGAAAAATTTCAATGGAATAAAAGAAGAAAATAATGCAAAACTATTCCAAGTGAAAAATCTAGAAATAATTCGAGATAAATTCAACAGAGTAGCCCAAAATTCTGTTAAAACTCCACTACACGCTTTTTTCTTCTATCCAAACACCTCGAATGATCTACTCTGTAATAATCGTACGAATGCAGCAGTCTTAGTCTGTAAGTTATCAATTAATTTTTACAAACGTCCTTGCGATCGTACTATATTAAAACCGTAATTGAGTTTAATAGTTGTCGCGAATGAATGAATCATACCGGTGGATGGTATCTGTTCGGTGTCCCTCAGACATTACTATACTGTTTGCTCTGACTCAGAGAAAACCTCGCAGCAAGCTGTAAATTGGCTAGATAGAAGCAATGAAATAGATGCGAATGATGTGTGCCTCGTCGCGCATAATTTCACAGTTCGATCCAAAAAGTCGTTTCCTATACGTCAAAAGACACGCGCGTCATGCTTGTTCGCACGAATAATTATTATTCCATCGCGAGCTGAATGGTAAAAAATACTTTCGATTATCAGCCGTGGAGTAATTAAGACCGTAGATAAGAAGCGACGTCACGAAAAAGTGACATGGCTTCGTACAGATAATAAAATGCAGGTACGCGTGACTGTATTAATCTTTGAAGTATTCAGGTAACAGACGTGCATTAAAAATTAGTAAAAATCGCACATTTTGTACGTTCCATATCATAATTTTCTTGTATATTATAATCGTAATTTAACTTTGAAATAAATCTAACTGATCTTATGAGATAGAAGCGAGACTGAAAGAAAGGAAACAAAAAGTATAACTGATTAACTATGATTGTCGATTAGTATTATTTGTCCAACCGCAGCTACATTTTTAATCGATCTAATTGTAAATACGTTACCGTATCTTAACAATTATACTTATTATGTTTTCTATTATAAAGAATCAAAAAATAATATAAATACAATGTACTTGCAGGTACATATTACACCCACGAAGTTACGTATCTTAAAGAGGTGACAGACTGCTTTAAAAATACACAAAAGCATGTATATTAGCTACGTACAGCAATCTACAGCTAGCATTGAAATTATGATAATTTTGTAAAACGATAATACGTCAATTTACCTACACATTAGCCTATATACACTCAGAACTGGAACACAAAGTATTTTCAAATGGTAACCACATAGTGCAGAAAATTTTACAAATACAATACCATAACAATTTAGATCTAAAATATTTTTATATATTTAATTCTATAATTCGCCATTTAATTTAATTTTATTATCAAACTTTATCATTCTGTGTGAACGTGCCAAAAATACAAAAACACAATCTTTCTACAATTGCTAAAAACATAAAGGTGTTTTTAACAAAATTAATGTCAATTTTCATGAAACCTTGCGTGATACATTATTCGGAAGCATTTAATCTTCTCTAATAAAGCGCTGCTCTATCTCCTATTATTTTTAAATTATGGTTTAGCCCAGTGGTAAAAGACATCCTGTACTTCTAAGAATCGTCTCGATTCATTCTCGGTTCGCAACAAGCGGACAAAACGTACGCTTACGTTCTCCACGTACTTGTTCGACCGGCTCCGAATAAAGAGCGGATTTTTCAGCATTTCTAGACCTTGAGAGACCAGACGCCACTTTGGCCGATCCGTCTTCTCTGAAAACACACGATTCGAACTTGCGGACAAAAATCGATGTTGGTAAAAGAGATAAAAAATAAAAAAAAAACCGCGCTTGTAGCAGGTATTATAGAAAAATGAACGAATAAACATCAGACAATATGCGTGGACGATGAGAATCATTCAACGGGCACCGGCTATTAAAACGAACGAATTCGAACCAATCACTGTCAAGGCTCGAGCCTTAACAGAACGTTGGTCGGCAAATAACGCGACGACGAGGAAAACAAATTACTGCTTCCGGTAAAATCTCAATGGCTGGCCTGGGTAAACGCGAGAAAAGCGAGAGTGCGTCGTTGATAAATCATTATCTGAGATAGGTGATTTCTAGAGACTGATAGGACAAGAATTTTGTGATAGCTGATTATTGCGACTAGGATAAATATTCGACTGACAAGTTACATTGTATAGAGCGATTTTAATAATCGGGACAGGATATGTGTATATTTCAAGTGAAATTATGGAAGAATTGAAGAGGAAAATTTCCATTATTTATGCAAACTTCATCGATATGCGCGATCATTTTAATAAGTACATCGATCCACTCGAAGAATATACAATTGTATTTCTTCTTTCTTGACAGAAAGAAAATCCTTCTTTTACATCAATCGATTATACGCGCATTAATTGTAAAAATATATTTTTCCGCGAATGTTGGAACGTTTAAAATTTTGTAAAAGCTCGTATAGGAATTGGAAGTAAGTAGTTTGCGTTGTAAAGTCACCAGATGATTCCTTGTGGATAATCGATGATGATGCTGAACGGTGTGACTCAGAGTTCGGAGAAATGCAACAGATTCATTAATGGCGCTTAAAAAGTGACTCACATGATGTGACTGCAACCATGTCATCCGGCCTTTTTCTGATATTAATTATAATTAGAAGTCAATAATCGCGATTTTAATTCTTCGACATTAGACTTCGTTCTCTGATTTGAATAGATTTTTGTTGGATCAAATTTAATGATTTAATATATAATATTTGGCATAATATTACATCGAATCAAATTGCTATTTGATAACAATATCTGTTTCTCGATCATTAAAAAAGTAGTATCTCTTCTATCAAATCTATCGTATATCGATATATTTCTTCTAACAAAATTGGGTTACTTCTCGATCGAATAAAATTCAAAGCAACGTTATCCTGCTATATTTACCACGTTGTATCAAAGACAATTCATCGATTTGAATAAAAATCTGCTACGCTTACGATCGTTGCAATTACAATTGACTTAAAAATATTCTTCTGATTAACACCTCTTATAAATACGTGCATGCTTTTCAAACACCAGTTATCTTTTTGTTTTTTACGACCAACACGCACGTAAACCGATTACATTTTGAAGTAACCTATAATATTAACTATTACATGATGTATTATTAAACATCGTTAAAATTCTTGAATCAAGTGCAATTAAAATAATGAATGTAATTAAAACGGACACATAACAATGAGACACTAAAGATAAAAGCAGAGTGCTGTGAAATATTTGAAGTTGCAGCCAATTTAACATTATATCGCAATAACAAAAGATTTTATAATCACGATCGCAATGTAAATACGTTTTTCAAATGATTTCCTGCGACAGAAAAGACGGAAAACACTTCTTTCGACGAATTGCCCAAGCAAGGATTGCTAAAGTTTTTATCAGATAATGGAATCTCTGACCAGAACGAGCAATTTGTGACGCAAAAGTGACCGAATTCATCGATTATTACGAAATCCAGGTAAAAGTCACGTCATATTTCACAGAGAAAGGATTTCACTTAGCTCAAGTATCCGTGATATTGCATCGATTCGATTTAAAACGAATCGTATGAATTAGATTGGACAATAAGAACGGGAGAAATTTCTATTGTGAAACAGGAACAAGAAAAAGCAAAATTTAAAAAGAAATCGTATATGTAACTAGAAAATCGTGATTTTATAACGTCAACATCAATGGACTAACCATTGATGTTTACATAAAGAAACACGTCAAGAGATAATAAAAATAGCGCAGGTAAAATATGAATGAGCTGTCGATAATAAATCGAAATGAATTTCCAAATGAAATTCAATCAAATGAAAAAAAGAAAAAGAACAAAATACGTAGTAATTAATTTTCAGTATCTTTTATTGTATCTTCTTCGCTTTTGCAATTAAACGTACGATTTGATTCTTAATAGGAAATTAAACCGAATAAAACACTAAAATCAATTTTCTTCTCATTAAAGCAGAATGTCTTGGAAAATAGGAAAAAATGAAATGGTCGCTTTTAACCAAGCCAAGCATTGGAAATATCCATTCGATGGATACAAAGTAAAACACGAAGGTGAACGGAAGAATGATCTAACTGTTAAATTGTACGCTACCAATGGGAGTATTACGCGGGATGAAACAGTGTTTATTGACAGCAATCTTCTAGCACGCGTTTAACGAATCCAGAACTTCCTACTTACTAAATATTCGCTGGATATTGCCAACCTTGTCCCTTTATTAGTCGCGGCAAATTAAGTCCTGCACACGTAACAAACACGCTAGAAAAAGGAAGAAGCGAGTGCTAAATACATTTCGTAAGAAGTCATCCAATAGAAGCGAGAAAATTCGCGTGAAATCGATTTGCGTTCGACGTAATCGCGTGTTTTCGTGTTCTTACGCGACTCAGGAAAGAAACGTACTCTCCATTAACGATTAGACCGAAACGTTGCGAAGAAAAGAGAAAATTTTAGAAACGCCAGTTTTGTTGGTTTTTGATAATTGGAGATGTGTTTGACGAAAGCAATTTGTCTTGTTTAATCGATCTTTCTTTCGTCGTCGGTTATCTAAATCAATATTTTAAGATTAATGGATAGATATATTTGGAAATAAATTTTAAAATGACTGCTAGATTGTTGTAATTTTTGTTGACGTCATATAAATCATATATATGTATTCTATTCTACCTTCTTCGAATCTGAGTGAATTATTTGTACTAATTTTGTTATTATTCTAACGAATGATTATGATACTGATAAAGCGTGGAACGAGTTAGAAAATTTACAGAGAAATTGCAATATATTTATTGCAAAAGTCTTATAGTAAATATTTTTATAATTTTATGATGGAGCGAACAAAGTAATCCAATCTTAAATCATCAGAAGCAAGACTCTAAACTGAAAACAAAAGAAAACGAAGAGTATATTGGATAAAATAAGAAGAATGTCCCAATGATACATCTTCGATCTTCCTTCAACACGTTTACACCAAAATGAACAACTCGATCGTTCGTCGTAACTGTATTCACATCGATTTGCACGATCTTCCAGTTAATACAGCACGATTTCTACGCAGAGAAGTATTAATAAACGTACATACAACCTGCAGTCGCGTGCCCAATGCAAAGTAGAGACTTGTTTGCACGTGACACGAGATAGCTAAAGCTCGTCGCACACTTGATCGAATCGCGTTTTCAAACCTGATTAAACAAGTGATCTGTTAAACATGATTAAAGTCAGGAATATTAACTATTCGAATTCGAATTATAGTCCCTGTTGCTGTGTATGTAAATTCTACCCTATGAAACGTTTGATTTCTGATGATTTGCTAAATTCTAAAAAGACTGATAGAAATATTAGGATTGTAACATATTCTCTATTTATTTGATAAATATAAAAATGGAATGAATTTATATTACGTTATTAAATATTACGTTATAAAATTTACAATATTTATATTACAAAATTAAGATTATGTACGATTACGAACAAAAATAAAATTAAAAATGTTCAGTTTTATAACAATATACATATACCATAGCTATAGGAAAATAGAGATATTAAAAAACAGATTGATAGAATGAAATCGGATATTCCATATATTACAATGATTAATAATGTAATTGATTAATTGTATCGATCGAGCAGCATGATCTGATTAAGGTTTATTTCGGATTTGCTCGAAACGTACGAGTAGCTTAACGTCCTCGCATGCTCTCTGCACTATGCATATATGTGTTTACGTCACGTTGATGCATATGCACCATGATACAAGAAAACACATACATACGAACGAATGATCGTAAATAGGTAACACGGAACGTGCATGGTCGAGCGATCGATATATGTAGCTACGAATCCTACGATCTAAACTGAACCTATATTCGACGCAGCCTTGATACGAAACAAATAATGGAAGTGTGTTTGATATATGGCAAAATGTTGCTTTCCTTGAAAATACCGAGATTTGAGAGAATTTCGAAGATCGAAACTGATTTCTAACTAGAATTAAATTAAATATTATAACCATATAATAAAGTTATGGTTTCAAATGGAAGAGTATCTGATTATCATAGTGAAATTAGTATTTATATCTGCCTCAAAACTGGACAAATTTAAGTAATCGTAAGAAGATACGATGAGATATCGTTAAAGTTGATATTTCGTACGACAGAAGAGTAACTAATTCCTCTTTTATTGAACTTGCAATTATTGATAAAAAAAATCGTTTCTTTTCAGGTGACTTCGACGATGAAACGTTTAAGCTAATGGCATTACCGAGGTGTGGCGTTAAAGACAAAGTTGGTCCTGGCTTCGGAAGATCGAAACGATACGCTCTTCAAGGTAAATAAAATTAAAAATAGCACTCTAATTTTAAGGTAAAACAAGTGTTGTCACATTGTAAACCCTTATCATCCATTTAATTAGTACTTTCACTGTTATAAAAAGAAAACAAGTACAAAACATTCAGTGTAAATAATTAATTTTAATTTGATGAAAAAAGAGATTAGAACATTAAAACGTGTTTCTCTTTCACGAAAAACGAACGATAAAAATCACTCTGTTTAATCAAATCAAAGTCCACTAGAATATTTTCAACAGTTTGTGACATAACGTTGAATTGATTTCTTGATTATCTAATCAATTGATGTTGTAACAAAATTACATAGGACTTATCATGTTGCATCTGATGTCGTTAAAGTAAAATACCATCAATGTTTTAATAATAAAATCAGTATCAAAATTATAACAGTAATTGTTGGATCTAATTTATCAAGAACATCTTTCAAATTTAAATGTTAGAATTTGGAACAATTCAAAATACACTAAACATTCAAAGCAGAACATTATATTCTTGTGGAAATGTTTATTAATATTTATATGTTATTGCACTTTTTTACATTTAAAATTTATTACAGAAAAAATAATACTGAAATTCTGAGAATAATTTAAGCAATTAATTTCTATAGGAAAAAGATCATAAAGAAATACTGAAATTGAAATACTGCAAATACTGGAAGTTGACAGAAATTTGAACGACTATTCAAGTGACGGGATCTGTTCGTGATTTAGTCTTACTTTTAACTTCCTGCCTCATTATTCTCAATGTAAAATCACTCACCCTAAACAGGTTATACACGCCTGTGTAGCAGCTATTTGTTGAGCGCTCCGAATGCATTTTTTAAACACCAAAATTGTTCCAGATGCATTTCCGAGAAGGCTATACGTCCGAGTATTTACTATTAAAAACGAGGTCACTATAATCAGAAACTACGTCAGCAAGATTTCATTCGATCTTTTAAGAGAAAACTCTTATAATCGTTTTCATATCTAGTATTATGGTTACATCTTATCTTCTTATTTCTATCAATTATTTGCATATTATTTAGTTAATCTCCTCAAAATACAAAAGCTAGACAAAATTTCAGTAAGAATTAGCATAGTCAACCTCGTCGAGTTTTCAAGGAAAACCAAATCACTGGCCGAAGTGTTACAATATCCTGTGTATTCTCCGATAATTAAAACAATTTTAAAGTCCAATTTAAAAAAAAAAAACCCTCCACAAGGAAAATAGTAATGAAGATAAATTCTAAAAATTCAAAACGTTATTATGCATGTGATGCTGAAATGATTAAATTACCACACAATAGAATTGCATATTATTATAAGATTACTATTCCGTACCCTCGTTCCATTCTAAAATGGCCAGTTAAAATAACACAATTTTCACACAAGGAAACAGATCTCCTTCGGCTTTGCAGCTAAACGACGGATTTTTATATAAATTCATATTTTTATTAGGAAGTAATTACGTAATACCATAACGAGTCTTCTACTTTGGATATTTTATATATCGCTGCGTATTACGCGTATTCTATGCATAACGCATAAAAATCCGCAGTCTATTAAGTCTATTTATCACCAAGTCATGCTAATTGTCCTTTGACCACGAGTCACGCTAACTACCACTGATCACAGACTTTGCG
Organism: Bombus pascuorum; assembly: GCF_905332965.1. Lineage (NCBI taxonomy): Eukaryota > Metazoa > Arthropoda > Insecta > Hymenoptera > Apidae > Bombus > Bombus pascuorum. Next base: position 13,542,219 of record NC_083494.1, on the reverse strand, counting down.
TGAACCTTCCCATAAACCATGACTCCAGCTACATATCTAATTAACTGCAACCCATAAGGCATTCCGTTTCCTTTTCATTGACCGATTCTTCTAGGAAGAAAGTGACCGGCGCTTGATTCACCGTTTCGCTCGTCCAATCATGCCGACACATGACCTGCAGAAGTACAATTCACTTGGGAAATCATCGAGATTCGATCGATCCTAACCGTGACTTTGAACCTCGCGCGAACGTTTCTCGTTTCAGTGAACTCACGGGCGACAAGATCACCGATGCGTGCATCCTATGGAATTCAATCGCATAACAGGTTCCCTAGTTTTGACCCACTAGCTGTGATCGCGATCGATATGGATCAACGATTCTATTCGACCCGAATACTCGAGTACAGTGGAACCTCGACTATACTCGCGCTCTGTTTATACAAATTAATGTTCAGTTTCAGATGTACGAAAATATTTGAAAATCAATAGCAGAAAACTTTTATGTCCTCTGTCGTGAGTGTTGTATAATATATTTTCAAATTTCTACTGTGATGATTATATATGTATATTGATATTTGAAATCAATTTAATCAGGGAAAAAAACATAAGTACATTTTTGTTGATTTTTGTTTTACTTTATGATTAGAAAGGAATAGATAAGAAATAGATAAAATTGAAAATATATTGAAACATATAATTGACGAAATCCTGTAGAATCTTAGCCAGAAATATAATTGTTGAGATAAACGATAAAGTTTGAATATTCTGATGGAAGCAACGATATTTTTGGAATATTAAGAGAGTAGAAAAATATACGTTTAACTCTGTAACAGTAGAATTTTTATAACAATCCTAAATTTTAAAGCTACTATGAGCAGTTATTCTCTCGTAGCCTTCATATGTGATCATCACGTTGTACTGAAAATAAATTCTGTGCGTTAAACAAGGATCAATTAAACGTAACGTGGAAACAACCGTTCGACTTTATTTTTACAAACGTCAGCTGCTATTATCCGAATTAATAAAAAAAGAAAAATTGGAAGCTAGCAAACTTCTATTATCGAAACTACTCATTACCATGCTAGTCTGTTCGAATCTGTTTTGTCCCTCGGTCTGGTTAAATACACGAGATTCTACTGTATTTCAAAATAGGACCATTTATGAACGTTATTATTAGAGAAACTCGTTTCGGTGAACGAACAGATTATAAAAGAAAGAAAAAAGATATAAATGACGAAGGATGTAAGCTTCGATGAGTTTTGCTCTTTAATCACGGAGATGTCGCTATTTGACCTTGGTCCATAGAACCTTGATGTTGGATCCGTCGTTTGTAGAAAATAACAGATTGGTAGTGCGATGACGAGGCGATCTGTTCGATAATAAGCTTCTCTTAATAATCGCGAGTGCATTAGTTATTCTCGCAACGATTATATTTCTAACTCTGGAAATAGAGTCAGTAAGTACAAAGTTCCTCTCCTTTGGTGAATGTTTCGGTTTTTGAGACACATTACGATGATTAAGGGATGAATCAGCTTACTTGGTAGGAAACATGCTGGATTACTAACGAATGGACTGTGAAACGACGTTTTGATGATTCGTAGAGTAGATTAGATATGCCGAAAACGAATAAAAACGCGGAAGCTTCTCGCGAATTCAGTATCATCGACTCCTCTCGTGCTAACACCCTATGCGTTCGTGGCGGATGCTTATATTTAAAAATAAATCGTTGCACAAGGAATAAATAAGACGGTAGTGCGATGATTGCCACACGTAGAAGCAATCGTTACATAAAAAGAAGTTACAGACTTGCCAAGATGATGCTCGTAAAAATTAAAATGATCGAAGGTCGTCATAAATCTGCTGATGGAATGTCTCGCATGTTTCATAGCAAGTCGATTTTCGAAAAATCTCAAGACATCTCTAAACATTATAAAACTAAGTCTACGATTTTAACCGAATCGCTAACAATTTTCTCGCTGTAAAAAGTCAATTAAAAAGGATAACGATCCGATATCAAAGCTCTTTTGCATAATTTATAATAATAATATCAATAATAATATAATAATTTATCAATTAACTAGTGAATAGTAGAAATCTTTTCTTCTACAATTTTACAATTCTAGATCAAATAGAGAATTTGTTAACATTAATAACGTATGACTTAACAGTAATGATATTATTTTGATTGTGATAATTTAAAAAATACAGATGGCAAGACTTCGGAAAAGAAAAATAGAAAAATGTAAGGATTAAGAAAAAAATAGAAGGATGCTATTGAATTGCATATAGATAACAAGACAAATATTTTTCGAATTCCTTAATGCATCGTCACTATTGCTTCCTTTGTTATAGGCTCAAGATGGCGTGTGAAGAAACTGACGTACAAGATCAGCAAGTATCCGCGAAATTTGCCACAGCACAAAGTCGACGACGAGCTGAACAAGGCGTTCAAAGTATGGTCTGAATATACAGATCTCGTTTTCATCCAAAAAAAGTCGGGCCAGGTGAGTCGAATAATATTTACCAAGGTTTTTCACGATCGTGAGTAAGGAAAACAAGAAGGAACAAAGAATAGCGCTCTTTTAAAAGACCTGCAGTTAAAATCTGACGCTAACAATGCGAACGTTGTTACTGATGGCAGCTTTGGTATACTTTTAACTAAGCTGTTTGTTTTTCATGGGGTCATCTGTGATTTCACTCATAATATTTCAACGTCATTGGAGCTTGGCCAACGCTATAAAATATAGCCATACGTTAAAATATAATGGTATAACATGTGCCATTAAGGATACGCTTGATCAATTAGCAAATTAAATTAAATTGAGGATTAATTTGAAATTATCTTTTGCTTATACATCTCAACTTTCATATTTCTAACAACGTTAATTTACTCCTTATATTACTTCCAAACCTTAATAAATAAGCTCCAATCCACTTACTTTTCTACTCTAGAAGAACTCACAACCAAACCAGTTTCGTTTCTAATGGAATTAATTTTATTTCTAAACAGAAATTAGAACTCATCAAGAAAGATCAGAATAGTCTATTTACTATAAACATTCTATCTATATAGGTCCATATTGAGATTAGATTTGAGAAAGGTGAACACGGAGACGGAGATCCTTTCGACGGACCTGGTGGCACTTTGGCTCACGCTTATTTCCCCGTATACGGTGGTGATGCCCATTTTGATGATGCAGAGCAATGGACCATCGACAGTTTCCGTGGCACAAATCTCTTCCAAGTAGCCGCTCACGAGTTTGGTCATTCCCTCGGATTGAGCCATAGCGACGTTAAGGCTGCTCTAATGGCACCCTTCTATCGCGGCTACCAACCTTATTTCCAATTAGATGACGATGATATTCAGGGTATTCAGGTAAATATCATAACACTCAATTGAGTCAAAGACTAATTTTTATGGCTTTCGCTGTAAGGAAATGGTTAACTGTATTATGAAAAGTTTTATTTTTATTTTTACCAGTTATATAATATCCTGTATTGTTGTCTATAACATAGGATTTAAAAACACATCTCGTGTACTTTAAAACATTATAAATATAGAATGACTATCAAATTCAATTCAAATTAAATTAAATTGAATTTAGTATAAAGGTTTCCTGTATTTCTGCGCTCGCCATTGTAAAAAAAACTCGATGAAGAAAATTTTGGAATCAGAAATATATGACAATGGTATTTATGACTTTGCTTTAGGCTTTGTATGGAAAAAAATCGACAAATAGTGGTAGCATTCCAACTGGACCGAGATATGGAACCACTACTTCGTCACCACCCAGTGAAGAAGACTCCGAGCTCTGCACGGATCCAAAAGTCGACACGATGTTCAATTCTGCAGAGGGACATATGTATGCGTTCAAGGGTATGTATTCATTCGAATTATTATTAAAAAGAAAGGATAACTATACAAAGAGGGACAAAAGAACGATGACGATGTTTCATTTTTTAGGAACAATCGTAGAACTTAGAAAAACATAAGTAAATCAGAAATTGTTTCAAAGAAAAGGAATAATAGAAAACCGAAAGAGAGAGAGATAGAGAGAGATCTATATAGCAATATAAGGCTAATTTTCAAGTTCCAGTTTTTTATGCTTTGTCACTCTAAATAATAATCTGAATTACAGGTGATCGTTACTGGAGATTAACCGCGGATGGTGTAGCAGTCGGTTATCCTAAACTCATTTCACACTCATGGAAAGGACTACCAGGAAACATAGACGCTGCATTTACATACAAAAATGGAAAAACTTATTTCTTCAAGGTACAAGAAGCGTCTAACCATCTAAATTATACATACAGTGATACAGATATGTTTCAAGATCACATCAGGATAAAAATAAAATAAGAATATAAATGAATAAATATGAAAGGAATAATCCATAAATGAATCGTAGGGATAAAAATAAATTGTATTGGTGCAGGGCTCAAAATATTGGAGATACGTAGGCAAGAGAATGGACGGAGATTACCCGAAGGAAATCAGCGAAGGTTTTACAGGAATTCCAGATAATATCGACACTGTGACTGTTTGGACCGGAAACGGCAAGATTTACTTCTACAAGGGCGCCAAATTCTGGAGATTTGACCCTGCTCAAAAACCACCCGTGAAGAACACCTATCCAAAACTGATCTCAAACTGGGAAGGTATCCCAAATAATCTTGATGCCTCGATCGTTTATCGTGGTTACACGTATTTCTTCAAGGGAGATGCTTATTATCGATTCAATGACAGAACCTTTTCCGTAAGTACTTAAAAACAGCATATCAAGTTTTGTACAATTTTTACAGAACATCAATATCAAAGACTGCATGATTTCTTTATTGAAATCTTTAGTTTCGAACCATGAAAATTAATTCAAGTCGCCAAAAGATTGTGAATGTACAACAGTCTTCGACTTAATGTTCTGAGATCATAGAAATCATATTTCTATAACTTTATATTCAAATATTTCCTCTCTATTCAGAAACTTCTCACATGATCTACGTTGGAGAAAATATTCCACATAAATAAAATAAGTAATTGAAAATGAAAAAAGCACAATACCTTTGATTAAACTATGTTAACGTTGTGTAGGTGGATGTTGCTGATCCAGCATTCCCTAGAGCGACGGCATATTGGTGGTTCGGGTGCAGATCAGCCAACAAGGGAACGTTAGGTAATGTCCAATGGCTTCACGAAAATCCCGAAGATATATTTCCGCATGCTGGCATCCTCGCGCCCGATGATGGTGACCATGATAATGACGACGATGAGGTCGGAGACATCATCTTAGATGCAGGTACTAAAGCTTCATTCGAGTCAAACCAGATTCTTACCTCGTCACAGAGAAGTTTCACAGTATCCACTTCATTATGATCAGGGTACTATTTTATGTGAAAATGTATATACATAGAAATTTAAACATTATAATAAACTCTTATTTATTTGTAGAAAGAAAATTTTGAACAATAGATCAGATTGGTACATTTAAATTTTGCTATTATTATATCTAATATATTATTTAATTATTATTAAACTAACGCTATAATTTTTATGTTATCTCTTTATTTAAAGTTTATTTCCGAATAAAAATTCAGATTATAGTTATTTGAAAAAAGTTTCAAAATTAATATTGATAAAATTGTATTGTGATCCGGATATAAATAGTTGATGATACGAATAGATTTGTGATGTGGATAGTTGAAACTTCGAACTTATATCACTACCATATATGGACTTAAAGCTGTGATAATTAAACTGTGAATACATAAAAGCAAAAAAGACGAGGATACAGCGTTTGGTGTCTCGAACACCTGGCTATTACATACTTAGGGCTTCTTAATCATCGAAGAAATTTGTCCATACAATAAAGTATAACGAACACAGTTTTACAATTCAAAATGAAAAAATATTTTATCGAAAGTGTAACATAAATCATTATTCAACAGCTGAGTTTTTATAGAGGTCTTCCACCATTCAAGAGACCAAAATATAATATAGCATACCGTAGAATATTTCGCAACTTATGTTTCAATCCATAGTCTCACAATTTAATGTCATACTCGTTATTTATTCGTTCATTTTATTCGCAAATAATAATTCAAATATAATACACGGATCTTATCCATAAGTATTAAAATAATTGGTTAAAATGTAAATTATAAGCGATAGATACATAGATAAAAGCGAACACCAATATTTCAATGTTCATAAATTTGCACAAACTTCTTCGATGAATATGATATTTAAGAATATGGTGGTCATTTTAATTTGGGTATTTCATGGTGGTAGTACTAACATTAAAATCGAATAGTAATCCAAGTTGGTATAACCAAATATCATTGGATCTGTGACATCATGGTACATACAACATATAATTAATCTGCTAACAAATAGAAGTAAGATCGCTTTAATAAATCGTCAATTATTCATTTTTACTAACTTTTCATTAAATCATATTTACACACTGATAGAAATACTAGCATTTTTTAGTTATTGTTTTAACAATAACAAAATATATACATTGCTACTTTGAGATATTTATAAATATTAATTCAATAAATATTAATAAGTAATTTTATTAAAAAGTAATTATAAAACACAAATCTAATAAAATTTATTTTCAAAATGTAGTAAAATACTGTGGATCCTAAATTTTTAAAAGAAATCAGTTTTTGTTATGACAAACATCTTTTTATTACCAAGAAGTTCAATTTTTATTGTCAAAAATTAAATCATTTTATTTCTATCAATGTGCAAAATTATCATTTAGTCTCACTCCTTTAAACTTAGGATGACATCTATAAACTGTGTGTTAACCCTACAATTGACAGTTATTTAAATTCCCGCGAGATTCAATTACATTTTATTAAATTTGATAAAATTTACATTAAATATCAGAGTAAAACAACAACATTGATTAAATATTGCTCCCTCTAAATAAACAACAAACAAATAAAAATGTAATCTAATAATTGATAAACTTCGTTAAGGTACCGGAAGTCATCCTAAAGTTTTATCCACGCACGAATACATTTCCTATAGTCCCAAACTTTGAACAAATTGTTATATAAGAAAATCATTTCGTGAATTATATCCGCGTGCTTTCCGAAGCCCAGAGTATTTACTAGCCAGGCGGATAAAAATGAGGTTTTATGTATTCGTTAAAAACATCAAATAAAAGAAATAGAGAAAATAGTACCTTTATACCGGGAAAGGGGTAAATATCGTGAAATATCGTCTGTCACCGTCACCGGACCCAGTTTGCTGGAAACAGTAAATATTACAATATTAAGCTTTCCCTACTTGTCACGTTTCTCTTTCTCCTATTACTATTTTGTTGCTTATTCACGTCAGTGCATTTGTCCGCATATTACTTCTAGTTTACTTATTTAGTCAAGTACCTTCTCTCTTTATATGTCTTCTTCTTCTACCTATTTTATATCTCGTACATTCTTATTCCAATTCGAACTTGAATCAATTGGTGTATCATGTTACCTAACACTCACACCATTCTCTTTTTCATTGAATGCTTGTCTCTGCACATCTTTTGTTTCACTAATATTTTTAGCAGTCTTACTATTTAAAGCAGAAGTAACGCCGTTTTCAATTGCTTCTGGACACATGAAAAGCTATGCAAAACGATGTATTAATGTTGCTTTCAACAGCTTTAAACAATTTTACGGATAAAATAGTACTCACCGAACTCTTAAATCAGGCCTGTCAACATCAACTTTAGGCGCCAAAACACTCTCTGTTTTATTTCTGTTACTATAATAATGGCTGTCATGAAATGTATACGCGCGAAATTTTAAACGCAAAATGAGAGAAAGTGTGAAGAGCTCCATCTGTAGACAGGCCTGTGAAATTAAATCACTTTGTCGCATGATAATACAGTCATAATAATGCACGAATTTTTCGCGAAGGATGTATCACAGCACGAACACATAAGAATATACGTGTGTTAATACGCACGCAACGTAAAAGCACGAATCTCTGCGCAAGCGTTTAAAACAAACAAGTGCATGATAAAACTATACGGAGGATGGTTATGTTGTTTGGAACTTAATCTATCGTAGGACAGTATCTCCTCCTTTCCCTCTCTCTAACTAAAAGATGAATCTTCCCTCCCGCCAAAGAATCCTTATTTCCATTTCCTATACTTCTTTCTTTTTTCCTTTGAAATTTTTTCCATATTTCTACACACAGATACACACCACACATGCACGTTCTTTTGTTGATCTCTTATACACATACACAAGTATTTGCACGAATATTGTGCTTTTAGTTCTAATAATTTTGTTTTACACGAAATCATTTGGTATAGGGCATGTTGTATTCTCGTTTCCTTTTGCACCAACCTTATTTTTTATCTTCGGGTTGATTTCTTTTGGTAAAGTCTATGTGGAAGTTGCTATATTTAACGCTCTGCATTCTATAATGTTTATTCTTATAGTATACTTTTCTCTAAAAGATAAGATTAAGAATAAGAAATGTAAGATTTCCTTACCTTCTTTTAATGAAATTTAAAGGATTAAAATTCTTATAAAAAGTAGATTATTGAAGCAAAGAAGATATATATATATATATGTTAAAAGTAAATATTAATTTAAATTTAATTTATCTTAATTCGTAAAGATTTTTGTGCATAAAAAAATAGAGTCGTTCACTTTTTATAAATATTACTATATTCATAAATATCCTGTAACGTAAAATAAATTTATAATGTTATAGCATCAGTAATTTTAATGAACGTTTTTTGATAAATTTATATTTGCTTTTTTTGGAAATTGCATAACTACTTCACATAAATAAAAATAAATATTACAAAATTTATAATTAGCAGAGTGAGTAGCTTTCCATGACAAGATTTATGTTTTCAATTAAGTTATATTTATTACAGCTATCAGAATTTCTTCATTTTTAATAATTTCTCCAACACCTTCGATTTTTGTTAAAGCACAGTTTTTGTTTAACACAAAAAGTGCAAATTACAATTTATTCCCTCAATGTTAATCCTGAATGATAGTATACCACAATTTTTAAATACAAATTTTTAAAAGGATAAATTTCCAAAGGCACAAAAATCTTGAGACTTAATGAACTATCTCATGTATTGATAACTTACTAAATAGAAAATGCACTGTCGAAATTGGCTATTCGACAGCATATGATGCTGAAAAATTTCGAGGCGAACGAACACGGGGATTGCGTTTTACGCACAGTGACGAGCAGTCACAGTCCCATTAACCCGAGAAAAACTCGCTTTTCCAGAAGACAACAATCTGCATTCCGAATCGCGCGGATTCGGAAAAAAGTGAACGGACGAGAATGAAAACTTGTTCGTTCGAGGAATCTCTCGTTGAGTCGTAAACTCGGGTTAGAAGGCAACAAAATGGGACAACAAATTTTCAAGGGAAAAATATCGTAAAATCGGGATTGCGAGACAGGCGGAGGGACAGCCGTTCCGAAAATTGCCGATTGCCGCCTTATATTATAAGTTCCAAACAACAACAACAGCCTGCAATTACGTAGCCTACGTTCGACTTCTGTTGTTTCGAATAAAAAAAGCTGCACAAAACGTGTTCGATGCGGTGAACCATCCGATCAGCGATGATTCTCTTAGCTTGCATTAGATCCTCTTCTACGATTTTTATAAAATTCGACAGGCGAAACGGACGAGCAGCTAGTCACGTCTTCCAATCAGGATGCGGACTCTGCGGCGGGAAACGTTTCCACGGCAACGTCGATATCGTGGTATCTTCCGTTCAGTTTGATGACCATGATCTTCGCTAAAATTGTTGCCACTACGTAAAAGATAGGGACGATTTATTTGTTGGAGATCATATAAAGCAATGGGATCATCAACGATGGGAAGTCCAGTATAGTTAATTAATCACACGGACCATTAAAATGGGGAAAGTGAGACTCAAAGTGTGTCGTACACGAAAAATGGAAACTGTGCCAAAAAAATGGCATTGTGCTAATCGGCGCTCACGAATCGTGGGTGATAATCATTTTAAGTCAACGAACGTGTTGAAGCGAGATTCTGTTCGTTACTATGTATTTTAATCTCTCATGGAACAATCATTCCAATTGAAGCAACGTTGCGCATCTACAATAGTTGTTTAAAAAAGTTTGCTTCACTCTAGATAATAAGTATTCTGCGCAGCATGTTTTATAAGATGTGATAAGATTTTACACTTTGTTAATCGATTGTTTCGACGCATCTTACAAGACATGCTATATATATGTAAAATACACAAAACAACATGTAACATATGTTTATACATAATATTTTAAGTCACATGCAATATTATATCATCAAACCTTTTACACTGCCTATTTATTCTTTATTCGTACATCGTGATTTGTATAAACATTAATGTTGAAGGCACTTATTTTGCGCGTCCATGCAGTACATATAGGTTTAAAAAAGAACTGAGATATGCTGTAACATGACAAATAGCAAATAAAGATAGCAGTCGATTGGTTTCTTCACTGACAGTATTATGAGTATTATAGAGTTTTCATTATTTCCTATAAGAATGTAAATATATACTTCTCAGAATGTAAGGAAACAACGCAAAGAATTCTGAAAACGTCTAAAAAACCTTAAAATAAAGACTTTGTAACTTGCTGTATTAATAAGTGTAATAAGAAAGGTATGAAAACATCTATAGTACTCATGTTAAATGACTGTATCAAAAAAATATTTATCTTCCGTACAAGTGCCTTAAAATGTTCTGAAAATATTATAGTAAATTACATCTTTCTTTTACAAGTTTCTATTAATTTGTTGTTACTATTGTTGATTAATTAACAGCAATCCCTATAATTTTCTTTTCTTTCACTTATGCAACAGATTTTCTCTAAACAACTTTCTGTATTTTGTTTTATTATGTAATAGGACTATAATAAATAATGTTGATGATAGTTACATATTAATTCCTGATGATAATGTTATGAATGTGAGATTTAATGCAATATCTTAAAAACAACAATTTTTATTATTTTGAGAAGAATAATCATTTGTATTGTGCTTCAAAACCAAAATGATATGAAAGGCAATTATGTATAATGTGTGTATATGCACTTTATAAAATACATGTACGTTATGTATTGTAAATACCTTTTAACACATAACTATTCTGTGTATATTAGTTAAATGTTTAGCTTAAAATTTAGAAAAAATTAGTTTAAAAGATATTAAATATCGCAATAAAAATATAAACAGTATTTACAGATCATAGTGTACGTGTATCTTTATAGTAATTAATGACATTACCATGTTTCTTTACATTCTAAGAAAGGTTTTCATAATTTTGTTACAAATAAATAATTAAGTACTTAAGAATGACCTAGCATTTAAGAAATAAAGCACAAAACGCCTTGTACAGTTTTTTAATACTTGTTAAATAAATTGCTTTTTCAAAGAAATACGTATAAAATTTTTATATTATGATTGTATTTGAAACATTTAAATGTTTAATGTATTTAATACACAAATAAAACGTACATTTGATGCAATATAATGTACAAGGCCTTTGTTCGTATTGGATATTTTGTCAGGGCACCAAAATGATTCATATTGAAACTTGCCACATTGTGCTATGTCCTGACATTGTACAGTATCAATAAAGAAAACATACGTTTGTTTTAACTAACGCTTATTTTAAAAAATTAATAAAATATCTGATCATTACCAAATTATTTTTATTAGTTAATACTTTACATCAAAGTATAGAAATTTTAACAAAAAAATATATAAAGTAATCTATATTAAACAAAATTTTATTAAGTCCTTTCCTTCCCCTCCACTTTAATTAAGCTTTTATCTAAGGTAGTTTTATATGTTAAAAGTTTTGAATATTTCTTAAGAAGGTTTTTCCAAGATTGTGTGACATCAGATAACTTTAAATTATTCCATATAAAATCTCTTCCGCGATCTGCAATCTTTTTTGACATTTCGTCATTATCTATTGCAAACTGTATTAATTTTCTGTAAATGCATATAAAAATATTAATATTATATAAAAGTCGTTACTGTCAGCAATGCAAAGTAGATAGCAACATACTCTAATACTGTTTGATTAGCATCCTTAGAAACAGGAATATAGTGTATCCAAGGTATCATTGCGTTATAATAAAATTCAGTCCACTCATCTCCAACATGAAATACTAAGGACTGACACAAAAATAAATGTTTATGTCTAAATGATGCTGCAACACCTCGATAATTGAATAAGTACTTGTATTTACAATGAGCTTCCAGAGAAACTTCAGAAGCAGGAGGTGCATATAATGTATCCTACAATGACATACAAAATTATTTTATTCATATAATTATATAAAGATAAAAGTTAAAAATTATTACTTCGTTAGATTTCCATGCTTGATTTTTTGTATATTGAGCATCTACTAAGTTTGGTTTCTTGCGACTTAATAATATTAAATTATCACGTTCTGAACTTGTTCTGGAACCCCGAAAGAATGCTTTATTTTCTTTTTCCTCCCACAATGTGTTTTTACTAGCTTTATCTAAAGATACACGGTGTTCATCCCATCTTCCAAGGCCACGGGGGTACAAAGAAATTGCAGGTCCACCTTCCCAAAACGCCCATGCTGGATATGTAATATCATAGTATTCTGGAGTCTAGAAATATATTTCACAACACTCAAAATTTCTCATTAATAAAATATAAAAGTTCTAAATAAATTTTAAAAATAAATTTTGTTTACCTTACTAAACGAAAAAATAGGTAATGGACCTCCAAAGTGTTTACTTGATTGAGGATAATCTCTTACATTTATAACTAAATCCATATCTGTTAATCCAGGAGCAAGTTTTAAAAGAAAATGTTCTATTCCAGAACATCTTGAAGGAAACATACAATCCTTTTGCCTATACAATTTTCCTTGTATTATTTGATAAACAGTTCCTCTATAAAAAATATAAATTTTATTTTAGAAAATATTTATTACGTAATGTACAATTATCATACCTACCTGGTTTTTGCAACATTTATTAAATCCTTATTTATACCTTTCTTCTTGAAAGGTTTTAAATCATTTATAATAATATCTTTATAACAGCCATTGTTAGTATTATTACAAATTTTATAATTCTTTTGTGCTTCTTCAATTGCATTATAATACTTAATATATTGCTTATTTAAATCTATTAAAAGAAGAAATTGATGAAAAAGGTATTAAACAAAATTCTTCAAACATTCTGTCCATAAATACCTTTCTTATAAATATTATCCTCCTTTTTTTCAATACAATCTTCCGGATTATCAATAGGACAATATTGCTCTTCACAGTAAACTACCCAAAAAATGGTTATTAAAAAAATATAGCTTAATACTAACGTGTTCATTATAAGAAAGCGGCATGACAATTTTTGAATAAAATATAAATAATGATGCTTAAAAGCATCTGGTTGAGACTAGTGACATCTACAAGAATCAGAACTTACATACTATTGCATGACATCCATGTATTAATAAAATATAATTCTTAATCCAAATTTTAAAAGTTTCTTAATATTAACTTTAATAACATCAATTTTCAATCATAATGGAAACTAAAGGGCAGGGAAATGAAAATAGACGATAACAATATATATTTTATTAAAATTTTATTAAATAAAAATATATTTATGGTTGTTCACCAGTAGGCATAGATTTTATAATATCGGAATTTCCAGGGTCAGTAATAGAAAGAGTACATACACGGAAGTATTTTCCACATGCAGTACCTAATTCTATATTATTTCCTATATAGTGATGCACACCTGTCTTCGCCAACATAGCATAGTACTCTATCTCTGATTTCCTGTTAAACAAACAAAATAAACACTTATAACTTTTATGTTAAAATAGATATAGGATGTCTCTGCACTTACAAGCAGAGACGTGAGACTACTCCGTAGGACTCCCACTATGAGCATATAAATCAATATTGCTCTGTAATTATTGAAGGAGTACTACATCTCAGTCTCACCTTAGAGGTGCAGCATTATTCGCTATGATGACCAATTTTGCTTTCCCTTGCCGAAGGGACTTCAAGGTTTGCTTGTAACCCAAGACATATTTCCCTGATTTCATAACCAGTGCCAATCTGGAGTTGATACCCTCCTGGGACTTTTTCTGTTAACAAATAGGCACAAATATATATTTAGTAGAATCATAACCTCTATAAAACATGAATACTGTTAAAAAATTGCTTGCCTATATTAAAGAAGAATTCGTTGGATCAAAATGATATAAAAGCAAACTAATAAATTTACTTTTTGTACCTATGCGTTATTGTATTATATTTTAATTATACTAATATTTTGAAATAAAAAATAATTTTAACATGTGCTTCGAAAATTGAATAGTACACGTGTGCTATTGAGAAAATATTTACCTGTTTCTTTTGGGCCACCATATTTACTATTTAATGAAAGCTAATGCTGGAACAAATAATTAGATATATTTAATGAAATTTTGTTATATATTTTTTATGTATTATTAAAAAATATTAAAATATTTTTGCACTACCTTCCCAGCACGCTTAATGCCACAGAACACGATATACGTGAAAGAGGTCGAGGTTGAAGATTTTACAGCGCACTTAAAGCAGATTACCAATTACCACGAAATATAAATTGTATAGAGTGGTGTTTCCATTGCATAATATTTTGTTGCTTTATATTCATTTCCATGTATAATATTACATCTGGTAATATGTATAATTAATATATGTTTTACAGTAAAAGATTAGAAAAGTATATAAATATATAATTATAGTATACTATAAAAGTATAATTATAGGAAAAATATCGGAAAAATATAATAGAAATGTAGCGAACTAGATTATATAAATTTTAATTTGCAAGATTATAGAATTATTTATTATTGTTATGATTAACAATTGCTAACTCGATTCACACTTTCTTCGTTTCATTTTATTAAATTAGTTATTTGTGAACATTACAACAACCTTACAAATGCACTCTTTATAGCTATAAACTTTCGTATCTTTATTTAAAATGTAATGAATAATCATAAACAGTTTAATTTATTTTATTAATAAATTAATTATATTATTATATTAATAAACTAACTATAACTTTAAAAATCTCAAAGAAAATATATTTCAATAGAAAATATTTTACTGTAAGAGAACAATATAATCAATACAGAACGCATAACGTAACAAAATGAAAATTGCAATGAGTATCTTCCAGTAAACATGATACCAGAGAAATGCAAATGAAATATTGCAGGTATTATCAAGTATCAAATGTTATCGCGGGCGGAGTTCCTCATATGACTTAAATCTTCTCTATAAACAAATATACATATGAGTTAATACTGTTATATTTCGTATACACTTATAATAGAGGGGGCAAATCCCGCGGTTTTTTCTTTTATAAATTTTGCACTCACATGCTATTTTTTAATAATAATTTTGTCTATTTATCATAAGCTATTTTTAATCATATATACATTTTATTAGACTATCTCTAATGAATCTTTCTATGTGTCTATTATAAAATTAATCGTTTATATCTTTAATTTTCCAGTTTAAACATATAAAATTCGCGGAAGATTCGCACTGGACATGCGAGATTAGCGTCTCGGTTTCCCTGGCGACCAGGGCAGAGTGGGAAAAGCTCGTTTTGCTCGCGATTAAAGTTTGGACAGCACTTATCAAAAGAAGTGGTAATATTGTATTTACGTGTCACCTTTTTATCAGGCTTAGTTTGTACAGATGATGTCAAATAATTGACGTCTTGACGTTGTCCGCGCTCTATTGTTTCTATGTAATACTACGTGGAGTTATAAACATATGCTTTCGTCTAAAATACAATATTATTACATATTTTAACAGAAAATATATGTGATAATATTATTAAAGAAATATAAATTGGAAAAAGAGAAAGAATTTTTACTTGACAATATTTTTTATTAACGTACTATCTGTAACTAATTTAATATAATGTGAAGGATGTATGAAAATGTTTTTGTAAAAGCTATAGACAATGAATTTCTATTTTATGTTTCAGAAATATCTTTGGAATGGAGCTTAAATGTAAAGTGCAAACTTACGACTGGGGAAGATATGGTATTGATAGTACTGTTGCAACCTTAATAAAATCTTCTAATTCAGATTTTGTACTGGATGAAAAGAGACCATATGCTGAACTGTGGATAGGTACTCATCCCAATGGTCCTTCATATATAAAAAATTTAAATATATCTTTGGAAGAATACATAAAACAAAATACTAATGTGTTAGGAAATGATGTACAAAAAGTATTTGGTCAACACTTACCATTTCTTTTTAAAGTGTTATCTGTGAATAAAGCACTATCTATCCAAGCACATCCAGATAAGGTATATATAATAACATATACATGTACATATATAAGTATTATTATACTAGTATATACTATATAAGTACATATACAATTGCTGAATTTTAAATATCATATTTCAATACAGGAAAAAGCAAGAAAACTGAATCAACAACATCCCACTATTTACAAAGATGCAAATCATAAACCAGAACTTGCAATAGCATTAACGCCTTTTGAGGCTCTTTGTGGCTTCCGTCCAATCAGAGAGATACAAGAGTTTTTAAAAATTTTACCTGAATTACGTGCTGTAATAGGAGAAGATAAAGTACTTAAATTTATGACAACAGGTGAAGCAGACAATACAGAATCTTTGAAAACATGTTTTCATAGTCTCATGACTTGTGATCCTGGATTAATTGCATTGCAACTTAGAAAATTACTTGACAGACTATCTAATTTGGGTAATTTTTGTTATTTAAAATATTTATAATTACTTCTTCATAAATAAAAATGGTGATTTCCTTTAGATGAATCATTAAGACAAACTTTACATGCTAGTTTACTGGAAAGACTGTATTCAGATTATCCAGGAGATGTAGGATGTTTTGGCATTTATTTTTTTAATTTTATAACTATGCAGCCTGGTGAGGCTATATATCTTGGACCAAATGAACCACATGCATATCTTTCTGGTGGTCAGCATTCTACGTTATGTTTTATATTATGTTATCTTTAAAATTTAAGATGATTTGCATAAACATAATTTGAAACCATATTTATAGATTGTGTGGAATGTATGGCATGCTCTGATAATGTAGTGCGTGCAGGATTAACTCCTAAACTAAAAGATGTGCCAACATTAGTTGAAATGTTGAGGTACATTTGTGAACCAATTTCTGCAAAAAGATTTCAACCTTCTCGGGAGGACGAATGTACCGAAGTATTTCGTCCACCTGTAGTAGATTTTGCTGTTGCTAAAATAACAGTAAGTCCCTCTATACAGGATTATCCATCAATTATTAAATGTATAAAAAGTATTATTTTTTTAGATTCCTCCTGGAAGAGCTTCGTATAATATAATTCCAAGAAGTACAGCGAGCGTTTTAATAATTATAAATGGAAAGGGTGAAATTTCACCGTCGAAGATTCTTTATCGAGGTTCAGTTATATTTATTCCAGCAGATGAAAAAGTTGGAATTAAAGTTTTATGTGGATGTCATCCAATGTTGATGTTTCAAGCCTTTGTTAATGTTTGAAGAGAATTATCGGATGCTTAGAAAGAAATGTGATGAAAGAAAACGGTAAATTTGCATGCACAAAGTATTAATGCACTTTTGGATGCTTCTTAGTTGAAAACTAAAACTGTTGATCTTCAAATTTTATCAGTAGTTACAGAACAGTTAAAAGATTTAAAAAATTATTGAACATTGTTCTCAATATCATTCTTCTTAGTAGGAATATGTTTTTTAGAGTAAAGCATTCCATAGTTTATATTAAATGCTAGAAAATAGAGTTAATGTCTGAATATGATGCTTTCATTACTATACTATGAATGCATAAAACTAGGGACATCTTTATTGGAAACATTTATTATTTATAATTCCTGCCATGATATGTATTATAATGCGTTTTAACTATTAAGTGATATTTTTCGGATTAAGTACTACTTTTATAGATAAAGAAAATTATTACCTCACTTTTTTCGAATTGAAGAAAGGTATACCAATTGATACAGTAACGTAGCTAAATATTATTTTTTTATTTTAAAGCACATATTTTATAATTACATTATTTACAACAATATAGTAAATATAACTTTACTATTTATTCCAATAACAGAAGGCCATGTGCAATCAACTCTAGTCAGTTTAAGTCAACTAGTATTTTCTTATCCTTATTACATACATAAGTTCGTTTTGATTGTATACTATGTAAAATGCACACATTTAAACAACTATGCCATAAAAGAAATCAGCATTTAATAATTATCATTCTATAATGCCTTATTTATGGAAAAAAATATTTGTTCGTACTTATCATAAATGAAATGATAACAATTAACTATATTATTTTTTAAATATTTTAATGTTCGTATACAATATGTTATCTTTTATGTACAATTTTAGAAATATTTGTAAATCTTGTAACAATGCAAAATAATGCAATACATTTTTCTTGTATAAAGTATAAATATACGCTCTATAAATTTACAATTTTCTCCTGTTGTAATAAAAAGATTGTAATATTTATTAAAACATGGTTGATTCAATTTTCGACCATTTACATTAAAAAAATAAACGAACAATTAATTTGATATATAGTCTTAAATATGTAATCCCCTATATTGATACAATGGAATAAAGTCATTGTAAATATACATCTAAAAAAATTTGTTCAAACATTGTTAATTTCGCACAGCCTCAGATGTCAAGTAGTGTAAAATACTTTATTTTAAATTTTATTCTAATACTTTAAATACCTTTAACTTCAATCGTCATCTGATTCATCAGCTTTTTTCTGATTGCCTTCGAATTTCTCTTCCTCTTTATAATGCCGGTATTCTGGTTTTAATTCCCACATATTTCTATGAGGGTTTTTTAGATTATAATTACAAACTTCATTCAATATTTCCTTTAAATACACCTAATAGAATAAAATAAATGAATAAGTAATTAATATCGATACTGTTACCTATAAATATATATTAATATATTCATGTAATATTATTAAAAAAATATTTACAATTGGTTGTCTTGTAATCTTTACAAGATCTCTTATATTATAATATTGATGTTTTTCAAATGCAGCAAATAACATGTCCAATACCGCATCTTTATCATCTCTCATCTTTTTACCTTCTGCCTTCTTCTTCTCTGCGTATTCAATCTATAAAATAATTGATAACAAAGATTGTTTACATAATACATATACAAATACACTTTAAATGCTTCATTAAAGTACTTACGTTGTGCTTGTGATCAGAAACAGGTTTGAAATTCTGGACTACCCTATCTAATTGCTGAACTTGTCTTTGTGGTACAGAAGCTCTTTTAATACTTTGTAATTTTAATTTCATGTAACAATTATCAGCTAAAAATAATACACATAAATATGTAAATTATACAGAGCTTAAAGTATTTGAAATATTTTAAGATATTTTTACCATATGGACGACATTCTAATTTTTGTACAATCCTTCCTTCCATATATAGTTTTTCAGTTTCAGGAACTATAGAATCTGAACTACTTGAAGCTGTCAAAAATATGAATTTATCAACCACATTGATATACATATCTTAAATAATTCTTTGCAATAACTTACGTGTAACATGAGAGAATACACCTAACATTTGTTTCGTTACTGTTGTAACATCTAATCTATGCTGTTTTGGAATTTCTTCTTCTCCGGGTTCTTTTAAAGCTAACACCGCTTCTGACAATCTAAGCGATACTTCTGCTTTCTGACCAGGATTTCTAATAACACATATAAGATTTAACATATTTGTGAAAATGAGATTTTGAAATAGTATTACTGGAAACATACTTAGTTATCTTTAATTTGCCAACTTCTATATTGCCAGGTGCTTTCTCCCATTTATTTGCTATGTATTTAGGTACTTTTACAAGCCACACGCCTCTTCCAGCATTACTTAAATCTAATTCTTTTTCTGTATGTGACACGTTTGTAGACATGATTTCCTTTTTGAGGGGATTGTTATATCAAGAATTAAGTACTGTATTGTGAAATAAATAAAATTGTATATACACAATATCTTTATATTTATAAAATGTACAGTAACAAGTTTCAATTACTCTAATTCCTCAATAAACTAAACTAAATGATTATTCGATTTAGAAATACAACGACTGTTACTCCTCTTGTTTTGCTCCTACACGATGCGATTGTTATAAGATACAAATGCATATAATGTAAACTGGCTATGAACAGGCAAAAATTACACGACAGTTCCATCTATCGGCTAATCAGTGCTATTAACAAGTAATAAACCTTTTTAACTGCTAAATGGTTTCTCCATGTCTAAAATCGTAGGAATTTGAAGAGGATGCGAGAGAGGACGTGCAGAACAGAAGGTGAAAATATTTATTTCGTCCATGACCAGAAGTGCACACACACGTTTCTCTCACCATATACAGGAGAAAGAAATGTGCGTATAGTTCGGCAGTAATTTGTGGAGCGTATTTTTGGCTGAATTTCTCCTATGTTCATTTTACCACATTCCTTTTCATTTCTACCGTGAATCGTGGTCATGGATGGCCGTGATATCTTCACTACGGGTCACACATGTCATATAAAACGCAGAGTATCAATTGAGTATCAACGTTCGGACTTTTGCATAGGCTATCCTATACCTTCTTTGTAATTTTATAGGAAAATTTAGTTCCATTGGTTCCAATTAAAACCACTACTGTACTGAATCGATAACGTTGCATGCGATACGAAAATGATACGGGAGATTAGGTAACTCCCAAAACATGGGACGCGAAAAAGCATTGAATGTCATATCTATTCTATATTTCGTCTGTGGTGATGTGTACCTATCTATGCACATGTGTTGACACACATATGTATGATACACTTGTCCAATTTACATAGAGTATCCGTTCCACGTAGAATTTGTGTTACACGAATAAAAATCGCATAAATGAAATCAGTACAAAAGAAAAATATTAGAAATAAAAGCTAGTACATATAAACTTTAGAAATACATATTTATTTCAAATAGCTTAAAAAAAAAAAAAAAAAAAAATAATGACGTTTCAGAAAGTAAATTTTATTTAATGTCACTATCACTACTGTAATTCAACTTTTTCTTTTTAATTGGCACAAACATATCACTTTCATCACTTGAAATATTTGGAAAATCAACATCATTCTCATTGTTATTGTTAATTTTTTTGGATGACTTGTTCTCAACCTTTTCTTTTACTAAGTTTTTATAAATTTGCTGATATTCACTACAACATTTTATTAAATCTTGTCGAAATTTTGAAACCCTTTGAATGTTCGGATCATTGTATATAATAACACTTTCCAATTTTTTGGCTAATTCAAGAGCTTTACAAAGATTTTCTGCAGTGATTGAATCTGTTTCTTTATAGTCACTGTTGCATTTATCATTAGGTTGGGTTTCAGATGTGATATGTATAAAGTCAATATCGGTTAATTTACGATCTACTAGTAACACATTATGTTTCTGTAATGAATGTCTTCTTTTAAAGTTTCGAAACCATCCTTTACTTGCAGTAAAAGTGTCCACTTTATCAATTGATGTAGCTAGTTCTTTTATCCTGTTAAAAAAATGCACAGCTTTTTCTCTTATCATTGAATTATTCATGGGTATCTTTTTTTGCATGTTGTCAACCATCCAAATCATCAGTGCTCTCTCCATATTTTCTATTACAGGATTTCTTGTATACGATGAATATTGTGAACTTGACAAGGTTCCACAGGCTATGCTACTCCTAATATTTGTCTTCCTTTTATTGATTGTTCGAACAGTGGATTCATTTATCCCGTATGCCTTAGCAATCACTGTGGGTTTTTCTCCTTCTTCAAGTTGATCCAAAATTTTCATTTTCATTTCCAAAGTCATAGATCTTCTCTTTCTTTGTGTTATTGAATGTTCGTTAAACATTCCTGGATTAAAATTACAATATAAATTATAAATTCTAATAGTATAATAAACATGTTGCTTACTTACTGTGTACTGAATAATATACTGTTGTTAAAGTCGACTGATTCTAATGTCTGAATGTTTAAATACAATATTACTTTATCGATGTTTTCTTATGTAAGTAGACATATGATGACTATCATAACTTAATGTACTTTTATTTTTATCTCATACAGTATTAACGCGTTTCAACATCGCCGAATAAGTTACTATATACATTTGTTACTTTTAAATCTTCTAGGAAAATATATTTTCTGACCGCGTAGATTAAGATCGTACATAAAATCTACCGCATAAAAAAATACCGCGTAAATTGAGGGACAGGTATATGTCAGTATGCCATCATGCACTGTGTCACACATGTGCAAAATGCTGATCTTTTTTGGCACCACTTGGCAAACGCTTTCCTCTAGCGAATATCCAAGCCTGTTTATATGATTTAACGGGTTTAACAGTGACGGTATCATTGTATCTAATAAAATTTAACAATATTATAAATATTCGTTTGCTATGTGATTATATGTAACTATACGACAACTGTACTGTATGTAACTATACAAGTGAATTTTCTTTAATAATTTAATACCGAACGATTATATTTATCATTTACAGTAATGCAATTTGTATTTTCGCTCTTATCTAGATAAAATTTTTTTAACAATAAAATTTGTAAATTGAACATAGCTACATGAAATACCAACCTTAAAGTATGAAACATACAGTGTGATGTGTGTTTGCATTTTGTTGTAATGGTTGTCAAATTTCTTGTATATGCTAAATTAAGAAATAAAAGATATTATCAAGAAATAACACCTCAAAAGGTTAATAAAGCTACTTTAAAATTACAGTCGAGACCATTAAATATTGTTATTATTACTATTTAATAAAATTTAAGTTAGAAAGACTTACAGAGGAGATTAACAATACAGCATGACATTACCTGGGATTGGAGTCTTTGGTACAGGAAGTATTGTTAGAATAATTATTCCCTTTCTAAGAGAGAAAGGCTTTAGAATTGAAGCTATATGGGGACGTACACTGGCAGAAGTGTCAGAAGTTGCAACAGATCTTGAAATACCATTTCATACTAGTCGAATTGATGATGTACTCCTCAGGAAGGATGTTGATTTGATTTTTATCATGTGCTCTCCTAGCTTACATGCACAAATTGCGGTAAAAGCATTAGGGATAGGAAAACATGTTGTGTGTGATAAACCTGCTGGTTTAAGTCAAAGCGAATCATTAAAAATGGTGCGAGCTGCACAATATTATCCTTCTTTAATAAGTATTGTTAATCATAGTTTAAGATTTTTACCAGCATTTGTTCACATGAAGAAAGCTTTAGAAGAAGGATATTTAAATGGTCCTGTAAATGTAATAGAAGTTAGAGTACATATGGGCAGTTTATTACACAATGGTTAGAATATATTTTGTATATCAAATTATTAAAATATTTGTGAAATACAGTTTTCTTTCTTATTATAGGATACGATTGGTTGTGTGATGATACAATGGGAGGAGGAATTTTAGCCTTAGTTGGAAGTCATGTAATCGATCTAATTTTTCATTTAATTGGTCAACGTGCTTCAAGAGTACATGCTGTAGTCCGGACTTTCACGCAAACTACAAAACATATAAATGGAATTAGACACGTTACATCACCAGATTTCTGCAGTTTCCAAATGGAATTAAGTGGTGGCACATTGGTAACAGCAACATTGAGTAATCATTTACAAGGGCAGCTTTCTCAAGAAGTATTAATATGTGGAGGTGGTAATCATCTTCTTGCACGTGGTGGAGATTTGCATGGTTGTCGTAATGGACAAGAAGAAATATTGTATCATGATACAGATGATTTACAAGATATATCATTTCCCATTGCTGACTCTATTCCAAGACCATACATCAAAGGATTAAGAAAAATGATCACTGCACTAAGAGAAGCTTTCCAATCTGTTGAAGATAAAAAGGGTTGGATAAAAGAACCAGTATTTTCTGCATCATCTTTTGAAGATGGTTTATATGTACAAGCAGTTATTGATGCACTAAGACAGAGTAATAAACGAAGAGAATGGGTAAAAGTTAATATTTTAACAGAAGAACCAGACCCAAATCCTCTATTAAGTGCAGCTGTTAGAGCTACAGCTATATCAATATAAAGTGGACATTATCTCAAAATTCTAAAATTAAGTGAAGACTTTTGACACTCAAAAAATCATAAGTTTACTTATGAGTTAACTTATTACTTTATAAATGTATAGTATTACTATTTACAAGGCAGCTCGAAAAATAATTTAAACTAAATTATTGGACTATAAATTTTAATTAAACATCTTATTTAGTACAAAAATTTAAAATATATTTTATAGTGTAAATATGTGCATGACTACATATGTACAGTATATTTTGAAAATGTTATAGTATTGTTAGTACTTCAGTAGAGATATCTAACTTATGAATAATATTTATTAAGAACTATGTGTAAATCATAACAATATTTATTTATATATTAACGAAGATATTTATATTTGCATAATTAAGCAATATAGAGAAATAAATTTTACTGTAAATAACAGTTTCTCATTTTTAGTAATTTATTGTATTTTTTCATTGCTTATTTTATATTTTATACAATGTGATACATTATAAATGATTAAATCATAAATATATGTAATTTGTAATACAATTATGATTTTTACAAATTTTAATCATTACCTTTTATATATTTATAGTATTTATAATATACATATAATTTATATGCAAATTATATATATGTATATGCAAGATAAAAGCACAGATCGCTCAAAATCGTCGGTCACACAATTATGTATTAACAAATGCAATTTTTAAATAATTTTGAATTAGCTCATTCTACATACGATCATATAGATGTAAAATAGTTATATATACATATATTTATTTGTAGCTTTAATACGAAGAAGTAACTAAATAATTCTATTTACTATTTCTATTACTCAATAGAATATAAATTTAATCACTGACTAAATTCAGCTTGCTTTTCTTTAATAGAATACGCTCAATTTTGTGAGTAATTAGATGTAAAATTATGCACGTGTATATGCTAATTATATGCTAATTCTAATAATAACTTTAAACTTTGTATATATTTCAAATCTCTTCAAATGTAAATTTAATTTATGTATATAAAAACGAATCTTTCATAGACCAATTATTTAATTTCATTTAATTATACACACATACATTTATTATTTATATTTGATAAATTATTGTGACTAACAAAAATAAAAAATATATGTATATTAGCAATAAACATACATATATACAACATATGCTGTTAGCAAAGAGTAGGGATTATCCTGTTTGCTATTAATACAATGACAGTTTAATAACATTAATAGGGTACATACACATATATACACATATATATATATATATATGTTTATGTAAAGTTATTTAAAAATTTCATCACATAAAATCAAATACAAAATTAATATACCTATTTGTAAATTTTTAATCTTAAAATTGGTGCAATTCCCTAAGAAATTTTAATCAATTAATCAATTAATTTTATTTCCTTTAATTATAGTTACATCAATTTCTTATTTTTTAGTTAAAATTATAATTTATAATTGCTATAAAATTTATAAGTATATTTAATGTAAATATATTTTTTATTTTTATAAGCCATATGTATATTTTCACATATTATTTGATTCACGTATTGTGCAAATAAAACGTGTAATTGATAACCTCATTTAATGAATGGAATATATTTTTATTTAATTCAAAATACAATAACTCTACAAGTCAAACAGAGACGTAAAGGTAAATAACAACTTTTTAAAATAATACTTTTAGTATTTATATAAAGAATTGTTTTCTACGTTTTCATAAATTATTATAAAATATATGTGTTTATCTGATATTATCTTTTGTAAAGGCAATTATTTACGTATATAAATACATTGGTATTTTAAAATAATGTAAGTTTATAGAGATAAATTTAAAACTTAATAATATAAAAACGCTGTAAATCTTATAATAATCTATAATAATCTATCTTATGATAATCTTATAATAATCGAATAGTTTATTTGATGTTACTATTTTTATATTTACTCTAATTGATTTTCTCGGATAACGATAGTAATATTTTAATTTATTGGAATTTTGTATTGTGAAAAAGTTGTTTCTATAAAGCATTGTATTATTATGTTTATTCATGCCTTATTTAAAAAATCAAAATATTTATATTCTTACTATACATATAGCATAGGTGAAAAACATATGCTACTATAAATAATTATGACAGTAGAAATATATATAGCAAAATATTTATACATTTTAATAATTGTCATTAGTAGTTAGTTGTATTCGATATTTGGATATATTGATACTTTATTTATATTGCTCTATATTTTTGGAATATATAAGATAAAGATTAAAACACATGGGGTAATTAGAAATTCTTTGTAGGGCATCACGATATTGGGAAATTATATATAGTCATATAAATGATTAAACATCAATATTTAGCTACATTAGTTAAACAATACAGTTGGATACAATATTGTTTTTATTCTAAAATGTCTTCTTTGCTGGTTCCTCTGGAATCAGTACGAGGAATGAAATGTTTGGACCGTACTGCATTTACAACCACTGTGGAATTACCATTTTTAAAAACTCGTGGTGTAGCACTATCAAAAATAATACCTATTGTAAAAAAGTATCTGTTTAAAGTAAGAAATTTTAAACCAGTTCAAAGTGCAGATAATGAAACTATTATATATTTGGATCCCAAGTTAATAAAAACAATTGAAGATTTTGGAGAAAGTGAAAAGAATCAGTTATTAGGAATGTATGAACAGTTTGGAACAACAAAAATAACTTTAAAATACGATAACTGGCAATCCTATCAGATATTAAGGAGTATTTTACCTGAGGAAATTGAGGTTCCAACTTCATATAGCATAGTTGGTCATATTTTGCATTTAAATCTGCATGATGCACATTTACCATACAAAGCTATTATTGGCCAAGTTTATCTTGATATGGTTCCAAATGTTCAAACTGTTTTGAACAAAATAGATATCATTGATACAACTTTTAGAAATTTTGCTATGGAAATTCTTGCAGGCGATAAAAATACTATTACAATAGTAAAAGAGAATGGCCATACATATGAATTAGATTTTTCTAAGGTTTATTGGAATCCTCGATTAAGTACAGAACATCAAAATGTAGTTAAATATATGAAACCTAATGATGTTTTATATGATGTATTTGCTGGAATTGGACCATTTGCTATTCCTGCTGCTCGTAAAGGAATTAAAGTATTTGCGAATGATTTAAATCCAGAATCTTATAAATGGCTACAGAAAAATATCATCATTAATAAAGTTAAAAAAAATATACAATCTTTTAATATAGATGGTAGAGATTTTTTAAAAACCATTTTTAAGGCTGATATTTTAAACAGGCGAGCTACTAATAAAGTTGGTATGGAACATATAGTAATGAATTTACCAGCACTTGCTGTTGAATTCTTGGATGTATTTTTTGATTCATTTAGTGAAAATGAAATTAAACAAATCTGTTGTTGTCCACCAACTGTTCACTTATATTGTTTTATAAAAAGAAATAAAGGAGAAGATGCTTGTAAACTGGGACAATTATTGGTAGAACAGAAACTTGGTTGTACATTGAGTCCTGATTCTTTAATTGATTTACATTTTGTCAGAAATGTATCTTTAAGCAAAGATATGATACGTGTATCATTTTTATTGACTGAAAATATATTAAAAGGCGAGGCGCCAGCAATGAAGAAATTAAAGATGGAAAATAATTTTGATGTATTTGCAAGTGATAATATTACAGAGAATAATGGGGAAGAACAAAGGATTCCAAAAAATGCAAACAAAGAAAAATGTGTTTAAAGTAGCAACAGTTCGTGGTGATAGGGTGAAGCTAAAAGCACAAAAAGTGTTAACTAATTTAAAAAAGGTAAGTGAATTCTTAGAAAAAATATAAATCATAATATATTTAAATATTGCTAATGAACTACACACACACACACACACACACACACTTTATGGACAAATATATGTATATAATAATATACAGTTTATTATATGAGTTTCCCTCATTTTAATAGTTGGATTTGAAAAAACATAAAGTAACTAAAGGAAATAAGGATAAAGCAGCACAAATTGATAAACAACTTGAAGAATTACGTAAGGAAGTATATCAGTCCAAACCAAAAATAAAAGTAGCTAAAGCAGAGCAAAGAGAAAGGAAGAAAATGCAGAATGCAGCGCCAATACAAACTGATGCAACAACTTCCTTGGTGGAGAAAATGCAAATTTGACAAACATACAACTTAGTTAAACATACATATTTAGAACATTCATGTAATATAATGTACTTCATTAATAAAACTGCTCAATAATATTTGTTTGTTTTATACATTGTAGCAAAATTATTGTACATAATATATTATGTAAGATTTTATTGAATAATTTTGTATCAAATAAAAGTAATTGAAAATACAAGTGTAGTAGTCTAATAGCTTATTTCTTATCACCCAATTTTTATCTCACTTATCTAAGAATAAATATGTGAATGAGTATTATAGCATACTGAAATTTTGTTTATTTAATGATAACTTAATTTTTGTCTTAATACTAAAAGAAGAACTTTTAAAATCTAGTCGATATTCTTCACAGTTACTTATGTGAATGTATTTTAATGTGCACAGGAAACTATTCATGATGGAGAGTGTCTGTACTGCTGGTTTGATTATAATAGGAGATGAAATTCTACGTGGCCAAATTATAGATACAAATACATCATATCTGGCAAAAAGATTACGTGCTTGTGGTATTAAACTTCAAAAAATAACAGTGATTCCTGATGTTGTGTGTATTATTTTACTAGAATCTTTGTATTAAATTTTAGCTATAGTTATTTAGTTAGTTAATTATTTATTATATTTAATTGTCACTTTAAAAATGTTAAAGCATTATAGTTCAATATATTTTGTTTATTTTATTTTCAACTATAATAAAATTAGAAAAGTAATGAATTTTCATTTTATATTTTTTCTATTAAAATATTGAATGTATATTAGTAATAAGATATTAAAATATAGATAATAATAATTTAATTAGTAATAATAAATTTTTGTAAATATGCATTGTGTACATATATCTATGTTTTTATTAAAATCTAAATTCTCACTACGTGTAATGTAGCCTTTTGTCTTAGGTAGATGAAATTGCAAAGACCGTACTTGAAGCTTCAAAAGAATATTCTGTTGTATTTACATCTGGTGGTGTTGGACCTACACATGATGATGTAACATACGAAGCAGTAGCCAAAGGTTTAGGATTGAAATTTGAACAAAATGGGGAATTAGTTGATATTTGTTTAAATCTGTTTCCTAATAATAATGATAAAGAAACTCAACGCCTTACTATTGTACCAACACCCTGTGAGCTTATTCATATTTATTCACCAAGTGAGTAAATTCTGTCTAACATAAAAAAATTCTTGTTATCATCCAAAACAGTAATTAACAAAAAATAATGTTTCTAAATCATTGCAAATATCGAAAAAATTATATTGATCATACATTAATATACTACATTGTGCTAATTTGTACTATGTTTTATGTATTATTCTTGCTTTATTTATATATAAATAAAATAACAGAATGTGATTAATAAAATTAATTATATAAAATCATTTTCAGAAAAATATGCTATCATAAAAGCAAAGAATGTATACATGCTGCCAGGTTCTCCAACATATTTTGAGATAGCTGTTGATGTAATCATACCTCAATTAAAAGGAGATACTCCTTTACACTTTGAAGAAATAGATATTAATTTAAATGAATTATCAATAGTAAGAATTTTGGATGAACATGCAGAGTATTGGAAAGATAAAGTTAATATTGGTAGTTATCCACAAAGAACACCTGAATGTTTTACAAGAATTACATTAGAGGGGAGAAAAGAAGACGTTCTGGAAGCAAAAGGAAAACTTTTATACTCGTTACCAATACAAAAAATTAGAAATCTAAAAAATGGATTCAGTTATTATCACGCAAAAACTGTACTTGAAGATACTGAAAATGAAGTACATATAAAATATGCCGTGGATATTTTACAACAGTGTTATAAGACGTGAGTATTATAGACTAAGTATTTAATAATGTGATGTACATTGAAAAAAAGTGTCTTTAAGTAAAAGTAAATTTAACATATTCTTATCTCATACACATACATTTTTAAGATATAAGCCAGAAGAAGTTTTTGTAAGCTTTAATGGAGGGAAGGATTGCACAGTAGTTTTACATCTAGCTGCCTGTGTTGCAAAATTACAAAATATCTCGTCATTATTATGTTTATATGTAACAGCAGAACCATTCCCAGAAGTAAGTTTAAATTAGAAATTATTAAATATGATCCTAACTTATTTAAGAATAAGATCATATTATTGAAAGTAAAGATCTAGATTTCCACAAGATTCAAATTAGGTTCTAATTCAGTCATAGATAGAAGCAAAAAATATTAAATTCTTTTATGCTACAAGCCATCGCTTTCGAGAAAATCGAGTATGGAATTTCGTCAAGTACGCGATTTTCTCGAAAACTATTTTTCTTTCTTCTATTCTTACATACCTTTAGTATACATATATATTTTGCAATAATCTAAAACATGTTTAAATATTTTAAGGTGGATTCGTTTGTAGAAAGAGCAGCTCAATACTACGGTTTAGAGCTAATAAAGAAGAAATGTCCTTTGCGAGATGCATTATGTTCATTATTAAATGAAAAAACAAATCTAAAAGCAAGCCTTATGGGAATGAGGAGAGGTGATCCTGGTACACAAAATCTAGAGGTCTTTAAGCCAACTGACTCAACTTGGCCAAATCTAATTCGCGTAAATCCGATCTTGAAGTGGTCGTATGATCAAGTTTGGAAATTTTTGTTGAAACACAATGTACCTTATTGTCCATTATATGATGAAGGATATACGAGTTTAGGTACAAAATCAACAACAGTACCGAACCCACGATTAAAAGATCCTGATAATCCATCATCGTATCTTCCAGCATATACTTTAACTGATGAGTCTGCAGAAAGACAAGGGAGAGTATAGCTATAAAACACGTAGAAAAGCATACACAATTTTACAGTATTTTTGTAAACTTTATGCAGCTTGAAGGGTTATTGTAACTTATTTTAAAAAGATAAACTATCTTTATATCTCGTATAATATAAAGTATTTTAATCTATTAGGACTTTTTATTATGTGATTTTAAAAATATACAATTTATAAATGAGTATTTAATGTAATTAATTGTGATCTTTTAATTGCGACACAGCATAATATTTGTATAAAAGTATTAAAATGAATAAATATGTAATTAAATTAATTTAAGATCATTTAACTATAATCATTATATGCTTGATAAAAATGTATTAGTACATACACGCATAAATTTAGGGAATAAAGTGGTTTTAAGGAATAAATTTTAAATTACGAAGAACTGATCTTATTATTTCTAATTAAATCTCCGTCCTAAATCAAGAAAAAGAAATCCATCTTCTTAGTCTTTTGTTTATTTAAATGGGATAGTAACTTATAGGACACTATAAAATAAGGAAAAAATTTTTTGATTTACTAAATCTCTTATTAAGATAATATAACACCAACAAGTACGCTAAAATACCGATGAAAATCATCTCAAGCCATCTGAAATAATAAAGAGATTTCCAAAGAGCGTATACGAGAGTGATACGAAACGGAGGAGACAGTAAGCTCATAATTCGCTAAAAGAAAAAAGAAAGGGGGGAAAGGCACGATATAAAACGAATAACGTGTTAAGTTCAAAGGAGCATCCACCTATGATAAAATCGAAATTTCGATTGACGATTAGTATGACTAACTTCTATGACGTCGACACACATTCCTGCTGACCCAGAGCAACTAGGGGATAATCCCCGGCTGATCCTCATACGAAGCCAGCAAAGCCAACGGGTTAAGGTTTCGTCGATTCGAGGGGGTAGAAGAAATGGTATAAAACTGCTGTCTGATCAGCGGTATCAAGGAGAGGGGCTGGCAGACGGAGTGACCAACATGTCCAACGACACTATTCATTGGGAGGCAAGATACCTACCAGCAGGACCACCACGTTTGCTGGGATGGAATGTTCCTGCCGAAGAATTAGTCCATATACCGGAACATTGGCTGGTCCATCCCGAGCCGAACCCCTCCCTTCATTATCTATTAGCCCTCTTGTATATCCTTTTTACTTTCCTTGCTTTACTTGGCAATGGCTTGGTAATATGGATATTTTGCGCGTAAGTTATTTTCTTTGTCAATAAGACTCATCGCCTCATCATTATTGTTCTTCTATCATATAACATTTCTTGCCATCGTTACGGTAAAAACATCTAATTATCTAAATATCTAATTATAAAAGTCTTATAATATCGCACATGTATTTCATAAGTAGATTACAGATTTTTATGCAATTTCATATTTTTATTAACGATAACTAGATAGATGATATCTGTTTATTTCTCTCGTCAAGCGTTATAACAAATTCTCCACCTTGAGAATACTTTTTATATTTTTGTATATTATGTTCATTTTGTATATTTCTGTATCCTCAAATATTTCATAAACAGATAAAAATCCATAATTTATTTAAAAGTGTCGCGGTTGAAAATAAGTCAATGTTATGTTAGAATTGTATGTAAATAAGTAAATGTAGAATACATTAGAAATAATGTCAATGTTATGAAAAATGTCAAGTCGAGGGGAAATTTCAAGGGTTGAAAATAAAAGAAGTTACGAAGATCATTATCATTTGACCATTGTTTCCCAGAGTTTAATCTTTTTAGCAACATTGTGATACGTAGTTTTGTAAGCTTGCAAATAGTTCTTCGTCTCTCTTGAAAAGCTTGTTCGAGCTGTGTCGCTTTTGAAATACACGCGCGATATTATTTATACTACTGCAATGCGTGAAAATGCGTTAATTAAATCTTGTTTTTTCAAGTGCCAAATCATTAAGGACGCCTTCGAACATGTTCGTTGTGAATCTAGCGATTTGCGATTTCTTTATGATGATCAAGACGCCTATCTTCATATACAATTCCTTTAACACTGGTTTTGCTCTGGGACATTTAGGATGTCAAATATTCGCGGTCATCGGCTCCCTAAGCGGAATCGGGGCCGCGATAACGAATGCAGCTATAGCATACGACAGATATAGGTATGCTTCTTCATTTACTTTTAGACGAACAAAATTTGACTGACAAACTTGCTATGTACATTAGTCCTGTACTGTATACAACTTCATAAGAGAACAAAGAAGTTAACAGTGTAAGCATTATTTCTAGACTTTGGACGCTTCTAAAAGGTTTCATATAAGAGAAAAAAAGGAAACTTAGGTGGTGAATTGTTTTGCCTACTAAACGCTACAACGAATATTATACTTTGAGTATTTTATAAACTTTTGCATATTACGTGCGTTTGTTTCTATTACATAAATTATATATATTTATTTCATTTAGCGACTAGTTTTTAGGATGCCCATGACGCTAATAGGAAATATTACAATCTATAAAATCACAATAGAACCTACAGTAAAAGAGACCTAAGAATAAAAAAAGTTATTAAGGTTTTACAGTAATTGCATAGAAAAGTAATTATTTACAGCCTTGATCAACGTATGTTTTATAAATTACCGTATGTTATATAACTTCTGCACCAACCCATAACTGCATAAAAATCTACATTCCGATTATTTCATACGTTCGTACGAGAATAATTTGTATTTTCACGACGATCTTATTTTCCATCTTCACCGTTGAACGTTAATTTCCCAGTATTTGACACGAATTAGTTAGTTAGAAAATGTTACACGTTTGAAAAGAACGATTTCGAGCGTCCTTTTATTTTATTCTGAAATAAATAAATAAACAAATTTTTTTCTAGTACAATTGCAAGACCGTTGGATGGCAAGCTATCTCGTGGACAAGTGATCTTGTTTATCGTCTTAATTTGGACGTACACCATACCATGGGCGTTGATGCCTGTAATGGGAGTATGGGGACGTTTTGTACCGGAAGGCTTCCTTACCAGTTGCTCTTTCGACTATTTGACCGACTCTAATGAAATACGAACATTTGTTGCTGTCATATTTACTTTCTCCTACTGCATTCCAATGATGCTTATAATTTACTACTATTCTCAAATTGTTAGCCACGTCGTAAATCACGAGAAAGCGCTTCGAGAACAGGCAAAGAAGATGAACGTGGACAGTTTACGGAGTAACGCGAACACAAATTCTCAAAGCGCCGAGATACGTATAGCAAAGGTATTTAAATAAAGGCATTACGTTGTTTCTCTTTTATAAACACATTAACTGCCACGCGAATTTTATGTATTTTGCCCTGAGAGTTTACGTTGTGTTTTTCAATTTTTGCAAAATACTATTATCGTATTTGCACGGTTTTTACTCACAGCGTTATCTAAATTATTCACGATTTTTTACTCCGTGAGGTCTATCTTGCTTTAATTATTCTACAAAGTTTAGTTACGTGGGTGACACCGATGACCATCGTGGCAGTCAACGTGTCGAACGATTACTGCAATGTTTATATCCTCTGCCAATTTCGTTTGTCAGATATGACATTTTTTTAATAACTTTCTTCGATGCTTTCAACAATTTCAGTTCAGTTCTTTTAACAATTTCGTTGTGACTAGGAGTAATCGATCATGGTTGCTGTAAAATTCCATCAAAATAGTTAAATGTTATATGACCATATCACGTAATTGGTTTATAACATAATCGATAGATTATGCGACGTGAAACGTAGAAAAAGGAAAGGAGGATTATATTATCACGTGAGGTTTGACTGTATCAATGAAAAATAACAGGTAGTGCAGACTATAAGCGAACTCCTATTGTATGAATTCTGATTAATCTAAACTGTTTGTCCCCTGGGGAGCTCAGGGGAATTTTATTGTATCCATTCGAAAAAAATCCTGGAAACAAAATTTCTTCTTTTTTTACTTAGATGACTTAAACACGCATATGTATATAGTATGACATATGACGAAAGAAACAATAGAGAGAAGCAAAGATAAGAAAGAGGAAAGGGGATTAGGAAGAGCAAATGTGGTTCTGTTTCATCAATTTTGCAAATCTATAGCGTTCATCCTATTATATACCAATGATCGATATTGATCACATTTAAGAACAAATTAAGAATTATAGTAAATTATTTTAAAAATATACAATCGCTTTGACGAAATAATAGTTACTTTCTGGTTGTTTAGCTATGTTGTAGACGTTGGAGGGTCGTAACTATTGCTATTTTAATTTTGTACGAACTATACTCGCTTAACGTTTAGTGTATCCGTTTAATTTATGTGTTTGTTCGAAGGCTGCCATTACGATTTGCTTTCTATTCGTCCTCTCATGGACTCCGTATGGCGTGATGGCAATGATCGGTGCGTTTGGCAATAAAGCACTGTTAACACCTGGTGTCACGATGATACCTGCGTGCACATGTAAAGGTGTTGCTTGTTTGGATCCATACGTATACGCTATAAGCCATCCGAGATACAGGTAAACTTTTTCGAGAAACTACGAAAGTAAATATTTCAGATCTAGATATTAACTATAATATAAATTATAATTCACCGATCTTATAATTCTTTTTATACGTCTTCTTAAATAAAATAATAATTTCAGTAGCTCTTTTAGCAAATTATAGTTTTCATATATCTTTCTGTTTACAAATTCTTTCCATTTTCTAATCTTCCCTCGGTGATTTATTATATTATATTACGTCTCGATGTTAGCTGCACGTACGGGAAAGGATCTTTGAAACGTACGAGCAGGATGAAATAAAATATATTCTTTACTGTTTGAATAGATTGGAACTGCAAAAACGACTACCGTGGCTGGAGCTGCAAGAGAAGCCGATATCCGACTCGCAAAGCACCACAACCGAGACAGTAAACACACCACCGGCCTCGAGTTAAGTTTCCATCGAAACTCCTCTTCTTCGAGAACAAAAGATAGCAATGTATTCGGCCCTTGCTCGATACTTTGTTCCCACCCTGTTGAACATACGCGGTTCTTGTATAGCGAAAGCAATAAAGTAATTTCCTTGCATAAGTAATAATCGTCCTCAATGTAATTTACATATACGAATGTACATACATATTATATTATATACGCATACATATATATATATATATATATGTATATATATTTCTTTTTTCGCAAAAGAAAATGAAAAAAAAAAATATAAACTGAGATGGTTTAAAAATGAACAATAAGACGAATAAATAAATTGAAGTAAGGATAGGGATTACGGATTTCTTGTTACGATCAGAATTTTCATGTTGGTGTTGGTATATGATTAATAAAAAAATACTCCTAAGTAAGGAACAAAAACTGGCAAATTACAACTTTATTCATTTTGTTACATACTACTCGTCTTATAGCTACGCGACTCTAGGCCTTAGAGATTCGAAAATAAAAGAATGTACGTGACCAATCGACTAAATCCGATTAACTTTGCGCTCGTCGATGTTTAGGTCGATATTATGATAAAGAATTTTTCATATAACTGCATTGTATAATTGAGAATTGACTGTTATGTGCTGTACAATTGGTATCGTTAGCTGTTTCATGGATCGAATAGACAGACATAAATCTTAATCTGTCGATATTGTAGCTTGAGGCGTAGACGAAAAATTGTTGTCGATTTAGGAAATGTTTGAAATTTCGGTATTATCCTCTTGTAAATATATATTAATCGAACCTTTGTAATTCCTCGATTATTCGATAAAAAAGTGGATAAAAAGTTATCTTGCATTGTTTACGTTTTACAATATCTTATATCAATTTGCGAAAGCGTTACGCCTCGGTCGTCAGACTTATTACATTAAATTAAGCCTTAATACGAAGTATTACAAATTTCGAAACGTGAAACGAAAAGTGAAAAACGGAGAAAAGAAAAATGTCTTTTTCTTGCCGTACTGCTCTCGTATATCGCTCAAGATCTACGCAACTGTGCAGCCGTTTCAAGTCTCTTTCATACTATATATTTTTTCTTTTTTTTTCTTTTTTTTCTCTTTTTTGTAATCTGGTCAACTTGTCTCGTTGCCACGCGTGTCTATGGTGTGGCCTTCCCTTTTGTACTATGTCGATGCTAATTCTTCTAAGATATAATTACAACAATAAATAATAAATCCACGTTCTGTACACCTTTCCTAGGAACTTTCTACTTCCAGCTATGTTAATTCACAGAAGACATTGATTTACTCAGAAACTCCAAGCGATTACAAGGTATCGAGATCCAACTTCGAATAACAAGTACATAAAACAAGTTTGTTTGTAATTCTTAGAAAAAACGAGAAATTCCTTAAAGTCGGATACGATGATCATATCTCTCTCTCTCTCTCTTATAAATAAATATATTGCGGTAACAATGTGGAACGGTAAATGTATTATATATTACACGTACAACGATCATCGTGTAATACAAGTTATTATCGCTAAAGATCACGGTTCGAATAGCTTACGTTATTTCTTAACGAAGACGAAAGTTTCACGTGAAAAAATGTGAAATCAGATGGATCTATTCGGATGGTTTGAAATGCTTCTTTCATGCGAAGCATCTTCATATACGTATTCGAAAACAATTACAAATATATTAAAAAATAGTCGAGGCGTGAACTTCGGACCATCGGCATAACAAAGATCCCCAAATAGACGCGTCTATGGGGAATATTAACCATTCTTTTCTTTTTTCCTTTTCTCCCTCGTTAATTTGCAACTGTACAATTACTTTGTTTCCCTACATCTACGATAACAATGAATAGAAATGCCATTATAGAGATATGTATTTTTACTGACGGCTCGTCTAAAAATCTAAGAGAGAACGTCTTTCTTTCTTTGACCAAATTACAGCGAGATTCGAACGGGAGATTTCTTACTTGTCTCGCTTCTCCCGATTAGAATTAAAGGAAGCATCAACGAAAAAAAAAAAAAAAAAAGAAAATAAAAACCGAAACGATCGCTAATTATAGCGAAACAGAGGCGTCCGAATTTTTTTTTTTTTTGAGAGGAGAACGCGTCTTTGTTACTTTGACTAAATTACAGCGAGATTCGAACGGAAGATTTCTTA
This sequence comes from Bombus pascuorum, assembly GCF_905332965.1. Lineage (NCBI taxonomy): Eukaryota > Metazoa > Arthropoda > Insecta > Hymenoptera > Apidae > Bombus > Bombus pascuorum. Next base: position 13,503,985 of record NC_083494.1, on the reverse strand, counting down.
CTTATTTCGCTTCTCCCTATTAGAACGAAAGACAAAGAAAAGAAGAGAACGATCACCATTAGTAGGAAAAAAGAGGCGATCGAACTTTTTGAGCACGCGTCGTAATTACACTCGTAAATAATGCGCGTTGCAATGTTACATGATGTTTTTCATTTTTCGGCGAAGACAATCGATTTAAAATTTCTTTTCGTCGCGTTCGATGACGATGGTGTAAAAGTTTCTTGGAAAACTTTGATTGTTACCGCGGCTAGACATCGGTACCTGGATATAACACAGATGATACTTGCGCTCTGGCTATTCTCTACATGAGCATGTTAACACGTTTCATCATTTTTATTTCTTTTTTCATTTTTGATTCAACATCTATAACATACGCGAAAAGTACACTTTTTCTTCAACTCTTAAAAACGACCGAACTGAACTTATGGTCGTGCACGTAAGCGCTTCTGGTTCCACTGCGATATTTGCGTTATATAAAGTATATACTTATATATATGTATGTGTGTGTGTGTGTGTTCTACGTGGAAAACGTGGTCAGGTAGATACAACTCTTTGGAAGTGAAGTTCCGTGTCATTTAAACGAGAATGAACATAGGAAAACTTCGATTGAACCTCGATGCAAGTGGATTTATTTTCAAATGTATCGCAGGATGTTCCAGTAACTTTGGGTTACATGTTATCTTCTAATTATACTATTACTCGAAACTGTACGTTTTCTAGACGAGTACTTTTCTTTTTCAATTTCATTGAATCAGGAGGTCTTGGTGTATACTCTACGCAGTAGAAACGAGAACTCAAGGGAGAAGCAGGTAGAAAGCAGGATTAAAATTGATGCTTTACTGCATAAATATCGTTTGTTCATTTTTAGCGCATTCGAGAAAACCAATTTTAAAAATTCAATGCTACTTTATCATTAAATACGTACTCCTTGCATCGTATTTATCTTTATCGATACTATTGTAAGATTGATCGCAAATTGCGCGTTGATCATTTTTAGGAACATAAAATGACAGAAGTGGATCTTAAAAATATCTCTATATACACTAAATACAATAAAGAAAATATTATTTTTGAACGTACAGTATTTACGCAGCGAGCCATCGAAGTTTTAAATACACCAGTGAGCAAATTTTCATCACTTTTTCAAGTTTGTATACTAACGATATTTTTAACAATAATGCATATTTCAAAAACTACAAAGAGTTGAGCTTTCTCCGATAATTCAATTTATATCAGAAGTGATATTCATTATAAGATACACATAAAGTTGAGTTTAATATTAACTCAAGCTCAAAAATTTCATACTGCACTGTCTTACAAAGGAACAGAGTTCTTTTTATTATTATATCCATAAATAGTTTAGTTCAGAAGTTAATAGAAATTATTTGAGATGTTACTTTGGATGCCGAAGAAAATAATACTACAATTAGTATACAATAGCTTCTTTACTTAAACTAGCATTATTCTTTGTGACTTTTAAAGCACCTGTTATTATTAAGCATCATATTTCAAGTAAAACGTGTTCTTTCAAGTAAAACATGGTGGTTCTACTTCAAAATTTGTACCCTGTCCACTACATAATAGATTAGAAGTCTCATATATCACAATCTATAAGAGTCTTTAATGTCGTGAAATTTAAAAATAAATTCACATCTATATCCGCAATAATTCTCTAAAAAAAAAAAAAAAAATAAAAATACCACACGCTAAAATTAATAGAACACCCTGCAGATATTTTTAACTAATATACATACAAATATACACATACACACACGTGAATTGATTTATGTAAACTACTATCACAAAGTACTTAAAATACAAATAACAATAATATTCTCGTTAAAAAGATATGATAAGAAAACTTTCAAGAATCGATTCAATAGAAAAGAAACGCGAAAATCGGAACTTTAAAAAGGGCAGTTATTAACGAGTTTTCCGACGATCTACTTTCCCACGTTTTTCCTACTATCGTGTTTTGATTTCATCGAGGCATGTATCACATCGTGTGTCTAATGCCTCCTATATATTACAACGATATATTATTATCTAATTGTACATAAGACACTCAGCAGATGAACGAACACTCGTGTCATTTCGAACAACACTGAGAGACTTTAGCGGAGTTTAGTCGAGAACGACTCGTTTCTAAAAAAAAAAAAAAAAAGGAAAAGAAAAAAAAAAGACGACGAATCTCCCGACTATCATTATTTGTAGTTCGGTTGCGTGTTTTCTCATTGCTATATGTCATCGAATGCATATACTGTTCGCGCGACACGCAAAGCTGCCCTAATTTAACCATATTAGGCGAAAGGAGGAAATAACAGGGTCGTGTGACTATGTAGATTACATGTCTCGTTAAATTCTCGTTTTTCTTCAGCGAACAGGGAAAAGCATATGGCCTAAAGATTTGTTATTTGCTATTGTTAGTACTATTACCGTTATTATTACTATTATCATTAGAATTATCATCATTGTTTTTGTATCTCTTGTTTTCATCGTATCGTTTAATAAGCTTTGATTAACATCTTCTCCCTCGCTTCTCTTTTTAATTCTATGCAAACTGACATCTTATCCTCTTCGATATTTTATTTTTATTTTAATCACTTTTCCCTTTTTTTTTTTGTCATTTGAATACCATCCTCGGCGCAATTATATTCCTTCACGCGTATATATATATACTTTTCGAATTTGTGTATTCTCTCCCCCTGTTTCCTTCTGTTTTTTTTTCTTTTTTCTCGAAAATATGTATTTCTTCGTGTTATACATTATCTACGTTAGTCTCTATTTTTCATATTATCGAACGTATATCACTCTCTTAAGATTATTACGCGTTTTCTCTAGACGTATTTACACGACAGGCCAAGTCGGTATCATCATACGTCGACGTCGTCGTCGTCGTATTCGAAACGCAAATGCACGACCGTGCGAATGTTATTACAGAAGTTAATGGCGTTACTAAAAGAGAAACACTGATGTGATCGCAGAGTGATTCAGTTTCGTATCTACATATGTATACGCGGCACAGAACGGAGGATGCTACACAAAGGAGAATTACGCTACGACGAGAAACGATGTTCTTGAGGAAGACAATTCGTATCGGTGCCTTTGCAACTATGACTGGCCGTTTTGGCCTTTCGTTTTTCCTCTATGTTTAACTTCTTCGTTTTATGAGACCGTAATGAGCATATCAACATCGTCTGATTGTCCTTCGACGGCTCCTCTATCCTCGTTCTCGATTTCTTTCGCTCCTCTTTGTTCTTGTTCTCTGTTATTGCCTCGTCCTGCGTGCACTTCTCTTCTGAAAATTTGTTAAATGACAATTATTAAGGAGATAGATAAACTGCGCATAGTTAAACGCGTTATAGTCTTCGTCGGCGACTTTGGGCGTTTGGGTGCGAAGCGAAAATTCGAAAATAATTTCAAGAAGCTGATTACGTGTAACGCACAGTAGCAAAGACTTCGACAAGCATTCTAGAATTTCTTTCGATTTTCATGGAAGCTTAAAATAGGAAAAAGAAATATTAGGCGTGGACATAAATGACTCAGAATTATTTATAAACAATTAAATGCAGTGGCTCACGAAAGTATTCAATTATACTTGTCGACACTTTCTATGAACGTATTACGTGTGTTACACGAAACACTTTGCGATTTCATCAGCATTATGTCATTCTACTATCATCATGATTATATCGATAAAATTTTAAACAATTCTGAGAATGTATATTTGAGTTACGAGATATCAGTACAAAGACACGTTATGTATTTTGTGATATTAAATATTATACATAATCATATCAATACATATAATATTATATACTTTGGAAAATATTTATAGACAGGCAATCATCCATAATATTGATAAGTCTCGTTGTCAGTATTCAATGGGATCATCTTTAATACTTATTATGAGCTTGAGGTGATTGTTCACATTGTATATTAACTTTTCACTAGATATATAGTCAATAAATATCTTCATAAAAGATATAACTTAGAAAACACGAAGCTGGCACCCCGCAGGGGGTAGCCACCCACATGCTGTATTTATTTTATTTTATTTTTTTTATTTACCAATGAGATATAACACTTTACTAAATGTCCTTCAGGACAAATTGTAAAAACCAAAATAAAATAAATAAAAAAAATAAAATAAATATCTTACAATTTCTATATACACAGCCATATCTTCTATTATGCGAACATTATCAAAACATAATAATAATTCACGATATCAAGATTTACATATATTCTAACGTCATTCTATATCTAACGTCACGCGATATCTTATCGTTATGTCAATCGAGGATCAGTTTATGTCAGTTAATAATCGTCGAGAAGCGTGATATGCGGGAAACGTCATATGCGAAAAGTATTTACAATTCCGAGAACGCAAAATTGCTGATGGAGCGATTTAAAAATCTAATGATCAAACTCGCAATCAGTTAATTGTAATTTCCAATAGAATACAGTGGAATGTAATTATCTAAATATCGTTTGCTAGAGTTCATAGCTTTTTCTATTATTAGAATAATGTTTATTGATTTCAAAGCAAAGTAAAAGCTATATTTTGTAATTACGTAGAATGGAAATTAGCATTTGTCAGTAAATCGATCAATTTAAAGATGATGGAACCTTATAAACAGGCTGTTAATGTTTATGCATTGATAGGCATATAATTTAAATATGTAAAGACGAATGGAATAATACTAAAAGATGTAACAAAATATTCAAAATATTACTGTTTATAAAATATTTAAAGAACAAGACAAATCTACGTTTAACTTCCATTTCTTTATCTGCATTCGTAAAAATATGAATTTCCCTGAACATCTGCAGTCTACTTACGAGCAACGAGTTTAATTAGTTGTATATCATGTTAATAGAGCAAAAACAATTGCCATTAACAACGAGAAGTTACTTTTTTTTTAAATATATATCAAACGTTAGCAATATTCTTGCGAATATTTAACAGCCAGAGTGTAGGGCGTTAAAGCCATTTTGCAGGCACAGAATATTCGGGATATCCGGAGTTATTGATTAAATAGGAAGAGGAGCAGTCACTTTTGAAACTTTCTATAGGGTGGACGTGTGGAAGCTATTGTCTTAATGGTTCGATTGCGATTTCTTATGGAAATATTTAAATCTTGGAAAATATGACTACGAAAAAAGAAAGTTTATTATTATTAAATATCGCATATGTATTGCTTTGAATCAAACTCGATGTCGAAGTAACATTAAAACCAGAAAAAGAAGTTTATTTCCTAAAGCATTTGCTCGCATTGTTAAAAGTAAGAGAGATATCGGTTTTCAACAGAAATCGAGTTACCGAGGCATCCTGTGCATTAAACACCTCTGTTACTTTAAGCGTAATTCGCGTGGAAACAAATTTAGTTTGAATTGTATCTTTCTGATACACACGTACATCTCTTAGGTGTACGTATATTAACATTTCATTTTTCATTCCATTATTACACGTACATTTTTAAGCGCATTCTGTATCCGTGTGAAGAAGGTAGCAGATTCCATTAAAGAAAATTCGATTCGAAAATTTAGAGACCCACAGAGTCTATAAAAAGCTCGTTTCACGACTTCGATACGCTCTTCTGAATAAAATATACCTTTTCCGAGACATTCCGTTGCAATTTTAAAAACTACTCTTCTTTTAAACTGTTAGCTACAATGACATTTTTTATAACAGTCTTCGTTAGTAGAACGAATTATAAATATTTTCGTATCCGATTTTCAGTTACATGAAATCGTATGTGAACGAAACAGCCGATTTGTCAATCGACATACCGATCCTTAAATATCACTTAATCATCGTTTTGTTAGTTTAGAGCAACCCTTTATTACAATCAGAATATTTTATATTAATCATGAATTCTTTCGGATATTAATATTTTGTATAATCTTTTAAATTCTTTAAAATAATCAAGTTAAATAATTCATAATATCTTACACTCTACGTATTCATATGTTAACTTTGCTCTCACGTACTAGATTTGAAAAATCTACCTAACAACGTCACAGCATTCTACGATGCGTGATTATAGCAACAATAGAAATTGAAATGTAATTCAGACAGAATGTAATTCAATTATAAAGTCGCAAAATTTTGCTCGTTATCATTGTTTAAATATCAGAATACAACGTAATCTATACGGAAAATAAAACAGTGGGAGGATTTTGTCTGTATATTGTATATTGTTGTAAATTTCTCCCGATATAAATTTCCAAAAAAAGAAACGATCTTCAAAAATCTGGTGATCCAAAGTTAAAAAAGAACGTACGATAAATAAAAGTTACACAACTTTTAGACGAGAGGGCGACCAACGAGCCATCCTGTACTTTCATTCATTGCTTGAAATAACGATGATCTTTCAGCCGAAGAGGACGCTCTGTACACTCTGTTAAAAATAATCGAGTGTTCGAGATTTACGCTATCTCTGAGGGTTAGTGTAAAACTGGTGGTAGACAATCTCTTGTAATTGATCTGTTATTAGCTTAGCTGAATGGCGAGCTAGTGGCTAGAAAAAGGCAAACAAGTACCTTCGAGGACCTCGTCGAATATCGATCTGCTCATCTTGGAAACACAGTTCCTTTCTTCGCTTTGATCCACTTCGTTCTCCCTCTCGACGTTATTGTTCGTGCGGAAGACCGACTCGAGAATCTGTCTGGAAATCAACGGCGAGGCAGGCTGTTTCAACTTCGTTCCATTCACATTAGCGAAAACGTCGCATGTGCTCGTTTCATTGTCGCACATGCTTATGGTGGACGCGTTATCGGTGATAAGCTTCTCGGTGTCCGAGTCACCGGCGTTGCTGTAGTAATTATTGCTGCTCTCGGACTTCTTGAGTATCGACTTGGAGACCCGGTGCCTGTCTATGAAAGGCACGCCCTCGCTGTCTATCGAATCAGCGGACAGGGAAAGCTTGCTGTCGGTGTTCGTTCCTGAAATTTGCCTTCGATGACCTGCATATACAGTGCTTCCAAGTATTGCGCTGACCCAGAATATAAAGGAAATCAATAGAAGGGTGAATCGACAGGTAGACGCGACTCGAATAATCTTTAAAAGCCAGCGAACGTGAAACGAGCGTGATACGATACGTTCGATACACCCTCGTTTACAAGTGTTGCAATAGTTGTGGGAAACGATAGATTCGAGAAATCATTAGGAAATTATCTTAAGTTTAGAAATCTTTAAATTATTACAATATAACCGAATCTATCCATTTTTTTAAATTTTGCATACATTTAACCAATTCGTTCGCGTTTCGTCAGAAAATAATGAAAATATATCTAAATTATGGTACACGTTTGAAGAACGACAAAGAAAAATTTTCTCGACACGGAATCATGTCATTCGTCGAATAAAATTATTCACGATAGCATTTAGATAAGAATAAGAAGTAAGTTCATACCACTTACCTGTGTAATGCCTGGGTCCAGTGACAGAGCCGAACAAATGATGATTTATAATTCTCGTAGCCGAGACCAGGCTGCTGTTGGTCGTGGTAAATGGCTTGCCTCCTCGTAGTCCTCCGTAGTAATTGTTCTCCATGGTTTCCTCTTTCGTCATGCTACGAGCCACAATGCTTTCCTGGTCGCTGATAAATTGCGCGCGTGGTCTTACGCTCTGCAATCAGCCGCGCCGGGTAACTAATATGCGACATTACTAGGCAACTAACTTCTTCGTTAGTAACACACACACATATAATACACAAATCTCCATCTTTCCATCAGTCAACTATTCGTTGAAGATTATCAACGATGAACAACCAATGAAATTCTACGATGATTAAAAAAAAAAAAAAAAAAGAAGATACGTGCACCTATGAGAAAAGTAATTGTACGTAAGTTCTTCCTCGACATTGAATCGAGGAATCGAGAAGCGACTGGGCGAAACCTGGACGGTGATAAATTTCCATTCTTGTATGTGGAAATTTGATGATTTAGGAAGTCAATATATCAGAAACGTCACACGGTTAAAGAAAAGCTTCGATGTTACAAACGTTACGGTTTAACGTTTTCAGTCCATTGGAAGTATACCCATTAATTATTCCAATGATATCCATTGGAATTATAATATTGCTAACGGTATCACAAAGTAAAAATCCTTTTCCCCCTCGCACGTCCTTTTTCTTTTTGTCTTTTCTTTTCTTTTTTCTTTCTTTCTATTCCACACTCGTCATCGTCTCTTTATCGCTTTAGACGACTCATCCCAAATTATAGCGAGGTAAATGACCGATATATAGTACGTACGTTATGTACAAGATTACCTAACTGCAAATTACAAAAGTCAACGACGCTGTCGTACGCTATACCCTTGAGCTTCAATGTACTGAAAACTGCGAACACGAGTCGTCTCTCGTTTTTAATGCGCGTTCGTCTACTCCTTACAGGCAACTCCGATAGATACCATTTCGATACTTCGAATGGTTATTCGTGGCAGTTACTTGTAATTGTTGTATGTATGGTACACGCTTAATAAGAGCGACACGTGTAATAAATCGTTAATAGACTCGAGTGCAAGAGGTGAGTTAATGAATGCAATTAATCGAGACAGGGTGAGAACGCAAGCAGGTTAATTGTCGGATGAAGGGAATTTTTAGCGATTCGTCTGACAAAATAATACCGGGAATGTTTCCTCGACTGAAAGTGTACGGCAAGTCGGTTACGCTGCAACTGTAGCCTTTTGAAATCGAGATAAATCACGCCTTTGGGTAATCTGCCAGGCCAAACAATAATTTCTCTTTTTCTCACTCTCTTTCTCTCTCTCTCTCTCCCTCCCTTTCTCTCTCTCTTTTTTTCTTTCTTTCTCTGTGTCGTCTGTCTTTTCTTTCGGCACGGCTATTACGTGCAGTATCGTGTGTTTTGTGCAGACCCTTCTCAGACAAGCACCAGGGCACATTCGGTAATGTACGATCGCCCTCGGCTAGTCGTTCAACTGTGCTCCGTTTGCGATCTTGACGGTTCGTGAAACTGAAAAAAGCAGTGATGATACGCTGTCAGAGCTCGTGCAATAATAATCACAGCCTTTTAATTATCACGGTTAGTGCAGGGGCGAGGATCGTTTCGAAACGTAGCGGCGGACTTTTACAGTTTCGACTAACGATAAATGGGAAGAGACGTAACGATCAGTGATGGGACCAAGTCTAACACGTACATATAGTACCGTGCACGAGTATCTGGTCTTGTAGCTTCCAAGTTACTGCAAATATGTGACATATAGATTGACAAAATTTCTACCTTAGTCGAATCCTCGTTTGTGATCTTATCTCAGGTAACCGTGTACAGTTAGTGGATATCGATAGAAACAATAGTCGATATTAATTAGTATAAATACAAAAGCTTGTAGGAGAACACCCAAGTTAAGTGATATTAAGTGTACCTATTTAAGGTTGAGATCTTGGAATGATTGGAATACGCGCTTCCAGTTACGTTTCAAAATTGTTTGCATAATTGTTTAGATTCTATAAAGTGTTAGTTATTTATTTCAGATGAATATGAAACTTTTGATTGACGCGAGCGTATTCCTTGTTTCAGTTTCAATTTAGCTGAACATTTGATCCCAGTGACGGCAAGAAGCAGGACAGTAATCAATAGTAGAGAAACGTTCTTCTGTCGTAATATTGAAAATATACTTAAAATATTAACGTTTTCATTGGATTGCATCAAGTGTCCAAATACTTATGCATAGTAGCATAAACACAGTCGGAGATAAAAATAAGTGGATGGGCGATGGAAGTAAATATTATCGCGTCAGATAGCTAAATAGGTATGCATGGTAGTGTACATACATATTTATAATCCGAATGAAATCCAATAATCGCTTTATACAGTTGGAATACTACTCGTAAATAGAATGCAGATTTTTACACTTTCGTAGAAAATTTGAAAGCGTAAAATTGCACGAGATACACGAAGAAATATAACAGATTCTAGAATACTTGATAGATAAATCAATTTATTCAATTTTATTTTATCAATTTTAATTATATTCTAAAAGAATACGAATTTGCATAAAAATCCGCAATCTACTCGTAAGGTGTACTTGCTAAGTGCATTCGATCTTCTCAAGTTGGTCTCGAACCTCGGAACAAGTATTTCGTAAGTTTCGAAAATCTACTTGTAGCTTCGATATTTAAACGAATCGAACCCTCTTACAAGCAGCGATCGAATCGCGAGATCGAATTATTATTTTTATTATCTTTCGAATTAAACGTTGAAGTAGATTTATAAAGTTGAAGAATTTCTTATGAATTTTGAGAAACACGATTTTAAGAGAGAATCTCCGGTTAAGTGATCGTAAAGTTTCCAACTTGTTCGACCAATGTTCGATTCTACTTGCGAGTACTTTTTTTCATTTCTCGAAGTACTCTTTTTTTATAGAGCGTTCGAGTCTGTCACGTTTAGGTTCGAAATATTTGATAGTAGCGTTCCTTCTTGTCGAAATAGAATTATAGAGAATCTATCTGGTGAGTTGGTTCGAACCTACTTGCGACGTGTGTACATTAGTGTACGTACATACTTGAGCTCATCACTAATAACGATAAGCTTTTGAGAGGCGAGTAAAAAATTGATAAAGGGGAAGATTCTATCGGTATCTGATAATACGAAGCTTTGAGGGTTTAATTATTTCCTTCAAGAATAATCAAGTTTTTCATTTTCTTTTTTTTTTTTTTTAAGTAAAATGGAAATGCTAACGATACTTAACTATGTGTATTTTGATAATGGCATTTTAACGTAAAAATATTATTAATGGTACACTGGTGTATAATAAGGTAACATAGCTCGGATGAATAAAATCAAAATGCTATAACGAAAGCGGAAAAATATTATCGATTGCCTTGTAATACTATCAATTACTTGCTCCACCTTTGTTGTCATGATCAAACATTGACGATGAATCTGTTAATCTTTTTTAAGAGCATTGAGCAACGTAAGAGGCTTCTACTTGTGACGAGAAGTATTGCATTGTTCATCAACATTTTCATTATTTGCTTGTACAATTGATCATTGGTTGAGTTCGATTACTTGACTACTGATTATTTCTGTATAACAACAAAAATATTTCGTTTGATTATTTACAACTAATTTTAGCCATGACGAGGAAACTAAATAATTTTGCTATGAATACAATGTATGAAAATTAATCTTATACGTTATGTTTGTACTTATGTTTATATTGTATAGTACCTTTCATTTTACATTAAAATTTTCCCATCTACATATACGAGTTAAATATATGTGTAAACACTTGTATTTCAATTTATGCTAAAACGAACTGATGCTACAACGAGGAGACGTTTAGAAACGATTACTTCGTTTTAATATATTCCACTATATTTTCATTTATCACTTTAATTTTATGACGATCGAAGATCTGGACAAGTTCAGTGAATTTTAAACAAGTCTAGGTAAGTTTAGTATATTGGTGTGTAACAGCTTGCTAACAAGAAAATTATGTTTTGAAGAGTCTGAAGAAACTTTTATAAAAGATGTCAAGTTTTTGCTAAGTCATTATGCTTTACATCAACTTTGAATATATTTGCACAGTTATCACAGCTGATTAATGACACAGTTAGCAGGCATAGAAATCTCTTGATAATTAAGTTCTAATATGAAATTCAAAGACGAGGAAATAATTAAACACATCGATTTTGCTAGAGTAACCCAACGCGCAGCCGTGCAGGTAAACGAGGAAAATGTTGAAAATAATGCAAATTAAACAGAAAGAGATGTAAAACCTACAGCAGACGAAATTATATAGATCATCTGTAGCACATATAAATTTAGTTGCGCGATACAAATTTTATTTTAAGAAAATTTATTTCAAGATTTTATAAGCGAATGATTTTTCTGTAGCATTTCATAATTAAAGAGCTAAATGACACACAAATGATATTGCTTATAACGATGTAATATATCTTTTTGTAAATGTAAAATATTTAGTAAAAGAGCAGGATACATATTCATATTTTCAAATAACAACGAAAAATTCGTCAAATTTTATAGCGCCACTTCATCCTCTATTTCTGTACGATAGTCTCATAAAAGTTTATCACGTGTATAACTTTATATCCTTGACCGTCATTTTATTATATAATGATGACTATAAATATCTAATATATAAATAAATTAACTAATATACGGTATATAAATTATATAAATACATCATATATATATATAGTATTTATATAATTATAGGTATAAATATGTTTAGATCGAAGCAAGCTAAAGCTATAAAGAAACTAGATATTCGCCACACTGAACTGACTAAACTACGATACCAGAATGGATACAGCGATAGCAAAACTAAGTGGAAAACTAATTGTGTGTATACGTATGTTTACGTATCGAGAAATCTTCTATCCTATAAACGTCGTTAGTTTGAAAGAATAGTAAAAAGGGAATAAAATAAAAAAGCTATAGAAAAATAATAAAATCAGAATATTTCGTGCGACCTATGATGTGACTCGAAATCATATAAAAATAACAAAACGAATATCTCTAAAGAAAACTACCATTGAAACTATAATATAACGGAAATCATGCTGTTTTACAATCGATGGCTGTAAGTGTTCGTATCGAAAATCGTTTAATTTATTATTAATACCGTACCGAAAACCTTACACTCGTCTCATTGGTCGAAAATAGAATTTGATGACGCACACAGTGATAGAGAAAGTAAACATTAAACGCAATATTCATCATGCACGATTAGTCAATGGTGGTTAATTAAATTACGCTGAGAAATTTTGCTGAACGTACAACACAGACTTAGGTACACGCGATCGTTTCACTTTAGTAATTCATGAGAATAATTGCTCTTAAGAAATTTTCTTCAAAACTTTCCTTCGTACGAACCTTTATGTTTAAAGATATTTCTTTTTCTCCACAATTTTTCTTACGAGCTGTTCTCAACACTTTTAACAAATAGCCACCTAACGCACAAGTCTTCGCACAAGTTAAAAAGGTATTCTACCCTGGAAGTTACAAAGATCCAAATCTTTTAGCTCCTCGTTTGAGTTGAGAACCATGAGAACGTATTCTTAGGAGTATGAGAAGAAATTGATAGAACTTTCAGGCTTATGGATATTTAAGGATAATGACAATTGATTCTAGTTCGGGCGATAGCCACAACACTCTCGATGAACTCTCAACTCTTCAATTCAATCGCTTCATTTGCATAACCACCTATAAAGAGTATCTCAATTTATAGATACTGTTGTTCGAATATAACCACCGGATGATTTATTCATAACTGAATAGTTAAAACGCGAAGAAACTCTGTTTGGGTATAAACCTCTTACACGAATCACTTGTTTCTCTGGCAGGTTTAAGTATGAAATATTAATTACCCATTAAAGATTTTATCGTTCATCGTTCTCCTCACAGCTTCGGACATAAAATTTTAATTAGCCATTACACATTTATACAGTCGAAGTCTTCCAGATTTAGATACTAAATTTTAACCAAGTATTGTAAATCTAGGTATAAAATTTTAATTAACTGTCTCAAACTTTTACAACACACTTAAATCTCCTCCTTCGGACCTTCCAGCACCCGGGAGGCACCAAACAGTCCGGTTGGAGATCCGGACGGCCCCTGGGAGAGGGCGAGACGTAGTACAGACGGAATATTGTGTGTGGGGGGCCCGGTGTGTCGCCACAGCGGTTCCCGGGCACCCCTCGGTCACAATAGGGACGGTCATTGTGGAGGTTTTAGTCGGTTGGAGTCCGACACTACCACGCCGCTCTTCCCCCTAGAGGCGGCGGGTGTCCGTGCGGATTTTCTCCACGAAAAAAAAAAAAAAAAAAAAAGGTTTAGTTAGATTTTAGACAAATTTTAATTAGATATTTTAGATTTACACGTAGGTATAATTCATAGGTGAAACTTTCTGTCTAGTTTTAATTTCTTTATGACCGTACAACCGTAGAAAAATGAATTCGTATGAACATTTGCAATCGTTTCATCGCTACTAAGGACAAAAGTATCTTGAAAAAGATTGGATTTAGAAATCCGATATAACTTTCATTTGCTTGTGCTTCACCTTTCGAACGAACGATTATTATCAGAAAATGTGAGTCGACTATTTGTGCAGTGTAGTATCAAATAGGAAATGCCTTCCAAGTTCCAAAATTTAAATAGATAACACTAACGTGTACAAGAGTTGAATTCGACCATTGTTCCTAATCTACCAAGACACACGACCATGTCGTAATCTCCAGAATGATAATAGCTTGCACGAAACTCACCAATATCTTCTCAAACAAAGACCCTTTAATCTGTGAAGAGGAGTACATCGTCATTCATCGCAGAAGGCACATCATAAATAGATAACAATTCATCATAAGAGCCGTCTTGAGAGACAATTTAAAGGACAATGGATCGACTGAAAACCTACTACGCTGCCTAAAACGTACCAAACTGTACAATAAATGGTAAATGTTGCCCTTGTGTCGCTAATAATCCATACGAGTGATTTATGCGACGTTAAATGATCGAAATAAACAAAAAAGAAAGAAGCTTTCATTTCATTGTCAGTTTAATAATAATATCTTAATAATTGTACTTATAACTATTATATTTTAATATTAGTACGTTCTTAATGACAATTGTATCGTTAATAATCACATCCTTGATAACTACGTTATTAATAATTATATCATTAAAGATCGAGTGAGAAACTAGTTATTCGGACTAGAATACCTTTCTAAACTTGTTAGCTGCTAACACATCCACTTTTGGTTCTGCAGTTTTACCAAAATCCAGAGACTTTCTAAATTTTGGTACATAGGAGAAAGAAGCTATAAGGAGATGAAAATAACCAGATTGAGTGAAGAAGACACAACGATGGTTACGAAGGAACGACGTCGAATACGTGCGATTATATATAGATAATTACGAGGATGAGTCAATAATTATCCGCAATAATTACATTCTTCTATGTTGTATTTTAAATTACATTGGATTAAATTTCTGATAGTATCTACTTGCCCTATGTTTGCTGATTTTTCGACCCGATATATCATTAGTCCATCTACACTAAATCAGATCGATTGTCGTATTTTATCCTTGTTCAACCAGTATATCAAACGGAAAGCGAATTTGTTTTTGTTTCGCGTTTATGGTACAAGCAGACTGTGGATTTATGAGAAATTTGACGGCACAAAAATACACAGTACGCACGTAACAGGCAAAAATATGTAAATAAACTCAAAACATAGTACTCGTTGTAATATTCAACAAATAGAACAATCTTGTACCTATGAAGATAATATAATTTAGCAAAATAGATTTATATTTCAAGAGAGCAACGAATAAATTACAATATAAACCATAGAATAGATCAGAATTACCAAAACGATAAGAAACTTTTAGTAGAAAACTTACTAAAATCTACAGTCTATCAATTTAGATAAATTAGAAAAATAATTAAATTTTTAATATTTTAAATAAATCGCAGTCTATCTATATTAACGTTCCAATAAACTTCATATTTTTGATAGTTATTCACTCAGCATCGTATAATTAGGATACGGCTCGTACGCGAAAGTGTTAAGAATTTTTCTTAAAATTCCTTACAGTTAAAGCGGTTTCACACTTTTCAGTGGATAAACAGCGTTTAACGGATGTTCCATAGATACGCGTGCAAAGATGGACAATTGGAAAGGGATCGATGAAAAAGCAAATAACGAGCATACCTGCTGAATGCGAATTTTTCTATGCTTGGGCACTGTGTCGTTTAACGTAACCCTGCTACCCTCGTTGAAAGGACGAACGTCCTTTAACGATTCAACACTCGGTGACGCGTCGCCGACGTTACGTTCAACTTCACCGGAAGCGGACTTTTTCACTCTATTTCCACACTTCTCCGCAGCTTCCAGTGGATTCACGTACAGATTACTGTCTGCTTCTTCGGTCAAATCGCCCTGTGAAACAGCGCATTTAGCATAAGATTTTCTCTATAGATTTCTGTAAGATATTCTATATCATTGACAGTGTCAGGCATTTAAAATTGGTATTTTAAAATATTCGTTAATTTATTAAAAAAGTATTTCAAAATAAACAAATTCATTATGCAATAGGTTTAAAATTTACCCAATTGTTCTTTAAACTTTTTGAATGTTTTACTTATAGCAATATTATCATTGATTTAACGTACGTCCAAAGGATGCGTATCAAATATAGAAAGCGTAATAGAATGCTCGCAAAGAGTGCCGGCAAATATATAAACATGCCAATAAATATATATTTACTAAAGAAATTAATAATAAAATAACGAAACCAATGACATAATAATTCGGAATGTTGTTTCTTACATCTTCTTAAACAATAAAATACATTCGCAGAACAATTTTCTTCAACTGAATTTTATTGCAAATTTATGTCGCCATTCCATTTTCAAAAGCTCACTCACATATTTCTCTAAAACTAATCAAATTCTTCTCTAGATTGTAGGCATTTTAGGTTCAGGGAAATCCTAAACTACTGTTGCCTTCATTCGAAGCAAATTCTCAATTCTATCTTTCAAGCTACGTCTAAATAAATTATTTACAATTTTATTGAAAAGTCTTAAAACGTCTACCGTAAGGTAAAAAAAGAAAAGTATTCTAAATCGAAAATTTCAGCATTGCCCGCACTACGATAAGAACTAGCTCGTTCGGCAACTTCTCGAGTTAAGTGATAGTTAGCGTTGTACCTTATTGTTATCCGCCGAATGACCAGCAGAAGAAACCTATGGTAATTAGTATTCGTTCTCGCCGATGAAACAGTCAGTAACGCAACAATATGCGCAAGATGTTACAATAACTTTGCGCGTACTGTACGATAATATACAGAGACGAAGGGGACAGTAACGTTATACGTTAATTACGATTAGAAATTCAAGCAGAATCGTGTGATAAGAAAAGTATAAAGAAAGCAGCAGAAAAAAAAAAAGAAAAAAAAGTAGGAAGAAGTGCAAGCATTAATCAGCATCTTATTACATACGGGAAAATAAACGAAGAATAAATAAAAAAAAAAAAAAAAAATAGATAGAAATAACGTGACACACGGCGGATACGCACAGTTACTCGTATTTAATATTCTGACACAGCAGTATTTTTGTATTTGCTGCTTCGTTAATAAAAGCGGATTTAGATATCGCGTTGCTTATTTTGCGAAAATATAAATCACATATCGTAGCTTGAAAATACGCAAACATTTTCTTCCTAACGACAGCGTTTGCTTTTTATATTTCCCAACGATATCTGCTACAATCGATACTAACGTGATTGAGCAATTCAATCGCGATTCGGTATACCATATGGAAGGAATGTAAAGAATATGCATTTTCTAAAGTGATAAATATAACGGAAGAAGCAATTTATATAGCGGAAGAATAAAATGAAATGGGAAAGAAGAGGAAAGGGAAAGAGAAACGGATAAACCGAGGGGAAAAGCACAAGTCACGGAAGTTTACGTGAATTCAGAAAATATAGGAAGATTTACGCTACCTTAAGAGAACAGTTACTTCCTTCTTATTTAATATTTTATACTATTTACGTTAATCGAAGTTATGCGGAACTAAGTTATATAGACGACGAGAAGGGAAACATTATCATTAAATAGAAAAGAAAAGTAACCGTACAATTTCTCCATAACTTTCATTCCTTTCTCTCCGATAAATTACGATAAAATAGAGTAAGAAACGAGAATACGATAACAATAAGAAAAAAAAGTATTCTTTTCTTTACGTGACACGTTAAATTTCTTGGTGTATTATAAAAACATCCGCGTTAATTTCACTCGACGTTGATTATACAAGACAATTACGCAAAATAAATCTGTTTGTAAGAATCGCCAGAGCACGGAACGCGCATAAGTGGTCCGACTATTAGCGTGACACGAAGCAGGGTGTTCTGTTAACATTGTTTGTTAAAGATCTAATTAAACGTTATCGTTAGGACAAAACTGTTTACGTGATTTCAAGTCACGATAAATTGTTGATGTTCTCGTAGAGCGAGCTACGCTATATTTGAATCATCCTCTCTATTATTAACGAACCAACAAATACGGGGACAGTAACGTGTCTGAATATTATTAGTACGAGCGACTGTATTTCAGTGAATTGAATTCACGAATTCAATTGGCCAGATTCTCGCGGCCAATCGATTACATACTATACCTGCGAATGAGACGGATGCGTTTGACAGCTGGCATACGTATCAGAGCTGTCTACGCTTCCTTGCTCGTTGTACGTTCTGCCAAAGCTGGGAACATCCACCGGTTGAGCCGGAGACGGTTTCGTTTCCACGGCGAAGATCTGCTGATGCGCGATCGGCTCCATCGACATGATTCCTCCGGATCGCATCGACTTCATCTCTTGGCAGATGGGATTACGAAAGTCGCTGGTCGCCAGTGGCATTATATCTTCCGCGTCTCTGAACTCTTTGTATTCCTAGAAACACGACCAAAGTGAAAAGTCTCGGTTTGTCGAAGACGAACCGCCGCATAGCCAAGCGTCGTCGCCTTCAACATCGCTGTGATCCTAAAAATTTAACATTAAACGGCGCGTCTCTCGTCGATAAATGGTTATAACGTGAATAGATTTGGAACGATCGTTGATTTAACGTTGTTGCGTTCTTTGGATCGTCCTCTATTTTCGATAAAAAAAAAAATGTTCTTTTATTATTAAAGTGCGAGTTGATATTATAATTATTCGCGAAGCAGCTAATTATGGTATTAACATCGTTATGTTAGTCAATAGACGATCGATAAGGCGAATATACAATGATGGTACGCCTCTTTGTATAATTGTTGATTTAACCCTGCTGCGTTCTTTGTATAGTTTTTCATAAAAAAAAAAATGTTTTCCTATCGTCAAAATGCGAGAATGAGTTAATATTATAATTATGTAGCTAATTATAAGATCGAAATTATTTATTTCGCTAATCGATAAATAATTACAATTTGAATATACAATGGTAAAATGTTTCTTTGTATGGTCCTTACGTTCTTTCGACTATTTCCCATTAAAAAGAAAATGATTTTTTATTATTCAAATACGAGAGTGAGCACTTTGCTTCAGAGAACTTTGTTTCAATGAAAATAAGCAATTAAGACAAAGAGTTAGAGTGAATGCGTTTTCTGACGAACCAACATTCTGGCACGAAATGCTGTGAGCAAAATTGGTAATCAATGAAGAATCTATCAATGTAAAAAATCTTAAGCGTTATTTTTTTTTAACAGAAACTAGAGTCACTTTATAGTCTTTTAAATGGTACTTTCTTTACCATATTCTTAAACTGCATCCTTAAAAAGGATGCATTCAGCGATATGGTAACATTGTCATTGTAATTATCCGATACCACAATAATATATTAATTTATTTCTAATCAACGGAATCAATAACCGACCTGATTACACCGATGTGACACATGCGATCGATAGGAACATGTTCGTTTGTTGAGAACGTCAATATCATGTATCAACATTAAGATAGAATTTGCAAATGGTAATTCAGGAACAGATTAAATTATTATTAAATTATCGTAGCATCGGACAATTAAAATAAAACGTATCACCGTATCGTCGTTAAAATCTACATAAAAAAGGGAAAACAAATGCGTCTTTCCATATATCTAAAAAATATGTGCTATTTAAAATGTACAAAACCGAAAGTAAACGAAAGCAAACCGCAATAGATATAAATATAATACTTTCGAATCTTTTTATACCAATAAATTCTTCGTTTGATATCGGTCGACCTTCTTTTCGGAACATGTTCCGTGTTAATTTCGCCAGAAATCTTGACTGGCTGCGGTATCCTCTAAGTTTGAGAGGAAAATACGACAGAAACGTTCCATCGAGTAGCACAATTTCTCGTTTCGCTTTTATGTAAAAATTCTTTCCGAGGCATTAAAAGCTCCTCTCGTTATTGAAACAGAGGAGCGAAATCTAGCTGCGAAGATCTAAAGGACTACAGCAGCGTTAAATCGACAACGTAGTCGACGAAAAGGTCTTTCTTTCGCAGGTCTTCGTAATAACGTTTGAAAGTAGCTTGAACAGCCCTTTGCACCGTTTCTCTCCGGCTCCATCAATCTATCGCTCTACGGGCTAAAAAACTAGTTTAAATTGATCAGAGTCTAAGAACGAGTGAAACGAATTGCTCCGGGCTCCGTTTAACGACGATAGCCGCGCTCGTTTAATTGAAAAAGTAGTCTCTTCGTGTGCTGTATGTATATACATGTATTAAAAGTTAATGGAGAAAAAGGAAGAAAACTGGTATCGTGTGCTGGCTAAAATAATCGCTATCTATACGTATAACGTGACCTTTCTACTTTCCGTATTATATACTCGCCTGATGCGGTCCAGAATTTTCGCATTTGCACGATCATTAAGTAGATTAGAGGAAGACGGTACATATACAAGTACATATACATGTGGGCCTGTAATAAGGTGCGGAACTTAAGAAAAACAACGTTTGCAATTTAGTTAGTCGTATTCCCAAAGCTTGTCACAACTGTCCTAATGGATGCAACAAGTTGCAATAGTATAGTACATTCAGAGAATCATTACAAAATCTGTATATGCTGTTATCGTGCTTTGTTAGTCTGAGTAGTTCTGTTTCTAAAAAAAGGAAGAAAAAAAAAAAAGAGAAAAAGAACAGCATGCTGAAAAGATGAAAAGTGAAACAAGCGTGTATTGCCGAACCCGTAACACGATATCTTTAAGCTTTCGTCTTGTACGAAATACTCTGTGTTTCTTCGATGCTTTCTTTCTTTTTTTCTTTCGCCTCGGTTTCTTTTTATATTTTTTGACTGAGATCGTGTAACGGGTTCGAACGATCCATATACAGATCGTTGTTCGTAGAAAGCGTACATTCCATGGTTCAAATTTTCTGTTTGGAAATGATTCACCCGGGTTTACCGCGAAAAGATTGAAAACTGGAAAAATGATCGACTAGAGAAAAAGAGAGAGATAGAGAGAGAAAGATGGAAAAACCGTGGTCAATTTGAAGTGGAAACTGTACGCTCTGGAAATTGGAAAGTGACGATTGTATACGTGTAACAGTATCATTTATTGACGAAATTCGAGCATTGCCTTTTATTTGGCCACCAGCTCGCGCAACAATGATCTCGTTTGAAATTAAAGCAATGTCAGAATCGGACCATCGTTAATTAAATCGAAGCTACTGCGGAAATTCATACGCGATTTTCTGTCGCGCGAACTTCGCTTGTTCAAATAAAACTTGGTCGCCGAGATTTTAATAGCATTACGTGACCAAGTGTAGCAGCTGCAGAATCGCATTCGTCGTTGTCACAGCTGTCGCATTTGTTTCACATGAGATTACTTTCTTTATTCGTATAATTTCGAATCCTATTTTTCGTTAAGTGACACAGAGAATGGGATGCAATCGTTTGAAACAGCGTTTCCCGATTGTTGCTTGATTGTAACGTCGTTGAGCGATTTGCAGTAGCTCGCGAAAGCATTCGAACGTTTATGGAGATTCTTTATAACTATAGCGAGCACGTACTTACTCGCGAAAATATTTGAACGCTTACTGTGGGCAAATTTGACGAGTATGTCGCGTGTGTTGCGCGAAGTATCTTGAAATTTCATTGACGCTATAATGAGACAAGACCGTCGTAATTATAACATTGCAATTTTCTTAATACTTGAAATCAATCTGAAAACGCGTAGAAAGTTACAAGAAATGAAACGTAAAAATATATGTATATTTAGTAAAACTTATTTGGTAAAAAATTAGTATACGGTATGAACAGTTGTTTTAATTTTCCAATTGGCGCTAAACATGGTTCGATTAGATATCGAAGCTTATCAATAGACTGCGGATTTCTATACGTTTGTGCAAAATTTGAATACGTAGAAATGTACAGAAAGCATATAATATGTGTACAAAAATATGGTAGAATACTTGTTATAATTTTTAACAAGTAAAACGAATCTCTACTTAACTTCTATTTCTTTAATTGTGTCTATAAAAATATAAATTCATATAAAAATCCCTAGTCCATTTATTAATTATACAGAAAATTTTCTGTTCAAATAATCTTGCGATTTCTGTTAGGTGCATGTTTAGCAAATAAACAGCAAATATTTTATAATTTCTATATATTCTCAATTCTTTGATTTTATATAAATATATTCTCCAATTTTCAGCTTCCTCTCTATCGATATATAATCATAGCGTTATCTCATTACAGTGCTCGTAAAGCTTCATGAAGTTTTATGTATTCATATTGAATATTCACAAAATATTCATAAAAATGTTCTACAGCATGCGTTCTAAATAATTTCATGCCTCGTTTTACACGCTCCGCTTTATTCGATCGATTGTTGGTCGATAGACACTTAACAATATGTAGACATCAGTCTCTTGCAAATTATATTCAACGATCTGTAATCGTTCAACGATTTAAAGATATATCGAAAAATACATATCTGTACAATCAATCAACCACATACACCTTACGTATAGGAATACAATGTATTCAGCGATTGTATCTCACTTGATTGTCACTGTGTCGCGTTGTAAAGAACAAAAGAAAAAGCAACAGATTGTAAGTAACATCGTGCGATCCTTGCAAGATATCGTGACTAATAATTTGCTAAATGAAAGTGCAACTCGTCGACAAACACGATCCTACGTGACTTTCGCTAATTAATCAGGTTATATATACCATTTTAGTTGCTCATGCCACGGCACGATGATGAGGTGAATGAAA
Organism: Bombus pascuorum; assembly: GCF_905332965.1. Taxonomy (NCBI): domain Eukaryota; kingdom Metazoa; phylum Arthropoda; class Insecta; order Hymenoptera; family Apidae; genus Bombus; species Bombus pascuorum. The sequence goes on along the minus strand of NC_083494.1, from coordinate 13,481,246 downwards.
GTCTATTGTATGCGTGTCTGTTGCTATCTGCAGCCAATGAGCTAATGAAAGGGATCGGTAAGTCAATCAATGTCGTTCGCTTAAGACATCCAGTCGTCGTGTGAGATAAACGTCACTGAAGAAATAATATCCTGCTTCCAGGAGGTGAACATTTCCGAGGAAGTTAGTTGGAATTTCGAACGAGAATGTAGAAACGAAATAGAAGACTCGTTCGGTTAATCGACACACGTTTCTGTTTAGAAGTAAGGACATTCTCAGATAAATCAGACAAGTCGAATTTATGTCGTTTAAAAAAATTATTACGAGTAAATAATGGAATAAAAATGTAATATTCCACTCCAGGCGAAATCTACAACAAAGCGAATGAATCTCGTCTGCAATTGATCGATCAATTGTTTTCTCAGTTATCGCGCACGCCAATTCAAAAAGTTATTAAACAGTCGGCAGTTTGAAAAGCTAGTAAACGGTAAGAATGAATTGAAATAGCAAAAATTACATTTATACCTCAAGCTAGTTGTCCATCTCAGAAACGAACGTCTAGTCTCATGCGACTAGTAATTAAAATTCACAAGAAATTACATTTATTTTTGTTACGCGAGGATGCTTCCTTAAAATAACAAGAACGCGAATGTCGAACGGAGATACAGCAACGTGGAAATAATTTGTATACACGCTGCATACCGCGTTATTGCTCTCGTTGCGAAATCACCGGAAAATCGTGAATAGTACGAAATAATGTATCGTGTAAAGTTGGTACGTCGTAGCGAATATTCGTTACGGAAGCACTCGAAGTGAAATGTGTTCCAGTCGGAGCACGGCGTTTCGTGTCAAGACATTTGTCCGAATCGTTAACAGCCTGCAAGCAAATTGCTTGAACACGAGTAAATTCTCTTTCGTTCTAGCCTACTCGTACGATTGCCAGCGTGATTCATGCACGACACTAGCGTGCAAACTTTATGTTCGTTTGAAACTTGAAAGCAGGAAATTATCCATCGGAGAGAAAGAAAGAGAAAGTATAGATCGGTTTAAGTAAATACTATATAGTAGGCATGTGCGAATAATTCGAGGATGCAATTTCAGATGTTTTGCAATTATTCAAATTCTAACAAGAAAGTAAAATTCACGAAAAATACGTTACGAAAAGATGAAGAAAATTCATTGCGGTGTTAATCGAATAGAGCATATCATCGAAGAAGAAATAAAAAGAAATTTTTTGTATAAAAATCTCAGCATTGGTAATCTTAGTAGGACATGTACATTAGAAATTAATTAAAATTTACGTACAAGGCTTGTTAGCAAGTTATTGCAATAATGATTCCAAGCGTTGTTAGAGAATAATCAAAGAATTGTTAAATCGTTGGAAGAAAATAATATTGGTACTTTTTTATAATGTTTTTCTTTAAGTGTGTTCTTTTTTTTATTTTTGAAACAGAGAAATATTAATTACTTCATAAGGACAATACAAAAAGAAACTTTAATTCGCAGATACCTAGTACTTATAATATGCCCAACGATTAGTGTACCCAGTTTCACGGGCAAAAGTACGTACGTGTCGTACATGTATCTTAAAATGAGTTTGCGTATAAATCAAATCAAAGACAAATTTCAAATATCCATTTTTAACCCTTTATAAACCTGAATATTGTTCAGGTTTTTACAATTTGGAATATATTTATCGTTCCCATTTATAGTAAAAACTCGTGATATGTTATGATTACACAGAGACGAATATTCGTTGAATCGAGCTTAAGAAGCTACCTACGCTTAAAAAGTATGTCTGCATTTGACATTTCCTCTGACAAGCTAAAAATAATTTTAAAATTAATTATTTAACGTACATGTACGATCTTAAGAGTCACGTAAATTTCATTTAAAACTGTTGAAAAATAATTTCTATAATAGAAGTAATTTTTATGAAACGTTCTTCGAGATAGGATTTTCTGAAATCATATAAATTTTCTATCCCTTTAATTATATATCGCTTAAGCTCTTCGACTCGAAGCGATGGCTTAGCATCGCTAAGCAAGCTGTTGCTCGCTGGATAAACTCATTCGTAGGGCAGATTATAATATTTTCTATTTAGGATCAGGTGAAAGGAGTTGGTGTACGGCCAGAACCAAAGGCATCGTGTTTCGTTCAGTGGCGTGATTTCGCCCCCGACGTGAAGCACGATGACGATGCCCGTGCCTTGACCTACAAAATTGCGAGTTTACACGCAAGTCAAATTAGTGCAGGAGCTACGGTTGCGTCTAAAGCTTTTGAATGAACTGGTATCGTGTCAATGGAAAAGTTGTGCTCTGTTGAAGGTGAAAGGGGGGAGGCAGTGCATACACCCAGTGGACTATACATACGTACAAAACCGTGCATCGGCTGTAGTAGAACGTACAGTAGTAGCGGACAGATAAATAAGAAGCCAGGGGACAAACGTATACTACCACCACGCGCGATAGTATGTGTTCTCTATCGATCAGACATCGCTGGCGAAGGCACAAAGCAGCAAAGAGAGATCGTAACATAATACAGATTTCAAGACGAGACGAGAGAAAGAAAAGAAAGAAAAAAAAAAAAGAAAAAAAATATGAAGAGTGAAAGAAAGAATGTTAGTCCCCTTGGTCCCAATTCTCTCGACAGCCCATTGGTGTATGTAGTGCCGCCTAAGGAAGAACGTTAGTGATCGTAAATACCTTCGTAGTACAAAAGCAACACTCGAATTCGCTAGGTATTTCATCATTTTTCTCGAATTTTCTGCTGTCTTTTTTCTCTTCATCCTACAATGTCACACACACAATTTCCTATTTTACTTTCCGTAACACACGGGGCTCGCCCCGCTCGGACGCGATCGAATCATTTCGCTCTTGCTTCGCCTTGTCCACGGACAAGAAAATTCCATTTACGGCGAATATTATATCGGTGAAGTAACGTCGTTCTATCATTTCGATATTCTTCATCTAGAAGCATATTCTTTTAAACAACGTGGAACTAGAAATTTTAGAATGGAAAATGGAATTAGAAAACTTTTAACAACGTTCTAACTAGAAATTTCATCTGAATTCGTCGTCGTCTGAATCATCCGAATATCGTAATGTTTGAAATTATTAAAATTTATCTAAAAAGTCTCAAAGTAGTTTTTCATAACATTTATCTTAATCAATATCTGTTTCTTTCTTTCTTTTTCGTTAAAAGACGTTTTGATACGAAATAATTCGAGAGCATCTCGAACGAGCGAACATGTAATTAATCCTTTGAAGCACGCATTCAAGAAAAAAAACTTTTGTGTGATATTAGTTACCTTGTTTCTAAGCGAGCAACTGTATCACGAATAAAAGTTTTCGCAAGAAGCGTCGATCATCGAATACAGCCACCGAGCCGGTAATCTCTGTTCCTCGTTATAAACAAAGAGGTCCTTCGATTCTTTTCTTTTCTTTTTCTTTTTTATGGAGCACCCTTCGACAACGATGCTTCAAAGGCTTAAACGAGAACAGGAAACGAGGCAACGTATGATCACGTGGAGCCAGAGAGAGAAATTTTTCGTAGCCGTGGGTGAAAAGGAAAATGTATCACGATTGTATCAATCTGTTAAAGAAAGGATGTTTTGTAATGCGTGAAATCAATTCATAAATCGTGGTATGTACATTTTTTTCTTTTTGGTTTCTCTTCAATGAAAATAACAGTATGACATTTTTTAAATAGAAGATATAATAATTCTAAACTTTTGGTAAGTTACATGACCTTGCGTCTAAAGCATTCTCTTGTTTGCACATTATTATGAGAATAATAAATATGAAAAGAATAATAGAAACATCGATTGTCACAAGCTATTAGTTTTATTTATTAGATTTATTTCTAGTAGTTTTAGTTTAATGAGAATACATAAGAACCAAAAAAAAAAAGAAAAAGAGAAATAAAGAAGATGAAATAAAATCTGAAATTGAGATAGATATATACATATATACAATTTGAGAATGATTTCTACTTATTAGCTCTGTGAGAGACCGCAACAGAAAACAGAAAGTAATACGATGTTTTTAAACACTCCTCCATAGAGATAATATTTATTCTTTCATTCATAGAATGGTAGCGTTTGAAGTTTGGTAAATGTATTAGCTATTGTATGTTAAAGAACATATTGATCTAGTCGCTTATGTTCGCTACTAACAAGACTTCAACAAATATTCATTTCCATATGTATATTTACTGCAGTAACATTAAAAAAGAATTAATTCTATTAATAACATTTTCAAACGCAATGAAATAAACTTTCAACTCATAGATCTTACTTTGTGTAAAGTGAATCCATAGATAAATATACAGAAAGTCTCCGGTTTTCTACCGGTAAATTGTTAGCGCATAATTTACAAGTTAAAATAAGAAGGAAATACTATACAAAGGTTGAATGTGAAATTGTAAGAAAATGTTCAACACTACTTGAAATAAATACAATTGTGGAATGTGAAAGGTCAATAATCATATCTGAATTCACATTATATTCACTATCTTGAAATAGATAGCGGATTACATAATATCCTTATCTTTCACATTTCACGCTGAAAGCTACGTAGTTGACGTTGACGTATACGTTGCGTCCCTTTTAACTACCTCGCAATAAAAAGACAAAAGCTCGTCCGAGGGTCTTTATACATTTTATGGACAATTTGAAGGTGCAGGAATGCGCAGAATATCAAAAATATGACTGAGTAAAACAGATCTCTGCATAGATTTCACTTCTTTAGTTGTATTTCTAAAAATATGAATTTCAATAAATATTCACAATCTAATTATAATAATTATTACCTTACATTATACCTACATATGTTACTTATATATGACAGTACATGCAACTGTGATTAATCTGTTTTCTCATAAGAAAATAGAAGAGCATTTAAAGAGGGTTAAAATAAAATGAGATAATCAGTTTTGAATAATCTTCAATCCAATTTCAATGGTCTAATTGTAATAATTATTACCTTACATTATACCTACATATGTTGCCTACATATAACAGTACATACAACTGTGATTAATCTGTTTTCTCATAAGGAAATAGAAGAGCATTTAAAGAGGGTTAAAATAAAATGAGATAATCAATTTTGAATAATCTTCAATACCACTATTTATGAATTGGTGGGCTTGTTTAATGATACATAAAGTGTAATGATGTGTTCATCGAGGTACGTATATACCGAGTGACAGTGAAACGCATCGTAGTGAAAAGAAATTAACATCGTGTGTGGACGGACGTCACAATTGCTTTTCGTTACTTACGCGAGATCAACTGATCGCAATTATACTTTTAAAACGAACCGTCCCTCGAACCTGCTGTCCTGTATGTCTTTACGGAAAGAAGAGCGACATTTAACCCTTTCAGATTCACTGCGTTCGATCGTGTGCCTTGTTAATTGTTAATATACAGATCTGAAAGGGCTGACATGAAATTAATAAACTCGGTTCGTTATCTAGAATAACATAAAGATAAAACGTTATCGATACGTGGTAAATTAAACTGACATGTAAAAAGAACGAATATCACGAAACCTCGAAGTCGACGTAATGCAGTAATTTTTTCGAACAGCAATGTAAAACATTCTCCACATTCTATTCTTTTTAAAATTGTAATCGAGTTCATATTATTTCAATGAAAAAAAAAAAGAAAAATATGTCTTCCTTTCCATTACAATTTCCTCGAAGTCAATCGAAAATGTATTGCACCGATCTTCCCTAATTCGAATAAATAATTCACGGACCAACTTCGAGGTTTCATTCGATAACCAGACAATCGATCGAATTATAACCCTTTGAAATCAGATTTAAAGTTAATTTTATTCAGTTACAAGAAATTGTTTTATTTGTTATAAGAATGGACGTGGAATTGTGTCGTATTACAATGAAATACGAGCTGAAAGTTCGAATATGACAATGGAAATTACAACTGCCCGATAAGTACAACGATTCTGCTTCGATTATTTCATTCTTACAGCCAGTATTATCAATGTATATGTTATTGTTAATTATATGTACAGGCAGTGTTTCAAAGAACCGATTTTCATCAAATATCGAATCGTAATGTCGTACCTACCGAAATTTTTTAATATATTCGTTATCATACGAGAATTCCTAATGTTCACCTATTTTTTCCAAGAATTATAAATATCAATCCATTTTTTTTTCTTTTTTTCTTTTTTTTCTATTTCCTATACCGCTTGTTAAACATTAAATTGAGCGTCAATACAATTTTCCTGCGCGCTGTTCATCAATGATAGTAATTAAATATACGCTATTTAGTTATATAGTCTATGGAGAGTCTATCATGGATAAACACGTTGTCTCCGTAAGAAGTATCGTTTCCTAATGAATTTCGAGGATCGATAAATACGCGTTATAGTTCTGCTTAAGAATATTTAGAACCTCGAGAAACGGCGTTCCAATATACATTGCATAATCGATCGACGTACGCAACTTTATCAACGAGTGAATTATAATTGCCCACTTTCGACGATCGGAACCAAACGAGAACACGGGTGTCAGAAGACTAATCGATGCTAAAAGGCGTGATGCGACATTGATGCTATTTAAAAGATCGAGCCAGAGCACGCGTTTCTCTTCGGCGTGTCTCGCTAAATGTATATTGCGTTACAAATTGAAATTAGTATCACCCAACAGATGGTAATAATAGAGCTGAGCAGAATGGCCGCATATGGGGGACGTATGCATATAACGTGCATTTAACTAAATTTCCAGGTGTATCGTGTTTCTAATCGAATAATAAAATATACGTCTATAATCATACAAAGTAATCGTACACGTGGTTAACAAGCACGACCGAGCAACGAAGCAGTCTAATCAGGGTATATACTCTAGTTACAGCTCGTACACCTCGAATGCACCATTGATTTGCAGCATGATTACAGTCGCTACTGCCAAAAAAAGAAACAAGAGAAAATCAATAAACTTTCCGATAACAACTGAAACGGACGAGAAAAAGAAGGAGAAGTAAAAAAGAAAGAGAGAGCCAAGTTAATTATACGCTACCGTTCACAAGTATTTGGACGTTTGGTGCAACTCAATCCGAACGTTCAGATATTGTTATGTTTTCAAAGATATTTTGTTATATTTTCAAAGATACGATCGAAGAAAGTTTCTCAATAGTTCGTTCTTTACCCGATCTCCTAACTGGGGTCATTTGACAGTGGTTATATAGAAGGTGGTTTAAATATGGACTGGCATTTTTATTTCAGGACTTATTGGCAAATCTGTTGAAGATTTTTAAGAGGTGACACTTCGATGTAATATATAAAACACGTTTGCTTTGTGACACGAAGTTAAAACAAACTGAACGGACGTAATTCATTCATAATTTATAATTAATAACATAAATACGTAATTCAGACTATATAGTTGAAGCAATAGTAAAAATGTTGATTCTTAAAAGTTCAACTAGCCCATATTTATACTCGTGCCTGTGTATTCGAGTCACCTCCTCGTATTCCGCTTTTAAACTAAAACAGAAAATATATCTGCATCGTTCTAGAGTTCCACGTTTGTTCGTGGTAGATGCTTAACAGTTTAAAAATCGTATAAACTTCAAGAGTGCGATTAGAAACGTTTCACTCGCTCTGTGATCCCAAGATTTTCAACAGACACGGTCGAAGTCACTTAAACTCGGATGTCTGCGCGGGACAAAAATTCATTCACATTCAAAGATTAAAAAAACTAAGCTGGCACCCCGCTGGGGGTAGCCACCCACATGCTATATTTATTTTTATATTATTTTTTTTTTTTCTTCGCCAATAAGATATAACACTTTACCAAATGTCCATAAGGACAAATTGTAAAATAACCAAAATAAAATATAAAAAAAGAAAAAACATTCAAAGATCACGAAGCTTAATATCAACGTGTGACTTAAAAGAACTGAATATCCGTTTACCAAATAGAATTTTCGTCGTATTATCACGAATTCACACACTTTACACTAGTAAAACATACTTTCATCCTTTAATTACGTTCTTTGGAAAAATCGAATCAGGATAGTTAAAAACTAAAACAACGAATTCTTGTTCTTTTATTTATACCGATTAATTACTATTTTTATCTAACTAACTTTGCACGATTGCCTGACATACGATCAGAAGCCAAAGTTAGATTAAACGCTTTCTCTTGGAATACAATTTTACACATTTGCGAAAATTCGGAAGTGTCCAAATGAACTTCTAGACGATAGCGTATCCGCATAAGTCAAAATGCTGTGAAAAATCAAAAATCCTTCAACGAAGAAACGCGCGTAGGAGAACATGGCATGAAGCGGCATGACACGATGGAAAATAGAAAAAACAGAACGGAGGGGCGATCGAGCGTTAGAAAGAAGACAGTAAAAACGTATCTCTGAAAAGTGCAATCACAAAAGCGTTCTGCGCTTTTCTCGGATCGAGCACGGCAAGGTCCGACGTCCAAGTATCGCGGCCTCACACCCCCGGATTATCGTCCATCGTCACGCATTTTCTTTCTCGTCTCTCGCACTTCATCGTTTTCATTCTGCCGTTGCCTTTCTCGTGGCTGCCAGTTGCTACGAAAACTTGCAGAGTTTGTATCTTGTCGGACGTTGCCAGGAAAGACCGTTTAGATTTCTCTTGAACGCGCAAAACTGTTTCCCGTGTACATCTTTCGAAAACTTTAAATCCTTCGTTTCTATCTTTTTGTTTTCTTTTTTCTTTTTTTTCTTTTCCTGTTTTTCGTTAATCTCATTTTCGTTCTTTTTTTTTCCCCATAACTATTTTCATTCGTTAGTTGCTTTTACAGTTCTCTCTGAGAGGATCGAACCCGATTCAAAGATTCAAAGTTTCGTGGATTTTGCTCGATTCTTTTCGACTGGGCGACCGACACACAATGCACATGCAGCGAAAGAGAACGAGATTCGGCAAGGTCCGACAGTAGCAGGTAATTCGTGTGTGTGACGAAAGTTTCGGCGGCTTTGTTCAACGATGGTGGTTCAATGCGCGCTGTCGGACATTGCCTGTAACATACCGACACGAAATCCGTCAGAAAGTTACCGCCAATGGTGAAAGAATGGATCTGAACTCATCATTGGCTCACGAATTGCGGCACGCTGCTGCCTGCAATAATCTTTCTTCCTACGCACACTGTGGGCCATAAGTATTTCGACGTTTCGTGTTCTCTCGTGTTAACTTAAATTGGATACTTTCCACTGCTTTTGTTTCTTTAGTTATTTTATTATAAATCTGTTAATTCGTACGTTCCTTACGTTCCTTCCTAATAGTAAAATTTGCTGCAGTTTCTCGATAATTGCACCGAGTAGGAAGGTCCTGATACTTATGACCGGCACTGTGCTTTCTCAGTTTCCCAATTATATTATTTTCTTTCTACCTTTATCGGACTTTTCTTCGAGAATCGTTTACCCACCGTTCGTAAACCTTTTCTTTTTCGTTTTTTAAAAACAGTTGTCATTGATCGTGCAACCAACAGTTGCATTCCGAAGGATATCCGCGAGCAATCGGCTTGAAAAGTGAAAATAAATCGTACTATTGCAGCCAACTGCGTAAAACGTAATGGGATTGCGTAATCCAGCGTGAGAAATTAATACTGGGATTATAATAGTTTAGAGCGAAATCGTTGCTGTCAGATAACGAATTTCCTATTAATAATGAATAACAACGAAGTAATCTTTATGAATATTTAAACGAAACAAACATTTATCCTTTGCAATTGGTCTAGAAAAATTGATCGTTGCAAGTCTACCGTCTTATAGATTCAGTAGTGTAACTACTCCCTTACGTGTAACTGATACGACCGATCGAATTATTTCGTAGTTGCACTGCTGAATGTATTTACGCTAATTATACGCAGTACCGAGGAGAAATTATCTGACCGCGAGATGCGTCAACGTTTCTCCAACGACTTGTCGAAATTACGGAACGTCGAATGCGCAAATTTTTGTGGATAAAAATTGGTAGAGCGTGCGGAGAACCTAGAACGGACGTAGCTCGATTGAAATTAACATTTCCACGACACGAACTGCGATGGCATTATTCGATTACGTGGTATATTATTTCTGTGTTCCGCAGAGTTAGTTATCGACGGCCGTATGTGATAACGATCAACGAAAGAAAGAAATTCTCAGAGCAACTGATAAGAAACTGAAGGAACATCGAAAGGTCTATTGGCATACCTAGAATCTATGTGAACAGAAAGAAGGGAAACAAGTTAGTATCTAATTGAAAGAAACACATCGACGACTACGTTTTAACAGCTTATCCTGCTTTGGTGTGCTTTCAAAACGTGATCGCTGGTGCACTGTATACACGTGACGCACACACGAATCGTGATCGAGAACCTCCATTTATAGAAATTCGTATCGCTGTCTAAGTTTCGGTGCCCTGCGTGTTCTCTGTGTTCTAAAAGAAAAGCACATTCATTCGTTCGTTATTGGCAAGCGAGCATTCCAGGACCGCAGTGATGTGCGAAAGGAGCACTGCCAGTCGAAGGATAAGATTCAATTCGACGATGCAATCGTTAGACCGGCGCGTTTCCCGACGAAAAAGCACTTGGACGACACGTTATTGCGTTCGATGGAGCCAATTTTCCACTTATATTATCTTTTTCTTTAATCGATGTCTTCACTGTCCTTTAATCTTCGTGATATCCTCAATCCTCTCATTTATCAACACTCGTCTCTCATTTCAGCTCGTAATTACTATCTATAGCAAGCTTTATCTTTTTTTTCTTTTTTCTTTTTTACTCTGCGATTGCTGTGTAATTCACTGGATGGAATTCATTTGCAAAGTTCTTATCGATCTTTCTTTTTGTTAAACAACGTTAGAAAGGATAGAAGCCAATATAATGTAAAAAGATCGTGTTATGATGAGAGGATTAGTGTTCCCAATGACTCTATCGTCTTCGGCTCATCGAACTTCCAATGTTTGTACATTGCTATTTACAAATTACCATTATTACTAACAAATATGTGTTGCTATCAATTACACACACGTGTTATATCGTACGTAGCAACGAACGTTCGACGATAGCCTTCAGAAGAATCGTTAATTTGCGGAGAAATAAAAATTTCAAGAGTTTCAAGTTCGATGAATCGAGGATACGCAATTGTTAAAGGATTACTGAATTCGAATAGCGTGGACGAGTAAAGGGGAAAGCGAGCATCAAGGAAAGTTAATGTCGTTTCTTTCGGGCTCCGCAGATCGTCGGTTCACTCGCGAACTAAATAAAAAAAAAAAAATCAATCACGTAGATTTTATCTGCCGAGAGGCGGTATGAACGGTAAATCTCTCGGAAAGAATTTGTCGGGAAAACACGCGACCAAGTAGAGTTAAAGTCGAAAGTTGCGCAAACCTTTATTCGGAACCTCTATACCTCACAGTATCGAATTATTCTTTTATATCACGATATTTCTCTTATGTGTCGTTATCTTACTATATTTTGCACGTAACTAGAAGACATTAAAAAAAAAACAATATTCACAGTATTTTATAGAAACTGTGTACATATGTACATATGTTTATCGGTATACATAAAGTAATATATTGCAAAATTGTGCACTTTTATCAGAATATGTTTACGGTAACTTTATCAGCACTGGTAGGTATAGATGCGTTTGTATAAAGAAGAACTCTGTATTGTACTAGCATTTTTGTTAATTTTGTATGTATCGTACCGAGCAAGGTTGACCATTCTTTCCGTGAACGTACATGTTTCGTACAATTTTGTATTAAAAATATGTATACGGAGAAACCGTTTTTAAGGAGAAAGTTAAAAGCGAAGAAAATAAATGGCGACCCAGCTCCGTATTCTAACATACGCGATATCGTTTCAATGTGTTTTCACCGAGTAAATATTATAATTTCCGCATACGAGGCTCTACGAAACATTCGCGAGAAAGATCCGTAAAGGAATGAAATATCCCATCGAAATTTAAACCACATACAAAACTGTTGAGAGGAATATTTACTCGTTTTGTGTTCGTGCCAGACCTGATTTCGAGATTCTAGTAGCAATTTCGCTGACACGGATAAGAAGTTAGACACAACTCTACGGGATATCGGATCAATTTGTCACCGGTATCCCGTAAAAAAAAAAGAAGAAGAAAGAAAAGTCAAGCAGACACACATAGATAAAAAGCTGCACATCGAGCGGATTTGGTCTCTTTTCTTTTCTTTCCTTTTGGCGCTCGACGTGCTTTCTTTTCTCACGAAAGACCAAATAAAAAAAAAGAAAAATGGAAAAATTGTTTCACACTAGGCGTGCTTGGGTACATCGTGTCATTCTGCCATTGTAGACGTATCGTTGCAAATTTATTACTTCACTAGGGCACGGCGGTGTGAAGAGACAAACTTGTGCCGTGGCTATTCGACACCAACGAGATTACATCGATTCCAAACAAGAACGATATCATTGGATGCACATTCGTTTAAATAGATATTACATCGAGGAAAAAGCAGCGGTTATACTTGATGCATACATGTATAGTAGATAGTAAATGAATAGAAAAAAATATAAAAAATAAGTCTTGAGATAAGAGGAACGGTGAGTGTGCTCGATATAAATATACAACACCTTTCTTTTTTTTTTTAATGCTTTCACACACACACACAGGTAACTTTTATATTTGTAGAATATGCGTCAGTCTTGTTGAACGCTTTGCATGTTAACACAATGGCCGTTGTTTTTGCGAAAACGATACTTTACACTAACATTGACTCATGATATTGGTTTATGTTTTATAGCTTATTTACATACACATATATGCATATACACATACAGAGTTTCCTTTTTAACATTTCACATATTATCTGTATTGAGTGAATAACACATAGTGATGATAAATATTTGGAAAATACTTTTTTCATAGTTTTCAATTCCTAAATGACTACTACAATGTATCAAATGGAATTATATACTTGATTTTTGTCATTATATCGTTGAACATATTGAGATAAATTCCATAAACATAAAATGTACGTACTTTTGTTTAAAATTAATAAAATTGATAAACATAGAACGTTGCTTGAAAATAATTACTAGAGCAGTAGTTCACGAAAATCAATTAAACTAAAGCTATTAATTGGAATTTCTACAAAGGACGAAATGCTGCTTGAACATGTATTAACAAAAAAATAGTCTTTCAAGTTTAGTATATACAAATTATACTATCGTATATTAATGTGTTTAATCCTCATTGATTTTATTAGACCAGGGATAAAGTGAGAAATGTTTTCAACGTGTTGTGTTTGTACGTATATACACTGTCCAAAAATAAACTGAGCGAAAAAGACAAGTATTATTACTTCCAGTATCATAAACTAGATTACTTTGTGAATAGAAGTATCATTTTCAGTTTGACGAAAAGAAAGTATACAATTTTACTAAAAAAATAAAAAACAAAGCTACGTTAGCTTCGTATTCGATATTTTCAAAATGTTCATTATCGTCAAACATTGTCCAATCGACATAGATAAATTTCAATTTGTAACTTCTTTCTGTTACATTGATTTCTTGCAAAAGGTTGGAAAAAATCGTTCGAAATGTTAGTATGAACACTCTGTAGATATACATACATATATTATTTGTTATATGTAAAACAGTATCTCTTCTATTGAAATTAACTAAGAAACTATCTGTGAAAAGACTTCGTAACAGTAAACAGAACAGCGAATGGAACGATATATGTATTGAAAGTATAGGATATACATATCATCCTTGGGTCTGATTAAAATCAGACTCTACTACTAGTTTGCATCCAATGTGACCGCACTGACGTTCTGATAGTCGTGCCTTTAGTAGCCATGTGCGGATACTAAAAATTTACGAACGATTCTATCCTTACAGACGGGCTCGAATTTCTTTTTTATCGGATTTAACATAGGTGTTATATTTAACTTTTTTCTACGTTAGATACATTGTTTAATTAATGAAATAATTAAATATTACTTAACAACGAGTAAAGACGCATATCATAACGAAAGCGTCATAAACAAACTTTTACGTAGCGATCAACTTCAATTTATAGCAAACAATTAATTTATATTTGTCAATTTATATCGAGGTATAAATTTAAAATTTGAAAATTATTAGAAAGAAAAATTATACGAATAGGTATACAATCTGATTGTATAAGATTTACCATTTGCTTCCTAACAATTACTGATTACCTTCATGTTCGAGACACATTGGAAAATATATTGGAAAATGTACAAAGTGCAAATATGAAATTCTAAAATCATCAAAGAAGGTTTTATTGCTTTTTTTGCATTTTTTACTTACTCTATCAGCTGCTTATTTTTGAAAGAGAAGTTATTATGATTATATCACACTCGGCGACGCTATGGTTTCAGTAAACTACGAAACTCATTTCAAACGCAAATTGCTATCGGAGAGCGATAGGAAGCGAAGAGATTGTGCAAATAAACAGAAACTCATATCCGTTGAGAATAATCGTTAAACACGGAACACACTGTAGGTATCTCGAAATGATCATTTGAATTAGGTATATTACGTTCATCTGGTTAAGTTTATCTTATTATTTTCGAATTAATATATCGCATATTTATGCAGAATGTCGCGTTATGTTATCATTCCGATGCAAGTGATAAAATCTTTAATTCGAGAAAACTGTCGTGAAAAATTTGTGGAGAATTTAAAGGCGCAAAAGTGCGCACAGAGTTCATAATACACAAAAATATAAAAATAGAATATGTAAATAAACCACTTAAATTTTTATTTAAAAACAGAGATAAACTACTTAAATGTCATTTCTTTAGAAATTTTCGTAGTAAAATTCTCTACATAAATACAATTTGCTTGTTCAATTCGAAGTGGAGAACGAAATAATACAAATGCTACGTTCTAAAACATTTCTTCCAGCAAAATGTAATTCCACAGATAATTGCGAAACGTAGGAAGATTTATAATGGAGCACGCTGTATTTTCTCTGCGTGAAACACAACTAGCGAATAAGATTAAAAGTTACAAATTCTCAATAAAAGATATTCAAAGATTTCCTCGCTCCACTCGAAACAGGAAACTACACAAAATCGATTTAAAGCTGTCATAAAATTACTCGTTTAAAGTAGTTCGAACATTTTCCCAATACAAAATGTATTCGAGGGATAATTGCGTTGGAAATCTATAGACAGACTTGGCTCCTCCAGATTAACGTACGAATCAAATTTCATTAAAAAAGAATTATCCGTAACCTTACTTACTCCGTTCAAAACGTAACATCAACGATTCGCAAAGAACATGACTGTCAACGAACATGCGTGACACCGTTTTGCTAAGATCCAACGAAAATCGAGCCCAGTCCGATCGCGGTAACATGAAACGCCCGTGCAAGCCTAGTCTTCAGGCGCGCGCGCGCGCACACACACACACAAAATAAAAGGAAACACATAGGAAAATCATACATCATAACGAGGATCGTATAAAAGATGTGACGACGTGACTTACGCTAGGTGTGGTATTGCCTTGGTTCACGTGCTGGGCCGGTACATCGTCGTGAAAGTAATCGTCGTTCTGAGTTCCGGGTACGCTCTGAGCAAAGTCCAGGAGACGACGGTTCGGGCTGTCCGGTGTGGTCGGCAGATCGTTAGGCAAATTTGGGAAGCAGGACGAGGCGCTGCGCCGATGTCGCGAGAGACTGTAATGCTCATAGTTACGATAACAGCCTGGCCCGGTCTGGGCAGGACCGCGTCCGCACGCGGATTCTCCCTCGGTGCTGTTACCATCCACGCCGGACATATTGTGACCTGGAAACAGGTTCCGCGTCCGTTCTGTCTTTCACAATGCCGTAATCGGTAATCAACCTTGACGCAAGAATAGGCGAGGATTCGCTCCAACTTTTGCACTCGTCTTCGACAACGTACTCCAATAGAGAAAAAGAGAGAGAGAGAGAGAGAGAGAGAGAGAAAAGAAGGGAAAGAGGAGGATAGATAGACAGATAGATATGTATAGAAGGTGAGGAAGAAAAGAGGCATGCAGCGATATTTTTTCGATGAACGACGCTTTTTTTGCTTTAACAAGTAGGCTTGGCTCGATTGTATACGAATAATGGGAATTAAATGTTTCGGCTTGGTCCGGCGTGGTAGGCTGGTCGTTAGGTGGATCAGAAGCATAGCAGGACAAGTATACGGCAAATCATAGATACCAGCGTATTAGCGAGCTTTGCATACCACGATTACGAAGAGAATTTTGTCCCAGTTGCAATTTATGTACAGCATATTTTCTCTGATTGACGTGATTCCTTACGTCGAACGTTTAGGTATTCGTTGATGAGATACGAATTTGACGCGATTTTGAAAGCAAAAGTAAGACGATTCTTGACGTGATCTTGTACTTTGATACTCTTCTGTGATTGATACGTCTTGTCTACACGTTGATTTTAATAGAATGAATTTTGAAAGCAAATGTAAGACGATCGTTGGATACCTTGTATTTTTCGATACTCAATTATCAAAATTCAAGTTTCTGTTCCTTTGGAGAAAGTATTACAACGTCTTGATCGATTATTGTGATTAGCTTTCTCGATCGAATGACACATTAATGCTGCATGTGACGCGTGTTAATTTGTTTTTTACTTATTATAAGTAATGAACTAGAACATGAGCAGCTTCTCACTTTCATTCACTTTAATTCCATTTTTGTTATGTTCCATTTTGTTATTATACCATTAGCTATAGTGCTTATACGTTTCGTTCAGAAGGATATGCTTCTCACCTGAAAGACTGAATTCTGATAATTGTATCACAGCGATTGGTGAAAATGATCGGTCACTTTGAATAATTTACAAAATTTTCATATTATACTATATATGTATCTTACGAATAAAAGATTGATCTTCGTCTTAATCGATTCCTTACCAAAGATCTCTTTCTAAAAATCATCTTAATTTTGATTCAAAGATTTAACTGCAATTTAAAAAGATCTTTGAGAATTTGGTATTGTCAGTGTTCTGATGTATTTATTCCCAATCGCATCTAAGATCAATAAAATAATTTTAATTACAGGAAGAACAAATAATTAAATAAATATATATATATACACTTGTATTTTTTGTTGATGTCAAACGAACATACTTGCTAAAAATAAAATTTTTATCAACGTTCGAAATATAAATCATCGACAAAGGTAATATCGATATAAACGATACCAATAAATTTTAACAGTGTTTTGCTCACCATCCACGCCGGACATCTAACGATTTGGCAAGAGGCTCGATGTCCAGTTCGTGCGTTTTCTCGCACCTTGATAAGTTTATCAATTATGGCGCAGGTGCGATAACAAAAAAAAGATGACTGATCGTGCTTTGTGTGTCAGGTGTTAGTTATCACTAGAACTCCGAATACGGTCATTTTAATACCTATTTTCATACATTTTTTGCCACGGAATATTGATGTTCAATAGGTTTGTTAAAAGATAATATGATAAAAATAATAAAAAATAATATTATGTAATTGTAAGATGTAATTGTGCAAAAGAAATGATATTCTGAATTTGCATGAAATACGATAATATAAAAATAAATTATTTCGTTTACGTATGGTATCCCAGGCTTTTTCCACGAAACTGTGCCAACATATTTTATGAATATAAATGAGAGAAAAAGTATGAGTATAAGTTCATATACAAAGGCTGCGAAAAATATTGGTACACCGTTCTATTTATCACAGCATTTACGTACTAGTTAATTATGTCCAAGTATATTAAATTTTGCATCGTTTGGTGGTACCTTCGTACGACTGTAGAAGTTTGATGTTGCGAAAATAAAATATGTACAATCTCATAAAAAATCGTTTTCGTCAGCGAATGCACTTTATAGCCACCGTAAAAACTCCATTAAAAAGTTATAATAAAAATGCAAGATATAACAACGCAATGGTTTCTCATTCGATGGAATATATGAAC
Source organism: Bombus pascuorum (assembly GCF_905332965.1). NCBI lineage: Eukaryota > Metazoa > Arthropoda > Insecta > Hymenoptera > Apidae > Bombus > Bombus pascuorum. The sequence continues at coordinate 13,463,321 of NC_083494.1, read as the reverse complement.
AGATTGATGTTGTACACATTTCCATTAACACCATTTTAAAATGTTTTCCGTTCTCATAAATACAGGGTTCAGATCTGCGAGAAATTGGATATATTATATTATAAATTTCTCGTTAATTTCCTTCAATGCCTTTATTAACCTGTTTCGTAACACATTTTAGAAATAAAAATAAAAAAATATCATATAAATATAGGTTCGTATAAATGTTTCATTAGAGACTTATATAAAAAATATAGATAACGAGAAATTTATTTCGTATTCCATATAACGGTTCAACGAAGATTAACCTTCGACCCTCAAAATCGCTCGAGATCTCATCACATCATCCCATCGGACCTTCACTCCTGGAGAAGAAAGTCCTCTTAACAAGAATTGATACTTATCAGGAATTACTATAAGGCAGAGGTTCTTAATCTTTTCATAAATGTATACCATCAGCAGCAAAATTACAAAATTTCGGTATCACCAAGAAAAAAGAATATCTCGCATGATTACTTTCGATGACGATGACGATGACCCGGTTATTCGAGTTTAACCAAAGTTCCGTATTATCCGAGGTGCTTTAGAACTTTACTGTAACTTCATCTTTTTCGAAATTTTAACACGAAGAGCTTTTAAGAGCACGAATTTAATATTTCTTAATTAATTAATTAATCTCAGATACATGTACAACATCACGCTATCAAAATGTTTTCTGTGATTTTATCATACGATCTGCGAACACTAATAGACTTTTTCGTATTATCCGACTTTTCGATTACCCGAGGTAAACCCTGCCCACGTCACATCGGATAATCGAGATTCTATAATTCACGTAGCCCTCTCACGTACTACCAGTGGTACGTGTACCATTCATCGAAATTAAAGAGAAGCTGTGGAAAATTTTTAATCTAATAAATTCAATTTCTAGCAGATATGAATCCTGTATTTAAGTCTGATAAATATTTTAAAATAGAACTGTCGGAAAATCAATATTCTCTACTTCGTTGTACATTTTAAATTTAAAGATGCGAAAATCCACGTAAGATGCAGAAATATATAGAATATAGAATATTCGTTGCAATATTCAGTGGATAAAACTAATTTCCACTTAAATTCCATCTGTTTGATAGCGTTGATAAAAATATTCATTTGTATAAGTATCCACAATCAAACATTTCTGATCTTATATTTAGAGGATATTTTTTTCTTATTTCTATTCTCGCACCAGTCTTGTGAAAAAACTTGTGATCACCCTATATATTTGATCAATTCAAAGATGAGTTCTCTTTATAATCGCATAAGATCACCCTTCATCGTAATTCGATATTCATTCGCAAAGTATAGAATTTTAAATAAAATACACGCGTCAATCGTATCAATCCGAAATATCCAATGTAAAACGGCTGATTGTTCGTTCCTTGTAATTTCATAATACAATTCAATATTTCCATACGAGATAATTAATCGCTTATAGAAAGAATAAAACCAATTAACACGAGCGCAATTCAACGAAACGATATTTATTTCGTTGAAATTATAAAAACACTGTGTTTGATGAAAACGATCGCCGTCGGTGTTCTACGTGGATAGGATGATATCTCTCAGGGTTTTAGTGTTAATATAATTGATTAACCTTTCTGGGTGAAGAAGAAGCGAAGTCCTGATTCAGTCCGGCGTGGTAGGCTGCTTTCTTATCTATACGTAGGCCGTATATCGAGAAAGTAGCGGAAGCGAAACCAAAAATATATCGATAAAATAGCTCGTTACCATCCACGTCGGACATGTCGTGAGCTTAGGTAGGTGCAATTAGTTTGTCGGCATCGACCTTGGCATAGAGTCGGTGATGTTCGAATCTCGGGCAAGTGTGCCGGATAGTCGTTCCAAATGCGAGTGAGAGATCATTAGTTTGGAAGTTAAGTTTCGGTCTGTCCGGCGTGGTAGGTTGATCGTTAGGTTGACTGAGGAAGCAGCAGGAAAACGAGGCACCGCAACGACGCCACGAGGGACCGTAATGCTCATAGCTAGGATAACAGCCTGACCTGGTCTGGGCAGGGCTGCGTCCGTACACGGATTCCCCCTCCTTGCTGTTACCATCCACGCCGGACATATCGTGACCTGAAAACAGCCTCGGTATCCATTATGTTTTTCATTATGCCATCAATTCATCAACCTTGACGCAGGATTAGTGGGCTCATTTTCCAACATCTGTATGAGAATCGAGATTACACGAAACGCTAGTAGTCGAGATATGTGAATCGGATGGAATACGATTTAAGATGATTGTGTTTGCCATGTCGGCGTTCTTAGGAATCTACCAAGCAAAATCGATAGAGCAAAGGATTCCCAACCTGTAGGTCGCGACCTCCAAGGAGTCGTCAAGTTTCCTCCGTGAATCGCTACAGTTATTTTCACTTGCAAATATTTTTCTCCAAAAATTTATTTATTTATGATTTGCGATGTTTTTTTATTTTAACACGGTTATGTTTCAACGGGGTATTTTATCAGTGATCGTAACGTTACTTCTTAAAGTCAATGGAAAGAAGAGATTTAAGATCTCCATGAGGATATTCGCAACATGTTAAGGGAGTATTCTACTGTATATTTTCGCTTAAAGAATCGATCTTTTTGTGCTCCTAAGCGTACAGTAGTCTTGAGTTAAGTTACGGTTAAGTTGAGTTAAGTTAAAGGAAAAAGTGAACCAATGTTGACTTTGTATCTGGAATTGTGTATGATTTTTTTTTCACTTTGTTACTAGCTTCGATATAGACGAACTTATGTCGTTCAAGAATTTTTTTGGTTTTTCTAATGCACAAGGATCAGCATAATGACCAGGGCCATGAAGCTATGAAAAGATCGTTTTTTAAACGAATGTGCTCGAGGATATACAATGCTGTTAATTTTAATTATTTCTCTTCAAAAATGTATTTAAATGTCGCTGAAACATGGACAAGTACATGTACAAGGTAATTATATCGGTAGGACTATTTAATGATTTTTTCTAAAAATACCAAAGAAAGTCTATAAACCGTGTCCTACAGTAGAATATCTCCTTAAAGGTCTGCCCTATTATACGTATAATCTACTGCTCAGAAGTACGTGAACACTTGCTTATTTCTGACCTATATTACTAAAATTGTGAGTTAAAATGTCAAACATTATAAAACAATTTCGTTATTTAAAAAGTTCATTGTTCTCAACTTATCTCGCCGTCAAGTTACAAATACGATAGAGCAGATTTTTCCAAGCTACATACATAAAGAAACTATCGTGATTAATTTCAGCAATAATATTAAAGATCAATCAACATTTCGACAAATCTCGTACTTAATTTTAATATACCGTTAATAAGGTTTTAAATAGACAATTTAAATTTCATGTAATACATTGCAACATTTGAGCATTTCTGGATAATTCTTTTACCACCTGGTGCCTTCTTTACTAATAAACTCCATGAGAGTCTGTCCTAATTACAAATAAATTAATTAAAATGAAATATGATATATACCTGTTGATTTCACAAGAACATACTAAGTATACTATTGATCGTTAGTTTGTCGTTAATTCATATATTTTAGTAGCATTAGTATACTGTTAATAAAAATCGATCAAAGTGTCCACATATTTAAGACCAGAAGGTTTATCAAACACTCTGTGTTATTCTAATTCTACGCTATGGCAAGACCATAATATTTTTTTCAATTTCGACCACGGTAGACCTTGACTCACTCCCTGAAAATAACATTATTAACAGTATAAATATTTTGATTCTAATGAGAAGGGGTCGCGACTCGCAAGAGGTTGGGAAACACTGCGATAGAGAATGAAAATAACACGATCGATGAATGACAATAGTTTTGTTCTGTGTCCTCCCATGATTCATGAATATTTATGAATATGGTGCAGTTTACATTTAATGAGAAAGTCAATAAAGAGGGTGGTCAGTGTTTCTCTAGCAGTGTGGTCTCGCTTTACCTTGCTCCTGCGCCAGAACTGATAAATTCATCATTCTTGCGTCAGGGTTGATAAATTGTTAACGTTTTGTTACGATAAAACTTGCGATTTTTCATTTTTCGGGTATCGCACACGTGCGTTAGTATTAGTATATTTATGATCGGAGTAAAACGAATGAGAAGAACACCGTTAATGGGCGTAGAGAGTGATAAGGTCCCGCTCAGTATCACTCTGGAGTACGATCGCGCCTTGTTAACTGGAATAATGTTGACATCGCTATTTTCCATTCTAAACGGCAGTGAACTGTTTCGAATTAGTTTCCTTTTCGTTAAATCCCTGGACATATTTGAGATTCTTCGCAATAAGAGTTAGCGAAAGATACAAGGAATTCCAGTTAAGCAGGTGGAACTTTTGAAATATACGTGTGCGCAACGAAGGTATGTGACGATGTACAAAGAATACTAGGAAACAATGGAAAAAAAAAGAAAAAAAAAACGAAAACCTTCAGTAGCACGAGAGAAAACGATCCGGTTAGACCGTTAATTGGCAAACAGCAAGTCGTAGTCGTAGCCGAGTTTTCCCAACTATAACGCGAAAACGTTGATCTCGTGATGGTGAAGCACATATACTCGAGATATGATACGTTTCAACGATATACCAATCTTCAATGTTTCAATCTGTTGACCTTCCGGTAAAAAATTATATTTTATATACTTATTGTATTATATTGTATATATCTTATCTTATATATTAATATCTTGTATCATTATGTAAGGTTTGATGCACTGAAAGTACAACCAGAAGAGAATGATTTCGTGTGAAAAAGAAATTGAAAAAATAGAAAAATATTTTCTACACGACATTTCGTTCTAAAGTAATTAAGTATAAATATTTGCCTAGTACGTGTGCATTCAACTATCTACCTTTTCATACGTGTTTTCTGGAACCCAATCATTTCAGACCTTAATTAGTAAATTCTGACAATTGTTTGTAGAAAAAACAAAGTTGTTCGAGGGAAAAACCATCCTTTTTTCGGTAATGTTATTTTTAAAAGCTATGACTAATGAAAGAGGATTTTCCTATTATTTAATTGGTGATTTATCGAAGTACATCTAATTACAGTACCTAGAAAAGTGCTAGATAAATTCATAAAAGCAAAAAGATAAAACTAACAAATTATTTATTATTATTTAGTAGCATTGCATATAAAATCTTAATTTTAATTTTCATTTAACGTGCTATACTAAAAAACCTCATCAAAAGTATGGAAGTGCATATAAAATTACCAATAAAAATAGTGGAAACGTCGAAAACGTAATAGTAGAAATTTCTTAGCAATGAAAACATTTTGACTTCCGTTTCAGGTTGTTATATTTATGAGACATAACTAAAATAGTATTTTTGCGATAAAATTTATCATCTCCATTAAACCACCATAATGTTGTATCTTCAAAAATTTACTTGTACAACACAAATACTCTGCGTAAGGTACGTTTATGCTAAAATTCTTCATCTTAAATTTATACGAGTATCGTTTCAAGCGAGTACGAATATAAAACAATAATAAAACACCATTTCCGCGATCGATCATCATTATCCATATCCTCTCGCAAAATTATTATATCTATTTCCTACAATTTACTTGCCATTACCAACTATTCCTATAAAGTAAATTTATTCTAATATTCTTTGCTTTAAAATATATACGAGTATCATATCAAGCGAGTACATATTTATAAAACGTCAACGGAGTAGTATTTCTGAAATCAATCATCCTCATCCGTATCATCTTATTCTGTTTTATTATTAAATATATTATACCTATTCCCTACAATTTACTTATGCACCAACTATTGTTATCAAGTAAATTTATTCTAATTTTCTTTATTCCAATATTCTTTACCGTTAGATCGTATCATTCGATTCTCAGAAGATCGGTGTATTATCAGAGCGTATCATATAACACGAGTAGTAAGTGTGTATATCCTCCTCGTGGTCCGTCGCTTACCAGTATCGACGATGACATCGATGAGATCCATGCTTTTGGCGAAGGCATCCCTCAGGTTGATGTGATGGAACGAAACGATGCTGCCCTCCCTCTTTGCCCTTTCAAGAGCCTCTCGCCTCTTGAGGGCTTTCTCCCGTCTCATCTGGTTCTTGTAGAACTCGGCGAAATTGTTAACGATAATGGGAATGGGCAACGCGATTACCAGGACACCACATATACAACACACACTGCCGATCACCTTGCCGAGCGGGGTCGTGGGGTAGATGTCGCCGTATCCGACGGTGGTCATCGTGATGCCCGCCCACCAAAAGGTTTCTGGAATGCTTATGAATTTGGTCCCGGGCTCCTCCTTCTCAGCGAAGTAGGCAAGACTCGAGAATATAAGGACACCCATCGCCAGGAAGAGCATCAGCAGGCCCAGCTCCTTGTACGAGTTACGCAAGGTGAAGCCAAGGCTCTGCAGCCCGGTCGAGTGGCGGGCCAGCTTCAGGATCCTCAGGATCCGCATTATACGAAAGATTTGCACTACCCTGCGCACGTCCTGGAACTGGTCGGTCGCGTTCTTGTTCGTCTCGACCAGGAACAGAGATACGTAGTACGGCAGTATTGCCAACAGGTCGATCACATTTAGACCACCCTTGAAGAACTTCCACTTGTCCGGCGAGGCACTGAACCTAAGCATGTACTCGAGGGTAAACCATGTGATGCACACAGCCTCCACCATGGCGAGCTGCGGATTGTCTTGAAAGTTCCCCTTCTCATCATTCACTTGCATACTAGGAATGGTGTTGAGAGTTAGTGCGATCGTCGAAAGCACAATAAAGAGTATTGATATCACAGCTATCACCTGGAAAACCGACGGATCAACCGGTCAAATACCGACATCGTCAGATCGCTTCATCTCCTACTATTCTTGCTGCGATTAAACTAAAATTACCGCACCTTTTTTAGAACTTTCCGTCGACTGGCTATCGTACATATTTCTTTCTTTTCTTTCTTTCTACAATCGAACGTTTCTATTTCGTGTTATTTATTATATTTTCCATGTGTAATTTGAACGGAACGTAGTGGAATGACAAAATTGAAAATAGTAACAGTTCCTAAATGGTTATCGTACAGGAAATAGCCAATGAAGTAGACTTTGGTAGACGAAAGTGAAGAACGGAAGAAGAAAAACTCCGTGTAGTCTGTAATTGCGTTACCGTGTTTACCATATTTATGATACTTTTTCTTTTTTCTTATTATCGCACGAAAGTCGACAAAAAGCTGGATCAGAAATGAGAATTCCAACCGTCAACCGGAAATACGTATCTCTTTACAACGTCCAGACTCGGATATAACATGGAAATACTTCACAACATGTGAGTTATCGGTGAAATACGAAGAAAAATATAATAGTTTTATTTATAGCCTGCTTTTTTTTATAAGCAACAACAACTACCAAAAAACAGAGTAAATACCAAAAGCTCTCACTGCACGAAAGCGTTCAAAAATATGTACCAAATTATACACCAAATACAATAACAACATATTCGATCACTGACAAAATAGAAGGAAAGCGTAAGTAGTCTGTTTACATGTACGAAAAAATGTACAATACGAAGCAAGCAACAATTTGCGTACGAAAAGAAGCTTATTTTCCCAATACAATGTTACCCTCGTATAGAACAACGACCGACGTGCCGATAAGAAGCGGGTTTTTATCGTTCGAATCTTGGATTCAACGCCACCGTTACTTCAATAACGAGTTTTTAAAAGAGACAGTAGTGCAAAAAGGGCCCCATTGTAGACGACTGTACGACCAAGGATAAAAAAGAATACGCTCGAAACGTTTGTCGTGGATCCTCCAAACGACTTCGAAACGATGCGTCGAGAAAATAAGGAAAAAGGATGGGGAAGGATGTAATGTGGACTGCTATAACGTTCTAAAGCATTTCCTGCGAAACTGAGGACTCGAATGAACCCAGTGAACAGAATCGCTGAAAACTGCTATAGAAACGTATAGATACCCAGATGTTTGCACCAAGGAGTATCTTCGTCGTTTGAAGGCAGTCTGCCCGACGTCGCTCGACTTATACAAGTTGTATTTTGTACATTGTTCGGCATGCGTATTTAACACATGTTTCATTTACTCCCTTCAAAACCCCGCTCCCTTTGGTCCACACCCTCAACCAAGCCTCGAAAACGAAGAAAAAAAAAAAATAAAAGAAGAAGAGGAAGAGTAGATAAAATAAATGCCCGACCAACCGTAGCTAGTTTTCTCGTGTCCTATAATAACCTGCCACGCTAGTGCAATCGCTACAAAGCGAAATCAATTCGTTGCTTCGGGGAAATGTAGCAAAAATTACCGCGAGTCTGTTTAACTGAAATAAATATAGGCGCTCGCTTCGCATATTTATACTACGGGTAACACAAACTCGTACACTCGGAAGTAAAGCTTTACCATCGCGTAAAGGATCGAACTTTTAATCAATTAACCCCTTGCGATCTCTACTTTCGTTTGCTTTTAACGTATAAAATCTATTGGATCACAAGCTCGGTGGAAATATTTGAGTCGAAAATATGAAAATATAAACAGTCGAATCGCGAACGATCTTCAAAAATAATTTACCGGGTATAAACCAATTTTTGGAATAAATTATTCAACCTAACTCAGATCGCAAAAGATTAATCTTGTTATTGTTCTGTTATTACTTTATGAATATGTTATCTGGTATTATTTTGAAAATGGTAAAAAAAAAAATGTGAAACTACGTTAGCGTAATTTGAAGAATCTATCGTCGTTTCTGTTTAGTAAAATGTCCGAAGTTGTTTGGCTTCCGAGTGTGTAAGACTTTGGTGCTAGTCGATAAAGCGAAAGGTGAAGAAGAAAAGGAAGTTACGAAAGGGTTGTTGTCACATCGGCAACTTTTCATGCAATCAGCTGCGATGCTTTCCGCGAATACACCGATGAACTTCTGTTAGTCGTGGAGGAATTGGCGTACTCGTAAGTTTAGTCAAAAAGGTACGTAAAGAAATGAAAATAATCGACGAAGCTTGCGTTGGTGCAAGCTTGTGCGGAACACTCCTTGTGCAAGATATCGAAACTCTTTGCAGAAAGCTGTGTTATGCGACTTTTTTACAATATCGTTAAATGGGTTAAATATAGGGAAAAAAGGAAGAAAGAGAAGACTCGTAAAGTTGGAAGAAAGAGAAAGCTTACGGCATACATTTGTTGCAAAACTAATGTAATCTTGTAAAGATTTAAGAGAACTGATGCGCGTAAAAAAGCGGTCGATGAGAGATAATAAGCCGTCTCTATGTTCTTCTAAGACCAATTATAGGTGGATCATTGCCGAATTACTCACAGCTTTTGCTTATTCTCGCAATCGTGCTACGAAAATAATTCGTTCGAGATGACTATTAGACGTATTGACAAGTTTCTAAATAAGAAATATTTAAACCGTACGATGAAATACTTTTACACGACCGTCCATAAATATTTGGACATCTTGTGCAATTTAATCAAAAGATTATTTCGTTATAGTTGTTAAAGTTTGAGTGAAAAATCCTCTCTTTGTTGATAACATTTTACTTTTTCACACAATTGCGATTAAAATCTTCGCTGAATTTAAATCAAAACAGCGTGTGTTCCTTTAAAACTTCATGTTTATATATAACAAATGGTTGACACTTCTATGCGACTAGAAACGTATATTTCAATCGCTCTAAAACATCAAATATTAATAGTCACTTAAAGTCATTAAATTCATATGTCTCCATAGGATCGATCTTCGTCTAAGTGCAGTTATCACTTTTTTATATGTACTAATTAACATTATCCATTTTTTTCATTAATATATATCAGCTGTATATGGTTGTTAAAGATCATAGGCTAATACTAGATCAACGAATTTTTTTAAGATATATTTTATAAATTTGTTCAATATGAATGTGCCCAAATATTTGCGAACGGTACCCCGGCTTTCTACAGTCAAACTTTGTCAGTGTTTTATAAATCTAATAAAATGAGAAAAATACTATAGTCGAACAAGTAACTATTAAACGTTAATTAATACGTAGCGTTAATATTTCATCGCTGTCAATTCTGCATTCACAGAAACAGTGAAACGACTACTTAACCACTGGTTATGTCGTGGATCTATTCCGGTTTGATATTAGAATAACCATAAGTCTGTTAGTTATTTAACGGAATTTAGTCCTAATTACGATTTCTTTAATACTTTTACAGTATTTTAATGAAGCTTCGTACGTTTATTAATTTTACGATTTTTGATTTATATACAAGTTTTTCTTGCTTATACCAACAAAACATACAATGACAAAGTTTGAACTTTGAAATGAAAAATTTCAATATGATGTTTTAACATTTTTCTCCCTAGGGTATAGATGTTACCTCAAATTTTGAATACGTTAGATCGTAATCATCAACATTGATATGTTGTACAAATTATTATCATGCACGTGTTGCGGAGTATGTATTTTGTTTTCCAACTTTGGTAGACCCATACTGGTTAACATTTTAAAGCGCGCGTCATTTTCTAGAAGCAAAGCGGGGACAGATAGAAACTATCAATACTCGATGATACAATTTTTTCTTCTCTTCAAGTTGTACTTCGCTAAAGATACTTAAGCTCAAGTATATATATATATATAAATGAAGCAATAAACTGTAGCGGTTCGGCACAAACCATCGTTCGACATGTTATTTTCTTCGAAAAAATAAATAACTGACACTGCACAATTATGTTAAAACAGATGAACTTACGTTTCTTTAAGAAGAGACTGAAGTCTTTGATTGTTGTCTTTGATACTTAATATGCACTCGTGTTATATAAATTAAAGTAATCTTACGTTACGTTCAAACCTTATAAGTGAGGCTGTTTAAAAAATAAAAATCTGTTATTGTAAAAATTGGGTTCCACAGCTTATAATATTAATCAGAATATTATTTAATTTGATAAATATTACGTAATAATATTATTTATAGCTGATTCTTATTTCGCCAGGAAGCACAACCTTAATGAAGTAATTACCGAGTAGTTATTCTTGAATGCTATTTGATTTTATCTCCCTTGCATGCAGAAAATGACCTTCGACTTTACGCGTTAACTAGTACGTGCCCTTTGGATGTTTGTAAAATCAGATCTATGCGAATCTTTTAAAATTCTGCTTAAATCTTTTACTCTTCCAATAATTCTACTCCAATCTTTTAAGTTTCGTTTAAAAATATACAAAATTAACATATATCTGTTTAATGAATAATCAATAGAACTAAAATAGTAGATACGTTTTAATCGACGAAAATAATTATCAAACATCATACCAACATGTTTCACAACTGTATCAACTTAACAATTTTACTTACTCACACTGTGTTATATTTTTTGAAATTTTCATTTATAATACATAAAGAGAAAAAACCAAAGTATACTTCAGTATATTTCACATTAAAAATTGCAAAGATTGAAAAGTGAGAAAAGGTATTAATCTGTCGCTATGTCTCCTATTCAGATATAAAGTCATTTTGACTTATAAGTGTATCGGTGTATTACGAATAAATAAATAATATCACTAGACAAATCTACGTAAATGAAATACGATTCAACGAAGCTAATAAAATTTCAAAATTCGCATAGACCCGAATACAATGAAATCTCCATATAATCACGTATTTCTTAATCGATTCATAATACGATCGTTACATTGTAAATAAACGACTTCAACAGAACAGATGATCGCATTTTCTACATTTCATCTCGTCCTCGAATAAATTTCTTCTGCGCGAGACTTGCCTTATACTCGTGTGATTACTCAGTCACGTACAACGTACGTAGGAACTCTTTGAATAGGGAGATTACACTGTATTATTCAAACGCAAAGGATTCGATATGGACAAAGAAACTAAGAGTTGTGAGAAGACCCAATGTCTAACGTTGCCGATGACTATAACCATACACTTTCAGAAGTAGCTATAGTTATTGACCAACGGTCCCTTACGTGGTTTAAATATAGTGGAAAATCAATAGTTTCTGTAATATTGACGCATTGAGGAGAAATGTTTGGACGTACGGTAAGGAGTTCTCCAGGGAGTGACTCCTCCGCGGAACTTCTTCGACGAAGAGCGTTTCCGTTTCTTTCCATTAAAGCGGTTAACGTGACGTGCTGGGTACCGATAAGTCGGATAAAAGCAATGAAAATTATCATCGTGTCACATCGAGCGTCCACATCTATGTAGCTACATGTGAATAGGATAACAGAGAGACACGAAAAATGATGTTACAGGATATAGGTATATATATACATATATGTATTATATATATGTATCGTACGTTTGTGTGAATAGAGAAAATCTTTGGTGACAATCTGGAGTCAGTGATAGGATAAAAGGTGCTATTTCAGTACCCCGCATAATACTGTTTCATCTTGGAGCAACAGTGTGTGCAATGTGTATTGTTTGTGGTGTATATGGCAAGTATTAATATGAGACAACATATTTGTAAAAAAAATTATGTCGCCTAAGTACCTCACAGATTCTCTTGCACAGTTGTTACACGTTATAGTTAGCTCGTTAGTACTACGAATTCAACGTGTACACGAAAAGAAATATCTACACTATGGTCTACGTGGTAATCCATTTGTGATCTATCTAAAGATTAATTCAGTGTGCGCGCTAGCATATTATATACTCTTTTGCTAATCCTACGTCGTCTATGTATAACGTACACGTGCTTTTGTAACAAACATTGGAATTAGTTCTAATTGATTCTCTTTCTACGGTTATGTGCGAATATATTTCTTTTCGAGCAACGTCAGATTCGTTATGTTAATGCTAGTCCATTCCATTTACGCTGGATGATTATGCATTTACATTAGCGACAATTACGTTCTTTTTCCTTTTATGGTAAATATATATATATATATATACACATATATTATTGACGGTATATATATGTATATGTATATTTGAATAAGCACATATCGAATTGAATTCGCTGGTAGCGAAATTGCTATTGACATCTCACAGGGAGCGGTGTCGAGAAAGAATCTACGTGATACCTGGTAATCGCGTATTATGCACTCCCATTATCATCGAAGGGTCAAACATGATGATTCGTTTAAAAGTTTTGTTTTAAAAGACGACAAATTTTAAGACTAAGAACTAAAGTATGCTAGATTATACAAAAAATGAGATTAGTAATGATGCTGTTAACACCACCTAGAAATAAAATACACATTACATACATCGACACAACGACTGTTGAAAAAATTCGATTAATCTCCTCTATATTGGATATTAATTAAAACTCTGTTCTATTTTACATTTCAACCTTATATACGTATGTCTACGACTTATGTACGTATACATATGTGTGTATATACATTTCTATGTACATATGTATTATATATACACATATATACATATACATACACCTTACTGCAATCACATAAAACGTTATTAATATAGATAGCATAATTATAGTATATCGATATGGGAAGGTTCGTCTAATCGATACCTGGTAATTAATGAGTAATGATAATGCTCGATCAACGCACGTGATTTCGATCTGGCTTTGCTAGGGAAAAGCAAAATCGATTTTCCAATTTTTTATATTAGTATATTAGCAAGTAAAATCGATTAACTAATAGTTAGCGATAAAGATTTATCAGTAATCTGTAAATATATACAAGTGTACTGTATACAGCTTGAAACGGCATGAAATTATTGTTAATGAAGAACATAACATGCAAAGATTTCTATTTCTATTAGCTGATGTTTAATTGATAATTTCATAGAAGAGGAAAAATCATTTACAAAATGATCATTAGTTGTTTTTTTCATTCGTACTACGTTTAACGTATCGTCGAAAGAACTAAGAAGGAAAAGTCCGTAACTTCCAGTCGTCCATTATTATACAACTTTTAGAATATGTATTAGGCATCTTCCTTTTTACAAGTCATGATATTCAAGAGTTTTCATGTTATGCGTTTTTGAAGTTGTTTACGTAACTTAGAGGTAAGTCAAAGTTGTTACAACGTTGAGATTTCTATGGTTTGTAAAGTAAAAGCACATATTTAAATATATCTGTTCCGTACATATTTTCTCGTTTATCTTACACAGCGATACAGTTACCGAGAGTTAAATTCGTTCATTGATGTAAGACAGTTATGAAAAAAATAAGTAGATTAGTTAATTATTCGTTAACTTTATAATATTTCGAAGAAGTATTTTCTTCGTTTCTCGAGGTAATTAATAACGTTGTATAAAAAAAATGAAAATTACAAAAATTACAAATTTTATATTCTGAAATTTACCTAGATTGCTTATAATATATTTTATATTATGAAATTAATTCTTTTATTTACTATTAGCACCAACCACAAAAAGTGGAGAAAAGTATGATTGAGAAAATTGTATTTAGTTATAGTTTGCCTATCATTTAACAAACTATGACCATTTTCATAGTGCTATAACAACTATGAGAACTTTAGAAATAAATAAGTCAAAAACTTTTGAGTATCTGTCACTATATGACGTGGAAGAAGCTTACTACATATCTAAGAGTTGGAAAAAATTGGTGACTCAAAATCGGGGTTCTGTTTCTGCAAGAAGTCAAACGGAACAACTATCGTCAGTCATTATATCATTATAGCTAGAGCCAGAATCCAAATCCGATCTGTTGATTTACTATTTTAGTTGTAATTCTCTACAGCGATATCGGGTACAAAATCACATACGTCGCAAACGTTCTCACTACTCTTTCGTCTATATGAGAGCTACATCGAATCGATGCTCTACTATCAACTTAATAATACCTTTCTTCAAATTATGGCTCCAGCACAAACTGTAAACGTGGAGACAGTGTAAGTAAATTAGAGAACAAAATGTAAGACTATTCTCACATAATAACAAAGTATCATAACAAATTAATCGATTTTCCAATCGTTAATCGAAATAAAGATCGATTTAATTGCTCAAACTGTTTGGCAATTTTTATTTTGCGCAAACAACTGAAAGGAATATGGTATCATTTTATTAGATATCTTGCAATTATGAAAAAAAAAGATCGATAAATCGTTTAAAACTGTAACGATAATCGATAAACTGAAAAGAAGAAAATACCACTGAATCTGAAAATTTGTTCAATTTAAAATATGCCCGGTACACGCGGTGAAAAATCGATCTAATTAACTCTTGCTGCAAGCTTCCAATGAAATGCAGAAAGAGAAGTGGAAAATTTTGAATGTCCTATTAAAATTAGATTCATAGAACGAACCCGTAAAAGAATCTAGGACAAGATTACAAAGGACCATCCTCGAATATGGCAGCCCATCAATGCTAAACGACACATTGTTATTACGACAAAATTTTGGCTCAAGTTCAAGATTCTTCTTCTCAGAATTCGATCTTGGAATACCTTCCCAATTTTTCTCCGGCGATTCATTCCGGAAACTTCCTTAACCCGATACACGTACGATTATCGATCCGATTTATCATTTAATAACGGCAATAAGACTCATACTAATACGCAAGAACACTTTTTTGACCATTGACAATATCACTCACCCTTGCAGCGATGGACGTGGTCGGTTTCTCCAATAGATCCCACAGCCACTTCTGATACTGCGCGCACTGTCCTTCACCGAATTCTTCCTCTTCCCTTTGCCTTAGCGACTCTGCCTCTTTTCTCATCTCCTCGTGCACGTGCTCCTTCCTCTGGTGGTACTTGTGTTGGCAACAACTCTCGAGATAGAGCTCGTCGACGCCCCAATACTCGAGATCGTCACTGAACGCCAATACGCACATCTCGTCGACGAGATGCAGCTTGCCGGTACGATAGAAATTTAAGATGGAACTAAAGGACTTGGGATGGCGATCGAAGAAATACTCGTTGTCGATAAGGGAATAATCATCGCAAAGTTCGGTGATCGCCTCGTGGGTGTTGCAATCCTTCAGCCGGCCTAGACGCGTGTGAGGCAGCCTCTCGAGGGTACGCCATAGCACCTCATGTTTAACCCCACCGACGTTGATCGAGACCCGTCGGTTAAGGGCCTTCGACCTCATGATCATAAACGGCTCAGGCGGTAGGGACGTCATCGACCTCGAGTAGGCACGCTGCTGCTGCATCTGCAGCGGCAGGGGCGGCGGCGGTGGCGGCGGCGGCGGCGGCGGCGGTGGCGGAGGCGGCGGTAGAGGCAGCGGTGGCAGGTTGACCGGCGCCACCGAACCGGTCGGTCCTACGGACGACGAAAACGGAGCATACCGAACCTCCTTGTTCATTCCACCACCTCCTCCACCAGTTTTTCCTCCTCCGACAACAGCAATCCCTCCTCCCGTCACTCCTCCGCCCATACTAATCCCTGACCCTACTACCACGTTTACTCCACCGCTTCCTACTGACCCAACGATACCGACTCCTCCAAGGGCTCCTCCTCCGCTACCGGTGCAGCTAGCGATCGACGCACCGGCTGCACCAGCCCGCTGCAACGTCGTCGTGCCGCCACCCTCGAACACGAAACCCTGGTCGGTGCCGATGTAGGGCACCGTGCACGACGACGACGACGATAGCACCGGGCCCGTGACCACGGCGCTCCCATTACGTTCCCCGTCCGCCAGTGTTAAGACGTCTTCGAACCTCTTTTCACTTAGCATCAAATGTACCAGCCGATGATCACACCGACACGTCGACTAAACGTAACGATCTCTCGCTTCTCTTTCCACGCGAACCTCTTCTTCTTCTTCCTCCTTTGTCCCGTTTGTATTCTTGTTGTTCCTGCTTCTCGTCGTCTTCGATTTCGTCTTCTTCCTCTCC
Organism: Bombus pascuorum; assembly: GCF_905332965.1. NCBI lineage: Eukaryota > Metazoa > Arthropoda > Insecta > Hymenoptera > Apidae > Bombus > Bombus pascuorum. Next base: position 13,446,566 of record NC_083494.1, on the reverse strand, counting down.
TTCTCCTTCTTCGTCTTCTTCCTCCTCCTCCTCGTCCAGGTTACCCTTCTTGTGCTTCATCCGTACCTACGTCTGTGCCCTTCCGTTGGCTCGGTTAAACCGCGCCACGTCATAATCTGCACAGAAAAATTCGGAATTTTAAATTCATTTGGCGATGATATGATCGGACTGCGGATATCTATGCAAATTTATGTTTTTATGAACGGTACTGGATAAATAGAATTCAAGTACGGTATCCAAAAAGAATTGCTGCAAGTGTTTGCTGCGATTCATTTTACAATGCTGACAAAATTTCGAAAGCTTTCGTGTAATACATATGAGCCGTTCACGGGCCAAGTTGGCCAGCCCCAATTTTTGAAATTTTTGAAATTTTAGTACCAACTCATTTCGCGTGTTGTGTGATTAATATTTATCTTGTACAATTTCTACAATTTTCTCCACTTTTTGCTTCATGACGTTAACCGATTCGGCAAATGAATAGCCTGTGTAATATATTTATACAAATTTTCGAAGCGTTTGAATATTTTTGTGAGCCACTGTATGTTCCAAATGGAACGGATAAGAAGACAATGTAACTCATCCTAGTATTAGTACGTTTCAACTACAGTATTTCATAGTACATGCACAGTGTATATACATAGTATATAGTATAGGATGAATCACAACGATAAGAATAGTCACAATTCGTTTTAGATTCCTCTTACGACTGTATTTACTTGACGAAAAATCCGTAATAATTATGATTATGATTTTTCAAGATATCAACGTTAAAAAAATGATTTTTCAAGATATCAGCGTTACGTGACAATAAAAGTACAAAATAAAAATTGCATCTCTAAAATCACTTAAAAATCATACGTATTATTAATAAACGTATAATTATCCTTATGTTTTATTTCTAATTTTGATATATAATTTGATATATAATTAATATATTTTTTTTATCTACTTTATACTATTTTGTTTCTGAAGCAAGCTTATTACAAGAATATTATCTAGTTATAGTTTATATTATAATTATTCTACAAATGCGGCGGATAGTCTGAATATGAAGAAAGATCGCGGTATGGTGTGATAAGTGACAGAGCATGTTAATGTAAAATTCTCGTATACGATTTACTTGATTCATTTTCTAAAATCACCTTATATTTTATGTAATTTTATACGATACACGGTATTGTGATTGGTATATGCTTATGTATAGATATTACGAAATGTAACCGAATAATAGGAGCTATTTCCAACATTCCTCGAATCGCAGTTCCCCATCCCTTCTTAACGTTTCTGATACTCGGCTGCCTGCCTGTTCTCAGCTAACACGAAAATAATTCATCCACGTTATTTTCTATCTTATTACAGTATTCGGTACCTTGTTCGACACCGTGTTAGGGACAAAATTTCATTGCCATACGAGAAGCGCAATATACAAGTGCTGCTTAACCCACTAAGAGTCAAGCAATAATGTAATACATATGTCCTGTATGTTTAAGTATAAGAACATACGTAGCAATATACCTACTATTACTACATGTCTTACATTTATTTAGCATACGGTAGGGGACAAAGATAACTGGACAAATAGTACAAACAGTTATGAGTGAAATTTTGTTAAATACGACTTGTTCACACCAAAATGTAAATATTAATTTCAATCGTTTACTAAATAATCTATGTAATTAGACGATACGTAATAAATGAAATATACGTATATAACACTAGTATTAATTCCATTAAATCTCAGTCTTCTCTCTGCTTCCATTAACTGTCCACTTATTTTTGTTTCCGACTGTATTTGCCGTATTAGATTTATAAGTATTTCGACACTTAGTGTACCGAAAGATCGCACATAAAATATAATACCCTGTGTCTTTGAGAAATATCCATCTTGAAACTTTAAGGAAACTTTTCGTACGCTTGCTCCTTGTTCACAATACAATTCACGTTAGATATAACAATGAGATAAACTTGAACCGAAATATTTTAATCCGAAGCACAAACTACTACATCTCACATCGAAGCAACAACTCCAAGCTGCAGATACACGGTTTAAACTTATCGCATATTAAACCTGACAAATGACAATTTGATGAGATAAATATGTGTCTGCGTGTTTTCTTACATTTAAATATGCAAGGCATTATGAAGAAAGTACAAAATAAAAAAACACTTTTATCATCTCTTGATAGAAATTTCTATCTACGTTTCGTTTTATTATAATATTAGTTTAATTATAGAGAATCTATATATTCGATGTTGCAGTAACAGCGTCAATTTGTTACAACAAAATCAACTTTTTCCCTACTTATACAGTGACTCGGAAACGTATTTGAACATTTCGCATAAAAAATTTATTCGTAAAGTATCATGTGTGTTATGTGACACTTTTTGAACACAGTTATTGATTTATACTGATAAAGTGTGAAAGCAATCTAAACATGTATATAGAAGTTACAAGTTATTTACTGCATATAATATATACCGTGTACATTAAATACGCATTGTCTATGTATTATGAAGACTCTGCTTAAATGGAGCGAAAGAAAGAAAAATGCGCGTTTGAGTGATCATTCACAGACTGATAATCGCAATATCGAGAAGCAAACTGAATTTACTAACACGAATTAGTCGAGAAACGATTACGAATGGAATGTGACGTCGCAAAAGGTAAGATTGTCCCTTAATGAGTTAACACGCGTACAAACGATCGTTTCGGACGACAGAAACAAGTGCACATCGCCTCTAATGAGGCCAAATTTCAAATCTGATATCATCGTCTGCGTTACTATTTTCGTACGTGTGGCAGAACCTTTCTTTATTGCCGCGCGCGTTCGCAGCGAATCGTAGAAACCCGTCCGATCGGAAAAGAGGAACGAAAAGAAACGAGCAGAAAGACGAAAAAACAAAATACTAGAGGAAAGGTGGCTTTCGGAAAGAAACCTAAAAACTGTTTGCCCGAAACACCATGTACTGCTGGTAGTACTATTTATATACGAGGTTAATACACTCTGACCTAGATTCACGGCGAAAAGCACCTGTCTCGATAGTCCTGATTCAATCGTGCACGTGGTTTCGTGCGAAGTCTAGATCAGTATGTAACGAGAGCGATTATTTTGACGAAATGCTACGGAACCACAATAAACAGCTATTAACCATGCACGATAAGAAGGTAGGAACGCTTTGGATTTTCACGCAATGCTTTTGTTACGAGGCAATACCTCGTGTAGAGATGAAACAACGTCTATACATCGTGTGCAGTTTACGTAAGAGTTTTATACATACAGTATCGGTCAAAAGTACCCAGGCGCTTAGCTTATTTTTGACTGTGTAGGATTGTATTTCAATTATAAAATTGAAAACGAGACAGAGAAATGATCTTTGTATTTGCCTGTTTTTCACTGCGTGAGAGTGTACTTCAGTTACAAAAGTATCGATGAAAAGATCTTTGAGCGTGTTTCTTTGTTTTAGCTATGTGAACATTTATTTCAATTACAAAGTTATATACACATATATGCCAAAGTCCTTGCACTTCCTTATTTTCCATTGTATAAAAATCTATTTCAATTGTAAAATTATAGATAAAAACATGCGAAATTTATTTATTCGTTAAAACGACCAATAAATCTGCGAGATCTATGAAATAAAATATGTCAAAAATGACTATTATTTGATTTGACACATAATTATTTTGAAATAATTATGCCTTGGTTTACTAGATTTTTTTATTAACTTTTTGATATAAATGAAGTAATTTTTTATTTTATCTTCTGATTTGAATTAATGTTTCCTGAAATAATATTGCTTGTAGTCGTCAAATTGTTAATTCGTATTATTAATTTGTACTCTGGTAATATACAAATAATGTTATTATAAATCAACCAAAACACCTTATGAACGATAAAGGAATCTTACGGAGGTCAGTGTATCTGTTACATTTACTTATGTACATATGTTGTTCAAACAAGGACAAACAACTCCAAACAACTGTGCGTTTGGTAACAGTCTCGCTCGCGCGAGTTTATTCAACTTGCAGTATTATCAAAAATATTTTTATTTCCAAAATCCAAAGACTATTTGAACGAATCTTTCATTATTAACAAATTTAATGTGAAATCATTATACAGATGCTTTTATAAACTGAAGTAATCAGTTGCGACAAGAATTCATCTATTCTGATATCGAGATAAGCTATTTATATAAACTCATCTTCAACTATTTTTACTGCAATTGAGAAGAGCAGTTTTGTTACAAAAAACTATTTCTAGTGTTTCCTCGCTAAAAGGGACGAGGCTAATTGTGAGTAATATTCGAAAAACTCATTTCTTGAAAAGTATGCAATTAAATAGTATATTATGTAACAATCTATCTAGCTGCAGCATCTGCATTTTTTTAATTATGTTTTCTCATTAAAAGCTACATTTTATTAATCATCTCTCAGATACGTTATACAGTATTCATTTAACTGCAATATCATTTATGCAGAACATAGTTGAAAAGAAAGATATATCTTTCTGATATATTTTAGAAAATACATATTTTTGTGTATTCTAAAAAAATCGTTTTACGCGTATTATGGAATTACGGGAATAGGAAATATGAAACATTTTACGTGTACGGTGTAGACTTTGTTTAAATAAAATATTTAACTTGACAATATTAAATATTGAGACGAAATATAAAATATTTCTTTTAGTTGTTTGAACTCAATTTACTTGGATAAGAAAATAATTTTTAAATGAAATAAATCTTTATTTCGTTCCATACTTTAATAAATATTTTTCAAATAATTCTTTATTCCATTGTGTTAACTTCATCGGATGCACAAACTCTGTCGTATACATAAGCCGATACGCATTGTTCAAATGTAACTGGAATGAGAATAATTCTGAAAGCAAATAACGCTACGTCGTAAAATGATCTGGATTTACTATTTATAACTAGAACATTATACAAAATACGGTATTTAATGTTCTACGTTACATATTTATTCTTTTGTTTGAACGCGTTAATTACACAAAAATGATTTATTCGATCTTTATATAGAATATTTATTTTTTAAATGACAATAATAGATCAAGCGAATTGATTGCTTACTTTAATTTATTCTCTTTTTTACTTTTATCATAAATAGACTATGTTCGAGACTGGTTGGCACTTTCTTGTGCTGATTATAAAAAATTCCAATAAAATTTCTCTGAAATAAAGTTAAAGAAACGAAAAAACACGGACATTTAATTCTACGATAAAACTCCAGAAGTTTGTGTATCTAAGATAAAATAGTAGTATTAAAAAATATCATATTGGATCTATGATAAGAAATGGCATTATATGTACGTTCTATGAAGCTGGTTCAGTCACGAAATAGTACGATCACATCGCGTTTAACCTTGAATTATATTTCTAAAACAATAATATCTTACATAGTGGAAACCTATTTTTCGTAGAAAATAGTGAAAATGATACTGTTCCAAAGTAAACGAAACAGACGCTTTCAATTAAATACTTTAGCATACAAATTATTTTTATAACAATTAATTATGTTACGAATAAGAAAAAATTTACAATTACAAATCAATAAGAATTTTACCCTAGATTCATTGAATCATTACGTATTTAATTGTCATAATTGTTCTGTTCTATTGAATATTGTAACGCGTAAGTTACATCGATTGCAATTATCGCGTAAACAAAAATGTTTGTAACGCAAATAAGAATTTTACTCGAAATTCATTAAAAATCTGTTAATTGTTATATAATTTCATTGAACGCTAAATATATTAATTACCTTGGCAGCGTTCGTCGTATGAACAGAAATTATTGTAACAGAAATATAGATCTCGTTCGTGACTAATTTACAATCCTACCAGAGATCACCTACTCGAATTTTCTCTCCTGTATACCTTAAGAGTCCATTGGTAGATGCGAAGTAAACGTACGCAAAGTAAACACATCTGTATAACTCTCTGTCGAGAAATAAATGACTCCACTATACTCCTATAAGCAAAGGAACAAGTAGCGAAGGAGAAAAGCAAGACAAGAGTGAAAAAGAGGAAAAGAAAGCAAATTGGTTGCTACTTCTACGATGATCCAACATCGTCACAAATACGCTTAACGCTAGAAGTTAGGAAATTTCCAACTATCTCACGAGATCTCGTCACGATCATTAGCAATTATTTTAACTATATACCCATGATTTTTGAAATGTTTTCTTTTCATACTTTAGACGAATATAATCGTGAAATATCGTTTCGGGTGAATTATATTCGATGCTTTCTTCCTTCTTTTTTATTAATTGTGATTAATTGTTTATAATTACGTCCATTGCCATAATATTTACAACTTGGTACAAATCATAAGTTTAGTTTCATAATCTTCTGGAAACGATTAGTTTATTTTAAGAATTTTAACAGTCGCAATGTCTGATTAAATCTGTGGAAATTATCTTTTTCAGAAAAGAGTTTGTTATACTCTTAATATCATTTATATGTTGTACTCTTAACAATATATACTTATAATATTAAAATATGATCTAGTAGCGGAAAATTTGTCACATTTTTTACACGTATCGCATCACGGAATCGTGTTATTTCTAAATAAAAAATGAATGCGTTGGACGTACGTATTATAGAGGTATAAGTAATGAATTGTTCAAAATTCTATGTACATTAAAGCCATACATCATTCGGAACAATCTGATTCTATCTAATGAAATTCTTTTCTATGTTCTATCGTTTCAGGAGTATAGCTTAGCCAGTTGCGTGTATCCTGAATAGTAAACCAATATCAAATTACAAAGAAGTAATAATTTTAAATAATTACGAATTTGAAATCTAGCTTAGTTTTATCACATTGCACACGAATTAGACTTTATATACATACGCATCCTAAGTTTTTAAAAATATACAGTGACTCACGAAAGTACTCGAACATTTAGCATAGAACATTTTTATGAATGTATTATGTGCGCTATACGGAACTTGTTGACCTTTCAGTTAGCACTATAATGAGACGCGACTATTGCGATTATAACAGTAAAATTTGGAAGCAATCCAAAAATCGGTATAGAAGTTACACGACATTTATTGCAAACATATACGTTGTGAAAAATTAGCATACAATGTGAATAATTTTAAACAATTAATGCTAAAGATGGTCTCATTACATGTTCTGTCCTATTAATATAGTGAACAATTGACTGTTCGAATATCTTGGTGATGTTTGCGAAGTGTATGTTTCCAATAAATATATTGCAACTTGTACATACATTTTCAGATCCATCTCAAATTTTAACAATATAATCGTAACAGTCATGTTTTGTTACAGTACTAACGCGATCTCAAAATATTTTCTACAGTATATGTATAAAAAGCATACAAAATTTGTATAAAGGTATATACGCATGAAAAGTTTCTAAGGGGTGTTCGAATAGTTTCGTAAGTCATGGCAAACACAATTTACGAAATTTTACTGAGCACGATGTTTCAACAAAAATATAAAAGACATTATACATCAATCAATACCTAGTATCAGAATAATGGAACGATAAATAGCGAATATTCAAAATGATCGCATGTAAAATTTTAGTGTCAGAAGTAATTGCTAGAGCGCGGATGTTTGTGCATTTATGGGAAATTTAAAGGTGCAAGAATCTACAAAACGCGTCAGATATGTAAAAATGTATAACATACTCAAAGTACAATACTTGATACATGATTTAATGGATGAAATAAATTCTTGCTTAGGTTCTATTTCTTTAATTGTATTTATAAAAATATAAATTTGCATGAACATCCGAAGTCTAATGATAAACCGTTGGTAACCCAATGTTAACAATCTAGAATTAAGATCAACCTAACGCTGATGGTTTTGTTTCTTTAAAATCCTCATTACATTGCTTTAAAGTTGAAATGCATACAAAATGTTCAGTTGGTTTTGAAGTATCAAAATAATGAGATGAAAAAGAAGAAAGACAGTTCCAAAATTCTAAAGTACATAGAATATGTACCTACTGTGGAAAAATCTTAAACCATCTACCAAATAAAAATATTTTATTTTTATAGATATAAATAATATGAAAAGACTTGACACTTTTTAATTCAAATCTGTTGCTATTTCTTGAAAAGTATACAATTCAAGAATTATTAGTATTTTTCTCAAAAGCATTAATTTAATTTAAAATACTAATTAACATTTTGTGATCTTTTTTATTATCTCAATAATAAGATCTCATTTGAAGATTTTATCAGTTTTTAATAAGCCAAACAATTATCGAACGGGCAATGAAAAAAACATCAATTATGTTCTTTATAGAAGGAATACAAAGAAAGCACACGATTATTACTCACATTTTCCAATCTTTGCAGGGAAGCACTTTTAAAATTCAGTACATTGTTAACCTAACATGTTACTGTTATTTGATTCTGCGACTGAACATCTACTTCGCACCCTTTAAAAGTATCATTTGCCATAATATTAAAATAATGGAGATACTGAAATAAAATACCAAAATATTGTTTGCCTTAGCAGTTTATACCTCTGGCTTTTCGAAAACCGTATCTTAGAACCTAACAGATTCTTTCCATTCTTAATTATCTTCTACTAAAATATTCTTCTTTGGTCGTGGCGACGATTAAAATCAAAAATCTCAACAAGAATTTATAATGTTTTGTCCTGTGATCCTCGTGCGTAACATTGTTGGTTTCAGATTTTGTCGACATAATCGCAATAGTCGTATCTCAGTATAGCGTCAATGAAAAATACCAAAAAGTTTTCTATAGCACAGGTAAGATGATCATAAAAAATTTCTGCGACAAGCGTTCACATACTTTTATGGATCACTGTATGAACAGCAGCGTATAATACGATCTTTGGAAAAACTAAACACACGGGTAAACAACATGCTGTTACAATTCCATGGCAATTGGTTGTTGGCTATACTCTAAAAGCTTTTTCGGAGTACACTCCAGTATCTACTTTACGCAGATCGATCCATGTGGGCGGAAACAACTGCGCGAAACGAAATACTCCGATCTCTGAATGATCGTCTGAACGTCTTTAAATCTCCTAGACTAGGACGTTCTGTTCTAATGCAAATTAAGTATCGATATACGTAGAACGTCTAATTTAATACGATTACAGCGTCACAGGTTATGTAGCGATTTTCAGGATAACTTCTCTTCTGTTCGAAGCGTACTTTAGCGTTTCAAAACTTTGCTCTTCGCAGTTGTTTATTATCGCAACGAAACTATGTATTCCGCATCGTCGTGGAACGTTAAAAAAATTGGCAGAAGATTGGATTTCCGTATGGAATCGAACGAATCGATTCTTTATCCATGTGATGCTCTACAAAGAACAACTTTAAATGTCACGACACGGCATTTATTCGTGGCATAATTCCAGACCCAGTCTCCCTCTTACATCCCTGGTTTACTTCGAGAGCTCGTTATGCTCAATGTTCCTCTTATCGATTAAATTATTATTTCTCGCCGTTATTTGGCTCCTATACACATACGTATCCGTAGCATACTGCAGAAATATTCTATGTCCTCTTTTAGCGTTTACGAGAGAAACAGTTTTGAAAACCCAATGATACTTTATAATTAAATAGATACTTTTCGCATTGTACTTAACTTAATCGATGCTATTATAAAATTAGTTGCAAATTGATACACATGGATCATGGTGCTTGAAAATATCCCTATATACGTTAAATATATTAAACAAAAATATTATTTTTAATAAATCTATGAAATAGATATAAATGTGTTTTTTATACAACACAAAGAAACAATCAAGAATTGTTTGTTACGTGTAAAAACTCAAGTTTCACGAAAAATGGACATAAAGTACTCGTGCAGCAAGCCATCGATATAACGTCGACGTGCACGTTCATTTCTTCTTTCATTTTGCCCCTCTTATTTCTGTTGTAAATAACCCTGATTTTCCTTCGAAAAATATTTATGTAAGACGTTGATCACAGCCAGCAACCGAATACATAATTCGGGGCCGTATTATTTAAATACATGTCCGCGTATTGTTTGGATGCACGGCCTGGATCTTGGCTACGCGTCAATATGATGTTGTATGGCTAGCAAAAATATTCGCGAAGTGTCGTAAGATACGCCAATTTCGAATTCTTTGCTTTTAATAACGTCGCCAACGATTCAAATTCATAGCGCAATAAAAAAAAGACAAAGGCAAACTTACGCACGAAATGTAATCGCAAGTAATTTCAAAAAATCTTGATAAAGTGTAACTAAAGTGATATTAGGAAGTATCGTGTGTTCAGGTTATCGCGGATAACAGTAGTGAAGATGAATGGTAAGCGTTACCGGACAGTAGTAAAGAACGACTATTTACAACCTACACCTATCGATACATCGCAAGCACATTGAAAATGTCGCATGGTTTCTTTATTCCATTATATAGGTCAAAGAAAAGTAATTACTTGCTACGTACCGTGTTGTCAACTGTCATAATTGTAGTATTCGTATCAATGTGAAAATCAAAAATTATATAAATCTAATATAAAACATAACCAAATTGTGTGCTGGATATGATATGCGAAATTGTTGCAAAATTATCTGATTATGCAGTAGTCATGCTTGTTTTATATCGTCTTTTTGTGATCATTGAAATGGAATTGTTTGCAGCATATAATATAAAGAATGTATATTACAGTCGATACTTCTCTTGCTTTTTTATATATTCTACGACAAGATATTTCTTACTGGTTTCTGTCTTCTGTTTCTTTTCTGATTTTTGTAACAATAGCTTGCTTCCATGCTACATATAATATTTTTCGCATCCAGACTTTGATTCTACGTAATTCTGCTAACGAGTTCTATGTGACAATTTTTCAACTGGATTTAATGACATAAAAATCTGATTCGAAATCACTGTCAAATTCCACGGATAGTAACGATATATGTTGTGTATCCGTGATGATATGACACGACACAATCGAGATCAATGGAGCAATAATAAAACAGTGTGGAAGCAAATGATTTTCGTGACATTCAAGGACGAGCAGCTGAGAAATTCAAGTTATCTGGGTCTGTATTTCGGGGACAGTATTTGACGTGTACCGGTACGATTCTATAACGAAGTAGCTCCTATACGGAAATAGACGTGGAGTGGTAGTAGAAACGAAACCAGAAGTACACTAATTTTTGCGACTCACCTCTGTTTTAAACACGGGCACCATTCGTCCGGAAAGACACATTGCGCACCGTGGTATAGTAACACATCTTGCCGTGAGTAGCACGACGAATAATGCACCGTGACGAGTAGTGACGAACAGTGACGAGCAGTGACGAGTAGTGACGACGGTATCGTACTGCCACTTGTTCCACACTAAGCGCTGCAATCGATGTTCGCGCGTCTATCGATTAGGAAATGGTTAATGTGACATAGCCGCGCTCAGATACAATGAGAAAAAAAAAGAAATTTCGTGTTTCTATCCGTTTCATATTCATAAAAAACGATTCTAGAATAAAAACTTTATTGTAGGATCTTTCTATTAAATGATAAAAATATCGAAAGAAAATTGGCAAAATAACTTTCATAGAAATGGAGATTAAGCAAAACGAAACTTAACGTTCATAACTACTAACAGCGTTGGATCGTGTATCCGGTAATGATGACGATACGAATTCTACTAATATTATAACTGCTACTACTACCGACGGAGATATTGTTTGGACTACAGCCAGACGCGCGCCTGCGTCGACGAATATCGTACGCTACCCTGTCTATCGCGCGTGTCATGAAAATTTGACCTCCACCTATGACGCTCGCTTTTCTCTTTTCACAACGATAGCTCGATATCAATTTTGAACCTGTATAATGTTTGTGCATGCGCAGGTATATGCGCGCGCAAGAAATTTATCAAGCTGAGAACAATTACGCGGTACATTTGAATCGATAAATAACAAATTTTGTTAATAAAGTTGATCGATTTATTGAATTAGATAGCTGATTAAAATAACGTGAAGGTATAATAATATTAATAGAAGTTTTGTGATAAAGAAGCAGTAGACAGTGCAATTTCAAAATTAAATATATCTAATAATAAAAGGCAACCAGACTCATCTACGTTCTAGGTCTACGTCTATATCACAACATTTATTTTAACGTTTATTGACATATGTATGGTATAAAATGGTAATAAAGGTGTTGAATTATTACTGTATACAATATATTCTTTTTGTTCCTATTTTATAACAACAGTAATAATAAATATTTCAGACAATAGCTAAACAAAGTCAAAGAAAGAAAGTGTATATAAAGTTAGGTTATTCTCTCCAGGAAACATATACATCATCTGTTCTATATCGTTGTACACAAGTTGTTTCTATCCATGGAGTATGCCCTTGACTTTTGTATTGAAGTAATCCAGCCACGGCTATCATTACACCATTGTCTATACAAAAGCGTTCATCCGTGGCATGAAGTACTGCATTTCTTTCCTCACACATCACTTTCATCATCTCTTGCAACCTTTCATTACATCCTACACCACCAACGATTAATACTTCTAATGATTTTACATGGGCCATTGCTCTCTCTATAATATTATTAAATATATAATCTCTATTCCATTTTATACAATTTTGTACTTGTATCACAAACAATAACAATACCAGTAATTTCAATAAGCATAGCAAATACTGTTTCTTGTAAAGAAAAACATAAATCTTCTGGAGTAAATTCTTTCGACTCAAGCCAACTGGGAAGATGTTCTTCGATGTAACTTAAAATTCCTGAGAAAGACACATCCATCCCTTTTACTACATAAGGTAATGGAGCTAATTTTGTCCCTCTATGTATATAATATTATATTATGTGTAATAAATTAATATACATAAAAATTAATATACATAAACAAATAAACCATACTTTAATAAAATAACTTACTTCTTTGCTAACTGTTCTATATTATAACCAGGACTAGGATCATTTGATAGCTTTAATAATCTTGCAAAACGATCTAAACAGTTTCCAACAGCAATATCTATTGTTTCACCAAAAATACGATATCTCTGTCGAGAGTATGCAATAATCTGTGTATTTCCACCAGAAACATATAAAACAGTTGGATTTATACTTCCTGTGATCAATCGCCCCATTTCTATATGACCAATACAATGATTTACTGCAACCATTGGTTTATCATATATCTGAGCAACAGTTCTAGCTACTAATGCAGCAACTGTTAACGGTGCACCCATTCCTGGCCCTTTTGTATAACATACTACGTCCACATCTTTTAATGTTATTTTAGCTTCATCCAATGCCTTTTGTAAAACATTGAGAATGTGTTCTCTGTGATGTTGTGCAGTTTCACGAGGTAGGAATCCTTTTCAAAACAAACTTTAAAACGTTTTATGTTTAACATTTTAAATAATAACAAATAATAAATGTCACTCACTTTTGTATGTTGTTGAATTATGTACAGTGCATTATGCAATTATTTAAACACACTTAGAAACTTTCTATGCTTATATTATACAAAACATTTTAGAATTTTATTAACACTAACATTATCATGCTTGGTATTCAAGACAGATCTAAGAATGTATACAAAAGTCACAAGATATTTATTAGAAGCATACCGTTTATAAAAATGGCCAAGGTATTTGAGCAATCAATTATTTTATATATTACGTCTTAAGTGTATATTTGTAATAAATATCTTGTAACTTCTATGTACATTTATGAATAGATTTCTAATTTTACTATTATAATCGCGATAGTCGTGTAATATTACAGTGTTAACAAAATTTCAAATAATTTCGTATAATACACATAATATATTTATAAAAGCTTTTTGTGATAAATGTTGGAATACTTTCGTAAGCCATTGTATATCATCAAAAGTAATCACATGAAAGGTTAAGTTTACCTTCGCCCGGTGGTGTAATATACGTATGCCGTACATTTGATAAAACATCTTGATCTCGAATAATTCCGATGCCTAACTTATTTGCGCTGCCTTCAAATCCAATTGCAATTGTCATTTTTATATTTATACCTTTAATTCGAAAAGATACTATACAAATTTACGGCAAATAAAACCATTGGCACATGGGTAAATTAATTATCCAATAGAAAGCATAGACAACATGCGCAGTAGAATCATATTCATTTGACTTTTCTCGACTTTTATTTATTTATATCTGTTTCATGTTGAAAGTAATAAAATATATTCTGGTAAAAATAAAAAATATATAATATTTATTCAATACAAACTTCCAAAAGAATGAATACACATAAATGTAAAAGTAAAAAATCATTTATAAGTAACGAGAGGAATTTACGATTAACCGTATTCCTGCAGCGACATCTGTTACTTATCTCGTTTGGAATGCATCCTCTTGCATTTGGTGCGTCTCTAGAAGGAAAATCTTCTTTAAACAATCTTCATTCGTAAAACGTCACGCGGAAGTGATTCACCGATTCTCGTGCCAGAAAATGCAAGTTTGCAATTTGCCGCGGTGAGAAAAGTGAGTGTCGTTATCTCGAATGGTTCTTGAGCCCGGTGAATGTCGTGAAATTCCTCGGGTAGCGCTCACTGGGTGGGCAATTGATTTTCAAAGTGACCATCGGGTGCGAACGAATGAATGCCACTGACGCTTCGGTACGAAATAGCAGACAACGCTACCAAAAAAAGTTAGAGATCTATTTCAATACTGTCGAGTAAGAGTTTTGTGAAGCTACGTTAAAACAAATATATATATATATATATATACATAGTGCAAAGGTGTGTACCAGCAAATGGAAAAAGCGAGAAGAGCCGACCTTCGCTTTTAACGAAAGAAAGGAGCGAAGGAGGCTATACGCGTATATACCGGTTTCGGACACTCTCTTTCTTTTCTTTTTATTTCCTCAAGCCAATACTTGAGGTATCTTCTTGAGTTCTCCGTTACGACACCAGTAAGGTGTTACCCGGGTAATATCTGAAATGGTGTCGCGAAAAATACAGTTTCGCCGGTCGCGAAATCGCGCAGTCGGGCCTTTACGTGACCTTGACGTACCCGTTACTCGAGCCACAAATTCCGTGCTACCGCGTTTCGGTGTGGCTACGAATCGGACGCGACAAGATATCCTCCGATGCGTACCGAGAAGATGACACGTTCCGCGGATGACATCCTTCACGATGTCAAGAAACGGGCGAAAAAGCCCTACCCGCGGCGTTCATTGTATTTTCTCACCTGTGTGTACCATCGGTGTAACGATTGACGCGAGTAATCTTATCGTGTATCGTAATCGGCTACGTGAGTGCCGTCCGGTATGGCATTACCCGGGTAATGCCCGAGATAAACTTCATACCCTATTCGCGGTTCGGTCCGGTTAATAAAACACGAAAATACCTGGACACGATCGACTTGACACGCGCGCGCGACGCCTTTCGAGGGCGATCTCTGAATTTGGTTCGACTCATTGAAAAGTCCACGCGACCAACATTTATGGATCGTGGATCGAAGCGTACTACAATTCTGGACATGCAGAGAGTGGCGATGGTAAGGTCTCGCGACGGGTGATGTCCAGTACCACATATGGATTTTTCGCGAAATTTTTATTCTCAGAGAAAATATACGCTTTTGATCGGGAATATATACTAACTTTTCCACTGCTTCACCACTCCAGATGATACCCATTTGTGACATGTAGAATTTTTTACATAGGCCAGTCGACCCAAAGGACGAATGATACTGGTTCTTCTAACGATCTCATGGCGAATTAGTCCAACGTATTATCATCTTTATGGGCATTCTATCATGTATTGAAAATTAACGTGTTGACTGCTCTCGCAGGAGTTTGGATCACCAACTTTTCGCTCCTCCTATATCTTTTATTCTAACATTTCTATCAGGTATGTGTCTATTTAAGAATAGAAAATTCATGAAATATGCAGAGGGTTCATAAATACATGCCAGTACTTCAGGAGATAGATCTACACATCACAATAAATAAAAAATGTCATATGAACATATTTCCTATATCCTTAGTTTTCAAATTATGGTTAATTAAAAAAATGTTCAATGTGTTAGCCTCATGGCTTAATACACGTTAATATATGCTTTAGCATTACTATATACATAGCTAAGACATGCTTTGATATTACCTAAAGCTTACAAACAATATTAATCAATATGAATCAGATAGAATTTCAGGCAGTCAATATTTTATTTTCCCTACTTCATTAATGTTTTCTAGAAACAGAAAAATAAAAAATATTTGTAAATTTTACAAAAGCAAAATATACTTCAGCTGTATATACAGACAACATTAAGGCATGCAATAACATGTGTTGAGGCATGAGACAGATACTTTAAACATTTTCTGTAATCATTTATAACTTTCAAACTAAAGTACATAGATATTACCCTTGAAATATCGATATGAATTTATGAATCACCATGTATAAATAACTGTACTTAAAGTAATTGTAAAAATGATAGTTGTTTACATGTGGAGTAATTACAAGTGTCAAATGTAATACATTTTGTTTGAGGAATGTCACGAGACTATGATAGGCGAAGAGGAGGTAGCGGTAGTGGTAGCAGTTCTAGTAAGTTACGGATGGATACCAACGTATCACAACCTAGACCACATGGCGAAAATCCAGGAAAACGGAGAGAATTAGATAGCGTAATGCGGAAAGCTCGTGAATCTCAGTCAAGTTATTGGAATAAAAAGCTTTTGGAAGTAGAGGAACGTGATCCAAATAGATGGAGACACAGTGGATATAAAGAATTATATGTCGGTGGCACAGCAAGCGGAGAACCTAGTAGAGGACATCCTCGAAGTCCAAGAAGTCCCAGACCTCGAAGTCCCCATATACCAAGACCACGTAGTCCTCGAAATAGAAGCCCACGGTCACCTCGCGATAGATCACATACCAGAGGACGACCTACACGCAGTCCAAGCACAGGAAGTACTTGTTCTGATCGATCATGCAGTGTCTGTTCACCAAAGGAAAGGCGACGTATCGCTCAACCCTCTCCTTCACGTTCAAGATCACTGACACCAGTTCGAGCTCGAGCACATCCAAAAGAAATAGTACCATCAAGCTCACGAGTAATACCAGCTCGTACTAGACCAAGATCACCTCCTTTACCACGTCCACGTACACCCCCGCCCACACCACAGCCTCCACCACGTCATCAAAAGGACTATAAGACAATTAAAGAAAAAGAAACCAAGGTCCGGCGTAAAGAAAAACATCACACTAGAATCCCAGAAGATCCAAGAGTTCCAGATCCTATTCCATTGGTAAAACATACTTTGTTCATAACTAATTATGAGTTCTGGTTTTAAATTAATATACTTCTGTCTACATTTTTAATCTTTTTCGTTTATTTATACATCTCTCTTATATTTCAATATATAACTATGAAACTTGTACAGATGCGTAAACCTGTAAAGGTAGAAAAAACTCATTCAAGTCATGGAACAACTCAAATGATTAGGCCACCTCCTGAGTCCTCACCTAGTGAAGACAGTGATAGTTCTTCCACAACATCACATGTGGGTCCACCTAAAATGACATTATCAGAGCGGTATGATTTAATTATTAATATGTTGTAAAATTTAAAACATCAGTTTAACAACACAATATATATATTTGAAAAAGATAAAGATCTTATAATAACAAAAAACTGTTCCTTTTTCTTAGATTTGGTAAAATGGCACAATGGAGTGTCGATCGTAGGGACATGGAAAATATGCGCATCACAAAAGATGGAGAAAACGCGATGAAAGTTGTAATAGAAGGTGAAGAAAGAATTGCAAGACTGGGATACGATTCTCCACCACCAGGACATTATCCTGAATCACTTTTAGCACAAGGTCCAAGAGGTCTAGAATGTTGGGATGATGTTCGTGTTAGATATGATTATTATAAAGCAAGAGGATATTTACGAGATCTTACTTTAGATGACTACATAAAGTGGGAAGAATGGTGGTACAAATATCAAGAATGGTTAGAAGCAGAACGTTTCTATGAACAATGGACCTCTTCAAATCGTCCTTCTGGTGGAACTCGAAAAAGGCGCGGGCGACGTAATAATACAGCTCATTGAAATTGCGTAAGCCCATTACAAATCATTCTTGATTCATAGACATTATCATTAATAATGTATACTGTAATATTTGTTGTCCTTAGAAAGGAGTGCAAAAAGTGTGTAAACGCTCTATACAGGCATACATCCATTCATATAGAAAACATATGCTGTTAAGACATATATATAAATATAAATATATTATAATAAAATGACTGTGCTGTAAAAACCTCATTTTCATCAATTTATCAAGTAAAAATTAATTTACAAGATTCATTTTCTTACTTTACATGTACTACTTTATATATATCAAAATATTTAGAAGTAAGGATAAACGTGTGTATCGAATTAATAATAATGCCAAGAAAAATTTATTTTTGTTTATATTTTTTTAATTTTGTTTTATCACTTTTTTATTTATGATAAACAGGGATCTTATAAAATCATTTTCTATTTAATAAGATTCTAGTTTTTTTTATGGAACTGTTTTATAAATAACTTTGTAATGACATGAGAAGTTACTAAAAAAATAAAATTAGTTTTTGTTAAAAAGCCTACAATCATAAAAAAAATACTTTATCTTTCATTTTCTAAAAAATATATTTTTTTTTAATATTTCACAATATGTAGAGTGTTTTAGGTTTTTCCAACTAAACTTTGTCAATATGTTGAATGGGTATAAATAAGAAATTTACATAAATATAGCTCGTTTGAAGATTTATTAAAAGTTATAAAAAAATACAGCATATAATTTCACATTAAAAAATATATAAAGTAGATGTTAATACAGATAGTGAATTCATACGAACAGTCGATTGATTTATTGAAATGAATCAAAATCAAAATGAACTGTGTAGAACAACGAATAACTGTCAGTTACCTATTGACAGAAATAATAAATATTTTAAAATGAAATATAAGCACTTATTTTTGTCTCATAAAATGTTCTTTTTGTATTTAATATCTTAAAGTTTGACTAGAAAAACCAGCTCTGTATTTAACTAATAAATTATTTGACATATAATTTGCAAGATCATATTTAAGCTCATTAAATTATTTATTTATTACTTTTTTATTAAAAATCTAAACTTATAATAAAGTTATATCTAGGATAAGAAGTACATTATAAAGTTATATAAATTTATTTTCAGTACTTCCTATTTTTAATTGTAAAATTTTCTTAATAATCCCAATTCTATGTTATTTATCCTATAGATTAAGATTACTACATAAAATTATGAAGTAGATTATAATAAATTTAGTAAAATACACTCTTTATCAAGTTACAAAAATTAAATTTGAAATTTCTGTACAATTTATTGTAATTTTATGTAAAGGTGTAACTTTTTCTTTTAAATATACAGGCTATGATTTTATGTACAAAACAAATATGAAAATATATTTAGAAATATATGTATTATTTTTTGTGTTTTGTATGTATTTATAAAAATTAATTACAGTAGTATATTCAAAAATATATTATAATAATTTTCTTCTGAAAATTATATATTAAGAAAGAATTGTGTTATTGAACACAAGATACGTTATCTACCGTAATAAGAGGTTAAAAGTTTATCAAAAATCAAATATCCGTAAATAAGAAGTCATATATATATATATATATATATATATATATATATATATATATACGATAGAACAGTTAAGTTGAGATCAAGTAATGAATGTATTTTAAACTGGGAAAGAGAACATAAAGATGGCATCTCAGAAGATTATAAGAAAAATAATATCATCTTCATTAGGTCCAAAACCTATTGGACCATATAAGTAAGCTATAATAACATATATTCCTAATTATTTAGAATTTTTCAAGTTTTACATTATATATATAATATTTCTCATTTATTTAGATCAAAAATAGAATTTTCCTAATGCAATATAATATATATGTAATTACAATACATGAAATTATCTAATTACAATGTAACTAATTTTGTTTAATAGCCAAGCAGTACTTGTAGATCATACTTTATATTTGTCTGGAGCTCTTGGTATTGATGTTAAAACTGGAAAACTTGTTGCTGGAGGTGCTGCTGTAGAAGCTCGCCAAGCTCTTATAAATATGGGCCATGTCTTAAAGGAAGCTGGATCTAATTATGATAAAGGTTTCATTTATTTAAAATTTTTTTAATTTTCTAATTTATTAATTTATATTTTTCAATTCTGAAACGATTAAGAAATATGATATGATAAACATTATCAGCAGCGATTATAATATTAACAATTAATTTTATTAAACATTAATAATATTTACCCTTTATATTTATTTACAGTCGTTAAAACAACAATTTTCTTACAAGATATTAATGAGTTTAGTGATGTAAATGAAGTCTACAAAGAATGTAAGATTTAATTTATAGTTTTATTTATATAAGTGTATGTTATATTTGGTATTTATATCCATGCACCTTTTTTTTCATTTAGTTTTTAAGGAAAGCTATCCAGCTAGATCTACATTCCAAGTTGGAAAGTTACCAATGGTAAGAAGTAATACACATATAAATATCTACATATAATTCAAAATCTAACTGCCAACATTAAACATAAAATGTTATTGTAGGGAGCAAAATTTGAAATTGAAGCTATTGCTGTTGTTGGTGAGGTAGAAACAGTTTGAATATTATAAGCAAAATTAATTTAAATTTTATATATCAATGAAATATGTTTACATTTAAGCATTTAAATATTATCTTGAATTTACTGTTTTTATGTATGATGCTTTTATGATTATATTAATAAAAATCTGGTTCTTTTACCATATGTATATTTAAATATAAGTTTATTTTTTAAAAACAAATAATGGGTAATAGTAATGGGAAATATCTTTCATAAATTATATCAAATATTTTTGTACTATTGAAAAACCTTAGAAATAAATATTTTTGCAAAGTTTCCTTTAATATTTTGCTTTATACAGGACATATAAAAAAAGTAGAAAACGTAAAATAATGAATGTTAATAGTAACCTGATCAAAGTCACTAAATATTTCATATAACATTAACATAAAAATTAAATTTATAAAAAACAGACTTTTAATAGTATTTCATTACAAAAAATAATACCTTTTAATAAATATCAGGTGTAGTAAAAGAAAGATTTTTATATGTTGTAAATAAATTATATTACATTATAAAAAAGAAAGAAAACATTTATGTATTTTCATAATAATTTATAATGTTATGACAAAAACGTAACGATAAATGTAATTTTTATCTCGTAAAATAAAAGCAAAATCGTGAATATTGTAAGAATATTATATTTAAAATATTTGTGTTTAATATTTCATTGTAATAAATAAACAAAAACGTATATAATTGTATACTAACAAACAATATGAATGGATATGAATGATTAAAAAATAAACATGGACAACAACCAAACATAGTGGCAGATATGGATAGCATTGTGTTACATAGAGGGTGGTACGTCATTCATGATACAAATGTGGTTAGACAGATTCTATGGCTCAAAATAAGACGAAGATCAAAAATAACAAAACTGCGTTGGGAACTTCGTTTGTGAAAAATCGTGTTTGAAAATTCATGAAGTGTACGTTAATACGAACAACTATTTCATAAAACTGCAAGCGGTGGTATCCAATTTGTACTACGCTTTGTAATACCTAAAGCAGTAGACTGTATTCGATAAAATGTTTTAGGAATATTTTAATAAATTGTAAAGGCGCATCCGCGTTGTTTTATTACTATGGTGTGTTATTAGAACTAGACGACTTGAGTGTAAATCTACATTGAGTTATATAGTTCATGTTACAGCGGTTCTACATACCTCGATATCACAACCTCTTTCACTCTTTTCGAACGAGATTTACCACGTGTAAGTGTCGCTCCCATCTTTTTTATTCGATTGTGTTTCGATTTCGTTATTAACTCTTTTACATACAAGTTATTACGATGCCACCTAAATTTGACCCTAATGAAATCAAGATAGGTATATTTTTAATATTTTATTTTAATATGTACTACAAGAATGTACAATTTCCTCACATGTGCTTATTTGTTTCAATAGTCTACCTAAGATGCGTTGGAGGTGAAGTAGGAGCAACTTCATCTCTGGCTCCAAAAATTGGTCCACTTGGCTTAGTAAGATTCTATTTTATAAATTTAAATTATTTATGAATAATATTTCATCTAACTTTTTGAGAAATTATTCTATTTTATAATTGTAAATATTAATCTTCCTCTTTCATTATTTGATTCTATTTTACATTTTATTAATAAATAAAAAACATTTATATAGTGCTTAAATATTGGTTTATATTTATAGTCTCCCAAAAAAGTTGGTGACGATATCGCCAAAGCTACCAGTGACTGGAAGGGTTTGAAAATTACCGTCCAGTTAACGATTCAAAACAGGCAAGCTACAATTTCGGTGGTTCCATCTGCAGCATCTTTAATCATTAAACAATTAAAGGAACCACCTAGAGACCGAAAACGTCAAAAAAATATTAAACACAACGGAAATTTATCATTTGATGATATTGTTTCCATTGCTCGGTCAATGAGACCAAGATCTATGTCCAAGTACCTTAGTGGTACTGTCAAAGAAATATTGGGGACTTGTCAGTCAGTTGGCTGCACAGTTGAAGGTAGACCACCACGAGATCTGATTGAAGAAATTAATGGTGGAAAGCTCCAAGTCCCAGATGAGTAATATGGTAAGTTCAGAGCTCCTTGCCAATATTTTCAGCACAATGTCTCATTTTATTAAATATTAGAGTTTATTATATTAAATTGATGGATAACTAAAATGATGGATAACTAAATAAATAAATGATATTTATATTGTTATGTAATTATTTGCTTCGAGCTCTTGGTAGGGGTTAGCATCCCATCCACCTGGTAGCTGTAACAATTTATAATGTTGTTACAAACTATCAGGGATATTGCTACTGAGGAGAAAACCTCAATAAAAAATCATCATTTAATATACCATATATATGTAGTATTTTAATTATAAAAATTTTACATTTCCATTGTTTCAGATTTATCATAAGGAGTAAAAAATAAAACATTTTTAATATGAAGGTGTTGTATTTTTATGTATGTTCCCTCTTTTATAGAAATAAATAAATTAAAAATGTTTTAATATATCATATACCTTGTACACAATGAATATATACCACACATCCATATAACATATTGTTATTACATTGATTTAATGTTAGATATACTAATTACAATATGTAACAAATATGTTATAACATATTGGTTCTATCTATATATAGTTAGAATAATTTGTTTGCAAATACTATGCTAAAAATGACTTGAACATAATGTTACTATTTATTTTCATTCAAATAAAATCTATCTTTACTTTAGATTTGACTATATTTCCTTTTATAAATTAATTTTTTACCATTTTTATTGCTTAAATTTAAAGTATACTGAACTACAAGGAAATTTAAAATCATTAAATTCACTTTATTCAATGTATTTACTAGTTAATGTAGCTATATATCTCTAAGGGTATCACGATCAATTAATTTTTCAAGTATTAATATAATTACTTTGTTATATTACGTATAAAAAAAATATTTATAATTTGTGAAATTCAGATATAAAATATCAAGAATTTTTAAAACGAATAAAACATTATTATTTCATCACTCTTGAAATATATTCTGTACTTTGAGTTAAGTGCATTTATTGTTGAGAAATTTTTTAAAACATTGAAAACCAAAATTACTTGTACATTCTTTAGATATGTCTCAATGAAACTAATTAAATTAAAACAGTGGAGAACAATGGAAAAGATTTTAATATCAAAAGACACTTCCCTATAATAGGTTTAACAATTCAGTCTCCTAAAACATATCCTCGTCCCCAATTATGACCACCAAATGTATTTCTAGCTTGTTGTGTTTGTGTTCTTTGCGTAGGGGCAGCTCCAAACCATCTGATATTACCTCTTTGGGATGGAAAATAAGATTCAAGAATTTTTGGAGTATTTAATAATTCAGGTCCACCGAGTTCTTGAGGATATTTGAATTTTAAAAACACATAAAGATGTCCCACTAGAATACCAAAAAGTTCCATCATGCCACCTCCAGAGATAATGAGATTAAATGCAAACAATACCCATGGCAAGTATACTGCTTTAAATTGTGTACCTGTTGATTTATAAAAACATACAATTAATATAAGTTACAATAGAATGACTGACAAATTCATAGCCTTATGCTCATAAAAAGAAAAATACATACCAAACCAGAAATTAACAATAGCATCTTTATTCAATTGACACCAAACGTATAATATGCTGAGTACCATAGGATCCATAAGAATATGTAATTCACCAAGAACTCCTATGATAATGCAGCATATCCAGTTGAATAAGAGTAAGAAACAATAATCTGCTGGTCGTCCATCGTATTCTCCACGTTCTAACCTCAACGAATAATTATATAAGAAATAACAGTTAATCAAAAAATGAAATCCCGAACCCCGATTTAAAGGGTAGAAAAACACACTGGTGGCTGCTCTCCAAATTTCAAAATTGTTTATAAACCGATCGTTTATAAGTATTAGTGAAGTCGGACTTATTAACCCGAATCTTCCAATTAATGTGCAAACTATTGTACATAATAGCCAATATCTTGTAAAAATTGGTAAAGAATTAATCCAATTCCTTACGTCTGACATTTTTGTAATTTTTACGTTAATATAATAACTAATATGTATAACACCTAATTCGACACGTACGTGCAACTCAGTATGACAATGTATGACGTGTGATTATTTAGTGACTAAACAACGACACAACGTAGACTAGGTTAGGACATATAATAACAGATATGGTGCTAGTAAGAATTATCTTGATTAACTTTCTATATTTATTCTTTCAATATTTAAGAACCAAAAAATGTAAAAGAAAATACAAAATTTTAATTCCATTTCAGTTACAAAAAAAAAAAAATATAGTATGAAGATTTTGTAGAATTTTTCATATTTTCATGCTATAGTATAATTTCTCACAAAATCCTAAAACAAAAAGTAAATGTTCTTAGAATTTATTTATATTAAATTTCTAATATAATTATGAATTTATAAATAATACATAACATATAAATACATATTAAAGCTTCTCCAGTAGTTACATTGTTACTATAAAGTTCTACATTACAAATACAAAAATAAATTATATAAAATTGTTTTTATTGATATAACAGCACTTCAAAAATGGTTATCAATAACAAAATTGACAGTGATTATAAAATGTACATGTATTCATATGGCTCATGTCATAGCAGTACTGTATGAAAATTTTGTAATACTATTTATATGAAAGTTTTATATTTTAATTTTTGTTGTTCCTTTCTTTTCCACAGCATTATATAACATCAAGAATAAATTATAAAATTTATTTAGAAATGTTCCATTATAAAGTATAATGTAAAACATTTGTTCTAATATTTTAAATGTACAATAATGATGTTGAGAGAAAGAGAGAGAAAGAGAGAGAGAGAGATTTTAACACAGCATGGATTGAAAAATGTGAAAATTTGTTACTAAAGAATTGTTACAGAATATAAAACCATACTTCCTATTTACACACGACAGACATACACACATATATTAACACAACTAATCATCAGCTGTTCTCTTAACTTTTCGTTGCCTAGGACTCTGTCTGGGCGTTTTAGGAGATTTATCTGTAAGAAAGATTTTTATGTAAAATGCTATTTTTTACATTTTTTTTAAAGTAAATAAAATATGAGATACTTACTAATTCTATTTAATGTTTCTTTTGGCAACCAATCATAGTCTACATTATTAGGGTTCGATGTGCCCATTTCAACAGGAGTTTTACGAGTATTAGAAGATCGAGATTTACGACCAAAAGATGAAAGAAGTTGCTGTCCTCCTACGAGTGTCAATATCACACATGCTGCCAGAAATACATATAAGAAAATTGTTTCTCCATCAAGACCATCATCTAATTCTATTATTTGCACTGTTTCGTTATAAACAGCTTCATTAAAGCCAATACCATTCTGCAAAATTATGGACATTTGTTAATTTTTGCCTCAATACTTTTAAAATGGAACATTAAATGTGTTACATACAGAATCTTTATAATTTAGATTAATATTAAAACCAAAAGGTCTTCCAGCAAGATTTTCTGATGGAATAAATGAATATGCTAATGTCGCTTCGTGTTTTGGTTTTACAATTTTGTTATATACAATAGTTGAAAAATTTTGGATATAAAAGTTAAAGTCCATTGCATAACGAAAAGAGGCATCTAAAGATTCAAGAATAAAATCAGATTCGCCTTTATTGGTGAAACCAACAAGAAATTCAACTAAAGTTCCAGCTGGTAATTCTAGAAAAGTAAATAAATTACTAGTTAATATTACAATTAAAAATATTAATGAGATTCCAAAAGGCTTATTATATATACCCAATGTTGATAATCCATTATAAACTGGTTTAGTAAATAATACAGTTGTATCAGCATCAGATGAAGCAGTGGTTGTTTCATCTTCTGGTTCTTCATCTGTTATTATAGAATTATCTTCTCCTTCAATATCCACAATATCATCTATATTTTCATCTTCTTGAGCATAAACTGTAATAAAAATTTAAAATACAAACAGGAATACTTATACATAAATGGTTACAAACATATGTAAAATAAAAAAACTAATTCGGTCAATATGATTTTAATTTATTATCTAAGATATTAGTTCAAATTTACTAAATGACGTTTGTGATGGTTGCATTAATTATATTTCCAATATAAATTATAGAAAAACTGCAAAAGAAAGGAAAGTAAATTTTTTATATCAATATATATTACATATATGTAATACATATATAAATCATAACGTATGAAACAGATATTAGTTACCGATTTTTATTATCCATTACCTTTATTCGTTGTGAAAGTAATTGTAGAAATTAAGAGTAATAAAAAAATGCTAAATTTCTTCATTTTGTTGCGTTGTTTTAAAACTAACTTTCCTGTTATGAAAACCGATTTATTCCACTTCTCTAACACTCACTTCAAATCAACACTCGACTACGGTGCTTCGAAATAACACAACCTGCTACCATCTCTGCCTGCGACGTGGAAGCACAGTAACGCAATCGTCAATCCTACAACGTGGAACATTAACGTAACGTTGGCATTAAATAAAGGACATAACAAACGAAAGGTTTCGTATTGCCAATATACCAAAATTGAATTACTAGACTGCAGATTTGTGAATTTAAAGGTGCAAAAATCAACAGAGTAAAGATATAAAATGCAAAAATATATATAATATCCAAAGCAAAATATACGTTATAATATTTAATAGATAAAACAAATTTCTGCGGAAAATTCAATTTCTTTAATAGCGTCAGAGAGGTCTCTGTAAATATAAAACAACAAAATACAATATTTATAGAAAGATATATTTTCTGGCTACTTCGTTTTAAACCATGTATTTTTATATATTAAGTATTCTTGCAATAAATTAGAGGGCGCTTGGGAGCACATTCTACGAAAATTCGTACATATTCATTTTCTTCAGTAAATCTATATTATTCAAATACTTATTCAAAGTCTTTAAGATTCAATTACACAAGAAGTATCCATGCGTCTATTAAAATATCTATCTTTTCAAACAAAAGAAGAATTTCATTTGCATATAGTATCTTCGAGTATCTTTAGTAATTTCCTAAGTTGATAATATATACATATATTTAATTAAATTCAAAAGATATATTATAATTCAAGTATTATTCTCAAACAATTAACTATTTTTTATTCTTTAATTATAAATTCCTTTTGCTTGAAAAATTCAAATGAAAATAAATCAAAATGATTTTTAGAATCGTTCTTTACTCTTAAGCTGCTGTGCTATTTGTTCTTACATGGTATTGGTTGCGCATGGTATAATCCTGCGCAGTAGAAATGAGGAGTGGGAGACTGCCAGCGCCGGGCTAAGAATGTTAGTCGGTCGATTCGTTCGTCATTCGTCGTATTAGTATTGGATAGTAGGGGTTATTCTTTGTTACAACATACTGGTAAAATATTAAATAATATTATAGTAACTTAATTTTCTCTTTCAACAATGTTTATTATACGTTTTAATATATGTATATTACTTTCTTATTACACTACTTACTATATTATTTTTAATATATATTAAATGTATTAATAAAAAAGTATGTATTTTTCAGATGAAATTGAAATAATCATGTTTTTGTTTCAGGAAATCTATCTATTATAATACATAACAACTAAATGGGAGAACAGTATTGCATATTACAGTGGTAATTATACTTTATTTCATAAATTAGACATAATTCTTTATCTTTCCACATTCTCTTTTCTTAGGTTCTTCAAAATAAAAGTTATACTGGTCATGAAAAATTTCGTTAAAAGAAATTAAAAATTATTGTCTCTATGAATAAGAGAATCATAAGAGAAAAGTACATGAACACGTAAATATGAGTTATTATTTATATTTTAGATAACGTAAGAAAAGAGAAAGAAATAAAGAATTTTAAAGAAGAAATATGAAGAAAATGATTAAAAAGGTCTTAATAATAATAATAATTAAGATAAGAAATACAAGGTCACTTATTGTGTACTCTAATTTTTCAAACATTAACGGAATTTGTCGAACATAACGGTCGTTGTGGTCAGTCAATGTAAACAACTTTAATCTCTTAGTGTTTGAACACTTTTTGTTATGTTATGATCTTGAACCAAGCAGGTAGTTATGTACACGTGGGGGAACAATGCCTGCATATATACTGTAATTACAGTATTTATTCAATTCCGTTTCAATATTAAACATTTTAGTTTAAAATTAGAATACACAAATTTTAGAATTTCACATATCACAAATATTTTTTCTTCTTCCATTCTCTTAACATCATATTTATAAGACATGAATATTTTTCAGAATTATTTTTTTGTAACTCATATTAATTTATTTTAAACATTAAAGATAGTAAATTATATTTAAAATGTTTAATTCACGAGTTACTCATAAATATATTTTTGTAACTTATTATAATTTGCTATAAATGCTAAAGGTAATAAATTAGGCTTTTTATGTTTAAAACTTAATAGTTATTCTGAATATGGTTAAAGAATTGATGTCATCAAATGATGAAGTGATAAATTATTATATGAAATAAATTAACTATTGTTTAAACTCTTTGCTTTAGGGGACATAAAATTGTGGCTTTTTTGTTGTATTACTCAATAGTTTTTGATGTGTAGATTCTAAAAACAAAAGTTTTAACTTCAGTAATTCCATAGTTCAAAAGGTATGCATGTGTAAAGCTAAGCATTTTTTATATATTTGACACATTGGTTTCATGGATTCAAAAATAAAGTCTGATTTTAGATATTAATGTTTCAGTTTATTGGAATTTTAATTTGTCTATTATTAAAAAGTTTCATTGGGTTTCATATATCATTATCCAAATTTTTTGGACAATTATGACTGTTTCTTAGAACAAATTATAATAATTCCTATTTTGTTAAAGGTTGGCTTATTCCTTCTTCTTCTTGCTGTTCCCTGAAAAGGATCTAGTTGTATTTCAAAAGTCAAGAATGTAAGTAATTTTGTATTTTGTACTTCATTTAATTTTATTTCTTGTATTTTACATTAATTATCATTAATTAAAAAATAGAATCTTTTTTAAAATTTAACAAATTAAAATTTTTTATTTTTCTGAATTGAATATCGCTAAAATTTTGTTTGATACAGATAAAATTCGTATCATTTCACATTTCCCAAATAATTAATACTGTCTTTAGGAATAAATTACGTATAGTATTGTATGCTTTCTTATAGGAGAATCTTCCAGCCTTCACTTTTTCTGTGGAACTCGACGATTCCTATTTGATGGCGGTTTTACGATGACTTGTTTTGGACTCCAGCAGTGTTAGTGACAACGTTCGTCACATCTAATCGTAAGTCGTATGCATTTTTGTTCCTTTGGTCATTCAATCGTGTCGTAGGATGGAAGGTCCGAATCTACACGGAATTTACTGGGTGTATTATATTGAACTTTTGACGAGCATAATGAATAGAGAATATATATTTTACTCGTGAGTAGCAGGACCGAATTAACCCCTTGTCGTGCTATTTAGGTAGACGAAATGCAGGCCCAACCAGTACAGGGTGTAGATCGCTAAAGCAGCCACCGTGATGCGCGAGAAGGTCTCACACTCTTCCTTATTGAGAATATCACGTTGCTATCACTAGAATCTTCATTATTGTTTCCATATAAATCACTTATTCTTCGTAATTTTCCTCCTTCTTAGCATTACGTAAGGGTTTTAATTAAATTTTACTTCAAAAACCAAAGGGAGTACAATTTAGTTATTGACAGTTGAAAATCGGTCAAAATATCTTTGTACTGAAGCAAATTTTACTTTACATTTGCTCGAGCACATTTTACGATTACTTACATATATCGATATATTACGTATAACGTACGTATTACGTACACGTATAGATATATTACGAATAAATAAATAATATCACTAAACAAATCTACGTAAATGAAATACGATTCAACGAAGCTAATAAAATTTCAAAATTTGCATAGACCCGAATACAATGAAATCTCCATATAATCACGTATTTCTTAATCGATTCATAACACGATCGTTACATTGTAAATAAACGACTTCAACAGAACAGATGATCGCATTTTCTACATTTCATCTCGTCCTCGAATAAATTTCTTCTGCGCGAGACTTGCCTTATACTCGTATGATTACTCAGTCACGTACAACGTACGTAGGAACTCTTTGAATAGGGAGATTGCACTGTATTATTCAAACGCAAAGGATTCGATATGGACAAAGAAACTAAGAGTTGTGAGAAGACCCAATGTCTAACGTTGCCGATGACTATAACCATACACTTTCAGAAGTAGCTATAGTTATTGACCAACGGTCCCTTACGTGGTTTAAATATAGTGGAAAATCAATAGTTTCTGTAATATTGACGCATTGAGGAGAAATGTTTGGACGTACGGTAAGGAGTTCTCCAGGGAGTGACTCCTCCGCGGAACTTCTTCGACGAAGAGCGTTTCCGTTTCTTTCCATTAAAGCGGTTAACGTGACGTGCTGGGTACCGATAAGTCGGATAAAAGCAATGAAAATTATCATCGTGTCACATCGAGCGTCCACATCTATGGAGCTACATGTGAATAGGATAACAGAGAGACACGAAAAATGATGTTACAGGATATAGGTATATATATACAGGGTGCGCCGTTAGAATTCGGACAGAATTCAATTTGTAGTTCCCACCATATTAGAATTCAGATGTTTGTGCTGATTGACTCTGAAGTTAGTTAAATATGTCAATAAGTCTTCTATAACCTCAAAATGACAGAACTCGTTAAGCAAAACCCGGAATACGATAGAAGAGCGGCGATTATAGAAAGTCTTCGCGCCGGGAGAACGCCGGTCGAAATTATAAAATTCTTTAGCTACCCAAGATCGACGGTATACGACATTGCTAAGAGATACGCAGCCTCAGAGTGGTTCGAGAAGGGTTCTCCTTCTCCGGCGAGAAAAGTTCAGGTTAGGGAAAAATCAACAAGGACGCCAGAAATTATTCAAAGGGCCCAAGACATGATTTTGGAAGATCCGGGAACTTCTCTCCGAAAATTAGCCTCCGTCTTGGGGGTGAGTGAAACGATTGTCCGTCGAATAGCTCAAGAGGATCTTAGATATGCCTCCTACGTTCTCAAAGTCCGTCAGATGCTCTCCGAGGCCGCCAAGCTTAAAAGATTTGCCCGTTGTCATTTGATTCTGTGTTCGTTAAAACACGAAGCTGCTCCTAACAGTCCCGACCTAAACCCATTGGACTATTACGTGTGGGGCGTTATCGAGAGACAAACTAATAAATGCAGGCACCCCAACGTCAACTCCCTACGAGCTGCTATCGAGTCAGAATTCGCGACAATTAAACGCGACCAGTTGAAGTCAGCGTGCTCGCGCTTTAGAGCAAGAATAGAGCAGGTCATAGAGGCAGAGGGTGGTTACATAGAATAAAAGTTCTCAGCAAGGACCCTTTAAATGAGATATAACAACATTTTCATGTGTTTTTGTGTATTGACTTAAATAAACAACTTTCTGCACAAAACTTCTTTTGTCCGGATTCTAACGGCGCACCCTGTATATATACATATATGTATTATATATATGTATCGTACGTTTGTGTGAATAAAGAAAATCTTTGATGACAATCTGGAGTCGGTGATAGGATAAAAGGTGCTATTTCAGTACCCCGCATAATACTGTTTCATCTTGGAGCAACAGTATGTGCAATGTGTATTGTTTGTGGTGTACATGGCAAGTATTAATATGAGACAATCTCTCAGACTATATCTCACAGGAGCAGCGGAAATAGTGTACCTCATATCGAACAATGCATGGGCGGCAAATTACCTTTTACAAATTATATGGATGGAGTAGGCTAAAGTACAGGTAGTTCTCGATCGGTCCACCTGTTTCCATAATATTCAGCAAAGTACTCATAAATGCATTTCTAAAGTTGTGTTGGTGTACGATCTCCATTTATGCTGCATTGCTTCTTTTCCATTTAATGAAGGTAAATTAAAAGCACCAATGATTGTATCATTTAAAATTTCTATCACTATAAGTAATGAAAATTGTATTTGGAAATTCAATTTTCTTAATTCACATGCTCGGAGTTGTTGATAATCCATTTACACGTGGGAGTATTATTCCGCGTTCATTAAATGACGCCTCATCCACAAACAATACTTCAGCGAATTAAATACCACTAAAACTTTTATTCCCCGTGGCTACCCGTCCCGAGGAAATAAGTTAGAATAGTAACATATATCCCGAATTATAATGGTATAATTGTAGTGAAACAAACTTTTCTGTGTATATCATCGATATCATATAATTTTGTATATCTTATATCTTTCTTATCGTATTAGTTATTTTATAACTAAGATGTTCTCAGACGAGTGGGAGCAGGCTTCTCCCTTTAAAGGTTCCAGAAGGGACGTTACAACACTTTCCCGATTTACCAATATTCGAATATTAGGTCCTAAATCGTCGTGCTGAATTTGTCCACCAGTTTTCGTAGGTTTTAATGTACAGATGAGAATATTTTTCGGCGTATAAACGTCGTGCCTTTGTGCTATTGCCACCTACCAACGGTAGCAAGAGTGCATGTACGAACGTTCTCTAACTCTATACATGTTATAATAAATGTGGCTACTGTCCAAATAACACTGATCCTAATATTCCGATGAAAGTTCCTTTAATATAGGATCCTTATAAATCTATGGAAGTCCCTTTCCGACTGTTCTCTATGAACTATCCTCCTACGTTGCTGATTCTCCCTACCAGCCGTTGAATCTCGTCTCTCTATCGTGTCCTTCCGGCTGGTCCTTTCCAGGGGTTTTTTACCTGACCTCGGAATCGTTAGGTTTACAGCTCGGGGAGAACATACAATTCGGAATTTCCTAAAAAACGGAATGGGCCTGTCCTTGCCATAGACGGACGGCCATTCAAAATTCCGAACACTGTGTAACTATGTAACTTTGAACATCTGCGTTCTAATTGCCTGCCAACAGAATTGATGACTTCGTTAAAGATAAAAGAGAGCAGATTATGACGCATGGCGTTGACGTTGACATTAAAGTACATTACGATGTAATAATATATAACTGCTAAATAATAGAAGGAATCTTCCAAGAATCAATCATAATCCGCCTCCATAGGATTATATTGCAGAACATCATGCCAATATCAAAAATCGTAAACGGTGAAATATTTTTTCTTGTCTTTTTGGTGACGAATGATTTAACGCATTGAGGAAGTCACTTTTTGATTGTCTTGGACTGATTATTACTGATTGTAGGTTAAGAATTTGTTTTTTAAAAAGATAAATAGATGAATTGAAATAGACTAATCCCATTTGATCTATAAAATTATGATGAACAACGGGCCATAATATTCTTTTTGTTTTACAAATTTTTGACTTAGACGTCGTGATGTAACTCGTTGCTTCGATGCGAGGTGCTCCAATGAGATAGCTGGATTGTATGGATGAAGATATATAGTGATTGGAATAAGGAAATACTGTTTATCAAAAATTTATTATCGCTACGAACACCATGTATCTCATAAACGCCGCGATACGCACGTGAGTTATAAAAACCGAATTAGGTATTATTTGCGTAAAGACGGTGAATGACGCAGAAGAAGGCAGATTGTAAGGCGACAAGCGCGTTTATTTGATTTATATGATTCCGTAATACTTGTGTTTTATCTTTTCCTAAATAAGGAAACTCATTTAAAATATACTTGTCAAATACCAGTCAAAATTTAATACCAAATTTGTTGGTTTTATTCGGCAAATATTGAATAAATTTGTATTATCTTCAGAAACTGTGTATGTACATGTGTGTAGAATCTGCCAAGAGTTGTTCGTCAATTGTAATATTTGCTTCTGGTTTGTAGCAGTTCTGATTATTTTGAATAAACCTGTCGTATACATTTTTTTCATTAATTTTAGCTTAATTTATTTAACAGATTTCATTAAGAACTGTGTTTTATAAAAGCAGAAAAAGCATCCTACGAATTGCAAGCAACTGCAATTCAAAATTGATTAATAACAAAAGAAAAAGTAAACAAGATAAAAGAGCACTGTAAAAGCGAGCCGATTCTTGGTAATCTCGGAACAACATGGTAATACTTAGAACGACTTAAATGAGATGAACAAGATGAATTCAAAATTTGACTCGCCCAATAGCGCGCCGTAATCTTAAATATCACAGTCGGTCATGTTTTTGTTATAATATGTATCGTTAGAATGTACGGATGAGTAGTGCCGATTAGTTTGATAATGCTACTGGCAGATATTCCCATTTTTGGCTTACTTAAAAGTTTTCTTAAAAGGGATAAACGATTCTGATATTTCATTAGCTTATTATATTTGTTCTTCAATTTTATTTAATCCAACAAATTTATTCTATTTATTTAATCCTACTAAATTTATTATACATGTTACTAAGTTTGTTTTAATTCAAATTCCTCCATAACCAACTCTGAAATGTAATTATCGTTATAATTTATAGGGGAAGATGCTCTTGACGACAGCGGATGGAGTTCTTCAGGAGGAGAGCCCACGCGTTCGGGAATGGGTGAGTTGGAAGGTGAGAAATTTATTTCTGTTATATTTTTTTTGTCTTGTACCGTCTCTCGTTCCTTTCGGTCCCGCTCGCCTCCTCTCTTTATTTCAACTAAGAAGAGTTTTCTAAACCAACGTACCGACAGCTTTCTACTGTTGTGACTCCACATCCACATGTTCCATGTACCTTGGTATCCGTGTATAACTATGTCTACCGCCGTAATTTCAATGTAACTAGAATGTCAATTATGGCTGCAGTAACCGTTCCAAAATTCCATAAATTCATTCCAAAATTTTGTCGCTTCTCGCGCTATGGTGTTTAGAATTACTATTTTCCCTGCTGGAAACATGACATGGTCTCTAGAGGTGTCAACGTCCTTTTGCGTATATATTCCACTCGTAGCTAGTGATCTAAGTTGTGATCATTGTTCACATATCAGGATCTAAGTTGTAATCATTGTTCGCACATCATATTAAAAGAATTAAAAGAATACGGCGATCGAAATGGCCTAACGCAGAAGTAGCTTAGAAGCTCTGTACGACTCTGAGTGGTAGGATGGAAGTACTTCGTCCAGTGGATCATAAAATTCCTCTCAGTTGGTCGCTGCGAACATGAACTAGTTTGTTTGTTTATGTGTATTTTACAATGTGGTTTACATTAATTTTAACATTGTTATTTCTCAAGATATCTAGTACCTTATGGAGATCTGTGTACTAGTCTGAAAATTTACCTTTACTGGATCAAAATGTAGGTCAATCAGAATCAAGCGCGTATACATGTGTTTTCATATTTTTCTTGCGAATACGTGATCATCTGTGTTTGCATTATCCAGGGGGAATTGCGTATAGTAGAATTTTGTATACCTTGTATCTAAGAACTTTATGGAATCTTGTTAAGTTTTTCGTACCCCTATTGCTTTCTTCTAAAAGCGGAATTTCCTTCAGATTACGTAACACATATATACATTATTAATATATATATACACATATACAAGCTCAGATAAGAAACTTAAAAAGTGACCTTTATCTTTTTTAATCGCATTATTTGTTTCAAAATTTTTAACACGTCATCTAGTAACCTGATCCTTCTAAAAAAAAAAAAAAAAGAGAGAGAGAGAGAGAGAGAGGAAAGAAAGGAAAAATCAAAATCTGGCCCTATTTTTAAAAAGTTATTCTATTTTAAAGAATGTAAAAAAATTTAAGGGTAATAAATAAAATCGCAAATCTTTATTAAAATGTTTACAGTTAATAAATAAGTTTTATTTATTTACTATATACCCAGTTTCATGAATTCCATAGAAGTTTTGACAGATTCCAACAACATGCTTTCAAGGAACGCCACTGTAGGGCATTCTTTGAGAAAGTTTTCCAGAATGTGTCTTTAATTAGTCTTGAGAATACTTTGAGCTTTCTTTTATTTTTCTGCAATTCTTGGTTAGATAAGCCTGTTTGAAGAATCTGCCAAAGAGAATGAAATAGCTGAAGTATATCAGCAGACCAATTTTGGCGTTGTAGGATGTAACGCGACAGTCAATTTGATCGTTTTTTATATAGTTGTAAGTCGTAATAGTTATAAAACAACCCCACACCATCTGTAGTGTCTGTAGCATAGTGATCAACATAGCAAACCATCTTGATAGACTGAATTGCATTGCTTTTAGAGCATAATAGGTATACATCAAAGAATGAACAAAGTAATTTATTACGCCATTCCATCTGGAGTATGGTGCATCCTCTATATAACACAACCATGCATAAAGAAGAACCGTTATATGATGGTACCAATGTAAAAATTGCAATGGCTGTTTCCGTAGCACAATGAAGGCTGTGTCACCAAACTCCACGATCTTTGATAGAATGAACAATAAGGACCAAAAAGCCATCACGGAATCATATGTCATATGACTGAAAAGAACATAATTACGTTCTTATTATGAATTAATATTTTGTAAATATTGCAATATTGTTTTAATTAATAGTTCATAGCCGAAAATGCAACAGTATTCTAGCATTAAAATATAAATTAGCTAAATAGGATCAAATTCCAAGCCATTTTCCCAAATCTCTATTTTAATTATTTTAAACGAAACGTGTAATGATAGAAAGAATTTGTAAGATCAGTGGTTTCCTGGGAGAAAATTGCCAGAGGAGGCATCGAAATTTTTTAATAAAATATGAATTTTCATACCATAATATCTATAAATAAATAAAACTTCATATCGTAACGCACATATATGTTACAACAAAATCTTGTTATTATTCTGTTAATTGTAGTTTTCTGTTGTAATAAAGTTTTTATTATTTAAAACGTATCTATATTATTATATTTATTAAAAAAATAAAAGGTAAGAGTGGCACTTTTTAACGAAACTAAGCTCTTTGTACATTAGACCGATGTATTTTTTACTCGTATTCTGCATAAAAATATTAAGATACTTATATCTGTTTTAATATCTTTGAAATTTTAACATAAAAACTATTTTATACACAACGTTTAAGTAGCAATTAGTTCTGAATTTACTATTCTATTGAAACTATTTTAATAACTAAAATAAGATATAAATGTGAAATTTCCTACCTGATACAGATACTATGTTGAAATCCATGATAACGTAATACGTGATATAATTCTGATCCTAGCCGGAGGAATCCAAAAATGGAGAACACTGCAAGCGATGCACTCCACAAAGAGAGTATTCCTCTCAGCTCGAACTTTGGTCTACTGAACATGAAATGTTTTCCGGCAAAAATTAGGATAATATAAAAGAGACAGTAGCAGAAACAATACGGATAGTGGTTCGAAATCCGTGCAACAGTATCCAAATAAGCGAATTTTTTTTCGAAGTTAAAGACGTATGAATAATCAGGTGTGGTGATCGGCATATAATCCAATTTGTCCATCTTTTTTCCGTTGGTCGTCAAAAATTAAAAAGAAGTCACAGCCTTTGCCTATGTCACCAATCTGCTGAAAAGAGAGGAAAGGCAATTATTGAAATATTTTACCATTTTTGATTTCGTTAGTGGTTTCCATCAAATCGAAGTAGATGCAAAAGAAAGATCCAATACAGCTTTTACTACTCCGTGTGCGCACTACGAATTTTTGCGGATGCCCTTTGGTTTAAAAAATGTAACAATCCATCTTCCAACAGCTCACTGATCAGGTACTAACCGATGTAACAGTTTTATAAATTTATATTATATATCTCGCAATTAGTCAGATAGCTAACAGGAATGTTCTCAATTAGTACTTGTGCTGATATTACTAACGCGACGAATGGAAAACTGGTTGTGTCAGATCATGCCTTAAGCACTAGGTAGCGATGAATAAATTATTACTGGTCGAGAATTAATTCAAGTAAAAAAATTATTTGAGACGTAACACAAGCTAATTTACGGGAATTCTCGCAGGAAGAGATTTATTGCTTATTAATTCTCGCACGCTCTATCTTTGAACGATTTTTACGCTTGACATAGCAACACTTGAATACTCGAAAAGTAACCCTACGCCATACTAATTCTTGGTCAACAACTCAAAAGTCAATTAGATGAAGCATTATAGCTTCTACAATATCTCCGGTGCCAGTAGTTAGCTTTCATTATGCTATTTCCTTTTTAAA
The DNA here is from genome assembly GCF_905332965.1 of Bombus pascuorum. Lineage (NCBI taxonomy): Eukaryota > Metazoa > Arthropoda > Insecta > Hymenoptera > Apidae > Bombus > Bombus pascuorum. The sequence goes on along the minus strand of NC_083494.1, from coordinate 13,407,695 downwards.
TCTTATAACATGCGTAATAATCGAGTGATATCAAAACGGTCCTGCGAATTTAAGGGTCGCCCAGAAAGTAATACCCGTTTTGAGATAACAATAATAAAAATGTATTTTAAAAAAATTTATTGATTTATAATTTATATGCTAAGTCATTTTGTTTGATGGCTTATCGTAATGAGTTTTTTTATATCTACGTCATATACTTATGCCATTGATTGCTATAACCGTTTTATGCAGTGCTTTAAATTACTGTTTTTTTGCGAAGAATTACCGATAGAATAGATCATTAAGTTTCGCAAAAAAAGTGAATGAATATCAAATGAATATCAATGAATATCATTTGCAATAAAATCACGAAAAAATTTTTGAGCTCTTTTGTAATGGGAGACATCACTATCCCCTTATTGAATTAGTATTTTAACAGCATTACCGATATAAATAACAAAAAACACCAGTTTTATTGGAAATCTAACGACACATTAAGCGGAAACCGAAATTACTCAACTGTACTGTGCATTGCTGGAAAAATGACTAACGTATGAAACGCAAATTTGATTACCTGTTTCATATAGACACAATGCAATCATAAAGATAAGCATGCGTATTTGCCGAAAGTGTTACATATACAAATAAACTACAACACAGTCCAACACTTGAGGGTGAACGATACAAAACAATACCTATGTATCCCTGACCTCTCGTCCAGTTAATCATTTTTCCAGCAATGCACAGTACAGGCTTATGATGGGGACACGCACCAGTAAATTCAATCCAGATTATACTGGGTCATACAGAATGTTGAAGTAATTACTTAAAGAAAAACTCCACGCCTTTTCTTTTATATATCCGTGATCTGGAAACCGCTGTTACGAAGAGAATAAAATTTATTGAAAAAAATTCAAAATAAGAAGAGACCCATATTGTTGTGCAATATAAATTTTGTTTTGGATTACAAAGTCCAGAAACAAAAGAGCTATAAGCAGATTTCTATTGCTGTTTCTTGTAGCTTTTAGTTAGAGCTACACACCAAGGTTAATTTTTTGGTAATGTCCTTTGCTATAAATATATAAACGTGCCCCCTATCATATCTTCTTCCTATTGTATTGTAATACTGTAAGAGTGAGGATCTGGATCAGCATACACTATACCTGTACGTATTTCAATATATTTTCCTATTACAAATTCGTCCACTCATTCCTCTATCAGTCAACCTCAACACAGAATAATAGACGTAACAGACCTAAATAACTTGGCACTTTGAGTCTATGATAGAACGATAAAGTATCAGGACAAATTGAAAGCTGCTTCCTTCTGGGAGAATAATCATAACTCTCATATTTTTACCCCTATCGCATGTGACAATTAATCGACATAGAAGCAGCCTGGAAAGCTGCCAGGAGAACTTCTAAAAATTTGAAGATAAATCATCGAAGAAGATGGTTACTTACTGTTATAATCCGAGTTATTTTGAAATAAAATGTCAAGACGCGCCTACATTTCGAAAATGAAAGATCAGCTTCAGGATTTGAAGTTTTCAAGAATAGGATTGCTCTACCGTTTTGCAGCAATGTATCAGGTGATTACATGATGAAATCAATGCTTATCAACCGATTCTCGTGCTATGAAATGCCAATAAACTAATATTAACGGGCCAATAAACAAGCATGGATTAGAACTACGTGTTTGAAAATTGGTTTCTCAAGTGTTTTATATTCGATATAGAAAGTTACAAAAAAAAAAAATATACATAATCGAGCATAGATATGTTCCTTCCTTTCGAAAATCGGTATAACAAATAATATCGAATTTAAAATTCTACCAATTTTATAGAACGCATCAAGCCAATCGACAAATTTAAGCCGTCCGCTTTTAAATTATTAAAGTAATCTTTGTGCTGCCTAATATTACTTCATTTATTCGCTACTCGATCCCAGTTAATCGACGTATAGTATACTTGTAAATTTCTAAAATTTTGTAAAATATTAAAACTTATAAAATATAGAAACGTTTAAAATTTCAGGACACAAGATTTCAATAAAGATAAAGTTTACACACATCATAGCACTAATTCAATTATACATTTTTCTAGACATGAAAGGCTCGCACCGAATAAATTTGTTAATAAACTTATTAACGTTTCGAGAGAATGTTAGCGAAAATTTTTCGTCTCCTATTTACTTTGCTACACAGAAAATTCTGCATCTCAATGCTCGTGCTTATACTCGTATATTTATATTATTATATTGCACTTTCGAAACACGATCGTTAATTTGCTTGTCGAAAAGTAGAGTAGGTACTCGAATGTCGCTACTTACAATTCAAAATTCCTTCGATGTAATAATCCACTTTGATGTTCAGGTTCTATGCAAGCGTTTCCCGCATCCAAGTTCAACAAAGTTTTCTCTTTGCGAACGTATCACTCCGCAATGATAAGTGATAGACGGTAATAAGCAATTCAGAATCTACCTAGCTATTTCAATAACTACCCCACTCTTGATAATATATAAATATGTATAGATACGGGTAGATACATTCGATAGATACATTCAGAAAAAGTATATTTTCTTATCTTAGCATATATTTATGCAAATATGATATTCAAATATGATTACATATATGCATAGTATATGATGTATATTTGATACGATATGAGAAGAAGTAATGCGTCCTATGTCTATAAACGAAAAAGAAGAAACGAACAAGTAGACAAAACATCGCGTTGGGTATTCGTCTTTTCTATACTACTTTTCGTTCTACTACATTCAACACATTCGTACAACCACATTCGGCGACAAAACTATTAACACAACTTAAAATTGAAACACAAATACTTAACTTAACATAGACATTTAAAAGATAAATCTCTTAATTACACTGTTTAGCGGGTGTTTAATTTTACGATCTTCGATGGGATATGAAAATTTGTTGTTGTAATTCCAAAGTTTCAGTGACCGTGGTCGGTGATATTAATATTAATCCATACGCTGGTATGGGAGCACAATTATAGGCAAAATTTATGAAGCGCGAATATTAGAAAGTAAGATATGTGGTCGGTTACGTATAGAAATAGGTTGTTCGAAATGTAGACCTTTCCAATATATTTAAAAATTAAGGATTTTTATTTTTATTTTAAAATATCTACTCTTTTTTTTATTGCGCCAACAAAAAATAACATTTTGTGTAATTTACGATGTTTTGCAATATCATCGCTACATACGTTCTCGCAATTCATCTTATTATTGTAGATTAGAAATTCTAATGAAATTTTTGTGATATTATTGAAGCGGTTACCCACTCCTAAGAAAACTCTATAACTGGTCGATTTAGTTTTTTCAAACACTGAAGCCATCGTCAGCGTATAGACAAAAGACTGGGACGAAGGTAGACTATAAACAGTATACAGGCGACGATGGCTCCAGGGCTTTCAGTCATAGCGTAACACTGCTAGCGTGCGGATCTGGACCAGCTCAAATTATATTCCTATTTGTATCTACACTTCTGTATTAAAATATATTTTATTTCTGTATTAAAATATATTTTCTACCTTACAATTTATTCACGCGTTCCTTTGTTCACACATGTAATAACTTCAACAGATACCAAAATCGATCTCGACGTCGTTGAGTTTATGTGATAATAACGAATAATTTAACGAAAAGCTCAGTAATATTACTATAATCAGTAAAATATAAGTGTCTTATAGTTTTGTTTTGGGGAGTAAAATAGTACCTTCCTCGGTAATAAACGCGTATTTGACACGATTAGTTTTCCACCGTAGAATCTAGAAAGAATTGCTTATCAGATTAAACTTTGTAATTTGTCTAAACTTCTGTAATATATTAGATTATATAGGCTTATCTGAGAGTGTGTTTTTTAACCAAAATATTTACATATTTACTTTGCTGCATATAAATTTAACGCGATTGTTCGCCCTTCAGGTGTTTAATGTATAAGATATTGCATAGATATTTCCTGAATCCAAATTCCACTGAGATCATGTTTTTTTTGTATACAATCATACATGAGCATACTCGAATGGTTTATGTTTAATAAATATTTATTAGTTCGAATGTACGTATGCTAATAGCACAGAATGTATAAAAAGTAAGTGTAAAAAGCTAGCGTAGTCTGATTCTAGGTAGCTGGACCGGTTACCATATTCGTAAAATAAAATTTATGTAAAATTGATGTTGGTCGTAATCTTCAATCACATTTCTTTTGAACGCATTTTTTTTCAAAAGGTCCCAAAGGAGTCATGGATCGTAATCCAATTGTCTTTTTTCTTCTTTGAAAGAGATGTCAACATTCTAATTAATCTTAAATTGTATTTAGTTGCCATCTATTTACATCTATATTTATATTTAATGAGAAAATAGCACGATATTTATAAAACAGCAGGAAATTAGCTCGTGAAATGTATCAGAATACAGGAATAATAAGAGAGCCTACGTTCAGAAAGCATCCCGTAACAAATTCGCCACGTTCAAGCACTTCAAATGACCATTCCCTTTCGACGAGGATTTTTACCTTTGGATGCTGCATAGGCAACAAAAGATCACTAATGTTGACGGTCGATGACCAAGAAAAGCTAAAGTTTTTCAGGAACGTGCTGCGGAAATTTACTTTCTCTTTTATTTCTCTGTAGACATTTGAAATTGGAATTTTTATATCTTCCTCTTGGTGTTGGTACTTCACATTACTTCTTTTGCTCGTGTATCTCCTCTTTCGTTCCCCGCTATATCTTTGTTTGTGGACACCCACGTCAACTTGATGTCTCTCTTCTGTAATTTCCCAGCAACAATCGCTCTGCAATTTTTCTAATTTGTGGGCTGTTTCTTACTTTGTTGCCTAAGAGTTTTAGGCTTCTGTCGCTCCTGTCACCGACAGGACGCTTGCTGAGTTATGGTTTGTTATCGCTCTGTCAGTATTATGATTCAGGGAACTTTTTTTCCGAATATTCAATTGCTTTGCTTATCGGTAATGCCTCCACAGTGACGATTGATGCTTTATTTCAAATACTTATATTATCTTATCTCCGTTCAGCTTCTTGCTTTATACTAAAATTAGCTCCGTTCGCAATTCCTTGATCCATCCTAGATCTGTCTGTGTATATTTCTCTGCATAACTGTCATCTATCATGATTTTTTTTCTCGAGTATCCCTCCTCCGTATTTATCAAGGTTCTCCGATTTTTTCTGAATTAATATATCATAAAATGATATATTAATTATATTAATTATATTAATAATATTAATATTAATTATACCATATTAATATATCATAAAATAATATATTAATATAATAATATATCAGAAAATGATATACATATAAGGAAAATCTATGGGATAATTCATATACATCATTTTCTCATGTCTCTTTATGTTTTTGTCTCTGTGCCCTGATTTTCTACCAATGTCAATTGCGCTTGGTTAGTGAAGTTCTGGATCACGTCAACTCTTCTTCGATCGTAGATTTAGAACATACTTTTGTACTAGCATGTTTAGTCTATCCGACAAATTCGTCATTCCTGCCTCTACATGCCTTACGTTGATGGGTGTGGAGATTCTGTATCTCCTCGCTATTCGTAAGCCTATGTTTTGGACTCTCTTCAATTTCTTTTAATTCTGTTGTTCCATGATATGTTGGAAGCAAATACTCTTTTGCTTGCCTAATAAGACATTTAATTCAGTTTAATCATAGTACCTGAAACAGCGTCCTTTTGAATTTCAACGATATACAAGCGGTAAACAATTAATTTCTCTTTCTTAGGCAACTTACAATTAGTTTAATCATTGCACGATTTTGTTATTCTTATACTTATCTATCTCGAATAGAAAAGTAGATATGAACTTTCTCATAGAACCAATATACTGTTTATAATGACAATTAAATAAGTTCTTGTAGCGTGGAACTCAATAAGTTCTTGCCTATGCTAGTGTCCAACCAGACAAGACAGATTCCTAATTTTAAATTGAAATACGTAAGTTCTTGTATATGCTAACATGCAACTGAACAGGGTAGATTCCTAATTTTATAGGTTCTTGTACATGCTAATATGTGCCATCTTCGGTATTTGACCGCATGGTGCAGCACTATCCAGAGAAAAACAGAATCATGAACGTAAGAATTTTCAACGCAATCAACAACAGGTCAAAGTATCATTTTTGTAAAATTCGTTTAAAGTTTAATCAGAAAAATTATGTTGCGTTCTCCAATAAGTCAAACCATACAGCAAGTTAATCGCAATTTTTCAAAAATGAAATGTAAACGACTAGAAGGAAAAGTAGCTATTGTTACAGCATCAACAGAAGGGTTTGATAACATTTACTGCCATTTTGGAATCCCAATCTTTTTACATAAATTATATATTCTAATTTATAAAATGTAATTTGTTCTAGTATTGGTTTTGCAATAGTAAAACGTTTAGCCGAAGAAGGTGCTAAAGTAATGATCAGCAGCCGCAAAGAATCAAATGTAAAAAAGGCTGTAGAACAACTTAAATCTGAAGGTTTAAATGTTTGTGGTACCGTATGTCATGTGGGAAAAAGTGAAGATAGAAAAAATCTTCTTAAGAACGTAAATTTGTTATTTAGTTTAGTTCGTAAATATGAAGATGTTGAAGTATACGCAAAAGTACAATTTATTAATAATATTTTAGACTGAACAAGAATTTGGTAGCTTAGATATTCTTGTATCAAATGCTGCCACAAATCCAACACAATCTACATTTTTTGAAACTTCAGAGGAAGTATGGGATAAAATTTTTGATACTAATGTTAAGAGTACATTTCTTTTATTACAAGAAGCCTTACCACTTTTAAGAAAGAGTAAATCTGCATCGATAATTCTTATATCTTCAATAGCAGCATATACACCATTTGATGTAATTATATTTAAAAAATCATATATCTTATCTTATTTAATATATAGTATGTTTATGTAATTCTTATATTAAAAAATAAAATTAATATTGCAGTTACTAGGTGCATATGGTGTTAGTAAAACTGCATTGTTAGGAATAAATCAAGTAGCTGCTGCTACTCTTGCACCTGAAGGAATTCGTGTCAATTGCATAGCACCTGGTATTATAAAGACTAAATTTTCACGAGTGGTATGAATTTTTATATCCTTTTGTTGCTATCTTACTATATCACTAATAATATATAGTAATATTGTACAATAATATTACACAGCTTTATGAAGGTGAGACAGGAGAAGCTGTATTATCAACAATACCAATGCAAAGATTTGGTGAACCAGATGATATAGCAAATGTTGCTGCATTTTTGGCAAGTGACGATGCTTCATACATTACTGGCGAAACTATTACTGCTGCTGGTGGGATGCGAAGTAGACTTTAAATATTGTTTATGAAATTATTATAAATTATTAAAATTATAATCTATTTTATTAAATATTCCATATAGAGTTTTGTAGTTTTGTATAAGATATATATTTGTATATATATAAGAAGATATTGTTATGATATGGTTTAACAATAGGTTACATTTACATATTACTAATATGCGATGCAAGCATATTTTTATAAGTATGTGATTTGCATTAAAACATGCAACATTTATACAATAAAAAGCAAAATTATTCATTCCTAGTTACGATTTTGCTACTTTTGGCACTTATTAACTATTATACATATTCATATATAATTATATAATATATATAAATATTAATAACAGTAATGATAGTGCTAAAATTGGGTTGAAAATCTATAATAGGAAAAAGGTAGGAAAATGAAAAAGACGAAGAAAATTACAATGACATTAGGAAATAATATTGTAAAAATATATATGATAAAAAAGTTTAGTTTATCAAGTATTTTATATACATAATTTCTTTTTACATATATTGCTATATACAGAATGCATAGCTTTGTTAATTTAAATGTATGTTTTCTAATTTTTTAATCAAAAGCTATAAATGCTCAACTAGATCAGCGTAATTCAGTTTTGGATAATCTCGTACAAAAAATGTTATTCGTGTAGAATTAATTCAGCCAGAGAGGAAATGAGAGTGTTTATGCTTATAGTTTTTTCTGGACTAGTGCTGCGCTATGCAGGAAAGATGATTCACGCCAGCATATACAAGAACCTATAAAATGAAGGATCTGCCCTGTTTGGTTGAACACTAACATATATAAAACCCTACGTATTTAAGTTTAAAGGTGTTAAAGTTAAAGGTTTAATAAAATATGTTTCAAACCAGAGTGCTTCGTTATCTACCAGAGTAAAGTGCTTCTGATACCTATTACAAGATTCTTTGAAATAAGGTTGTCTTTTTGATCGCACCATATTACAATGAAGTTACGATCTTCTACACATTTTCAATAATTAGAGAAATAATAGCAAGTATATAATATTTTTTCGTCATTTTATAAGATTTTCAAAGAATCAATAAAGTTTGATTAATCATAAATCAACGACTTTGATTTTGTTTATATAGGAGGAATAACTTGTATAAAATTTTAATTAAACAGACACATATGGAGAAGTAATTATGATGCTTATTTTGTAACATACATGATTGTAAATATACATAAGTTATGTCCCAATTAACATTTATAGAATGGATTTACAGATCTGTAACGATGATTAGTTTATACGTTTCGTCACTTTCTGTATAAAGATTACTTATGATTTAAGTCCCAGTAGTGCTCACCATAGCTGCCATCTATATTTGCCCACTTGACCTGCACAAATATTATTTTATATTTAAAAAAAATAATACCATAGATTACCAATTATAATGTAATTAAATTATAATAATCATTGAGTTCATGTCTTTTTACTAAGAGTAGCTTAAATTTAATATTTTTGCTGTACCTTTCCACGATGTCGATTATTCGGAAGATCTTTTTCTTCGAATCTTTGTTCCCATTGAACTGGGTTTTCGCAAACATAGCCAAATTGCAATTTGTTATCTTTCTGATGTTCTGTAAAAATATCTCTAAACACATTTAATTGTATATATTACACATTAATTTCATAACATTTCAGTTTTGGTTAAAAATATCTTTTTTATTCTTAACAACTATTATTTAATAATAATTACATTAATTAGGATAGCATAATAGAAATTTGTCTGTTTTTATTATAAGAATTTTTATTGAATTTTCTAGTGCTATACTTACTGAAACAGTTGTCTTTTCATAGCAATAATTCCTCCGTGTTCTTCATCAGTTGACTTTTTTCTTAATCTTTCAATTATATCTGTAAATTGACATTGTTTCTATGATTTTCATTAATTAATGTATATCATTTATTACGTAATTATTTCAAACGAATGTATTTATCGAGCAAAATTGAGTGACCTTCTTCATTTGAATGTTCGTATATTAGATTGTATTACAAAAAATTACTTATTTTGTTTATTTTATTTTAGGGATATTAGTATCAAAATATTTTCAAATAATATAGGATATTTCGTTGAACTGTTGATGACTAGTAATGGAGGGATCATTCAGAAAGAAAAATTTACGATTTTCTTTGCCAATGCTTTACCGCACGCATGTTGAAAATTTCATCGAAATCAGTTGACGTACAAACAACGCATCGGAGAATATAAAAATCTTTAAATAGTAGTTAGATAGTAGTAAAGATCACAGGCTCAAATAAAAAGATTGTAAAAGGTGGCCTTTACTATTTTCTTTACGATTCCGACCAATCGCAATTTTTAAACGAATTTTTTACGCGTCACCTAGTAAACTAATTCTTCTAACTTCTCAAAAAAGTTTGTCGTTTGATCTAATTATAAAAATTTATTCTGTCTTGAATAGAGTCTGAATATTATTAATAAGTGATTGTACTTATATGTACTAATATATAAGTAATTAATAAATAATTGTAAATAATACTGTAGATAAGGTTTTTTGAGATCAATTACATTGAAATTTTTTAATCACGTATAACATGAGTATTACAGGTGAATATGTATTGAGAAGAAAAATCAATAAATTACCTGAAAAAACTTTATGTTCCTTTTTTGCAGCGCTTATAATAACCGGAAGGATTATAAAAAAATATAAATAAATAAATTTAAACATAGCGGAATGATTGAAAGTTTTTGTAAATGATCGCAATAGATAAAGTATCACCGATCAAGTTTCAATACGAACTGAGGTGACAAAGTTTTCAGAAATTGTACATCGTCTATGCTCTGATTGCTTTGACACTATTCGATGATGTGAAAGTTAGGACATAGTAACTGGTATTGTTATGTTATAGTCAAGAAATTGCGTTGATTCTTACGTATTGGTATTAATATTAATATTATGAGTTGAATATTGAAGATATAATCGTCAGTGGTACTGTTCGATTAAAAATAACACAGTGATAATTACTACAGCAATAAAATAAAGTTATTATTACAGTAATGAAGTACTATACAATATAATTTAAAATACATATATATACAGTTCTGTTTTTACATGATTCTGATTTAACACACTTTAAGAAAATGTATAATTCGCTCGTTACATAACAATTTCACTTAATGTAACAGGATGATTTATGTCTTCGAATGTCATTACCTTTTTTTCGCTACATTACCTTCGCTCATGTAAGGAGAGTTGCTCGTGCACAGGATTATTTTGGCTAATTTTTAATTTACAATAATTACAATACAAAGCAGAAAACTCAATTTTTGTATTTCTGATTTTCATCTTATTTTAGCTTCAAAAATCACCTCTCAAATTTGTTACACCTATAGCCGAGCACCCTGTATAACGTGGTCATAAAAATACCAAGTCTTATATATAATGGAGTAAAATAAATAAGATGAATAAACAGGAGCAATATTTTAATTGTTTTTCTGTAGCGTTTACCTATTGCGCTGATCCGTTCTTAGACGGAAATTATTTTTACACGATCGATATTTCAGAACATGGGTCATAGGATCCCATAAAATGCAAGATCTATGCTGTATACTCGTCTGTGCTTTAAACTTTAATGCATAGATTCTTGTATATGCTAGCGTAGAACCAAACAAGTCAGAGATTTCTAATTTTATAAGTTTTTGTATATGCTAGCGTGCATCGCCTTCAACACTTGGCCGCATGGTGCAGCACTATCCCCGGAACAATTAGAACTACAGGCGTGAATACTTTCATTTCCTCTCTAGTTGCTTATATATAAATATTAATTTACATAAACATTTGTAATATAATAATGGAATATAACTAATGAATATAACGTTTCTTTAATGAGAATAGCTATATACTTACTTCGTTACTGCTACTATATATAATTACTTCAGATTTTACCAAATTAAAAAATTTGTAAAATTATTTCTTTTGCTTGTAGATTTGAGATGAACGTAAATCAATTATACACGGTCATGAGTTTAATATTCTGTTTTATATATCAGTGCAGAAAGCAAAATAAATTTATTCAATAAGAGATAAGAATATTATTTAATACTTTCGAAATTTTATTTTATTATGCAAATATGTTGAAATAATATAACGCATAACATCTATTTTCTAACACATACATAACAAGTAAAGGTATGTATACATTATTAGGGTAATTGGAATAATGATATTAATATCTACGTGTTATAATGCTACATCTAATACAGATATTAACATCGTTAAAACGCATTTGCTGGACATACGGTATTTATTTCTTAATATAATAAAAAAAGTTCTCTTTACAAAATAAACTATACTTTTTTCAAAATAAGTTCAATGAAAACAAATACCTTTTTAATAGAAAAGATGAAATAAGACATCATGATTAATTGTCAGCAGAGCATTTGCATTTTTTGTAAACTTTATGCTTTTCGCTATATATATAATGATTGGCTCACCTGTCCCAGTGAAAATAGGAATTATTTCACTTATAAAACTAGAGTTTGAACTTTAAAATAATTTTGTTCCTCTATAATCTCTGTATTTGATATACTTTGAAAATTATGCAAAAGCTATTACGCTATTATTTTATAGAAATTCATACTTCTCTGCTAATACCTTTTTCTTCAATGCCTTTCATTGCTTTTCTGTGATATACTCTCTATGGGAGAGAGTCAGAATAGAACAATGGTAAGTAAAAGCATTTTGCATTAAAGACTAATTCAGCGACAAAAGAGTGTGTTTTACAATATTTAATCTCGTGAGGCGCCAATAATTGTCAAAATGTGTATGAAGATATTGATGATATCTATATAAAGGCTTAGTGCTGCAAAAATATACTCTTCCGCAGAAATCGAATACTTGTGATTACCACCAATCATCATTTGTGTATCATAGATCAAATAAATAGAGAAAAGAAGGGCCCCAATTGATGCATATACTAAGGTCATAACTGGTCCACTCCATATTGTTGCGATTATTCCAAAGAGTACGAAAATGATCAATGCAACAAACAAAATGGTGTTAAGAGCAGTGAAGTCAAATTTCGTTTGGAATGCGAATAATGTTAATGCAAAACAAACAGCTGCAGTAATTCCAATCGCCAATAGTACCTAAAGTATTTAATAAAATGTAGTGTTTCATTTTTTATTTATTATTAGTAATGAGTATAATTATTAAATTCTTAACTAATAAATTAAGAAATCATAAACTACTATCTTTAGGATCATACCTCTTTAGAATTGTATGTAGAAGCGGCAGTAGCTAACAGAAAACTTTCTGCTATTGTAAATAGCAACAAAAACACATAATTCATAGGGGCTTTTCGTCTCACACTAGTGCAACAAGCCATACATATAATCAGGACAAAAGTTGCTACAAAGGAGATCCAAAATAGCTCTTGATGAGATTGAACATATTTTCTAGTAGGTTCATGGAAAAGGAAGAGTGCAATCATCGATACTGTAATCAGCAGCTGAATCATTAATATACTGTACACTTTCCTGAAAGCAGGTAAAAGTCAAAATTATTAAAACAAATATTGGAAGATATTATAAACCTTCAGCGATAATACACACCTGATGAATCCATTTCTAATGGTTTTATCACTGAACTCAAGTCCTTTGATGCCATCAGAGTGCATAGATTCCTCATAATTTGACCCGTACATGCTTGTTGGTGGAACTGTACCAAATATTGGGCCACCTGGTGGAATTTGTCCGTAAGGAGGTGCTCCTGGAGGAATAAAACCAGGACCTAAAAACAAATAAAATATCATAAATATTAATTAGTTAGAAAAAAGTAAAAAAAAAGTTAAGGTATTGGTATAAAAAAAAGTAATGACATTAAACAGACCTGGTGGTGGTGGATTTCCTCCGTAAGGAGGTGGATATCCAGGAGGGTATCCTTCTTGGGACGGATAACCAGGATTTTGGGGAGGATAACCTGCACAAGCAAATTTAAAAGAAATAAAACATTACAATGCGATAGAATTTTCATTCTGAGTTAAGCATCACTCTTTGTGAAATTTTGTGATCGATTAACAGTCACTAAATGTTGATGTATGATTTTCTTTAAATATATTGTTTTCCCTTCAATTTGTTTGTTTTCCCTACCCACATATATAAAAACACTATTACCTTTTCAATACTAGCTAATAGCCATAAATTATGATTAATGATTATACAGTTTAATAGGTAATATTCAATGGTGATACCCGTTTGAAATAAGCAACATGGTGCTTGTGGTTTACTAACTACTTTATTGCATATTGAAAATGTAATGAATCATAATAAAAAATATGTATAATTTAGAAAGGAGATCAGAACCTTGCTGCCCTGCATAATATCCTGCACCTGGTGTATTCTGCCAAGTTGCCATCTTTTGGTTTTTGTTTTAACTGAAAAAGAATCTATTATTATCATGAGACATTGTTGTGATAACAGAACATCAATGGAATACCAGCGCACGAATGTACCAACAACCTTAAAATAGAGTTAGTCACAAAATTGCTAAGAACATTTGCTTTTCAACATGTTCCAAAATATTTTATTAATTTCTCAAAGCATTTAATATATAAAGTATTACTATGTTAGAAGTATCTGTATTAAATTAGTACTGTACTAAATTAAGTATCTGTAATAAAAACAAAGCATTAATCAACTAAAGTTATATTATAAAATTGCAGTTCCAAATATATATATTCATTCTTAAAAAACACAATAGTAATAAGCAATTAATAAATAAAAGTATCAAATTAATAATTACCTAAACATCTCCAAATAACAAAGAAGATTTAAATAATTTTAATATAATATAATGTGTCATGTTGACAAAATTTATAAAAATTACCAAAGAATTTTTTTATATCTTAAATGCAATTATTTTATATGAAACTGATTCATCACAGTATGTATGAAGAGAATATCAGATATCAGTATATCAGATATAGCTGAAATAAGTTTAAACATTACAAGATATAAATTGCTCATATTTATAAGTATTCTTTATGACACATTGTTTAGCCTTATGAATGTTTATTAACAGGATAATCCTAACAAGATCGTTTTGTGTCTAGAGATTTACATTCATCTACGTATAACAAGTATTTAAATACTATAAATATGAGCATAATTAATCTTTATTGATTTTCCCAACGTATTAAGATCAGCTGCAAATAAAATTCACCAACATTAGTTAATAGTTATTATTGTTATACCTTTACGTTATATGTATATATAATAATGTAATATGTATAATGTCATAATCCAATGTGCTGTTAAAAAATATATTTTCGTTAAAAACGTAAGTAATACATACATATACAACGTGTCTTTTAAGAAACGTCAAGGATAAAAAAAGAAAACGGAAGTCGGTAACGTTGCACACGATAAGCTATCTTACAGATATTATTGCAAATGAATAACGTAAATTTTTAATATACTTTAAATTTTGATGTAAACCGTATTATTACAAACGATATATTCGAAAATATCAAAATCAAATGATTTTGTTCCGGTAGTGAGACAAATAAACATAATATTACGAAACACAGCAGCGATATATCGATACTTTAACGTTTACCTACGTTAGCACCTGGTACAATGAAACGTTGAAGTTTACCAGAAATTGTTCATTTTAAAAAGACATTTTTACAACAAAAATTCACGAAGAATATGTATTATAATATTAACCTGAGAAGCAAATTGCTGATATTACACGTCAATCTGATGCGTCATGCGCACTTTCTGACAATCGATAACAACATTCGTGCGCCGACTACGAGCCGAATTTATTTACCTTTTTCAAAAAATGTTTAAGATCCTTAAACGAGGAAACGATTGACACCGCTTAAAATGATGATTGATTTAACCAGATTATACTGTCAATTTTGATCGTTTATGCACTATGGTTTCTACCAACACTACCATGTAACGTGTTCTACTTGCCAACTTTTGACCGATCTCACACAAGTATAGCATGCAACTAATTTAATCATATGAGCAACTGATATGAAGTGAGTTGGATATAGAGGGGGAACATTCTAGTAGACTAAGCGCTTGCGTGACACGTTTATCGCTGTATTGTTTACTGTTATATGAGATATATGTTACATTTTCAAGAAAAATATTGCGTAATGTGGATTCTACGAATGAGACTTCATAGGTGATTGTAACAATATTTACGATAATACGATCTATTGTAACATAATCCTTTCATGTCATTAAATGAACTATGATCTACCTATTGTTTTATAAAGAAGTTTAAATTCCATTATATACTGATGTGATATTATTTTCTATACACATGAAAGTTGGAGAAAATTTTAATATTATCTGTTGCATAGAAATCACAAAATATACTAAATATGGTTTTCAGTATGCGGCAGTTTTCATAACGAATGAAGAAAGTAATAAAGTTCTAGAGTATTTCAGTAATTAATTTCTGTAATGTAATAATACTATGAAAAAGAAATATATATCTTTTTTTCACTTATCTTATGCCTATGATTTTATCGAAAAGTTTAAGTGATCTGAGAAATAGATATAGCAAAAGTTTTCAAAAACAGATTTCCTCTCTGCTGATAGTATCAACTCACAATAGGTACCAACATAACAAAAAGGTCCCTCTAGAATCCACGTGTGTGACAATTGTGGTTATGTTTTCTAACGTGTAGTATAGTTTGTATAATTAGAGTTTAATAATACTACCATAAATGGTAGTAAAGAGTCAAATAAATCATGTCAACTTGTAAAATACATAATATTAGGTTTTATAACCTTGAACCCCGATCTGTTACTTGTTTATCTTATGAATGTAAGACGAAAAAACTAGCACTTGCGAGGTTAGTTTCTCAAATTACACTTATTTAGACTTCATAGGTGATTGTAACAATATTTACGATAACATTTTTATAGGAATGATAATTCGATTGAAGTCTGGAATGTTGGGAATGCACCTTTTGTGGAATGTACGATACCTGGTCATCCAGAAAATTCCATAGAAAATATTCTGTGGATAGGTCCAAGATTGTTTTCTACCGGTCTTCATGGCATGATAACAGAATATGATTTAACGACATTATCTATCAAAAGTGAAGTTGCAGTGACTGGAGGAGCAGCCTGGTGCATGGACATTAATCATAAAAAAACATGTTTAGCTGTTGGTACAGAGGATGGATATATCAATACATTTTCTGTTACTCCCCATTCATTGATATACGAAAGGATATTTGATAAACAGAAAGGAAGAATCCTTTGTATTAAATGGGATAACACTGGAGAAATGATCTATACAGGGTCTGTTGACACAATTAGAGTTTGGAATGCCGTATCTGGTCATGCGATTCATAAAATGACGACTTCTAGAAAGGAAGCAAAGAAAGAAACTATTATCTGGTGTTTAGCAGTTACGGATGACAACATTATAATTTCTGGAGACTCACGTGGGTATTTATCATTTTGGGATCCTCACATGGGTACTCTAATAGAATCCCATGAAAGTCATACAGCTGATGTATTAGCTGTTACTTTATCTCATGATATGAATATTGTATATTGTGCTGGTGTTGACCCTGTAGTGAGAAGTTTTTGTAAAATAATTATGAAATCAACTGGTAGGCCACAATGGGTGAAAGGAATCGAAAGAAGGTTACATGCTCATGATGTAAGAGCCTTAGTAGAAGCTGATGGAAAATTATATTCAGCTGGTGTAGACGGATATCTAGCCCAGTCTAGTTATCCGCCAAAAATTCTGGTTAAATATCCACCATTACTACAGCTTCCATGTGCTACAGTTTGTAGAAAATCTAGATGCATTCTTTTACGATATACAAACTTTCTTGAGCTATGGAGGCTTGGATCATCTACTAAAGTATCTTCAGAATCGATACGTCCTGGAATGGTCCACCAGTTAGAAGAGGAGCCTATAAAATTGCTGCAATTAAAAACAAAAAGGGACGAACACATCCTTTCTTGTGCTATCAACAAGGATGCCAAAACAATTGTTTATTCAACCGATGATCATGTTAGAGTTTTCAACTTTGACGTGATCGAGGGAGATGCACAATTATCGAGAAATGATACGGACATTTCTGCAACCAGAATACAAAAAATGTTATTCAGTCCAAATGGAAAATTATTTGTAACAATAAATAATGACGAAAAAAATTGCACTATAACATTATATAAAGTGGAAAAGAAGCATCTGAGACACCTTGGCTTTTTTTACACAAATAAGGAATCTATTACGAGTGTTGGACTCGTGTGTTTTTCTCCCGATAGTAAATTTTTCGTTTGTGCTGATCGTCAGGGTAGGATTGCTGTATATAATGTCAGTGACACTACAAACAGCGACGGACCTGTCGCATGGTTGTTACCCAAATACAGTTGTCCACCAACAGCCATGGCGATCCAACAAGGCACGTTAAATTTAGTTATCGTATATTCCGATCACAAGGTAAGAAAAAAGCGTGAGATGTAACAAAGATTTTCTTTTAGCTCCAGATATTAAAACTTTTAATATTTCTCGTTTAAAACGGTCTAGTATCGTAAAACGATAAGTTACTAAGAATTAGATCAGCTATAAAAACGTATAATCTTTCTATCACCTGCACCTTCTGCCTTCCATGAAACTTGCAGTAAACTATTTTACTTGCAGTAAATTATTACTGTAACTTCCAGTACCATACGTAAAATTAAAAGCTCTAAAACTGCACATTTTATGAACAATTATTTTCCATGATTAATCGTTGATTGCTTAATTTCAGATTATCGAGTATAACATATTACAAAGACAGTACACCAAATTCTCGAACAATTTACAAAGTCGACTTCCCAAGCAATGGTTAGCCCGGCCATTTCCTATAACGAATATTATTTTTGATCCGCGTAACGAGAATATCATAATAATGCACGACGACTCGACAGTTTACGTAATTGATAAATTGAACGAGTTCTCAGAAAAAGAAACGAAAATTTTAAAGCGCGAGAATGGTGACACCACCGAGGACAATAATTCTGTGATAAATTCTCAGCAAGTTTTTCAAGTTCTTAAAAAATACAAGGTAATTTCATTTATAACATTATTTAATTGAAATATACGAAAATCGATATACAACATCGCTGTTTGTAGCACCTTGTATACTTGGATTGGTTGACCGACGAAGAATTAGTGGCAGTCGAAGTAAACCCCATATCCTTGACGGAAAAATTACCGCCGACACTCAAACAAAAATGGTTTGGAATGTAAATATATGAAGAATGAAATAAATGAAATCCATTTTCTTACTGGAATCGAATGTTGTCTACAAAGCCGTCATCACATTTTTATGAGCATCAAAATGAAGAATTACATATCTATTTCTATGTCAACTACTACATTGTTCATATGAGACTACAACGATTTATTTTTTAATACATTTTCTTATAGTATACAGTCTCTGGTGTATAAAATATATATTCCATAATTTACTCGAATTCTCTGCTTAACCGAGAAAAATGAATCTTTGCTGCATGACGCGAAATTCACCAGGTGCAATGGGTGGTTCGATCGTTTTTTTCGGCGAGATATACCAGTGACCTGTAAACTCAAGATTATATTCTGGACGAGATGATCGTAAGCCTATCATACCGGATGCCGTTCTGGGAATGAACGGCGATGGTTTCAGAAGAATTGGTGAACGCTTAATCGCATCTTCCGGTGGTTTGTGTTGGAAAGTGTCCGCCGGAAATCCCTCCTTTCTGCATTCTTCGGCCAGCACCTACGGTCAGTGACACCGGGAAACATTAAAATTCGTGTGGTGCGCATCGCCGATACTGCACTACGCTTTTTCTTCCAACTGGTTTGTGGTACCTTGTTAAAAAATTCACCCGACAGATGTTCATACTTTCTGGACCAGTTGCGCCGAGATAACTTATCTCGTAGCATAATTTCCTTACTGAAATTCACATACCACTAGATATTAATAAAATTCATCATATATCACCTGAGACTAGATGGAAGAATTAACTTATTTTTCTACATGTTTCTACCAAATACTATCGAAGTTCACCGGATTTCTTCCCTTACTCTTCTCAATTCTACCTTCTACTTTATCTTGCGATTCGTCCGTCATTTCCGAGGAAACAGAAAATTTATATATAACATACGATACGACAGGGAATCGTAGTTTTCACGTGGAACGGATAAACAGTATGTTATTGAAATCACTTATACCCAAGCAGAGTCTTGGTGTAGTTTGTTCGATACGGTATGCGTTGCCATAGTCTCTATCTAATTCCATCTCCATTTCCAATATACAATTCGATATATTTCATACAAAGTTTGACATATTTTCCAGAAAATCATTTTACCAAAAAAAAAGAAAAAAAATCGCTAACTTAGTACAGTAAATAAGTAAGTAAGCGTGCGAAGATCGTGAAAGCAGAGTATTTTCGAGCATCAAGGCTCGATCACGGAATTATTGATTTTCAGTAACAGCCATATAAAAGGTAGGAAACGAGGTACCGCGGGAAATCTCGTTGAGCCAAGGTAAACCGAGTCTAAGGACCGGCTACGAGGCCATAAACCAAGAAGTGTTTAATCTTCGGTGCGCGAGTTGTAACCCGCAGCCGTACGAAGGAAGGCGTAGACGTAGCGGCTTAAGCCTCCAGGAAATAATCAAAGCGGCGATACAGTGGCGAATAGGTAGAGAGAGTTCTGTGTGTCGCAATGTCGAGGTAACGCGATGTACACCTCTGGTGTACGTGAATTTAGGTGCGTCTAACACGTTCGTCTTGGTTCGAGGTAACAGTTTGAAAAGCTTTGTAGTTGTGAGGACTGGAGCAACAGCAACAGGGGGGAAGGGTGTAGGAAGGGGGTTGGAAACGGCTGCAGAGTGCAATGCGCCAAGATTACGACTAATCTGCGCCCGAGACTGGTCGGAAGCGTAGTTTCTGTAACTTACATCGCTTAAAGCGTCAGCTCGTTCAACCCTCAAACTCCTCGTCGCCATTCCCGCCCGCGCACAGTTTCCCTCTCCCATAATATCGTCCCCCTTTATACCTGTTTTCTCTCTATCCCTTCCTCTCTTTCTCCGTCTATAACCACTCTTGCATTAGCGAGGACTGATTCCCTTGGGAAAATTGCGTTCTCGAAACTGGAAAGTTTAACGTGCCACGGACTTGCCAGGGACTTTACTATCCACGGGTCTACCAGGAAAACTTTATTCTTTCCGTTACCTGCAGCCTCCAGAAATGAACAACGTCTCTCCTCTCCTCTTTTCTTCTTCCCGACACGGTAAGGCGATTCCATAGGATTTATTATTTACGCGTCGACGTTGCAACTCTTCTTCGAAAACCGAGATAGTTGGTTCGTGTATTACAGAGAGGGTGTGAGAGAATGAGAGAGAGACGGATAAAGGCAACCGAGCGAGGCTTATATGCGGCCGAACGATGAGATTCAATTGACTGGAGCCTCCTGGTACTAACAGCTGGCATTAATCACCGAGAGATCGTCGATATAATGCACGCGTGTTCCGTGGATAACGTGCACTGGCTGGGGTGGCTCGTACTTTCGGACACGCGAGGGTTTCCCGTTCGTTATCGCGATACCAATATTCGCACTCTCTTCACGCACGTCTCGTGTGTACACCGTGTATACCAATTGACGGCTGCTTCCCTTTTCACGTGGCCGTGATCCCCTCGATCACTCGTACGCCGGTGATGTCTGAAGTGGCGGCATCGCGCACGCGAGCACCATCGGCAGTCCGAGAGAGGAATTCCCGTAGCGATTCGCGTGTCCATCGCTCGAAGTCCTTATAACACGTTACTCTTATCGTTCTTGCATTTCTCCTATCAATCGAATAATTTTCCAGATGTCTTTTTCTTTTAGACTGGACGGTTTGGAACTTGTAATTTACATGGCTATCGATTTACACGACTGTCATTGATGCTTATACATATAAACACTGCAATTACATATATGTACATGAGATTGTGCGGAGAGTTGTTAATGAGAATTAGAAAAGATTTAACTAGAATCATCAGACTATCAGCGGAAATGGAATGGAACGTACAGCGATCAATTCTTAACTTCACAAGTTTTTCTCGAACAATGTTTCGCTCCTTTTAATAACGAACTCCTTCGAATAGATCTTACGGGCTTCTAGACTACTTAATTCCTCGAATAAGTTTGTAATAAGAGATTACAATAAATATTAACGAGCACAAAGAAGTCTATTTTATGAACGAGTATCGAATATTTCGTGTTAGTCCTCTTCAAGGTAATATATATCGAACGTTTCATTATTTGATAGAAATTTATACTAAAAATAATACGAATTTCTTGAACAGCTCGATACGATTCCGATATGATCGAGTGCTTTACCATCTGCTCGGAGAGCGATTATCGGTACGATCCGATGAGATCGACGTATCCAGGTGCACGCTAGAAGAGTGCAAAGGTCAAGCGAGGGAAAATGTAAAGAAAAGAGAAGAAAGAAAGACAGGTAAAGAGACACGACCGAAGAGAGAAATTTGCGGGATCGTAGATGTAGAGACACGGCGGGGCGCGCTGTAAATTACAAGCGGAGCGCCAAACCGCTATGGTCTTCTCTCGGTGGCGCAGGGGTGTCTAGACGTATAGATAATACCGAGTTTGTGCGGGGGCAGACGCAACCTAGACGGTCCCTGGTTCATCCAGCCACCCGAACCAGCCAACCAACCAGCCAGCCAGCCAGCCAACCAGGCTAGGCTAGACACATCGACCATGCTCCGTTTCCCTCGTTTGCCTCTTACTCTCTCTTCCTCTTCCTATTCTCTGTATACTCGCTCTCTGTCCCATTCTGGTAGCCAGCACCGTCGTTTTCACCTATATACTGTCACGGTCTTCGTCGCACCCGGCCATCTGTGAGCATACCTATATGCCAGCAACCGGATTTCCCATCGTTCTCGTCGCACCGGCTCACGAACGCGAGCTTCCTCTCGCATTCGCCGCGAAAGGCAAGAGATGCAAATACTCAATAGCATCGCCCTGCTGGATCCGAGATCCCATTGGCAGCGATCGTGACGCGGATGACGCACCGAGTCTGTTTCTACGTCTTCGTCTCACCTTCGAGACTTCCTTGCACACCCAGCCGAGGTGTTACCTCGCGACCTCGGAATTGTTTCCGCTCGCGAACGTTCCTCGCGATGTTCCGTGGTACTTGGCTGAAAATTTACCTTGCTTTCGGCTGACAGCCTTCCATTTGCTATTTGATGTGTTGCGGGAATTCTAATGGCTGATGTAGAGGTAGCTGAAGAAATTGCGATTCCAATGGCGGAGGAGATTTAGAGTCTTTGGTTACGACGCTATCGGTGATTTGTAGCTGACGGAGATAAAGATTTGGTTTTCTGCGCTGGGAAAGTGAAACGATAGATATAAATTACGATAACGGTGCTGGTTACGCGATTTTATTCTCACTTTGATACTTTATTTTCTTAATTGTTAATAGTCACTTTGCAAACTATATAGCGGGCAAATATTTCTTGATAAAAGAAGTATACGATTAATAGCGTTGACGATTTACCAAAACTAAAGCTATTTTTTCATTTTTGGAATTGTTTCCCTGATACAATAGAAAACTTTGATATATCGAAACTGTTATTTGAAATGACAGTCTATGTACGATCTAATACAGTATAATTTAATACTTTCTGTTTTTATATAACCAACGACGGACGCTAGAAACGTCCGCTTCGATCAGCACTGGCTTTCACGGGGAATTAAGGATACACTCGATCCCCCGCGGTGTCCGCATCTTCCTATATCGTTTCGCAGTAGACCAGGCCTCGATGCCGGTCCGCCCGCCGTTTTAATCGGCCGACTGCAATGTATAAATCCCCGTTAAATAATACGGTAGTTAACAGTGCCATTAAGCCGTTCGAGATACCGCAAAACCGGTAGGGTGCTCTTCGTTGTACGCGCGAAGTCCGTATTTATCGGCAGCCGACGCGCCACCACCGAGAAATATTGTTCTGCGTTCGTTTCCACCGGCGCGGCGTGGAATTCGACGGCCGACAAATATGGTGAAGGGAAGGCAAGATAAAAAAAAAGAAAAAAGAGAAAGCAAAAAAAGGGAACCGAAATCAGAGAGAAGAAGAGGAAGGACAGAGAATGGAACGACTTAACGTACATCGGTTCATTGTACTTTTTCAAATGAACATGTTCGACCAAATTCTTTTATATTTTTTTCAAACTTGTTCATTGACTCCAGTTAGTAGCACTTTTTTCTACGTGCTAAAAGGTATTTCATTTTTATGGAATTATTTTCTATCAGTAACCAACCTTGATTTAGTTCTTAACGTGTCAAATTTTTGAGGACGATTCCCCACCTCTTACACTTGAGTTATCGCAGCTAGAAGAGGAATGCGTACATACTTTTTGGCTGTTCTTTAAGCGTACAGAGTTTCATTCAAATAGAAGCCAGGCTGATTATAAAGAAAGAAAAGGTTTGACGTTTATCGTATGTATTGTGCTGGCAACTAAGTGATTGCGGATTTTGTCATTAGGTGGTATTGACAAAATCCGCAATCACTTAGTTGCCAATCCAATATAATTGGCGAGATTTACATTATAACGCTGAAGCTGTAAGTCGAAGCTTTCCCTTTGAATCCAAACGAAGTTAAATAATCCTCCAATGGTTTATCGGATTTTCTTTCGTTTTTCTATAAATGTCTTGAATCTTTGCTGATATTATTACGATAATCGAGTTTACGATAATAACGCGTATAATATATTTATAAGCGGTTTCTGCAAGTGTTGAAATATTTTCGCGAGTTACCGCATAGTAACGAGTGCAAAAACGGGCAAACGTGTAAATTCTCGCCTACCCTCTTCATTCAAGGCCGTACACGTAATTAATTGTTTCAGGTACGATGAGAGGGATCGTTTTTACGCGGCGCGAATCGTAATTAGCGGCTTCGTATAAATATGAAATTTCATCGCGATTATTTAAAGTCACGTTGTCGAGCGCGAAAACGGTAGCTCGCGGAAGCGTACAGTATATACGCCAGTGCGGCTGACACTTGGAGGGTTCGTTTTAATGATCTCGATCCGTTGATTCCGAATGGACTCGGGCGTTTCCTAACGACTAACGTCTAACGACTGGGCGAAGTGAATGGCGCGATGATGTCTTTGCTTTATTTTCGCGAGGGGAGACGATGTCGGGAAAGAACCAACCTGGGGAATTGTCTCAGGTAAATTGAGTTCGCTTTAATTCGAAATGGAACAAGTATTCGAAGGTAGAGTGGTTAAATAAAATGAATAGGCTTGATCACGGAAGTATCTGGCCACGACACAGTATCTGCCCAAGTATCTGCTATTGATACAAACGATACGATTGGGAAACTTTGTCTGTTAAATATGTTAAAAAATTCGTAGTTATATTAGAGTAGCCCTTTAAACGATAGATTATACGACGCGACGGAAGCTTTTTTAAAAGTTAGAATTAACGAAACGAATAAATAAAATATAATATCGTTATTTAACAGCCGGAATAAGTATCTAATAGTCACAATCAATCGATATGGTATATAAAAATATTGATATCAAATACTGCATGAAAAATGGTAGTAAAAGTTAAAAGATAACAAAGAAACAGAATGTAATGTTAAAAGAAACGATTACACCAAAGCTTATCTTTATAGATACATAATTTGACAAAAGTGTAACAAATATCTAATTACTACAATTAATCAGAAATTCTTAATAAATAAGATACTTTAATACTATTTCTTTCAAAACACGTTTATGACTATGGTACTGAAATGTCCACGAATATAAGAAACATCGATGAAGTGAAGGGAAAACTAACGACAAACGCATCGATCCATCTTGTACCCGCATATCTCGGAGGAACGATATTGCGGTGACCCCGTTGCTTGACAAACGATCTCTTTTATCCCATCGGACAATTACACGTAGCGAAGAAACGCTAACGAGCAATAGATATAGATAACAAGCAGCATCAGCCATAGTTTACGAATCCTCTCGTGCATCGTTCATGATTCGTTCGATAAAAGAGTTCGTTTATTTTTCGGGGAACAACGATCGAACCAACTGAAAATGCTTACAACACAGGGGGTGACCGTTGTTGTGGCCATTATCTGTAGCGGAAACATCGAAGAAAAGCATGTGACAGAAATATTGTCTGCGTCTGTAGGTGTACAATAGGATCAGAATGATTGCGTTGACGACATATTTCAAGGCCATTGAAATCGGCGGTGGCTCTGTTATTCTACATGTTTATCCGATCTTTTTTATAGTCGTATTAACCAGTATACGTATTACAACTAAAAGAATGTTTTATAATACTGGAAAAATCATATTAAGACCTTCTATTTAAAATCGAAATACGGATATGCATCAAATTGTGTTGATAAAGTAACAACTTTGTTTTGTGCGTCATGTTACCTTGTGATAGAAATATTTGTATAATTTCTATGTTTCTTTTCAAATTTCAAGAGAAAAAAGTGTAAGAAGAGTGTTCCTTTTAAGGTTCGTATTATTCGAAAAGTATATGCAAAGTTTCGTTAAATTCGGTTGCTCCATTCGAGAACTTCCTTTGGATTCGACCATCGACGAGGGTCAATCGTGAAGAGCGTGTCGCGAATGGCAAACCGTGAGCGTGAAAATTGCGAGACGTAACAGAAAATTTGATCGTCCGTTTGCTCGATTTTCTTGCGTAAAAGGGACGAATTAATTCTCCGGCACCCCTATCGCGAACTCAGCCATCCCTATCGGCAACCCTTTGATTTTAAGCAATCTCCAAGGGTGACTCGCTACATTCTCATTACAATTTTATTTCCTCCGCGCTGTCTTCGTTCGATCACTCTCTCCGAGGGAGTTAACTCGTTTTATAGGATGGGTTTTTTTTTGGTCTGGGGACGTTCCCAATTACAATCCCCTAATGGTGATACTAATAGTACAAATCGTTCAATTTTGCCGACGATGTTTCACACGTATATTTTTTATATACCTTTATCTATATTCTTCAATAATTTTCCATTTACTAATAATTATCAAATAACGCAGTCGCATAAAGCCGCACTCGAATTAATCGGGTTACCTGTATTCGAGCAATTTCACTCATTTTATCTGTGTCAACCTGTTATTTACTTAACTCGAAGTGTCTTTTGAAGTTTCGAGCGAAGTTGAACTTTCAGGTGTGCCCTAAAGGTGTAGACTGCACCGCCTACGACATACTTGGATTCAATTAATTACTACAGAGTACAAAGTATAAATGCTATAATATTATGAACACAATGGTGCGCAAGTACATTTTCTGACCATCGTATAATACGATCCAACATGACCGCTCCTCTGAATCACCAGTTTCGTATCGATAATATCGTAAAAAGTCAAAGATCTTCTCCCTGCAGATGACGAAGATAGCATTCAATTAAACAATTATGCCATTGCACAAAGCGCAAATAAATACATACGTCAGCATTGCCATGTACAGTCGTAAAATCAATCGGCAATAAAATTCTGCCATTTCCGGTCTAGCCTTATGACAGTGTCGAGCGAACGAGTTTCGTACACGACCAGATCCGTTCTGTAACAAGATCACCGTTACGAAATAATTGCATCCTGTGCGGCCGTCGCGACGAAGCCGCGCGGCAACCCCTTCTTCCGTGGCTCTTTCCGACCCACCCCTTCTTTTTATTCGCTTGTGCGGCCTTTTATTCGCGCGAGCTGTCCGAAAAAGGGGCGACAGCAGGGTGATTCCGGAAGCAAGGGCAACAAAAGTGGCTGACGAGTGCGAGGCCAAGTCGTAACGCCGTCACCCCATCTCGATCATCTGCCGCCGCCACCACTACCATCATCGTCGCTTGTATGACGCAGCATCCCTGCGGTTTCGAGTTACCCATCGTCGACAGCAGGCCGTCTAGCACCCGTCTAGCTTCCACCGAGTTTTTGTTTTGTCTGGCGAACTGGAATGTTTGATGCATCGTCTCCGATCAATTATATCATTATACGCGCGCCGAGCTCTGTGGTATGCGGTTTCATTGGCGCGAGTGCACCTCGTAGCTCGTGTATCTCACAAAATATTCGTCGACCTTGTCTCAGGTTAATTGAAACGTTTGTTCGTTGGCCAAATTCCGACGTGAAGATATTGCTCTGTCCTGCGTGCATATGTACGAAAAACATAAACTCGTATATATTTAAGATTCTCGGTATATGTATAACATTTTAATTTACCAAATTATGGGACCATAATTGCGGCTATTAAACGACTGAGTAATGAATGTCTGATGAAAACGTAGAATTGAGAAGTTCAAATAAACGATAAAATAAAATCTCCTCCTTTATACGTCGCTAGTCAGCTAATTCAACTTCTTAATAGTCGCTAGTTATCAAAATCAAGAAAAATTTATACGAAACTGTCTTTATACAACTCTCGGATGAATGTGAAATAAATTGGATAGAGACACCAATAAAGATAAATATATTGAACTAATAACGTAAACAGAAATATAAAGACACGGAAAAGAATAAAAACGAGAATATACCTAATACGGAAATATATAAAAAATTATAAAATTAAAATTCGTATCATTCGCACCATCAAACATTCAACCTCAGTCTGAGAAACCAGTCATCTTGACAATCTCCAATACTTTCTCTAGTCCTTTCTTACCACCCAAATCGCTTCTGCTTCGCACCTGTGGTAGTTACAAGGTTGATTCGAGCGTTCTGCACTTGCCAATCACGGTTGCAGAGCATTTAATCTCGTCGGCGATCGTGCCAGGGATGTTAATTACCATGGAACGCGGAGTCATCGAGAAGGCCGTGGCACTTATTCACCTGTCCCACGTGCACACAGGTCCCGTGCTCGTTCATACCCGTTAAGTCCATTAAAAAGCGTTAGCTAAGGTCCTGTTTCTCCCCTGAAAGGTTATTGTGCCGGTGGTAACACGAGGTCTACATTAACGCAGACATTTGGAAGGACACCTGTGCGAAGCCTAGTGCACAGTAGACTTTTGGATAACCGGTCTCAGCTTTAACCGACATATTTTTATTCACATGGAAATAATTGACCAGCAAAAAGATCATTCACATGTTCCACAATGCATTATATTATATATATAATATTAATATATCTTCTTGATAACGAAGCCTTGAACGAACCCTGTTGATCGTTTACTCATAACCAGCCGGTAATTAGTCATGTTTAAGTATACTTGATAAATTTTCAAACTTGATTTTTTATCGAATCCCAAGCCGAAAAAATTCCATTTCACGTTATTTTCTTATTTTTCCATAAGGAATCGCGTACCGCGCGCTTTTGCATGTTACTCGGACTTTGTATATGCGACCTTTGTATAAGTAGAAGGACATTTACGGAAAACGAGATAAACTGGAAATATCACTATCTTATTAAAACTACGCTATGTTATGGTGGACTAAAAAATACTTGTATGTATATAGTACATACGGGACCGTTTCCATTAGAAGCTAAGCTAAGATCAATTTCGTTACGTTAAGAAGAGAACGTGTTTCTGAGCGCAAGGGCAGGCAGCAAACGTGTTTCTCTTGCTCTAGTCTCGTCGCCGTTTCTTGGTGCATTGTCGAATGCCTGCACATTAGCGCACACGCGTTCCCGTTCGAGCGTGAAACGTCGATGACGAAGCTTCTTCGCCGCGCATGCAGGTGCGTGCACATGCAGATGACGTTGACCACTGTGCACATGCGAGCGTTAATTGAAACAACAGTTAGACCCAGGCGATGAATCATTCAATTAAGCGGATTCCGAACGAGTAGTACGACGCCGCGCCGCGTCGTCTGGCGTCATTTCGATCTAATTACACGTCCGGACTAAGTGGCTTCGCTGGATTCGCTGAATGTCTAGCGACGAGCGTCTTTTTAAGCACCGCCGGGGTTACAAGTATCCGTCTGCCGCTATCCCTTTCCTCCCTGCTGCCTAGGAAACCAGCAAGAAGCAGAATGTAGCCCGTAGACGCGTAATTATTAATCCTCGTGTTGATTTTAGCTGTTTGCACGGCTATTTCGTTGCAAACCGATCTGTCGTTCGCCTGGTTTTTGTGCGAACGTCGCGCGGTTACGCGTGAAAATTGGATAAGTAAATGGAGATGGTGGTTGAAGCGTGTGAAACGTTTTGTTCAAATTATTATATTAATAATTAGGAAACGACGATTATGATGTACTTCCAATCGCCACTTTTTCTCATACTTTTATGAAATTCCACAAAATTATGATATTATCCTTCTCGTGAATTTGATAAAATATTTTGCACGATTTAATTACTGTCTTAAATAGATGTACACTGTGCCGAATCGGGCGTGGTAATTTTATGTCACAGATCCCGATAATTTATATTTATCGCGTGAATGTTCTAATAATTTATGTGCTTCGAACACTATAATATGAATGATGGTCAATTGAAATACATCAAGGATCATCACAGAGGGAAGCTGATCTTTCGTTAAAAGATGAACGCAGATTCGGCTGATTCGTTGATCAGAGATGAGCAGTAGCATTCAGCGTGGCTTCTTAGCAAGTTTATATAAAACTCGATAGCGGTCGTGTTTCCTGTTTCATCAGAGAAGGGCTTGTTTCCTGTAGTTTGATCGTTCCCTTCGTGGCTTCCTCTAACCCTATTTAGAATCGTTGTCTGAAACGAGCCCTCTGCCACGATAATTTGATTGCTACACCATCCAAGTCAGACCCTAGCGAAAATTCGTAATCGCAGCTGTGCAAGCGCTGCCGCTCAGTTCGGCTTCTCGTACTACAAACAAATAAAAAAAAAAAAAAAAAAAAAGAAAGAAAGAACATCAGCATACAATGAAATTCTTCATTTTCAGAAATTCAAATTCATTTTCAGTATTTCATGATTCCCAAGATTATTTACTAGAGAGTAATCCGCTAATTATTAGCTAGTATCCGCTAATTAGTCAAATCAAAATTTGATAAACAATATGTACCAGTTTAGTTGTGAAAGAAGGTCATAATGTGCGAGCAAAATCACGTAAATGGTTCGGACAGAAAGTTCTTATTATTCGTGGACACGAGCAAACGTCATAAAGGCATGTACGCGCTAATCATCATAATTTGCAAGGACGTCTAGCCGGTCTGTCGTTGAAGCGCGACGCCTCTCGTAATTCGAGTGACAACTGACGGCCGTCTACGCGTTAAACGCTCATGCCGGTGCCACGACCCAATCTCATCCGACCGAGGAGGAACTTTTTTTACGAGAACGCGAGAGGTCACGAGACGGCGGCTGTACTTTCATTCTCTCTTTTTCTTCTTCTTCCTCTTTCCTTCTTTCCGCAAATTACGTAGAAACGGTGGCTTTCTTCCAGACATTTTTCTCGGCAGCCCGACAGTACAGAATGAATCACCGTTTCCTTGCTCCTGCTCATGGAACAGGAATTCAACATCGCGCCTCATTTCTCTTATTTACAGATGCATTTGCGTAAATTTCCAGCCCTTTCCCTTCACCCTTTACGAGAACCCCTTGACAGCACGGTTTATTCGCGATCTGTTGGCTCCCTGGTAATTCTCGGGAATCCCTCATCTTGTCGCCCTGAGGTATTTCTCGTGAAAACGTCGACATCGCCGCGAGAATCGTCGTAAAAATGACGGAAAACGAAGCTGCCGTTATTTTTAGTTTTTTAGCCGGCGTGTTTACGGCGACACCGATGCGATGGAAAACGTTTCCATGGTGAAAACGATTCGTTAACGAGATGGAGATTTACGTTATTCCGCGCTCATTCACTTTTTTTTTTCGAAAATCACGATAAAAAATATGTCGGTAGGTAAAGTATGTATTTTGCTATTATAGTGAATATTCAGAAATATTTAATACCTAGAGTATGGAACGTCAAAGCTGCTTGATAGCCACAGTGCGGAATGTGAAAGACAACGTGTATTTTAGTAGAAAATTGTATTTTCTTTTAACTTCATGATGCCGTTAAGAAGTGGAACATTTTTAACGATAAAGAGACATGTTCATTGAAAGAGCAAGAAAAGTTTAAACTTAAGAAGTTCGTACCATATACTAATCTTTTACCTGGACATATTTGTAGTATAAATGTCTCGTAACTCTTACGTATTCACTTAGATTGGTTGTTAGATCGGTGTGAAATTATACCAATTCGATGATGGTAGTCGTGCCTCGCTGCAATGCTAACGAGACTTGAAAATATTTTAAATCACGCGTATAACATATTCCTAAAAGAAAATGTTCAAATATGAACCCGTGTGTTCTATACGATACATATACAAACACACACATCGCATTAATCAATTATCATTAATTTAATCATTAATCTACTCTAGGCTTTGTCTAAAATTTGTTCTATATTTTATATTCTTATTCTATTCATAATTTGTTCTATATTATTTGTTCTATTTTTGTTCTATACAATACATATACAAACACACACATCGCATTAATCAATTATCATTAATTTAATCATTAATCTACTCTAGGCTTTGTTTAAAATTGTAAATCTGAAAAGTGATACTCGGTCGATAGTGATATCTATTCACTCTGAAACATCGTTGGAGAGTAGAAGTTTGATAATGGCGGTTATCTTAGTTCTTAGCCGCCTTCTACGCGGAGAGACGAGGGAAAGTTTCTGGCGGCGCGATATCTGCGGCGAGAAAAAAGAAAGAGGACACCGGTAAACAAAAAGAGGGAGCCCGGGCAAAAGACGCAACTACCATGAATGAAATGCTGCTTACCACCTATTAATATCCATCACCTCCTACAACACGGTGTCGCCGGCCTCATAACGCCGCTCGACGACGCAGTGGGAACGTCTTCACGCGAGATTACTCGTCGTTGCGGCGCGGCGTCGCGTCATCGTTTTTTTCTAGAGTAGCAGCAGGGTTTTACGCAACCGCGAGAAACAATCTCGCCCACATCCCTCTGGTATCTTGTCGCTCTGCTTTTCCTTTTTTTCTTTCCACTCTATCCTTTTTCTCTTATCTTCTTCTTTCTTTCGTTCTTTACCAGAGGTGGTATCGTCTGCACGAGGTGAGAAAGAAGCGCGAATCAGCGCAGTGCGACGACAAGGACGAGAAGGCGACGTCACAGCGTGTTTTATTTACCGAGCGGAGAAGTCTAGACTTTGCATTATGCCACCGTTGCACGACACTTGACGACACCCCCGCATGTCTTCGAACACTTGTGTACAAACGTGACGTCGGCACACGAGGATCAACCAACATCGTCCGGGTGTTTGCGACAAAACTGGCTCGTTGCATCGTCAAAGTCCAGAGCGGTGTATATATGTACTAATGGAGAAATACCAGGCGATGATAGTCGTTGGGTAAACGCGACATCCAGGTCAGATCGTCTGCACCACACAGGTATTGGTAAGACCGTAGTTTATCGGTGTTCGAGTCGCGATTGAGATATCAGACTTTGTACGTGGATAGATATAGGTACTTACCTATGTTTCCTATCGTGATTATGATTTCTTTTTAAATACTAGATGTTGAGAAATTTTGTAGGGTTTCAGAGATATTTAACATCGTTCTATGAACAAGCAATTTTTTATATTAATATTTTTTTTAATACTTTATGAATCCTACAATTTGATCGAAGACCACTAGCTGCAATCTAGATTATTATTATGTATCAACGATGCGTTATGAAACTTGTTACCTTTATGACTGATTTCTAATTTTAATAATTCTCTATCAATTTTTCTATTATTTCCAACTAATCAATCGATGGCCAATGTACTAATTATTTCTATCGATTATGTCGACAGATTTGTAAGTAAAGAATCTTCTAAGGTAACTAGAGTACTAAGTTGATTATTTTTAAAGCCGCTAAGATCTATAAAACAAGTAGCTTGCCAAATTCTCGACTTTTAGTCATTAACGTAGAGTCAAAATACCGACTACTCGTAATTGCGACATATATTTCAGAAAACTGTCACGATCGGCACTGCTATGTAGTACGAATTCCAAGTAATTATCCTAATGGCAACAGTGGGAAACATGTGAGAAAGTATTACAAGTTACAAGGTATATACCATGGAAACAATCCAGCGGAGAAGAGCTCAACGCGGCAACCGTGAACATTTCTTAAAGCTTTCGGAATCTGAAAGCGGTTCGTTGGACTTTCTCGAGAATTTGTACGGCGAGAATAAAAGAATCGTAAGGTGCAACCCGAAACAGTTGGAGCCGCGTAAAACACAAGCTAAACAGTTCTTGTTCCCGGCACGATAAAACGTAACTCACGCGACACCAGGAAGGTAGTAATTGTTCCTCGTATTTCTTCGGGCGGTCCAACTCCTTTGAAATTTTCATCGCGAATACGCGACTATGGAACGAACGAAGTAGCTGTCATAAGTCGAAATTATTTTTCCCGTGGAACGACCGGATATGACCGAGTTTAACAAGATGCCATACTAGAATTACTCGTTACCATTAGTGACCAACTCAAATATGTACGTCGCAAGTAGATTTGATTATTGCTCGACTTTACGCGTATTTGGTTATTTAAAAATTATTCCAAGTATGTAAATAAGTAACATACAAATATGGTATATGAACAGATAGATATACACGATCCTTACTTCAGACAACAATGTACCGACAATAATGGCAACTTGTTAAAGAATAACTTGACCGTTTAAACGCAATGAGAATGAATAGTACAAGAGCATCGCATACTAAACCATGCTTCCCAGGTTATAATCATTTCTACGGTGCAGAAGAGTTTTAAGTGGCCGAAATGACTACCCTTTCGACCTGATGTAAAACCGCTGACGCGTAATTACTAATTTTTATGACGGTTGATAACGTCTGTTCATCTACATCTCTGGAGAGTACTCGAGCATTTTAGCGGACATATTGTGTTCGTTAAAACGAACGAGGAATGTTTAATTAGCACGACTCTAGATAAAGCAATTATTTCTTGGTTTTATTTCTGGCAATTAACGAGATGTAGAAAGCTAGCAAATTAAAGTAGATGCTATGCACTTTTGAAAAATAATTTTGACACTTTACCGTTGTTGCTGCGACGTTTATTATTCTGTCGTAGAGTATTCATCGTGAAATAGTAAAACCAGAATTATAGTAACTATTACAGTTTTTCATAGAATCATATTAAAGGTCAATATACTTTTGGAATTATAAATAGATAAATAGATCACAATGAGTCGTACATTGGAGGGTGATTTTTACCTCTTAAGCTCGAGTTAACATAACTAAAAAGAATACGCATCTAATATTTTCGGTTTCTCTTCGCTTAAACAAAATTTCATCTAAATTGGACTTGGTGATTTTTCTTTGTCAGCCGACTCACGCGTCGAAGGATTAAAAACGCCTAAAAGAGAAAAGAATAGGTCGCGTTTAAATTCTCTCGACGACGTAACGCCACGTAACGCCATGTATCTCGTATTTCAACAAGAAATTTTCAATTGTTCGGCAAGTGTCCACCGCAGGAGGCGATAAGACACGTTTACAGCCTCTTTTCGCGAATCTATTCGTTTCTCTTGATTAAAGAAATAATCCCCGGAGGGAGGAAGTAGAGGACGCAGCTCGTCCCATGTTCTTTAACATGGTCGCTGGAGGCCTCGCGGAACGAAGCGAACAGGGAAAAGTTTTCGCGGAAACGAAACGGAGAACGAAGTCGAGAAGCGGGGAAAGGGATGCGAGCTGTGAACGGGAAAAAGAAAGGGAACGAACAGATAGCGAATAGCGAGCAGACGGGACGGGCATGGTTGTGCCGGACGGCATTTTAATAGGTTCGCAGGGTTCGAGCGAAAAAGTTGCAAAACAAAATAAATCGGCGTTGCGACAGGTCGGTCCGCTCTTTCTCCGCTATTTTTCTCTCTCGTTTTCTCTCCCGTTTTCTCCCTGTCTCCAGGCACGGTTACGGGGCGCAGGTCATGCATATTCACGTGTGGCATTCGTACGCATGGAATTAAGCGGCCGGGGAATTAAAGCGCTTTTCGGCGGGAGGTAGTC
Source organism: Bombus pascuorum (assembly GCF_905332965.1). Taxonomy (NCBI): domain Eukaryota; kingdom Metazoa; phylum Arthropoda; class Insecta; order Hymenoptera; family Apidae; genus Bombus; species Bombus pascuorum. The sequence continues at coordinate 13,372,358 of NC_083494.1, read as the reverse complement.
CAGGAGCCTTTTCTCCCCCTTCTACCCCTGAGCTCCAGGTGATTACGCGGGGATTTTTCGAGGGACGGCATTTCTATGGCGGCGCGGTAAGTACAGCTGCAAGAGGCTACGCCGCTAGCGCGACGATTCGACTCGTATTATTTCCCGAGACAAATTAGACTCTCGCGTCCTGGACAACGCGACTCTCCCATTTTTTCTACTTTCCTTTTGCTCGTGCCTTCAACCGCGACTCACGCGCTTTTCACAAAACACTGCGACTAGTGATCGAACACGAAACGCTTCGAACCTGTATACGTACATGATCATGACGAAAACGTCACTTTCGAATCACTTGAAACGTGAATCGAAACGTAGAAGCGTTCGAATCTAGAAAACATCTTGGATATCTTGACAAATTCAGAGAACATCTGTGACGTTCGTCCAGATGACTTTGTTGTAGTCGATGATACTCGTGGCTTGTTTATGGAGACATGGTGGTGTTGAGACGATATGGTTGTTGATTCTGAATGTATAACGTGTGGATTGTCGAGGAAGATTACTGCGAATGTAGAATAAGGGATGTGAGTGGTAACTGTACGATAGAATGCTGACTTGCGTTCGACTGGAAATGAATTTAGATGCTCTGTTCGTATTATAATTGACTAAACTTGGATCTACTAGAATTCTGAAACTTTTCCTAAGACGATAGGTACCTTTGGATAGAACTTTTACATAGGACTTACGTTCCTTACAGTAAAACGTAAATTTCCTAGGTAAAAAAAAGAAGACTTATTTTGTCAATGTTAAAGGATTTCTCGAGTCGGTTGAAAAAATTCCAGCACTCGTGCGCCAGTTACAAGCGTAGAGTAGAGGCAGCGAGATCGGCATAAATATTCATGTCGTTCCTAGTAAAGGCAACAACAAATGCTCTGTCGCGTGCGAAAGCGATGCTGCTACGGCTAAAAAGTCCGCATCGTGCGCGCTGTACCTATCCCAGATATTTGTAAAACAGGACAAGTAAAAAGAAGAAATAAAAAGGAAAACCTAGCAAAAAGAAGAAACAAGAGGAGTCTGTATTAGAACAGGTTGCGGACGAATTGACAAATTAATCTCATAATTACGGGCGACATGTGATGACAATTGTTCGGACGAATTTCAGCGAAGAATTTTTACGCTGCGCTCGTTAGAAATCCCAACGACAGCGAGGTTTCAGTCGGCGCTAATTTGTTGCCTGTTGTACGGGAGCTCTTTCAATCAGCGATACGTGTATCGCGTATAATGGATACCGATTGTATCGATACTAATGGATAGAGTATAGTAAGGAAAGGTTATTTGAGCCATCTAAGCTTCAACGTGTTAAAATCCAATATTAAACTTTCCACGGAATAATCAAACTTGTTGTATGTGCCTATATTAGGAGATTAAAATTAATGTTTAATGCAACGACAAAAGGATGTATCGTATACTCTAGGTTTAGTCAGGAAAAATATCAAAAACGGGAAAATGATTCGCATAGCCCTATGTTAGGGTTATTAGGATTAGGTCCACGTGGAGTTAATAATGGAAATATTCGAAAAATGATGGAAATACGTTATAAGATAATTACAAAAGACGGTAGATTTTGAAGTTTTAATGAGAACAATTATAAAGTACGGTTGTATATGAATACATTTGGTCGAACGAAATTTTAGTCAGTGCCCTGAATTTGCTTCTCTGGATATGCTATTCTATAAACAAAGAGTCATAGGTAACAGAAAGAATCGGTAGATTTCTATTTCTGTCATACGAACTCCAAGTGTGCAAACTATTTATCGCGTAAGTTTATACAAACCGTGTTCTATCATATTTTATTGTCTCGCTATCGCGTGCAGTATCGTCGCGAGAGACATGGTTTCGCGCGAACACCTGGATATTTTCGTGGAAAGAGCCACGACAAAGTAAGAAGAAGAAGAAAAGGTCGCAGAGAGGATGTCGAGAAATCGCCATGAGGAAGACGAAGCGTCTGAAATAAGGCTCGAAACCTTAAACCTCCGGGAATCTCCGGCATCGTGCAACTATCACGTCTGCCAACCAGCCCGTGCACCTTCCCCCGACTCACCCTTTTGCTATCCCTGTGTGCCACACAGTCGGCTACCCCTTTCTCCGCCGTCTCCGTCGCCGCCGTCGCCGCCGTCGCGTCGTTTTCATCTCTCCTTTCACCCTGCGCCCTCGTCTCACCGTATGAGAGATCCCCTCGCCCTTTCGTCGGTCCTGTCTCACCCTTCCATTCGACCGACCGCCCGTCTAGCCGCCCTTCCAACCCCTGCACCGTGGTGTGCGCCGAGCGCCACCCCCGATCGCGTCCCGACGAAACTCCTCGCCACTCCAGACGACAGCGGCTCTGGTAACGGAGACTCCTCGAAACGTCGAACGAGCGCCCGTTACGAGCGCTTTTCTCCTCGTGCGGATGCGATCGACGCCCGGCTCGCTGACGAAGTGTGCAAAGTCGAGCCGAAGGACCTCGTAGCTGGAGAGATCGATCGATGGTTCCGCGGCTCGTTCCAACGATCCTCAAGGGCGGACTGTTTGCCGGCACACGCGACTTACCAAGAACGATGACTGACCTCTTTAGACTGATTCGAAACTCTTATTTTCGAAATAGGCACACCTTTGACATTTTCCTCGCGACAGCCGGTTACAATCAGCGAGTTACAATCAGGTGTTTGACGAGGGGAGGATTTTGTCGAGTTACCGTTGCATTCTCTTGCGATATTTTGTGAAAAATTTCTTACGTAGAGTCTGGAGACGCTGTATAATTATGTTTCGTATACCTGTTATTTGCATATTGAGATTTACAATTGGTTGATCTTGTCATCTAGTTCTATGATATTTCGAGGTACTACACCAGGCGTTAAGTCATAATTTCGATCACCAAGGGATTTACCATCGTCTATTACATAGCAGCGACTTATCTCTATATTATTCTCGATTTATATTTAAGTATATTAATATATATCGTCATCGAGATGTAGAATTAGAATGTTGCAGTATCACAAACGTTATAATTATTACCGTAATTTCGTTCTCAAGTAACGGATGAGATCAAACAGCTTAATAATGTTCGATTAAACCAATTTCACGTTAAAATATCTTTTCTATACATTGGCATACATATGTATGTACATAATCAATGAAATCTAGAATTAAGATCTTGAAATATTTCAGATGCCACGAATCCATATAATTTTCAAATAGTACATAATGCTGTAATCGTAAGAAGTCAATTCGGATTTAAATATTTTATCTTGCCATTTAACCGTAAGAATTAAAGGTTAACGTGTCAAATTAGTCATCCACCAAGAAAGAAGATTCTCTTTTAACGGTCTACGAGTCTGTCTATTTTATTATTCAAGCCTGACACATAAAAGATACCCAGTTAATGAAAAGAATTTATGAGAGCAACATCTTTCAGGCGACCACGAACGACTACATCCAAAAATAAGAATGCATTCATTGTGATTTATAGTCTGCGTCGCGCGTCAATGTTGGATGATTATGGATGGTGTTAAACGGCAGCTTCTGACGGCAGCAGATGTGGTTCGAGCGGTCTACCCCGCAGTGCAAGAGGGAGAAAGAGGAGGGGACCGTCTAAACCTGCGACCATGACATTGAAACGTTACGTCGGGCATCCCCCTCACGACGGTCGACGGATGGACAGGCAGACGAACAGATCGAAATCTGCCTTCGCAGTCCTTCGTCCCTTCTCATGCGATTCTCCTTTTTCTTCGATGATTCAGCCACGGACCCTCATAGACTTGCATTAAATATTCATCGATAATAAAAGACTCATTGGCAATGTAATATTGTAAAAAACCAGATACTATGCGAGACTTTTTTAACTGAAACCAGTTGCAAAATAATTATTACATTCTGTATTGGAGATGTCGTTAACGGGGAATGTCACATTAATGCAAAGATGGACCTTAATTCTGAATGTATAAAATTTCCCATAAAAAAGTATTTCCCTCGTAACTTCCATAAAATTTTTCTTACGTTCCTTTTTCTAAAATTAATAATAACTTTCATAAAGAGCGTACTTGAATACAGTATAATAAGGACTAAATTTTCCTCATAATCTTCATAAAATTCCTTTTACGATTAAAATTAATGGTAATTGTCCCGAAGAACACGGTATATATACTTTCCCAGTGACACTGAATCATTCCACGATCAAGTTCATCAAACGTTTCTCTGTTAAGAAGGCAGCTCCCTGAAATTTCAACTGCACAGACTCGATATCGCAGGGATTTTGGGGAACGTTTTGCACGGAATTGTATCTACGAAGTCTCAGTGGGACGCGTATTTATACCCATGGTAGCATGAAAGATTCAAGCGTCACAGAGAATGCACTGCGGTTCGGCGAAGTGGATGTCGAGTTTTCGGTCGGCGGAACGATCAAGGTGTTCAAGAATGCGGGCTCGGCTCACCGAACAAAAGTGTATCCTTCTGGACGATCGGGAGACCGAAACTGACGGGTTTGTAGAGACCGAGATCCGATATACGTCATGCGGCAGTTTTAACCGGACAATCGCGCCATCGCGTTATATTCCATCCTGATCGCGGGAATGTTCACTTTCGTATGCGAAAAGGGGGAGGAACAATGGCGTAAGTAGCATGCACGACCGCGCAAGCAGACAGACGGCCCTGCGGGAAATTGCATTGCACACATCGGATGGACACATGGAATCGTAACCTCTCCTTCTCGTTCTATCGCTTGTCGCGCTCTCTGTTCGATCGTCTGTTGTTCCCCGAGCGCGTCAGGGCCCCGATGTCCTCCTTCCTGCCCACTTACGATCGTCAACCGGCCACCTGTCCCTGCGTATCCTGTCCACCCGTCTGTCCGTTCCTCCATCCGTTCGCCAAGCACCCAACGTTTCACGCTTCCGCGAGAGTCCAAGTGGCAACGCTTGTTCCCGAAGAACAGCTCGCAAATAGAATGGAATTTCCAGGGAACCTATGCAACATGGAGCCACATACGGCTTGACCGAGTGCTATTCCGTTTGATGGGACTTGATTGAAAAGAGTTGTACGTAGTCGGCCAACGGTTCTTGTTTCTTCGTGGGGAACAACAGAGTACGAAGCCTGCGTAAGTTGAAGTGGTTGGATTGTGACGTGAAATGAGAGATACTCGAGGTAAAACTTTGACTGATTAACAAACTCCCATTGTTCGGGATATTCAAAGTAGTTGGTAAAGAGGGAGAGTTGATCAACTACGACGAAGAATTTTTCACGTGAAAAGAAAAGGTTTACTCGGTAACATTTCCGGAAAGGAACGTACAAAGTCGATCGACAGCGACTGGAACTGTCGTTTCGTATTACATCGGACAGGATTCTCGTTTCTTTCTTGTTATACAGTTCCTGTTAGATCAAGACGAGTGTGACAGTTTTCCCCGGACGCGATGCTAGAATTCGTGTAAGCTCCTTTTGTTGCGATCTTGTCTCTCGTTCTCGACGCTTCCGCGTGATTGCCGATGAAGACGGCAAGGTTGCAGCCGATACTAAGAATCGGCACGTCTTTAACGAGGAAAACTACATCTTCTTCTTTGACGTAGGAAACGAGAAGCCACGTAAGGCGACGGTAAACGACGAGCAGCCAGTATGACGGACTTGACTATAAGGAGGCAAAGAAGATGGCAGACGCCCGCTCGTCTAGACCCGCTTCGACTCGACTCAACTCTCAACTCTCTGCAGTCACTCGATAAAAAACAGTCCGCCGCTTTCCTGGCCATCCGATGCATTGGCGTACCACGTTAGGGTTTCTTTCTCTAGTCTCAGCCATCGTGATTCCACCCCAGTTGATCGAACCAAGTCGATGGTTAACCTTCTTCTCGCTCTACTTACTTTCTAGCGTGAAATTCGCGCAATTGTCATCGACCGCTGTTTCTTATATGCGCATCTCTATCAAAACGTTTCTATGCGTTAAAGAAACGGTACTGCAGCTACATAGCAAGAAACGACAGGAATATTTTTTATCGTTTTGATTAACATAACGAAGAATATACGTAACAAAGATCCAACGCTAACCACCGGTGAACACCTGACTGGAAATAACTTATCGGTAGTCAAGAGGGAGAAGCCCGCATGAATTATGGAACCGCATCGGCAATTACCGACACGTCGTGCATGCGTTTACAGCTAATCGAAACGAGTTTCGGAGGAACGAGTTTACCCGTTTAACGAGGACTGTCAGATGGAAATCGAATTCACAAGGCGTGGACTGGCAGCCCACGCGCGGAGTCGGGTCGCGCCGCCGCGCCGTACCGTCGCGACATCCTTTTTTGTTTTACGCACGTAATCAGAACATGTGCGCACATTGACCGTCATCGATGCAGGTGCAGAGTGAAACGGTGCGCGCCAAGCGGACATATACCCTGACCTTACCCGAAAGGCCAACCTGTCGACCACGATCGTGCCAGCTGCAGTCTCTCTGTCTGGCTCGGTCTGGCCTCGTCGATGTCTACCGTTTCCCAGCTCTCGACGCCAATGCAGAAATTACCCCCTGCGACCCCCTGGACCGTCTGAGCGGTGTCTAGCCATCGCCCCCTACCTCGAACCGTCGGAACCCTCGCCCCCGTTGCGCCCTACCTCTTTCTCCCTCTTTCACATCCCTTCTCTACTCTCTCCTCTCTTTCTCTCTTTTCTCCGCTGCTTTCCCTCTTGCTCCACCGTATCCGACTGCCCCACCCATCCTCGTCTCCACTGCTCCTACCCCCGTCCCGCGATCTCCGTCGACCTTCTCTCCCCGGTTGGCGGGGGTGCAGTCTAGCCAGCGACTATAGTCTCCGCTTCGCTATGGTATGTAGCTCGACCAGGTTCACGCGATGCATCCTATCATCGCATCGCCAAGGAGTGTAGGAGCCGGCAGCCGAAAACCTATCGACAAGACATTGTTGTTGGATCGAGAAAGAAAATTTTTGCCTTTCTCCGGTGCTCGACTAACATTGTTCGGGAGTACCAGCGCGACGAGGAAACGACGATTGACGGATGTGACGATGAAAGCAGGATTCGACGATTTTCGATATCAAGTTCACGATTACCACTTGGAAATGGATTGCCTGCCTGCTGTCTGACTTTCACCGTAGACGTTGAACAGCGGACGGGGTTCGAACGTAGGATCCTTTTCAAGTCTTGCAGAGATCGATACTGCGAGGGGGTAGTGATTATGGAACGTTGTATCTTCAATCAAGTTAGGGGTTATGATGAAGAGCAACGACGTTCTCGAAGCTAGATTGCGGCAGCTATTAAAAGACCGCGGTGGAAGTCAAGGTTGCGGTGCAATCGATACCTTGAAGTTCAAGGAATATCGTTGAATTGAGTTTCTTCTCATAGAAATTTTTGATGCTTTGATAGGAAACGATGCCATAAGATTCTCTTGTAGCATGTAATTCTCTATTTAATTTAACAACTCCTGTATTTCTTTTAACAGTCTTCTATTTTCTGCTAAAAATATGGTATAAAGGTTAAAGCATATGTTTCAATACTAAAAAACGACATAAATGGTGTCTGATAAGTGCAACGAATTTTGATAAAACATACTAATGTTGTAGATGCTAAGATAATGCTATACCGTATACAAATTTATGGAATAGCGTGCATGTGACGAACCTACGTAAACCAAATTCGTTCGACCGAGAATCCTGATGGTTCGCACGGTTGTTCACCACATGAAAGTACACGTCTTAAATGCATAAAGATAATGACGCATACACAGAGTGTACGGTACAATGACGAATACTGTCTGGCTGTTCCAAGTGACTAGCGTAAATAATACTTTGTGTCCGATGCGTTCGACTGATCACGAGTGGTGAATTCCATGGGGATCCAAAAATGCGTACAAAAAGCTCCCTAGCACTTTCTAGATGCCCCCTCTTCGTTGCGTGACTCAGGACGATTAGGTTTGGCTTGGGAACGCAAGAGTTTAGTCTCGCTTTGATTGGGGTAGGTCCCAAACGTATAGTCGACGACATAATAAGTCTACCACCAGTAGGACTTGCTACCAACGTAGCAAGGTCAGTGATAGGGGACCTACGTTAATTAACGTCTTGCCGTTAAACCGTCCCGATAGGTCTCTAGAGATCGAGGCCTGATGGCCATCATAAAGCAACGATCGAACTCCGTTGGGAAAATCATAGCGTTACACGGAGCTCACAGTAGTATGTATATTGCGAACGATTAATTTTGTCGCGTACATCATAAATAACTGTTTGACACAATTAGTTAAATGAAAATCGATATTGCAAAAATAACAACATCATGACAATTTTCTATCGGTCCGTTTCTCACTGCTCAATTTCACTATTTCTCTACATAAGTACACGATTAATCTTTAATTTACAAAAAGCAAATTATTTGCCTCCATACATTAATTTATTACAAGAAGATAATGCAAGGAATAGCAAATTCCAAGTTAAATTTCAGAAATGATATTTATATTATCATTACCTTCTTCTTCTGCTTTCTAATTTGTGGAGTTGACGAGTATGGCCTCTGAGTGGCTCAACAGTTAAAAAAAAAACTAAATTATTTACAATTGTAAATAGGGTTTATAGTCACGATCGCTAAAATAGTTGAAAAATATGATTATCTCTTATACGAAGTTGTATTACCGAGTGACAATATTTATTCGGATACAGCGTGACTCCTGTTCTGTCTGGTAGAGAAAACACAAAAGTAGTTACCATTCCGTATTCCCTTTGTGCTTTGTAATCTTCAAAATATAGCAGGAAGGGTTTTCTACCCTGCGTACTTGAACGAGAATTTCCAAATTCAATAATACTGTTCTAATTAAAGAAATGTTTAAAGCTAAATTAATAAACGACATTTACACCATTATAAACATATGTATATTACTAGAAATTTCAATTTTATAAACTGACAGAAAATTTTCTACACTGTTACATTACAATTATCCTCGTGCTTGAATGAAAACTTTCAAATCCAACAAGTCTGCTCTTATCAAAGAAATATTGAAAATTATATATGTGGATCATTAACCGAAATTCAGGTTATTATAAACACATATTATTATATAAATTCCAATTTTGAAAAGTTAGTTATTTTCCTAAACATAATTAAGTATCGATAATATAAATAAAATATTATTACTCGATGAATTATTAAGAAAGCTACAAATTTGTATTGTCAGATTTTAGTATCGTGCTTCCGTACTTGCAGTCGAAGGCTACGTACGTCGGGCGAGATGGTTGTCGTAGGTCAGTAATCGATAAAAACCTATTTTTCCCGTGCGTGATGCAGTGACGATGGGTCGCGTTCGTTTTGCTGTCCATAAATGTATAATTTGTCGCCTCACACAATAGCGTTATGAAGGAAATTGTTTTGTTGCGTATGTTGTCGTGGAAGATCAATAGGTTGGAAGAGAAAAAAGTGTACGGGTCGTTTACGAACGAGTTATTGAAAAGCGCGAAAAAAAACGTGCGTATGTACATAGAGAACCCAGGGAATACGAATGGGGACGAAAAAAGCTTTACAAAGTATATAAATACATACGTATGTAATATGAGAATGTTACGCGTCTGTCGTATACGGATCGTCGCGTGAAAAATGAAGCAGGAAAGTCGAAGCATCGTGTCTTTTATACGTATACACAACAATGTGCCACATAACCTAACTTTGTTTCGATTACGAGGCCGATGAAACGTTGAGCGTGATTTTTTTTATTTTTCGTTTTTTGAAAATCCTCGTAACTCTTGTATTTGTGTGACTGGTACGGAGGTATGATGTAATTCACGCGCTGCATCCATAGAAACGTGAGCGTGCGTTTCTATCGTGAGTAGCAACTGTGCGTGCACGCGTGTCCCGGACGTACCGACGCGTGAGTATGTACGCGCGGACGAAAACATGCCGTTGCCAGAAATAACCATGTATGAGTCAACTGCTGAGTCTAAATAGGAGGTTCGCTACATTTAGAGCTCGTGTCTTGATTATACATGGTCTACACCATGACAAATAACCTAGAAAATGCGTACCTATCGAAAGAGTTTGATTACGACAGCACGTTGTAAGGTTATTGTAACGAATTCGTGTTTTGATTGACAGGATTCTGACGAATTGTCGCTTTGACGAATGAAACATTTGAAGATTGAAATCCAACGCATGTTTCGCTGTTCATAAGTACGAAGACACGATTTAATTTAATACAAAATGTAACTAACCCTGTTAGACTAACAAGACTGATCAACTCTACTTGTCATTCATTTTTTAATTTCGCCATAATAAAGTTAATATCCAATTCTCAAGGAACAAGTACATACATACATACGTCCGTAAATCTATTCATTGCAGAAGATAACGTAGATAATGGTAAATTCTGAGGTAGGAGAAGCGTGTAGATCGAGATGTGAAACAAAATCCTGAGTAATAATCAAGTAACAGCAAATATAATAGAGAAGTGAATAACGAATTCCAGAATTTGTTATAGAAACAATAGAGAAATACAGTAAACATTAACAAGAGAGAATGAAACTTGTTATTACAAAGTTAAGATTCTATTATAGCATATTAATCTAAAATTTTAAAGGAGATAATAATCCTTAAAAGTTTGAAAAGTTAAGAATTACATTTTTTGTAGGTGTTCTGATCTATTTGACTGCTTTGACATACAATTTAGTTCGTCAAAATGGTCAAAACACCAGAAGCACTGTAACTATAACTCGAAGTATGGAATCGTCGATCGCAAGGATCTGTTATAACAATCCCGAGACTAAGTGCATAAACTTTACGCTATCAGCGTGCATCTTTTGTGTTATAATCCATTCGGGTGTTGTAATCCAACGAGGAGTACGCTGTCCACCAACAGGAAAGAGTTTAGCAGAAATGTTTTATTCATCTGTTTAATCAACAATTAAGATTAAGATACATCTCGTGCCACATCAAAGGTGTAACATCAAGTAGGTGCCCTTGAAGTACTAGCGTGATTTGATTTCCATCTTTCTTTTTCGCTTGTTAAAACGTGCGGCTTCCAGCGACTCTCGAGTGTTACTTGATTTTGTAAAAAAGAGATACCATAATAAATATGTACAAAGAAGTGTGAGGAAGGGATGGTAGAATAGTAAAGCGGGGTAAAAGCTATCGTTGACTGCACTTGTAATTCAAATTTTCTGTTCCGCAGCGCAAGATGCGTCAATGTTGGCGAAAAGACAGAGCGAGAGAGAAAGAGAAATAACTTAATTAACTGGTTCCGGTGTGTGCGAGAATCGTTCGTAAAATCCGTAAAGTGAGAGAAAGAAACAGAACGGTGAGCTTATTCAACTCCGTAAAACTGTTTACGCATAAAAGTATCTTCATAAGCAACATACCGCTTAGCGAAAAAAGAAGTCATTGCCGCTAAATGCGGCGTGAAAGCGACACACGGACACTAGTCTGATTTTTCAGGGACACGTTTGATCTCGTCACTCGGAGATTAACCTATCTCTGACGTATCTACCAGTGGTTACCAACGTGAATATAAATATATATACATAGCTAACGGTGTCGCGCGACACAGGCGTAACCCTCACAAGCTGACCGGCACGTGTCGAGACAAGGCGGTTAGTTGAAAGCGTCGGACAGAAAGGCAGACAGAAAAGAGAAAGACAGGTAGAACCAGAGAATAAAGGACCGAGGGGTGGGGTTAGAATTATACGTGCCCCGAGGAAAACTCAATTCGCGGCCACTTTGACGCACCCTCCATCTGGGTGGATCGTCGGATAGGCGCTGATACAAATCCACAAGATATATTCCTTCTTCTTCCTTCTCCTCTCTATAACCATAGTCTGTGCCCTCTCCTTTTCTCTCTCTCATCAGAGCACATAGCCGTAGTAGTTTATCCTGCTTTCTACCCCACTGGTGTACACCCGTGCACGTGCAGATACTCATTCGTACACACCGACAGGCCTCGCAGACACGTGCGTGGACCGGCAACAATTCCTAACCAAAAAGCCGGAGTCACCCTCGCCTCTTCCCCTCTTGCCCCTCGCACGGGAGTGTCTGGCTGCGACCGTCATCGGCGGGGCATCGAGATGCGGGGAAGTAAGAGGGGAAAACACCCGGCACAGTGGCGAGCGGCAAGAGAGGAGTGGGAACACAGACCGACAGTGGCACAGGGGGGAAGCTACGTACTCGTGACGTTGCGTCTAGACGCCCCCTCCACCTCAACCCGAAACGACGTCCACACAACGAGCGCCGAGCCAGCGCAGCGCCGAGGAACATCTCTCGGTTTTCTCCGCCTCTCGTGTACGTAAATTGCCGAGCACCGAACTCAGTGTTTTATTCTCGCGGCGCTAGATGTCGCTCCCGTTGACTGAATTAACTAGCGCGACCGCGGATTTTCAAAGTGCGCGGGTTTTTCTGTATTCGTATGGTTTACCTGCGTTGCGCACAAGTAGTACCGTTTCAGTTTATTTGAATTTCTTTGCATTTCTGTAGTGATTCTTGCTTTGAGAAAGTGACAGTGTCCGGTGTATTCTGTGGCGGTTACGTTGATGATTATTTTGGAAGAACGATGACGACTTTTCGTTTTGGAACGCGAGTCCCCGTGTAAGACGACTGGTAAGGTTAAAATTTTTATCTCCGTTGCAACGTTGCATATATTAATACTGGATGTTCTACAGTGATGCAACGTTTAACGATATCGATGACAGATTAATTTTATTATTCTTATCGCGTTTTATCGTGATTCATGATTCATCCGAGCAAACGGTGCATACAAGCGTTTTATCAGGGATCATGGCTCGTGAGTCAGGAAAGGTTAGGCGGGATTTAAGAGCGGCGTATCCTTAAGTTTACGTTCTTACGCATGCGTTTAAATTAGGAATGGCATTTAAGGCCATTCGTGAACTTTATTATCGTTTAATCGCGACGGTATACACACATACGCGCTTTTAATCGCGCACACGCGTATATAAGCATTAAACACGTATACGCGCATGGACGTGCAAAGACACGAGAGAGTAGATGTGCATCGTTGAATTTTTATGGACTGAGGGGAGCGATGCGAGACAGACGTTTCATGGCCTTGAAGATCCGCGGCCAGCGATAGGGGCATAGTTCTTTTGTGAAAAATAATTTTAGTCGTGAACCGTCGTTTCCACCGGCAAACGTGCAAGCTAATTAATTTTCTACGGATCGTATACCGTGTTTGACGCGAGAAATCGAGGACCGGATTTCTAAATCCACCTTTAGAACCATAACACCGAATTTCATCATGGGAATTTCAGAACACGGCCTACTGAAAGACTATAGAATTCATTTTAGGCTATTTGGAGAAGCGATTAAAAGCAGATAACTTATGGGTAATTGTTATTTGTCTGAATTGAAAACCTTTGCATGAAACTTATAACTTGCTTTAAAGTGTCTTAGATAGAAATGATTAAATCGAGCGGGGCTCTTTTGCACAATAATTGTTAATATACATATATATAATATTAGCGAATTGGTAATAAAAATAATAAAAATTGTCGCATGATCGTTAACCCATAACTCTTAATGATCATTCATGAAAGGCATTGAGCTACAAATGTAGAAATATGAAATAATTGTGTAGTTTATTTGTATAAGGTAGTTCAAGGGTTCATATTATGTTTAGTTAAATTAGTTCATAAACGTAAGACACTGTTCAAAGCGACATTTTTACAATCTACATACATACTATATCGATTTTTCTCATCACTCATGGAAGAATATATGGCCATAGCTAAAAAAAAAAATAAGTACGGTATGCACTCTGCACATGAGAACATCTATCACTCAAAAAATATGATCAGAGAGAAAAATATCTCTCACTAAATTGTGTTATACCGCATTCTACCACCACCACTTATGAAAGAGTTATAGCTCATCTCAGACTACCTTGTATAATATACAGCGAGGAATAAGATTATTATTTATTAAATATAGGTAATATAGGCAATTAAACAGGGTAATATACGAGGTGTTCCAAATAGATTGGTCAAAAATTTTCCTATAGGCCGTGTATATTGAAACAAGAAAGAAAGTTTATGTAGGTGTTACATATATCCTAAAATTCATCTGTATCGAAATATAATTTATTTTGTCATTGGCATATTTTCTATCACTTTATGAATTTATATTATATACATATATGTATAAATATAATATTATAATAATATAACCACGTTTCCTAAGTTAGACCTATTCTCTTTAGCTTTAATATCAGTTTATCGACCCAAATATTACATATCTACTTATCGAATTCTTTTTCCATTGACGTATAAAATATCTACTCAAATTGTCCTCCAAACATCTTGAATCACTCTGTATAACATCAAGAAACTATAATAGGGCTGAAATTCATTCTTCACGCCTATAAAATTTGTCATAGTTTGATATCCTCGAATCGTTGATATTTGCTAATAAAAACTATATGTATTGTACTTTATTACATCTTTACGGTACGAATTGAAAGTATAGACATAACACGTGTGCAACGAAATCAAAAGAAAAAGCGAGCCGCCGACTACCGTGAAAATTATTCAACCCGTTGAATGGCGCACGTCGGTTCCTGCATTCCTTCGTTCACGTGTACGGCGCGGCGAAGGCGGTCGCGCAAATAAAGCGTCGACTCGCCTTCTGTCGGCGACAATGGCAATAACAATTGAATCCGCGGCGAGTGGTAACTGCACGTGTTTATGACGATCTCGGCTTACGCTCGTAAAGAGTGGTTAGCCTCTAAAGGCTGAGGCATCCGACCGACCTTCTCGTACGTTTTGTTTTAATAAATAAAACGAAGCCGATTGTGTTCACTTCTTTGGCTCTTTCCCTCTAATCCTATTTCTCGCACGTGTTCCCAATTTCTTTCCCTTATTTGTTTCTTCCCCAATTTTTCTCTCCTTTCTTGAATTTCCTTCGCCTCTTTCTTTCTTAATTCTATTCCACGCGCGTGATTTCCATTTCTTTCTCTTACTTGCTCCTTGCCCAATTTTCCTGTCCTTTCTTGAGTTACACAACCTGACAATCTGTGTTCATTTTGATGTTTTATTTCGACATATATGAAAGTTTATAGTAATTCCGCTCCCGTTACACATCTTCATTATTTTCAGGAATATCATGTCGCGTAATATTATCTGTAAAAGTTGCCTGGTTACGAGAAAGATATAAACGTCTAATACTTTTGTTCGAACCGACGAACGAACATTTCTCAATTTTTAATTCATCTATTCCATCCAACTCGATGTATCGTATAAGTATCATCTTCATTCGAATCCCAGATATACGTAGCGAACTTGTTAACGAAAACGAACGCGATTTAAGGGGTATTTATCCGAATGGAAAAAGATCCTACGTTGGCTATTAAAGGTACGCGTAAGCGGAGGGCTGCGTTCACCGCAAACAGAACTTACGCAAGCGAACTCGCTTGAAATGCGGGCTCCTGCAGCAAGTACGAGGGAAACTATTTAAAGGTCACGCATATACATACATATTTCGTAGAGTGGCGCGGCGATGCAGCTGCACGAACCGACCACGTAAAAATATGCGAGCGTTTGCTCGCGCGCTCGTTTCGCGCCACTGGATCGTTCCACTCCGCGTGCATTGTCTCTGTCGTTGATGTTTATACCTGTGACAATCCAACCAGTGCACAAACTGTTTCTATTGCAATCGAAAATTTGTCGCATTTTAGTTTTATATAAGATTTACAATACTTTAGCGTTACCCTATCATAAAGGAGGGTAAATTGTGGTTGAAAGTAATAGTTGAGAGGTTTCTTGAGAAAATGATCTATAATTACATAAACTAACACATTTAGTGTTTTACAAGTTAGCACTTGGAAACAAGATAATCGGTTTAATTAAGTTAAATTTATAATTAATTTAAAAAAAACCATATTTTATTAATCACAAGACTCGATGAAAGTTATGTTCGAGGCTAGTTGGTTGTCACGTGTTGAAACAAAATTTTAGTTGGCGTCTGATCGACTGTACACTTCTGTTTGTTAAATCCATTTAAATGCGAACTTGTAATATTTAAGTGACAAATTGTAAGTCGTAGCGAGGTATGAATTGCGTTCTTCAGGAGTTGCGTGTTCTTCTTATCAGAAAAGAATTGAAAATTCCAGTAATAATGTCTGTTTTAACACATTGATTATATCGAAACGCGAAAAAAGAAGAAACACATCAATTACGTCAGTAGTATTATCTTCCTAAAAATAATTGAATTGGCGGACCATATGCGTTGTGTCATCAATGTGTTAGATTTGTATAAGATAAGAACATTACAAATATTTATTGTCAGCATGGTAAATGGAAATTCCATACTTTTTAATGAATTTTCGTATAGCATATCCTTCAAGGAGAAGTATACAAGCTACGGAGAAATCCACGCAAGATTCCAGAGTTTAAGTAGAATAAGGTCGGTACGTAACAGACGAAGAACTAAACATAGTAGAAAAGATCGATGGAGGCAAAGGGATGTCGCACGAGTTTCCTCGAGTTGTCTGGACTATGGTAGTGCCTGTGGTAGGGTTGTTTTGATGATTTTGTGTAAACTTGTTGTTGAGAGAGAGGAATTTGTCGGTTTAGGGGATTAAGGAGCTAACTGGTGTGCAGAAACACGGAAAACGAGCGGGTAGTGGGAATGAGGCTTAGGGCACAGCAGCGAGAGAACGTTGCGAAGGAGGGAGCCATCAAATTCGTCCTTTTTTGATTAATTTTAGTCACCGACCGACAGCCATGTTTTGAAAATCGTCCCCATTCTTAGCTTTCCGTGTATATAACGCGTGCAACTCTTAAGTGCGTTTCGTTCGCTCTAGACCGAATACGAAAACAACTTTCTCTATTGTTCGCGATGACGGGTAAATATAGTGCGTCTAACGAGCCGTGTCAGAGCAGATAAACAAAATATTTGTGTGCATACCACGTGGCAGCTACGAACGGAAGTACAAACGCCAATGGCTGGCAAATGTCGGTTAACGTTAACCTATTCAAGACCAAGCAATCAATGGTCTGCTATAACGTTATAAATACACCAATTCCTTTAAATATCATGAATTATAAGTAGAAGAAATAGTAATGAAAAAATATAAAGGAAACCCTTGATATTCTCTTTCATTGTTCTGACGTTAAAAATCAGAATTTGATATCGTAAATTGATTGAGAAAAATTGCAAATTAAATATTGTGTTAACGTGAACGTTAACTATTGCGAATGAATATTCTTCTCCGGAATCATCTCACGAATAGTTCAATGGCTGCATAGGAAAATTAAAAATATTTATATTTTCTAATAAAACCATCTCTGTAGAGATTAAACTGATTTGTAGTTCTGTATGCTACGTTATGTACAATGATAACGTAAGCGTGATTACACACTGAAATAATTAAATCGATGCTCGGAAAATTTGATACCGTCTTAAGGTGGTAAATGATTATTATGTGCATCTATTTACTTACTCGACTTCTTATAGAATAGTATAGATTGTCGATAGAAATATCGGTTTGCTGTCGTTATTTCTTGAATAGCTTTTTTCATTAACTAGAGACTCATTCGTTAATGTTCTTTTAATCCAATTTAGCCACTTGTCTTATAGCGTAGAATATCCAGTCATATCCATGGTAAAGATTGTAGTTTTGATTCAGTAAAAAGAGTTGTATTTGTACGTAGCAAAATTTGACTCGCAGGTAACAGGGCTTCAATTTCAATTCTTCAGATTGAGGATTATTAAATAATTCATGTACAATATTCCAATATCATATCACTATTATCTAGTACAATATTACAGTAATGGACAATTAACGCTTAATTAAGCAGCTATTAAACAAATTACAATTTATCAGATACTATTCTCTAACAAGCGAGTTAATAAATAATTAGTTCAATTTTGAACGAGTGTCTTGCTTTTCGCAATAACAAAAGAAGAAAGTAGATCAAAGTATTATAGTCACCCGATGATCTCGATAGTCATCTCAATCTTAGTCTCCCTCTGCAGCCGAGTTTAATTTGAATGAAACTGTCGGCTCGACACACGGTTTCGATTAATGAGAATCCGCATCGAGCATGCACAGCAAGTGAGTCTTTGTACGCGCAGTTGTACACGCGATCTTCCTCGAGATGTTTTCCTTTCGATGTCCACGGATGCCTGACTTTAAACCGAGAAGCTTATTATCATTTGCTACCAGTTATAATAGAAGCGAGGAGGACGCGACCAGAATCGTTTCAGCGTCTCGTTGATCATCACGCGAGGGAAAAAATTTAACCAGATGGTTTTTGTTTAGTCTGGAATCGGCTTGGCCTGCTAACGCGGCTATCTAGTTCGGTCTCTCGACAGGGAGAGAAACGCAGCGGGTGCGATAACTTGGTCGAGGGCGCGTTGTGGAGTCAAAGTTCATTAAAACCTCCCACGAGGGAGATCGAGATCTTTAATTCTTAGAAATCCTCCTTACTTTCGTTACGACCAAAACTATTTTTGCATCTCGTAATATCTGGCAAGACTTTTCGTCTCGGTTAATACTCTTACTCAGGCCCATACAAATTCCTATAAATGTTACACTCTACGACTGTTTTACTGTCATGGATTGTCCGGACTTATTCTGTAGAACTATATTATTGGGTTGGCAATTAAGCGATTGCGCATTTTGTCAATAGGTGGTCTTAGCATATTTAATTCAGTTTTTTTGCTGGCAAAAATCAGAAGTTTTACGAACATGGAATTACTACACTGCCTGAAAGATGTCAAGGTCATCGACAAAAACGGACAATACCTAATTGAATAAAGATATTTTTAAGCAAACATTTGGAATTTTCTTTCTTATTTAAAATACGCAATTAGTTGCTAACTCAATACAATACAAAGTACCTAGGTACATATCTGCTTAGTCTTACGGTATACGTATGTCATCACTTTTGATGAAATTTATGTCTGTGTACTTTACGAATTTTGCTTCTGTCGTGTTAAACATGTTTTGTTTTCTTCGCGTTGTTTTATATTTAAGGAGCGAAACCAGTATCATGTTTTCGTAAAATATTAGAGTATTATTATACGTCTTATTAGGCACCTCTGATATCCCTACAAAGTAAGCACAGTTGTTAATCCAGCTTTTCGCTAACCGATCGTTTATTTATTGCACCATGCCAGCTTAGTTAATCATTATTACTTTTTCCATATTTTTATGCAACCCTACTATATTTTTATTAAATTACAATTAATTTCATAACATTTGTTAAATACCACTTCTCATTACTGTTCAATGTTCAAATTATAAAAACCGAAAGTCTTGACGCGTAAGGAACTCAATCACGGAGAACCGAATTTATTTATCAAAAAAGAAAACAAAAGGATGATAAAGGATGTCGTTTGTAAATCCGATAGAAGCTAAAGGAAGGAAAAGGACACATATATGTATAACGTTGATCGATCTGCATGTATTGATGAAAAAAATTTGTCTTTTCCGCGGACGAGAACGAGGCATCGTTTGTCTGTCTCGCGCGTGAAAGAAACGATTCTAAGAAAAATAGGAGGTAGAAGAGAGTGTAAAGTAGAACGATGTAGCGTGTGTCGGTCTGAAAAGGAGCGTCGTGGGCAAATTTGCTTCTCGTTCACCTCCTACGAGCGTAATGCCCCGGCGGGGAATTAAGCAACGAGACGATAGTCAATCATGAATATACAAAGCCGGGTAACCGGGAGCGGCGTTGGCATAAAACGTGATTAAAATTAACTTGACAATAACCAGTCCACATTAACAATTTATATTTCGTTGTTGCCCGGTCGCAGGCCGTGCCACTCGAGCGCTCGCCGATTCGCATTGTGCATTTTCCACGAACCTCGCGATTCCGTCGCAACAATTGCAGAAACACACGAGAAGCACATTGTTCTTCGAATAATGTGTGAATAATGCATCTACTGGTTTCGTTTTTTTTCTTTTAAATATCGTGTTTCTGAAATTTGACGAAATACCTGAAATAGTGTAAGAGAGGAGAATAAGATTCTGTCTTTAAGAAAATGTTAAGCTTATTTGCTAGAAAACACAGTAGAATTCTATTTATAAGGATTTCACTTATTTGAAAAGAATTGTATAATCAAGCCATGAATGTTTATGCAAACTCACTATATATTCTTACTACATGTACATTTTAT
This sequence comes from Bombus pascuorum, assembly GCF_905332965.1. Taxonomy (NCBI): domain Eukaryota; kingdom Metazoa; phylum Arthropoda; class Insecta; order Hymenoptera; family Apidae; genus Bombus; species Bombus pascuorum. The sequence continues at coordinate 13,352,258 of NC_083494.1, read as the reverse complement.
TTTCCCTTACTATCTTCCAATTATAGAGCCTTTTAAATACACATTATCTCCCAACAAAGAAAATTAGCACCTGTATCTACGTCTGATCTACAGACTACAGACGCAGATCAGACGATCTAGTCCAGGAATATTCTACTTCGGCGCGCAAGTTACACCCTCTATATCGTCTACAGTCTACAGTCTACAGTCTACAGTCTACAATCTACAGTCTACAGTCTACAGTCTACAGTCTACAGTCTACAGTCCACAGTCCACAGTATACAGTATATAACGCATCTAGAAACGAACTGCCCAATTGAATAGTCTATAACTCAAGCAGCATAAAAACGACGTACCTATAATACAATTCATAAGTTGCCGCGGCCTGTAATTATCATGACAAATGATCGTTTAATTGCAAAGGCGGTGTTAACAATTTCCATGGACCGCCTACAGGATTCTTCGTGACGAACGGTCGATAAGGGTGTTAACTGCATGTCCTGTGATCGAAGGAGTGTCTTCTGCATCGTGATCGAAACGTGTCATGAACAAGAGAAGGAGAGATCAGAGAACGACAGAGAACAAGAGGATCTATAGTAACGCAACAACGTCTTTGTCAGGCGTTCGCGCATTCTTCGTGAGCCCGACAATTACATTCCACGCATCGCTTTGAGCTGTGCCCAACCCGCCGCGCCGCGCGCCGCCGCCGTATTCTGCCCGGCCACACATCGACACGATTTGCTCCTGGAAAATTTCAATACGCTTTACAAGGTGGCGGACAGTCGCTAGCGAGATCAAAGGGATCGTGGACATATTTCGCGTTTCGCTTGTATCACGCCGCTGTCAGGGAATTTGCCCTTCGCTCGTCCCCTGCTCTCGCCTTTGATTCCACAAAAGAAATTTCGTGCTGGGCTTGTTGTCGACGCGACGCCTCAGCTTCTCCGCTCTTTCTTCCTCTTCCGTGGTGGAAAATTGGTTAACCGTGTGGGAATTACGCGTCCACTGCGTCGCTTTCTATGGGACACTTCGTCGATGTGACGTCTCGTTTCATCTTGTAATTATGAATTACTTTGGAAATGTATGAATGTTCACTAGCACTTATGATACATTTTAGCTAATTTTGAGACAGGGAGTAGGTTTTAGAGTAACTGAAGAGATCGTCAAGGAGAGACTCGTTGCACGATTGAATTAGTGCTATTAGCGAAACTTTAAAAGCCACTATTACACGATATTAACAAATTCGATAACGTAACAAATGAAATATTACAAATTATATGTTATCTGTCTATCATATTCTATCATATGTGCATATATTTTACAATTAAATTGTAAAGGAGAAGTTTCTAATCTATAATTCGTAACTTGTCAGTTTGACAATATTAACATAATGAGAGCGTGGTGATTTAAAAATTCTTTTATAATCAAATATCTAGAAATATTTTACGGCTCGTTAAATATTAATTTTTGCGAAAATGCATAAGCAATAGTTGCGAACAATTTGTTCTAAGAATCGGTTTGACCAAGCACTCGTTGACCAGGCCGCGTGATCGTCACGGGGTCGTTGCACCATTGTTTACGCATATAATGTTATTGTTGCTGTATCTCTGGTTGTCGGTTGATGTAATGGAACGATGACGTGCTTATACGCGGCAAACACGCCAACGATCCACAGTTATGTACGTTTGCTGCACTATCGCTTGCATATGAGCTTGCAAAAATTCAATGTCACATTATTGTCAGAGAATATACGTATTATTATTCAAAAGATCGAATCGCCGTGTCAGGGCTGTGACATACATCGAAGAAAGATGGGAACGTGATTTAACCTCGTCAGGCTATTTATCTCCTCGTGTAATATTGCTCTTAGGTATTAAATCCTTGCTTTGTCCAGGTACATACGTTCACCTAGGATCGTTCTTTCGACTGGAAATATAAATTTGTATCGATTATTATCAATCATATCGATCAACGCGTAAGCATGTACATTCTTTATGGTATAGGTAGACGTCTATATGGTTAAAAGGATTAATATAGCGATATTCATTTTCAAAAAGTTAGAACTTGTTTTACGAACTCCAAAATCATCCTAATATATAATAATTTTACTTCAGTGCTACAATGTATACTGATATATTTGCATATTAATAGCGCGACATTGCATCGCAAGATGCGACGTCCCCATTCTCCAGATTATCGCGTGGAAGCGTTAATTACCATTGGAACCGTGTCGTCGGAACGATTCATCCGAAAGGATTACGGATGCACGAAATTCGTGACAAAGCGCGAAGTCACGACCTACTTCTACAGCTTATCGCAAGAAACTACGGTTTATGCGGGAATTACGAGCCGACCTGTATTTATCTACGCTATTCAGGTGGCACAAATAAATATGACGTCACTTAACAGGCCGAACGTTGCTTCTCGCGCAAATAAGCGTCTCTATTATTAGTTTTCTAACGTCGTGTTTCTCGTTTGAGGCGTCAAGTGGCTCGCACAAGAGTGGAATGAACACGCCGATTCTTTGTTTCGCTCCGCTATGCCTGCGTGTGTCCTCGCGCCAGCTCATAAACGACTCTCACGGTCGCCGTTTTTCCAGATAACGCTTCGATTCTTCTTCCTTTTTCTCCTCGTCCCTTTCTTCCTTCCTTCTTGCTTCGCTGTCGATTCAGCAGCCACACCAGAATCTCTTCTTTTTGCCTGGCCGCTTTCTTCGCGCCCTTTTTTCGTTTACCCCCACCCTCGCTCGCTTTTTTTCTCCACAGCCACTCGTGTTGCATCGACTCGTCGAGTCGAGCCGAGAAAGAAAGAGCTGGAGAAAAAGAGAGAAAAAATGGTAAAGAGATTTTGGACGAGTGCATCGAGCAAGGTATGAGGAGAAAGGAGTGGAGGATGAGACGGTGAAAGGGAAGGGGTTGGTACGACATTGGTCGCGCAACCTGTCTGCTCGCTCATAGCCTCAGAGAGTGGTACATAGTATAGCGGTGACGCTGCTCTGGTATGGGGATTGGAGCGCAATGGGGAGGCAGGGGGGCTACAGAGTGGAGAGAGGTGGTGGAAGTCGGGGGACTCCCGTCTAGACTAACCCCCGGTTCACCCCCGGCAGACAAGCCAACCAAACTGTTCGAGTGAACTGCTCCGCGCTCCTACTGCTCCGTACACCCCCTTAAAAAGTTAAAATACTCTGTCCTCGCGCCTCTGCCGACCTATCCCTCTGTCCCAACCATCGTTGCCAACCCAAACCACCCCCGACTTGCGGCCCCACACCTCTCTATCTTTCGACTTCTCCAGATTTTATTATTACCATTTCTAGTAGGCACCTTCTTTCGTTTCTACCTCTTTTTCGTTTTCTTTTATTCTCCTTGGTGTTTCTTCGACCTGCCTCACCCTTTCAATCTGGTCTTCATCCAGCGTCGATGTAACGAGGGCTGTGAAGCATCGTTTAAATTGTTTCCGAAGGAAATACAGTGCATCTGCTCGCTATCTGCCATCATCTCCTCTGTCTGCCTGCCTGATGCTATCGGTGAATCTTCCATTCACCGATGAACTCTGTCCCTCTGTTTGTGTGCGTCTGATCGAGGGAGGAAAATTCGGCCTCCATTGCACTCTTTTGTGCCTGTAAAACGTCTCTCGAAACGTTTCATGTAAGCGTCTAAACTTGGCTTCTACTTTCAAGGTTAAATAAGAGCCGCTTATTATTTTTAACACACGCGTACTTCTTTTATTCCATATACTTTTTATTCCTAGGATTCTCAATCCATGATCACGCGTGCGATAACATTTCACCGTGTAAGATGCAAAGAAGAAAGTAGACAATCGCTACGAAACGCTTGCCTGCTGAAATTCTGATCCCTTTTCACCGTATCGTTCGAATGATTAATCGTCCATCTCGTTGTCACGATTACGTTCATTGACGCTCGACGATCCTGTTATGCACGACTATCATCGAGATACAATCGTATCGCATCGTGGACGTACATCAAGTATATAGAGGAGGGAAATCTGCGAAGTCTACGAAGGACGATGGAGTCGGTGCTCGTTTAGAAACTGCTGCCCACTTTTGTATCCGCACGGTGCGGCGTGCGACGGGACACAGGAATCGTGGCGATGGCGTGGTGATGCGGTGGTAGGTTCTGTGTGGGAGGTAGAAGGGGGCGAGGGCAAAGAGAGAGGGGGGTCGACTGCGTGCAACCAGGGAGCGGAGACCGCGGCGCGGCGTTGCATTTAAACGACGATAAGTCTCGAAGCTTTGAAGACATCGCATCGGTCGGCTTGGATATGAGAGGGGCAAGAGGGGGGTTCAACGACCCGTTGACAGCCAGACAGGCGGACGCAGGCCAGACCAGTGCATCAGCCTGGTCGAACGAGTGGAGAAAGAAGGACGGAGGAACACGGTGGTAGGAGAATGTGGCAGAGGAGCCACAACGGGCGGGGAGAAAGGGGACGAGTATATCGCCGTTATTATCGCCATCGACTTTTATCGCCAGACGATAACTCTCGACTCCTGGCGGTTACCTAGCTGCTCTGACGATGCTTTTTTCTCATTCTTCTTTTTCTCGTTCTCCCGCTCTCTTCTGGCCTTCGCGCCGCTTACTCGCGCCCTACCCCCATTCCTTTTTCCCGCTTCTTGCTTCTCCCTTGCCGTCATTGCCGGCAACGTGGTTAACGCGGGAGAGAACGATCCACCGACTGGTCCGGTCGCGGCAAATGCCCTTTGACGGCTTATCGCTCTTCTCTCCTCGGCGATAATCGCATAATTCTTTTTCTCTCATCCTTGTTTTTTATTCCCCTTTCCGCTGTTTTTTCCTCTTTTGCTTCTTCATTTTTTTCTTTTCCTCCGTTATCTTTTATCTTCGCCTCGCCCCCTTGTCCGGCGACAGAAAACGCAGAAATTTTTTTCTCGTTTCGTAAAAACCTGGCTGAACGACGTGCATGTGTACGTATGTACGTGGTCGGTATGTATATTTAGAATTGGTCACTTTTGCGCTGACGAGCGATCGAACGGGTCATGGTTACGACCATCGGTTAGTTTCCAGCTACTTTGGTGTCGTTCTTTTAGTTCGGACACGTGCAAGTAGTTGAAATTGCACATATGTATATTGTAATTAACATTGTAAAGTGCGACGTTATTCTGACGTTGAGAAAGAAATTCTCTGAATTTCTTTAATCTGAATACGCCTTTTATTGTACAATTAGCTGTATTTGTATTCTTATATATTCTAACTGGCTTAAGTGGATATGCATCTACATGTATCGTTATTTCCATCATACGACCTGCGATCTTTTCTGCCAAAGGCTTCTCGTCGGAACTTTTCGATAGCTATGCGTTTTCAAAATCTGTTTCAATAATTCAAATTCCAAGATCAATACTTCTTCAGCGATGATCAAGCACACTAACTATGCGGCATAAAGGTAAAACCTCGATGACTAAATGACATGATCTTGATCGCGTTGCTGCTTCGCAACGTGAATACAATTTGAAGGAAGAATAGAGCTTGAGCCGTATCTTCGGCCAGAAATCGACGGAACACAGAATTTTGCAATCAGAAGGAAGAATTGAACGGAACGCGTATGTGCACCGTGCGTGTTGGTCGGTCGACGGCGTCGAACCGATGAAGATGAAGGATGAAGCCCTTTCCAAGCGATTTGATCGGATTCCGTGTTTGATCGTCGATAATCCAATTTGCCCTCGACGCCCGCTGAGCTATCGTATACGATACCAAACGCGAAGGGACGAAGGGGGCAGGGGCACATGTATTTTTCAACGAGCGTGCACCGTCTGCTTCGTACGGTCGAATAGATGTCCCCTGTCAGACGTGGAGCCGTTCAATTTTCTGGAATCATGCATATATCGTCGCGTCGCAGAGACTGCCAATGAAAACGAGAGAGGAGAAAGGTATTTTTGCATCGTGAAATGCTTTTTTTATCTTTTTCCTTTTTTTCGAGTCAAAGGGGAAATCGACGAGACGCGTTTCTTCGGGGTATATCCGTTTTCTGGGATCGATGATAAGTTTCTTTCTTGCATGTTCAATATCTTGTTGGCTATTCGTTCATAAGAAACGATCAGACCCTCGAAGTGTATATGTGTGTTTAGAACGATCAACGAGGTTCGATAGTATTGGAATTTTTCGCTCGTTGGAATAGGAATGGCAATTAAAATGGTTATTGTTGTAGGGTCGAATGAAAGTTAATTACTTTTGCTTGCGATCTTCTTAATAAACTAAAATTTCAATTTGCTTTTTATTTTACTAACAAAACTTTATTCCTGATCTCTCTGTCTCTTATGTCTTTTACGCAACCATAAGTACTTCGATAAGTCGAAGATGAGTTTAGTTTTCAACAGTGTCAACGAGTGACACAAACTTAATTCAATAAAGTAATCAAGGTGAAAGGTATAAGGAAAAACATCTATCCGAATTTGTACGTATAATATAGTTTACGAAAAATCATTTAAATGTCCAAAAATGCTCCGTTTTAATTCTGTAGAAATATAGAAAATTTCGAATTGGTCATTTTAATAAAGAATGTCAATTACACGCTCAGTGCCCTTTGCATTAATCAGTATCTAATGGATGTTCCAATTCAAGAACGTTCTATGTTGCTTCCATCGACTGTACGAAGCAAGAAACATGGTGGATGATCGACAAACCGGACGATTTCACGCGAGCCCGTAATTCGCGTGGCGTCTACTCGTAAAGAGGAAGATTCAACAGGTGTACCAGCGATGCGCGAGAAATTGCACTCGCAGAAAGGAAAAAAGGTAGGCGGTGGTCGGATGACGTGCACAAAGAGCGACGCGTTATTTGTCCGCGCCAAGTCGCAACGCTTCGAAAGAGCTTGACGCGTTGCAAACATTCCAGTTATTAACAGATAACAACGGCGTACGAGTACCTACTACTCGCGCAAGGGTTGAAAGAGCTAGCGTTGGGTCTCTGGCACGAGTAGTCAGGTGAAAAACACCAAAGTCGATCGATAGGACCACTCGAGTTTGACGAACATTTGCTATATTGTAGTTACCTACATATGAATATAATAATCTCTTGATAGTTAAATAGTGCGAAGCTACAGAAAAAGAAAAACAAGAAATCTGTAAATTATGACTCTATGCGAAATGGTCATATTTTATGTAATAGACTATAGCTAATTAAATTCTTATTCTTCTATAAAATTATTAAATTCATACTTTTTATCGTGCTAATCATTTCACAGCTATGAACAGTTAAATCGTGTAAGTCAAACTTGCCTATTTATTCTAACATCTGTATGTTCCATTTGTTTCTATTTTACAATCTCAAATCAAATTCCAAGATCAATACTTCTTCAGCAATGATCAAACATATTAACTATGCAGCATAAAGGTAAAACCTCGATGAGTAAATTTGTCACAGACGAGATGTCCATGATCTTGATCGCGTTGCTGCTTCGTGACGTTGATACAATTTGAACGAAGAATAAAGCTTACTTCGATGAAAGTAGCTGTTGCATAAAATCAGGAGTAGTCAGTAGTCTCTTGTTCCCTGATCCCAAGCCAATCTTGTCATACATCTGTGGCATTCGAAACCCCTAGTTTCTTTCGCAATGAACAATCTTAGAAAGTTTTCATTCCTACATTCCTAAGTTACGATCATCAAAGAAGAATTAAAAGCTACGAAAAGCTACTTAGTTATCCAAGCAATCCTACGAAGAATCATAAGGACTTTCACTGTTATGTCGTAACAAATTACTCTGAAGCCATCGAGTTCCAGGACATTAATCATTCAGGATCGCGAACTTGAATAAAAATCCTGTCCCGTACGAGTGTCGAGCGCAAGTTTTTCGTGTAGATCCCGAGCCACGTGTTCGATATGGGTGATTCGAAGGGCTAGCAGCATGGATGCTGGTCGCGTATAAATTTCATCCGGCTGTTTAATTGAATATTTAAGAGAGAGGCCGCGGCTGATTTCGCATAATCGGCCGGTTTATTGACTTCGAAAGAAACAACTTTCGAGAGGGAGTATATATATATACATACGTTTGGTTCGTCACGAAGTATATTCCCTTTCGTGGCGGTGGTCGGTTTCTCTTTTAGTCTGCACCTTTTTTCAGTTCTGGCCATCCTCTCCTCTGCGCATTTTTCCTTTTTGGCTCCCGCTAGCCAACCACCCCACGTAAATATATTCGTATACAAGGCCCGTCCTCATGTTCCACGCATGAAGTACGAAGCGATACGACGTGGTGCGTGACGTTTGCGATCAGTGGGTTCGGGAACGGCAGGTGTAACTGTAAAAAACAGCCGCAAAAATTCAGGCTGCTCTCTCGAGGAGAGAAGAAGCCCTTGCTTGCCTGCAGCCTCAGCTTTCTCATCCAGTTTCATCGTCCTCCGTCTTCCACTTTCGGTTCTTCCTTTTCGCTCCCGTCCCTTACACGCCCTCGGCTGCCTTCTGGTATTTGATGGAATAATAACAGGGCGAAGATTCGTGATGCGCCACGGCTCGTTTCCAATGCGGTATGACGCGTCCGACCAGATACGACAGGTTGCACGAAACCAGACTAAATGACGGATCATTAATAAAAGAAACGTAGGCTATTGGTTGGAAGGAGCTGTTCGTTGAGTAATTTTAGGACATTGTTCGAGTGGCTTTTTTTATATCGTGCAAGAATTCGCCAATTTCCTGAAATATTTAAAACTAACCCTCTACAGTCCACGGTGTATCTTTTTATACTTTGTAGGCAAATTAGGCCGTTGAATACCAGTTTTTGTAGTGTTCCAGGCATTTCAATGATTTAGGAAATTTCTCTGGTATTCTTCGACACCTGGTTCTAAATATTTTTTAATGAAAATAGAAAGGAATAACTGTAGGTTAAGAATTACGTTTTATAAGAGATTCGTCTTGTTGGTGAAAGTTTGTACCGAAAACCTATATTCCCTAGACTGAATGTCTTCTGGACGTTTCCCAAGGTTCATAGAGATTCGAAGGACGCTCGTTCTGCTGAAGAGAACTACCTTTAAGCGTATTCCTCTCGCGCGCGACGATCAAGGCTGCGCTGGCCCTGCGTTCTCAGACAAGACGGCGCGTTTTGTAGAAACACGATCGCGAGAGTATGGATAGCTGTGGGATGGTGGGCTTCTTTGGACAATGCGCGGACACAGGCAGGCGGTCTGTAGATCGGGGCCGACTGACGGAGCAGAACGTAGCTCGCGGCCGGTTCGATGAAAAAGAAGTCATGCACGTAAGCGGGTCGAATCGCTCTAACGCAGACAGGCTATACGGTGTAGATCAAGTATGCGATGCATTTATGCGTCATGTGGCCTCAAGGATTTTTTCGGAAATCCAGGGAGGATATTCGGACATTATAGAACCGCTGAGAATTCGTTCCAACGGTAGAGCAACTAACTATATATCGATATGTATCGATTTGCACATGTGATTATCCTTTTTCAAGTACAAAGTACGATAGGCGTTAAGAACGTGGAAGATGGTTCAAAGTTTGGTTAGATAGTGGTGAAATTTTAGGTCTTTTTTCACACTCAGACATTTTATAGACATAGAGTATTGATTTAACTATTGATCTTTCTTTAAACGTAGGAAGAGTTTGGAGAAGACGTAGAGTGGTTCAAAATTTGTTTCGATACAAGGACGAACTCTCGATACAAATTACTACATCCTGCATTATACATACGTATACGTATAGTCCAGAAGCCGATCGAGAGTTTTCTAAGCCACGAAAAATGAAAATAAACGGCAGAACTCGCGCATTATTCGAACCATGTTTCGCTTTATTACTTATAAAACATATCGTCCAATGAAAGAGTGGTAACTACGAGTACGAGCAGAGGACAGGGTCGAAATGGAAAGACGAGGAAGGAAGCAAGCAAAGAGGGCGAGAAATAAGTAAAGCTTCGCTCAGTCGTGAAAGAAAAAGGGGAAAAGAGAAAAAATGTACGGAGCAAAGGGGTCAGGCACGCAAGGAAAGAGACGAGCAGGTTCGAAGAAAAGAGAAAAAGAGGGAGAGAGGAGGCTACGGGCTTGGAAAATGAGAGAGGAGACAGGCCGGTGAATGGCAATAGCCTGGAGTGTACTAGAAGAGCGAACCAGGGAGAAGAAGGAGAAAACAGGAGGGGGAGGGAGAGAAGAAGAAGGGAAAGAACGAAGAAAAAGGGAGAGAAAGAAAGAGAGCATAGGCCTGTGTAGCAGGCCATCACAATGTGTTCTGGTTGCTTCGGTCTGTCCGTTCGTTCCTGTGCACGTCCGTACGTCTGTCCGTTGTCTGCCCTGGCACTCCAACCGAGTGTATAGCCGTCTGGCCCCGGTGGAGGGTCTCTGACCGATTATCACTTGGTCTTTATGCTCTTTGAGGTTCTTTTAAACGTCTGTCCCGTTTCTCTGCTTCACCTCCTCTTACTACGTTTGTTCCTTCTCATCGCGCCTCGCATCTCATCATAGTCTTTCTCCCCCTGCCCTTCCATCCTTTCTTCTTCTCCTCCCTTGCGCTTTGTCCACATTCTTTTCGTCGCCATGAAATTCTCTACCCCCTTCACGGTGTTTCTTCGTATCTCACGATCCACCAACCTGTTCTCCGCTTCTCTTAATTCTTTCCCCTTTCTTCTGTGAAAAATCTTTCCGTTTGCCTACACTGACCCGGGCCTTCTTTCGGTTTTCTTCGTGGAAATGTTGGTTGGTAGCGACGAACTTGTCAGCATAGGTCGGTTGGTAAAATGATTTTGATAGATACAGTATCATTCAGAATCGAGAGACTCGTAATGGGAAAACGACGCTTGTTAAATTTGTCGAATTTTTATTACGAGCAACGATCTATAATCTATATCGTTTACTTATCGTTGAATGAAAATTAAACAACTTTTATGAAAGCTCGTCAATCGTTTAATACGTCGAATGTCTCATTATAAAAAATTGAGATCTATCGAGAGGAAATTAAAGATGATGCAGCGAATCCTTCAATTGTTCAAGCGATTTCCATCGACTTTTAGAGTCGTTCGGATAGCTATGAACGATAGTGTGCGTGTTCGTTGTGAAAGAATTTACGGGGAAAACATTTCATTGGTTTTTGATAGCTACTACCGATATGCTTAATCTGCAGCCGACGAAAATATTGGCGCTTCGTTAGCCGCGAATCCAACGATTTACGTGACTATCGACGCGACTCCTCGTCTCACGAAGGGATAAGAGGATTACAAGCGAGAAGGATTACGGTGAAAAACAACGCGAAGCGAATCGCACTGGGGCCGTTTATCGGAATTCGCCTTGCATCCACTAACTCCTCGTTAAACGCCATTCTTGGACAGAATCGTATAGCCAATAGTTTATTGCTGTTTAGTCCTCAACAAGCAATCGTTTCTTGTAAAATGTAAATAACACACACATTAATCATATTTGAAGACATACGTTTTTCTAAATTGTATCATTATAACGGACGTTAAAATTTAGAAAATTAATCGAAATAAATTCAATAGAAAATTCCGTATCTTCCAAACAAATTCCCATTTTTCCACAACTTTCTATCAAACTCTAATCTTTTTATTCCAAAAAGGTTTGAACATCTGACCAAAGTATTACTTGTATAATAAGTTAGGGGTCGTATTAAGTAAGAATTTCTTCAAGTCCCTTTAAAGCCCCAAAATAATAAGAAATCAGGCCAGGGATTCGAAGAATTCCATAATGCTGACCGTGCTAGTGAAAAATAGGCGGAGGATTATGTAAAAATCCAAAAGATTTAACCATGAAATCCCGATTGTAACAGCGTGAGCTCCGGTAATCCAACTTGTCTGACCGTGTAAGTGACGGGCAAAAGGTCGGCGGAGGTTTATGGTAACGGTAAACGGGGTGCTCCTCGGTATGCCTTTCTTTAAATACCATAGTATAGTTCTCGAGTGATCGTCCCAGTTCCACGAACTCGGTGTCCGGTTCCAAGTATGTATATCCGTGGAATGCCGCTGTTCAAGCGGTCCGTAAAACTTGCATTTTTGCATTTCCTTCCCTTCCTCTCTCCATCCTCTGCCATTCCACCGCTGAATGTTCGTATCTCAATGCGACTATCAACCTACGCGCTTCGCCTTTCGCCAACGAGATTTCATTCTCGGATCGACGTTCTTCAGGGCCAATGACTAGCAACGACCGTGTTCAACCGATCTTTCTCGTTATGCGAGCACTCTCTGTTTACGGTACGCTGGCTCGAGATCGAAGACCCCTTATCTTGCAAGTAGATAAGGCTTATTCATCGTGCAGGACAAAGCTAACAACTGCGCGAGACGTTTGGCGAGAGTCTGCGACGATGATGACGAGGCTGAGTCACGTGGTTAAGACTGAGAACGATACGAGAGGTGGGTTGCGAAGAATGGTAACACGGAAGCCTGAACAAGCACTCGGTTAAATCTTTACCATTTTATGGTGCATACGAAACGATTCGCGGATTGCACGATCGAATATGTTAGGGGATTCGAAGTGTTTGTCCAGTTATAGGACATTTCTTCATCCGATTTTACAAAAATAGATTAACTCTTCTCCAGGTGTTCAGTGTAATAACCAAATACGGTTGACATACATGTTTACGTATTGATGATTTGAATTATCTGTACCTGTCTCCCACATAAATTCCATTAAGATCAACAGATTTGGAATGTTCTCTCCTCGCATCGCAAAATCTCCTATGAAGTTTTAATTAATTTTGTTAAAATTCAAACAAATATTGTTCTACATGGCGAAGTATTAAAATCGGTCGACTCTAGCATTTCAAGCTTTTGCGTCCTTTTCTTTAAATAAGGAGCGGCGTTCGATAACGCCGATATCGCCATGTAACCAAGGGGTTGGGAAGGCTGAGTAAGACACGGAACTGGTTTCCGCCATTAAGACAGAAACTCGAGAATGGATATCGCGCCGCTTCTGACATTCCACGATTAATCTTTCCAATGAATTATTATCACTGACCAAGCGTGTATCAATTCCTCGCTTCAGATCAATATATGTCTACAGCTTTCAATTTCTTTTATCACTGCTTCTTTTCAACTTTTAAAAACGTCAAATATTACATTTAAATTCTCCTTTGTAAGTGATTGAATTTTGGAGCAAAGATTAGGAGTAGCGCATCGAAATTTGCTTGTGCGAGCGGCATGTACTCTATGTTACGTCTGCTGCGCAGAGCTTGAGAGCGAAAGGGTGACACAACGGAACGTGCCGGGTGTGATGTGCCAAATATGCATAGGTTCATCTGTATTGGAGAATCTCGGGTTCTGCTGCCCGATTGTCTAGGGGACATTGTTGGTGCGTGCCATGGATCGCAGTGGTCAATGCACTATCAATGGATTCTTGTTTAGCATAAGATCCACGTGGTGTTACGACGTTTCCTCTTAATTTCATAATTTCATAAATCTTTAATAATTTCATGATTTCTCGACAATTTTTCAAAGAATACGATTTTTATTATAAGTGTGGTTATAATATGTAAGGAATTTTAAGGAAGTTATGTTGTTGCATCTCTACGAAGTTAGTATACTTTTGTTACAGTATTCGTTCTATCGAAAATTTTCAAGCTATTAGAAGAACAATTATTTAAAGGAATTACATATTAGAGAAAAATGTTGTTTTCTATGGTATTACACTGGCCCGATACGGTACTAAATACAAGTTTCTACAGCTTCATCGTGAATCATTACACTCAAGCTAATCTTAGCTTATAAGCTCCTCGGATTATGAATTAACTAACGAACATAATTCGATCGGATGAGTATACAAATAGTGCGCAATTTATTAGTATACCATCTGTTCTCGTTGGTAATTTACAAAACGAGGTTCCACTGACATCTTTCTCAAGTTTGAAAGCCTATTTCCAAATGACACTACTCAATCGTATCAATCAAGGTATCTATCTGGTAGAATCATCCGCCAAAACAAGGTATATTCTTCGTAACTAAATTTCCTCAAACTAAAACAAACTGACCCTGACAACCTACCACGGCAAGATCAAAGAAGGTGTAATATAACGAGAGAGAGAGCACGATTCGTCCGATTAAGTAGCGAGTAATCGGGTCGTTGGGTTGACTCGCGCTAGCGACTGCCAAGAAACCAGACGATTTTCGCGACAGCACTCGTCAACTATGACTGGGACGGCGACTGCGGCGACGACAGCAGATGTGTGACGATAGTGTGGTGGTGGCGGTAGCGGTAGCGGTGTTGGAACCGGCGGCGGCTGCGGCGGCGGTGGCGGTGGTAGCCGTGACGGCGGTAGTGGTGACAGTAGCGATGGCGGCGATATGGAGAATCGAAAGAGGCTGCAACGGTGACGAAAGAAAGAAAGAGAGGGTGTCCCATGCGAAAGGAAGGGTTAGAGAGCGATGAGATGGAAGAGAACAAGAGAGAGGAGAAAGAGAACAGAAACAAGACGGATGTGTAGGGAGGAGTAAAGGTAGTAAGTACACACTACACATAGAGGTGAGGGACAGGCGCGCGAGACGCGGCAGAAACTCGAGGGACGGAAAGGGGCGAAAAGCGACGAGCGCCACCGAGACGAGACGAGGCGCGACGAGGAAAGACGATGAAGGCCGACGGGGGTCGCGCACCGCGGCGCTGAACGCAGTGCCATCCGATAGGCAGCACCGTTTGCTCCACGGATCTTCGGCTCGCTCGGCTTCGAGCTTCGGTCGTTCGCTGCGTACGATCCACACGCTCGATCCGCCGCTTCTCCTTCCTTTTTCGTTCGTCTTGGCGTGGCTGCCGTGGCTGCCGTGGCGTCCATGCCGAGAAAGGAAAAGCCAGCATCGACACGCTGCGCACGGTGGAAAACACGGGGCCGCCGCGAAGACGCGTGCACTGGTCGTGTGTGTCGTTGCCGCGCGTAGTTTTACGTGTACTGCGTATACGTCTGATCGTGCTCGTGAACAGAGGTGCCCCCTCTTCTCGTCCCAAACGGCGAACGCGCGGTGGTCAACACGGTGCGTGTGCTTGTCTCCTTCCTTTTTCTCGCACTCTTAGCCTCTTTTTTTTTTTACTTTACATCCTTTCTCGCTTCTTTTCGTCTTTTGCCTTTCGCCTAGCGCACGTTGTTGTTGTCTTTCTTTTCGACGATTCTCTCAGTCTCTGTCCTTTTTTTCTTCTCCCTCTTACTCTGTTTTCTTTTTTTTTTTTTTTTCATTTTGTTCTGCTTTTTTCTACCATCGATCGATATTGTCTTTAATCGTTCACTGTGCCATGTGATTCCACTGAACCACACTTCACACAACCATAGCAAACGGCAACGTGCGTGATAGAATTTCCTGCGAGGGGATACACGAGTTTTCATCGTGTACGCAAAAGGTATAGGTATACTCATTCTCGGAACGCAAGAGAGACCCAGCATGGCCGCCCAGCACAAGACGAGTCAGAGTTCCTTACCGGTGTCCACACTATAACGGCAGCACGCTCTCTGTCTCCTTTCCTCTCTTCCTCCCTTTTGCTCTCTCTCTCTCTCTCTCTCTCTTTCTCTCTGTTTCTACCCGCCTTCTCCCGCCGTGTTTCAAAGCGTACACACTTGCGCTTCATCCTCTTTCCTCTTATACGTGCACATACAGACACGTCGCAATCTGTCTTCGTTTTTGCACAACGTTGTTGCTCTCGTTGCGTCGCTTTCTCGCTTTCTCGCTTTCTACTCCATGCTTTTCCCTCGCAGTTCGTTCCTACGTCTGTCCACGTCTCTTCGTTTCGCGCATACCCTCCACTCAAGTCGTGTTTTTCTCACTCTTCCTTGCGGGCTGGCCGGTTTCTCTTTCGCTCCCTTTCTCTCCCGGTTTCTGCATCTCTCTTTCGTTCTTGTCCCCTGATCGCGCCTTTCATTCGAAAATAGAACGTCACCGCGCGTGCCGCGCACATTTTTCCTCATGAAAACAGCGAATTCCCACTCGCTGACACGCGCGCGCGAGACACAAGCGAGCGCTCGTGTCGTGTTCTAACCTCACTTTCCGCGAAAAATTCTGCGGATTGATCGATATCCAACCCATTAACACGTGTACATAAACTAGTTAAAATTTCTGTCCGATGTTTCGCAACACGTAGTTCATTTAAAATCCTATAGAAATAAAGAAACTTCCATTAACTTTTTAATCATACCATTTAATATCATGTACACATGGCATGCAGTTTTTTTTTTTCATTTGATCGATCATAGTTAATCAGATGATTTAATAGAGGTGCTATTTATTGCTCCCAGCGAAAAATTATTCCACGTACTTAGGTGGCGTGTTTAATCGCTGTTGCGAGCTGATACACGAAACATGTGGTGCATCGATGATCGATTTTTGGCCAAGTTTGGCAAGTGTCAGACGCATAAGAGCCGATGTAATATTTTTATCGCGGCCAATAGACCGTAATAGGAGGGTTACTGGCTTTTCATTTATCGTCTGTTGGCTTTGTTGCGGTGTCAGACGGAGGCAGACGTCCGACGATATTCTGGCGGGAGAGACTCGTAAAAATAGTGTCTTCACCGTTTCCTCCCTTCGGCTCCCGCGACTATAATTAGCACTATTCGCCGTTTTCTGCGTAAACAAACATTCGCTGCTTTGTGTTGTGGCAGCCTCTTTTATCGTCGCTCGTGTGATTTCCTGTTCGATAAAGTACGTCGAACAAACACCAGGGAAAAACACACGGCTATCTACGGCAGTCACACCGGTGTGTCGTTGGCTAATGTCGACGGTCTATCGATGCTACACGAGTTTTGCATTAGGAAAGTGTGGACAGTAGAAACAAGACCACTCTGTTCTCGAACCACCGCGTCCCTTTTCCTCCTTCGTGATTCTACGTTGGCGTATTTCTAGGAGACGTTTGCCTGTAGCAGAGAGGTGGACTGAACTATTCATGTCCGACGACCGTTCATAAAAATAGGATTTTAGTGATTTCTCCCTACGATGCTTCGCTTAATGGTGCCTAGCACGCCTGGTAAATATGTACATTTTCCGGACATTCTTCCATCGATTCTCTCGTTTCATCGATATTTAGTAATATTCACGCGTTTTACCGCTAATACATGGAAATTGGATTTTTTGGATTTTTGAAAGGCATCGTACAATGACCAGTCACGCGATATATAGTCATTATAGATATATAACAGATATGTGATTTAATATGCACGAAGACCAGAGACTTCCTCTTACGAAAGAGCAATTTTGAAATTCAATATGTTGTCAACCAATGTCAGGTCGAAACTATTTTCGCGCTTGATTTTGGGATTAAATACATATTTGCTTTCTGTCAGCCTTGAATATAAAAAATTACGCATGCAGACGAATATTAATTAAGTTAAGAAGTAGAGTTCTAAATCCCATGCGACTTCAGAAATCAGGGCACGGTTGGACTAATGTCATAAATGAAATTGTACAAGTTACAAATTACAGCTTATCGACGCTGATAGATTCTCTTGCATAACAGCGCCAAGTTTGATACGAATGAAACGGATGAAGGGCTTCGGGTAGATTTTACAAATTATGTACATGTCAGCTAATTATCATATTTTGTGTAAAATTGTAAAATTACAAAATAAACGTTTCTAACCTATAACTGGTAACTTGTCTCTTAATTCATTATTATTAGTAGATTATTTTATAAGTTATTGTGTATCAGCTGGATCGTATACTTTCCGCACCAGCTCGTTGTATGACGTCTCCTCGACGAACGTGATATCAATCGTTATCATTGTTTTTCTTTTTATCAACAACATCGTGAATACTGATTAGCGTTTATCTCGACTGTTGCCGACTATGCATCCAGAATAATTACTTCTCGCACGGCCATTATATTTATTCGCGTTTACCGCCAAGGGGCACGATATTCTACGTGTAAAGGGCCACAGGGAACAGAGTTCACCGATCCTGCACATAAATAATAAATCCACGCGATGCGAGGTAGATCTCGACAAGCAGCACTCGAAATCTCGAGTGCACGTTCCGCGGGGCAACATTTTCATTTTTATGCTGTATGTGCGTGCTTGCACGAGAGAACTCGTCTTACAGAAAAGCAAGGGAAGGGAGGGGTGCGTTTCACGTGTGTTGGACATCGTCTCGTTATATTGTATCTTGTATGGTCGGTTGCACGCGCGAGCAAAACCGTAGAGACAAAAGAGGGATGTAAAGGGGAAACGAAACGAGGGTACGAAACGAATGAGTCGACATCCATTCGTCAACTATTTCTTTACTTATATTTTACGAAGTTATAGAAGTCACGATTTCATAGATCGCAATGAGACAGTGCATGCTGCACGCTACTGTTTCTTTTTATCACGCGACCGTCTACTCTTGTTTATAACCGACGTTTGATACCGTTGTGCGTTCCATGTCTTTGTTCCAGCGATCTTTAGCGTTAGAATCCCGATTTTCCACGTATACGTATAGGGAGTCTTGTGCAAGTCAGAGAATTTGATTTTTGATGTTTCGATTAAAGATACCGAGTGACGTAGAATGTAGCTAAAGTACTTGTTTTAAGAGCGATGATGATTTTTTTTGTTGAGAACGTTTAAGAGAAATTTTTAATTATTCTATGTCGTTGTCGAATAATTCGCAAAAGTAGGGATGATGTCATAGTTCGTATTCCAAGATTCCAGTTTTTTTCTCTCTCATAATTTTAACGAAAATTTGTAAATTAATGTTTCTAGATGCTTAAAAGGTAATATACATTTTCTGCGCAATCGATAACATCTAGTCGCTTATACTACCTTCGCACTTCGAAGTTATTACTTTCATTTTATCTGAACGCATAATCGAAACACCCAATTGTACTTTTCATATCAGACGAAGCAAAGCGTATCTGTATAGACAGACTTTTGAGCTCGTTTCTCTGCGTTCCATTGATCGAATTTGTTACGTACGTATCTCCTTTGTTTTTTCTTGTCGCAAATTGCAGCTGTTCATATCAACATGTACGAGTGGGTACACGTATCGGAAACAAATGATAACAAACCTGCTGCCAATTATTCGCTTTTTTTTCAATCCATAGCTTCGTAAAAATATTTTTAAATTCATTAATACGTACTATAATATGTATGTAATATGTTAACTACAGACGTGCATATTTTTACTTTCGTCAGAAATTCCTCTTCTTTAATCGAGCTACCGATCAACTCCATAAATTGAAAAGCACAGACGACCGATGATATTAGAAATACCGGTTTTCCAACTTACCTGACAGTTAAGCGATATAAATTAAGTTATTCGAATCGAGTCATTTGTTTCTCGAGGATCGAACGTCAGTTCTTATCGTACTTATGTATATACCATATGAAGCGAAGAAATTAACAAGCAGTAGAGTCGATTAATTTGACTTTTAACAAGATCAATTAACAAATCGTGCGAAAATAATACTTTGTAATAACAAATGTATATTACTATTTGTTACAGATACGTCGTAATTGCTCCTGGAGACGGATAACCGGGGTCGATTTTGCGAAAATTCGTTGGATCGGAACTCGCGAGTGCGGTGAAGGAACGAACAATACAGAGAATGCCAGGGCGGGCAGCGGAGGCGCGTGTACTCGCGAATGCTCGTCCGGCGATCGTTCGCGACAACGATCGGCACGACTCGCGATGATGGCGGAGCGCGATCGCGTAGCAGCGATATCGTCGGTGGAGTTGGCGCGACGCGGATACCTCGGTAGAAACGTTCGACACGCGACGGGATAAATGCGAGACCGAAATCTCGTGGGTGAACCAGTTGTCGCGGCGACGAAGAAGAAAAAGAAGAAAAAGAGACACCTGGAGTCGGGTCGATACAAACGGAGCCCGAGCTGGTTCCGGATAAAGGTGAGAGCAGGTGTTTTACTAAGGAGGAACGATAATAGGAGGTTGGATGTAGATCAGAAGGAGGAGGAAGAAGAAGAGGCGGAGGAGGGGTCGAGGAATTTTGGAGTGGATAGCGAGACGACAAATCTCGAGGAAAAGGAAGAAAAAACGAGAAGAAGAAGGTGTATTGGAAATATTGCAATCCAAAGGATCCACTGTAGACAAGATCGGCCTATAACCAGCTGGACTGGACGGCCTCGCGAGTTTTCGTCGTAAGGCCGGGAGTTGTGGGGGTCACCACGGGGGCGGGGGTGGGTTTGCCCCTGCTTCTTCTGGTCGTCGGTGTTCTTGGTAATCAAGCGTGCACGACGACGGCTGCGCCGGTGGTTTCCGATCCGCACGTGTCCCTCGACGCTACGCCTCCTCGTCTTCTGCCTCGATCAACGGACCGTTCATCGTCGTCGTCGTCATCATCATCAATATTGTCATCATCGTCGTTCCCGTCTTCCTTTCGAAGAGCCATTTACAAGGGTCGATTTTCCAATCACCATCCGGAGAACCCAAGCTACGAGAGCGCCTCGAAGGGAGAACTGGATTATCACGAGGTATCGTTGCTACCGGGCGAACGAGAAGACCCGAACGGTCTCGACGGGGATCGGTTGCTCTCTGCCTGGGAACGAACGAGAATCGATACCATCGGAAGGAAGGATCCTTCTTCCCCTGTAGTAGCAGGCGGAAGAGGAGGCGAAAGAAGTGAAGCAGGCGGAAAAGGAGGAAGAGGAGGAGGAGGTCTGGCTCACGAGAGGACCAAGTCGAGACGGCGACAGGTCGCCGCAGTGAGCCTGCTCGATGATCGAGGATCATCCTCTTTAAGCCCCGTCGAACCATACCAATTGGCTACGAGATTTTT
Organism: Bombus pascuorum; assembly: GCF_905332965.1. Classification (NCBI taxonomy): domain Eukaryota; kingdom Metazoa; phylum Arthropoda; class Insecta; order Hymenoptera; family Apidae; genus Bombus; species Bombus pascuorum. The sequence continues at coordinate 13,331,643 of NC_083494.1, read as the reverse complement.
TCGTCCTCGTAACACGGAACCATCTTCGATCCATATCGACGGAGTAGAACCAGAAATTCGTCGAGGCGGTATTATCTTTACCGCGAGCGAAACAACTGGCAGTGACTCAACGTTATCATCGTTGGCTTTCGAGGACGCTGTCGTTGATACCTTATCGAACGAAAATCGTTCGACGACCACGGGAACAACAACAACAACGACAACGACGACGACGACGACGACGACAACGACGACGACGACGACGACGACGACAACGACGACGACGAAGACGACGACGTTAACAAGAAGAACAGCAAAAACGGCGACTACGGTAACCACGGTACTACCAGTCCCTTGGACTAACGCGTCGTTTCGTTTGGTTCATCGAACTGTGCCTAGATTATCGGACGACGAAAGTGTACATTCGGGTAAATCAGCCGGTAGACGCAACAGGAAGGCTAAAGACGAAGAAAAAGTGGTAGAGGTAGATATCTCGTCTCGTAAAGACGACAGGTTCGCGTTCGCGGGGGACCGTAGTAGTGGTGAGGTCAAAGGTGGTGGTGGTGGTGTCGTCGAGTGGACCACAACAGTCGCCAGGCCGATGTCAGCGTGGTCGTATCCTGAAGATGAGGAGCCGGGAGCTGGAAACGTAAGGACACGCTCGAGGCCGAAAGAGGCGGCGAGCGAGGACAAGGAGGCCGAGAGTGGCGAAGAACAGGTCAAGGTCACGGTAACAGAAGCCAAAGGCTCATCGTCTACGTCGACTACGGCAAGGACCACGAACACGTCGCCGACGACCACACAGTTACCACCACCGAGTCAAGATACCTCTATGGAAGCACGTGAGTACCACGAAATCTATTCTTCTTCTTCTTCTTCCCCTCTTTTCTTTGCGTCTCTACGCACAGGCGTTCTCTCTCGTTCCGACCACCAAAGAGAGTTTCCGACCCGTGGCCGGCTCGGCTCGTCTCTTTCTGTCGGAGGCTACACGCGAGCCGCGTGTCTCTCGCGTTGCTTCTTTTGCCGTGCCTCTCCCCATGGACATGTTTACAGGAACCGAAGCTCGACGCAGGACCCTTGGTCAGGTTATTTTTAACTATTCTAACCGTGCGGCCACTTTCTCCTTGCCCTCTCCCTTCGCCCTCGGAGTCTTTCTACCTCGCGTTCGTCTCCGTGATGTCTCGTGCCGCTTGCGTTCCCGCGTCTCACTATGACCTCGTGTTCTACTCGTTCTGGGTCCATTCGTTTTAGGTCTTAGGCCGTGGTTACGATGGATGCGTATTCCGACGAATTGACTTTCTGACCTGATGAACTCAATACGACGATGTATTAAGTTGGTTTAAAAGCTTTTTTCGTTTTGTAAGAAAATAATAGACGCGCAACATTTTTTCTTTTATATTATTTCATTGAACTATGATCCATTTTGTCTCGATGGAACAGTAAAATGACGTAAAATAAAAAATGTTACGCATCTATTATTTCCTAAACGAAGGAAACTTTCGAGACAACCTAATAATTAAATACAGTACAATAAATAGATTTTGAACGAACGTGTGCATTGCAGTCCTCGAGCGTTCCATTCGTCAAAACATCAAGTTGATTCGAGTACGCACCCACTGTACCCATTCGCGTGGAAAAGATCGTTGTTTGTTTGTATAGTGACTACTTTTTCGCTTTCATTTTGATGAGTTTTGCCTTTTTAACCTTTTCGTTCGTTTCAACCCTTTGAAGGAAGTACGGGATGCAGGGCGGGATAAAAAGAGAGCACATCCTGTAAACATGTTTCTCTTCTCATTTTGGAGCAGCATATTATGTACCTTTGCTTTTGATCTTATTTCATGATATCGAAACATAGTACTTGTACTACCATAATACCTATTGCCGACATATTATACACATTATTTTTTATTACAAATATTGAAATCACGCAATTTTTGCACATAATCAACTTATAATTCAACAGTTATATCATATATCGTAGAATTAACAGTAAATAGGAAATAACGAAGAAACAGTTAGCCGAAATTGACAAAATGTAACTATTTTTCAACCGTACAAATTAGTTACGATTCATCCTCGGTATAAATTACCTAAAGTTACCTATAAACACCAATTGCTTGTTTAATCAAAAAGGTACTCCAACTTACTGTTAGAACCTGCTAATAACAACGGTTACTCCAAACGATATGATGTAAATAATTGTTCACGTTCGTTGTATTACAACACAAACTTAACTCGAAGCATCGTTGGCGAAAGGAAGGAAGGATTCGAGTATAAAAGCGTGCGAAGCCTACCTTGATGAAGAAAGGAGTGGAAGAAGAAGAAGAAGAAGAGGTGGAAGAAGAAGGGAAGCTCGCCGTGAGAGACGTGCGCATCTCGTGTGTTTTTGATTACGCTTGCACGACCGTACGCCGGCTGCGTACGACGTACGGCTCGTGACTTCGCGTATGAATCAGCCAGCTATTCTTTTCGCGCACTGACCGACCGCCGACTTCGTTTCTTCTCTCAGCATGCTCGTCTCACTCTCTTACCTTGTCGCACACATCGGTCCGCTTTTACCGCGTCCTTGTCTATCCGAGAGAATGGGACGAGCGAACAACACGGCCGAATCCACGGCGGTATCATGTCGTTTTCTTCGCCACCTCCCCTTTTTGCCCTTCTGCGTCGCCCTTCGCCACGACCAACTTTGTACCTTCCTCGTCAATCTTCCTATACGCTCCGTTCCGCGTAAACCTACCATCGGGGAAAGCGGCTCTCAGCTCGATGGATGCGCGATCCTTGCTCTAGGATCAGCCTTGAATTTCTTCCCGAGTCTCTCAGATCTTGGGATTTGGATGGTTTTTCTTGGACATATTAGGTCGTCCGAAAAGTTTCCTTCGTTTTATAAGGAAATAATGGATGTGCAACATTTTTCGTTTTATATTATTTTATCGAACTACGTATGATACATTTTGTTCCATCAAAATAAAAATCGTGTTGTTGTAAAAGACGTGTTTGTAAAAGAAGGACAATTTTCGGACGACCTAATATAGTTTGGATTATTGGCTTTGTAAATTACAGTTGTTTTTTAGCAGATAGTTCTTAATAGGAATCTTGGGAATTATTCTACTGTAAATTATTTCTTAATAGGAGTATCGCGAACTTAGGAGATTTTCTCTAACCGTTGTGTTGAGATTGTTGAATCGTGGAAGACCTGCATACGTGTACGTCTATTGTTTATCGAGAATTTTTATGTCATCGTTGTATCATACACATCATCGCTGTGTACTACAAATCTTAGAGCAACCTTGACGACTTTTTCGTTGCATACTTTTCGATAGATAATTGGCTACAATTAGGTATAGCAACAATTGAGAATAGAATGTAATTCTTGTAAAGCGTAAAATTCCAGCTTGCTATTATTGTATGCAAAAACGTATATAGAACGGTGCAAACGAAATTGTGATTAATACTAAATAGAGAGACTTCACTGCCAGAGTATTACGATATTACTTTACTTGAAGTATCTTGAACATTCCTGTACATTCGTAAGTAACGTTTCTATGTTTGCATATTTCCGCTCTAGTTATAAACATCTAGCGTTTCTTCGTTACAACTATTTATACACATACGTACGTACATAGCCTACTCAGCGATTAAATTCCATTGTGTAGAAAATCATTTTAATCTAAGACAGAATGACGCGTTCTAATATATTGAGAATCTCAACCGAAGATATGCAATGAAAACAAACGTATTGAGATCGCTTCGAGTCAATGAACAAACAAATCTAATCAATGATCGTGTCAACGAGACCGAGCACTCATTAACGTCGAAATTCACGAATACACACAGACCAAGTACAAAGAAAGATCCGCTTTTTAGGGAAGCGTCGCGGTGTTTTATAGGCGTCGCGTCGCCGTTGTTTGCAATAACATCGGGATATCTGTATTTGGCGAATGCCGCTTTAAAAGCGTTGATAAAGCCGCGGAACCGACCGGTGGTTTATTTTAGATTATAATGTTGCATATCGCTGTGTGTAATCTCGATAAATAGCTCGTTAATTCCGCTTGATCATAATAAGATAACCGCGCGTTGGCAACGCGCCAAAAATTTCGACATTCCCAGATTCTGCCCGGTCCCTTGTCTCTCCGGCTCTTTCTTTCTTTCTTTTTTTTTTTTCTTTCTCTTTACTATCTTCCGACCCTCCCTCTGGTGCCTCTTCCATTTTTTCGCGTCCGACGATTCATTGCTTCTTCTAATTAACGCACCCTCGTACCAAAGATTCATGCTTCTTTGAAGTCAGCTATATCGTTTTCTTTAAATTCGCCGTGGTTAAAATCCACGTTCCCTCTGATTTTAGAAACTTTCGTGCTACCTTCTTCCCCGTTTTTCTCGCTTTTCCAATAATATCGATAAGCAGCCTGACGAACAACGGCTACGAATGTTGGCGGATACGTTCGCAAGAAATTTAACAATACGGCCATCGTACGTGGAATTCGTGGTGTAAAAGCGCAGATTGATCCATTCAACGTATAAGAGTAGGATATATTTTTCTTAGACCGAGCTTCGTTCAGTATTATACTAAATGTTATATAAAAGCGTAGAAGCGTTAGCGTAGAAGAATTTGTGGGAAGTTTAACAATGTGAGAAACTGTTACTATTCGTGTCGGCTGGTTTATCGTATTTATGGAAAAGAAGAATCGTAGAGTTTATAGAAGAGTTCAATGACTTGGAATATATATATATATATATACCTTTTAATCTTAAATTTATGAGGGGATTTTAGAGATTTTAGAAACAAAAAGCAATGGCGCGGCAATAATCGACCATTTGTCTTTCTGTTTCTCTCGAGATGAATTTTTCTTTCGACAATGAACGCAATATAACGTACGATCTATCGTGCGATACACTCGAATTCAGAGAATAATTCAGAAATGTATTTTTTAATCCAGAAATATTTAAAGCTACGCTCGATGAATTTACATAAAAAGTCGGAGTCTGGTGGTTGGTTTTGAAATTGATCGGATGGAACGTAAAATTTTGCCTTTGTTTCTTGTTCTCGTGTTGATTTCCGTGTCTAATTCCGCATTCCAGGAACAGTCTGTTAGTCCAATTGTAGTTTAGCTGAATCAAGGTCAGAAGATCGCGTTGCTCGAGTTTATTACATTAAGATAGCCGAGATCATCGTGTCTGTCTAATAGACCTAATTTACCGTGTGCGTGTTGTCGTAAATGAAATCTTTACTCTGTCTACTATCTATCTCCCGATGAATATAGATAACACTATAGTCGATCTACGTACATACCGTTGCAAATACGCATTTTGTGATAGTGTGTTTCGTGATTAATTTGATTAACCCAATATCTTCTATCTCGCTCCATTCTTTTCTTTCGTAATAGACGAAACATACTCCTTTACATTCTGTTTCCATTTAATCTTTCTCTCTTGACCTCATTTAAAGGTAAATTATTTATTTGTAAGTTTCCTGTAAGATAAATTTACACAAATATTCCATTCTCATCTAGAGATATACAAGAACCTTTTACAAATCCACGTGATTCTACGATTGTCTGCTTGACGAAAGTAATTCTAAATATGTACGTGTGTATGCACTCATATGGCCACTGTACGTATGGCACTGTGTTCTCAGAGCAACAGAGTCGACCTTACGGTCGAGACATCTTTAAGGTGTTAAGACACCTGCTGATATTTACGCTGATATTTATTAAATTCCTTCTGTATCTATAATTTTTCGTTCACGCAATACCAATTGACGCGGAGGCGATGATCGAGCCAGCCAGGACGCTAATTACAATTTCGTTCGATAAATGAAATTGATACAGGTACCTTCGCTTCATTTTAATTTATCGCTTTGTAGGACACGTTGAACGATAAACACGTAAAACCATCCGCAACCAGTACTCTGTCGCCATCGAGCAGAGAAGATTGAACATTTTGCTGCGCAATCGTTCTACCAAAGACGACTCGCTGTTGCTTGTTGCGGAAATATGTATGAGAAATTCATCGTGTGAAAAGGCGGGTTGCACGCGAACGTACGGTCTCCGGGTGTATTCCGATGTCGTTACTTAACGTGTTTATTTCGGTGAGCTTCTGTAACCCTCGAGGCGTTTTTTTTACGAGCTAATTCGTGATCTGGATAGTTCCCAAAGGCGAGTTCTGGTGAGCGTGGCGATACCGGGTACCCGGTATAAGAGGAATGACTAAATGGTCTGACTAACCGGTCAGGTATTCCAAAACCCGACCTTATTTTCACCGCTATAGAGAAGTGACACGTGAGTGACAAGGAGGGCAGGTAGTTTTCGTGGTAGTTTGCGTGGAGACGCGTACGAATTCCAGTCCGGTATTTTAGTGGTTTTCATCGCGCGACGCGACGCGCGGATCCCAAGGGACGGGTATACAGATTTCCCGTTCGAAACGATAAATTTACCGCCGCGGCGACTTTATTTTAAACGTTTCGCGCTATTCTCGCGCCGTTGAATTCGTCAAGATACACGTTGTGAGTTTAGCCATCACGCGACGATCCTCAACTCCAATTATACGTACCGAACCGTATATCTCTACGACTATAACATAATGTTACTTTTTTAACCCATGGTATACCACGATAAGCATCCTCAACGACCCTAATATTTGTTTTTTTTTTTTTTTGTCTTTGTATCATATACGAGACGATTGCGAAATATCGTAAGACGTTCGGAAATCTACGAAGGAGTAATAACGATACGAGAGATCCAAATGTTCTAAAAAGAGTTCTCAAAGAACGTTCTCAAAGAGTTCTAAAACGGACGAACGTATCTTTGCATCGTGTTTAAATTATTTTATCGACTACTCAAAGATCGAATTCGCCCACTTTGCTCGCGTTTAATTCTTCGTTCTTGTCGTAAAATCGAGCGACGAAAAGTTGCAACGTAACTGATCTTGATCGATTCGTGCCACATAATCTGTGACGGAGGCTGCGTTACGCGTGCACTGTGCACGCACGATCTTTAATGACGATCTCCTGGAATAGAAGGAGAGAGAGGAACCTTTAGGCCGTGAAACAATAGATTGGCAAAGCCGGGTAGACACGATGATTATCTTTACGACTTTGTAATAGTATAATGACGTGTTATTAGGCGGACAAATTGGTTCTAATAATTACAACCGTCTGAAAGTTTGGTTCCCATTCCCACGCTGAAGCAACCAAGCCTCGGCCTCCATCGTCTCCCGTATACGGTCACGCGAAAATATGCAAACTGTCCCAGGAATTTCACGTGCGATCCCGCGGCGCGTTGCGAAACGCGAGCACCGCCTTTTTCCCGCCCACTGATGCAGATTTATTTGCGCTTTCGTTCCGCGGTAATTATTCACCGGGGGTCCTTTCTCGGGGTCGTTCTCTTTCCAAAGCTAAAGTGCACACCGCGTAAACTGTATCGTTAAAGACAGTAATGTAGATTTGATTTATGGCCACGGACCCGGACCATGCTATTTTTAAGATTCGCGCGATCTTTCGACCCCGTTACTTTGACGGAAGTTTCTCACTTCGTAATCTACGAATCTTAATCGTTGACCCATGATCATCGAACTTTGCATCTTCCTCGTACTCTGGATAATGATGGATGCCTTACGGGTATCTTGTTGAGATTTTCTCACGCGCCATTTAAATGTCTAACTCGATGAAAAGTATAAATTGCTATTTTGAAACTGTAAAAGCGTCGAAAGAACGAGGACGGTTTTCCGATTTAAAGGTAGAAGTTGCCAGCGTCTCTTAGCGCTTGTATGGTTTGTCATAGATTTTATGTCGTACGTAACGAACTCTCTCCTGTTTCTTTATCGAGTTTGAGCAAATTCTGCTCCTTAAACATTAAGTCAGAGAAATGCTATGAATTTAGCCCGATAACATTATACGAAAGTAATTGAAACCGAATTTTCGTGACTCACCTGTAAGCCAATGATACGAATCGGGGGTCGATAAAGCTGCAAATCTAAGATTCGATTAAAGATCGAAACCACCGGTCCAAAATACTTGAAAAACCCGGACGTCGTAGTTTCGTGACGGACAACGCAAGGGTTAAACATTTTCGCTGTGGTTGAAACGTGACGGCTGGCGCGAGAGCACGGCCGGGTGAAACCCCTCGATCGAGCTGTGGCTCTCGACAAATGCCTCGCGGATTCGTAATTTTTGTTCTCCCCTCGTCGAGAAGGGAGAATAAGAAAGCGAACGGGGGCGAGAGGCTGTTGGCGAGAGGAAGGAGTCCTGTAAAAGTGTAAAGAAGATGGAACAAGTGAGCGAGAAAGGGAGAAGCGGGTGGCACAAAGGCGACCTGGTACAACGAACAGAATCGCGGAGAGAAGGTTGGAGAGAGAAAAGATCGGGAGATGGAAAAAGTGACTGAAACGTTAGAGAGAGAGATAGATAGAGAAAGGGTGGAAGAGAGAAAGAGAAAGAGTAGGTAACTCTCCTGCGGAAAGGAGCACTCCTGCGATGAGAAGGAACGGAGAGATGGGCTGGAGAGAAACAAGAAAAGGGTTAACGTCCTTTCGTTCGCTCCTTCTTCTCTCTCCTCTCTCTACTCTCATCCTCGTTTCTTCCTCCTTTTTTCTCCCTTTCTCTGTCGTCCATTCTCCTTCGAATCTCTCTCGTCAGCACACCCTTTCCTTTCTCTGCTCTCTGCCTGTCTGCCTCTCTGTCTTGGCTCTTTACCTCTTTCACTATCCCTCTCACCACCATCTCGTTTCTTCTCTTCGCCCTTCTTCAGCTTCGAACACGCACACTCCGCGGCTCGCTCACGCGGGTTTCTACTTCGTACTGTCTCTCCCTCTCTTGTATTCCCCGGTTCCCCGCCATTTATTATTCATCGGCAAGGAAAATTTATATACGTCTTACCGCTCGCCGTCATACTTAATTCTCGATTTACGATTCCGCGGCTCTCACCTTTTTTTTTTCTTCGTCTTGGTCGTTTTTCTTTTTGTCGGCGCTGCATGTCTGATGTCGGCGTACTTCTTCGCTTGGCTTCACTCCCTGTCCCTTTTCCCCCTTTCTCACACACATTCTCTCTCTCTCTCTCTCTGTCTCTCTGTCTCTCTTCCTTTCTGGATTGTGCGAGACCAACTTTTGTTCCTTCTGCTTCTTCTTCTTCTTCCTCTTCTTCTTCTTTGGCTGTTCTTTCCGATCTCTTTTCTTTCTCATCGTACGCCTAAATTTCCCTCGACGACCGACGACGCTTGATAATGGCCCCTCGTTGCGACCCACGGCTCCGTTCATCTTTAAAAGTGAATTATGAACTGAATTATGAACTGGATACTTGGCCTTGTTTTAACCATTCTCCTCGGTTAACTATTTTCGCTTTTATTAGCGAAAGTCGAAATTAAAGGCTTCTTAAGGGAGCGAACGAGGTTAAAGCTTTTTCAAGCGAGTACAGTGTAATTTTCTTCTCGAATCTGTTCAGTTGTTTTTACAATTACGCGAGTGTATGTTTTCAGCGAATAAGGATACACTGGTTGTTGACGATGGTAAATCGAGAAGCAGATGATTCTACGTAAAATAATAAAGTGGAAACGTAGAATAAGAATTCTTCATACGCGTGAAACGTTGATTCTGAGAAATTCATTCTGACTTTGGCTCTATAAAGATTCTATAAATCTGGTGTATAAAGGTGTTCTCTTTTACCCAATTCGTTCAAAACTTTTCCAATGAAATTTAACACAGGACAATGTAATGCTCAACTTGTCGGGTTTCTCTCGTAACCCTTTCGAATAGCCTTCACAAATTCTTACACCTCACAATTAGACGTTATATTCCACGAATAAAAAATTTTGACCCACCAATCATTTCCCCAATAGTTTGATCTAATTATCGCGCCCTCCACAAAATCACAATGCGCTTTAATTCCAATTCTAATACCCGCGAGGATGTAAACGCGTGTAGCTAATAAAAAAAAAATAAAAATAAAAAAATGTTAATTTAAATTATCTTAAGCCATCGTCGGGACAAATTCTTCCGTTCCACGGAATACCAAACTTGACAACCGAAACCAGTTGCAACAGTCATTTATTTACAACACATAACTCCATAAACTCGCGATCTAAATTATTCAGTGCAAATGACGTGCTGGCTGTGATACATCATACTCTTCCCCGCTGATATTTAATTCATACTTGGAAATTGCAGCGAACGAAAGAGGTGTGCGTGTGTACGTACAGGTACATCGTGTCTCTAATTTGTCCGCGTCGATAAACCGGATCGAGCGTGAAAACGACGAGCACCAGTTACATCCAGTTATATCAATCAATCTGGAAGACAGAGACCGCCGGTTACACGACCTCTGTGCTGTCTAGTTGCAACGCCTAATATAAAATTTACCCTCCCTCCGTGTATGCAATGACACGCTTCTTCTCATTTTGCTCACCCGGGGCTCCACCCGTGATTTATTTCATTAGGGCGTGATATTTCCAACCGGTGAAAGTATCTTTGAATTCGTCTAATAGATTTAGGGCAAGCATGATTCTAAGGGTAGCTCGGTGTAGGTATAGGTCAACGACAGAGGGGCGCGAAAGGGCTTTGGTCGCTATGGAAACCCTGGCGCAGCGCGTTGACTGTGGGGTGCCTCAAGTTTTTTATGGGCTGGACGATTGTCGGAGGGGTCGAGACTCTAAAAATCGTTACACAGACCTAGATACTCGCCTCTCCTCGATTTACCCTGCCGCGGTCGAAGGAACGCTGGCTTCTCTTCTAGCGCTTGCAAACTTTTCCCGATTAAATCTTTGCTGAATCGTTAAAAGAAAAGATTTTATCGTTTCTTTCAGACGGAACGTTCCAAGGATTGAGATTTATACTGCTCGAAGCCGTAGGAAATTGCGTAACGTAGAGATCTTCGTGATAGACAGGGCTAGGTTCTCAGGTAGTAAGATGGAGACAGAGAGATCGATTCGCTAAAAAAAAAGTAAATCTTTTAATTATCTCAGACGAAGATGGTCCAATATTGGAATTTGTATGAATAAAATCTGTAGCAGAAAATAGTCTGGTATTGGGATCTTCGAAATCGGTACTGTAAGGAAAAGAGGTGTTATAAGGAAATTGTAGTATGGAGCATTGTTGTATTTTTTGTTGTACGAAGCATTGTTTCAACGCAATCATAAAGATAAGTATATATACAAATAAAACAATACAGCAACGCGCGACAGTGAACAATACGGAGCAGTACCTCTCTTACCCCTGTGGCCTAGTCTTCTTTTCAGCAACGCACAGTACCTACCAAATGAAGAATTCCGCGTTCTCGTCGACTCTATTCGTTCAACGAGATATTCGTCGTCTTGGAAATAAAAATTTTCCATGTTTTACAACGTACGTTGTTCGAAGCTACGGAAACCATAGTAACGTACAAGTCTGCGGAATAGACGGGAATAATTTTAAGGGTAGTAGAATCAAGGACAAGGGGGACTCACGACCTAAACAGCTCGATTGATCAAACTAGCCGACCCATTAATCGAATTTGTCAAGCCACACTGTCAATTTTCGAACTAAATCGATCCTTTTCTCTCCCTCACCTTCTTTTGAAACAGGAGTCATCACGTTCTAAAACATCTAAGAAAATCTTCCAACGCGAATAGACACGAGTGTACGTAATACGCTGTTTATTACACTTGCAACTTGTAAAACGATAAATACACAGCGAGATATTCCAATATCTGAAAGGAACGCTACGAGCTTAGCGAATTGGAGATTAACAGCGGAACAGATGACGGAAACGAAAGTAGTAAAGTAGTATCATCGGGTGCGGGAGCTGGCAGCAGCTGCATCCAGGTCTCCGATACTCGTGGTCTTTTCGTCACGGACGGAAAATAGCGAAGTTACGGGCGACACGCAACGACGCTTTTTCCCATTTTATTCGTAGGGTGGCAATGCACTTGAAGCTCGCCGCTGCAAATTCGCAGCCCTTCGTCGCTTTACGTTTCACGTTTCTTCTTCGTCCTTCCCTCCAGGGAGCTGGAAGGGATATACAGGGTGGTCTGGTAACTGACGATACAAGGGATGATACTTCGTGAAAAATTAAGTCGATAATGTAGGACGAGATGTCATACGAAACTTGCTATTTACTATCATATTAGGTCGTCCGAAAAGTTTCTTTTGTTTTAAAAGGAAATAACGAATACGCAACATTTTCCGTTTTATATTATTGTATCGAATTACGTATTATCCATTTTGTTCTATTAACACTAGAAAAACTACCGATAATTAACACAAAGTTATTTCTACCAAAACCAGTCACAACGGCTGGTCTTTAAAAAATACGTAATAATAGAATATTTTATATTTATTGATTTATTACTTTCTTACAGAAGGAATTCCATGTTATGTAGTAGATTTTTGGTACTATTAATCCATCTGGGAGCCCAAATGAGGATCGACACATTTATAAAATTGTAGAGCCAGTCATTTTCACTGGTGTGGTATTTCTAGTGTTAAAATAAAGATCACAACGTTCGACGGATTAGGTTTCACGTTTGTATAAATATGCGTCGTTATAAAGTACGTGTCTGTAAAAGACAGACGCCTTTCGGACAACCTAATTCTTCTCACGGATTCGTACTATTTCTTACTGATCTCCCTTATCGTATTTCACTGAAAATTTATTTTATTTCATGCATTAACGTGGAAACTATTCAAAATGCCTACTGTAATATTCCATACAAACGAACTGTGTGAATTAAATCAATGAATTACATCGTAGTCCTAATATTTAGGCTATTCGTATTTCTATTTTTCCGAAAACAAAAACACCAGTTGCTATTACATTAGCCTATCGATATTTCTCTGTATCGTTAGAATACTCGATTCAATAAAATTAATCATAAACTCTGCCGAGTTAAGATCTACAGTTAAAATTTCTTAAAACCTCGTTCTACGTTCTCTTCTTATTTTTTTTACGAAGAATCACTTCTTGCCTGATTCTACCATCAGACACCCTGTATACGAGGGATATTGCCGAGGTACCGCTACAGAGAGACCGATCGGAGATCGTAGAAACCGTCGTGCGCTCGTATTTGCCCTCGGTGCTGGAAGAAAGGACGAGAGGAAAACGACGTCGGGGTTTGGTACCCTTCACTCTCTCTCTTTCTCTCTCTCCCTTTCTTTCTTTCTCTCTGGCTCTCTCTCTTCTTGCTAGAAAGGATGAGGATGGGATCGAGAAGGGTGGGCAAGAAGAAGGGGTGTAAAAGGGACGTCGAAGGGCGAAAGAGAGAGAGAGAAACAACGAGAAGGGAGATGGGAAGTTGGTTCGTGCTATAAAGTATTGACTGACTGTTGTACAGCGAACTATATGTACCGGCCCTATAATACCGGCAGACTCCACTCGGCCCTCGCCTCCAGCCAGCAGGAATAATGCGACTTCCGGAACCAAGGAAATACCTTTCAGCCATGCCGAACGAGAATCCGGCCGAAAGGAAAAATAAAAAGAGCTAACCGGAGAGTTAGAGCGCTCTCTCGTTCGTTAATATACGTAATCTCGTTGGATGCGGTTGGATATTTGCGTTTGTGTACGCGGGTTTGCGCATGTGTTGGATATGTTAGGTTGAGAGGCGGTGGGAAGATGAGCTACCGGTTAATTCGGACACCTTGTTTGTCACTGCACGCGATTATCGTGCGCGTGTAGAGGATGAAGAGGTGTAGCTGATAAATGACCGGAAAAAGTTGAGAAGATCTTTTCGAGTACTGGTTCTGCAGAGTCCACAGTGGATTAAACGGATACTTTCACTGTTTCGGTCAAGCTAGTTCTTTACGATCTTACGTTTGGTCATTTTTCCATGATACCGCGCAGCTTGTTTTTATTTCAGCATTTATTTGATTTTCTGTTTCCCTACTTTTCTGACGCAATGTATTTATATCAAAGAGATTCGTATTGAGGGACAAATGCTTATTTAGACGTTTAATTCATCATTTATCATTCGTGGTTAAGTTTATTTATTTATATTGAGTTTTCTATCATATATATTATTAACGCGTTAAATTTTACGCAACGTATACCGATTGGACAATTTTAAGAATTATATTATATATATTTGTTGTATTAGGTTGCCCGAAAAGTTTCTTTCGTTTCGTAAGGTCATAATAGATGAACAACAATTTCTGTCTTATATTATTGTATTGAATCAAGTACGATCCATTTCGTTCTATTTCTATTATTACGTCTCTGCATAATTCAATAAACTAATATAAAACAAAAACATTGTGCGTTTATTATTTTCTTATAAAACGAAAGAAACCTTCCGGACAACCTAATACATTTTAGATCTAGGTTATTCTTAGATCCATTGTGTAGATGAACGTAAGTTGAAACGAAAGACAACTTTGAGAGAAACTCGACGAACGTCGTAAAGAAATAACTTAATTATCTGAATATACATTTTCTAGACGAATGTAACTATTCGCAAGATAAATTGGAAACATATGGTTGTTCGGGTATTATGATTAATTAAGGATCCTCAAGTAGCTTGGTTAAAACACGCGATAGAGGGCGAACTAGGTGTACGAGAAGTCATTTTTCCTAATCATTCGGTAAAGGATTACCTCAGTGTTGGCACGTTACGGTAGTTCTTTGAGAATAATAATTCCGGAGAGAATTGATGGTCGTGCGTGATGGGCAAGCTGGGTGCCTCTACCTACCTTATAGCGTGAGATATCACAACGTTGCTGTCTCTATTCCGAATTAATGCGATAAACTCACGCTGCGAGTACGATTGACTTACCACGGATATAGGAAAAACCAAACTCGATGATGTATCGTGTTTACCGTGCTGCGGTGCAAAATCAAGCTGATGAAAGTTGTAACGTAACCATTATTAAATATAACTACATCTGCGATTCCTTCGTATCTCTTTCCGTAACGTTTTACCTCATTGTCATTTATCAAGAAAACATTTTTCCAACAATGTACACACAAACATCGCGTGTGTATGTATATCGTTTTCACCGATGAAAAATGAAACAGAGAAAAAAGCTGTTATACGCGCAAACAAATTTACCAACACTTGTAACTTTCTTCCATCCCAAAGGAAGTTCTTCGTTTCAGAAAGTTACTTCAAAAACACATAACGAGATTACATAGATTTTCAAACTACAAAAGATCGATACAAATTCAGAACCACCGACTCTAATACAAAACAGCACGCGTTAGACGTCTTCTCTTTTATTGGAAATCGCAATACGACGATTCTATCGTGATCGATCTCTAAAAGAAAAAGCCTGTCTCAAGAAATCTCCTACATCGTCGAAATTGAGAAACACGTGGATAATTCTACGGAATTCCAAGGATAGACGAAACGTTGTTGGCGAGTCGGCTCGATGCGACAGTCCGGAAATTTAAATGCCGTTGACATTAATTGTCGATTTATGTAAATGTTAATTACCGCGCTATATCTCGAAAAAGTGCGAGTGGAGAGAACTTGGCTGATTTGACTGGCTGGTTGTTCGATCTAATGGCGTTATGTGCGTGTACGTAGTCGCTGACGCGTGTACGCAAAGCGAAACAGGATGTTCGGCCTAATTACCGCCTTTTATCAATAGGGATTCTTCCGCGCGGCCGTCTAATGGAGTGTCTAGGCTGTAATCTGTAGTGGGAAGCACGTGACACAATTTCGAAGCCGGGTTCGTCGACCCTACCATTCTGCTGTTGCGTCATTGTCGCTGACGTTCTACGCGCTGAAGCGACGTGTCGGCCCTGTCTGCCTTCGAATTTATGACGTTGTGATCCACACGCCGCGCCGCGCCACATTAAGGCTCACGTTCACACGCAACGAAACACACGAGTTTCATGGTGTGGCGTGACGAGGAACACGCGTTACCATTTCGAAAGCTCCCTAGTCGTTTAATGAAATTTTTAGTGCCGAATCGTTCGAGGTGGACTTTGGAATTCCACGAATTTCTTACGATCTATTTTTATTGTTATGGCGAGGGACAAGCAGATTCTGAAACGTTGTCTTTGATATTTTCAAGAGTCGAGATTTTTTTATTTCATGTTGGATTTGGTGACTGGAAAATTAGGAAAATTGATTTTTCGCTAATTAAAGACCGTGTATTTTAATTCTATACATCGATACATGTTTGTCTATTCGAAAAGGTATGTTTTTCATAATCTCTGGCTATTTCTGCGCAATTTTTTTATTTACTAACTCCGCTGATTTTGATGTTCCATCGTAGATGGAATATTTCTGGATAGTTAAAATTTTTGTATTTTTAAGCCTTGTCGATTATTCGTGGATTATTTAATTCTTTGTTTCTGTTATGGTTGAAGGAAAGTGGTCTTTCATAGGATTTTTTGAAATTTCACTTTTGAAATTTTTTTACATCGTTTTTAAAAATCTGGAGAAATTCTGAAATATTTATCATTCTTTCTGTTACATCATATTACAATGTAATCTCACGTTAAGTCAAATACTTGGCATTTTCGATAAAAGTAGAAGCTACGAAAAAGCGTGGAGAATTCAAAGATAGATATCTTGATTCGTCAATGACCTATTTTGCAAACGGAGAGTCGATATAATACGTCGTAGGGAAAATTTACTATTTTCTATCGAATTAATTATTCTATTCATAGCAAAAATTAATCAAATTTAATTCGTCGCTCTTGTACTTATCCTACATGTTTTTGCATAGAATATCGATATTTTCTGCTACATTTTCAATAATCGATTCTGTCACCCTATAGGCCGATTACCTTTTTTCTGCGAGCAGTTACAAGCACAACTTGTTAAGCACTTTTTCCATTAGGTCGTGGCGGTCTGCAGATAGAATTCCCAAGATTAATCAATCAACTTGTGAATTAATCCCTTGACACAGATCCTTCAGAGCTACGTGGAAAGTGACAGTGACATAGATCAAAAAACTAAAGAAACAATTTTCGTGAAAATGTATAACCCCAATTTATGCTTACACCATTTCGTAACATTGTCAGGCAAACGTTATTATTGTTCCAAGTTTAAATTATTAAAGCTTAGCACGACTCGATAATTGTCTTGTCTATTTACGTATCTATATCTTTTAAATCTTATTTCAATTATAATTCCTGATTTAATTTGTTTCATTTAATTCACTTTCGTATATCGTGTTAGGATATCATTATGTTATTTAGATATGATAACAAGATTTATGCTACGCACGCTATCTACCTTTTTGTTATATTAATTTTTTTATCGTTCTATCAATTTGCCAACAAGCAAGAAATTAAATTTCGGAAATGAGGGACACACGAGTACCACGTTTATTGTAATTAATACGCGTTATAATATTTCGCACCACGATAATTAATAGGTGTCTTTTGTTGGTTGGCAAACGAAATTTGAATTACGGTGTCAAAATTCAGGAAGAAAATTCAAGTACTCCGGCCGCACGAACGTGAAGCAAAAATATCTGGGAAATGGCGATTAGTTTGCAAACCCTTAATTAACCAGGCACGCGTCGCGTCGTTTCCACGCGTCCCATTAACCAGGCAAGTTTATGTGCGTGCGTGTGCGTGAGAGCGTGCGTACAGTTGAAAACACCCTGATGCGCTGACACCGATGCCGCGTCAGACCCTTCTCCCTTTGATTTAATCCGTTCTCCCTGTCCCCTCTTTATCCCACTATCGCGTGAGTGAGGTGCGAATGCAGCGAAAAAGGGTAGGAAAGGGACAGAGAAAGGGTGCGTCGGGCAGAGTAGGAAAATGGTACCAAGTGCAGAGTACTGGGCCATCGACCAGTAGTCATTCGCGGCTGTCCTATGTCCGATAGTCTCTTGGCTGTTTTCCACTGACGACACGTAGAGATATGTATAATAAAGCTATATAAATACTTGTAGACACACGACGTTATTATTATATTGGTAAAATTGAAAAGAAATCTGAAAATATACATACAAATTGCAAGATATTTATTGCAAATAAAATTTTGACACGAAAGTAGCATACAGTGAATAGCGAAATAATTGCGATATATATTAGGTTGCTTGGTTTCTTTCGTTTCATAAGGTGATAATAAATGAACAACAGTTTCTGTTTTATTATTTATTGAATTAGGTGTGATCCATTTCCTTCCATTTCTGTTATTACGTTCGTGTATAATTCAGTAAACTAATATAAAACAAAAAATATTGTGCGTTTATTATTTCCTTATAAAATGAAAGAAACGTTTCGGACAATCTAATAATAAATTTAATTATAAAATAATAGAATAGAATAGTTGCTCGAGCCTGTATGTTATTAATGTCTCGGACGATTCCACTAACTATTGTGGTTAACTACAAAATATAAAACTTACAAATAATTCTATGTATTATCTTAAGACATCGATCATTGTTATTTCTGAACGCTATAGAGACATAAACTTTCTAAACCGCGGAACTACAACTTTAGTTCACCGCAATACGTAATAAATAATACGAGAACATTCATCGATTTGCCTCTGCTTGCATATATTAAGTCGTCCGAAAAGTTTCTTTCGTTTTATAAAGAAATAAGTCATGCACAACATTTTCCGTTTTATATTATTTTATCGAATTACGTATGATCCATTTTCTTCTATCAAAATGAAGATCACAACGTTCGGCAGATTAGGTTTGATGTTTCTCGTCGTTGTAAAACACGTGTCTGTAAGAGAAAGACACTTTTCGGACAACCTAATATTTTATATTCGATTCTTCAGTTCACAGCAGTTCGCCTAATCGAATAGAGTGCAATTATAATTCGAAAACAAAACGTCGCATCGACGCTGTCGATGAAATGCACAATGTTCCAACGATGTGTCCACTACGAAAGGTCCTCTCGAACGTTTAGAATTCCTCGAACGGTGCAATTGGCGAAACTGCGAAATCTCGTTGGTCATGACGAGGCCCGCGGATTAAATCAATGCATTGCACTGTAACGAACACTTCTAAATCGTTTGTAATACTCGTGGCTGTCATTGGTGCCCGTAATCACGAGTATTCGCCGTGCTCTTTGTTACTAGCCACGCGGTACTCCAACTCGTATTCCCCTGACTATCGTGAAAAGAACGACACGGGAATCAAACGTCATCTCAACGCGCGTTCTCCCCTGGCTTTTGCGTTCTATGTGCGTCTCTCTCGCGTGATCCCGAACAGCGATTTTGCTCACAGTTCTGCGCACAGTTCTTTTGAATCGTTTCGAGGATTCGTGCGTTGATCCGAGGCAATCTTCGATCGTCGTCGATCGTTAACCCCTTGAGTAAAGAGTATCCGGCATAAATAAGATTATGCTATTGGGTGAAAAAATATAATTCGATAGTACAGTACGTTGTTGTAGGATCTTTACTATAATTAGTTTATTTACAATAAATGGATTAAACAGGAAACGATGGTTGTTTAACGTGAACTAATCACAATAACGTATTATAATTAAGACAACTAGATAGTTAATTTGCAACTCTCGTCATCACGGACCCAACGTTCTCTCGACAACGCAATTCGCACTCTTGGATTTCTCAACTCACAATAACTGCTAATAAGTTTTCATCCCTCAGCAATTCCTTGTCTTTTGTCTTAGCCTCGTGTCTTTTGTCTTAGCCCCACCACGTACATGTTCCGCAACCGCTTGTTTATAATTCGCCTGACGCCCCCTAGACCCTAATATTCGTCCACGATGTTATATTATCATAATACTGTTACTATTAGTTACTGTTTCTGTTACTATTAGGTTGTCCCAAAAGTGTATTTCACTACCTGCACGCAGCTGTTTCCTTCAGTCGTCCTCTAGCTATCGTAGGATACGTTTCGTTTGCGTCGAAACAGAAAATATTGCGCGTCTGTTATTATTTCCTTATGAAACGAAAGAAACTTTTGGAACAACCGAGTACGTATACGTACAAAGCATCAATTTAGAATTTCTTAAGAACAAAGTTCGTTTATTACTGGAACGCGTTATTCGAGGATGGGTTGCAAAGCTTCATAGAAGCTTAATTTTTCAATTGATCGTACATTTGACTGCTGATAACGCGATGCCACGTTGACCTCGCGACCTATTTGCTTGCGGAGGTTCTCAAAGGCGTTAGAAAGGTCGACGAGTTGTAAGAAACAAAATTTCGGTCACAGCGCAAGGCTACGCGACTTTCACTCACCAATGTAATAATTAATGTTCTTACACGATCGTAGAGAAACGCCCAGTATAATTCTACACGTCATAACCAAACGTGACGATTCAGTGGCGATGAAATAATTCAACTCGGCTGGTGGTGTGCACCTACATATGTATAAACCGTATGCAGTAGCAACCGTTTAGGAGGGAAGAGGCAGACTAAACAAAAATAACCTCTCGCTGCGTGCACGTTGCCGCGGTGGCTGCCCGTACCACAGGGAAAAGAGGGTGACATAAACATATTTCTAGTAAGTACGAAGAAATTCAACGTATCTCGCTGGTAAATGTATTACGAACGAGCCCAAGTCACTTCGAGGCGCGTTATCATGCAGCGGTTGGCTGCTCGCTCTTTTATCGTATCTTCCACAGCTCGATCAGGGCAACTCTCTTACTCTTTTCGCGCAAGTACATCTCCGTGCGCTTGTACGCTGATTGTCGACCGACCTCGCTTTGTTTTGCTTTCTTTTCGTTGCTCGTTTACGCGTGAAATGCTTAAGCGCGACGTAGGTTCGTCAACGCGACGGTGATACAAGCGTACGGTCGATGAGTTACTGTTGTTGGTATAGTTGTTGAGCTTGTGTACCTGGCTCGACAAATTTTCTGTGTTTTACGAAGATATTGTTTTTGTTAGGTTAATTGTAGTAGCGATCGAGAAACGTCGAGAGTATTTCCAAGATATGTAACAGTCGTTGAGAAGGTGTGACGATGAAAACTCGTAAATTAGCGGAAATTCGCGGATCCAAAGATTCAATATTTTAAATATTTACATATTCTAAGGTTCAAGCTTTAAGCGTTCCACGATGTTAATGTTCGAGCGTTTAGATGTAAATTCAAAATTGGAAGATGAGCTGGAGAAATTAGTTATTTCGAAACCTTGAAACTTTAAAAGACGTAACATAGGGAAGAGTACATTTAGTGATCGAAAATTATATATAGGGGCGGGAAAGTTTAATAACAATATCCAAACTTTTAACGAGATTATAAGCGTACCTTTACAAAAACCTAAAAATTATTGTTCATTTTAAGAGTCATAAATGAAATATCCATATGTATTAGGTAGTCCGGAACGACGCATCTTTATACAAACATGAAACCTAATCCGTCGAACGTTGTGATACTTTATTTTGATAGAACAAAGCGGATGATACGTCACTCGATAAAATAATATAAAACGGAAAATGTTGTGCATCCATTATTTTCTTATAATACGAAAGAAAGTTTTCGGACGATCTAATATACATGGGTTTAAGCGCTTTGCTTTACCGAAACATTTCCATTCCTGTGATTTGTCTGGCGGTAAAATTCGAAACGCGTGTCGTTGGTGATTTGGTTGCTCTTTAGGATTTGCTACGCATTCTCTATTGTTATACACAACGAATGTGTTATGCGATTTAGTCGAACGTGCGGACCATTCGAAGGTGCAATCGAATTCTTGGCTACGTTCTGGGGTCGAGCTATCAGCCACTGTCACGAGCACGTCGCCACAGCCAAACGATCGTCGGGGGAATGTGGAAAATGTAACGCTAGCTAAATTAGTTAACGGCTGCAAATGCGATGATCGTTTGGGGAATCGAAGTACAGGCTGCAAGTCGAACAATTACGAGGAAGCATTGTATTATCGAAATTGCGCGTGAAATCATATTTTTGTTTTAATGTTCGCAGAATATAGGTTGCTTCGTTGCTTCGGAATCAATGAATTTAGTTTAGTATATGCGGTGGAAATATTATTACGTGGATGTGTATGTGATTTATGCATTCATCGAATATTTATCCAAGTGTACAGAAAATACACAGAGTGTATACGTAGTATGTAAAAATGTACAAAATATCCAAAAAGTAAGACGATCGTTGTTTCCAATATCTTACAATATTTTTCTATAATTCTTATTATATTCTATAATTCTATAATTATTATATTATTCTATAATTCTTAAATTCTTATTTTTAATCTTTGCAAATCGGATCTTTTTAAATCGTCGGATACGATCTATGAATCTCTCCGCATAAAACGAAGAAACGATACAACGTATCAAAATCTGAGCAAGCATTTTCCAATATGTATTACATATGCACATAATGCGAACGAGTAAATTTCTTCTCAAATATATAACAGCACCGGCAAACAAACGTTCAGGTTGACAATTATATTTTGGTACAACTGCGAGGCTCTACTGTCTCTAATTTGAATGCGCCCTCGTCCAACATCGACATCGTCGCGTGTTTCTTCGCCGCGTCTGTTTCCTTTCCAAAGACGTTTGTGTGCGTGTACACTAGCGTGCACGATAAAGACACACGCGTGGCGAGAATGCACCCGGCAAAATGCCCGTCTGTATACAATGCGTCGAATGTCTGGCCAGCGTCTGGCCGGGATCCTTGAATGAACGCCTATTTTTAAAAGGGCGCACAAACGGATAAACAAGCGGACCAGCAGAGACGATCATCCCTGCCACGAAATGGAATTCGAATGCTGCTGGTCGCGCGGGCTGTCGTACGTGTTTGTCGTCGAGCGCCACGTCAATGCTACTTTGGCCACGTTAGCGGTCATCTTACGATCGATGACACTCTGATGCTTCGACGAAGTTGGTTAAATTGGGAGCGGAGACAATTCCGACGGATATCGATCCACGATTTTCGATTTTACGCTTCGTTTTCTATTTATATCTTATATTTATCGGCATAGCAATCGTAAAATGAGACTCACTGTAGTAAGAGAAACTCTTAATTTTTCTATTGCTATTAGCGGTTATAAATATATGGCAATGATAGTGACGCACGGATTGTGAATGCTCGTGTAAATCTACATATTTTTGGACATACGAGTTGAAAAGATGAAATATTATTACAGTTTTATAAAGAAATAATAGACGCACGGTGTGTTTTGTTTTATATTAGTTTATTGAATTATGCACGAACGTAATAAAAGAAATATAGCGAAATGGATTATACCTAATTCAATAAAATAACATAAAACAAAAATTGTTGTTCAGCTGTTATCACCTTACGGAACGAAAGAAACTTTTCGGACAACCTAATAATTAGACACTTGACATTTAACTCGTTGGTATTTATTTTGCATACTTTATATGTATATTTCAGTTAATCGCGTACTTGTTTAATTAACAAAATTATAAAAAGTAGAGTCGATCAATTTGGTTTGTCAGGGCAAAGCAACTGCAATTTAACATCCAGTTCGTTATACTTTTATTTCAAAGGGGAAAACTCGAAACGCGTTAGGTATGACAACTACGTCTCGTTACGTCGCGTCGAGGCGAGGGACTAAAAAAACGTGGCAGACGATGACGAATGAATAAAATATCCGAGCGTGTATGCTGTAACGATGCTACGTAAGATAGCACCAGCCGACACTAATAGCGTGTCTCTTTATCGATAAGTGCTCTGCAGTTACCAGGCAGACAGCAGCTAGACAGAAAAATCCACGCGACTCTCGTCACGTTGCAACAGCCGATAATATACATCCAAGGTGTTCACGTTCACGTGCTCCCTTTTTCCTTCCTCGTTCTTTCTTTTTCTTCTATTTTTTTCCAAATATTCCTCACGCTATCTCTTGACTAACTGACTCTATTTACGAGTCATTCGTGTATTTTATTCACCAAGCTGGACGATTTCAACATACGTACGTATGTTGCAATAGTTTGTGCGTAAAGCGTGCAACTTGGTATATCGTAGTATTCGATATTTTCTCATTCTTTTGTTACTATGTGTATCAAAGACCTAACAGTGTCTTGTAATACACAACGAGCTTGATTATTCCGTGCAAAGTTAGTTGCAACATGTTGAAACTTAACACTAACCTTGCCAAGCCTGGTCAAGCGACCGGTTTCGAAATTTAATTAAAAAATTGTACGTTCGTCGTTATTCCTTTCGTCCATCCAACTTTACGCAAATTCTTCTATTAACGAGAATCGAGAAATTGATCGATCAGGTAATACAAGTATTTCTTGCGTTGGCAACTAAATGATCCGCAACTTAGTTGCCAATCCAATACATAAAGTTAGACGAACAAAAGAATGGCAAGGTTAGTGTTCTAATAACGTTTTACATCTTTGAGTGTGACAAAGTCTTGCCATTTTCATACCCTTCAATTGTAAAGTCACGTCAGAATAAAACACAACAACATTCTACCCATCAGGTTTCTTTTTCATCAACTTCGAACGTTCACGAACATCGAAAACACCATTCGCGAACGTGTCTTTTTAGCGAATACACGCGACACGGATCTCTAATAGATAGATTACGCGATATGCTTGGAAAAGTTGTCACAGTGTGGCGAAAATCGCTCGTAGGTACCAAGTCGAATGAAAATCACTGCTTATTCGTTGGGATGGGGAGCAACGACCGGTAATCGAGTGCGACGCCGTGACACGGTTCGGCACGCCCGGTGGGCCGTTGGTTGGATCGCGAATCGCGGAAGGAACGCTTTCGATCCCGTTGCCTGCGCGCGTGTCTCGTCGACCGAGGCCACCGTTCACCACCCTCGAGACCGTGTGTCCTTGCGGGGCTAACGATCGAGATCGAAGGATCCCTCTCGCCAAACCGCTACCAGATAGGTTGCGGCAAAGGAATTTAACAGTGGTGAGTTGTTTACTGTACAGTAAGGTCGAGTTCCAGGAAATGATTTACATATGTATGTAATTATGGGATAAGATTGATATATTCGTTGAGCATTCTGGATAATTATACAGGTTAAGGTTAGTGACTGTTGGCAAATTTGGATGTTCTGTCGTAGTCTTTTTTCGAAAGATTTATTTTATCGGTAAAGTAAGAAATCAATTAGCAGAGGAAATGGAAACGCGACTACACGTATTTATTTTCGTTGTGTACGTTGCTTGATATTATAATCGTCAGTTTGTTTGTTACAATCGGATGGTAGAAATAATCGTAGCAAAATCCCAGGCGAATTTTAGCAAATAATATTTGTAATCGTAATTTTCTTTTGGCATTTCGATCTATGCAGTTGATCAGTGGGTTGACTTCTGGCGTTCTCAGAAGCTCGTGTAGTGTACATATTTGAAGATGTACTCGCTACGAGACTCGTTATTTTCCGATATTTCTATGCCAATGTTAATTAACATTTTTTAACAAGTATCTGAATGAACGCTGTCGACGGTTGTAAAACTGAAGTTAGATTTACGATTGATTTTTACATTACGTATGATTTACTACTAATAATAACTAAAACGTATTCATTTACAAAATAGACTTGATGACGTAAAACGTGATTTATGATCTTATTTGGATCGTCACACGTAGGGGGGAATTTTATTAACGTCAAGCAGAGAACACAGCCTTATCTCCCGAACAATTTAATAAAGACAACATATTCGTGGCGTTCGTGATTTTCCAAGAGTTGGCCCCTGTTTAAGAACGAAATAAGACGTTAATTTTCACCCAGCGTGAACCTAATCATAATTATAATGATAACAACAATATATCGTGAGCGACGTATACGCGGGTCGAGGTTCACGTTGCGACGCGTGTACGCGACTTTCTGCATCGAGTCCGCGGTTCATCCATCGATTACAATATTAAATAGCTTCGCCGATTGATAAATAAATTTGGCTGAAGCAACGCAACCGTACAACTCAAGTTGCGTCGCAACATTCTTGCATTTGGTTTTTCTTGCATGAGGCCACGAACTGGATAATCGCGATAATATATCAGGCTGCTTAACGTTAACATACGAACACGATCATCATTCGCCAATTCACCTGTCATGTCATATTGGCGAGAAAAAGTGGAAATTTGAAATTAGCTTTCCACTTATGGATAAATATATTTAAAGATTGCAAGGACGGAATATGATAAGTGGTCAATAAATATTTATAAATTTTTATATTTTTATTAACATAACCGAAGAAATGGAATCTACAGTGGCTACAAAGAGCAATTTTGCGTCACTAAATTTATGATAGCGTTTATTATGTATACCGATTGCACGTATGTAATAAATTTCAAATATATTCATGCAAATGCACAAAGTTGATACTGTGAGAATAAAACGTAGGTTCTGTTGAAAAGATGTTTCATTGGAATGGAAGGCTACCTTTTGTAACCATCGTACAAACAGATTTCTTTCGCTTATTAAATAGCGTAACAAATAATTCGCTTTGAGTATTTTTTTATATTTTTGCATATTATGGCGTTGCGCTTAAAAATTTCGCGCCTTCTAATTTTATACAGAAATAGTATAATAATAAATACTATAGTAATAATTTTGTATTTAAAGTTCAATACGCTTTCAGCTAAATCCGTATTATCATATCAAAGTCATTTCTTTTATTTGATTCAGAAATTAAATCCTATCGCATTATTCTTGAATTTATTTAACCATCACTTCAGTAATACGTGACTCTTCGCAAACAACATTACATTTGCTTTTAATTGCTCCGTTTTATCAGGAAGCATGATTTAATCGTATGCGTGTACTGCTCACGATGAATCACGAACGAGACATGTGTTCTCTCTTTCTCTTTTTTTTCTCTTTCTTCCATTCTTTTTTCGTTCGACTCATTTTCATAGGGACACGTGAAGATTTTATACTTTTATGCAATCGCGCATAATGAGGGACCTTTGTAAAATAACGTCACTGGTTATCTTGCACGCACGCATTTTTCTTTGTTTACTGTAAAAACGTGATTAATTTCCATGTTTATCGATCAGAAATGTTACGTGGTTTTACCCCGATGAATGAATTTTCTTACACATGATGTTACATGTAATATATGAATTAATTAGCGAAATTATAAGGGAGGGGGCAATAAGGCGATAACGCCATAAGAATAAGAAAATGTAAAAAGCGTGATAGGTAAAAAAGATGTAAAACCGAAAACTCGTCCAAAGCCGAAAGGCACGGACTAAGTAAAAATAAATAAAAAATTACCGAAATTACTAATTTGTATTTTCTTGGAGATTCGATGATATACTCCTAGCTATGGTCTATGAATTTCTAGATCCCTTTATAGATTTTTCGTTACAGTAGAAGATGAGGAAAATCTCTATTCTGACTTCATCTCATTGCCTCGTAAAAATCCTAATTTATTCACCTAGATCTGTCTAATAATTTTATGAAATATTTTCTTGTAATTTCAGTCCACGGTATATGTATGTACCTACCAGAATATCTAAAGTAAAATGCTTGTTACGATATTCAACGAACGAAACAAATTCCTATTTGGATTCCGTTCTCTTCTAAAATTCGTAAGAACATGAAATTGCCAAAAATATCCTGCTAGTCTACTGATAATTAAATTACATATTTACTTATGCTTGTACCTCGCGATAGAAGGTATTATAGAAATCGCGCCAATTATTCAGCGCTTCATCGAACGTTCCTAATCTCTGATTCACACTTATCGCAACGACCAACGATATTTTGAACGATAATTACACGCGTGCACGTGCCATATCGCGATGCATGATCGGCTCGGTATAATTTATACGCGGCTGTTAAAGCGTGCAACTTTTTTTCACGGCTCTGTTACACACGTACGATCCTCTCAGCAGCGAGTCGTCTTCCACGTGCAAGCAGATAATCTTTCGTTTCGTGCCTCGGCGCGTACGACGATGGTCGTCATTGGACGATCCTGCAGCTGGAAAAAATCGAGGTGACATCGATTTCGCGACAATTTTACGATTTTACGAATCGACGTGATTTCACGGAGTCGTGGACGTAAATGGGCATCGTCATCCTGGACACCTTGCGCTCCAGCCTTAATGGACGTTGATTTAAAAATAAGAAGCTTCTCTCGTGCAGCTGCCGTTCGACTCTGGACATCTACTTTACAGGCTACACTCGCGTTCTTCTTGAAAGCTTTTGCCAACCGAGATCCACGGGTTACATAAAATTCTTTTGCGCCTGGACTTTATTTCGTCGAACCGTATCTTTTTTATGGATGGCCGCACGTTATCGAGGAGTTGCATCGTTTTATACCGCAGACAGTAACATTTTTAATAAATTTTCTGGTGAAAGTTTGTCGGATTTCGTAATTCCCTTGCGCTTCTTCAATCGAACAATTTGCAAATTTTGCAGATTTGTTGTAACGCGAGGCTTTGTGCGACGAAGAAAAATTTGCGATGGAAAAAGGGATATAAATGGCGAAATCATCGAGCAATTCTACTTACCAATGAAACTAATTTTTGTCGATTCGATCATGTACCGTTAAAGAAGATTTGCCATTATTTTAAACGAAACAGGCAGAACCTAAATTTGCGTTATAGCAAAAAGTTGGCGAATAATTCCACGCGTTACGAAAGATAAGTTTTCCATGTTCCTGCTATTTGTATAAATAACGAATGTAAATCTAATTAAAGTAAATCTAAACGAAGCCACTGCTCTTTCTATCGTAATTGTAACGTCAGACGACCAACGACGACACATACTCGACGCTCGCAAACGTGATCGTTTTTCCAATCGAACGTACTTTCCTAGACTGAATGGAAAAACCTAGAATGAAGAAGAAAACGAAGAAATACGAAAAATTGGCAAAGCGTAGAGAACGCGCGTCGCCAAGCGCTTGGCGATTATGCAGGAATGGAGCAACGAGGAGAGAGGGCTTGGACGTCTAGGACGGTAGACAGGAGGCTAGCCAAGCCCGAGAAAACTCGTTTCGCCGATTTTTCTAGGATTCTAGGCGAGGCCGGTTGAATATCCAGCTTCTCGGCCGTTAGTTGTAATCTTCGTAGTTGCGTGTAGCTATTAATAATGCGCATCGCCGTGTTGCAAAGAGGATGTCGCACTTGCCGAGCGCTCAGCTCGATTACGCTCGCGTATATTCCCTGCCGTCTACGCTCTCCAACACATTGCTGCAAAGAATAATGGAATTTTTACGAAGTTGCGAATTACGTATCATCGTCGATTCCTCTAGGGACGCGCGTGACAAGATCGACGTATCCTGCGACGTCGACCCATTTCGAAAAGTATCGTATTACCGATAAACCTGGATCATAAACGTGTTCGTCAGGGTTTAAGCTGCATAGCTGTTTTCAGTGGCGATACTCTTGAAATCTGAAGTATCAGGTTGTCCAAAAAGTTTCTTTCGTTTCATAAGGTGACAATAGATGAACAACAATTCCTGTTTTATATTATTTTATCGAATTTCGTTCTATTTCTATTATCATATTCGTGCATAATTCAATAAACTAATATAAAACAAAAAACATTGTGCGTCTATTATTTCCTTATAAAACGAAAGAAACATTTCGGACAACCTAATACTAGTGCGATTCTAGAGTCGCGGATCTTAGAGTTTCGCGATGCTGACAAGGGACCCGACGCTCTCTGTTATCGTTGTCCGCCGTCGAGGATCGCGTGCACGAGGCCGATGACTCGGGGAGACTCGTGGCCACTCGGATCCACGGTGCCCCGTGGCGCGTGGAATACGATAAGGGTTTTCTAGAAAGATCCGACCACAGAGTGGGTAAGCTAATGAGTCCTCTGGCGAGAGGACTGACGAGGAGACGAAAAGCTCGGAGAAGCTTCTCGAGATCCAGATCGCCCAAGATCGATATACGCGTTACATAAGATATACGCGAGCTTGTAATGCGATTCGAGCGAGGTTAAGTGGATGGAGAATAGGAGGCATGTTAACGGTGTTGAAAATATTCCAACACCTTAGAAATCTTTCACGAGTGTTGAGGTTATTAGATGTATGTGAACGAAGGAACGCGTGGATAAATTGTAAGGTAGAAAATATATTTTAAATACTAAAACGTAAATGCTAATCGGAATATAATTGAGCTAGTTCAGATCCGCACGATAGCAGTGTTATCCTCTGACTGAAAGCCCCGAAGCCATCGTCGCCTGTCTACCGTTTATGGTCTGCCTTCGTCCCAGTCTTTTGTCTACACTCTGTCGGTGGCTTCGGTGCTTGAGAAAACTAAAAGACCAGATTTTTTTTTATTTGCGTTTATTTTACAATCAATTCTCGTTAGAGAATTTTAAATAAATTTATCTGACGCGGTACTATGACATGATTAATAAGTGTTTATAGTATGTTTGATTCTATTTGAATCTAGTGCTTAGGTCTAAGAAAAGACCAGTTTTCTTAGAAGTGGTGACTTCAACAACGAGTATACATATTAGACGTGTTACACGAGACATTTTCAAATATCACTTCTTCTCGTGTTTTCCAGTCAGTCTTTGTATTTTCCCTGCATGGCCGATGAAGTTTGACACTCGTACGATTAGATCGGATCTTAAGGTAGTCTGATTTATCGTTACGTTAACAGGAAAACAAATTTCGAAATTCTTCAACGACAAATAAATTTGATGGGACACACGAACGAGGAAGGTAGCTGATTCTGGTCGTTTCTATTTATACCGAATCATCTACGGCCTCGTTACGTCGACGATCATTGGGGATTACGTGAATGACGTATTAATCAGCGTTAGGTGGTGCTATCGCTACTCTATAGACGTGAAATGACTGCCAGCCGCAGCGTGCATTCGAACGAACGGTACGGGAAACAGCGTCGAAGATAAGGATTATCGCGAATTATGGGACGTAAAAGCTGCTCGAACGGTCCCTATAGCGTCGTTGAATTTTGCGCGATCGCGCGTTAATGCTTTTCAATTTCTTTGCCATGAACGATATTCTCCTTTCCTTCGAGAAATTCAATATAGATATAATGTTTCAAAGGTTGCTGCTTTTCAGGTTACACAAGGTATTCTTTACTCTTAAATAATACTAATAATTTATGTATAATATTCTTTAATAATAATTCTTTAATATGAATGTATAATATTCTTTATTACCAAAGTATATCAAGTAAATTATATTCTTATTTATTGGGAAGAATATTAATTACCAAACGTTGAATATTGAACGTAGGTTGGAACGATATTAAATTTAAGAAAGATGTAGTCTGTCTTTAGATGATTCTTATTAAGTTGTCCGAAAAGCTTCTTTCGTTTTATGAGGGAATAATAGACGCAATTTTTTTGTTTTATATTATTTTGTCGAATTACGTACGATCAATTTTGTTCTGTCGAGATAAACACCGCATAAACACTTTACAGGCTTGGTTTCACGTTTGTACGAAGGTGCACTGTTGTAAGAAACACGTTTGCGAAAGAAAGACACTTTTAGGGTAACCTAATACATTGAAAAAGTTATCGTCTAGCGTTTATTAATTTCCTATGTATGTAACAAAGATATTTTGTATTTTTATACAGTTCAATCGCAACTTTGTGTCACAGTACTAATTAACATTCATTTATATTCGTTGCTTATCGAACTTGTCGTACATCGAAAGATATTCAGACATTGCCCGCCTTAATAACCTTATCTTCGGTTTCCATAAAACATGCTCGATTTATCATCTATATTTTCAAAAGAGTCGGACCTTTCAGCCTAAAGTTCGTTTCATTTCCAATTATATCTTGTTAAAATACTCCTGCTTCGTCATAAAGTGGAAAATGCACTCGTCACGTTCTATCCTATAATCTTCACAGTAGAATTGTCTGTTCGTTGCGACGAGCGTAAGCTGTTCGATTCTTTTTGAAATATCGTCAAGTGAAAAAGAAGTTGCAGTCTCGCGAACGGTCTAACAGCAGAAAGGATGCGTGCATACGCACGTGGAGCGATTAGGTCGGGAAAGAGGCAGAGAAAGAGAGGAAACGGTGTTGGGCGGGTTATAGAATGGCAAGCGGCGACGTCGGCGCGGCGGTGAGACGCATACGAGCATAGTAGACCTTGAGCCACTATTACCGACTGTTTTGCCATGATGTAATCGTATCTTAGCCTATCCGTGGCTAGCCTAGCCTGCACCTAGAGAACCCAGTGTCGTAAATAATACTCTCGGTACATTCGACGCTTTAGGTGCATTGAAATAATTTACGGCTAACCACATTCCGCCGTGTGGCCGCCTCGTGTGCCTATCCTCGTTTCATACGTAGCACAGACAGTGTGCATCTGCGCGTACACAAAAGAGAGTATGGCGAGAAAGTAACGCGACTGACAAGGAAATGTCAAGGAACGATAGCTATTTAGGACACGCTATTTTATTTAGCGTAGTTGAAGCGTGAAATAGAATTTCTTCTTATTTAGAGGCGCAGTTTGTTTAATTGCTTAGTACGATCGACGTTCTTCTACGTTCTATGCAATCGAATTTATTTAGAAAGGAGAGTCGTACGTCATACGTTGGAATTTATTTGAACTACAAGTTACATTTCTTCGTTTTAAGTTTTCTTCCCTGAGAGAATTAACTCGATATGTTGTTGAAGAGGTGGAAACCATTTTCCAGTTTGATGATTGCCACTATGTGATATTTTTCGGGAATAGATTCATATCCTAGAAACTGCAGGGCATAGGAGGTATAAATTCTTCAATTCTATGACATCGTATTTCTTTATATTGTCTGTTATAAAATATGTAGATTTTATCAGAGTTTGATGATATTCGAACATTTTTAAAACTGTTTGAAATTATTTACTAATTTCTTTCCAAATATTTCGATCCAATATAGAGAATGAATATCATAAGGAAGATTTATCTAAAAAAATATTTTTCTCCCGTAAGATATTTTCTAATAGTTTCACGAGATATCGGATAGATATCGGTAATAAAGAGGATAGGTAAGAGTGGAATGTCGATGAAACTAGGGAAGATCGCGTTGCAATAGGTCAAACTGCACCCCCGTGGGTGGAACACGCGTTACGATATGTTTTAATGTCATATACGTATGGTATATTCACTCACGCGAGAGTCTTAGTTTCTCTTTTTCGTAATTACCGTTATAGGTACATTCTACGGTGTTTAGTAACTCATTAACAAGTTCTACAAGACTAGATCGCAAACAATTGGTTAAGTATTTCTAGTACGAGACACAAAGCCGGATCTTTCGTTTGTTGGGCGTGTTGCGACACAATAGAGAATCATACACGCGCAGATAACACTTTTCGTAATTTTTTAATTTCTCATCATCCTGCCATCAAGGAAACTTGCTCTGTTAGCTGTCTTTTCTATTTCTTTTACGGCTTCGGGCTGAATAGGTTGCTAGTCGACATTGAATCTACACGATTTCGTAGCTGATGAGATCGTATGTATAAGGAGCCAGTTTTATATCTTTTAGAATTTAATTGAATAAGAAAGGAGGAAGAAGCATTTAAAAAACAACTTCCCTTTCAAATATCTTATAAATTCATAGATAATTGATTTATTAATATTTATTCGTCGGTTGCTTTCCCTAGATGTAGATGTGCCAGGAGAAACTTATTTGACTTAAAGCCACAAATATCGTGATTGATAACTTGTTCCTTCGAAGGTAATTCGTTTCGAGTTTTCAAACGTGATATCATCGGTTTGTTAGAAAAGTGAGAAATTTAAAAAAATCGACAGTTTTAATATGTCTGCAAAAATAAATTGTAACAAACTAACTAATAGTTATAGCCAATTATTATGGTGTTTAACAGGAGAAATATTATAATTCGACAATTTTACGTTTTTTAATAATAAGCGACAGTACACACGAAGGATATTTTATTAGTAACCGAAACTCAAAAGTAACTAAAAAACAAAAAAATAAAAAAAATGTCTTTATCATTAAACGATCAAATTATGAGTAATTTTCTATTTCAAACCATTGTCCTGAAAAATCTACTTTTCTTGTCCAATTTCTTCGTATCGCAGACTACCTTTTATGCTATTCATTGTTGCACTCTCACGTAAAATTTTGTCGGTTGCCTCGCGGCGATTCGAGTCACCTTTGATCCCACGGAATCGCCATTATGCGAATACGCGTCGTAGTATGCGCATATTTACAAAATGTATACTGCGCAAACTGACGATTTAACATACCGAGAAATTCCTATTTCTTTGTTACTTTTTTTATCCTCATATTTTCTGTTATAAAATATGTTTCGTTGGCTAGAGATCTCGTAGCGATGTCGAAACTACAGAGCCTAAGACGTGGCCTTAGGAGAAGTTGCACAAGTTCTGTCTAGACATGTGCGAATGTGAATATGATTGTGCCAGTACACATGATGAATGACAGTGTCTGCAAATGACAGAAGCGAGTTTAATAAAATTCATCTACCATGTGTCGTTATACGCTCACTTCGTTAAATATAATTCATATTATTCATTTACTCCGATTATTTTATATTCTTTTGCAACTGACAGATCGCATTAGAAAATTTCAAACTAAAATGGAAAATACAACGTAAATACGAATTCATTTTTGAATCACCGATATCACCGATCTTCGTGTTCGATCGATTGTGCTTGCAATAATCGTGCGTTATATTCGCTTCAATTTTAACTTCGATCTTGCGTTCTATTTCGATAATGCGTATAAGAGGAAAAGTAAAAATATATGAAATTGGTTGATTTCTTGAAATTTTGCTTGATCATTTCTGAAAGCATGACTCTGAAGAAAAGTATAGCCATGACCGGGTAGCACCGTACGCATGAGCGTGGCAGTCCGAAATAGTTCTGGCATTTTCGCATTGTTTGGTCGACCACGTGGCCGTTTCGTGACGGCCATTCACGAGTACACGATATTATTCACCAGGCGTTTAGAATTGAATGCCTTGCGAAGAACTTAAAAGGGGCCGAGAGGGGTAACATCGATGTAATGCAATGCAATTGGCCTTGCGAGGTGAACGTACTCGCGAATGATCCGATGCATATTGCGCGGCCGCTGCACCGGTACACGACAAAATCATGCTTCGAGGTCTTCGATCTCGTGTCCCTTACGAATTAACGATCCGACATCGTTAACCTTCGTGGGGCCATCGATTATACGACAGTCTACTACATAGTCTTTAGTATACTATACACGTATATAATTAAGTAAGCGATATTACTACACACTGTTTGAAAAATGTCTGGTCTCTTCGTTGAATGTACTGTCGTACGTTATATTGTTTCATCATTGTTGTACTTTGCGTAACTTGTTTTATCTGATAGAATCAGGGAACTCATTCATGCGATAGAAAAAATTATAGATGAATTCTTGCGATAACTATTTTATAATTTTTTCTGTCTCGTTGGTGAATAAATTTGTAGCTCTCTGTTCTCGTAATACCACCATGATGATCGATGAATAAAATTTGAATCTAATTTGACGAGAAACTAAAGTAACCTACAAATGGAGGTAAACGTCTATTAAATGGGAGATAATCTACAAGGGAGCATCTGTTTCGTGTGTGATAATTCTATCGATTATTTCTACATTCTATATATATATGTCGGAGACGAAGGGACGCCGGAGCCTTTCTTTCGGAATATTTGCGAAGGTCCCCGATACTTTAGTCCAGACTTTTTATTATAGTCGTACTTAAACAATAAAACTGAGAAACAGCTGTTTACGAGTTAAGTCAATTATGATTATCGAGTTATGACAGTGTGCTTGGGCTCGAAGTGACATAATGGGTCGCTGAACGTAGCTACGGTCACGGGAGGGACGTGTGCCTAACAGAGGTATAAAGTAATTAAATAACTCTCCTTAAAAACAGGGATTGACCTGAGGAATACGGAGAGGAGTATATAAGGGCAGTTCCAACTTGGACTGAGTTGGTATTCGTTATCGAATCTAAATTCATCGTCATAGACATCTGGATCACTCAGTCATCGATATCACTTGTTAACTTTTGTAATACATCCCCATAAACAAACACCATCTGGTATAAGACAACTATGGACAACTCGCAGCAGGACTCATCACACGCCCCGTTTTCCAAAGAAGATCCGACATATAGATATATTATAATTCTACCACTCTACGAGTCAAAGAGCATCTGTAGTTCGAGTACAAAATTATCAACTTCTTGCGAAGAAGTACATAAGCCTATTTTGGCTCTGTTAAATAACTATGTAACGAGTTAAAAATATAACGAAATTAAAAATAAATTAGTACGGGTATGGGTCCATAAATTTCGTCTGATCCAGAGCGAACGCGTTTCCGGAACGATTGTATCGTACGGATTTATCGATGGAGGATCGCCTTCCTTTCAGTCACTTTACAGTACCTGCGTCGTCATCGACACGGAAAAACGGTAGCTTCCGTAATTGCCTGATGTAAAACCGCTCTATATGTTCCTGTAACAGTCAATGTATATCCCGGGTCGTTTCGTTGTACGACCAAGAGAGAAGACACGTTGGTTAATAGATACGCTTGACAGCGGGTTAACACGTAACATTTAGCACGATAACGTTACGCGCGGTCACACGTAGGCCACGGTGCCGTCTTGGCGTTCCACGCTCGTTTCCTCGTCGTGTCTCGAGGCGACGAACGCGAGACGTTCCCGGAAATTGCGATCGGTTTCGAGGTATCGATCACGCTGCTTGCCACTCGCCGTTTTACGTAATCCTATTCCGTCTACGAATGACAATTAATTTCTCTATTTCGTGCATTTATTTATTTATTTATTTCTAAGAATTTGAAGAGCTGTATGGAGGGAAGAAATATAAGAATGTTGTATTGAAACGACAGAATAGTAGGGTGAATTTAAAATGGTTAAACAAATTTCACATTATACAAAATATAAGATTATAGATCTAGGTATTATTATTACCTAATTATTAGGTTATAAAACTATAATTTTTTTAGTCTTCGTGTTCAACTGTCTTTTTATTTGGCTTTTATTATAAAACCTAAATTTCAGACCAGAAATTAGAGCAAACGTTTAAAATTAAGAAATCTGTCGACGTAGTAATTTCCTTTCACCCCATTCGGAACCCTAGCACGATCACTTTGATTCAACGCATAATCCGTGAAACCGCGAAGCGAACGCTCCCCAAAATCAACTTTAATCATCGTTTTTTTCGACTGCCGCGTCGACGGGGTTGTCGAAACAACAGGTCGAACACCGCAACGAAGGGCTAGGCCGATCCAATACATCGTTCAACCACTACGACTCTCTCTTTTTCTCTTTGTTTCAAAGCTGTCGGTGTTTTTGTTCGGAGGTAGTAGAGCCACAGTAGCCACGGCGCTGTCTCGCCGCCCCTATTGATTTTGAAAATTGAATTTGGGGTGTTGAACGTGTGTTTTCGTTGGACGCGCGTGGAACCGGGTCAATGGGCCTTTGGCCACCCCCGTCTACGTTATTACATCCCCGTTCATACGCCAAGATTACGGGGGAAGAACATGATAAATCACATTCTCCATTTTTCGATTCGTAAAAAAGGTAACAAAATAGAGGAGAGACCCGACGCGATCGATAAATCGCGGAAACTTAGATTTTCTTTTTCATTATCATTTAGCGTTCTATTTTGCAACATCTGCCATAGCGCGGTATATTGTACGTAATTTTACTCGTTCGTTTCTTAAAAGTAATCTCATTCGCAATGTTTAATGTACGGTATAAATAGACTGCAAAATAATTTCTGAACGAAGATTCCAATAGTTTCGACGAAAAGAAAAGATTCTCGAGGATTGAGAAACTATAAACAAGGATTAAGTAACAGAAAACTATGCTACGTGAAACCGTTGTTGCACAAAGCTCGATTTACAATTCCGAAACAAACTACACGCTGACAACTGTTCGATAACTTCAATTGCTCGGACGAAGGAACAAGAGGGATTTGAAGGATTCGAAGGATTTAGAAACTGAAGGAACGAAACTAGAATTAGGTAATAGAAAACGTGACGTGAAAACGCGTCGGCATTACGTAAAGCTCGATTGCATGTGCAATTTTGAAAGAAACATACACCCGCTGTCGCCACGACCAGACACGCTCGTTCTTCTTGGCAAGGAGAAGCTTGCAACACGCGTCTCCGTGTCTGGCTCTGCGTTTTTCTCTTCTCTATCTTCTCTTCTTGTCTCTCCACTATCGTTCTCTTAGACATCCTCGTCATTGTAACAACGTTGCTTGAAATTGCACGCGTCGGTGCCGATGCACCAACTGCTACTTGGTGCCCGAGTACCGAGATCTCACAGCACGACGATGCACTTTTGAATCCGCCTCTCATTAGAGGAAGTACCTTCAATTAAGTTCCATTGTCCTTCAAACGAGCCTACGACGAGGCGCGGCGCGGCGTATTTTCCGCGTGCACCGCGCGTATTCAGGAGAATAGGCCGCGTTCCACCACGGTGTCGTGTCTCGAGGATTCGTTCTGTAAAGACTTAAGAGAGAGACGCGAGTATGCACGTGGATTTTTCTTAAGAATCTTGGCAATCTTTTTTTCGTTACGGGTGTTCATGGTTTGCTGCTATGCGATATTCGAACGCTGTCGCGCATGTGTTCCTTGAAAAGATCAGTTTTAATCAATTTGCCGTTATATCAGGTCGTTCGAAAAGTTTCTTTCGTTTTATAAGGAAATAATGGATGTACAACACTTTCCGTTTTATATTACTTTATCTAATTACGTATGATGCATTTTGTTCTAACAAGATAAAGATTACAACGTTCGACAGATTAGGTTTCATGTTTGTATAAAGATGCGTCGTTGTAAAACACGTGTCTGTAAAAGAAACACACTTTTCGGACAACCTAGTAGTTTATTCTGTTCGAAATAGCACGCTATTCGTCTGTTTGAAAGGCTGTGCAGAAACTTGGTCGAAAAGTAATCAGGAAAGAAGAAAAGAGATCGTCTTGCATTTCTTAAATTTCTTAATAAACAAAGAATGTTTATGGATCTTTCGTGGCAAATAAATCTTATTATTTCGAACTCAACTCCTTACAGTATTCTCTTACTTGAATTAGACTCTAATGAGAAAATACTACAATAAATGACCATCGTGCTTCATCCGCGGCGAAAGCTTCTTGATCCGCGAAATTATAAAATTACCCGATTTTATTAGTATTCTGAAGTTAACAGATGCGTTAACGAAAGCTCAGAATATTCGTCTCTTGTTTAGACATCTACATAGGAACTTCGTTACACTCTAAATAGAAAGAACCAAAAGAGGATTCTCGTGTATCTCTCGCAAAAATTTCTTCATCTTCCTACCCGGCCATCCAATCAGCCGATGTAATCAACGTGAAGCAAAATTCTCGATTGTTACGTTAGGAAACGTCTGTCAATTCCACAGATTCGATCGAGACCGTAGCTCATAAATATGCAGAAGTGTGTCTCGCAAGCTGTAAGCTCGTTCGCTTCGGTTAGAGAAACTCGTGGAAGGCACGTAAAGTTAATCGCGCGACCGATTGGGAGGCGGCAGGCCATGAAGTCATGGCGTAAGGATCGAAGCACGATCAAAAGACGAAGAAACAGAGAGGAGAGAGAGAGAGATAAAGAGAGAGAGAGAGAGAGAGAGGGCTCGTTAAATGGAACACAATCGGCACGTACGTGAGCAGAAGAAGAAGAAGAAGAACGTCTTTTCTAAAGATACACTGGATTCCAGGACACATCGGCGACGTATGGCCTTAGCCTAGTTGTGGCAAAGACCACTCGTCGTAGAGAGAGGTTTTAAGTAAATCATCTAATCGTGACTTCGGTATTTTGTACGTAAGAATTCGTATCTCTCCGCTTCTCCGACCGATGAAACCTGCTTCTTGCACAATACACAGTTACAGAGCTGCTGCAGTCGATCGAATACAAATCGGATCCGAAGCAGACGATTGGAAAATGTTTTGGGGATTTTGTGAGTTCGCGAGATCGGTACGATTATGGCGATATGTTGGGGACTATTTCTGAGTCTCAGATGGTTTTATTTTAGAATTAGTTTCTGGGATTGGTTTGGGCGAGGTTGTTTAAGTTTTTGGCTTCTGAAAGATTGGAACGACTATCTTGTAATTATATCATTGGTACGGTTTTTTTTATTAAAATCTTTCATTCGTAATTTCTACGAGAGTAAAATATTCGTATACTTAGAAATTTTACCGTACGGATAAATAAAAAATCAACGTGAAAGAGAGTAGCCGAGGAACTTGTATTCTTCGAACGTTCGTGTTACGAAGAATTATGGCACACGCATAGTCAGAAACGCGAGAACACGCGCTACTTTATACATAATATGTATGAAACGGCAGAAATTAGCGTTCGAAGCAGACAACTGGGAGTCTCAGGATAGAAGTGTATAACGGTGGACCGTTTCGTTGAGGCGGCTGCCTAGACACTTGACAGACTTGTGGTTTGCACAATAGTAGGAAGCGCTAAAAATAATCCGGCTCGGTTCTACGACGTTCTGGCCTTGGCCAGACTCGCAACCTGGTGCTACCACCTTCTTCTTCTTCTTCTTCTTCTTCTTTCTCTTTTCTTCTTCTTCGCCAGGCCAGTTACTCTTCATCTACCCTGCTTCTTCTTCTCAGACTCGTTTCTCTCGTGGACGACTTATCTTTTTCTTCCTTCTGGCGTTTCATACACGTACAGAACGTCCACCCACACGTACCAGAACTCTTGTGTAGGCGTTGAATTTCTCTTACGGCTCGTCTTCTCTCGATGGACTCTACCCAATTCTTCTTTTCCGCGTGCAACACGCAACCTTCTGACAGTCCTTCCTGGCGACCTGAATCGTCCTCCTTTGTCACACCAACATGCTGTCGTTCCTATTTTTACTGAAATCGTGCTGTTGTCTTTTCTGATTCTACGTTTTTGTTGCTATTAACACGTACGGTGCGTCTTATTCGTCTTATCGATAATATTGACAGTGCAATTATTGCAATTCTGTTTCCGTTGAATCTCCGTCTCTGAACTTTCGAGAACAACGAAATACGTATTACAATTTAGCATGAATTAATAGCGATATCCAAAGTTTATTTTGAAAATTTATTTGTCAGGTTCAACGTTTAATTTATCATGTGCTTGCATGGAATAAAATATACTACCGTTAGTTCCTAATGAAACGTTTTGAGGAAAAGAATAAACAATTTTCTCTGGACAATTACGCTTGAACGATAACAAAATCTAACCGAGCGCGTTGGTTAGGACATTAAAGACGTTCTTACAATTAGTCAGACAACCTTTGCCATGCGGTTGTGCAAGAATCCGAATTCGACGTTATATGATAACCAAATTCTATGAAGACTTTGTGAAAACTTACGCGATTTCATACACGTGATTTGCCTGGAAATACTGGGAAAACTGAGGCGTGCAATATTAAATAAGTTTGGAAAACAGGTTCGTAATAAAGCGATATACCGTTGAATCCGCCAGATGTCGAGATAATAAAATTTTATACAAGGTCAGGAAAACGGCGATTCGATAATTTCTTCAAACTTGTAAAAATAATTACCACGAATTTCTTCAACGTTAACCATTACCTCGACTAACAAGAGATTTATTCAATAATCTATTAAAATTTGCTAAAATAATGATCGCTAAAAATTCCAGCTTCTGCTAACATCTCTATTAACGGAAAAAATTTTCATTTATTCGATTCCTGTCCTAAAAAATTCACGGTGCAACGATATATCAATGTACCGAAGAAAATCCGCCGTCAGATCGGATTTCCATGATTTTCTAATACGTTGTAGTTACCACCGAGCCCTTTTCGCTTTCCAGATATTTGCAAAGAAACTTTCCGTACCAGTGCCGTGAATTCCGCCTGTAATTACGCGCCCGTGACGGCGTATTCGTCAGCATCGGTTGTTAACGCAGATCTACACAAACTATTGGGTTGGCTAACAATTTTTTCACATTTTCCTCATGCTTTAAACACATTGCAATGGTAGAAAAGTGCCAGTGAATAGGAAACGATGGAAAGGACCCTATGACGAAGTTGCAAAAAATATCGAAGAAATAAAACTAACTTTGTATATTATAGTCAGTTCCGATCATTTTTGCACCTTTGAGTTTCCCCTAAGTATTGGGTTGGCAACTAAGCGATCGCGGATTTGTCAATAGCACCTAATGACAAAATCTGCAATCGCTTAGTTGCCAACCCAATATAAGCGAAAGATAAGAATTAGCGTTAATTTATTCGGTCGCGACGCTGTCACGGATGTACAATTACAGGCAGAATTCGCTGGAATGGTAGCGACGATTATTTGCAAATATCTCTGAAATTAAGACGGAGCGGCAGTTACGCGCGTATGAGAAAAATATCGAGATCATGCCGTCAGCAACGTATTAAAAAATCATCGATGTCCAGGACGTC
The DNA here is from genome assembly GCF_905332965.1 of Bombus pascuorum. Lineage (NCBI taxonomy): Eukaryota > Metazoa > Arthropoda > Insecta > Hymenoptera > Apidae > Bombus > Bombus pascuorum. Next base: position 13,289,562 of record NC_083494.1, on the reverse strand, counting down.
GACAGTCTTCATAAGATAAATGCCGATTAAAATGATTCCCGAAAATCCTTGAGACGTTCGACGCTCGATAAACCGAATAGATTCTTCATCGACAAACACGATGATGAACGTGATGACCATCAGCAAATATAAAAATCTGACTTTATAGAAAGAGAGTTATTCTCTAGGGCGTTCGATGTATCTCCATCGAAGTCGAAGAATCTTGCACACTCGTTGATCGCGTCGGGACCTGGGACGTTCAGCGTGGAGAACGTCAGATGACGTATGTCGACGAAATGACAACAACCACCGGCGCGGCGCGGCTCGGCGACTCGACGGGTCACGCGGTGATCCACGGTGCATTCTGCACGCTCGGTTGCACGGAGATGCTTATCGGTTCCATTGTTACTCCGTCTCGTTTCCTTCTCTTTGTTCTCCGCGCCTCGTCGAACACCGGTGACGCACTTAATAAATAGATAATTACGTTGCAGAATGCAACTCGCATTGTCCGCGGACCTATTTTTAAACCGCGGAACGCTTCTCTATTTTTCAAAGACGGTCTCTCGGCGGTTCTTCGGCCAGCTATTGTTGTATCGCGTGATGTTGCGTTTGTTGCTCGCTTCTGTCGCCTTCGGTGAACGGTTGAGAGCCGAGTGAAACTCGAAGCATTGCTAGTTGTATGAAATTGTGTAGTTTTGCATTTGTAGAGAATTTTTGGTAGGTACGTAACGGAAGAAAGCTTGGAAGTAGAATGAGACTTAATATACGTGGCTGACTTACTAGTTCTACTTACCTAGTTTGGGATTCCAGAACAGCTGAATGATTTTTGCTATCTTATTTTCATGGAGTAAGTTATAGAAAACGTTTAAATGTACGGTGACGAAGATATAATCAATGGGAAATGATCTCGTATCGTAAGTAAATTCTAAGAGATTCAACTTGACGAAGATTATAATGGTAACTGAAAATGAAAATTTTGAAATAGGAGATGATTCTATGTTTATCGTGCGCCAAACTAGAAGAATGTATCTTTAAATTCTATATTGTAGAAGCAAACCTTCTCATTATGTAATTAATCGAAATTACAATTATATGCTTCTCTATAAACTCAAGTACCTCGTCATCTAATTGTTTGCAAAGAATAACTTAAAGATATGAATATTCTCAAAAAAATGAGCAAGTATTGGGTGACTTACGAGCAAGCAATCGCATATCAAAAACATCTTTCTTTTCGAGACTCGTTACCTATTATCTCACGCATATCACGTAATAAAACCCGGCATAAAAAAGACCATAGCCTCCAGAGAGCGTGGCTGGGAACTTGGGATGCAAACGAGTGCACGATTCTCATCAGGAGCGTGCCAGGCTGCATTATCTCGAACCACATCGAGCTTCGAAACGACGGCGTATAAAGATGTTGAGATTGGTACTGGTCCAGGCAGACCCGTTACACAATATTCTTTTATTTTTTAATGCGAGCATATTGTAGCGAATCCTTATATTGCTTTGTATCGTGCACAAGTAGTCTGAACCCTGACAACGCTCTTCATCGTAGATTTTAGCTTTGCACACGCAGATTCTACGCGCATATCGTAATTTATCATAAAACGAAGCTAAAACGAAGCTTTAGCTTTAAATTACCTTACATTGCTTGCTTTAATTTACTTTAATCTACTTTATTGTGTATATATACATGCAATATACGATACTGTGGAAGTTTAATCGAATACAGTGAAAGATCCTGTCACAGTCTCATTCACCAAAGTACAGCGGCAGACGAAAGAGAACTTGGAATTTGTACCTGTGTGTCTAAACGTACGTATAGACATTAGCAGTTTTTGTATTTTTGTTACTTCGTTGACAACAGTCATTTTTCTGCAATATTAGCTCTTGTCGATTATGATTTCATTTTCTGAAATTATTTTTTCCATGTACTTAGCTTCCGAACTTTTTTTCCTGTTACTGTACATACTCGATCACGTCAGAAGTCTAACAAAATCGTCGAAGCTCGTGACAGCGTGTCACGCTGCACGATACAACGAGGCTTCTCCTTAGCAAGTAAACTCGCCGTTCCAACGTTCGCGACGATAAAACGATAGAGGTGGTGCTAAGCTCGTTCTCCGGGCCTTGTGCCCTGGCTGCCAGATAAACTAGGAGTCTCGTTAAGATCGACGATACGACGATTTCGACGACAACCACCAGCCGTCTCTCAGTGAAGAGCGATCGTTAAGGATCCCCTAACGAGGAGCCTCGTGCAACCAGAGGACAATAGAGGAGAAAGAGAGAGAGAGAGAGAGAGCCTCGTCCAGCTTCCCTATGCGACGTGTGCACCGTCTGCCCTCATGGATCGTGCAAACGGCACACAGCTACCATCGGTTTTCATCTTACCTACCACCGACCGCGATTCTTCCCTTCCTTGTCTTTCCTTTCATTCTCGTCTCTTGTCAATGTAAACCCTCTCCCTCATTCGGATCGTATTAACGTGGAAGCTTGAAAACCGCCACACGATTTCTTCCTCGAATAGCAACTCCGTGTCACGATTCGTATTGGTCTCGTTTCTTACTTTAAAAGGATGAATTTGTACTGGCGTGTGTGTGTTTTAAAGATCACTTCCCTTCAAAATTGGCTTTGCGGAGAATATCAAGACATGGGACTCGATCGAAGCGTTAAATGGTGGAATAAAATGTTAAAATTCGGAGTAATTGGTAGTTAGATCAGATTGGGTTACAGCTTTTGCATAAAATAAAAATTCCTTTTTCTTCTCTAAACTGACCCAACTTAGAGTTACGTTCTAGAGGTCTTCTTTGCAACGACGCGTATGCATAATTTCTCAGTAGCAAATTGAATTTCGTTGAGACCATCCGACGTAGTAAATAATAGGGACAGACAAAAGAATTCGATTTTGTTCGCATTTCTTTGGAAACGACTGCGGTATTGCGTGGCCGCGAGTCCGCGCCCTCTTGAAATCCACGAATTCCATCGGTAGCAGCGAGATGGAAAGTCGTCCTTGGTCCGTTAGGTCTCGTGCATCAGCTCCGCGTACAAGAACGGTCCGCAGGTCGAGAGGTTAACCTGGAAATCAACGACGCGTGGAACGTCCTGTTCCCGCCTCGTATTTTCTCCGCTTTCCAACTTCTTCCGTCTCACACGCGCGTTCAGTGCCTTGTGGCGGCTGTTTAACGGGACCAGACATCAATAATGTAATTAGACACGTGAATCCGGTCGTAGAAAAACACGCCTGGCGGTAGCAGATACTACGATCCTCTTGTGCGATCACGGATCCTTCGTGGATCTTCGCCTGGAGATATTAAGACAGTTACAGTTTATAGAAAAAATTATACAAATTTACGGGATAGATTATAGAAAAAGATAAAAGTCGTTAGTAGGTGGAAAATTCAAAAAATCTATATTAGATTTCTTTTAATATTTAGGGCTTTTATTCTCACGTTTGTTGATTTTTTATAATCAACAAACTTTGTTTCTTTCCAGAGATGTAGGTAAGAAAGTGTTAAACTTGGATTATACGTGATATGTGTTTTACTGAGTATGAGTGTGTATGTCTGACAAACTATGGCAGGGAAATGCCGAGAAAAACGAAGAACTGGCTGCTCCTGGATACCGACAATTGTGTCTCGTAAAATACGTTTATATTTTTCTTTGGAATATTTGTTTCATTGTAAACAAGCTAACCATTTCCTGTAAAATATAGAATGTTCTCTGTGTATGAAAAATTTCCCTCCTTCCTTCAATTTAAGTTTAACAATTTCAAGTGGGAAATACCACGAAGATAGAAAATTAGCAATGTAACCACTTGTGTCTATAAATCGCCAACATATTCGAGACAAAAGTGATAGATTACGATCGCCAGCAATCGTTCGTTATACAGAAATGAATTGTCATTACAAACTACAACTTACATCACGTTCGAAACAATCTCACCATTTTGCATACATTTGCTATAACTAGATCTTCAGAAAAGGAAGTCATACGAAAGAAACTGATTCTTAAAGCAACTTCAATTTGCCATTTGCAATTGCACACATCTATATTATAAATGTAGTCATTCTACGGTCTCGTTATTTTAAATCAACAAACACACACGAATCACGAAATTCAGAATTCGCTATCATTAACCAGATCTTAACTAGATCTGGAGAACGCACTGCTCCAGTCTTGCAAAGAACACGTCCTACGCTGCAGATTGGACGCGAGATTAATTGGCCTGATGTCTTTGCGATCTTCGTTCGTTGGTGTTACGAACGTTGCATCGCGAAATCGTGAACGATGCAGAAAGTCACCAGCGAATTATGAGCGGTAAAAGCAGGTATCGTGGCTGTCATCGACTCTACCCACGTTGTTACTCACTGGAACGTGTATCGCGAAGATCTACATATGTACGTATATAGGATTTTGATTGTTAAGGAACTTTCGAACCACTTTGTTAATGATCATGAAAAAGATACGAGATAAGATTTACTAATATAAAACAGACATTACGTTGCGCTTTCCAGCCATCTTATTAATCAACTTTGTGTATGATAATGGAAGAGATACGGGATAAGGTTTATTAATATCGTATAACAGTGAGTTTGCGAATAAAGAGGAAAACAGCACGGTTAATTTATGTTACAACTCTATCTATAAATAAAATATGTAACGAAAAGTCACGAAAGAAAGTCATTTAAAGAAACAGGAAAGAAGCGAGAGTAAGCGTGTCTGACCACGAAGGGTTACGTTCTACTTAAACGACAGACTACGCCGGAACCAATCGGTAGCTTAACAAATGGAATGGTATTCACTGGCTTGATATTTCATAGATAACAATAACGCGATACAATGAATGCAAGTAGTTCTTCGTCGGGTGTGAAGAAGTTGACAACGTAAATTCATAATTTCCGAATACGCTATATCTTCAGGTAGTAAATTATTCCATAAGAAAATCCACGAATGTATCGCGTAATACAAACAACGTGTATGATCCTTCGCAGCATCCTCGGCAATCTACCATCAAATACACCAGCACAGACTAAGAGAAAGCCGTGTACGACGAAGGAGACGAAACAGCAGCGTAATATCACGAGGCATGAAGCTCGGTTGTGGCTCGACGTTTCGCACGTTATCTCGAGCCTGTCATCTTTACTACGACCGGCTGATCCGTGTTTTAGCGTCGATCGTAATTTCGTCTCGGCTTTGTCAGCGTGAAGGGCGACAGAGAGAAAAAGCAAGCGATAGCGCGCTAAGTGCACGCGCGCATTGTCGTCAAGATTCGCGTTTATGAGACACGATGGGATGTATAGAGCCTGGCATTTCGGTGGAAACCCGCGTTCCTGCGTCTTCTTCCAGATACACATATATGCGTGTATCTCGAGGTTTATCTCGCGAACACGAAGGTTCTCGACGATCCCTCAGCCCCTCTCTTCTACACGTCACGATCTTGATTATCGTCGACAAGACGAAAGTTAAGTTAAATTCAACCGCAACATATTTTCCTTGGTTTCTTTCGAGGTTCTAAAGTTATACGTGTGTCTCGACCGAGAAATTTTCAGAGAACACCTGGTTTACGGGTTGTTAGACTCTGTGAAATTTTAATCACGCGACATGCTGCATATTTGAGCAAGCGATTAAGCTTACGGCAGGAGGCTGAGTTCAACGAGACTCTGAATGGTAGCGGGTTTAGCAGTTTGATCATCAGGAATTAAGCAGGCGCCGCGGTTTCGCTCGCTTATCCTCGCAATGACGGTTAATGTTTTGCGGGATCCTAGTCCGCGACGTATAAGTTTTCCGGCATAGGAAAATAAATATCGAATTCGTTACTATGATTCTAATATTATATTACTCAAAGGAGAAAGTATCGTAATGAGTCTGCACGTATAGAAATTTGGTCGGATATTGAAATTCTAAACGTTGGCAGGATTATCTTAGATATTATGAATAAAATATAGCGAGGATTGTAAGACAATACCAGCAACGAGTTCAGCGTAGTCGCGTTCGTAACACATTCCGTCGATTGAAAATATCGAGCTGGCGTACCTTTCGCCTCGTCGTTTATCCACGATTGTACAAAGAATGGCGAAATAAGCTAGGCAAAACGATGGGGTCCGCTAGCTCACGACGCTGCACGGGGGAGGACCTAATTTATGGCACCCTCGAGTGTTTACGCTTTCTCTCCTCATAGCCGAGGGTGAAGAATGTCAGGCGACAGTTCCAGGCGTCCGAACATCGTATTTTCTTACAGGATCTTATAGAAATTGAACAAAGTTTAAATTCAGTAAGTAATATAATAACTTCATCAGAAATTACAAAGAAGGACTCGGTAAATGGCAATTTTGTCAACTAACGTTGCTCTAATTCTTCTAGAAATTATCGTAAAAATTCTGCAAATGGAAATTCCGTCGAAGATTGTACCTCGCGTTGTTACCATTCTATCGTACCAGAGATTATTGAAAGAAACGAACACGATTAAAATCATAGTGCCGCTATTTACCGAGGAGAAAGATTCTCTAAATAAACATGTTGCAAAAACCGAGAACCAACGGTGTCACAGTTTAGTCTTAAAAATTACGCGAACGAGACGTATATGGTCAGAATCGTGGAATTAAAAATTCGATGAAAAACAGAAACTTATCTCATCTGAATCTTACATTCGCGTAACACCGTTACGCCCCCTACTCTGCGGTCTCTCAAGAGCTGCTAGAACAAAGAGCACACTGTGTTCAATCTTCAAGATTATTTATTTCTATCTTATTGCCATAAATAGCCAGTTCATTTTCTCGAGGCGCGTAGCAAGCGTGTTTTTGCGGCTGTACAATCTCACGAGGTAAAAGCCGGAGCGAAAGTCGCAGGAAGATCTCTAGCAAGTCTCTTCTACCAAGAATCGCGTCTTTCTTTCCTGGTACTCGACCTGACCTCTCTCTCTCTCTCTTTCTCTCTCTTCCTAATTTACCCTGGAGCGTGATCCACTCTCTTACGACGTCTAGGCATCTAGATGCCACGTTTCAGACATGCTCTTTGTCCTGTGACCCAGATACGAGAAAGCTATGCGGAGAGCAACGCGCGAGAAAGGCGAAGATAAGAAGAGAGGCCTTTCTTGTCTTTTGCCTACTTTCTGCACCGGCACGTGGCCAAATGAATACACCGATACGCGTGGGTACAGGTGCGGAGACATCCACCGCATCAACGACCGCACTGATGTTGAGTCGAAATCAACGCTGCACTCCTCTCTGATCTCGCACATGAAAGGTTTCGCGTGCATAGTTTGCAAGAGTGATAGTTTAGAGTCTTTCGACGAATTTCTTTTCAACGAATGTAATCATTTTTGCAGCATAATTACGTGTCGAGAGCTAACGATCGACGTAGTATGTGGTTTAAGCTGGTAATCGAAAGAGATGAATTGATTTGCTACTGAAATTCGAAATTTCTTGGTAATACGGTAACTATTTTATTTAGGAATTTTTCATCTTTTACGTGTCGATTTATTTCGTTTAAAACAAGACTATATTTACATTCGCATTAAAATCAGCGAAATTGAAATCCATTTTGTCCTTATGAACTTTTAATGTAGCGATAGTAGATGTTGGGGTTATTAGATGTATGTGAACAAAGGAACGCGTGGATAAATTGTCAGGTAGAAAGTATATTTTAAATACTGAAACGTAAATGCTAATCGGAATATAATTGAGCTGGTCCAGATGAAAACCCCGAAGCCATCGTCGCCTGTCTATCGTTTATGGTCTGCCTTCGACCCAGTCTTTTCTCTATACGCTGTCGATGGCTTCAGTGCTTGAGAAAACTAAAAGACCAGATGTACAGTCTTCTTAGAAATTTTTTTTTTCTTTTTTATTTTATTTTGGTTTTTTTACAATTTGTCCTTATGGACATTTGGTAAAGTGTTATATCTTGTTGATGAAAAAAAAAAATAAAATAAAAATAAATATAGCATGTGGGTGGCTACCCCCAGCGGGGTGCCAGCTTTGTTTTCTCTAAGTTACATCTTTTATGTTCTTAGAAGTGGTGACCACTTCAATAGTAGGAATTTTTGATTAAAAATAATTTGGTTAGTAGATTAATATTTACATTTTCCAATGCTGATGTGTATTAGGAATTGCATGACTATAGATTTTATGTTCTGCTTGTATACTTGATAATCTTGATCTTACTGCGCGTATTAAACGAAATTGTGTTGTATACAGCTCGTATAGTAATTAGTAGGCTAATGATACAGGAATTTCATTGCTTTTAAATTTAACCAACTCGTTTATACATGTAGATCTGACAGACAGGTGATCGTTTGTTTCATAGTCCCTCGACATCGGTAATTGGAAATCCGATGACTTTCCCAAAACTGAACTTACCTTTAGTGCACAAAAAGCCTGAAACTTCTGCCGCCAGTCAGTATATAATAAATATTTGATCAATCGAGCAATGAGTTTTCGAAACATATTCTTCTTTTATACACCTGCATGTATTAAGAAACCATCGCCACCATGCTGTTGTATGTATGTTACCGGTAACGTATCTTCTTGACGATGTAATAACAGATAGCCCGGCGTTATTTAGCCTTACCATAATTTACGACTGGGTGGGAGGCTCAATGAGGACTTTGGCAGGCTGCTTGAGCGAATGTCTGGTAGGTCGATAGCCAGGAACTCGAAGTCGCGGAACTCTAAGGTATCGACGACATGACCGTTCAGATTGTTTAGAATTCAAGAATAGCTTGGAACAGTTTAGAATACTTTAGCCAAAGAATAGTAGATACTTTGTTTGAACTAAAGGATCTGGCCACGGAATGAAGCAGACAGCGGTGCCTTTCTATCAGAAAATTCCTCGTAAGCGGATAGTGAGGAACCGCATGGCACTTATCCACTCTGGAACCTTGAAAGAGTGAAGTCTTGTAGAAAACTTCATAATGCGTACCCTTCTCAATACCAGAAATTTCGACGATTATTTATTGGGTTGGCAACTAAGTGGTTGCGGATTTTGTCATTAGGTGGTAATGGAAAAACCCGCAATCACTTAGTTGCCAACTCGATAGAAAGCTGGAATTTCAATGAATTTTGAAATATGTTGTCGGGGGTATGATTCTGAACAATTTTTGCCTGCACGTGTCACTGCTGCTCGAACTCAGTTTCCGAGATACTTACAAAAAGCTGTCGGTATTGCCATGTAATGGATTCTGCTTATAATTGTGCGACAGTGACAGCGTGTGGGTTAGCATTGGTTGCCGGTCACCTCGCGACGCGACGCGGATAAAATGACAGTTAACCCAAACCTGTATAAACTATAAACAAAAGATAAGAATTAGGTTTGGGTTAGGTGTTATCTTATCCGGCTACCGCGCCGCCGTAACGCAGTCAGCAACCAATATGTAGTAAAACATACGCCGCTACTAAGGACTGCAGTGGCACCAATGATTTTTCGCGAGTATCTCGGAAACTCGGAGAGTACGAGTATTCTCGTGGAAGAGAAAATGTTGTACGAAATATTGAGCTTCGCATAGGAAAATATTATTTCGCATAGATAAAATTGACGAGACATTGCAAGTAGTATGGATATATTTTTCGAATTTTTATTCATCGTTGTACCTTTCCTTTTTTCATATTTACACATGCCAGAAATGAATAATATTTGTAGTCTAATTAGTATTAGTATTCTCGTGAAAGAGAAAATGTTCGAAATATTGAGCTTCGCAATATATTCGAAAATCATCGAAATCGATGTTGAGAGTGAACCTCTAAATAATTATTGAAATCTTTGTTTGTTATTTATCGATATAAATATGGAAAATATTATTTCGCATAGAACAAATTGACGAGACATTGCAAGTAGTATGGATATATTTTTCGAATTTTTATTCATCGTTGTATTTTTTCTTTTTTCATATTTACACATGCCAGAAATAAATAATATCTGTAGTCTAATTAGTATTAGTATTCTCGTGAAAGAGAAAATGTTCGAAATATTGAGCTTCGCAATATATTCGAAAATCATCGAAATCGATGTTGAGGGTGAACCTGTAAATAATTATTGAAATCTTTGTTTGTTATTTATCGATATAAATATGGAAAATATTATTTCGCATAGACAAAATTGACGAGACATTGCAAGTAGTGTGGATATATTTTTCGAATTTTTATTCATCGTTGTACCTTTCCTTTTTTCATATTTACACATGCCAGAAATGAATAATATCTGTAGTCTAATTAGGATTAGTATTCTCGTGAAAGAGAAAATGTTCGAAATATTGAGCTTCGCAATATATTCGAAAATCACCGAAATCGATGTTGAGGGTGAACCTCTAAATAATTATTGAAATCTTTGTTTGTTATTTATCGATATAAATAAGGAAAATATTATTTCGCATAGACAAAATTGACGAGACATTGCAAATAGTGTGGATATATTTTTCGAATTTTTATTCATCGTTGTACCTTTCCTTTTTTCATATTTACACATGCCAGAAATGAATAATATCTGTAGTCTAATTAGGATTAGTATTCTCGTGAAAGAGAAAATGTTCGAAATATTGAGCTTCGCAATATATTCGAAAATCACCGAAATCGATGTTGAGGGTGAACCTCTAAATAATTATTGAAATCTTTGTTTGTTATTTATCGATATAAATATGGAAAATATTATTTCGCATAAAACAAATTGACGAGACATTGCAAGTAGTGTGGATATATTTTTCGAATTTTTATTCATCGTATTTGTACCTTTCCTTTTTTCATATTTACACATGCCAGAAATAGATAATATCTGTAGTCTAATTAGTAGTAGGAATAGTAAATTGATGTTGATATTAAATTAAAGATAGTGTATGTAAAGAGAAACGAAAAAGCGTTAATCTCGACCAAGTGTCACCATCGTCACCGGTGAAAATAAGGAAGAGAAAAAGGTCGAAACTAAACGCACGCGGCTGTGACGCCAATTCGCCCTCGTTTCCAGACTGGCTTAGAAAGCAGAACCAGAACAGCTTTTGAGCAATTTCATCGTCTGCCCGACGCACGTGGCGACTTTAATTAGCATCGCCACGTCATAGCACGATTTTTACGCGGCCTTCTCTCACGTTCTGTCTCATCGTCTCGATCAGCTTTCCGAAACGGTTCGTCGCTTCTCGGACCCAGCGAAGAAGCTAAATCCAAATTTTTGGACGTTGCCTAATTTCTTCACGAAGAATGCGTAATATACTATTACGTACAAGGATCAAGAATCTAAAGATTTTCATTAACGCGACACATAGACTCGCATGCTAATATTCAAAAGTTTCATTTAACAAAGACTGAACTTAGCTAAAGTACACCATATGTATGTACATATATACTTTGTGTTCAAACTTTAAGTGCGAAGTTTCGAGTTTTTTAAGTTTTCTTATTGCGTGTTTTGTTATTTAGAGAAATAAAAGATTATTTCAAAAATTAAAATAAAAATGAATTTTATTAGGTGTCTAAATTTTGATCTACTCGTCGTCGGTGAAAAGCAGGAAAAGCAGAATGTCATAGTCGTGCAACATGTTAATGTCGAAATTATTATTAGGTTCTTTGTTAAATAACAGTCCATTCAAGAGCGAAGAAACATCTGGAAATATTTGTAAATAGGTAGATACCATTTTAAACGAAACATTGACTATTTCATTTCGTTAGCTATTACGTAGTCTTCGCTCTAGCGACAGGGGTAACAAATAATATCGCAGAAAACATAGGAAAAAATAATAAAAGGTGTAATAGGAAGAAGGAAGTTTTCATGAAATATTCTCCTTGTAAGATACTTTCGAAGGAAAAGCATCTTCAAATTCTATGGTATTCCAGGATTCTAAGCTCCATATTCCAGAAATATGAAAATCACAGATAAGATAGAGTCGAACTATTCTGAAATTGTTAATGTAAAAACGTGATACGATATACGAGAACCATATACCGAGAATATACGTTCAAATATGACCGATATATTAAAGTTTTTACGCCTATGAGCGGGCTAGACACGTGTTCGACCCAACCCATCGTCGCGTTGCGTTGGCCAACCGAACGAGAAGACTGAGACGAATCGAGTTGAAATGAAAACCGGATTTTACCTTAGCTCCCCTCTCGATCCATTCACGCACCCTTCTCACTGATTCTGTCGGGAAAAATCGAAGAAAAATGCCGAAAAGATACGCGCCACCGGTGTTTGATTCCGGATTCGATCCTTTCAGCCAAGCCAGACTCGACCCTTTGTGGATGCCTAATATTCTTTCAGTCTGCTGTCTGGTGAACGTCCGGTGTATGGACATCGTCGTTCTTACGTACTTTGTTATGCTTCTTTTTGAGTTTCTAAATTGCTGGATGACATTTTGGGTGCACAATTTGCCAGGATGTGAGTTTGTTGATTTAGTTTCGTCTTCATTGAGATTCGGATTTGACGATTCGAAGAACGATCTTTGATTTCATAGTATACTGTATGTATATAATAGATTGTATAAGTTTAATTTTTCATGCATCGTAGGTACTTAATCCATTGGCATTTTGTCAATAGGTTGAGTCGTTGAAGTTTAGGGATATTTTGGAATTAGTATGAAGTTGTATCTTTGTAGACAATTTTACCGTTGTATCTCTTATTGCCTTTGCTTTTAAAGGAGTAGTTAAATGTAAATAAATTATATTCCAGTTTAATGTAATTTAATTTCATTCGTATCAGGATCGAATAATTTTAAGAGTGATTGTTAATATCAACGATAAATTGTTGACATTTAATTAAATTCAATTTTATTTTGTCAAGACTCGATTTAATCGAGCTTTGTTTATATTAGAATTGGAAAACTTCAAGTTGGAAATTCAAAATTCTTAATTTCACAGGAACGAAAATAACTACGTACGGGTGAAAATATCATTACCAAAATCTTATCATTTACACATAAACATTCCTTTAAAAGCAAAGGCAATAAGAGATACAACGGTAAAATTGTCTACAAAGATACAACTTCATACTAATTCCAAAATATTTCTCAACTCCACTCCAACAACTCAACCTATTGACAAAATACCAATGGATTAAGTACCTACGATGCATGAAAAATCATCGCGTAGATTAAAACGAATTTACGAGATTTTTGGTGAACAGATGAATTTGTCATTTTTACGAATCGCCTCTTACTACCTTTCGGGGATTAGTTTTGCGAATAAGATTTCCTGAACGATGGCTACGCGACTTGAACACTTTGCGATCGATGTTGCACAGCCATGGATGAAAAAATACATATTTTGATGCTTTGCCACCCGTATATGCGGGACCATCTGTCGATGACATCAGTCAGCCCGCATATATACAATATACACGATCTTCCTTTTCGCGAACGTGATATTTAAATTTTATGTCTCGTATAATGGGCAATTTGCGACGCGTGTTAAACTTGTCAGCAGGTGAACTGTCTCGTAACTGTAACCGACACACTATATCTTCGTTCGTGTTCACTCGTATAGTTAATGACAATTATCTGGTTCGGTGGTTCTAAACAGTTTAATGTTTGCGGTTTACATATGTAGAAAAATGACACGTGCGACGACGGTGTCTAAATATTATGTAACTTCCACTCGTGTGATATTAACTTGAGTTAATTGCGTAGAAAAATTAGCGATGGTTCTGTATAATTAGTAGATATTCAAATATTTTGAGATATTTTAATTTCACAACGGAATATCGTCCATGTAATTTATTTTCATTTGCGTTTTCTTTACCGCGATATACATATTTTTCAAGTAGATTTGAAAAGAACTTTAAACGTTAATTAATCGAAACTAAGCTTACAATTGGTACATATTAAAATCGGAATCAGAATTCACAGCATCGGAGCTTTAGACATTTTTAATTTGCATGTAAAAAGCACGATATTTAACAGTGTAGTTTTTTTTTTTTTTTTTAGGATAGTCGATTGTTTTAGTCGTTGACCTTTACGAATTATATTTTGCATAGTAGAACCTTCGTTATTCAAATTATGTAATCAACTCTACTTTCGTATGAGAGAAAATCGTTTATTCTTAATTATCTTACATATAATTGTATTAATGTTAAGCAGAAACAAAATCTTCAATTATTTTGGTTTCTATTCTTGTTTTCCAATCTCTTATACAACAAACCGTCTCTGTATTTTCTATTAATCAACTACGTATTATTTTCACATGTACACTTTCCTTGTTGATTGCTTGTTATTTTTAAAACATTCATCATTGTTACTAGTGTAAGTGGAGGGAAAAGTACATGCACTAGTTAACTGTTCGTTCTTTCCTTTCCCTTTCATCGCATCGTAACAAGGAGCAAGAGTACCTACCTGTTTGCCTGTCACGATATCAAAATGCAAAACGCTTTTCGGATCGAGGATTAACAAAGTTGCCGTTCGAAAAGAAAAACTGCCGACATCCAGTAGCAGGGCTCTCTCGGTTACATATTCATGAGAACCTTACCGACAAAAGCGGATATCTCGTACATATAGATATAGCTTTAGCTGAGAAGGTTGGCGCGAAAGTTTTAATAATTTATAAAGAAGCTTGTAGCTCGTGCCCCGAGGAAAATTAATTTCTGTTTCCTAGGAAAGTTCGTCTACGCAATGACCGACGCTCTGTCGCTCATCGTTTCGCTATTACATTCTATACCGTAAGTGACTTTAATAACGAAAGATCTATTCAGGTTGTGTCCTTTTTCGTTGATTTTTAACGAACGAAAATTAACGTGCATTATTGTTCGCATGCTTTATAACTCGAAAGAAAGATTTACGGTCGTGCTGTATTCTATGAAAAAATTTATGTAAAATTTTGTTAATTTTATTTCGGGGATAAATAGTTTTAATGTAATTAGAGTTAACGTTATTAAATTTAATGTTATTGAAGTTGTATCAATTGTACGACTCTTTTCACTGATTAATTTCTTATTCAAATAATGGAAATTCGCATTTAGTTACGAATTCAAATAGTAGGAGTTCATTTAATAGGACGATATTAATTAAAATATACATATAATTATACATTTTGAATGACATTATGAATTAACGAATAAAACTGTTTTCGGTAGAGAAACTTAGTTAATGAAACAAAGCGTATGAAAATACAAATTGCCAAACGGGATGGCTATGATTTATGGTGTGTACAAGACGCGTTTCTTCGAGTATTTTTCGAGAACATGTCGTGTCTTTGGCGAACGAAACGTTGGTTTCTCGGTGTTCCGTACCGAAGTCGTATTTGCATTTTAATTGGTTTTTCGACCTGTTTCAAAGTAACTACCAGTTAGCGGTTCAGAGTTTTAAAAGTTTCGAATTACCCCTGGTGAAAAAAGTTTTCGAACCTGATTTGCGGTTAATCTCTAGCTGCAGATCTCTAGCTGGTATAGCGATATAACGAAGATGAACTTGCAATTAATCTGTAATACTACCATTATAAATACAAGTTGTGTTATTACATCGTTATAGTCACGCACTAATTTATGTGATTATGGCGAAGAAATTTTTCTTTAGATGTGATAACGTGACATTAATTTACAAACAATTTTGTCTCTAGACTTTGTACCATCTACCGTGATTCTTATTTATTAGAACAAAACGTCATATAAAAATTACTTGAAAGAATAACTCGACATGGTCAGAAAACGTTATAAATCGTTTATTGAAAATTTTTTGAATAAACATTTTTTTGAAACATCCGCCCATCGTCAGGCAAACCCCAAACGAAGCACCGTCGTTCTTCCGTCTATTTTAAAAACTGAACGAGCATTGCGAATCGATCGGCGATTACACGCGCGAATTTCGATCGACGCGTCGCGTCGCGTCGCGTCGCCGCTGCACATGCTCGTCGCGTATTTGCAGTCTAGTCGCGCGACATTCGTCACGGTTGAAATGCAAAAATCGCGGAAGTTCTCGCCATTTATCGTCGGTGCGGCCATCGAGTCCGGTCAGACCATGTATTTACGGATTACAACACCGGTTAATTGCCATATATTTTCTGCCTGCGAAACGTGCCATTTGTATGTACATCGACCGACACGGTTGCAAGACTGCGTAGAGAGAGAGAAGGGATCAGCACAAAAAGAGTACCAAAGGTCGCACCTGCACGCACCTCTTGATTACGACACCGCGTTGTCCACCTACATAACATCGGAAATACGTGGTGACGAGTATTGCATAACGAAATGACGACGAGTCATCCGCCTGTTCTCGTGTCTCGTTTCAAATATGAAAGACAATCGTTGATTTAGGATCGCATATAGGAATTTTCATTTTCCATTTTCCAAGTAGAATATGTCACATATACGAGTATATACATCTGTATGTACATATAATATAATATCAGATAAACGGGCAAATTCTTCCTAGTTTTCCGAATTGTTATTAATTATACGTACATATACAATTACACGTGCATATACAATATACAAGATATAGGTAGTAGCTTGTGAAAATATCGAAACGTTACAAATATATTGTGTGTGTTTTACGAAACATTTTCAAGTTTCGTTATTTCATCGTGACAATCGTGTCACTTTACAGTTACGTAACATAATATGTACATGTATGAAAATTTTTTATTTTCGTGAATCACACTGCATATGAAAGCTAATATTAGAACGAAAATCGTTGCTTGGTAGTGTGAAAGCTGAAGTGAATTTCAATAATGAATTATACGATTTCAGAATGAATTATAGGATTTCTCGGTGAGTTTCTTTACGCGTATACGTACAGTTAATTAATGAACTCTCTTCTATTAGAATTCTCTCGCGCTTTCCGATCTTATTCAAAGAATAAAGAACATCCAATGTTTCGAGTGATTCTTATTCATCGACCAGAGATTATATTAGGTTGTTCGAAAAGTTTCTTTCGTTTCATATGGTGATAATAGATGAGCAACAGTTTCTGTTTTATTATTTTATTGAATTAGCTTTGATCCATTTCGTTATATTTCTATTATTATGTTCCTGCATAATTCAATAAACTAATATAAAACAAAAAATAGTGTGTGTTTATTATTTCCTTATAAAACGAGAGAAACTTTTCGGACAACCTAATAGATTGTTTGATTGTTTGTTGAAGCCGTATATTGGTCGATGGTCGGCGAAACGACCGTGTTAATAGTAATCGTGAAAACGATAATGGGAGATTAGATGGCTGGGAGACAGAGCTTTCCTTTTCGAGAGAAATGAATTGGAGCTGTTGCAGAGATGAGATGAAGACAAGTGGGTGGATTCTTATTGTATCTGCTTGTAATTATTGGATTTTTCTGACTAAAGTGTCTATTGAGAGTGACATGGGTAGAGTTGTTTTTGATATCGTGCGAAGTAGCTAGGTTTTGTTAGATATTTTTTGAAAATGGAGCCTGTGGAATTTTAATAACAGCAGTGGTGCTGACAACAGAGATATTTTCGAATTAAAAGATGTACAATTTTATATTATAATGAAACAAAGTTGTAGGTTTCTCCAAAAAAAAGAACAAAAGTAAAAAGAGTTTTCTATTAACAATTCACAAAATAGTATCTTCTTGGTAGTTTTCAGGAAGAATTCATTCGCGAAGAATCGAAACTATATATGAAATTTAAACTTAGCTTGCAATCTACTTTTATTAAATTTGGACCGTAATCGATATCGCAAGCCAAGAAACGAACCCATCCACTGAACATTCTCTATCCAATCTACATACTTTCCAGCTTGAATGATCGGTAAACTCGTTCTAATATCCTGCAAGAAAAAAAGTAAAACCTCATATAGTATGCAACAGCGTCTGCTTTAATTGGTTCCGAAGCATAGTGCAAAGCCAATATCGTATCTGTCTTCTTCACCAGGAATTTTTTATAATTTAATATGTCAGTGGTATCTCCGTTTTTTGGAATTTTTGAAACTCGACCGATGTATATCTGATAAATATAATTACATCAATTTCCTCCGCTTCGTTTCACGTAGTTAACCGAGTTTGGCTAACAAGCGGCTTCACCGATTCCCACGTCGCGAGTTGTAGATTTATCTTCGTATAAATCCAAGCGGAAGGAAGCAGATATTTACGATTACTGGAAGGTTTTCAGTAACCAACCCCAACGTGCAAATTGCACTGTGAAATTGCCAAAGAAAAGCCGAAACTGGCGATTCTCGAAGATCACGTTCGCATACATGGGCCACAAGATGCGACACCCCCTGGCGGATTGGCTTCTATCGCGCGGTGCATGCACGAGGCTGGCGGCCATGCGTCGTGCTTAAAGTGCATCTACGCAGACATACGCTGCTCCCTTGCTATTCACGTGTACATATATAGGTAGCAAGGGAGTCGGTTGCGGCAGAAGAGAGGCCTGGGTTTGGGGCCCGTCGCGTGTTTTTGCCCCCCGTCTGGCCCCCACCGCAGCTCATCGTTTTTTGTCTGCACTGCATGCGCTGCACCGTCCTCCTCCTCCACCTCCTCCACCGCCTCGTCCAGCTTTCTTTTCCGCTCTCTCACCCCCTTTTGCTCGGTCGCTACTCCACAATGCAAGCGCGTCCACTGCACCGCACCGTCGCGGCGCGGCGGCCTAAGTGCGCGCACACGAACCCACTCGGACGACTGGTGCGCATACAACCGGCTCGTGTAGAGTGTGTGGCCGCGCGTTACGAGTTACGAACCAGGAGGACGTCGACTCGTTGCACACGCTCGCCGGAGGCCGAAGCTCCGCGCGCGCGTATGATCGGAATTGAACGCGGACTGCCACGCCGCGCCGCCCAAAGGCTCACGAAGCCTGCGAAACGATGCATCCGAACGATCGTCCGGATGCACCTGCTCTTCTTATGCGGTGTCGTGTGCACGAGGCCCGTGTCATGCAGCATCGGGTGCCATGGAACGCGAGATACGAGAAATTCGGAGCGACGATGTATAACAGAGAACTGAAAGGATTGGGCAAAGGAACGGCCAGTCTCGTTTCCGATAAACGCCATATAATTACAAAGATAAGCGCGTTTATTGGCCGAAAATATCGTGTATTCCCTTTCGAAATTCCTAGATTAATTACCCTTTGTTCTGGATAAAATTTCGATATGGATTATGAATTTGAAATTACACGCGCCTGTTAATAAAAAGTTCGGTACATCGGCTAGTTTCTTTGTCGTACGAAATAGAAGATGTCATTAGTATCGTATGTTATATTAGTATTTTTGTGCGTTTATGCAAAAGTACAGAGAACGTGTGTATATATATAAAATATCGAAAGTGGAGTAACCGTATTAATTTTAGTAGACAAAGCAAATTAGGTATCACGTAGGTTCTTTAGTTCTCTTCAGAAAAATACGAAACTGCATGAAAATGTTCATCGCAGTCGAGTTATTAGATCGGGAACGTCCATTTGAAATATCCATCTTTATTCTTCGATCGTCTAAATCTCTTTCTTTTCAATCTCTTTATCCCTGTATCAGATATACATCGTTACATGTCATTTTAGAATTCTCTCTATCGTATATACTTTATCAATTATGTATCTTTCTCATTATTCAGCCAAATCTGAGTCGTTTAAAGTCGTGCGTTACAGCCTGATAAATCTACGATCTTGTTTTATAAACCAAACTTCAGAGAATTTTAGCATTTCCATTAAAATTTATATTCTTCGAACAAGTACTGACAGAGCTATACATCCGAAATACGAATGCAGCGAAAAATTGTGTTATTTCCTGCTGTACGCTACCTTTCATCAAAGTTTAATCTCTTTACACTCTTGTCACGCTGGTGAATCAGACCTGACTCATCCTGGCGTTCCGTCCAAGTTTCATGATTCGAGCGGATATCAGCCGCGGCTTCGACGGCCAATTTGAATGGATTTTCGGTCGCGACGGCCGGCATCGATTGGAACGGTTACGAGGCGACGCTGTAATTTTTAGTGACCGGTGAACGAACGCGGAATTGGCCCCCACGGATTGCCCGCTGCGACGGATTTTTCTGTCGCGTCGATCGACAGCTTTTCGCTGGTTCGTTGGTTAATGTGTGTACCAATCTACATGCTACGCTACTCGAATGAAAAATTAGGTTAGAACATCGACGCGATTCGTTTCGCTCTTCTCAAATATCCATATCTTTTTTTAAGTTCTGTAAATTCGTTGTATAACTATGTTTCACGCATCGTCGATAAAAGCGTATAGAAGATACTCGTAGCTTATCGACACTTTATTGACAAATGTTTTGTCTGAACAATGACCTTATTATGTTCAAAAAGCGGATCAGAATCGTTGATTTTTTCCACGATTTACTTTGTTTAATTCGTGACAGATGTTCAACATATAGAGTGACTTTTTTTTCATACGAAGCTCTATTTTTCGATGGTGTTCAAAATTCGCGCAGGTAAATTATTGAGAATTTTTGAGTGAACGTAATTATGCCGCGTACGTGTGTTACGAATACTTCTACGAATTTCCAAGGTACGTTCTTTCTCTTTGTATCGTTTTCTATTCGTATTCTCCTCATAGTACATAAAAGAAAGAGAGATTAGACGTGGTTTTATCAGTGAAAATCCATCATAGTTAAGTATACGGATTATGGTAATTCAAAATTTTATTCCGAAAATCTAGACTCCTCCCATCCAACTGATTTCTATTCGGTCTCGAATATCAAACTCGAGTAATACATAAATCGTTGGAAGAGGATCAGTGGATAGTGATCCAAGTCTGTCGCCATGTCCATGTCGGGCCTCTTGGAGGATCCTCTGACTTGAGAAGGACGCAGAAAGACTATAAAAGAGTCGAAGGAACCTCGCTACCTGACAATCCCTTTTGCATCAGCCGCTAGAAAAAGGAAGATAGAAAGGTACGTTACGAGCTGTCTTCGGGGATCAGGATAATATGCCAAGATTCTGTATTGGCTCACGATAGTATATGACCACTTACCTACGTGGAACAGTTTTATTTATTGTACGTTTTATATATCTAAAATATTTTGAAATTTCATTGGTTCTACAACGAGGCACGATCGTCATGATTATATCGATGAAATTGGAAATCAATTTGGAAATGTGCATAGAAATTACAAAATATTTACTGTAAATATATACTCGTTAGAAATTACAATAACTATCTGAAGCATATGATAAATGTTAAAAACAATGCCACTGAAAATTTACGCTTAACAACGTAATGGATAATTGATCGTTTCAATACGTTTATAATTTCTACGAAATATATACTCGTACTTGTACCAAAAATAAATATGTATCTTGTAACCTTCTTCCTACACACCGCTGTATTCATTGTAGTACCTACTGTACGTACTACTTAATCACAAGCATATTATATTTATTATTATGTATTTAATAGATACTACATATGTACTTTCGTACGACTACAAAAATTTGATGGGATTATAATATTATGGGATTGAAGATGGGATATAGTACCTGCTAAAAAGACGGTTCGTTGATAAATAAGGATACGTGACGATACTTTTCGCTGTATATATTTTCCAACTTTCGTGACATAATCGTGATAGTCGAGTGTCGTAACAGTGGCAACAAAATTTTAAAACGTTTCGTATGGCGCACATAATATAATCGTAAAAGGTGTCTAGAGATATTCGAATACTTTCACGAGCCTGTCTATGTACAGTACGCGGCAACAAAGTTAACTCTGCTCTTCGTTTTCTAAAATTCAGAGTCGTGGTCGGCATATACGATCTCTGTTCGTTACTCACAGTACTCCGACCAACACGAACAACAGTTGGCTCGCGCGGAGTCACGAAGGTCGCCTTTCAAAACCTCTTCAGGGAAATCTCTGGCCTCCGCTCCGCTAGGAAAAAAAGCCTGCTCTCGCCTTTGATCGCGCGCTCGACCGGAATGTCGAGCGTTCCTCCTTGAGAGACGGAAGTAAACGATCCTCGCAAATTGCCAGCGTCCCGACACCCATGCTTCAGCTTTGTTCTTTTCCCGTTTCTTTCCGAAAGGAATACCAGTGTAGAGATTCGGGGACAGGCTAATGGTGGAAGGACCTTCGTCCTGTCTGGCTATCCACGCGTGGCGTCGCGTCGTGACGCCAGACGTCCTAAACACTCCGTCAAATATTGACACGCCGAACGTTTGGCGACTTGGACTGCTGCGAACCAACCTTCGACAGGATACCACCACCGTTCTTCGTAACCTGCCGAGCTGACTCGTTTTGTTCGAATATGATAGCGATCGAGGGTGTGGTGAAGGTAATAGGGATCGAGGTATCTTTGCTTGGACGTCTTATTTTTAGACTATACTTTTTGATACGTAGTTGTAAATTAGGAGGCTTGAGATATTCTAAATATTTCTTGCTCTTCCTGCGACTTCTTAATTAGCCTTGTTATTTCTTCAGTTATTGCATGTTTCCCGCAGGATGTGATTCTGAATGGCTACCGTGATTCACGTTACCCTGTTCAAAATGGTAGTTACCAAGATGATTTCTAGGAATAAAGTGAATCTAGCAATCTTCTTACCTACAATCTTCTACCTAATTTTCGTTCCCTACCTCGAGCGTTGCTCGCAACAACGCTGGGCTTCTCCTAGGATACAGAAAGAAAATACTAGGCAAATAATTTTCTATAACTCGGCGATTTTCAGTGCTGGTGCGCCGCAAGAATTTTTGCAACACGTAATACCTGACTATTGACTTACCGACTTCTCTTCTCTTACATTGTCAGATAAAAAGCTACAATATCCGCCCATTCACTCGAAACAAATATAGTATGTTCTTTGGTGTGCCGGAGAATTTTAATTAAAAAATAATTAGTATATGCGTGCCGTGAGATGAGAAAAGGATGCCCTTCGTCTATAACGTATAACTTTTCGCCATGATCCTAAAGTCATGTTGTTGGATAGCACTCGTAGCATAGCGAATGCCGCGTAAAAATTGGCGAAGCAACTTCGTTGTCGGAGAGATCTCCGCTCCAGCGAGTTTTCAGCGTCGGTACTCGAGAGTCCTTTGTCCACGTCCACGGGCATAGCGACTGGTGCACGACCGTTTCGGCCAAGTTTCAGCCAGGGTCAGGGACCTCTTTTCGCCCTCTTCTGCCTGCTTTTTTTCGTCGTCCGTTGCCGAGCGTCTCGACGTGACCACGAGGCCACGGGGTGCTGCACCGTCGCGACTCGTAGAGCGTTTAACGAGCGCCTGGGTGACGAGCAGTTCAAACCGTTGAACCGGCGATGATGAACGTTGATAAGGTTTTATGGTCGTGTCTCATCCTGTCGCACCAATCGCGACTGCCACGTCCTCGTATAAACACACACACACACACCTATACAAACACATATACATATACACATAGTTTCTGGCTCACCTCTTTGGGTACACGGCGAGTTACGACCGTGTGCGACTCGTTTACTGAGTATCGCCGCTCCCTTTTTATCCATCTTGCACCTTGCCCTTCTCATGATTACAAGACAAAGATGTTGCAAAGGTTAGAGCAGAAAATAGAACGAATTTTATTAATTTGATTCTGGATAACGTTGTCGGTAGGCGGACGAGAGACAACGGCATCAATTATACTTTGACATATCACGATTATATATGTACACGTAGGTATATGTATCTTGGACGTAATGTACATACTTTCGTACGACTAGAAAAGTTTCAATCTATGGAAATGAAATGTGTAATAGAATTTGATAGAAAACTGCTTGGTCGGAAAATAATAGTTTATGCAAATATTTTTTATAACCACTGTATATGTTTGCAAGTATGTATAATAGAACTCTGTATTACCACTCTGTATAATTTCGCGATATTTCGTGCATGGAAACAAAGCTACCTGAGATGTTGAGCGCAGGACGCTGAGCCAGACTATAAGAAATTTTCCAGCACCGTACACTTCGTGAATGGGGAAAGGACCCCGGTCCCGGAACATGGAAACTCCCCAGGTTGAAATTTGCTGCCTCCGAGTCTTTTTCACGCATCACGTATGAAATTGACTGAAAGCGGCAAGTTAGTCGATACCTTTTGCTACTACGTTGTCGCGCGTAAGACGACGCTCTGCTGCTCCGTTGAAAAGCTTTGGCTGTATGTCTGTTTGAATAATTCTTCGGAATGGAATTCGTTCACGTATACTTCAGCTTCGTCAGACTGCCATTGTATTTATCGAACGTGTTACGCGATGTTCCTTTTATTCGCGATAATTCGCGATTAAACGGCAAATAAGCGTGATTTTGGAGGAACAAGTAGGACTCGGTCTATGTAAGAATTTTTCATGATTTTTGGAAATGATACTTGGTGAAATGAGATTTGTTTAGGTCTGTAGCGGCACATGAGTGATATGACGATTCGAATCGAGAGTAACTCATGTTGTTTTGCCTTCGAGTATCAACGCCGTTTCCATGAATTGGATTGTCAATACCACTTAATGACAAAATCCATAATCACTTAGTTGCCAACCCAATAGAAGATTTAAAAGCTAACAAACTATGGACGAAACAATATCGTCGTTATGTGTAACCATCAACCGGAATCTAATACAAACTTTCCGGTACCCCTCCCCCCGACCTGTATAAATAGACGAACATGCTCTCTAGTACGTTCATAACCAGTATCATTATAGTGAAACTAACAGTCTAGCAGTCTATCAAGCGAGTAGCATCGTGCGAGCAACGATCACGACGTAATATACTAACTCTTTATTTTCTACATAGAATGATTTTTAGTGTATCTGGCCATCACAATTATTCACTCGTCTTATTATTAAACAATTCACCATATCATTAATATCCACCACAGATCGAATGTTCTCCATAAATGTCACTATGATCTAGATTTCCAATCTACTTGATACACGATCAACATCGCTTGTTATTACTTTTCTTCGTGAACTTTCGAACTAAAGGAAATCAAAGAATTGCGATTAAAAATTGTATTTTATAAAAATGAAGACAAACATAAGCGTAGACAAAATATAAAATAGTTTGCTTTACCATCTAAAATTGTATAAAAATATTACTGTTTATTTTCCGCCTGATGAATAAATAGCAGAAATTGATAAAGTTACAGTAAACAGGGACTACATACGTAATAAATACATGTAATAAAAATATGAACGTCTCTCGATAAATTTCATAGAAATGAAGTCACTCGTTCGCTCTAGTTTACTCTACCAATGCATTCCGATATCATTTTCTAGAGCCACACTTATCTCGAGTGATATTTCACCAAACAACTTCTAGATCCCCCAGGAAACGGCCTGGGAAGAAACGTTACCGTGGAAAAAAAAAACGCTTATCACTTATCACTGTCGTACAGATTACGACGTAGACTATTCGTTTCTCGGTTGAGCAAGTATACGATTGGTCGTTTAGTTTTCGTTCTAACGACTGTGCCGTCGAAATCTTTAGAAATCCTACTAATTTTACGATAATATGCAACATATAAAAATTCGATAATTAAGAAACCCAAGTACACGTACATCGCGTGTATTTCGTCATACGTTTTAATAATAAATGTTTGTTTGATACCGATTCGTATATGGATAACAATCGCAAATTCTGAGAAAGAAACTTTCGTAATAAAATTCTTAATTAATTCGATATATTCCGTACAAAAGTTAGTAATTTAATAATCAGTGAATAATAATTCATATTTATTAGTATTAGTATACATATACGTATGCAGTATGGATAACGACAATGAATGTGTTAAACATCGATGCTAACGAAAAGAAAAGCGACTTTTGCACTATCATTCTCTGGAAAATATTAATATTTAACGAAAGACAATCACAGAAAATGTTACAAGTATAAAAGGATCATTTTTAGCTGGAGATTAAGAGTCAATTATTCTGCGATTAACTGCTAATTTTTATACGTCTATGGAGAATATAAAGTTACACAAATTTACACAGTGCACGTGATATATAAAAAAAAGAAAAAAAAATACATAAAATATTAAAATTTCTATTTATGTTTTACTTCTCTAACGATATTCGTAGGAATATAAATTTGCATAAATATCCGTAATCTATTATTGTAAATTATTATTATTTCCATAGATAGTTAAACAGTTAGAACTTCGAATTTCCAATTAGAAATTTCTGTTGACAGTGAACGCGAGTAGCTACATAGTGTCAGTGGTGCTCGTCCTGGTAGTCGGGGCACTGGTGGGTGTCCTGGCGACGGTATCTCATCATCTTCATCATCGTCGACTGCTACTGCACGAGCCAGCCTCCGCCTCGATCTTGCATCACCATCGGCAACATCATCACCGACATCACCATCATCATCGTGAGGAACTCCCAGCGTCGCATCAACGACGTCTCCTGCTGCAGGACCACCACCGTCACCCTGGCACACCGGTGCGTGAGTTCTTTTCCATCACTTTTTTCCTTTTTTACCCACGTGTAAACACGTAATTTTACGATATTAAGATAACTATGAATTCATTTTGAACAGTGATAATCGCACTCATCCTGGCAAACCAGTGAGTCCTTTTTTTTTTTTTTTTTTTTTTTTAATGTAATATCGAGACATTTGGAGAGACTCTTTATAAATCTTGAAATATTTTTATTTTTAATGTAAAACTAGAATGTCGTTCGATTTGTGATTATAATATTAAGATATGTATAAATTCATTTCAAATAAGAGAGAGTCCTTGTAGGAAAGAAAAATATTCATAGTTACACGTTACATATATGCAATGCGATGACTTAGATTAAAACTTCAGTTATTTTGAGTTTACGCCGATAAAAGTTAGAACAAATATGTATATCTAGGGTATACTCACTTTTTTTTATTAATCTATAGCTGTAACTGTATTTTATTATTACTTTTAATCAAAAGCTTGAATATCATCCAGTTCTAAATACATACAATATTAAGGTAATTAAAAATTCGAGTAATATTTAATATATGTATGTATGTATACGATCAAGACTGAAGATGTTCCTTTATATCCTCAAATTCTCAATTCAAGAAACTTGCTGTAATTAAATAACAAGCTATCTGCAAGTTTTCATGTCTATAGAATTATTATGTTAAAAGATTACTCGATTCTGTTACAATTTCATCTCATTTTTCGTCTAAATGCGTTCAACTAAATATAAGACACAGTTGGAAGGATGACGATAATGTTCGCGAATCAGGTCAAAAATCAACGTTTCAATGGATGAAATGTTTATCATGAGAGGGAATCGTACGCTCTATCATCTTGTTATTGTTTGACTTGGAGTTCCCGGCTACTGCATTATGAATTTACAATATTCCATTATCGATACGATCAAGCGTATAAATATCCAGCGATGATCTAACAACTATTACTCCTAATATAATCGATGCTCTTTGAAACGTCACTGACATCGATGATTTACGATATCTCGAAGCAAACTTCAGCTTCACCACGAGTGAATTATACGCTTTGAACAACTTTATATAATTCTATTTTCTTGATTAATTAACTTGCTTGAGCAATCCTAACACTGTAGAACATGTTCTGCATTTTAAATTCGCGGAATGTATACTTCATAAATCAATCAATAATGCATAGAATATTTTTATAGAATAAGTCGATCTTACGATGCATAAGATAAACGTAAGAAGTTATTACTCGCTCTAGTAAATATTAACCATATATGCAACGTAGCTTGCAGCTTGATAATTGTGAGAATAACGGCAATCTGCAATCTATTAACCTGTTAACCGAGAGGGGCGAATTAATTCGTCATTGGGATTCTAAGTTTTTTGGATATCGAAATTTCTTTATTCTACTCTTTGCATCTCTTTCATTTAGATAGAAATTATAAAAAATTAACGGCCGGTAGAAATACAAATGATATGTGATAAGTGAGTAATGAGGTCATAAATCTAACTATTAATTAACAACGGCGATTGTATAATGGGTTTTCAATTTGTTTAATGGGTTTCTCTAATGTATCCGTAATCTCAATACATTTCTCATACTTTGATAGAACAGTAACCTATACTCGATGTAAATTTTTTTAATAACGTTGCATTTTTACATTTTATACGCTCATTCGTTGCTTCATCCTTGGCACGTTCGCTGCCGTTCGAATTTCATACGTTTTTCCATGGGAGTCGCTATGCATCGAAAAATATACTACACCGCATCGTTTAATTTTCCCCAAATATTACACAAATATAAAATCATATTTGCTCACTTTTTCTTCGGTAATTTTTAAGCGTTTCGTATCGGTGAAAATATTTCAGTTTCTTGAATTTTCCTTATTTCGATCGTTGTAAATCTACTTCAATAAGCTTCACCGTTCACCATCGTGGCAATCAACGCGCCAATGGGTCGACACGTGACTAATTTTACACCCAATACGACAATTTTCTTCCATCGACAAATACAATTTCCCATTTGGCGAAGGTATTTCGCGGGCGTCGTCGACCTTCGACGAGATTATTACGCGATTCGTGGAACGTCGAAGGCTGTCTGGAAAAAAGCTGCTGATATCTAATCTCGGTCGGGATGGTAGCGCAGCTGCGCCTATCTAACCCACATGTTTTCCTCTCGGTAGCCGTCTGGAAAACCAGACCACAGTTCTCGCGCCCACATTCCGTACCTTCTCTTTCTCCGCCTCTTTCTTTCTTCCCTTCCTCTCCCTCTCTCTCACCCCTCCCCCACCTCTCTCGCTTTCCCTGTTCAGACTTTTTCTCTACCGCTGCTTTGTTCTTTTTCACCTTTGTTCTCCTCCAGACGAGACTTTCCTTTCCTCAAGGTTTCCCCTTGGCAGAGGTTCTTCTTCTCTCTGTTCACCGGTCGTGTCGCGTCGCGTCGCTTCCGCGAACGATTTATTCGCAGTAGACTGCACGGTTGTCCTGGAGCATCCAGGCTTTCTAAATCGACTCTCATATTTCCAGAATTGTGTAACGAATTTCAGGAACGATTTCTATCGCGCTAGTCCTGCATGTTTTGCTGATCCGAGCACGTACGTTCGATCGAAAAGTGTTATTCTCGTGGATATATTATATATCATTGACTTACTAGAATATTATATTTCGATTTTACCTGTTTATTTGTTTATATCGTATTATTTATTACGAATTACGAAAAAGAAAATACAAAAGTTCGCTGCGATGTCTGGTTTTCTGACGATACTAAGAGACAGTCGAAACTTTAGCCTTTGCAACTTGTTGACTGATTTCAAACTTGAAAAATCATAGATAGATCTTATATTTCCACGTTACTTTGCACTACGTTTGCTAGAAGTAATTCATTTCGATCAAAGAATCGTCAATTTTCTGACATCTCTTATTTCCAGAATTTTTAATACGCCAGATGAGATTTGCCACCAACGGTGAATTATTTCGCTTAAATTTTTATCTATTCATAAACACCACAGAATTTTTTACCGTAAGAGAAAATCGACATCGCTAACGCCGATATTATTCAAAGTTGAGCAGTACAAGAGATCTTTTGAAAAACTACATGCCAATGTTTACAAAGACCATTCAACGCACAATTTGCAGTAAGCCAATTAACTCATGCAGTCTTGAGTTTCAACCTTGAAGTCTTCTCATCGATAATCAATACCTAAACGCTATACGCCCTTTTCCTTTTCTTTTCTTAAATCCTCGTCCGTTTCTCTTGCATCGCTTTGTTCCATCTGTTCAACGGATACCGACGAAACTCCCCTTCGTTCTATTTCCTTCGGGTCATACCGCAACCTTTTTTCCCCGAAGCGAAGGAGAGAAGCGGTCCTTCGTCGTCGCTTGCACAAAAGATTTATTTGCAGCAGACGCGACAAGAGCTGATAACATCAACGTCGGAAACACGGAAGGAAAAGAGAAAGCTCGTGAGAAAGAGAGAGAGAGAGAGAAAGAGGAAGTGGAACGGATAGAGAGGGAACGTCCCTGATTCGATTTGTCTCGCGCTACGACGTGCTTATGTCCCTGACGTCGGACTTCCGGGACACGGGACGTATTGTTTGCCTGCGAGGACGGTTGTCGGTGTCGTCGTCGCGTCGCCGACGCTAGACGTTATCGATCTACCATTCGCCTCGGTATGCTTACGACCGCGAACTCGTACACGTAAATAGAAATTAGTCGATAAATTTTCGGTTGAAGCTCGGAACCAGGCAAATGGCCACCGGTGGAGACCTCGATCGATTTAACCGAAACGCCGCATCGCGCCGCGCCGTGACACGTGACGCGCTTAAATCTTCACGCACGTGGCAATTTATATGGAAGTTTGGAGAGCCAGACGAAATTTCATGTTGGTTGAATGGTTTAGGGAATGCTTGGAAAATTACAGGTACGTTGGTAATCTTGTTAGCAGAAGATCGTAAAGGAAGACAACGGAGGAAGGAAAAAATGAATTATATTCACGTTAAAATTCACTTGCAAATTACTAACGTTTCCTCTTTATCGAAATTCCGAGCTAAATATGCACGTATCTTTTCACTCCTTTCGAAACTTTCGAAATATTGCTCATCGTAATATCAAGATATCGCTTGTTTTCTTTATCACGCGTACCCCTCTCGGACTTTGATCGAATTTTCACTTATTTTTTGAAATTTTTCGTACATCTCTGAGCCTAATAAATTGTTTTTATTTTCACTTACGAAAACCAGGAAGAACTCACGAACAAGAAACGTATACCTGTACAGAACTTCGTTAATTGTTCGAGCACAAAACCATCCAACCTGAATCGTAGACTGAATTGAAAAGACTCCAATGGTTGAGTAACGAAGCTTCTCAAATCGATGCTATCCCTGGATGGTTTCACTGAACCATCGTATCCCAGGCATTTTCCCGGCTATCCCGTGAAATCTCGCCATGGTGGATTAGCCCCGAAACCCCGTGGAACGAAGGTCGTTCGAGAAAGTTGCTAGTTGCGGGTTCTGTCGGCCCGTCGAAGCAACCCAGGTCCGCCCTCCCGTTTCGCGACCATTGTTATTCTAGATTGCATTGCAAATTAGATCACGGACTGCCGTCACCCTTCTACCCTCTCGTCTCGTCTCGGCCTGCTCAAGTTGCAACATCGTCGTACCTGGACTGGTTTCTCGCTACGAGATTCCTCCCTCCACGTAAACCACCTTCCATCCCTTTTAGCTTGTATTTCCGCCACTCCTCCCCCCCCCCCCCCCCACGTTCTTGCAAAGAAGCGAACCGTGTTGCAAAGATCGTGCACACGACTACGCGCTGCCGCCAATTCGCGTGGAAACTTGGCAAAGAAAGAAAGCGAATTGTCTTCGTCGAGGGCCAATTTACCTAACCACCCCTTCTGTTTTTCTTCGCCGCTTCCGAGATAATTGTCAAATTGTGTTTTCGAGGACGTGTGCTGAATCGGACAAGATTTCTTCCGATTTTAAGAGGCTTAGGCAATTCTTTTTTTACTTGGAGGTATTTAGGTGGGATATCCTTCCTTATTAACGTTCTTTTAGATATTTTTATAAGATGGTAGCCTTCATTGGTCGTGTGCTTTATGTCAGATATATTGTTACGACCGGTGATTCTTTACATAAACTAGAATCCACCCCTTGGTCAAGACTAAGGAACTGTCATAAAACAAAGCATTTTTATTTTACTGTCAAGGCTCTTAATTGTAGAAAAGATCTTCAAGACGAGACGTTCCTTATGGTTATTGTTTCATCAGGTAGAAAATGAGAAAGTCGAATTTTTCCCATGTTCAACGATCATTTCCACCCACAAGCGACGGGCGGTGGGGCGATCAACCCCCAGTTTTCCTCTGCGACAGCATCGTCACGGAACTTCACTGGTTTATCATCCCTACATCAGTCAACATCTCTTGACTGGTTTTTCATTCGTTGACGAGTCAATGTCTTGACTGGTTTCCCGTTCATTGATCAGTCATCAGTATTTACACATCTCTGAGAATACGTCTACACGCACCACGCGCAAATATTTATATCTACAAAGTTGTTGGAATGAAGTATACATTATAACCTGTTACTTCGGTGTTATAATCAGTGAACCACCTCTATCATCCTAAACGAAATAAGGGATCGACCAATTCGCGACGGCTAATCGTAACGAGAACATGCGACTCTGGTTGGCGCGATTTACCGCTGTTGAGGTTATTAGATGTGTGAACAAAGGAACGCGTGGATAAATTGTGTAGAAAATGTATTTTAATACAGAAGTGTAAGTACAAGAAGGAATATAATTTGAGTTGGTCCAGATCCGCACGCTAGCAGTGTTACCCCATGACTGAAAGCCCTGAAGCCACCGTCGCCTGTCTACTGTTTATAGTCTGCCTTCGTCCCAGTCTTTTGTCTATACGCTGTCGATGGCTTCGGTGCTTGAGAAAACTAAAAAGACCAGATGTAGAGTTTTCTTAGAAGTGGTGACCGCTTCAACAACCGCGAACGGTCCAACACGTTTATAAAATTCTACAGACGCATCGCCCACCATTAGCGGTAATTTGTATCTTCCAACTTAAAAAACCATTCCTTTCCCGACTATATATCTTAGACACCAGGTGACATCAAAATTACGAAACCTAAATTCCAAATGGGAGAAAAATCAGATTTAGTGTTTCGTGATTCTTAACGCAATTCTGTGACTTGAACTATTTTTTTTTTTTTATTTTATTTTTGGTTATTTTACAATTTGTCCTTGTGGACATTTGGTGAAGTGTTATATCTTGTTGGTGAAGAAAAAAAAATATAAATAAAAAAATAAATATAGCATGTGGGCAGCTACCCCCAGCGGGGTGCCAGACTTGAACTTGTTCGATAATAATATCCGATACGAGATATATATTGTTCCAACTGTCGTATATTAACCGTTACTGTCCAACAACCAACAAATTCATCTTGAAATGTAACTATTCCGATCAAAAGAGACATTACTCTCCTTTAGACAACGCTAACGACAAAGCACTCATGAACGATAGCACAAAACCTCAGAAAGAAAGTCAAATTACCGATTGAATAGTAAATCAAAGCGCACGGAAACGTTTAATTTTGCTTTCACGTGGCGAAGAGTCCACACATATCTGTCAGCTTCGACTCTTCTATACTCCATACTTTATGCTCATTATAGGGGAATGCACGTGTCAAGATCGACGTCTCGTGAGATGTCGATCCATTTGCAAGAGTATTGCATTGCCGATAACCGGAACTACAAATGTGTCATCGGAGTTTAGGCTCGATGGCGGCCTTGAGTGTCGATACTCTTGAAGTCTGAGGTACTGGCACGGCTCTAGAGTTGCGGAGCTTACAGCTTTGGTATCCAACAAGGAACCCGACACTCTGCTTTTGTTACTCGGGCTCACGGTGCTCCGTAGCATGTGAAAAGCAATAAGAGTTTTCTGAAAGGATCTGGCCATTGAATGGGCAGATCGACGAATCCTCTGGCAAGAAGATTGACAAGGAGTTTAAAAACTGAACACCTGCGGCAGAATCTTTGCGAGGTTCAGGTCGTCGGAGACGATTTCGACGTTTTCCTAAGTATTTTCCGGAGGTACGTGTTCTCTAGATGATCTCATCCGTGTGAGAAACAGCAAACGTGATATCGGTACGACTCGTAATCGATATCGTTCGACGCTGATTCTGAAACGCATCTCTGTATTCGACGACTTTATTCGTCCGCTTGCGGTTCGTTCCACGGATCTGCGAGGTCCGTCGAAGCTTTAAGGCAGTTTAAGAGATCGTTGGGCTCGTTCCTAACGTATACTTGTGTTAGCCAACTCCGATAGCTAGCGGTACGCTGGAAATGGAATTTTCCAAGTGTTCGTCTGGCACGTGACCCGAATACGCCGGCTCCCTTCTGTTTTCTGGCGCGCGAGGAGATGCTCGACACGTGGAAGTGAAAGGCCGGATTTTCGTCGAACGTCAAGCTGTTCCGACGTTCCGACCGAAAGAAATCGGGAATCGTCGAATCTTTCCTTCTTTAACCACAATTTTTACATCGTACCGGGAACAAATTTATGGGTGCGGACTTGCTCGCGTGGAAAAATGCTTTTCACGCTCTGGACTGGAATTTATTTTACTTCTCTGGAGGGAAGGAGGTGGATTAATTGCTATTGTTGATAGCCACTGGCTTTTCTGTATTGTTTCTATAATTTTATTACTTGAACATTGTATTAACTTTTTCTAAGACACTCAATTTGACCGATTCATGCTGAAATTGTATTTTTTTGTTCGTTTCTGGGTTTTAAAAAGTATATAAATTCCAAGATACTTGGAAATATTCTTTCTTCGTTGTATTATAATTCGTTAAACCACATATTGAACATCATGTTCTTTTCTCAGCAAAAATGAAATTTCTTTTCGAAATATCGGTGTGAAATTTCGCCTACGACGAAGGATTCACTGTATCTACCTGTATGCGCTATACTTTGTTCTTCCTATTTATGTTATAACCAGATTATTTATCAGATTCGAAGAATACGTATTCTGACTCTTTATGACCGGTGCATACTATTATTCAAATAAAGAAATAACGTTTTTTTTTTATGTTTTCGAATTTCAAAAATGGAACTGAAATTTATAACATTAAGTATTTTCGATGGTGAAACCGAAAGGATCGATTCAACTTCGTGGAACTGCAAATTTTCTCATATTTCATGACGGTCTTAAAACAATAGGAAACAATAACCAAAATTCCTCCTATAATCACGATGTACATGTATAATTAATTCTCGACGGATTTCGCGTAAACAAGAGCGAACATCCCGAGGTCACGTTCATTTCCCAAAACCCGTTCCTCCACGTGGCTTCCTCTTCTAGCTGCTTACCCACCTCGGACAATCATTGATTTATTCGCTCGAGTAAATCCAGCCGGGGTCGCGCAGCCAGTAATTAAATTTGATTTACGAATAAATAATCGATGTACCCGCGCACCGATGATTAATGAGCAAAATTAATACGCGTTCTTAATTGACCCGATTTAATTTCACGTTACGCGTATGTATATAGCCGTATATGTACGGCAGACCAAACGAGACAGCCATATCTATGTGTGTGTACGTTGAATCGAAGCAATACGAGAGAATACGAGAGAATACAAGAAAAAAAGAAGGTATATAGCGAACAAGGGATCGAAAGATAGAAAGAGAGAGAGAGAAGCGAAAGAGAGCAGAGGACTTGAAATGGCTTCCAATTATCCGGCGCGTAACGATATTGGCGATAAAAAATATTAAAAAAAAAAAGAAGGAAGAAGGAGAAAGGTGTGTCGTGGCAAGTAATGACCGTAGAGTGGATTTTTCTGGCAACGCGGTTGCTGTTTGTTCTTTGCGTTTCTTTTCGATACACTAACGTCGCGACACTTTAAACTTGAAATTTTCGGATTTCAAGAATTCCGTACCTACGACTATTTCGTAGGAATATTTACGGAAATAAAGGAATTTGCGTATAAATTTCACGTAACGTAGGATATTTCATGGTCATCGGTTGAATCGAGCATTTAATGTTTTGGCGGGAAAATTCAGAGAGACGAAGAGTCGATGATTACGAACGAACGATGGATCTCTCGAATGGCATAAATTTTTGAAGATTTTGTAGCGATACGAAGTTTGATTTCGGTTCAGAAATTCGTCGTTTCTTCTGTTTCCCGTAATTTCCAAATAATAATGTTCAAGTCGAAAGAACCAAAGTCGCGACATAATTAACGATAATTCTACGAATGTAGGAATGTGCGTACACTTTAGACCTTCCAAATTCCAGCTGACCTTCCCAACCCAAGATGGCCGCCACGTTGGCGGTGGCTGCCCGAGGGGGCAGGTGGGCAGAAGTAAATATTATGTCTAGCGCTATAGCGGGAGTCTCTGGTTGCGGCAAACTGCGATTGTTTTTCTCCTACCTGCCTTTCCTCTCGTCTGAACCTGAACCATGAAACGGTTCGCGGTTCTGCCCAGACGAAACTTCATTTCGCGATTCATCGATCCATCGATCGATCGATCTCTTCCCCCATAATTTCTTTTTATAGAAATATTTGTTTTATCGTTTACCTTTAAAACAGCGGTCAATATGTTTAACGTCTGATATAAAAACCAGTGTGTTTATTACGACATTTAAATACAGATCAATTAGAAATAAATACGTATATCGACGTTCGTATCGCTTACTATCGTTTGGTTCATGTCATTCGTGTCAAATTTGATGCTATGGAAATTAATTATAGAAAATAAAAATTTGATAAAAAAGGCGCTTAGAGCCATAGAAGATAATTATACGTGCCAATGTACACTGTATTTGTAACCACTTATACTGTAACCTGGCGTGTGTACATACTCGTACATTCGTAACGTATTTTTTTTTTTTTTTTTTTATAGTTTATTTTGGTTTTTACAATTTGTCCTGAAGGACATTTGGTAAAGTGTTATATCTCATTGGTAATAAAAAAAATAAAATAAAATAAATATAGCATGTGGGTGGCTATATTCCCAGCGGGGTGCCAACTTCGTGTTTTCCAAGTTATATCTTTTATGATTCGTAACGTGTCTGTGCAAAAGCGGTGCAAGAGTTTCACGAGCCTGTGTACTTGTTTCATCGTTTGTACATCGTTTTACAGGAAAATTGTCAAGCGTCTCGATCTGAAATCCCTTCGAGACGGCTATCCCACGCTTTCCCCAAACTCCATCGACGCGCTTTCGCCCAGATGGCTGCAGCGAGGCTGTTTACGATTCCTCTCTCGAGAGACGCGGCTCAGATTTTTCTCGTTTCACGGTAGCCGCGTGTCAGCTCGCAACACCGTCGATCATGATTCTACGAGCTGCAACGGCGGAGGCGCACCAAGTTTTCCTCTCTCTCTCTTTCTTTTTTCTTCCGCGAGATCTTTTTTCTCGTTCACGTCGCGATCGCGATGTTCTTAGGAATAATAATAGCGAGCGTGCTCTCTTAGAAGGAAACTACGTGTAGCAAGAACCCGAGAAAGACGTCAGAACAGGAGGGAGTCACGTACTCGGCGGTCTCGTCTCACCTTCGAGAAAACCTTCCTCGTCGTCGCGACTATGTGGCGTCGTCTCGCGAACGCGTTTTTTTCACACCGATTCTCGCACTGCGTTCCTCTACACTCTAGACACCAGCTAGACTCTAGCTCGTGCATCTGTTCTCGTTTTGTTCTATATACAGATCGAAATTTTCCTCGTTCTAACTTTCTACGTTTGTGTCTTGTTCCACGTGAACGCACCTTGCAGCACCTCATGCTTCTTCCTTCTTTTTCTATTGTTTTTTAGGATTCTATGGGTTTCTTGCGTTCGTTGCTCCGATACGTTTAACCATCAGATTTCCCCACACAGATCTTCTACAGAGACTCTTCCAGCGATCGTCGTATTTAATGGAAAATTCTTTATTTTCGAGGATGTCGTGAATATCACACGGTTTATGCAGAGTACAGTGGATTTACGTGTATCCGTTTTCTTACAGTCTCAGGATCAGGTTGATGACGGAGGAATTGCTAAATTTTCGAAATTCTATTTCGAACATAACCTGATCAGATGTCGTAGATGATTTGGTTCTGGAGTTTGGATTTTGCAGGATGAAATTTGGACTCCCAGTTCTTGAAGGATACGTTCAATCTTTAAGTTAAGAAACATTTGGTGGCAGCTTTGAAACTCCAGAGTTTGGAAAGTAATTGTATTTTGCAATTGTAGTTCATCGGCTGGAAACAAGCAGACGAATATTCCTATGTTTTTCTCTTGTTTAATACGAATATTTGGAAAATGAAATCTGACTGAATAAATATAACTTAGGCGAAATTTGGGTAGATTACTTGATATCATTTTATATTCTCTACTATATGCAGTAAGCTTATCAACTGTCCTTATTATAGGTACAGACTATAGGACTGGTTTATCATCCCTAGATCAGTCAACATCTCTTGACTGGTTTTTCATCCGTTGACGAGTCGACGTCTTGACTGGTTTCTCGTTCATTGATCAGTCATCAATTAAAAAAAAAGGTACAGACTATAGAATGAGAATAAAATAAATTCATATACTCTGAGACACGTTAACTCTAATCCTTATACGATAGTTACCTACGATTGAACAGTCTCAATTAAACGTTAAACTAGTCGAAAAGTGACATAAAATTATTTCATCGAAAAAGGAAGAACGTCTAATACTTTGAACTTTCTTTACTCGAACGATACGTAAGAAAATATGGTTGTTGTGCCACCTATGATCGATCATCGGGGAGGGCCATGTGGCACGGAACGTGTTAAGTCGAGTTACTCATCGATTAGCGAAACGACTGGTCGACGAGGGCGTCACGAGTCACGAGCGCGTTAATTTGCACGTGACGAGAATTGGGAAAGCACAGATCGACGAAATCCCCCGTTGTTTTCGAGTACCTCCCACCTGACGCGTTCCGGTTCGCGGAAATCACTTGTTTAACCGGGCGTCGCTTTTCGGTTTCTTGGCTTTCATTCGCACGTGAGCTTACTATTCTTGTCGCATACAAGTCAGGAATTATCTTGGAGACGGTGTGTCAATGTTTTTGTTATTACAGAAGCGCGACCGCTTTTTTAAATCGTTCATAAATAAAGCTGTGAGTCAGCTCGACGTGCAGGCGGACAAATTTTTATCTCACGCGGACGTGGAAACGAAACTACGCGACGACGCTTCGTGGGAAAAATCGTGCGTGAATTGTGGCCCAGAAGTCCTACTTTCGCTCCTCTTTATTAATCTTTCCTACAGAAATAGAACATTTTTTGAAAATCTTTTAAAGCGTTGCATTTACGAAGGTTTATTTTAGAATTTCGTGACGTTGAATTCTTTTCGCGAACATCGGATAATGTTGCGATTGCGAAAATGATAGCGAAAGATTCATTCTTCGTATTAAATGTGCGAGAGTATATTTTCATATTTTTCTTCAAACAAGATATATCCTACTCCTCGTATATGTTGTGTATAATCGTTGAAGAACTGTCTGATCATTTTTAAAACAAACTTAAAAAGTCTTTTTTTTCTTTTCGCAACTCGAAATCTTATCTCCTTTCACCGCCAATCTCAAGCGTTGAGTCCTACCATAGGTACATTCGCCACATTCGAAATTCATACTACCTGAAAATATATGTACATACGTACGTATGTACGTTAACATCAAAATCGCATTCTCACAAATATGTGTATCGTCAGGTGAAGGAGAATAACTAACAAAGAATGTTGTATAACGAATATGCATCGTTAAAGTCGAACGTATCATACTCTATACGTAATCACGATTAGCAAGCTCATACAGACGTAATGAA
Organism: Bombus pascuorum; assembly: GCF_905332965.1. Taxonomy (NCBI): domain Eukaryota; kingdom Metazoa; phylum Arthropoda; class Insecta; order Hymenoptera; family Apidae; genus Bombus; species Bombus pascuorum. The sequence continues at coordinate 13,250,523 of NC_083494.1, read as the reverse complement.
ATCACTGTTACGTCAAATTACCTACTGTTATATACGTGCACAAGTCTCGAAATAATTCTCTGATAAACGAGATTCTCCAAATTTCGAATCCAAGAAAATTGATAATTTCTTTGGCAAATGTCGATGACTGGAAATTACTGAATTTTGACCAAAGCCAAAGAATTCTCGAGAATGTAAAATTCTGCAGAGTTCTTCCCAAAGATTGGTAGTGTATGTAACAGTATGTATAACAGAATCTGATCGAAAGGTTATCAGTTGGCAGCTATCACGAGACTCTCGACATCGTTCGAATTTTCATGTGGAACCTGTTCTCACGAGGGTCGACACGTGCTTGTTCTTCGCAGATCATTTACACGACTCGCCGTAACAAATCAATTCACCAACGTAGTGGCCAATCGCGACGCGCGAATCCAGCCGTGTCGTTTCATTTCTCACGTCAGTTCCGCCAATCGTGCCTTGGACGATAATTTTGCCTGTGGAAGCGGCCGATAAACCCTCTCTCCTTTCTCTCTCTCTCTCTCTCTTTCTCTTTTAGCCCAGGATATACAATAATATGCATCCAATGTACAGACAGTATCTACATACAACGAGTCTCAACTATATCAAACAGACACAGACGAACACAAACGGAAGGTTTGATGGATGGTGTTGTTGTAGTGGCTAAAGTTCACTTGCAAATTGTGATATTGTAATTGTGACGTTGTCTAATTCGAAAAATTGTTATTTATGTTTGAGATATGTCGTAATAATAGGAACTTTGTATTTCTGATAGATAATGAGAACTTTATATTTCTAAAGATGAGATTTATTAAACCTAAAACGATACCATTGCGTTTCTTCAGTATCTCTGAGCAATAGTTTTGGTGTTAAGGTTTTTATATAATTTCGTTGTTTGTCCTCGGCTTCTTCAGTTTGTAAATTTTAACGCATGTTCGCGGTCTTTGCGTAATGCTATGGTTTCCCGGATTGATTAGTTTACGATATCAGAAACAGCGACCCGATTACCAAGATAATTAAAAATATTTTTAACAAATAATTTAATTTTTTAATATGGCAGATTTTAGTGCATTAAATTTAAAAGTGCTAACACATTATCGGCTCGATTTGATCTCTTTTCCACAACTTAGACGCTCGGTGTTCGGGATATATAGCGCCTAATTGTTTATAACGAGACGTATTTCTGTATTTAACGACGCATTCCAGTTTACTTTGTTTCGCTTGCAATTTCATCTTCGAGACTCTGCAACCTTGCGACAACTATACTTCTTTCTCTCTGTTATATCGTATATCGTATCGTAGGGTCAATGCCTGTTAATAAATATTAACGATAATGACAATAAACGTTAGAAATACGAATTTACCAAATCGCGTATATCGTCGCAATACCAAAATCCGAACAGCTTTGTATCATTTGGAGTGCAAACGTACATTGGACCTAATGCAAACGACGAGATGGTCGGTTCGCTGTTCACGCGACAAGCCTTTGGGTTCGATGCATCGCGCTAAGTGCAAAGGGAAGCAATGACCTGATTTGAAATTTATTACATTTGGGCGGCGTCCAAGTGCGGTGGTGCATCGACGCGGGTCCGGCTGCCAAAAGCAAACGGGACGGGCCAGCAAGCGGTGCATCGAACGAGGAAATGAAAAAAAAAAAAAGGATCAGCAGGAAAGGGAGGTCGAAAGGAAAAATGCACAAAATGATTTCCTTGCGTGCGCCTGCCGTCTCGCGAATTCTTTGGCGCATCTCTCAAGCTCCGGTGGCATTAGTTTGCCGCATGTGAAACGTCGTTTCTTCGAATACAATTTTAACCACGTCGTAGCTGTTTTCGAAAAATCGAAAAAGTTTCCCACGTGCTTAATGACCGACCGCATAGTCTTACTATTTTAGGTTTACAAGAAAATAAGAATTGAATTTCTCAGCAGATGAACCTACCGACTCTAGCTTTTTTGGTTTGCCTAAGTTAAATAGGTTAATGTTTCATTTTGAATAATGACTTGTCGAAGAAGCCAATGTTAATAATTTAGAAGATTTCCAACAATTTTCTCTTCTAAAGGAACACCAGTCACGTTTCCACGAACTTTAATAATTCTTCGAACTGGATAAGCGACAGCAATGAAGCTAATTGGTTCAACGGATGCAACAGCGATTCAAGTTGCAAGTGATCATCTGAAACCTAAATAATTAGAAACACACTTTCTAGTCCTGTTAGCAAGCACGGCCCTTACATCGGCTTTGCGACTCTATCGCCCAAGTTATCGACCAACTCATCTTTCGTCGTAAGACAGTGGCTACACGGTGTTCCTGTAGTTACGAACCAACGTTTCTCAAGGACAATATTCAATAATAGTATTCAAAGTATAAGAAAAATCTATTTTCTTGTAACGATAAACACGGAACATTGTTCGATGAAAGGTAACAGTGGGCTGACTTACGTCACTGTAATTCTCAAGCTGCCGTATTACGTCCAACTCAATGTCACTGTTGTTATATCGCTACTAGTCGTTCGAAATTCGTCATACATTCAGTTCTGCACAAAACGCTACAAACTTGCTACACACACACATATAATTAATTCAATTCGTCAAAATAATCAGCAACCAAGAGAAAAACACAGTAACCGAGAAGCTATGTGGTAAAAAAGAAAGAAATGGAGAAATAGCAGTAAAGAGGAAAGAAACCTTGTCAAATGAGTAATAAAAATAAAATGAAGGAGGAGGGGGAAAGTCCGGCTGAGCTCCGCGAGTAAGAATTCGAGGAATTGTAAATAAGGCAGAATCCTCTTATTCGTAACCTCGATGAACGCGCACATTCGTGTCTCGTAATCTCGTAGTGGTTTATCCACGTGCGTGACTTTTGCTAAGTGGCCTTGAAGCTACCAATCTGCGCGGATTACCGATTGATCGATTCTCGAAGTTAAAACGCGCCGACCGATTTCGCGAACAAACTGGCTAGAGATACATAGGTTGCGCAAGCAGGAAAATCGGCACCTTCCAATCGGAATGCGTTTTGTCAGCTGGGAAAAATCATAGGCGGAGAATCGTAGAGGATTTGACGTTGTTGGGAGCCGCCACCTCTAATTGCTTTCGATTCTGTCGGACGAACAACAGTCGATGACAAAAACGACGAGGAACAATCGCACAGTGAACGTTGACCGAGAGAATCATAGGAATTACAGGGTTTTCCGTCGGTTGTTACTTCTGCTTACACGCGCTTACAACAAAGTTTACAGATGTAATCCTAGATAAAAAATATCTCGCGCTACGAAGGATCAGCGCGACACGTAATAGACGACGAAGGTTTATGCGATGGATTTTTGTCTTCTTTTATCAAGTCTGTGTTGTTCAGGTGTATCTGGTTAATATTGGATGTGTCTAACGTTTATTTGATTGCTAATCGAATTTTCTATTATGTTTCAGTAAGGTAGATATGTTCTGATATATCTTGGAATTAATACCAATTTTTAACGTGTATATAAATATATATATTATAAATTAAAGCGATTAATGGGGTATAATGGAAATAGAGAAACAGAAATATTTAGCTTTCTATCTCTATATATGGAAAATAAGGTTACAATTTTATTAAAGAAATTCTCTATCCTTTTAGCAATTGATCTGAAATTCTGATGGTTTTAGTCGATTTAGTGACATGAATATTCCATGTAAAAGTTATATATTAGGTCGTCCGAAAAGTTTCTTTCGTTTTATAAGGAAATAATGGATGCATTTTCCGTTTTGTATCATTTTATCGAATTACGTATGATTCATTTTCTTCTATCAAAATAATCACAACGTTCGACAGATTAGGTTTCATTTTGCATAAGGATGCGTTGTTGTAAAAGACCTGACTTCTCGGACAACCTAATACATACGTAGAACGAATCGAAGTTGATTCGATGGACATTTTACGATGCAAAGCGTACGACGAGAATTTGGTAAATACAATTTTTCATTCGATGCAAATATTATCGTTAATTGATAGTAATCATTGGCAATTTTAATAAAGTCACAGAGAAATCTAGCGCTGGTCACCAAGCGACTTCAGTGGCAGTCGAACGTTGATTGGAGAAAAGCCGCTGATGGAATACATAATACAACGTCAATTACTATTCGCACTTAGGAATAAGAATTAGTACTCGCGATTAGAAGGAAAAAGAGATTCTCCGAGTATTCCAATCGAAAGGAGAGAAGAGAAGAGAAATTACTATATCGACCAAGGAAAATTACAATGCAGAAAATTGTCCAACTAATTGCTAATTTCTAAAATGTACAAAGCATTTCTCAAGAGAGAAGAAAAATTCAGATAAGTTCGATACCAACAAAAAGTGACTCCATTCGAAACTCGTATCAAAAGTTTCAGCAGTGTCTCCCGCCTCTTCATCTTCTTTCGCCACGAGGGCAATGTCCTGCTTCTAGAACACAACTAATAGTGCAAGGCAAGAAAGGGTGTGAACGATAATGACGAGAAGGATATTCGCTGTGGGATTGTGGCACGAAATCCAGGTCATCGACGAGACGCGATTTACCTGGCCGTTCACCGGGTCGCCAGTTTAGAAGCCAGACACTGTCGCTGCTCGATCGTCTTACGTCATGGACGTAAACAGCGAGACTCGAGACTTGGCGCTTTGAAACGCTGATGACGTCATAGGGACGTTCCCCAGGTTGACGCAAATGTCTCTCGGTTGGCGAGGCCTCCTGCGGCCGTCTTTATTGCTTTTTCCGGAAATATACTCCGTCTAGACACTCTAGACGCGCACGTCTCTGTGAATCATCTAGTCCAGACGCTGAGGTGTGCTCTCTGTACGACGCACGCGACGATGGGACTCTCCGACGCCATTGTAATTCATCGCGTTCCGTTCTCGTAGTCACGGATGAAATTGCCGTTGCCATTGCCGTTTGCGGCCATGAGAAACTTGCACGAAATATTTACAAGTTCGTTGGTTTGGTCTATGTGTGCGATCGAGAAAGGCGAGGAGTCGGTTTCAGCGCGAGGAAAGTGAATTGTGTAACGCGGAAGAAAAGTATCTTCATGTAACGTCTCTAGAGCGAATCTCTACGACAAATGACATACTACGTATCGTGTTAGATAGGTGTTTTGCGGTTTGAACTTTCGATTATTGGATCATAGATATAAGTGTTTATAGAGTGTTGGTGAAATTGCTTGATTTTGGAGCGTTTCGTTTTAATTTGTACTCACACGATCAATCTCATATAAAATATAAATAAATTTGTGATTTAGGGATATCATGCGAGTCTGCTATCGATTAGAGTTAAGTTCCCAATTATGAAAGACAGATTATGGATAGAAATTTTCAATTGCAGAAACGAGACGCAATTTAACAGAATACCGATGAACTGCTAAAAATTCCATTTCATAAAAGTGATATAGAAGATGATCCAACTGATCCAATTACAAGCTTCTACAAACCTTATTAAATCTCTCAAAGAACATCGATTATACCGATAACAATCCTCAAAAAAAAAAAAAAAAAAAAAAAAGTAAGTAAATAAAACTTACAGCAAACTAAACTTACACAATCACCTAACAACAACAACAAACCCATTGATCTCCCATTCCCCGAAACAGCAAAATTCTCTAGGTTAATGACCTGGCTCTAATCCACTCCCACACGAAATAATCTCCTCCTTTTTATCTGCTCTTCAAAATCGAACATACTTTTAGCATGGCGCATACAACGTTGAACCTTTTCAACACACACATACTATATCCTCAACGAAAGATCCGTAGGTAGTATCTTTGAAATCTTCGCTGAGCCAAGGGTGGAAATCGCAGACACAAAATTCCCGGAACTATTTGCTCGGTAAGCGCAGTAGCATCCGGCTCGTGACCGCAGTAAAAGTACTCTTACCTCTCTACACAACGATGGTAGGTAGGTTCACCGGTGGAAGTTAAAGCGATCGTTGGCCCGCGGAAAGACGACTGGAACCGCGGCAAAAGCGGTTTTGCTGCACCGAGCCTGTAACCGAGTTCCTGGGTGCGTGTTCTCAGTAGCTCTCTCTCTCTTTCTCTTTCTCTCTCTTCCACTCGCTCTCGTTCTCTTTCTCTCTCTCTCTCTTTCTCTCTCTGTCTCTCGGTAGCCCCCGTGGAATCGATTCGAAATTCCAGGCAGAGCGCGAGGTATCAGCATTTTCCAGGTCGCAGCCACTCCCTTCTAGTCGATCGTCAAAGCCTAGCCGCTTTTTAGCTGCGGCTAGGATCTTACGGATGATCCTGATTTAAAAGCTTCGAGAGAATCTTCGCTTCGATTCGCTCGTAAATTTCCTCGCCGATGTATCAACGCGATTTCTTCACCCCCAGGGAGCATTTGGGGAGAGTGTATCGTTTTGAGGGAAAGCTTGTTACAGAACGGGTTGATGCGAATACACGTGGATGGAGAGGACCGAACACGTTCTTCGTGGACCAGTGTCTCTCAACATGGTTCCAATCATCATTTTATTTTATAATTATTTGTTTGAATATTTTGGTATCCAAAGTATCAAAGTAATTGGAAATCGTCGTTGTTCTGAAATGTTTATTTCTAACGTGTTTTGTGTGAAAGGTATTTTACGTTGTTTTGAAGATATATTTTACGATTTTTCATAAGAAATACATTTTTGCATAGTGTTTTTCTTTGCAACTGCATTGGAAGACGAGAAGTTTTTAAAAAACCAGTAGGTTAAATCAGATGATGCATATCATCTGGATCATCTTGAATATTTTGGTATCCAAAGTATCAAAGTAATTGGAAATCATCGTTGTTCTGAAATGTTTATTTCTAACGTGTTTTGTATGAAAGGTATTTTACGTTGCTTTGAAGATATATTTTACGATTTTTCATAAGAAATACTTTTTTGCATAGTGCTTTTCTTTGCAACTGTATTGGACGACGAAAAGTTTTTAAAAAACCAGTAGGTTAAATCAGATGATGCATATCATCTGGATCATTTTGCATTATTGAGTATTATTAAAGTAGATATTTTAGAATACTAGTAATATTTCATTATTTTAATATTTAGAATATATATTCGTAAGAATATAATAATATTTTACGATCTTAATGTATTTAACGTCGCTTAATATACTTTTTCTCGTGCCTGCATGACCCGAAATTTTGAAATATTTAGTTTTTATGGATTCCACGTATTTTATAAATAAAATGCTCCAAAAAATGAAAAAGATGAAAAAAATAAATAAAGAAAGCAGCGATTTTAATATACTTGATGTAACCGCAGTAACTTTCCAAAAAATAATTTCAGACTATTTTGAAACATTACAGGTTGAGAATCTGACTTCTAAACCAATCTCGGTTAATTTTGTTTCGTTGATTTTTATCATATCGATTTTGAGGTTGTAGGAATTACATGGACGACCGATGGCAGAATCGGTACGATGAGCAGATTGATAAGATTGATAAGGATAAGATACTCACGTGTTTCGTTGTCGTGTCGCCAGACAAATTAGACTATGACCAAAAGATTCGTGCTTAGAATGAATCTAAGTTTTAAAGTATCGTGGTATTTATGAGAGTATTCGATTGCTCGATAAGAATAAAGGAAGGGGCGTGATAAATGCGGACTCATAAATTTGCCGTTTTTAAGACGAGATCGTTTTAGGTTCGTGCATGAATTATGTTAGCCAGGATGCTTCTTGGAGTGACGAGCAAACGAAAATCAATACCGGAGAATCATCGTTTATTGGTTTATTTTACTTTAGAACGAATTTTCAATAACATTAAGCGTTCATATAAGCGGATTGTAAAATGTAGAAAACGAGGCCTTTTTACATGTTTCCATTTACCACCAACATCGTCTTAATTACTTAATTTTTTAAAATCGTTTTAACTTGATCCTTTTTTATAGTCGATTGTCTGAAAACCGAAACCTCGTAAAAATTCACATTCAACGCCTTCTACGAAAAGTCATCTTTTTCCAACTCGTGCTATAATTTCTGATACACCCTGTATAACCGTATCTGGTATCATTCTCATCGAACAAAACATCAGATTAAAATATTCTCGCAATTCGAAATCCTAGGAAATAGGAAAACCTACTACATTTTGTTACCAACATTTTACTTTATTTGTAGTTTACGTATCTTTGTGTGTTTGTACTTTTAAACTTCCCACAAACGCGTAAAGACTCGTAATGTGGATATCAATGATCACGCGCTACAGACAACAAACGTTTCATCGGAGGTGGAGAGAAAATGCGTCGATTAAACGTTAAACGATCGCTGCTATTTTCGCTGGAAGAATATTTCTAATCGCTGGAAGAAAAACAGGAAATCCGGATCGTGGCGTAGCCTACATCGACGACGGAAGTGGCAGCTGAACGACGGTAAGGGGTGTGTCGTTCGAGGGAAAATTCGTTCGTCCAGGTAGCCGCATATTGCTGTCATTGGCAGCAGGTGAGATCGCTGAATACCAGGATCGAATATCATCGTGGATCTAGCAAGCGAAGAAGTTTCAGATACTGGAAACACACGACGATGGAAGCTTTCGTCCTTTCACCATCGCGACGTTTCCGCTTTAAGTGCGACCCAGACAACGGTCGAATCTAAAAAAAGGTCTCGAATCCTGCACCCTTCTGCCGTCTCACCCTCTGTTCAACGACTGAGTATCTGCTCGTGGGAGACTCGAATGCGAACATAAGTAACGAAGTAGCGGAGAAAAGAAGAAGAAGAAGAAGAAGAAAGAAGGTGGTTAGTGGACGAACAGGAGGAAGATAGCGCCTCGGGGGCAGTTTTATTTAAATCGGACTTGGGGAGAAAATGTGAAGTCCCCGGAGGGTTGAGAGACGCAGCCGAACACTGTGTTAAGTTGGCTCGTATATTTTTTCGAATTATTCCAAGGGACTGGGTGTGTAAAACAGATGTGCGATATATGTACCGTGTGGGAGTGATAGAATTTTATCGAGCGAACGAAGAGTGTTTGGGAATGCGGTCAAACGTTGTATATTTCGTATCAAATTTTACATTGTATCGGAGAAGAGTGTTTGGATTATCTTAGATGATCGAGTGAACGCTGGTTTAGCGTTCTTCTCGGTAGGAGGATGAATCTTCGATGAAACTCGACTTGTTCGTGCTCATATCGCAAATAATACGATGTTCCATAAAATTATATTTTATATTAAATAAAAAAGATTCCCTGAAATATCTCCGTTCGATGTGTCGACCATGCGACATTCTACGTACTTGAAATTTTAAGCAAATGAACAGAAGAGTTCGATACTTTTGAAACATTAAAATTCAGATTGGTATACCACCTTAACCAGATACTTTATAGCATAATACAGTGTTAAAATTCTACACCGAATATTCAACATTCTACAGACTTGAAATTTCCGGAAACTGAAAAGAAATAATCGGTTTTTGTGGAATGTTAAAATTTAGATCGATATATCATCTTACAATTAGATTCTTTCGTATCGAGCGATGTGGAAATGGTTAACGAAGTTGGATAGCAACACGGAAAGACAATTTCAAGGCGCGAAATAAAGTCTGCGCCGATTCAATTACGCCGTGGCTCTTTCGACCGGTCAGCCGGCGAAATGTCTGACAACGGGGTGTGTACACCGATTGCATCCCCCGTCGCGTGCTATTGTCGAAGGTCTCTAGCCGTGTGCTAGCCGATTGTGTACGCGTCGTGCAATCGAATCCCGGGAACCACCATTGGGATTTGCTCTATCGTACGCGTCGTCGTCGAGCACGAGTATCGCGCCGGGGGTGGTTTTGACGACCGCTCGGGGGATGCCTCGACACGCGCACCTGAAATTGACGCGTCGATATTCCACGTCTTTTAACCTGGAACACCGAGTATCTTCTCTTTCCGGAATTCGCTTTCTTTTTAGGGGAGGGGGTTAGATATTGTTCGGTCGTAATATGTAATTTTAATATATGTAGCTTTCGTTTGAAAGAAATTTGTTAGAAATTCCGATATGCGAATACCATTGTAACATTGGGTTGGCAACTAAGTGGTTGCGGATTTTGTCGATATCACTTAATGACAAAATCCGCAATCATTTAGTTGCCAAATCGATATATGGATTTCGTTGAAAAAACAGGTAATATGAATTTTAATTTGCTTCGTAATCCTTAGTATTTTATCTATCTAGAGTATCGTACTTTGTATATTGCGAGGTATAAAGCACTCCAAAATGGAACAACTATCATCGTCTATGATTGAAGAGGGTTAAAATAAATTTGACGTACCGATTGTGAGTTAAGATAATAAATAACAGACAAGAAGTCTTTATAAGCCGTTTATTAACAAATATTGTATAAAGAAACATGTATGTTGTATTGGGTTGGCAACTAAGTGGTTGCGAATTTTGTCGATATCACCTAATGACAAAATTCGTAATCACTTAATTGCCAAACCGATGTATGGGTTTCGTTCAAGGAACAGGTAATATGAATTTTAATTTGCTTCGTAATCCTTAGTATTTTATCTATCTAGAGTATCGTACTTTGTATATTGCGAGGTATAAAGCACTCCAAAATGGAACAACTATCATCGTCTATGATTGAAGAGGGTTAAAATAAATTTGACGTACCGATTGTGAGTTAAGATAATAAATAACAGACAAGAAGTCTTTATAAGCCGTTTATTAACAAATATTATATAAAGAAACATGTATGTTGTATTGGGTTGGCAACTAAGTGGTTGCGGATTTTGTCGATATCACTCAATGGCAAAATCCGCAATCATTTAGTTGCCAAATCGATATATGGATTTCGTTGAAAGAACAGGTAATATGAATTTTAATTTGCTTCGTAATCCTTAGTATTTTATCTATCTAGAGTATCGTACTTTGTATATTGCGAGGTATAGAGCACTCCAAAGTGGAATAACTATCATCGTCTATGATTGAAGAGGGTTAAAATAAATTTGACGTACCGATTGTGAGTTAAGATAATAAATAACAGACAAGAAGTCTTTATAAGCCGTTTATTAACAAATATTATATAAAGAAACATGTATGTTGTATTGGGTTGGCAACTAAATAATTGCGGATTTTGCCATTAGATGGTATTGATATCTTCGCTCTAAACGAAGATCTATACCCAAAACCCTAATCTTATAAACAATCTATTCTTCTTTTTACTTCCCTTTCCTTTCGTCTCTTACGTAGATCTAATTCTCTTCACAAATCAAGAGGTGTAAATCGTCGAAAGGAAATGAATTTTCCACAATAATTTAGTTGATTTATCGAGAGATAAATTTCTCGCCATAACGGAAACTTTTTCCATGGCATTGTGCCTATTTACAGATTGCGGAGCTAGTATTAACCAGTATGGAGTATTTCGTAATGGTTCGTGAATGGGACATAGCAAACATCCCTCACCGTGTGTAATATGGGGTAGGACCACCTCGGATGTATCGACTGGCAGCAGCCAGATTTCCCTCTCGATTTTCTCGCTTACGCGTCGACCCTGACCCAACGACAGACACGTGTGTTACCCTCACCCTTTGGATACACATGATCTCTCTGTCTCCTTTTCGCTTCGTCATCTGGCTCGTATTGTGCGTATACACGTTCCACTTGCGTAGTTTCCAACGTTTGCGGCTCTTTAAGATTTGTCATGCTTCTCTTTGAATTTTTAGCCTATTGAGCTTACAGAATTTTTATCGGTAAAAGTTTGTTTATCCAAATGATTTTATCGTACAAATAATCTTTACAATCTTACGTCAAATCTTGTTATTGTATCTTAAAGAGTTTAGTAATAGTTTGAATTAAATACTTAGAGTAACGTACAGTATTTTCTGTATAATATTTGTTCCATAACAACGAGGGTGAAACAAATCTCGAGTTTCATTCTTCTACCCTCTGCCATAGAAATAGAAATTTGTCTAAACATCCTCTCTAATAACTGAGAAAACGACACATTCTTATTTTAGTTACCAACAATAATATATATATTCTTCTTGATATATCATTTGAAAACAAAGAGGATCGAACAAATATCAGATTTCTGTTGCTTTATTCCCTTTCACGAAAATACACAAAGTTACAGAAACGTGTATCTACCTAGCCATAACTACCGAACCAGGCCACGTATAACATCAACCGAAAACGTAACAATTCTCCAGCTTGGTCACACGTACAAGGCCAATTCAAACACATCTCGAGGATGTAAGTACCGAGAAAAGAAACCAGCCGCAACAATCGATTGGAGAGAACCCGTCTCTCCTAGGGAGGGCAGTCGACTCGGATTAAGACGCGTCCACCGGCATTCTCCGCTTCTCTTCGAAAAGAAACCCGTAGCCGCGTGAATTCCTGGAAGATCCCCGAGAAATCCCCCATCTATCGTTAGGAAAAAGGGGGAAGAAATCGACGGGTGCTGACAAAGGGCGACGCTCGACGTCGTTGGGATCGTCTTATCGGCTGCTCGTTATCCAGACGTACGACGACGAAAAGTCCTGGGAAGGATGAAATCCGAAGGGAAACCTTTTGGAAGCGGATCCAGCTCTTCTGCTTTTCACTCTTCACGCGACACGACGATGCCCAGGGATAATCGTTGACACCTGTAGAAACCGAGCGTGTGTTACCTAGGGATCGCAAGTTCCGCTCGTTTGCGTCTCTTTTACCACCGTGATAAGCTTATCGACATACGACACCCGAGTTTTAACGTTAAAACTACCGACCACTACGACGTAAAATTTGTACGACAGAAATCGAAATATTTCTGTCCATTTTACGTACGTGGCTATAGCTAGACAGCAGATTCTTACATAAATTCATACGTATGCGAACCTGAATAGGAGAATGGATTCTAAATGGCGATTTATGTCGTCTATGAAACGAAATATTACAACTGTTGAGAATTGTGGATCTTAATTGCCGAAATAAAAGTAAAGGAACACTAAGATGACTCTTAGAATTCATATTAAGATAGTTTTAGATTTATTTAATAAACGATTCCCAGGATCTTTGTCGATATACATTTGCAACGCGTCTCAGCACTCTCTTTGTCTTACCGTCTTCCATAGTACACTGCCAACGGAACAGTTACATTCATCTGTTTTTCGAGACGCCGCGCACGTACTTCACACACTCATATTCACTACTACGCGGCCAATCTAGTCTAGCATACAAAATTATACATATGTCAATAACAACGACAATATTATTTAACCTTCGATGTTTTCTACCTTTTTGCAAGTCATGTATATTCCGTTTTCGAATTCTAAAAATTGTCTAATTCGATGTTTTTTAATTTCGTATCTTCACACGTGGAGCATCGAGAAAGTTTGAAGATGGAGAAACGCAGTACGATTTGCACGGAGATACAGGAATATATAGAATATGCAAAATATACTACGAATACGCCTATCTAATGGTTAAAACAATTTTCTACCTGTATCTCATCTTTTTAATTACATTCATCAAATTATTAATTTGCATAAATATACCAAACTATTGTATATGAACATTGCGATTATACGTATTATTTGTCTGCCTATTTACGGTTCGTTTAGTTTCTAGATCGCGATTACAAAGGTTATTTTCAACGCAATCAGTCGTTTTCACAAACAATGTTATAAATAAATCTCTGTAAATCTCCGACAGTAAACGAACCACGATCAGATACGCGAAATTGACAAAAAGGAATCGGACACGCGGATTGATCGTCAGGTCGCAGCAGTCGCAGATCGATTTCCGCTTGTCCACGATGAGATCGCGGACGAATATGTTGTAAGATAAATAAAGGGAAAAAAAAAAAAGAAAGGAAAAAAAGATTGTCGTTGCTGACGGTAGAAGCATACTCTACGTCTAAAACTAGTTTGCATAAATGGCTAGCGCCGATTAGATAGCGAATTACGTAGACGTGTTTGTCGAGGCTAGGGCCTTATCTGTGAGGCGATGCGACAGAACGCGGCGACGGATGTAGCTCCACGCTTGGCGCTTCCACGATTTCTTTCTCCTGGTTCAGTGAAAAATAAATTGAGCCGTGTTTCCGAAACATTGCATACATTTATCTACGTAGCCCGACTCTCGGAGTTTCTAAGATTTTTACGCCGAGCAATCTTGAAATACTTTCATCTTTCTTTTTTGAAGTTACGGTGAATCTCTGATTCGATTGATTTTCTAATTAAATGTTTTATTACGCGTTCCAGTTCAATGTCGATTAATATCGATATTAGTTATTAGCGTCGATTTCTATTCATTAGCATCGTTTAGTATTAAAATTGCAAATGAGCAAGTTTATTAAAATCGAAAGACACGGTACAAGGTTGAAGTGGGAAGCGTCAAAGAAATCAGACAGAAAGGGACCTGCGTATATCGGTTACTACTTGTACAAACGACCGTGATTCTAAGTATTCGTTGTAGAAACAGAAATCTTTTTAACGAAAATCGACGTGCAATTTGCATCTGATGAATAGTAAACGACCGTTTCCTCAAGCGTAAATAAACGATAAGCAATCGTTGGTATTTCTGCGATGACGCATTTTAATGTATTAATTTTTCAACATACTGTTCTCTAAATTCTAAACATTTCCAATCGCAATCACGATTACAATACAATTGCGACAATTGAAAGCTTTGGAAAAGAGACATAGCCTTTCAACTTACTCGTACAGTATTTTCCTACTACTCGTCAATTTTATTTGATAACACGTTAAGAATCGAGAAATAAATATCTAGGAAATCAAATTTAGAAATATTTACAAGATTTAATTCTAATGTCCTAAATTCTATCAATTTGCGCTCATCCTAATTAAATCGACCTTAAATCTTGCGCTTGGCTATCTATTGAAAAATCTCAAATCCGACTATCTCGTTACCTCTATACGAAATACATTCCACCTCTTTAAATCCATTTAAAAAAATGCGTATGTGGAGCCGGGCAAGGACGCTCGATCTGCTCGCAAAGCCAATCAAAATTCTACAACACACAACTACGGAGCTTAAATGTACGCTGTATATTGGGCGAGCAACGGTGGACAGGCCAGGATGATCGATCATCGAGGGTTGGTAGAAATTAGGTTATTCGGGCATGACGACGCGACCGGACGCAGAGGGGAACGACGCACGACGAAACCGGGGTCGACCCTCGTAATCGTCGGGCGGACCGGTGAATTTTTCAGCCCCGTGAAAGATTCGTGGAGGCCGTTGGCGAACGAACCTGGCGACGGGGTTTCGTGTCTAACACGGGCGTGGCGTGGTTGGCGCACCGGAACTCGGCCAGACGAGTTGGCGATTCGCCGGGCCCTGTCCGACGGAAATTTACGTTCCAGTCCCGGGCTAAAAGCCGCGATAAGCGATAGGAGGAGACTGCCGCACCGCGGAGATTACGCGCGTTAAGAATTCACCCGTATCCGTATCGGTCTTCGCCAGAGCTCACAAACTTCTCGCGCTCTCTTGAAAGGTTTATTTAATCGTTGCTATAGATTCATTTCTCTCTCCTTCTCTCTTTCTCTCTCTTTCTCGCAGCTTGGAATTATTGACCGGGTTTTATCGATTTTAGACGACTGTAACCCTCTGGACCCGTAGCTGTTGCGAGTTACGAATAAACGGTGGATAAAAAAGCATGCAGTTATGTTCTTAGAAATGCGAACGTACGAAACAGGTAGAGTGCACGCAGTGGGTGAAACCGTGTAAAATATACGAAATAGAGCGTACGGTCGAATAACATGTACAGGCGGAGGATTATGAAAAGATAAGGACAAAATATGGAATATAATTTTTTCACCGAAGCTTTAGTCTTCGAGAAAATCGAGTTTGGAATTTATCAAGGGTACTTGAATGTGGCTAATTACCGACTGGATAGGAATAAACGATCGATAGGATGTTATCGTAGAAGCGAAAGTAAGCAAGAAATATGAACTAAAATTTGTCCCTTTGAAGCTTTATTCTCGAGAAAATAAAGTTCGAACGTGTTTAGTTAAGAATCGATCTACTATTGGGCTGGCAGCTAAGTGACTGCGGGTTTTGTCATTAGGTGGTATTGACAAAATCCGCAATCGTTTAGTGGCCAACCCAATACTTACATTTACATACATTTTCAAATTTACTTTTCGGGAACAAAGCGCCTTGAGAATTAATGTCATTCTGCATTTTCGTACATATTCTACATTACGTACACTGACCTCTTGTCGATTATTTAGTCCTGTCTAGTCCGAAATTAGCCATGTTCAAGTATGCTTGATAACTTTTCGAGCTCGATTTTCTCGAAGATTAAACATTAAATGAAACAATTTTATTGCATATTTTGATCTTACTTTTCCATAAGGAATCGCCTCTTGTCCGCTTCTATATGTTATTTCACCATGTATATATGTAAGTACATATGCGCAATGTACATATAATATTCAGTAAATAAAACGTACTTTAGATGCCTCGTGTGTTAACTCGTTACAAATAACTATATTTTTACTACTCTTTTGTTACTGATTCTAAAAAATCAACAAATTTCTGGAATACTTACGGTCAATTACGGTGTGCACATATCTATCTATCTATCTATTATTTATCAATGAAAATAATTCGACGAGAAAGAATGGAAAGCTCGAATTTCAATAATATTGGAAGAACGATAAACGCATAATTACATTAAATTACAATAAATTCGAAATTACCAGTAGCCTTAAAAAGACGTGCAAAAGTTACTAACAGTATTCTTATCGTAACCAGTTAACGTAGTATTAAACGCGACCTGCATTTAAATTTCATTATGCTCATACTGTTCTAGGATCTTAAACGAAATATTAATAGCGTATTTAACGAACAATAACGCGTTTCAAACGTTTACATCGGGCAATATGGCAGTTTATATTTCATCGCGAAGATCGTACGAGTGAACGATACGTTATCTGGAAAGGGAACCAAGTGTATTATATTACTTTGTGCTTAGAAAAGAAAAACGCTGTTGTAAAAGTAGCGTAAGAAGAAATATGAATATGCGCGTTACATTATGTATGGTAAGAAGGATGTAATTTTTCAACTCTATATGTAGCTTACACGCCGACGTTTCCCTCTAATCTGGCCAGACTGGCGTATTCTGCTTAATTTCACTGACAAAAGAAACGGTGACTCATTTACCCGCCGCGAGTGTTTCCGGTCGTTTTGTCAAGAACTGAAAAGAATCGCCGCGAACAAGGTGAACGCATTGTGTGCAAACAAATTTTGTTTTAAAGGGATTCATTACCGTGCGCTTCATAAATATTGATCATTTCACCGGTGACGAATGATGCTGTGTAATTGCGTCCGTGGCAAATAAATTTCCGAAATCGAGTCAGATTCTCGGCTGGATAAGCGTTTAACATTGTTGAAAATAAAGATAAAGGAAGAAACAAACGAGCGTAGATTGGTATAGCTGTTGAAAGTGACGATTAGAAAATAATTCTTTTTTATGTAATAATTCGACGCGATTTTAATTTATTTCATCCGATGGTATAGTTTCTTATTATTAAGGTTAATAGCAATAAACAGTAAAGTAAACATTTTGTTTATGGACGAAATGTTGGTTGAAAGATTAAACAAGTTGGGAAAAATAAACAAAGATTTAATTAAAACGTAGAATGTAGACTGCAAGTAGAGGGAAAATGATATTTACATACGTGTATCGTGGATCTTTGTTAAAAAGATGGAACTTGTCTGAATTATAACTTAAAATTGAGATTCTTGAATAATCGTGAGACTAATTAAAAATGTTAATCTTGGCAAGTAAATTTATGAAACAAATTTTTCTTTGTATTTGATATCAGAGACTGGCAGGCTCTCGACAGAAATAGAATCGATTAATCAGTTAATGAGTCGTTTTCGATAAATATACCATAGTCTCTTTAACATTCGTCACGACGCGACGTCTCTTTGTATCACGTTTAAATCATCATTCCGACACGTAGCCTCATCAAATAAGTCTTATGATATTAATATGTATATCAAAAAGCTAACAGTACATTACAAGTGCTGGTCAATTATCATCTCTATTTGTAACTGTCTGCTAGGACAATTTAAATATCGTTAACGCTTGTCCATACTTAAGTCCAAGCTTATATACTTGCAAAATTAAACCATATGAAATACGATACAGTATAACTAAAAAGTATCTTATACATTCTCAATTCTTCTTATATATATAGAGACTCTTAAATAAAGAAAGTTGGACTGTTCGGTAGTGGAAATAATCTTATTTGAAATTAATAATTCATCGCGAACTCGTAAAAATGTTCCTATACGTTATTTATACAACTAATTCTGCCTATAAATAATCATTTAGAAAAATCCCAAAAAATCCAAAAATCGCAAAATAATATTCATGCAGAAAATCTAACGTTTATGATACACATACGTAGCACATTATAAACTAGCAGAACCAGTCGAAAAGCAGTTGGAACAAATATCTATGTAAATTAGACTATTTCTACGTTTCCATAAAATACCACATAGACCTTTTAACTCTATGTAACACCTGGATGAAGGATACTCCGACAGCGACGCTATAAATAATAATGATTATTGCATCGAGGAACAGTTAAAATACATAAAATTATCGTTTGTGTCGCACGATTGCCACATACGAGTTTAACAGTTAGCATCTCGATTCTCGATCTCGATAGTAGACAGCGTAGACGAACGTCGCGGTCTATTAACGAGCAACGAGAGAAACATATTCCGGGAATTGCTGGCGTTATGCCGTTTCTGATACAGCCGTTCATCAGCAAGAGCAGCGAACAATAAGCCTAAGTGAAATAATAGAAAGAACGTCGTCGCTGGACATCGTATTTGTGGTGGGTGTCGCTGGTGGTTGGACGCCAGCAAAGCGTAAAAATCTCAGAGATTCGCTCGGCCGAAGCAATTGCAGGAAATGGTGCATCTACTGGATCTACTATCTACATCTACTATCGAGGCACTACTGTACCACGGTAGCACGATAAAAACATCGCCGACAGAGAAACGGTATATCCGTGTACATATGTGTTAGAGTGATAAGATGCGAATGCGACGCTTTGGCTTTGCGCGATAATGTAATTTTGAAATTACACAGACGGTCGATAATTCTGGCTATCTCCTCGAGAAGCTGTCATGTCTCTATGTCGTTAAAAGTTTGAAAGGAGAAACAGAGGAAGAAATGATGGGAGAGTTAAAAACTTGAAAAGTAAGAAGAGGAAACGCGAGGATCTGGAAATATTAGGTTGTCCGAAAAGTTTCTTTCGTTTTATAAGGAAATAATAATGGTTTTTGTTTTATATTAGTTTATTGAATTATGCACGAACGTAATAATAAAAATAGAACGAAATGGATCAAAGCTAATTCAATAAAATAATATAAAACAGAAATCGTTGTTTATCTGTTATCACCTTATGAAACGAAAGGAACTTATGGGACAACCTAATATTTCGACGCACCTTGAAATATGAAAGGAACGCTAGAATGGAATATTTGAACTAAGTAAATCGGAATAATAGGAAAGGAAGATACGAGCGATCGTATGATACGCGAAATGGGAAAGTAAGGAGTCCCTTACGAACGTTTAACTCAGCGTCGAGCGGGAAATTAACTGGAATTTTCGCGCGGTCGCGGTCCAGGATACTCGCCGGTCGGACGAGCGTTGCATAGCCGTGAGAAGGCCAACGCGGTCGAAGCAGGCCGCAGACCGCGTCTGCGGTCTTTCCGCCAGCCGCTCCGCCACTTTTTGGACTTTGCTGCTATGGGCGCGATTATCGATCGCCGCCGCGCCGGTCGCGGCATCCGGACGCTGAATTAAGCCCTTGACCGCAAAACCGGCCACCCGATCGTCTTCCGTTTTAAAATCGGCGTTCCCCAATTTTCATCGCGCCACCTGCTTCACCAAATCAACTCCGCTACTACGACAAATCTATGGATATGTGTACGGATGTACCTATCTACGTATGTGTGTGTATATATATATTTCTTGAGAACTTTTATGCAGATTCATATTTTTGAGAATATAATTATGTCTTACGTTGCAAGAACATCAAATATTTTATTTTATATCGATATTTATCAAGAACAATTTTCGTATCGAGATCCGATAAAAATTGTCGGTCGTGAAAGGGTCAAAGGTATACTTTAGATAAATATAACCATAGAATGAAAAATAATTATCTTCTCGTGGCCTCGATAAACTCAAACCCTTCAGCGATCAGTTCCATGCGCCGCGCCGTATCGATTGCTGTTCCTCCACGTATCGTCAACCTCTATACGTCGTATGGACTTCCGTTTCTTCACGTATCGACGACTTCCATATGCTGTACGGATTGTGATTTCTTCCTATCTTCCTCTAAATGCTTTCAAGCTTATGATAGGACCGCTTTACGTTTACAAACGGTATCTAATGTTTAGGTATCTGACGATTGATAAAGTAACATATTTCAAGATTAGCGTTAGAACGAAGATGTATCGCATACCAGCGATTACGACCGACTTTTAATCGTCTTTAAGGTCTTTTAATATTTCCTTTTAATATTTTAGGCCAAAAATATCAATAAAGATTCGATAAATACGTAACTATCGTCAGTGGAGTAGAGTCAGTGATAGTCAGTGACACGTCGCTCGAGACTGAAACGGAATTCGGCGACACGCCACTTACAATTAATCGTCACATGCATCAGACTGTCTGTTCCGATTCTTATTGTATATGACAAGCATTGGTTGTTGGATGAATATGGTAAACGAAGAAAGGCAGCGATTCCGCAAAGAAACGTACGCGTTTAAACGGATTCGGAAGGTTTGTTCGTAGAACGAATGGATTAACGTGTGGGCCCGGAAACCGCGGCCGACACGTTCTTGAAAAGTGTACCGCGGAAGGTTAGCCTGTCAATGACGGCCAAGTGAAAGTTGGACGTCTAGACGTATTTATTTCTAGAGCGACGGACACTGCGATTTTATTCCTGTCACAGCGACACCGAAGCCGCCTGATTGACGTAGGTGTTGCACCGATTTCGTTTAAAAATAGGTGTCTGTATATGGAACGCTCGTGAAACGTTCAACGCGTGGCATCGCTCCATTTACGCTCACGGACCAATTGGCAGCGACTCGCGATCGCCACCAAACAGTACTGTAACATGCCAAACAAAATGGAAATATGGTAAAACGTCGTGCGCATGGAGAAATTTTAAGGAAAAATGAAGAACGTTTGGATATCGTTAATACGAGTCATCCAGAAGCTATGCGAGCTAAAATTCTAGGCGAATTCTATCGTTTACAAAGTAGGTAGAGCAAATGGCCATCGTTAATTTTCGCTCGAGGTATGCACGAAGCGTCGTCGTACGTCAAATATTGACCAACACGTCGAACATATCCTCGCAACTCTTCTCGTAGCCACTCTGCTTCGACGATCCTCTTCACGGGTTAGCCAGCAAATTAACAAAAACCTGGTTAACCAACGCAACGTACTGGAAAAATCGACTCACGTACCGTTTAAATCGTTCTCCGGAGGAAAACCCTCTGGAAAACCATTATCGGCTCTATGAATCCTTAGCTCGCTAAGGTAGAATTATTTGGGAACTTTAGAATCCACAGCGTCGTTTCTAAAATATTTTTGAATCTTCTTCTTACAAACACTGTCTCATTCTGAATTTTTTTTACTAATAAATGAGAACCTACAGAGAGGAAAATGATTTTTACGAAAATATTAGACATTCTTTGGGAAAACCTGGCCTTGGATACATATAAATATACGCTGAGACAGTTGATTGACAGACACAGTTAAATATATGTATTTTTGAATCGTTCAACGAGTATAAATGAGTCGACCCGCGTTGGCAGAACACGTCGAACAACGTTTCTCAGTTCCTTTCGTTCTATTTAGAAATTTACGTCATATTTATCAACTAACCTCCTTCTTTTTTTTTTTTTTTCTTAGTCACAAAATTATGATCTTTCAAAAATAGTTGATACCTCGTAAAATTGTACCTGTCTCTAAGATCGTATTTCATTCTGTAGGCTTCACGACGAATCTTTACTGGATCGATTTTAGGGTGAAGCTTCGACGATTCCATCGTAAATCTTGTAAAGCTGCTCGATCGAACTCGGTGACGTCCTTCGTCCGTTCTACCCGCAAATGGTAGGTAGCTTAGCGGTAGTCTCGTTACAACAGCACAGCGGCTCGCGACAGAGGTGAAAGTCAGATGTCTAGACGTGTTTACTCGCGGCGCAATCGCGGCTGCATTGCGACAACCTCGGATGGACGAGGCGGCGAGTCGGTTTCCTCGTAAGTAACCGGCCACTCGAGCGTGTTTCTGCAGCACACCGGGGACATTGTGTAGCCACAAAGTACAGAGCCACGTTGTACGTGTTTCGCACGCGTAAAATGCTCGGCGCGCGCGCTTTCCAAATTGCACCGCGATTTCCTGAGAAATCGAACCGACTTGGACCTGCCAGGCACGTCTCCGGACGTATATATACGATCCACAAGCCTTCATCCAGCCTCGTTTCTTCATTGCTCGCTGTTGCTCACCCTTTGCCGACGATTTAACACCTTTTCCACTTCTTACGTGCTGTGATCCTGTTCATGGATGGTGGAATTCACAGGGAAAGCGAAGATCGATCGAGGAATTGTCACGCGAATGGAAGATCAATCCAAAGAATTTTGACACAAGTTGACGGCGAATGGAATTCTGATACCCAGGTAGCGAGGATAGACGGTGAAATTGTAAAACGAACGGGCAATAAATTGCGAAATTTTCACACGGAGCGAAAAATCTTGGGAATTTTTACTTCTATTAACTGTAGATGGCAAAGTTCTGACACGATTTGATGGCAGATTTGAAATTCCGAATGGAGGATGAATCTGAGAATTTAAACAAGAGTTGATGATGAATAATGGAATTCTGATAGGAATCGACGACATGATCGCGGAATTCTAATACAAATTGACAATAGACGATGAAATTTTTAAACGAATGGGCAATAAATCGTGCCAGTTTGACAGGAGTCGATAGATCGCGGAATTGCAAGAGAATGTGGAGCTCGAAACGTTTAAATCTCTTGTTACGTAGCATAGGATTCAACGACAAAACACAGCAAACACTTGGAGCTGCCATAAACTGAGCAAGTTGCCGTAACTTCGCGACTGTGACACAGACAATTGGCATTCATTGCAAAGTCATTGATAAGCGTTCAAAGAATGTATTGTACGTACGTACAGCGTATCACAGCATCGAATAGTATTTTATTCTTGAGAACCTACGCTCTTCGTCAGATTTATTCTGGTAGGATTATGGCATGATTTAATGATAAATCTCTCGGAATTTTGCTAGATCCTATAAAATCCTATCTTTGTTATATTATACTTCGATAGCTGAAAGCGTGTCGATGCAAGAGCGAATAAACCCATTGTAATCGTTAAGAACCCGGTTAGAAAAAGTCGTAAAAAGGAAGTTTGACAAGAAGTATTTTTAATCGTGTTTGGCTTGGGAGTGTTGTAGATAGATAGTTGTGTATGTAAAGTATACGCTATACAGAATGTGAATTACGTAGCTTTCAAGGAACGATTAAATCGGATTAAATGCTTGCGAGGCTGATTCACGGGAATTTGTGATTCATTTAAGGATAAAAGAGGCAGTTCCATTGAAAATCTTGTTAAAAGACGTCGCGACAAGACTGCTCGATATGATCACGAAGATACTGTTGCAAGTTCTTTTGAAACAGTAGGCACATAAAATGATGATATTTGGTCGTTGTATAAATTAAGAATAATTCCCAGTATTGGATATTCAATATTTTATCGAATCACGAGTTACGCACGAACATTGACATATTGTTAAGTAAATTTACATCGTTAATTAGCCACCAGTTCTCTACTTCTCCAACTTTTGTACCAACTTCAAAAACATATTTTTATTTATTTCTTATCATTCATCTTGAATCAACTCCCTAAGGTTATTAACGACACGTAATACGACGTACTCGACTGTTACAACGTTTTACATTTTATTACATATACATATTAGTACAACAGATTTTTAACGTAGTTTTGGAATGTTAAAATATAATTCTAAAATTAATTCTTGCCAAAGCGAGCCAACTGTACATTGGCAAAAACACGAGGCACTGTGCTTTTCTCAAACGAAATCACGTGGTACCCGTGGCGTCGAGCGGGATAGCGCAGCGGCGACAGGTCGTCCTACGAGCCTTCAGGCTCGTATGCAAATCTCTTGTCTTGTTCGTCTTGTTTGTGGCGTGGACTGGCCGACGTGGTCTCGTCGTCTACTCGAAAAGGCCATTGTGGGGACACCAACCGCGGAGGAGGTCGAGGTTAAGACCCGGTTACGCGGCGTTGCGGGTCGCGGCCTCGTCAGGGACTGGGTCGAGGTTGCCAGGGTCCCCCTGGGCCCGCATAAAAAGTACGCGTGTGCATGCGCGAAAGCTTCGTGAAAAGTGTCGTCGACCAAGTTTTTCGACCGGTTCTCTCGTCTCTCGGGGAGAAAGGCCAGCAGACGACCCTTCAGAGGTCGAACCAGTTCCCCAGACCATTCGGTCGACACCAAAACGCGTTTTCTGCCGCCTTATGATCGCCAATTTCACGGGCACGGATGTATCCTGGTCTTCGAGGTTGTACAATTGCTTACTGATTTACAAAATCTCTGTCTATATTTGGTAGGTTGGATGTTACTGGCTTGAATTGGTTTATGGGTGTTGGAGATGGGGAATGAGTGAAGGGTTAGATGGTGAGACTGGTTTTGTATGACTTAATATTCTGTCGAATTTATGCAGCATATTTCGTCGTAGTTTATCTTGTGTTAAGGCTAATGAAATCTAAATTATCAAGTCCATCTGTATAAAAAATTATGAAACTCACGTTGCAATAATAGTTGAACGTGCGTAAATTGGTCTTAAATGAACTATCATAAATTCATTAGAAATCATTGTTTCATATGTTTACGTATTATCTGCATTCTGTGCGTTTCTGCAGCTTCTTCCTAATCATCTTACACGAATCGTATCTTTACACAGAAATCGACTACGACTATCAAGATGAGACAACCTAGCACGATTATGCAGCCAACCTTCATACATCACCTTCGCCAAACTAAATCCATTACTCTCCACAATTTCTCCATTATTCTCTCTTCCAAATTAATCTCACGTAGCTCGGCAAAATCCGTCGACAAAAAGAAAAAAAAAAAAAAAAGAGAAGAAACTTACGATCCCACGTGGAATAAGAAGTCTCGAACAATCTGCAACCAGCTACACGAGATTCGCGTATTTATAAAAATCTTAACATCCAGCAGCAGGCTAGGCATAAGCCTGACGCATTCATCTGTCGGTACTTTTGGAAGGAGAGAGAGAGAGAGCGCGCGAGAACCTCTCTCTCGTAAAGATGAAAAATTCCATACATTCGTGAAAAGCTAGCCGTGATTTCCCTTGTGTTACGCGATATCGCTGTTTCCCTTTGAGCCAGGATAACAAGCGGGTAGCAGCGGAAGCCAGACAGAAATATTCCTGGTCCTGCCTAGCGAAACCGAATCACCTCAAGTGAAAATAGTACGCGACAAATATTCGTTTGATTAAAAAATCAATGGTAAAAGAAACGAAGACCACAGAGAATATTCAATGGTACCATCTTTAACATCTACTACATATTTAAGATGGCTATTCATGCTGTATACTAACTTTTTACCATATAGTAGCTACATAGTAATTTATTAACTTACCAATTAATATTATAATAAAATATTTTATCAAAAAATGTTTAATCGCTATTATCCGTTTTTAATAAACGTTTTACTAAATCTACTATAAATATCCTGTAACATCGATATAAATGTTCAAATTGATCTCAAACACGAGCGTACGTATGTAATCGATAATCGTAGTAGTCGTATCTCGTTACGGTGCAAATAAAATTTAAAAGTGTTTTATATAACGCTCAAAGTTTTCCATTATATTAATACAATATTTCTTTCTAAGCACCAACTACATAGCTTAAAACCTTAGTAAATCAACAAAAATGCACTCGCCGTGTGTTCCTGGTGTACGTAATCTCCGAATAGAGAAAACAGAGGGGAGATGGATGCGAGGGGTTGAGTCGGTTGAGACACAAGGATGGTGGTAGCCGTTGGCTGATAGGCAACGTGGCTCGATAATTACCTTCGTGAGGCTGGCTGCTGGGTAATAATACCTTCTCCTCCCCGTCACCGACGTCGTCGACTATGAATCAATCTTGGCGAGCCGATAAGAACGATAAGGAAGTCGGCTGGTCTAGACGATTACACAATTCCCTGAAAACTGAAAAGGCATTGATTGACGTCCCTTCCTCTTTACGTTAGATGAGAGGCTTCAGGTACTCGTCGTGTCTCCTGTCCGTGTCTGTGTACACTAGGACGAGGCTAGACAAGGACGTCTTTCTTTCTCGCCAGCCTCGTAACTTCTTTCTTCTGCCAGTATTAAGCTGTTTAATAAGCACGCGCGCTGTTCGTTTCTCTGGATTTTATTTCTCAATGGCATTTCTGAACCTGGTTCATCGAGATGCGTCTCGATATGGAGAAGTGGTGGATTTGGAGCGTGAAAGATTTCGACCGAATTACGAATATTTCAGATTTTCCTCTTCCTTTTTCGAGAATTCGCGTGAAAGAGATTTTTGAGGCCCTTCGATGATGAGTTTGCCTATTAGGTGTAACGTTAATTGGATTCACAGCTTACGTAAATCTGATCCGAATACATAATGATATGAAATTCCGTTAAGCAAGTTTGCAAGGTTTCAGACGCAGAAACGAAGGGAAATAGACGAAGGTACACCTTTCAAATTCAGGCGAAGGGAGAAATTGACGCAACCTAGACTTCTAAGCAAATTGATCGATATAGAGTAGGTAGCAATATGGAGTTTATCATACCACGAGTAGGGAATACGTAGTAGCAGTTAGAAAATGCGGGAGGATAATTAGAAAATCCAGTACCGACTGCTAAATCTGTTCAAATTTGTTAAACTTTTACCAAGTTGAATTCACGATGAGGTCGATAGCCGACGTTAATATTCTACGCTCTATGGATTTTCGTTTCTGACGTAACTTCGATATCTAAGAAACTATACGCGCGAGCCGGTGAAACCAAATAAAATGTTGCAAGGTAGGAAGATACAAAGTTCCATTTTCAAATCACTGAACTCGTAATAAGGAAAAATACCATCTTGATTTATTTAATTGTATTAAGAATCATCAAAGTAACACTGCGATCCCAAATCGTCAGAAATAAGGCCTGCAATAAGCTAGCAATTCGCTGAAAATCGTAACGTTCCTTTAAACGTTCAACTACTAAAAGAACGCACAAAGTACAAACCACCGTACAAACCACGATGAACGCGTTTCAGTCGCTCGATAAGGGTTTCACTCTCGACGAAGCTTCTCTCGCAGGATGCTGTTTTCTCCTCAGGATCGCTGTACTCTTCTCGATTAGATGTAATCGACGATTTTTCACTTTCGGCTCCTTTCCCTTCATCGACGAGTTGCATAATAAAGAACACACCCTGAGGCCCTCGGTGGTTAACTCGGGGCACTGTCATTATTTCCAGCCACCGCTGGACGCACGCTCGACGAAGCGCGTCAGATCGCGCTTTTGCACCTCCGCCACGGCCACCACCGATAAAGTTACACGAGTAACTGCTGGTCCTCTGGTGTTCCACCAACCTGCCATCTTTAAGACAAGATCGCTCCCGATAACATTATTATAGTTATTATTATATCGTTCGGAAGGAGTCGACCGTGATCTGTCGGAGCGTAAATTTCCGCTAGTTTTCTAGCTCGTTAACGCCACCGCGCTCCACCACACCATCCTGGTCTTTTTTTCTACCTCGTCCCACCTGCGTTTTCTCCCTCATTATTGTTTACCCATTATCCCTATGGAGCTCGTACGCCACAGCATACAAACACATACGCCATACGAGGACGATGAACTCTCTACGTCTCTTTGGGGGATCCCCTGTATATTCTAACAGAGTGGCTGCTGCTGCCTCTGAGATCGTTTATAGATGAAGATTCTTTATAGGTGGAGCAGTCGATCTCGTGGATTTACGTACGCTGGTACGTTTCATTGTTATCGATTGCTGGGTCGGTTGCTTCGTTTCTATGCGCGATTGTTTAAGAAAGATTGGAATTTGGATTTGAACGTCGAGGATAACGAGTTGAGCTAGATGAATTTTAATAACGCCTGAAGCTTTTAACATTATCGGATCAGTATCTTGTAATTTCTGGTCAGATTAAAACACGCTTCTTTATTTCTGAGCGACGACTAACGATACCTTTAGGTTTTCCATTCGGGTTTCGTGTTTTTTAATTACCTTCATAACGATATAAATTTGCATGAAAACACGCGATCTAATTCTGGTCGTAATATAATTCTCTATGATCGCTCGCAAACTCTTAAACGTCTTATCAGACTTATCAAACTTAACAACGCGGATCACATATCGGAGGTACGGCTGCGTGTCGGTGAGCCAGCGGTGTACAGGAAATCGTGGGCCGATTTAATGTCTCACTTATCCACTTGTAATCTGTGTGGCTAGTCATCGTGACTAAAGTTTCAAGCGAAGAAAAGAGACCGCGCCAGAGGATCGGACATTGAAAGAAACACGAGGGCAAACAGGGGTTGGGGTCGGTCACTCGACCAAAAGATGCCGAGTGAATCAAAGTCTCGAGTACACGAGGCGCATCTGCGTCTACGTCTACGCGACGCTTGTCGCTTGTTATGCCTAATGACTCATCGTCGGTCTGACTGACCGACTGTCCGTGTCGACTGCACTGCACGTTCACCTTTTCTCTGTTTCTCCCTTTCTGTCGCTCTCTGTCGATCTTAGCGGACATAGAACGAGGTCCAGACAGTGGCCAGACGTCACCGCGTTCCTCTTATTTTGCCTTTTACTCTTATTGGTCTCGGTCATTTGAATCGACGTCGAACGTTCTCCGCTCCGTGAATTTCTTCGAGGCTTCGCTTCGGTTTGTTGTCGTTCCTTGAATCTTCAAATTCTATTGTTCCTATGCATCGCGGATGCGCCTGTTCCATGCGTGTTAGTATCGGTGAGAAGTTTCAGATGGTTTCGAGTATTTATAGCTTGTGGAAGAAAATAAATTAGAAGATATAACAGGACTTTGGTTACGACAGCATCGATTAATGGAACATTTGGTCATGGTTGTTCGCAATAAAAATTGGGAAATAGAACAGAGGACGAAAAATTCTTACGTCTACTTTGAAAAGTTTTTCTCTTTCTTTGATACTTAAAAACTAGTTCGAAATGAATGATCTTTTTCATGTAAAATAAGATTACTCGATCGTTTAAACGACAAAACGTACGTATGTTGTAATCGAAGGTTTGCTCATTATGCCAGATATTATCATGTTCGTACAATTTTTCATTGCTCTTTTTTTCAGGTCATTTCGCGTGACTTTCTGGGTTATAAGATTTTTCTACGCAGCATACGGTAATTGCAAATTCTCAGTCGACGATGTAGATAGAATGATAAGAAACGAATCGAGCATCGTTCTTCGAAAATGTATAATTTTTTGCTATTTTATTAACTGCTAACTCGTGTGGGAAAAAATTAAACGTATGTATAATTATATTTTACTGTAAAAAAGCACTCAGACACTTGGCCCGTTCCGATGGTTTCCTATACAACGAAATCTAGTCGCTTTCAGCCATAAGTCGGCTACTTAGTCTTTGGTGAATGACGTTTAAAGTGCTACTGAATTTAGAATGTCAGGCTGGATGACGTTATAAGAAGCCTTTAGCCTACCTGGAGAAAGAAGAAAAACGAGATGACCGAGAAGAACATGTTGGGGTTAGTTTAAAATCTTCCACTTGGTTGTGCAAGGTTTGAATGACATAGTCTGTCACTGGTATTCGTTTTCAACCCCATTTAGAATTCTTTAATACGAAATTTCAACTATTAAATTAATTAGCGTACTTAATATTTAGCTAACAAACAAGTAAAATGGTATTTCTAAGTAAAATTTTGGATAAATGTCCGAATAACTTTATAAAAATATTTGATTTCTCTAGAAAAAAGAAGAATAAAAAATAAGAAAGTTTGTTAAGGGAATTTCAAATGGAAAATTTTTCGAAACTTGCAAAATATTTAAACAAACGTTCAAGCCATCGTCCAAGTATGTTTAATGGCTTAGGCGATACCAAACGGATTTTTTTTTTTTAGCTATAAAATTATAAAAAGGAGAATGGAGCTGCATTCCTTGTGAAAAAGCATGATTAATTTGCGTTTCTGTTCGTTACGGTGAACGTTTCTAGGTGTTAGGCTAGGTGTGATACACAGGATAGCGATGGAATGAAAAAAGATACGGAATCAACGATATATGTATAAAATATTGCCAGGCTTTTGTCGATGAAATACTGCCTTTGGAACCAGTACAACGTAATCGGTTTTCATTTACATATTAATGCATTCCTTGGTGAGGTGAAAAATCGCGGGATTTTGCCGCGAACGTAACCAGCCTCTAACGTCAACTGGTAAAGCAACTTGTAAATCAAAATAAAATTTCGCCAATATGCTTATCTTGAAATAGATTTAGGGAGTATAATTTTCGTCCGTGTCAAGTATCTCTGTGGCGTCATAAGTAGAAAAAGATCGGAATAAATCGTTTTTACGAATTGTTGGTTTTGTGTTAATAAGATATTAATTTTTAATTGGAGATAGGAGGAAAATGTTTCAGTAATTTGTTACTTTTAATTTCGTTTTATCAACGATAAAGGAAAAGATGAATTTTTAATCTTATTTCGACAGCGAGAGAATATAATAATTTAACACACGATATTGGTATTTAATTCTATCATAAAATTTATGTTGCAGTTATTTCACGGAAATACAAAATTCTATATTCGAAGTTTGAAATTGCCAAATTTAAAATTCCCAATTCCTTTAGTTTAGGAACGTTTTAGTAATAAAACATTTTGCTGATTTTTAAAACTATCAGTTATTCTGTAAAAGTTTTTAATAGTAGCGATAAATTCGAGCGAGACATTCAGGAGCTGCATTGATCAACTCCATAAATTGAAATGTAGCGAACACTGAACACGTCAAAAGTGTTATTTCTTGTAATATATTTTCGATTTTGCGATTACTTACGACACGCTCACGCGATAAATAAATTCGTGGAAACGAGTTATTCGGTTTTCGAGAATTGGAATTTTAATCACCTACATCCGTGTAACGAAATTGAGAAATTTGCGGAAAAGCGTCGTTCAATGATGAAATACAAACATTTGCCGTGAACCAGAGGGAATAAAGAAACAGGACGATCCTAAGATTCATCCTCTGTATCTAAGAACCAGAAATGCTTGCGGAAAATTAAATCAAAAATTGCTAAAATCGACCATGACTTACGGTGAAAAAAATTTGTCCTTGCTTAAAAACAAAGAAATCAAAGAAAACAAAGCAAAAGAGAAGAAGCTCCCGAGATACAGTCTCCAAACCTAAAACATCAAGTCCACTCCAATTCCGCTGAACAAGGTCGAAAGCTGTCCACCTCGATCACGATTAAAATCAGAAATCTTCCTTCGCATCAAACGAAAAAAAAAGAAGGAAAAAAGGAACGTAAAACAAACCAAATAAAAAAAGAAAAAAAGAAAGCAAAAGAAAATCCGCAGGGTGCTCCCGTCGAAGGATGCTTCCATTTATTCCTGGCCGCGTTTCGAATAAATTTGCGCCGGCGTAATCCCCGTCGGTTTTTAATCCGGCTTACGGCGAGCGAGTATCAACAATTCGACTCGGCTGGCGTGGCCGCGCCAGCGCCGCAAAAACCTGCAGATACTACGATCCGCTTCTCGTAGCCTGGCTGGCGCGACGCGACGTCGAGGTCGGTCACCCTGGAGAACATCGCTAGGAGAAGAAGACGAGACAGCAGCCGTGGCAACGGCAGCAGACAGTATCATCATCATCAAAAGAAGAAGAAGAAGAAGAAGAAGAAGGAGGAGGAGGAGAAGAAGAAGAAGAAGAAGAGGAAGAAGAAGAGAAGAAAGAGGCTGACCAGTCGTGTCCAGTTGCTGCGTCTGTAGTCGACTGCGTCTCCTCTTTCATATGTCTTCTCCGTAGAATCTCCTGCTTCCTCTGAAACGTCTATGTCTGCTATATCTACTCTTCTTTCGATCGATTGCTCTTCGTGAAAGATATTTGAAATTATACACATTATACGGTCATAAGTTTTAAGACACCTGCTGATATTTAACACAAATTGTACGCTTGTCATTGATTTTAATTATTTTAACATATGCCTGTCATCTTGTTCGTACGAAACGTGTTTCGTAGCGAGAAATACCGAACCGAGTAAAATTTGTTAGTTTTTAAATAGATGTAACGTGTAGGTACCGTAATATTTCTCTTTGCCAGTGTATACATCGTAATTCTAAATTTGTGACGAAAAGCAAAGTCACAGAGACTTCACGATTCAAAATAAGACGAAGGGGAATAATAAAATCGCGTTGCAGGCCTTATTTTTGGGAAAATCGACTTTGAAAATATCTTAAGTATACGTACGTTTCGATTGAATTTTAACAAGTACATGATACAAGTAGATAATGATAGCGGATAGTTGAACTTTAACAAGAGTAGATGATCTACAGGAAAGATGTTGTACGCGTGAAAAGTGAAAATAAGTAGACATTGTGGAATAAAATAATTTGGTCCCGAGTCTCGCTTCACTCGAGAAAATCGAATTTGAAAATTTGTTACGACTCTGTTGATTAACGACTAACATACTCAACCTGTGTTCAACGTGTTTATAATATCCACCGCATATCGTAAGGACGTTCAAAGAAGTAAACTATTTGTCTCACGACAAGTTCAGATAAATGGAATTTTACTGTACTTTGTATTAAAGTGTCGATATATTTGTCGAATGTACGCAACGAGACACGTCTAATCAAGGGTCGCGCAGTATCATAGTCAAAGCTGTTCTTTATCGCTTTTATGTCTAAGATCGTGAACCATAACTATTAGAACAACTCGTATGAAAACACGTGCCTACGCATGTAAAATATGTACATGATTATGTAAATCGTAGATGTTACGCGGAGCACTTGTACGGGATCGGACGATGTTCGTGTCATTACGAAACACCTTGCATCCGATCGACACCTCGTAATTTATTAACGAGATGACCCGTCGATAGTCGGCAAAGGATTAAGCGTTCGTAGCGAACAGTAGCCGTCGGGCTTGCCAAAGTCCATTAAGCGGATCGGCTAACAGCTGGGCGGCTTCTTTGTCTCCCGGACAGCCCAGTCTGATAACTAGTCATCGAGTCATCGCCCGTAACAAATTTGATTTTAAATTAAAAAAAAAAAAAAAAACGATACCGTTTCCCGAGAAAACGTGACGCGTTTCTACCAAGTTTCTAGTAATCAACATATGATCCACACATATGTTTCTCTCGTTTCTGTGCTATTTTGCCCCCCCCTTTTTTTTTTTTGGAAGAACAGATTATTATTAATACGTTTTTAGTCCTGGTTTAATGCTCTAAGTTGATATCTTATGTGTATTGCGATAGTTTTGTTTTGATAGTCATTGAGTTTTTAACTTTGCCTTGAGTATCGGGAATTGCATATTAGAATTGGTTGGTGGATCGTAAACGTTCGTGGAAATTCATACTTTTATTAACGCGATTGAAGGTATGGAATGGTTTAAATATCACGAGAATTTTAAATGTTTTAATTCCTATTTATTACGAGGTTCAGATATTTCGTGTGTTTTTATACAACATTATGTATATTAGGCGTATGGTTCTCATATATTAAGCTTCCCATGAATGCGTATCGAGAAATATTCCTTGAACTCCATCGAATTCTCCGATAATAATGATTTTCTAAGATGGCTAGGCACATACATAGCTACACGTATCTAAATGAGATCGTGAATTAAATTTAAAGAACTGTACTGATTAATACCGTGATTGCTTTAAGATAATAATCTATCGTGTCTATAAGATAAAGTTTTAATAATCTATAAATTAATTTAACCTGTCAAAGAAGACAGATTACTAAAGAATGAGATATTGTAAGCCTCGTAAATATATCTACATACATCGAAAATTTTCAAAGATTAATTCCTTAATTGCTAATGTTTAACAATTAGAAGATCCAAAATCTGCTAATGTGGAAGCTCGATTCATCGATGCTGCAAATTGACTCGCATAAGTCATTATACTGGTTTTTTATGATTAATCACTTTATTCGTAGATTATGATTTGAGCATTCAAGATTTATATATGCGTGTAGATAATACGTAATTCTAACTATTTATCGAAAGCTATCGATCCGAAAATATTTCTGTCGGATTCTAGAAATTTCATTAGGAGTCGGAAGATTAAATTCTACGATATTTCATATCATTGGTCATTGTAATAGCTTATATCGTATAATTTATCGCTTTCTTTATCTCGTTGAAGACTCCAAGCTCGTTCAAGACACGTGCAGTAATTTCTAGTTTTTCATCGTAAATGTCTGTCAACATCTTCCAACTTAAAAATGTTTTCTATCGAACGTGAAAAATCCTAGCGGAATGCTTCTATCTTCGATATCCTACAAAAGTGTATTCGTTATCAAAGATAACGATAACATTTAGAAGATAATTACACTTCCCTCGTTATATTCCTCCGTACTATCTACGTCTCTCCTGATCTTTACGTTAAACATGTGAAACTCAAACGCTACCATCGACGATTTTCAACTATTTTTCCTGAAAAATCATAGTAGAAAATTATGCCGTATGATATCCAAAAGCGTTTTGCGATAACTCTATGATCTATCATTTTCTTCGCGCTATAGTACTTCCTTTTCGACTCTTCCCACGTTTGCGTAGTAATCCGTGCTTTTTGTTTTCCTCGTATCAACGTTTAGAAATTCAAAAATATTGTTATCGAGACATCTTTCGTTATCTTATTCGTCAGGCCTCGAAACAGTCTGTTCTCCAAAGGGAAAATTGCACGCATTTATCCCTGCGCCGGGTCGCATTCACGTGGTCCAGGATCGATCGATGTCGCAGTCAGGCCGCAAAATTCCGCGTGGACTGGCTGGTCCGCGTCTGGTCGACCGCGTAATCCGTGCCACGATCTCGACGGACACCTGTCCTCCAGGAATACCGGTCCGACGAAACGCGTTCTCGCGCCAGATATTATAGCTTGCGAAACGCGGCGCGGTCGGACGCGTCTAGGCGGCTTCTGATTCTGATCGATCGATAGCGACGTGAAATACTACACGAGCTATCTGATCGACGCGTGTCCGACGATCGTCGTCCCTTTCCGTTTCACAGAGACAACCAGTCGCTCGTAATTTTATTTGGTCATACGGCGCGACGTGGGCGTGTAGGCAAAAAAGCGTAGCAGAGACGGAAGAAACCAGACGAAAAGATGGAAATGGAAACGTACCCCTTCGTTCGGAAGTTTGGGATCCCTATGGAAATTTCATGTTCTAAATCTAAATCATAAGTGGAGGATTTATGGGAATTATTCAAATTATTGCAATTATCGTCGTCAGACTTGTGATGTATTTTGATGTATCGGGTTGGCAACTAAGTGATCGCGGATTTATCAATAACACCTAATGGCAAAATCCGCAATTATCGTCGTCAGACTTTGATGTATTTTGATGTATTGGGTTGGCAACTAAGTGATTGCGGATTTTGTCATTAGGTGCTATTGGTAAATCCGCGATCACTTAGTTGCCAACCCAATACTTAGAGGAAACTCAAAGGTAGAAAAATGATCGGAATTGTCTATAGTATACAAAGTTAGTTTTATTTCTTCGATATTTTTTGTAACTTCGTCATAGGGTCCTTTCCATCGTTTCCTATCCACTCGCGCTTTTCTACCATTGCAAAGTGTTTAGAGCACGAGGAAAATGTGAAAAAATTGTTGTCGATGCAAATCTCCTTATAAAGCGATAAAAATCTTTCCTGTTTGCGAGAAGTGGAAGATGGAGGTATAAATAAGTGCGTAAAAAATTAACAATTCATCAGAAAATTATGAGGATCTTAAAAACCTGTTATCTTGTTTGAAACGTCGAACTGTATACGATCGATTTCCAAAATTACAACGAAATTTCTTTACTCGACAAAGTGTCCTCCAAGTTCTGAAAGAGGGTGTAGAATGCCATTGGCGGAAGATTTGGTAAAATAGAACGAAAAGTATCGGGATGAGGTCACGTTGCTAATGGTTGACAAGCAAAAGGAATGAAACTCGTTTTAGAAAGCGTATTTGAAGCGTCTCGTTTCTCGAAGGACGCAGACAGACGTTCTGAAGACTTTCGATCGTCGTATAGGTTATAAAAAGTGAATAGTGGAATATGGGGTTTTTTTTTAAATCTGATAAAATCGTGGAACGCAAGTTTTAAAAATGTCCCCGAACCAAACTATTTCCAACATAGTGAATACATTAAATATACTTGATAATTTTTGTGTAAGATCTCTATATATGTACGTGGAAATAAATAAACTTTTACACCATATTCCGCTTTTCTCTATAATTATAGAAATATAAAATAACATAAAAACAAACACGCTTTACTATAGTAACTATAACAAAACAGAACTTACGCATTCTGCATCTGGTAAATAATCGAAAGTATATTTATCCAATGCACTAATGATTAAAAGTTTAGAATCGTTGTGTATCTACTACAGAAGCCAACAATTTAAAAGGATATCGATCTATTATCCTTCTATCGCGTTAGAAAACTTGTCTCTGAAAAATTATTGAAAATAAAGCATGTTAATGTTGATAATTGAATTCTCAATTAATAACAAAATTATGCGCAATAGTCAACATAGACTACGGTCAAAACTGACTTCAAATTTTTCTATTCGTCGTGCGTATTCTGATCATCTTTATTCTGATTTCCAAACACCTACAAACATACGAAAAGATTCACCTGACTCGTCGCTGAATCATCACTCTGATCGTTATCGAAACATAGCTTCGCTTCGTACAAAGATAATTATTTATTCTGATACAAAAACGAAACTCGATTAATAATACACGTATTTTCACAACATTTTTTTACTTGCCCATAACGATAGAAATCGAGTAGCCTGTAGGCGTATTTCGAACAAGTTTGTCGACTTTTAAAACAGTATACATATATCATAGAAAGATTTCGTCCTACGACGAGACACGCAACACGTCCAATACACGTCCAAATGTCCGTGAAGACCGACGGTCCAATAAATCGACGATCGCAGACTACGCCGACGAAAACATGTGGAACGTCCTAATATCTAGAATTAAGATAATTATTCGTGGCCCCTGCGTATCGCGAGTTATCACGCTCCTAATGAATCGTGTCGTCGTGTCTCCATTCGTTTACGTCACGACCGATTGCGAATGGGGTGTTGTCGCGGTCGAACGATATGCGCGATGCTCGCTCAAAGAATTACGTTCTCTTATTCATGCTCTTAACACTTACAGTACTCTGTAAGAGAAAAGCTTTTTTCAGACTCACTTCAGAATTAAACCATTGAACTTTGGCAAAGATGGAATATTTTCATAGAATTTAGTATTATTTTAATATTATTAACTCCGGTGTATTAATATTTATTTATATTATTAATTGAATTATTTAAATTACGAGCAACTGGATTTCAAATTAAAATAAGAAACTGCAACGAATGGTAATTTTTTTTTTTCGCGAGTAAATATTAGGTTGTCCGAAAAGTTTCTTTTTTTTCATAAGTGAAATAATAGATGCAGAACATTTTTTATTTTATATTATTTTATGGATTTGTGTCTGATCCATTTCGTAGCAGTAGAATAAAATGGATCGATAAAATAATATAAAACAGAAAATATCGTGCATCTATTATTTCACTTATGAAACGAAAGAAGCTTTTCGAATAACGTAATAAATTGTTTTTGATTATATATATAGTACTTGTTAGAATCTTTTATGGACAGACATTTTACTCTTTCGAGGTCCTGGGACAAGTATCGCGCGATCTCTCACAGTCTGCTTACCAGAAAGGCATCGCTGCCTTCCCTATCCTGACGCCAGATCCTTTAGTTTAGTCTTTGGACAGGCAAAGTCTCTGTCAAACTATCTGACGAATCTTCTAAGCTGTAAACAGTTTAAACAGTCATATACATCGACACCTCATGACTCGGCGATTTCGTGATCTCCGCTATCGATTTTCCGAACATTCATTCAAGCATTCTGGCTTATCGAGCTTCCTTGAGGTCCTTATCGAGCCTCCCACCTAGGTATGAATTATGGTGAGGTTAAATAGTAGCGAGCTATTTCTCGTTACATCGCCAGGAAGATGCATTGTCCCTAACATATATAAAATAGTAAAAATAGTAAGAAAGGGTGAGTCTACTATATAGATAGATATTCTTTGAAAAAAATATATTTTCATATGTGTTTCATATTTTCTCTGTACGATCCACGTATTTGCTTTTCGAAAGCCAGAACAGTGGAAATCTAACTTAATGTAACAGTGTTCAATTATCTTACCTACAATTTGGAGCTAACTTATTGCTAGTACAAATTAAACTTAGCCAATCGTTCAAATTTGTCTAGTAAATTGGATATCATTAATTTGAGTTAGTTGGAATCCTACAGTCAACGCGAAACTTATATAAATTTACTTTATTAAGTGCATTTGGTACTTTTTCATTATTTCACATTTACATATTCTCTGTTATGATAATTTTGAAAAAATATTTATTTCGTATGATTTGGTCGAATAACGTAATTGTAATTTTTTGACGAAAAGTTTACGGGATAGAACCATCGATTATTACCAGAACATCTATCAATGAAAAATTTAGAAATGGTCTCTCGTAAAATGGATAGGAAACGAAGAATGGGAACTAAAGAAGACTGGACTATTTTTATTTAAACATCAACGTATTGTAATATATAAAATGTTCATCTTCGTTGTATCAATTTCTTAAATCTTCCTCTTTTCATTAAATACTTTTTATATATTATCTTAAATCTGAGGATTTTATGTATATCGTTTCACCTTTTTTTAATTTACGTAACTTGAGAAATTTACAAAATTTATGTACTACCTATATATATATATGTATGAATGCATCTTTGACATATCGGATATTCGAAACAAATAATCTTCTCTCGTATGGCAAATTATTTGTTTATCTGAAAAATTCGATTATTAATTCG
The DNA here is from genome assembly GCF_905332965.1 of Bombus pascuorum. Classification (NCBI taxonomy): domain Eukaryota; kingdom Metazoa; phylum Arthropoda; class Insecta; order Hymenoptera; family Apidae; genus Bombus; species Bombus pascuorum. The sequence goes on along the minus strand of NC_083494.1, from coordinate 13,211,435 downwards.
ATTAGCATATTACGTGGTCCATGAATAAAATTTAAGCTTTCTTTAAAGAAAAAGAAAATTATCTTACAGACTTAATATAACTCTACTCGTATCTAATAGGCACAAGATTATGCTGAAAAAAATAGAAGAACAGATTAACAATTCGGTAAAAAAGTATAGCGATAAAAGTTCTTATATCCCTTTTTATATTTTCACATATTTCATATTCTGGACAATCGTGGGGTCTGCGAGACCCCAAGTGAATTGGCGAAATCACGATAACCATAAACGAACTTTGCACAACCCCGGAAACATTTACAAATCGTGAGATATTTTTGGATCACATCGACGGAATCACTCAGTGGTATTTCCACTAATTATCAACGACTATCGCCTGTTTTTTCTTTGTTGATGATAGTTAGAAAACTGGTGATGCCTACGCACTCGATTAACTGTTTTTGTCACAATTCTTCGGCTTGTTGATGTTAATTTATCGAAAGGTGATGAGTTCAACAACTATAGATTTACGGTTTTAATATTGTCAGTTATAATTATAGAATTCGTGCAGATTCTACGTAAATGATTAAACGGATTAGATAAACTGAGAATTTTCATAAAAACTCATGTTTTTATGCACGATGACGAAGAAATGGAATTTAAATTGATACGTTCTTTTTTAGTTTCTTCGACTCTAGTTTATTTTTCGCGAATTAAAAAATTCATAAACAAGTACATATGTTTCTTTTTTACAATATTTTTTCAAAATATTTACACGAAACATGTGACTATTGACGTCTCCAGACCAGCAGACGTAAAGCTTGCGTCTGTACTTTTCATTCGTTCGAAACGTAATATAATCGACTCTGTGGACCTGTTTCCTACGCCAATTAACACCTTGCACCTTGCATATTTATTCATAATATGACGAAGCGTATTCAAATCTTATTTGCAGTACTATGTTGAAACACAAATAAGCATACGTCTTTCGCTATTCAAATAACCAGGAGAAAGCGTTCTGCAAATCGCTAGACCTCGGCTATTTATGCATTTTTAACAAAATCAAACGCGCAACGAATTTTCGTAAATATCTGCTCTTTATTCATTATTGTCAATGAAATATTTTTCATGTTTTCTATAATATAAAACATAATATATTCGCAAAAGTTTTCTATCCTAAATACTCAAATATTTTTAGGGATCACCGCGTTGAGTTTTATCGAAAAATATATAACTTCTCTATAAAATAGAAAATAGAAAAATTTATTACAAGTGTGGTAAAATGGTATCGTAAAATAAATGTAATATAAATACTTAATCAATTAATTTATACATATTATTTAAATAAATATAGGATTCTTAGAAAAGATAGAGTAACTTATACATATGACTGTACATACACGTTCGCAGCTTGATAATAATTAATTGACTCTTGAGCCATCAAGCTAATTCACTTTGTTAAGAGTTGCAACTTGTATTTGTGCCCGCTTTTTTTGGGCTATCGTAATCAGAACTTGGATTAAAAGATAACGACGACGACTACGTGGATGGACCCACGCAAGCGAACAGCCGAGTCGCGGCACCGCATCTGTCGTTTTACGGACAACTTGGTCATCGATCGTGCCGTGCATCGCGACGATAGATGTACGCACGCGGCATGATAGCAGCATGTCGGATCAGAGCCAGGTGAATCATCGACTTGATTAAAATCGTACCGTGTCAATAAACGCTGTCACAACGCGTGATTCGATATCGCCAGCTGGCCGGGAGACGCTCAGGTGCTCCGCATTTCCGGAATTTTTGTCGAGATTTTTCGCTTCGTTAATTAATCGTCGCTCTTTATGATTTGTATATTCTTTCGTCTCTTTCTTCCTTTTTCTTTTTATTTTTTTGTTGTAAGTAACAGTCGGATGAATAAGATTTTTAATCGTGTGTGTTCATTAACGATGATTTGAAGCAATCTTATAATTATACTAGCGAACGTGGAGAAAAATTCGAGGAAAAGTGTGAAATGAAGAATTTGCAAAAGGCAGAGTGAACTGCGAAATACCAGTACATTGAACTAGAATTATTACTGATACAATTAATATGTACTGTAATTATAATTAATAATACTACAATTAATATGTAAATACTGTGATAGAACAGGCTGTGGAACGAGTAACGTACTAAATAAATTGACGAAATCTGGACTCAGGGCAAAGAACACTAAACTCTGTTTCATATCGGAATGTAAATTTTAGTAGAATAGATCATGAAATCACGAGAGAGATTGACAATCGAAAGAGTTTAAACGTTAAAACACACTGAACGATTTAGAGTCAAATTAAAAAACATTGAATTTTATAATACACCACCGAAGTACACGCGAGTCTGAATAAAATGAATCCCAGGACGTATTATCTATTAACAATGGGATTATCAGACTAGCGACGATAAATTTACTACGTTATTTTGCCTGAACTAAACGATTCTTGATAAAATATATCAATAAAATCTTATTTCCCTGTATCTTTCATTTCGATATAAAATCTATTTTCACAGTTCAATCATTAATAATACCGACAATTAAAATGCAGTACAAACGAAGAAAACACCCCAGCGTAATTAATTCCACTCATTATTAAATACTGGTTTTCACCGAGAGATAATGGGAACTGCACCGTATTAAAACGAAACGGTGTTCCCTTCTTTGCTGGCTCGTTAAGCACGTTTATCGACCCGCAGCGTCGCGACTTTCACTTTCGCCGGTCGAACCATAAGACAATTCACCCCTTTGACGAGTATCGATTAACAGTTACACACGGTGGTGTCGTCGACCCTTAGAAAATTTCCATGCTCATCCTCGTATCGATACGATCTATTCTATCGCTATGTTCTTCCGTTTGGCCGAGATTCGCACGAACTGATCGTTTTTGAAAAATTCATCAGAATTTGCGAATTATCTCAGCTTAAACATTTTGGTCTGTGTTCTCCTTTTTTTTTTTCTTATACAATTTGTACACGATTTCCCACTAAGTATAGTACAATTAGCGGAGAGGTGATTTTAAAAAGTCAGTCAAAAACGTGGAATAAAGGTTTTTCTCGTGACAACTTCGTTTACGAGAAAATGAAATTAAACAATTTTTTAAACCGATATATGAAAATGTGTGTATTCGGATAATTTCCAACTGGATAGGAGCGCATTAATAATTTAATTAGCAACAGGATATTTTGCAAGTGAAAATTAGTCGAAAATGTAGAATGAAATTTTCTCGATCATAGTTTTGTTTTTGGAAATGTTATGCGTAATCCATACATCTCTGAACTTAATTTTCATGAAAATTTCGTTTCAAATGAAACAATCTTATTCGTTTTCGACTTCCTTTAAATGCACAATGGTCCGAGAGTTCTCCGTTTCTGTTCGATCAGGATTAACCAAGTTAACGTGTACTTAACTTCTCGACTTCTTTTCGAAAACGGAGAGTCGCGTGAGAAAATGTTATTCTACGTTTCTCGTGCAAATTGTTCAGTCGTATGAAGTTTGGGATTAGCCGAATACACACATTTTCAGATTTTTACTTAACGAAATTTCGATTTCAAATTTTGTCAAAGACTTTATTTTCTCAACAATTTTATTTTACATTTCTCGCTTATCTCTACATGTAGAATCATTCCCCTGCCGTTTGTACAGTGACACCCTATATATTCTACACACTCTCTTCTTCTCTCGCATTCGTTTCACTCGATCCTCGGCTCAGCTTTATTTTAATTCGTAGCGCGGATATGCACCCGTACAGGCACCGGCAACGCCAAGCATAAATTAAGCGGCGTTTTTCGTTTCGCTTCGCTGACAAATATCGACGCGCGCAAATAAATTCCATAATTTATTCCCAACTGACTGATGAACGTGGACTATTCCATAAATACAGGAGCACGGCTCGACTCTTGAAGCGCGAAACGATCGTTCCGCGCACAATGACTGCAGCTCTCCGATTCGGTGATTTCATGTTTTTTGATTACTCGACTTTTGCTGGATTTATTTGTCAACGGCGAATGTGATTTTTCGACACTCTCGACATTCGGTTCGATCGTTAGACTTAGAGTCGTCTATATTCGAGTCGTCAATTTTCGATCGAATATCTAGTGAAAAATAGATATTCGAAATAGCGTAAATAATTGAGATTAATTTACGATTAGTTTTAAAAACCAATATCAATAAATATAATATTGAAAATAGATGGAAAATATTAGAAGAATAATGAAAGTGAAATGGTCTATGAAAAAGTTCTTTTATTTTCTTGTTTAATGGAAGAAGTTTACGTCAGATTTGATAGAGGAATCTAAGTTTTGCTGTCGCGAGAAACACGAAGCTTAGTCTCGTGTCTAGAGTATGTTTTATCAGTCTGGAGGATTATTGAGCAACGGAAGACAAACGAGAGCAGACAAAAGTGAGACGTACAAGAATGTTGGGAATTAAGTTGGTCGACAAATGTGTGTCTAGATATCGTAAGAGGTCATAGTTTCGAAAGAACGTAAAGATAAATCGCAAGAACGATGATATAACCAGATATAGTGGCTTGAAGAATGAAATCACGTGAAATACGTGAACTGATTGTAAGAATTATCGGTACGATCGACAAAATTACAAAACACTCTCGACTTGATTTTCATTAGTATCGTGCCAATTTAATTTTCAAGAAACTTCGCTGACATTGCGAAGAAATCGCGTATTGATAAAATTTACACAAAGTTTTATAAAGTTGTGTATTCAAAAATAGATTTAAATGATTTTTCTAAAGTAACAATGTTTTATGAAATTTTGAACAAATTAATTCTTACGCTGTAAATTATTCCGATGAAAATAATTGAAATTTTAGTCCATTCAAGAGTCAGCGTATATTCTTACGTAAATATTCAGCAAATTCCCGCGTCATTAATTATTTTTCAGTCGTGGCTTTTGCCACTGTTCCCCAGGATCTGATATTCTATTCAGCTTCCAAACGCAAGTTCTAATTGTTCAGAGTAGTATAATTGCAGATTTGCATACCGGCTAGCAGCAAAATCGAGCATAGTAGTTTAACGAATGACTAACTTCCCTTGTCTACGTCTCCAGACAACGAGTTATCCGCGCCAAAATGTAACATATAAATTATAAGAGGATCAAATCCATTAGCGTTAAATTTTACCATTTTACTGTACCTTTATTTTACTTTTGAAATGAAACTGAGAAATTGATATAGCGAGTAAAGTAAAATATTATTTTGTGATTTAATATCGAATTTGTGAATTTGAAACTTAGAAAACAGCCTAACGAAACAAAAAGGCCTCATCAACATGCTTATGCAATTATAGTTAGAAATATATTTCCAGAAGCTTCTCGACCTATCTCGTATTATTTCTCCTAATTCCCTCGATAATCCTCATTTATACCAATCGTGTCTCGCACACAAAGACTCTTGCATTTTTATCTCCTTGAAAACACCTCACATCGGCCGAAAATGGAAAAATTCTCCATCTTTCTCGCTCTCGTTGCTTCCAAAGGCGTGCATACATTCGTACATGTGTTTATCAGTTGCTCGTCTTTAGGAAACGTCACTTGGGTTGTCTTATCGGCTTGGATCGATAATATTCGCAGCCTTCGGCGTTACAATACGCGCGAATTATCGGCGCGCCGGTTACTCTAATCTTGAAAATCCTTCGGCTTGATATTGGTTTCATGAAAAACTGACCAATCGTTGGATAACAAGCAGGCGAAGGGTTTAGAAGGCGGAGGAACGGAGACAACCTATCGGATCGCAGGAATTAAAATTTACAGCGCAGATATCGCCGCATAAACGTCCTCTGTCGAAATATCCTTTCCCAACTTCGCGTCGCATCCTTACACCAGGCCCACGTATAAAAGATTTTACGAGATTTCGTGTGGAGGATCCCAGCGGTGATTTTTTCGTTCTTTTACTCGTCTATCTCCTATCTACTGTCTTGTACCAAAAAGCGGTGACGAACGAGAAAAACAAACAGGCAGAGCTCGCGGATTTTTGATGAAATCAATAGTCTGGAGGCGTATGGAGGACGATCGAAGATGAGAAACGAGGAAAGTGAACAGCCATAAGTAGATATTATACATATTAAGGCACCTGCTTCTTCGCTACGCTTATTGAAAACGACACACAAAACTTTAAATACTAAAAAGGTAAATATTAATTAAAATAAAATAAAATTAGTAAATATATAAAAAATATCTATTTAAGTAACCAGAATGCTATAGCGTTCTGTATTTTGTCGAATAACCAGAATATTAGAGTATTTTGATTGCCTACGTAAAAATCAAATTTCGCATAAATGTATAAAGATCTGCGTTCCATTAATTAGTAAATTATCAGAAAAAATGCCATTCGTATCGTAATATAATACTTATAGCCAGCAATGTAAATACAGTGTACAGTGTACACTGGTCTGGGACCAGAGATTCCTGCGTCTGGAAATACGTGAGCTACGCGAGTTTCGGTACGCGTCTGCGATTCAACGATATACTCTTTCTCTCTTTCTCTTTTGTTGTTTTTACTGTTCTTTTTCCCTCTCCTAACGACATTCGAAATAATCTGCCGTGCGAAATGGACATGGGCCGATATTGGTCCCCAGGGTGTGCTGGAGCTGGCAGACGACACCCGATCGAGGCGGACAAGGGCAAAAAAAATATAAGGGCGAAACGAGCGTCGATATTCCTGCGTCCAGCCGGTCCATGGGATACGACGCGACAGCGAACAGGACACGACCAGGATAGCTGGCGGCTACCTCGTGGCAATCGGCGCTGCTCCTGACAGCAGAGTCACGTTTTCGAGTTCACGTTTCACTTTGTCCTGCATGCACGTTTGCTGGTGACATCGATCAAACTGGAGTACGATACCTCGATACACGGTCCGAAGCTTTTCAGGAGAACGTAACGATATTATCTTAACACTGGTGATCGAAACGATCGTTGATGCGTTTTTTGCTCATCGGTCAGGTGTGATTTTTTATTTCGCGCGTTGGATGTTAGGGATTTTCGGATGGATTTTGACTGTCATGAAAAATCGATATTATTGACGAATTTATACTTAACAGACGTGTGTAGTCTCTCAGACCTTTTACTACACGTTTTATTTATTAAATCACTGTTTTAAAATTGGTCTGACATTCATATGTATTTGGTTTAATTATATGTATATGCTCGTACGTGTTTATTGAGATTTTTGGAATTGAAGACACTCGACTATTGGAGATTCTAGAATTCTCAACTAAATTCTGATTATATATAACTAAATGAGAACTTAGTTACATAAATTAGTCATGTTGATATTTAAGTAAACTGCCGCGATGTTTGTACGGAAACGAAATTGAATCAATCGAGAGGAATATTAGACTCTACTGTTAAGATTGATCGTACATTGTGAAGGATCTTATTAATTCTGTTTCACCAACGACAAATTGTCATTCTGTTGATACAAACGTATTAGATTTGGAGATCCACCCACGTAGGTAAGTGGTATCACTTGCAGGTATTCTCATAATCGAATAAAGGACGAAACACAACAAAACGTATTTGCGTAGGTGGCGGGCATTTTGAGATGCTAAATTGCCAAAAAAAAAATTTTTTTTACGATCTTAATGACTCAACTGGTTTGACAAATTGCCTGCCAAATTTTATCAAAATAGAAGACTCTACATTATTTTTAATTGTCTTAAGAAAGAAATCGCTATTGTTTATTAAGCTTAAAATACTCGCAAAATATTTGTTCATCATAATGTTCTTTGTGCCTTTTAAAATCATTTAAAAATTAAAACGAAGTTGAAATTTTCTTTAAAATTAACTGCTTGCTACAACATTAAGATTAATTTTATTTATAATTCTGAAGACTCACTGAAAAATTACTCCGTTCAACAATTTCGAATTAAATGAGCTAAATCAGAAGGCATTTTTAACTCTACGTTACCTTCGACTTTCCTTCTCAATTCTCACAGATCGTTAAAAAGACTCAACGACTTCAAACGAAAAAATCTACGTTAGAGGAATAACTTATCCAGCCCCGAAATTTACGTATGTACATAGCGTGTACGCACATACTTACGTTCTCACAATAGACGTATTATTTAATCGAGACAGTTTTCCTTTACGAACCTCTCCACATACTACTATATACGAACGAATCTTCTGGAACATCTCTAAACTCTAAACCGCCTAACGCCACGCTTTCCTCGAACGAATCCTGGAAAAGGTTCGCTTGAAAGTGGATATTCTAGCCTGGACAGGTATCTCCCGTAACAAAAGCGTGGCGCAACATTTCCATGGACGGACATGGTGTTATCGAGCATAGTCGACAATCGTCTTGGAAGCCTCGTAGCCCGCGATACCCTCGTGGAACGACGCGTATATATATGTATCGGTTTCAGAGACAGAGCGCGATTGGAAGCACGGCGCACCCGGTACAACCCCATCCCCGCGATAAGACTGCGCGATGTCTCTCGCGGAGGGCAAATAAAAGGGGGCGAGCGTAATCGAAAGAGAAGAAAAGGGCAAGGGTAAAAAAAAAAGAAAAAACGGGAAAAGAGAGCACACGGACAGAGTTATCGCGTTTCGTCTGGGCCACGTCGCGGCGAAGTCGATTTGTAAGGGAAGGGGGAGGAGAAGGGGAACAAGTGGGATGGAAGAGAGAGAGAGAGAGTGAGGGAGATGGAGAGAGGCCGAAGAAGAACCACATAAACTAATCGTAAGAGCAAGAAAGAAGAACGGGTTGGTAAAAGGAAAGGTGGACAAAGTAGAGGATGGAATAAAGAGTAGAGAAAGGGTTTAAGACGAAGACGAAGAGGAAGGAACAAGCAGAAGCTGTCGGCGAAGGTGGAGGAGGTTGCTGTGCAGTGGTCGGTGTAGCAGCGTCTCGACGAGGAACAGGACGGCGAAAGAAGGTGAAGATACACACACAGCGAGGGTAGGTTGTGTAGGGTGAAGGAGAAGGATCGCCGGAGAAGAAAGGGGAAACGCGGAGGACTCGTAGCAGCGGCCCTGAGATATGATAGCCGGTTATCATACCCTCCCCACTATCTCGTTTTGCTGCTGCCTTCCCTGCCCCCTCTTTACTACGCTGCTTTTGCTCGTACCCGTATCCACCCCACCTTCTCCCCGTACGAATCCCTCCAACCGAACCCAGCACAGCGTCGTCTTTCGCCTCTCTCCGCCGACCCTCGTTCGGCCCCAACAACCTCCTGTCTAGACGGCGCGCACACGCGGCCATAGTCGCACACAGACGTACGCTCGCGCGCGCAACTGCCTCGTGCGACTCTCCTTCCCTTTCTAGCAAACGTGTTCTCTCGCTCGCTCTCTATGTAATGATCTTTCTCCTTCTCTATAGTGCTCTATAGTGGCTGTCTCCGTTCGACTGATGGCGCGTATTAAGCCGCGTCCACACGCACGGACCAGACACGCGCTCCACTCTCTCGCGCGATAAAGCCACCGGTGCTATCGCTGCCGTGGTCGCCGTCGTCAGTGCGTCCATACCAAGCAGATTCCGTTATCTACACGCGTTGCGATATAACGTATACGCGTTTAGATACGAGGAACAAAAGAGAAAGAGAAACTCCCCGTGAGACTAAGTACGATCGTACGATGAGTGCATCGTGTCTGAGGCTCGCGGTTGTTTTGATCGCGACCCTGCCCCACCGGTAAACAGACGAGAGCCAACGAAAGGGAAAGTTTAGTCGTGCCACGAAAATGTTGAAGCTGTGCTACGCGTTTAGCCGCGCGGAACAATTACGTGGTGCAAAACGAAGAGAAAAGTTTGCCTTAGCTAGACGTGTGCCGTGCAAGGGTATAAGAGCGTACACAGTGTACACCCTAGGCCTCGAAATTCACAATCGAAAGAGAGAAACCTTGATTCGCTACCTGAAAAGTTGCAGCGGAAAGTTCCGCGGAAGCTCAGAAAGTTAATTACGTAATTGTGTTACGTCTTAGAGGCTCGTACGGATAATGCTTCTCATACAGCTTCCTCCCCTGAGAGCGACCGTTGCGCAGGGTCCTCTGTATCGAAATACTTTCACCACGAAAACCGGAATTTAATATAAGAGACGGGTGTCGTTAAGGGCCACGGGAGCCCTGCTCGCGTCGCTTAATGGAAAAGTTCGGTCTCGGTCGAAATAGTCCGACTCCGGTAGAAATAAAGCTGCACCACAGTCTCTCCTCTGGTGTGTCACGTGTGTTTCTCTCCGGTTGCGCGTTTTACCTCCGTCCCGATGACCGGGCGCATGCACGGTCCGCTGCTCGTCAAAACACGGATCGCAGTCAGTCAAAACGACATTAGAGGCGGCAGACGGTTCGTCGTGGCACGACCTTGGCCGATGTAAGGTCAGGCGTCGAAGTTCCTTAAGGCGCGCCTATACTACCGACGACGACGTCGCGTCGCGAGTGAGAGAGCCCGTATACTCGAACAGTTCTTGCGAGACTGTCTCTTCTTGCCTGTCTCCCGTTTCGCTCTAACCTCGTGCTCATCTCGTCTTACTCTCTTTCCCTCTCACGACAACCATGCGCGGGTGTGAGAATTCGTCTGTGAGATTTTGGCATCTTGGTGTTAGACGTAGGCACGTTGGTGGGGGTTAGCAGCGTCTGGTGGTGCCGCGGAAAGAAGTTATGTGTGCGTGACCGTCTGTGCAACGCGCATCGTGCCAGTTGCCTTCGTGTATAGGCTTATTCGTGATCGAGAACAAAGTGGAGGAGTTTTCCTCCAGGAACAGATCCTTTTTGATGATCGAGGTCGATCGAGAAAATTATACGCCAGTATTCGATAATGGCATCTACTTTAAAGTGGACAAAAGGCCCGATGGAAATGACGAACCGGGTCGAAGATCGAACGCGCATGTGCGTGGAGAGTGAAGCGCGATCGGTAGTCGGTTGACGGGGCTTAATTGGCAGCGGCGATTATCCGATTTCGAGACGTGACTCGGTCGAACGATTCGACGAGCAGCCAGCTTCTTTTGTCACTGCCATTTCTGGCGTGCTTAATTGAAGACTATTCTCTAACCGACGTATATACGGTACCCGCTGCCTATATCGCATCGACCAAGTGTTATCGATCGCGTTGAGCGACGGTGGTCGATGCCGGTGCGGTTGAAGTATCAACCTGTTATAATTTCAAGGGTAATTTCACCCTCTACAGGGTAGAGTAGCACACTCGAATTAATGGAACCGGCTGGAGCACCGTCGACGAGAATAATTCGCGCGAGTGAATGTGCGTAACTGCACGCACGCGTGCGTGCGCGCTCGACGCTTGCTCGTTCGTTCGTTTCGCCCTCCCCTCTAGCCGGATACGCGTAGTTCTCCTTCCTCCTTTTTGGAGATTTCGACACTTGAAATTCCGGGATTTTATCTTCCGCACTACCGGCGAAAGGTACATTACCTTCCGCGCGCTGTGATCGTAAGCGCGTTTCACCGTTGATGAAAATTTGATGACCTTCCGGAATCCCTCGTCGAGAAATCGTCCAAGGACAGCGCTAGTGGGTGGAAGTAACGGACGATAAAGGAATAAATATTGCCCGATATTCTTCGTCTCTCACCAATCTCCGATAATTCGATACTCAAGAATTTACCTGCCTCGAGGCCTCTGCTAATTAAATCGCAGCGATCACGCGCGTTTGATCGAACGGTTTCAGGCTACGAAACCGCGCAGCAGTGTCACCGTATCGAGTCCTTTCCGCCAGCTTCCCTTCTACCAGGATAACAACGCGCCATCCTGTCGCTGGGATATCACCGTCGACACCATCACGCGGATGATTTTTGGTTACGCTACGACGCGACGCGACGCGACATATGTACTGGCTTAACCGGCTGCTGGCCCGGGCCACGCGTGTGTTTGCTCGTCTATGTTCGTGTCTCACATGCAGTTCGCTACGTCGATACCGTACTGACACTATTGCACGCAGGACACCCGCTGCAAGGGTACGCGGAGACACGTTGCTGACTCTCTGTGTGCGCGCACCGACGCGGCGCGGCGTCTGCCAGTGTATCAGACAGAGAAAGGAACAGCGATAGATCGGGAGTCGGGAGTCTTTCTGCAAGCCGTGGTTAGGACGTTGGAGAGGCAAGAGGAAAAGGTAAATGCGACCGCTGCGCCGACTATGAGTAGTGGGGGACGGGTGGAAAGGGTCTGCGCGGCAGTGGATGGGAGAAACGCTCGGCGTCGACGGTGCTGCGGCCTGACAGCCACCGGATGAATTCAGTCTGCCGCTGGACTTGGAACGTGTCGGATGTATTGGAAGACTTCGTTCAGGGTTTTCCATTGCGGAGCTGGTTCCGCTTTCTAGTTTGTCGCGAGGTACGGTGTGCAAAGAAGAGACTCGACCGCTAGGACGAACTGTCCTTTAGCGGCACGACGAGTACAGGAAAACGAGATCCTCCGGCAGTGCATGAATTTTCTCTTCCATTAATTCACATCTGCAGACGCGTATACGAAATAAGAACGAAAACACACACTGTGGTTCTTGTTGTAATTCAGAACGTAGCATCAGAGGTCGTGTCATCGAAATCATCGACTTTGGCAAGACCGCCACTGACATTTCTAGGTGGGCCACGGAGCAGCGACAAGCGGGAAGTTGGCCAACAGAGTGCGTCTTTTTTTACTAACGTGCGTCTCATCTGTCTATCTGAGTGTTTCGTGAACGAGTGGTCGCCTGGGCTAGAAAAACGGCGACAAGCCGACTGGCAGTCGCGCATCGACGATTGAGAAGAAAGAAGTTTGTTATTAGACGTAGACGATGAACGCGAATCGTTCGTGCAGATACGAGAAGATTGTTTCGAAAGAATCGTGGTAGAAAAGCGAGTGACGGAGAGAAACGCACGAGTAATAAACGAGTCTGGCGTTCGAAAGTCAAGGTCGTACCTGTCAAAAGACGACGCGTGTACCGGTGCATTATTTAATGTCTCGGCTTGTGAGTGACACAAGAGGATTCCTTTTCACCCGGTCTTCGGCCGCGAGACGACGGTGCCTCCTTCGCAGAAGCCTCCAGGAATTCTTTGCCTTTTTCTTCGCGTGACCATCCGCGCCAACTTGTATATACATTCGTGCACACACAAATAGCAAATACACAGATACACAGAGGCAATACGGACGAGTCGAGACGTAGTTCGAAGGAGTGTTCTGTAAATATCGGTGGGACGTGAAAGAAAAGAAAAAAAGGAACGCCACGCTATCGAAGAACGACACTCGTTAAACAACCGTATAGTCTGTGGTCAAGTGGCATATATGTACGAGGAAACGCAACGAATCGAATTAAGCTGAAATCAGGTCATTTCCTCTTAACATAATCGGAGATCGATTGTCGACGTAAAGACGTCATTGAGACACGCTGAATAGCTCTTGTCTGTCACCTATCATGACACTTTAACGTCCGCGCGTGCGTTCTTCAATTTCTTTCCTGTCCGTTGCTTCGAGAAATTTGAAAGACACGAAAAGTTATATAATTGTATATATATATATAAGAAGAATTTTCTAACGAACTTTTGTTAAACGTGAGAACAAAAGAAGAGTAAAAAAAGTGAGCAATGACGAGAAATTCGAGGAAAGAGCAGGTTTGACGGAATAGCAACGGGACGCGAGAGTCGAGAGTGTTTATATGCCAGCTTGACAGCTGACGGCCAGTGGTTTCCAGCACGTCGACAACCTGGCGGCACGGTTCAAATGAAGCTGAGGCGTCGCTGCATGCAGACGCTCGGCGTCTCTGTGAAACAGTTGAGGAGAAAGCTGCTTGAGCTGGGCGCACGAATCCTTCACGTTCAGGGTTCGAAACCACGCGACATGGCCCTTGTGGTATGTTAATCAAATGAAATCAATTTTGCATTTATTTCTTTTCCGGCTCTCTTGCACGATTGAATTCATAGCGTTAGTGACATTTCACAAGTTACAAACCACGAATTACTAACGCTAGTATATTCTCTTACATAACGGCAGTAAGGTTGGTAATGAAACTAACTAGTTACTAAATGTAATTTAAGTCAGTTGTTCTGTTCGATACGAAATAGTAAAACAATAAAGATAAACTTTTAATTTGACGATTCGCTAGTATTGCTGATATAATATTGGTTAAGTATTGTGCAAGAACGCCATGTAAATTAGAAGGATACTATTATGAATATTTTGCGTATGTGACATAATTGAGAATTTATGGGATGTATTAAGGGAATTGTTTAAAAATATAGTTATATACCGCGATGACGCTGCACTTTGCAGGGAATTACCTCGATCGATAAAATGTCATCTATTGTACGTGATTGAGTTTCTCTTTAGTAATAATATTTTCATATCGAATTTCACATAAGAGAGACATTTATGTAACAAATGTTTAACAAACGTATCTGTAGAAAGTTTGACTTGTTCATTATCGGGCTATATACCGTTTCAGATTATGTACATTTAAAGAATTCAATATCTATAATATTTCATCGCGAAATGTTTAATTTTACCAGTTATTCCTTATTTTACCAAAATTTAGGCTTCAACTGCTGTAATTGAATCATAAGTAACCATGATTTGGAAATACATTTCATTAACATTTGGACTGTCCAACTTAAATTTTAATTTATACGTGTCATTTACGATGTCATTCATAGTCTTTATCATTTAAAGTACCGAATATAAACTAAAATTAACATTCTAAAATTAACAAAGTCCAAGCTATTATCAGTCAATGATACCATTTGAAAATTGTTCCTAATGGAACTTCATTTTTATTAATAACAATTTTATATTTAATTTGCTCTTATCTAATAAACCAAGTTTTATTACTATTAAACTAATAGAATACTTTATTACATGTATATATATATAAGTACGCTATATGCAGTTCAAAACGTATATTTAAATTTTAAATTGATATACGCATATGCAATACGTATATGTGAATTAATTTCCCCTTTTTTACAATGCAAATTCGTGTCAGCTCGTCGATATTACATAAGTCTAACATTGATCTCCGCGAAAGTTTGTCAGCATTGCGTGAGGTGTATAGACAGAGCGTCGATAATTTAGCTAATTAGACGCATGTTAAGCGCGACGTGAACGGATGCCCGGCGTAAAATAGAGCAAATCTGATATCAGAAGACTAGACGTTTATTTTTAATCATTTTAATCGCACAGCCCACGTGTTACTTTGCGCCTCTCTTCTTGTCTCTGCTTCTGTTTCACGCTTATCTACAGCTTCCGTTTACCGTCCACGGAACCGGCTTGTTTCAACCCGCGGTAATAATATTTCGATAAGCTAGTCTCGCGTAGAATTGATCTATTAATATTCTCAGGAAATACGTTTGACGTCTGACGATCGTTGATTCACGATTTATCAATGTTTAATCACGTTTAGTCGAGTCGACCACTTTTCGAAATGGTGACTAATGTCTCATCATGATTTTCATCATGATTTTACTCGATGATGAATCGGTTGCATTATTGGTTAAGGCGTTATCGTTTATTCAGTACTATTTACAATTTTGTAAAGATTTTTTCCTTGAAAATTGCATTACAAACAGCTTTTTATCGTAAACTATGTATCCATATTTTTTTCACTGTCGTCTATTGACAAATACGTATCGTAGAATCCAGCGAAGTATCGAAGACAGAAATTGAAAATCTTATTGTAATTATCGATAATATTTGAGGAAGCTATGTTATGATTAATCGCAACGGTATGATATTATGCTATTCTAAAGCTGTGCTAATTTCCTCCAAATTAAACCCTTCTGGAAGATTTTCGTTCTATGAATTATAAAAAATAGAAACATCTTTTTCACACACTTTTGCAAAAACATAACGCGCTAAAATTTCAGGCAACTTGGTCGAAAGTAGATACATATACCCTTTAATTACTAAAAAGTTCATTAAAAAATACAATACTACGCATAATGTGTGAGGTAAAAAGATTGAAAATATCGAAAATTTAGTACTATATCTAAGACCCTGTTACATCTAGTAGGTAGTTTCCCACGTCCAAAAGATGAAAAGATCACATAAAAGAAGGAAAACACAGCGACGAGTGCACGGGTATCTCATAATTCATTCTGGTGTTATTTCGTTGCCGTCAGAATCGCGTTGGAAGGTTGTTCGAATGATTGGGCAAATCGTGACCCCATCGTTTGCATAATCAAGCATTCCGCCACCCTCGCCCTCGACAGATGGGAGAGCGCGAAAGTCGACGGATACTCACTCTGGTACCGGGCTCTTTAGAAGAAAAATAGGAAAAACGAGCGTGTGCCGACGCGAACGCGACCAGCCGTGTGGCGAATCGAGAGGGAGCGATCGATAGGAGCGAGAACGAGAGAGACAGAACGAGAAAGAGCGAGGAGGGAAAAGAGGGAGAGGCCGTTACACCGTCTGCTTCGTGTTTCTTCCGTCTGGCCCAGAATGCGAGCCGGGCTTTCACTGCAGTTTTCTCGTCTGGGTCGACGATCGGTCTCCTTCGCTCCCATTACGATTCTCCTTTCTCTCTTTATCCATTCGTCTGTCTGTTCGTTTACTCTGTCTCGTACGTAGTTCGTTGCCTCTTCTCCCTCGCACGGATCATCTCTCTCTCGCCCTTTTCTCTCGGTCGATGTCGATACCTTCCCGTAGCACTTTTAAATGTCATCAGTCCGATCGTGAGGTCGACCTCGACGTCTGCTTATACAGGGTGAGCTTAAAATGCATGACCTCCGCCGACTGTGGTCCATTGATCGTGAGAAAGGTAAAAACGAAATAAAAATAGGTATCTTCGATGATTGAAGCGAGTCTTTGAAGGTGATTAGTTTATGGAAAAATTGGTTTGACTGAAGTTTTGATTAATTTGTATTTGGTGTGGCGAGCAGTTTGTTATGTAGAGAGCAGGAAGTGTGGTAAGATCCATAGGATTTCGTAGAATATTAAGAAATGTGTAGAGTGTATATTAAGAAAATGAAAATAAAATAACATTTTGGATTATATTTATACATATGTAACTGTTAATAGAGTAAAATTCTTTAAATCTGAGCTACTTTCAGGGATTTTCAATAAAAATACTCTTTTGTACGTGTATGTTTACTTCAAAATTTATTTCTCTACCTACCCTGATACACAAATATTAAGTGAAGGCTTAATGCTTGTTCTAAGTGTGGCAAATGGACATTGAACTAACTTTCCATACATCACATATTTATATTCGTATTTGCTTCCTACTACGTTATTGTATTTTATAATTATGACTGTGTTATGAATACAGCTATCGTAGAGATTTGTTTCGCTTATTAAATGTTATGTACGTACGTAGTGTAGGTTCTCGTGTGATTAGATTATTACAATTATTACTTGTTATATGTATATAATTTTTAAATCAAACTAAGAAATTCCATCCATTCTCATTCTTTTAAGAACATCGATCAAATTCTGATTACACAGAGTTCAACGACCATCTTCTTTCTCTCACACATATATGAATTTTAAGATTCATTATTTTTGGAGAATTTCATACAGAGAAAGTCCTAATGGCGCTTCTCGTAGAATCATTCATACATTGTTGATTGGTTTTCCATGAAAGAGATTGAATGAGATATTTGGAAAATGATAGAAGAGGATTAGGTCGCGGTCATCTAAATAGTTCAAGTATTTAATAGCCTAATAGTTTCTTTAATTTAAACTTCCTTTATTATCATTGTTATATATTTTTTACTATTTTCTAATAATTGTTAATGGAAGAGAGATGCAACGTGATTTAACATTTCGTTCTTTCCCTGTTTCCTCTCATGAGAGAAACCAGGAATGTTCTATTCCATTACAATTCAAACATAGCCCCTTCTCTATTCCAGACTAGCGTTCCAGGTATTCCGTCTTCGATCTTCGATATTTTCAGATATCTTTGTATAAGTTTCCCATGGGAAATATTCTGTACACTGCATCCAGTTTTACGAAGAAATTTTAATTAGAAATAACAAAGAAAAGATTGAGATTAGAGAAAGATGAAAGATCAAGCGATGTATATATGTACATTACAGTTTTGCATAGTACATTATTGTTAACTCTAAAATGAATCTATTTGTAGATATATTTTTACATCTAATAGAGATTTTATTTCTTACAAATAATTCTTTTAATATAAAAAATAATTTCATTATCACAATACGAGTAAAACTCTAAAAAAAAATCGTGTTTTTTTACCGTTGTTTTATATTAGCAAAGTATTCAATACAATTCTTATTTTGAGGTTACAGAATTAAACGCGGAAACGACTATTTTTATTCTTCAGTACACAATCGAAAAAATTCTCTTTAACCTTTAACTTGTGTGTCAGTACGGTATAAAAACATCTGAATCATATACATAAATTGAGGGCAAAATTTCTGTGTTCATCCTCCGTAATTAGCATTTAGGTTTACGACTGTCGACTGAAAGGCTTTTTTACGATTCCATGACAAATCGTAAACAGCAGGCTTTCTCACACGCGTGTGTCGTTCAACCATACTCTTGGGAACATTCGAGACAAAAATGGGAACATCCAACCGCGTCATAGTTCATTTACCAAATTAATACAAGAACACGTGCCTTTCGCTCGTCAGTGCTTCAATAAAACTCCTCGTACTCTTATACTTTTGATATACCAATGCTATATTAAAGCAACATTGTTCGTTTTCTTCTCATTATATTCGCATTATATTCATTTGGAACATAAAAGTTCGTCTGTTCGAACTTTCGAATAACAACGTCTCGTTCAATCATTTCACATGGTATTTCCCACAATGCATCTTACCTAGCTCGCCCATAGTTCACCCAGAAGACCCAACCACACCCTTCACCTTTCGATATTCAGTCAAACTATACATACGTCTCTCGTGCTTCTTCTCTTCAAGTATACAGATATCTACTTATTTGAACAAGCACACGTATTGCTTCGCACACATTGCAGAAGATAATTAAATAATCAATTATCTATTACGTTAATACGTATACCTCAATCAATATTCAATGAGACTATATTATATGGTCAAAATTGATTATAAGATTAACAATAAAGTTGGCAAATCAATTTGTCCTTTTCTATTAACAGGTTAATTTTGTCGAATATTTTCCCTGAATATAATTTTGCGAATAACGTAGAATGCTTAACACTTGTTACGTGTATGCTGAAGATGGCCTGTAGATGTAAATACACCGTAATTAATGTTTTGTTAAACATCATATGTTTCCAATAAATATTTTGTCATTTGTACATACATTTTCAGGCTGGTTTCAGAAATCAATTTAATTTCGACGATCGTACCACATTACAGTGTGGGTGAAATTTCAAAATATTATGTAATGTAAAAATTTTCAGTGACAAGCGTTCAAATATTTTTATGATCCAGTTTATTCCCACTCATAAATACGGCTGCATTTGCACGTAGCGATTTATATCGCGGTTTTAACGGTTCATATCTAATCTGGCTCATTAGTATCGAATGCACGGTCGGTTCGTTAAAACACACGACAGCATGCATCCCTCGCGTACGCGTGCCCCTAACCACCAAGCGGATTGTTTTTCCGCGACGAAATTAAGGTCAGCCTGCTTATTTCCCGCTCTTCTTTTTTCTTTTCTCATCCTCCCTCTCTTTCTTTTTATCTGGCCCGTGGGAAACGCGTTCGAAGCTCCAGCTCCCAGCAACCACACTCTCTCGTCCAACTCGCGCGCGTCGATCGACCGTGTCGACGCACGCTTTTCACGTTCCACTTGCCTCGATTCGGAAGACCGAACCGCGATTTTTTTTTTACCGGTCTTTTCCCCCGTTTCGTTGCCATTTTTACGACTCTATCGCGATTTATCGCACCACCGTGTATTTTTTGTTTTTTACGCGTAGCACACGAGAGATCGCGTGAGGATTTGCGGACGCTTTGGTCGCGTTGTTTTACAGACAGGAAGAGGGAGGGAGGGAAAGAGAGACAGAGAGAGAGAGAGCGAGAGAGCATGACGAAAATGGAAACGTCGGATCTCGAGTTTGCAACGCGTAATCCTACTGTATTCGGTTAGGTTCTGTGATCGATGTCGCGTGCACGGATTCAAGGTTGTTGCGGCTTGTTGCTGTTGCTGAGTACAGTGGGGGGCCGGTGGTGCTTATGGAACATTTTGCCGGATTTTTTATTATTGTTAAAAATTTAAACCATTAGAAAATTTCTTAGGGATAGCTCCAAAAAATATCGATTATACGACCAATGTATTATCAGTTATTCTCATATTCCATAGTAATAGAATTAGTCAATTTTTTTATTTGAAAAATTTCTCCTCTATATAGTTATAATACCATTTTTTATTATTTGCTTTAATAACGAAACCTCCATTCTTAATAATTAAACTTACTCCAGATTCTATATTAAGGAAGTATATAAAAAGTTTTAAATAAAACGATTCATACGTGGCGAAGAACTTCAACCGGTTCCTGTTCCTTGTCGCGATTCCTGATTGCACGACAATCTTCTACGACCATGCAATACCTCGGTTATATCAGCAAGGGGAGGAAAAGTAACGCGCGATTACACGCGTGCGTATGCGGACCGTTGTCAAAGGGTTGCGTGTCAACGACGTGTTCGTGTCAGTGTCGACACAACACGACGATAACACTGGGTCGACAACCACGTTCCATAAAACGATAGCCTTGAGAGGCCAGGCTAACGAACAAACTGAATTAACGAGCGCCAGCATTTTTTAATGTAATCAGTAGACTGTGGATTTTTGTGCATTTATAGGAAATTTGAAAATGCAAGATTCAACGTAATGCACGTAATATGAAAAATATATAAGTATCGAAGATGTAGGTAACCAAAATTATTTGAATTATTTGAAAAATTTATCTTTAAATTGTATTTGCTGCGAATTATCAACTAAATAGATTTGATATCACGAACCTTCGACGAATTAACTCTACAGGTGAAGAAGATTTAATATATCCAGTGTTAAGATAGTTTGGCACTTTATCTGTACTTGTTGTATACGAGCAGAGTTGGATGTTTTGATCACGACCGTTGTAAGATCTTGTTGAGACTGAAGAAAAGATGCTGTGCGAGTCATAAACGGACAGCCACTCCAAATCTCGAACAGTATTCTCAGAAAGTATGGATTTGCATAGAAACCCGTAGTCTAGTAACGAGACTCGTGTCCGTGATAGCTTCAAATTATCATTTTTGAAAAATATTTCGAAATCTGTTTATGTACACCAATCTTTTCAGATATACTCGTTGGTTATTTTCATCCCATTTGGGAATTGTTAACGCGAAAGAACGAAAAGCCCAAATGACAGGAAGAAAAATTGTCTGTAAAATAACAAAAGGACGTTTCTTCTCGTTGTGGAAAAAAATTCATTTTCAAAAGGGCTAAACATGTTCGATCGAATCTTGTGTGAAAAATGAACAACCACGTAAACCAAAGCGAGCACATCGAACGATTAAGGACGTTGTTATTAACAGCCGATTGCTAACACGAGCGATTGACACGACGCGGCGCGACGTGACCGTAATTTCCCGTCGATTTCCTGGTTCTCGATCACAGGCCGCCAAGTTGCCTTCGGTTCGCGAAATTAAAGCTATTGTCGCGCGTCGAGCACTTCATCGTCGATGCACGTCCTCGTAAATTGCGTCGGTATCACAATGGGATCGCGCGCCAGCAATGATGCGTAACATATTCTGCCTTACAGGTGCGTGAATGTGTAACGAGTGAAACGTGTAACCAACGATGGGACGTGAAACGCTTCGAATCGTTTTGAGTTTGAATATGTTTGCTACGAAAAAAATCGTGATCGAAACTTAAAACTCTCGCAGCCTGAAAATCTGACTCTGAAATCATGAAAATCTTGATAGATTTAAAAGTCTGAAGAGTTTAGATAGGTTTTGATAGCTCGACGAGTATTCAATATTTTACAAGTATTCGGATCACTAGATCGCGAACACGTATGCAAATCTATGTTTTTACAAAGGCTAGCTAAAGGAATAGAAATAGAATCTAAGCAGAAAGCTTTCCTTACTAAATGTTATGCGTAATGGGATGTTACGTGCTAAACTTGGTATATTTTATATACTTGCGCATATTATGCGCATTCTAAATTCATTCGTAAATGGTAGATTTAAATCTACCATTAATATATTATATTAATGATATATAATAATATATAACCATAAATTAAAATTAAAATTTACCATAAATGCACGCAAAATCTACGGTCTACTGATCTTTTTTGCCCAACGGTATCATTCATATAAATTATTAAAGAGAAATAAGAGTTTTAAGAATTCGAATTATGTTTCAAGCGATTCGGATTTGTCATCATACATATATATAATGTATACTATATAGGTTTGAAGATACCATTCGTACGTGTAACACACGCCGTCAACGGAACTTCCGTTTCATTAAGTTGTATAGAGCGAGACCAGTAATTACGATGCACGCTCGCGTAAATTTTCGAGGGTTGCATCGTCGCGCCTCCACGCTACGAGATTACGGTACGATAAATGTGTTTGATCCTCGAACGTTCCAGGCTATATCCTGAAAATTAAATGGCGTAGACGTCGAATCGATAATGTTTCGTGAATAGTAGTACGTAGTTTGGTAATTTCCAAGTTTTGTTATCAATTTTAGGCTGGTTACAGGGATTATTAATTCACAATGTTAGGAATGGGTAATTTGTACGATAGCATGAGAGGATTATAGGGGCAGATTGCGACAGGGTATAGTTTTTGGTTATGGAAAAGGGATTTTATGATTTAGTATGTAAAGCACGTATAGTGACATCGTACATATTAATAACTACTACAAAGGAATTTCTCAGAAATAATAAGTGAATGATCACAAATCTACAGCTATTATCAAATCACCCTCCGATGCACCCTTACGTCCACGTCACAGTAATTGCCGCGGAATGAACGAGGCTATTAACATGTAAACTGGCCTTGAAACTCAGAAATTGTTCCAGAAACATCGCTACTCACCCTCGCTGTCCAGTCACGCGTAATTAATTAATCGATTTACACGCCACGCGACATGCAACACTTTGACACGTCATCGTTCTGATCTTTGCAGAGATATTTCACAAAGATCATAAAAATGTATTATAGTATTGTACCGTTAACGGGATGTTAAAATATTTTATACGAGAAATATGATGTTCTCATAGACGTTTTCTATAATAAATGTTGGATTTCTGTCGTGAGACACTATCTACAATTATAGCGATTACGAAAAACATTGATACCGAATGGTTATTTTTATTTTTATTGTTTTATCGCGTTCACTATTATTTTCCAACGAACCGTTTCTTTTATCAGTTTCTACATTCCATTTTCGTAGTATCAAATTTTCGTAATCACACGACACTATTCCTAATTGACACGAGTTTTAATATACTTGAAACTATGTAAATGTCATAATAAATACAACGATAAACCGAGTTATCGCGGTTATTAAATAATACGTTATTCGAGATTTCGGCAATTTTCTAGTATTCTAGGCTCGCCTCGTCTTTCGCAACTGTCCTAGTATTTATCAATAGATGTGTATATATATAGAACGAAAAAAGGCACGTGGCAGTTTTCAGACGTTGAGTGCGCGAGCACGTTCGAGTGTTAGTATTAGACATCACGAGCACACACGCGCGCGTAATTTCCAGCAGACGTTTCTCGGCTTGCCGGAGATAACGCTAACGAGGCCCAGATAATAACGTCGGCAGTCTAGACAGTTAATTACAAGAAGTCCTTTGGAACAACGCGCATTCGCGCGCTTTCAGTCTCGCCGCGCGCGTACTCCTTCGCGTGGCGGTTTCGAGCTTCGCGAGACCATTTTACGGGGGTGGCTCCTCGACGATTAACCAACTCGAGAACGGTCGAAGGATTACAGAGAAAATCGCTTTGCGGACGATCCTGTACGATGTACGTCGTAGACTCGGGATTCTCTTGAAAAATGAGGCTCACGGAATGGCTAGCCTTGATATTCGCTCTGAACGAGGAAGAACTTTCAATCGGGATGAAAGTGTGGATGAAGATCTTCCCAACCGTGTTATTCCGGATTTTTAGGCTTGTTCATACGTAAAGAGGGAAGTTAAGCTTTACGCTGTCATGTTTCACTGCATTCGTTAAAGTTGTTATAAACGTTTAGCGTTGCTTTTCAATTCGCCACGTGCTTTGCTAAAACTATCTTTCTTTATCGTTGGTTGAACTTTCGAACGTTCGCGGGGAGACGCGATCTCGAAGAAACACGCAAACGGGAGTCGTAAATTCCCGTTACGATTTGACCAATCGATGCCACGATTCGATCGATCCCTTATTTCTTTCGAGGTAATAAGGTTGAGTGAGTATAACGCTGATATTAACAGGTTATAATGTACATTTTAAAGATCCGACAACTTCAATGTGATACAATGTTATGTATGGAATGTCAAACTACTCCTTTCGTGTTGGCGAATGTGTTGAAGTATCTTCGACTTGGTGAATGTGATGACTTCACTTCTTCTGTTCCTCGTACTGTGTTTTAACTCGCACCGGTGTTAACTGACTGATGAGATTTGACTGTTCTGTAGGCCAGAGAGCAAGTGAAGTTCGTTCTTGTGTTATCACGGAGGAAAGCTCGGGATGGGTGTGTTTGTTTTATGAAGAAAGCGGATTCTCATACTTTTCGTTAGGAAAGCGAGGGTAACGATCCGCGATGCCCATTGGTTATGACCCACGTTTATGAATGAAGATAGGAGGAGGAAGCCTCCTACCAACGTGGCTCATGGATGAGCTTGTTCATGGAGAAAACCAGCTTTTCCGTTAGATAATTACCCGCCTTCTCCGTGATTTTTAAGAACGTACAATAAACCCAAGGATCGTTCTAAGGACCAGCCATAAACCGAAAATGCTTGCAGACTATGACGGTCAGACTATGAAGGATGTCGCACGGACCATCTCACGCGACGTAACATTGGTACATGGTAATCATGTGTGTGTGTTACTGTATGAAAAATGGAATATATATGATGCAATGTATATAATATATAATATAAAAAAGTATGTGAATTTGTTATTTATCGACTATTGACACTTTTACGAATGGGTATGTGGGGTAGGTTTGTTTCGTTCCTTTTCTTTAGAGCCAGTAAGGCACATAAACGTAAGATAGATACTTTTTGTGAAGATCTTCGAAAATTCAAGACTATTAATGAAATAAAAAAAACTTTTCCACAATTACATGATTAAATCATTAAATCAGTTTCTTGAAAAAATTACGTTTTTAATTGCAACATTTTTCCTGTAGCTTCATCCTTAATAAATCACAGAAATAGTTTGTCATAAAACCATGTAAATCGATCATGCTTACCCAATACATGATATTTTGCATAATCTAGCAATTATCGATTGATTACTAACTATTATGGATATATAAATGACTTTCCTGCAGTCGAATAACAAGTTTCTTAGAACGACCATTGTATTATCGTTTCTGACGTCCACGACAAATGATGACAAATTATTATCAATGTAAGTACTGACAAATCCGACGGCTGGCATTATACACAGGTTTATTATTATCGGTGTCAGTCGACCAAAGCTGATGTCGATATATTCCAGTCCTCACCTGTCCTCTAGACATTGTTTCATTTTTAAATCTTCTGCTTTCATTTTCCCTTTTTTCTTACCTTTCTCTTTGTATTATACGGAAGATGTGTAATTGATACGTTGAGAACACAGAACTTGGAAACAATCGACGCCTTATCATCCTCAGCTATTATTTGCAGATCGAGAGCAGGCTGCGCGGAAGATACGATGTTATCGTCTGACGCTTTCTTTCGTTTTGTTTATGGGGTCGCGAGATCGAACCCATCGGCCTAGATTTACTCGAGGAAAGGTTCCGTGGAAAACAAAAATCACTAGAATGTCACTTATCGTTGGTACCTTTTTAT
This sequence comes from Bombus pascuorum, assembly GCF_905332965.1. Lineage (NCBI taxonomy): Eukaryota > Metazoa > Arthropoda > Insecta > Hymenoptera > Apidae > Bombus > Bombus pascuorum. Next base: position 13,185,571 of record NC_083494.1, on the reverse strand, counting down.
ACTGTACGCAATATGTACATTTATTTCCTTATTATGATCTTTGAATCTTCTCTTAACACAATTTCTTACCAAGATACGTGTACAGTTCTGGCGGATCATTTAAAAACCTTCCGATTAGCGAATCTTCTCAAATCTTAGTAAAATATTTAACGAGGACGTTTTTAAAAATCCGACGAATCTTGTGTGGAAATCTTACCAAACTAATATTTGGCAAAAGTGTGTAGAAAGTTTGGTGGATCCTGTATCCAAATCTTACGACAACATTTATTGGAAATATTTAACAAATTCAGCGAGTCTTCTATTCAAACTTCAGCAGTATATTTTTATATACAAAATTCAACAGAGCGAGAAGAATTTCAAGTCTTCTTAAAATACATTTACAACACAATTCCTCGGCAGAGTACAGAATCTTCTATTCTATTTACGTAAAAGGATTCGACGCGTAATCGCTTGTAACCCAGTTAACCCTATCCTTTATTCTACGACCCAACAAACTCGTCTGTCTGCTTACCACCATCCAACATGTAAAAGCACCATATACTCTTGTCCATTTCTAATTTCATTACGAAATCCCTATGTAGAATAACTAACACTAATTTCCATTCCGTTGGGTCATAGAAATCCCTTCTCTTGCCACGTGAGCGCTCTATCGCTATTATTAGTGTCATGCAAGCCGGACATAAGCTTATAAATGCGTCGGATGAAATATAAATGCGGAAACGCTACTTATTTCGTGCAACCACGTCGCGTCACGCAACTTTACGGTTGCTATCAGCACGTTGCTCGACGCTATACTGCGCTGTGTCGCGATTTATTGGTCAAGATGGCCAACGTCGATCCTCGGCTAAGTCTCCAGCTCCTCGACCGCGAAAGAATGATTAAAAGGATGATTGTAGCAGAATCAAGGATGATTAACGGTACCTATGGTCGATACGAAATGAAGAAAATCTGATTTTTCTTTTTCTAAATGTAGATCTCTTGTTATTTTGGTTGTGAGCTTTTGATCGAGTAACATGAACGAATGAAAGAATATTTTAGTTCCCTTTTGGTGAGAATATTAAGCGCCAGGTATTTAATGATAGGTATTTAATTATTTTTTATTAAATACAGTAGAGCCTCTTGTATCTAAATTAAGAGGATGACAGAAATTTTGGGATAACAGAACAATCACTTTTTTTCATATTAAGTTTTATCTATTTAAACGGAGATCAAGCAAGTTAACAATGTATTGCAATATTTAAGCGTTTCATAAATTTTCGTTTGGATGAGTTGTCTATATTTGTTAATACCAGTAACTTTACATTCTTACGTTCTTTTTTGCCTCAAATCGTCCAAATCTTTTCCCAAATCCTTTGACACGAGTGGGTATGTCCTCATTATTTTCGTTCGCTGTTTCAGTTTGTATAAAATTTATGTCCAGAAAATCTCCGCCACCTATAAATGAAACACTTATCTACCACGAAATTAAATATTTTAAAATTATTTCATTATATATCATTTTAAAAAAACCCAGCTAGTGTTTTATTAAATAAGGAAGAGATTTGACAGACATGTATCTATATTTGTACGTTTCACATGTAGTGTGGTGTTAAATATTTTAATATTTAAAAGAATTCTGAATTTTCAAATGTCTATTCTTTCAGACGATATTTTATTGAAATTTATTTAATACGTATAAGTAATGTAGCTGATCAAGTTCTTTAGATAGAATAGGATTCGCTTATTCTTGGGAAGACGTAGCTCAGGGAAGTAGAAAAGGATGTTTATGGCCAGACACAGAGTAGATGTTCAACTTAACTTGATCTGTATTTCTCAGGCGCTTACGTAATAATGAATACATTATTCTATTTTATTATGACGTCATTGTTTTGTCGTTAAGCAACTAATTTTCTATTTATCCAATTAGAACGTAACGTCAACTATGAACATTAGTAATTATAAGGAGAGAAAAATTCTAATGTTGTGTATGGTTAAGTAATAGATTTCAAAAGTGAAAATATTACTTAAAATTTAAATAGTTAATTTAATTAAAAATTATATAGGATAAGATAGGAAAAACGATTAATTTACTTCAATAATTTATCTTTCTAAGCATTTACCTTTTTAATCGACTACTGCACGGTCAACCATGCAAATGTTAATCAGTATAGCATCCGGTGATGCCGATTCGTAATTAAACAGTCTACAAAAATGAATAAAAACTGTCAGTCTGTTCAATATCTATCTGACTCGTGTAGGATGTTGTGTCTTCTTAGTTTTGTGATTATTAAGCTATTTAGAATTCACAGCATTCATCGATAGTGTAGAAAGTGTCGCAATGTCTGATTGTCAATAATTCCAACTCGCAATTACGATAAGTCGATAGTAATTATCCGGCGCAGACTATCTGAAACCATCGATCGTTCATTTTCTTTAAATGTTCCTTTTATAACGATATTCGGTACTTCGTTTCAACAATTCTCCTTATTTGTCCTTTTCACATAAGAATCCATCGAACGAGAGTTTCATATTTTTAGAATATTATATAATATATGTATGATTAATATTATTATAGTTATATATAAAAGTTATTTTTTTTATAAATACAAAATGAATATAAGAATATAATCGCAAAAATAAATCATCCCTTAATCGTATGACGACGATCAAGAAAACATTAATTTCTATTTTTTTTTCTATCATACGTCTGACAAACATTGTCAGACCATATGTCCATATTTTTCATTACATTCTTTTTATATGGAGATTCGCTTTTATTATAATATTAATTTATATTATATTTATATTATATTTAATTATAATATTAATCGCTTTACGCTTTTATTATAATATTAAGATGTTTCAATTTGTAAATTTCTTTATTACTATCATCTGGCTCTTGATCTACAAAAGTTGTGGATCTTAGTAACCTTTCTAACTATAAATCGCTTCTCTTTCTCATTTTTAATTACTGCTTTATAGGATTTTTCCTGGCGTGGTTGGTATGTGTGGAATGTCATTTTATTTTGGTGTAGAAGATGGATTAACTTCCGGTAGGCGTCTGATGTATTTGTATTTATTTTGATAGCGTCCACCGCTGTTGCTTCACTTGTTTTACTCACTCAGACGAAATCTTTCGTGAGAACAGTTTTGATGTTGTCCAGCATGAGTCGGTAATTGCCTATATCTTCCATTCATATCAGACACGATTTTTTAATTATACTTGATGTTTATGTTAATTTTAATTTCCTGCGTCCACTCGTCTTGATACAACAGTGAAAATCTATTGAAATTTTCTACACTATTATCATTCTCTCCACTTTGTACGAATTGCTTCTTCCCCTGGCGGGACTTCTATTTGTTCTGTATCTCTGTTGCTTTTACTTTTATGGGATTTTATCTGTTGCCACATTATTTCTGGAAGAGTAAAATCCACGTTCATTTGTTGTTACCCTGCCACGACTATATGTTAGCGAATCCTTTTGTACAAATTTTGGAATACTTTATCTCTGAGAAATGTAAAATACGCCATCTAACAATACACGCAATATCGAAACGAAACATTAAACAATATAACATCTGTTGCAATGTAATTTTTATTTCGTGTCGTCTGGATCCAAGAAGAATTTAAGAGAAATCAACGATTGCAACGTGGTATCTGTGACAATTATTCGATGGAGGTCCCACATTTCTCAGATATCGCGCGAAGATTTGCTTTGCAGAGTCTAAGATTTACGGAAGCAGAATTAACGATTATTTCTGACCCCTACATAAATTGCTTAACGTGGATAATGTGAGGACATCGTCGTGATTATCTGACTTTAAATATCTATCAAAATGATGTAATAAACATTGCCGAAATTCCATTTCAAATCTCTTAATCTCGTTTCGAGACAGACTGCAGACAGACTGGTGAAATTGGCAATAAAACGTTTCATTGGACGCGATCGAAAAGTTGAATCGCGTAAATTTGCGCTCAGCTTCCTTATTAAACTCGTTATTGCTGTTTCAGGAATATGACTTGACGATATGAGTTCGAAATTTTATTCTAAACATTTTTATGTGTACGAGAATTAAAATCGTCGCATATCTTGTACAATACTAATGACTTACTTCAAAAAATCTTCTTCTATAGTATCTGCTATTTTAAATATAATTGTGATACTAATTTTCAATCTTATGGTCTTTAGTAACGTAATAAAATTTAAATAATATTTAATATAGTAAGAATAATGATCGAATTAATAATAATATATTAATCAAAATTTTACTGAGTAGAATAAATTCTACACGTATCGTTTCTTGAAAACAATCTTTCATCGAGCATTTAGACAGTGTTTCTACTTTAAAAAGTCCATCATTTTAATTACTCGTACCTTTCCAATCAATCTTACTTATCTCATCGAAATGAAACGAGTTTCATTTGAAAATTTACTCAAATTTCGGGTCGTTCGTACGATCGAATCCTGGAACCGAATCACGAGAGCATGTACAACGTGCATTGTCAGTGTAGAAGTATTCGCGCTTGAGCGCAGAATCGCTTGGATTCTTGGCGCGGTCGCGCTTGTTTGGCCTTAAGGTCGTCCCGATAACGAGTCGCTTACGTCAGTCGAGAAACAGGCGACACGTTTCTCGTCCCGGCCCCCGTTCTTCTGGCGCTGTCTGGTTCCTCTTAGGTTCCATCTGTCTACCTAATCATCCTCTATCATCCGACCCTGTTTTTCTCGTCTGCATACACGTGCACCGCTAACTATATAAGTAGCTATAAAGACATTTTTATTAAGCATTTGTTGGCGAACATTAGAAATTTTATTATATTTATTTAGTATTTCATACGTAAGTCGTTGGAAACTTGTTAAGAAATTCCAGTGAATTTTAATTTATACGTTCGTTCATTTTTTACGGACAATGAATATATTACATATACTACAAATAATAAATATTCAGTACAAATTGAATGCTTTCCACCTATATCTTTTAGAACACGTTTATTTAGATTTACTTTTTATAAAAGCAATCGAATTTCCATAAAAATAGGGAAAAGCGTTGAAAATTCAGCTAGAAATTTTATGTTCTACGCTATAGGTATCTTAAAGAAAGTCGATCAGAATATCACTGAGCTCTCTAAACTGGCGAGATGCTGCGAACTCACGTTCGTTCGTCGCGACATCAGAACGGAACCGATCGTCCGTCTGCTGGCCTTGGGCGATAACGATAATTGGCAGAGGCCGATTACGCGACGACCGGGCTGAATAACGTGGATAGTCTAGCCGGCACGTCGCGCTAGATCGCAGACACTTGGCCCAATCGAGATTAATAGACCCATTTGCACCGGTTCCAGCAAACGTTCGTGTTCGTGTTTCCTCATTGGATCCAGTGATCACGTGTGGACCATGTTGGTGGTCCTTGAGGGATCGACACGAGCCCATCGAGAGTGCTGATTTCGTAATGCTGGTGCGCACCACGATCCAGAAACAGGGATTATTAGGGAGGATCAGGAATAAGTGGGTGTCCGAGGGTTTCATCTTCGCTCGATGATGGACGTTTTTCATGTTCCTGAACACATAGTAACTTTGTGGATAGTTAGTTTGTTGGAATATATTAAATTAAGGGACAGTAGCGAAGATGATTGCGTTGTTTAGGTTGATTATGGTGATTAGGAGAAGGAATGAGAGGTTATAGGGGAGAAGAAGTATCATCTATTTGCATATTTACATCTTGTATTATCATTTAATTCAACGCTAGGAATAGGGCAGCTTCGTACAATTTTCCTCTTTATTTTATCTACTTTTCTTTATTTTAATTAAGAAAATATCCAGTCTGACGCGTTTGCGCGAAGATCTAATAACTTTGGATATTCAGAAAATGAAACGATAGAGATAAAAACGACAAACGTCAGCCTGAGAATCAATAATCTAAGTGAAAATTTGAAATAAATATAAGTTATCCGTGATCTTTGAAAGAATTTATTTATCTCATTCGTTGGTTGATTAAATTATAATTTCGGGCGAGACACGCGAAATATGAAAATTCCAAAATACGCGAGACATGAAAATACGTGGATCGCAGCAGAATCAAAGCTGATCGAAATGAAATTCGTCACAGAGAAATATTGACGTGATTCGTCGTTAATAACACAAAGTGCATGCTCTCGGTGCATTAAAGAGAAGATGATTAATATGAAACTACATGTTTTTCTGTTGTAATTTGTTTTTCCCTCGTTGGCCACTTGATGTTATCATTTCTGGAATATTCAACAAGCTGAGGATGCGATTACTATAAACAAGAAGAGAATGAGAGTACCATAAAAAACGATATGTAGATGCGTGACCTCGAAGAGAAACCGATAGCGATATTTATGAGCATCGACGAAGTGACAAGTTTGTAGGTTTTAATGAGAATGATAATGTACCAGCTTCGAGGGAGCAACGATATTGGCATTGATCAATTCTAATGCGCGAATATTCCAGAAATACGTGTGTATATTAATATCCTTTGATTTCGGAGAAAGTAGTAATATCAGCGCTTTGTTCGTCGTTGATAACGAACGAAATCGATATTGATGGATGGCAGTGCCCATTCAAGTGTAATTTCAATGCGTATTAATAGCTCATTTGTGCCGGTGATTATAAAAGTGGCCTAAGTCAAGAATCTAAAAAGATAAGTTTATCACTTATTCCGCGTTGCGTTTATTTATGTTACAATAATTCGTGCCCATCTTTGCAAAATAATAGAAATTGAATTTCCATCGAGTTGATCGTTGCGTCGTTAAACAAAATTCATTTCACGTGTCAAACGTTGAAATAGCTTTAGATTTAGGCCATTCTCATAATCAGCGACAGCACATTTGACGCGAGCAAACGTGCTTCCAGCATCTTGGGTTAATGTAACAAATATTCCTACCCTCCTCGTTCGTAATCTTCTGCGAGATGCTTAAGCGAAGTAAAGTAGGCTATTTTTCACAGAAATAATAGTCGCAACGAACAATTCATAAATTTCCAATTTTACAATTTTGCAGATTCCTTTAGAAATTTTTGGCTATGTGAATGATCTTTTGGTAAAATATATGTACGAATGATGTATTGTTCATGTATTTGTTCATTTTGTCGTGGAAGAGATATAACAATAGAACACACGTAAGTAGAAAAGAGGAAAAATTATCCTACGCTAAAATACCTTATGCGCTATATTTTCAAATCATAAAAGATATAACTTAGAAAAAAAACGAAGCTGGCACCCCGCTGGGGGTAGCCGCCCACATGCTATATTATTTTTTATTTATATTTTTTTTTCTTCACCAACAAGATATAACACTTTACCAAATGTCCGCAAGGACAAATTGTAAAATAACCAAAATAAAATAAATAAAAAAAAAAAAAAAAATATTTTCAAATCGTTCTTGCACTCAACGATGCGATATTATTTTCAAAATTCAACCCTCGAAACTGCATCGATCCCCTATAATCCATAACTACGTTAATGCAAAATTTCCCGTGAAGATTCATATTTCCTGAATACGTACGCTTGAAAGAATAGAATCTAGACTAGAAATTCATTTTACGTATTAAAGTACCGGTATGAAAAGTACTATAGCTTGGGTACTTTATATATTTTCGTGTATTCGAAACTCGTTATAGGCATTTTTGTGTCTTCAAATTTGCTATAAATGCGTAAAAAGCCGCAGTCTATTTATAACTTCGTATGCGGCAGGATCGATGCTCGTAACCGCACCGGTGGCGCGGCGCAGCGCGTAATGATTTCATTTTACTCGGGCGAGCTTCCGCTCGAACGAGATCAAGGATTCAGAATTCAGCGTGTCGACGTCGACAGGCAGCGAATGGTGGAGGCGAAACTAACGGTGTAAAACGGTCTGCGAAGAACGAGGATTCACTTTCGTTTCCTCGCCGACAGTCCGCGGCCACACGAAGCAGTTCCGCTTGTCTAACGGTGTTTCTTTTTTAACGGGAGGCCTTGAAAGACCTAGGACAAGCAACGATAATCGAGTTTTCGGTTGCGCAAGCCGTTTCTTTTCCACGCTTCACAGCGATCACGTAGCTAGAAAGAGCGTCGACCCTAAAGAGCCAGTCAGCTCTCGTGACTGCTTGTTCTCCGGTGTCATAAACCTGGCCTGATGCCTGTCGATCTTAATCTGCTGCAGCCAAGGAAGAGAGAGCGGTTTTCTCGCAATTCTATAGGAATAGGGAGAACGCGTCGCGTCGATCGAACATCGTTTGCTTCTCTCGATTTTCTATTCTGAATGTGGTCGTACATTAGAATAACGCTGTCCAGACCAGTTCTTTCATCGTGGAATTTTTATTCCTTTCGGACTTTAAGAACTTTGAAACGTTTTTCTTCTATGCATTCTTGTACGGATAAATAATTGAGGAATTTTTCCTCGCAGAATAATATTTGATTTTGTTCTTTTCGTTTTACACATTACGTAGTTAGGAGCAAGGATTTCTTTCCCCGAGGGAATTTTTATCTTAACGTGGAATTTAAAATAAGTTAGACGGTAGAAACATAGATCGTTAGATATTGCTACTGTTAACTGTAGACGTCTGCATAGAGAAACTGTCTGGATGATACTTTCTACAGATATAATAGTTAATTTGCTATCTGCACTAATGAATTGTAAAGAATATTCGAGCTTGAGAAAAAAGCAGAAAGAGGGAGAGTAAATTTTAGTGCGCTGCAGCTTACAGATAGTTGATAGATAAATTAGTGAAAACATTTACATACATATTTATTCGATGTTCCAAATTATTCATATTAAGCTTTTCAGGGACAACTCTATTGATACAAGAAAAAGATAAACTTCTCTCGTCCTTAAAAATAATACAAATAAATAAATACAAAATATATATCTATACGAGATATGTGATAGAAAATACATTAAAATATCTGAATATAGGAATATATGATTCTAAAAAATACAGAAAATCTATTTTTCTTCTGTTTTAACATGCATATACTCAACGTTTGCTCTGAAATTTGAACGAAATTCGGATTACTATGATCGCTTTATCACGCTCGTATATTTCACACTTATCTGTCTCGTGACATTTCATTATTTTCTGGGATGAATTCTAATTTCTCGATAAACAAAATTTTTCTACGATGCCATTTCTGCACCAAGGCTTATCCTAGTTACCGAGGCCGGTGCAACTGGTGCATCGTATCGTCGGTGCATTGCCCTCGTGACGCGAATATGCTCCTCGATCGATTTGCCTCGACCACGGCTCGAATCGTTCCTTCTAGCTTGGAAATTCTCGATGTTGTACAGTCGAGATGCTATAAAGTGACGTCTTAAAATGTCAGTAACTTTATTTTCACGCAGTGAAAATCCACCATTCCTTTCCGATCTTTCTCTTCTCTTCTTTTATTCAATACTTGAACGTTCGTTCCACGTTTCCTCTTTCCCTTTAATTTTAAATTTCGTCGAGCGTCTCCAAGAATTTGTATATCGCGTGCAAGGTGAAGATAATAGGACGTTTATTTTGAAGAATGTAAATTTAACGATATGGGAAACAGTGTGAAGATATTCTTGCCATACTTGAACTTTCAAAGTATTCGATTACCAAGGACATTAACCCTTTCACTGTAAGGCATGCGCCGTGTATGGAAGACTTTTCACGCTCTGAAAGTATCATCTCTGTGTTGGCTGGATAAAAAATTAGATTCTTGGTATCTTTAGAGAGCAATGACAGCTTGGATTTTAATACTACGGGTGGAATCTGTAAAACGAGTGTGGTAAGATTTTTTAAATAATACAATAACAGAGGAAGGAAGACGAGGTCAGTTAAATCATACTTAATATAAAGAACATACTTTCGAACAAAATCTTCCATCTCCAATATGAATATCCACAATTTATGTCCACGCTTATCGTTTATTATAAATTGTAATGTTTCTGTTTTATAACCATAATAAGCCTTTTCGATTTCTTTTTCATCTATCAATGTTAACGTATACGAGACTGATTTCTGAGAACTGGATTATTAAAACATCTTATGGAGCATCTTATAAAAAGGAAGCGCGATATACTCGTCACGTACGCTCTTCAACAACCTTTTTTTAATAACTATAATCTTCATATCTAATTTCGAACACGTCAATTCGATAACAGATAAACACTATCGTCTTAGCCTGTTGATGTAAATTCTCCTCCGAAGTGTAGTCGTTTTCCAGTTCTTCACCGGTTTACCGCTCATCCGAAATTTGTTAATTCGTTTGCAAAAAGAGAAAAATCTCGCACGATTATTTCTAGACTAAAGGATAGTCCGTTTAAGAGATCATTTAATTAACAGTTTAAAGGAACTGAAACGATGCTAACAACAGAAATTACATATCGGAAAATAAATTCTCTCGCCACGTTCATTTCGTTACCTCTTAACGTACTTGGCATAAAGTTTCCTTCAACTTGACGTACACGCGAAGACGATGTGAAAATCTCCTCGAACAGTGTCTTTTAGAAGGTCAAAAATCATCTTGTACGTTCTTAAATTTAAGTTTCTTCCAACTAAATAGATCAACCACGTGTAAGGTGCAACAATTATAATTCGGTGTCTTTACATCGAATGCGTTTTAAGTTTAGCTGTTTCTTCGATATTTTGAGGTTTTCAATTCCCAAAATCTTATTACCTACGAAACGTATCTATCTATGAATATAAATTGCCATGACAGACGACATTGATTAATTAAAAGCATCTATAATCGACAGCTGCCAAAACCTATATCCGTTGGACATGGCACAGAATACACACAGCTGATTTATATGCCTGGTACATCCATCATTCTCTAATTTGTCAAAATTGCTTGTCGACGCGGATCAATCAGAGACGTTAATAAAGACACCTGTTAAACCTACGTTAAACACTATAAAAAAGACATCGAGTTATTCTAACTTCTACGCGTAATATCCATCATTATTCTAATTTGCCAGCCATTCGCACGATATCTTTTCAATCTCATACCCACGCAAAAGGAATTTCCAAAGCAATTTTCGCGATTGTAAAATCGAGATTTCTCATTATCACATCTGCAAGAATGTTCGAACATCTGTCAACAGTTTCACGAATAATTCGTTCGACGAACGACGAACGAAGATTTTTCCCAACGAGGAGGGTGAAAGTCGGATTTCCAGGTAACTTCGTTTCGATCTTGCGACCTATCCCGTGGACATTGTGCTCGTCTTTGTTATACGAAGCCATTGTGCGCGATCAATACGAGTTCTGCGAAGCACAGGCCACTGTGAGCCGCTAGCATCCCCCGGTGCTTGTTACCGACGCGACGTCGCGCCGTTACGAGTTACGTCGCGACGGCAGCAGCTTTCCCTTTCGACGGCCTCCGTGGAAATGGAGAACCCCTTTAAAAGCTTTAACGCGAGTCCCGCCACGTTTTATTCGCATCGAGGAATATTCCTTCGCCGATTCCCAACGCGATGAATTCTCCTTTGTCGTTCTCCCGTGACGAGGATTGGCATCGCGCGGGTAGAGATCGATGGCGATGCTTGGACGCGGATTTCTGGCGTTTGCTTACGATTAGACTGCGGATTTTTATGTATTTGTACAAAATTTGAAAAGGTTAAATTGCACAAAATTCGTCCAGAATATGAAAATATAAAATATCCAAATATATAGGGTACATACAAATATAATGGTGTTTTTCTACGGTGTTTGATAGGAAAAACAACCATCTAGCTTTCTGATTCTATATTTTTAATCGTATTATTAAAAATATGAATTTGTATAAAAATCCGCAGTGTTGTTGCTACGATTAGACTGTAGATTTTGATATTTCAAAGTACAAAAATATATAAAGTACACGCCATATGTAGAGGTATATAAAATATGCAAAGTATTTGTTATAATATTTAATAAGACTGTTGAGTAAATGAAAGAAATCTCTCTCTGGGTTTTATTCCCTTAACTGTTTTCGCAAAAATACGTATTTGCATAAACATCCATACTTTACAATTGCACGAACATATCTTTTAGCGGATCTCCTTTCCCTGAATATTTAAACTTGTGGTTTAAGAATTCATTCGAACCTTATGACCAAATAAGGAAGGTGACACGAGAAGATTCATATTCTGATGACCAGAAGCGAAGGAACGAAAGTTGAAAGAATCTTTTCTACGACAAACACTCAATTTGAATATTTCATACATACACGTGTACATTTAATTGGTACATCTTTATGAACATCTTTTACGTTCCACTTACAGTAAACTTTTACTACGAGTAAATAGATGAATCACTATAGATCACAGAGTTGGAAATTCCGTCGATGTAGAAACATTCGATACAAATTGAAGTTTCATGCGACATGCTTTATAGCGACCCCAAGAGTATGTGTCAAAGTGGCGTATTCCTTGCGTTATGTACCCTTGAGGATCGTGTACGTACAGCTTCGAGGCTCCGTAGTTCGTAAAATTTCAAGTATAACTCGGCCACCGTAACATACATTTTATAAGAGACACGTGCAACTTTTATAGATCGAGGTTTAATCTCTCTGATTAATCATCTCGCTTTTCCACATATACTATTTTCGTAATATCACGAGTACCTATCTCATCTTATCTATAACAGAATTCCCTTAACCTCTAGACAGCTGGTTTCGTATCGTCTACTAGATAAAGACAGTCTCTAGTATATTTCAGTTTGATAAATCTCAGTTTGATGACCCACGTCTATGAACATAAGACGTAGAGATAAGAAAAGCTTCATTTCGAGCTAAACCACATAGTTGACCATCGTATTACAAAATATAAAAATTAAATGATACATCTACAGTCACACATGTAGTTGGTTATTCATCAAAAACGTTTGGTAACGTCGTGTAAATTTGTTGCCGTGAAAACGTTCATTCTAGACACTCTGTATCTACGTGTATATGTATTTATCATGACATGTTGTACATAAGTACACCTGGTGTTAAAATACAACGTGCAGGATGATTAATTTTCTACGTTTCGCCATCCTAAGCTCGCAAATAGCCAGTTCTCTGTCGCAATAGGTCGTGTAGCTTAATCTACAATAAAGCCACGATACGCTAGTATTATTAACCGCATTGTTAACCGGAATCAATTTCAACGGCGCCTGATAAGGTTCACAGTTGCGAAGAACAATACAGTCGGACTGATAATCCCGAAATTCCTCGAGAAAATTCGCTGAAGATACATCGTACGCATCCTTCACTTTGAAACTTTGTGCACTGTTTAGACTCGTGTTTCTAAGTCATTTAACGCATAATTTAAACTTATCATCTGTCGATTCCACAAGAAGGTATAGCAAGGGCTATTTATCGTTCAATTTGTATACTTTTGGTCAAATTTACATATTACACGTTGCCAGAAATCGACGAAGTTTTGCAGATTCTTACGAATATGCGGACAACCTATGAATGATTCTGTAAATTAGTTCATTCCTGTAAATTTGTACATTCTATAAATCTGTTCATTCCTATGAACGTAATTAAACAAATAGAAGCTAAACAGAAATTTGTTTCATCAATTAAATACATATTAGGTATAAGATATTACGTATATCGTGGTACGACTACTGTATTTTAAATACTAAATATTAAATTCTAGCAATTAATTCGATGTCTTTACACTGAAACTATCTCGAATTTCGAGACGTCCATCAGCGGTGTACATATAATTAAGCAGGTCGCAATAAGCCTAAGGAACGGCCGTAGAACGAAGCTTCCTGATTTACCGTTAAGTTCGTCAATTGGCATAGAACAGCTTCGACCCGGGAAGTTTCTTGTGGCTATTGCTCGATCAGGTGAAAATAGGAGAAACCTAGGTTTCCCATGTTTCCACCCGCAAGCGACCAGTGGTAGGACGTTCACTACCGAACAAGAGTTTTCCTTTGCGACAACATCGTCACGGGACTTCACTGGATCTACGACATTCGTACAGTCAACATCTCTTTACTGGCTATACGACTACAGTTCAGTCAACATCTCAACACTGGTTCATCGACTACAGAAAGATCAACACATCTCTACACTGATTCTCCAAACCTAAGAACAGTCAACGTCTCTCTACCGGGTCTTCGCTCGTCAATCATTCGTCTAATTCACTTATTCCTTACGCAACGACGTAACTATCTACTGTACAAAATTGTAGGAAATATATATGTCGCATAAAAGATATAACCTAGCAAACACGAAGTTGACACCCCGCTGGGGGTAGCCACCCACATGCTATATTTATTTTTATTTTATTTTTTTTATTACCAATGAGATGTAACACTTTACCAAATGTCCTCCAGGACAAATTGTAAAAAAAAATATATATATATGTCGGGTTGTCATTAGGTTTAGGGGCGTGTGATGAATCTTTCTTTGCATTAGACATTGTTGTTATGCAAGAGCAAAGATATTTATACTAGTACAATTATGATTGTAACAGAATTTGACAAGTAACCGTGGTAATTAGATACTCGGGATGTGAATGCAATGGTCTTAGACTCAATAACGAATCCACTGTCAACGGGACGACGAATGCGATTTCTGCCACAGTCTAAGTCGATCATAAAAGATATAATCTAGCAAACACGAAGATGGCACCCTGCTGGGGGTAGCCACCCACGTGCTATATTTATTTTTATTTTATTTTTTTTACCAATGGGATATAACACTTTACCAAATGTCCTCCAGGAAGGAATCCTTCAGTCGAACTCAACTTACTGATCCACGATTCGGGTGTCACTCGACGTACTTGTTCACTGTACAAGTAGAACTTATCGGAGTGAATTTCAGTCCAAGTGTAACTGTCCTTATATACTCTTCTCCGTACCTCTCTGTACCCCACAGGTCAATCTTTGTTCTTAAGGAGAGCTACTTAATTACTCCATACCTCTGTTAGGTACACGTCCCTTCCGTGACCCGTAATGTCACTTCGAACCCAAGCCCACTGTTATAAATCTCAGGTACTCATACTCAGATTCAGTCATAAATAACTATTTCTCAGTTTTATTATTTAAGTACGGATATAATGGAAAGTCTGGACTAAAGTATCGGGGACCTTCCCAAACATTCCAAAAGAGAGGCCCCGATGTCCTTTCATCTCCGACATATATATTATACCCCGTTAGCCGTAGTGTTACCCACTGAACTATCCTTATTATCCTAACAGAAATAAGAGGATCGATCTGTTCGTGACTTTGATTATTCTAATCGTAACGGGAATTTACGACTCCCGTTGACACGCTTCCTCGCGATCGCGACTGGTCGAACAAACACGTACCGTCGAGAGTTTAAAGTTTTTGATATTCATGAAACGTGACATTTCCAAAAGACATTAATCAATGAAAAGCATCGATAAATGCAATACCATTTGACGAAGCTTATAACATTCTAGGGCAGACATCGAATTAATTTCCAATATTTTAATATCCAACGTTTTGTATGATTAGTGTTCAGTAATATAAATATGCATAGTCTATTTACGAATGCTGGTGTACCTTCTCGTTTCATTTCCTTCCTTCGTTTTACTTTTCTGAGCTCCTGCCATTTTCTATTTCCTCGTTCCTTTCCGCAATCGCGACTACGATCAACGTGTTACGAACTTTTTCTCGGAGCACACGCGTGCGTTATCGAGTCGCGTTATCAGGCCGCGATTAATTCCGCCGTGTCAGGGAATAATTCGTGCAGCGATACGGTGCAGTTTTGATACGACACGGTGTGCAATGCAATCGAAACGTTCTGGCTGCCTGATAACTTCAAGATGGCCGTAGCCTCACGAGAATGAAAATCCTTATTTTTTACTTTTGTTATCATTTCAACAATTTTCAAGAGACACAGCAACGAACCTGGCGATAGTTTAAATTAATAGATCGTTGATGATATACCGTGAAAGAAATTTTACATCGGTTTCCACATTCTTTCGTTTCTTTCCTTTCCAACGTTTGAAAAAATTGCAAATGTCGATTCTTCTCTGCTATCAGGAATATGTCAGTTGCTTCGTTGGGGTATCGAAGATTCTTCAGGCAGTGAAAGATTCCAGAGCGTGCGACGCTTTACAGGAAGATACAGGTGGATAGAACTTTGCTCGATCATCTCTATCGATTAAATCGAGGCTTTGTTCCTCCGATCGGTTCCTACTTTCTTTAATCGTTCAGCTTTATTAAGCTCAGCTAATGACAAAATCCGCAATCACTTAATTGTCGATCCAATAGTATAGAACAACTTAATCCTGATTTTCCTTAGTTTCGTTATACTATTTCTCGTGATTCATAATCGTTTAGAAATGTTTCACGCACCGGACTGACACGACTGTTGAAAACGAATTTCATTTAGTGAGACAGTGTATTTCATTTGTGCAGTGTGACTATTTCTCGTGGGCAATCTATGCACTGCATTTTACCTTCTGCGTACCACGTAGAAGAGTAGGTATAGAATGGGGTAGAGAGACCATTAATATGCAACTTTCTAGGTATCAGGTATGAAAATCAGGTATGAAAATCAGGTAAGAATTCAGGTATTAGACATTTAGGAAACGGAACAAATGGAATAGGTCGTAAGACACGGTACGTAGAAAATGGAATAGAATAACGTAGTATAAAATTTCTTCGTCTTACTTTCATTTCGTTTTTCGTGGGGAAACATGGTCTTTTCGGTTATATCACTACCCTAAAAGTAGCCTGCGTATAATTTACTTTGTATTATACTTGGAAAACTCCACCCTCGAATCAGTAACCCTTTACGCGCTCCCCCGAAATACCAACGAATACTCACCCTCGACCCTTTTATTTACACCTGAACGTATGTCAACAGTCGACGTATGACCCGTAAAATTCCTCGATCCACACCGCTGTTACCATAAAATTTCCAAATGAGCGCAAACACAAACGAATCGATCCATTGAACCTCTGTTGGTCGCGATTCTCAATGGGAAAAGAAGCTAATCCCAAACGAAAAGGAAAACAGTTTGAAGAGTCTATGCTCGTACCACTTTCCCTATTCACAGTGAGGATGCATTGAAACGCAACAACTATCGTTAGCCAACAGCGGTTTTACTTGTGATCGCGACCACACGTCTGATCTACGAGGTTTGCGTACGTTGCCACGTATCTGTCTTTTACCTGTCTAATGGAAATTCGATGCAAGTCGGCCGTGGAAATCGGCCAATTAACCAGCTGTCTGTGCAACAGAGTGGCAGTACTCTTTAAAGGGCATGGTATAAAATGAGAACGGTTGCTCGTCGGCGTACACAATTAGGTCGATAATTAGCGTGTGCATTGGTGGAAGGGGTAGATGTATGGTCGTGCACCTCGTTGTATATGTTCCCTGTCGGCTTTGTAAATCATGTTCAAAGCGACTTTAAATACCCCTGGCGCCTCTGGAAATTCGATAATCTCGTTAGAGGCGAGGGTGACTGGTTCAGGGTGGCAAATGTGAAATATGGAAATTGGTTTTCTCATAGATTATTATCTTTTCCACCCTTTCCCTCTCTTGGTAACATTGAAATTTTGCTTGATACGGCTTGTTAATTTAACGAGTTATATGGAAATTCGTGTTTTTGATTTCTTATACGCGCGCGTATTCCCGCGGAACGAACATCAACATTGTAACAATTGACTTATAATCGGATTAATAGAAAAGCTATTAGTCTTAGAAGAATACGATGAAAGTTTGTAAAAGCTATTTGGAAGAATCGCAAAGAAATAAAATGAAATAAAATGACGTGTAAGATTCGGTAAAGTTCAATCAGTATCTAAATTTTAATTGTAGCCTCATTTGCGATATGCGTGAAATCAAATAAATGCAACGTGCAATTTAGTTTAATCTTCTTACACGATGAATATACGTTTTTCATTTTATTATAATAATAATATTGTACAGGTTTTTATTCTATTTTAGAAAAATGTCTACTTGTACGTATTTGTTGCAAATGGATAAAATTTATTTATGTTTTATAATCTCCGTTGAAACTGGAAAAATTGACGATATAAGTTGTAAAAAAAACTAATATAAAATTCTAAAATAAATCGATCAAATGGACGCAATATTATTAGGAAATCAATTTTCTGGTAAAATATTGTTTATGGTTAATGACGTATTAATTCGCAACACATCGAGGCGAACACATCGGACATTTGAAATTGTGTTATTATTAACAGATGAGTGTAACGATGTTGCGTATCATCGTGATTATTGTTAGCTTAAATAGAGAGGCTATTTATCATTAGAATTATATAAGCGGTGCTCTCATAATAATATATTATACCGAATGTATCGTATGGATCCCGCTGATACTTTAATTAACCGGAAAATTCAGCTTTTATTAGCGCATTCGAGATTGTTATGAAAAGGGATAATTAATGTTGTTTTCGGGGTTATGATTGGTGACCTCACAGGCCGCAATTACTCGGCGTTAAACTGGCTTTCTGGAAACGAACGATGCAATTATACCACGCACGGTAGCCTCAGAAACATTATTCATCCTTAATACCCGCTGAGTCGAATTTCTTTTCGTAAATGAATTTCACGTAAAGATCGTTTTTTCGGTAGTTGAAAAACAAAAATGAAAGGAAAAAGAAAGATGCGACAGTTGATGAATTATTAACACGTTTCACGCCACGTGCTTCTTTAAAAGGCTTACGGTATTTATTCGAAAGAGAAATGTTCTTTTCTCCTTCCTTCGTATACCAGTCGCTTGCGTATACTTTATTCCCCCATTCTCAGAAATCAATGTACAATGGCTACAAAAAGTACTGGCGCGCACACCCTCACTTTCCAATGAAGAGTCTTTCTTATCACGTACAATTCATTTTCGTAGTGTCACATCTTTGTACTCACGAAAGTACATACTATTAAATGCTACCAAGTTTCTTATATTTGCACCTAATTCATTTCTATGTAAATGATATAATAAATGAAACGATGCAGCAATACTCTTTGCACCCACTATTTTACGATTGCAGTCAATAAATGTTAAATAAATGTTCTAATTAAATAAATGTGACCCTAATCTGAAAATCTGAAATTTTAAATTTCTCTTTTTGTTTGTATTTTTATTATGTCATACCATACGCCAAATGGTTAAAGACGCAAAAATACAGAATGCACCAAGTATAAAAGAAATCTACAAAATATCCAAAGCGTAGTGCTCGTTGCAACAGTTAGCATGCAAACAAATTTCTGTTTAGTATAAATTTGTAAAATACCAATTCGCACAATTCTCTGATTTTATTCATAAAAGTGTCAGTTCACGTTTGTCATTCGCAACGTTTACGAGCATAATCAAAGGAACGAAAACCAAATAAGCATTTGTTTCATCCAGCTGATATTTTATCATGTACATCTCTATGTGTGTTTATTTTTGCACTGTCAAGTTTCCCACAAATGCACCAAATATATCGATCAGTATGAAAATGTATCAGTATGAAAATAAATCGATCAGTAAAATGAGAAGACGTCGAAGATAGTTTGACGAACGACAAGCGCGGACTAACGAGCGTGTTGACGATAGATTCATCGTGTCGCACCGCGCCGGTTGACGAACGATGCCACGTAATCTCGTTCCGTCTTCCAGTTTATCGTGGTGCATTGAAAGGTAGCGTTACCAAGCCGCGATCATTTTGCTTACGGTCCCACGTTTCACCTACGACATAGACCGTATCCTCGTATTTCCGCGCGCACAACACGCGTCGCGTCGCGCCGCCTTGATTTCTGCGGATAGTCGTCGCTTAAACGTTCGATAGAAAAGACTATAGTCGCTCTTGCGACGCTTATTTCCTCGACGTTACTTTCTCGAGATACTTTCAACCCCTTTGTCGACTATTCACCCTCAGAGTACGGACTTTCAGACTTCCAAGGGAGGACGTTCGCGCTGCCTTTGGTTCAGAGATCGGTTCTCGCGAGAAAGTCTGCGTTCGATGGTTCTTACAGAATTTTCTACTGATTTCTTCGAGCATAGAGATGAGAACGTAAATCGTGAGAGATTTTAAATTTGTAGGTTTTTTATTGGTGTAGTGTTATGTATGTTTTTTCCTGTGAATTTTATTTTTTCTTTATTTTTTTTCTTTTTTTTTTTTTTGAAACATGAGTGTTTACAGTGAACATAGTGAAACTTGGTTTCTTAAGCTTTTTAGGACGTGATCGTGTTTGGATATTTTTGAGCAAATTCTATGCTTTTTTAATTTTTATTTCAAGATTTTTTAGCGAGTGTACTTAGTATAGTGTTTGAAAAATGTGTGTTTATAGCGAACATAGTGAAATTTGTGTGTTGGAGTTTTTTGGGACGTGATCGTGTTTGGGTAGGTTCGAAGAAACTGAAAATTTTTATGTACTTTCCCGTACTGGGAATTTGAAGCTCTACATTGTTCTCTTTTTTTCACGTTTAAAATTGAGTTGGCCAAATCGAACTATAAAAATAAGTTGCTCATGGTGTTCCGTGTGGATGAATTAAATTTAGATTATAAAGAAGTATGAATAGAAATATATCAAACGTTTCAAATTTCAGTAGCTGATTTTTCAGTTATTTTAAGCAATCTAGACATCGGATTTCGTTGTGACGCGAATCGTGAAAACATTGCGAAACATATTGCACCACAATGTAGCTCGAAGACGTCCGTATCACCGTGACATAATACAGCAAATTATGTTCCCTCATAACAATGTACTGAAAAAGTACGCTGCGTAACAGCATAACTCATAAAACATAAGCTTCAACGAAGCCTAATCCACAAAAATATATCTACGTTACGTCTCAACGTAATTCCCAAGACGATACATGTCGTCATGATGCAATTGTCGCAAGTAATTTTATTGAAACACCTATCACTATGATTGACTAAAATAATTACAAAATTACAAGTGCATAAAACGATAGCAATCTTCTGCGAACATTCTATCACGATTAAAACGATTACAAGAAATTTATTCACGATCTCCCTTTTTAAAAAAAAAAAAGAAATAAATAAATAAAATCACCTCGTACGTTGTTACTAAAATACAAACAAAATCTCACATTTAACTTACAATGACTTGCATTTGAATTCCTCTTCGCTGAGTTCTCACTGTATACGAATAGGAGAATGCAAGGAGAATAGGACGACCGTGTGCATAAAGGGCAAGGGCGCGCGCGATATTCGGTGCTTGGAACGTTTCCTGCCGTTTAGTAGCAAATAGATCACGTAAGTAGCGTAGACGAGAGATACTAGAGAAACAGAGAGAAGAGAAGAGAGAACGCGGGCACGAAATGACGGACACGAGGAATTTATACGTCGCGGTCGCGTCGGCCCGGTCACGGGCAATTGCCCTGCTCGTCACGGACTAGAATAATGTCGCGATACGTGCACGGCACAGTGCACGGCAAAACACCGCTGGCCCCAGGGAGGAAACAGCACACCGATGACGACTGGTTACCGTGGTCGAGACGAACCGGCGCACGCGGAGACGGCTAGCCGCTGCGCTGTCGCGTCTGGCCTTGCGCGTTATTATCGTATAGATTCCTCTAGTCAGCGGTCTACGGTGTGGTTGAATTGCCAATAAGAATGAACAAACCGTGAACAATGTCAGACAAAATGCTTTAGCACTTTGACTGCTTCGATAATCATGAACATGTGGTTCCTTTTCGTTGGAACTGTTCCATCCTTCGATAGGATAGCGATAAATCGTTTAAGCGTTGGTATATTGTTCTTTTCTTTTTGAAAAACCAAGTTACGCGGAACGTTTCAATCTGTAACATTCTCCGTGTACTCCAACTATCCGTGAATTAGACGATGGTATCGATAAGCGATGGAAAATTAACTTGAAATTACTTGGAAGTTATGTTAGAGGTCTTTCGGGATTGTCTGGAAAATTAAGGGAATTAGTTTATGGTTATTGGGCAGGGTTAAATCTTCAGGGAATTGGAATTGTAAATTATGGTTTGGTAAGGAGACTGTTAGTAAAGGTAACCATTAGGGTAGTTACTGCGCTAATGACGTAACTTGCATTGCGATCCACCACGATGGATCTAAAAGTTGGAAAGGAAGAGGAAGATCTTCGATCAATTGATCCTCACGAATTAATGTTCTTCTTATTTAATTACCTATTGTTGTCTGTTTAAAGTGGCTACAGCAACTATTTGTACTTTAGTTGCTTTTCAGATCTTATGTAACATTATCGGATCTTATATTTCATTCGTATAGTATCAAGATTTTGCAATCGCTTGAAAGTATTATCAAATGGAATCAAACTATCAAACGACGATAGAGTAAATACAATGGCGTGTAAATATGTGACTTTTTTAGCTATTGTGCGTATTAAACTACGAAGAAGTAGAAAATAGTACATAGAGACTAGGTACGTACGATCACACGACGATGAAACGAAATTTTTGTGATTCGATGATGGTCTGGTCGCGCGATGACGCAGGATTCTTGGCTCGACTTTGGAAAACTTTGGCACATAGAATGGGCTCAAGTTCAAGGTACAGGATAGTCTGCTAGGTGAATATTTATTTGCGGAGGAACAACATTTAGAACACATGTTGCTCTAAACATAACTTTCGAGAACACGATGTCTCGTTTATATAATATAATAGAAAATTCCGAATTGAAATTTCGAATAATTTTGGATATCATCCAATTTGTATGAATCGAATGGAACGGGGAAGTAACCGCTATAACGATCAAAACGTTCGTTTCGAGGTATAAAGTGATTATAACTGGAAGAGAATTGGTATCGTGAATTGCATTCATTTCGCGTAGAATTTCCATTTCGACAGCGATTTTAAAGTTAGTTTGAACACGTATGCATCCGATCGAAACTCGGTTCGACTGTTTGCTGTAGTCCATGAAATTGTATACCTGTTGGTCCCATGAAGAACTCGAATTACAACCAACACACACGTAAATATGCTGTTGAGAAAGAAATTTAAATGCTGTTAATTTAAACAATTTTAATCAGAGGAAATTGCATGTAATAATTTATAAGGCCATAACGATCTTTTCTTAACTAAACGATAAATGTATTCTTATTTTAATAAAACTAATCTCGAATTTTAACGCTTCGCTTTTTCTTCTTCAGAAAACCCTTCGAGAACACATTTCTCTGTTATTCATAATTAATTAACATACTCTATAGTTTATAAATGATCAACTATTAAAGTACTTTTGCTAGTAGATAAATTTCTGCAATAATTTTAAAAAGCAAAAAACCACATTTTTCGTTGCTGTTCAATCTTTCACGATTAATCCTTTGAATTCTTTATGATTAGATTGCCTGATTAAACTTTTCAATTCTTGACAATTTTTTCCACTATAAATAAACCTATATTCTTTCCACTATAAAATTTTAACACCAAAAATATCGCGGAATAATTAAAAAAAAAAACTGATGGAACAGACGTGAGAAAATCAATAATTACTGTACAAAAATTCACGCAAAAGAGATCTTCGATGTTGGAATTTTTTTTAGCACCAAGAAGGACCGAATCTCGATCACGTCGATCATTCGAAACTATTCTACGTGGAAATATTGCGCGGGTATTGTTCACCCGAGATCTTTCCGTGGAAATTACCTGTCGGTGCCGCGTGAAATCGAACATCGATAACGAGCCCGACGAATTCGACATGGTCGACGCGGAAAAGGATTAATCGTGGTTTCAGTAAAAGAGAAAACGCGAGGCTTTTTGCCTGTGCCTCCATTTTCTCTCTCTTTCTCTCTCTCTTTTACCTCTGCTAGCGTTCGTTGCTTTAGCGACCGACGTTCGTTACGATTCGAAGCCGATTAAATTAATAAATGAAAATCTCGCGTGGCGAATTAACGTTGGACGCTGTTAAAAAACAAAACGCACGGAATGTACGATTAAACTAGGAAAACGTGAATTAACGCTGACCATAGTGAGAAAGGAAAAAAGTGCAGCTGCAACGAGTCGAAAGATGGTATAGATTTTGATCGAAATTTTCGTACCTACATTACGCATGAATCGTAAGATTAATCGTGTTATCGTAAAGTGGCTGGTTATTCGAGTTTTGTTTGAAATTTTCTGATTGCGATTGTGCGATGAACAAAAATATGTATTGCAATATCGAAGCTATTGTTTCGCTTCAAGAGCAAGGTTCAAGAGGTGCAAGTTCTAAAAGAATAATCAAGAAAAACATTTCCCATACGAGAGATTACAATTTTATAATTCACATCGTAAATGGTATCTACTTATCGTAAATCTGCGTCAACGTGCCGATTTTATTTCACAAAGAGTTGGCTCGTAGAGTCGCAATCTTGTAATTCGAGTTGCAATTTATTTAAAAATCGACAGCAGAGTTGAATTATTCCGCTTCGAAGTGAAGAAAGAAGGAACGAAAGTGTTGGAAGAAATAAAAGTCCCTGTACAAAGGCATAAAAATTCACACCGAATTCCATAGATTTGTTAAATTTCACATGGCAACCCGTCGAATTCCATGAATTTATCCCGTCGACGAAAATTTGACATTTTCAACCAAGATTTCCGCATCGACGTATTTAATGATCGACCATAACTTGTCATTTCCCATCGCCACCGATCGTTACAATAGCGGTGTGTTCGTTTTACGACCGATCGATTCGAAATTTTCAATCCTGACGATAAATCGAAGACCGGTTCTTTGAAAATTTTATTCGCGACAAACGTGTTGGATGATCCGAGGCAATGCACGGTTCGATTCGGATTGCGTTCGTATCGTTTCTTATTCCATGGATACGATCGTGTCGATCGTAAACCGACGCCGGAAGACGCTCTTCGATTTAATATCCTTCGTATATGTGGACGATAGCGTGGTGTGCGTTTCGAAAAAGAAGTCTCAGTAAAGTCGAGACGATCAAAGTTAACACTGAAACTACCAGCCTGTAATACGTAATTAAATATTGTATACCTGTATCAATCACTATAATTCAAACGCTATGAATTAAACCGAGTAGATCCGTGTCTCTGTCTAAATAAAAATCGATATTAATTTTAGCAAAAGTAGTTGCTTCTTTCTTATAATAATTACGCTTATCGTAAGAGAAGAAGATCCAAAGTCCGTCATTTTCATAGCTCTGATTTGATACTCGAAGTTCGGCAACTCCTTAATTCGTGATATTTTAGTATTTTAGTAAACCTTGAGAAATTTCAGACAGATTTTGGCATTTTACTATGTGTGTTTGCTCAGGCGAATTTTACGTCTTTCCTTGTTCCTGTAATATTGGAAAAAACGAGTGTTTGTAACGAATAGCGTGGATACGTGAAACTTTCGATAACTCCCTGCTTGAAGATATTTCCTAATGACTAATTCAAACTGGTTTTTCTTTCCAAAAAACAGATAACGTCATCACGTTCGTTTAGCTTCTTTCGGAAAATTATTAAGATACGACTGTGGCGGATGAGGGATGTTGTGTTTTGGATCGCAGAATCGCACTAAACGTTTACTCCTATTACACCTAAACTCGCTCGCTAAATCAACTCGATAAATAATAACGTCGCTCGTGATCGTGTCCGTTTATATGTACTGGTCGGGGGGAGTCGGAAGATTCAAATTCGTTTTGGAAAGACGGTTGCCCTCAACTTCGGCATTGTTGTTGGCTAAAGAAAATCCAGCTTCATTTATGTGTGTCTAAGCAGTGTCCGTAATCCGAGGTGCAACAACAACATGAGTCGTCCTCGTCTATGACTCGTCCTATGACTTATGTGTCCTCACACGACTCACGAATTTTCGAACTTTCTTACTCATTCGTGTATCTACGCTACATTATCGGCCAACAATTTAAATTCGCTAATTCCCTTCCCATAAAACCACGATATTCAACTGTCGAAATGGCTCACCCCCGTACCACATTAAACGCGTCCCTCTGGTTATTTCGTAACGCGTTTGCTGGCGGCTATCGCAGGTGGTTGATATATTATTAATTGGCGGGAGAATTGAATTTATGGAACGGGGATGTGCACTGTACGACAAGCTTTCGTGCTACTAACGTTCGTGATGTGCATACTTTTAGGATTCTTATCGGTTATGGCTCGTTTTACGAAGGAAAATTAAAGGGTGTTATTGCGTTACCTGGGAAAGTTACCTGGGAAATTCTAACTCACAATCTACCGTATCATTCTCATTGTCTGGCCGTCATAGGCCCACGTACCGTTATTCAGATCCTCGATGAACCTAAGGACCCATAAGGGACCCATAAAGGCCTCATTGGTAACTAATAATAAACTAAGGAGCCGTTAATCTTTTCAACATAATTCTTTTAATTTGAAGGAATCTCATTGACGTTGGCTATAACCAATAGGCATTGCGGATCGTTACCCTCACTTTCCTAACGAAAAATGTGAGCAACGAATCCACTGTCTTCATACAATAAACACACCCACACCGAGCTTTCCTTCGTAATAACACGAGAACGAACTTCAGTCGATTTCTGGACTTGAGCTACAACATCTCAACATCTCAGCATCGATAATCTACATCGTTCATATATTTTGTTGGTATATCTTACACAGCAGCATAATTATCTTCTGTATATAGTTGTTAGAAATATATATTATAACCTGTTAGTATAACGCAGAGGATCGATCTGTTCGTGGCGTCGATTATTCTAATCGTAACGGGAATTTACGTCTCCCTGCGACTGGTCGAACAAACAATTATAATATCGTACGAGTTTTGTTCGAAAAGCATCGAAAGTTTCTATAATATCGTTTGCCCTTTATGATTGTTGGAACGTTCTATATAAAAGTGAACTAATCAGAGTCTTCGTCGATCTATAGATGCTGTCGGTGAGCCCAGGAATGAACGTAGGCAACAGCGGTCATGGTGGCCTCGGCGATGGACTAGAGGGTGAGCCAAACTGTGGTGGTGACGTGATGGGCGGAGGTGGCGGCGGCGGCGAAGGAGCCACTGACGGGATACAGGAAGCGATGGTCGCCGCAGCGAGAGACCGGGCGATCCGATCTGGAAGTGTCCGGCAGGACCTCGCCCTCGATCTACCCCCGCGGCTGCAACTTCCAGACGGCGAGGAACGTCCTTACGGAGCACATACCGCCCTTCACCTGCGCGACCCGGAGCAGGTGAGTTTCCCACTGTCTTTCAATATTTAACGGGTTTCTCTTTATTATTCTCGCTGCTGCGGGTTTAGGTGGCTAGTTTCGACGCAGACTGGCCGAATTAAACTCTCTCCCTTCGTAGCTCGGCAAGTTTGCGGTGTTCTGTTTGCGTTTGAAAGCTGTGAGAATATACATATAGCGGTTGGTGGTACAGAAGCCGACGCTGTTTAGGGAAATCGTGTATCGAATTTTGATTGAGGTTGCTTTTAGACAATGAAATTTTTGTACATTACGATTTAGTAGTTAGACCGAGTTGACGTTTCTTCGTTCGCGAGAAATTAAGAGAGAAGAATACGTATACGATAACAATGCAACAAATCTTTGTTTCGTACAAAGTTATGGCTTGTATGAATACGTACAGTCTACTCATGACGCTTTGTGGTGTCGCTCATACAATTTTTCAATCTTACGACAGTTAGCTTGGACTGAAAATTGAGGGAATCTGATAGAAGTAGAAGGACATACGCGAAAGTAGCTAATATATAAAATGCACGTGTGGTAAATATGAGATAAAATGTATTTAATTAAAAGAAATAATTTACACCGAGTATTGAGATTATTTGATTGTATTGTATTCGCTGACAGATTGTTAAATCGTAACAGAGAAACCTATAATCTGCAGGACAACTTGTAACTTGTCAATTTGCTGATATTGTCGATAAGTCGATCGTTGTAGAAAAATCCACGGAAATCTTCCTTCCATTTTATAGACGTATTTTTGATACCTGATAAATGAAAGAAGAAAAATATAAATGGCAAACGAAAGATGTCGAACGAATTATTGATTACGCTCGAAGCTTATAGGTGATCGATGCAAACGTGTTACGTGTATGTTACGGCGGCCGACTCTCTACCTGAACCGGACCTCACATCGCGGACGTATGGCAGCCAGATGTCCGCACATCCTTATTGCGTATTCCTGAAGACGCTCGCGGACTAACCATAAATCTCAGAAAACTCTAGCGAAAGTCCTTCGTATCAAACAAAGGCCTTTTCACGAAAGCGTTTTCTAAGGTTTCTGGTTCGCATCTGGAAAACACGTGAAAGTTAATTTTGCACACGTGCGATGCTTCCTACTCCCAGCTTTCCTTCAAGGGTGGTTAAGACCCTCCCTAGTCCATCGACAATTTTAGTAGCCAATAGAAACAATATCTATTACCCTTACTTTTCCGGCAAAAACATGTCATCAACAAATCCGATGATTCCGTGTGTTAGACACACCCTTCCTTAGCTCTCCTCCGACACAGCATCGTCACTTTCGAGTTAGTTCGTTCTCATCGTCCAAGCAATCAACACGTCGAACAACGACTCTACCCGTAAATCAATCAGTTTGTAAGGTATAACTGCATACATCGAAAGCTCTGACGAATAAAGTCGCTTGGTCTAACTAATTCGTTGAGAAATATCGTAAAGTCGGGTAGAATCTCTTTTTTTTTTTTTTTTTTTTTTATTTTGGTTATTTTACAATTTGTCCTTGCGGACATTTGGTAAAGTGTTATATCTTGTTGGTGAAGAATAAAAAAAAAAAAAATATGAATGAAAAAATAATATAGCATGTGGGCGGCTACCCCCAGCGGGGTGCCAGCTTCGTTTTTTTTTCTAAGTTATATCTTTTATGAGGTCTATTGGGTGTTTCCTTTTTAGTCTTCTTGCGATATTTGTTATGTTGCACGTTTCAGCTGCCAGCTGATTCGGGTGTTTTTTTTTTTTTTTTATTTTATTTTGGTTATTTTACAATTTGTAGAATCTCTCTGTAACACATTAATTGTACGTATCGCCAAATAATTGTGACGCTCGTATTATTGTATGACTAATTGTTGAATATAGACGATATTTTAACACTGTTAACACAGTGTTAAATTCATTAAACTACCCCGGTTATCCTAATCGAAACACGGGGAACGACTACTTCGCGGCGTCGATTACACGAATCGTAGCGAGAATTTACGCCTCTCGCTGACGCGTTTTCCTCGCGACCGCGTCTCTCCACGAACGGTCGTAACAATGTACATAGATTAGAAGTATACGTATGTACGAGGGTAACGTGAAAATCACGAGAAGAGATTACAATTATGTTAAATATAAAAAGTGCTTGAAATTATGCACGATCAATTTGCAGCACAACATTCTGAAATTATAAGACACGAAGCTAATTAGCCAAAGTTAGCCGAGTATGATCCAGGATAACGAGCTACATCGAGCAACGGAAAACGTTGGATAATATCGCAGTATCCGAAACAGTTATGATAATCCTAAGATCGGAGGACGTGTAAAAAGCATTTTACAAACAATTTTTCATGCATCTTCGCCTATTACGATGCAAATTAGACGCGTTTCCCCCATCAAATTGCAAAAATATAATGATACACTTTGTCGGGACAGAAACCTGTTTACAGAAACTTGCAAACATCATTGCTATACACGGTGTCCCAGGTTTTATTCACGAAACGATATTCCTTGATTATATTCGTTGGATAAACGTAAGAACAAATTTCTTACAAGTACAGTGTCACTGTTATCCTTATATCGTTATCTTTTAAAAATAAATGACAGCTATTCAACATATACAGAGCGTATGCAATATCTGCAAAATGTTGCAAATTCAGTACTTATTATTAACGTATTATTTAAGTTTCGCTTTTGCATTTAATTATGTTCGTAAAAATATGAATTTGCGTGAACATCTGCTGTTTATTTAAATATACATTTTATTCTCATGTTTACTGATAAGATCTAGCTATTTAACAGCACCCAATAGACCTCATAAAAGATATAACTTAGAAAAAAAAAAAAAAAAAAACGAAGCTGGTACCCCGCTGAGGGTAGCCGCCCACATGCTACATTATTTTTTATTTATATTTTTTTTTCTTCACCAACAAGATATAACACTTTACCAAATGTCCGCAAGGACAAATTGTAAAATAACCAAAATAAAATAAAAAAAAAAAAATTTAACAGCAGGACCAAAAGGCCTTACACATCAAACCGAAGCATCTCACTCAAAACAAATAAAATTGCGATCTGAGAAGACTAGCTAGAAAAGGCGCGAAATTCGAATCGTTCTTAACGAAACGATGTAACTTGGAAACGAACAAACGCTGTCTTCAACGAGGAACGGTTCGCGTCTCTTGATCACGCGTCATAAATACTAATTCTTAAACATCGTAATCAGCATAGCTAATTACCGTGTATGCACGCTTTAATAACACCGTCTACGTACGTCCACGCTGTTAAACACGCAGGCGAAAACAGAATTCACTGGTAGAGGGTGTACGCGTTTAACGAATACGTAGCACGAGTCTCGTACTCGACACCGAAGAAACGCACCAGCCATTTATATCGACCCAAGTCATTTTACTCGAGCCAATCAAGACGAGAGAGAAGAAACATCGGTAAGTGAAAAGCCGCGACTTGGACGAGGGAACGTAGATTTTATCTGGGGGACACGGACCGTGGAAAATTTATCCGTTTTTACACGCGTTATTACCCACGCGGTCGGTGCTACTCGAAAATGCGCTTATTAGCGACCGGCTAATCGAGCCGCACGTTCGGCAAATGAAAACGGTGCCGGTTGGCGAAACGTCTGGATCCAGCCAGTCGACTAATCGGCTAAAATTGCTCCCCCACGGTTTAATGCCATTAATATGCCGATATTAAATGTTACCAGACGCGAAGGCGGTGGGTGATATTACGTTTGAAAGGTTTGCGCCAGCGATAACCGGAGAATCTGAACGTGTATACGTGCGTACGTATAAGGCTTGAGTATGAGCTTGAATCTTGGAGGAAAAATACACAGAGGAAGATGGAGGTTTAATTTGTCGAGAAAATGTTTATTGCGTGTGCGAAGAAGCGAATTTGTGTAACGTCTGGAAGAAAATATTCGGGGGGAGTGAAGATCTTGCGCATTGAAAACAAATAATGTTCCTTCTTAAGGAGATTTATCGAGGCAGGATAGCGTCTAGAAGAAGATGGAGATTTCAAGATATCAGGGATTTTATTACGGATTATCCTGTTTTTGCTGGTAAATTAAATTGCAGGAGAGAAAGATAAAAGTTTGTGATCGATAATTTATAGGTTGTAAATGTCGCATTGTAACGTGCAACGATATATAATACGTATTTAATATACAGAGCATAGAACCTCTAGTGAACGGAACAAACTTTTAGCTAGGTTTTATTTTTAGTTCAGGATTATTCAATCAGACTACAAATAATAGGATATTACGAATTCTTTACAGAGATATATAAAAATATTCGCTAATACGCAAACAGATAAACAAATACACGAATCTTACGCAAATAAAAATTTGCACAATATTCGTTGATGCATAAATACATAGATGTACAAAAATCTATTAGATATGTACATATATTCACTGATGTATCAGCACGTATAGCGCATAAAAATGTACATAAAATTCTTTTATCGTCAAATTGTGCAACGTGCTCGTTTAAAAATATTTACGAGTAGATATAAAATATGATTTTGTATAAATCAGCGCGATGAACCACGGCCTCGATAGGGTTAACTAGCCGGGTCACCGGAAATATCGTTGGTTCGGAGGCTCGCAGACGATCGAGTGACCGCGGGTCTCGTGCCATTTTCGCTGAAGGTCACGCGCGTGCTCGCCGCGCCACGAAGGAGGTGTCCGACGAAGATTCGAATTCTACCCTCGTCGAGGCTTCTGGAGTTCCAGATGCCGGCCGATCGAGCAGAAGCGCTCATCTTCTCGGCGCTGTTCGAAGGTCGCGAGTTAGAATCTTAGAAATTTTACGCGTGTAAACGCGTGTACCTAAGTATTAGGTTGTCCCAGAACTTTCTTCCGTTTCATAAGGAAATAATTTGTTTTATATTATTTTATCGAATAGCGTACGATCAGTTTTCTTCTATTAAGATAAAGGCCAGAACGTTTGACAGACCGGGTTTCGTGTTTTGTATAAAGACGCATTGTTGTAAAAGACAGGTTTGTAAAAGAAAACAACCTAACACGTTGCTCTATCTCCCCCGCTCTTTCTCTGTTCGGGTGTCTTCGCGTCGAAATCCTTTCCTCTCACGTAATAATTTACGATATATAAAAATATGAATACATTGACGAGTTACAAGTTGTAGATTATGGACTTGAATTTGAAGATTTGTAGGATTTTATGCGAAACAGTGATCGAGTAATTTATAATTAGAAAAGTTGCGACGATGTTGTTCTCATAAAGATCGTTCAACAAAAAGAGTTTTCGAAAGTATGGCTTTCTTCAGATTGTGCAACATGTGGCATATTATATCGGTCTAAGTACGATCACAACTTTCAATTCTCACGTACGTAGGTACAAGCTGCGTGTAAGTTACAACCATAGAAAAATAAAAAATTTTTCAGTGGCTTCATAGTTGCGATACTAATTTACAAATTGCCATTGCAATACTTGCAATAATTTATCGAGCTTCTCAATTTTTAATTTTTAAATTTCAGTCGTTTTATTACCAAAACGTCTCTATGTACTGTTATATTTATACTAAAAGAATTTATTAACATTCATAGCTTGTATCTTCTAACTTGTAAAATTCTTTTCCGCCTCTCCGAATATTTTGTACGTGAAATTTGTTTTGCTCTTCTCGTAGAAGCGTGCCATCATTTTACGAATCGAATGTCGACGACCGTTCGAGATATAGATATTTCACTCGATTGACTGGTGTCACGATCGCGAACGAAACGCGCAGATGAAATCGGTTTTCGATTTTTGGCGAACTGCCGCGAAATAAACGTTTCACAGCCCCGCTACGTTTATATCCAAACGAAAACGTCGCCTCTGGTCACGCTGTATGTCGAAGGGTTGTTTACGATACTCTGCTCACAGTGTCGTGCACCACTTTCGCGAAAACCAAATATGAATTTTTTTTTACTTTTTCCTTTCCTTCTTGATGGATGGATGTTTGGGTCGCCGACAAGCATTTACTTAATTTTTCCAAAAGGATTTCCGAAAGATCGATCGTGTTTGAGCGTTGGGATTGAAATTTTTGTTTATCCGTACGTATATGATACGTTTGAAAGATTGGACTGCAAATTGTCGAGTTCAGTTCCACTGATTCTTTCAAAGTTTCATTCTATCCGATTTTGTTAAAACGTTACTTTATACTTTCAATTATCTATCCATTTCGTCTCGTCGCCGTGTGCTTCCGAAATTTTCAAAAATCTACCTCGTAAGATCGGATTACATGTATGAAACACTTGCGAAAGATACACTAAAATATATAAAATATGCAAAGTGCATCTACCTATTGTAATATTTAACCGATGAGACAGGTGTCTCTATTTAAATCCTATTGTTTAAATAATTTTCCTCAAAATACGAATAAATCGAAGCGGAGACGTACGTTAAAGCTGAAATGTTCGATTTTCAGGAGAGCGAGATTTACCAGAAGTGTGTGCGACCACCACCAAACCGGACGGTGTTCGACAGCGAGAGCCCTCCGCCTTATCGAAGCCAGTCCGCGTTGCTGGACGCGCCGGATCGTATAGTTCGGTGCCACAGCGCCGGCAGTTCCTTGTTGAGGGTGTTCCGGAAGTTCCCTAGTCCTGGGAGCTCAACGCCTGCCGTAGTGGTGCCGCCGCCGCCCAGACGACCTACCTTGTCCAGTTATTCCGAATCTAGTAGCAACTTGAGCAACCTGTCCAGCCTAACGATGGTTCCCTGCGAGACCGACGAGAGTCAGCAACAAGAACAACAACATCAGAAACATCGCGTCTGATCCGAGGCACGGCCAAGAAGAAGAGCGCTTGAGGTCACGCAGCAAACAAGTTCAACGACGTCGAATAGCAGCGAGTTCCTCGAGGTCGACGGACGACGGAGGATCTCGTGGAAGAGGCGACGAGCCATTCCAAAAATCGTGGCGGGACAACGAGAAGAAAAGACAGAGGAACGGGTCGACGACACACGGCACAAGGACGCTGCTGTTGCCTCTGACACTGCCAGCAAGGTCGTCGTACTTGTTCTGCCCTCCTCGAGAATTCTCGACCCGTCGAGGATCCCTCAAGACTGACTCGCAGGAGAAACGTTCGTACGGGTTCGGCCAGCTGACGAATACGTGTACCACGTTGTTACTACGGTCGTGGATCGGCTGCGCGGAGAATCTCGTCGACAGATAAAAAACGCTACCACCTGAGAGAGGAGAAGAGACGATGAAGAGAAGAATTTCATACAACGATCCTCCTCCTGCAACATCCTACTTGTACCACCGCCGCAGCTGTAGATCCTCCTTTGGACTGCACAGCTTTGGATGGTCCTTCAGCTTGGTTTTTTTTTTTTTGGAACAGCGTCCTCGCCCGGGGGCTGATGAAGATGAAGAGAGAGAAAGAAGAAGAGAGGAAGAGTGCTGCTTTCGTGGGTCTGTTCCCTTCGGTGCTTCCGGTGCTCGATACCTTGCGATACATCGGCCAGTCTCTAGCCTAGATCTCAGACGATTCCAAAGTTATTTAGAGACAAGGTTAGTTTATTAACGCAGCTAATGAGATTGGATAAGGGTGAATTGAGGGTGGGCCGTTGAGGCACCAAACGAATCGATCGAGGCGTGTACGAAAGCAAGGAACGGATAAGAATGGAGATAAAGAGGGACGATAGAGAAAAGAAAAAGACTAAGAGAGGCCTATGAAGAATTTAAGAAAGAATAGACGCAAAGGTACGATCCGTAAAGCAGCACCAGCCACAAGTAACGCAGAGAGTGACACGTTTTGTTCCTGGGGGGAAAACACGAGACACCATGAAGCAATGTACGTGATAGGAAGCTGGCCATGAAAAATACACGATGTAGCAATTAGAAGCCGACAGAGTTTGCTGCCCGTTTGCTGCCGACCCAAAACGCGAAACCACAGACCAACGGGACGATATTTCTCATCATCGAGTTTCGTTTCGCTGCGAAAAAGACTTAGTAAATTATTTATTGGCGATAATTCGCGATGGAGCGTGTCTTTGTAGAGAGCGAGGCACACGACGAAGCGGAGAAAACGTGGAGAAGCGGACAACGCCGTGACACACGCTAGAATAAAATGAATGTATCCGCGTGTGAATGATTCGCGTCAATTGTTTGCGTTTCTGTGTATGTATGTATGTCTGTATGTATGTATGGTACGTGTGTATGCGTGGAGCACGTATTCGTGTGAAAAACGGGTCCAGAAGTGACAGAAGAAACGGAGAAAGATAGAGGATCGAAGAAAGGGAGGAAGAGCGTGGTAATATCATTGAGAGGAACGCGTGACGCGAAGGGCGAAAAGGAAAGGGATTTTCTGAATGACTGATGCGGCGCGATTCTATGGAAGGCTGTGTGTAAATGAAAAAAAGAAGAAAAAAAAAAGAAACGAATGAAAGGAAACCAGAGAGAGGAAAAGTAGTGCCAAGAGCGTTAATAAAAAAAAAAAAACAAAAAGATGATGATGATGAAGAAGAAACTCTGTAAATATTAGGTTAGGTAGTTCAATATCGATATAATTATTACGACTAAAAATGATATGCTCTATATACTTGATTAAAAAGTAATAAACCTTTACACCACGCATAAACACGAGTTAGACGGGCCGTACGAAATCGCCATGAGACACGCGTTACGCTTTTCGACGAGGCCTCTGTGACATTTCTTCTGAATGTGAAAGAACAAAAGAAAGAAAGAATGAAAAAAAAAAAAGAAACAAAACATTGACAAAAAAGAAGAAAATCGCTCTCGAGCATCACGATCGATCCTTCGATTTCTATGATCGGGAAACAAATGAATAGAGAGGGCGAAAGAAAAAAAAAATGATGACTTCGTCGATTATCCAACTTCTTTCTTTTTTCTCTCCGTACAGAAAGAGGGAAGAGAACGCTTGATCGAAGCTTTCGGGATATTTTTGAAAGAACAGATCGGTATTCACGTTTTAGTGATTGGTAACGAGTGGAAGATGAAAGAATTGGAATGGGATGATCGCGAGTCGTGGACGAAGAGGTTGTAAAGAGATAGAAAAATAGAAGAGAAATCGAAGGGAGCCTCGCGATGCTCGAAGAACGTACTGCTACCGCGTCTCGCCGTGTTTCGAATGGCTCGCACGATGTCTGATATAAACGCTACTTTATTATTATTCAGATAGATAAGGCTTCAGTTTTTCGAAAGAAAAGAAGAAATGAAAATAGGACGAGATCTGCCTTGACGACGAACCGAGAGTCGACGACCGGCTTCGTTTCCCCGTTTTCTTTCAACTGCCACGAAAAAAACCAACAAAAGTTTCCATTTAGATCGCCGTGGAGATTGCCTCGAAAGAACGGTTAGGGTTTACGGTAACTTGTTTAGATTTAGATATGCCTAATGGTGCGTTAGGTGTATCGTTAGACGATTAACTATTAACCTATTAACCGGGGAAGACAAGAAAGTTCACTCGTTATTCAGATTGCAAATTTTTTGGGTAAAATAACTCGTCTATTTAGATATTATCCTCTACGTGTCGTATCATTTTTATTAAAAGTACGTTATAGGAGAGAGACGAAAATCTGAGTACATTTTATTTTATTATTAAACTTTATTTTAATATTTTAATATTTTAATATAACATAGATGAACATGAAGAGAGTAAGCGTGTTTAAAATAGCTAATAGATTGATCAAGTTTTGTGAAATACCAAAGGTATATCTAATTTAAAAAGCAATATTGTAATGTATTTGATAGTTTGATATTACGAAAAGGAATACATTTTAAATTAATCGAATAAGAAAATTGGGAAAAAGATACGTTTCACTTTAACGTTAGATCTATCGACATTTAATAAAAAAAAATCTGAGACTAATCGTTTCGACTGATTCGACAATTTTACCGCTGAAATCAAATAGGAAGACTAGCTCGCGAAATTACTTGATAAATTGACGAATGAGAACCGAGTAAAGATCGATCAAAATTAAATAATTTTTTCAAAATTGTTACGAATAGTTTCATAGTAGATTAATAAACTTCTACACATTCGAACATGAGACCTAGGCCTTTTTTTCCTATTCCAAATATTTTCCACCTACTGAATTTTAAAACTGCTTCCCTCTACAGAAAATGGATAACGCTGACTTATCGCATTCTTCTTCTGTAACGTTCATTTGCAACGACTAAAACCAGAGATGGGACACTAGATACCCCGAAATCCTTCGAAACTCGAGATGAATTTAATTTCGACTAATAATTCAATTGAATTTATATTTAGCCTTTAAACTCGTTTTAATCGGCAGCATTTCATCGATAAATAATTTCATTTTCCACGAAAAATTTCCCAACTTCTTACCAATTGTAAGATAAATATTTCTTAGAGATCAAAGAAAATAAAAACACATCTCTAATTTTGAGATCTCAGTTTTTGCAACTTTTCGGAGTTTCAAGGCCCAAACGAAATTCATTCGAGTTTCGCTATCTACTCTAAACATCAAATTTTAACCCGCCTCTAACTAAGATCCACCTGAACGAAATCGACGCATTTTTATTAATTTTTCGTTTTGCTATTAAACAAGTTTCTAATTAATGGAGAACCCGGTTAACAGGTTAATTGGGCGTGCCGTGGAGTACGCCATCGACACAGTGTTCCTGAGAACCTTTTTCTCGAAAAAAGGCGGAAAGTTTGGTAAAGGGAAAAAGAGAAAGAGAGGGAAAAAAGAAAAGAAAGAAAGAAAATTATTTTCTATGCTCCCGGATACCTGCACGTACCAAATAGATTTCTATCGATTTTGAAACTCAGTATCGAAATGATTTTTTACTCGATAGCCATGACATTGTTAATTTAAGATAGACTTTCGTAATCGTTATAATCGCGTAGACGAAAGTGACATGGAAGCTTTAAGTGAAAGAGAGAGTGAAATGGTATGGCGAATTTAGTGTTTTCCTACGATCGAAAGAGACTCACAAGCGTAATTTTTTACACACTTTGATATTTTTCTCGAAATAAAGGGACAAAAGGGAATACGTAAAGAAAAAAGTAAAGTATGAAAGAAAATAATAGTATTTTTATTGAAATTATCTTTCAAACGTAGACAATTACGCATCAGCTAACGCTAATTTTCTCTTATAAAATAACGATTCACCAGAAAGGCCTTCGACACCTCGACAAAGTACAATCTTCTTACCAAATACAAAAATACAGAACCACCACGGCAATCTGATAGAAATAAAACTATATTCGAAACTGAAATTGTACGCGCGTACAATTTCAGTGCATAATAATAAACTGAATGGATTCTCCAAGGAAAGGAGGAATGAAAAATGTATATTTGTAAAGGGAATTTGTTAAACACGATATTTGGCGTGTAGACGAGCAAAATGGCGGTATCGACTTCGGTTCTCGACCTCGGGACAGAGCGAAACTACTCAAGTATCTCACGAGAAGTCACCAATTATTGTAATCCTTTAAAAAGAGAAAGAAAAAAAAAACTGTTTCGACGAAGGGGTAAAATTGCAAACGAATCATCGACAGCTCTTTCCTTTCGATTCTCGGCTCACGCAGGACACGAATCTCCTTTCTAAACTTTCCAAATTTCTGAAACCATGTCTCAAGAAAATTCGTCCATTTTATTCCGTGTATACTCGTTACTTCGAATATTCTATCTAAAACGCTCTATTTATTAATATATCTACATGAATTATATTTAATGTATTTTTCAAACATCGAGATTGAAACGAACATTCGAACGAACTCGTCTCACGTGAAATGAGAATTGAAGAAAAGAAGCGAATAACGAAACGAAAAAGAAACACCGTAGAAGAGGCACGTTTTAGGCGTCGAATATGTATAGGTAAGCGTTGAAAAAAAAGGAAGCGAAGAAAAAGCGAAAAAGAATGCAAATGCCGATGAAAGAAGCGTACACAGTCGGTCGGTCGGTCCTGTGTGTGCACACGTACGGGAGATCATTCTGCACGTACGTGTGCACACAAATGAAATCAGAAGTTGTTTGGAGAGAACCAAAAAACCATGCCCGGGTAGTTTTACACACGACACTCGTGGTTTTTAAACCGCGAACAGACGCAAGCTTTTTTCCATCGTTAACGAAAAAAAAGAAAAGATTAAAAAAATAAAAAGAAAAATGTGTTCACGCGCATGCAATATTAGGTGATGAAGATTAATCGTATTTCTCTATGTAAAGAAAGAAAGAAAGATGAAACGTTATTCGAAAAAAAGAAAAAAAAAAAAGGAAGAAAACGAGCGCGAAAGAGTGAGAGCGTGAAGTTGAAGGGAAGAGAAAGAAGTAGGAACGAGAAAGAGATAATCGAGAGACACGCGAAGAACGAACAACAGCGGACTAACGAGAGAATATACGGTCCCTCGCGATTGAACGAGAGAGCAATCGACGAGAAGACGCGACAGAATGATTGTACGTGTGCCTGAGTGTGTGTACATGGACGTGTGAACAAGAGAAAGAGAAGCAGAGCGTGCAAGAAATGGAAAAGGTACGAAAAGGTATGACTAAATCCAAAAAAAAGGGTCTTGTGCAACTCTCGGTTAAATTAAAACGATTAAAAAATATTAAAAAAAAAAAAAAGAAAAAAAAATTGAGAGAGAATATTGTTATTGAATTAGATCGAATTTTTTAAGGGCCGTCGACGAAGCGGTGTTTTAGATTAAAAAACGTTTAGGCGAATTTGTGAGTTTTTGATTTACGCGAAAGTAAGAAAGGAAGTTTGATTAATTGAACTTTAGCATTCTTAATAATTAATTCGAGGTGTGTATCGTGGTGTCTTTTTAACCCATTAAGCGTGAAATTTGTGTTGACGAAACGTTTCATTTGCAATTTCTTTCCATCAGTTTATATTATCGCAAATTGTTTTTAATATCAATATCTTTTAATATGTTTAACACCAATGTTTTGTAACATTTGCGATGTTAATATTTCGCCGACATTATCTTTTATTTCGATTTGATAATTTCAAAGGAATACAGAAGATTTAAAAAAAATACTTTAGTCTTTAATTTTATAAAAAAAAAAAAATAAGCGATTGTTCGATGCTTAATGGGTTAATAATTCGTTATGGGACGCTCGAGCTTTCATTAGGCGATCCAGCTGGAGCGACGAGATCGATCTATCGTGGCCTTTCGCTGAAAATCACCGGCAATTAGGCTGTGTGGAACGACGACGGGCTAGCTATCTTGTCGATATTGAAAAAGACGAAGGAAACGTTTTCCATTTGCGCGGATTGCTTCCTGCCAGCGTACTTTCGACAGATTAGCTCGCTGGATCGAT
The DNA here is from genome assembly GCF_905332965.1 of Bombus pascuorum. Lineage (NCBI taxonomy): Eukaryota > Metazoa > Arthropoda > Insecta > Hymenoptera > Apidae > Bombus > Bombus pascuorum. Next base: position 13,145,320 of record NC_083494.1, on the reverse strand, counting down.
AATCGATACTCTGACGTTCACAGCAGCTATTTAATCGAAAAGTTACGGCTATGGATCGGTAATATCCTCCAAAATCATGGTCGTATCTTCTTGATAATAAATCGGTTAGAATCAATTATACTTTAGGAAAAATTTAGATGAAGAATCTATCTACAGTGGCTCAGGAAAGTATTAGAAAACTTTCGTGCGTTATGTTATGTTTGTTACATGAAACATTTTCAAGTTCCATTGACGCTGCAGCGTTGTATAACTTTCATAAAGGAAAGTATAGTAATAATTGTTATAAACGACATTTATTTCGCCTGTGAGAGAGAAACTGGTGTTCCATCGTTTTAAACTTGAAAATCGTCACGTCACGTGTCTTAGGACGATCTTAAACAAATATGGACAAAATTCATAATTTGTAAGATGAAACAGAAAGTTCATCGATACAATGGTCTAAGGTCTTGAATATCCCAAAATCGACTGTCAGCTGATATTCAGAAAAGATCTTTTTATTCTTTCATTTTATCGCCATTCGTAAAGAATTACGCAAAGAATAGAAATTCTACTTGTTTAAAAAAAGATCTTTTTATTCTTTTATTTTATCGCTATTCGTAAAGAATTACGTAAGGAATAGAAATTCTACTTGTTTCACATTGTATGAACTATTTGTACTCTTGAGACACGTTCGTAATTTCCATTCTCACATAATCACAGACTCGTCGCACTCGTCCTCCTATACTACGTTCATGCGTTGATATATAGGTTTATAAGTATATGATATAAATACTTAGAAAAGATGTGAAATAACAAAGGGAGAGAAATGTGTGGCACCAACTTATTGGACGATTTATATGGTATGATCTTTAAAGATCGTAAAAGCTTTCTATAAGTGTTCAAATATATGTATATATATATATACATACTTTCATGAGCCACTCTATGTACTGATTAGTCCGTGCTTAGAAAAGAAATAAGGAAATTTTCTTAAACAAAGAAAAAATCTTATATGAAAGAAGCTATTTTTGAGCGTCAAAGCGAACGAAAGCCCGTTCGTCTTCTCCTCACCGTCTCCGTGTACGTCTTCACGGAAGTTCAGGTTGATCGACCAAACGATATCGCGCGTGTCCCAAATTGAATATGTATTTGAGCCAAGTTCTTCGTCAACCTGGCCGCTTCCGGTCCATCTAGTCATGCTAAGCCATGCGCGTCCTGTCGGACGATGAAATCGATCTGTCGTCGTTTCATCGATTTTTTCCCGAAAAATGGAGGGGAATCCATTTTACGTAGGCGCGATTTGTGATTAAACGATGTGTTCGGAAATTCTCGGACGATCCACGTCCGTCATTTTCTCTAGCGCGAGAATTATACATATTATCGAAATTCGACGTTAGATTATCGGTTATTTCCTCGAAGATGTAATTATTGTCGTATTGTCGATAAGATTGGTGTGTCTAGTCTTAAATACCACGGCGAGAAATTTTGAGATATAGATCGATGTGACGTCTCGGTGCTCCATCTTGTCCTGTTTTCATTGTTTCTGTATTTCACAATTCTATGAAACATCGAGACAGCCATTTCATGTTTTTGATCCGTGTCTCACCGTGGTATGTAATAAATTATGTCTTCTTCCTCTTTTTTCATTTGTTTACGTTATTAGGTAATCAAAGTAAAAAAGAAAAAAATATAATAGATCGAGATACGGGAGAGTTATATTATAAATAAATGCACACAGACCCGCAGACTGATATGGATGCAAATCTGAGAATCAAAATTTTCGACCGTCTCGTGGTTTCTCGGGGACGCAGTGTCTTATGGGGCGGATCTTTTGGTACTCGTTAGAAATCGAGTGAATGCAGATTTATGGTCTTGAATAGAGAAAATTTAAAGATCATGGGCTGGAAAAATTAAATATCTTTGGTAGGAACAAAGGTACCAAAAGAAAAGGAGATGCGTGCGTGCGTGCGTGCGTGTAAAGAGAGAATGGAAACACGTGCAACTGGAAGATTAAGGAACTAATTAAAAAAAAAAAAGACGTAACAGGAAAAAAATGAACCACACTAGCCAACGTATGTCATTTGAATCGAATAATCATCGTTTCGTTGTCGTGATGTACGAGCAGGAGAGAGAGAGAAAAAGAAAATATGCGAGTGGGAAATTGGAGAATCTTTTTTCAAGGTAATCGATCGATGTTGTAGAAACAGTGTCATTTAAAGTAGTAGATCGCTTCTACCAAAAAAAAAAAGTAAATGAATAAATAAATAAAAATAAGAGTAAAGTAAAAATAACATAAAATAAAAACGAGTCATCTCGAAGAAAAAAGTATGAAAAACGGTTTACGTAATTCGAAAGTCGCGCCAACCGCGTTGTAGAGAACGCTCGAAGCGGCGCGAGATTCGAAATCGACGCGCGAAGCATCCGCCTTCACGCTCCTTGTCCCTTCTTACGCTCCATTTTTCTCTTCTTTTTTTCTTTTTCTCTGCTTTCGTTATTTTTATTAATTGTCTCGATCACGCGTCGAATCTCGCGTTTCCTTCTAACGTGTCTCCGACTCGCGAGCAAAATAAACGATTTTTTATACAGTAGAATTATACCAATTGTACCACATAGGAAAGAAAAAAAAAAAATAATGATGTTCGTTGTTCACTGCTCTGGCTTGCTAGTAACAGCAAAACTCAATAACCCGGGCCTCTCGGAGGCTGTTCGGACCAGGAGCGGCGCGAAAATTAGAAAATGAAACTAAAAGACTGTTGACCAATAACGAGCGTAATTCACTTGGAAGAACTTGCTCCGGACAGTCCCCTTCGTGCCCCCTGTATGAATCGGCAACATTTCAACATTGCAAGATTATTGGTGTACTTATCACGCAGTTTTCTACAAAATAAAGAAAACAATTTTGAAAAAAAATACACAACTGTTTCATGATATTCTTTTCTCCCATTGAAATTGTTGTTCATCGATGTATACAACATTTATCATAAGTTTTAAAGTAATTGGTAGAATTATGTTACTTGGAAGATAAATTTTTATTTCAATTACTCAATTTGAGGCTCAATTTCTATGCAGTATCTTTGTGTATTTGGAGTATTCACACTGTTTTATCGACTTTTCTCACAAAGTTGAGCAGTACGTTAACAGATCGATCCACGTGTTCAAATTGCTCAGTCGGTATTTCTCAGTTCTTTTCTAGCATAAAAAATCACAGACGAGATACGGGACTCGTCCACGACACCAAGCTCTATGGTGATACACACATATATATAAATGTATAATTCCTGTATTTGCCGTGGAAAATCGCAGAGGGCGTAAGAAATAATTTGATTTTTTTTCAAGGTCGGTATTTCAGAGCGTAAGACATAAAATCATATATAACGTCAAGTCTACCCCGTACTTAGTCAATGATATAACATCTATCCTCCCCCTCTTTTATGACAATACAGATCTATTTATATGTATCTGCATATGCGAATATAAATGAACCGAACGTTTCGCGTAACTAAAATTGTCGTCACGTTCATTCAGTTTTCTCTAACACGTCTATGAAAAACCTTTATAGAGACAGAGTAAAAATTTTTCCACTTTCATTCAGCGGAAAGGAGAAAGAGAATGAGTCAAAATAAATCATCTTTATACTGCACCGAATTTGGTTCGATAAAAATAATCTTTGGAAGCAGAAATACTGTCGTGAAACATTATACGAGGAGAATGTAATACCAATCGTCGAAACACTAAATTTCCAGCATGAAAGATCATTGGTGTGAATAAAACGACGTTTATTGGACCACAGTCGAAATTTAGCGATTCGACCGCTTAAACTGCTGGAATAATTAAAAATTTGTGTACTACTAAATTTTAATATATTAAAAATACACCAGAAAATAGAACATTAATTACATTCATTTATATTTATGATAATAAGTATTAACAATACAATTTATAGTAAAAATGCAACATTAAATTCATAACAATAACAATAACGTTTCAACCATTTTTGAACGACCCAATACTTGTAGCATATAACTCTAAGATTCGATGTTAAGATCATATTTGCATATTGCAATGTATAATTATTCCATCTTGATACTTGAATTTAATACACATAGAAAAAAGTATTAAAAGTTGTACTCGATCAACTACGCTAACTGAAAATCGACTTATTATATCGAATACAATAAAATGAAGAAGGATAAGCAAAGAAGAATACCAAATACTTAATTCCTTGAAAGAGTCCCATCTTGTATTTTTATACTACAAGCCTACTCGTATTTTAATACGCATACCTAAAGATTTTTAATGTCTTAAGGAACTTTTTACTATAAAATTGAAACAAAAGGTCCTATGTCTAGTAATAATAGATAGTTCTTTTATATTTTTAAACAATTACGATTGACTCGATAATGGGGAAAAAGAAACGCAGCAAGATTAAGGAATCTATAAATGCACGAACCATTTTTTTCTAGATGGTTGAACTACTAAATTTCCTTTGTCGACCGTTTGTACAACACGGGGAAAATATATAACGAGGGATGAGGAGGCCAATGTCCTAAACGGAGTGCCTAGTTCTTAGAGGTTAATCGGCTTAATGAACGCGAGACGTGATGGGTAGCAGCTTAACGAAAGTGATGCGATGCGATGGGAGGAAGTGGAAGCTACCGCAGGCGGGTGGTGTTGTTTAAATTTGGAGCGACGCTCGTTCGGAAATAGACGCCTTTCCCTGCTTTACCCTTGTGTACGCGATCCTCTGCTCGCTACTTGGATCGCGCGCGCTCTTTCCAATTCTCCTGATACTCGCGCACCAACTGACCTCTTTACGTTGAGGGCGCGCGCGCCGGAAATGCCGCGTCACCCAAACGGAAGCGCACTTTACCCGGCTAACCCTTTTCGCGTTAAGAATACGACGTGACTCTGAAACAACCGAGCAAAATAAAGGATCGTAAAAATAGGGGACTGTGAATCATGGTAGAAGAGGAAATTGAGTGACAACTTCGGCCAGAAAAGATTTTAGCGAATTATGTCTCTGCTGCATCAACTCCTTAGAATGGATTACTATGACTAGTTTGAAGTATTTTTTCTACTATATTTTATATAACTTGATTTTAATACCAATAATGGTTTAATATATCGACGACTTCTATCATGTAAATTCAGAAATTAAAGATTTTCCTGTAAAATAGTCTGTAACATCTTATAGTAAAGTAATGAAATAAGATATTTCAAGTTTATTTATTTCATTATTAAATAATTAATATACTTCACGTTATACCTATTTTTCGAAAATGTAATGTCAAATCAAAACACGAGGGTTTTATGCAAAAATTGTATACCTTTTTGAGTGACAAGCGATTAAACTATAGTAAGAAAATCGATGCCGCGAAATATATTGATATCGTTATTATTAAATAATATGGAGTGCTGTTAAGTTTCAGCAATACTAAATACGATTACAAGTACTCATTTGAACCAGTTTGCTTAATATTTTGCAAGATTTTTAGTGCCGGTACATGTAATGTACAGAAATATCTTTGTTGAAGCGGTGAGTTAACAAATTTACGAAGACAGTTTCATTGGAATGTGTATAGAACTCGAAGTAACATTGTCTACTACGTATTACGATAAGTGGCAGGTACAAATGTTGCGACGATGAATGCAAATTTATTCGAAATTGCTACTTTTGAGATTTTCTATGTACACTTCATTAAACACTGTCCGCTCTTGGTAACAAAGAAACAATACTTTTGACACCTGAGATCACTAGTATTTCTGTCCATCTTCTTTAAATACACACGTAGAATATTACAATTGTAAGAAATTGAAATTCTTCCAACAAATTATTACCATTATTATTTCTTGAAATTTTAATAAAATTATCGAATGAAATTCCAAATACTATCGTAGCAATTATTTTGCAGATTAAAACGAATTTTACAGTAAAGTTTCCAGTAAAAAAAGACTTTCACGAAGAATATATAATACCTTTCTTTCGTCTCAAAAGATATCAAACGATATTTACTGTTTCCTTACAATTTTTATTTTAAGTAAACGATCGCTATTGATAAATATTGAAAACTGACGGTCGTTTAAGTAGAAATGAAATGTGCTACTTTGTTATAGAACTAATTTTAAAAAAAGAGATCTCGTACAAGGTTGCATGATCCAAGATATAGCAGAGACTCGTTAGCGTATCTGATTTATTTGCAGACCGATCTCGTCGAGCCTCTTCAGTAGTCTTCGAGCACGAAATACGATTCGAAGTAGAAAAGGGTGATGGATCAGACACGTTTAAACACAACCGTCCAGTAGAATATTCCTCGCGTGTCGTTCAACAGATCAAGCGTTGCGACTCCTCTCCGCTACGATATTCCGATTTCTCGTGTTCCTTTTCCATACGAATTTAGTTAGTCGATGACACATGTTCCGTAATAATAAAACAGCCAAAATTGCAGAACTAGGAAATTGTTTTGTTTTCAAACTATCGCGTTATTACATTTTCGGTATGAACTTAAATATACTTCCTACGTTATTAATATTTTTGATAATCTCATGAAAAATTAAAAATTTCCAAATATTCTGTATATTGTTTTCTTTAGTAGATCCTGGATATCTTTTATGCATTTTATATATTTCTGCAGCTCTTGATATATCTTTGCCACATCTGGTATATATTAGAGGAAACTTTTAGTACATCTTTGCAAGGATTAGTTTATTACGTGGCACACTTTAATTTTAATTCCAATAAAATCCGTTTCCCTTCTAAACTATCGCCTCATCTTTTATATAGACATCGAGTATTTTCTCAGTTATAGCAATTTTTCTAAAACATTCCATGTTTCCGTATTTGTAAGCGTATAAAATTTTCTATTACAATTTTCTTAGAAGGTCTGAAACATTTTGTTATCTTTATATCTTTCCTCTAAACTCCTTAAGCAATCAAGATTGTAGATTAACTTATTTCTTTCTACTCGAGTTCCTATTCCAGGAACACAAACTATGTTCGAGGCGTATAATCGGTACACTCGATTTCCTGAAACAAATCCTTCAACTTCACCGATGTTGTCAAATACGATGCGAGTTGAACGTGCCAGCGACTTGTAGGCAGACAGGATCGATCGATCGGAAGTCGTGAACAAGAATGAAACATTACTATGTAGTTTGTTTTCCTGCCTGGTATTCAGTTCGAATTTATGCATTCGTATAATTGGCCAGATGGCTCCCAGTTTTATTTCGGTGACACTAAAATATTACGGTATCCGCTTCCCCGTGTCATTCCACGTCTATTTTTGACCGGCACAAGTTTCTGGGGACATTCGACTCATTCTACATTCCATCCTCCATGAACTTTCTTTTTCTCTCCAAATTTCATCTATAATCACCTTCGTTACTAGCAATTGAACTGAACCACTCGCAGCAATACAGAGACAACTCTGATATTCAAGTTTTCCATTTTAAACTTTCACGATGATTATTAAATGACATATTTCTGATTCTGTAATCTGATGGTGGTTTCGATGCTGGTTTTAATGCTACGTTTCGCGCTGACCTTCCATAGACGAGCACAATGCCTGCACTTGTGAGTAGTATCTCGAGAATACGAAATATTTGAGTAATATATATATAAAGGTACGTATAAAAGGAAATGTACGCTACACAACACGGATCGGCACGTAACGGTAGCATCACGTAGCGATGGGTGACGGATAGTGCGAACGGTCTCATTCAAAACGCATGTTTCAATGTTCTGTCATGCCGATGTCAGTACGTGACGGTCGGTGACGGATTGTGTGAATGGTCTCACTTAAAACGCATGTTTTAATGCTTTGTCGTGCTGGTGCCGGTACGTGACATTGCTGTTACACGACGTTCCCGTTACGCGACCATCCGTAGACTATACGCGCCGTATAGTGTAAATTAATCTTAACTTGTAGGATATTTTATTGATTTATAAGATACATCATTTTGTGTCGTTTACGTAGAACAGAAAGTCAAATTTGATTTGATGAGGAAAGTGAAGATTTGGATGTGAAGGGAACGTAGAAACTGTGTGATCTATAGCAGACAAGGGTAGGGAAAAGGATGAAAAAGTAAGCAGAAGTTGGAGGTAGAAACTGGGCAAGAAGAAGATGAAGTGGGAAATGAGAAATGTAATGGAAATAGCAGCAAGTCGAAAATGAGTAATGTAACGTGCGTAGTGTAAAATGAAACAACTGGCTTGGGAAGCGTAAAATATGAAAGAATATGACACGTAAAACACGAGGCAAGGTGAATCGTATAATTTGGGAAATACGAAGTACGAAGTAGAATGTAGACAAAGAAGAATTGCCAGATAAAGAACGTGCGAAATGTAAACGGGAAAATAATGTGGAAAAGAATAAACAGAAAATGGACCGAAGAAAACAAACGTACGAAGTTAAAAAATGATAAAGCATATGTGCAAGCACGTCTGTGTGACATAAATAATTGCAAAAGATACTAAAAAATATCTCGTACATATAATACGTACGACATAAATGATTAAACAAGCTTGTAAAATAATCGTAAAGGTTTGTATACCGACGCAGACATTAAATAGTGAACTTTTCTCAGTGTTCGTATTTAATCCGCACAACCACACGAACTATACTAATTTTTCCACTAAATTTAACATCGGTATCTACCTAAATTGCTTCGTATATCCTTCTATGTACCTACTATAACTAACCTAAACGTTCTACATACAAAGAAGAAACTAAAGCTTGTCTTTAAAAAACAAGAAAAGGATAAAAGAAATAATAAGAGTTGCGTTTCATTTCCATAGTCATCGCTTCAAAGGAACCGCCATGCCATCGCTAATTGAAATGCACGGATCTGTTTTTCTCGAAGATGCGACACGACGCAACGCGATGCAACGCGACGGAAGCGGTGGTCCTTACCTATTAATATCGAGAGTATATTTCAATTAATTCGAATAAATCGGTAAGCGACACGGCGCGAGTGTGCGTGCGCGTGCGTCGAAAGGAGGCAGAAAGAAAAAAAGATGACCGCCGTGGCGCTTGCGCGAGGGGCGTCGCGACGACCGCCGACGCCTTCTTGAATGAAACCGTCGCAGTCAGTTCGCATCAAGGCGTCCACCTTCGCTTCCACTTTCACGGATTTTCTAATTGTCCAGTCGACCAACGGCAAGTGACATTCCACGGTGATAAGTCGTTAGATCATGTTTCATCTTGGCCATCGAATCAGGTACGATTTTACGGTTTTTAATCTGACTTGCAGAAGCGACCACTTACGCGCTCGAACTTTCAACTTCGTTTCAAATCCTTCAGCGATCCTCGCGCCGAGTCCTAATCTTTTGAGATAACGAAACTCGTCGATCGTCGCGATCTTGGTGCAACGTTAATCTCAATCGTTGGAAATTGAAATTTGTAACATTTATTTTATGGTGTATCTATTTTAGAGGTTCGTGTTTACACGTGTAAATTTAATTAATTATCAGGATTTGCATAACGTACGGCGGAAAAATTTATTGGAAAATAGACGTCACGGGATTGTTACGATAATTTGTAATTTTGTTAATGATTCTTGGAAATTGAAGGAATGATTAAATAGTCAATGGAATCTGGTTTAGTTAGAAGTGCGTATTATTTTTTAAATTAATTGTAACATTAGGTTTATCTGCTGTGAGATTAAAATTCGATCTGTATACGCCATAAAGTTGCATGGTTTTGTCTTATTTGTTATTGCACGATTCCTTCCTTACTTTCGATCCCTTCCTTCTGATCTTCATTTCGATAACTGCGTGATATACAAGTTTCGATGTATTCAGAGCTTTCTTTCAAAGTGATTTAAAATAATTTCAAATGAAAAATGCAGTCTTTTTGTATCTTTTAATACATTCAATACAATATGTGAAGAACATGGCAAGAAATATAAATACGGATGCTTTACATGCGCCGTAGATCAAACACAGTTGCCGTCGCAAGACTGAATCCGCGCAACTAGCTAACTTACTAACTAAAACGATTTTAATTATAATCTTAATGCCAACTAGCTTTTCGAAACTTTATATAATGTTGCAAAATTTATGTTGCTTTTCAATGAAATTAATCGAAATATTTCTCCTCAAACAAGGATCGTGACAGGTGATCAATCTCCTATAGTCTACCAAAAGAACACAAGTTTTTCTGAAAAAAATCTTCCAAAAATTCGATGATGCTTATCCTTTTCTCTGAATTTCCAATACGATATGAATATTTATTGTCGTCTCAAGATTACGCCTTAACCCATAGACTGCTGCACGAATATCTTTTTTTGAGAGCTGCAATAGATAGAAATATACTACAGTATAACGTTTAATTTTTGCAAGCTATTATATCGTATTTGCAACTATCTTCTCTCGCAATTTTACGTAAATCATTTCCATTGTTAAAAATGTTTCGAGCTGAATGAGATTTATCATTTACTTGCTACTATCCTAACAAATCTAGTAACGTGGCTCACCGATGGCCACTGTGGCATTCAACGTGTTATTTTGAATTCTCGTGCATAGTAAACGCAAATTGCAGGTTGCAATAATTTAATCTGATCACGACGATATCTACGGATATTCGTGGATATTCGTAATTGCACGTACTAATGACTTCTTCATTCTTGTCGTTACGTCTCTCTCCCTTGGTCCAACGATTTTATCATTCGTCGCTGTGTCTTTAAATAAAACCGATTTACGAACACAACTTTCATACAATAATCGTTTGAGAATTGCGGAACTAGTAAAGTTAGTTTTAGAACACGTTCTAAAGATTTGAAGAATCGATAACGATAAAATGGCTCGGTTTTCTCGTATGTTTTAAAGAGGAATTTATTCGTGTCAGTGGAAGCTACTTTGAAATCGAGAAACGTGATCATTAACTCTTTATGTTTGGAAAATCACTCTGAACGTGCAATTTTTAATTGCGATTTAGAGCGTTGCCTAAGAGTTTCACAGCGTTTATGATTTCGTTTGGTTGATTGAAAGAACTTGATATTTCATTGATTCTTTGATTCGGTTGTTGTGTTTAGTTTCAGGCCGTATTTAACGTTAAAAATTATTAATTATTTATTATATTAATTTACGGTAGAAAGATACGAAAAGCTTGCGTTCTTAATGCCTGGATTCCTAATCTCAAAGTACAACGTGTTTTCTGGAGGTTCACCGCGACCTCGCAATTATTTTTATAGAAACCTTCATCACGATCATTTGTTTTGTTATTAATTATTAAGTATTAGGATAGAATTATGTAGTTTCGAAAACACTGTCTTAAAGCGATATATCACTCTTACATTCAATAAGAAATCACTAATTTAATTATAGAGAATAATTATACCTAATGTACAAACAAATCGTTTAACATAATTTCTCCTATTTGTATTTTTATTTTACTCTATTTTTATCTTGCTATTATTATTTATATTATTTGATTTATATATTTTACGCAAGTGAAATGATGGCTAAAATTTCACAAATTATCGATGAATAAACTTTTTAATCAACTTTCGCCCAATATACACGTAATTTTATCGGAAAATCGGATAACGAAAGAGATCGTTGCAACAGAGAAGACGTTCGAAACAGACGTATCTGGATATTTTCTTTCCGGACGATGCCGCGGTTGGCCGAACGGATTTGCAATTTCTGCGGCAGTGTGCGCCGCGGCGCCAACTCAAACAAACTGAGCGTCGCGGCTGCAAGGAGACGCGTATCTGGGAATCGGGAAAGAACAAACAATTCCAAGCTTCGAGGAAAGCCAGAGAGGGGAATTCTCTGCGTGTGTTTGACATTCGCTAATCTCTTAAAAAATCTTGCCGTTGTCAGTAAAAGACGAACTGTCAGAAACATCTCGAAACTCGAGTTACATACGTTGAATCGGTTTCGAGTTTTTCTTTGATTTTCCAGTTGATTTTGTAGATATTGAAAACTCTCAACTCTAATATTAAATTTCAAATTAACTACTTGCAGAATATTCACTTACATCTATGTTTACAAAGAAATTATTAAAATATTATTTCTTCCTATTCGATTATCTCCATCTATTAACGTAACGAGTTTCTTAGAAACAAACTGCGTGTCAAATGTATCGATCCGAATCTTGGAAGCACTCGGTTTACGTTCGAACCAAATCGCTGACCTAATTACCATATTCTCATTAAATTGGCTAAATTCAGCGCATTACAGCTAATTCTACAAACAATACCAACAATTTTAACATTTACTAATCAGCCTAAAAACACAAGCAAATAACGCCTAAATCCAATTCTCATCTATTGAAACATTGTTGCCTGGTAAACAAAAACCTACCGTATAATAATAAACCATAATAGTAATAAATAATAATGAAGAAACAAAATTTACATGAAATGAAATTTCACTCATTACGAGCTTTAAGGGTTGAACATCTAACAGCCCACCGGTCAGTTCACGATGGATATTGGTTATTAGTCGAACGAGAGAGAACCGTGTAACGCAACAGCTAATTAACTTGCCACGATAAATAGATATGGATCCACGTATAATTATACGGCCAGAAACAATCGCCAATAATGTTGCCATCAAATTGCAGTGTTACGAGCTTCCTAACAAAGACGGGGAGAGAAATTGTTGAATCGTGAAAAGAATCTTAGAGTTGAACTAGTGTTACGTCAGACGCACAAATTAACGGACTTGGTTGACCGCTAATTGTTTGGACACCCGTTTGCCGCTAGCGGAATTGTCAAGTTAAAATACGACCGACACCTTACACTCGCCTTCGCCCGTATATTCGACGATTATCGTGTCATCATCGCGCTGTGTAATGAAATCAACTATGGAGATCAGCAATTGATTTTTATAATTGTACGAACTCAACAAACTATGATATCTTTTGAGGAAGAACTAATTGGACGTACTGTGAGATTGCGATTCTTTTCAAAGGTCCACCATAAAAGGCAATTAAAAGAACGATATAAATCGATGTATACAAAATTGTGATTAATTCTTCAACAATTTTTCTCTAATATCCTGTCCACGTAACATCGAACGTTGCTGGACATCATGTTCGCTAACTCTATAAATTACAAAGTAAAAAGAGTAACGATACGACAGACATGTAAATTGAAATGTACTTTGCGTTAGAATTTATATTTCTCGCGCTATCTTCTCGTAAACTGGAAAGAAAGCGCGTAGTCGATCAGTTGTTAATTTCTTAAAAAATCGATCAGTCATGTTTATAGAATGCTCTTCCCTTTGATCAATTTAAATTCGAATGGTTTCTATATAATATATAACCGAGTTAAGTCGATCTTGATCCATCGTACTCGCCTCGTAGCCTACCAGAAACGCCCATGAAGCATACGAGAACGCTTCAATTTTCATCAAGCGATGCTGTCCTAGCCATCGACTGTTACACGATTTTCCTGGCTAACTCTGCATTTGTACTCCTCCTCGTATCTCTTCCTACTCCTCCAGATTTCACACCGCAAGTACGATACGACGTTTGAGAACACATCAGGGGCGTTTCGCTTTCAACAGCAGCGATCAGCTGTCTGCCGCGCGACAGCTATCTTTGACGATTCAACCGGAAGTCGTTCCATGTCTTCCGCCATGGCGGAAATCTCTGGCCCTGCTACCTGGTCGAACGAGGTTTCTCGGAAAATCTAATTCAAGCGACTACTTTTGCGCTTCAACGTTGCGAGGTCCACGTCGCAGGAAGTGGCGCTCGCGCGTCCACGTTTCAGCATATTAAAGGTTCATAGAGGGAGCCGCGCGGATATGACTGAACGTTATATAAGGCGGTCTTAATATAGCAGGAACACTCTCTGGATCTTAGCCATGTAGCTGGTAGCCGCACGTAGCGTGCATAACGCATGGACGATGTTTGGAAAATGGTACAGCGCAAGATGGAAGGAAGAGGAAGGAAGGGTAGATGCGAAGTAGAAAGAACAAGGGTGAAACAGTTGGACAGATGCGCGGTTTTTTCACTTTTTACGATAAGAATTTTGTTCGATTATCGGAAGATCAAGGTTTAATTGGATTACGATGGATTCAGAGTTTATTAATGTGAAGAAGGAAACGAATCCTAAGGGGAGATTTATTTTGTGTGCTGATTATTATAACGAGTACTTTACTTTGAATATTTTGGATAGCTTTGGATATTAAGTGGATTCTGTATATTTTGCACCATTAAATTTCCTGCGAGTGCATAAATATCCGTAGTGTACATATATTTCCTGCAGTTACGTTATTTTTATGGTATTACTTGTTATTCGATTATGTTAAAAACGATTTAATACGGACGCTTGATGGAAGGGACATCGGTTCGTTTATCGCGCTTCGTTTCTCCGATCTTTTCCAATATTTCATTCGTCGTTAATGATTCAAAAGTTCTTTAGAAATTTAGACACCGATAACTGTGACGAGTAAGATCGATGTTACGTAAATTTATAGTATTACGAATTTATGTATTATTCGTGAATACAACTGAAGAAATAGAATGTAAATAGTTCAGTGGAATATATAATAAGATGCAGCAAGATTTATAATAGATGTAAAAAGATATAACTTCTACATATATCATATGATGACGAATACAAGTAAAGAAATAGAATGTAAATAGTTCAGTGGAATATATAATAAGATGCAACAAGATTTATAATAGATGTAAAAAGATATATAGCTTCTACATAGATATATCATATGATGTTATAAATGGTTGATATATGGCATTTCGATCATTAATCGGTAATAGGAAATTTATATGCTCTGACAGGATTGCGAAAGTGGCGTGACTCATATACATATTTTTCATTCCGAGATATTTCTTTGATTTTTGTAAATATTGGAGGATATTTTGCTAGCAGCATCAAAGAGTTCGCTTTTTATAAATCGTTTCACACGGTTGCAATGTAGGTGGATTTAACTTGAAGTATATGACAGATTTATATATTTCTTTTCTTTTTTTTACAATTTATATCGTCATATTCACGTGTATCTTTGGAAACTATCGCGAATGCATTATATTTTTGAGTCGTATTCGTGGAAAATTTATGGACGCTTTGAAAGACTTGTTAAATTTCCTGTTGTAGAGTTTAAAACATCACAATTATTATTTAAGAGCGAGAATAATATTTCCGCAACTGTATCGAATGTCAATCGTGGAGCAGATGCTGGAAAATATCATGCACGTTGAAACAATGACTCAATGGTTTTTATCCAGCTTGTTTAATTTGGAAAATATAGATTGTTTTTACGGAGAGAGCACTTTGAAGATCGGAATGATTCGTAGCTTGTTCTTAAACAAAAATCCAAATCGTATCTTTAATTTATATTGACTAGATCGTTTGTAACGTAGTTTTATTTAACGCGATATCGAATCAAGAAATGTTGAAATTTTATACGTCAATCGGTAACGACGTTTGATATTTCCCGTTCTATTTAAAAACATCATCCTTTTGACGTTACCGAAATATACGTTAACTGGATTACGTTATCGAAATTGTAAACTTAGCAGGAGTTAAAGCACTCGCTGAAATGTTCCATCTATTTTTAATGCCACTACAAACTTTTTCATTTCTCATTCGACACGCTTTGAAGCCAGCGGCCATTATATCGTTAGCCTAAAACGTGCCTACGGCTAAGTATACCACAGAAATATTGTGCTTTGCATAAATCAAGCTTTGCTAACATCGACTTTCAATTCTATCGAATCCTTCCAGTCTTAATCCTAGATATCTTCACTTTGCGTACTTTCCTTCTTTGCGTATCTTGGTTCTATAGAATTCGTAATCCAAGGAATTCCTCACCGAGCCACCACGTATTATTTTAAGATATCAACGATTTAAAATTTGTATCGTATCGGTAATTTTGACAAAAGGAAGGAAAATTATACAGTTTTATTAGAATACATACAATTTATAATTATTTTATGAAATTTCTATTTCAAGTTTCTCGTAGCTCGATTGTTGGAAATCTTAGCGGAAAAGTTGTTGCGCTCGGGGGAGGGAAAACTGGTTGCGGCTTTGCAAACTCGATTTCACGCGGCATCATGTGAATTTCAGAGTTAAGGTTAACCGCATTCACCGCACGCACAAATAGAATTACAGTTAATCCACACGCACGGTGACACGTCCTGAGGGTGCAACCCTTTACCTAAGCCAAACTCGCGTCGACACATCGCGGCGCGACGATGATGCGAATTTATGATTGCAAATCCTCGACAACTTTCAGCTGCGCTTCCATATCACCAGTTGGTCGTGTTATAAGTGAAAAATGGAAATCGTTCGTTCGATTAAATCGCTCTACGGCTTATCTATTAAGTCCTCTCGTAAGTTCTATTTACTTTTTACTATCGATTTTCCAAACTTGCCATTATTTTTCATTTATATCTTTATCAATTGTTTGTCTAACAGTTGTAGTAAAATTTTGTTTCTGTATGAAACGTATCTTACTTTATCAGATCGTTCTTAGAACAACGTTATCATTTAGCAACGAAGATTTTCTTTTAATTTCTGCGATCGTTAAAATAATCCATGTGTGCATTTTCACTTTTCTTTCAGCAAAGCACAGATATTTGTACTTTTAGAAATTACCACGAATTTTCATTAATTATTTATCTAAAGATTATAAAGATATTTATCGCAAATAGCGTTTATCTCTTGAAACGATAATACGAAATATGTTTATCGTTATGTGAAGAATAGTGATCTTTGATACAATACATTATAGTCTGAATTAAATCAGCTTCTCTCTTTTATATTTTCCAAGCTGAAAATGGTAAAGAAATTGGTAAATTTAAATTGAGATTGAAATTTATAACAAAACTACAAAACAGAATTAGAAAAAGAATTTGAAGTAAACGTTGCAGAAGCTTCCTCCAATTCGATATGACGTAATTTGGACGTCGCAAACATTGCGACTTTGTTGGATAAACAAATAGACAGAGGGACGAATTTCCTTCGCGTACGTGTTTCAGACTTGACGAATGTGCCAAGATTCTGTATGCGATACAAGTGTCTGCAAAGTCGTCGTCGGTGAATTGGTGCTCGATGTAGAAGGTAGTTAAAAGCAACAGGTATTCCATTTGCGATGGGCGTAAATGGCACTGATTGTTTTAAATGACCCTACTTGAAACTCGCATTTAAATATCCTTTGCTACTTAACGACTGCTGAAGATTCTCCGTGGAACTTGTGAGTTAATTATTATCTCAGGAGTTTGTTTTATGTTTTGTTTACTTGGGATAATTTTAACTTTTACTTGATATTAATTGTGTGTATTCCTCGGTAGTAAAAGTAGTCGAACAAATAACTTTGTAGCTAATGCGACTGTAGATAAATAAACAAATAAGAAGAAGAATTAAGTAATTAACCTCTTCGTATTTATATTCCTTGTTATCGATTCGTATCTAGTTTAATTGTTTAACTTATTAGATTTTATTGCGTTTTTTAATTTGAAAAGATTTAGGGAGGTAACCGAAACTGTGAGCAGCGCGTCAAAGGGAATCGGAAAAATTTGGGATAAGGTAGCTTTATTTTAAACAAGACCTTCTACGAGTCAAAGTTAGGTCAGTTGTAACTCTTGCAAATTATTGTATTATGACTTGTTTTGAATGGAAATAGAACTATATGTAAAATTAATAATTCCTAAATAAATAAGTAATTATATTTAAGGAATTAAAGGTAATATACACATCTCTAACTCGAAGAAAATTCATTTGAAAGTTTCTAAAAGAAATGGCAAACAATTAGAAAGGAAAATTGTCTTCCACGGTCTGATACACCTTCCCGAGCAAACACGGCGTTTCAACGCGCGACTGTGTCAAAAGACACGAAAAGCTTCGACACGATCTATTACCAACTTTTTCTTCAAAGAAAAAGAATCGCTGCAACTTATTTCTACGTATTCTAGCAAAAACTTTGTTTCTCCAGGAAGAAAGAAGCTCGAAGCCAGAATAGAGACATCAAATCAATAACTTAGCGATGAAAGTTAAAAAAATAAAATGTACAGAAGCGCAAAGAGTTGAACGTAACGAGTAAGTTCGTGGAACGAAAGGTCGAAAAAGCTTTTCCAGAGAGACTGTTCGTTCACTCGACGAAATTCTCTCCAAAATCCACATCGGTGGTCTGCCATTTTTTCTCCGAAGTCTGTATCACGGATGTTTGGAATTTAAATTTAGCTCGGTACCTTTCGTTTCGACGACTACAAGCGACCGCCCACCACGATTTCGACGATGAAATACATGCGGCGAGGTCGCCTGATCCCTGCTTCGATTATAAATTTACCCCATACGACGTACATCCACTTAATTACATAAAATAATTTGTATATAATTAACTCCGCGTGCAGGCTTACTAAAAGCGCAATGAACGAGCTATATGTCTCTCCTTGACAGGTGAAATATGCTCGCTAGATAAATGTACCTATACGTTTGCTACTTTTCTCGTAATTAAAACTAGAGGGTGGCGTACATAGAATTTTGTGTCGAGAATAGTATGTTTTCGGGCAACGATGAATAATAACCTTGTGTAAACCTGTAAAATAACATTATGTAAAACGCGTGAATGTCGGAGAATATGTTAAAGTTACGTTGTTTTAAAAATTGAGTAGAGCTTTTCACAAATGATATCGTCGTTGGCGAAACAATTAGCTAGATGAATTTCTTCTTGTTTTTAACCATTATACGTCTAAACGATAAACGTAGCATAATAACGACGATTATACTTGAAGATTATACTTCATTTTCTGCAGAATTATCTGATTATTTCAATTATGAATAGTTTCTATAATCTATGATAAATGTTAAAAGACAGAATTCGACGATGTAAATGTCGACGATGATAAATGACGAATAAATAATGATATAATAATAGAGCAATTAGAATGGCATAGTGATAAAAAAAAAGTAGTATTAAAAAAATATGGATACCCCATATTTGGAGCAACTTTGTGGAACTTAGAGAGTTAAGATTTTTAACGATAATAGAAGCATTAACAATACTTCACCATCACCCTTCGATATTCTCACAACCCCTTGCCTGATATTTCACGCCCCACGAGATTCTTCGATACTTCGAAATTCCCCTGCACTAATCGACCCTTTTCATCGCACTGACAACCAAACACCGCGTGACACGAGTACGCGTACACACTTAACAAGATCGACTAACCATTTGCAAATATTTCTATCCATCGAACGTCCCTTCCCGTGTGTATTCTATCTTTGTCTTTATCCGTTTTATATTATCCGCACTACTTTGGTTGGGGGCGTGTCTTTTTCTATATGAACATATCTCTATTTACATGGAAAAGAAACCAATACAATTGATCGAAATTTTCTGTTCTAGTATAATCTGCGTATTACATCGATCGTTGTCTTTCTTATCGTTTATGAAATTGCGTATTAGTTTAGTTCGATTATTTGTAAAGCACTCTATTCATCTATACAGGTAAATTTTCAAAATTTCTGTCCGCGCAAACGCGCGCGCTCGTCCTCAGGTTTCAAACTAGTTTGCGAAGATCGAATACATCGCAAGTATTAGGTTGTCCGAGACGTTTCTTCCGTTTTATTATTTTGTCGAATTACGTACGATCTATTTTGTTCTGTCGAGATAAACACCGCGACGTTTTACAGACTTGGTTTTACGTTTGTATAAAGGTGCATTGTTGTAGAAAACACGTTTGCGAAAGAAAGACACTTTCCGGACAACCTAATACAACAAACGAGCCCGATGAATATACAGTTATTGTAGTAATTACTTCAAGAGAACAGCTTTTCTTGTATATCCGTGACTTGGAGACTACTGTAAATGCATATTGGACTTCGCCCCGGTAATCGCTAATTGCTAATAATATCTGCTGAGGTTATTTGATATGTGAACAGAGGAACGCGTGGATAAATTGTAAAGTAGAAAGTATATTTTAATACAGAAGTGTAAATACAAGTAGAAATATAATTTAAGCTGGTCCAGATCCGCACGCTAGTAGTGTTACCCTATGACTGAAAGCCCCGAAGCCATCGTTGCCTGTCTACCGTTTATGGTCTGGTCGATGGCTTCAGTGCTTGAGAAAATTAAAAAGACCAGATGTAGAGTTTTCTTAGAAGTGGTGACCACTTCAACAATATTTAATATACAACGCTGTAACGATGAAACCAACTGATAAACTGATACGTGTGCGAAATAATAGTTAAAGAATGTACACATAAGGGGTGGTCACGCTATTAGTTGGCAATCGTATGATTTTGAACGGGCCACGAAGAGGCGGAGGAAAACAAGGCAAACAACGGAGAGAAGTGCTTCTGGAAGGTCTGCGTTGTTCGTTTTGGCCAAGGAGTGTCCGACATGGCAGGAGTGTTGGCCGAGGGTGTGTCTTTTTCCGCTTTGCTGCCGCTGAAATCGAGTCCGCCAGCAAAGGGGAACAGGCCGACCCTCCCGCACCAAGTAAATAATATTCGATGACAGTGATTTACTGGGAACACCGCCGTGGAACCGGCGCAACTTTCTCCCACCGATAAATCTCATCCTCGATCTAGGTAAGTTGGTGTCTTAGGCAGCACGAAGTGTTCAGCGAAACCACGAGACGCTCCTATCGTCTCGATTTAGGCACATCGAGGCGATGTACGAACAACAACGTTGTTTCGATGCACGCGTGATTTATGTTCACGTTAAATGGACTGATCATGTTCGACTATGCAGTTTCACGAAGATCCGTGTCGCAGTGTTGGTACACGTTAGCGTATCGAATAATAGCAATCCTCTGATTGGTATGGAATTGTATTGATCGTTATTATGCTAAGGGTTGGTTTGAAAATTAAAGTTATACCAATTGGAGTGTGATAAAATATTATATACATGTTAAGTCTGTATTCTTGTATCTGCTGATATTTAATTTATTTTTGTGCAGATGGTAAAAGTGAAGATAGCTGTGTATTACGAAATATTATGAAAAGATGGAAATCTGTTTCAAACCTTAGAATTATGCTACATTTTTTAGACTTCAATTTGTTACCTACGGTATGTGATGAATCAACATAGTGTGAACGAGTTAAATTAAACAGATAGAGAATAAATAATTTGATTATTATCCATCGTTTGTGTCGATTTAACGCGTAATTTATGAATAACGATAGCAAAAGATTTCTAAAAAATAGTGCATATGTTCTATATTCTTTATAGTTACATCAATTTAACATGGAATAAAACAAAGTGAGGAAATGACGAAGCGAAGGAAGATTATAAATTTAAAAAGTAATTTGCAAGATTTCAATTCGTTAAACAATTTTCGACGAATTAATTCCATATTAATGGAATAATCTTAAACACGAAAATTTCTCGTAAGACATCTCGCGGTATTTTGCGATGTGAAGCATCGCTTCTGCAACACACGAGGTCACCGTTTTGCGATCTAACTTCCGCCGCACGCTATTTAAGTGATAAATTGCTAAGCATGTGCGAATACTGAAGTGGATTGGAGACATCCAAGATGCATTAGGTTACTTATCAACCGTATCACAATGTGTGCGAACGTTTGATTCTTGCATATGAGTTTGCTATTACTCTTATTTTCACAGAGATTTATCAGAATTGATAGAAAATTTCTGTCTACGTCGTCCAAAATTTCACGCAGCACTGCAAATAGCGCGAACTTGTATAATATTACTAGTAATACGAAAAATCGAATAAAGTTTTTATGGAATAATTTTCTTTTTGACAAATTTGATAATACCGTGACGATTTAACGTTGAATTTTCTATAAATCATCGTAAAACTTTTAGTATTAATAACATTAAAAATTAGATAAAGCGATTATGGAATAATATTATTTGATAAAAATTTTATAATACCGAAATTTCCGCAATAAAATCGCCTAATTGAGCACTCGAAAGGTAGTAAATTTATTTTTAAGTCGTTTATCATGATTTTCGTATACGAGAAAAATAAAGGACGATATTTCACGCGTGATTTTGATAATAAATTCACAAATTGGTGGCGATTATTGATTTATTAACTCATAAATATAACACAATGATATACCGAAACATATGCGATCGTTTAAAACTGGCAAAGTACATAATTCTTGCAGATTTATCGTCGCGTTTTATTCCCCTTCTCCGTAATTTCATGAATTTTTCGCCGTAATACATAACTAACCGCGGCGCATTTTTGCCGCGTATAAATCAAGTTCAACAAGATTTGCGTCACGTTTAATTTAAACCAATAGGAATGCGAGAGAGCATATGACGTTGAGATATGCGAGATTTAAGAGAGACTCGATTTTCTTCTTTTCAATTCTTAAGTACCTTTACCGTAATACTGCTACAAATTCTACGATTAAATAGTTCCTATAACAAACGTGAAAACTGACGATCGCATTTAAGAAGATCAATTCCAAAATCCAGAAAGTCAGATCACATTTAAAAAGTCAATGAAGAAATTTAAAAAGTTCGATCGATTTACATCTATCTTTTATCAATCTGCTATATATCTTGGAAAATCGAAAAGACAACGATTCCATGTACTTTCCATTTAAATTCTTCGTTACGAACCGATAAACCTGGGAAAAATCTTCAGCAAAGTTACAAATGTTTAATGTTAAATGTGTTAAATGTTAAAGCGTATGTGTAGGTACAATATGCTCTAAAATATTCTATAAATTTTATTACAAGAACAACGTTATTTGTCGCCACACTATGCAGTAACATTTTACAACTTTTTCATATATTCTACAGCTATCGCCTATTCCAAATAAAAAAAAGATACGAAAGAAAATTATTTCTCTATATACTTGAAGGCTATAAATGAATTATATTTGGAATAATCATTCATTTAAGAATTAACGATTCAAATAACCCTGAAATTCAAAGTTCAAGCTTCGGCTTCTCTTTCCGCTTCTCTGTATCTTTTCCTTTGTATTTAACGGCAATACGTTCCGCGCGAAAGCTCGCAATATTTTTATCACGGTTGCGAATTCACCGAGCGCAAGCCAGTTTTTTAATCTTCTGTCGATCCAACGCAACGCCTTCCTCCTTGTAACCTACATCTAATTTCGGCATCCGCGTCCGGCTTGTTTATCATTCTATTAATAATCCAAGCTTTCCTATATCGGTCCTTCGTCACGCTCACTAAACCAATGAGAAATTGCTTGGAACGTTATACTACCGCTTCTATCGCCGCGTTAAAGGTGCAACTAACTGCGCTAAGGTGCATCCACGAGGTACACGCACTGACGCGTCTCATATTAATATCCGACACGGATGCACATTGGAACTTTATGTTTTCATGCTTGAGATTTTCACACCGGGAGGAGCAATAATGTTAATAAATACGCAGTTAATGGAAGGACAAATATCATAGTTTCGAGGAATGAGGAAACATCGACAAGATTGAGAGAATAGCAGGAAATTTTCATATTATTTCTGACACGTGAAATTAGAAAAAGAGTATGAAATTATAGATCCGGTAAGATCAATTATATATAGACTATGAACGTTTATGCAAATTTACATTTTTATGAATGCAATTAAAAAGATAGAGCCTAAGTAGAAAATTGTTTCATCTAATAAATTTTATAGAGAATATTATGCTCTGGATATTGTACGTAAGAAATGTTAGATACGTTAGTCTTGTAAATTCTGATAAAATTTGATCACGAGAACGAGAGGTTTGGAAGAATCGCGGGTGCAGTAGATTAGGTCGTGCTTGGTCAGACGCAGCGAAGTGCTGATTGCGGCAGCCGACAATTTTTTAAGCGGGTGATTAGTAGAAGATATTGGTTATTATAAGTTATTATAAGTCGCAATACGGTCATTAAATACTTGATAAGGTTGATTACAGTTTTAATGAAATTTTAAGGAACTTTTCTAGTAGTAAGATGCTTTGGAAAATATTAAATAAAATTCGGGAAGATCTCGGGATCATCGGAGAGGTCTAAAATAATTCTACATAATTTAGTCAGTAATATTTAGCAATTCTAAATAATCAATTTAATCAATACCATGAGAATAGTATATAATTCTTACTAGCATTAAAATCTATTTCTTTGATAAAAATTATGTTTATAAAAATTAAGTAAAAATCTGTTTCCGCTTTGTCTCCAAGAATATATTTAATTTTTTAATTAACGAATCATGTTTCTATTCAACTTCAATCGATTCCCTAATTATTAGATACATTTGATTTACAATTATTAATAACTAGAAAATATGTGACGTGTGTGGTGGTCATTTATTACATTGTTCGCAGCATAGCGTGCATGTTTAGTTTCTCCTATCAGAAGCATTTAGATTTGAGAAATTTATGGAAACACTTGATCCAAATGACGACACGCAAATCCATGATGGGCGTCAGTCACGCTTGTAAACCAGAGCGGTAAAGAGCCTCTTGTTGCTCGTTTACACTTTGACGTGTATTTTCATCCACAGTTTAAAACACGAGTGCCACTTACTCTACATTTCTTCGTCTCTTTACCCTCGTCTCTTTTATCTTCTTCAGTTCTCTATGCGTTATCCCTATTTTATCGTCATTTTCCGTTTGACAAATATTTTTCTCCACTGAAGAACTCGTTCTTGCATGTGTTTTCTCTCTCTGAATGATTCAGATTCATACAATTCGTCAAATATATATATATTCATATTTTTGTGAAAATGTATTTTGTACGTATTTCTCTACAAAACCAAAAATTCCACTCGCGATCGTTCAAATACTTTCACGATTCCGGTGTTGTATACATCTCCTTTCAACTTTCTCTCGAATTTCTCTCTCCGCCCCACCACGATTCTCGGAATACGTCGAATTCCCCAACCACGGAACTCGTGTCATCGATTGCTCGCATTATATTTACTCTTTGATAGAAACGTGAAGCGAATATTTTACAAGGGGCCGTGTTCGCTGAGCGATGTAACGATCGCTCATTTTCAGGCTGGAACGAGGTGCTATGTCGACCAATATATTACTTTGATTAATAATCTGTAAACAGAATCCTTAATGTCGCCTGGACCCGGTCAGAATCTGTTCTACCGCCTAGGATGATGGACCACGTTGTATTCGCGAATACCAGAATCACGAACGCGACATAAAGATATTAGTAGGCCAACATCGCGAAACCAAGGCTCGTTTGCCTCGAGCGAATTACATGCGTGATCTACTGTTGAGTTTGGCACCGATCGCCGTTTACTCAGCTGCCCTCGAAAGACAAAAGGCAATCGGACGCTCGACACGACTGCAATCGAGCTTTCGATTCTCTATTGTTGGACCGTGATGTCAGCCTTCGGTATAGTAAGATGCCAATGGGACTGTGATCTTTACAAGGAATGATATAGATCGGGTTAATCTCTTCAGAGTAGAATCTGATACATTGTAGATAACATTGTATATAATATACGATGATACGAGAGAAATGTTTTACATCTTTTGTTGTACGTTTTAGTTGACAAAAATGAAAAACGATAGAAAGTGTTAAAACATGTGGATTTATAAATTAATCAATATAATTAATATTATCTAGCTTTTTTGATGACTTTTTTAATAGGGTGAATCGTGGTTAAAACAGCGTGAAAAAAATACTCTTTCAGAGTATAAAAAGTCGTCGAAAATATATACATACTTGTGTGTATTATGTTTTCATGGTAGCAACGTTTTAATATATAATTAATATCACTAAAGTTTGGAAGATTTCTTAATAAGGTGAAATAAAAAGACACGCTTTTCCATAGAATGAAAAGCATTTGGTAGCACGTCTAGTTTCCATCTGATACCAGAAATGCAAGAAATCTCGACGACAAAGAAACAACCACTTTCCAAATCATTCCTCTTGCATTCTTCGTTGTTTTATTATACCTTGTAGCTTTTCAATATTAATCAACTTTTCAATATTTCAACTTTTCAATATTAATCAACCAAAAGAAAGTTTTTCGGTGAATACGAATAATTAGGTCAAACCTGAAGCAGAAGCTTTTCTATTGACTTTTCTACAAAATTCGATATAATTGAAAATTATTTATCCATCGCGATCGAATCGTTTCTTATCGTGAGACTAAAGTATTGATCCTTCCTGAGACTGTGCAAAATCTACCCCATAGATTATTCATAGCCTACTTGACACACAACTTCCGAAAGTTCTATTTTAACGCGTTCGTCACGGTAGCGTGAAGCTCTCTATGAAAAGTGACATACGTAGAACCAGTAAATAATGAAGTTCTCACAGCTGTCTTCGCTACATCGTGACCAATTCACGGGACAATTCTATACCGTTACTAGGAACGACTTCCGACGATGAGCTGGGCGTGACAAGAAGTTAACCACTCGGTAGATTCGTCGACGTTTGATTGGCAAGGCAAACACTCGAACAGCGTTCACGAAACCGTTGAAATTCCAAGCATCCATCCGTCCAGAATCGAGAACCACGTTCCGACGCGTGATGGACGGAATTTTTTTAACTTTGTTCTACGATCTCTGCTTGCCCCCGTAACCACCGATCGATCGAGTTTCCACCATTCATTTTCTTTCTCAATTTTTACTTCATTCATTTTATTTGTGTTTGCAAATTAGTAAGAAATCTTTTCAAATTATTTCAAATCCTTTTAGAGTTTATAAAATAAAATATGACCTACAGTTTTCCCTTTTGTCCTACCAATTTACCATAAAACTATAAAAACAATTAAGCGAGAAAAGATCCCAAGGAAAAAACAACTTATTTTTAATCAAAATCAAATTTAATCGATGTTAAGCAAAAAAAGCGACAATTATATTGCGTCAAGAAAATAATCTAAAAAGTGTAATCCAAGATAAAATATACGACTATATTATAACTGTACTGTATTTCATTGCTTTTCCTTTCGTTCTACTAATTTGTCGTCACGCCATAAATACGATTAAACGATGCTATTGATCTAACAAAAGGTTCTCAAAGATAAACCTAAAACAGGAAAACCTATATCCTACAACCGATTTCGTGTTCTACTATCGTTTTCTTTTTCCTTTATCAATTTGTCGTCGTATGTCGTTACAACGTAATAAAAAAATCTCCCCCTCGAAAAAAGAAAAACAAAGAGAGAAATACCGAAGAATCAGAAACACGTCTCGAAGTTAAGAAAATTGTTCGTTGCTGAAAAGCTGACAATTCTCCTTTATGATTGCAGGTCGGCGGTTATGCGAACATTGTCGATTTGGACAGTGGCTTGTCGTTCTCGTGGATATCTCAGGGACAGATTCTACTTGTTGTCCATGCAGAGAAGGACGGGCAAGATCCTCGTCTGACAGAGACCGATGCTTGGTGCAAAGCTTTTGCTTCTTTCTTGTGTTGCTTGTCACTCACTTTCGCTTTACCCATTTGTATTCCTCTTCGTTGTAAATTATCCGCTACCACTGTATTTCCGCGTAGAGAACAGTCGTTAAAATGGCTAGTATCGGATTACTTAGGAAAGAAAAGAAAAAGAAAATTGAACGGATGTCGTTAAAGACATGAGTGGTCTATTTGAAATTTCGAAAAAGCAACGAGAAATTCTTGAAGATTGTGCAAACGCGATCGTTAAACGGCCACGTGTTTGGCATGAGGACCTTCTGGCATGGAATCGCGTGCCATGTGCAATTTACAGCTACTAAAATTAGACGTTTCATCCCTCTGCTCGTATGGGGTGGTCAAAGTGATTTTCGATACGCCATCGGTTACGGTTATGGTTAAACTACTCGTTTCAGGGTTCATAGGGTGTAAATAAATGTTGAAATAGTAATGGAAGCTTTTTCTTCGTTCTATGTAATATAATGATATGTCTTTGATAATTTATGTTGATTGCTATATTTTCAAGCAGTAACGTTTCTTGGCTAATGAGAGTCTTCACTTATAGAATTTTGTCATTAGATAAAGAAACAATTTGTTCAAAAACGGACAGATTAAATAGTTTATTTTTTTATAATAACGCTTTATATGTACTTTGGATAATTTATGTTAATCGGTACATTTATATTTAGAAGTCCAGATTACATATCATAAAGTATTATCAAATTTCAGATTGACTATATGATTTGAATTCCAATTTGGGTGTTAGAGAAATCCAAAACATATTGCTTTGTAATAACATTTCGTGTATACGTCTAATTATTTGCATCAATCGATTTCTAATCAGCAATATACATTATGTATTATAAAATTCTTAATTAAAATTAAGGTTCTTTCTTCTATTCATAATCAAAGAAGCAACTTGTTCAAAAACAAATCGACAAGGAATTAAACGTTTTCTTTGAATTATCTTTTAAGCGACTTCCTGAGTAATTTACTATTTCTTTAAATAGATCAAACATCTAAACTCGAGAATTTGATTACTTCTATACGACAAGTTACGATCCTAATTCGACCAGTGAAGAGAAGCTTCGAAGTCATTTGTTCGCTCATTCCACTTACAACTGTAATTTCTTTCTTTTATTCTCACAGCCAAGAGGCCGATTATTTCCAACCCCTTTTCGCTATTGTCTACGTATGTCTAACGTCTCACAGTCTGAGTCCATAAAGCAGATCGTAAAGATGTCGAATACGGTATGCGGACATTTATGAGCCTCATGAGAAGAAAATTTCATTGCAAGAGCGGCGTTTCGGAAGTTGATGGACCGAAAGAAACGAAACTCGCCCAGTTTTCATCATTGACCGTTTAACTCTGACCCGCGCAATGAATCTCGTTGATTCTTATTAATTTATTATTTTGCTGTTTTACAAGATTATGAATAGGGATGAAATCAAGCATCATATATATAGCGTAAGTAAGTTTTCATCTAATTTTAATATCCAGGACATCTCGTGAGGCATTCGAAAAAAGAATATTTTTAAGTAGAGTTAAACTCAAACAAGATTTGGTTGGTTGGACTAATTTATAAGTATTGTGAGAAATATAAATGGTACTTTTCTCAAGGATAATTAGAAATTGACCAAGGAGATCTGGTCTGTACTTTAATCGGAAAGGCGATGTACTATTAAATATCCAACATTCTGTTTGTTGCATCAAGTTCAGAAGAAATTATTGGAGTATTGGAATTTACATAAAAATAAAAATTAACGTCAAATTACATCAAATTTCACGAGTTGAGATCTTTTTATAGAAATTGACTTAGATTTACAAGTGCGTAGTGAATTTGATATCCTTACCAACAACAAATCGTGCATTGTGTGTCCACCGTTAAGACAGAAAACAAAGGACACGAGTTCGTGGTTTGTGTGATAATTGAAGCTCATTTCCTTCATTTTTTTTTTTTCTTTTTTGCTCATATATAAAGCTTGACAAATAAGAGCAGCTGCGGATATTTGTCTTTCCCCAGTACTACGCGAAACTATAATTCGTGACAAACATCACGATCCACTTACTATAATCTGGAAACCAAACAATTCCTCCTCTACCTTAAGTAGGAAATATAATAAATGTATGCAGTGAAGGAAAATAAGTATAAAATGTATAGAATGGATACAAGAGTATACATAAGAATACACGCTTTAATAAAACTTATTAAAAGGTTTGCCACTCGTCTGAGATTTAATCGAATCTTTAAACACCTGCCGTGTCTATATTCGTCTGTGAGTACGACAACGAGTAGAAGCTCCTCGCTATCTATTATTCTGAGCGTGCAATTAGAGAAGCACGAGTCCCACTCTTTCATCCTCTGTGCGTTTCTATCTCTTTCCACCTCCGCAAACGTAATTTACTTTGTCGTGGCTCTTGACCGTGCAGAAACGATATACATTATTAGGCAGCACGCGTAAGTGCATGCATACTTTGTGCCCTTTGCTCGTCTATTATAGTTACGCCGCTGTTCCTTCTGTATCCATTCGCTCCTTTTTCCGCGTGAGTCATGGTGCACACGCGACAACCGACCCCACAATGTCACTAAATCGCGAAAATGTCCCTTCATCGTGTGTTAAATTGATCCATAACTCACTACAGTTATGAAGTATCATCGGAAAATGTTGGATTTCTTTCGTGATTTTCATTCAGTTGCGTTTGCAATGAGTTTACCATAAGCTCGTGTGTATTCTTAAATGCAATTAGACTGATAATTTCACGTGTATTTTTAGATTCATTTGGTGAAAATGAAATTTTTGTAGCATGAGTTTTGCAGAGTAACGTACATAGTTCAGTGTTGCAGTATTGGTGATTGTATCGTGTACCTTTTCTCATTCTTTTCCCATCAAGATAGACGAGCTACTATACTATTAGGTTGTTTCTTTCGTTTCATAAGTGAAATAATAGATGCACATTTTTTATTTTATATTACTTTATGGATTTATATATGATCCAGTTTGTAGTAATAGAATAAAGTGGATCAAACATAATTCAATAAAATAACGTGAAACAAAAAATGTTGTGCATCTACTACTTCCTTATAAAACGAAAGCAACTTTTGGAACAACCTAATACATGTTGTTTTTATAATATCTAGTCCCAATTTTTTAATATCAGAACAAAGTTAATCTAACTCTTTATAAGTCGAACTAATCGTGTCAAATTCTTTTACATCATAAAAGATATAACTTAGAAAAAACGAAGCTGGCACCCCGCTGGGGGTAGCCACCCACATGCTATATTTATTTTTATTTTATTTTTTTCCCCCAATAAGATATAACACTTTACCAAATGTCCATAAGGACAAATTGTAAAAAAACCAAAATAAAATTTAAAAAAATTCTTTTACAAATCTTACACTCTCATTATTCACGTACATAATTGCTATGCAATGTGTAAAAAACAAAATTGCTTGCTTCTATAAATTAATTGTTTACGACAACGTGCATAAATAATTGTAAGACCCAAAACGAGCGTTTTGAAACACATAAACCATCATCATTCCCCTCAACTTTATATTTTACAGAATAAGTCAATACAATACAAACAAATTTTGAAAAGTTCAACTATCAATAAACAACAATAAACTAGTCCTACAATTGTAAATTGAAACAAATATTCGACTAATTTGAAAAAAGGTAGTAAATCGATCCTAATCGCAGTGGAACTACACATATCGTGAATCACATCCCCCTGTATCTTGTAAGGACTAAAAGGGTTGTCGTTCCTTGCCTTTAAATCACAAACTCCTCGCACGCAACACGTCTCATTATCAGTGATATCGCTTCGTCAATGGAAGTTTTTAATCGCTGTCAAATAACTCGTAAATTAAAGCACCTATATAGCTAAGAGGTTGATTTACGGGTCTTAAATGTCGTTTGTCCTTTGGTCCGTTGGACAGACAAACATTAGTCTATCATATGCGTTGACGCGATAAATTGCCGAGCTTTACCCTACTCATCTTCTTTCCACCCATTTGGCGTTACGAGGATGATTTACACACTCGAACTGCCCTTTATAAGCACGTCTATCTTTTCCCTTTCTTCTTCATGGTGGCGAATATTATAGGAAACATAAAGACTTCCGGTCTCACTGTAAATCATAATGTATGAGATTGCGATCGATATCTCGAACGATTTGTGATATCCAACATATGTGTAGTTTGACAATATTTGAAATTTCTGAGTTTTTCGTAACATTGAAGCCAATTTTTGGAATTTCTAAAATTTCTAGATTCTACTTCCTAATCTCTAGCTTTTGGTTTTCATCTCCTAATTTTTTGTTTTTAAACTCATGTCAAGTCATGATAATCTTCGATTCATTCTACGAATAATATCGTAATTACGTATAATTTTATGTATATAATTTTATCACATTGAGAAGTAAAATTTATCGCGTTTATTAACGAAGAAATGAAAATTATTATTTCCCCTTTTCTAAAACTATGTTCCAACTCTTTCGTAAATTTCGTAACTTCCCTGTTGAAAAATTGTTCGGATAACTTACAATTAGAATTCAGTTTGATGAAATGCATCTTCGTGTAAATTATCTCGCGAACAAAATATTCCTAAATTAGCTACCATTGTAACGTGCGTAAATATAGAAATATAAACAGTTCGCCAGTTATTAATTTACTTGCAAACAGCAGGCAAATTTCTTGTAGAAGGATCTTGGATTGCGACCAACTGCTGCGACTACCATGTTTCCCTCATCAGTTTCAATTATTATCAAGTAGCCTTATTCGATTCCTTGAACGCAAATAAAAGAAGACTCACGAAAGAATTCGACCAAGGGTCGAGATAATTTTTTATTTTTGCCAGCTTCGACGTAACGATCGAGTAATTTTGTGGGCGTTTTCTCGAATAAAACATTGTGATCGGTGATGATCATCTAACTTTATTTAGACCCTTGCGCTTTTACCATCCTTTTTCTTCTTATGCAATGATATAGATGAAGATCACAGCGAAGAGATATGATGGATACAATCTAGTGAATTTTTGAGAATAATATAACTTTACGATCAAAAAGAAATCTTTAAAATTGTGAACAATGTGAAAATATATTTTATTCCAAGATCGAATAAAAAGACAATTTAGTAACATTAGCATTGATCGGTAGCGTTTGTAAATTTGAAAATTGTCAACTATAAAAATTGGAAAAATGTGTAATGGAAAATAACTTACATCTTTGGATCAAATAAGTTGTCCCTATGTTTCCTATATTATGTCGAAGTACACGCACTTAAACATCAAAATTAGAAAATCAACGAAATTGTACTTGTAGTATTTCTCTTCTGTAATCTTAATTTTTTCTTCAATCCGAAAAACCAGGAACTTTCTTTCGCTTTTGATACGTAACAAATATATTTCCTTTCAACATCGAAACAAATTAAAGAACATCGACGTTGCTTCATTTTTAACTCTCGACTCGAGGCGAAAGCTTAATTTGTTCGTTCGCCAATTCCCATTTTTCACTCGGCTCGCGTTTAAACGCGATGCAAACACGAAACCCTTGCTTTCTACCGTCTAAGCAGTCCGAACCTACGCTTTGTTTCCAGACAAATGAATCGTTTGTTTGAGTAATTCCTTCGGGCTATTTCGCAAAGCGCTAAGCACAGATTCTTGTTCCACAAAAATAGGCTTGCCGCAACATGTTCCACCGCGCGTGGACAATGCTTGAAACATGGTGTAGATCGAATATCCTACATTTTTAGTTCGTTTCGTATCTCAAACTTCCCCTCCTTACATGATCCCTTTCTTAATTTTCAAACATTTTACTTTTTATTACTTTCCACCGACTTTTCAATTTTAACTTTCTATTTTGAGTTTTAACTTGTTTTTATTTCAAAATAATACTGACGTACATATTTACATATATGTTGGGTATTTCCCTAATTTCAACGTGCTTCGAATCAAATTATCGGAATAAATACAATTGCGAATGGACATTCTTAAACGTTTAGAATCCTTCCATGTCTGGGAAAAATAAAAAATAATTATAGCCTTGAGAAATGTATTCCTCGGATTTAATAGCCGACATTTTCGAGATGATAGTTCAAATAGTTCGAATTTACGCGAAAGGAAATAACGAAGACTTTGTTCTATATTCGCAACACCTTTTTCCTGTTAAATCTTGCTCAAATTTTAATATATAAATACTTTGTTTTTATAGAAAGAAAATTTGTTAAATTTGTTAAATTTGTTAATCCTAAATTTCTTCGAAACGAAACGAACGCGTTAAAAAGAAAACGTGCAATTATTTCCTCTATCACTTTGCCTATAATATACAATGTTCATTCGCGTAACAACCTAAGGAATGTGTTACGCAGAAATCGGAATGTACCGCGATCAGATTGTGTCGGAAACTGAAGCATCGGAAAAATGGCGAAAAGGAGGAAAGTAAAGAGGATAAGTTACGAGATTTATGGGATAAAAGGCGAATCCGCTAAGGAACGACAAAAACGATGTAACCCCCTTTGCAATTGATGTTCGTGTTAAAAGCAATTCCTCGATGTGACTAACAAGCACCGTACATATTCTACTTATTTCATTTGTGATGAATATAAATAGAGACAGCATAGAGACAGCTGAGAAAAGTGCACTTTTTTTGTTTTTTTTTTAGCAAAATTTTCCATCATGTGCGACTAAACGCAAGTTTGAAAAGTCGTTACTTCGATATGATACGATAGTTAATATTATTCGAGGTATTTACTACTTTAGCGATTAG
Source organism: Bombus pascuorum (assembly GCF_905332965.1). Classification (NCBI taxonomy): domain Eukaryota; kingdom Metazoa; phylum Arthropoda; class Insecta; order Hymenoptera; family Apidae; genus Bombus; species Bombus pascuorum. Next base: position 13,111,318 of record NC_083494.1, on the reverse strand, counting down.
TACGAGATGATAATTGTTATTTTATGAGAAAATCGATTTCGTAAGATAATTTCTTTTAATTAGAATTTTAATTGAATTACAATTAGAAAATATTTTTTTTAATTGACAATTATAATATTTTCTTATTTACTTTTTAACTGTTCTAACAGTTAATAAGTTAATAGATGAAGGGATACATCTGTTCATTAGCGCTGGATTTATGAACGATTTCGTGTCAGTGTTAGACGCGGCAAAGTGGCCGTAGTTTATAACATATTCCTGCGGATTGCGAATTTTAAGAGGTATTTTTGTGCAAAACACGTGGCGCCTGGACGAGATACGTTATCCGTATAAACGTTTATATTCGCAGTGTGCAACAACTGCTAATCTCGGTTCGGAAAATATACAACGAGCGTGGAGTATTTTTCGAACTTTTAACGTTGAAAAGAAACTCGTACCATCAGACCATACACGTGCGTTTCAACTTCATACGATTAACTAAAATTAAAGAAAATTCCCTATTCAGACAGAAGAAAATATTAAGACGAAAGTTGAAGAAAGAGGAAGAAGAAGCGACGTATAAAATAATCTGTGGAAGAAATAAAAATACTTGTTCAAAAAGAAACATACAACAAGGTACAACTTAATATTCAATACACAGGAAACTAGGAGACAAATGTTTATGGCTGCTAAATAATTTAGGAAAAATTAATACATTGTTCCTTTTTAAAAAAGAAAAAACATACTAAAACAGGAATATAATATATCCATCCAAACGAGATGTCAACACGACTTTCACGATTTTCACAAGAATATATAAACGAAATGCTTTTAGAGGAGTTCCAGCAAATTATGCGGAAGCAGTCTGGAGAATGTGTCGAAAGTGCGTGTCGTTTCACCGAGAAATCCTTGCGACCAGCTATTTCCGTCCTGGTCGCGGCGGCGTCTCCCCGTGTTCCAACACCCCCACTGAAGTCACGCGACACGTTCCAGCATAAGGGCTCTCATAAATATCATCCGATGCCTTTGGCCGCGGTTGTCGCCATCGCGTGGTGGCCAATCTCTTTCGTTTTCTAGATGGGAGCGCACTCGCGCGATGGAAACGCGCCATTAAGCTGATTGGATTATTAGAAGGTGAAGAAATGGATTAATCATTGGCATGTATCACATAGCATTCACGGTTCGACCAATGAAAATTATCAGAGAATTGTTAAAAGTGGAATTTGGCTCGATATTCTGGCATTATCGACCAACCTTTTCTTTAAGCATTTTGAAATATAGGTGTCTTCTTACAATGTTGTTGGTTTAAAAGAGAGATTATGACAGTCACTTGACATATTTAATGTTACTAAAATATGACTGCTCCTCTTGCGGCAGCTTCTCTCACCAGAAATATCTCTAGTTTCCTAACTGTAAATATATATAAGCTTGTGAAAAAGTTGAAAATACATGAAATGTATGTAACATATAAACTACACAAGATAATGAGAGTAATTATATATGAAAAAAAATATCTCTGATTTTAAGACAATGTGTAAAATAAATCTAAAGAAGATGAAAATATTTGTTAGAAAAGAAGATACCACAAATAGATACCAAGAAAGTCACACACTAGTTATAACCTAATATAATCGCCTAACAAACCTAGAAATTTCCTAAACTCACTCTATCGACCACCATTAGCCCCATCTCGTTTACTCGATCGGTAATATTAGATACTTGCATACAATGTAATCCCACAAATAATGCAATCGTTGGTTTTCGTATACCAGATGAAGATAAGCAGATTATCTATTGGCAATTGATCAATGTTGAATTCTCCCTTGTTTTATCCGAATTTTGTATCTATTTCCATGAAGTTCTCTATTCCAATTTTACGAAATTCCAATATAGTACGAATACAATACGATAGGTGGAAGAATGATGCATGAAATGAACCAGGATTTTGTAACTTAAGAAACAAAGTAAATTGGTGTTTTAATCTTAACTTATGTTCTAGATTCTAGAAGATCACGAGTTTCATAATTGTATATTGATACTGCTATCTATATAACGAATTAAACGTTGAGTATTTTACGTATCTGGGTCAGAAGAGAATACGTAATAAGGAAAAACGACTCGTTTTAGAATTTCTACATTTGTCTTTCGATGTGATAATCGATAGACTTATAGATATTAATACGATGTATGTAAACGGACCTTGAGGTATCTCGTATCGTTTATAATTTTGGAATAGGAAAATTTATAATAAAAATTTATAATATTATATCGTTTATAATTTGGAAAAATTGGAAAAAATAATACATTAGGATATTTATTATCTTGAGACCTACTAGCGCAAGTGAATCTATCAGAATCAGAAGAATTTTCATATTACTTTAAATAATTAGAACTTGAGAATGATTATATCAATTGTTAATAATAGCAATTCTTTATAAATGATTATAACTTTATCCTGCAGTAAGATAGGCGGAAACGAATTCCTTTCTTAACTTCACTTCGAAAATAGAAGTAATCGGCACAAATTAGACACATCAAGGGGAAAATCTATATATCGTGTAGATAACAAACTATCCTACAAACTCAGAAGGAAAATACTACGTAAATTAGGAATTCCTAAACACAAGCTATCTTATGTTTTTCTATGGAATATATAGCCTGGGATACATATATATAGAAGATGGTAGAATACAATGAAAATATAAATATTTTTTCCACCATCTTCTAAATATAAAGCAAGTTTAATTTTAAGAATCCACAACTCTTATATAAACATAAGAACAAGCGTAGATTTAAAAATCTATTGCTCTGCAGATACTCCACAAAATTCTCTCTTATAGGCGTAGATTTATTTCAAAACTTTCCCAATCTTCTAAGAAAATCCTTTTTTACCCTACTGCTACTTACATCATTTTTACCATTTCATTTACTATTGCTCAATTACCAAAAACGAAGGTATACGATAATTGGGAAAATACTCTGTGCGAATTTTTGGTCGAGCGACATATGGGGAATCAAGTTCCGCTACGTTCGATCACTTTATAAATACTCGACGGAAACAGATGTCGACGACAAGTGGAAACGACACTGGCCGCGTACAATGTATCAAGCCAGTGTCAAACTGACGTTCGTGCGCTCGCTCGCGCTTTGAAACCAACGCGCGCCATTTCGTTGTGATAGCGAGGCATCGAGCTGGATCTGTCAGTAATTGCCTCGAGTCGTGAACCGTTATTGTCAGGCAAACGTTCCAGCGATCGTAAAGATCATTCGGTAGGCGATCTTGAAATATAAATTTACCGACGTGGAGAACGCGTTCACCGCGTGCCACAGTGCCACGCCACGGCCTTTTCTAACCCGTGTGCAAATCCGCAGGAAGTGAACGCGGTCGCGAGACGTGGGAGTAGTGTATCGTGTATATGTACGTGTGGCCACCGTTTGGCATCGTACCAACCCGCGTTTCTGGTCTCTTAAGCAAGAAAACGAGACGATACGGCGAACAGGATACGCCTTCGAACGATCTTACCAAGCTTTTTAATTGGTAAAATTAATATCTTTCGCTGGTTTCATTTTTATTTTCTTTTCTTTTTTTTTTTTTTTTTTTTTTATTTTTGAAATAGGCAACTTGGAAGAACGAACGAAGATGATCGAAATGGATAAAAGGAAGTCTGTGTTTGGGAAAATGTGATTAGCGTGATCGTGTATTTATATGCGCTTATTTGACAAAGATAATATTTCTATCTTTCTATTTTGAAGATTCCTAAGATTTTTATATCTTATTTTCTTAATTTTAGGTAGGTTCTTCTCTTATTTAACTTTTATCCTAACTTCTTCTTCAAATTCTATTAATTCTTATATAATTGTGAAATTCGAACGTGGTTTTGTGTGTGTATCTGTACACGTAAAATTGTATCATTTTCCTTAATTTCTTTTTGCTTTTTCAGCATTACGAAAGAGGATTACTTAATCTGAAGAAGAAAAATGGCGCTCCAGTTTCTAAGGACGGACGAACAAACTGAACGAACAGAGATATATGAGAATATGGTTGAATGGATTCAACGATAGCTTCTGTTGTTTCAACCTGACGAATCCCGTGGCTCTTGAGTGCTTTTCGGCACGAGGAATTCGTAAATATTTCGCTCATATGCTAAAATAAAGCGCCTCGTAGAGTGTGTCAGGTCTTGTAAGCCTCGTTCGCTTATTCATCGGTTGTTATATTGAAAATCGAGATCTCCGATAAAATAACTTTCACCAGTTGATATATTTATTATTTTCTTATACATGCTAAAACTGCTGGGGTAAACAAAGTGACTAATTCATAATATTTCATCGAAAGTTTATAAATTGGCAGTGGTGAATTTTTGGAAATTTGAATAATATTTTTAGTAAAATATATCAATAAGAACTTATTTTTCATTTTACAAAATTTACATTATATTCAAATGATTCTAATATTAAAATACACTAAGTATCTTAACAGATTCGTTACTATATGTTCATGACGTAATTTATTGACATACATAAGGTGGAAAATGTTTACACTTGTATCACATAATAATGTTATACTTTAATTTCACGGTTCTCTAACGTATGTTTCATGTTTTAATCAAGCCTCATAGTCAAACAAGATAATCATATCCATCACTCATACGTAAGACACAGCTATGTATACGATTCAATAAAATTCTTACAAAAGTTTTAACTGTTCTACTTCGTTCCATAAATCTGTCCTGATATACTATCCTTCGATAAATAAACTATATTTTTACACCCGCACTCGCAGAAGTAGAAAAATAAAAAATACAAACACAAATACATGTGGCAAACATGAAAATATCGTACCGGTGTGGAACTATTTTAACACTGTTTAAAATTCGCGTGAAAACAACAAAAAAAAAAAAAAAAAGAAAGAAAAAAGTGCGGCACGTGGGATACGATAAGAAATATTTCCATAAATTACAACGATAAATTGCTCTTGGTTCTATTTTATCTGGAGATTTGCACAACGAGTCACGAGTACACGCGACGGTTCTATGTACGAAGACTTGGAGTTGGAAGCAAGAGAACAGATTAAACCTATCACATTTCACGATATTGTGTTCTAACCGAGGCTTAGATCGATTCCCAGGAGGCTTTTCAAACTTCCACGGAAATCACGACATCCTTTTAATGGCGCAAAGATACGTTTGATCGATATTACGACCTGTATTTTCGTTCTACTTAAATCTTGGCAACTTATACAGCGGCCATAAACGCAATGCAAGAGATCTGTCAAAGGAGAACCGCACGCGATTCGACTATATTCTATTTGTTACATTACCAGAATATTGTATTTATACTTATAAATAGGCCTCTCAAAATATAAACTGATCAACTTCACTTTCTATTAATTTCTTAATTTCATTATCCAAGTACACGGTTAATAATACAAAATGATTTAAAATAATAAAAAATAAATAGAATGAAAATAATACAAGTAATCATAAATTTTAAGATAAATCTAATAAACTGCATTTGAAATATCGTCACTTTTCTGTGCTTTTTAATTTGTAGAGTTGATCAATGTAATTTCCGAAGGGTCAAATCCCGATGAAATTCGAGCAAACACGATGCATTTGCATTTCAATAATAACTAGTACATTGATATAAAACTCATGTTTGACAGGAAGTATAAAATACTGAATATTATTATTAGTTAGTTAGTTTGACTAGTTCTAGTGTTAATATTATGAGATTGAATGTATTATTAAATTAATACAAATGAAATATTATTTTACTAATAGGAAGTTAGTTCTTTCAAATTCTTTCAAATATCACACATTTAATCAAAGTAGTATCCACCTGAATCAATGCACTTTCCTAGTGATGTAAGAGTTATCAGTATAAGAAATAAAAAATTCTATATGTGAAATGGTGTTTTTACTTTAACCTGCCATAACCATATTTATGTATATCCTTACATATATATATTTTCAGTAACTTTCATCATAACTTTTTCAAAATTCAGACTCACATGTCTAAGAAAGTCATACGAGTAATTTAATCATTTGTTGTGACCAATAATGACATTTTTGTTAATTTCTAATTATAGATATGACAGATAGAACAAAATTTAATAGGTGATATTAGGTTTCAAAGAAGCGATATTTCGTATGCAACTAAATGTATCAAAATATCGTAGTGTTATCTTAATATTTATACATCACAGAATTAATAAATTATTGATCTCGTAATTACTCACCACCCACTCATTTCGACCACCAATTAGACGATGCGTTAAATATAACCTTTATCTCGGATGCCTGATTCAAACATGGACGTAACTTTCGAAAGTTTAAATGGCGTTGGGCGCGTAACGAGAATACAATTGGAACGCCATCTGGAATCGTTGCTTCCGGTATTGAGCAGCAGTAGAATGGCAGTTGCGCGCAAAAGTCTGTTTATTTACGTGCTGTCGATGATTAATTGATCGCGAAATCGCGTCTACAAGCGATATCCAATGAGTGAGTTCAATGAAAACGAAAACGAGATGGTATAGAGGTGAAAACATAACTAAACAGATTTGCTGAATATAAAAGAAAGAAAACGCTAGTGAATGTCGTGACTGTGGAATTCAGCCTATCATCATCGTTCTAACCTATTTCACGAAACAACGTATTCTTCATTCTGGAATTTTCTGACGCGCTGTCAACGTTTGTTTGCCAACAGTGGTTCGGCATGATGCCATGTTCCCGCAAACGCTGAGCACAGAACCGTGCAAAATTGTTACCATGGCTGACGAAGTACTGCCGGCGAGTTTAGAAAAGCTCGAAATTGATCGTCTCTCATCGAGCTGTCCTCAGTAAGCATTTACCGCCAGAAAGCTCATTTAAAGCGCCTGCTCCTCGCAACTGTCCTATTCCAGTGCCTCGAACATTCTGAATTCTATCGTGTGCGCTCGTTCGATGTATCGGTTCGTTGCGGTTTTGCGACTCAATCCATTTTCAACGCGCGGTCAAGGTCTTCGGTTGAAACCTTACCTCGTTTCAAGAGTTACGCGACAATTTCTTGTTTACCCATCGTATGCGTGCATCTTGTTAATTTGATTTATTAATGATGCAAGCACTCGTGAACACACATTTTAGTGATCGTTACTTCTTGTATTCGATGCTGCGAAATAATAACATCGACTACGAACCGTAAGCAAATGTTTACACATATTTCGAGCAAGTTAAAGGGCCCCCACACAGAGTCATCTACATTTACGAAATATTGCTCCTCGATAATTTACGCGTTAATATGATAAAGGAAACGAAAATAGAATACAAGTGAAGTGCAATGATTGATGTTCGTCAAAATGTGATAACGTTGATTTATTAAATCTCAAATATAATTTCACGCAATTAGTGTCCCATTTTATCGTGGCTTCGACATGAATTCACGTAGTTGGATGCTATTGCATAAGCGACCGAGTATTAAACGTTTACCAATATCCGATTCAAGGTTACGTGGCAAGAATGATGAATCATCGCGAGATGATTTTAAATCATCATATAGTTAATGTTTTTGTAATGTTTTCAAATCTCTTTCTTGACAAGATTTTATTGAATTTTATTTACGATATACGAATGTTGAAAGAATTATGCGTTCCTAATAATTATTTTTATTCGTCGCAATGTTAATTAACAACACTGCTTTCTATTGTTTCAGTATTACACCTATTGACAAAGTAAAGTCGTCAAATCCATTTAGAACAACAAGTAAAATCGTCAGTTCTGATTGCAGTCATTTATTTCGAAGACGATTGATACCTGTCAAGCCAACATTAACCACAAACAGTCCCAGAGGCGTTAAAAGCACAACGAATTTTAAACCATCAAAAAATGAAAGAGTACTTGATAAAAATAAGAAAAACTCAATAATCAAAGAGGCTGTATTAAAATTAAACGATACTGGCACTAACTGTCTTAGCGATAATCTAGCAAATACATTGATTAAAGAAACATGTAAATTTAATATTTCTGGTAAGAACTCAAAGATTTTTGGCCATGGTACGGTTGCAAAGGACTTTAAAACACTAAATATTAGTGAAGACTCTAGACAAGCTAAAGACGATACCAGCATTCAAGATAATTATCAAGCTAGTAGTTTCCAACGTGCACGTAGTAATACGATGCCAAGCTTAAAAAGAGGGCCTGGGCCAGGTGGAGGCAATAACAACAATAATAATATTAACAATAATAATAATAATAATAGTCAATCAGAAGCTGCTGGTTCTACTGGTCAACCTTCAAGTTCAAATACATGTTCGGTACAAGCACGAATATCTCCACCTTCATGCGATGTTACTATTGACGAGCTTGCCAGCTACTTCGAGGAGTTTGTTCATATTCCAAAGAAGATGTCGCACATGGCAGAAATGATGTATATTTAATTATAATATATTGAATTGTAACAGACAGATTTCTTATACAGTTTTTCAAAGACTAGCATGAGCTGCAATGTTTATGCATGATTACAAGTCTAAACACTGTATGTTTGCTACAAATCCAATTTAATTTGGTACCTAAATTATATATAATATACAATAAAACAAAAATACAAAAAAATCTGCGTTTTTGTAGAGGATTAAATCTAAATTTTTTTTTTTTTTTTTGTGAAAATGGTAAAAGAGAACAAAGATGACGATGTATTAATTTTAAGAAGCCATTTGTGTCAAACTATTTCATTTAGTTCAATGAAAACGTTTTAATGTCTTTGTTTTTTAAATTTTTGTATTATAAAATGAAACATTGGTACTAGAATAAATTTCTTGCAACTAACGTATTGTATTATTAAAACTCCCAATTTACTTGCGCGTTTATTAATGAAAGAATAATAAATCGTTATATGGATAAAATATATGAATATCACTTGACACTCATCTGTTAATATGATACATAATATATTTATCTGCATAGGCTTATGGTACTTAATACAATGATACAAAGTAACCATTAAATTACTTAATGATAATAAGCTTTGGTACGTAAACAATGACGATATATTGATCCGTTTTTACTTTAGGTACGAGTGAACCATGTTGACGCGCGGTGTGTATGATCTTGACGAAAGCCTAAATGCATTAAAAAATATCCATCTATTTGGTGTGACGACTGTTTCATTTTTTAACATTTATAAATGGTTATTAAGCAATTTCTGACACGTTAATTTCGTTGGTAGCCCCGCGCAATACTCAAACTCTGTATCAAAAAACATGAGGTTCGTTACTATATCACAGATTTATTAAAATTTCATTTGAACGGAGCCACAACGAAACAAATTTTCAAAAGTAGGCAAGTCAAACCGAATAAGAAGGATTTACTTTATATTTTACGAATTATAGAAAGAACGAAACTATCTTTTCATGGAAACTTGTCTCCAAGCCGAGAGACGCAGTGTTCGAAAAAAGAAATTCGAAACAATATAAAAAGGAAAGTACATGGAACCATAGTACGTATTATAATCCATACTTAAAAGATATGTTGAAGCTGTCACACGATTTTACTAATTGTAAGCAGTAAAATTAGTTATTCAATAAGAGTAATAAAAGTAGAACTAGCGTTATGAGTTGCTACTTTGGTAATTATGACGACGAATATTTATAGGCTATAGACAAAAAATTTAACTCGAAGATCGAAATACTTCAACTCGGGAGCCTTAATATAAAGCCTATATATTTATTCGTGGCAACGAATGATCGAAAAAACGTTAAAGGATCGATAGCCTTACATAAACCAACTAGCATATTGAGTATACATACTTTGCTTTGAACTACCGAAAGCACAACGATGATAGAGCATTATTGCATTCGTGATAGCTCCATTAAAGACTGGAACATCTATACGTTACAATCAAGTTGAAACACGCAGCGTCTCCCGACCAGAATTCGATTTCAATGCATCGTGAAATATGTCGATGTAAATTTTTTGCTTGTTTTTGTTTTATTTAAAAATCCTTTGAAATTTATTATTTCAAATACAATAGAAAGGATATATACCTATATCTGCTCGAATCTCTAATTTGAATATAGACAAACAAGTACAAAATCGAGATCGTTTTTGAATTATTATTATTATATATATATATATATAAATTACCAAATTTATTCTCGTTTAACAATCTCGTAAGAAAGATTGAAATTTCAATTACATATGATTCGATATCCTCGTGAAAAATTAGATCGAGCATATATAGTCGTCAAATACAAATTCAAGTGCAATTGATCTGTTCCTTTTGTCTAAACAATATCAGTCTCTAGATCCAGTGGAAAGGCCACATGATGCCCTTACCAGTATTTAACATTTAAATATACTACTCTCTTCGTCTTGCTCGGATAAAATGATGTACATGCGACAGTGTTGACATTCAAGATAGAGAAAATCAAATACATTACTTTCTATATATGATGGACATTATTTGCCATCGATTCTCAACGAATCGAATTTGTGCATGATTGTATTTCAATATGAATTCTACGAACTATGGCGACAACATGATCGTTAGCGAAAAATCTTGAGTGACCATTCTCCGTGAGAAACACAACATTTTGATCGGTATAAAACGCTCATAGAAAAAGTTTGTTGGACGTAATACAACTACATTTCTAACACTACGTAAACATGATGCTTTTTCACGTGCATTCACCGCATCATACTATCATAGAATAAATTAGTCAACTCACACAACAAAAGTATGTAGTGTTTGCCTCGCTAATTATAGTAAAAAACATTATATTTATTGGTATACTAGGTAATTGTGGCAATATAATGTCGAGTTCGCGACGAGTCCCGGTAAACTTAAGCCACAAAAGTATTCCATATTCGAATCGATATATCAACTGTATCGATATCTGTTTGGAATCATTCGTATTATAGTTTGTTATCAGACAACAAACACTGGTTTGTCAGACGTTCGTGCGTCCGTTTCATGAAAACGCTCGTTTTGTTGAAACGATACGATTTTCTTTCTATTGAGCAATAGTTACGGGTCGTACAAGAAGCATGACATTTTATTGCTCGTCTCTTAATATGTTCACGGCAAAATGCGCGTGAAAAAAATACCACACATTCATAGTTGTAACAATTCACTACACTCACGTACATAGTCGTCTTATCATCGCTCGCACTTTCGTACTTATATTCTATCATCTTCTCTCTCTCTCTCTTTCTCTCTCTCTCAGCTTTTATCCCATTCATTCGTTTAATATTTTTTTTCTTGTTCTTATTCGTTTAAATGTTTTATATATCTAAAGTGTCATAATGGCTCATCTTGCTTATCGTGACATAGTTCAATGTACGCCTAGGGACTTATACGTCTAACGATACGTTCCGCGGAGGACGACCATGACGAGACAACGATATACATCCTCGGGATCGAAACCCTTTCTTATCCGAGAAATATTCTTGTACAACGGAATTACGAAAAAAGACGAGGATCTGTCGGTGTTTCACATCCCGAGGAGATTTACAACTACCTTCATGGGCCTATCGCCTAAACTCTACCCTAACTTGTCGTTTGTATGTTTAGTAGAAAATTTACAATTTTTTTTTTTTTTTTTCAAACACTTTGTACGAGCAACATCGATGACTTAATTTTTACCTTCAAGTAGTATTTCTAGTATTTTTTATTTTATTTTATTTTTTTTCTCTCGATAGGTTCACGTAGTTTCAAAAAAAGTTTGTCACTTCTCGTGGCGACGTGCATTTATATAACGTACTTACATATGTTTGTTTCTGTTATTAGTAACTTCTTCTTACTCAGGTCTTAACGAATTTGAAAAAAGAGGTCTAAATTAATACAATGACGAGACATATTCAGATGTAGGTACATTATCGACTCGCCGTAGAGAACAAATAGCTCTTGGCTTTCCTTTACAGATTGCGATCACAGTAAAAAATAATAATATTTATATATTTATATATGTATATGTATATGTATATTCGTCAGAGAAACGAACGTATGCTTTCGAATCGTATATTTGGAATACACTGTTCACAGAACAAAAATACACACATCGAAAAAGTTTTTCTCGTTTACGTATAAAACGTACTTAATCTCTCGTATAAAATATTGTCCTACTCGACGTATCGTTCGAAATCAAACGAAAAACTTTGCATATCCTAATTTATTATATTAATAGAATAATTGTATTTTAATACAGGCTTGTGCATTCAATAATTGATGCACAATCTGTGCACTTGGATTTGCAAGGAGTGAATCCAAAAGAAAAAAAACAAGATTTGAATTTTAGGAAAAGTCAGTCGCGATTGATTCGAGATCAATGAAGAAGCAATCGCGCAGATTACATAGACGTCGCAACACTTCTATTTATCTGCGTCGTAATCATACATTGACGGATTAATATAATCGATTACATTGTCTACCATTTAAAATTCTACTTTTTAGTTCTCAACTGTTTCCGTTCTACCGTCTAAACATTATCTTTTTTTTTTTTTTTTAATAATAAGATACCTTTGTCAAATATTTTTAATATACTCTCCAAATTGTGAAAATGCTTAATAAATAGCTCAAACGTTGAACGATTTCGTTTTAGATTCTATAATATATATCGAATACGTAGCGGGTAGAGAGATTCTATACTCTTATCTTCAGTCGCAACGTTTTGGCTCGTTATTAGTCGGCAGTTATCCACGATTGGTCACAAAAGTTTAAAGTCTCATCGATATACAGTACGAGCAAGACTCAGTTTCATTTTTTTCGTTTTTCAGTTCCATGGCACACAAGATCATTGTTCTTGAAATGCTTCCTCGATGACTCTCAATTTTCGTAAGGATAACGAAAGAACACTTCGTAAATTATCCACGATTATCGCAGAATTTTCTTTTCCTTTTCTTCTTCTCCTCTTTTTTCTTCTTTCTTTTTTTTTTTTTTTGGCAGCGTTTAACAACGATTGCTTCGAAAAATCTGGTAACGTTTACAAAATTCTTCGCCATCAAGAGACAGCTTATAAATATTTCCTGTACCATTCTGTACTTTCGGTAATTCTCCTTTTTTTCCAAGTTTCCTTCTTTTTTAGAATTCATTATTCTTGTTCGCGCAGATAATATCTCTGCAGATTTTTTAATATAAAAAAGGACACGGTAAACAGAGTCTTCAGATGTATTGCTGGAGATCTAGCAATAAATACCATAAAACTCCATGGCACAGTTAATGTGCGCTGGATGGAAATGACCGTGCGGTACCAGGTGACTCTGCATGTGAGCTGTGTATCAGTCAGTTGGTGGTTCTAGATAGGGTATTTCGCTAGTGACGTTGAATGACTCGAAATAGTGATTAAGGAACTCGAACGTGGGTCGCTTCTCGGGGCTAGCATCCCAGCATTGTAACATTAATCGGTAAATGCTGTCCGGCAGCGGGTGATTCAATGGTTTAGGCATCCGATAGCCTTTATTGATCTGATCGATTACTTCGCGACCCTGCATACCTGTAAAATGAAAAGAACGATCGAAGAAGTAGCAATAATTATTTTCTATATTTTTAATTGTTCGATAAATTTAATTTATACAAACGTCGATTATTATGTAAGAACCATATTAATGAGAAGATATCAAACAATTGCAATCTTGAACACAAGTTAATAAATATAGTGAATTAAAAACACAGAATTGCAGAAAATTAATGAAATTACGAAGAGAAGAATAAAACACAATTAAAAGTTAATAAATTTACAGTAAACGGTATTATTGAAACTTACCAGGATAAGGAACTTGGCCATAAGTGAAGAGCTCCATCAGCAGCACGCCATAAGACCAAACATCGCTTTTGATGCTAAATCTGCCATAGACAATGGCCTCGGGAGCAGTCCACCTAACAGGGAATCTACTTCCCTGTTTGGGACAGTACTCGTCATCCTCGATCGCCCTGGCGAGACCAAAGTCACAAATCTTTGCTTTATTCTTCTCGCCTATCAGGACGTTCCTCGCAGCAAGGTCTCTGTGTATCAATTGCTTGCTCTCGAGATGTTCCATACCGGATGCCACTTGTGCAGCAATGTAAATCAGATCCTCGAACTGCATGTATTTGCCGTCACCTGTCCTGAGAAAGTCCAACAAGCTGCCATTGCACATGTATTCTTGCACGATATAAATTGGTTCTTCCTTCGAACAGATCGCGTACAACGCGACTAGATGTCTGTGTCGGAACTGTTTCATGATAGCCGCCTCTTGAAGGAACGCCTCCGTAGACATGGTCCCTGGTCGCAACGTCTTCACAGCCACTTCGATTTTATTCCTCCATTTACCGTAGTATACCTCGCCGAAATTGCCGTGGCCTAATTTCCGTATCAGCTGTATCTCGTTTCTATTGATCTCCCATTTGTCTCGTAACTCGGGCCCGAGATCCCACATGTCCGGCTGCGGTTTTGGACAGGGCTTCGAAAGCACATGACAGAGACCCAATGCATTCTCTGCAACAGTCATAGTTCGTAAAGTTACAGAGGAATTCCAACGAAATTGTTGTTGCAGGGAACGGTGTACAGGTTGATGTGGTTTTACAAAAAATACCGTCCAAAAGTTTGAAATCATATGCGTCAGTTTAGAATTCTACTTGCTGTAGGAAACTTTTTAATGAGACAAATAGAAGAAGATTACTTGTTAGTTACAGCGAATAAAAGTGGTTCTAAATCTACGTGTAGCTTATGTTGTATAAAATAACGTCTTAAGGCAAAACTACCATATTTTAAGGGCGGAATACATATGTAATGGCGCAAGGACTATATTTTTACGATAATATATTTTTCGTAAAGAATAGAGGCAGTAAAGGGGAAGAGATTAAAATAAATCACTGAAGATTCAATACAACTTACTGCTGTACGCCATAACAAGGGCGGGTAGAGTCGGGAATGTCTGGTTGGTAGCGATAAAGAATCCTCCATTGTCGAGCGGCTTAATTTTATAGTGTTTTACATGATGACCCCTTCCCTCTTCCCAATCCTTCACGGATAAACTGTATCCTCGTGGATTGTGCTCGCTGGGTCTCACCAAGAACGTTCCCCGAGGGTTTTCATCCACCAGAAGAAGCTTTCCAGCTTCTTTACGGGAGACATTCTCGAAAAACCAACTGCAGATGGAAAAAAGAAACAGAGTTCAAGATTTATTTTTATTATTATTTTTTATTATTATTATTTATTCAAGATTTAAACTTTCAAACTAGATGACACGTTTGTTTGGTTCTTCGAATTCTTTTAATTTAATTTTATCAGTACGTTCCGATTATTCGTGAGCGTTTCGGTTCGCTTCTTCAGGACAGACCTGCGAATGAAGGTTCCGTGTCCTGATGGCACTATATCTATACGTATCCTGGCTGTGTCTATGAAAACGACGCAACGAAGCGCAACGTACTAATAAAAAGACGATCGAAGAAACACGAACGCAGTGGTGGAAAAATAAACCTTTAAAATTGCTACTTGCGTATCTTGCCGATCTTTTTATTAGACATCTTTTATCAGTCTATTTATTAGTTTTATCTATCTTTTGTAGTCTATCGCAAGATATATACTACATCTACTCATTGGTCTTGCGAATGATTATTCAACTTTGTGAAATTATACTATCTTGTCCCTTTACTCGTTAAACTTTCCTTTGTCCGCAACTATATGACAATGTCGAAGATCGTTAAAAGAAAATTCGTAACGAAGGGAAGCAAGTCGAATGTATTATATAAACTGCTAATTGGAAAATGGAAGGAAGACTCACTCTTCGCTCTCGACCGAACGCTCCACGGCCACAAAGTTCCACGGAATGAGACCTTCTTGCAAAGTTGTCAAGTGTAAAACTTTCCACCAGTCGGGCTCGGAATCGTCCAATACTTCCATCCGGTCTCCCTTTACGAAACTGACATCGGTGCTCTCGCGCGCGGTGTAATTGTACAGGGCCACCACGATCTTGTTCGACCTTTGTGAATGCGCTGTTTCCAGAACAAATCAATATAGAATGACGTACACGTGGAAATACGGACTATTTAAGTAATCGAATCGAAATTTTCGTGTATGAATCTGATATTGCACAGATTATTGGCGATTGCAATTGCAATTGACAGAGTATCGATCGACGAGATTACCACGCGTCGATGAAATACTGCGGTCGTTGATTCATATAGAGTTATCGTTCGCAAACAAACTATCGTTGAACGTTAATGACGAAAATATTGAAATTTCGAATTTTAATGATTATTCATCATATACACGTAAATATTGAAAATTGAATAGTTTCTCAATATGAATGGAGAAATTTTTTGAAAAGAGACTCATAGGGCAAAGTGATGAATTAAGTATAGAAGTTAATTACATGTAAATTACATATGGTCTTTTTTTACATCTTACAAATTTTAGTTTGCTTCTTTTTGCTTATTCGAAGCTACATTCCTTTGAATTTATTATTAAGTGCTTAAATAAATTAGAAGATATTAATTAGAATTATTTGTTGTTCACAATAATATTATTTTACAAATAAGTTAATATTTTTGAACAGTTGTACGAGTCCTTTTTATATATATAAATTAGTAAGAATGGAATGTTTTAGTAATATTAGTTGCTATTATAATATATGAACTATATTCCTATGAAATAAATAAAAATAGGCATCATTTTGTACTAACTGTAAGCAATACAAAATAACACTTTCTTTCCTTATGTTCAATTTTTAGAAAATCATAAGAAATCTATAGCAAACATATAAGTTAAGCATACACGAATCAAAGCGTTCCTAGCTTCGATTATTAAAATATAAAATGAAATTTGAATATAGAGAAGTTTAGCAAAAAAAAAGCTCACTCTTAAATCTATGGGATTATCTTCTACGAAGCTGAATAATTGAAACGAAACGATAATAATATCTTGCTGGTCGCAAATGTATTATTTTCATTAATTCACTGACAGTGAATTGTATATCCATTCTGAACTAAAATAGGTATAATAAAAGAAGTTCCTCAGTCTGTCTGTGTTACAAACAGATCTGTTGGGAACGTGAAGCATATTAAGCAAAGTAAATCGCAGGCTAAAATAGAATCTTAAACTAGAAACTTAAAGTAAAATCGCTATACTAAAAAAGTAAAATAAAAGAACATAAAAATACACACATGCAGGCTTAACGACAGGCGAGCTTGTTTTACGGGGCTGGTGAGGAATTTGGAGCTTACAAGGTGTCGGCCTCGGTCGTATGATGTCTGCCCTCGTTTGTACACCCCTCTGATTCGGGTCAGCAGTGTACCGATCCAAAGAACCTCCATTACTGTGTTTTGAGCTTAGTCCTGTATCTGCTTTCTTGTAACCTAGATAACCAAGCGGAACATTTGTAACGCGAAATTATGATAAACGACGTTACGTGTGACGTTACAGTTCAGAGCTAAACGAGGCTGAATCAACAGAAATGTTATTTTAAACGAGTAGAAATTACAGTTTTTATCGGGTTGGCGAACTTGGAACAATTTAACAAATAATTTCATTCAAAGTATCAAAGAAAAGAAAGAAATAAAATAAAAAAAAAGAATCAAAGTAAAAGAAATCATTAAGAATATAGATGATAGAAATCTTTTTAATTGCTTTCTTTTCATGCACGATTCAAATAAAAATATTCGCAGAGTGGACAATTAAAAAATATTTTCTAATTCCCTGGTAATAATTCCAAGAAATGTATCTAGAAATTCAGATTCTACACGATTCTATCGGTTGGAGTCGATCGAGGAAAGCAATTAAAGTAGGATTAACAGGAGTTCCAGTTAACAAAGCTGGAACCATTTAATACTTTAATTAAATTACATCAAAGAGGATTTTTAATTTGAAATTAAAACTCCGATACTACGGCCGTACTATTCCCTTCGAAATACTTTTAATAAATCGGATCTCTCGATGCAACTCTTTATTGCACGCTAAAAGGAAACGCAACTCGCCATAATTAAACAGCTTTCCTACTTCCACGATCTCATTTTACTCTGTGTTTTGTTGCATTTAACCGGGAACTTCCATTCAAGAGTTTCAAAAGACATACTTGAAAAAAAGAGAAAGAGAGAGAGAGAGAGAGAAAGTGAAGAAGGGAGAAGAGAAACAAAACACGTAGTAGGAGTTTTGTAAAAGAAAACTCATCGCGGTTTCGCCACGAGAATAAAAAGCGAGATAGAAGGAGGCTACTCACCAAGGGGTTGAGGCTCTTGCCGCTTGCTACAACACTTGCCCATCTTGGATGTTGTGCTCGATGTTTCCCCTTTCGATCCTGATTCTACGCGCCTTCTATGCTGATGCGTGCCCCCAGGAAAGTCGCCATCTCGTGAACTCGGGCTGATACGGCGCGACGGTGGTTTCCGTTTCGACTTTTAGCATCACTTTCTTCTCTCCATCGCGTGTTTATCGAATCCGCGCACCTGCAAGGTAAACCAGAATTGTCGACCATGATTCCTCTTCGTCTTGTTACAGTGAGGCGACTTTTGAACATGCCACGATGCATTATCGTAATTCACAGTTAAGGACGTAGGGTTTATATATACATCGGTAGATAGAGCGGAGAGCTTTTTTCTGTTTCTTCGCGTTCAGTTATGATTTATCGAATTAGATCTTTTTAGTACCACTGTGCGTACGTATACTTATAGCTTGCCAAGTTTTTATGTTTATTAGTTCGATCTAGGGTAGGTGAGAAGAATATTAATTTAAACAAATTGGTATTACAGTCAAAGTTTTTATGTTTGTTACTTTGATCTAGGATAAATGAGACGAATATTAATTTAAACAAGTTGATATTACAGTCAAAGTTTTTATGTTTGTTACTTTGATCTACGATAAATGAGACGAATATTAATTTAAACAAGTTGATATTACAGTCAAAGTTTTTATGTTTGTTACTTTGATCTAGGATAAATGAGACGATTATTAATTTAAACAAGTTGATATTACAGTCAAAGTTTTTATGTTTGTTACTTTGATCTAGGATAGATGAGACGAATATTAATTTAAACAAATTGGTATTGCAGTCAAAGTTTTTATGTTTGTTAGTTTGATCTAGGATAAATGAGACGAATATTAATTTAAACAAGTTGATATTACAGTCAAAGTTTTTATGTTTGTTACTTTGATCTAGGATAAATGAGACGAATATTAATTTAAACAAGTTGATATTACAGTCAAAGTTTTTATGTTTGTTACTTTGATCTAGGATAAATGAGACGAATATTAATTTAAACAAGTTGATATTGCAGTCAAAGCTTTTATGTTTGTTACTTTGATCTAGGATAGATGAGACGAATATTAATTTAAACAAGTTGATATTACAGTCAAAGTTTTTATGTTTGTTACTTTGATCTAGGATAGATGAGACGAATATTAATTTAAACAAGTTGATATTACAGTCAAAGTTTTTATGTTTGTTACTTTGATCTAGGATAAATGAGACGAATATTAATTTAAACAAGTTGATATTGCAGTCAAAGCTTTTATGTTTGTTACTATGATCTAGGATAAATGAGACGAATATTAATTTAAACAAATTGGTATTACAGTTGGAAGTATTTATTATTTCTCTTGTGTTCGCTTATTGTGTTTTAAGTTGTAATTACTCACATATGTTTGTTATTTCGAAATCTTTCATGTTTGCAATTCTAATTTGCAACAGATGGGATGGATATTCGTTATAAGCAATTCATTATCAATTAATTTGACGTGGATTTCTTTCGCGTGATTTGATTTACTGAATTGTAATTATTAATATATTTATTATTTCTGTTCCAGTGCAACTACGGCGAGGAAGAAGCTGACTTATGAAATTGCTTTCGCCGCTCCCTAGCTTCCACCGGTGGATCATCGATCATGTTGTATTTAAAGAAGACTTAGAACGTCCGTGTTTTCTTTCTCCTTGCCTTGTTCAACATCGTGCATCTTCTTTACCGGAGACTAACGTGTTCCTTTTCGGTGCGAGACAAATCAGGCATGCCGCCTGTGTTTCCGAGTAATACGTTAAATTAAAACGAGCGTAACAGGAGGACTCGGAGAATGCTAACCAGTTGATTGTTCGCATTCATAGACACGGTGACCGTTCTCAAACAGAAAAATATTTTCTTTCTTTCGTTCGTTGAATACCTTTAATCCGTAATTAAAATGCTGGCGTCCAGTGATAAATATTACACATTAATTTTCCTGGATGCTTATGAGTCATTAACTTTCTTCGTCCCTTTTTATCTTTTATCTTCATTTCGCGTATAAATTAGGAATTTTTGTTGTAGGAAGAGACTGTTATAAGCATGGATTGTACCATATCAGACAAGCTATTACATTGGTATGTGTTTAAAAATAACGGCTATTAGTAAGTTTCAGATACAGTGTATAATCTCATTAAACATAAATAAAATTTAATAACCAAACGAAATAATTGTTTCACTTTATTCGAATAAATGTCTCGCGGAATAATCATTTTAGGTAAATATCTCTCATTCTATTACAATTCTATGATTGTATTTGTATCACTCAAAGCTATCCTTAAACAAATCTAACGAATATACAATCACACAAATTTCCATTACGCTCTTTATTTCTTCCTAAGCCTATATAATATTAAAATTAATAAACCTAAATACGCGTGAAATCTAACGATCCATTTTCAAGGCCTCTCTAAACACGGAAACTTCCAAGGGACCTGTTAATTATTTCCAAGTATCAGTCGCCAATACCTGGAACGAAGTAAACTAGTCAAACTCGAAGCCGTAAATACAAACGTATAAACTACTATCGAACGACAATGTAAGCTGTAAGGTTGCAGGTTTTTCCGCATTGCCCTCGATTCCTTAGGGAAGACCAGTCTGAAAACAAAAAGACGCGACACGATCGCGAAGTCACGTACAGACATTTTCTATATCCGTGGCTGTTCTTCCGATGAAATCGTTGCAAGGGATGAGTCAGATAGAGCACTGTTTCAATGAAATTTGACGTGATAAGAGATAAAACGTAGACACGTAGGTATGTTAACATCTACGTTGATATATACAGTTGATTAATATTTTTGTATTTTATTTGGAAAATGATTAGTTCTTTCGCAATATATATACATAATAAAATAAAACAGTAATTTTAGTTACATATGACTAATCAATTATGACAAAAAAAAATATATATATAACAATAATATAGTATATATAAGTATATATATACACTATGTATATATATAGTATTATGTGATTTTATCAAATTCTAAATATATTTTTGTCATAATTGATTAATCATATGTAGCTAAAATTACTATTTTATTTTATTTTATTTTATTTTATTGCAAATTTTGCTTTACAGTTTTACTTTATTTAATCGTATCTGTATAGAATTGTTTGCGTTGTTATTTAATTATTATTCATTTGATATTATTTAATGTATAGCATTGAAATTTGAAAGGACCGTGTCTGATGTAGCATGATACGTAGGAAAACCACGAGCAACAAGGATAAATAAAGTTAGGAACGCGCCTACAGGGTTCATTTAGAGTTTAGGGGAATACGACGATGTCTTTTGTCGTCTACGAAATACCATTACAACGTGCATAATTACGACGCGACGTTGCGAATTCCAAGTTTCTGCGGCGACCTGTTACACAAAAAGTGAAAAGCGACTTGGGAAAATCAACTTTACGACTTTTCATCTGCAGGCCTGCTGCAAACGAAGCCTCTTCGTGATCCTAATTCTCTACCGGCATAAATTGCACGTGATAAAAATTCGCTCAATTCAGACGCTATATATACGTGAGGAATATTACGAATTTGTGTCAAGAAGTAAAGCTCAGACTCGAGCAGCTTTTTATATTCCGCGAAGTGTTTATTAAAGATAAAATTTTACTTGGTTTGTTTCCAGATATCTTTTATATAATTTATTTAATATAGTTTACAAGCTTTAAGTAGTTCATTTAATATTTTAGGGTACAATGTGTTCATTAGTTATCGAATTTTAGGTAGGTTTTTTTAATTAGCTTCTAGAATTAAGAGATAACTGTTTTTTTTTATTTTTTAGTTGGATCTGTCTAAAACAATTTTATATTAAATAAGATAAATATTGCACAGAGAAATATTTTGGAACGTGTGAATAAAAAATAGACCATGTTAAAATTACGTGTTAGTATACATAATTATTCTGCGAGTACTCGTTTTAACTTTATGAGTTGAAAAATGGGAGAACCTTTGTCAACTTTCTTCTAGCGACAACTTGAGAAAAGGTAATTTTTATGGTAAAAGTACAATATAGTAATCTTTAAAAGATTAATAACTCGTTTTTTACATTATAACCATTTTACAAATTTAATTGTTGTTTCTATCTGAACTGAAGTTTTTTAAATCTGACATTTGAATAGCTTGCCTAATTGTTCTTTTCAGTCTTCTTAGTTTTAAGAAATTAGTCTTAGTTCTAGTTTAATGACGGCTTTCCTTCAAAGATTTTTGTAATTTACAAAGTTTTCTATGTCGTTTGGATTCTACTTTCTTAGTATTTTTTACACGATCTAATTTTTATACGGTCTGATAAAGACATAAAACAAATTACTGCCGTCTACCAGCACACTTTCACGAATTTTGATTATATTTGATACAAAGATGGCAACACGTTACTTTAATATCCTTGGATTAATACAGAGAAACAGTTTATTAACGAGAAGAATATTTTCTTTTCTAGAAACGTTATTTCATCTACAACAAGATCTCTGGTGGATAGCGAAGAAATACATCGAATAAAATTCACATCAAAAGTTCTAATTACCATACTTTTATAATTAAACAGAAAATCCAGAGATATTCTATATGTATCATTTGATTCATCTTTGTCGTTACTCCTTTTCGTCGTAAGAATTATCAGAAGAAAAGTTTAATAACGTGGCGAAAAAAAGACTTGGAAGGTGTAGAATATTTTCTTGAAACTTGTTAAAATTTGATAACTGAAAATACACACTTCCACATTCGGAAATATTCACCAAATATATATTGCACAAAATTGATATTTTTTTAAGAAAGTTAACAAAAATGTACTTGTCGTGTTCCTTTTTTGTGATCTTCGCGTAAACTTTTCGAAACAAAGTTAGAGTTAAGGAACCTTAGCATAAAACGAGGAAGATACTTCCACGGTACTTTGTGCATAAACTTGCATCATTACATAAACACGCAAAATGAGAACTCGCCTAACTTCCAGAGAGCTGCGGCCATGCATCGACGTCGATCGAAATATTTACGAGCCTCGTAGCCGTCTCTGTGCTCCTCTGACACGAACGAAGGTGCGAATGTTTCGAGATTCGTCGTGTGTGTTTAATATCCCGTTTGGAACGAAGTTTCCTCGCCTACACGTACACGCAAACTATCACCTGTCTGTGAGCAAAATTTTCGTACACGTGTCGTACGACGGAAATACAGGACGTTCTCTGATGATTGTAGGGCGCTTTCGATGACCGATAAACAAATTACGGTGGCGGCGGAAGCGGGCAGAAATGAAATCACCGCTTAAAAGGATCACCGCCGTATGATAATGATCATGACGCAACACGAGGAAACAAAATTTCTTTGGGACCAGTCTGAATCAGCTGCAAACGAGACACGGCAATCAAGAGGACCACTTGACTTATGCATCACGTATACGTATACGGTGGTTTCTGGTAAATTTCGCTTTTAAAAGCTGAGACTTACGTCAGTTGAAATTAAAGAGGTATTATATATAATGGTGATTTAAATTGTTAATTCTCGCTATAAGTTTCATGAAAGGAACTTTGTGTGGCAGAGAAATCGGAATAAAGTCATCTCTTCGTCTTTCGATCTGTTTTACGAGTAAAAGACTTGCTGCGAGTAGATCGTGGATATTTATGCAAATTCGTATCTTTGAGAGTATAATTAAAAAACTGGAACTTTGATAACAAACTAGTTTATCTATTCGGTATTGTAAAAGGTATTATACTTTTACATATTTTTGCATACTTAGGTATATGCATTTTTCATCTCCAAATTTTTCATAGACGCGTAAAAATCTAATTACGAGAGAGAAGTTGCTGAGGGCCAAAGGAAGGTAATTCAAGTTTGTATTCGATGGAAAATTCTGTCAGAAACTTTGGTAGTTTGTATAAGGAAACTGAAGGAAGTATTCCTGCATTTGACATAAATCCAATCCTTGAATGCTGTACATGATCCAAGAATAAACTTAAAAAAGAAAAAAAAAAAGAAAAAAGGATTTAGAATTAATATGAATTAACGTTAACCGATGTGTAAAGCAAGTAGTCCAATGAATAATTAAAGAGCGTTTAAGTAGGTCAGAAGAGATCTAGAAACGAGTCGGGTGAAAATGCTAAACAAGAGTCTTTGGTCGCGTTTTTAAGCGACGCGGTGACGCGATGCGATGGGACAAATCCAGTTCGACATCGGCAGTAATGAATTTAGGACGGTGGTAGTGGCGAGCAGAGGCACTTAAAATATCGGCGTGGTACTTAATCTTGTCGTACGTTCGACCGCGTAATTTCGCGCGTTGTAATTCAGGATGTGGTCCTACGATATTTCTCGTTAATACATAGGACCACGGCAATTGCTTTCCCTCCCGGACAGAGCCAACGAAAACTTCGATATTTGTGGTCTGTTCATTCCACTTTTGGGTTTAATTTCATTGTCATTTAATAATGATTTAAGCGTTAAAATTATAACTCTTATACGTATTGCACTTTCATATTTCTTATAAAATTGAACGATTTTGCACGTTACAATTAACAAATTCCTCCTTTGTACTTCTTGTAAAGTGCAATTAATTTCAACGTTTTAACGATCATTAATATACTCTTTTTTTTACATTTCTTGTAAAACGAATCAAATTGTATCGCTATAGTAGCTATTGTGGTATCCATTGGAGATCGTAAAAAGAAATTTACGTAAATTGCGTAGCACCAGTGCGATCTTTAAACGTGCAATTCTATGAATTTTCTTTACGAAAAATCCGATGAATTCTTTCGCGAATAAAGTAAGAACATATAATGTTAAACGTAAGTAGTTTATTTAAACCGAAAATGCCAGTTTCAGGATAAACCGCAGAAAGGACATGCCGATGTAAACTGTGGATTCTCCATAGGATAAGCAACATGTTCCGAAGCTCCTCTACATTTCACAACCATCTGTAAACTCTGAACTCTAAACCAAACGCCATACCGCGTTCCAGCAACTTCGAGGCTTCCAAAAACCCGATCGACGAGAAAAATACGATGGAAAACCTTCTTTATCCGCACGTTTCCCGCCGTCATTCACGGTCATTTGAGATGGACAATGTCGAGAGCCCATGAAAAGGTCCCACGAAACGGGTGGAAAAGGAAAACTTCGTGTACGGAATGTTTCCGTAAATCAGAAGATGCAACGGGACGTCCCGCATACTCGCCGCGCCATGAAAGTTTTTAATTAAACAGCCCAAGGCTGCTCTATCTCGAATATTCGAATAACGATGCGCTGAACTTCACCTTGGGATACAGCGAATTCGTAACTTTCTTTTCGCAATATATAATGGTTACAAATTTGCATATATCTTTATTTTTCAATGGACCATTTCTTGACCATGTTTCATTTATACATTTTATTTTAAATTTTTGTAGGCGTAGATAATTGGTAATATCATGAGAACATTACTATGAAAGTATCATTTACTAAATGACAGTTTGACCTGATTGATCAATTAGTATGTAGATGTATACCGTAATAAGTAGCACAAGGTGGAAATATGTTTTATAGCCTCTTTTGTACGAAGAACACGCAGCAAGAACACGACAAGTCACGTTTCTTGCTTTTCGCGGAAAAACTGTTTTAAGATTCAGGGATGATTTATGAAAATGTAGCCTAAAAATAACATATTCAGGAAGGTGTTTCGTCGCTGGATAGATACAAGTAAGTTACAGAAATATAAGTGAAAATTAGAGGAAAGTACGTAAATAATATAAATACGAGGGAAAGTTAGAATATGTTTTTAAAAAAGTCAGAAATTCAAAGTGTTGCAACACGAAGTTTAGCTAACGACAGACAGAGAAAGCGCAAGGCGGTCGATTTTGCTTGGCCCACCCTAGTGGCGAACCCCATGGAAACACCATGGCGCGTGCACAGGATAACGTTCATACAGGACTATACCACCACCATCATAGTAACACGTTCTCTCCCTATGTCTTTCTCTCTCCGTCAAATTGGTCTGGGCGCACATGCACGTCACCAAAAACACACGCACAGAGAACAGGGTAGACGGTCGATATCCCACGGTTGTGCGTATATACACGCTATCTGATGGGGCTTTTATGTGACGAACAATGACGACGTTTCGTGGCAGGCTGCATACAGAAGAATTAAAATTTCCTCGTGGCGCACTTTGCTGCTACTTTCAGCATACATCGAAAATCTTATGACGAGATGACGATATAGAATCTTTTAGAAATCTTGAAACTCTCAGTAGACAACCAACATATGGATCCCATCTAACTCTTAACCTGTAGATCTATAAAATATTTTAATGAATAAAAATTGTATATAAAGCGTCATTATTATCACAATGCGAATATTTATGCAGATATGAATTATATAAAGAAATTATTTCACATTCTAAACATCGTAATGCCTACATTAGTTTCGATATTTTCTTACATTTTAATATATCCTCATAAAAGATATAACTTAGAAAAAACGAAGCTGGCACCCCGCTGGGGGTAGCCGCCCACATGCTATATTTATTTTTTTTCTTCACCAACAAGATATAACACTATACCAAATGTCCATAAGGACAAATTGTAAAATAACCAAAATAAAATAAAAAAAAAATTTTTTTAATATATCGTACTATACGTTTTTGGTTATTTTGTAGTTCCCGGCTATTGTATTAGAATTATATGCAGATTACGTTGGTCGAGTATGGAACATGAATAGTATCTGTAAAACAATTTATAGTAGATCAACGTAGACTTTTATAGCTTCATATTGCAACATGTTTAATGGTTTCGCAACTGAGGAATGCGGATTTTGTCATTAGTTGGTATTGACAAATTCCGTATTTCCTTAGTTGCCAAGCCAAAAAATTCCACATTTTCATAAACTTTGCCAAATGGATGATAAATTGGTTCCTAAACAGATATCCCTCTCGTCTAACAAATGCTCGACGAGTATACTCGACGTATTACGAATCTTCCTACGTCTTTATATATTTTATGTACATTTTGAGGGTAATACATTATAACGATTAATGCTTCTCTTATTTATGTTTATCATGATTTTTGTATTACATCGAAATGCAAAATGATCGCAGCTATTTAAAGGTAGAAAGAAATTCATTTGACATAATTTTCCAGTTGGCGTCATTCCTCGTCGTTGAAGAGAAACCGTATTTTAGAATCTCTTCTTTTTCACCTCCTAATTTAAATACTAATAAATTAAATATTAAATAATTAATATATTCAGTCTTCCTATTTCCAAATGACATATTATCCACGATTCGTCAGTTCTTTTTATTACACGGAACCCTAAAAATACAGCGCAATATACGGCCTTAAGTGGGTCTTACAACCCTAAAACGTCACTCCTACTTACTCGATGCTTCGATTTACGACATCGTTATATGCATCCTGCTATATCCGGGGAGAGGGGGCAAAAGGAAGAACAAGAGGGAGAATACATCGTTGAACGGGGGGTGCGGAACCCCGAGACTACTTTTTCCTCTCGTTGATAGAAAAAGTTGGAACAATGGGTGTATTAAAGCTCGCTTACAACTTGAAATCGTTCGTTTTGAGTTTAATCAGCGTGTATGTGTAGGTTACCATGTCACGAGAGTGACGTACTTGACGTTTTGGACCTTATCGTATCGTTCGTTTCGACGGCTGATGTGTTTGTCAAACGGATTGATTGTTATACGAGAAACAAGATATTTGAAGCTGCCAATAGCTAATCGTATGAATTTTATTAGCTCACACGAACAAAATAAAAATATTCATATTCCTCGAATCGTTTAAATTCAACATTTTATGCATAGCGTAAACTTGAGCTAATTTCATTAAAAAAAATTCTGTACAAATAGTTATGTATATTAATCGTTTCATTTGCTATAAAGTCTATCCGATCGAAATAATTAAATAACATTTTTTGAGTAAAGTACAAGTTCATAACAGTTGAGAGAAGATTATTTCTTCCAACTCGAACAGCTTTTAAATGATATTTTCTATTTTCCTCTAAACAGCAGTAGCGAATATATTGACAAAAATAAAATAATACCAACAAACTCATGAAAATATCGTCGTAAATCGTTTAATTCGTATCACTGTGCAGTGAATTTATACAAATTCATTCTTGGTTAATTATATGATGGCTCGTGCGCGTCTTCCGATTTTGCATGTTCACGTTATGTTTATCGCTATTTAATTCTGGTTAATTAACGATGATGACGTTTAGAATTACGTGGATATTAGATTCCATGGTACGTGTATACATATATATATATATTCGCGAAAACGCTAGAATTACATCTGTTAAATTAATATCCGTCGTTAATTAGAAGCACCGGTTTGTTTCGTTTGCGTAAATTGAATATGCATATCTCGTATCACTGGGAAAGTACGTGGAATGATATTTGCGAGGCGAGACGCAGAGAAGATAAGAATATTATTTTATCAATAAAATATACTGTACAAACGTATACGTGCGAATGTGTAGGATGAATATAGAAGAAATAGTCTTAGAGAAACAAGAGATAGTTACTTTTAGAGATTCTTACTGTGTATGGGAAAATGACAGTGTTTACTCGAAAAATAAAAAATGGCAAGAAAATATGTAGAATAAAAATATGGAATATTTTGTAATAGGAAGATATCTTGAATTCTCCAACTAAAAGAATTACAACGTAAAAGAAAAACATAAAAGAATAGCAGTTTTTACTCGATAAATTGATGGAACATTTTATTAAAAAAAAAAAAAAAAAAAATATGAACAAGATATGGAATATTTGAAGAAAATATCCTGAATTTTCTAATTAAGAAAGATATGGTGTGAAGAATTATGAGAAATTGCGTTAATTTTTAGTAATATTTATGTATAGAAAAATAACAGATGATGGAATATTTGATAAAAAGAAAATCTCGTAAATTTTGTAGCTAAAATAAGAACTTATACAGGTATCGGAGATTTTAAAAACTACATGGACGTTTAATAGAAGAATTGTTGTACCCCACAGATATCGATAGAAAAAGAGTATAAATACTAAATAAAAACACGGGTTATTTCTCGACAAATTGATCAGCAATTTATACTGACATTTATAGGTGCCTTTGTAAGCAAAAAAAAAAAATAGCACTCTGCTACAATAGATTGTGAAAACCTATTCACGCTGTAACTATACTCGGAAACTATTAAATACGGAAATGCTATTTCGATTTTCTGCTCAATAAAAATTCAACGGATTCAACAACCTTTGCAAAGAAGCATACGTGCGTATTTCAATTCTATAGAACTAAATCCCTCTGTAATTGGAGACAATAGAAAAACAAACCTTTAACAAATTTCGATATTCAAGGAAATTATTAGACTGTGTAAAAGAAATACACTTATATACAAAATTTGTTAATTTAAAATTCAAATGAACGAAATTTCAGAATTTTATAGAAAATGAAACTTGAAACGAAGTAAATCAAGTAAATACGAGGAAAGGTCGATATGTTAGTATGGGAATTCAAGGAAACAACAATGTATGAATTATCGAAATAAAAGAGAAGTAATTTTCAAAGAAACGAACCAAGTACTCAAGTATTCGAAACGATGTCTCTGTTCATTAATACATTTTTGTCACCAAATATTGTTTCACTACATCGTGCGAGTGTTTCTTTCTATTGATTTATTTGAACACGTGCATTCTGCTTTTACTTTCACTGCCTTCACCGATACTACAAGGAACTGGGGAATCCCAAAGTTTATAAAAATGTTCACAAACACCAAGTATCACGTAACAAGATTCTTGACGATTTTCGCATCGTGTTAGCATCATACGATACTTGATGTTAAGTGTGTGGCTAATTTTCAATTACTATAAACTACATTCAGATATAAATTTCTCAATCTCAGAATCCCACCAGAGGATCGACATACATATGTACTTCCATTTCATTGTAGTAATTAATACCACAATTATCGATCGATAATATGTACGCAAATATGTACGCTACACTATAATTAACTACTATAACTAACACTAATAATAATTACAGATAGCTATAATTAATCCGTTACAGTCTATATCTAATTAACGTATTTCGTTATGAGAAAAACAATTATTACAATCGATTACAGTTTCTTCTATTTTAAACTGCAGCCTGGGATCTAATAATTCTATTCAATTGTTCTAAGATTGTTGGATGTCAGGAGAATAGTACAATAGGCGATAATAGGTCGTCCTTCTACCTCGACAGAAGTTGACCTTAATTTCGTCAAAAGTATCTGTATAACTCTAACAATTTCAAAAGCAAAACCTTGAAATCAGTCGTTCATTTGATACTTCTAGCACCGAGGGAACAAAATTTCCAAGCAACATTTATTAATACTTTCTACGCGATAAATTCCACGTTCTACAAAGCTAATCCCATTTCAAGCCCATAAACTTGCAAAATTTCACCGTATCTAAGACACCCTATACACACAACCCAGCGAAAAGCTACCCACCGAATATACCAAATTGAGAAAACGCTCGCTCAGTAGTCGAATCGCTTTCAATTCCTAAAAACATCACCAAATATTCTCGTTTGTTCCCTGGTAAGGACCTATTTATCGGTAGTTTTCAATGCAAAACGACATATATAAGCTCGCGTTCATACATGTACGTAAGTACATACATATATATCCAGATAATCGAGCGAGTTTTATCCAGAAGCAGGGAACTCTAGGACCAGAGCAACCTCGTAGATTTGTCGAGCTTTTGCCCCAACCCTTGAATATCGTCTTCTTGAATGGATATATAAGCTCGTGATTTCGGGGACTACGCCCTTCCTAACCTTCCTACCCTTCATCCCCGACCACCTCGGCGCGGCGCGGCGTCGCGCTCCAGGGGGTGGCCGATCGGACGTTATTGCGTTGCAGGGGCGTACGTAGGCCACGGTGTGTGCACAGTGAATTTCCCTCTGTCCGATACACAAATGAATTCGCCGCATCTAGTTGGCGTTCACGAAATACGATTACGCGATGATGAATCGTGCCGGGCAAATAATGTACTCGCGTGCCCATTAGAATGTCGGTCGCTAACGGAAACCCAGTTACGGGTCTCTCCCGATGGTTCTAGTGTATATACAGAAGGTTTAAAAAAAAGCGAGTGATATTTGAACCGTCGATAAGCCAAAGCGGTTATATAACCGTTGCTTTTCGAAGTTTTAGAAATTTTATTGCCAAACCATTTGATCGATGGTTAGCTTATGTAATTGCATTAAGTTTCTTTGATTTATATCTTGCCAAGTTAACCGATTTGACAAATAAGCAGCTCGAGTACGACTATAATGAGCGTACCAGTTTCTAATTTCGATACCTAGCACGTAGCAATAAGGAAGTGTTTCGATATGTTTGCAGTCAATCGCAAAAGTATCTATATAGGTGTGTTCTTTTTTTGAGATTTCTCTTTTAGCTTTACCACACGTAGTTGCGAGAGTAACGAGTAACGAGATCGAACAAGAACACCTAGCGATTTCGTACGAAAGGTGAAAATTAATCTACGTCATCGAGGAACCGACCGATGAATTACAATTTGATTACAAGTTACGACGCGATAATTTTACAATATGATCCCGACGATCTGTTCGAAACTTTAACAAGCATCGAAGTTTCGTAGCAGTAGCCGACTTTTGGGATGAATGTAAATTTTCTAGGTTAAACGTTCCGCGTATATTATATCGTATATGCTCTTACTGGTTCGCAAAGTCGAGTTTTATTTCAAAGTATTCTTCGTTTAATTCAAAGAATGTAAATGAGAAGCGAAAGAAATCGATGGACTACATTTTGATATTACTTTAGACGCTGTTAACCCAGATGTAGAATACGTTGTCTCCGTTTAATTCACCAGTAAGATATTAACCTGAATTTATTTTTTTTATGCTGAAAACCGACTCGATGAAATTATTAAGGAACAACATACTGCATTACGGTAAGGATTGTCGTCAACTATTGTACACGTTGTATCGGTACTTCATCCTTTCAGGGATCAATATTTACGTTACTTACATATTGAGAGCTCATTATGTTCTGCAAAATAGGCCAGGATAGTGCTTGACTTCCGACTTGTTAGCATTATGAGGCATATTCAAGCTAAAGTGGTTCAGAGCAAATTGATACTTGTGTCATATTTGCAGACGATTAACATTTATCTCATAATATAGTTCTCTATAATTACGTTACATAGCTGAAAAATTATATATACTCGTATATCGTTGAAAATAAAAAATAAATCGATGTGCTTTTGAAAATACGAACTGCTTAAACGACTATATAATATATATCGAATATATATTAAATTAAATATATGATATATTTAATTATAATTATAATATATACTATATAATATATTATATTATCCGCCTCCAATTATCTTTATTTGTCATATGAAATGAAATCTCAAAATCTATAACACGCATAAAGTATTGTCCGTAAAAAGTATCGGCACACCACTGTATTTGTTACAGTATTTACGCATTAATAAGAATATTTATATATATATATATATAATATATTTAATTTAATTATAATTTAATATAATTAATTATATTATAATATAATTATAATATTATATTATATTATATTATATTATATTATATTATATTATATTATATTATATTATATTATATTATATTATATTATATTATATTATATTATATTATATTATATTATATTAAATTATATTTAATATACAATTTAATATACGAATACGTTAAATTACAAAATATTAGATGTCATTAACTCTTAGTTATGGAAGCCTCGGTCGATTTATTCGAAATCAAAGCAAACGTCCCTAAACTCCACAAACAATGTCACTTTTTTAGAAATTAAAAAGCGGCTATCAGAAGCTGTAATGAGAAACTATTCTGCCTAACGTACGACTGATTAACCGTCGAACACACGGCACCGTGCGCTCTCATTTTACGGAAACGTCGCTTTTAAAAACTGTCCGATTGAAAATTCTTCCATTAACAATCTGTCCATCCACACGATCCTTATCCGCCTCCAATTATCTTTATTTGTCATATGAAATGAAATCTCAAAATCTATAACACGCATAAAGTATTGTCCGTAAAAAGTATTGGTACACCACTGTATTTGTTACAGTATTTACGCATTAATAAGAATATTTTTATATTTACTGATTTGTTACCTTCTTACAGAAGAAATTCCATGTTATGTAGTCCATTTTTGGTATTATTAATCCATCTGGGACCATGATCCCTAAACGAGGATTGACAAATTTATAAAATTGTAGGGCCAGTCATTTTTGATTGGCGTGGTATTTCTCATGTTAGCATCTAGCGATCTATTCGGAATTTTCCTGATATCTGATATCATCATATCGAATGATACGCGGTAAAAATATTAAAAACGTGCGAGAAGTTGTACAAAACGAGAAAACTGGTTAATTGGGGTTCGACAAACAGATTGCAGCAGCCTTTTACACTTTAACAAGTACCATCCATTTTGACTGGTGTTGGTATAAGTAGTCTTGATAGAAAATTATTTTCAGTTTAAATACGTAAAACACAAAATAAAATTCATTATATTATTCCTTTAGTTATGGTTGCGAAAGTCATTACATCATTGTGGAAAAACTATAACACAAAGTAGGAATTTTAAAATGAAATTGTAAAACCAGTCAATTTGATTGGTGTGGTGGTTCCAGTGTTAATTAATTAGATCCAAATACCATTTAGTTCACAGTATTATCGTCTGACTATAAAAGTCAGAGGAAGTTTCAAAGGAAACGAACAAACGCGTTTAAAGAAAATACTTGGTCGCTGAAACGGGGACAAAAGTGAAAATATTTTTTCACACAGATTTCGTGAGCCAGTGAACATTCGTTCGAAAGCATTCGTTTTTCCCTATGCGGAAATCTGCAATTTTGCATTGAATCAAACAACTTCGTATTTTTGCTTCTTCTTTTGGCTATACTTTTAGCTGAAATAAATACAAATAGCAAGAGAAGGGAAGTTACGAACGATGTTAGGGTTGCTTCTGACGGCACCGAATCCGGAGATGCCCCCAACTTGGACGAAAATTAGGGGTTGCAAGACAGAAATGGCTGCCACCCCTCAAACATTTCGCGGAGGGACGTAGAAACGTAATTTGCAACGCCTTCGACGATGGCCTCACGGTCCCTGCTTCTCGTCGTTGAAACGCTTCTTCTTCGTTGACGATGCGTCCACGTGCCCGTATTGTAGATCATATGTCTTCGTATAATATCTGTTTCTTTCACATCGTAGACGCGATCGATAGTGCATGGAAATCAATGTGCTTCCCTAATCATTTGCGTGGGATGAGTCACTTTCGCGAGGGCTATGCGTGTATCGACGAGTTCGTTCGATATGAAGAAGAACAGAGCTTACATGGTCGAGCTAATTTCGGTAAAAAGTGCTGAAACTTTGGTCGATATTACCGAGTTATACGTGATTGATATTTCTATTAATGCAATTAAGAAAATGAAAATTAAACAGAGATTTATTTTATTTGGTAAGCGTTACACAATAAGTACTCTGGAATTAAATTGGAATATTTTATATGTTATATTTTTAGCTCATATCCTCGTTTTCCAATGAAGGGATTTTATGTCAGATTCTATACGTTTCGTTGTCATAGTATGAAATTTTTGTAGCCATACGAAAATACTACTTAATGATACAAGATCTTATCAGTTATTATTTAAATGTTGTATTAAGTACAATGGTGCGGCAATACCTTCTGTAGTTGGCATATAAATCATGAAATTCAAGCATCGTGGAGAACCTCAACATTTGCACGAGAACGGAACGCTCTCTAAGGAAATGATACTTAAGGAAACGTTCGTAAATAAAGGACATACAAATTCTAAAACCGAAGAAAGTTCAACCCATGAAGAAAACTTAGCAGCGTTGAAAAACCAATATCAATGGAATTTAATTGTTTCTTTTTTACCCGTTTTGACACTACGTTTGTACAGTACATTTACGGTATAATAATAACAAAATAAATAAAAAAAAAGACAGCGAATAATAAACATACGAAAGAATTGTTCAAAAGATACCCTTAGGCTACAGCTTTCAGCTTGAACGAAACCATAGAGGGCTATCTCGCTTGCACAGAGTATTCCATTGTAAATACCTAGCTTTTATCCAAAGCCTAATCTTCGCAACGATCTACCTTGCCCGGATAGTCCCGTACCCTAACCACATATTTACAATGCGATTAGAAGGAAAAGTGGAACATCAGAGAATCTTCTGTAGTAGGAAACAGTGTCACCGGTTGATGAATAATAACAGCCGCCATATTGACTGGCAGACGTTGTACGACGCGACGCGACGCGACGATTCATTAGGTATGCTAGCAGTAGAGAAGATATACGTTTTAGAACGATTGCGGACTTCCTGTCGCGGATAATTAATCATGGTGCTAGTCTGGCTTGCAAGTGACTAAGGAGACTCACTTCGTAGAAATTTTCGTACTCTTCTTCGGTCGACGGATAAAAGTTGGCGCGCGTTTTTCATGGATCCCAGAGACACAGAGCGAGAGAGAGAGAGAGAGAGAAAGCTCAGCATGTTTCTGGAGTGGAAGGGTCGCGTTTGCCAGGCATTGCGTAGCCCGAAGGGAAAGAAGAAAATCACACAGAGGTGCTGGCAATTTCTTGGTCAGCGCTTCAACTATGACGCATTTGCATTTCCATCGAAGTTGCACCCAAATCTCTGACGCGTAGTGCGGTTGCTATCTTTGCGCCGGCCTCGGGGCTGGAAACGATCCCACGTACTTACATACTGCGGTCCCCATCCTTCCATCTAATTCCGTAGATGTCCTCCAGATACTTGGGATACCCGTTTCGTTTCTATTTCTGGGCAAGTTGGCTCGTTATTGGACCGAGGCACGATCATTGTCTTTGTACTCGGTTGCGTTGAATATTTTATCGATACGATAGAGCAGCACCCTGCGTGAAGCGAGATTAGAAGATTGCCACTGACGTCATGTAACGCAATTTGAGAAATAATAAGAGCGAAATGCTTCGTACGGGAGTAATAGCCGAAGATAAGTTTCAAGATAAGGAATATGCGAATTTTGAAGTTGAAGAAAATATAGTCGATGAAGAAACTGTGTCGGTATCCACAATACGGTGTTGGTGGAATTTAGTGTTCAGTTTTAAATCATTCCGGGTATATATATAGCGAAGAAGAAAGTTTAAATTTTTATTGCTTAGAATGTTATTTTCTGTTATACTAAAGGAACTTTCCATTTAATTCAGATATTTTGCACTCTCTTATATATCCTATCCTATACGCTCAGATTTACTTTCTTCAATGGAATCATATACCTTTCACTTCACAGCTCGATACAATTCGTCATACTTTTTATTTCGTTGATTTAGGTGTACTATCGTGTACTTCATCGTTATACTATTATACTCTCACCAAATAATCTACTTGTTGTAATTATACGTTTCTATTCTTCAAACCAAAGTGACAAATTCTAATAAATTATAAACGTGACATTTTAACATGTGAAGATGGAGTAGTTCTTCGGTTATCACACTACCTTTAACTACCCTTAATAATTTTCAATAACTTCGTATTGGGAAATTCTACGCGTTGTAAACCGTAGAAAAGCTTTCTCGAAACACGATATAAATGTAAGTACGTATACCGATTGTGAGTCAGCGTACGAGCCAAAATTTATCGTGTTCCTCGATGGACCCTCAGACCTTCGGATCTTCCCAACTAACCAGCCCAACACGTGAGCTCACGAATGACGTCAGCCGATCAGTTCAAACAGGGTCAAAGATCTCCAGTTGCTCGAACGATGACTAGAGTCCAATGTGACTCCCACTGGGATCATCGTGAGCCTCCCATTTCCATATTTCTTCGCAATAGATCGGTGAATTTATCGTTTCTCGTTTCGCGTCAGCGCAGCGGAAGCACGAGCAGAAATTATTTCACGCCTCGTTCCGTAACGGCTACTTGCGTCGTTCGAGCGAATCCTCCTCGTTCTGGGTCGAGGAAGCTCACAGCACTCATTTCGTAGGCTCGTGGCTTCGATTATTATTAAGTCGGTTTTTTTATTATTTTTAATTATTATTATATTTATTATTAAGGATTGCTATTAAGTAACACGGTAAAATTTCCGTTTCAGGCAAACACAGAATAAGGTGATACGTATAGATAAGGACATACTTTTAACGAGACTTTCCAACTTCTTGCAAAACTTTCAATAGCAGAGATGATACACGGTGTCTATGGCAGAACTTCGGTGATTGGAGAAAAAGTAGTCACTCGTGAGAAAGATTGGGGAATAGAAATAAGAAAAATGACAAGAATTCTCACCTTCTTATTCGATAGTTCTTGTTCTTGTTTAATATTGAACAACACGCTAAAACAGGGAGAGAACAGCAAACATAACATTTTAATCGATGGAAAAGCTACAATTGTAATAAAAAAAACTATACATAGATACAAAAATTGATTCCTAGCGAAACTGTAGAACGTTCGTGACACAGTGTAGTATACTTCGAAAGAATAGTGATTCACCTATAACGTTCAACAAGAGAGAAGATCAACCGAGTGAAATCTCTGGGTTTCTTCGGGACTGTTTGTTCCGCATCGTTGGTGCACGTTTCTCCTGGTTTATCGGTCGTCCAAAAAGCGTGCTCCTTTACCGTACCTTTACGACGTGACGCGTTTTAGCACGCTCTTTGTCCAAATGGGGGGATTAAACGTTTCGATGAAACCTTAATCGTGTGATTAAAAATTGAACTCCGGATGTTTGATCGAAAAAAAGAAAATGATCACTGATTTCTAGATACTTTATTTATTTAATAGTTTTATACAAGCTGATCGTGTATTTGTCACAATCTTTTTATACCAACTTGAAAATTGTTTACTTTTTTCCAACACGTTAAAAGGAATTTTACTTTTGCGAACAAAATTTCTTATCCGCGATCTTTTCCAAGTTAGCTCTCAAGTTTTAAGCTGTTGAACTTTGGAAGGTTATTACACCCCTCATACTTGAATTACCACAGCTACAAGAAAAGATACACATTTGCTACTTTTTACCGTTTCCCGAGCTTACAATGTTTTGTCTAGCCGGGCTTTACTTTGTTGGGCGAAGCCTCGTAACGAAGGTACGTGATAAAAGTAATAAAAATTCTAAAAGTTAACGATCAGAGTTACACTTTACCACACTTTATCGTAGACTATTCCTGGCCCACCAAACGCGTCACACATTAACACGTGGATCCTTGTAACTTGTAATTGGAAGGTCGACGACGGATCGTCATCTTGAACGTAACGGGTTGAAGAGACGCCGAGTGGACACACGCGGAAAAATCCTCGGCTTTGGCGATTCCAGTGTTTCGCGTTTCACCGAAGCGCAATTAATTCCGCGCGAGAACATCGCGTTACCGAACGAATTCATTAATTTCATCGACAATTTTTAGCGCGGAAAGACGAAGAAAGGGGAAAAATATTTCGTCGTCAATTAGTATTCCGTACAAGAGCCTTGATGTTCGCGCTGCATTTCCTTCCTCGTGAAATTAGATTTACGTTATAATTAATTTCGTGCGAAAGATGAGGTTGAATTTTGAAAGTTGCTTCGTTAATTTTGTCACTGCCAGTATTTATTTAATGGAAATTTAAGTACAAGATATACCTACAAAGCGTTTTATCTTTTTATCGTTTTAACTGAACTTTGTCAATATGAGTAAGAAATAAGCGAGTAAAAATCTATAACCGAACAGCGAGAATCGAACGAGCGACAAGCAACGAATAAAATTGTATTCCTTGTTAAACATTTTTAGTAGAAAATACTAGGAAAAATTAATATATAGTTGGAGAAATTTTTGATGGGAACGACGCGGTAGTTCGAGTAAACAGAAAAATAACTGCTTATTAACTTTATCGTTGACTTTAAAAGATATACAGCAAGAACATATAGCAGTCTGTGAAAGATGACGGAACTCGCGCGGTAATGCTTTGAGAAGGAAAGCTAAAATGAATTTTAAATAACACGTTCATAAAAGATATAACTTAGAAAAAACGAAGCTGGCACCCTGCTGGGGGTAGCCACCCACATGCTATATTTATTTTTATTTTATTTTTTCTCACCAATAAGATATAACACTTTACCAAATGTCCATAAGGACAAATTGTAAAAAAACCAAAATAAAATAAA
The DNA here is from genome assembly GCF_905332965.1 of Bombus pascuorum. NCBI lineage: Eukaryota > Metazoa > Arthropoda > Insecta > Hymenoptera > Apidae > Bombus > Bombus pascuorum. The sequence continues at coordinate 13,071,973 of NC_083494.1, read as the reverse complement.
AAAAAAAATAACACGAGATTTAAATAAAGCAGGAAGAAAATAATACGAGAGTGTAAAGAAACATTGTCTTCGTTGTTCCTATTCGAGGAATATTCCTCTTATTTATGAGTTTAAATCTGTCACGTGCTTTGGCCTTGCCTGCTTGAAGAAAATAAAAAATACGACTATTACTAGCTGCGACAGCATGTTTTCTTAATTAATTAGAAAATATTAAATAATTACTGTAAAAATTACAACTTGAAAAAATGTACATATGTAGCCTGTTTAACTCGTTAATTTTAGATTAGATTTATCAGAAAAATGGAAAAATTCAAAGTTTCATTATTTTATCGAATGGATTTTTTAAATTTACAATTCGTAAAGTAGCTTTCGTCTGACATTTTTCAATCGATATAAGTTTTGTTATATGAAAGCGATTATTCAGGCGAATTCAACGATCAACAATGTAATGGTATAATTTACTGACACTGGAATATATATATAAAGAAATTTCCTACAGCTTTTAATGAATTTATTGCGCAAAACAATAGAATTTCGTAACCGTATTCGATAAATGTAACGTCATAAATTTTCAAAATACATATTTATTTCAACTCTGTGTTTCAGTGAAAAATAAATCGCGTTGGTCATTGATCTCGCATATCTATAATATGGAGAAATGTATAACTCGATTGAAAAACATTTGTAGGCCTATAATAGGAAATCCATAGCCTATAGTATTATTTAATATTTCCAAATTATTAATTGAAAAGAACGACTACGTATCTACCACTGGAATTACGTTTTTCTTTTTACTAGTAGACACTTATTATGAATACAACTAAAGAAATACAACCTAAGTAGACTAATGTCATCTATCCACGAAATCGTTTAAGGATAAGATCTATCAATTAATATTATATTCTTTAAGATTCATTTTAAGACATCAAGAGTTGATTTTTGAAGATTTTCAAGATTAAAAACGCGTCAATTTAAATTGCAAATTGCAAAGACTAGGTCGATTTAGAATTCACAATGTATTGTACAATGTATAGTATAATTTTGTACTGATATTTAAATAAATTAACATTGTATTAATAGATATTGAGTATTTAATTTTTATATAAAAATTAAGTTTAGGTTAATTGAAATAAATATTATATTACTGTACTGTATTTTTGAGGGGTTGTACAGTATAGTATATCATAGTATAATTTTGTAATAATTAAAAAATATTCAATATTATATAGTAGATGTTGTATAGTATTATATTTTTAAGTGAAATGTACATACAAATGTCAGCGAATGCTGTAGTTTGGATATTTGCTTCTCATCCAGCAATGCGTTCTATGCATCGTCGCACTTTCAAATTTTCCATAAACGTGCCAACACGTACGACACAGTTCGAAATTAGATCATTTACGCGTGTCGATAGTGTTTCTCATGTACCGTAACTTACAGGTTAATTTCATCCCTTCGCGTCGTCACTGACGAGAAGATACGCCTGATACGCGGTGAGAAGTTGGTTTCCCTTCGGCTACTAATTCTTCCTAAGTTTCAACGAAATCTGTGCGCGGCTGTGTAACTAACTTCCGGCTTCGTCGGCGTTAAAAGCAACTCAATTATTTCTTGAAACCTGGCGATCAAGTCACGGTAGTGAATTTAATATCGTGGATATCGACAAGGAGCTTATAAATAGGAGGAAACACGGCACCCTCAGCTATATCGATTATGAAATAAGAAGAGCTTTTCCCACCCCCTTCCCCTTCAGCTTGGAAACACATCTCTAGCAGCCATTCGTGAACAGTTATACCCGTCGTAGAAAAGTCAATAGAAACTCGAGACAACTGCAGTGCATAAAATCAATAAAATCAGTTTTTCAAGTCTTCTGCCTGACGCTCTTGCCAGGTCTTCCGCGTAACCACAGCACACCTTTATGCGTTCTTTATGGAAATGAGACTACGGTATTACGTTGATTACGGTAGGTAACAACGAAAGAAAGAGCGTGTTCGTGCGTAGTTGATGTAAAAGCGGTGAAAATAATTCATAGATATCGTATCAAGACTGTAGGAGAAGAATGTGACAATTTGTATTTTTTATTTTTTTTTGAAAGAACAGTTTTAAAGTTCAATACACAATTGGTTAATATAGAGAATAATTATAGGAATTCTTTTTATTTGATTTTTAATTTTTAAATAAATTAACGTATTTCTGTATTGCCTTACTGGCTTCAAAAATATCCTACGATAATAAGATATTGTTTCATTTATTCTGATATGGCAAAGAAAGAAGATTAGTCTTCTTCTTCAACAATTATTTCTAAGGCATAGGAAGAGCGTATTTAAGAGGAATAAAGTTCAATCTGATATTTGTAGTATTGATATCATCACGAAATTAATCTTACAAGAATTCCAAGTAATTTCGATTCGTCGTGATAGAAGAAATTTTCGGATTTGTCACGGTTCACGCCTCTCCTCTGTGGAGAAACAGAAACAGGTTTCGAAATTCATTAGATTCAGAGATGCTAAAACACCGTGCATTTAATAGTGTAATAACCCGACTGAATGTATAATTTAGTACGACGTGTTTGAGCCTGCAGAAGTATCTACGTACAGCAACTTGTGTAAGTTTGATTAGACCAACGATCATGTTTAATGCTGGAATATTAAATGCCTCGCTAATACGGCTATATTTGTTTCTGCGATCGTAACAGGTATACCATTAGTTAAATATGACAAAATATGCATTACAGATCGATTTCTATTTTTTGAACGATTCCATGCTACATACCTTGAAGTTTACCAGCTTTCAACGAATAACTAACAAGCAAAATACATATATTTCTCTATAACTCTGGAACCTTACAAATTTCCATCTGTAACTCTGCTCGACATGGTTGAATAATAGACGGCAGAAAATATAATAATCGAAAGTTTGCAATATTCTCGAGTAAAATTTAAATTTTCTCTTAAAGGGCCGAATTAATTCACTCGCCAGCATCAAACGACAGAGATCAAAGCAAGATTATTCTAATTTTGCGATCGTTATCATAACCATCCAGCACGATTCACGTCACGTGCACAAGAGAAAATACACGCGTAACATCCTCCTAACGATAGACCGACGTTCTGCGGCAAAGAAAACGGGACATAGTCGATATCTTGATCGAACGTAACACGAAAGATCAATCGAAAGAGATAACAACGGCTCATGGTCGGAGCTGAAGGGATCCATCGATCGGATCGCGACAGATCGATGGCCGAGACGCGAGTCCGACTCGTGTGTTTCGAAGGCGAGCGTCGACCTCGTTTAACCTCGTGACTCGGTGACGTCTACCGTAGCAGGTACCAAGCAGCGGAGAGAGGGTTGTGTGTTCCATGACTATGACTAACAATAAGTCACGGAACATCCGTGAGTCACGAGAGCTAGAGCTAGAGCCAGGTCAGCGTAGCCCATCGCTTGCCGACGAAGAATAGGACGTCGTTAGCCGCGACTCGAGGAGCTCGACCCGCGGCTTTCAAGCGCCACTTAACCCTCGCCGTGTCGCGTTACGCGCCCTTGCGTTCGTGCAGGCCTCTCCATCGACCCAAAATTGTACCCAGCCAACCGACCAATCGGATCATGGGACCTTTTTAATGTAACTCTGTTTTTCATACTACAGAAAGGATCGAGGATTTGGAATTGCGTTTCTTCGGCTTTCGATCCTATTTTCATTTTATTACAAAGACTCTATTTATTTTACAAAGACTCTGTGCGTAGTCGGTCGCAATAAAAGATTCTAACACTGTACACTTTCAATTCCTATGTTTTCGATAAATGTACAAGGACCAACAAAGATCTATCACGCTATGTTACATTAGACTATGTAGATGGACCTTCTATGTGAAGAAACTTTTGAGTTATTATATATCGTAGTCTAACTATTAATCCTTTGCACTCCTATGTCGAGTGTGACTCGACATGAGGTTTTATCTCAGGAGCTCCTTTGTCGAGTCCCACTCGATATTTTTTCAGTGCCACCTTTTTTGCGAAACGTGCGAAAGAAAAGCAGGATTGCATCCTGGAAATTGTTCCAAGGTATATCATACACTTAAAAATTACAATAGTGTGAATAAAACTGGTATTTAAGTGAATTTCTTTCTTCCTTTATTTATTTAAATCGTCTTAGTTTTTAGTTAAAGTAAATTTCAAATAAAACACTTAGAAGCGTTAGGAGCTGCTGGTAACGAAATTGAAATAAAATTCGGAGTGCAAAGGGTTGAAAGAAACACGGAGAAAGAGGAAACTTTTGTGTGAGAAAAAGTTCCGCTCGCTAGTACTAATTATACGCGTAAAATTAAACAACAGCTAAATTATACACACAAAGCTAAAATTAATAACGACTATTCACGAAAGTTTAATATTTAGTTGAGTGTGTCATATGTTTGACGACGATGTAAATTTGTTGGTATAGTGAAAATAAGTTTCTCGAGCGATCAACACGAATTTGTTTCTATTCTCCTTCCAAATACTTCGACTTCGAATCATAGTTATTTCGTTTAATTCGAATCTGGAAAGCGACTCGTAGATCTTAACTCGATCGAAAAATAAATCACGACGGCTGAGAAAGGTTCTCGCCTTCGACGTTCAGCCATTGACACAACAAGTTTCCAATCGAATCCAGACTTCTTCCCGACTTTTTACTTTTTCCTCGAGTTTTCCCTCCAACATTTTTAGTTTACGAGTTGCTCGGTCGGTCGAAAGAGGAGTAGCTCGCGCTAGAAAAATCGCGGCACGGGAAAACTTGAGAAGAAAGCGGTGTTCAGGACGTAGAACGATATTCCGCACTTTCGAGAAACACCCGATTCAGCGACTTTCCTCCGTTTCGCATTCTTCTACGTAAGTACACGTGACGTGCATGTAACGTGTCGCTCAGCCGTATAACGAATCTGAATGTCATCTTTCTCGCGTTTAATCCGATCGTACGACGGCCCATAACACTGAATACATGTGGCTGAATCGTAGGTTCGTTGCAATTATTTTTTACAATTAAAAGTATCTTCTTTCAACGAAGCAGATGATACATTGTCCGATGTATTAAGCTTTTTACATATGTATTGGGTTGGCAACTAAGTGATTGCGGATTTTGTCAATACATCTAATGACAAAACCCGCAATCACTTAGTTGCCAACCCAATACATAAAATCTACCTGTCAAATTTCCTTAAGGACTATTTTACCGATCGAATAACTTGAAAAAGTGGAATTATTATATCCGAACGTAGTTTCCAGGGACTATAGGTACTGTACGTATACCCTTCTCGACCATAGACACGTATAAACGTACGTAAAATCGATATCACTTATACGAGCAGCTTCGCAGCGATCATTTCAAGTGTGCTCAAAAAAAAGAAAAGAAAAGGAGAAGAGAAAGAAAAAGGAAAGGACGAGAACGGCCCCGATGACCAAATGAATCTTCAACGGTACATTGCACCTATTGTTCGAACGGCGGAAAATTGAAGTCGAAGCTGCGAGCCAGCTGATTAAAGGGTCCCCCCTCCAATTCGGGCTCGTTACGAGATTGCTCGTGACCTTCGGTCAATTCCTTCGGGACAGAGGGTCAAACAAAGGATCGATATCCGTAAAAAAAGAAGAAAGAGAACGGAGGAAAAAAAGGAAGAGAAAGGTGGAGGACGCGACGACGAGGTTTTTTTCAGGCTCGTGGAAATACCTTTCACCCGGTCAGCAAACAGAAGACGAAGAGAAAGAAGAAGAGAGGACGGAAGGAGAAATAGGAGAAGGAGTAGGAAAAGAAAACGTCGAGCCATTTAACCGCGGAACGAGGTCAAGAGCTTTTCGCGGTTCCGCTTTCAGCCTTCCAATTCTTTGGGGATTAATAGACCGTCCCGTGGGAACACAGTCGCTACGTGATCCGTTGTGCCGCGTTACGTTCGCCTTATTGAAAACAAAATCGGCCAGTGAGCCAGCGTGGAAAACCGAATTAAACTTTATCGCCGCCTGCTCCAGGAGATGACACGAGAATATTTCCGGCGAGCCGAGAGGTCTCGAGTGCCCTGTGCTTGCTCAAGTTTTCGTTCCCCTATTTCAAATATTCCGCGTTCTCGCGGTGCTGCGAGTTTCTGACAGACTCGTCAACCGTAATTATTTTTCTCTTTCGGAATTTAATTACGCTCGCTGTTTTGCAAGGAACATGTTTCCAGGTCAAAGGAGTATTCTGCGAATAAGTAAGCAATCGTGCAAATGGGCGAAGGATGTACAATACGATATGTATAATCCAAAGAGAGATATCGTAAGGATTACGATATGCACGAGTCTCTAACCTTCGTATCAGCTAGTTTTCGAAATATCATTCCCCTTGAAACGAATTCGACTCGATAATATCACAGTTATATTAGTTATATCAGTTAACCCAAAGTTACTAAAAAATACACAAGGAGCTAAACAGATATCCATGCGATATAGAGTGAAGCGTTTCGCATGGAAATTGTGTTTACAACTGGATTCGTCCCCAAAAATCAGATAAACGCAAGAAACGATACATACTACACAGTGTCTAGAGGATTTTTCTAAACGTTTCTTTCAGAAATTTCCAAACCTTTGCGTCTACATATAGCAACATATAGCAACACGTTTATAAGCGATAATTTCAAAGAATCTTCCATTTCAACGCGTACAAATCAATTTCAAAATAGAATTACGATAAAAAAATAAAGAAAGCGTAAAATTATCTTCGACCGCTAAGTACTAGTTTTTGTCACGCCCTGTATCCTCTACTGGTCTACCAGAATCGACAAGAAATCGACGGTTCCACGATTACTTTCAATTTATCACCAATTCCACTACTAAGTCCAGGCAATTGTCGATCTCTGTTCAGTTGGTTAGCCTGGTTCCTGCTTTCCTCTCCTTTCTTTTGATAGAGTTTCGTTGGATTCGGCGTTGAGGGCGTCCGGTGAACGGAACTCGCCTCCAATCGCTCCAAGAGTTATATCCTCTGAGAATTATAACCACTGGGGGAAACACAACCTCTAGTAGGATATTAGTAGTTGAACGAGCTTTACCTGCTGCTCTCTCAACAGGGTATACGAGCGCCAAAAGTGTCAAAGGTGGCCTCTTTTTTTCCGCAGTGTTAGAACACAAAAGGGAGGTGTCCATCTTTGGAAAATTACTGACCTTCCGTTCCAGAAACAGCGTGAAACTGCGTCGAGTTTCGACCTTTCGTTTTCTTCTTGCCTTTTATTTCTCCTTCTTTCGTATATTTACGATATCGTTGCGAAGGATGAAACACGATAACGGTAAATTATGTGCACTTTGACCCTTAAAGGTCGATATATTCCTAGAGTCGTACGTACAACGTACAATTAGATTATCAGTGAAGCTTTATAAACGACGATTTGCAAGGTTACGGTATTGATAAATTCTCTCGTAGAATAGGAATAATAAAAACAAAGTTTCATGAATACATTTTACGAACTAGGAGACACCGGATTATCGTGTTTAATATTTTTAAATTTGCACGAGAACATAGCCAGAAATAAACAGCGAATGTTTATGTAAATTCATATTTTTACAGGCATAAATAAAACAATGTTCTACATGAAAGTAGAACGCGAATGAATGTTTTTTTCTTTTTAAACGTTCTACCTGATACATAATATATTTACACGATCTTAGTTCTAAATAATTACTGAAAAATTATCGATTAACCGCTTTTTCTTAATCATTGGGCGATTATTGATTTTACGAGTTACAAAAAAACAAGTTGCAGCTTGTAGCTTGCAGAGTAAAAATGTCATGGAAAATACCATGGAAGAAAAAAAACTATACTGATCCATCAAAGAAAGGTGAAGGTTGTTAAATGTCTTTTCTTATGTAGATTACGACGCATACTCCGAGTACCACCTACATTTTTTAATGTTTCTGAGTAAGGATGCGTGTGAATCGGTCAGATGGATTAAAAGCATACGATAAACAATTAATTTTAGAAAAATGTCATTGAAGTTGTTTATAAGAGGAATCGATATTTCAAGTTGCACAAGTTTCGTTACATTTATAACGTAACTAATTTTGTTTCAAATCAAACGAATATATATTTAATATATATACACACGCATGCACAAGTTCTTCCATCAAACAACACTACGTAATAAATTTATAATTTTTTTTTTATAGTTTATTTTGGTTTTTTTACCATTTGTCCTGAAGGGCATTTGGTAAAGTATTATATCTTGTTTATTGGGAAAAAAATAAAAAATAAAAATAAAATATAGCATGTGGGTGGCTACCCCCAGCGGGGTGCCATCTTCGAGTTTGCTAGGTTATATCTTTTATGAAAATTTATAAGTAAGAGAAAAAAAGATGTAATCGTGTATAATTAAAATTATAATTAATCTTGTATAATTAAAATTATACATGATTTTTACACAAAGAAAATTATACACATTAAAATCCTTCTTCTCTATATATTGAACAAAATTGGATATCCTCGATCGAACAGAAGTTTTTCATTTATCATACAGTTATTTTAAATCATTTGGACGATGCAATTACTTATAATAAAAATAAAAAAGCTGAACGAAAAATCAAAAAGGCTTCCACGTGTTAAATGATCAACTATAAAAATAACAAATGACAAGATAGGAATAAAAAATGAAATAAACAAGGATAATGTTTGAAGTATTTAAGGATTGAATGGTAGAAGATAAAGTGAAAATGTCCGAAGAATTTCAGAGAAAGCTTCATGAATCGAAGTAGATTGTCGAAGGCAACGTTGATGCGATTATTTCCAGCAAATGGAAGACAGTAGAATTGCCAAGCGGTCAATTGAAAAACATTAAAAGGACGTAGATCGTCGCTGAAGACTATCGAAGAAATTCAATCCGTCATTAAAACGATCACTCTGTATCTGTATTCATTGCGTACTTCGTGTACGGCCGTTTTATTTTATTGATCGTTTCCCAAACTCGTTTCCCAAGCTCGTTTGTCTCGAGTATTTTAAGCAGGCAGGTATTGAAAATCATTGGAAGGACTTAGGGTAGCCTACAAAAGCCCATTGAAAATTCTAATCCACGCTCGAGTGTCCTTACAGAAACGGCTTTCAGTTGGAAACTAAGATTTTGTTCTCCGAGAATTCCCACAGAGACTTTTATATACAATTCCGAAGCTTTTACCTTCGTTTTATGTTACTTTGAGATTCGCGGCACGAAAGAGAAAAGGATCAAACTCGATATTGCTTAAAAGTATGGAAACAACGTTGAAAATCTATCACGAACGCTAATACGTCAATTATTACTAGACTGCGGATATTTATGCAAATTCGTATCTTTGTTGTATCGTAGTAAATTGAAGACATGAAATTTAAGTAGAAACTTGTCTTTGTTTACTAAATATAGCAAGTATCTTACTTTAGATATCACACGTAATTTTCCATTATTTTCTACGTTTCTGTACCTTTAAATTTCCCATGAACGCATAAAAATCCGCAATCTAGTCGTAACGTGTTTGACTATTCCCTGATATTTAATACAAATTAAAAAATCTTCATCGCGTGTAAACAAAATAAAACTTTCTATTGCTTTAATTTCCTAATTATTTTATTAGAAATCTATTAAATATAGGTCAATACGTTAACATTTATAACCGACAGTCTTCCTATATGTCTCCAAGTGCATAATTAGCGATCGAATTACGATTTACTGAAGAGAAAAATAATTCTTAAATCGCAAGGAATATAGTCGACCAAGCATATCACCTTTAGGGAAATATTAAGGATTCAGAGCGCGCTATAGACGTTGCTAGTTGCTAGCTTATCTAGACACGTCCGTGAAAGCACGAGAGACGACGGCCAAGGATCCTCTTGGCTCTTGCGTCTTTCGCTGATTTCCAATTTAACCGCTCAAGAACTATCTAACTGGTATTTTACGTTCACCAAGTGATCGCCCAAAGGGTGCATGCTTTCACAATAGAAGATTTAAGAGTACTTATCGTCCTTTTCCACGTGATAACGTATCGCTGGCTCAAACAGAGGGAAATAATGTTAAAGATAACGCCAGAGGCAAATTTATATAGTGGATCTTCCGAACACTGGATAACCTTTTTCATAACTTCCAGACATTATTATTTTACAACATGCTCGTTGTACACCTAAATCGTGTCTTTGTAGGTTGTTTAGTTTTTCTTGAAGAAGATAAGATTTGTATTTAGTTTCGGATAAGGATATCTATTTTAATACGTTCGTTGATTAATACGAATAAATTTAACGTATATACATGTATGTGTATAACATGTTGCTCTTTTTGAATAATTTGCTTGGAAAATCATGGCGAGATATAAGGTAACAAGGTTCCTCGTTAACGTGACACGAGAATACATTTGCAAACTTATAAACCGAATAATGTTCGTGGCTGTCCCATACGTTAATAAGGAACCATGTTACGTTTCAGAATATAATATAATTAAATTTATCTCATTCACGAGATTGTTAGATATTGTATCAATGAGAATATGAATTCAATTAATTTGTCTATGTTTCCAAATGCACGATGGTGAGATAATGTTAGTTTTGTCAGTATCCTTTAGAATAAACCAACTAGTTCTTGAAAAGTAGGCAATGCAAGAGTCTAAATCGAGGACTCAAATTAATAATTGTAATTAACGATATCGTTACGTATCGACGATGAATTGTACTATTCATTAAATTATAAAAATTATTTTTTCGACGTTCCAAGGAGATTCTACCACGTCTGAATGAAATATGATTTCTAATAATCGATATGATAGTCGATGATTAAATATAGGAAACAAGACCGAATCTGAATAACGATTTACTACAATCGCAATGTTATAAGTCCAAGTAATCGTCATCGAAGAATGAGATTCAATTGATCGACAGACGTAACACGAAGACAAAAGCAGACGAGCGTTCAAACGGTATTTTAGTCGTCCGTGTTTTTCCATTTTCTAAATAAAGCCGCATTATAGCGGCGACGATCTACACAAAAGCGGCGCGAAAATGAATACAACCGAGCAACGCGATTACAACCAACGAAGCATACCTTTTCCCACCAGCCTGACAAAGCGTCCACGCGTAGAGAAACTTCAGGATGTCGCGGGTACAACTACAGTCCCATTGCAACCAAACAACATACAGATAAAGAGAAAGAAATAAAAAGAGAGACAGAGAGAGACACATAGAATTGGATAGCGAAAAGGATAGAGACGAAGGGGATTCGTTTAACTTTTCCAACATTACGATTCAATGGACAACGAACGATGCGGCTTTTGGAAAAAAACCATCGATCCTGGCTCACCTTACTGGTTACGGACTCTCTTATTCTCTTTCTTATGTTTTCCTCTTCTTTCGAACGAACGCGTAAGTTCGTTCTCGCGTTTGGTCATCGAGTATGCGAGGCGCGTGTATAAGGGACTTCCTTCGTGCACTGACAATCATCGCGTGGAACGTAGTCATCGTCTGCGACGCTCGAAGACGATACCCAAGTACGTGACGATTTATGTGAACACCGGAAGCTGGTTGAACGTGAGATCGAAATCGCCGGAATCGATATATTCGACTGATATATAGATTCTAGGGGTTCTACGGTTTACAGATGTTTGTGCGGAGAAATCGGATATACAGAAATGTCGATTTCAAAAATTTGACAACTCGTACAATATCTTTGATTTTATAGCTAACGCGAGATGTGTCATTTTTGATATCTCAGCTGCTTCAATATTTTCTTTTTTCTTTTTTATTAGCGCAATCGCGAAGTTTCGTTCGTATTTTATCGAACCTCAACACTTGTCGATTGTTAAATTCGTAATTAATAACGCGCTTACGCTCACGTCGTGTGGAATTTTAAAACACGAAATTTCCGACTTAAACCGTTTTATACGCCGTTTTAAAACTGAGAATAAGAGAATTTTCACTGTCGTTACGCGATTTTAATTCTTCAAGGTCCACGTATGTATTGGGTTTGCAACTAAGTGATTGCCGATTTTGCCATTAGGTGATATTGACAAAATCCGCAATCACTTAGTTGTGTACGTCTCTTTTACTGTTCAATGTATATGTATATTTAAAAATTTCATGTATGTATTACTATATGACATATGTACGTATATACACGCTGAAAGAAACAAAGAACGAACCTCAATCTGAAGTTCAGCTCGAGTTCAGCTTCTATGACGCGCGTCTTCCCTTAGCCATTGGACATTTCTGAAACACATCGTTTGTTCATATTTAATGATTGTCGTGTGGCTATTACATTTGAAGATGTTAGAATGCACATTTTTATTCAAATATCATTTTTGCATGTATCACAAATGAAGTAATTAATATTCTTTTGGTCTGTACATTTGACATTATTAAGCCAAGCTCGTTGCTTTTGTTGATAACAAAATTAGAGGTAACGCTTGAAAATCGAATCTTTTTTCGATTTTCTTTATTCAAAATTCTCATTTCTCTCTTCAAAATTTAGAATCCCTGCATATAACGTTAATAAACGCGTATAATGAAAATTGCCTCGATTATTTGTTATTTCCCACGAACCCACGCAAATTCTTCGAAATTTCATTTTTTGGCAAATTAGAATTACAAGATAAATACAATACAATTGTTCTTATTCGTGTTTCTTAGATTATTCGTAGAAGATATGGAATTCGACCAAGCAAATTACACGGTGAAATCTTCTCCCTAGGGACACATATCACATACGAATGCGCTATGTTAGCCGTTTCTCGCGAAATTCTGCTGTTCCTTTGCATTTGTTGGGTTACGATTAGCCTGATAAAAACTCATTAAAGTTTCAAATTGACCAAAGAACCGGTTCTTTGATGTCTTCTATAGAGAAGATCTGCAGGAAGGGAATCTGCAAGTTCCGCTCAAATTCTCCACCATTAAAATGCCATACTTACGATAAAAGTTTCCCGATCGAGTGTTTCGAACTTGAAACGCGGCGATGTCCGCGTGAAATACGATCGTCGATATTCTTGCTTAAATTGAATGAAGTTATTAAACGTCCAGTTCGAAGGAAATCAAGAACGTAAAATCTTTGTCTTCCGGATATTACCATTGTAGATTGAACTTTGCAATATTTAATAGCTCGTTCAATTTCTTTCTTTCAAAAGCTGTATACCGTGCATACAAAATGGTTATAAATATATTTAATTAAGAGACAGTTAAATACAATTTTCTATTTTCAACTATTAAAAATTCACGAGGAAAATTATGAAGAAGACGAGAAGAAAAGTTCCAGAGAACGATGTTCAGAATTTTCAAATCTCGATTTTGACAAATTCACAGCCAATTAAAATGGAATTAATGTTACTTACTGGAATCTTACAAGTCGCAAGCTACATAATACTACGAGCAACGAATTCTTTTATATCCTTTCGGTTTCTCTACTTCTTTCCTTTCACAAGGAAATCTCACGTGTTACGAGTCGTTCGGTCGTCGTACGTACTTATCGTAAAATTATAAAATGAAAAATTAATATGTATTTTATAACGTATAATTATTAGCCATTAAATTACCGCGTAAGAACGCAACACCGACACAAGCAACAAAGTTTAAACGCAATCAAACTCGCCGCACTCTCTTCTTCCAGGTTTCTGCCAACAGTTACAGGCGTTGATATTTTCATACTATCCAATCACGTTTCTCCGCTTCTCTACCCTCTTTCAACCTTCGATGATGGTATAAAAAAAGAAGGAAGAAGACCAGATGAAAAAAGTGAATCTGCGACGGTGATGGAACAATGCCTGCCACAGATAGTAATATACGGTGGTGCAGAAAAACAAAGGACATATCTCAAACGGGTTTTCTTCCGCCTATCGTAAGAAATATATCGTCGTGGAGCGCTTCGGGGGTTCTTGCGAGCAGAGTCGCGTGGCTTCGTGTGTATGCCCCTGAGAGATCGATAGCCTCTCCCCCGATAAGGGTAGAACGATTAACGTGGTAATGACGTAGTGGAGGAGTGCAAAGGCCCTCGAGGAAGACTCGACGGCGGCGCGGCGCGGCGCCTGGAAAAGGGAAAGGTAGGATTCGACCGACTGCGAAACGGGGAGAGGCTCGTCGGCTCGTCTCTCTCTCCTCCATCGGGCCGTGCTAATTTCAAATCTGCTCGTTGTTCCGGCCAACGCGCCGACAAAGCTTTGATGCCTCGGTACGCTACAAAAAACTAAGATAAAAAGGAAAAAAAAGAGGGGAGAAAAGGAAGGAAGACGCGACAGACGAGAAGGAAGAAGAAGAAGGAACAAGGAAATTGCGATATGGATGAGAGGGGAACAGAGAGGAAAATGTACAGTGTCAAAAATAAAGATAAACGTTTAAGGATTGATATCGAAGTACAGCCAAGTTATATGGAAGCAAGTTATAGCGAAGATAGTATCGAATGAGAAGAGTAAAAAATATCTGTAATCAACATACAATAGCTGTTGAGAGTATTCAAACGCTAATCAACATACAATAACTCACAAAGTATTGGAACACTTGTAGAAACGTTTTATGGATACACGACGGTATTTCTCGAGCGAGAAAAATATGAAACTATCGAACTAAAAAAAGAATGAAAGAGAAAAGTCACTATACGGAAAAGTCACGTTCGATGTACTAGCATCGATTTTTAGTGAAATTTCGCGGTTGAGTCACCCCGCTTTGATTACCAAACACACCCTCGTCTTTTTTTCTGTTGCTAACTCTCTTCCGGTAAAGCGTTTTTTTTTTCTTTTCTTTTTTCGTCATGAATGATCCGAGTGATATTTTTAGAAGCTGTCGTTGCTCCATTTTCCTGTCACGATCACTGGTCGTTTCCGAAATATAAACGTATAATAGTAGGATGAGGGGCGAGAGTGTACCAACTGAATGTGGATGACTGGATGAAGCGATTCGCGATCAGTTTTATGGAGAATATTTGTTATCGATACGGTTTGCGAGATGTTCGATAGCGTGGAAGTTTCTGCAAGTGTTGTTTGGCGAGTAATCGTTTAAAACACCTAGATTTTTATTTGAGAGGGTCGATGTGGATAAAAGGAAATTTCCTCTATGAGAAGAGTAGCCTTCGATCTTTTCGATCGGAGCTTCCACGGTAATTTAAATGAAATTTCTATTAAAACTTTAGAAAAACTGTCAAACTACTAAAAATAAGAACCAGTTTTCATAGAACGATAACGTAAAAATAAAACAACTTTTCATCGAGCAGCGAATACTTTTGAAAAAGAAAGAACAGTGGTACGTGTTTTTCAATTTAATTTAATATTGTATCAATGCAATCGGCTATTTAATCTAAATTGAACGTCCTATTAATGTATTCCCTGCTATACGTATTCCACCTAACTTCTACAGCTTATCCTAGATATTATGCACCTGTGTTATCGCGCATAAGCTCGAAATATAGATAAACACAATAGATAAGAAATGCCATAGATAAACGTGTTCTTGTTTTATTCCATATCGAGCGCATTAACATATTCTGCTGAGAATAAAAACATATATATATGCAAATATATATATATATATATATATATAGGGAGGGAAGGAGAGAGAGAGAGGGAGATCGTTTCCATTGTGTATTACGTTAGTCTTTTAAATATCATATTGCATACACATGTATATCGGGAATTTCGTTACATAATCGGATTAAATTTCCCATTAGCGCGTTCCACGTGTAGTTTGTATTTTGTATAACAACATGTATTACCTTGGATAAATTCTGTCAAATTCAGAATAGGATTATTATACGTGCCGCATCGATAAAACATTGTATTGTTTCTTTTAATACGAAACTAACAATTTTTTGACGTTTCTGTGTTTTAATTTACATCGATGGTAAGATAAGTGAATCCCGAGGAATTTTCGAAATAGTATTATTATCCACGCTGTACCTATTAATGAAATATTATATTTTGAATTTTTTCAGTTTAAGTTTCTCAGTATATCAATTTAAATGGCAAGATAAATGAATTCTGGCAAGTTTAAAAATTATTTTCTCTTTTGAAACAATTACAAATTTTTAAACGTTCTAATATTTTAATGTATACAATCGTTGATTTTTATTAACATATCGTACGATCGATATAATGACGTTGTTAACAGCCACGGAGGTATTCAAATACATTGAAAGATTCAGACACCTATGGCTGGTAAACTGCAGCTGTCTAAGCATATTTATATTCTTGTCAACACGAATAAAGAAATAAAAGACAACAAGTATTATAACGAGTATTCTGCTTTGGATATTTTGTATACTTTTACATATTACCTGCATCCTATAAAAAATTCATGGTCTACTAATTGTACATTACACTCTCGTACAACGTTTAAAAGCCTCATATAGAATATTGAAATTCCACAAGTACAGAGTGTTAGAGTAGAAAATCGGATTCAGAGAATCGTGTATATTTTACGACTAATTTCTATGTTAACCATCCACTTGGAAAACGACACATTCCCCAGCTATTAACGACAGCGAATGCATTGAAATTCTAAGGCTCCATCCACACTATCGTTTCGTTCTCGGTTCCATCACATCCCTGCGTGTCCACAGTTGTTTTCCATCCACGCCATCGCACCGATCCGCCCTCGATTCGGTCAAATTATTATCCCGTGCTTTCAATTATACGTACTCACACCGACAGTAATGACCGATTTCACCTCCGATCCCGTCCCTCCAACGATTCTTAGGAAGAATATTTTACTGGAGCGAGATCGGATTTGTTGGGAATTAATCCGATAACGTGAACGCACCACATGCATATGCAGATAAAATAATATATCACCGTGCGATTGTAAGCGATAAAACGCAATATATATCTCGCTTGTCTCTGTGCTATGTCGCAGCGATTAGCGACTGCCAACTTACCATCAACGCACGACACCTGCAAAATCCACGAAAGACAAAATAATTCACAGTTAACTGCGTTTGACGAGTATACACGTCAAACGAAAGCTTTATTTCGGTGCGTTTGACGCGTACATTCGTCGTCGCTTCTATCTGTTTACGCACTGCACGATCTAATCCCATGACAGATTTCTGAAATTAAATCCCGCAGTTGACGAGTTAACACGTATCGTCATATAGCGGAAGCAGAAACGTTAACAGTTAGACGATACCCTTTTCATAGATGAATGATATTCCCTTTAAAAATCTATGGGGATTTAAGAATGTAAACAAAGTGAAAATTAAGTAACAAAGAATGAAGAAAAAATGAGTTTTATTAGGCAGAATCGGCTATACGGCCAGCCGTAGCAACGCTCGAAAAATCATGGATTGTCTGACGGTAGATCGAGAAACGCGTTCGCTCTTCGTCCTATCGACTCAATTTCGATCCCGCTGCAAGCAAAATATTCTTTCCGAGGATCGTCGTGGAGACGAGATCGAACCGAGAACGAACCGATAGTGTGGATCGAGCCTAAAAAGTCGAAACGATGAAATGCAATTTTCCTCGCTAGGATGCACTTCAACTGGAGAAACGTACGGCGACTACGAAATGAATCCCTCAAAGTAGAAGGTATTCGTGACGATAAACTTTGCCAAGAACAAGCTTGAACAGTCGTTAACTTGTCAGTGAAGACATAACGAGCGTATACACTTATACAGCTTGCGTTGTTACGCGCGTATTGCGTGGCAATTAGAACTAGGTGCTATTGGTCCGACCAAATTGTCGATATTTATCCGCTAATGGAACCATATCGTTAACCAATTGGCAATCAGCGTTAACTAGAATCCATTTTATGAAATGGATCGTTATTCGAATTATTCGCTGTTCGTGAATAACGAATAAATTAGGTCAGTGCTGAACACGCATCGATCCTGATGAACAACCTAAATATCAACGGTTATTTGTACGTATTAATTTTTTCACGAACATATGAGACATTTTACTTTTCTTTTATATCGAAATTCAAAGACGAATATATCAGCTTCTCAGATATCAAATTCTCTATGAAGTTGTTTATTGGATAGAAAAAAAATGAATAAATAAAATAACAGATAACGTGTAACGTCTATCAGGTCTGTAAGTATGAAACCGGAATTTGCCTAGCTGATAATGTAGTTCTAAAAATTCCGGTTTCATATTTACTTGTATATGATTATAGTAATAAAGTTAGTAAAAGAGCAGGAGACTTTATTCAAGCGGTAAATAAACGAGTAATAAATAACGAATGAAGCTTCGTTCCTTGCTTCAATAAACGAATAAATGCTCACAAATAACATTACAATTAAAAAAATAACGAATGAACGATTAATAAATAAAATTGTATTTCTTACTTAATAGATAAACCTATAAGAAGAAAGAGAGAAAAGGAGCTAGAATCAAGCGATAGATGGTAAGAAATAAAATTTCATTGACTATCCATTATTCGATTAAAAGTTCATTGCAATAAATTGTACTCCGTGAACCGGATACTCACATACCGATTATTAGAGACAGAGGTGAAAAAGTTGACTGATCGTGACGGAATGGCAAACGTATTATCGATCGATAATAATCGTCGTTCGATCTACAAATTTATATTCAATCTCGACCTACATACAGTCAGTCGACTTTCGTGCGGTTGCACCATAAGGAAAGTTCCCGGAGAACTGAGAAAATTGCCAATAAATTTTCGCACGCGCCGCTTCCTCGCGTTACGTAGTCCGCTGTCGTTATTAATTCGGTCGTTGTACTCGCTACAATCGATCGATTCGTTTCCAGAAGAACCAACCGGTCGCCGATTTGCACAACTCACTCTGTGTGTATATGACGCGCACAAAATTCGTTTCGTCCCTTTGATCGATTGAAATTGCGCGCGCGGCAATCTGTTGTTGGCCACTGGTCGCTGCCCTTCGAAAGTATATTTTTTCTTTCATTTTTTCGATTAACAAATGTTGCCAGTTATCTTACTTGAGAAATATATTTCGAGTTCGAGGTTTCTCCAGTTTGTTGAAATGAATTTTCTCGACAATGAATAAAAATATAGTTTTATTCGATCAATAAGAATATATTAACGAAGACACGATTCTTCAACGATAAGCAAGAATACATATTTTTATTTTATTAATAAGAATAGTACGACTTACGTGTATTACATTCAAATCGAATAATTCTTGATAAGAATCCCGGTTCGTGTTTCTCGTTTTCTA
Source organism: Bombus pascuorum (assembly GCF_905332965.1). NCBI lineage: Eukaryota > Metazoa > Arthropoda > Insecta > Hymenoptera > Apidae > Bombus > Bombus pascuorum. The sequence continues at coordinate 13,052,876 of NC_083494.1, read as the reverse complement.
CGAAAGCGTCTTTAGTTTTCGTTTAACGTATTTCAATTTTTTTCAACAAAATATCATTCATACTATGCGATTACTACAAGTGTATCTGTAATTATATTTCAGTAGAATGGTATTTAAATAAATCGTGAAGCTGTGAAACTATTATATGAGTTGCTTTAATAGAACCGCTTTAATTTTCATTCGACAACAAATCAGAAAAACGTGGATCGTCTTTCGTAAAAGTAACTTCGTTATATGGCAAGTCTCAAACTCTGGCTACAAATTTGATTACGGTTATATTTGTTACATGTGTCTCGATTTTAAACAGAAGAAAAAATGAATACATTATGATAGAAGAAGATATATTAAAAAGTTAAAGTATACGTATGAACCTGCGTATTTTAAAACTTCCTTGTAACGAAAACTCTGAGAAAATATAAAAATTCTGTGTGGAAAGTTTAAAGAGGATGAAGAAAACACGGAAGAAAAATATTGATTGAACGTATCAGAAAGCTTGGTTGCTTCGAGTCATTTTAACCGTGATCGCAAGAGAACACTCCCCTGGCATTAAGTTCGCTAATCTCTTCCTCAAAGCTTTTTAATCTTCAGCTCGAACCCTTTATCTGGTATCGACAGTTTGTTGTACAACGCCTTTGTAATCGGTGCTCTCCGTCGTATTATCGTTCGCGATTTACTTTTAACGGCTGTGAAATTACTGTTAACGGCCCTTTCATGATGTAGGAAGCGGAAGAAGCAAGATTGAACTTAGGTCAACGGTACGCCATACCACAAGACTAACTAGCCTCAACTTCCAGCACGAAAATTTATCATTGTTTAATACGGTTAAGTTCGTTGTTAATGACTGGACAAGAGACACAGCGAATTCATTTTCGAAGTTGCCCATAAAATTTCGTGATTCAATTTGGTAACTACAGTAGTGCCATTTATGCTCCTTGCACAATTACATATTTACGCGAGTCGATATCTTCATGGCAATGCAATTGCAACAAATGCCAAAAATTGTTCGATACGGTTAAGTTCGTTGTTAGTGACTGGACAAGAGACACAGCGAGTTCATTTTCGAAGTTGCCCATAAAATTTCGTGATTCAATTTGGTAACTACAGTAGTGCCATTTATGCTCCTTGCACAATTACATATTTACGCGAGTCGATATCTTCATGGCAATGCAATTGCAACAAATGCCAAAAATTGTTCGATACGGTTAAGTTCGTTGTTAGTGACTGGACAAGAGACACAGCGAGTTCATTTTCGAAGTTGCCCATAAAATTTCGTGATTCAATTTGGTAACTACAGTAGTGCCATTTATGCTCCTTGCACAATTACATATTTACGCAAGTTGATATCTTCATAGCAATGCAATTTTGAAGCTCTATAGTCTGTTAACGAATAGACAGGAATTTTGGAAAATGAGAAATGTAAAAATTATAAAAAAATAATAATAAAATGTATCAAAGAGCGATAGGATTATACGTATGTAAAGAAATAATTAAGAAAAGAAGGAGAATATTTTAAAAAAGAGTGAGAAAATAAGACGAATACTTAATTGTAAATAGGAAAAGGTAAGAATAATAAGAAAATAATATAATAAACGAACGAAATAAGAATTAAGAATAACTATAAGAAAGGTAAAAAGATATTCTTCAAAAAATAGATAAGAATTCTGACATGGTTTTATATGAATGAAAAAGAACTCGTTCTCGTTCTCGTTCAGTTTTCATACGCGACGTACGTAATACGGAAAATCTGTCTCGAGCACAGGTTGATTCTAACGACGATTTTGCAGGTTATTGAGTTCTGTTGTGCGGACTTGTCGCGCGGTTTGCATACTGAAAAGACGCTTTCACACGACGATTCGTGAACGTTCGCAAGGATGACTGCGATTAAAATAGATCCAGCGAGAGTGAGGAATTGTTTCCATGCACGGAGTTGTTCGCTGGTACATTTGAAACGCGAAATGATTGAAATGAGCGAACGTAATCGACTCGTTTCAAATATCATTGCAATTCTTCCAGTGAATATCCAAGACCAAAATCATTCGAATCATTAAACTTTGAATGCGACTAACCTTATTTATGCTAAAAGTAAATTTACCTACACGATGAAGAAGGAAAGTATCGGAAGTTTTATACTTAAATATCATTTTGATGGGGAAATTTTCAAAGCTGTAAATTTTTTATCTATTAAATGATGGATATTTAAATAAAGAGACTATGCAAAATAATAAATTGCACAAAAATTAACAAATTCCTATATTATAACGAAACTGAATGCTACGAATGAAAATTTGGTCTTGTTTAAATGTAAATAACCACATCCATGGATGTTGTATAGTATAGAGTCGTGACACGGATCTCAATGATCTCAATGATCTAAATGACTATGATTGTAGCGGAAAGAGCATCAATCTCCTCGAAAGAACAGCCGAGAGAAAGTTCAAGCCAGCTTATTTGTTGAGACTGAGCAATAAACGAAGGTAGTGCTACATAATTTCGAGCCAACTAGAGATCCAATTACTCGATCCTAATTAATCACTGGACTACATACTGCTTACTGCTGACTGACAAACAACTCCTGACAAGTGAATTCTTGTTCTCAAATCCTGTTTTCCAACATACTTGTGCTTTAGACTGCCTCCTCTCGACAAACAGCTCTTATGCTAATAGCTACCAACGAATAAATGCAAACTTTGCTTCAAACACTTCCAATTTAAGTACTAAAAATTATTTCATTGTTTAGATACAAATGTAACTTTTCCTTTGCATATAATATATTACTAGAGTGTGAATATTTACAGATTTACGGTAAATCTTTAAATGTAAGAATATAATATGCAAAAATATATTAAAATATTTAGACTATTTATTACAGCGTTCAATAGATCAAACAATTTTCTGCCTAGTTTCCATTTCTTTAATTATATTCACAAAAATCCGAATGTGTATAAATATCCGCAGTCTATACAAATAGCCATTACTTTGCTACTGCTGACGATAAGAACAGAAATACACGCAAAAATTACATCTCGTTGTTACAAAATATAAAAACAGGAATTCTGTGATACTTCGCTATTAAACGTGATAAAATTAACGATTCTATTTCGCCATAAAAAACGATAAAAGTTACAATTATATTCCGTTAATACGAATGATGAAAGTAGAAATTAAACAACAGCCCAATCTATTTTCAAACCTCACTGTACGTACTTTGAAATATTAAAACAGTACGGAGAAAATGCCCTTTCTTTTTCACGGCAAACTGGTCTACACTTATTCGAAAAGCTCCATCCGTAAATCATCTAAATCTAAACGATTTCTCCTCAAATAACTATTCAAGCATGCAATCGTATTTTCAAGTCATCGCGTATTCAAACGCGAATAAATAAGAATGGATATCGGAATGAGTAAACTTTGTCGACCCACCAATGTACCTGGACTTCCCAAAATAAATATGTATGCGGATAAAACGACCATTCAAACAGAGCATCGAGATTCGATCGTTGGAAACGTTGGATAGCGAAATTTTCGTTAGCTGATTCGAGGTTTCCGGAACAGTCGGCCACCACCGAAAGGTCAGTCGCTCGATGCGGAAATCGTGTCGGTGCGGTGGCCAGTCGGCGAAATAACGAAAATTCAGCGACGTGTGTTGGAACACCTGGCTGATTCGCAGGCTGAGAAGGTGCTCGCCCGCACGAATTTAATTCTTTCGAACCGAATCCAAATTTCATTCTCAACCTGTCCGCCTTTCCCGAGTAATCGTCGATCCGTGCGCCGTACCGGAAACTCGCCACGACGCGACGTTCGCGTTTCGTAATACACTTGCCCATGAACAATTACCCGCGAATAAAAAAGCTTCTGCTTTTGGATCGTACAACGAAATTTACTTTTCCATCAAGCTCTACGCGAGGAATTTTTAGGACGATAATTAAATTAGTGTTGGCCGAATTTTCATTACGTGCTATATTTTATATGTTCATCCTACTTTATTTAGTTAAAATGTCCTATCTATTATCTCGAAACTGAAGAAATCTGAATGTTTATTATTTCCTCTATGCCATCTTTGTTTTTCTTCGATTTAAAATACCTAGCCTTATTATTCGTTTTCTTTTTCTTTCATCGTTATTGGCCTTTTTTATTGTTCTTATTTAGACAATACAAAATACGGGGAACTTCAGATATTTCAACATATCTAAAATAAAAATAAAATACATATCTGAATATGTTTCAAATAAAATGCAAATATAATAACATTACTTAAATGATAATATACAAGAGATCATTGGAATATAAAGTTACACGAAGAAGGCCATTTTCATGTGAAATATGTTAATAAAATGGATATTTCTTCGTCAGAAGGCAGTGTTCCCCTAATGGAAATCATACACAATATTCTATACTCTATCCACACACATCATGTACTAAGTATGTATTAAATCTTGATTTCGTCAGCGTCCAATTCATGGTCTACCCTTACGAGCCACAAAATGTGACCACATGTGTCCCACTAATTTCATCGTTATGTATTATATACTGCTAGATACAACCTAATAGCACGTACCTCTAGGACGTCCAATAAAATACATCCTACACATATTTCCATATTGTACTGACATTATAAATGTGTGGGTAACGAATTGATTAAGGACTAACTGATATACCGGAATAATTAAAATTTCAAAGTATAATGACGCTCAAATATTGACTTTTATTATAAATTTTAACCCATAGATATCTACCTTAGTATTTCCTTTTCATGAATAAACGAATTAAATAAATATTATAGAAAAATACAGACTGCAATTTAGAATAGAGATGCAGTCACATTTTCCAACCTGAACAATATACAAAAGTAGATAAATTTAATGACAGTACGTGATGATGCATTTCGAACGATTCAATTATTTATGCTCTTAAGGCAGATTGACGTTGGAATTTATTTATTAATCAATTCAGACATAACTAAAAAAAAAAGCAATCGCTACAAATATGTAAACAAGTATTTTTTTCAAGCATGTTATAATAGAACTAAAAAATAAGAAGTATCTTTTTCTCGACATTAAAAAAATTCAGAAGAGATGAGGAGATAAATTTTATCTCATAAATAACGTATCGTTCCTATGTATAATCGCTTTGAAAACATCGTTAATTCTAATTAGATGAAAACCTACGTGTGCAAATAAGCGACAACATTTTAGTATTGAGAATAATATTATTATTTTTATTGAAAGGTTCAAGAGTAAAGACTCGTCTATAATAGGATCCAATATTCAAATACTTCAAGTGACCTCAACCAAACACTCCATCGTAGTCAAACAGCCAAGAGTCTCGTTTCTCTAACTTAAAAGGAGCGTCGAATCTATCGGTGACAAAAAGCAAAGTAAGCTGTTTCTCCGAAAATAGAGTCTGGTTGTTCAGTGACGCGAAAGAGGAACGCGAAGAAGCCCGATCGGAAAATAATCCGACGGATCCCTGTCGCGTCGAATTCGGGGTTTCTAGAGCACTCGGACACAGGTTTTTAAAGGTCGACAACCTTTTCCACCCTGCGTCATTGTTGAGTTACGTTGGTACTCCCGCTCGATATCGCTAAAATGCTATTAGGTCGATCCCAAAACGACTTCCTGGCGAGTTCTCGCAGCTCTTTCCAACTTCGTTTCCATCTGCTTCGCTTTGCCCGTGAGCACGGTTTCCAGAAATTTACGAGACTTTCCTAGGCAAACTCGGAGAACGTGTTCCCTCCGGAAACGGAATTTTACAGAAAAAGCGGAGGGCGCGTTTGCGAAATAAAATAGCCGTAAAGTTTCTCAGCGACAAACAGTTGGTTCCCTGTCGATGTCGTTTGTCCCAGATTGATTTTGCAACTCACACGACCGTGCTTCCATTTTGTTTGATAAACGACGATAAGTTTCGACGTGAATAACGATCTATACGTGTGTTCGATCTAATTGTACTTTCTTGTTTTGCGCTATGGCTCCCTCTTGCGCGATAATTCAGTTAATAATAGACGAACTCTCGACTTTTGTATAAATTCATATCTTTACGAATATATGAGCCGTTAGCAGGCCAAAATCATCAACTATGCTTTTTGAAATTTTTGAAATCTTCCTGTCGGAACGCTTCACCGATGTGTATCTTATAATAACATATTTTAATAACATAATTTCATCGATTTTGTCTATTTCTTCTTTTGTGAAGTGATACGTATATCTCGCAAAGTTCTGCGATTATGCTGATTTTAAATGCTGAGATTTCTTTGACTCACAATTTTTTTAGTGTTCATCAGCCTGCCCACTTCGCGGCCAGATCGTTCGTTTCCCACACGCCACGGGGCACCGTGTCCTCGAGTGTTCACGAATGTAACTGAGTGTACCTGAGTATACTCGAGTGTATTTGAGTATACCCGAGTATATCCAAGTGTACCCGAGTGTACCTGAGTATCCCGAATGTATCCGAGTACACCCGAATCATCGGTACCGTGTAAACGATCCTCTGTGGCAGACAGCAACAGAAGATATCGGACCCCTTGTCGACACTCCGAAACTAACATCCATGACTCTTATTGTCAGAACCGCAGTAGTCCTTAAGTCCTTATAAGTATCACTACTCAAACCCCAAGCCTAAGCCTAAACCCTGATGATACATTTGGGGTTCCGACTATCGGCGATACAATATTTATTGAAATAGAACGACAATAGCACATAGAACCCATGATGCATTCAGCTTGACACACGTATCTCCTCTATAGAAGAATCGACGCTTACATATTCATATCCACGCACCAAACTTTTGAACTCTCATCCAATTACAACTGTAATTAAGGAAATAGAAGCTAAAAATAGAGGTTCATTGCATCCATCAAATATCACAGCCAGCAATCTACTTCGAATATTTTCGCATATTATGGTATGTACATCTTGTACAATTTTACACCTTTGAATTTACCAAAAACGCATAAAAATCTGTAGTGTATTAATAATATTACTTCGCCAACACAAAAGAACCCTGATTTCTCTGTCACGACAAACATCCAATACGTACAGTGACTTTATTCTTTCGTGAGGTGACACCAGAAAGACTTCCGGTTATCGTTCGATCTTCTTCGACTTCTTTTCGGGGTGCAACAAAGACGAGGCTCTTCAAGGTACGTTGTACGTTCCTTTTGTCTAAACGCCGATATTATGGCTGACCCTACTTTTCCCTACGCCACTGTGCAAAAGGTTGGAGGGTAAAGTAAGTAGGCACTTCAACGAACTATTGATAGCACTAGCCAACCGTGGCCTTTCAAAGATTTGTCTCGCTCTCTTCTGTTCCCGGTTCGAACCTGGTTTCGCCCCTCTTGTTGCGTGTGTTCCACACACACCAAGTTAAACACCCGTTCACACAAGTCTTAACTATGTAACGGTCGTGTTATTTTCATTACTAACTAACCATCTAACTAGACAATACGCTCGGCTTTTATTTCATTCCGTATAATGCCTGTGAGCTCAATATCGCGCTGGATCGTTGCTCGCCGTACTATACTACCAGTCCGAGCGTCAGGTTTCTCCTATTGCTTATTGTCAGTGGAAGAGCTATGAATTTTTTAGAACACTCCAATGGTGTGTTTCCAGGATAAAAATACTCTGCTTTTGCTACAACTCCATGTTATCGAGATATCAAGGGTTTTTGCGTTTTTGCGCTAATTACACGACAAATGTTTTATTCCTCTCCTTTTCCTTTCTTCTCTTTTTTTTTCGTTACTATTATAGTGGTTACAAGAAGTATTCGCATACGCTCTTATTTTTTAACGCAGACTTCGAATGCGACTTCGAATATCTTATAAATTTTATTTCATAACTTTTATGGAATACAGGAATTTAATTTTGTTTATTGAATATTTCAGCAGATTAATTGAAAAATCATTTACTTTCCCTAAAAGACTTTTCTTCGTGAATAAAAATTTCCAATTGACCGGTGATTAAAGGAGCGAGTAATTCGTTTCTCAAATACAAGAGATTGAAGTATCCAACCGCAATCTTACGCTAATTAAACGAAATATTCAACCAGGTGGTTTGTAATTTAATCGATGAATGTATGCATTATATCTTTGATTTTGCGATACGTATAATGAAAATTTTCTTGAAAATAAATTCACGACAAGCACGTGTATTATTTCGATTGTGCGCGTACAATGTATACAAGGTGGGTGCACAGGTCGCAAACCGCATGCTCGATAACGAATAACCTGCCATATACAGAATATTCGAACAGAGTCGAGGCGAACGCGTACGCGCTTCGCCGTAATTACGATTCTCGATATTGTTTTCGGTCGCATTATTAGTTCGAATTCCGGCGAAAACCACCGAGCATCACGAGAACGATAAATCGATGAGATCCCGACGTAATAGCAATCGATTAACGACCACGCACAACGTGCTACATGTTATCCTTATCGACGTTTAACATTGCAAGATGATCGTACCAAGTTTAAAAAAGATTGCGTTAATCTTTAAATACCTATTAATGTCAATCTTGGATTTTGTTTTACCGATTAATTTGGACATTAATTAGAGATTTTAATTTTAGATATTTTCAGCTATGTGATATCAGAATATCGTTAGTGCAATATTGATAATGCAATTGGTTCTGAAAAAATTATTCCGAATGAATAAATGTTTGTCTTTTTATCCCCATAATATTATTCGATTTATATTTTTTTTTTTTATTTAGTAGATGATTTACAATCAATTCTCATACAGAATTTTAAATAAACTTTTTTGGCGTGGTACTGTAACTTGGATTATAAAAGTTTATAGTTTGTTTGATTCTAGTTGAATCTAATGCTTCAATCTAAAGGGGTATTGTCTTTTTCCATCGTGTCGAGTAATTGGGTAACATATGGGTTTTGGTGGTTGTTAACTCTTATATTATATCTGTTTCTGAACTTGGCTATTTCTTCTTTGACTGTGGGTATCTTAAGGTCGCCATGTATTGTTTCGTTGGTAAATTCGACTTATATGAGAACATAAATATCTATCTAATTAAATTCACTCGTTTCCACGATGCCTACATATATATGCGTTTAGTATTATGAAATAGAATGTTATATACGTAAGTAGATTGTACTTGCGCGTATTAGCTTATAAATCTATCGATTTAGTAATTTCCTGTAATGAAACAGTATCACGTAGAAGAACGTTAAATAGAAATGACAAATAATTGAGAGCAGAAGGGGAGAATTAAAAATAAATTGCAAATAAGCTAGAAATGAAAGCATTGCACTTGGAAAATCGATAATTAAAAGTAGAGGAATAAAAATACTGGAATTAGAAAGGAAAGAGGAACGTTTTCAATAGATCGAAGTCAAAACGTCTTACGATTTTTTCCAACAGTATAATCGATGTCTTGTTTCCAGAATACGAACAATCGTATCGCTCGTATATAGGGGTGAAAAAGAAAAGGAAACGAGCCGTGTAATACAAACCAGACACGAAACCTATATGCTTCAATTTCCGTGCACTATCCGGTGGGAAAGGAAACAAAACTAACGGCGCGCGATTAAAAACGGATAGTATAACCCTCGTGTTTAATTTCCCACCCTTGCCGTGCTATGGCAGAGCTGATTCGACTGGTCGAATCGGATCGAATCGAATGGAATGAAACTTCCTTTCTTCCTTTCTCACGAGATAGATAGGACATACAAAGGAAATGTATATTTAAGAGTATCGAGGAATCAAACAGTTAGAAGATATAAAAGAGAATATACTTATGTGTCATCAGAACTATTAAATCACCCTATGAATTATATCTTTGTAACATGTTACATCCTGTATACTAATGAAACGTATATCTTTTAAATTGTTACGTAAACGTTATCTACTGATTGCTAGTAACAAATATAACAATAGCATATCGGTAACAATAATTAAGACGAGAGATAGTCGCTGATGATATATAAATTACATAAAACCAAAGAATCTTCAAACTTGTTGAGGTGTATATTAAACGTATTGGTTCGTTCATTAAAGAGACGAGTGATAAAATTGTAATAGTCAGTGTATATTAAACTCACTGTAAGTACAAATACAGAGATAACGTATACCAGTCGTAATCGTCGCTCGCTCAATGCTCCTGGTCGACTCTACGCTCGCTATTCGACTGTATGATTCGCTATAATGATTCGTTATTATGACAGTCCTAGAGAGCACGTTCGTCTATTTGTATCGACAAGTGTTATTGCAAAAAGTTAAAATGTTACTCCCGTTGACGATTACAAATAGCGACGATAATATTTTGTCAGGAGTTCATTTACCTTTGAACCTAGCAAACCAAAACAACGTTGGTATTCCAAGGTGCAATAATATGAGTCTCTCATCCAAAAGGAAAATTTCAACCACCCAGCAGTATTTCCATAAATCATGTTTTAACTCGAATTCGAAGGTTCTCACCAATCTTTTTTTTTTTTTTTTTTATTTTGGTTATTTTACAATTTGTCCATATGGACATTTGGTAAAGTGTTACATCTTGTTGGTGAAGAAAAAAAAATAAAAATAAAGAATAAATATAGCATGTGGGCGGCTACCCCCAGCGGGGTGCCAGCTTCGTTTTTTCTAAGTTATGTCTTTTATGTCACCAATCTGACCGAAACATTTGCACGATCCTGCCGACAAATCCATATTTGCCTATAGCTCCTCGCTCAAGTTGTCCAACATTTTTCGTAAACAAGCATCAGAGCGGATGCACAAGCGACGCCGGGATACGCATCGACCGAGCGAGTACAACATCCAGTTGCCAGCAAGCACGAAACACTTCCCTATAGTTTATCCCGCCTGCTCGTCTATTTGCTCCCTATTTTCTGGCTGGTGGCACAAAGTTCCTGCGCGATGCATACCGGGACCGTGGAAAGTTGTTGAAAGAACGGGAAAAATGGCGCGGTAAAAAGCCGAGGACGGCCGAGTTTCCGTCTTCCCGTTTTATTATCTAGTCTCCGTGTAATCTCTCTACCCTTTCTTTATCCCCCTTCTTCTCTTTCTATTCCCTCTTTCCCTCTTATTATTTTTTCTTTCCTTCTTTTTCCGTCAGTCCCGCTGGGATCGTGTTTAACATTTTTACGTGTATTCAACTGGTTGCCGTTCAGCAGGGTTTCGTGCTCGAAAACTTTAATAAACGAGCCATCCAACCGTTCGTTCGCTCTTTTCTTTCTTCGTCTCGTTTCCACCCTCTGTTGCTACGATGAAAGCGACGCGAAGGTGGAGGATCGGTGTCTCTGTCCTCCTCTCGCGCGCATTAGCGCGCCCCGCAACTGTGCTGTTCTCTGTCTGTGCTGCCGCTTTCGACTCTTTGGGACACACGATCGATCGATATCCATTCCCCGGGGGGAGACGAATTTTCGCACGGCAACAAGATATATCCGGAGGAAATAGGCCCGCGACATTAATAGACACCGGCAACATAGTAACACCCTTTACGTCTCTATCGGTCTTGAGCTGGGATTATCACGATTTTCCATGAATGCATATATTTATAATATACAAAGGTATCGAGTTGGATAATAAGGTCGTTCGCGTTTCTTCAGAAAAACGTCAAAGATCGTTTGCTGTTGTATGGAATTTATTCCATTAGCGACGCGTTCTATTATTCTTTACACGTGCTTTAACTATTGTATATTTTGAAAGACTTTAACAAATGCATTTCAATGTGTACGTTTCTATATTTTTTAAAGTATTTTACATTTTCGAAATATCGAAACAAATATCGTATATCGTTAATTTGCTGATTCATATAGGTTTATATCGTCTATGGCTTCGTACAGTTAATTACTCACGTTCGGATTGTAATTTCAAACGTAACTGTAATTCTTATTTCTGGTAATGGATTCTTTCAATTTATGGTTGCAATCGAACGGATACAAATGAAATTAAAATACAGCCTCAATAGTTTTTCTTTGTTTAAACTGAATATGATGCTCGATATCGTGCGATTCGATAAAGTATAGTTCATTAAAATCCACGTAGAATTAAAAGTATTTTCTCGACAGCTTAATGTATGAAAGTTAAACAAATGTTCAATTAATTAAAACGAAATTGGCATTTGAAAACGAATATGTGTAACTTCTCTTCTTCATTTCTGTGAAATTAATCTAACAATTTGAGAAAATAACGTATGGTATAATAATTCTTATCTTATTCCCTAAAGAAGAATATAATATAAATAATGCAAATAATCTTCTTGCGTTGATTTAAATTTTCTCGATAAAGAAAAAACGCTTCGACACAATTTAATTCGATAAATAATTAAACGAACCATTCACATCGTCGTATTTGTTTAATCAACAGCAATGAAACCTTATCGAATTGAAAGTAATCAATATAATGGAGCATCTTCCGTGAAATTGTGTTTTAATTTTCGCACGACCGTTAATCCTCGAAGAAATCCTTTAATCTGTTTTTCCTTTTATCCTAAGTCTTATAGGATACAGGAAAACAGAAGGGAAGGAAGAAGGAAAGAAATACGAACGATATATTTTTAAATGGTCGCAGCTGGAGTTAGCTCTAAGATTAGATAATAAACTCTTCGTTTTCTATTTCATTTAACATCTAAATCCTACCAGTTCTCTCTAAGTTATGCGTGTTTTTATGTATACATAGACCATTTAACATAAACATCTAAACTCGAATAGACAACCAAACGAAAAGCATCAGGAATGGAATTTTTTTTATAGTCACACAATTCTCCTCGACTCTGCAGATAAAAATCGAACTTTCGAAAATTCTCCGATTCTTTTGCAATACTCCTTTCGCGTATATTTTTCGTTAAATAACGTAGTTACGCAACGAGGTATTATTTCCTGATTCTATTGTAGAAACTGATTAATTACAGTAAAAAGTGTTTTAGCTACTAGTATTTAACGAGTAACTAGGATATAACTAATTTATATCACGATACTTGCGATGGATAAAATATATCGACAGTGTATAAAAAGATGACGAAAATGACAACAGCTTATGGTAATCGCAAACTTTTTATTCCCCAACTAGTCACGTAACAATTACTTGGTCTTACAATTAGTAACCGAATACACGAGGACGTTAGATAAACAGGAAACGCGTTAAAGCAATTTTCACCTTCTTAATGTTTTTAAGAAAAAAAGAGTCCTAAGTGTTTCCTTCCTATATCGTAACTTCTTTTGCTATAGCATATACGCACGTCACTGTGCTCTTTACCGCCACGTGTAAAATATTAAACGCATGAACGTTTTGTAATTTTACATTATAAAATTGTAAAAGGTATATTCAATAGTATTTTAACAAAAGATATCATTACGAATAGAAAACAATATAATAAATCGTGTTCAAAATACAACGACTGGCATGAAATAAATTTTTTACAATTTTTTACAATTTCATGACACAAATCGTTAATAAGTAAACATTTCGTACATTACAACCAAAGACTTCTATCTTATTTCCACTACACAATGACAGAAACACATTTCACAGTCCCTAAAAATCGTATCAAACTATTTAAAAAATTTCACCAAAAAAAAAAAGCCAACGCAATTTCCCAAAATCCCCACAATTATCGGTCGTACCATAATAATCTATTGGATACTTTGTCTCCCAGAGAATTCTTCGCCAGACTAGCAGGCGAGCGTGCAACAATGTATTAGGGATGATCAGCGAATTCGAGACACGTTTTGTCCAATGGCCCTGATAAACACGTGCGACCTGCCTCGTGGATCAGAAAAGGAAGAAGTCTGGACGTATTCCTGGCTCGGATATACGGCCGACCATTAACGAAATGCCCCGTGTTCAATCGAAAGAACGCACAACTTCGCCAGGGGTAAAATTCGTGGAGCACGTGGTCGCCAGATGCGCCTCAAACTGGTCCCAGAAATCACTAGGCCTCGTTGATATTATAGTAACTACTAATGGCAAACAATTTTGTTGTTTCGGCGGATTTTCAATAAAACATTTGAATCGCTAAGCTCCTGTAGCTTTTAATCCTTCTATATTCTTTTACTTATTTTCGATCTAAAGCTTCGAAGTAGAGTTTTCTAATATCTTCGATTGAACAAAATACGAACAAAATGTTTATCTTCGTTTATCAGAATCTTCAACGAAGCGTTTGAATTATCAATCCTCTTCAACTCTGCTGTACTCTTTCGGTCACTATATTTTTCTAACATTAGAAAATATCTTCGTAATAGTCTTCAAAATAGTTGTTTTGTGAAATTTTCACTAATACATTTGAGTATTAAATCCCTTTAATGTTACCGGTAGTAGTACAATTATCGCAATGAAAGTTTTGAACGAGACACAAACTTTTTTTTTTTTTTATTTTATTTTGGTTATTTTACAATTTGTCCTTATGGACATTTGGTAAAGTGTTATATCTTATTGGTGAAGAAAAAAAAATAAAAATAAATATAGCATGTGGGTGGCTACCCCCAGCGGGGTGCCAACTTCGTTTTTTCTAAGTTATATCTTTTATGTAAACTTATGTAAACCATTTATTTTTAATTTCTTGTGGGTGATTCAATATATTGTATGTGTGTATCTATTTACAACTGGAAAGATCTCAAAAGCTGCAAATTGTTCAGTGTATATTTCAATCGTCGAAACGTAAACTATTTTGAGCTATCGTGCAACAAAAATGGTACCACTGCACCCCAAGAAGTTAAAAGTTACAAATGAGCAACGATTTTGTACTATTTATATTATCGAATCTCATGAAAGTTTATTGAATCGTACAGTTCTGTAAATTTAAGAATTTGTAATTCTCGAAAATTTTTCATTGTCATATTATCGTCTTCGTACGTTCCATTCCGCCCGTATGCTCTCACGTATGCACTGTTTATCGTCAGCATGAATAATCCATCGGACCACCCGGTGTACATCCCGGTGTGCATATACGCGTTGTTCCGCTTTGCTCACCTTACAATAGGATCGAATCTTCCATGCATTCATAAAGGACACGTGGTACGTACCACAAACGTTCACTGAAATCTCAGATCAGCCAAGTTACTTTGGCAATCGTAATGCAAACTAATTTGCTTCAGTTGATTCGCAAAGATCCGATTTATCGATCGATTGCTTGATTTTCCGATACGAAACTGACTTTTGTCGAATTTATATAAATATTATTGAAAAAAATTCACACAGAAAGAACACTTGCTTTCTTAAAACTTGAACGATCCTCAATAATATTGTTCCTTTTTTAATTGAAGCATTCACTCATAATTTCTCTTATTATTACACGCACTTCAGCAAATTCCACGTTTTCATCTTCTTCATCGTTTTAGTATTCCTTGCGGAAAATCAAATTACTTAAATTCGAATGACTCCAAGTCACTCAACTTTACTTGTATAAACACAAACTCCAAGTAAAATTATTCCAACTCGAACAACTTGACCAAACTAAACCCTGAGTAAGCCTTTACAATAGAATCAACTCTTGCAGACATGTAACTGGTTTTCTAAAATCCTGTGCTTAAGGAACACGTGGTTTCGTGCGTAGAATTTATTAGAGGGATTTGTTAGAAGTCTAGCTAATCAGAAGTTATTGTGGAAGTTGCTATTGAATGCTAGAGATTTTTGGTTCATAAAAGTGAAGAAAGTTACTATCGTTCCTAAGAAGCTTACGCATAGTGATTATAGCGAGAAGGATAGTTAAATTGATTGGTAGAATTGAAAGATACTTTGTTTATGCCTGGAGAAGTTGACAGAGGTGCTAAGCGTCTGTCATTGTGGCTCATTTGCTTGATTCATAAAAGATATAACTTAGAAAAAAAAAAAAAAAAAAAAAAAAAAAAAACGAAGCTGGTACCCCGCTGGGGGTAGCCGCCCACATGCTATATTATTTTTTATTTATATTTTTTTTTTCTTCACCAACAAGATATAACACTTTACCAAATGTCCGCAAGGACAAATTGTAAAATAACCAAAATAAAATAAAAAAAAAAAAAAAAAAAAGAATTTGCTTGATAATGAGATTGACTCATCGAATCGAACAGACAACTAGTTGTGTTCAGAACTTGTAGTTCGAGAATTTATTATTTCGTGCGGTGAATAAATCTAGCGGTTTTATCGATGAGTAATAATTAGAGAACAAGGCTGATATGCAGATCGAATATAATAATAATAATTGCAAAAATAAAAGGTCTAACGCACCATTTTTACGGGTTTACTATTTTGATCGAAGCTGTTAAAACGGGAATACGTACAGAGAATGGAATTTTCACCAAACTTTATAAACTCCACTGAAACTGTTTATAGCTGCAAATATATTGAAAAAAAAATCGATTTCTCTCGATAATGAAGGTTCGTTTAAAAAAGAAACCCTTGGCAAAAAAGAATTAATAAGTTGGGCATGTTCGTGTAAAACGAGCCCGTATGCAAATAACGCGATTAAAGCGGTTGAAAAAAATGGAGTAACGACCTGCACACACCGTTGACGTCGAAGTAACTCGCGCAGATAGGCCAGAAATAATACTCCATGGTGAAGGTAAATGCACGAAGGTAAATGCACGAAGGAGAGGTTGAAAACGTGTCGTCGACACGTGTTGCACGAACGATACGACTCCTCGTAAAATCATCGAACGCCCCTGCGAAAGCCCGTGAAAACGATTCTGTTCGCGACCGATTGGCTTTTAAAGCCACGATGAAAATGCGAGACGCTTAACTCGACGTTGATTACGCTTTAAATATAGGTAGAGTGTTAGCAGCGAACATGATAAGAAACGATTTAATTGCGTAACGGTACCATTTATGTATACAATTTCCCGAAGAAGTTGCTATGAAAAATTCAACGTGATATTCGAAATTCGTGACGTTAGGTTGGTGTAATAGAAAATATGTTGCAGCGCGAGAGATTGTTCGTGCGAACTTTTACTCGACTGCCTCGTAGAGCAATTTAACGCGATCGAGTCTCTTTAAAACGTTCTGGAAAGAACCAAATTAGGCTTGTAGACTCGTAGAAGGAACGAGTGGCTACTTGATGAAGTTCTGGCGATAGACTGATTCAGACTGACGATAGAAACGATGTTTGAAATTAGGCAAGTTGCCGACGGTGGATACTCGAATTTCCTGATTTCGTATTTTCTCGAAATGGAGGAGATGGAGAGAAGAAATAATTGACGAGTGTGTGTTTCAAAGAAGCCAAAAATGTAACCTCTACATACCGGTCACATCAGGTAGCGAGAGGCCTTGAGGCCTGATCAATAAAACAAGAAAGCGGGCTCGGTTTAAAGGAAGAAAAAAGATATACCAATTCCACAAAATTTCGTGTCATTCGACTGTCCTTGGTTATAAACAGTTGTAGTTTCTTTAAATTATTTCTAAAGACTCTGGAAGGTTTTATAATCGTATTGTTGCGTTGCAATGAAATGTTTGTTTGAAATTTTCACTAAAACACCTGAATCAAAAATCCCGTCGAATCTCATTGTTAATAGTTGATTTTTTTTAATGAAAGTGTTGCAAACAATTATTTATTTGCAAAAAATAAAATAATTTTAATGAAATTTTCATTTAAAGAAGATGAAAAATATAGGTATAAAAATCAATCTGGAAATTCTGTAATTTTCAAGAAATTACATTTACTAAAGAAGCAGAGATTATATTTAACATGCACAAGTTTAACACAATATCTATATTTTCTTGAATTTTTCTCTAATTTTGAAAAACTACTTCCATAATAGTCACGTAAGTTTTATTTCATGGAAATGTCGGCGGAAACAATATTTTTATTCTTTCCTCATAAAGAACAGTTATTGTTCATTCTTATGGCCAGTTGTAATCCGAATGTTCGCCACAAACGTCTATTTCCATTTCTCACGCGTAAAACCAGCCGATGAAACTGGCTCTTCGTACTTTTTTTCTACATTAAATATACTACTTAACAAGAAGTTCCATAGTTTTACACTTTAAAGCGCGAGCAGTTTGAAACTTCTAATAGTCGCATTTACCGGTGGGGATGATGTGAAAGAAAAAAGAAGAAACATTCATTAAAAGAACGAGAACGACAACCTTTGCACCTCGAAGTAAAAAAGTAACAAAAAAATCCAAGGATTCTCGTATTCAACGTTTCTCTGCATAAATTTTCGAGCTTTCTGCTTCCAGTCCACGTATTCGTTTGCACAATCCTAAATCTCTTATTCATTAGGTAATCCTAGTCCATAACATTTTCTGATATATGCCATTAATATCTAACAACATTCAACTTGAAGGTACATATTCTCATCAATAGAGCTTCATCATGAGCAAGTATAGAATACAAAAGTAGCAATATCATTAAGCGTTGTAGGTACACTTATCATCCTTGAAACGTGCCAAGATCCCTCCATTCTACCAATAGAAGGCAAACTACAACGCTTGTCCCTTCGAAGATAATGTTTTATTTATTTCCTTCGCTTTTCCGGTTGCTGACGTTTCAGCATTCTCAATCTACCTTTTCCTTCACCTATATGGTGTGTGTAAAAAAACTACCTAGCTAGGTTTCTTATTTATATAACTTTATAAAACAAAGAATAATAATAAAATAAAAATAAATAATATAAACAATTCGAAGTGTATACTATTTTTAACCTACTATTTATATGTTGGAGATGAAAGGACATTGGGACCTTTCTTTTGGAATGTTTGGGAAGCTCCCCGATACTTTAGTCCAGACTTTTTATTATAGCCGTACTTAAATAATAAAACTGAGAAATAGTTATTTATGATCTAATCCGAGTATGGTTGCCCGAGATTTATGACAGTGGGCTTGGGCTCGAAGTGACATAACGGGTCGCTGAACGTAGCCACGGTCACGGGAGGGACATGTATCTAACAGAGGTATAAAGTAATTAGATAGCTCTCCTTAAAAACTAAGATTGACCCGAGGGGTACAGAGAGGAGTATATAAAGGCAGTTTCACTTGGACTGAGATTCAGTCCGACAAGTTCTACTTGTACGGTGGACAAGTACGTTGAATGATACCAGAATCATGTATCAAATCGCATTCGTCATCCCGTTGACCGTGGATTCGTTAACCTAAATTCATTGTCATCGACATCTCGACTATTCAATCGTCACTATCACTTGTTAAACTCTGTAATAATCACATTTGTACCAGTAATTATCATCGATAGTACATAACAACGATGGCCAATTCACGCGAATGTTCATTATACGCCCCTAACTCCAATGATAACCCTACATATATAAATCTATAAAATTTCCACGAAAAATTAGAAATTACACAGCCATTTTGTTCGCTCAAAATCGACAATTCTAACGTTAAGTTACATTTCATTTCGATAGCTTCGGCCGCCAAGAAAATCGCAATCACTTCGTCGTCATTATCATCTTGGGCAATGGTAACGCGCAATGTGCTCTACGAGAAAGTAAATCGGCGGAAAAATTTTTCCATTATTGACTCGTCTGCATTACACCGGCTATTTCCTTCGTCCTTTGTTTCCCTGTCTCGCAATTTGTTCACCACCTTGATATTACACGATATCGCAATTCGCAGATACCATTGGACGTGTACCCTTTTCCCTTTCAACCCCGTTCCTTTTAATCCTGTCTTCCCGTCTCTTAAGCACGCAAGTCTACAACCGCTTTCCTCGTTTCATTTGCAACTAGGTCGCAGACCTTGCCACAGAGAGAGAAAGAGAGAGAGATAATTATCGACAAATCGATTAAGAAAAATATGCAAATTCGAAATGATATAAACGACCTCGTATCGGAAGTACATATCGTGATTTTACATCAATCTTATCTGACCAACGTTTTGCTTACCTTTCCCGTTCACTGTTACGTCAGAGACAAAAATTTCTTTGTCGTGAATCATTCGGTTATCTATAATCACATTATACTACACGTTAAAACGAATAATGTAAATACAGTATATTGGAAAAGAAGGAAATTATTGTGCTTCGAAGTAATTAACAGTGAGTTCTCTTCTGTGTATGAAATATTTCTGTTTACCCGACCATTTGAATCATCTGTGTTTTTTTTAGTTTAATAATAGAGTTTATTATAATTTGAAGTTTAAACGACTGTTTACTTGGAAAATATAACGAAATAATGTTGAGTAATATTTAATATTCTGAAGATATTCCGAAGAATTTCTTAATCGGTCTTCACCGAATATTTATAAGAAATAATTTAAACGTTCATTATGAACTTTTGTTCATATAATACTTAAATTAATACTATAAAAGAAATACTTTGCATACAAGAATTGATTGTAAGTACTTCGTACAATTATATATTATACGGTGAACTTGAAAAAAATTTTCTTCGATCAATTCTTAAAGAAAAACAATTACAAACGCATTTATTATTTGTTGGTTATAGGTAAGCATATTATAAATGTTCGCTATAAGATCTGCCTGTATAAATACAACGAATTTCCGCCAAATATTCACACAAATAACTACACCAGTTGGACAAGGATAATTTTAAGCCCGGCATATCGAAGCCAAAGAAGGGAAGAATGAAACGTGCCGGCCCATCGAAAATCCCTTGTGGCCAGACGAGGCATATGATCAAAAATCCTTCATTTGCCCGTCCGTTACTCGGTATGCGGCACGAAAGTACGAGAGCGACCACGGACACGAGACAATAGGACACACTCCATGCAACATGTGTTACCAGTCGAGTAAAAAGAAGGAGAGAGGGACAGGGTATACAGTGTTCCTCGTGTCCCTGTATCCTTGCGCTATACTGGTAATACGGACTGCGTGTGCACGAAAGTGGCAAACAAGCGGTAAAAATCGAAGGGCCAGCTGGGCCAGTCCGTATCCTGGGCCCATTGTCAACGCGCTTATTACAATCGTCCATAGTGAAATTGCTGTTGTATACCATCCCTTGCATCGTACAAGCTGCATACAGGCGACATAATGGCACGTTGTACGCAATTTTCGTTTGCAGGATTCGACGAGTTGTTAATACATTTCAAGTATTACTTCTAATCGAGCATTAAATACGATTGCCTGTATCTATCAGTTTAGAAGAATGTTGTTTATAAACAGCTACAACTTGATAATCAAACAAGCTGAAGGTTGCTTTAAAAAATTGCTTCATAATATCCGAACGATACTTGGAAATACTAATTTCTTCTTTATATATTAACTCTCCAAAATGAATTTTATACTGTCATAATATTCTGCGGTTCATAATAATGTAAAAGCTCTATTCTAGTAAATAATATTACGGTCTCGTAATATTCTAACGAAGAACAAAGTCACTATTGGAATTTTGAACACCATCTCTCATAGGTATCCGGAAATTTCCAAAATGTATAAATCAACGAGAAAGTCAAAAACAATATTTACTCCGCGATATGTTCAAGATGACTATTCGTGCTGTATGCTACGTAACTTTTTACTGAATTGTTCAATATAATCGTAGCTATCGTCCCTCGTTCGAATGTTAATGAAATTTCAAAACACATACTACAATATACCTCGTAAAAGATATAACTTAGAAAAAACGAAGCTGGCACCCCGCTGGGGGTAGCCACCCACATGCTATATTTATTTTTATTTTATTTTATTTTTTTCACCAATAAGATATAACACTTTACCAAATGTCCATCAGGACAAATTGTAAAAAACCAAAATAAAATGAAAAAAAAAAAAAACATACTACAATATGTACGTATTAGATTGTCCGAAAAGTTTCTTTCGTTTCATAATGTGATAATAGATGAACAACAATTTCTGTTTTGTGTTATTTTATTGAATCAGGTATGATCCATTTCGTTCTATTTCTATTATTATATTCGTGCATAATTCAATATATAACAATATAAAACAAGAACATTGTGCGTCTATTATTTCCTTATAAAACGAAAGAAACATTCCGGACAACCTAATATAAGTTCTGTATGGTCGATGTTGAAATACTCTCGTGAGCCAGTGATACCAACACCTGGCACTCGTAAGAAATTCCGTATTTAAGGGACGTGTATGATTTTTGGAGCATATGTTTAGCGAAGATTGATAGCGCGAAACGCCGCACCCGCGCCACGCCGGCACCGAATCGAGCACGTGCGTGCACCGGTGAAAGAGGTATCGCGTGATGAGGTGTCATCAGCCTGGCGACGCTCGCCGACGCAGGCTAATGCTTCTAGCGTGTCGTCGTGGTGAGCTTGAAGCGTCGTGCGTGGTTCCATCCTCTATACCTATACTCTATAGTATTTAACGCGGTGCAATGCGGCGGTGACGCTTTCAACGGGAAAAACGCGAGCCTTTGAAAACGAAGGAAATATGAATGGGTGTCGGAGGACTGAATCGCGCGAAACGAGGAAATTTGAACGGAGTGGCGGGCATTTACGTTCGAGTAGACGGGCAAATTTTTGTGATACGGACAGCAGCGTGAAGGAAATACGACTTTTTCGATTTTTTTTTTTTTTTTTTATCATACCCATGTGTGCTATTTTTAATTCTTTTTCAGGATTTTTGTTTGTTATTGTATCAGATGGTGTAACGTATGGGAGCCTCAGAGATCGTGGTATGGCGGAGAAGAGTTTTTATAAAAATATAGATTTTCACATACGACGACTTTGGTTTTTGAGAGCAATGATATTGTAGTCGATTATGCTGATATTACGATCCTGCACCGTTTGTCGACTTTATGGAATTTAGTTTCAGTTTCAAGAGATTTAAGATCGATGGTAACCCATAAAAAAAATCGATGGACAATTCTGGGTAATAGCAGGACTGCTGGAACACCTAGTACGCTTGTAAGTATGTGAGAAAGTGAATACGGCAAAGCACGAAACATTCAACACGTTAAAGCAACATTAAATCTGTAAACTGTACGAAACGATAAATTCTTTATCTCGGAGAAGTTTCGAGGGAAACCTAAACTGGAGACCATCGGCGACGAGATTACGCTACTACCCAAGAAACAAATTAGCGTTTCTATTTATAACCTCAATGAAAGTTGGACACAACAGATAGCGGGTTTAAACTTATAATAAATTATTCTGTTCTCGCTGTATTCTAACTTAATCGTGCATCTTTAACCCTTTTACATCTGGTGATAAAGTATATATCTCGTGACGCAACGTTATGGACGAGATACTCCAGGGTTTATAAATATCCAAACACTTTGGTCGATTCATGATAAACATATTTAAATTTGATTAACGTGAACACACGAATGACGAATTAATAATTAGCAGCAGAATTTATTATTCTTCTCTATAATCAGTAGTTTAAATTACTTGTCGAAAAATATAACAATAACGTGTCTTACAATTTTAATCGTTTATGTACTATATATTTACCTGCACATTAAAAACTATTTACTTTCTGCTGTTAAAAATTATCGCTTGCATTAACGTCAGAATTCTTCCTGTCAGTTCAGAAGAAATAAGATCTATTGGCATTTTAACTGTCTGTAGTCGCACGTCGAACTGGACAGTTTCGATACACAAAGCGTGTCTTTTGTCTCATACGTTAATTTAATAAAAATACGTCAGTGTAGATATTGGTCTCAAAAATATATAATAGCTTTTGGTAACGTCTTATTAACCATCAGCCAGTCAGAATAAAATACAAAATGCCGCGTAAACCGCGAAATCGTTCCGTTTCTCTGGTACAAATGTTCACGATCCTTGGTAATTCCACTGTTCGTAAAACCATATAGGATAGATAAAAGAGCGAAATCGCGATCGTGTTAGCGAGGCGTATTATCGAAATCTTTCTCGAGTCCGGGCCAATCGTGCGCGAGGAAGACCGTTTCGAAACGAACGTTGAAAGCAGCGAGAACATCGACTGTTGGACTGAAATCGAGTCGAGAACGGATCGAAGATGCCAGCTGACTCGCTCCGGACGGCGGAACGGCCGCATTGTCGACGAGATTATTGCCCGAGCCGTCGATGAAATTGTACCGTTCACTCGACTCTGTCAAGCACCCACTCTTCGAGCACGGGATCGCGAGTCGACCCTCGCCACCGACCCTCTTTCAACCACCCAACCCCTTTCGACCAACGAGATTTCCAAGTTGTTGCGACGCTGATCGTCCGACGAGTCGACGCACTTGGAAAAATGCATTTAGAATATCGACCGATTCTCCAGACGGACGAATAAAGGAGAGGCGCTTAATGTAAACAAGAAACGAGGATGGAAAGGGTTGTGGAACGTGGTGTTTCATTAAAACCTTGGACATTTTGTAGAAACTCGATGCACGATATGAGAGACGTTGACAAGTGGTGGGAATTGAAGAAGAGTCACGATGATTTCTAATTTGGAATCCTCAGTAATGCAGAATAGACTGATAGATTACGTATGTATGTATACTGAAGTATTGCAATACTTGTAGATACGTTTCACGAATGTATTATGTGTGTTATGAGAAATATTTTGAAATTTCATTACAACTGTTATGAGATTCTAATATGATGATTATATATTGCTAAAGTTTGTAACAGACCTGAAAAAATTAGGAATTGGAAGATATTTAGTACAAATAGAAATCCTCGATTACGAAAAACTAAAATAAAATACATTAAACTTTCTAATCATAATTAATCTCATATTATCATATTTAGAATGAACCTAAAACTGTATTACACGTGAAAAATAAACCTGAATGGTCTGAACATCTACATTTCAATTACCGCAGGCCATCCATTACGTTCGACACACCGTTAAGCGTATACAATACAATTATTTGCATTCAATACAGTTTCAATGCGTCTCTACCTCTTCTATATCTATTCATTCTACTGCTGCATCACATAGCGGTCCACAAAAGAAACTAACAGTTCACCGATATACCGTATCATTGGCAAATAAACAATCACCCTTCCCCAATCCCCACATATGTATATAACTTATACGAGCCATATAGTAGCAGTACTCGACTGTGTAGCAATCGTAACAATCGACAAATCGGCTGCAACTTGTTAAACCTAAGCCTAACGAGCCTCGACGACAGAATACGACGACAACGTTCACTTCTCGCCATCCGACTAGTTTCGTCCTTCGTATTGTCGCACATGGCTTGCTCTGATTATACAGGATGTTACAGAAAATTGAAGTTAAAGTCCAGGGACTTTATCCATCGAATAAATGGACTTAAAAAGACACATGGAAAATATATTTATGTGTAAAAACTACATATAATACCTGAGTATAAACCGTCCGTATATAAGAACTTTGTATAAAATGTTTGTATATCAGAAGGGTATACGAATATTTATATGCAAATAAATTCTTATTTCGCGATTTTTCCATGAGCCAAAAATGTCAAAAAACACTGTTATTTAATATTTAAATGACCCTTCAGGATTTATAATGACAATATCTAGTTGCCCCCTATCGAAAGGATTAATAAACACAGGTTCACGAATATCGTTAACTTCCGAGTTATAAGATGATTCTAGTTATGAGTTTGAAGTAACATAAAACGTATGACTTCATTGCGCAACTATCTATCTACAACTTATCGAGTGGGTGGTTAGATCGAAGAAACTAACCACGACAGACATTAACATGTACAGTAATGTATAGTAGTTGTACGATATCGAAGATAACAGAAGAATATACAGTCTTCTTTTAAACTAACATCGCATGATTTTAATTTTATTATTACTACACCAATGAAATTTACTCGTTTCGATGAATATCGCGTGCTCCTAAAATCTGCCCTACCTTTTTGAAACAGCCTGTATACGCGACAAAGACAGAAAGGTGGGCGAGAAAAAGACAGTGAGAACAGGGCACGAGGAAAAAAGGGCAGGTGAGAAATGTTCTACGTGCCATACGCTATACGTGGGCGATTCGCTCGATTAATCCAACATCGCCGTGCTACACCTCCGCCTGAGTCCGCTCGTTATTACGGTTAAACTGTACCCCGGCTGGACGTAATACCATACAGCGGTGGATAGAAGTGGAAAACGACAGGGGAAGTTGGTGGAGTCCTTCGGCTCGACAGATAGGGAAGAACGTTCCTCTTCTTTCCAACCGATGAGGTAAACCTTTCTCCCCTTTCTCTCGGTTTACGGACAACAATTACACTTAATATCCCTGGCGAATTATTATTTCACGGCTTTCCGATAGAGATACTGCAAGTTTCTCGCACGTCGATGCTTTTACAGAGAAAGAGAGAGAGAGAGAACTGCGACAGCTCTCAATCAATAATCGTAATTGGTGGCGTCGTCGTTGGAAAATGCCGGTGAATATTCGTTAATTTTCCGCGTGCGCTCACCCACTCGATCGGCCGACAGTTTAATTGGAAGTATCGCGTCGGAACTATTACGAAACGGATCGAGTGTAAATGAAAGCTGTTTCCTTCGACCTTTCGGAGTAAGGGTGGTTATTTTACTCTGAAGACAGAGCTGTATCTTTGTTCTTAGGTCAGTTCCGCGTGAGATGCTTGTTTAGAAATAAAATACAAGAAAATACGTGGTACAGTATATCCATTTATAAAATAGGATAACTTCGCGTCGACCGTTCTTTCCTAATTGGAAAACAGTTATAAATATATAGCTATGAACAACTATAAATATCTATATTATATTTCTTACACAACCGAAGATTGATTTCTTACACAATCAAAGAATCGGAGAGCTCGTGTCAAAAATATCCCTTGTTAGTCTTTGCTTCAGTGGAACGGAGTGGAAGAAGACATTCTATATAGCATTCTTAACTATTACTCAATAAGTTCCAATATTATTAACAGGCTGCAGATGTTTATGCATTTATGGAAAATTTTAATGTACAAAAACATACAGATTAGATAGAGATATGCGCACATCGTCATCGGTATAATACTTACGAACATATCTTACATCTATATCTATATACAAACACAGTAGTGTTTGTATATTGAGTAAAGCAAAGAGAAGAAAAATAAAACGGTCATCCAGAAACAACTCGTAAGCTATGGAGTCGAAAAATCTAATTTTGAAATGTTTGTCTGTTCGTATAGGTATCGCGTGAAAACTACCGAACGGATTTTGGTAAGGTTTTCTCTGTTCTATAGCTTAGTGTCCAGGAAAGAAAATAGGATGTGTTTCGTCTCGATCCATTTTGTAGAAGCTGAGAAATAGCCTGGCATCTGAATTGTATACATTCCAAGATCGAACCTTTTTATAATTTAATATTGTTTACTTCGGAGAATAACCTAACTGTTAGTATGAAGAATGTGTGGCTATTCCGTTCATAAATAATTCATCCGCTTAAATATTTTTTCCCACGTTAGTAGCCCACGTGAACAAAGTCACGGACAAAAACCAGTAGATACTTATAATGATAAAATATCCGTATAAAACCAGTCTTACGATTAAATTTTTATATATATACAGTAGGGATAAAAAGTAGAGACGCGAACGTGTTAGCAGTACGCGGATGTTACCGTGGATCACACGAGTCCTTTATCGCTTTCTCCTTTAACACGCGTACGATTTTCTGTATGATGGGTTCGTGTCGAGGACAGCACAATGTGCCAGCAGGATCGCCCACGAGAGAGAGCCTCTCGATAATTCAACGGGACAGGGCGAAAAAAATCAATAGTACAACTACCCCGATGGGGGAGGAGGTCCCCTAACTCTAACGTGCATATATAGACGGCACCGGGGCCAGGAACGCTTTTTCCACCTCGTATACTTAATGAGCACGGCAACCTATTTGCGCAACGCGCATGGTTTAACACTCGACGATACGACGAGCCGTAGGTCAAGCGATCTTGCATGGTTTTTCCTTCCTTTTTTTTTATTTCTTGCTCCATTTTTTGTTTCATTCGTTGATGTTTTTCTTCGAACAAAGACGACGAAAAATAATAATTTTGGTGTGAGAATAACAAGGGGAAAAAGGTGGGATGAAAATAGGGGAAATTCTGATTGAAATTCAGCTTTGTTATAAATTGAATTTCTTGTGAGTGGGATAGTGTAAGAACGAAGAAGTATAACGTGCATTTTATAAACACGATAACGCTTTCCATAATTTTCCACGCAATTATATTTTTCTACGTTAAAAAATATCTTACGATTAGTTTGAACAAAATATGAAAAAGATCGTATCGGTATAAATGATTTCTCCCTTTAATTTGATATCGAAGAATTCCATATTAAAATGATAAATTTCATTGTATATTAAGAGGCTTTTATTTAGTTGTGAAAAGCAGTGCTTTTGATCACATTGATACATTTGTATGCACGCGTGCATTCGATTGTCCTGGTATGCCCACCATAAACGTTCTTGGACCACATTAGCAAGCGCGGTGTCCATTAATGGTGGTTAATGTTATTCATACCGCGTAAGGTAACTGTAAATATTAGGCGAACGGAGAGTGTTTTCGCAAATGAATCGGTAATTGCGCGTGTAGTGAGGACGTAATTAGATCCGTGAAACGTAGACGTGTTGTAATGTTGATAGAGTGAAGTACGAGTCATACGAGTGGAAGAAATATGCAAAAATTATACATATTCCTAGGTAACGCTGCAGAACAAAGATACAACAAATTTTACTACCATAAAAAAAAATCAAAACCAACATTTTAATTTAATTTTGATTTTTCTAATCAGAAACACGATGCACGTACAAATTGAAATTGATTATTAAAAAGCGATAAACACAAATATAAACAAAATGTACCTGCATTTTTAGATAAAAGAAATACGAGCAAGGATATTAGAAATTTTACCAATGAGCAGCAAGAAAATTCACGCCAATATTTCAATCTAACTTTGATATTCGCAAACTAAAATTGATTAGTTAGACAAAAAATACGCTTGATCGGTAGATCGATCTTATTAAAAGCTCTTGCCTTACTAATTATTACCAACTTCTTGCTGAAAATATAACAATATCAGTCAATCATTTAAGTTGACACGCTGTAAACGTCGTCCTAGATTCGCAGAACTTTCGAATAGCTTCCGCGGAGCGTGAGAGGGCGTAAAGCATGGAGTCTAGCAAAGAAAACAATTACGTCCCTCGGAAAAGTTTCGAAAACGCGGCGGAACAGGCGGTGGAACGTTGGCCTGTCAAAGGGCTTTTCATCAAATTTCTGAGGTAAACAGTCCGGGCGCGGCATGGAAGCACCGGGATTCTTATAGGGCGGAACACGGGAAACGAATATCGAGCAACGAGATCGACCGAGCCGTGAGAGAGACGCGAACCTGTCCCTTTTCCTTCGATAAAACGGCTCAAAGGAATTCCTGTGCACCTTGTTTCTCGTTAGGAAAGCGGAATCGCGAGGCGCTCGCGTCAAAGAACATTATTTCCCACCGTGAAGAGGAGAGAAGAGAGCGAGAAGAAAGGAAGAAAATGTGATAAGAGGCCTCGAAGCTTTTTGTGCCACCGCTTATACACAGGAAACGAGAGAGAAAGAGAGAAAGAAAATCAGGCAGACTTGCATGAGTTAGCAACAGCGGAACGAAACGGAACGGAAGCGTTTTCTCTGCGTGACGCGCGCGTAAAAGTGCGTATCGATTTGTGAAAGCGAGAGTGATGCGAGTTTAGGAGCTATTGCAAGATAGGGTGGTTATTTCAGTCGCCTAAGCTTCGACATCTTAAAAGTCAATCTTCAACTTTACATAGAACAATGGTAAGAGCCATTCAGTAAGTTTAACGCATTCGCGCTTATCGTTACTTATTCTATGAACACGGGAGTAAATGATCAAAATTACTGAATATATATAAAAATGGAAGGAAATAACAATTATTGTATTTACTTAGGTAGACGAAGTGATTTGATCGGTTGAAAAAAAGAATAGAAATTCTTGAGGGAATAAAAATTGTTCATAGTCAAGTTTAACAAGGAGGAGATTACCAGATTCGCAACAAGATACAGAACAAGAATAGAAACACACCCGAACCAGCTGGCAGCTGAAACGTGCAACACAACAAATATTGCAAGAAGACTAAAAAGGAAACACCCAATAGACCTCATAAAAGATATAACTTAGAAAAAAAAAACGAAGCTGGCACCCCGCTGGGGGTAGCCGCCCACATGCTATATTATTTTTTTATTTATATTTTTTTTTTATTCTTCACCAACAAGATATAACACTTTACCAAATGTCCGCAAGGACAAATTGTAAAATAACCAAAATAAAATAAAAAAAAAAAAAAATTGTCAAGTTTAACGAGTTCGAACTGCACGTTCGAACGTCAGAACAAAGTGCAACGTGTTATTAACGTTAATAGTGTAACACGACAGAATCCGAGGAATCACAATTATATTCTACACCTTATCCTATATTTTCTTTCTATTTTTCGTTCTGTTTCTGTTTTGTCTTTCAGAAAGTTACCGTCAAGCTCGACGCGATGGATCTCGTTAACTATTTCGAGGGTGAGCGAACCTAGAATAAGGATGGTTTCGAAGGACGCTTCACAGGGGACTCTGAACAACCCCTGGAGATTAGGGGCTAGGGAAAAAACTCGGGGAACGGGCCGACGATCGATTTTCCCAGAGGTTTTTCATCGGCAATCGTCCTAGACGCATTGTTCATTGCCCCGTTTCTCCTGTCTTTGACCGACGTTGCAGCCACCAAACGGTTTAATCCTCGAACAATCTATATCTGTCGCGTTGTTAAACGCGTATTGCATATATTTTATTACATATATTTTATAATTAAAATAAATGTCCTTATGACTTACTAACCAACTTAATTTTTTGGTAAATAGGACATATTGATGTTTGCTAATATGTATGTTTATATTTTCTAGTATGATAAACGTTTAATATTAAATGTATCGTATGTTGGAATAAATTCACGCTGCCTCTGGAATAATCGAAGCTATACGACATAGGTAGCGAAATTTGACAAATTACCAGCAACAGTAAGTCTTGCGTAGCATCGTCGATATAACAAATACAACGTCGCAAATATTGTTTGCAAATTACAAGTCGATTATTTCTTTGCCTTTATAGGAATCGAAATCCCCATTGAATAAAATGTTTCTATATGTGATTCTTTATTCTATACTCTTTTATTTAAGTAGAAGAAATAAAATGACAATTATAGAAACAGCTATTCTATTGATAACGTAAAATTAATCGAAACTGGCACAATTTAACGTGAAATTACCAAGTCTAGATATTGTTTTATATCGAATGATTGGGCACTGGCCACGTTCGACGCTCGATAAATCGATTCTTCGCGTTTCAGCATCTCCATTGGCCGAGCGAATAATTGAAAAGCTAGCCGCGTCAATAACGTGCGGAATGATATTCGGTGGTCCGTGGACCGTCTATCTACGAAATTGTTCGAGAATACATATTTTGCCCTGTACAAAAGAAATTGTCGCGTCTCGTAACTCGCGCTTTTGTACATGCCCGATGTTGCGTTCGACAAACACGCCATGCCGCGTGCTCGACGAACAAACGGAACAGGGCAAATATGGGGGTGCAAACGAGAAAACAGGGTGATTCGACGGGTAAAGAGGAAAATAAAAATTACGCGTGAAACACCTATCCATATATCTATCATATACATTCTTTCACAAGGTCTTTTTTTCTCTGTAACGATAATTTATTTTTCATGGTGATAAACAAACTGCGAATATTTATGCAAATTCGTGTCTTTGTCGTGATAATTAAGGGAATAGAATTTAAATAGATATTTTTACGTTAGATGTTCTATTCTAATCTTGAGTTTCGTTTCTCACGTAGATAAACAAAAGTGGCAGACACAAGAAATACGTTTGTCATAAATATATAAGTCTAACTATCTGGCTACTTTATCATTTGCATGATAAAGTTCCTTGTAGAATATATAATTCTATGTTTAAAAATGTTACTCGCATCGTGAATAAGAATAAGTCACGCAACTGGAGCAACTACTAATTTCAACTTAACGTAGATAGATCAAAATAGCAGACAAAGATGACATAAAGATATGGCTCAAGCATGCAATACT
The DNA here is from genome assembly GCF_905332965.1 of Bombus pascuorum. NCBI lineage: Eukaryota > Metazoa > Arthropoda > Insecta > Hymenoptera > Apidae > Bombus > Bombus pascuorum. The sequence goes on along the minus strand of NC_083494.1, from coordinate 13,021,037 downwards.
TTTATTACTTTTACGAAACAATTCCTTGTGGGATGTTCAGTCTGATTTTCGAAAATCTAAACTCGCATTATCCAATTTTCCTATCAATTTTATAGCAGAATTTCTTGCAGAAATTTCTAATTTTATTTTCGAAAGTATCATTCGCATCTTCTGACACGAATACGTATCTACGTAATAAGCAGAATTGAATTGTATGATAAAAAAACGTAGTAGACAAGCGTACTCGTAAGATTTTCGAACCCAATTTCTATGAAATATCGTGCTCGCACGAAAGAAGCTATTTCACGTATTCGGCATGTACAAAGTATCATCCTGTTCTCACTTAAATCGCAATTTTTTATATTCCATCGTACATCCAGCGCTTGATGAGAATGGAAATTAAATCTCATTTCAGAAATGGAAAGGAGCTACGTAGAGTGATATATTATACCAGCAACTATAGTACGAAACCATTTGAATTTGTTGTTTGTCCCCTTTATGGCGGACTAGCATACCTCATCTGATTAAACCGGCGACGATGTGCTATACTGATATGACTGCGTCCCTATTTTAATTCGTGAAAGGTAGATTTCAACATTTTAAAATTATTCGTACTTTCATAAATACAAATACCTGTTATTATTATTAACATTTAAAACGAATAAACAACATTTTTACAACAAACGAGAACACAAGGATTACACTTTTGAACAGCCTTTTCATTAGACAAAAATACAAAAACGAAGTTGTACATCATTTTCAATGTTTTCAACGAAGATATCTGCATAAATATAAATATACATTTTTACAACTGTACATTTTGCAAGTAATACATTTATTCTTGTTTCAGTAACATTCGCAAATCCTTTCACAGGAATAATCAAACTCAAAATTCTTATACTGTACTTTTACCTATCATTATCTGGCCATAAAAAGAAAACAGGTAGAAAATTTTAATATCATCTCTTCGACCATTTATCAATTTTTTTTTTTTTTTTTTTTGTATAGATGAACAAATACTCGATAACAAGCAGAGCGAAGGAATAAAAAAAGGACAGATTTAAATCAAAATTTCATATCCTTATCTGAGAACGCGACTACAAGCAGCTCGACCAGGGAAACACGTGGAATTGCCTACTTCCGCGATACGAATGCCACTGTAACCGAGTCGATGAAGTCTCCAAGGGCACAAAGGACCGTTCCGAAGGAAGGAAAACTCGAGGCCACATGTCCCCACCCTCTAAATCGCGACTTTCGACGGATAACTGGCACGAATCCAGTGGAAGCGTTTGCACGACCCGAGTCGACCGGAGGTGCTACGTGGATTAGATTTACACGCAGTTCCGTCTAGCGGCGCAACAACCATGAATAAACCAACGAGCAACGAAACTTATATTTATAACGAGCCACGTTGAAACACTATACAATGGTTAAGTTAATATAAAAGATTCCGCATGCAAAGAAGCTTTGCTACTTTTCGAATGTATCAAGTAAATCGGTGTGATTATATTAGATATAGATTGGCTTATATTATATCCGAGAAAGAGGAATCGCGATTTTATTTTCTTACGTTTTTATCGACAATTTTATCAGAGTTTTGTACTATTTGTTTGCAGTGCAAAACCGTGTTCCGTATATAAATGGAAAGTTATGTGAAAGATATAAAAATGATAAATTATGCTATTCTTATGTACGCTACGACGAATTTATCACAGCTTTCGCGTAATGTTGTAACAATGATTATCTTCTTACTTGAATAATGAATTGAATGATCGCGATAAGTTAAGCTAAAGTTTCATTAAGTTATTTCATTTCTAAATACTCCGTTGTGTATACATACATATTCTACGTTCTATACTATCGTAATATGTTAATAGTATGTTATTAGTATAATACTAACTACATATATTGGTCGTATCAATAGTATTTTACTATATCTAATCCAATATTAAAAAGCTGAGTTCAAAGCAATCTTATGTGGATAAAAACTAAAGCCAAGGATATTATGGTCTTTTATAATTTCATTAACAAATAACTTTATAAGTAACGAAAGATTTCTCATACAAAGAAGCTGATTCTAGATACGGATTTCTAAAGGAAGAACAAAGTACGTACTTTCCTGATTTTCGAAAGTTAGTGTAATCGTTCATTCGCGACAATGAAAGGCACGAAAAGATCTCCCCTTAATGGGCGCGTTTCAGTGCTAAATGGCGTTGCTCGTGAAAAGTGGTGTTTTGCATTTAAAACACGCTCGAATAGGGCGAAACGCAAAGAGAATATTTCGAGAAATCGTAATAAAGAAATTCTTCCCGGCTATACCGGTTCTTCTTTTTATCCGACAACTCCTAGGGAGACCGTCTTAGGGCAACGGGGAACATAGTCATTAGCGAATGGAAGACTTAAGTGACTCGACACGATCTCTACGAGATCACCATCATAATTTGATCATGAAATATCTAATGTGTTAAATCGTTGCACCTAATTAATATTATTATTGATTTTGTAAAAACATGCAGTAAGAAAAATGAACGATACATCATCCTTCGAACATACAGAAATTTTTCGATTTGATCAAGTTGAGATAGAAATTTTTATATTCGTACGATCGAATTTAATTTAATAATTTTTGAAAAGATGATTTAACTCATCAAGAATCAATAATGTATTTAATCAGATTTAAGAAGACTTCAAACGCAATGCCACGCATCTTCCAGATACGCACAGATTTAGTTACAGTGATATTTTAGTTCCAAGCTTCTAACGCTGTTTTTGACGTAAGCCTATTCAGAATACCGACACAAATTCATCTTGTCGTATTTAAAGATACTTTGACGCAAGTATCGTTCTTTTAAATGTCGCTGGTGGGCGGAGGACGCTAAGTGTCTGTAGCAAGACTAAAATGGTTTTGAGTTAGCCGTGCCTGATACATTAACATCTTTACTTTTTTCTTTACTTCGTTCACGTGAAATCATACGCTTTCGTCTTTTCCCCGAACATTTTCTAAAGTATGTCATTGCTTATTTCTTGCAACGTAATGCACAGACCGTACGATGAATACAGAAAAGATAAAGCAACCTCTTCGACGAATCTTTCATTCCGTTTCCAAGATGTTGCTTTAAAACGCATGATTGTATTATACGTGTGCTTGTTACCTCGTTGGTTTGGTAAAATAAGAATGAAAGATAAAAAAAAAAATAACAGTAACAGTTACAATGTTCCTTACTATAAAACGCGTTTTCTAAGGCTTTCGTTAGCGATCTTTTTACTACGAATCTATAAAATTTGTTCCATTAACATTTTATAAATATTTATCCATATTTCAGTAATACACACACATTTTTTTAAAAAGAAATAATTAGAATCGAGGGTAGTGTAACCCTTCGAATTCACACATTTTTTTAAAAAGAAATAATCAAAGAAATGGATGACATTTTGAAGTTTGACTATGACGAAGTAAAAAAGGAAAGAAAATATGGAAAAGGCTAAAAGATTTAAAATCAATTTCAGTACTTAGTATAATGATACGTGTACATATTTGGAGCCACCATCGGTTAACTGTATTTTAACCATTTTAAAAACCATGGTTTTATGAAAACTGTATTTAAACTTCCTTCGTATGTCCATAAAGATAGTAGTAATGATTAGACCGAAATTTCTATGCAAATATCCAAATTACAGTACACATTTTAATATTTAGATAGTAAAACAAATTTCTGCTTAAGTTCCATTTCTTTAATTGTACTCATAAAAATATGAATTTTTTCAAAAACAACCTAACGATCGTAATAATAATAAATAAATAAAGACGAGATTCCTTGGCAAATTTCTAGCAATTGCAAAGCAACGTAAAATCCCCTATTGTCAGAAATGTACTATAGCTTCGATGACCTTAATCGCGAACAGTGGCAAAACAGTGATTATTCCGAGATAGAAAATGTTGCTTGCATCGTCATACTCGCTCTCCCGTATTTTTATTAACGATCGCGATGCTTTCGCGTCGCTTTGTTCAACTGGATATTTTAATGTTCGCATAAATTTTGTTTCAGCTTATTTCTTTTCATTCCTTCCCATAAACAGAAAAGCCTCTTACGCATTCGATATTATTATTACAAATTAGAGGCATTAACAAAATGTCAAAATTTCTCATTTCGTTAATTTCAATCTTTCATTTACATATTTATCGAGCAACGTTGTCATTCGAGTTCGAATGAAAAACTCTACCATTCGACGAGTTTATAACGTGAAATATGTGCTCTGATACGATATGAAACAAATCTGCATACCGTTCTGTGTAAACAATCATCTGTTCAGAAAGAGGAACCTAAAGCACAGTATTCGTCGATGCTTTCAAACTCAAAATACATTTTATGCAATACTATAGCTCGATGGACTCATGGCAGAAAATACGATTTTCATAAAACAGTCAAATGATCAATTTACATTCCTTTATTAATGGTATTTATCTATACTATAGCTTTTGAATTTTTATACTCTTGTTTTGATAAACAAAAGGTTTTTTACAGTTTTTAGAAAAAGTTTAATCGTAGCGTGAAATTTATTAAATTTATCAAACTTTTTAATGATAAAATAATATACAGTTGGGTGAAAAATTCCCTACATAAAAATACATAAACTACGGCAAATAATGTACGATTTAAATTGTTAATATTAAAAAGGTGAATCAAAAAATAAAGAAGAAATGTTGAAATAAGGCTTCTCTTTCGATAAAATCAATTTTGAAATTGTATCAAGTATGCACGCGGTTATAATTCCGATAATGTTAAACCAATAGATACTGATAGCTGAAATCGATAACGAATCACTAGATTTATACTAAACTATAATCGACAACGTTAACGTAATGTTTAGGAATATAAGCAGGAACCGAAAGAAAAATGTGACACTTAAATCAGACTTCCATACGAAAAATGTTCATCCTGATATGGCACTTTGTAACCTTTTCTTTATACAAATATCTAAATCTTTCACACAAACGTACAAAAAATTCCAAACTAAAAATATATATTCAAATTGATATGTCATATTTATCAATATAAGAAATAAATGACCATTTATATATCTATTATTTAAACAGCGCTAACTGATAACGACGATAAAACGTTTTATAGATATCCATAAATCGTGTTTCGGAATACGATCAGTAGTTTGTAGTATCAGCGTTTCGTAGCACAATGTTATCGAACGTGAACGATAACGGTCAATCCACGTTGCAAAGTAGGCGCGTGCGGTTCTCCGGTGAAAGCTCGCGAGCGCAATGTCGCACGCGCGTGCCGGCGACGCCACGCAACGACAGATTTACAATTAAAGAAAGTTTACGACATGCGCTATGGCTATATACCTCGCTACGATTCCCTTGTGCGTGATTTCTGGGCGGACCGACTCTATCGAATCGAATATCCCCAAACTAGATACTCACTAAATTACAAAATGTATATCAAAGAAATTAAGATAAATGATATTTAAACATATATATAACGCGAATATTCCCCATAATGTACCTTAGTAAAAGATAATTATTTGAAATTTGAATTGTAAATCTATAAATTCTCTATTTTGACTATTCTGATTATTTCCATAGTTCATAGCGCTGAATATCACATTTCTGAATTGAAATACATATAAGGTTAAGTTGAAAACCTTAAATATATACACCATTGTAAATCTATGAAATTTCTAGGGAAAATTACGAATTGGTTACTTCGACTATTCCAATATTTCTAGTATTAATCATTCTAATCTCATACACGCTTTGTAAGCTTGTAAAATGCCAATGGAAAGTTATGAATTAATCATTTTGATTATTCAAGTGATTCTAAGTGCTAATCGCGCTTATAACGGTATACATATGAACCGAACAAACGGCCGTTCCTCGTAACAAACCGAGAAGGATACGCATTATTGGCTCTCTTACTTTCGTCCTCGTCATTGCCTCTGTTCTGTTTTTCACGGTTCACTACCGAGATCATTCATTGACAACAATGTTGAACGATCACGGATGGAAAGTAGGCAGGATTCGATGGGTGAAAACTAACCGAGTTTATAATAGGTTCGTGGGACGCGAAACTATCGAAACTCAACTGTAGCTGCGACGATAGCGATTATCGTTTTGTTCGATTCCCCGTGAACATTTACGGCAGCCACCGTAAACCGACCGAGCGCGTTGTAACGCGATAGTACCACCCGTTTACGAGATGTTAGAAACCCATTGGCAACTAATAAATGAGATTTAAATATACATGTATTTTGAGTAAGCGCTATCAAAAATGTTCTACATTCTTTCGACTTTTTACATTAAAATGGATGACGAGTGCACTATTTGCTTTACGTACAGTTAGATTAAAATTTGGTCACCGTTTTGAATATATTTTGTCATCTTCAAATGTGTTTTGTATCTATATAATTAATAGATATAATAACAACGTTTTTCGTATGAGAATAAAGCATATAAAGATGATTTTATACATTTCAATTAGAATAAGTTACAATGTAATTCATCAAATGTTGAATTTTAGTCAATTACGAAAGAATACTACTTAATTTATACAAATTTTCACTAGAATATTTTTTGTCGTGGCACTTACTATTTATCTTTCTACGTGAAAAGCACTTGTTTTGATTCGATGCCTTCTGTTTACAGTTCTTGCAAGGATACCTTCCAACACTGACACAAATATTATTCGGACTAAAGACTCGTGTAAATGAAGTATTATAGAAGATGAACAAAATATAATTTGTTAAGAAAAGAATGCTTTGGAATATAATATTCAGAAATTACCAACAATGTGCGGAACTAAAGGTCAATGGCGTTCGTTTGTTTATTATGGTGAGCACTCCAATAGGTATACATATCTGTACGTATGTCAAACAGCACACACGGCTATCAAGGGAAACTTTTAATGCGAAAAATTCAAATTCTTTTTACCTGTGTTACAGCAGAAGTTTCGACGTTCTTCGAGTAATCCGCGTTCAATGGAATATTCAATGAAACATACAGCACATTTTAACACACGTCGGAACACACTGTGCGCAGCCAAGAGTCAACGAATGCACCACGAGCAGACTGACAGTTACCACGGGTTGTTCATTATTAGAAAATCTGTCTTGCAGGCTGCTCTTGCGCAGCCGGCGCGATACTACCGACTTCCTCCCCTCTACGAACTGACGCCATTTGTACCAACCAACCTTCCTTCCCTATAGTATTCGTATCGTTCATAACCGTATCAACGAAATACGGAGCCCCGACTCTACTCACGAAATGCAATGTTTACAGTAATATATTAATATTTATATCTACAGGATGTCCCAATATTGATGGCATAAATGAAATTGGCTGATTGTACACGAAAAAGCAAGTGTAAAATATAGAATAAATTTTTGTCATTTGAGATTTTGTTTTCAAAAAAGTCCAATTTGAATATTTGTTTAGCATATGTGAATTTAGCTAATTACCAACTGAGTACAAGTAAACAATCATTAGGAGATTATTCTACATGCAAAAATAAATGAAAAAAGTAAAATAATACTTTTCTGTTTAAGGCCTTATTTTCAAAAAATTAAAATTTGAATGTGTTTAGTTAAGAATAGACCTGGTATACGTCTACTTCATCGATTTTCAAATTTTATTTTCACAGAAACAAAACGACCTATAAAGAAATTTTGTTCTATATTTTCGACTTACCACTTACATATTTTCATACGTAGACTAACCTCCTCTCCAGCCCGAAATTAACCAAGTTCAAGTATATGTATGTACTCGATAAATTTTCAAACTCGATTTTCTCGAAAACGAAATATAAATAAAAAACAAGCCTCAAATAAAAAAAATTTATTCTGTATTTCCGACTTATTTTTTCGTGTAGAATCATTCCTACCTATCTTATTTATACCATTAATACTGAAACATCTTGTGTAAATTGTAATATGAATATAAGCATCGACCTATGAAATTTTATAATAAATTTTAATTAAAAAATTTGTAGATAATCTTCTTTACAACAAAAATCATTATTAATATATATTAATACCATATCATTTTCTTTACATTTTTTATAGAAAATAAATTTATATCAGTAGAAGGAATAAGATTCGTTTAAAATGAATGAATTGTCAATTTTGTAATGTTACAATCATATGATTATAAATATCATAAATGTTGTGTTTCTAAATTTGGAAAATGAGAAAAATTGCCTTAGAGTTTATAAAAACAACGATGGTAATTACAAAATATGAAACTTATGATGCGATAATCCCGTCTAGAAAGTGAATAGTCTGTGGAAACAGACAACCTCACGGAGGTTGGCTGAATTTTCGCAAAGTGAATTTCACTTGAATATTAGGTATTATTTTCTTCGTCTTAGCTTTGGGTGATGAAAGATTTGCATTATAGTTGAATCGTATATTCTAAAGTGAATTCATTTCGGATACATTATTTGGTGTTATTTGCTATTCTTTAGAAAAATATACAGCGCTTCATAAAAATAAGATATCATGGCGGTACCTACTACCGGTGTAGGTAAGTATTTTATGTCTGTTTTACGGACCAAAGATGGGAACAACAAGTAGGTCTCGTACTTTTACAAATTTCAAGAGTTAAGGTTAATAAATGACATAAATAAAATATCGTTATGAAAATTACATCTACGAAATTTCGATAAAATACAAGAGCAGACGTATAATGTTATAATAAGTTATCACGCACAGTAAACGTGTATAAAACTAATCAATGATTCGTCAACGTTTCGAAAATATCAGTATTATTTTGTTTTTTTTTCATATATATAAAATTATATATATTGGCGAGGAGATTATGAAAATATGAACAAGAGGCAAGTTACACTATGTCTAAAATCACAGAGTCATAACCTGTATTTGTTTCACTGGTTTTAATTAATAACATTTCATTCATAGTTCCGTGGAAGATAACTTTAGTTTTATGTTTTTAGTTGTGCCTCGAAACTTTCGTTTATTAGAAGAATTAGAACAAGGTCAAAAAGGTGTAGGTGATGGTACAATCAGTTGGGGCTTGGAAAACGATGATGACATGACTCTTACGCATTGGACTGGAATGATAATTGGACCACCTAGAGTAATTTTTTCTAAGTTTTTAATTCTACTTCGATAAATTAATTTCAGTTATATTATTTTAATTATCTATGGAATATCTTTTCTGTTATTCTAAAATCTTTTCGTGAATTTATATTGTATAAATATAAATCAGAGAATTAACTATGTTAAAAGTAAAATAAAATTAATAAAACTGATAACTGTTATTATTAATAACAGGAAAATATTTTGATATCACTAATCAAATATGTTACTTATATAGTATACATTTTTTAGACACCATATGAAAATAGGATGTATAGTTTGAAAATTGATTGTGGTCAGAGATATCCAGATGACGCTCCCAATGTAAGATTTTTAAGCAGGATCAATATGAATTGTATCAACAGCACTACTGGTGCAGTAAGTATCACATTTTCTCAGTTTCAATGAAATAGGAATATGTATTTGATTTTAAATTTTGTAGGTTGATAACCGCAGTGTACCAGTACTTGCAAAATGGCAACGAGAATATACAATTAAGACAGTTCTTCAAGAACTTCGCCGTTTAATGACATTGAAAGAAAATATGAAATTGTCTCAGCCTCCAGAGGGTAGCACTTTTTAGCCTAACCACATGTAAACACAACACCTCTTCCTTTCTGCGGTAGCATGGGGCAAGATACAATAAAGGTACCAAATAATATTAAATGGGTGCCGAATAAAGACATATACTAAGAAGTGACATCTGTATAAAAAAAGCAAGGGGGATGATGACTATAAAAGTTGATTCAGTGTTTTCAATTTAGTAAAATATTTACTTACAAAATTCATAAATCATTTATTACTTATTATTTCTTGAACTTGAAGCATATTTCAAATACATATATGGCATAACATATATACACTTGTATGATATATATGTATATGTTTGTATGTGTAAAATTAATATTTTCATTTTAATATTTTAAGACCATGCACACATATTTAATTTAAGGAAATGCTGTTTCAGCTTTTTAAGTTAATACAATCTAAAACAAAAGTCATATTTTGATTCTTAAAACTGGAAACACAGACTGTGTAATAAAAGTAATAATCACTAAGAATAACTTATGCCTTCAAAGTTTTTTAAATGAAACAAAATTTCCTGAATGACATTTCAGTTTGTGCATAAGTGCCATTTCATGATTTGTGGAGGTGTCTCAGTAATTACTATTGTAGACAATTCTAAATTTTAATAATTTATATTTCTGTGTGCTCATTTTTATCAAGCCTTACTTTATTTCTTCTCTGTTAGTTGTTATTAAGATTTTAGCAAATAGCAGGTTGTTGAGATCAATATTTAATGTAATAATGTGCCTTTTTGTGCAAGTAGCATAAAAGTGAGCATATATTGAGCGTATTTGGTTGAGACATCATCCAAGAACGGCCTCTTATTCTATAAAAAAAAAAAGTATTTCTTAACTGATAAACAAATTATGTTACAATTGAAAATATAAAGTAATAACTTGATTTGTAATAACATGTGGTTAATGGTATAGTGTTTTGCATCATTGTATACATCAATTTATGAAGCATTAGATTAAAAATGCTTAACTTTCCATATATTCCACTATTTATATATTAGAAATATATTTTCAGTTTCTTCTTATCATTATAGTGCAGATATAATGCAAACATGTATTATTTACTCTTTGATCAAAGCTTCATAATTGATGTATTAATAAAATCATACTTAACTTTTAATAAGTATCCAAAGTACCATAAGTAGTTTTTCAACGTTTAGGGAATCAGGTCTGAATGCTAGTGTAATTCTATCATGAATTGCCATGAACTATACCGTTCCCATAAAGTTGTATACAGAGGGGAAGAAAAGTTTTCCATAATTATGTTACATTTTAGAAAAAGAGAGAGAGAGAGAAATATAATCATAAATTATTTCAAACATAATATAATTTTTTGAAATTTTATTGTCAAAATTGTAGAGATGTTGATCCTTACTTTTAAAGTAAATCCAAACCAAAGTATGAGATTTTTAACACAAGTCCACATTTATCGTGTAATATTATGAAATTCTCAACTACCTGAAACATTATACATACCTCTTCATTAGCTTTGCATTTCAGTATTACACTATAAGTAATGTAATAGTGTAATCCAATTCATACTAATAAAAATATTAAATAATTATTACTCCATGTCGATGAAATCAAGCTTAAAAAAAAAAAAAATAAACAAATTTCTTTAGAAATTATCTTTAAATCATTTTTTCATTCCTTATAATATTTATATTTAGGAAATTTTTTTGTTTAGGCAATGAATATATAATTAAATAAGTTTAACAATTTATTTCTATCTGACGATGACATTGATTGTAGTTATATGTACAAGGCAATTGACGTATTAAATAAACGTTTATAGTTCCGTGCAATTATGTTTTTGCAACGTTCAAATAAGGTATAAAACTACATTCCAATATTGGAACCTAACATCGTCGGATCATTTTCGTCGAGCTAATGTAGCTTTATAGGTGAAAGGTATTACTGTCGTTTATATCTCGGGGTGAAAAGTATTTTAGTATTTTTCAGAGTTGACCATTTTAGTTTCTTCCAATATACGACTAGTGGTAATGCTACTGCAGTCAAACCAATGACCTGCAAACGAGTAATAATTATATGATTTTTAGATTAATAATAATTGGATATATTTAAACAAATATATATTAATATAAATTATTACCTTGATAGTCATTTTCTTTCTTTCATCAAATTCAGAATTTGATGTCCACATAAGAAATTCAACAACATCTTTTGCTACTTGAGAAGCACTTGCAGGAGTGCCATCTGTATATTCCAACACTTCATCATAGATAATCTAAAATATTATACAATTAATTTAGGAATCAATTTTATGTAAGTATCTTAATTACACTGACTTACTTGTGGCATACCAACAGCTCCATTAACGAAGTAAGGATTGAAATATTGACCCTCTCTCATAGTAAGGCCAGCTGGTGCATCACAGTACCCAGTTAACAATGAAAATATATAATTCTAGAATGTAAAGTATGATTCATGTTTAAGAATACTCTACTTCTGGAATATTATTTAACAATATTCTAATAATTATAATATAATAATTTACCTCTCCATTATGTGATGCATTAACAATGTATGTTAGATCTGGTGGATAGGCACCATTATTTGCTGCTCTAGCAGCTTCTTCATTTGGATATGGAGATGGTATTGTATCAGATAATTTACCAGGACGAATGAAATAAGCTCCTGTATCATCAGGACCATCTTGAACCTATATTAGAAGATATATTCCTCAACATATGTTTTATTAATATTGTGCGATTAGCTTATTAATTTTTATTCCATGCTATTTATATTTTTATACGTTTAACACTACTTTAACTGCCTAAAAATATTTACCTGATATTCTTCTGCAATAGCTTTTACTTCTTCTTCTGTATGTGTAACACCCACAAGATGGCGAAAAGCCATAAATTGTAGACTATGACAGGCTGAACATACATTTTTATATACTTCCCAACCTCGTCGAAGACTAAATAACAAAAAATATATATATTTAAAACTTATTGGTTACCTTTTATAATATTTTTAATTACCTTTTATGATCTAGTGAAGAAAACACTCCATAGAAACCCCATTTGTACGTTGGTGCATGTGCCACCTGATCAAAAGCTTTTACGGATTGATCCAAAGCATAAATTAATGCACTAATACCTCCAGCTGTTACTCCTAAACATGCTAACAGCTGTAATTATTTTAATTATGTAAGTATTTTAAAATGGATCTTTATATTTCATATATGTATATATATATATATATATATATATATATATGTAAGATATATATTATGATATTTAAATTATGTAAAACTTACTACAAAAATGTGTATATATATATATATATATATATATATATATATATGTATATATATATGTACATATATATGTATATGTATTCATATATTTAGTGAATTTATACTTTATTGGTTGTACATTAGGAATAAGGATAGGGATGCATCTTCAATTGATTAGACAAATACACATACCACTTTTCTACCTTTAGACCATTGGTTTGCAGTAGAGAAATTATGTACCTGCTAAATTAAAATTCAAATATCAAATAGAGTTTTCAACCTGCAATACAATATTTTTTATTTTAAACTTAATCAAATTTGCAACATATTTTGAAGTAGTAGATATTGACAACTATTTTATACTAATTTTGCTATTATCTGTTTTAATTTGTTATGAAAGATATATAGTTATTCAAATAATGTAATATTTCAAGTACTTTAAGTTATAAATTTGATTTTCTAAAGCTACCCACATAATTTTAAGATATGTTTGGTCACAGCAACATCACAATTTTCTATGCTGATAACTATTACATAACATCGAATGAAATGTCTTCAAAATCTTGCTGAATTTATTATCCTGTTATAAAACATGCTTAATTAGAATTGGAAAGGTAACAGACGATACAAAATTAAAGTATTTTCTAAGAAAAATGTCATAGCAGCCGACAAGTTGTATAGTTCGTCAAGAGATCCGTATTAGTTTCAATACATCAATATTATAAGAATGATAGGCAAATAAAGAATCATATTTTTCGAATAGACATATTAATATATTTAAAAACAGTTGACACTTTTAAATTACATACCTGGTTAAATAATGTTCCATAATTCGATTTCAAAAGACCAAATTTACAAACCCGACCCAATGAAGCCGCCATGTTGCCCAGAGGTGCAATGTGCAAGATTCTTAGTCAATTAAATATCTGTACAATAAATAGATTATATGCTAGTGGAACAATAATTGCTTATATCGATTAAATTTTCCTATTGTCACACATAATTCTTGCATGCATTCACAAACTTTGTTCAGAAAGAAAAGGCATACATTCAAAAGCCGTAGGTACTTACACAACTTTTAATATCTAAGGCGACTTTAATCAAGGATACCAATATAGCAAGATCAACTTTTAAACGCTTCCATCAGATATTTTTTTCTTTCGTGTACAATGTTTTTTTCCTACAAACATAATAAGCGTAAGCAATGCGTTTTCTTAGGTTTCGAAGATGACAATGTTTAATTTATAATCACGAGTTATTCAAAACTCGTTTCAAATCATTTATGGGTACAATATCGTACGAATAAAATATTTATTTACTTTTTTCGGTGTGATATCTCGTTGCTTTTTATTTTTAATATTTTATTTATTTTCCATCTTGATTGCATTTGAAATTTGTAAACTATTTGTAAATATATAGGGGGTGTGGCGCATGCGCAATTTCTGTTGGTAGACTTGGTAGTTCGCTGTCGACCATTGGTGTCAGCTGGTGGTTTCGTCAGATGGTATCGTGAATCCTATAATATCACATCGATCACCGTGCTGAAGAAAGAGATTCAAGATGAGCGGAGGAATGCCAGAATTGGGCTCGAAGATTAGTTTAATATCGAAAGCAGATATTCGTTATGAAGGCCGACTTTTTACTGTTGATCCTCAAGAATGTACGATTGCTCTAGCTAATGGTGAGTGTGAAATCAAGATGGATACCGAAATCAGTTTTGCCGCTGTTTCATTACCCGGCTATCTTGTTTTAATAAGCGTCATTCTTCATATTCAACTATCTTTTCGTTTTACCTCCTTGTGTCCCGTTTACGTATCTTCTACGAAAATTTCATGATTCTTGTGTATTTGTTGTATTCGAAAACGTTTTTGGAGCTGTCGGTATTTGATTCATCCGGTAAAACTTTGATGCAAAACAACCGGGGTCACCCGTCACTTATAACGGGTGTTTTGTACTTTATTTGAATGTATACTTTGAAATTTACTCGATTATTTGACGTACTTTTACTTCTAATAAATATATCAAACGTTCACAGAGCACTCTTAAATTTGTAACAAATTATACTTAGATACAAAAAGGTAGAAACAAATCTGTCAGATAATATTATTCAAATGTATAGTTGTACATTTTATTTTGTATTTCAGAGCAATAATTAAAATTTTAGAAGATCTTACATAATAAGCGCATATTTTATTTTTTAATATTTCTTTATTTAATGTTACTATGTTGGACTTTTTTGCTATAGCTTTAAATTGAAATGGAAGAAACAAATAGAATTTAAATCTTAGAATATCTATTTGATTAGGATTCAATATTTTCAATGATAATATAACTGCTATTATGTTTATGTGGAGTTTGAAAGCCGTTACTTATAATCTACCATTGTATGGGATGTTTGTGTTCTATACTTGCCATGTTTATGTCTTATGTCCTTCCTTTTTTCTGTCATATTACAGAGCTGTTCTAATAAATCGTTAAAATTTAAATTGTATGATATGGATATTATTTATTTATATTATTGAATTTTAATTTTCATCTGTATTATTATATTAAATAGTGTATATCTTTATTTTATATTTAATTTTATAATTATGTAATTATGACAATTACTTTTGAAATTAATTAATAATAAAAATGTAATAAATGAATATCTTGTTTTATTTATTTGATTCTTTAAAATATGTAATATTTTATTTTTTTCACAATATAGTACGTTCTTTTGGCACTGAAGATAGAGAAACTCAACTTCCAGTGGCTCCACAAAATCAAGTATATGAATATATTCTATTCCGTGGTTCAGATATTAAAGATATTAGAGTTGTCAACAATGTCAGTTCTATTCCAAATGATCCAGCCATTGTGCAGGTAATTATAACTTATGTATTTTTCTCTATTAATATTTTCTAAATGAAGTTTTAATAGGCAATACTACACCTAAGTAATAAAGGGTAGGTCAGTATTATCTATAACGCTGATTGCTAAATAATTCTGGTTATTTATAGATGACGGTACAACCGTCTATGAGCCAGCAATCATACCAGCCACAACCTAGTTATGCTCATCCAATGATGGGCCCAATGGGTGGACAATATGGAACACCCTATGGCATGACAATGGGCACCATGGGACCTGTAATGGGAATGCCAACTTCTGCTAGAGATCCTCGTGGACCAATAAATAAACAGCCAAGTGAGTTGAGCTTGGGCTCTGCTGAACCCAATGCCATCTCTATCCCAAACTCACTACCGACGGCCAATGTCGACCCATTACCAAAAGACCAATCTCTGGAAGATGGTAAACTGTTTTTGCTATGAACTATCCCTTGCCAATGGCATGTTTGCTGCTTCTCTGGTAATGCTTGCTAACTTCACTTGTAATATTATTGTCTTTTCTTCTTCGTTTTATTGTGTTTCTTCTTTTAATTGCTTATCAATCATTGCTTATGCTGTGTGACATACATTTTTATTATGACTTGATTTGCATTTGAATTTTATATTGTCAATCTTTTTGGGTGATTTTGATTGAATGCTTTGAGTACATTTGATCTCATATCTATTAATATTTTTATACATATATAAGAATATATGTATAGTTCTTTATTACAAATTTTTAATATTATCTGTTATAATAATTACGCTTTTATATTAATGTTTGCTTTCTTATGTTAGTAGTTAATTCATACTGTTAATTTTTAAAAATATTTACTTAAGCAATAACAAAAAATTTAACGTTATTTACATTATTATTTAATGTGTATAATTTTTTAAGTTAAGACAAATATTTAATATTATATTGGCAATAAATATTTAAGATAATGGAATAATAGTATTCCAGTCTCAATACTTGAATTGATTTGTTGATATATTTGTGGCTTATAAGATATATTTATATGCGCACGAGTTTTGATAGCTTTTTATATTTTGACAATGCATGACAATTTCTTTATTGCGTTTATAATTTATAATTTTACCCTAAGAATATGCATTTGATTTTCATTTAAATAGCGTTAGAAGCATTATGCACTAGCAAGTAACATGATAGCAAGAACAGTTGAAATTTCAGGTAGAAATCGTTTTATAAGATTAGTTTTTATGCAACGTATGTTTAATGTAGTACTTTGCAATCATACTTCAATTAGAGCTAGAATTGGAAATTTAATACATATTTTAAATATTCCATATATTATATCACGTTTAAATAAATATTTGACCTCAAAATTCTTATTTGTGGTATTGATCACATGGTATAAAATATAACATGCATGTTTGTCCACCTTACTTTCACAGGTGTTTTAGATCTGATTAGTGGAGGTTCACGATCAACAACTCCAACTTCCTCTTTATTGACGCGAAAGAGTCCAACTATGGATCAGGGTATCCAGGTGGGCCATCAACAACAGCAGCAGCAACAACAGCAGAGTGGAAATGTTGGCAAACTTGGTGAAAAGACAAATATGCGAACTATTCAACCTGCTCGGCGCGATCACGATAGGTAATAAATATTACAATATATCTATATTTGAACGTTAAAGAACTAAACTTTAATTAAATCAATTTAAATTAACTGTTGTTAGTATTCCTATATACATTTATACATTCTTATTTTCAGCCATAGCGGCAATAAAGCGGGAGGCACTGTATCTCAATATAACGAAGGAAAGCGTGATACAATGAAACAAGATGGTCAACTGCAAGGACAAGGTAGTCATAATCAAGGTGGTCGAGGAAATCGTGGTGGATGGATGAATCGTGGAAATATGCGTGGAAGAGGAAGAGGTCGCGGTGGTTTTAGAAATCAGCCTGGTAATACTGGTGCCAAACCCAAAAATACACTGAAATTCGATAATGATTATGACTTCGAACAAGCTAATACTGAATTCGAGGAATTGAGGTATATATTCTAGATAAACATATACATATATATGTATATAGCATGGTACTGCCGGATTCTTTTCAAGTATGTTTGAAACGACGTATGTGGATACCATGCAAAATCAACGATATGCGTCTTTAAAACAATATATTCATATTATAATATCTTTTGGTTACGCAACGCATCAACATATCCATTATCTGTAGACTATAAATAGATACAAACTTGTCTACTTAAGATAATTGAAAATGAATTAAAATTTACTTCTTGTATGATGTATTTTAGATCTCAGTTAGCAAAAACGAAAATTGATGCTGGTGCTGATAACGAAAAGAAAGATGACAGCGGTAACGAAACAGGAGCCGGTGAAGGAGAACCCGAGGAAGAACCCGAGATAGTTCATTATGACAAGTCAAAATCTTTCTTCGATAATATCAGTTGTGAAGCTGTTGAGAGGAGTAAAGGGTAAGTTGATGAATTTTCAATTTAATAATATATAGTTTAAAGTCTTATGATTAAAATTTATATAAAAAATCGTATGAATAATTTTTTTTTATTTCAGACGATTCCAACGTACGGACTGGAGGACAGAGCGTAAATTGAACTCTGAAACATTTGGTGTAGCGTCAACGAGACGTGGTGGTTTTCGTGGACGCGGTTACTATAATCGTGGTATGGGAGGCATGTATCGAGGTGGTGGTGGTGCAGGTGGTTCTGGCTTCCGAGGTGGTTATAGAGGTTCCAGAGGTGGAAATCGTAAACCCGGTAATCAGCAGCAACAGAATAATCCTGGCAGTCAAAACCGTACGACCAACGAACAATCTACTACTCAGTCGCAGCAGAATAGTCGCGTTGTATCTTTTTGAATGAACAATGCACTATTATATGTATAAGTATTCACTCTAGATTAAGATTTTTACGATACATGCTCTGCCCTTATGGACTGATTTGAATCGAGTCTCAAATGGATTCAATGACTCAAAGGAACAAAGGAAAAAAGGAAAGAAGATATTTAAGAGAACTTTACCGTGAACTTTTTGAATTGTCATGCAGGAACGTAGGGGACTAATCAATGCTTTGCAGATCCTGTGTTTAGAGTTTCTGGACAAATAATCTTGTTGTTACAAGTAGTTAATTTTCGAAAACTCGATATTCAAAGCCATTATGTCCTACGAATTAAGGAATCGTCGAATGCTTCTGAATGTAATTCAGTACAATACACGCCAGGCGGTAGAATATTTGCAAAAGAATGTATACAAAGCAACAAGTTTTAAATTTTCTGTTAATCTTTTTTTTTTGAACATTATTAATTTATTCGACAAGCATGCAACTACGATTAAGTGAACAATAAGAATGTAATGGGAACTTTTGTAATACAATGTAAAAGAGTAGCACGAAACGATTTGAAGGAAGATGGCGAAGACGAAGAAGAAGATGACTAATTAATTTTTCGCGTTGCGATGTTTTTTGTAACGAAACACATAAAACATTAACTGTTCTTTACAGATTTTTTGTGAGTAAAAAATGAAACAAAGAAAGATTAGAAAAAGAGGAAATGGAGGAATATGCATAAAATTGCAGAGTAGAGTAGGACAATATATTATGGTTATTTGGAACAGTCAAAACTTTATTTATTTATAATGACCGTGTATGCGAATTAAGCTGGAATAATTATTTTACTCACATATTTACCAGGGGGTTTTGATTTTCGAACAGGAACGTTGAATTGTTCCTTATATAAAGAAAAAAAGAAAAAAAAAAGATTGATTTTGTATGATTCATAGAGATACGCGTGCGCATGCGAAGCCGAATCGTACATCGATTGTATTGACTATTAGTTTTTGAAATATTGAACGTAGTATGCTAGTGAAAGAGAAAATGTGAGTGCGAATGCCTTCTTGTAATTCGACTGCGTTTAATAGCTCCGAATTTCGAAGAAATCGTTTGATGTACGAGAACGTTCTCGCGCTGTCGCGGATAGCGTTGCGAGAGTAAGACTCTAAAAACATGATAATGTCCTTAACAATATAAGACGCAAACAAAAAACAAAGGCAGAATAAGTATATTATTTGCGACTGTTATTTTCTTATGGCTCATATGGAGTCCCAAGCGTATACAGATATATACATACATAACATGAGATTTAGTTACATATAAATCGAAAATCTCCATAAGCTACCAGTAAAGTTGCAAAGTAAGGTAAAACTACAAAAAAATTATAAAGCATATATGAATAAAGATAAGTAAAATAAGAAGGAATATGGGGAAAGAAAAAATATAACTTTTAAGTTTTATGCATTGCGTGTGTAAAGAAATGCACAGTACATGCGGTTTTCCGATGAAGAATTTTTGTTTTGTACAGCGGATATTGTGATTCCCAATGCTGAATAATACTGAAGTAATAAAATAATGTTTGTTGTACTCTTTAAGCCCACTAATTATTTCGAGGGATTTGTTCGTATAATATTTGTCAATTATCATTGCGTTTTTCGTATTGAATGAACAAATTGCTTGTCAAAAAACGAGAAATGATAACATGAAAAAGCATTTGTAAATTGACATTATTGAACAAAGGTTGAAGAAATAAAAAAAGACTTGATCATATTACAAAACAAATATCATTATTGTCAATAATTGTAATTATTTAAGAAACCTCTTAAATATGGTCACGCTGATTTTATGTACAAAACATTGAGTATATATGTATGACTATCTGTATAAATACTTAACATTGTATCAATGACTAACAAATACCAAGCAGTCTGCAGCTTGAACCTCTTTTCCTCGACAATTTTTCAAGTGATCGAAAAATATGCAATTTGATAGTTTCCGTCGACCATCGACAAATTTTCCATTCGAAATTCTCCACGTATGTTACTACAAGAGAATTTTTCAGGCAAGACGACAACATATCGTAGTGGTCCCAGTCTGAGAGCTTCTTGAATATCGCGCAAGATCATCATGATCAAAGATGTTTCGCCATCGTGCCGTCAAGCGCAGGTCATCAGACCTGTTCGTGTATTGTCACAGACTTCCCTAATAGGTCGACCTTTTGTAATTACCTTGGTTTCAGCCAGCGTGAAATTGTTTTTGTAAGTACGTCGCAAACTACGTGGATTTGGAACATAGACCTCATATGGAGACCGACCATTTTCAATCACCCATATGGTACCGGATTCTGCGATTCTCAGTATCGACATTAAACCCTGAGCTACCACATACGGACTAATTGTAAGAAGAAACACAGATTTAGTCATGAAAATTAGTTCTGTTAATTTTCAAAATAAAATTTTTATGGCAAAGGACTCACGTTTGTATCGACAGCTGTTCGAGATTTTTTACAAAGTCCGCCTTCATAACACGAGAAAGTAATCTGTTTGGACTGTTCACTGTGAGAGCGGTTTCTGTCAGACCAGGACACAGAGTTATCACACGAACACCAGTCTTCTCGTACTGGTAAGAATCCTAAAGTAGATTTACATTTGTTTTTTTATTTAATCAAATTTGCAGTTTGTGATGTCGTGTGTTTTGTAGGCTGATTATAATTTCTGAAGGAAAGCAAACGATATACGAAATAAAAAACAAATCAAGGTATTGAGAATGAATGATATTTAATGATAAATCAATTTTTTATAACTATTCAAGAATTATTGAGATAGAAATTTGTTCTTTCTCCTTTTCCTTTCTTTTTTTTAATCATTTTTCTTTTTTCTTTTTTTTTTATAATAACAACTAATAATAATAACAAATATTTTAACGATAGTACTTTTAAAACTACGATATGTATATCATTGGATTAGTTCAGTCAAATAAATATCTTACCGCTAAGGATTGTGAAAGACCAATGATAGCATGTTTGGTGGCTGTGTAAATCGGAAGTTGAGCAGTGCTTTTAATATCTATATGTTGACTAATATTTACTAAAGTTCCTCCGTGTCCAAGTTGATCTTTGCTCAAATATTTTGCAGCCAGTAATGCGGTGCAAACCATTCCTCCCTGACACGATCGAGAAACAATAGAATACTTTTTGATTAAAACAAACGCAAATAAAAAATTAGAGTCTTTCATTACTTACAATATTAACCGCTATTTCTTTTTCCCATCGTCGTTCGTCCAAGATACCGGCATTATTTACAACAATATCGATATCGTTCATGAAATTCAAAGCTTCCTCAAAAGCCGCTGTAATCGAAAAACGAATAAAAATTAATATATAATAAAAAGAAAAAAAAAAAACACGCAGGTAATTCATAACATATATCATAATCAGACGGTTTCTAAAATCAAAATATTTATGTTTTTTTTAGATCAAGGTCCAGTCAATCAGTTTGCATCTATCGTATATATTTTATCAGTTATATTTCAGAAACTCGTAAGAACTTATTAACGTGTTATCTAATCAATTATTACTGTGTATGATACTGTATTTGATGCTCACCAGCCATAAGTTCGTAATTGGAGACGTCGACATGGATAAAGTGCACCTTTTTTTCCCCATAGGACTTTTCTACGCTCGATTCTATTCGCTTTCCGGTTTCAGCATCAATATCTAATATAGTTATTTTCTAAAAACCGATTTCATTTAAATGATAAAATACTTTTAAAATTTGATGTTATTTCTGGGATCGATTTACGAACACACTTACGTTTGTACCGTGTTTCAAAAAATGATTCATAAACGCATTCCCTAAACCTGCAGCGCCGCCGGTGATAAGCACATTTTTTCCAGAAACCAGCCCATTTATCGTCTTCTCAGACGAGGAAGATCGTCTGCTTCTTGTTGTGTTTTCATTCTCTGTAAAATTCACGCGCCATTAAAAATATTATTTTACGTTTACGTAACAGCTAAACTTTCATAAATAAGAGTTTTAATATTAGAATGTTCAAATGAAATATTTTTAAAGTATTGAAATATTCGAAGATGAAATTGCCACTTTAATAATGACACTCTATTGTGTGACAACTCGTTTCTTCTTCCATTTAATAATAGCTTTTTTCATATAAACAAAAAGTATTCACCATATACTGAAAAATCAATTCAAGAATCCTTCGATTTAATTCAACCCAATTATTCAAAATTATTTAATTAACTAATTATCAAGAAAAATTAATTTGAAATTTATTAAGGCGAGAAATTTTAAGCAAAATAATAGCATCTTTTATTCATTTTTCAAACTGAAATCATTCGAGTAAATGGTATTCTTCTTTATCTATTTTATTTATTCACTTTAAAAGTACGCTTTAAAACGTACCCATTTTTGTCTAAAGGAAATCGCAAGAGAATCGGACACACGAGATAACGTTTATAAAGAATTAGAGGCCACAAGACGGAGTCAACGTGTCTCAGCATACTAAAGTTCGATCGGTCTTTGCTGATGGTATTTATAAGCCAAGTCTTGGATTTTTATCTTGGAGGATGCCCCGTGATTAGATGGATAACAGGGGGCCGACTGTTTCTCTCCTCTCGCCACGTCTATCCACAATGGACGACGACGAATCGCGAACACTCGATAGCTTCTCTAATTAACCCTTCCCATCGAAAGCAATTAATTCAGCCGGGATCTCTTATCGTGCATTCGCTGATCGCTCGGAAAGGAATTTCAACGCAGTGGCGGCGTCTGCTCTTGCGATAAACCCAATTAAACTATATTTCGATGATTGCAGTCCATCGATAAACACGATTTCTTCTGTGTTGTATACGCAGTTTTAATCGTATGCGTCAGGTAAAAGATATATCAGTGAATGATGTGCTAATAAGAATTTTAGTTAACTACAATCGAAGGTAACATTTTTAATTGAATTCGTTGTATTTTATTATTAATTTGGTAGTTATATTTCTGTATTACGGGTATAAATGTTTTGTAATGATACTTTGGATATCTTTCAAATTATTAATTTTGTCCTTTAATGCTTTTTAGGTTATGATGTAAACGTAAATTGATATTGTAACATAAAATTAGTATAATATTATTGTAGTAGTAGTATATTTGTTTATGTATTAGGATTAATAAAGTTCAATATCTATATAAAAGTCTACATGTTAAATTGTGGATTCTATTGAAAATATATAAATTATCATAAATCCTTTTCAATTATCAAATTTTGTTGAAAGGTCTTGGAAAATTGGAAAAGCCACTAGAGGACTTGCAAAAATGAAATTTATGTGTATACTTGGTATTATAAAATTTACATTTATATCCGTATTTAAATTACAATTATACGATACGACTACACTATCTTCTCAAAGGCATTATAATTAAATTATAATAGTATATATACATATATATATATAAACAAGAGAGTATTTCTGTTGCGATAATATTAATCATAATATCAATTAATCGTAATTATAATAAATTATAATAATTATAATAAATAATAATCATAACAGTTTTAGAGATTAAACAAAATACGTTGCACATTCTTCACTAGATTCTTTATCGTACAGTTACATCATTCTTTCACAGGAATTTCGCGAGAACAGAAAAATCACGAAATAAAGTGTTAAATGTAGGAACGTCGTGTGATATCGATGCTAGATTACTTCATGCGTGTTGTCGATTCTGTAAATGCAATTATGGTGCAGTGGTCTCATGATACAAATTCTATGACCCATCCATCTCTCTTATATCATTGGTAATTCCCACAGATCTCGGCGCCTATCCACTTTCCTCGATTCATCGTTGAACTTTGATGGACTGCGAAGGAAGGGCGATTAGGGGAAATCTCATGTAAGTGCGTCATTTGATATTTTTTGATGTACTAAACTTGATTTATCAATGATTTTTTTCAATCTCTGACTTTACATTTGTTTGTTATACGAGAAAAAAAGGAAGTGAAAGGGACAATCTGTAATACTGTTGAATCTTGATAACTCGAATCTCAAGGGGAATACGAAATCTTTCAGTCACCGAGACTGTTGTTTTATCGAGTTTTTCAAGTAAGAGAGCTTTAGGAAAAAAAATATGATAGTTTGTTACCGTTTGTACATTGCAAACGGATTATTAGTTTGCTTTAGGATTACTTTCCAATCTGGTGAATTAAATTTGAAAATATTTTATATATCGCAACACAATATGAATGTAACAGTTTTCTAAGGTAAGCGTTCAAATTAGTTTTGCGACGAGTCAGTGTATTCTGACTTGTAGAGGAAGAAAATGAACGACATTACAGTCCTATAGAGTATAGAGGATCGAGTCATCAAGGTTCGACTGTATAATTCTTATTAAAATAAGGACAGAGGATAAAGTGACTTTTGAGAAGAATTACATTATTCTAAATTTCACTATTCGTCTTATTATTATCTTCCTTTTTTATTCTTGGTTCGGCTTTTCTTTTCGTCGCAAAAGCCTTAAACTGTCGTTTCGCCGGATATGGTTGGGACTACAGCCTTGGAAAACATAGTTGCGCGGTGTCGTGTGGCGCGCAGCTGCGATAAAGTGTCGACGTACGCGCAGCTCGTGCTTCGAGGTCTGTTATCGCGAAAAAAGTGCATTTAATGTGTTCGTCTCGGCGAAGTTGTGATAAATCACGGCGAAACCACGCGTTTTAAAGGCGCATCGCGAATCCGGTATTATTCGGTTGGCGGTGAACTTTACTCCGAATAACAAACTAGAAACAACGCATTCTCTTTTTCTTCTTCTTCCCTTTTCTCTTTCTTTCCTTCTTCTTTTCTGTTTCATCCTTTTTATTATAGTTTACTTTTCAACGATTCCTTTTCTGTTTTTCAGTCCATTAAATTAAATTAATTTTTCAAATAAAATAATTAATTTAAATTAATCTTCAGTTCTCTCCATTATACTTTCTCTTTTATCTTAATATTTAATTTCTCTTAGTTTCCTTACTTTTGTTTGATTTAACTTTCCTTGTATTTTCTTTATCTTCCTCTTTCCTTTAATTTTCACATATTTTATTTCTTCCACCAAAATTTAAAAAAAAAGCAATGATTTCGACTGACGAATTTGATCGCATTGTTACGATATTATTGCAGAATCGATTGAAAGTATTAGACGAACGAAGGTTCTAATTTTGAATGAAGATTTAGACTCTGCGGATTTAAAAACGAATTTTTCAAAATATGAATAATCATAAATTTTACAATGCGCCATTTACAGTAACAATAACAACAATCGTTTACTAACATTCAATAGAGATCCTTATATCGATTGAAAATACTTTGAAAGCTGCAGAAATAGATAAATATAAATCATACGTCTCAAGAATACAAATAAGAACAATTCAGTTCTTTACGCGTATTTTTTCGAGCTTATCATTTTAGAATAATGACGAACGAAGTACTGTACTTTGCGTTTCTTTGATTTTACCGTCGAAATTACTTTTAAAAATAATGTTCGTAAATAAATTATCAGCATTTTTATCGTTTGGCATTTAACTGATCAGACAAGTGTTTGAATTCTACACTGAACGAAGTAAAATTTTCTTAACATTCTCAAGAAAATTTCACGTGCAATTGGAAAAAGACCTCGATCTTGGAATTATAAAATGACAATTTAATAATATTTTTTAAATGAAATTTTCATTGTCCATGATATAGCTAATCGAAAAAGAATTCTAAAAGGAACAAGTTTAAGTAAAATGTCAGATGGCAATTGATTCTGAATCTGCACAGACTCTTTTCTGTATCATATATGTACGTAGATATGTCTATGCCATTCAAAGAATATTATCCGAAACCACCTTCTATGGCTGACGAAGCAATTTGTAACTATAGACGTAGATATTATATTAAGCAGAATATTATCAGGTTATCATTCGTTCGACCTGGTAAGACCGTTTTGTACACATTTTCTAATATTTCGCAAACGAATTATCTGTTACCTAAGAATCGTTTGCATGTAACTACGTGAACATACATAGTCATCACCTTTATCAGCGATACATATTATATTATGTATATATTTGCATAGTTAGTATGCGAGGAAACGTAGAAAGGAACGGGGCCAAGCAGCAATCTCTCAGAGCTGTTGGTCTTTTTTTTCTCTCTGTAAGATAAAAGATTCGAATCAAAGTTCAAGAGACCCATGGTCTCTCGATCAATCGAGTTTCCAGTGGTCCTTGATAAGAAAATACCGTAACCGCTAATGCCCAAAAACATATTTTTACTCCCGCGAAGCGTAAATCTTTGAGGGTTCTCAAGCTGAACGTATCATAATTTCGTGGGGAATTTGACGCAGAAAATGAAATTTTTATTGGCGTGAATCATTATTTTTCTTTTTAAAGACTTGGAGAGTTATCTACTTATTTATTTTTCTTTTTATAAATGAAGATCGGTCGGAAGAAATACATCACAGCTTAGCCTCGTTGATCTTTCGATTTTTAATCGTTCAATTTTTCAATTCCAACAGAAGAGAATTAAAACTGTTAGTATGGTACGGAAAACCATTATAATTTTATAAATATTGAATATACGAATGAATAGTATGGACGTACAGTATAATAGTTTAAGATAGATGACTGTTACGAACATAATAAGAAATATTTAGTACAGTAGTTACTAATAATACTCATAAAACGAAGAGAAGATGTATTGATCAACTCCGTACATTAAGGAGTAAAGAGTAAAGGTATCGATAATGTTGCAAGCATTACTGTTTTAAATTTATTTTGCAATTTACGACTGCCAATGCCATATTCCTGTGATAAATAAACTGTGAAGCATATCGCGCGTTTTTAGACAAATCAAATACTAATCACATAACTAAAAACGATAAACTTCTTGAATAATAATTTACCCATTAACAATATCAGGAAATAAATTACGAATTGTAGGTGTAGACTATAGACTTCTCCTTCATGCAAGTCACCATCGACTAGCACGTAAAAGCGACTAAACGTGATTCCTTTTAAACAAATAAGAAAAGAATATAAAATAAAATTGTTTTATTCTCGGCTTAGTTTTCGGGCAAATGGACTTTGAAAATTTATCGAGTCTACAGGAACGTGGCTAATTCCTGACTAGGTAAAATTAAATAATCGATAGCAGTTTGTTGTACATGTGAAAATAAATTGAAAACGTAAAATACAATTTTTTCACAAGACGTTTTTTCTCCGAGAAAAATTTGAAAAGTTGTCGTACTCGCATATTAGGTCAATTCTTAACTGAACACGTTCAAACTGTATTTCCTCGGAAACGTAATCGAGAATGGAAACATTTTGTTTTATTATATCTATTATTCTATAGTCTTTTGTACGAGGAATCGGGTCGTGCCCAGTTCTATAGTATAACTCTACGATTTTACGTATCTAAAACTAAATTAACTTGAATATTTGAGATACACGTTGTTTATTATGTTGCCACACGATGATGTTGCCACATCAACTGGCGTGAATTTTTTCGATCGTAGAAAGTTGATTTATCTATAGTGTAACTGACATGCGAAGAAGTCGATAGTCATATCCGACATAATTACTTCCTTTTCTGTTCTTGTTTGATGTATGCTTTCTTAACTTGTTCAATACGAGGATTTTATAAATCAAGTAAGTTGTGTGAAATTCATAGTTATTGAAACGAGATATAAGTAAGTTAAATTAAATCTGTTCTTGTTTAAATAAACAGATAAGCGTGTATATGTATTTGTTAGATGTGTAAATCTAGACCAACTTAAAATTTTATACCACGATGTTCATTTCGAACGACGCCAATCTTTGAACGCAATCCGCTTTGGGTTTGCGATAATATAAATAAAATAATGAAAGAAAAAGATGACGTATTAAATATGTAAATAATAGGAAAACCTACGAAAACTTTCAATATCGTTTTTTTCTTTTCCTCGTGTAGTTTGATTTGTCAAGTCGATTACAAACGCGTATTCTGCTTATTATTTATGCCATTTATTTATTACATTCAGACACTTCTATCGTAAATTATGCAAACATAAAAAACTCCATGAGTAAGAATAATACATACAGAATAATATATACATCATGCGCATAAAATATTAATAACGTCTATTTACAGAATTCAGTGACTTAATCTATTTGCATTTTACGCTCGTTTTCTTCCAATATAGAATCATTATGCTTTTGCGGTAGGCTGTCGAACAATTGTATCTCGTAGACGGGTTTTCCATCCTCGCTGATCCATATACTTCCGTTCTGAGCGCATCTCACCACGTAAACCAGTCCGTGCGCCACGCTGTCCACTCTGATACAATAAAGTGGCTTGATAATAATAAGAAGGACATAGAAATAAAAAAGATATTAGATAGAGTTCGAGAGTTAGCGTCAATTCTTAGGCGAACTTTGCTAAAGTGTGTAATTAATGCTCGAATTTTAGCTTCAAAGAGTCTTCCAACGCGTTCTTCGTGCAATCAATCATCGCTCATCTGCATTCTGTTCTTCTTCATCTTTGAAATACTATAATTCTCAAAAAACCCAACCAATTGCAACAAGCTTATTCTCCAAAGACACGTGAAAAGATACAAGATTCTCATTTCAATATAATGCGAATATTTTTCTTAATTATTTGAAAAACACGCTGTGTCAAAATTCTTGCAAACTTTGGCCCAGTTCCAAAACCAAATATTTGTGTAATTGTTACTTCGTTGAAAATACCTTCGAAAATATTTCTGTATCAGTTGATCTTGCGACAGATTTACTGCTGAATTTTTTACATTGGACATTTGAGAGAGCTCGGGACACAGGACTATTATCCTTACTCCAGTCCTATCGTAATGATAAGGTTGCTGCAAAATTACCATCGAAATTAAGGATCGAAGTGTCGAGAGGCATGAAGTTGAGAATAACTGTGTACGACGTTTCTCGATGAACCAGAACGTACCGCGAACGAACGGCTGAAGCTAACCACTGCATGTTTCGTAGCGGAATATACTGGAAGCTGAGATAAAGAATACAGACCAGCCACAGACGATATATTGACGATAACACCGCCTTTGCCACCGGAGTCCTTTTGCATTTGTTGGATTCCTAGAAGCGTCGCTCGTATCACTGCTGTCTACGCAGATCGATCTCAATTAACGAATTGCAACAATAAATCGTAAGACGTTCGATATCATCGACATTACGCTGTTTCCGATCAGATTTTCCTGAATGAAATGCTAGATATTTTTTTTTTTTAGTCGCAAGATTTTATATATATACAGTCAATAATTATTCAAGCTATTTTAAATCGTTTATTTAATTTATTTAATTTAATTTTAATTTCGCTGAAACTCCTAAGCTTTAACTTTTACATTTATGCGTTATTTTTCTTTCTATTTTGTTTGTTAATTTATTAGTTAAATAATCGAGAATCCAAGATAACAGAAGTGCGAAAGAAACTTGGAAGGTTTTAGTCATCTCTGATCCTAAGCTCTCTATTCTGTTGCAAGAATGTTACATTCGGACAAACGTCGTTGTTCTTGCTGTTGCTTACCACGTTTACATCGATGGTTTTAGTGAAATCGCTCTCGTTAATGACACCAGCATTGTTCACTAGAATCTCCAGACCGCCGAGTGTCTTCACAGCTTTCTTGAAGGTATCTGTTACTCAAATCAAGCATAATTTAACGCTATTATTTTTCGTAAATCTGAAGTATTTAGATGGTTGATTAAAACGTAGCGTTAAGCAATAATATACTGTCGTATTAATTGACGAGTATTTTAATAAATATACTAATAATCCAAATAATCTGTAATTTATACCGTACCTGGCAATAACTTTGCGTGCTAAAACATATCCATATTAATTAACATAATATATCGAATTAAGTAGGATAACTATCGATATTTGAAGCAAGATCGGAAGAAAACCAAAATAAAAACCAAAGAATCTTCCAAAGTATTTAGAGAGTTCCCTTTTAAGGGGTCGAACCATCTCTCACGAATTCCTTAAAAAGTCACTGCATCAGTTTCTTCAACAACGTTTAACAATCTCAGACAAAATCAAACTCATTGTCGTCAGTGACAACGTCGCATATGAAAACTTGTACTCAATAATGATAAGATTATGCTGTACAAAAATATAATTACCATCGAATTCGGAATTGTTCGCGACATCGCACTGGAAGAATATAGCACGATTGCGGCCGAATTCTGCGTTCAGCACGTTCATCGCTTCCTTGCCAGCTACCTCCTCGCAATCTATCATTGCTATTACCTGCAATTATTTCCCATTACGACACATAATTACATGCATTCATGTTTCGTGTAAATCTTTTATATCTTTTCTAATCTCTGACACTCTCCGTTAAAATATTGAACTTTGTTTAATTTTCTTTCTGCAGCCATGATTATCATTGAAGAGTTTCTGAGAAAAAAGAAAGTCCGTAAGATAAAATGATGAAGTGTTTTAGTTTTAGTTTTTTTCCTTTTTTTTTGGTATCAGCTACTTTTGAATCGATTCTTACAGAGAATTCTTAAAGAACTCGGTTCTCTTCATACTCGTGAAAATCAAACGAACATGTCGCTCTCTCAGAAAGTTCCTCGATGATTATCAAGATGACAAGTACTTACGGATGCACCATTTCGCAGCAGTTCTTTGCTAATAGTCATACCCAAGCCACTTGCAGCTCCCGTTACAATGACTCTTTTATCCTTGATTTGCATATTTTACTATATTATGCCTTTGTTGCGAAGAAAAATATAAAATAAATAGCCGACACTTTCTTTTCGCCCAAAATGATATAAATACGAAAGGAATCGTGTACTCGGAGTATTGTAAATTATTTTCACCATATGGTTTCCTTTTAAAAGAGTCAAACTTGTCGATCAAATACGCGATATGGTAAACTTAAAACGTTTGTGAAACAGCCTCGCGCGATTTTCACTATAAAATGATTGCTGTTTTAATTGTCTCATTTACGTAGATAGGGAAACGAGAGATAAATGAATGTAAAGAGAAGTGCGAGAGGGAGGAAACGAAAAAATCTAAAGGTGAATTATTGAAGTTGAAAATCGAAACAGACAGTGTCTTAGTAGTTACTGGATGCGTTTCTGTACTGGAAGTATTTCGTATCGAGCTGATACGAAAGAAGTTGTTTTCGTGTCGCGATCTTCGACCTCTTGCGCGCCATGATGTTTAACGAGGGTACGAATCTTTCACTATCTGCGTTGATGATCCATTGCAACACGTGTCGTCCCTTGATCTTTATTGCTTACGAGAGTCGCGAGGAGCTTCGACGTGTAGTTTAGCACTTTTTGACGATCTTTGAAATAGTTGTACTTAGTGGTAAGTTTAATTTTCATTTTACTTATGAAGGAGTGAATAGTTTTGTGATTTACAGTGGTGTATAAAAGTTTCTGGCCAGATGGATTTTTCACTTTGTACTCTAAAGGCGATATTCTACCAAATAATTGTGACTAATAAAGTAATTATATAGCAGCGTTTATTTTCTGCAATATTCTTATACTCAATTCTAATTACAATTTTTTAAAATGTCGCTTTTCGCATATAATACGAAAAATCTATCTGAAACGGTAGGCTTTCGCTTTCAATAATTTATTTATTTTAAGGAAAACATCACGTTTGCGTTATATGTGTTTGTATGTAGCTTGAAATTTGTTAAAGTACTTGACATACCATTATTTAAATTTCAATTGTTTCAGAGATCTTGTTTAAGTACAAAATGGGACAAGTTAATAATACACTATAAAACATTAGTCATTCATCTTCAGAGCTGCACCTCCACTTTCTTGCAAGGTGGAAATTCAACAGCGTATGGTGGTTGTTTGTTCTCAATGACCCAGACAGCTCCATTTTCACCTTTCAAGAGAAACTGTATCATGCCTCTTCCTACGTGTTGCGTTCTGGTGATATGAAAACAAAGACAATATTCTGTAATATCATTTATATTACATTAAGAGCATCATTTCATTTCCTCTATATTCAAACAACTTCAGATTATGTTCAAAACTGTGAAACAAAGTGAGTAATATGTAGGTGAGTACTTACGATTGTACTGGCAATGAATCCATCGCTGTTTTAAGAGCATTTTTTTCAACAAAGTCTAAACATTTCTCTGTCACTTCATCCAAAAGCGACGTTGCTGTGGCACCAGGGCAAAGTACAAGAATGCGAACGCCAGTTTTGTCAAAGTGTTCCTGAAACAATTAATATAAACGTATAAATTTTTCAGGCAGTATTCTTGTGAAATTACAAAAAGTATTTCTATGTACTCTCATTATCCAATGAAACGTTCTTATTTATCAGATTCCACCTTTCATTTACATAGCATTAAATTTGTTTTGTCATACGGAATTACTGTCAAACGTTATGAAACGTAACACATTTACTTGGAATTAATTATTATACAAACGTTATAATAAATACGACGTACAAAATGGAAATTCTTAAATAAACCAATACATATATGTATATATATATTATCTTAAATAGGGCTTACAATATATAACTTGTATATAAGAAATTGAATCGACACAAAGTATTTAATGTATACTTGTTAATTCTAAATTTATACTTAATTTTCTGAAAATGAATCCTATGACAAAACTGGCAAAAGTTATAGCCACGAATCTCTATCAGTCGTTTTTCCAATCTGACAATAAGCGTTAATTCAGCTGGTTAAAGTAAAAAGAAAAATTCATATAAACGCGTACTGACTATCAGCTTGTTTTCGAGTTTTGTGTTTATTTTGTAATGCGAAATTACTCAAACGAACGATTTCGTTGTAAACGGATGATAGATCGTGCTCGTCTTATTCGATTCATTCAATCAATAATCATTCGATCAAAAGAGAGTAAATTCATTCGATTTTTAGCTACGGTGGAATTAAAGAGTCTCTTGTTTACGTCAGTTGATAGCGTTGAAAATCTCCGTCAATCCGGCTACCAAAATTGCCTACAAATAGTAACAAATTGTAAGCTGTTCGAACAAACTCGACGATCTACGATGCTTTGTTGGAAAATTGGAACAATTTCATTGAACGTAAATATGTAACTATTATAGGTAAACACAAAACAAGCTGCTATTTAAGAACGTCGTCATACGTTAAAAGGTCACAAATCGGAGATGTATTTATATGAACACCTTTTTTTTATTTTAGAATCCTGAATCAGCTCTAGTTGTGTTTTTTACGTGCCCCGATCCACTCTGTATGCATTATAGTTACCTGTATGCAACGGCTGAACGCCAAGACAGTGTGTTTGCTGGTACAGTAAATAGGTATTTCAGAGAAGATTTGCAGAGCCACGATCGATGCAATGTTTACTATGGTGCCTCCTTTGCCACCTTTGTGTTTGCCCATATAATCCAAAGCGAGCAAAGATCCTTGGATTACGCCGTTCTTAAATTGAAACAATTGATGAAATTACCAATCAACATTATCAAAAATTAGTAATTAGAAATTAATGTTATCACCAATGACGCTACAGTGCTGTCATATTAGTTTCTAAACTGAGTTTCTAGAAAGACAAACTGATCAAATGCTTGTAATACTTAACTTCGTTGCTACATTACATAAGTATATAATTCATATTCTATTGTGAGGATGACATAAAAGACGGAGACAATTTATGGAGAACACGAATGTCTTCTCTGAACGACTTAATTATTAGCGTAATTATTACTATAACTAAGCTACAAACGAAAATTTAAGGATACAAAGAAGTAAATAATGTACGTAATGTATATAATATAAAACAATATATAAGTATGTGTAGTAAGTAAAGCATCTAAAGTAAGTCTGTTTACAGATTTAGAGAAGTGGTTTTTCAGCTGTCATCTGAGATATAACATATCCAGTTGAAATTATTAAGTTTTTCTATAAACATCATAGAAGCTATCCTTCGAAACCAGTCGATCGTCATAACGTTAAATGATTTTTCAATTTTTCAACATGAAACATACCAATGCATTTTTCAGAATATTTGTTTCAATCACCTTGTATATAATTTGAAACTAATGTTAATCACTTAACCACATTTCTTTTTTTTATAGAGTTTTTATTTTATAAAATTTTTTATTAATTATCTTATCTACGTCATTAATGTTGTGATTTTTCTAATAACATATATAATAATGAAGAAACATGCGAATACGAAGTAATAATTTTTCTAACGTGAAATAAATAGCGAACGATATTATTTCTTCGGTTTTACAGCACAAAGTATGCAAATTTCAGAATATGCTTATAAAGCTGAAGTGATTGATAATGTTCTTGGTCGATGAATACTTTAACTTACTTCTCTCTACATCTCAATAGACTGTGATATTGTACTTACAACGTTCACGCCAATAGTTTGCTGCCATTTTAAGTCATTAAGTAAACCAGCATTGTTAATAAGAATGTCCAGGCCACCCAGAGTATCCCAAACCTTTTTGAAAGTCGCTGCAAAATTACAGTAAATTATAACCCGATGAACTGAGAAATAATAAATAAATAATTATCCGTTCTTAATTCTCAATTAATGATGCAAAGTAAAATTACATTATCACTGTTATAAAACACGATTATCGTGTTATAGTATATCATTAGTCAAGTTTGAAATAAATTTGAAAATATATACAAATATTACAGGATATTTAATACAAGTATATAAGCTATTTAATTTCAATCTATAAAAGCAAATGATCGACAAGAAACTATTCATTCCAAAATAGTGAATGATAATTGTATCTGATTTCGCACATTCTTTTCATTGGATAGTTATTTTTTGGAAAATCACAATTATCAGTAACAAAAGATTTGATCGATACGTTAAATCGAGAAGTCAAATAAAGGGGAAAAATGATGTTACTTTGAAAAACAACAGAAAACGAATATAAATACGTCTGAATGAATCGAAAGTATATTTGTGACGAGAACAGCTATGTATAGTAGTTTATTTCAAAATACCTTCGAATTGTTCAGCATTGCTTACGTCACATGGGAAATATTTGGTGCTTCCTTCGCCGAATTCCATTTCCAATTGAGACACTGCGACTTCTGTGGACGATTTTTCCAAGTCAATAATAGCAACTACCTATAAACGACATCATCATTTTAAGAAATGATAAGACCGTGACAGGAAGAGAAGATTTTCATGACTTATTTATGAAAATTTACCTTCGCTCCATCTTGCAGTAATCTCTCGGCATAATTTAAACCGAGTCCACTACCTCCACCGGTGATCAAAACGGTCTTGTCCTGTATGCTGTACATTATCTGAAAAGAAATTTTTCCTCTTCATTGTTGTTCCGTGGAGAAAAGAAGTAAGAAAACAAGAGAAAAAGATCCTAAGCAAAGAACGTGTAACTTTTTTTCTTCCAGAGTTCTGACTTTGAATAATTCATTGAATTAAATTTATTAATCTTCTGGACTTGATGATGAAATATCACTCTCTTACATGCTGACTGTACTTTCAGTATTCTTGTTTACGACGATACGATGTGTGAGAATAATATTTCTCGTTCGCCAGCTCTGTACGATATGTCTATTGCTTGAAAAGGTTTTATAAGGTAAGTAAGATATATAAGATTTACGACAGAACCTTCCTATTGGTTGATTTGCAATGATAGTGATAGCAAGAAGTAGTGGGAGAAGATCACGTTTGTGGCGCTGGTCGAAGACTACGGTATTTCTTATATTTTCATATTATCATTTAGTACCTATCTTTTCTTGATTATATCAATGAATATGTATTTTATACTTTTTTTCAATGTATTATTCATAAAGTGGAAAAAAAAAAGATCACGGAAAAATTTAATTGTCCAACGGATGGAAAAAATACAAATTTTCGATTCCTCGTTCCGTCTTATGGAGCTATTTTCCACGAAACATTTTTTTCGATTTGATTCGAAACAACATTTTCTATTTAACGATAATTTACAATATGAATAACGATTATACTGTAACTATCGTTAGTTATCAGCGTCGATATCTAAACTGATTTAAAAAGTTACTGACTCGAGAATTGAAAATAAAAATGAAAATGAAAAAATTCGAATTACTCTGAAATTAAAGAGAGAAACATCGATAATCACTTTCATGGACACTTACCGTGATTTCTGCGAAATATTCGGTTTTCCAGTAGACGATCAAAGAATGACTGATTATTGAATGAAAATGAAATTAAATTAATATGTGTTTTGGAAAGGTTAATATGGAGCAATGTGTTATATAAAAGAGCATATATATATATATATATACGTAATGTCGATAAATGTAAGAACATAGATACATGGGATTAATTTTAAGTCGAAAATCCAAGTTATTTAAGTTATTTGTGTCACTACTAAAGGTAAGCAAATTTGACTAATGATAAGAAGCCTCGTAGATATCATTGAAGGCTATCTTGGCAGTTACTATCCTGCAAAGTCACTCACATTTCTTTGAGTGAATTTACATATTCTTTTTTTATACACCAGTCTTTGTGATATTGTTTTTTGTTTTCTCCAAAAAATATTAGGTTAATTTTGTCTAAAAATGTTTAGTTTGACAGAGATATGTTACCCTTATTTTTATTGGAAGACAAGAAATGACAAGAAAAACATGAACACAGGAATACCTTTTTGTGTCTTTGCTTATTTGCAATGTGTGAGTCTAATAAAATTAGTCACTTTTGGCTGCTGTTAGCATTTAACAGCAGAAATAGCTTGGATGTTTGATTTAAAATTAACGCCCTGTATATGTAATAATAATCTCTCCTATTTCTTTTGGATCTGATCTTACACGCGCCTTTCGTAACAAGAATAACCATTTGATAAAAGTAAATTGCGTAAAGTTAAAATGTATTTCCATCGTTTTATGCTTTTATATATTCTTTTCTTCTTCTGTTTTAATTGTAATTATAATGTACATTATATCACGCTGTTACTTGTAGTTGTAACACACAGAGACATTTCGAACGTTATATAATAAATAAATAATTATTAACGTAAATTATATTTATTGCCCTTCTAACTATAATTTTGTATTGATCGGTAAGATTTGTTATAAATTTGCAACAATGCAACATTTCGTCCACAACACTTTTTCAGACAATTTACATCGTCGTATTTTATATCTTAATATTAAGAAGAAGAATTGCAAAAGGTTTGCCTAACATCTGCTTTTTATTTGCAATAAAGATAAGAGTATTTAAAGTATCAATAAATTATGGGAATCACGGGTGTCTGAATACCAGAATATATGATTAGCTCCTTTCTTAAATTATGGAAAATTATGAGAAAAGAAAATACACATACAGAATGCTCATAATATGCAAAGATATATAAAACATTCAAAGTACTTATAGTACTCGTTATACTATTTGCTAGGTAAAATAATTCTTTACCTAGATTATATTCTTTCAATTATATATCCAATAATACGAACTTGCATAAATATTATATATATATATATAATCAAATAATAACACTTACAAAATAGTAAATATGAAATATCTGCGTGAATCATGATTCGTTTGCTGTACATATCGAATTGATTATGTTAAGAGATTCAAGAAGCAATAATTATCAATATATATTTTTTTTCCTGAAACGTTAATTAAGAAGAAAATTACAAGCAAAATTAGAAATTAAAAAGATTAAAAATTAAAAAGAAACACGTACTGAACTTACGTATATAACGGCGCTAGCTTGGATTTTTTAAACTTACTTTAAATATATAACTGTATCTCAAAGCACGGTCATATATGTACATGAAAGTACACCATATATAGAGAATCGTGACGTCACAAAGATGGCGTGCAAAAAACGCGCGTTTACAAGTCATTCAAATATTGGCAAAGTTTCAACTTAATTATTTTACTTAATAACTAAATATATATAACGAAAATATTATTAATATAAATTTTTAATAAAAAAAGAAAGAAAAGGAAAGGAGCAATCGAATTCAACCGGTCTTCGCTATCGAAAAGTGAAATTAGTATCTGATAATATTTTAACTAGATTTGCCTCCTTGGTTACATTAATGTTTATATAGGGACTTTTAAGGCGCTATAACTAGGAATTTCGATCGCATATGCAGGTTGATTGTTTTCGATGACGTAAATGGCGCCGTTCTTTCCGTGTTCGATTAATTGGATAATAGCAGTGGCTACATGTTCAGGCCTGTCAACAAATATTATTTCATTCAAATAGATGCAT
The DNA here is from genome assembly GCF_905332965.1 of Bombus pascuorum. Lineage (NCBI taxonomy): Eukaryota > Metazoa > Arthropoda > Insecta > Hymenoptera > Apidae > Bombus > Bombus pascuorum. The sequence continues at coordinate 12,982,186 of NC_083494.1, read as the reverse complement.
TTTCTAATGGAATCAGACGAGTTAATATATTACGTGTACATTGAAATTAACATGTGAAATAATTAATCGAACAATGATAATCTATTCCTTTAGATATAGTAGGATAAGATAAGATAAAATATAATCCATATTTTTTCAGAACCAAATTATAGTTTGCTAGTATTTTAAATATTGCTATTTACATATTAAGTAAATATTTTAAGAACACCAAACAATTATATGTCAGTGTCTAGTATGAATGGAAAATGAAAAATCAGTAAAGAGAAAGCAATTTTAAATAAGATATACATAATTTACTTTCAATAGAATTGGAACGATACGCGAAGAACAGGAAATTACTAAACCTTAAACAGATATATCGTATTATATCTAAAAGAATGTCGATTCGATCCGAGTGACAAATAGTCAAATTTATGTGATATTATTTTCAACGAAAGTTGTAAACGTTGAAAGTTTTATTAAGATTTTCTTAAGTTACTTCATCTACAACGACAAAATAAATGATTTTGTTGTACGATAATTTTGTATAAAATTAAAAATTGAAGAATTGGAGATTAGAAATGTATAACAAATGTATTAATTAATGTAATTATTAGAAATGTATTGCAAATAAACTTATGAAGCTGTTTTTTCAAAAAATCCATGGAATTTTAATGTGGAAAATTGTACTCTCTGCTTACGGTTGTTTCTGCATAGTGGCCATTGCCATAGCCGCGGTTTCTTCGTCGAGAAGATCCATAGCGTGTTCTTTGGAGGACATAAATCTGGCAGCCATAGCTGTGGTCGTTAATCCAGGGCATATCGTCAGCATACGGATGCCAGTTTTCTCATAGTAATGCTACGTTGAAGAATGAAATGTTTTCTTTCAGAAATCTTATCCACAGAAATGGCAATTGTGAGAATATTTTTTCACTCCTTTAAGAAGATACGCACTTACATATGTACATAGAAATTACAAAAGCTTCTTGCGTAGATGCGTATGTTCTATTTTATTTTAAAAGTGTCACAACTGGGAAAAATACATTTTCTGGGACATCTTAAAAATTTCAATTTTATGTTTGTTTTAACTTGGAAGGTATCGCGAAGCTTTCAGAAAATATGTTCAAAAAGTATCCAGAATATTGCTAGACATTTTTGAAATACCTTTGTATTGAGTACGAGATATAAAAGCAAAATAAAGTGCAAAGTATTTTCATGTATATTAAATTTTCATTTTTTGTTATTGCTACTCAAATGAGAATTTCTTTTTTTTACTTTTTTACCTTCAGCGACTGAGTGAAACCAACAATGGCGTACTGCGTCCCTCCATAAATTGGCGCTATAGGGATGCCCTCGAGGCCAGCTACAGAGGACATGTTTACGATGACTCCACCACTGCCACCCTTATACTTCCCCATAATATGCAATCCCAAGATAGTTCCATGAACGATGCCTTTCTACCAGCGCCAAATAAAACGGTATTAATCCTTAAAGGCTATCAACGATGCAAATAACTCATATCATCACGGCTGAGATTATTATCACGATTGTTTGTCTTTTGCTTTTACGTATTGGTATAGTTAAACGAATGCCATTGAAGAGCTGCTGGACTTTCAATAATTTGAATAAGCTATTTGAATAAGTTCAAAGACTTAAGGAAGAAACTCCGTATTTACATACTTCTTGTTAATTATGTAAATGAATTCAGATGACATGTATCTTCTCATATCAAGTACCCAATTATAAGAAATATCGATAGACGTAGAAATATTTTTTAGTCACCTTATCACCTTAAGTAGCAAAAGTTATATATATATATATATATATTTATTAATTTATATAATATTTGTATGCAGGACAAAGAAATCTCTTACGTAGTTGACATCGACCATTATTTCCCAATCCGCGTCGTCCATAATGCCCGCGATGTTTACGAGAATATCTAGTGTCTCGTACAGGTCGATAACTTTTTTGAACGATTCTGCGTATAAATTAAATTTAATGATAAATATTATGTATTACAACGCTATATAAAGGTTAATTAAAAAAGTAGTGTATCAATGAATTATTGGACATAAACACCTACACTTCTACAGTCGATAAACATTAGGAACACATATGGATTTGTAAAATGCAAATTTTATTACAAATTGAATCATGTTTATACTAATGAGCAAAAAATATCTAGATATACACAAATACATAAAAACTACTTAAGTATCATATATAAATTATCATTTATCTTTTTATCATTTCATTCGTGATAATTGACTTTGAACTATATTATGTAACAATCATCTTGACGAAATTTTCTATTGTGATCGTCGTTTGTTTGACAACATTGATTTAGAAGAAAACGATCGTTCCATCGGCTCTAGCTTATATAGATTTATTTCAGTATTATGCTGGAACATGTTTTCGAGATGTATCGCTAATTATGATTATTCCTTTTGTTGTGTGTTCTAGTTTCTTACGACTGCGATAATCGTATTTAAGCAATCTAAATCTTATCAAGAATAAAGAAAACTTTAATAATTTGCAAGTACCTTTAAGTTTTTCGCTCTTCGACACATCGCAGGCGATGAAGATGGCACGGTCTTTGCCAAACTCGTTGTTCAATTCAGCGGCTGCGCTCTCACCACCGGAATCGTTTAGATCCAACAGAGCTACCGTCTAAAATACATAAAAGTACACTTATCACACTCGACTGGTTTGCTCAGAGAATTTGGACATTTACCATACAACACTTCTATGTCCATACGAATTTGAAAAAATTGGATGGAAAAAGATTGGTAGGGACAGAAGGACCACTCAATCTTGTCTAATCGGAACACGTGTATGATCGAGTCTTTTAACTCAATTTTGAATTAAAAATTCGTGTACGAAGTCAGAAATAGACTCTACGGATGAACTTGACTTTGAAATTGAACTGTGATCCGAATGACTGTGATTGCCGATGTAGTCGCTTGAAAATCATGTTTACCCCCAATTGACTTTCTTCTTCTCCTCCCAGGAGTCAGCTTGTCGATCGACAATCTCAGTCTTCTAGGGTTACCGATTGGAACGTTATTCCAAAAGAATTAAAATCTCAACGATCCTCGCGACTTCCCCATGGAATTCGTTATTTTCGAAGCAGAGGTGAAGAATTTGTACGAACTCTTAGGGTAGCCCTTCGTACTGTTTTCAAAAATCTCTTCCAAGTCCTGATTTTAGACGTGTAGTATTCTTACGATATTTACCTGATCGATCGATAAGCTAATCTTATATTTTCTTTTTGAATATTATCACCAAACTTTCAGATAAGATCGAGAAAAAACTCTTATCTGGTATTTATCGATATAATCATTTATAGTTGGAATTATACACAGATACATATCTTTCTCTATACTAATTTTAGAACACATTCTTTCAGATGAATAGGGGACTTGGTAAAAATCAAAAATCAAGTTAATTGCGCGCCACTTGTGTGTCATTTCTCAATAAAGGTTTGCACCTACGTACAAAGCTACTTGCAATCCTACGGAACACTTTGGCCACGATCTTAAAATTAATCTATTATCTACTGTATATTTTAATTGATCGTGATTAATCACTTGGGGCAATCAAAATGCTGCTATATGTGTGCGTAACATTACATAAGCTATTGCTTCTAAATGGATTAAGACGAATAATCAGATTATGAGGATTTCGATTCTTAACGCTGATACAATTTTCAACAACTTTCTATATTTCAATCTCGCTTTCGTTCTAGCAACAAACATGATTTGTACGATCAAAGATGATACTCAATATAGAATCGAGCAGGCAAGCTATGCGCACCAATAACTATGTTTCCATATTTTCTTGAAACTTAGGATATCTCCTAACGTTAGAAAAATATAATTGCGTGGAAAATGAGCGAAAAAACATAACGAAATTAAGAATCGAAACTCTCTGGATGTACTATATAACCATCGTTGATACAATTTATTAAGTTTTATTACCTTCGCTCCATTTCGAAGGAGTTTTCGGGCGGCGCAGAAGCCGATTCCGTTCGCCCCGCCGGTGACGAGCGCGATCTTACCCTCGATGTTCATGATCGATCGTTGGCAAAGAAACGAATGTTTGCCCGTTTTATTTCTCACCAGATACGACGGTGGTTCCCGCGGCGTTCACGCGCGAAACCTGGCGAATCGAATATATCCTGGCGGCTGGCTCTTACGGCGACAGGTGACAACGGTGACCGATGAAACACGAGAAATCGAGAATCAATCGTACCGAGATCGAATGTCTCTCGTGGTCATCTGACGGGTAACGTGACCGCGAATCTGCGGGTAAACAGGATCGAATTATACGCCGATCGATGGAGAAAAAATTCGGCACGAGGTGCCATGGTATCCGCAAACGCCGTGTTTATTTCTGTCGATTTATTGAGTTACAACGCTGCGTAAGAGGAGAAGTATTATTATTATTTATCATTTATTATTTTATTTTTATTTAGTCCGTGCCTTTCGACTTTGGACGAGTTTTCGGTTTTGCATCTCGTTTACCTATCACGCTTTTTACATTTTCTCAGTCTTATGGCGTTATCCCCTTATTACCTCCTCCCTTATATCTATCTAACTAAACCCTAAACTCTTTTGCTTGTCTATATCTATCTAAACTCTTTTCTTATGTATCCACCTCCCCTCTTATTCACTCTGTTATATTACTCTGCGTTATATAATCTATCTCTAAAACTATGGCAACTTTTGGGCTTTTGCCTAAGAGGAGAAGTATTATACAGGAAATACTTATTTGCTCGCGAAAGTACATATTAGGTTGGTGCATACGAAATTGTCAAAATATTGCGACCTGTTTGAGAAGCGTGTACCTAAAACGTGTGGTGAAAAGTGAGCGACGACGAGTATACTCGTCAAACACAGAGTACGTGTGGCTGTTACAATATAGAATTTAGTTGCAATGAAATGACTATTTTACATTTTAATTTTATTACTAACAGGACTCGTCGTAATACAAAATATTGCCATTTCTTTATGACGAGTATACTCGTTAAAAACAGCTAACTGTTATATAAATATGTATGTAATCTTTCGACTTAAAAACTTGATGAAAAGATATAGAGATAAATTAGATAAGAAATTGATCAAAATCTGAATCTAATATATGGAATCATTCAAGACATTTATAAAATCAAAGGAAACTTTGAGAATGTAGAGAAAAAATACATTTAATGAGATGGTTATATTAAATATACAAGTTTCTTATAATTTACAATTTCAAATAGGATAATAGTTTTTATGGTAAATAACGTAACTGCAGCTTAAAATTAATTTCTTTTTTAAATTCTTGTATCTGATGGAATTTAGCGATTCGTGTGAACACACGACAAGATCGAAACGCATCATACAATATTTTTAAGATAAAGTACATTTGCACTGAACTTTCACTTGTCTATCAGTATTTGCAAAAATGTGAATTTGTACAAATATTTATAGTGTAATCATTTTATTAGATTTGATCGGCAAGGGACGAATAAGATAAAATAAAATTACGTTACGAAGATCACATTATGAAAAAAGAACATTCTCGTTTCCATTTTTGCATTTGCTAATATTTTATTTTACAAAACTTGATAAAAATATTTGCACAAAACAATATAGAAAATGTTTACTTTGGCAGTCCATAAGCGTGATTAATACATTTGCATTTAGAATAATTTGCGATAATGTATTAATGTATTTGTTATCAATCGCGAAATATATCGATTGATCAAAATTAAATATTAAGGCGACGATCGATAAAATTATCGTATTATCGATGGATAAGAAATCACAGGAACTTTACGTGATTTACACTTATAGATTTCGCAAATATCATACAGTTTATCTCTAAAAGGGACGCCTCACAAGATTATCAAATGTCTGAACATCAACGGCATAAGGTGGTTGCGCATCATGGACCACACATATAGTGCCATTTTCTCCTTTCTCCATCAACATGATTATTGCTTTGGCCACGCACTCTGGCCTATGAAAATGAAAGATTTGTACAAATTAATAATTATTCTTATATAAGTCGCTAAACGTTTAAAAATACCGACGAATCTTATCTTCCTTGCTTATTATTTTCAATAAAGAAAAGAATAATCATTATTACGTATTTATTTCAGAAAAGTTCATTAACAACGTGAATACTCTAACGACAATTGCTTCGTGCTTGTTAAAAAATGATTACTTTTAGATTTTTGTGAGTTTAGTTGTATAAATATTTTACATTTTGATTAATAGATTAAACCCACTATACGAGTATTAAATATTAAATTATTAATTAATTATTAATTATCCGAGACGGCTATTTCATATTTTTTAAAATACTTACGGTTGGTTACCCGCTGTTCTTAAACACATCAACGCTCTATTAACATTAATGAAATTTAAATGTGGATTTTCAAAGTTGTACAAATTTGATATTAAAGGAGTGTGTGTACGGCCAGGGCACATCAGCATCATACGAACGCCAGTTTCGTTGTAACTGAGCTGTATAAAAGAATAGTATATTTTAAGCATGTTTTAATGTTTCCTTAATTTAATCGATCGTTGTAACGTCGATATTAATTTTTTAAATATTCTTCAAATTATTTAATTATTTAATAGTATAATAATTATATAATATATCACGCTTCAAGAAACTGTGTATGTATGTGTGTGTGTGTGTGTGTGTGTGTGTTTTTTAAAACTAGTTTTACCGCTAAACTATTGGTGAGTCCAACGATGGCATGTTTCGTTGCAGCATAAATTGGATAATAAACTACAGGTATGAGACCAGCTATGGAGGAAATATTTACTATTGTACCACCTTTACCACCTTTGTGTTTACCCATTATATCGATGGCCTTTAAAGTCGTACGTATGAGTCCAGTCTGCAATGATTATTAATTAGCGTGGAAACTAACAGTTAATAGAATCACATAGAAATGAAATTGATCGACTCTATCGGGATTAATTACTTGGTTGTTGAAAAGTTCATTAAAAAAATAACTAGCTGAGTGTTGTATTTATTTTTGCATGTACGGTATCTAATTTTTACTAGTATGTCTAATTTCCCATGAATGCATAAACATCCACATCTGTAAGTAATAGTTGAATTTATTTATTTACAACTTAAAAGGTATACGGTGATATACTTACGACATTCACATCTATCATGCGGTGCCAATCTTCTCCATTGGTCAAAACTCCTGCGCTATTGATGAGAATATCGAAACTCCCTAACAATTGTGTGATCCTTTGAAAGATCGCTGTTTAAATTAAATCGATCTATTGATTTTGATATTTTTTTCTAATGAAATAAGCTTCGATTTACTCTTGTTACTTATCGTATCTTACAATTTACTTGCTCATCGTTCGTGACATCACAGACGAAGAAATCCACACGGTGTGCACCATACTGAATGCCCAATGTATCTGCTACGACTCTTCCATTTGAGTTTGGTAAATCCAAAATTCCCACGAACTGAACAAAATTATGAATACAATTTGAATATAAATTACCAAATTTTCTATCAGGATATTCTTTTATTTCAAAATTTTTTTCATTTCGGTAAATTTAATACTTGAACGAAGATAACCAGATTGCGAACGTATCTAACAAATCTAAATTTAAATTTAAATTTTCATTCTTGCCACCAACCAAATTTTTACAGTCAACGAAGATTTACCTCAGCCTTGGAACTCAAAAACTGTTCAGCACAGGTGCAACCGATACCGCTTCCTCCTCCAACGATCAATACAATTGCGTGTCTCACATTCATTCTTTCAGTACTCTTTCAATCACTTATTGGGAAAATTCTTAAAAATAATATAATTATTTATAATCAAACACTGTCGAAAGTTCAAATACAGTCTTTTACTCTGAATCGTTTACATTGAAGTGTCCAAAACATCCTATTTATAGGTCTAATACTTGTGTACAGTTTTAGGTATATAAATGACAGTTATAGAACATAAATTACTTTCCAGATGAAGAAATATAGATGTGTTGAGATATTTTGAATTGAAATATGTCTACAAGTGATTAGATATGTAAACAAACAAAAGATATCTATATATATATCGTAGCTAGAAATGATATAGTGAGGTCGCTAAATTAAAATTTATACATTTGTTGATCAAAACATTTGTTGAATGTTGAAACATTTCAACAACAGGGGAGATAAAAATCTCGAAGTTTGTTCAAGCCTGTACGATATTGTCACTCGCGACTATTTTTTTTTTTAAACAAACAGGTAAACAATTCTCTTGCAACTCTGAGCGTGGCTAGATCGATCGGTATTACCGTTTAAAGTTTAACGTTTCAATTTATGATCTTACTATATACGTATACAGTTTTTAGCTACATACGTACCTATATACATATATATAAATAGTTCAGTGTTTTTCAACCTTGAATATTTTGGGAGCACTTGAAAATTACTTTTATCGCTAATATCGTCGCGTAACGTAAAAAAAATTTTTTTCTACGCTTACAGACGTTGTTTTACGTAACATTTTTATGTAACACGTTGTTAGTTTTCTGATAACGCTATTTTTAATTTAAGCAAGTTGAACACTTTGCCACGATTGTATTAGGTTCGTTCGACAGTCAAAGTCATAAACATAAATTTCTCATGTTCTTCAAATTTATATTCAGCGAAGACAAAATCAAAAACAGTTTTACCTATGTTTCTTTTTTCATTTCGTTTGAAGTACGTATCTATATTATACTTGAGCAGAATTTGCTTGATTATTATATTAAGAAGGAAGCAGTATCGAAAGGTTTGAGAAACATTGACGTACATCATGATGTACGATGATATTCGTTACTATTATTATTATTTTGAAGCGATTATCAGTACTCCTTGTCATCGAAGAATCGTTTATATACGTCAGTTGTATCGTGTAAATGGCGAAACTGTCGAGGATTTTGTTGCTCAACATTTGTAAAGCTTTTTCCCATACATATAATCAACGATCGACTTTGGTTTCCGAGATATTCGGTAGAAACTCTTGGTATCGCAACAACGTGCTCTGCTTGTACGAAGGTCATGGATAAAGTAATATCCGCTTTGGAATAAGCATACAGATTCATTTTAAGAAGATTTCTTGATTTGTAATTTTGGCATACATAATAAGTTATTTTTCAATACAACCATCAGCTATACTTAAACATTCATCGTAACGTTATACGAATTTTTCTGTGCTTTCGTCACACGCTTCTGTAGTCAGTTCACCATACTCTTACTATTAGTTTTATTTGGAAATGATATAATGGAAATTATTAATCATACTCTTAGGCAATCGTTCAAACCGTTCCGTTTTTGCGAAACATTATCGGTCAAGTTTGACTCTTGAAGTTTTGCAAAAAACTGCAATGAGACCTTTTTGAACTTACGTATCGCGTACAATTTTTCTGTCCCTATTGAATTCAATAATTCATCCATCCATAATAATTCAAACACCTATAGCTCTACATAAAAGATATAACTTAGAAAAAACGAAGCTGGCACCCCGCTGGGGGTAGCCACCCACATGTTATATTTATTTTTATTTTATTTTTTTTTTTTTCACCAATAAGATATAACACTTTACCAAATGTCCATAAGGACAAATTGTAAAAAACCAAAATAAAAAAAAAAAAAAAAAATCTATAGCTCTATCACCGTTAACTGCTGTAAATAGAAATGAATTCCTTTTGCAAGAATCCTTTCGGCATTCCAGAAGCATAAAAACGTCATCGGTGGTATTTTTAGTTCGCATCGTTGTTTTGAATGACTGATACAAATATGAACGACGATATTCAATATTTAAACAGAAAATTTTATATGACTCATGCCAATACACGAATGAAGCTGGATGACCTTTGGTAAGTGCATTTCATCGTTTTACATGGCTTCTGGATGTAAACGGGTAGTACTTTTTGGACAACCCTCGTAGTTGTGCGTCTGTGGCAGCGCATAGGTCGGTATTGATTGGTCAAATCCAAATGAAATCTAACTCTTATCTTCCGTCTATAGTACGCGTAGCGAGGGTTGTGCAAGCTTAAAGCCCCGTGCACAACTGCGTACGCGAAGCTGAAAGAAATTTCTGTTATAACTTAACGAATATCATCAACGTACTGGATTTGAATTTAGATTAGTTTTTTCTTGCGCTGATCTTGATCCAACCGGAATTTGAATATTTTAGAAATTAATATAGGTATAGGGAAAAGATGTTCAAAATGTTGATTCCTATAACGTATTTGAAAATCATCGAAATCGGAGAAGTGGTAACTCTTTTGCAATTTCACACGTGTAAATTATGCTATAAGTTTATTAAACTGAACGTTTAAATCTTTTCCTCTGTTGTATGATTTTGAAACCCGCATCTGACCGTAATAAAAAATCTATTTTTTGGTTATTGTTCTTTTTTAATAAAAACCTGAATATTTAATTAGCTCAGAGAAAAACTAAGTATACGGTAAGATAAAAAATTAGAGAAAAGTGAAGGGGAGAGTTTAAATATCTCCAGATTTCTCAAATTTGTCAGACAATCAAAGGAATATTTTTAATTTAATTATATAAATATATTATTTTCAAATGTTAAAATTACTTACGTCGTTGGAAGAGGTCATTTTTTATCACCATCTTTCCACTTCTTTTTTGCACACATTTGTTTTTCTCCGGGTACACACACCCCAGGTTTGACGCATGGTACTTCTAATTTCACTGGACAAGGCTGGTATTGTCATAAAACTTTTTTATTCTTACGAAAAAATATATTTATTAATATGTAACATGATATTAGTAAATAGAGTCTCATTTTTCTGATCTGTCTAATCATCGATGCATATCTTTCTATTACTTTTACGTACATGCATTGAATATTAATATTCACTTTCGTAATATTCATTAACATTCTAATATTTGCAATATAAAGATCTGAGTGATCTGAAATATTCAATGAATTCCAAGAACTCGATATCTGATGATATTTGTATTCATTCTTCCTGCACTAAATTATATAACTGTAAGCAATATTCATTCGTACTTTTTATCGTATATTTACTGTAGCTAACGATAAGATGAATAACGTTTCTATGATACTCTTACATAATAAATATATAAATATAATAAATTGTAACATCAAACGCATTAAAAGCGAGCTTATTGAACAATCAAATGCGTAAGAAAAGAAAAGAAGAAAAAGAGAAAAGTAACGTAGATTGAAATAAAAGTTTGAAAAGAGATTGATTTTACTTGTGCCTCATAGACTTTAGAGTCGACTCGTTCACCTTCTTTCTCCGGGAAGTGAATTAATCGAGGAATTTGATGGACACTGATCGCTGGTTCTACAAGCCATGCACTCCCGTTCTTTGCCCACGCTAGTATGTAGCTCAAAGCAGTTCCTATGTGATACTTGCTGCACATAGACGTGTGTTAGTAAACTATTTTATACGTCTATTGATATCTTTACAAGTATAAATAAAACAAAAAATTAGAATAAATAACATATAATAATATATCTTTCAATTGTAGACTGAATTTCTTATTTAACAATAAATAATATAATTTATCTATATTTTATTAGCGTTATAATAAAATTGCGCGAATTACGTTAACAATAACCATACGACGATGAAATTTAACTTACGAATGCGGTATACAAATTGGCATTTCGTTCATTGTTTTATTTGGGATAGGTTCTGGGAAATCTGGTAATCCAATATTGGAGAAACATTTGGTCGTTGGACAAAGGGCCACAACACGAACATCCTTTTCTTGCCCCTTATAATTTTTCTTTAACGTAGAGTAAAACACGTATCATTCAACGATAATAGATACAAGAAGCGCAAATAATAGATACAAAGTGAATAGTTTCATTTGCACGATTATATAGATAATGTAAGATACCGCGAAATCTCTCGTCACTTCTATAACTGGTTCTTTCTTGCAATAAACCGGAAATGGATCTTGAGGCCATCCCATGAAACCAAAAATACTCGCGCAATTTATTATTATCCCTTTAGAGCCACCTTGATCCTTTCCTAAAAGCTCCAATCCTATTTGAATCGTTTCAGTCGTAATGTTCTGTAAATTTTTGCGATTAAAAACTGTTTATCCTTATTGTTCGTACAATTAGTTCACGAAAGTACTTACGTAAGCATCTTTTATGAATATTTGATATTTACGTAAATTTTTTTACGATACACATACTACGATATAAACTTACGAGTTTTTTGTTCCAAGTATTTAAATACTTTCGTGAACCATTATAGTTAATTTTACTTCTTTTATCTTAATTATTACGAACTTGTTTCAAAGTCGACGTTGGACACTTTAATGGTAGTCGTTCTTTATCGAGGTTGTTGAAAAGAATGTGAATCACTCCAAGCTTGCAGAGAGAGTTTGTCAAACCAGCTAAAACGACGATGAAATAAAATTTGTCGTTATACTCACATTATACATGTTACTTGTTATCGTTATACTATATATTTTTATTATTATCATATTTCATTATCTTCGTCGATATTAATTTACCTTGAATGTGACAATCACTTTTAATGTCATAATGAACAAACAGAGCGCGATTTTTTCCGTAAGAATCGCATAGCTTTTTTACTGCGACTTTTCCTTCAATAGGATCATCGTCAGCTACTACGACGATCTGCAATGTTCGAATGCAGAATTTTTGAATTTTGATTATCTTTTCTGCCAACGAAATGGATTTGTTTATAAGATTATTTGTCAACGAGGTTAATTATATGCTTATACTTGAGAACGTGTTTGTTGATGACTATGCTATACTAAACATGATTACTGTATTGCGAATGTTTATGCAAGATTTCATATTAAATATACAATCTAAATTAAGACATTAGCTCCAGAAATATAACGAACATCTTTTATTCTGAAAGTTTCTAGAAACGTAAATTTCATCATTAAACTTTAATGTACTTTTTATGTTTCGAATACATTGATTCGTAAATCAAGATAGTAATTTGTCTTAGCAAACAGGTATTACCCATAAATGCTTGTTCCCGATATATCAGTATAAAATGATTTCAACGAAATTTTTACATTTTTTTTCAATGAAGCTTTTTCCCGATACATAAGAGGCAGACGATTCTAGTTTCTAAAATATTCGCAAAAATCTATCGGTACCTCATATCGAATTCTGCCTATAATTGTATGACCGTGACAGAGTATGCGTTAATATTGATTACCGGTTTCTTTATGGTTTATAGCTGATGACAGTTTATCTACGGTCATGATTGTATTATGTGTAACGATGTAGTTTGTATATGTAGCGAGATGAGAGAAACGCAACTTTTTCATAGGCGTCTGTCTGTCTGCGAGACGCGCGTCTCGATGGCACGAGCTTGAGCACCGATCGCCGATATTACAATTATTTCTTTGAGTTGCTGTGAATCGTTAGACAGTCATCGATGATGGTCAAGCTGTACATGTTATTAACAAAAGATAAGAGTTAGGTTTTTATTACGTTATTTTTATCACGTTGTGATCAAGATTAACGCAACTCAAGATTACGAACGATAATTAAAAGAATAATATAATGAATTTTATTTTGTTTTTTATCTATTGAAATTCAAAATAATTTTGTATCAAAGCTACTTATATCAATACAAGTCAAAATGATTGATACTTGTGAAAGCGTAAAAGAGTGTTGCGATCTGTTTATCGAATTCCAAATAACCAGTTTTCTCGTTTGGTACAACTTGCCACACGTTTTTCAAGTTTTTACTGCGTATCATTCGATATGCTGATATCAGTTACCAGGAAAATCCCGGATCGATCGCTAGATCGCTAGATGCTAACGCTGGAAATACCACACCAGTCAAAACGACAGGTTCTATAATTTTATAAATTTGTCAACCCTCGTTTAGATGGATTAATAATATAAAAAAATCTACTACATAACATGGAATTGCTTCTGTAAGAAAGTAATAAATCAATAAATATAAAAATATTCTATTATTATGTATTTTTTAACGTCCAGTCATTTTCACTGGTTTTGGTAGAAATAGCTTCGTGTTAACTATCGGTAGTTTTAGCGTTAAGTAACATATTAAAAAACATATTAAAAAATCGTTGAAATCATTCTATGTTGATATTTGAGATTTCGTTGGATATAGAAAACACTAACGCGCGCTCCTTTGCACAAGAGATGATCAGCCGCTGCAAAACCAAAACCTTCAGACCCACCGATCACTATAGCGTTCTTACACGAGGGCTCCAGAATTGGTTTAGGTGATTTCTCGCTAAAATTCCATTAAAATTTCGTTGAAGATATAATCATCAGCATCCGAACAAGATATCAGTGCTATATAAACGATATTGTTTAGTTTAAATAAAGAATAAATAGTACGATGTTAAAAGTATTTTGGCAAAATATTAGTAATTTCATGAAAATTACTAGATCGGTTTTATTATTTTTGGCCCGTCATCTCCTTTACCCTTCCTGTTCTTCTTTCGATACGCTATTGGAGTTGCGTGAAATTGACACCGTTTGATCTTCCAGAGAAGATTCCTCTGAAGTAACAGAAGAAAACGCTTATGATCCAGTGGAGAACTAAGGAACAATGAAGTATACGCTTTGAAGGTGATGAAACGAAGATACGTTATTATTATTTATTATTTACGAGAGAAAATTATTCAAGTAGTTTACCTCGGACTCTTATCCAGAAGATTGATAAAAAGCGAGGTTACGTATCGTGATTGCATGTCATTCAAAGCTATGTTGAATCTTTCGCCGTAATTGCTACTACAGTGCCAACATCGTTAAATAAAAAATTAGAGAAAGCAGCGAAATTAGTAAAAAAAAAGGAAAAAAAACAGAATCAAAAGAGCAAGCGATAAATTTAATACAAGTTGAATGAAACAAGAATTTAAAAACTCAAGTCGAAAGTTGGACAGCTACGTTTTCGATATGTCAAAGTCACGTGTAGTTGTTTGTTTTTCTCTCGATTAACTCGTATATTTCATTTTCACTGGCTATCTATGAATCATTGCATTAAGAAAAACTCACACAAAGAAAACAAAAGAAAAAAAAATCGCTAATTGGGAAAAGAAATTTATTAGGAAATCCATTTAATTGGAATATTTGACGAGGAAACAAACTTTTTACCTTCGCAACTTAATAACTTTAAGGTATTTAAAGTAGCCTAATGTTGATACTATAATTGAGTTCTTTCTGTAAAAAAAAGCTATGCATTTTATTGGCTAGGCTTGCAACATACATTTCCAGCAAATTATAACAATTTCCACTAGCTATCGATCAAACGTCGTGTCGATAAAGACCGTGCGATGTTATATTTAAAGGTGCGGCTGATCTTCGATTTTAGATCCCGTGGATCTGCTCGTTGCTTCTCACATTATACGTAATAATCATGTAATAATAATAATTTATATAACGATTATAATCTTTCAAAAATTTACCAGCTATTGTATTGCTTTTTATTATCAAAAATTTCGAGAATTTTTCACATAACGGAGAACATCGTAGTAAAAAATAATATGAATATAATGTTAATTGCTAAGTACGATGATGAGGACAGATCCTTAATTTGATCAAAGATAGACGAGGGATAGATTGCCAATTTTCAAGAGAGTATAATCGTTCCGAAGAAAATGTAATCGGGACAATAGAGATGTTAAGGATGTTCGATGGAAGAATGGACGATTAGAATGTATAATAATTATGATTTTGCGTCGAAGACGTCGAGTTTAGGCCTCGATTTTACTGCATCTAAACCTAAGTTTCTTCGTTTCTTCTATTACATTGGTCGTCCCTGCGTTTACAAATTTGCATAAAATATTACACGCACGATTATCATTCTATTCTCGGACAAGTCGTTTTAATCGGTTTCTTTCGTGATAATGAATATATCTTCTCGATCTCTTCAGTCGAAAATTTGCATAAAGTAATCGCAAAAGAGAGACTCGATCTTACGCGATTATCGATTTTATTTTACAAATGTAAAAAATTGTTAACTTATGGATGGAATGAATTTTGTTCAGTTTTTTAACATTCTCATTATACATTTATCAATATCGTATTAACATACTGGACTGGGACATATCGAGTCACGTCTCTTTGCAGACACTTTGATGCGTAATGTACTGTGATCGAGCTATTAGAACGGAGTAGTAGAAAATTTAAAATGTTATTTGATCTTGAAAACTACCATTGATTTCTATTGATATTCGCTCTTACTGTTAGTACATTATACGATTGCTTGCATCCAAGTTACAAATTGGACAGTTTACTGTGTTTGAGGTAAATTCATTTATTTTAATTTTAAACGGTTAATTATCATTATTATTATTATTATTAATATTATTATTAATATTATTAGTATTATTATTTAGTTCGAGTCGTTTTATCGCTTTTTCTTGCCTTATTACATTACTATAAGCCTAACTTAAAAAACGCTTGTACATTTTGAACAGTGAAAACTTTTCAAGTCCAAAGATCAAAACCTTGTTCGATTTTTTTAAAAAATGGCGCAGATTATGTTACGTATCTTTACACGAAAAGTGTTACACTCCGGGAAAAATTGATTAATGATAGTAATCGTCGATAACATGAAATTTTACTTATTTTACTATTCACAAAATATCGAACAAAGTTTAGTCTGAAACCTTCACCAGTAAAATATCTAATTGGATTGTGTATCTATTATTAAAAGATGGGGGATAGGTGCCTTCGAAGGGTTTAGGGAAGGTGTGATAAAATTTATCGTACACCTCTTTAAATATTACTGCGAACCATTGTACATGACTATCTAAGAAAAATTCTTTGATTTTACAATTATTTATGAAAATGGTTAGAAATCTGTTGTGCAGAGTCGCGCAGTATAACAAATATGTATAAGTAAAAAGTGTTGAGGATATATTTTACAAAGTATCGAGTCTTATCGGGAACACATGGCAATTGTTAAACGATATAAATTCCAATGCGGTGATTCTGATTTTTAATTTTCATCGGAAACGTTGTTCGTTCGATCAACTTTCGATTCACAGCGTATATTTAATTATTTGTCGGAACGACATTCAACTTAACGCGTTGATCGCCAAGGCAGTTCCAGCCGAGAGTTCGTTCGAAGAAAAAGTGAAAAATGTTGGTTTGACGTGTTAGATATACAATTTTAGTTTCATTTCTATATCACGTGATTGTTTACATTTTTAGAAATATCACGCTTTTAATGCCTTAAGAAGATTTAAAATTAGTTTAAAATCTTCATTGCGAGTAAGAATTTTTGTTGAATTTTCTATCAGCTTGTCAGAACCATTAATTTTCAAAAAAGCGAACTACTCGCTAAGATAGACGTAACACGATTATTCAATTCAATTATATCATAATATCCCAATTCATAAAAACTATAAAAATCTGAGAACTATTAATCAAACGATAAAAGCAGGCGAAATTTTTCATTGTTAAAACGATTGAGTAATTAACAATCGTGTGTTTCGAATCGATTTTCTCAAACAATTGATGTTTCCCTAGTTACGTTATCCGTCTGAAATGAACTAGGACTCTCGTAGAAATGATAAACGTTAAACATATATCGCTCATTTATTGCGATAATTCTCCCTTTCCACGTACTGTTATAGAAAGAACGATTCGTATAAAATATATAAACTTGTTTTTCTTGAACTGCTTACATCGTTATTTTTCAATCACGTGGTTGTTGTAATAAATGAATACAGGGTAACATAGAAAGTGCTCGATTTTTATGTAACGTGTATAAATAACGTGGCGATAAACGCGTTAATGAAAAACTTACAACAATGCGTGACTTCTTGATGTATAGATTATCATTTGCTTCTTTCGATTAACATCGTGACGTGCCATTATTGAAAAATTTCCTGTGAATTCCCATCGAGTACACTCTCGAAGGAAAATAGGAACGGACGCTCGAGAGAATCCCGTTAAATTATCATATTATGATTAGAACGATCTTTATTCTCTCTAAATCTAACACGAACGTATAACAACGTAGAAATAAACGTTCTTATCGTACTAATTGCCTTCTGTAATCTTTGGCAACACAACTGATGCATCCTTACACTTAAATGCGTGTTCTTGATCCCGCATAGCATTTCGCGCTTCCTCGATGATCGATCTATAGATCGTTAACTAGAATCTCCGGTAAAATTTGAATTGCAATTGAACTGATATTGAATTGCAATTTCGTTTTCCTTTTCTTTTTTGCGTGTTTGTAGCGATGATGAGAAATTTTTTATGGTACGGCACAGCTATTTGAATTCAAGCGAGTAAATTCACGCGAATCATAACAGTTAGGATCTTAGTTTTTCGGGAATGTGATCTCGTGAGCAGGCTGGTCCTTCTCCACCAGCCAGACGCTTCCACTTTTGCCTGTGTTTAGGATCTGGATCAGCGCTTTAGCCACGTGCTCTGATCTGCAACATATTAGATCGTTTAGTGAATTTTATAATTTTTGTTTATTATTTTAATTTTATAATCACGTGTAAAATATTCAAAATGAAGTACCCGCCATAACTATTCGTAGGTTCAACAAATGTCTACACAGACAGTTCCTATTCAGTTCTGTTGTATAAAGATATAAAACTGGGTAAAAATCTACAGTCCGTTAACGATGTTTCGAGGCGAATATGAAATTATTCACTGAATAGCTGTAAATGTCTCAACATATTTACTTTTGACTAGTCACGAGTAAACTTGTGTTTCCATGTATAGAATTAAGTTCGCGTATCTACGATAATAGATGTATAAGCATTTTAATAAATATTTTAATATCTGCGTCCAAAAGTAATTTCCTTAGTTCATTAAATCTGGCTAGCTAAGGCTACCTTTTATTTTTTCTAAACGAGTTTTCTAAACGATAAAAACGATACTTCTTTTTATTCTTAAATTTGCATCGATCCATAAATATTTTAATTGTTCCAATAATGTACAGAATGCAGGATGGAAACATAACTTCTGTTAAAAATATAAAAGAACAAAGACGTAGCATTATCCTATAAACGTTAGAGTAAAACGAAATCTGAAAATTAATTGTTACTCTTCTATTTTATATTTGGAAGATTGTTGAAACATTCCATTGAAATTGTGGGATAAAACAGCGTTACAGTAGAACTCTGTGGTGCTTTTACAATCGAGATTTTAAAAATGTTAGTTTGAGCCAACTACCAGTGTTCCCAATAGCATAGAAAAAACGAATTAATAAGAAAGAGAAGGAAATAATTTGTTATTATAGTCTAACGACAACTATAGTTAAATAATAAGAGCTTGTGTATAACATCGATCGTATATGTATTTATAAAACTGTAACAGCCATTTCGCGTAATTTCATTTTTCCGCTATATTGTAACATCTATAGATACGTGGATATATGGTAATACAGAATATTAAGCTCAGAATAAATGCACGATAAAATCAAATTAAAAATTGTTTGTTATTTAATGAATTTAATCTAATGTTTGATTAGAGATTTTGAATAAAATAACTTGATAGTCAAAAGCTAGATGATGACATAAGAAGCTATAAGGAGATTGTGTAATGTCTTAATATTAATATTATCCTAACGTTATCGTTCTATTTGATAAAGAGTATGAATTACAAGATATTTTATTATCATGATTAGAAGTATTATTACCTTTGAGGAACTGAACTGGCGACGTCACGGAGCCAAGCGTCTACGTATCTAGCCCAGAGCAATTGTTTACTGACATCTCCTAATAATTTGCTATCTGTCGCGCTGGGGCATAATGCCATCACCTTCACGCCGGTTAAGTCCACATGGTATTGGTGCTATGGCAAACAACAACAATATCAAACTGATTCCCACGATTTCCAATCTTATAAGTTAGATCAAAGATAAACAATGATTTTTATACGGAAAGTCTATACATGTGGATATTTTTGAACAAGTATCTTGGAGATTTTGCTTGAAACTTTCTGCAAAAAAAGGGTTTGAATCCATCGAAAGGTATCGTAAAATAAGAACATAAATGCATCGATCGATCTTTATCCTTGTGATATCAAACTTTATAGATTTAAATAAAAATGAATCATGATGTTCGTGTACAAAAAGGAAGTCCAGAATTGCAAAATAAATACATGTATATGTATAATTCTATGCTTTTTGATAAATTGGATACAACGTAATTTATGACATTCATGTAGAGTAGTGTCCTAAATTAAACAAACGTAACATCTCTCGAGGGAATCTCGCGTAATGAGCATGCATATGTAGATAAGTACGTATCTATAAACGGAAACTACATGTTACTAGAAGATTATTTATCTGTCGTATTTTTCCATAATAATTTTCTACGTTCATATTTTTAGCTCATAATTTATTTAACGCGTAAACTACGAATGCAATTTTATTATTAATCATCGTCAAAGTTGATTTACCCCGAACGCTCTGGTGAAGTTGACGATTGCCGCCTTGGTAGCAGAGTAAATTGGAACACTCGCATAAGGGTTGATGCTGACGTTGCTTCCAATATTAACCACTATTCCGCCCTGGCCACCCCTGTCCGTCCCCATAAATCGCTGAGCGAGCAAAGTTCCGCGGATCACGCCATTCTGCAATAATTTCAACAAAGACCTCGTGCAGATAAAACAGAAAAATCAGGAGGAAAAGAAAAGAGCGGCAAAAAAGTTTAGGAAGGTGTTGAATATTAAATACTCACAACGTTGATGTCCACTTCCAGTTCCCAAAATCGATCGTTCATTATTCCAGCGTTATTAACAACGATATCGATGTGGCCGAACGTCGCGAACGTTGTTTGAAACGATTCTGCGAATTAAAATCAATACGTCACTCTGACGTAAATTAAATAACTATGTAAATTTAATTGTGATTGAATTCTACAAATTGAATTTAATCAAGTATAATAAATTAAATACACTCGTGTGTGTGTAAATTAAATATTAAAAGTTATGTTTTGCATTATGAATATTGGATATTAATGTAAAATCTCAGAGAGTTTAATTTTATTCACTATGGATCTTGGATGATTAGAGAATGATTACATCTCTATAAATAAGTTACACGAGTGTTGACAGGTAGAAAATAAACGTATAATTTCTACTTTAATGACCGATAAATCAAATAGATCTTTCGCATTATACTCTGAAGATTTACGTTAATATTGTAATAGGAAAATATTAATTCAGAGCTTTTTACCCTCGAACTGCGAATAGTCTGTGACGTCGCATTGACAGAAGATCACACGGTCTTTCCCATGTTCCGTAGACAAAGTTTCCGCTAATTTTTCACCCTCTTCTGAGTTTATATCGCATATAGACACCTATATATAGAAAAATATAATATCTGTTAGAATAGAATAGAATTTTATATAATAATGTTTTACACGTAATGCGTGGTAAAAGGAGACATTATTGCCAGTAACACGACGTATTACTATTCCGTAGAAGTCGGTCAGAAACCAAGATAAAACTTCACTGGAGAGCGATCTAAATATACGCGAGATAATTTTTAGCATAAGGCGTCGAAACATTCATGGAACGGTATACATACTAAGTCAAGGTTACATCCTTAAGGAGGTTTCGCGAAATATAACTATAAACTCTGTTGGTTCTCCTAAGTCCTCTATTAATACGGCTTTTTTATAGATACTACGTACTATGGGGTAAACCCATACCGCTATTTCCCTTAATGAAAACAGCACTGTAAAAATTTCATTGCTACTTCACGCTATCATGATCGAAAATACGAAGATACTTTCATTTCGCATCATTTGATTTCTCCTTTTCTTTCTCTTTTGCTGTTTAAGAATTTTTCATTTTGGGATTACGAAGAGTATTTTATACTTTTTAATCGTATTTCAGAAAAGTGATATATTTTAAGATAGCTGAGATAAATAAAATCGGAAGAGACATTATTTAAATTTTTCCTTCCGTTTATGGAAGGAATTAAAAATTTGTTTAAACAGATAGACAAAATTACATACTTTTGGTTTTTGTGAAATTTAATAAAAGCTCGCAAGAAACTGTTTCGTAGATATCAAACACGATAATTTTTTAAATTAAACGGAAGCTATGGAAATATTTCTCTCGCGTTAGTTCTACATTGAATATTTTCCTTTTTCTCTTTTTTTTTTTTTACTCACCATCGCGCCTTCGTTTAATAATTCTACGGCGCAAGATTTACCGATACCGGAAGCGGCGCCCGTCACCAGGGCAACTCGCCCTTTTACGTCCATCTTCTACAGGCCCTTGTCAATTATCCGTCTGTAAATGAAAAAAACATGATACCTATATCGTTCTTGAATAAAAATAAACGTTTCGTTCTTTCAGAAATTATTTGAGAAATATTTACAATAGTTGTTTAACGATATCATCACGTAAAAAATTTTATACACCTTGTATAGTTTGAATACACCTAAACAAAAACATTTACGTGGTTCGATAGTAATTCTTTTCAATCGATAGAGATCAAACTTCTAACACGTAACATGTTGTTCGAAATATTCACAGCGAAATGTAAGGTAAATACGACAAATTTTCAGACAATGTGCTTTTTTCAGAAATTTTACACATTTTTCATACGTGCCTTTTATCTCTTTAGAATTTATAAAATTTTTATGAAATATTAAAATTGTATGCATCCATGTAACAGCAATAATCTTGTTACAGTGCCAATGAACTTTGCAAAAAGGATTTTTAAATTGTACAAATCGTTTAAATATTTTTACGTATTACCGTGCATCGACTATCGAAGAAGGTTTCTAACTTTTTGAAGAATTTAATATTTTGCAAATCAGTTTCAAAGGAATCAATTTGAAAGGGCTGAAATCAATCCGACGCGTCGGTTTCATCTTGAATCCGTTTTGAAAAGCACGTGCAAACGACTTCTGGTCTGCCGCGACGTGTGATCGGCCACACGGGTGAAATCGAATTTTACCGTCTCGTTATAACCATTTCGTACTCGACTTCCCGACGATGGGGATGCTCGTTCGGAAATAAAGGCGCCTGACTCACTGAATCCGCTTCGAACGAGTCGTTTACCACACGCTCCGACTGCCAGACTCCCGCTATGCTATATGCCTATCGACTATGAACTGAGAAATCCATGAGAAGCTACATCGTTCAAAATGAACAGTCGTGTAATTTCAGTTTCTTAAGCTATTTTAAGTATTTCAAAAAATGAATACATACATCATTTACTATTCTTAATGGAGAAACTTGAAATCCAAAGTTTTCTTATATGGGCTAACAATCGTAGTAGTGTACGTGAAGGTTTTGAAAATTTGTATTTGGATAGTTCAGTCGGCAAAGTATCATTTTTTTAGTTTTATTGTTAATTGGGTCGTCACTTTGTTGCGATACTTCCCCGTGATTCGAAAATTTGAAAATTCGAAAATATAATGTATTTTTCATAACGATAAAGGGAAGATTCTATTATCATGGAAAATACCAATAGACTGACTTAAATCATTATGACTTTTAGGGCTTTATATTTTAATAGCAAAAGGATTTGATAATTTTAAGTCGTTTTCAAGTTGCTAATGTTTTCGATTAGGAAATTTAACGGATGATGTTTTAGGGAATTGGAAAATACGACTTTGTATCTTGGACTCTTAAAACTTTTACTTATGTGGCAATTTCGAGTCTTGCAGGCATATTTTAATAGGAAAGTGATATAAAATCTTTGAAACGTATTTGTAACGGTGGAAGTATAATTTGTGACAGGTTTGAGAAATTAGCGAATATAAGAGTCACGAAGCTTCGAATTGGAGATTTTACTGTGAGTTTACGAGGAAAGTATATGGTAAATTCTGTAAAATTGTGGTAGTTTTAACGATTCTTTTAACTACTTGAAATTTAGCATGGTTGAAACGTGATTATTCTAGTGTTCCTCGTGAATCATAGATTTTATCTTCTTTCAGTAATTTACATAATGGAAATACATTCTGTTAACTATAGTTTAAGCCAGGCAAAGTCCTGTTATGGTCACGAAACACGAAAATTCGTCTTTTAGACACTGTAAAAACACACAAAAACCACGCAGCTCGTTCTCTATCACCTTCTGTAATTTTACAAAATTGCTGAAATGAAAATTGATTGTAAAAAAGGAATTTTCGTTTATAAATAACTAAATAGAAAGAGACTTAAAATGTTCATGCAATTTCATATATATTTATAAACACGTATAAAGAAATAAATAATCAAAGAACCGAATTAAAAATCTGTCTCAACCATAATATATTACCATAAACAGCTGTATCGCTTAAGATATTTTATATATTTCCCTGTATGGAAAATCAGTCTGTTTCAATGTTGAAAAAATATCACGTATTAGATATAAACCAAACCACAAATTTTCCAAAATTTTCCATTTCGTGTCAAACGGAATTCATAAAATCAATTACGATAAAACTAACAAACACAAATTTCAAAAGGAAGAAAACGAATATCAACGATCTCGAGGAAGAATAAACTATCAAATACCTACATGCAATATCAAAGTCGACGGAACTTTCTCTCGCAAACCGCGATCCGGAATCGTGAAATAAAAAATTCACCGCGTTCTCTCGAAACCTCCACCTGACTTTCTACCACGCGCCAAATAAAAGAAAGAACAAAGGGGGCAAGAAAACGTGTAACACAAAATAAACACGCAAAGCAGAAGATACCAGCCAGCGAGTTGTGAAAACAGAACGAGAGAGAAACAAAGAGAGAGAGAACGTGCAGCAAGAGGAATTTCACGCGGGCAAAGTAGAGGATTTCAAACGCGCCCCCATACTGTCTGATTCAAGCCTCTCGCGACAGCGAAACAGCATCACGCAGCTTCGTTTAATATTGCAGACGACGTGACACGAGGTACGAGGCAGCTCGTGTGTGTCTGGCAGCCGTAGATAAACCTACGAACACGTTCCGGCCAGAGAGCATCAAAAAGGGCCGATCTAAAAAATTCACGACGAGCTCGATCGCTCGATATCCGGCTGGAGAACCGCCGCCCGTCAGAGTTTACCACGCACCTCTTCTCCACTTTCACCTACGCTGCCTCCTCGAAAACACTCGACCACCATTAACCCTGCGTGTTCCCACCGTCTTTTCATCCATAGTGCATGTACATTATTGTCCGTAAGTACTTGCACGATTCCAAATCGTTGCGGATACATCGAAATGGTTCTGGAAATTCGCGATACCGTCGAGGTCAGAGGAATTCTATGACACGGAATAATAAGACGGAAAGCAAGAATACCGAAACTGTATGGGAAGCTTCGTTCACGAGGAAATTCAATTTGGAAATTTATCAGGCATACGTGAATTTCTATAATCTCGATCAGACAAGAATAGACGTGTGAAAATAAATTGAAAACGTAGCGTACAGTCTTTTTGTTCAAGGCTCTCTTTTCTGTGTTCAGATGTTATATATTTGTACGAATGTTTTTGATAAAGCGATCAGTGTTGAAATATTATCTTTCTCTTTTTACGTTCTTAGCCCGTGTTCCTTTCTCGGAAAAGACAAGCGGTCCTCTGGGGACAAAATTTCCCGTCTGTGCGAGAAAGAATGGCAAAGAATCCAGTTCACGGGCATCGAGTGGTCCCGAGACAGCAGCCTCGAATATTCTTCTATTTTTTAAGGATACCGTGACACTGAAACTTCTCTGTTGGAGAGATGAAATAAGAGACGTCGATGGAGTTCGGTTTTATGGGACTTTTGGTCAGAATGGTAGATGCGAGAAAAGTTCAAACCTTCTCCGATGCTTTTTCGCTGCTCTATAGATTGTTTGAGAAATTTGTTAGGCTTAGAATAGAAATAAAAATTGAAGAAAATCACCCGTCAAATCATAACAAAATTATGATATATCGTATACTTCTTTATTTAATAGTATTCATCCAGTACTAGTTATACGTAATTCCACTTGGTATTCGTTTCTCGTAGGAGAATCAAACGAAGTTGGATAAATTGAGAAAAACCTGTTTTAAGTTTCAAGTTAATTTTCGCGATATGTAATAAGAAATATTTTATGGCGTAACGACGATTTAACGCTTTAATGAACGACATACTAGAAAGATTGATCTAACAATGTTAGATAAAATAAAGGGGAAGAAAAGAGGTTTGTATCCGCGGAACATAGATGATATTTCAATTTTCAGCTAACAAGTTCATTTTAGCATTTCGGATAAAAATTGTAAATTTATTATAATTTGGGAATAATTTTCACGCTATCCAGAGAAAATAAAATCAACCAACGTGATGCATCTTCGAAATAATGTTCATGTAACTCGTTATCCGTAAACACGTCGCGGGATAACTTTTAAAACTTTCACTGAGAAGACATTTCCCTCAAATTTTTACTCGCCTTTTAGCACTAAGCGGATTTATCTTCGCAGTCCCTACTTATCTATCCTCTTCAATTTTTATACACGCTTACAATTTCGTACTTCTAACGCACGATTCTTCTGGGAATTCCAGGTTTTTAAATACTTCAAAACTTTTCATACGGTCTCTTTCTTTTCGTACGTAATCGTCGTTCGTAAAATTTTACATCTTTCACGTTGTAAACTTTCCGCAGCTCGCTAAAATCCCGTAGAATCTTCGTTGCTTTCTATTTTCATAAAATGCCAAACGAAACCGCTACAATTCTACCTTCGAAATCTCAAAAGCCCAAATCCATCGAATTCGAAGCGAAACAAATTCACCAAGAATCAGGACCAAGCACCTTTAAAGTGGTTTCTTCGAATACCATCGCGATTTTACCCTGAAAATCGTAATCAACAAGCAAGGCAATAAATAAAGGCTCGTCTACGTTGCTTTGAAATCTATCTGGTATCCTCTGATAAGACCCAACATTCCCGTAGAATCGAAAAGGAAAAAACCACCACGATTCTACCCTCGAAATCAAAACCTCAAATCCAGCAGGCAGAATTCAAAGCGAAACAGATTCACCAAGAACCGTATGACAAGCATCCTTCCTTCCAAATCCACCCCTTTTGAAACTTATATCCCTCCCTTTTTATTTTCCCTCCGTAACGAGAAGCGTAAAAAAAAACTCCCCCGCACTATTCACCCAGGTACCTTGCACTTGTGACGATCCTTCCTTCGACGAATCAGCCGTCCCGCAACAGGCAGACCGCGTCGAAAGCGAAACGACCGGTCGAACGACGGCGACGGGGTGCTTTCCGAGAGGTGTGTGTGTATATGTATATATGTGTGCGTGGATGCGCGCGTGTCTCTCGCGAGTTGCTTTCCCCGACAAGGTGTGGTTGACGGCCGCGGACGCACTGGCTGCCTCTGCTCCGTCGCTTTTCACTGCCTCCCCGTGAACGCACACACCCCATAGTGCCACGATATTGATTGGCGGCGGTCGCGTGCCACGTGACTTTTACGTGAGCCACCGCGCCACGACGACCGCGACGCATGTACGCACGCATGTGCGCTTTCCTCTGTCTAACTTTCGCTATGTACATGTGGATAGGTAGCTGTGAGCGTGAGATGGTTTCGCGGGTAACGGCGAGCGCGCCCTCGCCCTCGCAAGCCCTTAACCTTCGACCGTGGCTTTTTGTTTCGAGGCCACGATACCGCTCCGCTCTGGCCCGATACGCTTCTCCATCGGCAACGACCCCGCCCTGCCGCCAGACCTCATCCTGATTACGTACGGCGTGACACTATCTTTCGGATGCTGCTTCAGTTCGTTAGCCTGCGGTTTTGCATGCGATTTTATTTTTGTGTGTCGATTAAAACAGCAGGTGTGCGACGCGCCAGCCTTTTTACGTTTTTTGGGCAGAAGGACGGAGTTTTCGGAATTTTCGGAGTTTAAGAGATCGACGTTTGGGCTTGGTGAAAGGAACAATTTGGTACGTTGCGCTGTTACTTAGTGTCGTCGGAGGGACACATCGTTCGGATTTTTCAACGGGACAAGGGACGCATGTTCTACTTTAAATTTGGACAGCGTAATTCGATAACAGTTTTCGCTGAATTTAACAGCCAACCGGTGTACAACGTTTCGAAGTAAGAAGAATCAAGCCGCGCGTTGTATTCTGTTTCGTCCATCGTGTGCGACGGCAAGGATTTGATTAATTTGATTGTCGTTGATTAATCGTTCGCAGTTGTATTTACTGCTTTCGCGTGGGTCCGTCTGCGAGGAAAAATTCATTGTCCCTCGTAATTCTCCTTTCACGGTTTTCATACCCTTTAACGCAGAATTGAATTATTTTCAATTGTAACACTTTTGAAATATACGAGCGAAAATGTTCTTCAACCTTCGTCACTACGCTGCGGACATTTATGTACTTATGGAAAATTTGTAAGCGTAAAAACGTACACAGTGTAAATAATAATATGCGATAATATAAAATAATATTTCTCCATATAAATTCCATCGTTTTAGCTTTGTCCATAAAACTATGCACGAGAGGGAACCTCAACTGCAATGACCTTGACCCGCAAAATCCTGAGTAACACGCACTCTGTTCGAGGCCTGAGGTGATCGTGGTTGAAAAGTTAGGTTAGGTTAAATCTTTCAGAATGTACGATCATAGAATCTAACCTGATCTAACCATACCTTACCACTGTTAGCGTCGCAATCTTACGCACGTGCATATGCAATTTCATTTTCAACTACGTATATTGTAATACGCGTAATCTGACAAATAACATTTGACTTTATGACTTTTCGTCGTAATTTATCAACCACGATCGTTCCACGATTCGAGCAAAGTCTACGTTGTTCGAAGACTCTCTGCTCTAGAAAATATCCGGAATTGAAGAAAATTGTAGCGAACGCCTCCTTTTGCGCGCGATCACCAGATATGAAATTATATGCAAATCCACGATCTACGCTGAACCTGGGCAAGAATCGACGTCGGATCACGATCTCGATCGCCAGTATCATGCAATTGAAAGTGACGGCGTTCCTCTGTCATGGCCGCGACTCTCCGGTGTGCCGGGGCTCGCATCGCTAACCATAACGAATACAGAGCAGAGGACGAAGAAGAGGAAGGTATCGCGGAACGCGGTGGAAAGGTCGGGGCACATGGTGGCCAGCGACGCGGGGATCGCGTGGCTCGTCCGCGAGGCGATGGACGGCCGCGGAAGGATCAAGCTTAGGAAGCTGTCACGCAGCCGAATGTCGCGGGCCGCCGTTTCCGCTACCAAGCTGAAGCAGTGCGTCAGAAAGCAGCCGGCTAAAATAAGGAAATGCATGTGCCTGCCATCCAATTACGCTCTCGTTGAATTCCCCGTGGTCTGGTCCGAACTTAGGTTTGTTAACTTTGATCCTTCCCTCTCTTAGCGTGTGTCCTCCATTCTTTTCGCGTGCTCTGTCATGGGACGTTTCGATTACATAGATGCAGAGTATAGTTGAACGAGCGTGCGAGCAAAATCGACACGTAAATCGTGCTCGATCGAGGATGGGATTTTAGCAGCTGGATCGTTGGGTGTTTTGCTTGATTTTGCCATTTAATGGTGGAATTATCGAGCTTTGTTTCATATTCTACTTTGATGTAACGTTCGTTGATCGTTATAATTAAAGTGATACGACTTTACGATACCTATTAACAATGTGTAGGTCAATGACATTTGTTGGAAATCTCTGACGTGTTCCACTTCGTTTACGTTATAAAACGTCTATTTTTATCTAAACGGTGCGAAAGAGATAACAGACAAAACTAAAAAAGTAGAATAACTAGAAAACAAAAGCAACGGAAAGTATACAATTTGTGTTAGATAACATCGCATATCCTAGTACTCGTATAATCACAGTTCTATCTATCTAAGTCATTCTATCTATCTATCTATCTATCTAGCTTGTCACAACTATATATATCTTTCCATTAATTTTTAGCGATTACGAAGATGTTATTGTTTCGATTACAACTCCTTTTCATGTTTGATTCATTCGTTTCTGCATTAAGACGCATCGATATTTCAGAGCAAACCAGCAATTATGCGACGGTGCAATACGATGTGCCACGGGCCACATTTTCCCAGTGCATCGCGCCATTTTATCCGCAGTCAGTCCATACTTCAAAGCGCTTTTCACTAACAGCCTGAAAGGCGGGAAAACAGAGACGACGGAAGTCGTGATCGATTCGGTTCCTGGAAAAATATTTAGTCTGATCCTTGATTACGCTTACACCGGTACGTGCAACGTAAATGCTGACAATGTCGAGCAGCTTTTGCCACTGGCTGACCAGTTCGAGGTCCTCGGCGTTGTTCAAATCTGCTGTCAGTTTCTCTTACAAGAACTTCGACCAGAAAATTGCCTGGGTTAGTAGGTGAAAATCTATCGGCGAAATATTTTAATCGAGGAAAAATATAGCAAACGATAAATAAGATACTGATTTCTCTAGAATTCTTTACGAATTTTAATGCGTGGAAGCATACACAGATATTTTTTGATTAAAGTTTCTTGCTCTTAAGACTTTCTCAAATTTACCAAAATGTTTCTTGTTTTCTATTGGAAAATACCATATAATACTATATAAAAATAGACGACGTATAAATTAGAAAATTACTCATTACGTGTTCCATCCAGGTTGTACAAATGTTTAAATGTAAACAGTTAAAGTCTAATAAAAATATTCTATATGCTGCCAAACATTAAATGTTTCTATGTACCTACGAAGGTTTGACAATTCACATTTCACATATTATATTCAATATAAATTTGTGGCTTAAAAATGAATAATTCTTGAAAATATATGTAGTTATATGCAACAAGATTTTTCTATCTTATTCTATTAACCATCGTACATGTATTTTCAATTTAATATTTAAATATTTGGTCAAATATTTTCCCTTCTGTTTTATTAAACAGATATCGTATGGACATTAAAAATTTATCAGTTTGGTAGTTGAATCATCGTTAATACCATTTTTCGTGCTTACATTTTCTACCATCGAAAACTAGCGCATTGAATATTTTAATAGGGACGCGTTTCTCTCGTTTCACGGTAATTTACTGAAATTTTCACCGGTAGGCATCTTCAAATTCGCTCGCCACTATTTCTGCCGCGACCTGGAAGAGAAGGGCCGGAAATATATTCGCCATCATTTTAAGCGGATACTGCAGGAGAGCCCGGAATTCAAAGAGCTGACGAGCAAAGAACTCGAGGCGATTCTACGCGACGACGAATTGAACGTTAAAAACGAAGAAATAGTTTTCGAGGCCGTTAAAACCTGGATCGAGCATAACGTCGATGAAAGGAGGCCCTATTTGCCTAGGCTCTTGAAATGTATGCGCTACGGTTTGATGAGTTACAACTTCTTTACGAACAATGTTCTCACATGGAAGATCATCGAGGAGGATGAAGTGAGTGTTCTATCGATCGATCGTTTAAACCTCGAGAGAAACAGGAACCTCATTTTTTTTTTTTACTGAATCAATGAATTTATTATTTTTTCTGGTAGTTATTTCTATAATTATCGTTTCTTACTTTTCGCTCCAGTAATCACTTCTCTTCTTTTCTTTCATTTCCTTAACGAGTTTCACGCAAATAAATCCATTGCATATAATCTTATAATATACATACGTATAACACGTAACACAGATTTATGTTTTTATTCTTTCTAACACCTTTACTGCGAATTGAGTTTTCATGACTTGTATCCGGTGGTAAGAAATTATTTTTATACAAAAAGAATCTGTTTCGATGTTGCAAAACTTCACACGTAGAATTCGAAAATATACGACACGAACAAAGATGAAGGAAATAAACGATACAAGTGAAGAAGAACCAAATTAATTACGACCATCGAGAACATGAATTCTAAAATACATTGTCGTCCTTTTAAGTGCTGTCAACAAGCGTTAGCTCCCGCTAATCAGTACCTGAAAGAACAAGAAGCGAAACTAGGTAGCGGCGAAATCGATTTAAAGAATCCCCTGGCCAAACCCCGTATTCCCTATGAAATCTTGTTCGCGATCGGCGGATGGAGCGCCGGTTCCCCGACAAATTTCGTAGAAACCTACGACACGAGGTACTTGATACTCTCCTCAGACCATAAAACACGGTAGAACTTCATTTAGTCGAAGGTTTAGTGGAAGAGAATTTTCATTGATTGAAATTCTAGTCGATTCCTGTCGACTGGTTCTATTTATTTGGATATTTAATAAATAAAACAGCAGACTAATAAGTCACAAGTCTGTAAATATACATTTCTGTCGACGAACTATTTGTTTTCCCATGAATTTAGATAAACGGAATTTTCTTGGAATAAAGTAAAATAAAAATCGGAATATCAATCCTTTCACCGTATAGGAAAGTGACGAAGGAAATAATTACTTTGAGATATTCCAAATTCAATATTATATGGATTGGTTGTTCCAATTACTCCGATATTTATAGATAACTATAATTAACCGATCCTCGCGTTGTCGATTTCGCGGCACGAAAAATCGTGATCGGTTCGAGACTCACACAGGCTACGTGTAATGTGAACTCCAGAGCTGACAGATGGTTTCTATCAGTGAGCACGGACGCCACACCGAGGTCCTATCACGGCCTGTGTACATTGAACAATTTGATCTACATGATCGGTGGGTTCGACGGTAATCAGCACTTCAACACGGTCAGATGCTTCGATCCAGTAACGAGGGAGTGGCGTGAACGAGCCTGCATGTATCACGCGAGGTGTTATGTCAGCGTTTGCACTCATGGTCGGTATCGTTCCCTTCCGTAACTTTTTCAGGACAATGAACCTTGTACAACGATGTGCGATACACGAACATAAAGCTTCTCCTTACATGTTTTGTTGCGTTTCCACGGACTCTATTTTAATATCAGTTTCCTCAGTAAAAAATCTATAGTTTAATTACTAATTATAACATATACGCGTGCTATAATTTCTCATTGTTATTTTTGTAACAGAAATTAATTTAAATGAAAAGCTTTTGGTCTTCCTTAACAATTCTTTGGTCAATTGCAAACCACCCTTTTAATAATATCAATTTTGACGATTATATCATATACGCGTACTGTAATTTCTCATTATTATTTTTGTAACAGAAACTAATTTAAATGAAGTTTTCGGTCTTCCTTAACGATCCTTTGGTCAATTGCAAACCACCCTTTTAATAATATCAATTTTGACGATTATATCATATACGCGTACTATAATTTCTCATTATTATTTTTGTAATAGAAATTAATTTAAATGAAAAGCTTTCGGTCTTCCTTAACGATCCTTTGGTTAATTTCAAACCACCCTTTTAATAATATCAATTTTGACGATTATATCACATACGCGTACTATAATTTCTAATTATTATTCTTGTAACAGAAATTAATTTAAATGAAAAGTTTTCGGTCCTTTGGTCAATTGCAAACTACCCTTTTAGTAATATCGATTTTGACGATCCCCAATATTTACCAAAAGATGAATGTTTCAATGTTAAAATCACCCTATACGATATGACTCATTCTCCATTAGGTGGAAAGATATATGCTCTCGGTGGTTACAATGGCCGCACCAGAATGAGTTCAGGGGAAAGATACGAACCGCAAAGGAACCAATGGGAAATGATACCACCGATGCATCGACAGAGATCGGACGCGAGCGCAGCAGCCTTACAGAACAAGATCTACATCGTAGGCGGTTTCAGTGGTCGCGAAGTTCTGAATTCCGCGGAAGTGTTCGACGTCGAGACTAATCAATGGAGTTACATCCATCCGATGATTAATCCACGATCCGGCGTGTCTTTGGTCGCGTTTCGTGACAGCCTTTATGCCTTGGGTGGCTTCAACGGTTTCATTAGACTTAGCTCTGGTAATCTCATTAATTCTTAATCGACGAAATCTTAAACTTATCTCAAATTCACATGACTCGTTTATGCTCGATTAGTTTATTCACTGACTTCAGTCACTTGATCTTTTTGATTTTAGTTGTTTCTTTCAGATTAAAAAGATATTTTTACAGGGTTGTAATCGTACAATTTGCAATACTTTTAACAATGTAAAATCGTAACAATGTAAAATATCGAACGCGACACGAAGCATTTTAGACGAGTTCATCCTCCGATGAAAATTCTTTTAAACACGTAAAAGGCTTTAATTTTTTTTTTTTTATTTTGGTTATTTTACAATTTGTCCTTATGGACATTTGGTAAAGTGTTATATCTTGTTGGTGAAGAAAAAAAAATAAAAATAAAAAATAAATATAGCATGTGGGCGGCTACCCCCAGGGGGGTGCCAGCTTCGTTTTTTTCTAAGTTATATCTTTTATGTTAGGCTTTAATGGCGCAAACATGTGACTCGATGTTACAGGAGATCGCATTAAATCGCATTAAATTTCCTGCCACGTAAAATTCAAGTCACGAAATGTTTAAACCGCTTTCGATTCCCTATTACGCAAAGTTGGAATTACGTAGCTTCGTTAGACGAGAAATTTTATTCTCGCAACTGTTTGTTAAAGAATTTCTGTTTATAATAAACTCCTAAATTCTTAGAATAGTCGGTAGAAATTTGCTGTCTAATGGAAACCCATTGCGCAGAAATCTGACGCCGCATAGGAATTAATGTTGCTGTTACGATATCGATCCTCTTGATCTTGCAGGGGAGCGTTACAATCCGAATCATTCGGAGGATTGGCACGCGGTTCCAGAGATGTTCAGCCCCCGCAGTAATTTCGCCACGGTCATCCTGGACGACATGATATTCGTCGTCGGTGGTTTCAACGGTAATTTATATCAAATACATAATTCTTCGAATTTTTATATTATCATTGTATTATATATAAAAGTATTGGTTTATGAACTCTCAAAAATATATAAAATTGTTAATCTATAAATTATAAAAATCGTAACATACTGATAATAAAAGTCTTTTATTTATTTATTTCTCTTTCTTGTTAAATCTCGTTAAGGGAACCTATAACCTTATTATTAGACAGTCTTAAGCATCCGTGAATTACTTTCGTCAAAATTTAATTCCGACCTGATCTACCTATTTATACGAATATGTCTTTTGTTTGAAAGGTTCCACGACGATTGCATACGCGGAATGTTACGACGGTGACAGCAACGAATGGTACGACGCATCGCCGATGAATTTGAATCGAAGTGCCTTGAGTGCGTGCGTTATCGCGGGCCTTGACAATGCGCGCGAATACTCCTATCACGGCAAAGCGCGAGATCTTGGTCAAGGTTATCGATCTTTATCTTTAATTGACCTTAGAATAAATCAAACTTTTATCTCGTTTTATTTATTTAACTTTTTACCTCTGTTGATCAACTTCGTTAGATTAACTTGAAAAAATGTTTAAGATAGAAACACTTTTCTAAAGGATGATTCTGAATAAATCGGTATAAAACCGATATGAAACGATAAATGTTATTAATATAGGATAACGAAGAAATGAAAAATTAATATACGTTGTACATTGCGAGACTAATTAAATTAATAGTAGTATAGTAAGAAATTTACCTTTTCTAGGTCAAGCCTCGTC
Source organism: Bombus pascuorum (assembly GCF_905332965.1). Taxonomy (NCBI): domain Eukaryota; kingdom Metazoa; phylum Arthropoda; class Insecta; order Hymenoptera; family Apidae; genus Bombus; species Bombus pascuorum. The sequence continues at coordinate 12,946,771 of NC_083494.1, read as the reverse complement.
GGAAAACCAACAAAAAACTATCCAGGGTGGAGAGGGTGCTGTAGAAACGAACGCGGACGTCCCCACCGAAGAGGAGGAAACAGCAAACTTCGATGAACACGTTCAAAGGGATGTCAGCCCTATGAACGAGATGGCTGAAAGTGTCGGCAATTATCTAGGATAATTCAAAGAACATTATACTTCAAATTAGATTTTCTAAAGTTTAAAAAAAGAGATACTTCGTTTGGGGAATGATCGTTACACGAATACGTGAGATTTTTGTCCTACCATCTTATTGCAAACGATATGGATAAAATCGTGCAAGAATTACAAATTATGCACAGTATATCACAAAATAGATTAATAAATGACATTTTTTACATTTTATCAAAATATAAAGAAATAAGAATGTAAATGCATGGTGGTACAAGATTCTCAATTATTTGTGAAACAAAAAAAAAAAAAAAACGTTTTGCGGAAGATGAATTTAGAGAAGTAAAATAATTAAAAAGAAAATTAGTAGCCAGAACCAGGCGTTTAGAACAAAGAACATGGTAGGTATTTAGAATGTTTCAAGTTGATCCTCTTTTTTTATAACTCGTTTTACAAAGTAAATTTTCGCGTAAGACGTTTACGCAGGTTTTAATTGCGATTAGGTCTTCCAATTTTTATCGAAAATCGCTATTTTCTAAAGGGTATTATTTTTTCTGCTACGCTATCTTTTTTTCTTTCTTTTTTTTTTTTTTTTTTTTGTAGAAGACACTTGCGCCTCGCGAAATTTTTGTCGGGTTTCCAATCCGCAAGGGTCTACGGATTTTATCGATTTGCGTAATAGCGACTAATTTATGTATTTTATTACGGCTTTAATATCTTTCCTCTCGTTTAGAATACGATTCTCACGAAGATACACCTGCATGGCTGGTTGTTTCACACGTTTACCAGAATCTTTTTCTTTTTTGAATAATTAGTCAAAATTGTTATTTTTCTATGCGCACGTTTTCCCTGTCCTGCATGTGTATCTTAACGTAGCACATTCTTTTTGGTCGAGATTCTGATACGCCTTCATCTGTTATTTTAATCGAATAAAAATATACCAATTACGAAACTGTTTTATTTTTCTGTCTTTTATAGATTAACACGCATAATATGAGAATTATCTAGAATTATCAACATATTATATGTACGTAACGTAATTCCAAAGTATTTCAGTTTTATGAAATATAATTCAAGTTGTGTCGAAATATCCAAGTTGTTGCTTTCGCTACGTCGACCATAATCTATCAGGGATATGATTCAACATTATTGGACATGGGATGATCACATCGCGACTCAACTTGGCAAGATTGATAAACGAATAAAAAATTTATAAAATAATATTCAATGCTCGATGTATAGATCCATAGGATAATTTAAATTCAGGTAATTCTGTTAAGAACATAAAGACAAAATTCATTGTAAAACAACATGGAACGATATAGAACAAAAGGATGAAACTATAGAATCGGCAAAAATAACAATAAGACGCTGAATCTTTTTTTTTTTTATTAATCTATCTCATTTTTGTATACGTAGATTTATTCACTTTTCATATGCATTCATATATTATGTATAGTGTATACATTGCTGTTACTTGTTCATTGACATTGCGTTACCGCAACTACAAACGTTCTTCATCGATTTAGTTCCCCTCCCTTTATCTCCTTCTATCCTCCTCTCTTTTCTCTATTGTATTTTATTCACCTCCCCTCCTTCCGCAGTGAACCATTCGATCGACGATCGTTTCGCATTCCAGCGACATTCGAACATATCGTTTCGATTACGACGCTGCTGTTTACGATTGTTCTCGTCCAACGAATACAGCGACGAGATCTATCGAAACGATTCCAACGATCGTGCAATATCCAGAGAAGAAGAATCGCGATCGGTCGGCTGGAAAATACCGTTTTCCATCCAAGTCGCGTACTTCTTTCATTCTCCTTTATTTTTTCTCCCTTTTCTCAATCTGCTCTAACGAACGTTCGCGATTCGTTCTCGCTTCGAAAGAACCCATTCTTCGTTCGCGTTTGGCCGAAATCACGTCGCTAAAGACGAATACAAAAAGATGAAAAACCGATGACTCGACGACCACAGCGAAAGGTAAAGGACCAACGCCCCTACGGCGGACAAAGAGAATTTTTTAATCCATTAAGGAGCAAAGTTTCATTAACGCGACATGGCATTTATAATTCTTTTTTAATTGATTTACATTATCGAATTCTATCGAATTCACATTGTAATTACGAAAAGGAATTTCAAGAATTATTCTTCCTTTTCTTTCTTCTTCTATCTAATCAAGAAAAATGAATTTTTACTTTGTTCTTCCATCATGTTCGTTAATTAACATAGATATGCCTGAATATTCTTTTAAGACGTTTACCAAAGTAATATACCTGTTCCTTATTCTCCTTCTTAATTAAAACTTAATTATCTTTCTGAGATTTAAATCTTCGAAAACGTATTGATATAAAAAGAAAGATTCCGATACTTCCAGTATCAAAATGGCTCGAATATAATGGCAGCTAAAAATTGTATTAGTAACAGGCATATCCGAGTTCCAATGATCTTCGAACATCTTCCCATTTCATTAATCTTTACGATGACCGAGCCAAGAAATTGCGGTAGAAACGGTAAAATCGGTAAAAACTTAACATTACGGGGGTGTGGGTTAAGAGTACAAAAAGGATTGGCAATTAACTAGAACGCGCATTAAACGTACAATTAGACACAACGACGTACAATTGAGCAAACAATAGGACAGCACTGAAAATTCCTTCGACCAGAATCGCATTCGAACTCTTCGCACTATTTAGCTTCGTCGAATTTTTCTACCGCTTTGTGCCCAGTTCGCGACCATTCGCTCTTTCTATCGATCGACAAACGGGGTAGTAGAACGCGTGTTTCATCGTTCTTCAGGTGGCACGCCTCTTTATTCTCTTCTCGCGTAAACTCGAAGAATTTCTTCGATCGAAGAACAAACTCGAAGTGGCACGATATATGGAAAACACGACGCCGAAAAGATGCGTTGCAAGGACGCAAGAACGAGATCGCGTCGAAGAACGATCGTTCGTGCGATGACACGTTCGAGGTATTACAAAGAGATTAGAAAAAGGATATAGGTGCGAGTGTGCGACGAACAACGGCTGAGAAATCAATGGGGACGCGCGAGTGGAGAAGAAGCGAAGAGAGAAAAATTGCCTTATAACAAATTAAGTGGTTCCTTTGCACGTTCAATTGTATATTTGTCATTTAGAAAAACTATGTTGATTAATAATTTAATAATCGCATGAGCACCTTATAAAGGTAAGACAAATACGTATTATCTAGAGTAGTAAAATTCAATCTATATTTTGATATCAAATAGAACATCGTTTTAAATTAAAAAAAATTCTCTGACTTTTCAAATGCAAATGCTTTCTCTTCACTCCTAACGCACGTTCGATAATCCGACGATCGTAAGTAACGACAGAGCGTAATGCGTAAAGGAAAAATGAAGGAAAACGATGTGACCTTATAGATGGACAGGAAAAATTCTAAAAACTCTTTTGTGCTTGACAGTTGTTACGAGTGTGAGACTCGGACGAACGAAGACGAATACGAAGAAGATACTGTGGTCCTGAAGAAGCAGTACTCGGTCTAGAATTCCGATGAACCGTATAGCAACACATCGCGCGACGCGGAACGTGTACGTTACACGATTTTTCACGAGTACGCGCAACATTTTTCTTTCTTTCTTTTTTATTTTCTTTACGATGTAAACGGTTTACACGACAATTTCATGGGTAAACGTTTATATTGGGCGCAGTGGGTTTACACTTAACGATATTACAAGAAGAATCGCCGTACGACATTGCAATTTTCCTTTACTACATGCATAGAAAATCATGTAAAAATTGTTTACAAATAATGCTCTGTAAATTGTTTTCAACGTGTCCAGATATTAATTGTACGCTGGAATTTATTTGAATTTTGATTAAAATTATTAACTAATTCAAATACTTATAAGGTGTATAATGTATATATATATATGTATTTTAATGTAAATTAGAGACGAATTATTAGATTTATATTTAACAAATACGTTAATAATCGCGTTACTTGGTATAAATAAAGACTTAAAATTTCAAAAAATATAATCAATGAAAAACATTACCTTGAACGATAATTCTCAGAGAAATAAATAAACTCAATTATCGACGAACACATTAATCGAAGTATTTAACCACACTTCGTAAAAACGAGCAACAGATTAAATGCTTCCACTATAATCCACGAAATAACTTTCATCCAGTCGCGTGGAAAAATCAAATTGCCATAATCGTATCGGCGTAGCGCGGCGTATCTCGTCGACTCATGACCTTCTCCCTCTTCTTCCATCTTGAAAAACATCAAAATTACACACGTATCTCTCTCTCTCTCCCATTCTTTCGATGACATTCACGATTAGCAATTAAGAGACGCGACATAGCCGCGCGTCTTCGTTGCTTCGATTTTACGATTAAATGTATAACATTTTTACTTAGATTGTTCTGAGCAATTGAGATCTAGTATTGGAGGGATTTCATATACCTGAAAATGTTTAGTCACTTGTCTCGTTCTCCTCGTGTTTTTATTCCTCTACTATTCCTCTTGCTCGTCTTGCTTCTGTCCGTTAATTTTCACTATCGTCGTTTCACTATCATCGTTTCACTATCACCATTCGAACGTAAAAAACATTTGAAATCTTGCATCTGTAAGTTTCTTCGACGTAACGATCATTTCGAGATTCCTCGTCGTACCTTGTATCCTTACACCTTCTTTTCTTATCATCTTCCCGCAATGTTTGCCATTTTCTTAGTATTTTATTTTCCGTGTTTCGTTTTTGTTTTCTTTTTAAATTAAGATACTCTCACGCTCTCTTTCTCTCTCTCTCTCTCTCTTGCTTTCATACTTTACGCGTCTCATCCATCCTCCGCACACCGCACGCACTCACACTTATCTGAGAGTAACAATTGACATGCGTTTCGTAACTTTCCTAGCGTCTAGACAATGTGTCCCTGCATTGTCTTAATTTCTTTTTTCTTTTTCTATAATATACATCGTATATTTTTTTGCGTTTCTTTTAGATTTTTCCATTTTTTTCTTTTTGTTTTTTCGACACCAGGCTACGTTAAAAGGAGCCACGGTGGAACCCGTCATGCGATGCGTCGCTGTGTTCTCTCGAGTCTTAAAAAGAAGCGGGAAAAAAGGCGAGTTCACGATTTTCTTCTTTCTCGTTTAATTAGTTTGTTAACGAGAGATTCCTTTCTTGCTTTTTTTCGCAGTGACGTTAAAACGGATTTTACGGTTGGTATATATGACGCGATATCGATGTCGATGACGATGATAGATGTCGATGAGGATCGTTCGAACGATCCTTTATTCGTGTCTCGATTATCTTTTAATAAATTGATTATTCGTTTCCCGTTTTTCTATTTCTCTTTTCTACCCTGGGAATTACTCGACAGCATCGGGTTTTGCGATAGGCCGAAAACTCGATATTTAAATTGGTTTTCAATTGCTTTAGGATGGTTTGGCGTAGTTTGTGTAATCTTACGTAAACGTTCGTTATCGTTAATCAGTGACTCATAACCAGTGATTTAACTTACCGTAATATATGTTGAATTATCGACATTTCTATAGAGAAATATTATTACGTTGTTTTCAAGAAAGATATTCTGAATAGACACGTATACATATGTATGTGTATGCGTAGAAGCAAATGAAACTTGAAAAATTGTCTTAGCTCTGAATTAATAAAATGGAATGCTTGTTACAGAAGTGTTAATAGAGAGATACTATCTCGATGGATAAATTAATGGAATACAGACTAACAACGATATAGATAAGAAGCAGAGCACCATTATTATAGCAGTATTCATGTATATATCACAATCATCATCATAAAAAGGAAGTTTCAATTCCAGTTTCTATTAAGATATTGTACATCAATTCCCATTTAATTCAAGTTAAATCACTGACCAAATATTCCATTTACTATATCCTGTATAAATCATTTTCTACCAGTATTCCATTTCATTTTCAGAAGATTTGATCTTGCGAGTCATCATTAATCCTCCATAGGCAAACATGTTCATCCATAGAACTTACAGACGATATAAATGAGATTATTTTCAGGTCTAATTCCTTTATGATTACAGATACTCGACAAATCTGAGAAAATTCTGCGGTCCTTGTCAGATGAGAAGCAAGTGAGAAGACTATTGGCACATAAATTTTTGTTATTGTTAATCGAAACTCTTATCGAATTCTTTGTTGAAAATTACTGTATTTCCAGTATTCCTTTTAGTAGGCGTCACTAAACGATTCTGCATCTCTGCTCTCTTAAAGGATCTCCCGATAGAAATTACATTATTCAAGACATTGGGAATCGTTGATAATTCGGTTTGCTTACAGAGGAGTAAAAGTACACGAGTAACGTAGCACGTGAATAATAAAAACTCCGCCATTTCTACATAATTTTCCATGAAATTCCCAGTCTATCATCCTACGTTTCACTCTGTATTTTCCCTAAATGCTCCCGCGTACTCGTCTCAGATAACAGTGAACACATCCAACACCATTGACCATGAAACCACCCTAAACCAATCTGAAGCTACGAAACTACTCGTTTCGTGATTTTCTTCCATTGAGAGAAGAGCCAGCTGCGGAAACAAGCATTCACGTAGGCCCATTCTTCGCGCAGGCATAGGTCCATTCGTTACAATACGTTACAATCGTTCGATGGCTCGATGAATCGTCGAAATGGAGGGCGAGGGACGCGCTTCGAATGGCGCCACGATGGAATGACACTTAGGAACCTAACGAGAGAAACTGATCGACGACGTTCTTATATTAAAACATGTCCGAACGATGTGGCCACTTGTGTGTAAAAACGTTGGAATTGCCCCGCTTCTGATCGATCGAACGACCGATTTTCCATCGTTTGGAAAAAGAGAAACGGAGCAAGCGTTGAAAAAAGAGGCGAAGGTATTTTAGTTTAGAAGCGGGGCAATTATCGAGCAGGACGCGCTAATTATTCCTAATGCGATCGAAGACGACACGGAGAGTTACGAGAATCCGCTCTCGACTTTATTCTTCTTTTTTCTTTTTTTTTTTTTTTATGTTCATCTCTCCCTGCTGCTAATTAATTCGCTAGTATTAGACTAGTTTCTCTTCATTTTTTTTATCTTGTTCCTTTAACGGTTCGTCATTTAAGTCGCTAGGCAGTCCGTTCCTTATCTGAAGTATTTCAGACCAGCCACCAGCAGGAACTTCTCGATGAAAAGCTCGGAATCGAGGACGGCGATGTGCGCGGCTCGGCCAATCAGAGCGTTTGCCGTTGCAGGTAACGCGTGGTGCACGTCGTACCTCACTAAACTTACTCCTGACGAGGACATCACCGGGTACAGGATGTTGTGCACCATCTCACGATATGCTGCACCTGCAAGATCACATTGTTTTAATTTATTTTATTCAATTGCGACGCATCTGACATTTCACGATTAGGGTCTCCTACTCAATATAATATTCTGTTATTATTCACTCAAATTATATACACCTAGTATATAAGTATTAGAACCCCAGTTGACATTCAGTACAAATTGTACGTTTATCGTTGTGGAAGTAATTACTTCAAGAAAAACTCTACATCTTCACTTTTTTATATCCGTAACCTGGAGACCAATGTTAAGAAGAGAATAGAATTTAGTGAAACAAAAAATTCGAAATAAGGAGAGGTCAATGTTATTGTACCTTTGAATATAAATTTTGTTTTCAGTTACAAGGTCTAGAAACAAAAGAGCTATAAGTAGATTTCTATTGCTGTTTCTTATAGCCTTCAGCTACAGCTACAAGATCACCTTTTTGGTAATGTCCTTTGCCATAAATATATGAACGTGCTCTCTATCATAGCTTCTTTTATTGTATTGTAACACTGTGACAGTGAGGATCTGGATCAGCATACACTAATACTTATACGTATACTTATTTCAATATACTTTTCCATTACAAATTCATCCACTTGTTCTTCTATCAGTCAAGGTCAACAATCGCTATCTTTATTTTCCAAGTATTTTATTATAAAACTGTTGTGAAGTCCTACTCTTACTGTTCTTAAAAGTAACAAATCACGTTCCATTGTAATGTCCTTTGCCATAAATATATGAACGTGCTCTCTATCATAGCTCCTTTCATTGTATTGTAACATTGTGACAGTGAGGATCTGGATCAGCATACACTAATACTTATACGTATACTTATTTCAATATACTTTTCTATTACAAATTCATCCACTCGTTCTTCTATCAGTTAAGGTCAGCAATCGCTATCTTTATTTTCCAAGTATTTTATTATAAAACTGTTGTGAAGTCCTATTCTTACTGTTCCAAATCACGTTCCATTGTAGCGTAGAGAATGTCAAATTTGGAACACTAAAATTGTAATATGTAGTTTCTCGGCATAAAGCCAATAAGCTGCTTTCTTTCGTAAGAAAGTGGAACTCTTTGGTAAAAAAGAGAAAAAAAAAAAGATAGCCTTTTAGGATCTCCTGATGGAAGTCTCTTATTCCCAAGATTGCTCGTTCGATAAAGTCGTATTACCAGAGATAAATGAAAAAATAAATGGAGTTCGATTACCTTGATCGGTCGAATCTCGTACGGCGGCTTTGCAGAGTTCTATACGAGCAGAGTGAAGCGGCACGTATCGATCCTGCGCGCTGCCACACAGCAGCACGTGTTTGAATTTCTCGAGATTGCTCTTCTGACTGAGGCGGAACATGAACGACCGTCTAACATTCGGCGCATCTTTCATAGCCAGTTGTAGCAACGAGACGGACTTCTTCAGCTTCTGCATGAACCACATACCTGAGGACATAGTTTTATTTTGGAAATAACAGTTTCAGGTCTTAACGTGTAAGAACTTACGATTTTAAAATAAAGAAGCTCTTTCATTTTTACAATTATCCAATTTAGAATTATTATAAACTTTTTATGTGTTTTGAGATTATTAGAAATGTTTACAAAATCGCTAAAATGTCGTCTTTAACGACCAGAAGAGACGAATTATTTTCTGACATTACCTGCGTTAACTAATCCACTGGTGTTATACAGTGTACCTAAGTGTGGACCGCTTAGGCTGAGAAAGGTGTGTAAACGTGGAAGAAGCGGCCGTAATTGAGGCCGCGTCAGAGCGCTTCTTATGATGATGGTCCCTAAAGAATGTCCAATAAAGCTTACTTTCGTCGGGTTCAGACCCGACGTCTCGATGTGATGCAGAATCTCGGCTACCAGTCGATCCGTCATTGTATCGAAATCCGAAAATGTGTCACCCTTTTCATACAACATAAAAATATGCAATTTATTAACATTCGTTCGTTACTTCTTTCGAATAGACAATCTTTTTCACTCTCGCTTCTAGCCATTTTTCGTTCTAATTCAGACTCGCTTTGAGGTATCAAATCTATGGCGATTCTACTTCAAACTCAATCTCACACGAATGTATATGTATCTCAAATATTTTATAATATTTTTCATTCTTAAATTTACGGATAATAATTTCCAAAGTTACAGTTAAGTTATTTCGACGTTATACAAAAATTAGTTGAGCCATGAAAAACAAAATTAATTGATGGTTGTTTGATGAGGAAGAAATACGAAAGACCGATCTCCTCGTATTCACAAAAACATAACATGCAAAGCTAATTTCCAATCCGAATCACTAGGAAATATATCTTGCAATCTAATAAATTAAAAAAAAACATTCATAATAAATAAATTTTCTTCTATAATAAATAATAATAAATTATAAACTTCTATTATTATAAATGATATATATCATAATAAATAAATAAACTTCTATTATTTATATAAATCAAACTGAGAAAAATTCTGTCCTCCTAATAAAATATAATAAAACAAATCTCACTTGATTTCTCTCAGACATTAAAAAATCTAGATGCGCTCCGGGAAGACTCAGTTCCAAGTACGTCTTGACCAAACGAAGATCAGCAGGGTTGCCATCGAGACCGTGCACGCAGATAATCAGATGAGCTCCTTCCGGCGAGAACAGCCGGTACTCGTTGCTGATGTGGAAGTACGGCATGGTCGAGGCCAGGGTCGGATAATCACTAAGAGGCACATTCGATCTTAGAGGTTTTACCGACGACGGGGTCGGGAAGTCACCGTATCCAAAGGAATGGGCACGTTTATGGAAACGCAACTGCGCTTCCTTGTGTTCTCTAGAGGGGATAAGGTAGACAAAGAGAAACTTAACTACGAAAAAACACAAAGTGACAGAAGAAAGCCATCGCCGAACTCAAAAAGGCAGATAGAAAATGGCACGGATGCTTGCGAACAAAGGCGAAAAAGAAAAATAGGCGAAAATAATTGCACGATATTAAAATTTGGCTCAGAGTTATTCAATTGTTTGGAAAGTTCGTGGCGTTTTTAATAGTTGGAAATATTTTGTTGCGAGATTGTTAAGATGAGATTAGGTGGACACTGTTCGTTATGAGATTGAAAGAAAATGGTTTACTATGAATTTCTGGTAATCAATAAGATATCAAGTTTGATGAAAATTAGATATCAACTGCAACACGTAAAGAGGAAACACTGGTGAATTGTAAAAAATAATTATTTAATGAGACGTGTTTAAACCAAACTTGTAATATCTTTCAAACATCTGCTACCAGATATCATTTAAAATTTCCAAATTAAATGGCAAGACGTCTATTCTTTTAGAACTTTAAAAAGGACGTCTTTAAAATCTTGTCTATTGAGTAAACTATCGTTTTTCTCAAATGCAAGGCAAAAGTATTGTTTTAACTGAAATATTCAATGGTCGCTTATTCTGATCATTAGGAAACTTAAAAGTTAAATAAAATATTAATTTTATAGAAATATATTAGCTTAAAATTTCCCCTAAATATTACGAACTTTTCGAACAACCAAATACAGAAAATCATAATTTTCGCTGTGAAATTATACGTGTTATAACGAAGGGACTATGTGAAGGCCAAAGGACTTGGTAGCTAAACTATATGACTAATCGGTGTTGAAATAAAAATATTTAATGTACACCACTAAACCCTCAGCTAAATGAATTATAATCTGGTAAAGCGTTAGAAGGCTATTCTAACAAACACTTTACTCCAAACTTTCAAAATTATTTTATCACACGCATATTGCATTTCGTGTTTCATCTGATCAATACGGTACAGTTAAACGAACCGTCATAAATAACAGGAACAATTAATCATCTTTAGAGCTGTCGTTAATTTAACAACACAATGCATGAATGATATCGAACTATCGTTCATCCATTGTACTTAATAATTAGCCAACAACTTTATTATCAAACGAAAAGCTTGATCCCACCAAACCAGCGAAATCAAATCTCACAAGAAACCCTGTACAATCGTCAACGCACCTGTAAATCTTCCCTGAGAAGCTCATCTGCCTCTTGAACGCTTCCTTGCATTTTTTAAAATTAATCGAATCATCCTGAATCGACTGTAACAGTTCCTTGCCCTCTTGATAACAATCTAAACAAATATCTCTAGCTCCATATGGAAGGTCTCTATCTCTCTCCCTTTCCCTCTCCCTATCTCTGTTCTTCTGAGGACTACACGGTGCAGTCTTCGTCTGTTTAGGACTTCTAACCGGTTTCACCGTCTCGTAAACGTGATACAAAGGATTATCGATGATAGCAGGCGGATCACGAAATTCCTCTGGAGGCGGTGGTTCGTCCTGGAACATTTTTGGAGGCGGGAGTCGTACTTCTTCGTACGAATGCTCTTCTACGCTTTCTTTCGTTGGAGCGGGTCTTTCTTTCCTTGGTACGATTTTTGACAATTTTTGACGAAGCTGTTCGCTCGATAGCTTCGCGTTTCGACGTTGCTCGGAGCTAGACGTGTCCCCGCTGCTCACCCATCCGGAACACTCGGACGTAAGGTTGCTGGAACTGGAGCTCATCGTTGGGCTACTCGGTCTGCTGGACGGCGGGCTCAGAGGATTCGGAATGACGGGAAGATTGTTGCTAAGGCTGTCCTTGCTGTCGCGTATGGGCATGCAAGGTAACGACACTGCGCTTCGTGGTACCACAACTTTGTTCTGCGCTACTGGCACACTCGCACATCTCAGTCTTTTCACGCTTGGCGCTGGGATAGCGCTGGAGGTGTCGGATGGTGTCGTTCCATTCGTTGCTGGCGCCTCCATGGGAGACTTGATGGGCTCTACCTGTAATTATGAAGAAAGAATTTTCACGTATGAAGATTTTATGTAGAGAATTATTAAAGAAGAACGTAAGAGATACTACCTTCAGGATAATTTTATTATTATTCTCCACCCCCAGGACGCTCGTCGTGGTTACCGGAGGTGGAGGCCTGTACTTTGGCAGCGGAGCCACCGCAGGATCCTGATAAGCTGGAGGTGGAGGTGCTGGTTTCCTATTCCTATGACTACATTTCCTATTCTCCTCAGCCGGATGGTCAATATCCAGAACAGGCGCGGAATGCGGTCTTCTTCCATGCCTGTCCTTCCTTTTCTCTACACGTTGTTCCTTCTTCGGTTCAGACATAGCTGTCATCACCTTATAAAACATCTCGTTAGTTAATTCTTGCATCTTATCTTCGCTATGTGGCCTCCTATGTTTCTCTGCTTCTCCGTAACAAGGCGCGACGCCATTACGAGGGCTCTTGACGGCAGACCTCTCCTCTCTTCTTCTTGGTCTTTCTCTTCGAAAATCACAATACTCGTTACGATCAACGTCATCTACTAATCTTTCTGTGCTTTTTGGTCTCCTTGGTCTCTCTGGTTCTCCACGTGTTCTCCCACTGGTGCCATTTGTTCGATAGAAGAAGGAGTCTGTAGTTGTCGACGCGTAATTGGATCTTTTATACAAAGGATCAGCCATCATCGAATGACTGCTCGGCAACCCTCCGCCATTCATTGGATCCTGAACTTCTCGATTTCGCTGACTTAACCCGGACCCAGTTTTACCAATTGTGTGATACCTGCGAGACTCTAGACCATTCGTTTGACTGTATTTGCCACCTGTTTGATGCGTTTGTTTACGGGAATTTCCTCGATAGGTCACTCTGTCCAGCGTGGCTGTGTGAAGCGGTTGTTGTTCTGGGAGAAACGTGTCGCCATTGACGCTCGCTTTTGTTGGTAGAAAGTTGTTTTGGTCGTTGGCGGTCGACAGTGGGTGACGCGTTGGTAATCGGTGACTGCGTGGCTCTAGTCGAATTCTTCTTGTATCCAGAGAATGGTAATCTGTAGAGCAATAGTTAACGACTTGATCAATTTAACGCTTAGTAAAATTGAAACGGATAAAAATTCAATAAGCAGTTAATAACGTTTTAACTATTACTGAAATAGATAAAGGCAAATAAGTACCTATGATTGGATGTACTAGGATTTGGTGGATTGTTAGAAGGTTTTGTAAGTTACTTTTATAATAACATAGATAGTGTAAATAACGTAAATGTAATATTTTAATATTTCCTGAATACATAATATATTTTCTATAATATAAATTATATAAATACTTTGAAAGAGGAAAACCTTGTTGGTTGCAGGTACTAAAGAACGTAGAATATTAACATAGAGGTGTTTTCTAAAGGGTGTCATAAACTTTATTGAGTGAGTAATGCAAAGAAGAAAGAGCTGTTAAGCGGAGTATGAGCCGTAAAAAATAAAAATTTCAAAAATGCACGCTACGTGAAAGTTGTGCGATGAGTATGAGTGTACGGTTGTGTACGTGTACACACGCAGGGGTGAGTTCTCTTAAGGGTGAACCGCGTATAGCGAATGAGAGTTCAGAGCGAGTGTTTTTTCCGTAAGTTCAAAGGGAGTGTTCCGAGGACAATGTAGGGAATATGGAGAGTTGTACAGAATGTACCATACTAGCGAACAAGCAGATTCATTACGAAGTAGCTACTCCGTAATATTATACAAAATTATTCCACCGAATCAAGAACATTTTATCATCAATTCTATAAAATAAGTATGCTCCAAAAACCCATACCAAATCACTCGCATTTTAATGTTCTTGATAAAAAGATATGTACTTGTATCGTCTATTATAAATACAAACACGTGAATGTTAATATTCGAATATCATTTCAATAATATTTACTTGGATTTTTATATCGTGTGTAATGAAAGATAATGTATTAACTCATGAGCTTCTTGGTAGGCAGTGGAATAAACATGTTATGTAAGATGGTTTAAAGTTTCATTTGATACAATCTTATACCATATATTATAATATGATAACCATAAATTATATGATATATTATCGAGAAGCATATCGAATGTATAGGATGACATTAATATTGATTGGAATATTACATATTAAATAGATAAATCTTAATGGAATTATTCAAGATGACCTGTATAAATATTTATATGAGAATCATAAAGATTTGATGTTTTTGTCTGACAGTTACTCTTCTGCTAGCATTACACTTAATCGCTCAGAAATCTTAACAGAAGATATTAGAAAAAAGAAACTAATACACCCAGGTATAAGTGCAATTTCATCCTTCCCCAAACTGACCTATGTCGTTCAATCTTTCATACACTCTCTTCTTCATAAATTTTACTCTCAAAGAATCAGAGAATCCTCCTCCACCTCCTCATCTTCCTACCTTCATTAATATTAGGAGCCTTATTCTCGCTCCAACAATCTGTCATCTGAGCATGGTCCATCGTTGCCAGACAGGTGGGTACCGTAAGAGTTTGTTCGCAGGACTTGTTCGACGGTCTGTACCCAGGTAACTGTCCTCCTGGCGGTAATTCAGGAAACATAGCCGCGAGGAGCGACGTTATCGAGGTGTTCTGAGGATCATTCTGTTGTCTGGGCAACACCAACATTTGCGTAGACTTGGCGCGAGGCAACGGGATCACGGGTGTCGATCCTAGGGATGGGTTTGGAGCGGAGCAGGCTTGCTGCCCCGAAGGAGGGAAAAGCGTGCTACTGGACGGCGCTGTCGACCTTTGCCTTCCTCTCGAAGGAACTGTCGCTGGTGGAGTAACGTTTCGCGCCCCGCCTCTCTGTCTTGGAAACAGCTGCGTGGACACGGATCGAGGAAGCGTCTTTGGCGATGTTCTTGGTTGAACTGGAGCGATGTCTGGACCTAGTTGGTCCAAGGATTTGCTGTGCCTGGCAGGAAGCGTGGATGGAGTGAGCATCAGACGACCTTGGACCGAACCGATATCCTGAGCCGCGCCTTCGCTCCTTGGTGACCAGATTCCCATGGATCGCGACTCTAGGATTGCTGCTATGCCGCAACTGCAGTCGTCGATGCCGGGAACTGCAACGAGCATTTGCTGTTTGATTAATTTTTGAAAAAGTTAGGGGATGTTTTAGGGGTAGCAATCCCTATGGCTTGTGACAATTTTGTTAGTCGCTTAATAATATTTGTATGAATAGAGAATATCTTGGTGATATACACATACAACGGTTGTTGGTTGCAATTAAATTAGTAAAAATGCTTGGTTAACGAGAACAAAGAACAAATCCTGTGTTATAATCATCGTACAAAAAGATTGATCACGCGTGACATAAAGCTATATCGCGTTCATTCTTTTCATCAAAGTGATACTTGCCGCTGTTTCTGTGCCTCTGCTTCATATCCACGTACTGATCCTCGAAGATCAAAGGCAGAGACTGAAGATCTCCGTCCAATTCCGGACAGTGCACTGGGAGCGGTGGCAACGAGGACAGATATCGCGATCTTCTTGCCGCTTCGCTCACCGCCTGATACGACTGGTAGTTCGCGTCGTAACAGCCCCATGCGGATGTCCTAGGGTTTTCTAGCACGAAGAAACCTTCCGCAAAACGTTTCACCTATAAATTTGCGACCAAAGATGTTAATTTAAATAGAGTGGTACTTTCTTAGAATATTTGAAACGAAGTTTCGTTTAATTCTTAATTAGTATCGTTGGATCGTAAAAGGCCACAAATTCCTTCGTCGTAATTCTATGGTGTATCTGTCTCGTGTCTTTGAAATAAAGTAATTAATCTAAAAGAGGACACCTAGAAACTGTGGGAAATGAATGACAATAAAACGAGCGTTTTACCCTCAGCTGATGATGGATCCTCGCAAGATGCTGATGAACAGCCTCGCGCCCGGAGAACGCTTCCAGAAAATGTTGCCAGAGAACGATATTTTGTGCGCAGAGTTGAGCGACATCAGTCTCCTCCGTGTCCATCATCTGTAACTACAGCACAACCACATCTTTCACAGAGAAGTCACAAGAAACAAAAAGAAAAATATTACATGTGTAAGTCAATTTGGTGTCTTCAAGTTCGAATATTTATATTACTGATAATATCAAAATTATTTATAATTTATATTACTGATAATATCAAAATTGTTATCTACCTAGTATCTTAGTTGTATTCATAAATATATAAAGCACAAAGATCAGCGATTCAGTTGTAGCAAGTGATAGAAATAATTTCGCTGACTAACTCTATGTTCCATAAATAAAAGTCGAATTTTGTCAAAAGCGACTTGTAATAATTTACACGCCAAGAACAAAGAATTTTGTAAGAAAACCTGAGAAGCGGTACCGACCTTGGTAATTTCTTTGTGCGTGTTCTGAGCAAGCTCGAGCGCTCTTTGCTGGCAAGAAGGTAGCAGACGCGCTAAATCAGCTAAGTCGTTGAGCAAAGATTCCCTCGCGGCCAAAAGTAACCTGATTACTTCCTGTTGAACTAATTTCGCGTGTTGTATCCTCGTGGCTGAACCAACGCACCTCGTTGTTGTTTCCTGCAATAGTTACGAATATCTTGTTGCAAGCATTCTTTTGATCTTCCTTTCTGTAGCAGCTAAACTATCAATTAAAAATTTTAATGAAACTCGTGCATGAACTCACGATATTTCCTAACTGAGCATTGTTGTCCCCGTTTGCTGCAGTCTGTTTAAATTGTAGCCACGGTTTCCCTCCACGCGGCGCACTGCAAGCATATTATTCGGTTAATTACGCTGTCGCGATGTTAAATTAAAACATAATCGAACTCTCATTGTCACTACGAATGGAATAGAATTTTTTGATTGAAACGATTAGGGGGTCGGACACGATTTAAATTTGTAAATTGGTTATTTAGTTTTTGGTCATTTAATTTTTCACTGTGTGGATTTTCATTGTTCTCACAATTTGAAATTTGATATGAAATTTTGTGACTTAAAATTACGATAGTTCGATATTATTCTATCACTATTTTGTTATTATTTTATTATTCTCCTACTGTTATTCTGCGTATAATAAATAATTTTATCAATAGTCGTAATAGGATATTTGATATTTCATAGTCCTTGATTTAACTATTAATCTTCGACTATAAATTATTAACTAATTAAACGATAAATGTGCTTTTCTATAAAAATCTAAAAAAATGTTTCCACTATAATAATACTGGGAGCATGTGTGTTTTAATAATTGGTAAGAATATTTTTCCCACAGCCATTAAAAAGGATTCTGTACTCAAAGAATTAATTAATCCAGAAATAATGCCCCTTTGATACTTTATTACACTGTACGTTCAATTCGAGTACAAAAAAGTCTCCCTGTTACAGTCTCTGTAATTTAATGAGCAAAGAAAACACCATTTTAAAAATTCCTTCCTTGTAGTCACTAATTGGCTTTCTAATATGAAAAAACCACATTACGATATATAAACATATGTAAAACATAAAATTAACTTAAACGCATAAACATTTATATATAAATATTACATTTAAATATTTCAGATATAATGTACAATTTAAGCAATATAAAATAAACAATATATAAAAGTAATAATCAAAGCTCGTTCAACAATATATTCTTCAATAATTAATAATTTTTCCCCTTTATCGGTTAATGTCCACTCTTTATTAATCTTAAAACATGAGAAACCACCAAAATAGACAATTAAAAATAAAAAGAAAAGAACTTGATCAAAAGGGAGGAAATTAAAAAAAAATCGTTATTCGCATTAAAAGTACTGTGTCCATAAATTTGTCATTTTCATTGTAAAAAAGAAAAAAGAAATACAAAATTTGAAACTTACCAGCTCTGGACATAATGAAGTATGCTCTTCCTGCGTGTAACACGGTACAATGAAATCAGCGTTCGTAAGCAGAAAAGAGAAATTTCCATCGTTAACAATCGTGTATACGTAGGCAAATAAAAATATTTTGTAATTATATTATGAGAAAAGAATATAAAAAAAGAAAAAATTTAACTTGTTACCGACTTGATGTAAGGTTGATGAAGGGCCACGAGGCAGGCGTGAATCGTGATGGAGACGGCGGCAAGATGAAAGTAGTCGAAGAGCACCGGCAAATGATAGTGAAGCCCCTTCGTGGGTGCGAAGTTCAGCTGCAATGCCCTACAAAGCAAAAAGCAAACGAAGCTCGTCAAACCTTCAAGGTAGAACATGAAAGCGTACGCGGCCAAGGTTATCGATCTCTCCATCTATTAGGTCTGTGGGGAAGTTCTGCTTTCTTGTCGTGTACTTTTGCCTAGGCATAATGGGCGGAAGAAATTTATGGAAGTTGTAGAGGTCGGTGTTCCTTCAACAACTGAGCATTACGTCTTTTCCTCGTGCATTATATTCAAACCATGTTACGGAAATTGTAATGTGATTTTAACGACTGCCTACTTCGACTTACACAATTTCCTGTAATTAAATGTTCAATTTTTTAGAAGATTTTCTGTCGCTTTTTGGAAAACATATGGGAATTATTCTTTTGGTCTTTACTACTTTCTGTCTCACAAAGACTAGTCTCCAGCAAATTTATTGTTTATATTAATTTAACGTAAATTCGTTAATTTGAACATTTGTCTCAAAACATATAGGACATTCGTAATTTCTATCCATTTCTTTGCTACTATACATAAATGTAATTTAATATTCTAATAATACGTATTCTAGCAGTAGAATGAAGAAAATAATGCTGACCAGTATGGCTTCTCAGTGACTAAAATGAAATTAGATTTCGTTATAATAATCGTCATGACAAGTTTACGGTTGTAGCTTACGTTTAATTAGTGTGACTTGATGTTTCAAATGCATTGTTTCGGTGCAGGGTACATACGAAGAAAATGTAATTAATATTACCATCATTTTACATTTTATTCTTGCAAATACAAAGTGTTAACAGTGCTTGTCATCTACGTGTGACAGATATTCCTGTAATTAAGAAGTATTTATATCTTGAAAAAGAAATATCTTTAGACTTAATATCACCTCCCTTCGTGCTTGAAATGAATAGAATACGATACCAAAAATTAATCACCTATTTTTAAAATACCTTGTATACACGCGTAACGTTATTACATAAGATTTTTCTTTTGGTTTCTTTAACGTGTTATACAACTTTGCTATACGTATAATATGTCGTAGTATATAGCGTAGACGCGGCTTAAGAGTCTACAAACTAACTTCAAACGTAACTGCTCCTTCTCTTCGCTGCCTTCGTTACGTTACAAACATTAGACTCTCACGATTCTTGTATAGCAAGTCGCATGTAGCAATCCTACGAAACCGCAATATCGTTTCTTTTCGCGAGCGACGCTCAAACGATCGTCGCGGTCAGCGAACATATCACTACCGTCTACCAAATGACAGTGGTACAGCGAGATGATAGTACGTTTCGAGATACACCAAGGCGATTATCTTACCTAGACGACACGCAGGCCATGTTTCCTGGTTGCGTCGGCTCGCTGAACCATAGCTCGACGCCGAGATTGAAGTGGGTGCGGGAGAGAACCTCCTCGATCTTGTGACTGTGCACCAGCACGTGAGCTCGGAATAAGACCGAGGTGCCGAGTGTCACCTCTTCGTTTCTGTAGAGGATCTGAAAGCGCTTGCTGGTCCCAGGCGCCTCCAACGAGTCTAGAACACAATGATCGTACGGTTGACGTTTCTTTTGCATCCTCACATCGGATAAAGTACCGCAAAGTACTTACGTATTTGCAATTCTTAACTTTCATGGTATCATTGGACTAGTGGGATCCGTCAAAATTTACGGTTGAACTTTTAATTTAATTTTATTTTTACTCGCCTCTGTTGCGCAGAATGTAAAATACAAAATCAAATTAAATACTCTGTTTTCATGGTACCGTTGCGCTTATCGGGCACCGTAATAATTTTCAGTTGAATCGCTCAATTTTCGAATTCCTAATTCAATTTCAACTTGTTATTGATCTCCATCATGGAGGATATAAAATACAAAATAAAATTCAATACCCTAAATTTATAAATAACATACGTTATTATTATTTGCAACCTAACGATGTTATTGGAGGATTAAAATACTCGTCGGTGACAAATAGTTTTCCGCTATTTAACGTTGGAATGTTTTATAACAAATTATTTAAACCGTGTATGACTGTGCGTCTAAACGTCTAATTGAACTTTTTTTTTTTTTTTTTTATTTTATTTTGGTTATTTTACAATTTGTCCTTGCGGACATTTGGTAAAGTGTTATATCTTGTTGGTGAAGAAAAAAAAAAATATAAATATAAAATAATATAGCACGTGGGCGGCTACCCCCAGCGGGGTACGTTGAACGTCTCGTGGTTTTCTTTCTTTCATTCGTTTTCACAAGATAGAAGAGAGAAGCTCGAGTTTCGATGCACAATGAAGGGTGGCAACGCGATACAAGCGATTCAGGGAACTTTCTAACGCTATCGAGTGCAAGCTAGGTTTGAACTAGTTCGAAATTCTAGTCGCAGCCGTTGTCTAACTCGACGGGGTGAACTCGAGCGAGTTTTCTGCCGCCATCGGTGCCACAGAAGTTTCTGCCTCCACGAGGAAAGTTCTTTGATTCGCCGGACACGCGTTGTCGCGGCAAAGGGCTGGTAATTTCTGGAAACTCAGTTACCATTCGCTTCTTTTCTTTGGTTCTTTCAAGCGGAAAGAAGTTGGCGAGAAGATTGTTAGTTTGGTCAGAGGATGTGGGTGAGTGGGTGACGTTAATGAAGCGCGTGGATGTCACAGTTGGCGATTATTCGAATGAAACGTTGTTCGAGTATTATACAGAGCTTGTCATTGAAGTATTCGGTAACGTTTTAAGTATGACAAAAAAACACTTATCTGATCTTGTTGAAAAACGCTCATTATTCTCACTATCTGCTATTTTTTGCTCACACGAAAGCAGCTCATATTCAGATGAGTGAATTCAATCGGCAAAAGTTCAATTAATCGGGTATTAAGTAAAATTTCATTCTGATAAATAGAATTCTGCTGCGCGATAGAACCTCGTTTGTTCGAACAGGACGAAGAAGTTCAGACAGTCGAGCAGTTTCGATAACAGAAATTTATTACATAACCATTCGCTCCAGCTTCTTTCATATTAGTTCAATTCTATTAGAATTTAAAAACTTATTTCGAGCAAAAACAAAAGATCGCTTATATCAATATATTCCTTATGGGATTCAGTATTTATACTTTTATATTACGAAATATTCGATGGTAGATCGGTAGATCGCGTCAACGAGAGTCGTGAATTCTCATTACGATTCGATAATCGACGCCACGAATTGGTCAATCCTATTTCGTTTAGGATAATGGAGGTGGTTGACTGATTATAACATTAAAGTAACAGGTTATAATATATACTTTATTCCAACAACTTTGTGGATATAAAGAGTTATAATACGTACTCTCAGAGACGTGTAGATAGTAAGTTACAACTGATGACTGATCGATGAACGAAAACCAGTCAAGACATTGATTGATCAACGGATGAAAAACCAGTCAAGAGATGTTGACTGATCTAAGGCAGATAAATCAGTGAAGTTCGGTTACGATGCTGCCGCAGAGGCGAAACTATTGCTGGCTATTGGTGGCCCCAGCATCGGTCACTTGCGGGTGGAAATGATCGTTGAACATGGGAAAAAACCGACCTAATGGAGCAATAACCATAAGGAACGTCTCGACTTGAATATATTTTATAACAATTATGTTGAAGTGGTCGCCACTTCTAAGAAAACTCTACATCTGGTCTTTAATTTTCTCAAGCACCGAAGCCATCGACAGCGCATAGACAAAAGACTGTGTCGAAGGCAAACCATAAACGGTACAGATGCAACGTTGGCTCCAGGGTTTTCCAGTCATAGGATAACGCTGCTAGCGTGCGGATCTGGACCACCTCATATTGTATTCCAAACTTTGTACTTACACTTTAATATTCAAAATATATATATTTTCTACCTTACAATTTATCCACGCGTTCCTTTGTATTCACATACATCCAATAACCTTAACAAATTAAGGGCCCTAACGTTAAGATACAAATGCTTAGTTTTATGACAGTTCCTTAGGATTAATGCGATCCGACTAATTATATTTGCACAGCCAGTAGCCGTTTCGAGGGATGGATTTTAGTTTACGTAAAGAGTCACCGGACGTAACACGAAATTACCTTCGATCGTACTTCGGATGATAGAGTCTGAGCATTAACTTGTTCGTACAAACGCGATTCTACCGTCTACTAGATTTAACGAAACGCAATCGATCAAACGATAATGGAAGAAGTTTAGAAAAATTTATTTTTCATAAAGATTTACACACTGATTTGTAGTATTTTAAATCTAAGCCTGTCCAAATCTCCAACGCTATCGAAAATTCGTGAAAAATCAGTGAAATTCAAAAGAAGTACTCACGGTTGCGTAACTGGTTAACCTCCACCTTGACAGGCAGTTTGGGCGACACTCTGAGGGCAGTTCGTATCTGGTAATACCTGCGAAATTGGAAATCGTCGATAAGCTTAGAGGCGATGGCGATAGGTAAGCCGTTGCAAATTACGCAAGCCAGCCGTCGTGCACACATTCCGTTCACGAGAATGGCTGGTGAATCCGCTTACCCACGCTGGAACAGGTCGACATTGTAGAACTTGCAGAGCTCGAGGGAGAACTCGAGAGTGGCCTGTAGATCGCTCATCTCGATCGCGACGCCAACCTAACCACCACCCCTCCTCTCTCTTTCTCCCTTCGTCGTTCGAAGCAGCCCTTTAATCGAACGAAGACCAGTTTCGTCTGTCGCGACGACTTACGAGGGATGAAGATAGTCGTTTAGGGCCTGGCCGAGGTTCCCGGCTCGATCCTGCCATCCTGTCCGCAAATTTTCAACGTCGAAGGCACCCTACGAATAAAAAAGAACGGAATCTTTCGATTTACGAGACAATTGATCAGCAGTTCGAGCAACCAGCCCCTTCGAACCGTTGAATCGCGTCCAGAAGGTGCTCGAACCGTTCAGCCGCGTATTGAAGTGGATAAAGGTGTATTGTATGTGATTTACGTGGAGGGAGGTGAGTCTTTCCTATCTTCCTCTCCTCCGTCTCCCTCTCTTTTACTCTCTGGTTTCTGGCAAATATTGAACTTACGAAAAGTGTTTGTACTTTTTTATTGGTCTTTTGATATTTTATGTTCCTGTTTTATACAGAACATTCTTTACGCGAGTACCCTGAATGGACGCAAGTTTTTCGTAAAGTCCCTCTATTTCTTAGCAAATATTAAATCAACGAAAGGTTCCGGCATTTGATTCATTTTCTGCACTTTACAGATATGTTGGTGTCGATAATTTCAATGCAACGAGAACACTTTTCCAACATCGTTTCTTTCTCAGTACTGATATTCCTACGCAAGAAACGTACGGAAATGTATGATAAAAATAACAAGTACGAGTGCATAATGTGATAAATAATCGGGTGTCCTGTTTTATATGAAACGCTCTTTCTAACAGAACAACTCTGAAATGATAGCAATTTTTCATTCGATCAACGTGTTTGAATGTTTCGATTTTCAAAATTCTACAAAATATCTGTATATTCTATCGGAGAAAAAATTATTTCCAAATTCGCTAAATCGTTGACTACGCCTGGAAAACTTTCAGGGTGTGTTTCTTCACGAGAGAAGAGAATGGAAAGGGGAATTTCTCTGTTTGCTCTGATTTGCTCCCCGTTGGAAACGGCAAGGTAACGAAGTTTGGCCTCGAAATTCGCGAATGCTTTGCAATCGAATCTTCCGGAAAGGAGGTTGACCACCCCCGCACACCTTCGAGTGACTTCTAATTGTAGCGACGACGAAACGATTCGAGTTTAAAGTGGATTTAATTAGAGCCGAGTTCGAGAGTCAAGTGGAAATTAACGTCTGCCGGTTTCCAAGTCCGCTCAGTGATTTAGCCCGTTGTAATTGCTGTTGCTTTTTAACTTCCCAACATTGTTACGCGGTATTCATGCCTCGAATACTATAAATTTTCGCAAATTGCTCTAGTAATTTATGGCAAACCAGAATTTCCTACGAATATTTATAATTACATATAACGAACGAGGTTCTGAGCGTTAAAAATTTGAGACATAATCTAGGTTTTTGGGCTATAGTACAAAAGAAGAAAGCTATATAAATTCTGAAACAAGTGCAACAGATATTAAAGAACAGGAAGAAACAAGTATACCCCTTTCATAATTCCCAGGATGATTTATCGTATTTGTTGCAAAATTGGACAAATTTTAATTATTACAAGAAGATAAAGTGAGATATTACTATTTGTCCATCAAACAAGATTATTCGAAGTATCAAATTCTTATTTATTTAGATGGAATCGCATATTTTAACTTTCAATGTATCATCCCTTCGGTTTCATAATTAAATTATAATTTTATTCCCCGTTACGAAAACTATAACGCTTTTCTTACAACTATAGATACACAATGGTGTTTTATAAAAAAAAAATAGAAGTAACTCTTTATACTGAAAAGTACAAATTCCTAATCCATCCTGGACTAATCGCTCTACTAAATCCTTATACATATATTCTGTATAATCTCCAGTATTAGCAAAACTATCAACACAGCTAACGCTAAATCGTATTGAAACCTGATCGAGTAAAACGGGGCTTACGATAATCCTGAAAATCTCTCAGCATTCGGCAATTAAATCGTTTCCTGTATTCGCGAAGAATTAACCGTGCGATACCGGTAATGTGTAAAAGCCAAACAAATCAAACGCAAGTCTTTGTATCGTATCGTGGCGAAATGGAAGAGCTGTTCTGTTGACGATGCCAAAGTCTCAGCTTGCAAAGGGTTAAGACCGTACGTACAAACGTCCAGCAGGTAGATCGAATGTCGTCGACACTGTAAACACTTTGTCGAATATCTCTTTTGCAACATGTTCAAACCAGTGCGTGCTTCTGACGTGTTTTAAACGTTTGTGAATTCCATTGAAACCGTGCGAAATTGTTGGCGAAGAGGAGGACTTGTTTTACAATTTCCATAATTCCTCGTTGAGACGGCCGATCAAACTTTAAACTTAATAACCTTCGTCTAGAGGTTGGCTAGCGTGGTTGATGGTTTAAGCGAAGCAACGATAACCGATCCGTATTGATCGAACGTCCACTTTATCTTAAGTGCTCGGATGTCTCGTGAATCTGGAGGAGTTGAAATATAACTTAAAATGATTAATCGAGCGTCAACGAGAAGACTTTTCTGGCTATTAAACTAGACAAACTGAGAGACTTGTGGTTTATTTAGATAGTGTGCAGATGTATATTTAGATATTATATTTAGTATATTTAGTGTACCTAATATGCATATGTTTTTAGGAATAAAATGAAATTTAGCTTAGACACTCTTTTTGAATCTGGCCTCCATTCTTTTAGGTTTAATATAATTCGTGAATTTCCAAACACTTTTTAATATCTCCAGTAATCGGACACACTCGATTTTTATGATGGAAATTTCCATTTTTACATTATTTTCCATAAAATATTCTACTTTTAATATTTTTCCGATATTCAAATGTTGTATCTTAGGATGCACATTGGGCATGCAATATCGCGAGGTACATTATGTAAAAAAGGAAGAGTTTCACCGAAATAGGAATATTTTTACCGATCAAAACGTGTCGATACAGGATTTAAATCGCAGGCGATTAAACTTCTGCATCGTTGTTTATTGTTCGTCTATATTTCACATGATATAAAAAATCATCAAACATTATTGCCATAAATCACCAATTTGGTATTGCAACAACTATCTTGTAATCGTCCTTCTAAAGAAATAACAGACGTATTTGTGTTAAATAAAATTGTTCATCGTACAACAAAAATTATTACAAAACTATTTACTTGAAGCAAATAAATCGAAGATCCCATACGTTACGACCTAATATAACCCGAAATCCATCTTTTGCACCACTAACCAAAATCCCGTGCAGTGAACTTTGATCGCCAGGTCGATCTTCACTCGTGAACGCTTCGACAAGCCTCCCTCGACCGATCCTCGTCGAATTCCCTGGTCCGCAAAAATGATTCACTCACGATAGTCTTTTGCACGCGTGCAAATGCATAGCGAAGAACCACGGGGGTTAAAACTGCCGACAAAGGAAGCTGACGGAAAACAAAAATTCCTCAGGCTGCCCTCGGCGACTGGACGCGCTCGCGCGTACCACTGTCAAGGACGCGAAGGCCGCGTGCACACTTCCTCGAGCGAAGATCAACGACCTGGCGTACGCACGGGAAACCTAGGTGAGAGGGTGGAACGACCGAGGGTGGAAAAAATGGTGACACTCCGTGACAGACGGCAACGATTCTTTTCTTGACTACTCGCGCGAGCTAGCTCAGGTTACACGATTTCGTGATCTTATTTTGTTGGCTGTCAGACTGCGCTGCCAAGACGAACGTGTCTGCATGAAGGTTTGTGAAATCAGTCTATCGAAAAACGTTCGTTCGTTTGCGTTCTTCCAATGTTGGTCCGATGCTAAGTTTAAGACAATGTTATAGGTGTCTATTATGATATTTAATGAAATCTCTCGGAGCAAAACTAGCTTTAATACTAAATATATTAATAGCGTGTAATTTGCTATCATTTTAAACTATTTTAAGATGCGAGTATAAAATGTTTAGCGTGAATGATTGAAAAGTATGTGAGAATGAGATCGATATTTTCGTAGAGGTTCTAATATTATACACGTGACCAAAAATATTTCAAAGTAACAAGCAAGTCCTCCGAAGAGACTGTTCATTAGATTATTATGGATAATTCGAGCGACTGTTGCTCGTTCAATTTCTTGACGTCAAATAACGTCTCTGGCGCCCCTTGCGATTCCCATGCCAAAACCTACAATGATGTGCCAGAGACGTCGTTTAACACTGAGGAGTTAAGAATCTCAATTTGAGAATAGTTTAGTCTTAAGGTTAACTTAAAAGAAACCTAATCTCCTCTTCATCGGTCCACATTAAATTATTAATGGAATTTTCCAAAGAAATAATGAATATCCAAATTACAGTATTTTATACAATATCTAGTAGGTCAAACAATTTTCTATGGAAATTCAATTATGTTAATTATATCTTAAATAATACCAGCTTGCATAAAAATTTCCACTCTGTACATAATATTTTCCTGTTTACTGGTTGATGTTATTAAAGTTAACGGTAGCATAAAACCTATAGATTTACATGGATAAAGTTGATGGTGTTGTACGGAAGGTAATGTAGTGGAGGGTACGTTCGTGTAAAGTTTGGAGAATTTCAGGAGAGGGTTTTGTTATTGTGGGGTGTACGCGGAGCATTGCTTTAGCTTCTTCTGGTCGATCGAGGTGAATGTTGATAGAATTATTATGGGGAGATTATTTTTGTTTGATGATGATACGGGGGAGATGGAATATCGATTGTATCTTTAAACGCAAAAGATGTAAAGGTATATAGCGAGGTTAAAAAAGCAAAATTATGATTCAAGTAAATTTCTATGCAAACACATTGATCGAAAACTCGAAATTGATCCCTTTCGGCCGATGTTCCGTTCAAATCCAACAAAGAGAAAATTGAACCGAGAGATAGAATTATAAAATCGTGGCAAGAGATTGTAAAAATTCAGATCCATTCTCCGTGATAACTTTTCTAAAGGGTATTGTATGTTCGTCTGTCCCAGAAGGGTCGAAGGTACAAGTCAGATGGCGGAAGTTTTAAAGAGAGTTCGAAACTCACCCGGATATGTCTTTTCCCATTCATTTTTCCCTGCTAAACGCAATTCGAAGTTTCAAACAACAAATACGTGACGCGGTAAGAAAGCTGCGAGCGGAAGTTTCAGCGATACTTTACGACGATACTTTTGCGAGACAGTTTCGCTTCCGTAAAAATTTATCTAGCTCTATTTTTACTCTAGAACATTGAAAATTTTATAGACCGATATTGAGAATTCGTTCTTCGTACTTATTCGAGAATCGCAGTATCGCTCCTTTCTTTCCTTTTTTCTTTCTTTCATTGCTTCATCATTGATGTATCAAAAATTTTCTAAATTATCTTTTATGTAGGAGAAATTGGTATTTAACTAGGAACCAACACTGAAAAATTTGTTATAATATAAAATGAGATCGTCCAGCGTAATTTTCTTTTTTTCAATTAGGTTAAGCAACATCAAAAATGAAAGATGCGAAATAGAAATGTGGAAACATTGGGAAGAAAAGAAAAATCTGTGAATAATAGTTTGAAATGTATGAATTGCAGAATACCACACGAAATTCTATCACTGAAACTTATTACTATTATTATATTATTATATACGTTATATACATTATATATTACTATATATAGTATTATATATCAATGTAATACTAGAACATCTTCATCATCGACATTAACGAAGCGATAAACGATCGTTGCCAATCTAATCAAATTGTTGAACGATAGATACATTTAATTTCCATGTTTCTCATCGTATCGTTATGAGATTGTCGATTTGTTTAAATTCCTTTTTCATATCGATGAAAGTAATGTAATGAAAGTCATGCGAATAGAATGATAAATCAATTCCAGTTGCGTAGCAGTTATCAAAAAAGCAATATCTATTCCTGTCGTATGACATATTACATTTCGTTATCAAATTATCTCTGAAATGCCTCATGATCATTTCTCAGAAATTGAGACCACGAAGGAGAGATTACACTTTGCAAAAATTTCCCAGCTAGACTTTAGCTTTAAAGTTTTTAGCCTCCGGGTTGAATTGAAAAATGTGTAAGTTATTAAGTACAACAAAACCAATATTCCAATGAAATAAAAATTCTTTTAAATTACGAAAGTTCGAAATGCACGTATACACGGCCATACTTGCACGAAAGATAAACATGATATCTATAGAGATTTTTCTGAAGAAACTCTGTCATTCTGCTACATTTTTCACAAAGATTCGTATCGAGATACTGCGGTTTTGTAAATTCCTGAATGGCTGGTCCCGAGCAATTTTAATCGGGAATGCCTTTTGGTCGTTTCGAACGACCAGCAATGGTATTTCTAGACACGAGGCCGACGCACTGTGGCCCAGTTTAGTCAGAGGTACTCGTCGTTTCTGGCCTAGATCGGGCGTCACGTCGTGTGTATTTACGCGCGATACCATTCGAGGCCGTGAAAATGTTTCCTACACGCCACACGCGAACCAACGTCAAGCGTTCGCCAGTCAATGTACGGAATTCTATTGGGATTCTGTCGTTTGGTTTTTTACTTTATGAAAAACATTGTAATTAATTTGCGTGTAAATTTCGTATTAGTAAATTTCTATAATTGGAAATACTGGTTGCTATAAAAGGACATGTATATGTACATGTACACACGCACGCTCACGAAAGTAATCCAACACCTGTATAGGCACCTCTCATGGATATATTATGAGTGTTAGACGAAACATTTTGAGATTTTAATTAACGCTGTTATGAGATTTTATCGTTTGACTCGCTTGATTGTTGATTTACTGGTCTGTTGATTAGTAAAGTTCGAAGTAATCTGAGAATGTGAATTTATGGTAGAATTTTATGTATGTTGAAATTACAATGTAATTGTTTTAAATGTCGCAACTTCTAAAGAATTATTTTCTCGTATTATTCCGAAGGATTCCATAATTCATATATTTTTAGAATGAATTTTATTTTTAGAATAAATTTTTCTTTATGGAAGTTGAAATGGAATTGAATTCGAACTCGGATTGCATAAAGATTTATGGCATTGCGAGTATGTATAAAATGTAGGATTTAGGGATAATAAAATAGCGTGAGCTTGGATGCAGTTTTAGACGAGCTTGCTCGCAATTTTCCAATCGTGTATCAAGCATAAAGTAAGGTCGAACACGAGCATTAGTTACCCTCTGCCATTGATCCGTTTCCATCGTCAAAATCAGCCGTGTCAAATAACTTATCGACAGTTTCTCATTAACATTTCGATATATTCTATATCTCTGATCAACCTGATAATATGACCAACTAACTATAACAGTAGGAATCCTAAACAATATCGTACAATATCAATACCAGTAGATTAAAATTACCATGAATTTAAAATCACATTGAAAGTAGCAAATTTTAGATGATTAAACTTCAAAAATTTATTTGCCACAAAATAACAAAACTAAATATTGAATATAATGAAAAAACATCAAACATATATAAATATTGCATACGTGATACACGTACAATAAATATTCAAGAAGGTATAATCGATAAATATTGGAAAAGCGGAATACAGAAAAAACTGTGATTCGTTGCAGAACGCATTTGCAAAAAACGTAACTAAGCAACAATAGCGAACTTAATCCCAGCAAGTCTGTCGATAGCGCAACTGTGGAAGCATGTCCACCATCGATATACGCGGAGCACAATGGCGCAAATGCAGAGCCGAGCTTGAAACGTCGACGATAACGGATTTCTAGGATCTTTTTTATCGACTTGGACGTTCTCCCTGTGGCGTGAGGCCGGGTTAAATTAAGTATGAACAAGCTATAAATAAATCTTACACGATATTTTTCGAAGCATCCGCGGTAGCGCGTGTTATGGATGCAGCTGAGCTGTTTTATGCACGTGCGACGCGTTGTTGAGCCTTGAAGAAGATACGAACGTCGTGTAATGCCGCAGGTTGTTGCCCTTGTGTAGTTCAGACACGGATTTCCTTGAAATTTTAACGAATTTTTCTCCAAAGGAAATATACACGGCCAAATTCGTGCAAGATATTGTGCCAGACTCGAAGATTTATGGCGATGTAAAGCTACGTGTCTTTGCGCGTTATAGCATCTTGCGAACTTACGGAATATTAAAGACGAAAGAAACGACGTAGTTTTAATATTCTAGGCGGTTTATGCAATATGCAATATCTGTTTTGTAAAGAGGGTTGAAAATATCGCTTTACGGTTCAGTGAAAATTGTATTTCTGCAAGCATTTCGAAGAATACAGCTGGACTGTTGTACTATGCAGAGAGCTACGGAATTATAGAATTCCGAATCCTGTAAGCTATACGTACATATATGTAACCTATACGTCAATTTTAACGAAATTTGTATAGAACATAGCTCTTTCTTGGCCACGTAGTTAACATCTATTTTTCTATTAGCAACTGTTCGTATTTAAGTGAAAATAGTTGAAGGCCGAAATTATGTTCTTAGCGTGTTTTGGAAACCAAAGGGTGTAAGACAAACTTTTTCTTTAAATTGCATGTTTTTCCATACAACATTGAAAAAAGTATCATCTTTTGAAATAATGATATTTTTTTTAGATTTAAAAAGATTTTGTTGGTAATATTTCGTACCAAGCGTTTTTATTAAATATTCTATATAAAACGTATTTGTCAATGAATTTCTACATGTTATAAGGAACAAATCAAGAAACCCATAGCTACGAAACTAGGAACAAGTTGTCCTAGCAAATCAATTTCGAACAGGCTGCAAGCTTATCCGCGTCGCAGTGAACAGTAGCAACGTACTCTTTGGGGGATGAAAGCTGAACAACGGTCGACGAACGATAAAACGGAAGCGTGGCGAACAGAGAAAGGGGAAGACGCCGAACGGGGAAGATTGAAATTCCGTATCGATTAGCATTTCGTTCGAGGTTGAATTTTCGTGGCTCCGGTCGTCTTCGGGTCGTCAGCCCCGCGCTCGACCTTCGTTTCTATTCGAGAACTCTGCGAGTTCTTGAAATATTTGCCATTCCTTGTCGCGCTGCCATCGTCTCATGACTTCCTGGCTACCCTTCGTCTTGCTTGTATTTGCGAATTCAACGAAATATTTCGACTGATTCCGGAAACTTTTTCTTCAAATCCACACAGGCTTTATTATCCTTGCTGTGAATTATAATGGCTTAATTCGTGATTAGTATTGAATTAATTACTGAATTTATTGGACTACTTGACTTGATTCGTATGTACGTGGTATAAGATACAGGTGCAGGCTGGGAATTTAGTAAATGATTTTTGGTTAACGTTGGTGACGATTATTTTCATATTTGTCTGACGAATATCACAGATGAATCCTGTCCTTTTTAGTAAATACGTTCACCATTTTGAAATTGGAAAGGCTGAAATTTTGTATCATTTTAGCTCTTGTCATTTTTATTTTCCTTCGTAGAATTAAAAATATTTAGCTGTTATTTCAGAAGGGTCTACATAATATAACTTTACATGCGAGGTAAAAAGTGTGCGTAACCAAATATTTTAACACTTCTGGAAAAATAAAAAGCAAATACCAGCCATGACATTTGAAACAAAGAGAGCGAATCTTACATGGAAGAGAAAAATTCCAGTTTTTTCAAATTAAAATTAACCCAGTGGATTATTCAACGAGAAAGAAAAGAAAAACATTTCTACAGTTATAAAAAATAAATTCATTTCTCTTCAAAAATTACTTCAGTCTCTCACCTGTAGTTTCTATCTTTGCCCAATATCTTGCGACTGTTCAAACAGTTTCGCCTTCAAAACACCTCAATATACCCGAGAAATGCAAACAACGGTTATTGATTAAATTTAATGTTTCCATCCGCAACTACAGCCCCAATCAAACCAGGCTGAAAATGCGATAACGTGTTTCCTATAATTTTCGCAACTTCACGTAGACGATTGTATCAGCCCGTCACTCTCAACTATCTTCTATCTCTTTCTTTACGATAGTTAATAATGCAGAGAATATTTATGACCTAGCTCTGTGTACAGTTTACAATCGCATCGGCAGCTTTCAGACCCTTTACCCCATTTGCAATTCAAGTTACGTAGTTCTATTTAAATATCGGTTTCCCAATGGAATACCGTTGCTTCGATAATTCATGATTCCTTTATGATCTGATTAATCGTCTCTCTTTTTTCATTTGCTTCGACTCGAGTTAGGACGTTCCATCCATTCTGTGCTACAGAAGCGAAACAATATTAATTTCGCAAATTTTTTGTTACCTCGAGCAAAGACAAACAGAATATTTGATGGAGTTTCGTGTTTTAATCGCGGCGAGACTTCGTACATCCAGTTTGTGCTTTTGATATTTCGAATCGTGCAGTAGCTTTCAACCATGCACGTGGAATACGAATATTTTTATTAAAAATTCTTTTTAATACGAAATTTTATTTTTGGCGGTTTTATTATTTATGTCGTTTCCGTTATTCCGTTTGTTCTTGTGTGGGAGTTGACGTTGGATATTCTATTGTATTATATGCAGAAGGTCGAAGATTAATTGCTATTTCGAAATACAAGATTGGCGTGTATATACGGAATTTTTTAAATATTCATTGTATACTTTTATTTATCGTAAATTGTTTATCGCTTTATTCAAATTTCAAGTAGTTTATTTTTTTACTTTGACTGTTATTTATATCACACCGCCACTGAATTAAATACGTTATTGATCTCAGAAATATTTCGATATAACAATTACGTAATTGTAGAAATATATCTTATCTACGATTATAGCAATTTCATAATGTTTTAATCATACTACGTTAAAAGTATTTATCAACATCCCTGTGTGACCAAAACATTTTACAAGTAATTAAAATTTTAAATATTTTAACAATTGTTTTACTTTGAACATCGTCAAGTACTTTCTCACTGTGCTTACGTACTTTTCATTTATCAATTTCTAAAATATTAATTTTTCCAGTTGTATTATTGCTCTTTCGAACCTATAATGTATATAAAATTTCCCAGTAAGAAATAATTATCCAAATGATCGTTTCCATCAAAACAATCAATTCTATAAAATCCTAGCCAGTACGTAAATTAATTAATTAACGCGTCATTTCCCTTCTCCTTTCCCCAAGAGAAATTAAACAGAAACTCGATAAATTTTTTCGCAGTCCACCCACATTTTGTTATCCCTCGATAGATCGCCCCAATCCCACGAAGCCGATCCAAAAACAGTCCCTTTAACGATCAGGGCGAAGGATCTTATTTAAAAAACGAACTCGGAATACAATATCGGAAAAAGCTACCATCTCACGCGTGGCTCGAAGCAAAAATAAAACCTTCCGATATCGGTGGGACGTGTAACACGACACGTCGAGATGGTGTAAAATTAACCACTTTCGACAACGCAGAAACGCAAGGGTACGGCTGTTCGCAGAAACAATATCAATTGCGTGTTACCAATCGAAAAAAGGAAAAAAGAGGGTCGTAAAATATAGTCTCGTGATACGCAAGAAAAAACCGGACCCTGTTTTAAGGCTTACTATGATATTGCGTGTAACCAGTCCAAAAAAATCATGAAAAATGATACGTATCGCGACACGCGAAAAAAGACGGAGCCATTTTCGAGAAAATTGACGTGCCATTAGATCGTTTGATAAGTTCGTAGCGTATCAAATAATCAAATATTCCGATAAATACTGTGTCGGCTGAACATGGAAAAAATTAAGAAGAACTATTCAAAATTCGTTGAGAAAGCAGATTTCTTTCCTTCGGTGAGATAATGTTGAAGCTCGTATATCGCAAGGAGTTTTGAATTTTCATGGAAAATTGGATAATTTGTTTCGTTCACCAAATATATCTAATATACCAAGAAAGACATAAACAAGAAACTAAATATTCTAGAATCCTATAAAAGCTATTGGAGAGAATTTGTTACCGAAAAGGAGGAAAAATTGTTCAAAAATATTCTCGTGAAATTATATATAGAAAAAATATGTAATTTTAGTTAAATCTTTTACTATGAATTTTCCCAGCAACCTAATATAATGACGGTCGATAGGGAACGTCTTTGATCCCTCCGCGGGTCGTTTACCCGAACTTTCAACCTCTGACCTTTGCCGGAAGAAGAATGATCTTCCATTTAATCGGACGAGCAGCCGGGTTTTTGCATTTTTTGACTAAATGCGCGTCTTTGGGATGGTAACATGCGGAAACTTCCTTTTGAAACGATGAAAGTAAGTAACACGAAAGTTTGGTGGTGGTCGAGGATCATTCAACTGAGATCTCACCCTCCATTTCTGAAATTTCATTTTCTCCTTCTTTTCTCTCTCCATTTTTCTTCCTACTCTGCGTCGCCTTCGTTTCTAATTTTCGCTTTTCATTCGAATAACCGGCAGTTTCTTTTTGAATAAGCGAATTACCAGTCGCTTTTCATTTCAGAAAATTGTCGAGAAATTTACTTCTCGCTGAAGGTATAACGGCAGGGCGAACGTCTAAATTGGCTTCGTTAGGAACACCGACACGTGTTCGCGTTTTAATAACGACGCTGACCCGCGTTCGTGGCCGGAGGTAACTTCGTTCGAATAATTAATTCTAAGGTGGAAACGATGCGAAGATTTCGTGCCGCGACACAAACCTTTCCTTTTGATAAGTCTCATCGTGTTCTTTTTATCTTTCTTTTTCCCTTTTTTTATTTCCTTGCCTACTTATTAAGGTGACGTTGCACTGAAAATTACTGGTATTCGCTGCGTGTCTCCGCTGCTTGCAGAGAACAATGTTTCGTGAAATTGTTCGTGTTAAAGCGTCGACGTTGCAATTGTTCGCTCGCGAGAATCTTTTCAAGTTGCGAACGTTCGTAACCACTTCTTATTTTCTTCTGTTGCTCTGTAATTCATCGATTCGGTTGGTAATCATTTGAAAACTACAAGGAAAGCTACATCTTCAATCTTTTACGGGTAATTTTAAAATTCGATTAAATTCGATTAAAATTATATTACGAAAACTGTAATTTTATTCAATTTTTGAAGGACATATGGATTTTTCTAGATTTACAGTTTAGTCAGAATCTTAAAAAATATTCCTTGTCGTGATATATTAAATAATATTAAACGACTGTAATATAGTAAGAAGAATATAGTAAGTCAATTTTTGTTAACTTTCATGCCTAAACAAAAATATTTTAATAGTAACATGAATACTAATATTATTAATATGTTTTAATAAAATCAAACAAAATATATTTAATCTCGAAATTAAATGAAAACATGGCTTCGATATGAAATTTGTTTTTAATATATTGAATTTTAGAAATTGTTCCTTCGTAAAAGGAAAGAAATATTTTTCATTAGTGATCTCATTAAAATGTTGAACGATGTTGGTTTAAAATTTATAATTTAAAGTATTCAAATATTAGTATGGCTAATCTTTGATGTATCTTTGGCTTCGGCAAAACTTCATCAAATGTATCCTGGTTTTATGAAGCGTGTTGATATTACGAGAGCATTAATGTGTATCTTTCTATCAACGACGTGAAGACTCTACGTTGAACGATTCAATCTACATTCAAGAAATTGTGTGCGAAAGCTTAACGTCGCGGAAAGAACGGAAGCACGGCCCGCTTTGAAAATTCGTGATTGCGATTTGGACGTCGAATAATCGAGGAAAATGCGATTTAAATGAAATTTAAATTATACCTTCAGAGATAAGAAATCTCTTATATAATCGTACAATTACTTTTATAGAATCTTCACAGACCAGACAGAAATTAAACGCCAAATATAATCGTAATCTGATTGAAACATAGGTACGATCGAAGCAAGCTTTTTTTAAAAATAAAAAAAACACCGAATAATTCGAGGATAAACAACATTCTAAAAAATGAAATTTTTTTATAGCATTGGCCACGTACAGATAATTTTTTGAAATCAATTCTTTATTCATAACATTCTCCTCCAATGGTCTATTAATAATAAAAAACAAGCAAATTCCACTTATTTTTACAACTTTTTAAAATTATAATAGAAATAATTTAAATTACGAAATCTAAGGCTAAAGAATTTTCTAAATAACAAAACTGTGTTATAACATTTCACAACTGGATATTAACTGTATTCTATATTAATTAAAAAAATTTGATTCCGCTTATCGTGATACTCGTTCTGCGACGTTCTGTCAGCAATAAAAATTACAATATTAATTTCTGATTTCGTACTTAAATTACATTCTCTAGAAATAAAATAAGTATACGTGTATATTAAAGCGTTGGTACATGTATTTTAAATTACGTAAAACATCGAAATCGAAGCCAAGTTTTTTCAGAGTTTATTCAAAGAGAGAAAAAGCCTGTTTTCGCCCACACGGTTCATCAAACTAGCGCGAATTATCTTTTAAAGCGTCTCATCGCTGTTCGCCTGGCTCTCGGTTCAGCTTCAGCTCTTGGCAGGAGAAGCGCGCGTATTTGGTCAGACGTCTAGACACTTCTATCTGACGAAGGGGCGTCTGCAGCCAGCGCATCTCCCCGAAGACCAGCAAAAGGAAAGTATTTCTTATCTCTAGCCGGTGCCTACGTCTCGAAACGTTGAATCACGCAAACTCTCTGATTTGTCGACTACGTTACTCGAAACCGATAAACTCTGGTAAAAGGGAACTAAAATTGTACGTTGAACAGGAAATTCAAGTTGCTCGATTTATTCAAGGAATATTGGACTTTCGGGGAATTATGGAAAATTCGATATATTCCGGGAATATAGGGCAAGGAGGTTTGACATTTTGGTGGAGATGATGATTGTAAATTATCGATGGAATCGAGTTAGACTTTTTGACGTTTATATTTGATTTGTGAATAATATCGCGAAGGAGAGATTGCGAGTTTCAAGATGGAAATATCGATTCTTGATAATTTGAGGAAAGTTTGCCTCGTTTTATTTGATAAATTTATTTCATATAACATTGTACGAACGTTTTATTATTGAAATAAGAATATTATTTGTGCAAAAATTATTTCTATGTATTTATATACTACGTATTCTCGCATTTATACATTTTTATGTATAGCTGAAATAAATCTTCGTTAATTCTTTTCTGTTGATGCCCAGGTATTAACCGGCATTGTAATATTGAAGAGACCAATGCTCCCAGGAAATACAACCGGAAGAGTTAGAGGTGTAAATATTCAATGAAACAAAAATATAGTGACATTGTAAGAAAAGAAGTTCTAAAGGACATTACCGATATAATAGGAGAATAAAGAATTAAATTAATAGAGGACCAAGAAAAGTTCAAATATACTTCAACTCTGATCTCTTTTACTATGGTTAAGGGACAGAAAGATTTATACTTAGTCACAATATGGTTCACTGTATCTTTCGAAATCATAATAAACGAAAAACTAAACATACAAATACTTATATCCCATTGAGTGATTATCATAAACGATGACTTTTAACCATTTTCTACTAAAACAATAAATAACAAAATAATACGTATTAAAGGGGTAGTTAGATAGAAAATAACTCGCCAATAAAATATCCCACAAGTTTGAATAAACTAAGACGAAAACCACACTGCAAATCTCTTCAACTTAATTCAAAACGAATTAAAAGAATCCAAATCAAAGTTGATATGCGCGATTAATCGAATTCTAACTATCGCGTTGACAAGAACGACCCACTTCCACTACTCTGCAGTCCATTCTGTGCTCGATCAGCGTTTTCCGGATGTCACACTCAGAATTGCATCAGCCCTCGCGCCACTCGATCCGAGAATGTCGCATTTTTTCACCCCATTCCCCACACTCTCATCCAACAATCTCTCTCAATGTACAGTCTTCTAATTCTCTCGCTATTCTACCGTCTGCAATATCGATTGCTTTTATATTAAAATTCTTCGCTTCTTCTGCTACTTGAGTCGTTTGTCGTTCAAACTGAATTATGCCCCTCAAAAGAAAAATGAAAAGTATGTTTGTACTTGATAAATTTTCCAATTCGACTTTCTCGAAAACGAACCGTCCTACGAACAAATGTTCCATATCTTATTCTTATTTTTTCATAAAAAATCATCACGTGTCACCTTATATGTTATACGTCATTTGGCCGAACGCTGTGTAAAAAATTGTGTGCGTCACGTGCTCGCGTATTTTCTAACCACAGAGCCAATGAACCTGCGTGGTTCAACAAACCACGTGAACGCGGCTGGAGAAGTTTCAAGCGTAAGGCGATAAGGCGTGGTTTATTGCGACGCGCGTGCACTCACCACCTACGTGTTTCCCCTCTCGCACACCACGCCGGAAGTGTATCGGGGCTATTGATAGTGATAACGACACACAACATGTAGACGGCCATACATAGATGTAGGCTGACAGGGCCTCCTCTTTTCCGCCCAAGCGATCTACGGGACGATAACGCGGGATTGCGAGCTTCAACGTCGCGTTCCTTTTATCGACGGTCAGATTATCTCGTAATTAATTATAGCAACGAATGACGGGTTGGATGAAGCGCGGTCTTTAACCAGGGAATCGCTGTTTAACCCATTAGAGGACTACGTTGTCGTTAACGTAATATTTCATTTGGAGTTTGAAGCTTCTCCTTTTTAAAACAATTTATAATATGGGATTAGATTTTTTCAGTATCGTAGCTGTGAAAGGAGATTCTGAGAACTTTATTTTTAAAAACTAATTAAACTAATATTAGGTATAAAAGAAATGTTACGAGTCTCAAGATATTTCGATATTTTGCATAACGCGAGCAAGGGTGATATTAAAATGAAATTTTGTTAATTACAATGTAAAATTGTAAAATTATAAAAGAGGAGTCTATAATCAATCTGTAGCTTGTTAATTAGGGAATATATAATTTACATCGTTAAATTATTGCGTAATTTCTCATATATTATATTATTATATTATATTATATTTCCAACGTAACTTCTACTATATGATAATAATAATGAAATTACAAAGAAGAAATATTAAAAATTGCAATACGATCTTGATAGACGGTATTTGATCATCCGGAACGTTATTTTCGACTAACAAAGTTACGAGCTTTCTAGAAATGGCTGCGCCTCGTTTACAAAGAGTTAGTTCAAGTTGAGACATAAAATCGTCAGTGAAGGCGTCAGAGTTCGAAGAGACGGTGTGAAAGAAGCAGCGAGGTCAGGGTTTTGCGAGAGAGTCTTACAAGAGCTTTAGCGAGTATTTCAGCGAGCTTAATTATTATGAGTTGTAGAATAGTGGAGTATATTTAATATATATATAAAGAGACTCTTTTATAATATTTGAAACTTATACTCACTAAGACGTAACCCCCTATAATGCGAGATTTACCTTAAATAATTCTTTCAATTAGGAGTACAGAAGGTTGAATGAGTTGGTAGATATTGATCGAAGAAAATAAAAGAATAAAAGAGTAAGGACTTGGTAGTTAAGAGAAATAAGATGCTGAATCTAATTTAATTTAACTTTGAAAGGGAATAATCACGACCTTCCTGGTAGGAAGGAACTCTTGTAAGATTTAATATCCATCCTTATATGTATATGACTTCGAGGAACACAAGAGGTTTCTCTCTGTATTCGTCCCAAACTCTTCCACGTACCTATTAATTTTTTATTTGACGAAAATCAATAAAATCTTGAATCAAGACTCTTTCATATGAATTTGTTACATGAATTATGAATTATTTGTTGTATTATTAAAGTCGTAAAATATTGACAGCGTATTCATTAAATATAGGAAAATATACTACCATTCAGAAACATTCGAATATTTTTAACAATTCGTTTGTATTAATTATAAAATCACAGGATATGATGTTCGAATATTTGTAAGTAGCAACATATAGAAAATACCAAATGAGAAATATTAGAATTTACGATAAGGGTTCTCTTATAAAAATAGGAATGTCATTAAGCGCCACAAATGACCCTGTTTCCGTTGCGTACTTGACGAATATTTTCGGTCTTCGAGGGCTAAATAAGCACCGCGCGAAACATCAATCATCGGCGAACTCTAGTTGACCTAATCTCTTGTACACACTTTACCATAAAATATCGGCAGAAATTTCTGAGCGACATTAACGATATTAAAGCTGCTGATAGTAATTACAAATATTGCGAGTATTATTAGCAACTAGTTTCAAAGATTATAAATGACGGTAGTATCAGATTGACATGTGAAAATAAGCTTAATAAATATTTTACCGAAGCACTTGATAATTAATTTATAATAATACATATTCAATAATGATCTCAATAGTAATAAAATTTTCATAACAGTTATCTGAATTGTTCTACTTCCTTTACAAGCCCTGGTCGCTCTAATCTCTTCTCATATTCTGTGCTCCCCTATGGAAGAGCAAATTTAGATCCAGATATTAAATTGATAACAGGAGATACTCTAATCCCAAGCATGAAACTCGGTATCGAATATACGCATAATAACAGCCACTCGTTTCTACCATCATTTTGAAAGCTTAAGTAGGATTTTTCATTCCAATTTACAACGACCATCAAATGAAAGCTCTATAGAATTCCAAATTCAAATTGCGATATATTAGCAGACGTAGATGTTAATTCTTTAATCGCTGAATCAAAAATTGATAAAAACAAATAATGATTTCAGCTTTAATTCTTGCAAACATGAATATCACGTAATTTATTAACGCAAATAAAATAGTATACAAAGAGGAATTTCTAAATAAACAAAATAGTATGTGTTTCGCTTTAATCACGATTTCATCGAGGATTTAAGACTATTTAGACACCCTATCTGCATGCCTTATCTCCACCGATATGTCTCGTCCAAATTTTGAACGACCATTCTTTGGACGAATACGATCATTTACCCTGCAACCTTCGAACAGTTTACTTCAGCACGTTTATTTCCAACTTTCCAGCGGTTTACTCGAACATATCAACGTATAAACAGTTTCAAGTTCAATCATTAAAGTTAATAGCTTAGTTAACATCGTCTTTCCTTGAGTCATCTCTATTTCCTCGAATTATCTCTATCGCCGCAACGAGCTAGGGAACTTTACCGTGAGACGTGACACCGATATGATAAATCGTAACGAAGAATTACCATCTTCGTTGGTCAAGTCGCTCGTCACGATCGCCTTAACAAACTCTGTTACTCGTTCTTCGAACCGGATGTTACTGAACCATGCACGAACTCGTAGACGTTTCCTGTGAAACACTTAGCGCGACAAACATTCAAACTGTGAACGATTCCACACAGACTACAGTAATCACCCATTCCAATGAGAAGCGGGACATTCACATAGCATAACGATACGAAGTATCACCAAGTTGCGACGGCCAACGCAGTAACTTGAAGGACACACCTTGAAGGACATCCAATCTTCAACAAGAACGCAACATTCTTCTGCAAGATTCCACCATTGGTTCTCGCGAACAATCTCGCAACGATAAGGTAGGTTGGATTAATTGTATCGCCAATTCCATCATCTTCTTTGTTCTATACCACGATACCGAACAATCCAGCAAACCAATCACAGTCTATAGCAATATAGGGATTTAGTATCACTACTCTAAGACGCAAACGCGTGCACATTATCAGTGAAATTATCGCGTTATCGGAATTTCTCGATGATTGTGAAACTTCGGGTCAACGCTACGTAGTCCTCGTCCAAATCCACCTCAACGATTCCCAACGAGGTGTGGAAACGTTTCAACGACATCCGATTGGACATGGAAGAACTCGAGAAACGAAAAGAAACGCGTCGCTACGAAATTCAGAAGAATTATTATAACGCAGTTGCGCGAGCGAGCAAAATCGTAGGGAACAAAGAATCGGCAAGTCATCAAGTTATCACCCACGTTTATCGTATCAGCTCCGATGGTGATAAAGTTACTCGTAATGCGTCTATCAACATTCGATAGCGCGATCGAAATATAGACGTTTTTCTTCGACTTTATTCCATCGATGATCGAGCGGAATGAGGATGTAACATCCATTCAGAAATTGCAATATTTACGGTCAACATGAAAAACATACAATCATAACGTCGTGTGTATACAACTGAGCGCCACCGATGCAAATTTTACCGACGAATCATTTCAGGACATCGTAACGCATTACACGGAATCCCGAGATCGCGTAAAAATACTCCGAAAACATTAGGTGACCTCGTCGACGTTATAAATCAACAGCTTCGCGCCTTACAATGTTTGGGTGAAGATGTTTCGTCGTGGAACAGTTTGCTAATGTCCATAATCCTTTAGAAGGTAAACTCCGACACCGTATGGCACTAGGAGCTTACTTCGAAGGGTAAGAAAAGGGTAACAGCGTAACCACACGGAACTTCTCGATTTTCTCGAGAAACGATCGTACTGCGCTGCAACCGCGTCACGAACTGTCGTAACTTCCGAAAGTGGAGCGGAGAAACAACGGTGCAATAAACGTATAACGCCACGAGGACAGGTGTTCGCAATTGTGCAAACGAAGCACGGGGTTGCGACATTTTCAAGGCACAAACAGTAGCCGATTGTCAAAAGATAAAGAAAAAAAAGACAGAATTTCACTGTTACTTCATTTACACATCTTCTTTATACATCTAAAAGCTTTATCGTTTTATGTGTTTACTCGTTTACGTACTTATACATTTATTTCTTTTTTCGTTTATACTTATCCGTTCGTGAAGTTCCGACTACCTAGCAGCAGTAACTTTTCATTAACATTTCCCTACAATAGCCGCCATGGCTTTAGAATTTTCGTTTCCTGCTTTATACTCCCGTTATGCTTGTCCGACTCAGAGTGTTTCATTCAGCGTTTATTGTTTCCTGTGGCCACTAGGTAACATTCCAGTACACGTCACTCACGTGTCTCGGTACGCATCGTACCTGATGGTGTTCTTAACTTGGAGGCGATCACTTACATAGTTAATATAGTTGACTGATATAGTCAAATGGAGTATTGATTACGTTTTTTAGTTTCCCAATAAATGTCTAATAAATGTATAAGAAGTACGTAGATGTTCTAATACTTAGAGCCAACACAACGAATACATTAATAATCCAAAATGGTCTCGCTATAATGGACCAGTCCATTCCATCAGCTCTATTATCTCGAAAGCCAGCAATAGCACGTGGCCAAGAACCTGATTTCGACTGACGTGAATCGCGCACGTGTCGCAGGATCGTTTCACGAGAAATCGATTCAGTCTAAGCAAGCATCCGTGGCACTCGTCGCCTAATCAACGGGATGCTGCGAGCCAAGAATCGATCACGCACCAACATTGGATGTCTGACCTGGCATTGGTTATTTCCTGGTCGGTTGCCACCCGCCTTGGATTGTTCATCGAGATTCGTCGGCGACAACCTCGCCCTTCGATCGAAACCGAACCCAACTCTCTTACACATCGCATAGATGTTTCTTTCGTCTGTATTATCGTGTGTGTACGCGCCAGTTCACTGACCACTGTGTCGATCGAAGTGGAAAATGACCGTAGTCGCTCGGTCTGCTCGCTAAGGTTTCAATTTGGATAAAAGGCGATCCGTCGAGTCGACACGCGCGGATTTATACCGCGTCGTGAATGGGAATCCGGCGTAACGAATCGAGGAGAACGACACGCGATCACCAGTTAAAGTTGTTGTGTCTACAACTTAACGGCGGTATCAGATCAACGATATTAAGGTTTGCACGCAATGATGTTGTCTGCTGTTTATGGACTTCAAAGGCTGTTGTCCATCTATCAGCACAAAGATACACAGATATTCATTGAATAGAACAGCATCAGAGCAACAGTACA
Source organism: Bombus pascuorum (assembly GCF_905332965.1). Taxonomy (NCBI): domain Eukaryota; kingdom Metazoa; phylum Arthropoda; class Insecta; order Hymenoptera; family Apidae; genus Bombus; species Bombus pascuorum. The sequence continues at coordinate 12,902,051 of NC_083494.1, read as the reverse complement.
TCGATACTATTTGCAGCACATTTGAAAATTAGTATTAAGAGAAATTCAGGGCGAGTTTCGTACATGAAATTTCATAAAATTATTTTGTACCAAAACTTCATTTCATAAGAATACATCAAAGTAGAAATTTTAGTAATTGCATATTTTTAATAAAATTATACATCTCATAATTATTATCCATCTTTGAAAATAATATTTTATTTACCATTTTGTAAATTTCAGTCATTTTTTATTTTGATTACATTTCCTGTTATTATATTATTCACTGTGACAAATAATCGTCTGGAAAGATCGAGCGAGCGACAATTTCTACGCGAGACACTGCGAACGCAGTAGAATGGGATAGTACCATGTCGGACAGTCGATCGGCGGCTGTTTCGTTTTACTCGTCCGTGTTTGAATCGACTTTTGGCGGATTCAGAGATTGAAGGATTGTCAAAGTCGCTAATGGAAGATTTGTTACAGGATTACATAGTAAGTTGTTCTCTGGCAGATTTATTTATACTATGAAAATTCATGCAGTAAATTCTAGGCTTTGAAACGATATGCTTCTAACCGATGTTTTCGTTAGATTTGTATGATTCTCCATCGCGTACGAAAAACGTTATCTAAGTAGAGCAATCGTGAGACGTAAAATAGAATTATGCAAAGTAACCAGGAATTTGTGGTTCGTACTGGTGTGAATTCGTGTGTAAGTAATGGTTAAGATATATATAATGATTATTTAGCGATTATTTTATTACTTTCTGTAGAGTATTTTTTCACGTTGAACGAACGAGTAGATTTGTAACTTTGTTTTGTAGCGTAATCGTGATATTACGTTCTTTTCTTGCACGACAGGCTAAGTGAATTGTTAAAAGTATGCATATAATAGTTTATTGAGATCACGAACTCCGCTGAATTTCAAGTTCTAGAACTTCGATGTTTCGAAAAGAAACAATTGTGAGTTCGGACGAAATACTTGTCCCTCTTACAATCTTTCTTAGATAATTGCTTCTTGAACAATATTTAATCTGCTACGATAAATACTGGAATCGAAAGTAGTTTAGATTAACTGTGTGTTAGAATGTGAAGATCTTTAATTTATAAATAAATAATTTATAAATAGGAAATTGAAAAATAGCGAGGAATAAATTAACTCTGCAATAGTAAACTTATATATAACCCTTTAACATTATACCGAGGAAGTGCATGACCCAACTATGAAAATAAATAAAAGCAGAGTTTAAATGACGGAAAAATATAATTTTATTAATATAACAGACGTTTTAAATAAATTGACGCTTGCTAACAGATAAATCTGGCATTTGCATGCCAGAAGATTACTAGAAAACTTTCAGAAATAGTTAAAACAAAATTAAGTAACAAGTACAGTATCTCACTGTAGAAATACTTCATATTTTATAATTTGAATAAGAATAGTTATAACTTTAGACGCAACAGTTTGAAACTTTTGGATGATTTGATAAGAAGATTAAAATATGAATATTGTAATTCCCAAAATTCATAAAATAAAAAAATGAAGGACGATTCCGGACAATTTTTCAACTAAGGAGAGACAGTCATAACGACACACCGCGTATGTACAAAGAAAGTTGTAAAATATCAGTTCCAAATGAATTTGTTGTGATAACGATAATTGGTCGACAACGATAAGTAACTAAAAAACTGAGTAAAAGGCGAACGAGTCAAAGGTACATCTAATTTAAAAATATTTTTCATATAAAAATATTTTACACCACACGAGCAATTTTTAGAAATATAGTTCATGTAGAAACATAGTTGGCTACTAGGTATGGTTAATAATAAAATGTCTGAAGCACAATATGTATGATAAATTCATATAATGATATTTGCGTTTTAAAAATCATTAAATCTACATCGAGCATCACACTAAAAAGAAAAAAAAAGAAATTCGCTATAAAACACATATACTCCATATTAGGGAGATTTATAATAAAAAAATCAAAATCTTATTACCGGTCGTCAAGAATAATTAGAATATTCCTATGACTTTGTTATACAACTTTAAGCATAGAAAACGAGATATAAAAATTGCTAACAATTGTTTAATCCGTAAATTATTTTAGAAGATACTGTAACGAAGCCACTATAGGGATTTCGTTTTAAGAATTTTTTATAAATCTGTGATTGAGAAAATAATTAGTCGTTAGAATATATTTTAACATATTTTAAAGAAACGACACTATATGCACCAATATAACATATATTTATAAGGAAGATGCGGTAGAACGAGACCGTCACCGATCAGACATCAATGCGCCACGGCTTCAACTTGAAAAAACAAAAGCGGTCGGAGGATATTTCTTGACTTATATAACTCTTTGAACGGCCACATATTATCAATAAAATAACGTAGCCTAAGCTATATTATCGTATGGCATTGGGAAGAGACCTTGAAACGCTACGTAAGACATGAAATTCAATTCCATACGTAATCCCGACGAAGAAGTCGGAAAATGACCTGGCCTCGATCCAATCTACTCGTTCCAAAAACCATTTTATCCTCAAAAACGGTTCGATCTTCGTAGCAAAAGATCAATCGAAAAACGTTCCGTGCCGATGACTGCCTAATTAATTTCACAGCGCCAACGAGCACGACGCTTCCGTCGCTGCTAATTCAATGAAGCGAGTTTTTCGTTCCAGACCGTCGATTTCGCGCCTGTCAAGCTCCACGCCGTGCAAAAATGTGTGTATACGATACGCGTATACAGGGTGACATCGAAATAAGTAAGCTTTGATATATAATGGCTCACGAAAGTAGTTGAATACTTACTCGTGAATTAAACGATTAATCGGCGATATTAACTTTATAACGTTAAATCTGTATATTGTAGAAAAAATATCAAGATCATATTATATAAGATGTTTTTAAAACCCGCTTCCCAAGCTATAGTACACGCAATTTTTAAAAATATACCGCGAAGAAAAAATAATTTTAAATTTGTTTAGTTAGTTTAAAAATCTGTTTAGTTTTCAGCGAGATCTTGAGCTTCTTATCTTTCTATACATATTTCAAACTACTATTTCTTCTCTCGAAACACGTAAACTTGAACGCTTGGCCAGTTTTATGATCTCACTACATCTTTTCCACCGACAGTATCTGCTTGAGACGATGCTACTGCGCTCAGTGCTCGGAATAAACCAATATCTCCATTCTTAAGAAAAATAGAATACCATAGTAAATATTGTTTATTTATTTTCATGTCACCGTATATAATAGAGGCAAGCTCTCGCGGCTCCCACGAGGACGCTCGATCGGTCCGTTCAAAAGTTGCTCCACATTCGGTGACCTTTTGCAGGGACGTCGATAGAAAATGTCAGAGTGGTCGTTTACGAACTTGGTATCGCGGAATCTTTCTATCGCAAAAATGCAATTTCGACGATCGACGATCGCTTAATCCACGAACAGAAGGAATTACCGGGGAGAGGTAACTCGCGGCCATTGAATTCGCGAGCTGGCGACGATTTTCATCCCCTCGGCGCAGCGTCGCGCAACCAACCACAGGAAAAGCTATTCATCTCGGTGGAAACGAGACGCTAATAAAGCATCATCGGGAAAAGAAATAAAGAACCTGGTCGGACAAATGGAAGAAGGGGAAGATATCAAGGCTCGATAATGGATTCCTCTGGTCGTGCAACCGTTCCCCGATATTTCCGTGATATTCATTTCGCCATATTGTTACGAGTGGTCGTGTGCTTGGTTCGTTCGCCGCTGTGACGCTCGTTCGTTTCATTCCGGCCTCTCGTAAGAACTTCCCATTTCTTAATGAGGAAACAGCCGACGCGCGGATGGGTCAAAAGAAAATACAAGAGTTACATTGAAACGGTAACTTAACCGTGGTAGAAGAAGAAGCGTGGAGAAAAGTCGGGATCCGTGAATTGTGTTCCAGACAAACGAGAAAGGGGAAATGTCTTGTACACGCACGCTCCACTCGTTCTTCTTTCACTAGATTCCAAAAAAAACCGGGCTAATGGGAAATTTTACTTCCTCGAGAGCCTATGAAATGTTCTCAATTTAATGCGAATATTGTACGATATCTCGTCTTCTGAATAAGCCGCGAGATGAGCATCGGGGATGAAAATTGATGAAAAGTTTCAAGTACTGATAAGATAAAATATAGAGTTGATAAAAATATAACGTCGATCTTGTGGATGGAAACGTAGGTCTCTTTTATTCGATCAATTATATCATTCTCTTTATGATAAAAGCTCCTTATGAGAATTGCCACGTGTATTCGCAAGTCATTTGTATTAAACTCAAACTTCTATTTTAATTCTTCGAATTGGAAATTAGTAACATTTCATTATTCCACACGACCTTTTAGCAATGAACGATTAAAACTCGCTTATACATATATAACTGTACAATAATACTCAGTATTAAAGAAGTCATAAGGGATTAAAAGAACGGTCGTTGGAATATATTCGACAGTTGCTTTAAATTAGCAGCTTTCGTGCAATGTCCACCTATCAAGTCATATACTTTAGGCTACATCTCGATTCGATTCAACTTGTGATCCAGTTATAAATTCAACGCTAGCTAACCCCTTAAATCATTCTCAACACGTTAAGCACCACCTGGGCTTTTCGTGAGTCTTGCAACTAAAGATTTCGATCAAATAAACCTTATTTCGTATGCACTAGCGAGACATTTGCATTGCAAATGTAGTTTATAACTTAACAATCATCCTTCATCGAATTGGAAACAAAAGCCTAAGATATCTCGTGTCAGGAACACTAACAAAGAAGTATATAGGGATTAGTACGTAAAATGTCCAAGAATCTCATCCAACCTGTAGCCTATTCTCAATTATCGCATCACCTGATAACGAGACAACGATCACGGTATATACCGTCACGCAGTATCATCGATGATTTAATCTTATCTCGACTCGGTTAAAGCCGTCGCGCAAGAATATGTCAAATAACTTACTATGAACGAGCGGAAGAACCCGGAAATATCGTGGACGGAACGTTGTCTTATGACCGAGCTGACCGCATGCCGGAATCACGAGATCGATTACTCTTGCGAAACATGGTCGGAATGGTATCGACAGTTCCCGTAACCTTGCGAAATTATTGAACGAGTGTCGTCATAAGTTGAAGGCACGTTACGTGGAGAACGACCTCAGGCACGATCATTCCCTCTTGGCCTGGCATATTTTCTCGTCGCGTAAATCAGAGGGGCACGTTGCATTGGGAATTAAATCAACGTGCTTCGCTTCGTTGATGGAGATGAAGCAAAACGAGATGGATGGTAGGAGAAGGATAGAACGAGCGACTGGACGATGAGAGAGAAAGAAAGAAAAAGCTGGAATAGATGGAGTAAAGCAAGAGGAACAGGAGGAAGAGTAACCATGGTGGGGGATCAATTTAGAAGCCGTGACTCACTCGACACGGTGACGTCGTTAGCGCACCCCTTCCGTTCTCACCCTCTGCACTACCCCTAAAAAAAAAAAGAAAAAAGGAATAATCCGGTCACAACTCTCTCTCTCTAAGCGAGAACTAATCGAGGCCAGTGCACACTACCAGGGGAGAACGAAACGAGAGGGGGGTGTTCTCGACTCTCTCGGCTGGTCGACGAGTCTCGAGTATTATTTCTGGTATTCGTGTATACCGCTGTTATCCGACGAGACGAGGGCCGCGGAGGTGGCACGCGGAAAGTGAAGCGGAAAGGGCACCACAGAGTCATCGTTGTACACGATAACGCCACCGGTCCCTCGTTACGTCGAAAAAATCTCGACGAAGAGAACCGGTGTGTGAAGTCGAGTTTTACCTACGCCCATGTACTTCACGCGTCAGTGATTCCTGTTTACAGAACCGACTGAGGGGGTGGGCGGGAAATGAAGAACGCGAAAACGCGAGCGAAGAGAAACAAGGAAAATTGCAAGGGAAAATGGGAGAGGGTGTAAACGAGGAAGAGGATGCAAAAGGGGAAGTATCCAACGCATCCTCTCGCACCCCCGCGCCCACCAGAGCCAGCGTCCCCTCGCCCCAATTACCGTGCCCATCGCTCGCACCACCTCGTCCACGCTCGTAATTTGCATCCGACCTCTATTTCCTTCTTAGCCGTCAAACTAAATGCCTCTTCCGAAATCGTCGAGGGAAACTAAGGATCCGGACACTCGGTAGTCTTGCACGCCTACGGTAACGTGGGGGATGATGACGAAATTGTTAGAACTAGAATTTACTTAACGTTCCAGAGTACCAACGTACAGTTAACGTTGCACAGAGAAAAAGAGAGAGATAGAGAAAGAGAGTAGCAGACGAAATAATGATCGAAGGAAGAAATTACATATATGCTGAACTGGAATGTATATCCTGGAAGAGAGATTGTTGATACTCACGAGGCACACGATCAACGAAGATCAGGCTCTCGGTTAGGAGACGTCGACTCCTGGATCGTCGACCGACGAGCATCCTATACTCCGATTTCTCTGTTCCACGAATCCTGGCGTCGAGGACCTGGATGATCCTCCCGTTGTCACTCCCGGCAACACCCACTTTCTCCTCTGGCCTCGTAACCTCGAGGGCCACTTTTCCTTCTCTCCCTTGCCACCGTCACCGAACGAGGCGCAGCACTATTCTGACAGCACCACCACTACTACCACCACCACCACGATATGAGTCTCGACTACCAACGGGTACCACCACGATAGAAAGCCACCACCACCGCCACGACCACCACTACCACTGCCACTCGCCACCACGAGTAGCACAGGCACAGCAGCTCGTCGTACCGCCTTGATACTGGCGATCAGTTCGCAAACCAGTCACACGGCATTTACCCTCTTTTCCTGTTCAGAGTTATTCGCGATTGATTCTCGTGAGTATTCATCGAACCACCCTTTTTAAACGCGGCGCGATCGTGCCGTTGTCAAATGTCGTTAGTCACTATTCGCGTTGACACGATGCGTGACCATCGACGAGAAACCCTCTGAACACGAGTCACGCGCGGCACCCTACGAGCATAGGATGATTCCGTAACTCGCTGCGGAAACTCCACCGTGTGAGCTGGCCTATCTACGCGCCTGTTTGCTCTCCCAAGCCTCTACCCCTTCACGTCCCCACTGCGCCGCCTTCTGGCCAGTCATGACAGAAATGTATGCGCGTTCCTGCCACACGCGTGTCCGTGACACGTCCCAGCATGCGCTCCTCTACGCGCGCCTCGTATGGCACGCGCCCGAATTCAGCCGAATTCGTTCGACTGCAGCCGGTGTCGCTGCTATCCCCATGACTTCTAGGGAGTTTATGTTTGAAAAGAACTGTCCAAGGAAGCGGTGGTACTCCGTCGTTGGCGCTGTAGATATTTTTCGATTTGAAAATTCAAGAAGGAAAAATTAGCGGTTGAAGGTAATTAATTGTATGGAGGAAAGAACGATAATGAAAAATTTGTTACCGAAATGTTCTCGTTTCATTAATTATTTTATTATGGAGTACATTATGTAATTAGTTAATATTATAAATTACATTCATAATTTTATTATCTACTGGTTATCATGGTTCTCTTACACAATGATTTATCAACTAACAGTATTAGTGAATTGACATATTGTAACTTATAGGTTAGCATTAGTAATTTGTAACTCGTGACTTGTAAAATTTCACTATTTATATTACGTTTGTGCAATTGTGCAAACAGACCCTGTTTCCTCATGTTTCCTTCTATTATTGACATTTATAGAACCTATAATATACGTATATAAATATGTATGATATTTGTTCTAAATTTGGTGTCAAGAATCCTATGCAAAGTCGGTTTGCATACGCCCTAGGGATTTTTATTCAGCATATGATGCTAACCTGTGAGTAACGTGTAAATACGTTTGTTTCATTTTTTATTCTCAAAATTCGTCTTTGCTGGAAGTTTGCGATGGTCATAAAAGTTTCAACATCGTGTGCCCGTGTCGCATCTATTAAAATCATAAGTGAATTTTGTATGAATAAATCGGAAATATTGTTGCTCTATGAATCTTGTGGTGGCTTTAATTAAACTCTGTTGATAATGCAGTTGGAATCTGTGACTATCTTTTGATTATTGCTCAATCTTATAGGATGACTACACGATGTGTCCTTCACGACGCGATTCTGCGTTCAAGGTTAGATCCCACTACTGGTTTTTATTCAAAAGATCGTAACCGCCGCGAATAAATACGGTCAGCATACATAATAGTGTCATGGCGCGGCAACAATGACGGAAAGTGTGCTCCTCACCGACGAATTCGGCACTAAATTTAATATGTGGGGCCGCTTCCGTTATAAAGGATTGCTAATACTATTCCTGATTAATGTGATTGCGTTTCAATGTTTTATATGTAAGTATTTCTTTAGTATTGTACGTAGAGTTGTGCATACACCTCCATCTTTTACAACAGATAGACTGTCATGAATGTAAAAACGCATGACACATAAATTTGATATGTTATCACAGTTTCTACGCATGCTGCCCGCGATATTTGAGTAAACTCCATGTAGAACGTAAAGTACCTCATGACTTATGTTTCATTATTATTATATGTCATATAGTTATATTTTATCGATAATATACAAGAATGTATATATTATAGGATGTAATATATTAGTCATTCGTCTTTTCTCTAATTAGTTTTCATCATTAAATAAACAGATCTCGTCTAAATATTAAAAAATGTGATTAATCTTTATTAATTTGCATTCGAATTATAAGTTATTTTCTTCTAATGATGTGTGTCAATATTTTTGTCAAAAGATTATCAAGAGAGCTATAAATGGCGAGAGTTAAGGAATAAGTTGGAATTACTAATGACCGAGCAACACGACCTGTATGGGTTAACATATAGCGTAATTAAGAGACTGGAAGGGCATGGCGTGTTCAGCGTAAGAAAACAGGAACTTGCCGAGAAACCTATAATTTATGCTATTACCCCTACGTTTGCCAGGCCTGTGCAAAAGGCAGAGCTGACCCGGTTGTTGCAAACGTTTCTTCATATACCCAACTTCCACTGGATTGTCGTCGAAGACGCGGGGAAAAAGACCAAACTCGTTGCGCGACTTTTAGAGGATAGTGGTTTACTTTATACCCATTTGGCTGCGGCAACACCGCCGAATTATAAGTTAGGGCGAAATGACCCGAATTGGAAGAAGCCACGTGGCGTCGAACAACGAAATGCAGCGTTACAGTGGCTTCGGGAAAATCGCAGGCCGACCGACAAAGGCATAGTATTTTTTGCTGACGACGACAATACGTATTCGATTAAATTATTTCACGAGGTAAGAACATTAACGATAGCAATCTGTCTAGTCACGAAATCGTTACATAACTTATGTTTGTTCTAGATGGAAAAGATACAGAAGGTTGGTGTGTGGCCTGTTGGTCTAGTCGGTGGTTTGATGGTGGAGAAACCAATATGTGATAACGCTACTAATAAAGTAATCGGTTTTAATGCTGCGTGGAAGCCAGAGCGACCGTTTCCATTAGATATGGCGGGTTTTGCCATCAACTTGCGACTTTTATTGGAAAATAAAAATGCCGCTTTTTCGTATGACGTTCAGGGTGGTTATCAGGAGAGTGAGATATTGTCACAAATTGTCACTAGAGATGAACTAGAATCGTTAGCAGATTGTTGCACAAAGGTATTTATTGATTGTTTTCTTTTATATATTTCAAGGTATAAATCAAATAATTATTTATGTCTACAGGTGTACGTATGGCACACACGAACAGAGCCACCACAGTTAAACGTGGAACAACTATTGATAAAGAAAGGTAAACGTTCAAATGTAGATATTGAAGTGTGATAAGAAAAATAGACTGCAGTTTGCTGTATTTTGATATAGTGATATTAAGTTTTCAAATTTGGAAAGAAAAATTAATTTTATATACGCTTTTTATCATTCGCACATGACTATGTACTTTTTAAATTGAGTGCAATATAAAAAAAACAATGCAGTGCCATATAACGGGTAGCCGCTTATAGCTGCATATTCAGTAAGAATGTAGAATGTACATATGACACTAATGCATTCTATATATCCTACATTCTACATAGAATATGCTTATCGATAGTATGCATGATAATATAATGGCCTGGGTTACATACTATTGTTAAGCATAGTTTTTTTTTTTTTACAAATCGATAATTTTTTTATATTGTTGAAGAAATGGTATACAGACGAATAAAATTTTTCGTGTAAAAAAAATGAAATGACAATGTAGACGTGAATCATTTGACCTTGAAAATGTTCTTTATCCTTTATTAGTCGAGTACGTTTCCTTGACGCGTACAGAAAAAGCATACATAAAAAATATGCCTTAACCTACGAATTTTAATAATGTTTCGTAATAATATTCTTTAAAATGGAAGATGCACAGTAATACTTTTCGTGGGAAGCTACTTGGGTTACGGATTTTGGCAACGAATATAAAATAGCTAGATAAACGTGTCTTTTCCTCCTCATCGAATCATCGATTCCTGACTTGATGAAGGCTCGAAAATACTGCGTGACAATTACAATGAACAATCCACTATTTTTTTCTCTTTTTCCTCCGATGTAATATATATTCCTTGTGTACCTATAATGTGTACTCGTTGACTTATAAGCTAATAAGTACTATATATTTGGCAAAACTCTGTTTACGGTACGTAAAAAAGCTACCCTGCAGAAAGTGTGTTCGCAGGTAAGGGAACGATGACTTTTTAATTTCTTTTTCTTTAGGTAGAGGTACAATTATCTTAAATAAATATACACACATCGATTATTTTTTTCAGTTTACTTTTTCTTCTTTTTTTTTGCGAACACACCTTCCAACTTCACATACAACATTCTAAACTTAGCGAACCCTCCTAAACTTATTTCCAATATTTTCTTAAAGATTAGGAAAAACGTTTACAAGCATTTACAAAAACTTATCACATTTTAACTGCGTTTTCTTGAAAAGCCATCTTACACATTAGGACAAAATCGGCATTATTTTAATATTATCGAATATAATAATATATAATGTATATGGCAGCTTTCGATTGTTCTTTTTTCTGAAACAAAAGATTCGAATCCCTGTTACAAATGTCAAGTGTTAATTTAGTGCTCAAAGAGAGAAATATTTACTTAGCCGAATCGAAGATATCGCTGCTTCGATTACACTATACATACACAGTAGAGAGACTTAATTGTCGAAAGATACATTTAAGATTTATTAAAACGCCATCGCTGTCGACATATCGAATACAACTTCTTTCGGTAACATTTCTTCTAATTTTCGTATTTTACAGCTTTTTAAGTATACTGTTCTCTAACTGTATCAATAATCCGATCGTGATGATACATAATCTTATCGATTACAATTTCATCACGCAAGCTAACCAGTTCTCGGTTAGATTACTTTCTTACATACAGGGTAACTACATAGGATACATAAAATATTAATAACAAAAAAAAGGATGTAAAAATGACAAAGAACACTAGGGCTGCTCTTGCACGCGATGCCTCGACGATGTAATCTTTACATTGTGAGATATAAATGACAAAAACTATCACGATAAATTAGGATGCGAAGAAAAGAAACTATATTTCACGCAAATGATGTTCACTTTGAAGTAAAAAACACAACTACGTATTATCTAATCGAATAAACGTACGGTTCGTAACCAATACATCAGTCATGTTGATTGACACGGCAAGAATATATATAACCATACTCAAAAGTCGAGCGGCCGAAATATTTTTGTAAAAGTTTGTTCATGGTTAGAAGAAACACGTGGCGTTAAAATCTTGTCAAAAGATACGTAAACGACGAAACAAAATTTAAGTCCGTTTATTAGCCTGAATTATTTGATCGTCACTAATAATCGGTACGATTCGTTTTCATAAGGTTACGCGCTTAAAGGAATCAGTCTTTGAAATCAAGTCATATAACCACGAAATTGATAATTCGTCGTTTAGAATCGTGCCGAATATAATAAGATGCAGCGTATCTGTGTTTGTGAATCTGGGACATATAATACGACTTCTAGTCGAAAAACATACATGAATGGAACATGTCGAGGAAATATAAATTTTAAAAGTATATATACACAGATCAGAGGTTCTTATAGAATACTGAACCTCGTTGAGACTGAGAGAGAGACGTAACCTATTCCGTCCGTTTCTACTTCGTTCGCAAAACTTCTTAAAACTTCAGTTTCTTATTTCTATAATAATTGTTACACCACGTCCCTTCTATTAACGTAGAAGAAACGATATAGAATAGGTAAACCGTTCCTTCTTTTTTAGTTTCGTGCTGTGCACACGATAACACAGTACTACCCAGCGTACTAGACTGTGAGTATCTAGAGGGTGCCTCGAAGCAATAATCACTAATTATCGACCAACTTCTACCAATTTCGCGATTAATTTTGTACATGCTTCCTTCTCGTTTAAGCGATCTATCTACCTCCTCCTTCTTGCAATATTCGCTAAGTTATATTATATCGATAGTTTCCTCTTTTCCCCAATATGATCTTGGATTACAATACGTTTCGTATTTTACCATAGATCGTAGATTACAATTATTTTTCATACGCTTTGGTGACTACATTGGCGAGGAAGGGAAGAAAGTGAGATATATTTTTCTTATACATACAGAACTATCGCGACTGATGAGAAATCATGTAGATGAATTTTGTATCGAGAAAAATCGGTAACGTGCAGGCTTACGAATAAATGCTACAATCTTTTTGTCCTACCTTCCAGAAGGAAGGACGGACGAGAATGTACGAGCGAATTTATCGCGTCGATCTTTGAAAATTCCGCGAATGAAGCAGACGAATACGACTTTGTATTATTTGATCGCGGTGAGATGGCGCATAGTGTCTCATCTAAGAAACGGAAACCAAGGTGTCGCTCTGAACACGTCTCGTTGCTTCACGTTCCCGCGCAAATCCCGAGTAGAGTCGCGAATCGTTTTGAAATTCGAATTCGTCAAAGGAGAAGATTCTTAGCAACCGCGAAACTCTGTTTCCTGCGTGTACGTTTCGGGATGTACGGGTTTATCTGTTGTTTTTCGTATCGTTCGAGAACACTTCGGCCAGAAATGGTGTTTCCATGATTGATTTACAATCTAGTACGCCGGAAGAATATCTAGACCGCTGAATCCTTGCCGACGAAACCAGTTTTTGAGACGGATCTTTTCCCGTCAAACGTGATAGATGTCTCCCGGCGAAGACCCGAGTCGATGATCGGTGTGATTTTCTTCTCTTCCTTCAGTGGTTCCTTCTCGTCTCTAAAATGTTTCAATAGAAAAAGTGGGGTTAGTAATGGAAGACTATTTATCAGCTGGTTGTTATACGGTTAATTTCTAGTACTGGGCATAAAAGAGAGCATGTCGAGATGCGGCGCGTGGTGCAACATCGAATAATACGCATAATGCATGCCATCACTCGTTAGTATTGTGTATTTGCAATTGAAGTATCGTATTTTCGTTCTTCGTCGCGTGTTATATGATATACGATGAAATAACAACGTACAACATCAAGAATAAATATAACTAAAGTTTGCATGATGGAGAACATTCACGAAAAAGGTAAGTGAATTGAAATGTCATTAAATTATTCGTACATTTCGTAGTACATAACAGTGTGCGATATTTACGACTGAAAAATATTCCTGTCTCCACGGTAACGTTTTCCACGAGGCAATGAAATTGAATTACCTACTTTCTCAAATCCACGGTTGAATAGAACAGGGTAAATTAGAGTGAATAGTGGTGAGTATGCTACGTAGTTAACGGGCAATTAATATCACTTCAGAGTGTTGATATCTCATGCAGCATAGCCAAAGCACGGGCGAATAATGGCGATAGTTTATGCAGCGCGCATAAAGAGTGACAGAGATAGAGAAAATAGGTAAGCGTTAAATGAACTGAACATGGTGAATAATGTACAGTGTTCTTTCGTTTGGAAAGTGGTTGGCGGCAAAATAAATTACATGTAAAAGAAGGATGAGACGAGGAAAGGAAACAGACAAGATCCTTTCATGCTGCAATTCTAGAAATTCAATTTCTTTTATCGACGGACCGTTAGTTTCGTTTCCATTGATGTCATTCTTGAATTACGTATTTGACGTTCCAAGATGTTCGCTAGCATCGTGGAGTCAAGGAATAAAAATAAAAAAGAAGAAAAAAATAAAAACGGGAAGAATCTAAGAGTGTTAAACAAAGAAAAAAAAAAAAAAAAGAAAAAACATCATGCGAAGTAGAAAGCCGTGTCAGAGCCCCTTCGTGAGAGGCCATGCTTCTTACTGATTTTCACTTATGTATCTCTCTTACATGGCAGTATGTTTGACCAATTTAATGGTATTTTTTCCACTACCCGAGTCTTGGATGGCCGTGACCCCGGCGACATTGGCCATTTTTTGGTCGCAATACGGCAATGGAAACCGCCAACCGTAAAGACTACCGGTAAAGAAAAAAAAAAGAGACAGATGCGAGAGGGTCAAAGTGTCTCCTAATGGCGGGCTAGGTTTTAACGAGTTAACCGGACGATTTAACCACGGGACACTCTACTACCTTTTTGCGGGATAAATATAGTTGCAACTACAAACGTTCGACAAGAACGCTATAAAGGATGCCCGGTTTCGATTTGTCGAGTATCCATTAAGTTCGAACTACAAGGGCTCCTCTTCGTGGTCGTTTAGATTTTTATTCCGTTATTCCGTACCCTCGCTATACTATTAAGAATGGAGACTGAGATCGTTGAAAGTCTCGGCAATTCGACTTCATGGATCTCAGTAAGGACACCGGATTACTTAGAATGCACACGAATGAATATAGAATAAAACTCACTTTTTAGCAAAATTAAGTAATTATTTAGATTCAAAAAATTATATGGAAGATAAATTAAAAGTATTTTAGTATAAGGAATGTATGTCTGATATAAATATAATCATTTTTGTCTCATCGAATTTAGATGAAAATCTAATTTCAATCTCAACGAGTTGTTCATGATTATTTGCTGTTGTTCGAACTAAATTACTTAATTTTACAATATTTTACTTTAATACGTACTCTATATTTTAGTAACGGAGGCTATATACGAAATGAATCCATTAATGAAAAATGAAAAGAACCAAAGCAAGATTGAAATATCAAAATTCGAGGATCGTAGCAGGATAAAACATTTATAACCAAATGATATCACAATTATATAAAAAACTCTTCTTTCCGATATTCGGACCTATTTTAATGAAATTTTTCAGATAAGAGCTATCGAAATTTTTGTTGTTGAAAACTTCGGTAACCCTATAACGAACCGGTACTATTTCCATGAATATTCACGTAAATCTTTCTTGAAACTCGTACACGTCCCGTAAACTAATTTGCACGTTAGTCACGGCTCCAACAGGAATCTCCATTCGAGTGGCAAAAATTCGTTCGATCTCTATGATGCGAAAGAAAGAATTTCACGGAGGTTTTGTAAGTTCGATGATGGGTGCAAAGTTCGATGACACGGTAAATATAGCGCCAAAGACTTGCCAAAGCACAATGTAAAATATATATATATATATAATGTATATAAGAAAGTCAAGTAAATCGATCTAAATATCGTGAGTATGTAGGTATGTGTAACGCGTATCGAAAGAATTCGATTGGAATGAGCCTCACCTGCCAAGTTTCGCGTCCTCTTCGTCTACTGGCTTTCGGCGGGAACGTTCACACACGTAATATATGATTCCTGTAATAAAAATTTCATAGAAACATTAAAAAAAAAAACAAGAAAGAAATATATCAATGTCGATCGTGAAAAAGATTTTTCTTAAAATTAAAGGGCTCGTGACAAAAATGATTCTTGTTCATGTTTCAAAATTATTTTCGTATTTCGTTATAGCGTTAATGAAATTTCAAAGTGTTTTATATAAAAAAAGTCTGTACATGAAATTTTTTATGGTAAAAATTTTTAAATACTTTTGTATAGTTATAAGCCTAGCTTCTGGCTACGAAAATACATTCTGATCTAAAAATCCAACAATTAGACGAGGACCGTTTTTGTTACGAGTCTTCCAATTATATTTTGTATTAAAAGTTTTCTAACTTGATAAAATCTACTTGTCAAAACCGAATAATTCTATATGATCACTTAACACGAGCTAACGTTGCAATTTCACGTAGAATCACAGTTGCACTTTCTGATAAATCTACGTTGCAATTTGGAACAAGTTTATGCCGCGGGTAATTCCAAATAAATTCGCGCTGCTATATCAAGCAAATTAACGTTGTAATTTCATATAAATCCAGTTTGCAATTTTAGATACGTTCCGGAGGTCGCGAGTGCTAATAAATTCGCGCTGCGCATGCATGTAATGCTATGACGTGATTTTAGAATTTATGTTGAAATTGTGAATAGGTTTATGTTGGGAAATTAGGCGCACGTGTGATACGATTGTTAATAAATTCATTTACACTTTTACTTCATATTGCATATACTATAATTTTCTTAGATATAAATTGCGAAGCTCAATATTACCGTTTCAAATGCAACTGTTATGACTATTACATTGCAATATTCAGTTATAATTTTATTTCCACTCGTGTTACAATCTTATACACAATCTAATATTTCTAAATTTTAGAAGAAATTCATATTGCAACTCGTGATAAGTTTGTAAAGTATATATGAAAAAAAATAATCTCACCTGTCTTATGCGCGCAACAGCAGATCACGTCGATCACGATAATAATAATGAATAGTACCGCGATGACGATACCAATTATGGCTGCGCTTGATATCAGGGGTCCTTGATGATGAACCACAGTTGTGTCTATACCTTGAAGGATAAGAATCATGTATCAGATAAATATCACGACAGAAAATGTACATTTGTTTGTTTGCAATCCGTTAGTGCAGAAGCATTACTCACAACGATGTTTGGTGATGATACAAAGAGAAAATCGTTTCCAGTCTAAAGTAGTATATTGTTTTACTGTTGATTATAAGTTTACGCATTCAAAATAAGGTTTGAAAAGTTTCTTGTCACATAAAAGGTATTACGAACCTAGTTAAAACTTAATTCGAAATTGTAGTTTAGTTCTCAGTTTTTTTGAATGTGAAATTTTAATCCAACATACGTTTTAAGATATAATGTAAAATATATGTTTATAGTAATTCTTTCTTTCCTAAATGATCCTTTTAACACATATATTTGCCTTTTCATTATTATTCCTGTATCTTCCTATTAGCTGGTTTATTTTCTTTTATTTCATTCTTAGATAATAAAGATTACATATGAAGAATTAGAATATAGAGATCCTACTTTAGAATTATGTGTTATAAAATATTCATATACACGAATCATTTATTGTATATCATATTCCAATATCTTTCCTATTTTCTCACAAAGAAAGTTTCCAAATATGGAGACAACATTTTAGTAAATATTGAATTATACGCGATAAAT
Organism: Bombus pascuorum; assembly: GCF_905332965.1. Lineage (NCBI taxonomy): Eukaryota > Metazoa > Arthropoda > Insecta > Hymenoptera > Apidae > Bombus > Bombus pascuorum. The sequence goes on along the minus strand of NC_083494.1, from coordinate 12,884,621 downwards.
CTATCGCCCGCTCCACACTGAACTCCATATGTCTGAGAAATCCTACATTCTACATGACAAGAAACCTTCTAAACTTCGCTTCCATCTAAACAAAAACTCCCCTACATTTCACTTAAGCACTTTCGTGTCCCGCGCGAGGAGACTACATGTTTCTGGAAGCAATAGAAGCGAATGAGTCTACCGCGAAATTGATATCGCGATCGGGTTTCCGTCTCGAGACCTAGGCACATCACCAAACACGTTACGCGAACGATTAATTTTAGTCTCCTGAAAAGAAAGAAGATCGGCGGGGGGTTTTGGGGAAGTGCCAAAAATCCGTTTTCATCAAAGCGTAGACACGTAAGGAACCAAGAGAACTAAACACACGCACACCAAATCAAACCAAAGCGAACCAACGTATGTACATACGTATATGTGTATACCAATGAAAGAATGATATCGGTGGTCGAAGAAGCGATAAAAAGAAGCGTGATTAAGAAACAATTTTAAAAAAAGAAACAAACAAATACGTATAATAAGTATAAAAGTTAGAGAAATAAATATGAAAATCAAGAAGAAACATAAACTAGATAATTAAATGAAATAGCTGGTGCACAAAGATACATGTGTGATACCAAGCGCGAAAATATAGCGGAACGGATGAGCGACAAAAGGGTGCGGTAGTCCCTTCTGTCGGACCGGACGTAGAGATATGGGTGCTGAGAAAGCTCAAGGAAGGGGGAAGAAAGCTTCATTCGCTACCTTTCTCTCCCGATGTTAGTTTCTACGCGTCACTAGTCTAAATGTGCTACCTCCACACACATAAAGCTCTTTTAATATTTTTTTCCACTGAGTGCCTCTTGCTCGCTCTCTCTCTCTCTTTCTCTCCCTCCCTCCCTCTCTCTCTCACACACACACACACACACACACACACACACACACGCTCGCTTTTTTGGCTTCAAAAAGTCAACAGAGAGGGACTACTACGATATATATGTATACTTAGCAGATGTATGATACATATTACGCCCGTCGTTCGACTCTTCTGATGTGCTTCAATATATTTACCGTTCTCTTTCGGAGCATGTCGCATCCCATCGTGTACATTTTTGCTCGTATTTCTCCCAAAAATCTTAATTTTTCTTTCGCCCTTCGTTTCTTAGTTTTCGGTGAAACAGGTGGGCGGAAAATGAACGAGACGGCCGAGAAAGAAACCATCTCAAATTGATCAGTCCGTTTCGCTCGAGTTCTCTTTATCTTTCTCATCGCTGGGTCTTAACCCCTTAATGCTTATGTGTCGTCGCGGTCTGATCACCGAAGCGGATGATTCAATTTATGGTGCGTCGTCTTTTAGACTGTTCGTTTGATGCTGCTAATGTTTTCTGATAGACATTGATGAATGAATAGACTGTTCGTATGAACGGTTCCGATCCATCGATCGGTTCTCCGAACAGGCTGTGTTCACTGTCATCTTCTTTGCCAGTTCTGTTCTTTATGCATGCGAGTGTAAATTCGAATTTTCTTGACGACTGCTTACTGGACTGACATTTATTCCTGTTGGATGGTTGGTCGTCGAGTAATATCATTATTTTATCGTAGAAGATTAATAGGAAAACGTACTCTTTCAATTTTTATCTAGCCCTCTATGATGTCACGTGCTTTTTTGTTCTTTGCGTATTTTTGCGAATGATCAGACGCTTTGGAATTTGTTTAATATACACTGTATTATTTTGAATAAAATACGAGATATCCAGATATTTAAATCCCAATGAATTATAAAAATTCCAAGATTTTTGAGTTTACGTACTTAGGTATAGCTCATTAAAGGAGCACGTTTTCGCAGATCAGAACTTTAGCGATTAGACGTTTTTATTCCGTTCCAGTGCGTTACTTCGTTACGATTATTTTCGTTGTCGTTCTCCTTTCTTACGCTCGTGCCGACAAGAACCTTCATTTGTAATCCTCTTTACGAGTTCATTGCAATCATCCCTTGAACCAAATTTCATAATACATGATTTCATAATTCGTTATATCGATAAGAACGTCCATTTGTAATCCTCTTTAAATACAAAAACTTGGTCGCCATTATCTTGGAATTTAATTTTGTAAAATAAAGGCCGATGATTGTTTAACATAAAATTCAATCGTCGCATCAAGGGGTTAAATCTCGTAGAACCAACGATATTCCTAATTTCTTCTTTTCATCCTATCATTAATATTTTCTATTTGTCTCTTATCTCTTATTTTGTCTTCGGTTACGGTGTACTCAATAATCTCCACAGCGAAGCGGAAACAATTTGATGGTGGCTTCTTTGCTGGCTGATTCATTTGGTATTGTATTCCTTGAACACTCACATATATATTTCCATACTCATATTTACAATAAGTGTTTTCCACAGGTGAAACGATAAAACGTTCGCCCTCGTTATAAATACGAATGTATATATATATATTATATAGTATATTAGGCACTAGGCTAGCACATAATCCTTGCACGTAAGAATGTTTATCTCTCTTCTAGACATCTTTCATATACATATAATATTTATATGTATATATATATTTATATATATATATATACGTTTGTACATATACATGTGTATGCTGTATACAGATCGCAATTTAATATATATATATTCGTCGGCAATTACACGTGAATACCGCGAATCCTTTTAAAAACGCTGGATCTGATCGCGAAACGCGTTCCTTTCCAATCTTCCTCCTTTTATTTCATCGAACAAAGAGAAACGAAATGGCGCTCGAAAGACAGTGCACGCATTTCAGTCCATGGTTTTTCGTTTTCTCCTCGGTCTGCGTTTCATCCTCTTTAGTTTTATACGCCAGTCAACGAGTCGAGTCAGTGAAGATAAAAAAAAATAGAAACGTAAAACATCTGATAAATAGGAATTTGATGGACAAACTCTAATTAACTGATGTTTAAAACGAACTAGTATTATATTAAAATTTTTGAAGAAATTTATTAACTTATGCTTTTTTTAATTGTATTCTCTTGAAACATGGATGGTATCTTTCTCCACGCTTTTGCAATTGCTGGCAGTACATCGTAACATTTATAGGTTCGTTTGAGCTACACATTTCAAGGATGAAGCTATCGATGAACATACATCGTCAGTTTTTAAATCAGAACGTATCGATTTCTATAAAGAAGATATTGGAAAATTAAGATTGCTTTTTATTGATAATGGATAATTCCATAGTATATTGAATGAAGTATTCCGTTACATTTCAAAACGTTGTATTTTGTCCTCCGGTTAACGTTCGTTTCAAGACACCAAAAGCTTTTAACCGATCCCTGTATGTATTTTCAGATACTACACTCGGCGAATAGAGTCGAAAAACGTAGCTTTTAAGTTTAAGAAACTTTCAAATTGAAAGTTACTTTTGTTGCAAAAATTGCAATATTCGATGCAGAGCGATGCAGTCACAAAACCGTGAATCACAGCGTCGAGTTTGTACTTTGAGTTAGGATTAGGTTTCAGATAGATTAGATCTGGGTTAAGTTTGGATTAGGTTAAGGTTAAATTTCACAAGTTCCCTAAATTCAAATCTAACATCCCCGGCCTCTACTCATTTCCTAAGTATTATCAGAAAATACACGTACAAATTTGTCCAAAATTTCCTATGCCCTAAAACAAAATTTAACCTGTATCCTACATCTTGTAATTTTCTCACGAACACTGACTCGACTCATTTCACCATGCAAATAACAGCTATTTCAATAAACGTCATCGATGATCAATTCGACATGTCAACCAAAGAAAGAAATTTATTATAAGAACAAAAAAAAAAAAGAAATGTTTCCTCGAGTGCTGCAATCGACAGGATCGTGGCTCGGTTATTACCATCATACGTTGTTGCTCGAAGGACCAGCTCTACTCCATTTCCTCGCCAGAGGAAAATATCCGATGCGAAATAGACGGGAGGATTGAAAATTGTAACGGTCGACGATAGGATCGAATAAGAGGGATAGAAAAAAAATGTCTACATGAAAATGGAGGTGGCTGGCGAATGGTGACGAATTTCATTTTCGAGGAACGATTCTATGCGGCAGCAGAAATTAACGACAGCAAAATTGCGTTCCTCGTACTGGCTTTCATTTTAATGCTCGTTTGTGAAAATTTGCTCGTTTTTACAAGTCGTTCTCCATTGTGCTATCCGATTCGCTATATATCGGGACAAAGAGAGGGATTGCAATATATACGACGACTGTAATTCCCGCGGAACAATGTAATAACTTCATGCGTCCATTAACCGGTCTCGTGAAATGACTTCGAGCTTACTTTGAATTTTCGTACTTCGACGAGGTGCTGATCGTTGGAAGAAGTTGGAGGAAGTCGGTAATTCGAAGTTCTTTAACAACCGCGTGCAAGAGACGGAGAAGATGCCTATGAAAAGGAGAAATATCTTTCCAGGAAGGTACCGTACTTGTCCAGCACTTAAGTCACGATTGCGTTATCGCAATTTCGCGATGCACACAGCAGGAATGCCATGTGTCTCGAAAATAGATTCACGGCTCTCGACATTGCACGGTGCGCTTCATATCGCGAGCTAGCTTCATGTTGTTGCCTCCTTAACCCTTCTCTTTCCTACGTTAAGTCACGTTCATATGTCCATCCTCGTTTGGAAACGCGTCGCCTATTTATAACGGACCCTCTGTTTCAGGGCGAACCGAGTTCCTCGAACGAGCTTGCACGCAAAAGTATTGGCACTCAGAGATGTTACTTCGTTTTCGAGTTACCCGGTATGGGTTCTACGAGTCGTTTTTCTTTTCTTTTATTTTGGTAGAATTTAGGGAAGTCGTAGGAATTTTATGGAATTATGCAAGTTGTTTCGTAGGAATCTGCGTGATGGAATATATGGCGCTTGATATAAGAAAGAAAGTGATTCTTTATTTTACTGTATTTAATTTAGAGAATTATGGAATCAAGACATCGTAATTTTTGGATATCTGGTATTTGTGGTAAAGAAAAGAATCAATTTAGAGAAGTTATAAGAATTTCATGAAAACAAGATACGATTTCTGGACATTTGGTGCTTGTGACATAGGAAGGAATAGTTTTTTTTAGTAAGGGAATATGATTTTCTACTCTGACAGGAATTATGTGTAGCATAATGAGGAAAAAATGAAAAGTGTTAGTTGTAGAACTGGAACAGAGGTAAAAGTTGCAAAAGATAGTAAAATTTATGCAAATGGAAGATATTTACATGAACGTTGCCATGTTGAAATATAGATATATGGTAGTTATTCATGGAAGTTTTAGAAAGGCATGAATTTTATACTACAAAAAGTGCAATGCATTAAATATTATGAGAAAAGATATAACTCAAAGAACAACTATTCATAGAAAAGTTACATACGAATGGAAATTTTGTTCAACATTAAACGAGAGATATTCCAAACCATACGTCCTATACATTTTTGAAGATTTCAATTTCCTATAGATGTATATACATCTACAGCCTAATCATTACGCAACACATTATCCTAAACCACAGTTTCGATTACATAAAATTTATTCAACGCTTACTGGATTGAAAAATTGCTTCCCTTACGCTTGCTCATCTGTAGCCTTCATATTTATGTACTCTAACACTCACGATACGTTTGAACTAAAATTTACAGACTCTATCTTCGTATTATTGTCCAAAAACATTGTATTTAATTTGCAATTAGCAATTGAAGTTAAGAAAGGAGCTTCTACCATTCCGCGTCAGACTGTTCTACGCGAGTTCATAAACAATTTCACAGCTACAACAGCTCTTTGTGCCAACACTTTCATCGACGATCTCGCGCGTTTTTTCCACTCGGAAGCTGAGAGCTGGGAAACAGAAGGCGTCTCTCTTCGCCGGGGCCCATTTGCATCCTCCTCGAAATTATCTCACCGACGCCGGTTTCTGATCTTTCCGACCGAAGCAGTTTCGCGGCAGACTCTGCGGCGTTTTAAGTTACAAAATTGCATCTCCGCGAGACGCGGTAAGCTACACAAGAAGAGAAGGAAAGAGAGAAGATCGAACAAGAGGACAGGATGCAGTTTACCAAGGTTCTTGCGCTCTCTATTATAAGTTACTGGCCGCGAGGCCAGCCTCCGGAGTTTTAATTGCGTTACAAGCGAGCCATTATCCCGAGTTTCACCGATTAATCTCGAAATCTGCCTTCTATCCGCGCGTTTTCGCGCTACCATCCTGACTTTCCGGTTTGGTCAAGAAAACTCACGCCAGATCAAGAGAAGTTAATCGAACGGTATCCTCTTTTAGAAGAATCCTTCCATATAATGCAAGAATTGATCAAGAAATATTTAGTTTGTTAAATATATTTTGATATTTCGTAAATGGAGGAGGAAGTAAGAAGGCGGATATTTTTGGAAATTTCAAATTTTTAATGACAATAAGAGATAATAGAAGAAATATAGTATAATAAGAAGTTTGATAAAAAATATGCGGATTGTAAGTAGATTACAAAAATTAAGCTACTTTCTTGTTTTCGAAGGGAAGAGCTCAGGAAAACGACATTATGCATGAGCAAAGAAATAGAAGAAAATGCTGACTACGAATAAATAGAAGAAGGTCGATCCTAAAAGGCTATAAAAGGAAGATTCAGGAAGAGGAAAAACAACGAAAAACGACGAGTCAGGAAGAACTGTGATAGAATCCTATTTATTCAAATGAAATTTTAATTAGTGCCAAATTCGCCTGAATGAAAAATTCAATAACCTCCTATTATATGAATTATTAAATCGTGTTCAATTAATCAAATTAGACAAATAGCAATCTTTTATAGTTTCGAAATGACCATTCCAGCGTATAAAATAATATTTGATGAGCAAAATCTGATAAGAGTAGACGTCAGAAATCTTTTCATCGCGGAGACCTCACAGACATCTTTGCACAAACGTGCAGATGAATCAATCAGACAGACGATTAAATCGTTTAAACGAAAAAAATAGTGGAATCGAATCAGGTCACCGAGCAATTTCACGTGGTCTTTTATTTCCGGAGCTGGTATCGTCCAAACCAGAGCGGCTTCACCATTAACGCGTTCGTGAATTATCTTTCACGGTTTACCCAGCTACGAATACTCCGGATGAGACTTGCACAGCCTGATTTTTATCGATTTTCAGCGTGGCCAGGACGTGGAAAATACGTAGCCTGACGAAAATGGGTGCTATCAGTTCGTCTCGTAACGCAGTATATCCGTCGACAGACGAAGAGAGTTAAAATCCATTATTTTATTCTTTTTCTCGAAAGTGGATTGGTAATTCTGCCGAAACGTTCGCGAACGCGTCGTGAAAAAGGGAGATCCACGCAATCTCGACGATTCGCTCTCTCTCCCTCTCTCTTGTATTGTCCATCTCTTCAAAAGCGATTTAACTTGGACAAAATTACGTTAGGACACGGTTGAATCAGATCTCATTCTAATGGAGCCTCGTGGATGTTCGACGGTGCTACAAATTACGAGAAATCCTTCTCCTCCTCTTCATCTCTCTTTCTCTCGCCTCTTTTCTCTACGTTTGGCAATCGTTCAACGAGCCTAGCGGATCGATCGGAAAAGGACAGGGATAGGTTTTCGCGAGATTCGAACAGCAGAAACGATTTTCTCGCTCGTTTCCGCCTGATTCCGAGGCGACCTATTGTCTTCGCCGGCGCGAAAACGCTTCACGCGCCGACGAGCACGTTCCTCGTGCCGCGAACTTTGCTCAAAAGCAGCCTCGAAGATGAAAACGCTTCTCTTCGTCTTCGACCGAGAGACGAGTTTTATATGCCGTGCACTGTGTCTGTTCGCGTCTCTCTTTCTCTCTCTGTTTCTCGGACGCGCGCTACCGGAAGCGACTCGCGTATCTCTGCGCGCTCTTTGCAAGAGGGCGAAGTTGAAGACGGTCGAAAGTCGAGAATTCCGTGTTCGAGACGCGAGGATTCGAGGAACACGCGCGGATTCGCGAAAACTAGTCGCGATGCGATCCCGTGGTTCCGGGGAAGAAGAGGTTCCTCGAGAACTAGCCGGAAGTGGGATCGGTGCCTCGTTAACTACTGTTTCTTCGTCGAGTTCTCGCGTTTGGGAATGCATAGTCTGTTCTGTTGAATGAGTTTCCCTCGCAGACGCGACGAGTTGCGCGAAGATGAGCTTTTAGGTGACTCGTTGATATGCTTTTGAGAAATATTTTTTTCTTTTGATTAAATGGATGGAACGGCAGTGAATAGAAAGATGTGATTGATAATAAAGTAGATGTTGGTGCATGGTTATGCAATGCGAATATGTGCGTTGATATTTAAAAGGATAATTCACGAATGTTTTATTTTTAGCATAAATGAGACTTTCATAAATTATGATTTAAAATGGCGACGATTGGAGTAGATTAAGTAACATGTTGCCCGTCAGACGAATTTTGGATGTCTCTGTGATGGATTTGGACAAACTAAGCTTACATTTAGGATACATCTCCACTTTTTCATTAATTTCGATTAAAGGAACACGAGGCGCCAAATAAATGTTTAAGATTAAAATTAGAATATTTTTAGATGTAGTCGAGATCTGTTGAATGCTAAAAAATTTGAAATGCAGTTTCTTATTTATCTGAGAATAGTCAGCCTAATAACATAGAAGTATATCAATTTAAATAAACCATCAATGTACATTAACATTCACCTGTATACTCGTACGACTTTTATTTACCAATTTCCAGCGCAAATTTTCGTCATATTCCGTCCAAACAAAAAAAGTCACAAATTTTTAGAGCAAAAAATGCCGCCCGCTTCTTCTCGGAACCACAGTGTTTCTTCTTGCATCGTTCGATTCCATTTCATAGAAATCGCGAGATTTTTCATCCATTCACTCGTATAATACATCTAATATACATTCGTTCGTCTCGGCACTCGAGAATCTTAGGCCAGCTCAGGATTCGATCGATCACAAAGAAAAAAAAAAAAAGAAAAGAAAAAGAAAAAAGGAAAGCGATCAAACATACACAACCCACTCGCGCCTTTATCTTCACGGCCGAGCCGGTTCACGTGAAATATAACCTCGTACGACTCGTTTACATGAATCTAAAACGCGACATTCTGGGCGAACGCTCGACACGCGACAGTTGAATCGTGTACGATCATTCATTCCCTCGTGCTGCCACCAGAGATATTCCCATACTAGCGATATCTTTTTTATTCATAGGAATATGATAGATCGCACGGACAACGATATTCTGCTGCAGGTGCTTGTTATCATTTTCAATGGAATCGGAAATCCACAAAAAAGTCAGCCGCGTAATTCGTTCCAAACGCTCATCTTCTACCAATTTGTGGAATGAAATCTCTTTTTCGTTGCATGTACTTAGCGATTTATGCAAATATTTCAGATGCGTTTTAAATCTTATTTGTATAATGATTTATAGGAAGTTTGTGCATTGATAATTTGGAAAATGTTGCTATTTAATCCTGCTCGATTATGTGCAACGATAGTAACTGCAGAGAAAATATAAATATATAAAGGAGTTTCCTTACATGTATTTTCTAATATTTGCAGTTTCTTGATTTAGTGCCAGCTTGTAGTAAAAAGTTAACGATATATGTACTTACTATTTTTAGACAAAGTAAAATTGAAATATAAAACTACGTATGTTGACATTAACAACGCGTCTTTTTCATCATTGTTAGCATGATTAATTTCTTGAAACTACTTTGATGGAACTTTGGATGTTGACACTACTCTTGCAACCGCGCTGCCAAGTACATTTCCGCCGGAGCGTACGTGGATATATCGACGAGGACAACGACGGTGAAGTCAGTTTGTAGACGGTGGTCGCGGAATAAAGTCGGTAACGAACCAGTTCATTTGTCCTTTCCCTGCCTCCCCTTACAGATTTTAATTATTGCGCTCAAAGATATAAATCATTCGTTTCGCGTATTACTAATAACTATTCCCATACGAAAAAAGAGGATATTCTGTATAAAAATATTGTTGAATAGCAATAATTACTGTGCGTAGTTTGATCGACCACATCCGATGGAACACATTATCGTACAATGAATAAGAAGCCATTGATATATACAAAATCGTGCACCAGAAACTCGTTGCGTTTATGCTATGACCGATATACATATTGTACGTATATGTACGTATGTAGCTGAAAGCTGTTATCAACAATGTTACTAAACAACTGTCGCTATTAGAACGTCCACCCAGTTTCGTTCTTACAATTCTTCTTACACCTAAGCACACTCAAATGTGTTAACATACAATCGCTGATCACGTGGAATCCCTCGAGTACTTACAAAGGTACGTGGTGTGTTCGATGGAATGAGAGTGTCGCCAACGAAAAAGACAGGCGAACGGCGCTAAATTAAATGAAACGAACGGTACCAAAAAAGAAATAATAAACATAATAATAGAAGAATCAACAAAACTAAAGAGGCATAAAAAAGGGAATAAAATACAATAAAATATATATATATATGAAACAATAGAAGCGCATGCCATGCGATCGTAATCTAACATCTAACAATAAGAAAACCCAAGGCAAGAGCGAACATTTAAGAGATCGAGGTTGCGACGACCCTGTCGCATTCGTTGAACGATGACTCGCGATCGATACTCGTGGACTCATGGACAAGGGGCCATTTGTATTTCAGACGCGACAGAGTATTCAGTGTACCGTATACCTCGAGACTCGATGCTCGATATTCGATTTATTTGCCTCTTATGAAGCACCTTTCCTTCTCTTTACTTCTTTTCTTTTTCGTCCTCGTTCTTTTGCTTCTCACTCCAACGAAAAGAAAAAAAAAGAAAAAAAAAAGAAAAGATATGTAAAAATCAGCGTGGATGATCGTGGCGACGTTCGTAATCGATAATCGTGACGGTGGTTGTGACGATAATACTAATGGTAATGACGATACACACGATATACAAAATAAGTGCGGTCAAGTAAACTAATTGACGACGATATTGACAATATATAGCGACGATGGTAATAATAACAATAATAATGATAATAATAATTATAGTAAACCGTAGCAATAGCGTACGTCGTGAATAATATAATAATAATAATAATAATAATAATAATAATAGTAATAGTAATAAAATAATAATAGTAAATAACGCTAATAGCAATGGTAGAATTAATAATAATAATAATAGTAATAATTGATAATCATAACACACATCATGCGCACTAAACACGTATGGTCCAAGAGCTAATCAAGCAGGACTAAGTCCGATCACTTGGTAAAAAAGTTAATGAAAATTTCCCAAGAGAGAAACAATGAATAACAATTAAAAATAAAAAGAAAAAATAATGTATCAACCATACACAAGAGGAGAGAAAAAATCGTATATGCAATCGGCTGAAAAATGAACCCAGTTAAGAAAACTAATTTTTAGGCGCAATCTAAAAGTATAAATGGTTAAGAAAAAGGTGCTTTCTCCCGTTTCGTGCGGATGTTCTATCATTTGGGTTTCGGTTTATCGTTTATAGACATATTTAGCTTTCTATTCTTCTTTTATAACTCGCGAATAGTTCGTGTACTCGGTCACGATCATATTTATCGACGATCATATCGCGTCGTCGTGTTCACATGTCCTATGTGAGTTCTTTTAAGGAGTTGAGGGGTTCAGTTCAGCGTAAAAACACGCGAAGCGTGGTTTAAGTAAGTCTAAGTATTTGCAAGTGTATCTTTTTCTTTGGCTCTAAACGTGTAAAAACTCCTCGGATGTCCCTCCTCGAGAAAATTGGTAAAAAAAACCCACAAACAGAAAAAGAGAAAAGTAGTTAGCCACAGGCAGGTCAGGCTATATGCAAAGAGCGCTAGTTCAGCTCGGACGAAAACGGATTTTTCGCGGACGATTTATCCCGGTGTTCTTTATCTTTTTTCTTTTTTTTTTTTGGAATTTTCTTTTCCTCGACGGACGTGTTGCGTCTGTAGAGAAATGGTAACGAGTTGCGTTCGTGTTTCTACGTGTACACCACGAAGAAATTGTTTCACCCCTGTAGCTCTACTCGTTGTTCCTTTCCTTTGTCACGTTGAGTCGTTCGTTGCAAATCGAACCGCGAGAATCGCGAAAAATTCCACTCCAAAAATATTTGTACTCTACTAAGTGGCGAGAAACAAGAAAATACCCTTGGCAGACCCGATATTAAATACACTTTTAGCTAGTTTTTTGAATAACGTTTCTTATTCCTTTCGAAATATTGAGCAAATTGTATTAGATTGCTGCATAATTTCTGTCCGCCTCTTCGTCCACACATGTAAGTAGACTATCAGTGTCATAATAAACACGTATAACATTGCTATATAAGTTGATATGATATAAATAGTGTTTTTAGAGTTTACAGAACAAACGAATAATATGGTTTCATTGATCTTTTAATCAGGCATTTAAAAGGATTTTTTAATAATGACTAGACTGTGAATATTTATGCAAATTTGTATTTATATGAAAATAATTAAAAGAGTATGATTCGCTTATTAAATATAATTATGACTACTATACTTAGGTGTTTTATGTAGTTTTACATTTTATGTGCATTTTATGCCACATTTTCACCAACGGATTCTCACTTCTTTTCTTCCAGCAGAGAATAGTTTGGACGGAAGGAATTAAATAATTTCGAGCCCATAAGATATATAACGAGTCCTTTCTTAAATGACAGATTCCAAGATTTTTATATAAAAGAGGCATAACGCACATAAATATATCGTGTAAATTTGTAGAAAATTGATTCTCACGAGCCAGAATTTACGAAGCAACCTAATACATATATATTCGTTTTTATTCCCTTTCGACGATCGAAAAGTCGAAAATTCAGTTGTATGAACACTCCTACACAATGTGGTGAACATTTTTGTCTTCAATGTAGTACCTAGCGCGTTTTAACACTAAGCATTTGGCAATTTAAGGCAATACGTGTCTCAGCCCCTTAATTTAATGTTACGTTAAAATGGATTCACAATGCACGCAACGATACATCTAATGCATCCATGATCGTGATATTATCGTTTGAATAAATTGATTTTCGAGCTGGACACATAACGCTATTGTGCAATTTACTCTGAATAATTCGCGAATATTCACAATCTATAATATTCCACCCGAATTCTGTCCCGATCCGATCATCAATCTGCATTATACTAAACTTTCAATCACGTGCGAATTCTCGAAACAATAAAATTTTACCTTTAAATAATACAAAAAACACGAAACCGTAAATTCTCTCTAAAAAAAAAAAAAAAGTAACGACGCGAGCATACGAACAAGTATACCGTTAAGACGCGCTATTAATTTACAATGGATTACGATCATTTTCATTTCTCGTTTCTTCCACTGTTTTTCAACACAGCGAACATCATCGAATCCCACTTATTCGCTAACGTTTCTACGTTGGAATGTTGTGCACCGGTCTAACAATAAGTGACTCACTTTACAATAATCGTTAATCGTGGTGTGTGTGTGTGTGTGTGTGAATATGTGTGTGTAGTTCGTGTTTGATTTGTGTGCTAGTTGCGATACATCTTTGCGAACTTTACGCGCGTTCGACAAATGAAACACGCGGCAGAAACACGTTTATAGAGTAAAAAGTGAGAACTTGACGAACACGGAACGTATTAGCCGAGAATTTCTTTTCTCATCTCATCTCTCCATTGTGTTTTGTGTCTCTGGTTGTACTCTCTCTCTCTCTCTCTCTCTCGCTCTCTCTGTGGTATATAGCAACATTCGTACGTTCGTATTCGCATACCACTTTTTTTAAAACGTGTACACTATAAATTGGAAAGATTAGAGCGTGAACAGCGACCGTTCATAACGTTGATCTCTTTTAATATTTTCTGCATTTTTATTTTATGTTTGTTTCGTTTACTTTTTCTTTCTTTTTTTTTGTTTTTTCTTTCTTTTAAATAGCTAGAAATAGGATCGTTATTGCTGTGGCAATGGCGGTCACGGTGAGCTTGCGAGTACCTCCAGCGGAAGTACCTACATTGTAGTCCACATTGCGGTCCGTAGGTTCTGAATGATAAAAAGTGACTTGTAGAAGGATAGTTTCTTTTCGTTGTGTCTAGATTATGTCTTTTTTTTTCTTAAAGGAAGGGAAGAATATCTAATATGCCTAAGATGCCCATATATCGAATGGCTACCGGATAGTTCATCTAAAGTCGCTTTTCTACAAGGGTCAAGGGGACTGAGGACACTTCGTTCATGTTCAACCAATTAAAAAGAATAAGTTTACGTATAAAAAATATTTCTCTAATTACAAATATTATTATAAAAAAGAAAAAAAAGAAAAAGGGACACAATGACGATGTATCGAAATACCTCAATGACCCTTTTCCCTCCTCCTTGAGTGAATAAAATAAAAACAGAGGCGAAGTGATTTGTAAACGGTCTCTCTCGTCGGGTTGAAAGTAAAAAAATGAAAAAAAAAAGGACGACATATCAATCGGTGCAATAGCCTCGTGCACATATATATATAATGTAATAATTTTAAAGAGAAATTACGACTTGATGTATATAAAAAGGGCGCTAATGAAATACCGATGTAAGTATATATCTGAAGATGAAGAAAATGGCGAATGAAACGAACACGTTTCGAGGACACAGTGGCTCGCGAAAGTATTCCAATACTTACCATAAAATATGAAGCATTAAAAAGATTTTATTAACGTGACAATAAGGCACGATAGTCGTGATTATATTGATCAATTTGAAAATAATCTGAAAATTGCAAACGTATGTGATATATATAGTAGAATATTTGTAGAGTAGAAAATTAATGGATAATTGACTATTTGGCTTATCGTTTCTGCAAAATGTGATACATCTATTCTTCCACTAAGCATCTTCTAGCTTCTACATAAATTTTCACATTTCTTTCAAACTGTATCGGTATAATTACAAAGGAATAATAATGTACCAGACGATTTTGTAAAATTTACCTTAAAATTTACTATTATTTAAATCACCAACCCTCAACGAATGAACGAATTAAGTTTCTTGAAAATCAAAATATTAATCGCGTTCTTAGGTAATAAAATCAAACAATCTACGAGAAGTAACGTTGATCGGTTTAGCCTCTGAAAGGTTAAACATTCTCATTCACGGAAAGTTCTTACAAGTATTCGAATACTTTGGCGAGCTACTGTATGGTTAAAAACGGTGTAAGAAAAAAGGTGTAAAGAGAAGATAGAAAAAAAGAAAGGAGAGTTAAAAGATAGAAACTTACCTCTGGCGGTCTTAAACTTCCCAGAGCCTGGCTTACTGAAACCCATTATATTGTGTGCCTTCAGTTCCACTTTGTAGAACGTGTCGGAGTATAAGTTCTTGATCCAGTGTTTCAGCCTTCCTTGTGTCTTGATGTCTTCTATTCGACAGGTATTCTCTAACACCTCCCACTCGCCGGAAACGCGTTTTATTTGACAGTATTTGATCTGGTACATGTCAATCGGCTCGCCGTTATCGGCTGGCGCCAACCAAGTTAGCTCGTATTGATTGTTGAACCTGGACACATCGTACTCTGCGCTAGGCATCACTATCTTTGGTTCGTTCGGGAATGTCCTTCCGGGCGTGATTTCGCGATGGTACGCTCCCCAGTTACCAAGGCCGACCTTGTTTCTAGCTGCGAATCGGAACTCGTACGAAGTCTGTGGTTTCAGATCTTCCAGGACGTAGGATGAATCTGCAAACAATGAAAGGGATAACTAGTTTAGAGAGAGTTAGCTAACAATAAGTACAAGAGCTGTCATCGTGGAAATGTTTTTGGCAGTGTACTTGATGTATGATTAGGAAGATTATTGAGTGATGAGAGGAAATTTAAATAACAAATATAAAAAGGATAGTTACTTTAGATGCAGGCTTTTTGTATAATGATTTAAGTATATAAAAGTTGCAATTGTGGAAATATCTTTGACTTGATAAATAAATAAGAAAAGGAATAACTAGTCCACGGATTGATACCATGACAGTGATCTTTCATAGTGTACATATCTCTGAAATTGGAGAATTATTCACTAGATAAATAAAAAGAAGGTATACATAATTAGTTTGGATGGACTTCACATAGGAGTTGTTGCGGTGGAAGTATGTTTAATAGTACATCTGATAGGTGAACGATTGCTCCATGAATGGGAAGAGAAAAGCTATAATGAATAAAAAAAAGGGATGAAGAATTCAAACAGATGGATAAGGATCAATCATGGTTAATAAATAACCAGAACTACTTATTAGATGATAGAAAGAAATTCTGGTAGCTCTAAAATTAACTCTACTCACTAGTAGACCACGTTTTGTTTTTCGCCATCATCCAGGTCTGCCCATCCTCCTTATACTGTACTGTAATTGTCTTCACAAGGAGTTCAGGATTGGTGCTAGGTGGCACGAGATCGAATTTAATCGTAGTGGCGGTAATTTCAGACATCTTCGCCTGCGACACTTCTCCCGGCTTCGTGGCCTCTCTCAATTCGATATTGCGTTCCCGCGTGCCGTGCTTGTTAGACGCGATGCACTTGTAAGTGGTGTAATACCGCTTGTCCAGCGGGACAATCATCAGGGTAGACAGAGGACCGTTGCCCACCTGCTTGATCATGTTGTCATTGTCGATTTTCTGATCGCCGTACATGGTCCAGCGAATGGTAGCGTTCGGTATGCTCTCGGCGATGCAACTGATGTTCACAGGTTTCTGCTCCCATGACCAAAAGCTTTTGTTCTGCATAGAAGAGAACGATGGCGGAAATTCGACAGTTAAATGACCGTTTCTACGCGCTTCGCCTCCTGCGTTCTCGGCGATACATTCATAGAGTCCATCGTTTGATCTAAGTGATTTATTGATCGTTAATGTACCGATCGTTTCGCCGCTCGTGTCATCGGCACTGTTCGTCAGCATGATTCTATCATCGTTTAGTTGCGTTCCTTTCACGTACGGTTTCTCGTCGGTCAGCTTCCTAAAGGTGACTTGGGGTGGAGGTTTGCCAAAGGCCTTGCAGACAAGATTCGCCTCGTTATCCTGTACCACGGTACTGTTCAAGAACTCCATGATCTTTGGCTTCACGATCACGTTCACCCTGATGTTCGTGTTCGCTTCACCGGCTAAATTTATCGCCGTGCATTGATACTCCCCTGCATCTTCGCGATTCACGTTCGTGATGGTTAATATTCCCGTATCAGAGTCCACCCCAAAGCGATTGGCGTTCGAAAGGTTCTGGTGTGTGAGCGATTTCACCCAGGTGAATTTTGGCGGCGGTTTGCCATGAGCTTTGCATCGTATGCTTGCGTCTTCCCCTTCGATCACATCCACCGGGGCGGGGAACTCCTCCACCGTCGGCCGTATGTGGACCTGTTAAATGAAATGCAAACCTGTTCCGTAATAGCTGTGGCAGCATTATGGCTGCGATTGGGAATAATTGGCGCAGCTACTCCGGCCGAACCTTCCAAGGGGGATGGAACTATGTGCAACGCGGTGGGTATACAAACTAGAGGGGAATGGATGGACGAAATTCTGTCTGATATTTGACTTTACCTGGAACGTGTAGTAGCTTTTGTTTGCCGTATTGTTTACTTATCATAATTAGGTAGTACCTTAGCTTGCTCTTTAGAGGTGTTCGATATCGAGCCTGGGTTTTTGATATGACTTTCTTTAAATTTGTGCTTGTGACGCGGTTCTGTCGCGTTTTCGACGTTCATGCATATGATATGTGTAAACGAGGATTTTTGATTTTTGATTTACTCTCAATTTGTGATTTAATTTGTACGGCATTGTCGGAAAGGTATCAAATTAATCTCTACGCCTAATTACAACACACTAGACCCTTATATACGCGATGCTGTGTGTAGTCTATAATTCGATTTGGAAAATACCAGTGTAAAGAAAATGCTTTTAAAAGAAATAATATCAGAAACATTTATAAATAAAACATTCTTATCGCGCTATAGGAGGTCTTACTTAATTTTAAAGTAGAATTTACACGAATATCAGTAGTCGTGGAATAACATTGACGAACGAATACCCACCTCGACGCGAATAGGTCGTTCCTTCAGCTCTCCAGTGGTCAATACGTAAGCACGGCAAGTGTAGATTCCATCGTCGGATTCTTGAACGTTCTTGATCTTCAGAGCATACGTGTCTATAATGTAGTGGTCGTTCGTCTTAATTAATTCGCCGTTGTACAGCCAGTCGACCGAGGGTGAAGGCCTTGCCCGCACTTTACACTGAATAGCGTAGTCTTCTCCCAGAATAGGATATTGATTGGGCGGTGCATTGTCCCAAGTGATCGCAACTACGAAACAGTAATTACTCTTTGATACTTTTGTGTACACTGCTTCTTTATTTATCTAGACTAAAGCTTGGAAGTTTCGTTCTACAGAATTTTTTAAAAGTTTACATAGACTTCTGGCGAATATTTTTCGTTTGTCTCTAAACAGATCCCAGAAAATGTTATACAAAGGATTGTTTGCAAAGGATTGTTTGTGAAATACGTTGTACTACTTTTTGCGAAGGGAAACTTGTGAAACAACACACATAAAAAAACATACAGCTTGCAAACGAGATTTTTGTCTGGATGTGATTTTTACATGTGACAACATCTGGGATTTTTATAGCTGGAACGTTTGTAGAATTCGAGAAATTGAACCGAGAAAAATTTCAATGTTTCCTACACTACGAGTTAAACGAAAATTTAATTAAAGTTAAATGGAAAATTTTAATGTTCCAAATTCCAAGTCTGCAAGCTTAAATATTTGAGATATAAAAACACGACTTTTAATTTGGTTCTGTTGAAACTTCTTTTGAGGGGATTTATTAATGCTTTTTCTCGAAACGCCATGAAATGTTTCAAACGAGGAAATTAAAATGGCAAGAACTTGAATTTGAAATTTTTCCCTTTAAGATTGAACTTTATTTAAATCTTTTGCTCACCTATGGTATCGATCGTCACGGACTTCTCCAGCTGAATCGAATTCGCGTAAGTGGCCTTGCACGTGTATTTCCCAGCCTGTTGTTCTTGCAGAGAGTTGAAGAACAAAGACAAGCTATTGTCCTGGAGCAATTCCGTGTACATCGGCGGCTGCGAATTACCCGGAGTGCTACACGGGATAATTAAAAATCACTATTATTACATCAACTTTGTATACGTTACACAACCATTCTAGTGATGATAACATTCTATAACGATAATGGTGATGACGATGAGTGATATGTTCAGGTGGAATGTTGCAGAGTGAATAGAAGAATTGGCTCAGTGTTTCACGAGTAAATTCAGAGATCGACATTCTATTAATTAGGACACGCATTACACATGTGCTTTTTTCAACATTGTTACTTTCTTCCACAAAATAGTTATGTTTTATTATTTAAACATTAATACGATAACACTACTTGTTATTAGAAAGAGTCACAATGAGAGCGAAGGAAGAATAAATATTAACCATTTAACGCTCACGTTGTATAAATTGTAAGAAATTGCGATATAAGACAAAAGGATTGATTCTTCCTGCAAAAATAGTTGAAACACGTCGAATAATTCTTTTAGAAAAGGTGGATACTTTTGTTCCTGAATTTCACGTTTACTACTTGTTACTTTATCAATCTATACAAACGAACTTATTTCTTAATTAATTTCATTGCTAATCTTACTTATTTTAACTTACCAATCTTTTAACTAGTTTAGGAACAAAAGCTCTTTCCACCTAATCTTCGCTTTATCTCTATGAAATTAGAAAATCTATAAAGTAACATTTTAAATGCAAGATTCGAGCGTTAAGGGGTTAAAACAAAGGGAGAAAACGAAACTCTCAATGTAACACTTTGTACCGCCGAATATCTTCCGAATCAGATCGCCCGAAATATCCGAGACGCATCGTGCAGCTCATAAATCGTTGGCAAAACATCTAATCCGTATTCTAACGCGAAACACCGAGCCGATATCGGTGAAATATCGTTACGAGGCGGGGCTGTACACGCGGTGAGAGCACAGTGCCGCGTCGAATTCGGATCGATGGGCTGGTTTCGAAGGATCAGCCGGTTCGCAAATCGATCGACCTTAATTCGACGTAAGAGCCAGATCGAACCAAGACCTCTCTCAAAGACGGAAGATTGGTTCTACCTGGATCCTAAACTGGTGAACGCGGACAGCCAGCAATTTCGTCGTCTTTCGTGTTGTGCATGACCTGGGAAACTGGTACAAACGAGACGCATTCACATGGATTCACACAATTTAACAACACTGCATGACAGAGTACTGGCTCGAAGATAAGGTTCTGGTAAGGGAGAGATGTTGAATCGTATCGTAATGAATAGCTTCGATACGAATTCGAATGGTTAGCTTGCTACAGATACACGCTTTAATGAATCCTTTCGATTAGGAAATGCGAGTTTCAGAGATTGGTGATCTCACAGCGAGAGGAACGCATAGATACAAATAACGATGATGTTGATCCCCTGTTCGATCGGTTGTTAGGTTCACGTGTGATAGAGGGTTGTGATACTAGCTGGGTCTGCGTTGAAGTTGGTCGTTATTTCGTTTCTTCGTTGTTAGAATCCTTTATGTTAATTAATCCTGCGCGATTCAAGTCTTGAAATTCGATATTTTATTTCATTTAGTCAGTCATTTATATGTAGGTAAGGTACATTTTATATTTTAAAAACGTGTCTCTGTAGACATATTTTCTATCAAATTAAGGTTCCACGAAGGAGTACGTCTTGTACATGGAATATCGAATATGATTCATATTTCTAAACCATCGTTTCGAGCAATCGAATCATGTTAGTAACAAAAGTAATCAAAATTGTATTTGAAGATTCTTGGGATAAATTTAAAGGCCTGTAACAATATCTAGTTTCTTTTACAAAATGGTTCTTGCTAATAGCACTTAATAAATACTGAAAATAATAAGACTAGTCTCACCTACATCGCGCAATATAAATTCTAAATTACAATTTATCAGTAGCATAAAAGATAGTTGGTTTACTTTTGACATAGCCAATTCTATATGAGCTATACTATTTGCGAATTTTCTGTCAGTAGAGTTTTCTCTACTAAACAAACATTCGTTAAGCTTTCACCCACGTAACAGTCCAACATCACCTTCGACCGCAAGTAGTAACAGCCTGTAACGACCAGCCACGTATCCCGATTACTCAACTTCAACCTTTTCTCAGCCCCTATTTCTACGAACATCCATGAGATCACCTTAAGCGGAGTTAACCAAAAAGAGAACATTTTACGGACGATTACGGTACACTGAGAAGTGGCACGTGGAATCGGGAAACTGAGAGAGAAGACAAACGAAAGACAGGAAATGGGTGAAAACAGAGAAGAATGTGTTTCGTATGTATAGCGTTGCTTCTAAGTTAGTGGCCACAGTGTTTATTACTGTAAATTAAGAATTTGTGAAAAATTTGAAGATATAAAAATACACATGTAACAAACATAACTTCTCATTACACAAACCTTTGCTCGAGTTCCGTTTCTTTAATTGCATTCGCGAAAAATAAGAATTCGTATCAACATCAAAGATCTACAATAAAGTAGAATATAAAGCTATCTCGAATATTTCCATAATATTCGTATAATTCTTCCATCATCTTTCTACGATTTCCTCATTAAATCGCTAATTGCGTGAAAAAAGAGCAAGTGTCCACGAACTTTCGAGCTGCGGTGTATTACGCGACGATGCAGGGGAGATAGCAGCGTTAGCCGAACGATAATGCAATAATACCCTTTCTTCTTGCCTAATCGGTGAACACGGGCAGTAAGTACGATTAATGAAACGGTTCTCGAGCGGGTACACGCGTCCCGCGCTGAATTTATCGGCCATTACTCGCCGCGACGAGCGGACATAATTATGCAAATCGCTCGGGGTCCGCGTAATCGAGCAAACACGCGATCCGACGAATCAGTTACCGAGGTTAACGCTCGTTGGATTGTTTGATCGCGGGGTTCAATATTTGCAAGACGCACGCCGCGATACATTATTTAGCCATGGAAGGATAGATCCTCGACGTTCGTCAGTAAACGCACAGGATCGCACGGAAGACGCGATTACACGCGATCAACGAATGGGTACACAAATGTATAATACACGATGAATGGTTTCGTTGATCCAGTGCTGTGCGAGCTGAGTATCAGGGAAGTGTACTTTTCCAAGCCCCTGTGATATTATTACGTACTACTGTTATTACACGTTTCAAATTAATTGCATGCCCAAGGCCACTTTCCCTTTCTACTTCGTAGATAATATTAGATTGTTCGAAAAATGTCTTTCTTTTACGCACACGTCTTTTACAACGATGCATCTTCGTACTAACATGAAACCTAATCTGTCGAACGTTGTGATCTTTATTTTGATGGAAGAAAATGGATTATACGTAATTCGATAAAATAATATGAAGCGAAAAATGTTGTGCATCCATTATTTCCTTATAAAACGAAAGAAACTTTTCAGACGACCTAATATATAGCGGGGACTAATGGAAGAAGGAAGAACATAATATGTATATCGTAGCTTATAAAATAATCGGAATTTGGGAATTTTTATTGTAGGAATTGTGGTATTGCGAGTTAAATTTTATAATTTTTACAGTAATTATAAGAATCTGAGGTGTATATAAAAAATGAATACTTTCCATTTTTTAGAGTTTAATGTATTACTATCTGTAGTCCTAGGTAAAAGTCGAAAACGATAAGAGAATAGAATAATGTTTCATTTTGATGTATGAGAAAATAGGAAGCCGTGACATTATACATATATTGAAAAATAAGTTTTCATTTTCTGAGAAATGTCACAACTTGACATTTCTCTTTTCTTGCAGTCCACCCTTTCTACATTATCGAGTAGTGGAAGAC
Organism: Bombus pascuorum; assembly: GCF_905332965.1. Lineage (NCBI taxonomy): Eukaryota > Metazoa > Arthropoda > Insecta > Hymenoptera > Apidae > Bombus > Bombus pascuorum. The sequence continues at coordinate 12,861,809 of NC_083494.1, read as the reverse complement.
TGTGACGAGGAAGGGTGCTATAAAAGTTAACATTTTATTTTTATGGCATAATAACGTACAATAAAAATAAGTTGAGAAGTTCCAATTACTTTACCTAACACCTAATTCAAAATACACACGATTACGCTATAAATAAATAATACTATAATAAAAAAATAACATGTCAACTTTTCTATTATTATCCTTTTCTCCCCGATTATGGCTCGCTATATCCATAAAATAAAAGAGGAAATTGGCTTTGAGTATCGAATTAATTTCAAGCATGCGGTAGAATATCATTTCAAATGGATCCATAATTCTAATTTATTCGGCGAAATTTCCCTTTTGCTTCCACGAACAGCTCCCATTCGGATCGTTTCGAGAAACATCGCAGTCTGGTAGAAGCATATAATTGCTCAGGTGGCCGTTGTTATCATTGAATGACGTGTGGCGAGCGTCGTCTTATTTAACTTCTAAATAGCATGGCTATGGGTTTTCTTATATCAACGAACGGTATACGGTACACGTGGCACAGAGGCAGTGGGTTTGGCTCTGTTTAACTATTCAAATACAAGTTAGTTTGGCTACGGAAGGCGGAAACTTTTCTCGAACGGCTTAATGAGCAACGCTTAGCTCGCGGGCTGACCTGCAGCAATTAAGAGCTCCATCGAGGGGCTGTAGTAGACGTAAATCAGTCACGGGGGGAGTGAAGGTACAGGGTTGATGGTTGCATGGTGTGTGTGCACGTTGCTCGATGGTATCTATCAGGTATTTGCATGAATCGACTCATGAAAGTATTTGAATACCTATCGTAGCAAACTTTTACGCGCTTATTGTTTCCGTTATACGAAACATTTTAAATTGGCACTGTTATGAGAGACAACTTCGTGATTATAAATATTAATCAAGTTGGAATCCTTCCAATGTTGGAATACTTTCGTGAGACTGTGTATTCGTACAAAGAAAATGAACATTTTCTAACAATAATTTTGGTGAATGGAAATTCTATCTATATATTGGTATGTATATATATATATGTATATGTAATATTTATTTAAGGGGGACGATTATCGGAGAACAGAAAGGGACTTGGCAATGACACTACGGGGTTACGTGTAAAAGTCTTGAATGGAGTTTTGTATACTCGCCTTTCCACCGGCAAGACGACGAGTCTGTGTGCAAAATAAGTGACAGAAATTCGTTAAATTAGTGCGATGTGTCGATCGTGTCTCTATTCGTGTGTTATTCTCACAGAGAAAAAAATGGGAAAAAAATGTGAGTTACGTTAGTTGAGCGTGTATATTGGGCGAGGTATAATTTTTTTAAATCTATATCTATACTTATACATGTTTTATATATTTATTCGTATGTTTTCTTATAGTAGCAATTAAATATAATAAAAATTAGAAAATTTTATCAACAAAGTATTTTCAGCATTGTATTCGATTGTAAGAAAATAAAGATATCATGTTAATATTTTTATATGATTATAATTAAGAAAGAATACATTTTTTTACCTTTATCAATTTTCTCACAAAAATAGGAAGAGAAAAATATTTGGTTTTATATATTCGACAGAAATTTTTATGAAAACTCGTAATATTTGAATCTGCATAAATTACACCACATCCATTATACTCTTCTTCCAATTATCTGCTAAAGGCGGCTCTGTTATTGTCAAAAAAAGCTCGGAAGCGTGAACTTCCCTTGCTCGTATATTCTCGTCTGACTTGACAAACGTTTGTTTGCGTTGTAACAACGCTTTCTACTGTTCTTTCTATTTTCCTGCCTCACAGCATCTCGCTTGAGTTATGATTGCACGTCAAGCGTCGATGTTTACAGAAGGTCTTAATATTCATTACACCTACGAAATTGCACGTATACTTTTCAGTTACTCCAGAGAAACGAATTGGTTCGTATTATATCATTTTAAATAAATATTCCTGTCATATTTTCGTTTAAATTGAACGAATAGCTAGAATTGAGTCTACGTTAAAAAGATACTGAGACTGTATTAATTTACCAGTATTTATTTATCAATCAGATTGAAGTATTGAATCCCATTCCCTTTAAATTTACTTAAAAACACTTATAAATCGAATTAAAGTTCCTCGGAATTCGTTGAATTTCTCTGCGTAGAATTATTTTTCATTCTCGTTATTACTGCAGCAACTGATTTTTCATAATTAAACGAACGATAGCGCAAGAAGCAAAGTTTAAAAATGACGTTCTTTAATTTCGTTTCACTGCAATTAAATTCTACGATCTTCACGAGATTAAATTCTACCTGGAAGACAATTTTCTACAGCTACCCTATTTCTGTCTCGTCCATTTAGACGAAGCACACGTTTCGAAGCGAACCTAAATCTAGAAATACCAAAATTCTACATCGATTTACCAGTCGCAAAACTCAATCTATCCGCGGTACTTAAAACTATCCTCAAGTTGAAGCACTATGAAGCTATCTCCAACAGATGTTAAAAGCGCGTAATTTGTTCTCAAAATGTACTCTCGTAAAATCAACCCTCTTAAATTCCCCATAAACATCCTACAGTCGTCACGATCACCATTACACAAATTATCGCCGTTACAACCCTTTCCAGACGAGAATATACTGCATTGCATATACAATGGCAAGGAGCCAACGTATGTTCCAAAAAAAAAAAAAAAGAAAAAAATTACAAAATTAGTTCTAACGTGACATTTAATCAATTAGGCCCTATGTGGTTATAGTTATAACGTTCATTGTACGTACTTGAGCGATTCGATCACGTGATCCTGGGGGTCGATCCATTGCATGTCCTTGATCAGCTTGGTGTCGTCGACTTTCGGTTTGCACGTCAGGATGATGCTGGACCCGATTGGCCTCGTCTGTGTATCCCCGCTTGGCATGATCTCCAAGGAAGGGTCTTTCGCATAAGCTGCAGGCAAAATCGAGAAGCGGCCGCTCGTTAGACTGACACAAAATGGATCGTTAACGCGAGGTTTTATTCAAAGGGAAAGACATGGAACTTGTATAATTTTAAGGAGAAAAGAAACGGGGAATTTCTTGACGCGATCTGAATACGCTGCATTAATCGGCGCCGGGTAATTGCATGTAATTCTATAATAACGACCCGATTACATCTCGTCCCGGGAAATCGGCACTGATTTTTCCAGACACCTTTAAAGGCGCTTCGACTAACGCACACTTATATCCGCTTGATAATTACGCAGTGTTATTTTCGTGGCGATCTGCGTGTTTACGACGCGTTTTCGATGTCGTGCCGTGCCATGGTGTGAAATTGGCTAATTTTGATGAGATAACGAGGTTGAGTTTCTTGGGTCTAACGAAATTTAAAGCCATAGGCTACAAGTGGGAGAAATTGTTCGCACGTGAAATTTTATGTTGAGGCTTATTTGTATTTATATACGTGGTAGCATGTTTATTTATAGTATAAGCAATATAAATAACTATTTGAATTTATTTTTTTATATAGAATTAGTTTTAGTGAGTTAACGAATCTTATGTCGTTGTCGAGGGAGGAAAATTGATCGATTGTTCGCAAGTTCTCATTTTAAGAAGACCAAGAGCTTATGGCCGATATAAATAAATTGCTCGGTGATAGAATCATGACAAAATTATCCATATGATAAAATAAAATAAAATATAATTATTATATTAAATTCAAATATTATTTAGAAAATAAAACATCTGCTGACAAAAGCAACGTTAACTTCTAAGGAAATGTTAAAAATATCATTGCTACGTTGCAACGAAAAACATACTTAATTTAAAATCTATGACGATACCACGTGTCTACAATCTCTTTAGGAATACAAAACGCTTGTTGAAACATATTGCGGTAACTTCTACCATATCTTGAAGCAAACACAGGGAGCAACAGAGGGCGAGAACGGGTAAAAAGTGGTGCAAATTGACACAGAAAAATGTGCGCAAACAGAGAGAATAACGGCGAACACGGAACAAAGAGCAATCACGGGGGTGGAAAAAAAATTGTCTGTGGTTTACGACTCTTTTCTAGAATACACCGTACACACATTGTACGGTGAAAAAATGTCGTCCATCAAGTCCGTTTTCTGTAATACCATCTGATGTCACACGACGCATTTCCTTTTTGAAATATTATTTTCATTCACAAAAGAATGAGACGTTTAAAAAATAATTTCCATAACATGTATATACCAATTTCTAAAAAGTACCAAACCATATAAAAATATTAAAAGGAAAAATATATTTTACATTTAAAAATGGATTTTCAATAAATTAAAATAATATAGTTTATAATGAGATTTTTTGGGTATCTCACAATTTCTTCTGATATTTTAAAATCTTGTGATAGTGAAAAAGATTAAATTTGTATGTACATAACCCAGTTTGCCTACGGAGCATGAAGAAATTGTTTGTCACGACATTATTTTAAAGTCTGATTCACAGTAACGATTGAATCGAGGATTTTCAGTTTCTTTCAAGTTGATCAAGATGTAAGATTTTACCGAGGCATTCGCACTAAACGATCAGAAAAAATAAAATCTCGTCGCAGTGTCTTTCATTTTATACTGTTATATCGTCCCTGTTTCTATCCACAATTTCGTTTTGTCAGATATGTCACAATATTTCTTGTCACTGAAATCACATATATAGTTCGCTGTAATTTCCTACAGATTCGATTAAACGCTCATCCTCCATATTCCTTCCCCACTATTGACCACGGTCTTGATCGCAAGCCACAGCTAACAGGTTTCTATTTGACTTAACCGAATCGCCTATTGTGTGCTCTCATTGGATTACATGTAAGCGATTTTGATCAGTAACTATGACTTAACGTAATTTGACCGTACCGTCATCGCAAGTGTGAACGAAGCTTTAATTTCCCACAAGCGTATACGCAACAGCAGGCTGACGATAATATCGTTTAAACAGGGAAAGGCTTGTACTCGTAGCTTTAACCAATCGCAAAATTTTTAATTTTTATCTTGAGTAATAATTACTACGAATTAATAACTACCCGCGGATATTTATGCATTTATAGTTAAATATAGCTTAAAACTAATTTTGAAGTGTGAAAATTTAGAAAATCCACGTAAAGATATCGATATAGGTAAAATATTCCGAGTAGAACTATTATTATAATATTCACTAGATAGGACGAACTTCTACTCTTTGGTAATATTTACAAAAATATGAAATTTTCCTAATCCGCAGCCCGAGAATTGCAAACTAAGTTCAGTTGAACTTGGTAGCAGAACATTTTCATTCTTTCGAGTAAAGTTCGCCACTCTGTACTATTACAGTGAAACGAGAGTTCGCTCTCCAGTACGTCTTCTATTAGATTTATTATTTCAAAAGGTAGAAAAAACACGCGGAAGTAATTCAAGGGAAACAATCGTAGAACAAGTAACATAATACAAAGAGGGAAAGCGGATTACGTGTACCTACAGGGGTTGTAGAAAATTGTCTCTGACTCACGACGTAGTTACACGACATATACTCCTGCCACAATGCATTATTGTGAGTCATAACTGTTTTCAAGTCGTATACCTCTAATCACAACGATTCGAGTTATTCGTGGCACAGCACCAACGTCCACGAGTTACTCGAACGAGACATGGGATCTACGTGGTTAGGTTTAGGTTAGGGTTAGGGTTAGGTTTAGGTTTAGCTTAGGGTTAGGTTAATCCGGTATCATCCGCCGCCCTTCTCCCAGAGGGTGCGGGGCGTCTGTGAAGTTTTGCCGCACGTGAAAAAAGGGGTAAGTTAGGCTTAGAAACTTAAACATTTCTGGAATTTAGAAAAAGAAACAAGCTCATGATCGATTTCCACGAGTCCTGACGCCAATATATCTGTTACAGTCGACTCCTTTATAGAGGAGATGCACGCGTCAAGGTCGACGCATCGTCGATCCATTTCCAAGAGTATTGTATTGCCGATAGTGGCAACCAGAAATGTTATCATGTTTAGGCTCGATGACTGTTTTGAGCGATGATACTCTTCAGGATTAGCGCGCTTCTAACAATAAGAGACACTTTCTATTGTCCTTGTCCACCGTAGACGATCGCGTGCATGGAGCTGATTACTCGGAAATACTCTGCAGCTCACGATGTCCCATGAAGTACATGGAAAGCGATAAGCCTTTTCTAGGGACATCTGACCACGTATTTGGCGAACTGGTAAACTGTCTAGTACGAGGGCTGACGATGTGTTAAAAAGCTCGATGTCCCGGAACTTTCGTGAGATCCAGATCGCTGAAGATCGACGTGCGTGTTATTTAACCAGTTAACTATGGAATTTAATTTTAGAAATCTCTCGTGGTGTCCGATAGTCGAGTGTTTAACTAAATACAAGCGACGACGACTATACGCGTCAAACGCACCGAAATAAAGTTTCTGTTCCACGTGTATACTCGTCACACGCAGTTAACTGGTTGATATATCTTCATTGAAATTTGCATTCGCTCCCGAGTGCTTTGAAAGGAGACGATGTGTAAAGTAAACGATGACACGATATTTAGGTGAAATTGTTACATATATGTTTCTGTAAGATCTGCTCAAAGAAAGTGTTAATTCTACGTGTTTAGTAGCTGCAAAAGTTATAAGAAGATCGTATTAATTATTGTTGAAGTAGTCACCACTTTTAAGAAAACTCTACATCTAGTTTTCTCAAGCACTGAAGCCATCGACAACGTATAGACAAAAGACTGGGACGAAGGCAGACCACGAACAATAGACAGGCGACGATGGCTTCAGGGCTTTCAGTCATAGGATAACACTGCTAGCGAATCTGGACCAGCTCAAATTATATTCCGATTTGTATTTACACTTCTGTATTAAAATATATTTTCTACCTTACAATTTATCCACGCGTTCCTTCGTTCACACATTTAATAACCTCAACGATTATAACTAAATTGCAATTATACTAACAATTTTCAAATACTTTTCCTTGTGTTAGTTTGTGAGTCAGCAAAGTATTGAATTATCTATTCCTTTGATCAACTGTAAAATTCTAATAAATTTTACTTCGTTTAGATATCTTGCATTAGAAAACGCGTATAGCACGAATGAAATGATAGATTTATAAATAAAATAACTATAAAATAAAACCACTGGGGAATAACATTAAATCCGACCGATTGGGTCATCCTTCTCGTTAGACCATTACTGCAGACGATCTGAATGAATGCAACGGTTGATCCAACCTTCTTACCCAAACGATTGAAAGCACGTGGTGGTGGTGTGGCCCTGAGGACGTATAAGCACAGCACGGAAATGCAGATCGACGTCTCGGCGGCGCCCATCCTCGCGAAGCTTGGCGGATGCCACGAGTGCTTTTACGACGACATACGTGCGTCAACTATGACGCCGGAATGCGGCTGGTTATGCCGGCGTAACACGCAACCATCCTTGGGTGCCCCGCCGGTACGCACAACAGGAAGCCAGAATTAAGCTAATTAATCGTGACGAGCGAAAGTACGGAATTGGCCTAACTAGGAAACGTTCCGAGAGGCATGTCTCTTGTCGCTAGCCGACTAAACCTTTACGCGTGTCTACGGAAGGATCGACAGCAATTTGCCAGTGGAATCTTGCAGCTCGCGCTAGAAATCTTCCAATTTGTTTCAAGGAATAAATCTTAGGTCTTTTCCTTTCACGTAACACACGTACGGGACTTTTGGATTAGCCTGTGTTAATTTAATAGGCTTGTAATTAAAATTATGGATAGTGCGAGTCGGTGAATCTTCGAATACGCTTGGAAAAATATGTGTTAGGTTTGTAGCTTCATACGAGATTTATATAGATTGTTGATTTAACAAGTTATCGATAGAAAGCATAGAAATAGCGCGCTGGATGAAAAATAGCGAGATGAATCTTCGGATTTGCTTTGAAAAATCTATGGCTCGTGTAAGATTTATACAAGATTTTTACATTAGACTTAGTTTAACGTGTTACGATGCTGAATATCAACCCTCTTGCATCACCTGTAACCCAGCAATTGATTTCAATCGTCGATTAAAACTAACCATCTAAAACAACATCGTCCAACGGTTTGAAGCTGTATGAAAAAACAAGCAAATCCATAAACGCGTAATCCATGTGAAATTGACAAAGAAGAACAACCGCTGTTCCGAACAATTGATTCTCATAACAATCAACAACGTTGGCATAGCAATTCGCCGAAAAAGCCACGGTCATCCGGCTATTTCGCTGCGTGTGATGCGAATTCGCGGCTGACGTAACCGGTGCGCGTTACGAAAATTGAAACTGTGTCAAATGAAACGGCTTGTTAAAAAAAAGATGTCGTTCTCGCTTTACAGCATTGTTTGCTCGTGGGACAGCCATTTTGCGGCGAGATATTCGCACATTGAATACCACGGTACGGCAATTAATTCGATGAAAGAGGAACAACAACATGGTTCGCGAGACCAACTGGAAGCGAAAACGTTTCGTGAGACGAGATGAGGGGAAGCAAGCCAGTTACACATGTATATAATTTCCGGTCTGTGGTAGGGTCAAGGACGCGGAAATACCGACGTCGGACGCCACTGGAATGGCATCTTCAGAGAGAAACTTCTTTAATTAAGGTGGAAGATGCGTCGAATCGAGACTTGGCCCAGACTCTCGTTATCAAAGTATCGAACTTTCACGACGCGTTTTCGTAAAGTGCTTGGGGGTGGATTATGGGAAGACAAAAATTGGAGGGCGTTACGTAGCGGAAGAACGCTTCCGAGATACTTTTTATAGCGTAGTAGATTGATGTTGGACGACTGGCTTGATGCAGCGTGAAAGATAGCGAGGTTAGAGGAACAAGACGTTTTAGGCGACGTTTTGATAGACTTTCATGGGTTGTGATTGATGTCTGACGCTCTTACTTGTAAATTAGATTTTAAATGGCGTTATTTTTATCAGTAGCAGATAGAATAGTTTCTGTGTCTATTACAAGCTGTCTTGTTCTATAAGTTAGTCAATTTCAGAAGACGCACGTTTCATTCAAAAGTCTGTCGGGTTTCATGGTTTCAGTTTAGTTCGTATACAATTCCTTTCTTCTTTCTGTCTTTCTAAAATCTACTGTATACGCGTCTCTGTTTCGTTGTTGTCGATTTCTTAATTCTAGTTGAATTGAGGAGAAGAGATCGGATCGGAAGAATCACGTTGAAAGCTGCCGTAATAAAATAAAAGAAAGCTCCGATAACACATATGAAATACCGAAAAATATATTTTTTAATATTCGATCTTCTATTTCTCACTATTATATAATGCTACGCGTTTTCAATGGAACATCGGGTTCAAGATATCATAGGGAGAGTTCAGGCAAAGCAAGTCAGATAGTTAACGAGTGAACCAAACGGTACATAATTCGAGAAACGTTCTCGGGCTTACAAGAAGGATGATTCAAACGGAAAGTCCAATTTTCGGTCTTATGGTCTCCTCGTTTCGCGATAAGAAGTTCAGCGATCGACGAAGAGGGAGAGACAGATTTTGGCTTCGAAACAAGGATTACGAACCCCGTGAGAGGGAAATAGCCTGGTTCGAGACAGCTTATTTGTTGAAGTCGTTTAGGGAAACAACGGCACATGGTTGTGATAAGGCTGGCGAATTCATCATTTCCGGATCGCTTAGTCAAAAGGAGGAGTAGTAAAACGCGTGACACAAAGGGAGAGAAAATGAAAAGGTTCTCGTCTTCTTACACTGTTGGTACACGCCTTTAGGCATGACTAATAAGATGCTGCAAGAGCAGACGTTCGATTATATAAATGAGATGCTCGTGGTAATGATCGCCCCGGATGCTTGCCTACCTCCGAATGGCCATTATCGTTGCTCCATTATCTCGTGATTTAACGAAATTTCCGGTTGGAACTACGGCGAGACTTGATGAGCTTCGCTATAAACGATATCAATTATCGTTAAATCTTAATTGTTTGTATAAGGAATCAGGATTTTCTGTTCGAGTTCAGATATAGCTAACCCGTTATATAGGTGCAGTTTATATTTAATTTAAATATGAGTTGTACAGAAGCAGAAAATTGCATTTATGTAATTGTATTTACGTGTTTGGAATCACAAGACACAAAGAGGAGATTGTATTTATTATTATCAATTGTATTTTGTGATTTATCGTCAACTGTTTTATCATCAGTTTAAAGCATCCGAAATACATATAGTCGATTTTCATTATCTAAGTTCAATTATCTATATTCGTAAAGATCTAAAATTGCATAAATATTTACAGTTTAGATATGACGATCTATATATTTGAAATACTGCAGACAGCGACAACGATATAAATTTAATTGAAAGAGCAAATAAAATAGAGCGTGTATGCGTAATAAAATAAAATATGTGAATAATTCATACATTTAATTGAATTTAAAGTTGCCACCTTATATATAGAACAGAAAATGTGATTTACCATATTTATATGCAAAAATGATCGATCCTGTTCGATTGTTTTTCTCTCTTAAAGACACTTGAATATCCAGGCCATAAATAGAATAACGAAAAAAATCACAAATCCACCACTTCCATAACCATTTTTAATTCTCCCACTTTGTTTTCTGTCGATGTATCACACACCATTAATATCTCGCCGTAGCAGCAATATTTCGTTGGTCACAATGGACGTCGTCGGCCCCAAAAACTGCGCCATAATTTATGACTCTGCGAAACACGTCGACTATTACGTCATATAACAGGCCAACGGAAGATAGCTGGGGAAACCGCCCACTCATCGTAGCGCCCTCGATCATTATGATGTTATACGAAACTCATTCGACGACCATTCAACGACTATCGTACACAAAGCTATCCAAAAGATCCACTCTTGTGCATCCTATGATCGTTTTACAAATTCGTCTGATTCATCCCAATATCATCCGTAAACCTACCCCGCGTGTATTTACAATAAGACGCCGCTGTCTGACCCTCGGAACCCTTGAATTCGTCGTCTCTGACGAAGCACCACGTCCATCCGCCTTGGTCCGTGCAATTCCCTTCGAAGTTTTCGCGAAGATATCCGGTAATTGGCCCGGGGCTTCATCAGAATCGTCTTCGAGGGTAAGAGAACGACCCTGAGAATCAGTCAGGGGTCGGAAAAGAAGGTATACGAAAATGGACCAGGAAGCAGCGTGACAGAGGGATATGGTTGGCGATGAGAAGGGAAGAGAGAGAAATATAAGGTAAGAAGGTTTGCGAAAGAGGGAGATTAAAGGAAGAGGGAAGTGGAGTAGAGAGGGGCGAATGTTTAAGGGTCAGGAAGAAAGGAAGAGAAGGTGAAATAAGCTCAGAAGAGAAAGGAAAGTAGATCAAGGTCTGTGTCAGAGAAAGGTAGACATTCTTCTTCGAATGAAAATTGATATCCAGAGGAAGGTGACCCGAGGCGGAAGATGCGTATAAAAAATAAAAGAAAAACAAGGAAGATGAAACAGAGAAAGATGATGGGACAAACTAAGGGATAGAAAGGAAGAGAAGAAAAATGAACCAAGGAGGTTTATGCCGCGGAGAGTGAAGCCAAAAAAGGTTATGTTAAAAGAACATAGAGAATAAATTGAAAGAAGGGGAACAGCCGAGGGATAAGGAAGATCAGAAAAGGGAAAAAAATGAAACCTAACCCCAATCAAGAAGCGATACGATAGAAAAAGATAAAGGAACGAGGTCAAATAGAGAGAACCATAAGAAGATAGAAACAGAGAGACGACACCACCCTCCTAGGACATCTTATTTACGTTAGTTAGGGTTTGTTGGCATAGTCACCCGAGGGGCCATTCAGTGAACCCACCACCCTCTCTATTCCCAAATGCATCCACGTACATGTACGTATATCCCAAGATTTCCTCTCCATCTAGTTCTAGCTGCCTGTTACCTTCACCCACGCGTCAAACACCCTCTGTGCGTCTCCTACCAACCTATCAACCGAATGGACGTGTAGCCCAGCAAACTGCTACCTTAGAACCCAGCTAACCCAGCTTCGTTACTTACGCCGCCACCCTGTACGCGCGACGCAGCGGGAGTTAGAGCCGAGTAAACTCGGCGACATGTCACACGAGCTGGAAGAATTCGATCTGCCGAGGGTCTGGAAACAGAGGGTGGCCGAATTGGAAGAGGAGGGAGGATTTGATCAAATTCTGATATCGAATTGGCCGGGTAAGGGTGAAAAACGAGAGAGAGAGAGAGGGGGAGAGAGAATCCTCGTGAGGGTTTACGAAATTTTCGGAGCTAGCTACTTCGCGCAAACTTGTCAGACCAAGTTGCCAAGATTCTGCCCGGAAGTTGCGTTTACTACCGGTGATTGTTAGTTTTGATCCGGATGGAGCATGGAAATGGACCGTGTATTGTGTGTAAAGTTCTGATGGAGGAAAAGGGAGATAGGGAGAAACGCGCGATGGAAACTCGAGATTTGAGAAACGCGAGAACCTTGAAATCCAAAATTGTACTCGTCGCGCGATTGGAAATTCGTCTCCCTACTGGCGCGTTGCAACGAGTCCGAGTTTCGAACTTCACAAAGTTTATTTGTCAGTCGAATATCGCTGCCTGTTTATCGATATTGGACACCCTTGTACACTTTTATATCGGCAAACCCCTGTGTCTCTCGACGCTTCTTTCAATTTTTATTTGGTTTTCAATTTATTTTGTTTACTCCTCGGCGACTATTTTTATTTAAAAACGAAGAGTGGTTTGGAAAATGTTGAGTTAACCACTTAACACGTACCTACCATGAGAATCTAAATGTACATTTTCACGGCACGAAATTTATTCAAGATCTTTTACACATATGTTACGTAAATTGAAAATTCATTAAAAATTGATTGCATTGATAAAAATATACGCAAATTACGATAATAGTGAAAAACATAGATAGGTAAGTCTGTAAGTAACTCGATATTATACGAACCTCATTTTTGTAAGGTATATTCGCTTTAAGTTTCCCTGTACGTCTCTATACATATTAGATTATTTGGAAAATTCATGGGAAAAATCAGAAAAGATTTAACCAAGACGAGTGTTTTCTTGAAAAAATTGTCCATCTTTTTCGATAATATTTTGCGTGGCTTTTACAGGTTTGTATTTCTTTTTTTCTTAATATATATTATTCGTAAATTCCCTCGATAAGTGCCATAAAATATCAAATCAAACCGCTTGATAATATATTTAAATATCGAATACATCTCGGAAGCGAAAAATTGAAAAAGGAATTGAAAGAACTGCAGTTTAAATAAAAGGTAATACGTACATGAAAATTACGTGAAAACGGGATAATCTCGTTTATAATGATCGTGACAATCCTTTAATGTTAACGTCGTGTTTTGCATTTTCGCCCTTAATGTTAAAATGAAAATGCGTGCCGATCGTGAATTTCGTTTCGATTTAATTCATTTTGACCGACGCTGAACGAGAGAGAAACAAATTGGTACCGGAATCGGTGAAATAAAATACGGTTCAGTTATTTCCTTTTTGCATATCGGAACGTGCAATGCTACCGACTACCGGAATTAATTGAACAGTCAGGCGCGCTGCATGGAATTTTTTACCAAAGGAAATCGCGTTGTTCACCAGCTATATTGTTACGTTGTAACGAATACACAGGAAATATCGAAATGCCTCCAGTTTAACTTTTAACGAAATTAATATTTGAGATATCGACAACCTGTCTTCCCGTAAGCGACTAATTTCCTTCCCTTAATACACGCTAATAAGCCGATCAATTAATTGTAATATGAGCTGACAACCTTTCACTGAAAGAGTTTCACCATCGTTCATCTCGTACAGTACAATTTTCACCAATTCTTTAATTAGAATTAGTCCAACGATTTTACGAAATTCACAGTTTCCAAATATCTATAGAATCGTAGATGTTCTGTATATTGAAAATACACGTGTTCTACAGGCAACGGTTGATCTCTAAAAGAAGTCGAAATCTTTTTCGTTCCGCAATGAAACGCGTAAAATACGAATTAAGATTAGAAAAAATCGTCTATGAATTACTACGTATAACGGTGCATAACTCAATTTATAATTGTAGTAAATTATGTATTAAATATCTGGATAAACATAGACAACTCATACTTAAGTTACCCAAAATTATTAATTTAATACAATAACCGTAAAAAGTCTATAAACAAATCAAACAACCCTTAACGCCCCCCAAAAGATTACCCAAAATTATCAATTTAGTACAATAACCGTAAAAAGTCTATAAGCAAGTAAAACAACCCTTAACGACACATAAATAAGCAAACTACAAATGAAATCCATTCCATACCCTCGAACGACACCATCTCACACGTCATTTCCCACGAATCGTACCTCAAAAGAACTTTCCATCTCTTCCATCTGCTGACACACACGATTTGGAGTATCTTGGAATCGCGCACTCGAGCGCATCCCCATAATCGAGTTCCCTACTGTATTTAAATCGATCGTCTTCGTCTGAGAACAAAGGATTTCTTAAAAGAGGACGGGGGATGGAGGGGGGATGATGTTACGTCGTTTTCGCAAGGTCAAAGGAATCGTAGACGGAAGATTGGATTCGAAACCGATACGTCGAAGAGACACGGAAGAGGGTTGGAGATCTGGACGCTTGCACCCCCTTCAATCTTCCAGTTCCGAAAGTTTCTCGATTAACCCTCGCGAAGTCGATGGCTGGGTCATTTTTGATTCAGTCGACTTACATATACTCGTACATTAGTGTAGGATTTTTATTACAATTAGTTTATTTACGATAAATGGATTAAACAGGAAACGATGGTTGTTTAACGTAGACCAATCATGTATTATAATTAAGACAACTAGATAGCAATTCTCGTCACTGTGGATCCAACGCTCCCTCGACAATGCTAGCAACACTCGCCGACGTCTCAACTCACAATGACTGTTAATTCGTTTTTGTCCCTCAGCAACCCCTTGTCTTTTGTCTTAGCCCAACCACGCACATGCTCCGCAACCGCTTGTTTATAATTCGCCGACACCCCCAGGCCCCTCGTCCACGATACTACATTAGGATGGCGGGATAAGAACTAGGTGATTATCTTCTAATAGTGAAACCTGTTTATACTGTTGCACATTAAGCACGGGAGATGTTAATTTTAGGGCCAATTTAAGATAAATATGTTTCACTAAAATTTGTCATATTTAACATTCCATTTACTCGTGACATCAATATTCTAATCGGATTTTTATGCATTTATAGAAAATTTAAAGAAGCGTAAGATAATATGCGATGTATAAAATATTCAAAGTAGAATATTCGTTGTCGTATTTTATAAATGAAACAAGCTCAGCTATCAAAATTCTATGTTTCACTTATGTTCATAAAAATATGATATCGCATAAGAATTCATGGTTTATTAAACAGTCTTGTTATTCTTACTTTTATGGTAACGTATAAAATTCATTTTCTCAAGAAGCGGGGAATCGTATTCCATATTTTCCATATATTCTTTCACTTAGAATTACTCTCTTGTTGATTATACCGTAATTACTGGCACTCTATGTATAGCTTATGGCAATGGTTTATGAACGAAAAAATTAGACAAGATTGCTTATAATAATAGTTTCTGAACAACAAATAGATAAGATTCGGTCTATCGGTATGTGTCGATCCTGATCAAATTGGTGTCTCGAAAGTTCGTCGATTATGTCGCGGCCAGGGATCGTTTCGTTGTAATCTGGTCGACAAACTCTTGCAATTAAGTAGCTCGATATAACGTGACGGGATAATGAAGTGGTCGAAGGGCTGTGGCCGGTTCCATAAACCGAAATTACACGCGCTAATGCGAACGGAGTATAGGGTAGTGGTTTTCCAAGCCGACGAAACTTCGAACAGCGCGAGTGTACGCGGATTATCCGCCTGTGCACGCTTCGTTGACCGGAGAAAGGTGTTCCGTTATTAATAGCAATTAAGCAAATGGAGCCTGGCTCTTGGAATTTCATTAGATTGGGTTGCAACCGTGACCGGAGGGTGCATGAATTTCTCGTTAGATGTATGTAGGTGTGAATGACAAGTGGTTGATGGAGCTGTAACTTCGAGATGGAGCTTCGATTCCGAGTAAGACGAGTATGTGAGCGGTTGATGAAACGTGTACCATGGTTTTAGTGGATGTAAGGTGGTGTTTGGATTGTTTCGGGTTTAATGAGTCATGTAGAATTAATTATTTCATTTGATTTTGTAGGAGGGTTATCGAGGGTGGGATTGCCTTTTGGGAAAGTGCTAAGAGTTTTAGTCGAAGAGTATCAATCGAAGACAACAAGGCGAAGCTTATGTTTTGGGAAAAATTATAAAGAATAATAAAGGGGGATAACGTGACAATTAATTAATGTAAAATACTCTGGATTATTTTAAGTAAATTTTAATATCCATTAATTTCATAGAATTCAATCAATTATTCTGACTTAAAACAGTCTTATTTACATTTACGTTTTCCATAACATTATTCTATTTGCGTTATATTATACCATAATCATTTAAAATAATTAAATGTATTTAAATATCATATAACTGTAATTTAAATGTATTTAGATTATTAAAATTATTTTAAAGCGCTTAGTATTTTATGCGACTTCCTCTCGCTGTGTCGACAGCAAGCGATTCCGAGAAAACTCTTGAATAATTGTTTAGTAAACTCGCTTTATGCTTTATTCATATTTCGCTGTTTCAAAAATTTCATTTCTCCTGACATTACGGCGACTGTTCCATGACATTTGCATCGAATCTTTATTTATCGTAGTATCTTTTAAAAATCGTGAACCAGGGAGGAATTACAAATAAAAAAAAAAAAGAATTACAAATTCCATAACACGTAGAAATGTTTCTTTAGAAGAAGCACGTTCGATTAGCATTACGAAATTAATTATCCAGAAAAATGCAACGTTTGTATAGCGTAAGGGGTAAGAAAATTAGAAAATTAGGAAAATGTACACGTGTGAAAGAAGTCATCAATACTATAATCAAAGTACGATCTAAACAGAGATTCTACTTGATAATCTATGAAGGTGCTAAAAATATGCCTCAATTATCATTATGAAACCAATAGTAAAAACTAAACCTTCTACATAGTTTACAAAAGAAAGGAAAGAAAATTTCCTAAATTTGAAGCATGTAGAAATTGGAAGAGGTTAGCAACACTGTACAGATATCTACGGCATGTACAAAACATTCAGAAATATCAAGTTTGAGAGAAAGCTACTATAAATCGTTGACGTTTTGCCATGCGAACTGCGTTAGTCGTAGGCTGTTTGCGAGTTTTAGGTAAAAGTAAAGAAGCCGTGAAGTGAGGGATGATGGGAAGTGAGTTCCGCATGAACATTTGGCACGTGGCTCGACGAAGCCACCAGAAACAAGCAATTTGACTACAAGGCTTCCGTCTAAAACGGGCTTTCCCAGTGCCTCTAAAATAGGATATCTCTATGTAGAAACGAAGTTTACACGACAGCGACCACGTGAAGTAATGAGCTTCAACTTTCTGACGAAATAGCGAAGCAAATTTTAATGAAAAATTCATCTCTTCACTGCGTTTGCAAATTATAAATAAATATTTACAAAAAAAAGATAATTTCTATCGCTAAAATTCCTATCCAACATACGTCGGAAAGAAAAGGGGAAAAAGACCTGAACAAGAAGTCCAACGTGTTCTAAAACAATCAAAGCATCTGACTTACAACGCTGACGTTTCTCTTCGTCACCGATTTTCTCGATGATTCACGATGTTCTTGTTCCACGCTCGTTTAACTTTGATCCGCGAAAAACCGCGTGCGGAAAGGACGAAAAGGACCACGGAGAAGGAACCAGTAAAAGTCTTCCCGTGTAGCATTTAATTAGAAACGGCTTATCTCTCCGACCAAGAACATACTAGTACGTTCTAGAGAGAGAGAGAAGTTTTTATCAGGGTCTCTCTACAGTGTGCCTTTCAGCCATGACACACAGTGGAGTTTAGAAGGCTGCCTTGTTACCTTTCTGTAGGCGTGTGCTTTGATCCAGGGAACGTTTCCATTCGAACGATCACTGCACAGGTTTCTACGTTTCGGCAGAATTTAATCGTTGTTCGACCGTACGAGTCTGTCTTAACAACTGAGTCTTCGAGATTTAATTTCGAAACGCCGTTTCAAAATAAAATACACATTTCTTTTTACACTCGCAACCTTTTTTACTATCGAAGAAATTAAATTGCAGTATGCAATCTTGCTCTGAAAAGCTTTCGATTAGTTTTAGAACTAGAAAAATGTGTATTTAATGGTATTTTTGATATTTTTCACCGGATTGCATGCTTCTTTTTTTCGTTCAAAATTTCCTAACGCTTACAATCCTTCGAGAAAAGTATTAACTTAGAGTGAAGCATTGTTCATATTACGAAACATACTTGCGAAAAAGCAGACATCTTTTTACAGAAACAAAGGTAAAATAAAATGATATTTAAATCTGGAATGAAGGAAAAATTTTGTTGCGCTAAAAATGAAAAACCAGTACAGCAAAGATTTTGACAGATCTGGGTTAATACTCGCGTAGGTATGTTTTAAAATAATTAAAATACGCTGAAGCTTCTTCTTCTGAAAATTGGCAAATTTTTTAACGAAGAAGCGTGTAGATTTGTTTAGAAAATAGATTGCAAAATATTACAAAGATTATAACAGGATTAAATGTATATCAAGTGGTTAATGCATTATTTCGTTGAATTTTTCTAAGAACTAAAATAACTGTGTCATAAGATAAATTATAGTATCAGTAATAGCACAAGCGCATAGTCTTCAATTGTCTCTTTGCTATAACTTATTCACTTGCGATTCAAAATTGATTTAAAACGTTTTGGTTAAACGAATAAAATAGAATATATATATAGATTGACAGATGATATTACTAATTTTCTACAATTTCCGCAATTCTGAATTTAGAAGATGATGAATAGTAAATATAATTATTACAGATTAATAGACATCTAGAACTTTTCGCTAGAACTTCCTATTCATTCACGATCTACAATGTGCTGGTTACGAATATTTTCGATGAAAAGATAAATTAAATCGATCCGCAGATAACAATCAATTTAACCGATTGATGGATAATATGATAGCTACAATCTCGTATAATAGAATTCCATTTATTTGAAACCGCTGTGGAGTAAATACTTGGCATGACTGAAGTTTATGTCAACTGTATTTTTCCTTTGAGCAATAGGATTTCATTTTACCGCAGATTCGATCAATGAGAGTGCTAGCAAAAATTAATTTAATCCGACGCTGAAGTTAAAGTTTTAATAGAGTTTTAATGAACGGACTTTCAATTAATTCCATTCGGATTTAATGGAATTCAAATAATTGCGGGTTTCAATCAATAAAGTTGCAATTAATAGAGTTCCAATTTAATTAAATCTTAATAAATAAAACTTCAATAAATGAAATTTCAATTAATAGAGTTCCAATTAATAGAGTTCCAATTAATAGGGTTCCAATTAATGGGTCTCCAATCAAATACAGTTCCAATGAATGGCGCTCGAATTTAATCAAGTTCCAATAAACGGAGTTCGAATTAATGGAGTTCCGTCCAGGACTTCCAATCGATAGATTTCCAGTAATTGCAATTCAGATAAATAAGCCTATGTCCAAATCTACATAACTGCGCTTATATCCAAATTTTACACTAATTCCATTATCTTAAATTAGTTTCCATAATTAATTCAATTAATTTCCATAATTGCTTGCTTAAATCGCTAACTACATACCTAAGAAGTCTACTGTACTACTTAATTCCACCAACGTGTCGCGTTTCGACTATTAAAATTTTAATAATAAGACGGCCTAGCGAATTATACGCAATGTTTCTTCGACGAGGCTGCGAATTCATCGTACACTCGAAGGGACGGTGGTTCATCGTTTGAGGAATGCGATAGCGGGGTGTTCATGAACGTCTGGCTGTGTCCGCTGGGTTAAATTGAGAATTCCATTGAGCAGGGGCGATGCAAACAAGCGTATCAAAATACACGGTATATATGTACACGGTAAGCACATTCGTAAGATACATCCGGAGGGATAGAGAGTAAGAGATTCGATATTGTTATTAAAATGTGAGCCGCGAGCGTTATGAACTTGGAGTGCGAGTGTCGAGAGTTCGCTGAAAGGGGAATATAATTATTCGCGGAAATATGCGAAATGTATATAACTATCCCAGCTTTTATAACATACGTTAGCTGCGGAAATAGTTGTTCAATAATGGAGAATTTACTTCAGGTTCTCCATTTAATATTCGTACATCCGTAAATTCATTTATTATATCGATTTATAGTTCTTGTTAAAATTTGTAATTACCTGGCAGTTTAAATGATTCGTTAGAATGAAAATTACATGGAAGTTTGCAAAAATTAATGATTTGCCTAAGGAGATTAACCACGTGCTATATGACTCACGGAACCTGTTTAGGTTGTAATGGAGTGTATGATTTCTTCTCATAGAGATTTTTCTTAGAACGATTATCGAATTAGATTTCTTACACGTTTTAAACCAACAATCTAATGTAAAAACGTGATTTACGAAGAGTCGTTTCTTTTTTACCACCATTTTTTAATTACCACGACAGTGTAATTATTGCTTCATTTTCATTAATAAGGAGCATCGTCAAAAATTGCCCGCATGTATTGTTATAACATCAAATTGAAAATCATCGAAGAAATTCACTATCAATTTTACAGTCTTCTTCTACAATGTTAAAAATAATTAAATAGCTTTACGATCAAATCACATCGGCTGGAATTACTAATCAACAAACTGTTGAATTACAGCTATCATTTGGCGTTTTTTAATTTCGAAACCTTCAATGTCGATATCAGCCAAGCTATTACACAATAAATTTTTCCTCTTTCCGAGACATCCAATATCCTACATCGCTCGAATATCATTCAACGAGTGTTTCATTTAACGCATGTTTAATTTCCAAACCTTCAATCTCCCGTATCGCTACTGTAACAATTTTTAAAAAAACACTGTGCACTGTAAATCCACGTTTCGAATAATCCTTTGACTCTCGCCCATCTCACCTAAGCCACAATATAACTTGAAAAACTAAAAAAGAACCGGAAGATACGTGTTTACCTACAAAACCAAATAAAAGGACAGGTTTTGTTCACCTCCCAACTTTCTTCCTTTTTCTCGCCAATTTATTTCTTTTTTTTTTTTTTACGAAATGAAAGCGCCCTCGTTGGAATTGTAGCGTAAATACGTGGGAAACTAATTGCAACGTCTGAATGCTGGGACAATGGGAACATTTAAGCCGCGCTTCACCCGCGCGCGGTAAGTTCCGGAGCTGAACATGGATGAAATTCCAAACTGTCTCCCGTAAGCCACACTTCCGTTTGAATATGATCCGTTGTCGTCGGTGCTCTCCTCTGTGCTCCATCGAAACCACCGGATATCGATTAAGCTACATTTCCATAGTTTCTCGACTAATTTTACCCACCGGTACACGCTTAGGCGCCTGCGATTGTTTCGAGCGATTTCGCGTTCTATCTACGTTCATTGTACGATGTACACGTCTTGCAACTCCACGCTCGAATTACGTGCACGGAAGTTGTCAAAGACTGTCTTTGTGCGGCCTGCAACCGTTTATGGAGAACATCCGGTTTAAACGAAGGTGTTTCAACATTATCTATAATTTCGGCTTGTGAAAAGCAGGAAATGCGACTTGTACATTTTCATTGTATTTATATGAATTACACATAGCCTTATTTTATCTATAAAATTTGGAGTTTTGTTACTTTTACTCCTTTTCCCTCCTCGTGGCCCAAACCAAACATCCGCAAACCTCTTAACCTTTTATTTAGAATGAGTAAAATGCAGTGAAATTTGCATAAGAAAATCAAACGTTCGAATGCTCTAAAAGACTTTAAACTCTCACGACGAATACGAGCGAACGTGTCAAGAGATTAGATCAAACATCTAAAAGAATCGAAGAAGCATTTTTCCAGCGTTCCAGAGCATTCGTCGTATGGTTTGCGATTCGGCGAGCAATCGCCAAACGGTGAACGAATGCTCGTTTACACTTTCGTTTTATCGAATTTTAGTAGAGCGGGGCACGCGTGACCGTTCGCTTATTTGGTCTACTCTAGACACATTAAAAAACATACCTGAGGCGAAATAAAAGGAAGTTGAAATTAAAATAAGCCCGTCTCACGCGAAGCAGGATACCCGTTTGCACCATAAAGCATGATAAAAAAGAAAAATGAATGTTGGGAAAATTCGTATGAAGCTTGATAGTCAGCGAAGTATTCGTGCACAGCACGAACAAACGAGCCGTACAACACGTATTTAGTCGGCATCCTCTGCATTATTCCGTCTGTTCGAGGCTGGTTTTCCACGGCACCAAAAAGCCGCGAACTCAAACGGCTCGAGCTGATTGCCAATTTCGTCGAACATATTTTTCCCGGCCACGTTTCGTTTATCATCCCCGGGGCTCGTTCTCCACCGTGTTTTTCCCCACCCTTCATAGCACGGATACGCCTCGCGGGAGAGATCCATTATAAACCGGCGAAAAAAAGCGCGGCTTGCTAAATATAATGCCACCGCCCCCGGTCCAGCGAGACGCATCGTCAAAAACAAATCCGAAAATGGATCCCCGCGACCGTGAACTCACTGTTTTTCCCTCGGCCAGCGAGCCTCTGCGTTAAAAAACAAACGCAGCCAACGATCTCTGTTCATTCTGTTTGTGTTTGCAACATGAATTTTGGTGAGTACACGACAAAGATATTCGTGGCTCACTATGGATATTATTCGGATGTATTAAATTTCTCGACAATCTGACGGTGTTGCGGGAAATGGCACTGGTACACAATTTTGAGGCAATTGTTGGTTTACTGGGATTTTAGATTGGATTAGGAAAATGGTACAAGATGTGTCATTTGATGCAAATGTTAGTAGTAGTTAGTAGTAGAGAAGTATTTGTAGTAATTTGCAGAAAATTAACGAGTAGACTGTGTTTATGCAAGTAGATGTAATTAAAGAAGCGGAGAACCTAAGCAGAAATTTGTCGTACACCAAGTATTCTGTCATAAAAGATATAATTTAGAAAAAACGAAGCTGGTACCCCGCTGGGGGTAGCCATCCACATGCTATATTTATTTTTATTTTATTTTTTTTTTTCACCAATAAGATATAACACTTTACCAAATGTTCATAAGGACAAATTGTAAAAAAAACCAAAATAAAATAAAAAAAAAACCAAGTATTCTAAGTATTCATAATATGTAGTATCGTTTTCACATGTAATTTGTCTGATCAAGGATTAACTTATTCTTCTCACATACTATTATTTTATGTGGTCATGTAAATTAACTTTCATGTAGAAGCTATACAATCAGGAAGTAATTTATTTAATTAATTAATTCTATTTCTTGATACATTCAAATACACGTATCTTCACGGCTTTTTAAAACTCTTTACAACCTTCCTGAAGATGTATGTACGAATGAAAATCGAACTCACTTTCCAGTACAGTAAATATTTTCTATATCTTCGCATCTTACGTACATTCTATACATTTTTACATTTGTAAACTTCCCATAAACGTGATACTTTGGTTTGTTCTTGTTTCGAAATGGTTACTATTGGTATAGCAATACGGTCGTAAAGGAACTAGCCAAGTGCCTATTACTCGACTTTGTAAATTAAACACGTACAAAGTGATTTCCTAAGTTCAAGAGCAATTCTGAGTTTCTATTGTAGTTATTGTCGTTGGAAAAGATCGACCGTCGCTATCCTGTCTAGAATTTCTCACATAAATCCGAGTTCGAGTTTCCAGAGTTCGAAGTTAAGTTTAAAGGAACGATAGCAAGTTCAAAATTACAAAGTGAATAGTGACAAGTATCTGTTTAGTTTTGAAAAGATAACTCGTGGGAAGGAATCGACTTCCGACTTTAGAAGTCCGATAATTTTCTTATATAAACGTGGCGAAAGTTGGAAGGTTATTGTTAATGCATTAAAAGTACGTTAAAAGTATGCGGCATCGCTGTCTATTCAACCATTGAACGGGAACGTTTTATTGGAAATTGAAGACGCATTTTATCGGCAATCGTTACGATGAAAACGGCACTCAAAGCTCAGGGTTCAGAGTAGTTTCTGAAATATCCTGGGAACTAAAGGTTGCAAGAGAACGCAACTTTTCTACCGCATTGTATATTTTACAACAGCAAATATCATAATACCTGCTTTTTCGTATCCTACACACACGTACATATATATTATAACATATTATACGTATCAATAGAGGATACTTACGGCTAGCTGTATATGTATATACGTATAATGTCTACATTATACGTACAATATACTATAATATATGGATAGATATTATATGGCCGTAAGTATCAGGACAGCTATAAGTTACATTCATTGAAAATCTCGAATAAATTTTATCTTACTTTGGCGTCTCACACTATAAAGCACACGTGACGTGAATAAAATAATGATAAAATAAAATTTGTAGAAAATAACAACAGTAAGAAGCATTATCGATTTGTATTACGTATCAGCAAGTATTGCAATGGTCGCTAATGTACATTCGCGTATAATATAAATGTGCACACATATTATAGATGAAAGAAAGTACAAAACAGCCCTTTCATAATCCAATTACGCATTTAAATTTTGCTTTACCATTTCCCCATTTATATCATTATGTACGTGTACAAGACGTACGAGCTAAAAAGAACGATCTGAGACGAAGTCACGATAATGCCTCTCCCCTTTCCTCTCCACCTTTAAGCACTACACACAATTACGCGGAGAGCGAGAAATCCTTGAAAAGAAAAACGCCTTTGCCGTATGATCATCCTCCTCTCCCTGGCCTCCCCCTTATGACGAATCGATGAAATGAGCACATACAGCACACGCTCTACCGTCCCTAAAAGGCGGCGCCCTCAAAGCGGTAAGACTCGTTAAAGGCGAATCTCTTCTCTGTTTTTTTTCTCCTTTTTCCAGCCACGCTCTGTCGCTACTCTCGTTACGCGTCGTGCACGTGCTACACACGACCGTGTCGGTGAGCATAAGTCGGTGAAAATAAGGGGGAAGGGGGCAAAAAAAAAAGAAGAAAGAAAGGAGGAGGAAGAAAGAGTTGGTGGGCGGATGATTGGAAAGAAAGAGGGCTCGCGATACTGAAATTATGGGGTTCTGGCGAGGGGTTAATAGGTTGCCGGGAACTGGGTATTCCGTGATAATGGGGTAGTTTGCTGGAAGACGCGGATGTAGAGGAAGTTGCATCAGATTGTCGCTATTGTCGAAGAAAATTGGATGCATTAGAGAAAACTTGCGAGCATCTTGGGGAAATTGGAGGTTCTGATTAAATGGAAATTTTTATTGTTTGTAGCGAAGAAGGTTAAAGTTGATTGAAGTCTCTCAGGGTGCAATTGCGGTACAAGTGAGATAGGAACTTTGGAATGTTGTTGGATATTTCGAAAAAACGATATATCATGAATATTATATTATTACATTATATTTATATGTGCATATAATATTTGTGATTGTAACCATGGGGAAATAATTGGAGATTGTGATCGGATATAAAAAAAGATGAGACACGAAGATTAGGATGTGGAAAGGAACGTTGGTAGATCTTGAAAATTTGATTCTGATTTTGAAAATGTCCTTAAGATTTCTAGAATATAATTGTGACAGGAGAATTTCAGAAATTTGGGTTATATAATTGTGTAGCTCAAAGAATGGATCATTCCTGTAGATTATTACTTTAACTATGGGAAAGTAATAGAAATTTGTAAGTAAACTATGAATGTACAGGAATTTGATTTAAAAAAATACACTATTAACTGGAGATTTTTGTAGGACTTCTACAACCATGAGCATCGCAGTTGCTTATTTAAAAAAAAAAAGAAAAAAATTGGAATATTGCAGCAGTTTATAACCGTGTCTATGGGAAAGTAATTGATTCCGCTTTATTGGTAATTAGGGCATAAAACGATTGTTGAAAAAAATTTCGCTGAAGAGAAAATAACTGGAACAGAAGTAACAAAAATATAAACGGGTTACGATCGAATTAGTAATGGTTGCGGTCACGAAACGTTGGCAACAGTTACGGTTCTGAAAAAAAACCCAAACCCAGACCAAAAGCAGAACGATTATTACAGGCTGCTATTGTGAAAGATAAGCAACGAGTATAATCTTGGTAATAACGTGAAACCGCGGCCATGACAGATAAAATATTAATAAGTACCGTAAAACTAATTTTTATATGTGTAAATAAAAAGTTGCCTGCATAGGAAACGAATTAATCTGAAAATTCCTAATTTTAACTCATCTTTAAAGCTTATGATCGTCAGTTTGCACGAATAATATACATTAATATAATTATTTATTATTTATAACAAAATTTACTTTTTCTCTCCATAAGCTTCGTTCGATTATTTTGTAAATTTAGAAGATGTGTTCGATTCTTCGATTTATTTCATAGATAGAATTTTTCTATCTCGAATGAACTATTAACGGAAACGGAAAATTTAAAAGCGTCGAAAAGAACAATTTCATCAAACCAAGAAATGTATTCTATTTAAAATGCAACAAAGAAACAATTTTCTCGCGAAAAATTTCAATTAAAATCTTTGAAAACGGTCGCAAACAATGTTCGAACGTTTTTATTCATTTCGATTTCATACTCTTTACTCGTAATAAAATATACATTTGCACTGTAGATATTGCGTTTGTCATATACATTTTCTGAATGCAAACTGTGATTTCATCCTTCTTATCTTATCAAACAGAAGTCAAATATCGTAACATATCGTAAAGCAAATTTGATTCACGTGCCTATAGTAAATTCTAACAAGTTAGACGGCCGTTTCCAATCGGGCTGCAAATTCTATAATAGTCGTTTTAATCTCCCGTACCTGACTACCTTGATTCTTATCACCAGTTCCTTAGATAAGATACGTCTCTTTTTATCTCTATCGTAAAACTTATGCGCAAACATATAAGTAAATACAAGAACATTTTGTTTATTTATTTCTAAATCAATTTGTGATTTTCTCATTTGTGTATTGTTTATATTATTTTATGCTGCGGAGTGAAATATTCGCAAACCTGTGGTAGCACTAAAAAAAAAAACACGTCGTTAAAATTATTTACAGAGAATAAAGGATAAAAAAAAATAATTTATGTAGCGTAAAATTTCTATAACAAAAATTTCAGTTAAATTCTCAAAAATATTTCTACCTATTTATGTGCTCGTCGCTGTATGTACTGTATATACGTTTATTCAATACAATTTCATAAAAATTATCAAACTTGAGAAATCCTCCTACGCAAAGAGAGTCAAAGGATTTTTTTTAAAAAAAGGAACAAACGAAATTACTGCAAATCCAAATATACACTGTTTTTTATTCTCTCTCTATATAAAACTTCGATATTCAATTTTTCATAGATGCTGAAGGTTCTCTTATCGAATGTAATTTCACGCCTATTAAATTATCAAATTGGCAAAAATCAAATCCGATGTGGATCCCCTAAAGTCAGATATTCTGTACGTATATACCCTTAATCGATCTGCATCTTATTCCCTGCTCTATGTAAGAAATTCCCTTTGCATCGATCAGTAAATGCCTCAAAGGAATATTTCTTACAACGTTCCAACTTCCAATTCCTCATATACATAACTGCGAATATTCGCTTATCGAGTACAATTTCACGCAGATTAAATTATCAAATTGGTAAAAATCAAATTCGAGGCTCTATAACTTAAGCTCGATCCTCTAAACTCGAATTTATTACATACATCCATTTCCAATCGACTTTTATCCTCTTTTCTCTTGCATGCAAGAAATTTCCCTCGACACAGTTATGGGAATAGCCTGAAAGGAATGTTTCTTACAATATCATTCCTTCCAATTTCTTGTACATCTTTCAATACTTATAGAATTTTCTTTTTACTTATAGAAACTTTCTTATAGAATTGAAACGGTAATTGAAATATCAAATTAAAATCAGATTGAAAATCCAATCTCCTAATATTATTCATCAAATACCTTACATCTTCAATCAGTTTCTATTTTCTTGCCTTCTTCGTTCAAGAAAACCACCTCAAAGCGACCAATCATCTCCACCGTCAAACGTATCCCACACGTCGTACACTCTCATACGCATGTACATGCAAGAGCATCTCAGTTCTTTTCAAGTAGAGCGAGACGCTGATGACGTAGCGAGGGATCCAGAACGCTTGAAATTACTACGAATCTGTACATGTGACGAACACTCTTTTCTAACACGATTCTAAAATGATTTTCACTGGTTTGAAAGTATCGAGTGTTTCAATGGATTTTGCGAACGTTTTTTCGAGAATTTTCAATATGTCTTGTCCAAGCAGTACATGGACGCACGAAGTATCTGAAAGGTAGCATCACGAAGATTTTTAAATCGAATTATCATAAACACGTTCATTTACCTTACTTCTCTTTATAATTTCTAATTCTGTTTAATACATTCTACAGTTTGCACGTTAGTACACGTCACAAAGATGGATGTCCAGGTTTCCAAGACTTTCGACATGTCCAAGACTGGCACAAGATCCAGGAGCTTAAATTCAAGACCTTCGAGAGTTATCTAAATTGCAAGACTAAAAATTCGACACTTGTTAAGATTTTCAAAAAATACTTTCTGCTTGCAACATTTCAACATTACAGGATATGAATTACTCGAAGGCTGTCTCGCCATCATCGTCAAACCAAATACAACTGTGCAAAACTACAAAGGCCTGAAAAATATAATCTGGCAATTTAAGCCAACGACAAGTCTCTAAATCTTCCACCAGAAATCCAACAAAACGCGAAGTTGTTCCCTCAGAAACTCGATAGAGCTTCCGTTCTGTGGTACATAACGAGGTACACACAAAATCGGATCTGAATCAATGGGATACCATAAAGACACGTCCGGGGAAGCCTTATCTCTGCCTGTCTCCGAATGAAATCCCATAGGAGACGGTGAACACCGCCGATTACGCGGCTAAGTTTTGCAAGTGCACGCGGCGCACCCCAGCCTCTTCTTCTCCTCTTAGCTTTTTTATCGCGTCGCTTTATCACGATGCCTTAGCCGCAATTTTCCAGCGCATCGATAATGCTCAACTTCTTAGTCCTTCTTTCTCTCCCATCGGTTCGTGCCACGGTTCCAACAGGGACAGTCTCTTGCCAGGCTTCGATCGTATCGCCGTGTTATCAGAATTTATCGTTGGGCTCTGTTTGAAAAGATTCGGCTTCGTTTCTTCGTCGAGACGCTCCTAGATGGGATTCGATATTACGTCACGCTATAGCGAGGGGCGAATTGTTCGAATCTCCAGTTTGGAACGGTTGGAAGTTTTTCAAGATTATGCACATTCGCATCATCTCTCTAATGTTATTAGCAGGTACATGCTTGTACGATTGCTAAACGTCTGCAGCGTAACGACGATCCTTGCGTTCGTCTTCGTGTTATAGCGATGGGACAGAGTTATGGTAAAAGTTTATGAAAGCAAATAATTTATTGTAGATCTGGAAAACTATTTAAATTTAAATTTCAATGTTTCGTCTCGATTGCAATTTATTAATCGATTTTTTTATTGCTGAAAAATATGCATAGAAGACTCGTGGGAAGAGCTAGGATGAGATTAAAAAATTTTCCTCGATTTAAGAATTTATTTAATTTAGTTTTATTCGAGTGAAATATTATGGGGAAGTTTAGAAGTTTAGAAGAAAGAATTTGTTCTAATTTAAATATTTGTTTCTATTGAGATATGTGTAATTTTGTGTGCTACACTAAATTAGCCGCGTAGTAGTGGCACACATATATGAGTATGAATGTGTGGGAGTATGTGCGTGCACAGCGTCTCGTAAAACAGAAGAATGCAACTGTTCCGTTGGTAATGTGGTAAAGAAGATGGTGAGACAAAGAGAGTGAGGCGTGCAAATGTGTATCGATGAATATCTTGTAAATCGCATATTAAATAAATCTGAAGCTATTTTGATATCAATACTAAGTGTAATGTAAGTGTTCCTATATATTTATTTCTGCGATTAAGATCCACAATTCACAACGGTTTCATCTAGTTTTATTAAAGTGAAACGTCGGAGGAAAATTTCTAGGGAGTCAGAATAAAAATAAAAAATTTTTCCTGATTAAAAAACTTATTCGATTTAGCTTCATCAAGGTGTGAAGTATACTGGTAGAAAATTTATGAGAAGGACGAGAGTAAAAAATTTCTCCTCCGTTTGAAGATTTATTTAATTTAGAAGTCTTATTTCAATGGAAATCATTCAATTAGCTTTTGGACGAATACATTTCTTAAAGGTTGTCGCAAAACGAAGTGGAAGTTGACTCGCGATTGAATACAGCTTCAAAGACATTTAAATTAACAGAATGGGACCATTGATAGAGTCGAAGTAGTTGTAAATGAAACATTCAATCAGCAGATTGCGAATAGCGGTATCCGTTTGCTTTGCAACTCAACTAAAGCTGTAACAGAGGTAGCGATAAGGAGAGTTCTCTGTTGGACAGCCCAGTTCAGTTGATCTTACTCGAAACTACTGAACTACTCTGCCACTTGGATGATCGTTTAGAAGTGTTTAGAAGTCTGGCCATGTCGGTGGTTTGACCGCAATCGATGGCCGATTTCCTACGATCGTACGTTGGCACGCGCAGAACGAGCTTCTTTTTCGCTGGAAGACAATTAAAACGTGTAAGAACCAGGTTGCACTAAACTTGAAGGAGAATTAAACAATCTATAATAAACGGATACAATCCATGTTTTTTAACTATTAAAGTACATTCTACACGTTTTTTAAATTCTCCGTAAATGAATGAGCATTTACAGTTTGTTTATTACAATTAAAATATTAAATAACGACGTTGTGTATAAAAACAAGATTTGGAAAGATTGTCCACTAATTCGTTTCAATGAACAATTTCGACTACTCGTCACACGAAAAATTAAAAGCTAGATCTATATTTTAAATAAATTACCACTTGAAAGATTAAAAGCTTCCTTGTCGTAATATGTATAATTAATTCGCTGCAGTAGAAAATCTCACTTGTTTATCGTATGGAAAATTCAATTGCCAGAGGTATCTGACTCTTACAAGGAATACCAAATAAATCACAGCGCAGTTTGCTACGGACGAATTATCGCATAAGCAAGAATATCTTAAATCAGGAAACAAGATAAAGGAAGTTGAATACCTTCGCGTGGCTAAGCGTGATCAATAACACCTTTACGATGAATAATTCGTCGACGATAGAGGCGGAAAGGCTTCAAATAAATCATGAACTGTAGAAACTTGTTGACGGTATAACTCGATTCAAATGATAAAAAGAAACGAGAACTCTGCCCTCCCTGTCGTTGGCAACAAATTTAAAAAGATCTTCTCCATTTCTATTCAATTATTTAAAACTCCTCCCTAAAGAGAACCAGTCTTCTCCATTCGGCGAAACGAGAGCGCGAAAATAAATCTTCCGTCTTCGTGGTCGAAAATACACGAAACGGGTGTGTTCGTATGTTTGATCGTAAATGTTTTACGAAGTCACTGAACAAACCGATCACTGTGTAACACAATTGTACCGGATCGTTTAGAAAGTTGGTAACTAAGTTTCAAGAAGATTTTAAGGAAACGTATTTCTCTAAAATTGGTGAGCGCCTTTTGCATTTTATTAGGTTGTTCTCGAAATGTTTCTTTCGTTTTATAAGGAAATAATAGACGCACAATGTTTTTTGTTTTATACTAATTTATTGAATTATGCAGCAACATAATAATAGAAAAAGAACGAAATGGATCATACCTAATTCGATAAAATAATATAAAACAGAAATTGTTGTTCATTTATTATGACCTTATGAAACGAAAGAAACTTTTCGGACAACTTAATATGATACGATATCGTATTTTTGTGACCATAAGTCAAGAAATAGAACAATGGAAGAATAGAATAGACAGAGGTATGTTTCATTTATTATCAAAAAAACAATCTTGGACAGGAAGTGGCTTTATTTAGCGAGTATCGTAAACGGTACTATACCTTGCGATTTTATTTTATTACGTGCATTTTTGTATCTTTGAATTTTCTATAAATGTATAAAAATTTGCAGCCTAGCGATGAATTCTACTTTCGTTTGAATTGGATTGTCAGTAAACGCATTGTGTTGCAGGGCACGTGCATAATTCATGCAATCGAAGATTCAGGCGTTTAAAGAGTCTCTTGCAAATGCATTTGGAATCCGGACCAACGAGGCTACAGGGCCTTGGACGCGTTTTCCATTTCACCATCTGCCACCATTTGCGATGAACAACCGAGGAAACACAAGAATAGCGATTTCGTCGCTATTTGGTCGAAGACATTAAGTTCCGAAAGTTGTTCCTCGTTCAGAGGGTTAGGAGGGGTAAATATTTAGAAGTCAGTTCTTGGAATATTCTCTTTCTTCGATACATATGTACCTTATTTCGTTTCTTTGCTCCAAGATATTGGAGAAACTTTTCTCCTTTTCGATTTTTAGGATTTTTCTCCATGCGGATATTCCGTTTCTGTACATACAGCGTTATGTACATAACAGTTTAAGAACTTTGAGTGTTTGAATTTTACACGACAACGAATATAGGTCGGAATAATAAAATTTTGGAAGGAATAAACGCGTTGGAATATTCTAAATCGTTTTAAATGTTCGATAACATAAAGTCGCGGTATATCCTAAATATATTTTCGTTTCTTATTATTATAGATGTTAGAATTTAATCTTAAAGTTAAGATTAATAACCTGTACAAGACACAATGTTTATGTTAAAATAATATTCACTGATATTTATTAACCAAATGTATATAAGTGAGTGATATAATTAACAACGTATGCAACAATTGTTGACAGTTGGCCAGTTACTCCCAGACTAGACGAAGGTAGTGACCCATGATCCCTTAAATATTTTGAACCCCACTCTCCATACAGTAATGAGTATGACCTGTGTAAGTGTCCTGTTCAAATGCCTGTGTGGATGTCTGAAGAGTATTTGTGCCCATGCGTGTAATATCGTTGTATTCCAGCAATAGAAAACTCCTAACTTTCTATAAAAACATATTATATATAAATGTTTGATTTACGAACAATCCCACTAATACTTTTGCGCGCATAGTTCCGTAAATATTAGTAAAACTGTATATTATTAAACATATCAAGTAAATTTCATTTCATAGCACAACAACTCATAAAAGATATAACTTAGAAAAAAACGAAGCTGGCACCCCGCTGGGGGTAGCCGCCCACATGCTATATTATTTTTTTTTTTATTTATATTTTTTTTTTTTCTTCACCAACAAGATATAACACTTTACCAAATGTCCGCAAGGACAAATTGTAAAATAACCAAAATAAAATAAAAAAAAAAAAAAAAAAGAAAAAAAATAGCACAACAAAATTCGATTTCCATCGGAATAATAATCTTCAACGAAGAACGATAAAATAATACAAATATTACTGTATTGTTTAATATTTCTAATTATTTTACTATTTAACGATAACGATATATATTTACCATTTTCACTTTCTTTTTCGCTTCAAACAAAATTTAACCGGTATAACTATTTTCCAAAGAACAAGGGAATAATTTGAATAAGACCCATAATTTATCACATTCCAGAGATACGTAATCTATAATCGAAGCTTTTACCATGCACCGTAAACGACGTTGCATTCAATTTCTCGACGATATTCGATAACTAACAAGCCCGATCGAACATAACGCGGCGTTTCACTTCTGTATAGCGCATTTCCCTGTTGTCGAAAGGGAAATTATACAGGACTATGTACAATATATACCCAATCTCTCGTGTTCTCCTCGTGGCTGCGCGTTCCGCGCGTTGAAAACGTTGCTCAACGTCTGAGAATTTACGATATTTTCCACGAAACGCGAATCGAGATAAGAATGCAGGGTATTCCGGCCCTTCATCGTCATCCAATAGCTGCACGCGTTTCTATATTCTATTTTCCGAACGTAACATCGCTTTGCGAATTAAAACCGCTTTTCTTCTCTTTATTTCGCCGTCCAGGTGGCGGATTCATCGGATTGAAGGAATTCTTTCTTCCGGCAGACGTCCGACGAACGAACTGTCGTGAACACTAGAGGAAG
The DNA here is from genome assembly GCF_905332965.1 of Bombus pascuorum. Lineage (NCBI taxonomy): Eukaryota > Metazoa > Arthropoda > Insecta > Hymenoptera > Apidae > Bombus > Bombus pascuorum. The sequence goes on along the minus strand of NC_083494.1, from coordinate 12,827,730 downwards.
GAAATAGAAGGAGCTGAAGATCGCTCGTTTATTATATTGTCAGGATTCTTGTAGAAATTCTCCATGCAATTTTGTTTCAATCTTTCTCATTGTCCCTGCTTGGGGATATAAGAAGAGTAATATTTGTTGTGTACTTTAGCAAGTTTTTTTATTGCTGTATCAGAGATTATTTGGAGCAGCGGGTACATATGAAAATTATTATATACTATCGTTATGTTACATGTTATTATTATTTTTTAGTAAGCACAATTAGATTATATCTATTATCAATAGACTGTAAATATTCGAAGAAATTCATATGTTTGTAAATATAATTTGCAAAGTCAAACTCACTTTTTTATCTATTAAATATCGTAAAGGTTATTGTATTTTGAACATTTTATATATTTTTGTATAAAACATATATTTTCATCCCATAAATGCAGAAAAGTGGACAGTTTAATTGTTGGATGTAAGTAGACTATGGATATTTTTGTATTTATGGGAAATCCAAGGATGCAAAAATGCAAAGAATGCAATAATGTGCAGGAATGTATGTCACGGATATGGTAAAGTTAGAAGGAATTCAGAAAGATCGCTACTCGCTAGAAGACCATGTGCATGATTTATTTATCTGTCTTTTTCCTTTTTCAACTGAAAAATTCCAATCTTGTGTAAGGCAGAACGTGTTGAACAGATGTTTACTATCTGTTTTCACATCTCTGATGAAACCAGGCGCAATGCTAACAAAACGTCATAATACTTTTACAAAATGGCACGGCTGAAGATGATATCAGCGTTTCAAGGAACAGTGCTGTGCGAGCTTAAAAATTCTTGTTTTCCTCTAGAACGCTTATCAGCGTTTCTTTCATCCCATTGTATCGCGCAAAATCCTGATGCGCTGATGCTACTAAGAAGGAATTAAAAACAGCAAATAAAAGGAGATTTCGCGATAACCACACTGATGCAAACTGTTAAAATGCTTACCATTTTTACACCTGTTTGTTGGATTAATGTCGTAACAATACGAAGAAATTGTAAAAACTAAATACAAGATGCAACACTTTCAATTCTCCTCCTTTTTTAAATTTACATTAAAGTTTAACATTTATTGAGCAAGAAAAGAAATCGTAAAAATTAAGTACAAAATGCAATCCTGTTCTTCTTTCTTAGTTTATAATATATCAAGCTCCAATGTTTGTCAGAGACATTTTCAAACTTGAAAAATTAAGCGAGAGTACTTCAATCGTGATTAGATGTACCATGTGATTTAATGTTTCCTTTCTCGTATTTCCGATACAAATTAAAATTCACATGGTTGTGCGTAAATATCTTTGAAAGCTAAAACGAACGAGAATATAAGGCACAGGAATATATCGAACTGCGAAAAATAAAACGCTTTAAAGTATATTCCTTCCAAGTTCTCGATTGAAATTGAAATTCCGTGCAACGAATAACTTATGAAAAACTCTTGAAAGTTGGAAGAATAAATAAGATTTTCAACGTAGAGAAAAGTCAAGTCGCTTGGAAATATTTCAAATGACGTTAAACTTTTCTGTTCGTCGATCCCGGTTCGATCGTTTCGTTAATCAATTTCAAGTAAAATTAAAAATTCCAAGAATTAACTGACTTAATAAATTTCGACAAAATTCCAAGGGTTAACGTTCCGAGAACAAATGGATTTTAAAGATATCAAGCTTCGCCACTAATGCGTCTCTACGAACTACGAACGCGTACTTATTTACGAGCCACCGTGTGGTGCCATCAAAAAACAGCCAGACGATCCATATTTCTCCGAGCTGTGTCTAAGCTTCTTGCAAATTTACTGAAAATTCCTGTTCCTTTGGCCGTGGAAGGGGAACGAGCCCGATCCGTGCATCAATCATTCGCCTTTCTCTCGTTCGCTTTTCACCTCGAGCACGCGCGTGCCTGCGCACCGGATAACGTGTTCAGGGAAAGCTTTGAAGACCAGCTCTGGGATACACACAGTCCGCGTCTACAAAATATGAAAAAAAGATAACCCTTCGGAAAGCACAGACTCCCGATATCAGCTGCAACGTTTCTCAATGTTATCTCTGGAAACGTTGTTGGAGCACATCCGTGACTCTAAAGGTAGACGTTGCAAAGAGAGGCTCCGTTGATTTCAATCGGATCCTTTTACGGTGAATCTGCAGCGAAAATTAACTGATTTTTATTCCGTTTATTTTTCGTTTATGAAGGAGCTTGCTTTTTCAGTTTGTCCTTTCATCGCAGAGATGCAGCGCTGTATTTTTAGTTTGACTATTTCTCATATAATTTTTTATACGGCGGATATTACAGAGATGCATTTCGTACTAATTTTTGATGGTATTAATTTTTTAGACACACGTATATCGTAATTGATATGAACCAGTGAAAGAGCAGGCTGATGAATTCCATCGAGGTTAATTGATACTTGAGAAATTAAACGTTGCTCATTGTATTTTGATACTAAAATTAAGAAATTTGTAGAGGACGAAGTATATTAGTAGAATAAGTCAATCGCGTATCCTACAATCTTTATTTTTGAACTTTTTGGACTTTTACGTATCAAATATTTTTCTGTGCTTCGTTTTTGACTTAAAGTTATATCCCTTGATTATTTGTATCTTAGCTTGTCTGCATGAGTTGAGATAATGATGTCGGTAAGTAATGAAAATAGGTAGAATTTTTAGGGTAACGACTAATATAAATTTTAGGTGACTAAAGATAGCTAATCCTAATTTTTGTCAAGCTTCACGAGGGAAATATATCGCGCTTAACTGCTATAAAACACGTCTGTCGCCGAAATATGCCGACTTTGCAAATTTTATAACAGTCTATGTTTTAACAAGATATCGCCGAAAATTATCCCAGAAAATCTTAACATTGAAATTTATGAAACCAGAAATAATTGACACACAAACTCCTCCAATGTTTTCTCTTCCTTTTCTCTGTTTCATTCGCAATCGCAAATCCTATTTCGAAAGATCAAGCTTTGAGGGAATTTTCCAATGAACGAGAAACAATTGTCTGTCATTCGTCCGCGATCCAGCCAAGGGAATTACGCCGTGAGAATACGGAGCACAAAATAAACACGAATTACAGCGAAACAAAAGGTAAACGGACGACCTAGAAACGTATGAAAAATTCAAAAGGTGTCGCATAGGGTAAGATGGACGTGTCGCGCATCGATTGTAGCTGTGAACGTAATTGCACGGAGAGGTTGCAGTAACTCGATGATTAATAGAGGGGACCCCATGTACCCAGATAAAATATCGGCTTAACGCGATGCAGTTGGGAAGTTACAGCGTCGCCGGTAATTAGTCGAAGAATGTAGATATTTTACTCACACTACAAGGAACCTTGGACAATTTTTATGAAGATCGAGTTGATGAAGATTAATGTGAGAGAAAAATACGCGACATTTGGGAGGTAAAATATGCGGGTGAATCTCCTATGAATTAGTGAAAGTCTTAAGATTCTTTTGCATAATTAAAGTAATTATACACTACGTTGTATACTACATACTAATGGTATTTTATAAATATCTTAAAGACGTATATAATTATTCATGTATTAATTATGACTGTGAATAGAAATTTTTTTAGTAGCTTAGAAATAACGTTATAAGTAATGAACTAAAACTAGACGAAAAACTAAATTAGTTTTAATTGCGTATTATTATAGGAAAAAGAAATTCATTTTTCCATTGAAGGATGGAGCAGACATTACCCGATTTCCTATTTGCGATAGGATAGGAATTTCTTAAACCCATCTCGTTGCCTGAATTGTATTAACTTATTAATTATACACGCGACAAATATTTAATATGCATAATTTAAAAAATTGAATTTAGGTAGAAAATTATTTCATATGAAATAAATCAACAAAAAAAAAAAAAAATAAAAAGTAAATGGATATTTTACATACGTTTGATACTCCACAGTAAAAAAATCCTCGCTTCTGATCGATCTTTTTCAATTTCAGTTCGACAAGATCAAAACGAGATGTACTCAAAATCTCAATGGCCACAAGCTAATGGCTAATTCCATCCATAGCGCCGCAACGTACGTCATCGTATCACTTTGCAAAAGCCACCGTTTGATTCATTCGACCGCAAACAGTTACAACCACGAACCATTCGCCCACAATCGATAGCTCTCTGGCAAAACGAATTCGAAAAGTACGTATCTCTCTGGCCTCGATCTTCTTCCTTTATGTTCGAGCCAACGAACACACTTTGTACGTCACAGACTAGGATAAATGGCGGTTAGAAATGTTTGTTCGAGATATTGAGAGGAATTTGACGTGGTATGAAAATGATTCCACCGCATGAACGTCGATATTCGTGCAACAGGTGTGTTAGCAAAGAGTCTTAGGATGGATGGGCAGACCTCAAGCATGACATGGTTTGAATGTGATGAATCTGTTTGAAAAATTGTGTAGTAATTAATAAAATAAAAAAAGAAGTAAAATTGTCTAGAAATATGTATAAGGAATTTTTTCTGGAGTTTTGGATGGTTTGAGAGAGAGAGAGAGAGAGAGAGAGAGAGAGAGAGAGAGAGAGATTAAAATGGGAGAATTTCAGTAGCTATGATTTATAGTGTATTGGAATTTGTAAGTAATAAAGTGGAATTACTTGCATCTAAAAAGAGACTCATTTACTTGTTATTTATAAGAAGCAAAGAAATAATAGAAGTACTAGAAATACTAAGCTCTATAATGGAACACGTCTCTGATAAATGACTCTTAATGTCTGATAATTCTCTGACGATTATCTGTCTTTTGAAACGATGTTGTATTCTTGTATTCTTTTATTCCATGACATAGTTGTGTTTTCATTCATTTAAATCATGCGCATCTATAAAATAAAGCAGCTTATACACTTATATTTAAAATCAGTTTTCCCTAGCAGACGATTAATCTCTTTTATTGCGTATCGTTCTTCATTCACTTTTTACTACATTTACCTTTACTTGTTTCGAATTTACGGTATATAAACCAGATGTTATGTAACAAGCATACTCGATGTGTTTGTTCGAGTGTGAAAGATTCCAAAATTTCTTGCTTACTTCTAAAAGCCGAAAAGCTTATTAATTGTTCGATAAAGTATTACAAAATCAGACTAGAACAATCACCTATGGCACACACTTTCGAAGAACAGGATAGTTCAAACCACTTGCCGATCGATTCTTCTTCCAAAAATAACGAAATAATTAAAAAGTTAATTTTCTAAGATCTCGTATAAGCATCCAACCTCCTTCTATCGTTCTCATAAAAATATTCGATTTATATTTTCTATTATTTATTATTAGCCGACTATTTACTGCAATTGAGAAAATTTCAAACAAAATCTAAAGAATCATTTTTCACGCGCCACGCATCTCTTCATCCTCAAGCTTCGAGTAAACTCTGAACCAAAGAAAAATAAAAAGAGACAGCAAAAATTCCTTGGAATCTCTCTGGAAGCACTTGCTCCGTAGGAGAACCGTGAAGAAGACAATAGAACGGATAAAGGGATTTGCAGGCAAAAATTTCGAGGGTTCCATCTGCGACACCTGCTTTACTAAAGGGACAGCGAGCGGTTACGAGGTTCGAGGCAAGGGCGATATCCGGCAATTTCGGTAAAAGGGTTCGGTTATATAGAAGGACCGCGCACCTGGTGACGCTGGCGTGCCTCGACTAAAAGCTATTTTCCCGTAATTCACCGGGCCGTCTCTCTCCCCAGCGTCGAGATACGCGACGATCGTACACGCCACCAGGCTGTTTCCATCAATTTTCCGAGAAACGTTGCTGCGACCGGGTCCGTGGCAGTCCCGTTTCGCGGCAATAAGTCGTAACTCAGGCGATCCTGAGCGCGAGGAACCAGGAGGACGACCCAGGAGAGCTGGTGCGCGTTTACGACAGGGAGGACCACCACCCAGTTTCTCGATGAATATTAAATTGCCAAGCAAGTTCTGCCCGTTGGCAGAATTTCGCAGAGCAATAAGGGGAGATCTTATTGCGTTTGAAGTGGTTTGAGGTGGTGTGAGATGGTTCGGCGTGCGTGCAAGTTGGCGAGAATAGAAGCTAGGGAACCTCTGTTGATTTATGGCGATTAACTTTTTTGTTTGCGACTGTTATAATATCGGTGGAGGTTGTTTAGGCAAACATACGGAAGATTCTCTGCAGGTATACGATTTCTTGGTGAGTATTTCTTTATTGAAGAAATTACAAAGGTTGATAGAATTCGGTGGAACGATAAAGAGAGACGTTCGAGCGACTTTTGGGCAAAGTGAATTGAACATGTGAAATTTCTGTTGATTTATGGACGTTAAGCTTTCCGTTTGATATCGTTGGGGATTAGGTAGAAGCTAATTTCAATAGACAGAAATAGATTTCTTTGAAATTATCTATAACGATAACGGAGGAAAAACAATTTTAAAATCTTGCAATCAATACTTAGAATCTTCTATGGAACTTTGAATTCTTCAACTCTGTTGTATTATACATTTTAAACAAATCATTAATGGAAATGTTAGGTCTTTGATGTGCGTCTCACCTGTATAGTAAAGTAGAAAATACGAATCGCTAGAATAATTCTAAAGCCAGTTACATACCTGAAACAAAAATAAAAGAGATTTGTTAATTAACGGTGAAAAGCCTTAGGAAAAGGTCTTTATAAAATTATGCTACTGCATCGTCCATTGTTTCATGAATTCTTTCGACTCTTTTAAACCTTTCAGGATTATTAATACATCGTTTAAAACAGCGTAATAGCTAGTTGAAATGGAACGCGCAATGTGCAAACAGAATAGCAATCGTAAAAGGTCAACATACAGGTAATTAAAGCCACGCTTTGTTATCTCATACGCTACATGGAATACGTAATTTCCATCATTAGGAACACGTTAATTTCTAAATGATATAGCTAGTATACGATACGAAAAGTGTTCATTAACGCTTTGAACAGCGAATAGGGTTAGCGAACTTTATTAGTGCGGATGCGGCGTAAAACGAGGGTCGCAACGACTTCCTCGTTCTCACTGATCGCCTTCTTCCCAAGCGAACTGGCCAATTTTCACACGAACGTCAAATTTTTCGTAGAAGAAGCTCCAATTCAATTTCTCTGTCTTTCCTTTTTTCATCTTTAAACGCAATTTCAATTAATCTCGTTGACGAAATCTTTTTACACAATTCTTATATTCTTCGATTAATATTTGTATTGTTGTCATTAAATAACAAGGCTAGTTCATTCGAACATAATTTAAACAATCGTTGGTTGATTATAAATTTAAAAAGTCGAATGCTATATTCTCAAGAAATGTCGAATACAAGTTCTTCAATCCGCTTCTTCATACGAAATTAAAATTATTGATTTCTTTAATAGTGAAATACTTTTGTTAGTAAACCAGTGAATTTATATTAATAGTATCAATAGTTACAACTATTCAAACTTTTTTATTTTGTTCATACAAATAAATCAATTTGCAGCACGTTAATCGTATTTCCGATAATCACGACATGAGTTTAAAACTCTTCGTATTTCGAGTCTGAAGAAAAAAAAAAAAAAATAAAAAGGAATCTTCTTAACGTTAATTAGACAAAATTTGCAAGAATCTCCAATGATTTGTGACGCGGGCGAAAAATTGGGAATCGTGATCTCTCCACGGCGAAATTTAATCTTAGTTTAATGCGGAAACGGGCGACAAGGGCCAACGAATTTGCTATCTGCTCCGACGCGAGCGGTAAAGCGAAATTAAGAGACAAAAAGCATAGACCTAATTAAAGTCTGAATCGCAAACGAGCGACGCGCGGTCTCCCTCAAGTGGGACACGTTCAGCGAACTGTTGGAAGCTGGAAGGCATCGCATTGTTTCGAGGCTTCGGCACTCTTGTCATTCATGAGAGTTTCCCGACTCTCGTCAACCATTTTTCTTTGCTCGCTCGACGAATACGATTTTCTTAATGAAATTCAATGGACTCGCGTAAGCTTCATTTGTTTAATTGCACTGACGAATTCAGCCGCTGTTTTATTTGACTTTTCTCCGCTTGTTTAATAGTTTTATTTCTCAGTTTTATTTCAGCTCTTTGACGTTCGATCATTCTTATATGCAACATTGTAGCTACTTTGCAAGTTATTTAACATGTTTCCTGTTACTCGTTATTACACACACATACGTGACGTTTTAACATCAATTTGCATTTATCATTAAACTGGAGGGTAAATGAATATTTATTATAATACATAAGACGGTATGATATATTCTAATTATTATAATAAATTTACACATCTGTAATAGCGATGTATAGAAAGAGAGCAGAGAAATCTCAGATTTTCTTGGTTTCCTGCGAGCGTAAAAATTGATCGCGCGAATAAAATGTCTGAGATCGAATATAAAAACGTTAAAGAGATCTTCATTTATGACTGGAATAAATCTACTCGTTTATCACGATAAAACTTTTTTGGATTATTCGAGCTCTGGAAAAACTTGGTCTGAAGTGGATACTTGGTCCGAAAGGTGTGAAAGGTATAAAAGAAGAGTGTTTGGACTGAGTACTTGAGATTATCGTGCGACTGAAGGGCGCATAGTCACCTGAAAAATAAAGAAAGAAAGAGCGTAGAAGCTCGGGAGAGTAAATGGTTGGGAAAAATACGCGAGTCAGTGAGCTAACAACCATGAGAGAGAATTAGAGTTGAAGATTCGAAGTGAATATCAGGCTTTTGACACGAAGAAGAAGAGCGAGAGAGAAAAGAAAATGTGCGAATTCGGTGTATCTGTATAATATGTGTATATCGTATATTTTTTTGTATTAGAAATTTTATTTTTTAATTAGAAAATATAATATATCTTCAATTCTAATAATCCATCCGTCAAAAACATTTCCATTCCTTCATTCCTTTCACCTCGTCCATTTGTCCCTTTCCATCAGCCTCGATTCTCAAAGTTATCCCCAATAACTCTCCCTAAATCCTCGAAATTAATCACAGCTGTACTACCATAATCCCATTCTCGGGAAAAGTAAAATTCAAGCAAGCACAGTACCCGAATGGCTCGGCCGTTAAGGGGCGTTCGTTTAAAACACATTAATACAAAGCTGATACTCCCTAACTCCTTGCTTGGAGGGGGAGTATTAGGCTGCGAGTTCTAATCGACGAACAATAGCGAACTAACCGGCCATTTCGTAGCCTATTGTTAGCGATGAATGCAAAGAGGCTTGAACGGTAATTATCGCGAATCGCTTAATACCACCCTTGATAAAACACTAGCGAAGTAGTAATAAATGTATCGTTGCTTGTCTAGAAGACTAAGGGTAAGTGGATTAAAAAATAGAGATCGATAAATAAAGAAATTGTTATCTTAAATAAGTAGGAAATTATTAAGAACTTTCAGAATCTAATTATCCAGGTGACTAGTCTTTCTTAATTAACAAGTTCGAAACAAATGTAACTATTTTAATTTCTACGTCACGAGAGAAAATGTTACAAAAATCTACTAATATTCCTCTTTCAATCTATTAAGTTGTCCGAAAAGTTTCTTTCGTTTCATAAGGTGATAATAGATGAACAACTATTTCTGTTTTATATTATTTTATTGAATCAGGTGTGGTCAATTTCCTTCTACTCCTATTATCATGTTCGTGCATAAATCGATAAACTAATATAAAACAAAAAATCTACGAATACTATACTCGTTGCAATAGCCAGACAGTTTATCTGCGATTAATTATAAACATACGACAGTCATAACGATATAAATTTGCATAAATGTCCGTATTTCCAATTTATAATAGCTTTGTTTTACGTAACAAAATCCCTTGTATCCTGCCCGTGATTTCGTTTCGAAATTTTTTGTGATCTCATTAATTCCAAGCGAAACCCATTAGCCGCGTCGATACGTTGGCGAAGATAGCAGAGGGCGGTAGTCAAAGGCCGAACCAGGTTCGTTTCAATGATGTCGAACGGACGTAAAAGTAAAACGCGAACTGCCCCCGAGAGGGATTCGATAGAACCAAAGGCTGACCAGGGAGTCTGCTCGACGATGCCTGCAGCACTGTTTTTTCCCTATGTTTGTCGGGTCGATGAGAGATCGTTGAGTCGGAGACACGTCGACTTTTTTTCGATGAATGAGCTACGTGAAATTATTCTAAAATCGATTCTTTGTGGTTTGGACTGGTTATTTTGATGGAATTTCAAACTTTTTTACTACACAATTTATGCCCTCGTACCTGTAATATTTACATATATCGTGAATATTTAAGAGTGGAAGAAAAGTTAGCAGGTTTTTTCATTTTTCATTATAGAATTATGTAAATCACGTAGTTTTCGATATTTCCTGGATTTATTAATACGAATACTTCAAAAATATTTTTTACGGAGTGCGTTTCTTCCTCTTTGCGAACATTTCTTTAATTAACACAGGAACCAAATTAAAAAATTGTAAAAGCCTGTGTTATTCTTCCATTTTATAAATGAGCATTCTTCTAATGTAACTGTACACGGTTTAATAAACTGTACAACACTGATCTTCGTTATCAGTGGACAGACAATCGATTCCAATTATAAATTGAAGAATTTTGATAGCTGCATTGTCTGTTTCTAAAAGTAAACAAAATAAAAGCTTATAAATTAAAAAATTGTAAAAGCCTGTGTTATTATTCCATTTTAAAAATGAGCATTCTTTTAATGTAACTTTATACGGTTTAATAAACTTTACAACACTGTTCTTCGCTATCAGTGGACAGAAAATCGATTCCAATTATAAATTGAAGAATTTTGATAGCTGCATTGTCTGTTTCTAAAAGTAAACAAAATAAAAGCTTATAAATTAAAAAATTGTAAAAGCCTGTGTTATTCTTCCATTTTAAAAATGAGCATTCTTTTAATGTAACTTTACACGGTTTAATAAACTGTACAACACTGATCTTCACTATCAGTGGACAGAAAATCGATTCCAATTATAAATTGAAGAATTCTGATAGCTGCATTGTCTGTTTCTAAAAGTAAAAAAAAAATAATTATTATATAAATAAATAAAGTCATTCGTCTAGTCTTAGCTACACACGAGTTTAATAAATTTTAATCGCGAGAAAAGAATTCCATAACCACTACAGTTTTGTTCGACCACAGTATTTGTCTTCTTGTACGATTCTTTCTCGTTTGCCAATACAGATAGACACAGAATTTATGTGACCAATGCTGGTTTGAGAACGGGAAATCGGTTAATGGAATGAGCTACGAGCGAATTCGAGCCACGACAATTCTGTCGATGCTGGTACAATATAAGCTCGGTCTCGCAGTGACTGATTCTGTGACAGTGTTTGCGCGCATCGACCGATAATTGTTAATCGCCAAGTGTCGGGAACGCATTAAATTGATTGCCGAATAAATGGATTATTTTGACCGATCCTCCGTGGACTCGCGTTACTGTATGAATGGCGATGGTATGGGTCGAATATTTTACAGTACTGAACGTTTTTTGATGTTCAGTTTAACTCTTGCCAAAGAATTGCGTAGTTTGGCATTAATGAAAGTTTTGTGAACTTATGAACAAATTAAAAGGAAGAAATTATTCCGAAAATGTTCAGTTTTACGTTTGCTAGAAAATCGCGCGGTTTGACTTTAACGAGATTTTTGCGAAATTATGAAAAATTTTTTTATTATCTTTAAGGACTTCGATAACGATATCGAGACACGAAATAGATTTTAAACAGTTTATTCGTCATTTTTATTCAAGAGGATATCTTTCGCTTTTGTTATAATAACACTTTTTAACCCTCGTATTCGTTACATTATCTTAATTATGTATTCGTTATATTTGTTACTGCCGTAACATCGGTATAATGATTTGCCGCATGGGAAATTTTTAATCACGAAATGGCAACTCTTGTTGCGTTACTCTTTGCATTATCGTTAGCAAATTGATTAAAAGCACGTGCATAAAACAGAAGCCGCTTTACAGTAAATACGGACGTCATCAAAGAAACCAACTGCCGAAAAAAGGTTGCAAATAAAGCGACCAAACCTCTTTCAATATTTATACGCTTTGAAAGCTCCGACGTTGACAAAAAACTATCCGATAAACTATTAACAAGTCTACGAGATACACCTGCAGCCTGTTTACCGGTTTCCCATTATCGGCGTTTCTCCATACTCCAACCTCCGCAGAATACCAAATAAAGTAAACTTAATTAGGCGGATATTAAATGAATTATTAAATAACTACGCTCGACTACCCAGGTGTTTCTCTTTTATCAGTGAAACTCTGTTTCAATTTTTTTCATTTTCAAGTTTCGTTCAAATTCTATTTTCACAAATTCACAATTGCGCTCTCGCTCGAATTTTCTTCAAATTTTGCTTTCAAAGATTCATAGTCATTTAAGACCGGTTTTACAAGTAGCTTTCATAGCGAAGCATTAACGCAATGATTTTCGTGAGACGCAGAAACCAGGCTGAACTGTCGAATTTTTAGCCTCTTTCTTCTTTCTTTTCTGTTTGCCTCCTTTTCGCTTTTCACATTTTCTTTCCTTCTGTTTCCTTTGTTTCTTTCTGCTTCTTTGATTTTGATCGTCAGTAGCAATTTTTCTTCCCAGGCAATTATCAACCGTTTCGAGGCTTTATGCACGTACCGAAAGCAATCGGCGAGCGAGCTTTTTTCCAATCGTCGCCGACGTTCCGTTCTCGTTTTTGTTCGCCTTCGATTGCCATCGATTCGGCTGCGATTTCGTTTCGACGACGAGAACGACAATAGGAAGAGAGCTCGCTACCTATTTCCCATTCTCAGCCACATCGCACAGAGGCCACTGTTTCTAATTGTTAATTACAAAGACCGTTCCGTTGTACGTTTCATTAATTGTTGGTTGAATGTTTCTTAGTATCGAATTGATTGAACCGTTCGATCGACGACGAGTAATTTGTTTATATACTTTTAGTTCCACTTGTGTCCGATCTACAGATTCATCCTGCTTATTTTTCATTTCAGTTTTTATATTGAAATCATCGTTAAATAAAATGTCTACAATATAGCATTCTATATATCTTGAAATACTATAAAACATGTTTCTTTATTATGTATTACCTTCCAATTGATTATTTTATTATTTTAAAAAATGATCAGCTTCCCTAACGTTAATCCTTTGCCTCGTATCATATGTTTCAAATAATTAATACACGAATAAATTAATAACTATTTCTACTCTGTTCCTAAAAATATTATCCTTCGAAAGAAAGAAAAATAAAATAGCAAACAACCCTACTTATACCTTCTACTTAATATAAGCTCAAATAAACAGCTCAAACATCGACCGAAATAATATAAATAACATAAATTCCAATAAATGTAACCAATATCAGCTCAACTCTAAATAACACACTCGCAAAATTCTAAATGATATTAACTGATTCATTCACTAATTCCATTCGTCTCAAGAATGTCGCACTCCAGTCCTTTCTGCCAACCTCACAATCTCGTCTCGCAACGAAACGAACATCTCACGTACTGAAATACTCCGGGTATTATTTGTATTCACGGGGAAAATGATGTTCTCCGTTTCATCGACCCCAGTCGCCACCGTCCCAGAATCGACTACTCCGGCACGTTGAAATTCCCATCACGCTCGTCGGTCTACACAGATCGCATTAATGACAACGCCGCCGATGAAAGGCAGATAAAGAGAAAATCAGAGAAAGAGAGAAAGAGAATCTAAAGTTGGACAAGGAGAAGAAGAACAGAGTCGTATAACCCAAGGGGTTGTAGGTGAAGGCAGAGAGAGAATAGGGTGACGAGGGTTCGGTTCTTGCACTCGTCTTCGCGAAAATCGAATTTGATATTTCCGCTCTCCCATTGACAGCACGTGCTCGGTCGCGCGCACGAGAAATATCCTCGGGATGGAAAACGAAGGATTTCTTATCTGAATTCCAGTTCCGCGAGTCAACGTCCCCGCGGGGGCAGGAAAGAAGAAGCAAGGAATGCGAAAAGGCGAAAGCGGAACTCTCCCGGGGGCGGAGGAAGTTGTCGGAGGCCTCGCGACTGAATTATTTAAGTCGCGGCCCGGTTTTCGTCGACCTCTTCTTCCTCTTCAAACCCCTAGAAACGAAGGAAATTTCATTTCATCGCCGAACCTGCCACCTTGGACTGTGCCGAGTCTTCGTCAAGTGTTAGTTAATTGACTGACGCTTCTTGAGATGTGTATGAATTGGCTCGAGGAGGATTGCCAGGAATGAAGAAAGTTTGACAATTTTGCGCGCTTTTTCAAGCCCTTTAACACATTGACATCCGCTGTCAAGTAAACCCGACACTTCACGTTTCTTTCTACTTTAATTGGCATTTATGCGCGGGACAGGTAACTCGTTGTAGCGTTACATAGCGTTGTATGGGAGCGAAACGATTTACAAATACACTGGAAAGACCGGAAATTCGCGAGTCTAAGTGCGAGTGCATTGAAAGTGAATGGCCAGAAAATAACTATAATTCCGATTTCTATAAATGGAAGGAAATATAAAAATAAATTCATATAATACGATTTAAGATTCAAAAACGACGATCTATTCAATGGGATTTTCTCAAAAAGTGTATCATAATTATACCATGATAGATTGATATCAAATCATGTTTCTATTAGCAAATTTGTAGAAAAGATTCCAATAGTAAACGTGAATATTAATTATTAATTATAATTTCCACTAAAACACTTCGGTATATTAAAACGAATTAAATAAATAATTCGAGGTGTCCAAAAGGAAATCCTTCGTAAAATTTGCTATCAATTAAAATTTGTTTACCCATCCTTTATAAATATACCACTTCGTAAAGTATGATGCAAAATTTAATATCCTCTGTTACAAAATCTGACGATACGTATACTCTACGAACAATTTAACCAATTCTCTCATGCGTTCTAATGCTCGAAATCTGTTTCCAGTTTCTACACCGATAACCACCCAATCAATTACAAACTCCAATTCATACACCTCCTTCTAAATTCTACATCGCAATTCCAATCTTAATCCTATCCGCGATTCTTGCGTACCCCCAACCCTCGCGTATTAACTACTTCGCTCTATCGTTCGATCGATCGACGATTTAAATTGGAATGCCATCAACTTTCCCATCATTCGAGCACGGATTTTCGCCTCCAATAGTTTCGTCAAGAATTTTCGAATACTCGGAGCAACATACGCGCAAACAATTCTCCTCGCGTGTTATATACCTGCATACGGGTATATCATAGTCGAAATGCAACTTACGTAATCGAGATCAGAGATTTTCGGGAACGAGGGTTGGAACACTCTCCATCTTATTTAAATTAATATATAAGACGCTTTATCTGTTCATCTCGCTGTTCACGAGCATCGAATTCTTAGTATAATTTTCTTGAGGATAAGGAGTCATCAATAAATGTCCTAAATATCACGCGTTGAATCGTTGTCAGTATACGGAAGCAATTTGAACTCTATCGAGTCGTCGTGCTGTCGATATTTATAAAACGTCGTCTATGTGTCAAATTTTCTATAATATATAAAGCCATTTCTAGCATAGCTAAGTATATCGAGCAATATATCGTCATTTTGGATAATATCACCGGCAGTAAATTGTCTCGTTTCATCGTAATAGTAAACTTTATTCTCTTCCAGTCGCATCGAAATAAAAGCAATAAATTATTTATATGCATTTTTTATTTTTACAAACGAAATACGAATCGGGTCTTGTTTTGAATCATGTCGAACGCTGAACACCCGTCTCGCTGCTCACAAACGATCCAATAGACCTCATTCAATGATCAAGAGCCGCCATTGTCAGCTCGATAGACTACGATTTTAGACTCCATGGGAATGATGTACTGCAATTGTGATGGACAAAGAGAAAGAGGGGGGAAGAGAGGGAAGCGAAACCTGTTACCATACGAAAATTACGTCTAGCGAAATTTCTGCAACCCTTGCGGTTGCACTGTGTAACGTGTCAATGATAATTCGTGAGGGTTGCTAGATGACAGGGTGTTGGGAAGCAATCTGTCGTTTTGTTCTGATGAAAGGATTTCACTTTATTTTAGTTCAATTCGTGGTACAATTTACTTATTCCTTTTACTTGTAAACGATTAATTATTCCGGAAGATTCACAAAATATTCTACGTGAGATATTTTGCTTTTTTAAAATGCTGTGTTAATACATTTAATCTTCAATTCGTTGATTCATCCGTCTCAGTTAGTTGTGAAAAACGAGTGAAAGTTGAAAATTCAATATACGTAATATACAAATTTCTGCGCAAAACGAGAAATAAGCGAGAGACAGAAATGATTTTCTAAGAAAATGTGGAAACTTGTGCAGCATATTTCCACATAGACTGCGTTGTACAGATATTCGCTTGCTATAAGATGACGAGATCTTGCTGTTTTTTAGCGAGGGTTACGGACTTTTCTGTGACAGAATTTATCGGTATCATGGAATTATGGTTTTTCGTTAGGTAACGTTATCTTACTGCAGATGGTATCACCATGAGAAAAAGATACTCATTTTGATTCACTGCAATATGCTCGTGGATCTCTCAGCAAGCTTGCTCGCATGATTCTTTAGTTCCTTAAATTTCTTCCTTTTTCAAACCTTCTGTCGCTTCTGAAAATTTATCTACGATAAATAAAACAATGGGGAATTTACAAATTAAAATTGTAACTCAGGAATTGATATATTACAATTTTACCATTATGTTTTAATACGAAGCTGTATATCGAAAAATGAGGAGAATCGTCTATGATAATCCCGCCAATAAAACAGGCCGTGTTACAAATTCACGGAAACAGATTTGTTGGCGATAATTTACAAGGTGATTTATCTGCGTTCCACTTAGGGTACATAAATCATATACGGTAATTTACTCTTCAAGTAAGGAACGATAGCTACCATCATGTTTCGCAAAAACACTTTATTTCAAACAAGCAATTTTATCGTAGACCATAAACATATTACCGTAAACAAGTTCATAAACACTTTAACTCTTTGATTTATAATATCCAGTTTCATACTCGTCGGGTAGATTACGCTGGATGTTGAACGAAAGCAGCCAATATTTGTTATAAAGTTTAACTATAACCGTAACTTTAATAGCAGTTTACCAAACAGTGGACAACTGCATGAAAGTCGTAATAAAATATTTTCATATCTTTTTCCACCACACGATACGTATCATGCATTTCTGTGTATGCTTTCGGGTCGCTTTCAAACTTTATCGATATAATCGTTACAGTCGTGTCTCGTCAGATTATTATGCAAATTCGTATCTTTATGAGAGCAACTACGAAAACCGATCCTAAGTTCAGGGCTTGTTTAACACACTAACATTATAATGAGACGTTTACTTTGGAAATGTTACATGTTTTTACACCTTACGTGCACTCTGCGCAATTTCCCATATTTAAGTTTCTCACAAATGCACAAAAATCCCTGCGAACTCATTATTTTGATACCGACGAATTTTCAAAATCTTTACGCATAATCAATACAATGATAAGTAGATCGCTGATTTCTAAGAAACTTTAAGGTTGCAACAAATGTGTCTGAGCGCACATAATATGGAAAGCCGCATAAAATATCCCAAATACAGCACCTACTTGTTACAATATTTCACTAAGTGAAGCAAATCTTTGCTTAGATTCCATTTCTTCAATTGCGTTCATAGAAATATAAAATGGCACAAAAGTCCTCGGCTTAATGGTAAGTGTTGAAATACTTTCGTGAGCTACTGTACGTTCCACCAATCACAATATATCGTGTCAGTCGTGAACGAGAATACGATAGTCCTTGCACGTTTAGCGCGTGCACGCGAGAGTGGCATGGTACCATTAACGGGCGCGAAAATGGGGTAAGAAGGCATATAGGAAACGACGCAAATTGAGCGCCGCAGCAAACTCGATTTCTCCCGGTAATCCGGGCTTCCGGTTTTAAAGGGTGCTTCACAACTGCCGGACTTACGCGCCGTTGAAACTTCAGTCGCCGTGGCTGGGATTAAAGGGGTCCCGTGACGCGCGAATAATTTCCACCGCTGGCCACCAACCATGCTACGGGCATCGGAAGATTAATAATTCGCCGAGCAACCGGTGAACTGACCTTAAAGTCGAACCTCTGCTAGAAGGCCATAGGCCATTCCTCGAAAAGTCATTGTTCGATGACGGATGCTGGTGACTTGCCATTTGTCGGTCGTTGATAATTATTTCTTACGACTCTTTGTTCTATTATGTGCATGCTGTAACTAGGAAATGAAGAGCGGAAGGTTCTTGTATTTAATCGAGGAAGTCTTATCTTATTGTTTTATGTGATTTGGAAAATTATATATCGCGAATGCGTGTAGCTTTCGAATTTTATATTTATATACTCGTACACTTATTAATTAAAGTGTTTGCGTATAGGATTATTTTCTAAGAAAGTATTTCTCATCAAGTTTTACGTTTCAGTTTCGTAGTATAGAATAAGTATTATTAAGTATAAGTACTATACGAAGTACTATTAATTGATTTATGCGATACACTCGATTCTGTGTGATACGTGTATTTGAGTCGTATTTAGATCATTTTTGAAAATACTTATTTTTGTATGTGTGGTTTGTATAATAAAAGAAAAGAATGGAAATGTATTTATTTATTGATTATTTTATGCGATGAAATGAAGTTACTGATTATTATATGATCTAACAATTTTTATTTTCATACAAATGTTGCATATTCCACTTTCTTCTTCTTTTCGCTTTATTAAATTAATTTGGAAAGATGGCTATTTCATCTTTCTTCGTTAGATCATGGTTCGATATTGATTTTAATTAGCATTGTAAATGTAGGCATCGATGTTTCTCTTATCATAGAATGTATCTAATTGAGAACTAAATTGTTTGATCAGTAATTCGACGATGCAATATCCGGAGGACATAGTGGATTTCGCTAAATTTTCCGCGCGACGCAACGTATTCTATTCGCACTAAACGGCTTCAAATTTTCCAAATTGCTGCCACTCAATCCCAATTATTCAAACTCGTCCATCTGTATCCGCATATAATCGACTCGTGTTTAACAATTTTATTGCTCTAAAACATACGGCTATTGTACAACGATTTACATGTTATTGTTAATATTGATAGATATTGTTAATATCTGCACTGTACAATACATATTCCACCGCAATATTCAGCTATTTTATCCCTCTATTGTTTGCCTTCTTGTTTCCTATTACAGATATATGACTTTAAACATAGAATTTATAATCGTAAAGAGTCCCATAAACAGAAATTTCAAGAATAAAAGCCTATTAGTTTAATGGAAGGACTAACTGACGAAGAACTCTACTAGCAATTAGCCTCGCATCGTAAGGATGTCGTAAGAAGCTATTTAATAAAAAGTACGACGTTGTGACAATGAAAACAATAAAAAGCACCATAAAATAAAATAAATCATATTTGTCACGAATTTGACCCGCATCCCAAATGACACACAAGCCAACAATCACCACTGAAATCTTCCACCTCTATAAAATCCAATTTCAAACTCTTAGAAACATCCCTCGAAATATTCTGCAGAACGAAATCCTCGCCATCGCGGAAACAACGATTTCGTGTCCGTGTGATCGGAAATGCCGATCGAATACTTCGCGAAAGTCCATGTAGCGCCCACGACTTCGGCATCTCCCCTGGTCGTCTCTAGCTTTCCATTCAAGCGAAAGGTCAATCTCGACGCCTGGAAATTTCGACCCGGCCCCGGACTACCACGAAATTAACTGTCAATCTCAATTCCGTGGCCGCCCCACGCCGCGAGGAGAGTGAGGGACCCCTTTGACACGGCTGGTCCCACAACGGTCGCGAGATATCGTACGCGCCCAGCAGCCCCATCCCCGTTTCGCGGGTGTCAATTAGAAAGCAGGGCGGCTGCCTGGTGTCTGCCAGAAACGTCAGCTTGACGTCACACGCCTCCTTTTCCCGTCAGGCTTCATTTAATCGAAAAAATCGGCCCCGCCGGGATTATATCGGGGTCATCGCACGGGGACACGCCTCGTCCAAATGGGGATGATTTCGTGAATTTTCTTCTTGCTATTCTTCCTCGAGCTATGGTTTTTATTGCAGGGTAGGTTAAACGTTGTGCATAGGGTAGAGACACCGTTGTGATTTTTCATGTCGATAGGGTGTGAACGTTTTGGGACTCGAAATAAGTGGAAATGATAGCGTTGGGATTAATCGTTTATTGGAGAGGAGGGTTGGCAATTGTCAGATGTGCATTTAAAGACGCATCACTGCAAACGGAATTGTTCGTTGCTCCAATGGTCAAGCTGAATCGTCATTAATGCCAAGTCGTCAAATTCGATATCGAATTGTCATCGGTTTTGGGTCATCGTTAGCTTCGATTCCTTTTATACCAATAACACCAATAGCCTCTTTAAACGTCAATGGACTGAATGCATTTACGATGGGCTAAATACCACAATACTTCGTCGTTTGAGTTTTTCAAGCTAGAATAGAGTAGAATAGAGTCGATAGAAATTGATAGCCAATGCCTATCTATTGTACTCGCGATCATTCTGATAACAATACAAATTCTAACATTCTCTCTGCTACAACGACGACTATAATAACGACTTCTAGCGAAATACAGTTCTATAAAATTCATCGCTCAGACGAATGAATACGTCGTCGATTGATTTGCAAAGTCGCTTTTCTGGAAAACGAAGCTTCGCATGCTGCAAAGTTATTCAATCATTTCGACCTGTTTTGAATCATTGCATCTCCCGCCACCCTATCCGTCCCACGAATTACGAGCTATATATATATATGCGTTGCTTGACATGCAGCGAGGCGTGCCTCGAATCGGTGACACGATTTATTTGGATAGAAGAGAGTCACTGTTTGCCCGTACGGATGATTGACGGAATTGGGATTTTGAGAGTTTGTTTCGGAGCTGAAAGGTTTGTTTTAATGGTTCAAGCATGACTGCCATGGATTAATAAAATTGTTCCGTTGCACTGACTCTGATTCTTGTTTGGTGCACGTTCGTATCGGAGAGTTAGGTCAATGACTGGAGACCATGGGTAAAAAAATTATTTGTAACTTCCAATTATTTGAACAATACTGAATAAACTTCGTTATTTTTTTTTCTTTTTTTTTTTTTTTTAATATAAATCTGGGGATTGGAACTGACATTATATTCTATTGTAAGTGACACTGTTATTTTATATTTGGAGTAAAGTTGGTGTTATAAATATAGCATAAACGACGTCGTAAGCTCTAATTGAATAAACTTATCGATCAACTTGATCAAATATGAAATTTAATGAAAGGTACTATATTTAGATTGAATTCGATCGAAGGTTGAGTATAATTTAAGCGACTATAAATATAAATGGACACATCCAGCTACAGTGATAGACAGAAGTGAAGACTTATAAATTTACAATAAGAGAAAATATTGAAGCATTTGATTATTCGCATCATCTTTAATTTAAACAGTTAATAAGCCACACTATTGAACGAAACCATTTTTATATCTGTCCCATTCTTCTTTCCATTAATAGAAAGATTAATGACATTTAAAAGAAAGAACTTCAGTACAAAATTGAAACAAATATTCATATATGTCAATCCTTTCGTATTTCCTTGAAACCTGAGCATTTTATAACTGAAACAACGTAGTAGGATTAAGATCATTATTCGTATGTTATGCTGTATGCTGATCTTTTATTTAAGTAAATGACTGTATTAAATGTAACTCTCACTTGTAATTTGCATGTTTAAATAGTTCCTGTAACATTTTCACGTGAAGTAAAATTTCGTTTCACGTTTACAAAGAGCAAAAGAATTACGAAAGGAATCAAGTTAATTGCAGACTTCGTTGTTAAAATATTAAAAATGTCCGTCCTCTGTAAAAGACAATACGACTGCAACTGAAGCGGTATTTTAAACGATCTTTCTGTAGTTAAATTAACTTGACAAAAAAAAAAAAAAAAAGGAATTCCTTGAAACCTGAACACGCTTTAATGAAACTCTGACCACGGGAAACGTTCGCCCTGCGGCTTTTTTAAGTTTTTATTTAAACGACGAGCGAAAACATGACAACGTCAACAGCCAGACCCTGCGGTTTCCTCTCTGTTGAACTTATCGACAGCTTCCAGATAAAATCACGTGTATTTTCAAAATCGCAGACCTTCGAATTTTTTTTTTTTTTTCTTTTTTTTATTGAACTGACGTTTAAATCGACCACTTTGATATTTGGACTTTTAATAAAAAATTTGAAGGTTTCTACTGTGAAGAAAATATGCATATGTATGTATAATTTACAGACAAATATTCTCGATTTTTATGTAGAAACTTGAAATGCTTTTATGCGGAGATTACAATACATCTACGTTTTCTTCGAAATTCAAGACTAGTTCATATCTTCTATCACTGTCCCTTTTACACGAATAGGAATATTGTTTTTACTGACGCAGTAAATCTATTCCTCGTTATATAAAATGTAATATAAAAAATCTGGTATTTTTATGCTGAAAATGGAACAAAAGTACGTGTCTAATATAAAACAGGTATTTTTCAGACTCTGGAACAGAGTATCCTAAGCTAATTTTACCATTCGCAACTTCTTGTTATAATATCCAAATAACATGCGACTTGCGATACGTCAACACATTTGCATAAAGAAACGTTTTAATATTATTTTGACAATGTAATTCCAATTAAATAGAATATAATCTAAATCTAAAAAGTACCTATTTTATTTTTGCAACGCTTCTGCACCTTGTACATCTATACTTTTGTACGTTTTGTACATCTTGATAAATTTTCTATATCTTGATAAATTTCCTACTTCTTGATGAATTTCCTACATCTTGATGAATTTCCTACATCTTGATGAATTTCCTACATCTTGATGAATTTCCTACATCTTGATGAATTTCCTACATCTTGATGAATTTTCTACATCTTGATACATTTTCTACATCTTGATACATTTTCTACATCTTGATACATTTTCTACATCTTGATACATTTTTTACATCTTGATACATTTTTTACATCTTGATACATTTTTTACATCTTGATACATTTTCTACATCTTGATACATTTTCTACATCTTGATACATTTTCTACACCTTGATACATTTTCTACATTTTGATACATTTTCTACACCTTGATGAATTTGCTACACCTTGATGAATTTGCTACACCTTGATGAATTTTCTACACCTTGATGAATTTTCTACACCTTGATGAATTTTCTACACCTTGATGAATTTTCTACACCTTGATGAATTTCCTACATCTTGATGAATTTCCTACATCTTGATGAATTTCCTACATATTGATAGATTTTCTACGTATTGATAGATTTTCTACATATTGATACATATTAACGTATCAACACTACAACAACATCATAAACATTTCCCAATAGATGGACGATTAACATTTACCAAACGGCCATTCCTTCGATACCTTTCACCAGCTTGACCCGCATAACAAATCTTATGAAATTTCCATGTGCGTCATTCATTCTGGGAATACTTGATCGACTGTGAAGAGTGACGTAGTGAAACGAAATAGCAATCAAAGCTGAACGAACAATGAAGAAGAAACGACCGTAGAGGAAGGGAACCGTGCTGCTGCCTTTAAAGGATGTATCGAGTTAATGACAATGGTGCCATTTGCATCTGGGGCCACGAGGAAGCGGATAAGTGCATCTCGCAGATGAGCACGTAGGCGGTGGCTGCGCGGGATCGTTGCACCGGCCGATAATTGAGACAAACCTCCATCCTTAGACCATAGCCGAGGACTCCCAGCTGAGAATGGCCGGGCAAATACGATAACTAATGGCTCACAAGACCCTAATGACGGTGTCATTTCTTTTCTTTTCCTTCTTCTTTTTTTTTCTCATCTCTGGCTAACGACAGGTAATTGGTGCGTGTGTGGGCGAAGAACCACTTGAAACGACCCATCCATGTGGAAAGAAGCATTTTTTTTTTTTTTTAGCTTGATATAAAATAAATGGAAGGATTGTAGAGAAGTCTTCCTCGAATTTTGATGATCTTACGAAGAATTTTATTTTCGGAGTCTCGCACCAAGTTCATACAAGTTATTTTCTTCCGCATTCTGAAATTGTAGCGAGTGCATTAATTTTAAGTGTTCGTTGTATTGTGTATGTGTTCATTGGAAATAATTTCGTATTTTGTCTTTGCTTCATTTAATTCGGGATTGACTGTTTTCAAAGAAACCGATATTACAAGTACGTAGTACTGAATCAACAAGTGCACTGTATTATTTCACTTAGTATCGTTTAAGATAAAGTCTTCAATTAAAATCGCTAAAGTTCAAATCTTTACATCTTCGATCATACGGTTCCTCCAGGGACACCAAATCTTTCCTATCTATCTTTCCTAGTATCTTTCCTAGTTTATCCACCGTTTCCTCGAACAATATTATTAAATAACATCAACCGCTTCAATTGTTTCATTAATATCGCTAAAGACAAATTTCATTAAATAGAAACTTCAGATTCTTTCAATCGTACCCCATATCGGTCCAAGATCTATACATCAAATAATGACTCAATCACGAAGCACACGAATCAATATCAAAGCCAATGAAAGCAGCCCATCATCTATATAATCCAAAGACGCCAAAATCAAGTCAGCAGGGTCGAAACAGCGTTGACCATTTCGTCTCGATGAACTCGTCACTCGCACGTCTCTTCAGCCGAACATCGTATCAACTGTGTCTCCCCTTATATGTCAGGGGTAACTCACGACTGTACCACACCCCCGGCATATGCTGCAACTGAAATTTATCGCAGAAGCGTGCAACGGAGTCGATTCGTCCCTACGTCCAGCACGATAGTTCGAAATAGGCTGTTGACGTCGATCCGTATTAAACGAGAAGGGTCGAGCCTGGTTCGTCGAGCGTCAGAAGGGTGGCCCCGCGCGAAATATGAAAAATCGAGCAGTCGACGTTACGGACGAGGGATGATCGGGCTCGATTCCACGGCAAATCTTGATGAATCGAGCGCGATCCTCGCTCAGGGAAAAATATAGACGCGTCACGTCGCGTATTTCCACGTTCCGTCCTCGAGAAAATAACTGGAAAATCGAGCGTGTCGATCCGTTAAGAGGCGCGCACATGAGCAACGATATCGACAGTGATATTGTCGAATCACTTTGACAATAATATTGTCAATCCGCTTCAATCTTTTCTCCACTCCGATCCTTTAATGTCGATCACGTACAAAATTTGGGTGGTTTGCGTTACAAGCTGCGTTAACGCTGGCGAGAATATTGACAATGATATTGACTGTTTCCAGTCAACGAATAATATTTCTATGATCGATTAAAGTTCTAACTCTTTCAATGTAACAATTCTCTATTTATAGAAATCCTGCTTTTTTAATGAATCTTATCGTTGTTTATAAAAATAGATGGGGTGGTATTCGTTAATTTAATTTAATTGCAGCATACCTAATCTTAATTGAAGTTAGTAGATAAATATTCATAATGTTAAATCGAAAGACGAAAATTACTTAAATATTTATTGTAGCCCTACATTTCATTACTCGGGAACAACGCTCATTTTATGTATATGTATATAATACAGAGAAAAAAATAAAAAATTGTACGATACATCTGTAATAAATTTCCTTCAAAGAAAATCATCTGGGTACTACGATAAGAATCCACAATCTTGTTAATTTATTAGTTAAAAACTAATTATTATATCGAATACGATGCAAGCAATAAGAACAAAGAGTACAATGATATTATACAAGTACCAAAATATTATTGATCGTGTGTGGGCCCCTTTACGCCTCGAACAATCGACTTTGGACGATTTTACGAGCAGATAGACATCGACATAGGGATTGTAACGAATCGAAAAGCTTGGAATAGAGATATTCGAAGAGATTTCCTTCGATATGGGCTGATAAGTGCACGAAATTGCGACCCGGGGCAGAGGAAAGGGACACACCAACCCTCTTGAGTTATTCCACGGATTAATCGTGACTAGTCATAAATTCCTACCAAGCGCTTCTCGTAGCTGTTGGAATGACGCATAATGGACGAAAAGTTTTTGGAACGATGGCGCAAGTTCGATTTCTCGGCTGGCAACGATACAAATAGGTCGAATCGAGTGAAGATCGTTTTGAAACTCGGTAGAGAATTCCTTTAAAGAGTCGAATGCATCGGTAAGTTGTAGGAACATCTGTTCGTAGCAAGTTTCTCATAGAATTGGGCAACTTTTGCCGCGCGTGTTTCATCGGGAGATGAGCGCGGTGTGTTGGCTGAATGGTCTTAATGGCTGCTGCTCTGATTTACGAGTTATTGGAAAATGTTTGCCGATTGTTTAAAAGCGGGAAATGACTCGACATTATTTCAGTATCCACGATTATTTATGGTTTTGGATTTATATCAAGCTTTCTATTAGTAGCGAGTTTATGATGAAGCGATCGAGCTTTTAATCAAAGTTACCATGTCTGTGCAGTTTTTTAATTAAAAGTAATATGAATCCTCTACTATCGTAGAATTAATTGTCGTTCGTTACACCTGCTGTTCTTCTCGCGTAAAATGTAACAATTATAATATCTCTCTACAAACAGAGGAGGAAGTAAAGATGATAAAATGACAAAATACGAAGCCACGATTTTTAGTAATTTAATTTGTCATTAAACCTGGTTGTGAAATGTTCCTCAAGACTAAAACGAAATATTCGTTCCAGCATATACAAATGGAACCCTATAACTAAAGGTACCGTCACGCTGCAACCGTGAAACCAGTTCAAGAGAGGAGCATCTCGTTCCCACAGTCGATACGTCAAAGGAATTCGCAGAGAATACAATTTCCTCGCGAACCGCGTTCCTCTCTGACAGTAGATACACACCGAGGTCACCATTTCTCTGTCCGTTGGAAAAGCCATCGATCCCCTGCCGCTTACAGTCGATTTCCGGTATAATGTCGAGAGTCCGTACTCGAAAGCTCAGAACGGTCGACAAAGACAGGGATATACAATTCCGTAATATTATAAGGGAAACTGACCCTCGTTTGAGATAAAAAACGGCAGAGAAAGAAGAAGAAAGAGAAAAACAAGACGAGGGAGGAGAGAGAAGTTTCGCGCCGATGTATCAAAATTACTTCGTGGCTTTACGAATTTCCCAAAGAATTTTAGAAATTTTAGGTATTTTCATTGGTAAATAATTCGAACGCGAAAGAAGAGCATTTTATATAAATCTTTTACTTGAAAAAAGATTTAGCAAATTTTACGCGACAGAAGTTTAATCGTTGCAAGTTGCTGGTTTCATAATTTACTACATCGTACAGAAGTAATTGCCAAAGAGAACTCGAGCATAAGTTACACATGAAGTATATCCACAGGCCAGTATATTGGAAATGTAGTTGAATAAAACGCAAGCTATCTGTCTAATTATCTCCACTGTTTGAAACTAGCTGAAAACTCGATATTCACGTGGTAAAAGGGTCATCGTGAAATATAATTCTAGTTTGACTGACTGACGCAAAGTTCTTCAAAAATTCCTCAACCTTGTTTTACAAACTCTCGCTATCAGTTTTCCAATAAACATCCTCAAAGCAACGAAATAACCTAAATCGCTTTAACGAAATTGTGGTAAAATTTTTACTTCGTCTTTAAAAAAAAGAGAGAGAGAAAAAAGACTAATTTAAATTCAACAGCTTGTACCATACATATTTATACAACCCTTAAATTTATTAGATTAAACTAAAAACTGTTACTATTTTACAGAACATGTTCACTAGGGTGGCACGAGATATAGAAACCTAATGTTTTCCCTCCTATTCAATTCAATCATAAAATTCTAATTTTTTCGTTCCGGCCCCATGTTCATGTCGAGGTCATGATCGTAAGACGGAACGAGCAGATTTGTGCAATCGTTGCCCATGCACAGAATTTAACAACTCGAAACAAATAACACTGGAAACCTCACCGATGATCGTTACGCGACATAAAAGTTAATATTTTATAAAAGTCAACTTCATCGGCGAGTACCATTATCAATCGTGGATACTACCTGTAATCTGAACATCCATATGAAGTTGCTTACAAAACAAAAAAAAAAAAAAAAAAGAGAATAGCAGGGAAGAGAAAAACATATCGTTAAAAAAGGGCGGGTTAAAGGATGGAAATAAAACCGAAGCTCGGTACATGCGACGAAATTTTATCAGCATTTACCACGATGAATTCGAGCGTAGGTGGACAGATATCAAAGCGTTATCAGCGTAGTCTGGTATCGCGTTTACAACAAAATCTACTCGTCCTCTTTTCCCTGTGTCGAATTCGCGAGCCACCCCCACTGCCAAATGAAATGCGACAAACGAAATCTCGCGGCGCCGCGGTACCAGCCAAAGAGCATTCTATGTAGCGTTTCACAAATAAATACGTTTTCCCATCGACGCATTTTCCCCGCATCGTTGAATATCATTAATGCCATTCGACACCAGTCAGCGTTCCACCTCGTTTGCGTTATCCAGTAACGCTATCGCCCTCCAACGACTATCTGGCAGGGGCTCCCGTGTAAACGACTGTCACTGATTAGGGTGAAATTTGGCGTTACGATCGATAGACCGATTTTTGTTCAGTGACATTTTTTTTTACAAACGGATGCAGTGATTTTGTTCAGGATTTAGAGAAACTTTGTTGGATTTAGAAAATTGATCGGTTTTCTTCCTGGAAGAGTATTGGGGCGAGTGTTTAGGAGTAACCCTAATCTTTTTCATTTCACGGCACACGAGCAAAGTAGCTACCAAAATACCACAGCACGCCAACAAATGTATCGTATTTGCTTCAAAACTGGATATTCGTATCGAACGATCGTTGTTATCTTTGTTTTATAATCTAAAGGAAAAGGGATCGGTGCAGCTGATTAAATAGTCAGCTATTGCACGTTTCAAAAATTTTTGTAATGCACCCGCTTGAGATTTGATAGATGGTTGGTTTGGCGATTCGAAGAATCGAGAGAGAGAAAGAGGGAGAGGGTGAGAACGAGAGTGCCTGGTGTGATCCATCTGATTTTAATAAAACAATCTGACCCAATTCCATTTCTCCTTTCCAATTTCCAAATCGAAAAAATCAACAAATATCGCGAATAAATACTCTTACGTCTCTGTACAAATCTCAGTTTTTTACCCCTGTCGATAAAATCCTCCTTCAACACGTAAGAATTCCCCGGCCCACCTAATAAAAAGCAAACAAATCTAAAAACACGAAAAAAGCTTGAAAACACGAACTGAAGCTCGCTCATCAACCTTCCAATCTCGTCCAAACGACTCCATCAGCAAATCCTCCGTCCATTCGCAATCAGAGCGCAAAGAAAGTTACCAGCGGAAAGGCGGTCCGTTCATCAAGCGAAGCAATAACGGTCGGCCAATTAACCGCCCCGTTCGAAGACGTTACCGTATACCCAAGTATCCACCATGACGTCACTGTTTGACGAGGAATCATCTCGTTCAGAATTCACTCTACCGATGATCGAAATGATACTCTCGATTTGACGGTTTGGAAATCATAGTGGACTAAATAAATTGAAGATTTTATAACTCGAAAAAGTATGGCAAATTTGTATAAATACCGGTCGCTTTTTTAAACGAAGTAATTCTATTAATTTCATCATTCTTAAATGATCCTTAAAGACGGTTACCAGTTACCACTGTACCGATTAGTCACAAGAAGACTAAATCAATACTCCCATTGCTGTAATGTAGCAGCTACGATTTAGTACAACAAACAAACAAGTTCCTATAATTTCTATTTTTAAGTAACTTTGTCTCGTTTTATATAATGTTGCAATGGACGTAAATTGACTGAAAAATCGTCTTAATTTTGAGTGTAACATTATTTAACATCTTTATAAAAGGAAAATAACGACCCTATATTTTTAATGTTAATCGTGATATTATTTAACATCCCCTTTGTTCCAAAGTTCCAAAAATTAAAGCTAGTAAAGACGTACTTTTCATGTGCTCCTCATACAATCCAAGAAAGACCATCACGACACTTTGAAAAGCCAGACGCATGGAACATGTGCGGCAATCGATTCGTTGCGAGCGTCCAGCGTTTCTGTTTGCTCCGGCGATCAAATGTCGCTTCGACGAATTGTCCCGAAGCGTTTGATTCAATATGAATTTTCTCGCAATTCCATACATAGTTTCTGTTTCTTTCTCTCTCTCTCTCTTCGCCCCTGCTACACGTTCTCCGAATTTTTCCACCGTTTTTCCTTGTTACCTTTGGGCCGGTCACGGTATACGCGCGCAAAACAGTGGAGTTTCGAAGGAGAGCGAGATCGAAGCAGGCAACGAATGGGAATTTCGTGCTCTATTTTTTCGCGACGACAATATTCGTATCGCCGGTGAAATTCGAGGCGACGCGACACGGGAAAAATCGTTGATAAATTTTTAACGAGATACATGGGCGCACAGCCGTTTCAACGGCCGATCGAAAATTATTGGCAAACACGCGCACCTCGTTCAAAGGGCGAAAAATCGTCGAATATATGAACTGGTGTTGCTCTACTCTCTTCGGTACTCGTAAAATGTCCATTGTATTAGGGTGTCCCAGGAAATATCGTGGCAGCCGAAAAAATTTTACCTTACACAGATGAAATTGATGACGATGGAAACAACGAATGAAAAGCACAGGGTTGTATCTATTGCGATGGGAAGCTCTTTCGAATCGGTGTGTACTTTATTTTGATGAACGAAATAATTGTAAATCGCTCGGCGAAAATATGGTAAGGGTATTTTTTATTCATTTTTATGCTGGTGAAATTTGCGAGGAATATTATATTTATGTATTTGATATTTATAATATCGCGTTCAAATATTCCATTTCATCATTCTGCGATACACGATGATGGAAACATGGTTAACATAGCCGAGTACAAACGCTCAGGGAACCTGGTTTTCGATTCCCTGCCTGTAGCTCCTATTTTTCACGATTCCTACTTGCATCGGATGGAAACGTGCAACCACACGGTTGTCAAGTGAATAAGTGGGGAAATGTGGCCGGAGGAGGAAACCAGCGAAGAAACTATTGTAACAGTCGTGGTGGAACTGAACGCTGTTTCAACAGACTCACACACGAGCAGAAATCGGAAGAGAGGAGGCACGCTATTTGCTGGGAATCGGCCGAAGATCGTACGGCTGCCGAATCCATTAACTATATTCGCTGTCTCTGTCGCCAATCCCCGAACCTGTTAGCGCGTGGAGATTTATCTTCCTCGCTTCCCCAAATTACGAACAAAAATAGAATCAGAGTTAGCACAATAACAGATTAATATGTTTGATCTTCCAATATCGGAGGGATAAAGACTTTGCGTAAAATACGTATGCAATGTAAAATAAATTTATTACGCATGATATCTTCATCTTTCCGCGACTATTGCTTCAGTCCATAGCAGATTATCCGAAACGCGGAGTAAAACCCATCGTTGGCGCTGCCGCTCGTACCCACGATAATTCCCACAAGATCGAGTATTAAAGGAAAAGAGTTTTAAAAACACAATCGAGTGAATGATATCTAGAATAGCGTGACGCGTCAGCCGTGTCAATTTAGTCAATTTGAAGTGAACTGCGAATAAATTAAAATATCAACGTTTATGATATAATTTATTTTCCTGACAGCGATGCCAATCCGTTGATATTTTCGTTTCGCTAATTTGACTGTAAAGTACGTTTCATTATAATTCAGAAGGTTTTATTATTAAGAAGATGGACTTACAGCCATTTCCATATATTTTTAACGTGTGCTTTTACATTATATGAATAGGAAATGATTCGAGAGATCTACCTATTATGGGAAAGAGAAAATAGAATTTTATTAGGTTGTCCGAAGAGTTTCTCCCGTTTTATGAAATAATAGACGCACAACGTTTTTGTTTTATACTATTTTATCGAATTACGTACGATACACTTTGTTCTTTTGAGATAAACACCACGACATTTCACTTGGTTTCACGTTTGTACGAAGCTGCACTGTTGTAAAAAACACGTTTGCGAAATAAAGACGCTTTTCGGACAACTTTCGAATGCTATTCGTTACATATAAATTGCAAATTTTTGGTTTGGAAATACAATAGGATGAATCATAAGCTTTTGTCTGGTTTGCTCTAATATCATTTCAATTTGCTCTAATATCATTTCAAATTGAAATATTTGAATAATTTTACAGAATATACACGGCAAAAGAGATCTTTCGACGAATCATCAAGTTAGGCAATTTCACTGTGTCCGGCTGAGCAGAACAGAAGAATCACGTAACCGATTATGGTTACACGGTGTTGCGTTATTTGGCGAGACACGCGGCAAAAGCCCCTTGTTTCAACGCGTTCGAAGGAGAAATGGATTTTTCCGCACGGTCCGGTTAATTCGACCTTTGTTATTATCTCGAGCGCGGGCTCGCCACTTTTATATTGCACCACTTTCGCGTTACTCTGAAGCACACGAAACGTTCCGACCGAAAAAATGTTGCGTATTAATCCTTTGTTCGCGTTCCTCGCTGTACGTGTACACACACGTCACTAAAGCTTTCATTCCTCCCTTTTTCATCTCTTTTCCGTGTTGGAAATGACGTACAGTTCGTTGAAAATTTGTAATCCTTTAATAATACGGCAAAATGAAGACGCAGGCATTTTTCCTGAAAAGTAACTAGTTATTGGATGTAAAACAAATATCCAACTTGTTCGACTGTTGGATCAATTTCCAACATTTTACCATTTTTTAGCGAGTCAATCTTTCTGATTGCGATCATTGTTCGATGACGGTATGTAATTTTTTGACGGAACAACGAAATGAAATTTTGGAATACTTTTTCGAAAGCAAATATTTGGCAGGCAACTTGTGTTTTTTTTTTAATTTTGTATTCTATTCCGTTAATCGTGGAATTCAAATTCAAAGGGTTTACCACTGCAATACCAATTTTTAGTTAATTTCTAGTTAATCATTAATTTTATCCTAACAATAAATAAAAAGAATACTAGCTTTGCAATTTCATTTATAGTTATTTATTTCTAGAAAACTTCTTTCTCCATGTCTGGCAATATGATTTTTCAATTTACCGAACGATATCAACCCACCTAATTCAAATCGCAAAGAAAGGATGCTACAATTAATTCAATTTCATTTTGCTCTTATTTTACTACAAAATTTGATTCTACAGAACATCGTACGTGTAGAGTATACAATATACATACAAACCTAAAGGCGTAAAATTTTTCTCCACGTTTGATGTTAATACTTCTGGGCATTCACCTCGTGCGAGAAAATACAATACGTTTCGAAGCAGTAAAATTCTAAGCAGACGCGAGAAATTCATTTAATTTAATTTAATGAGAAACGAACGAACGCGTCATAATTCACGCTGGTGGCTCGTTTCACTGGCCGAAACAATGACGGTCAGCGAAGGAGAAACACTGTAACACCGGTTTCGTTCCGCGGTATTCTCGCGAAATCGTCTCACTTAGCTTTTCACGTGGCCGTTTCTCGTTGCTAAATATATCGACCGGTTGAATTTCAAATCGACAGAACACAGTGTCTGAAACGTTTTGAGATAAATACCGATTTGGTACTGGTGAAAATATACTGAAACAAGTTGAGTATAGTGGTTGAAACGTTCCTGGAACAAATGCTGACAGTGGTCCAAACGAATATTCTGAAACGGGTGTCGAGAGACGCTCGAAGAGAATGGCTTGGAGCGGCGAACGATCGTGGTTGAAAGGAATGTTCTCTATCGAATTGCTTTTTGGTTTCGGCTACTCTATGGAAATCTTAAAATTAGAAAGTTTCTCGTGATACGAGGTAGTGAAAGTTTTGCTACAGCTTCGTTTAAGAAGCTAAGAAAATTTCGTTTCACACGTTGAGAAATTTTAGTTGAGAAACTTTATCTGGCGAATTGAGAAACTTTGCTTGGAAAATTGTGGTACGTAAATGCACAGCTCTGTTAAGAAAATTGCGTACTATTACTTGACAAATTGTCAAGTTTTGTTCAAAAGATCACGAAGCTTTGTTTAGAAAATGATGAATTCTGTTAGGAAAGTTGTGAGATTTCCATTGGAAGATTGTGCTGCATGGTCCACAAAAATTTTACTCGAACGATAGTCGAACAATCGAAACTAGGAATTTTTATCGTAGTTATATATCAATTCTAAAGTATAATTTTACAGATATTTATTAAAACTCGTATTACCGTGAAAGTAATTAAAAGAACATATTTAATAAAAGATAAGAAATCAAAAAACGTTTGCATGGATAAAATACGGTTTATTCCCGTGTACAGCGAACATGTTCGATAACGACTAACTATATTCACCCCTTAGCAGCATACGGAAAAGGTTGAAGTTCCATCGTACAAGGCGTGTCTCTTCTTCGTTAAGATAACGCGCCACGGGAATATATATCGAATGTCGCGTTCGAGCGCTTCCTCTTTTGCATATGGGAAGCTCGCCTTCCGGCGGCGTTTGCATAAAATTTCACGTGCCATTCCTGAGAACAGCTCCGTAAGGATGTGCTCGCTGGTTTCAACGTTTCATCCATAGGGAAGAGCTTTTGCTCGTTTTCATACACTCGGCTCAACTCGCTGTATTTCTGTGGAACATTAGCCCGCGGTTGCACGGAAAATTCGATTTTTGGAAATAAGCTTTCACGTTGAAACTGCAAGTCCGGGATCGATTACAAGTTCCTTCGCTTGATTTATGAGATGCTTCGAGTGATGGAAGATGATGGGTGGAATTTGATCGCTGCTTTCCGATGGTTGTCAGGTGGAATTTCTACGTTTTCAATTGCATTGAAAAATGTTTGGAAGACGTATGGGGTTCTAATAAAGTATGGATCCTATTTAAATTGGATATAATGGGAATTTTTTAAATTAAGTACAGTGGAATTTTTTAAATCTTGAATTCTCTAAATTGAATATATTGGATGAAACTTATATTTACGTTCTTTATTTTTCACAAAATTTCTAATATTCGATTTAATATTTCACATATTTTGAATTCGAAGACAGAAATTAATTATTTAACATACGCGTGAAACGTTTAGATCAGCGCTGAAGTTTTAAACGCGTTGTCTATTAATAGCTAATATACTAAGCTTTCAATTTCGCTATAAATAATAAATTAATTGTTGACGATTGATTTATTGGAATAATACTGAAACGAAGCAGATATCTGAAACTATTGATGAAACTTTCGATGAAAATAGCTTTCGAATAAATATTTCACTAATATTCTTTTTTATTGATCCCCATACCTCCTAGTGGGTGAAAACAACCGTCAAAATTGGAAGTAAAAAACATGTTTTTCTCAGCATATTGAAAATCATTTGGTACAGCAAGCAAAAGTATACATGAAATTCTATTCCAAAGTAAAAAACGAACTATGTCTACAGAATCGATTTTTTCAATGGAAATTTGCATTCAATCCTGGAAAAATTCATCGATGAAGGGGCATTCTAACAGGCTAGCAGTGCGGAAAATGCGATTTTTCATATTGGCGAGGCCTGTAATTCGAAAAGTAGAAAAATATGACGATGTTACAAACATCGTTTTTTAAAAGTTGGATTTACTAAAACATTATTCCATTTGGACTATTTTCTAAAATTTACTATGAACATTATTTATGTTATCTTCTTACGATAAATAATCTTATGAACTTCTTTTAAACCGCTTGTTACTTAAAAATTAAACATTAAATCCAGTGCCTGTCTTATGGAGACATTCTCGAGTTGAGATGTTTCCTTTAAAACGTTAAGTCGATTAGTTTGCATTCTAAAAGGAACCGATAAGACTTCTACGCATGAAGGTGCGTCCCAACATTAGCGTGAAGTATGCGACGGAATTGAGCAGCTAAAAAATACCATAATCTGCCGTTATTCGATTCGAGGAAGAATAGAAACGGTTCGGTGAAGCCAGTCCCGCAGCTTCCGCGAAATTAAACTTTCGCAGGCGAGGGCCGAAACGAAAAGTTTCCGCTACGTTTGCAAAAGAAACTCGTGTTCCTATCGCGATCGGGCAAACTCGCGAAACAAATGGGGAAAAAAGCGACGCTCGTGTTCTACAACTGACGAGTACCCTGATAAACAGGCTGCTTAAGAAGTAAAAAGAACTTCAAACTGGTTGGAAAACAGCCGATCCGAGGGAAGAAGATGATTCTGTCGTCTGCAGAAGCTTCACCACGCTCGTTAATTTCCCCGATCACGCATCCCAGTTACCAAACGATCGTCGACAAATGGCCTTTTTATCGATTTTGTAATTTTTTTCAAATTATTCCTGGATGTATTACATAGATCTTTTATTAGATTCAGGTTGTTTTCTGTCGTAGATTTTTAGCTCTTTTATTTTAGATCCTTTTATTGCAGTAGTTTGATTTCCATCCTCTTTTCTATTTTAATATTTCTTTTACATTATGTACGTACGTACGTCTTTTTTCTTCCATTTTTAGTGAAACATAAGATACATTTGATGTAGTTGATAGATTTTTAATTAAATGTTTCTTTGGCGTGTAGAATTCCGAAACATACCACATCTCTTCATCTCGTTTAAGGATCACTTCATATTTTCTTCGTGTAGATTATATTTTGTCATCTAAATGTGAAATTAAACGTTGCGTCTTCATATCTTTACCGAATATTTCAAATTGTTCAATTTCCATGCAAATAGGACAAATGTCGAAAAACTTTTGTGCCACGTTATACATTTATATTTGAATTTTTATTAGATACGATCTGCTTTTGTCATGGATTCGTTAGTATTTTTAATCGGCCAATTTTTATTCATATTTTATTTGAAATTTTGACATTTCTTTCAAATCGTACACGTGTACACTTTGATCGTTTAATTCTTTCTATTATCGTTTAGCGTTTTAAGCTTTTTATTAGATACAGTCACAGTTTAACGTGGACTTGTCAGTCCTTTCGTCGCTTTATTTTTATTCACTTGGATTTCATTTCAGGCTTTGCACTTGAATTTTTAAACTTCGATTTTTTAATTTCTTTTATTATTGGTCAATATTGTAGACTTTTTACAAATATACCTTGCTTTTTATCACGGATCCGTCGATCTTTTTATTTCGCTTCTATTTGAAATTTTTCCATTTATCTTGAGCTATCTATGTGTATTTGAATTTTTCTTTGTTTTATTGGCAACCATATTGACTCCTATATTTTATTTCTTTTTCCCCCCTGGTATTTCATTTCAACATCGATGTTATACCGTTTTTATTTTCCGTATTTATTCTCTTTTCCGCTTTTTTCATACGTTAAGCCCCGGTTTTCCTAGTTTCTTCGTTCGTCTCTGCAAAACTTCGTTACTTCATTAGTTCCCTTTCGATTCTCCCCCGAGTTTCGTCAGCGTTTCATCTGTCAGTGTCAATTATCCGCTTAATTCCCATCCCTCATGTCCCAATGCTATCCGTTTCCTTTTAAATTTTGCTTGTTCCCTTTAACCGTCTGCTAAGTTTCCGCTTGTTTTTCCATCATTTCCAACATTAGTCTTTTCGTTTAATCCGTGTCTCAGCTAATTACACGATTTCTTGAAAATTTATTTCTCTTTTATTATTTTCCTACTTTTACTTTACCTTTCCCTAGCTTTACATATTATATATATTTTAATGTATTTTATTTTATATATATATTATAATTTACATATATATTTCTTCTTTATTTAAATAATTGCTATTAATTTATTAACAAGCTTCTACATATCTTTTATTTGCCTACAATTCCCATTTTATTTCCCAGTTCGTTTAGATATCTTTATCTCTCGTCTATATTTTACTGCTCCCTGCAATCTTTCTGGACTCTCACTTTCAGTTCGCTAGTTTCAACAAACCTGACCACAGTTTCTACCTACTATCACAAACACACCTGTTCCCACTACTAAAATCTCTGTTCGTTTCTCTCGATTCATTAACCCTTATCGAAGCTTTAATCGCATTTTATCTTCTCCGTTCGTTTCAATCTTTATCTTACCAGCTGCTTCGTGTCCCTTTTCTTCGTTCTGTTTCTCGAGAGCCATTCCCAACGTTCTTCTTAGTTTCACAAATTTTCCTTTAGATCTTCCTTATCGTAACGTTTCGCGTTCCTCGTCGCGTTTTTCACTACTGTTCCTCTATCTTCAGATTCTAGATTGCCGAGTATATTTATAGATCTCTGAGGTACGCGAATCGCTTAGAAAATATGAATTTTGCCGAACATGGAATAATTTCTTCTAGAAATTATTTTCATTTTCATCGAACATACGCCGTAGCGTTAAACTATTACTTAAATCTAATACAAGAATCCAAATTATTCAGAGAATGGACGTTTCACATTCATTCGAAAGATAACCAATCGATAACGGAAAGATAATTAACATCATCTGCTCGCACCCCTGAAATCCACACACGAAAAAGTAAACGAAAGCCGGCCCGATTGGTCAAACTTTCTACTTATCCCACTCACGCACGTTCAATATTTACCCATGTCCGATATTTTTCCTTGCTGCAAACATCGTGGAGAACGCAATACTCCTAACAATCGGTCAATCATCGTTACAACACATCCTGCCAGCGGTCGAAGCTGCGAATTCATCTCGCACAAAGAGGCACACCACGTGTTTGTCCCTAGGACACGCGTGTCTCCGCTCTGGCAGATTACGTCCTCGCTGACCATTACGCCGGATCTGCCAATCTTCCAAGCAATATAAAGCTTCGCGCTGTTGTTTTATTTATGTACACGCCGACCCGCCTACTATAGCCGGCTCTTTTTCTCACAGCGAGCATCGAATCAGCTGCAACCACGCCCTTACAGAAACAGTATAATTGCAAGGGCGTTCGAGCGACTATATGACTAGCTAGGGCAAAGCTCGCCCCCTTCTTTTATAACGTCGTCGCGACGAAATGACTCGGGGAGGAAAGAAGGGAGATGATAGCTTCTCCCGATTCGATTCGTTCTCCGTTTAGGTTCGCGGAGCATTCGACATTGTTGAGCGACATGATCTATGAATTTTTTGGACAGAAGTACGATATTGGTAGAAGATGGAGGAAGAGGCTGAGTGCCTGCAGGTTTCAGGTTTCTTGTAGAGAGCTTTCTCGGGAAACGTTTGTATGCTGATCTATGATGCTTTTAACGGAGGACAACGTTAAAATAGAAGTTGAAGCTATTGGAATGAGATTGTTTGCGACGGTTAGTGAATTTTTAATCGAAAGTATGAAACGAGCAATCGATGCGAAGAAGTTTGAATGAATTGTTGTTTAAGGAAATAAAAAATAAAGGAGTGATACAAAAATTATACTATAATTATCTTGAACAAGTCAGAAGTAACTACTGCTAAGACGTAAGAGAGTTATATGTTGTGCACAAATTTTCGTGCAAGATACTAGTGTAAAGTAAGATAATAAAGAAGCAAGGTACAGCTCTGTAAACGTATGTTAAATGAAACTTTTGCAAACTCAGCCTCTCATCTCTCTGTATAAACTCCGGTTGTGACGTCTTCATAGAGATTCTTTTCTTGATCTTGCTGGTCACGCGCTGCTTGAATCTAAGGGAACTTACTCTTGCACATACATGTATCTACTACCTACATGCTACCTACCAAGTGCTCCCGCTTTCAAACTTATTCTTTAAATCAAATTATTACCATTTATATGAATTTGTTATGCGCTGTATTCATACAACTCATACTCGGAAAAAATGTGCTGCAAATAAGGGAAATAAAGAAATATTTTTGAAACTTCTTTTACTGTTAATTGTATTGCTATACGTTTTAATCCCTCGGTCTATTCTCATTCATTCATTCATTCTCAATCGCGCGTGAGTAGTCTACTTAAATCTTTTTTTAAGAAAATAAGAATTCAATTCAATTTCTAACCTTTCGCAATCCTACGTTGAACGATATTTTTCTATTGTTTCCATTGACTGTTCCATTTCTTTCACTTTTTATCAGACATTTTTCTGTATTCAAGTTTATATAAATTTTTCATATAAATTTAATATACATACATGGAATGAAAGTATATTACGAACAATTTTAGATACTAACTTGTCGAGCATAAAGTAGTTGAAATAAAATGTCGAATATGATTCGAATCAAACGAAAAACATTAAAATTTACGATATTTCCTATTACATATTTAAATCTACATGTCAAAAATAATAAAACGAATATTGCGAAGCGAACAAATCGATTGACACATACACATGCAGTTCAATGTTCGATCATTCAAAAAGTTAACAGATTGTTGCAAAAATGTACGTACCAAACCCCGATGTGGCCCTAAGCCCAATCATAAATATCAATGAAATGCAAGATAAATGATCGTGCACGAGCAAAAACGCAAACAAACACGTCAATTTTTAATTAAAATCAGGTTTGGAAACCACGAAATATTATTTCGATAAAATCGCGCTTCAACCCCGCATCCGACCAATATGATATTAACCGTGAACAAACAGCATTTTAATTATAATATAAAGTCTGTACGACGAATTAATGTAAAATTAAAATGAAAATTCGTACTTGGAGCGAGGGAGAAGGTTTCGTTGTGTTTTCGTGTTAAACGCGTACGCAAACACCTGGCTGGTCTCCGGGGTGGAAAAAGGAGAAAGGAGAAAGGGTGGAGAATAAAAAAATGCCAAAGTGGCGCGATTCGAACATGGAAACAGGCAAAAATTCGAATGACTACGTAGCTGATGCACACGAGCCACCGTCGCCACAAGAGAAACGTGTTGTTCCGTGGAAATCACGCCTCATGCTTTATTCAACCGCGTTCCGCGGCCGTCGTGATCGAAACGTAATTAAAAGCGGAATAATTAATGGACCGTAAACCGTCGACACTGGTGGAGATTTTTAATACGCTGATGAGAAATCGAGTATGGACGTTGATCATGAGAACGCGATTGCATTTAAAGTTTGAGAACATGGTCGAAAAAAATTGGAGGATTTTTGGAAAAATGGCAGCTAACGAGTTTCACTATACATTATGTCTATTGTAATTCTCGAAGGGATTAGCGTAAGCTGTTTAATCTGATTTTGCAATTTTTCAACATTGAAATTTTCACGGTTTGATAGACTTCTAACAGAACGAGTGTATATTTTGGAAAATAAAAAAAGTAACAAAAGATCAAGAGGGAAGATGAAATAAAATATTTTCAGAAATGCCATCACGAAAAGTTTCAGCAAATATGTATGTGATATAATAAATAAAAGACATCCGATATTTATAACAAATAAAGCGATTCTTTTAGAGGAATTAATTGTCGTAATATTTGATCGACTGTAAAAACCTTTGAATCTAAACAATTAGAAAAATCGAGTAAGAAATACCTAACTTTTGGCGAGCAGAATTTGTCGAGTAAATTATTTGTTTATTTTATTGAACAAATTCCTCTTGTTTAAGTAAGATTAACAAATGTGACGAATAAACACGAGACAGGTAAAAGATTTAGCTGAAATATTCCAGATTTAAGACTCGTTACAACGTAGCACATACGAAGCTTGTGTCTCAAATACAATATGACGTGGCGTTAATTTGAGTGTTTTGTACGCGGAGGTTGTTGCAGAAAATCGAGACAATTTGCCACTTTCTGTCGTGTTATTCTACGCTAATGTGCTAAATGGACATGGTAAACGGTTTGGAAATGGTCAGGCGCATCCTGTGTGCATAATTATTATGTTTCTACGACTTTAATACAAGGACGCTTTGTTTCGTTTAAAAATAACATACCGTCAACCGATGACAATCAGATAATTAATCAATATAACGACTCTAAAGTGTATTGAGATAATTCTGAATTTATAAACTGATATAATGTTTTGTACTGAATCAATGAGCTTTAGATAAATAATACATCTAAATTTTTTTATGCGTCAATATTTGTTTAACGTTTTAAAATAATCTGCAACGATGTATGGGTTATTTACGATATATTGCGAGATATTATGAAAGAAATATTAAACGCATCATTGAAATTCCCTGCCATGGTTACAACGTTAAAAAGGGAATTCGATAATTGCATCCTTCGAGCTAGCAAACGCGTTTTTCCGCAATCAAGTTAAATGATTTTCTTACGCCACGTTAACGCCTCTTTTTTCCATCCACACCACCAAGGTTCCTTTTATTTATTCATCACGTAGCCGCGTCAGAGGCGTTCAAAAAATCTTAATAGAATGAGAACGTGTACAGAATACGTCCCAAGGAGTATTTTATGAATCTACAGGTTGTAACTTTGTTCTTCTTCGATTAAACCTCCTCACCCTCAGGCAGACCGCGATAGAACTAAAGTACGAATCCCCGTGTTTCCAAGGCTACCTGTTTCATGTTTTGCGTCTGCTTATACCGTCGCATCTATACGAGGATTTTATTCCACCTTCTTTTACTCCGTAGTAAAGGAAATTTACGTCTTTCCTTTATTTTTCTCACTTCTTATGTCTGTTTCCACAAGCAGGGCTGATTTCACCGTTTCAATCCGGTTTATTGTCTTCGCGTCTCTTTGAAGTCGTTAAAAAAACCGTTTAATAATTCTCCCCCGTTATTTATACGACACCTACATAAAGGACATAAAAACAGAAAAGATTCTGACAAGGTAAGAACTGTTAGCTCTGTATCCTTTTTTTTCCTTCATTTTTTTTCTTTTTTTTTTTTAGATGAAAACGATGGTGTTTTAATTTTTCTTTTTCTCTTTCTCCCGTTTCCTTTTCCGCCGCGCGGCTTAAGAGTTTCTAAGAGGCTTTCCCTTCCGTAGTAGTCGCCTTCGTGTTTCGAAGCTTCCTGATGAAACGACGATTCGAAATCCTTTAAACGCTCGATGGAGGCAATTTAAAGGCTTACCAGTAGCTTTCCTCGGCGAAGTTGAGGAAAATTTGAGAATATTGTGGTGCGGTGTATGCTTGCTGCTTTCATGTACAGCCATTTATTCAACACGAAAATATTACTTTGTTGTTCTATTTTATAATGTTATATTTATTGCGTGTGATTATTAGAATTATTCGATCCTGGACGTTTATGCAAATTTATGTTTCCGACGATAATTAAAAATATATATACCCAAGACTTGAAAATAAAGATTTGTTTTACCTGTTAAATATTATAACGAATATGTTAATTTAGATATTTTATACATTTTTGCATGCTGCATGAACATTCTTCACACTTTTCAACATTTAATGATAATGATGATTGTTATATTGAAAAATATATTCTATTAGTCGTAACATATTCCATGTTTCACAACTAAAATCTGAGTGACTTTCTTTAAAATATACCTTCATATTTCGTCAAAATATATTCACGACCTACATGAAAAATATTTTCATTCGATCCACTCACTGACCAACGAGGGTGGCTTTAAAAATACACGTAGAAGATGATTTCAGACACATCCTTGAATCGAATATATTCGACGAGTAATACGGAATATTATTAACATTTGAGCTGAATATGGAAAGATTTTCGAAGAAAAAAATGATTCAATTTTTAATAAGTAAAATTTAGAAGTACAATATTTTTATTATACTATATTCTCGTTTTGAGAAAATCTTCCTTCTAGAAAATGGGGAATAGCAATAAGTAGAACATAACAGAGCCACAGAAGTAAACCAGGGTAGACTTGTTAATTTTGCATAGTTGGCTCGCCTAAGTAATCAACAACCTTAATCGCAAGTTATGGCGCTATATAATGCAGTTATTCCTTTTATCTCTTCGAAGGTGGAGTGTATGTATATTGCGTCGGCGTAATAACGTTATCTACCCGTAGCCATGAGAAATCGTAACGCTTGCGAAATGCTACTCCTTCCGTTCTTTAATTTTATAACTTCGTTATAAAATTTTATTGCACGGAGGGGCACAAGTCACGGTTTTATGTTAATCCATTTTTTATCGTTCTAACTATCCAAAAAAATGTACTTATCAGACAATTGGAAATTGAATAATAAAAGTAACGGAGGAAAAAGATGAGAAAAGATAAAAAATACATAATTTGGAAGAGGGAGAGTCATCAAAGTGATCAGCGATATGCAGATAGATTACTTTTAAAAATTGTCAAGAAGAAAATTGCAAAAGAACAAATATATATATAGCTTGATATACAAATCGATAAATTTCTAAAAAGTAGATTTCGTCTTTGAATAAGAAACCTCGGTTTAAAAATCTAATTTTTAAATTTTCATATCGTTGTTGCACATGGAGAGAATCGTATGGAGTACTTAATATGAAGACGTATATTTGCCATTAACAAATTTCTCAGTTTTTAATTTTCAGTCCTTTATAAAAAGTCTTTATTTATTCGAGTTTTTTATAAGAAACCAAATATTAAAGTTACATATTTACACTGTGTAAACGTCCCAACTAAGTGCTAAAAACAATTTCTACTTCCACTAGTTTATGTATCCAGACACATTCAAAGGAATGTCTCATCTATTATTTTATTTCTTAAATGAAATTCTCTTAATTCGTGTATTTTCGTGAAAATATATACGAATAGATGAAATTTAATCACTCAATGATGAAACTTATTTAAGAGATACCTAACGAGCGATATTTCCTCACGCGTTGCGCTGACATGAAAAATATTCGCTGAACAGTTTAATAAAAATTATTCGA
Organism: Bombus pascuorum; assembly: GCF_905332965.1. Lineage (NCBI taxonomy): Eukaryota > Metazoa > Arthropoda > Insecta > Hymenoptera > Apidae > Bombus > Bombus pascuorum. The sequence goes on along the minus strand of NC_083494.1, from coordinate 12,783,172 downwards.
AAATATAAAATAACTCTGACGTATAACCATAACCGTATCATAAAATACGATACACACGACCATTAAAATAATACCACTTTCCACACCATCGCAAAATCTCTCATCGCAATACACTTTGTAAAAATCTACCACATCTATCGTTGTGTACTTCTAACCGATTACCAATTTCGAAAACGCCCAAAAACAATACTCAACCAACCCCCTTCCCTCCGAACAAACCAGTGTCCAATTATCTGCCATACTCTACCACCGTTACTATACCGATGTTTCGGCGCGTAAAAAATGAAAAAAATTTTGTATTCCACGCGTCGCGTATTTCATCTTCGGAACATCGGCGTCGCCAATAAAGCGAAATAACAGGAACGCCACCGTGCGCGCAATCCCCGACGTTACTTGAAACACCTGAATTCGCTCGCTGCGTTTTCCACCTACGAATTACACGTACATAGACACGCAACGTCGGGATTAATAAATCCACTATCTCTCCCTCTTGCAGTCTCACCGTAGTACGCGTCACCACTGCTGTGTGCATTGTTTCCATTTCGTGGTAATCGTGATTCATGCGTGCAGATATTCGAGCAAATCCGATCATGTTCGCCATGGAAAACGGACGCGTCGCTATTCACCCCTTTCCTATTTCTCCTCCCAGCCTCCCTGTTTTCCGTTCTTTCTACATTTTCCCTGCCTAAAATGTCTATTTGTATTTGTTAAATGTCTGGCTTCATTACATTTATTTCAGAGACACCATAAAAAATGGTAGCTTCATAGCGGGAAATTACAGACTTACATGAAACGTTGAAATTAAGGGAATGACATGAATTAATCGCTTACCTGAAACAGAAAAGAAACGTGTATTGTTAGAAACATGTAACGATTGGTTTAATAACACTTGAATTATTATTATTATTATTATTATTATTATTATTATTATTATTATTATTATTATTATTATTATTATTATTATTATTATTGTTATTATTATTATTATTATTAACACATTTATAAAATTCTTATTTCTCTTTATGCCATCTTTTTTAATTTAATGACTTCATTGAGATAATTATTTAATAATAAACTATATAATTTAATTACAATAGTAATTTAATAGTACTATTGTATATTATATATGTTTTATTCAGCGATACAGCTAAGAATCGGACTTGGTTTCCGGTAAACTATTTTTACAAACCTATCTTAATTCGATAATAAACGACATAATTTTATTTTTGATAGTAATTTACTTAAGATACCAGGAACAGAATAGTAAAAGGTAACAAACGAGAAATAAAAAAATCATTCGACAATTTCATGAAATTTGTCACAGGAACCTTCGTCTTCATTTCTCTCTTCCTACAAAATATTAATTATTTCAAACTAAGCAACTTCTGTTCGCCATGAAAGCGACCGCGTCGCCATTCGTCCCCTTTCCTATTTTTCCCACCCTCTCTATCATTTCCATTCTTTCTATCTTTTTTCGCTCGTTTCCGCGCTCGTGATGGTCCCTGCAGTTTCCGGCAGCAGTGGATGCTTCCTTTACCGGAAACGGGGCGCCAGTAGAGGGTAATTAAGGACGGTTACCTCGAGAAGGCAGGGTTAACGAGCCTCTGGCGAGCTTCGACGAATTCTGTGGGCCAAGGTAAACTCTGTGACCGGTTAATTTTCGAGAAGAGACGAGGGAACGTGTAAGAGAACTCTGTTACAGAGTTCTAGGAGCAAGTTTTCGATGCAGAGTTGATCGAACGGGTTTCGATCTTGGAGAATAAGGTAGTTAGGAACTTGAGATATCAACCGGTACTGTCGTTGTGGAAAAGTTGCCTTTGAGATTCGCTGTGGAAATTGACGTATCAAGAGGTACGGAGTGTTGTGTGAGTAGTGGATGAAAATTTAGTCATTGTGAAAATCGATATTGTAAATTAAGATTCTAAATTAAGTTACTGCTATAGAAAGAAGATCAAAACACCTCACAACATAAAAGATATAACTTAGAAAAAACGAAGCTGGCACCCCGCTGGGGGTAGCCGCCCACATGCTATATTTATTTTTATTTTTTTTTTTTTCTTCACCAACAAGATATAACACTTTACCAAATGTCCATAAGGACAAATTGTAAAATAACCAGAATAAAATTTAAAAAAAAAACACCTCACAGAGGTCACTAAAGAAACAAAATAGTCAAACTCGAAGATGGTACCCCGCTGGGGGCAGCCATCCACATGTTATTTAGCAATTAAGTTAGAAAAATTTACCAAATGCCCAGCTGGATAAATTGTAAAGTACAAATTAAACAATAAAAAAAGCTAAATTAAGTCGTATTGGATAAAATTTAGAATACATTTTTATTTAACTTACGAAGGGTTAACACATTAACGCGATATTTCAATTTTCATTTATTTTCAATCTACTTAGGTTTCTGAATTCTATTTGAACGCTCTAATTATATGAAAGAAATAAGTATTGTAAATATATTTACAATTATTATAATTTTCTTTCGCGCTCGAGACATCTTTCTTTTATTTTTCATTAGCTCTTTTCAAATTATTTCATCATAGTCCATCCTATTATTGTTACATCTATTACAAAATAAAATCCATCTTAACAAAGTTAAATTTAAATCCAAATAAATGAAATCTAAGTACACGAAGGAATTCACGTCCAAATATTCTACAAATATAGAAGAAGACGAAGATATACAATTGAAGTAAAAGTAAATGCTATTATTATAACAGCTACAGTATATACAGCTTCGCTGGCTCCACAGTTTTAACAAGAAACTAACCACCGAATCGAAACAATACCCCGGAGCATGTACCTGTTTCAGAAAGATAGAACGGTTTGTCTTATCGTTTTCTTCTTACGAAGTATCGTGATTTTCCACAAAAGTGCTGCAACGGTACGTTTCGAACCTCACGACGGTAAAAGGTTACAGTGTCATTTCTGCAACGATACTTTCTGCAAGCTAGCATCGCCCACTTCTAGTCGTTCTTGCAAGGAATTGGACATTGACAATCGAAAGGATCCTTTACTTTGAAAGACGTCAGGGAGTTGCCTCTGCGATTTGAATAGACGAGCTTGTACGAAATAGTTGCATAGAATGTAGAATGCTCTGTATATGTGACTTTCGGTTTGTATTATATTAATGGCGCTTTTAGATTTTACGAAACGTTTCTGTATAAAATACATTTTTAGAAGAAAAAAGAAAGAAGAGTTTCCACGCACTATTATATGGAACTTTTGGGTATTATTTTCTTAGTATCGATAGCGCGTGGTTTTTCGTAATTAGGTACCAAGTAAGAAACATTGCATGTTATCTTCTCTGGTTTATAATTTCGTTACGAATACAACAAGAAATAAAGTTCTGATATAAAGTATTGTGGAGGATTTTTAATATCATTTAAAAGAAATATTACTCGTTCGAGATAATTATAAAAAAAAAAAATAGCACAATTACAAGAAATGACTCGATTAAAAATGCATTCAGCAGCCTGAAAGGAACTCTTTCTTCTCTAAAAAAAAAAAAAAAAAAAAAAAGAAAAGAATGTATTATTTTCAACGACTCGATATCTCTCCACGTAATCTCTAATTATTCAATTATCAAATATCGGATATCGAATTATTAGATATCGGACTATCTGACGAAGCAGAAGTGCTTCGTAAGCGCTCAAACGGTAACGTTGAAAATAATACGAGTATTTATGATTCTCCGAGTTTCAATCGCGTTTAATACGCCGTGCTTTGTTCCGAGCATTGTTCGGGGTATCTATGATAAAAACACGATTGAAACTCGAAGAATAGCAAATATATCATATAAAATGCGAGTAATTCTTATGTCCATTCAGAAAAGCAAACAATTTTCATTTCCGTTTAAAGGGTGGTCTCAAGCCTTTGGTACAGTGCTGGTACGATAGATCGAATTGAACTTTGACCAAGCAGAGCGCGTCCCTTAATTTCCTGTCCGACTTCTTAATTGCATGCTCGCTGCCGGAACGTGCACTTACAGAACGAGGCCTAACATTTCCACTTCGAAGTTACCAGGGGCGGAACGTATTTCGATTCGAGAGGAAATTCTATACGTCGAGCTTTGAGATCAAAGGATCGCGCGCATCTGTTCGCCGACGAAAAACTACCCTCGCCACACTCAATTTCTGGATGCCAAACGACGAAATGGAGAGATAGGATCTCTGGAATCGCGATGTTTCATGCCCACTTGCGTGGCCATTTAATTAGAAGCCGCGTTCGAGTGAATCGTAATGTCTCGGTGAATGATGATAGGGATGGGTGTAATTGTTGTTGCATGAAAGACAGGGATAATTTAGGGGAAATTACGATCGTAATGATAAAGGCCGAGTGAATTGTTAAACATGTGCGTTTGTTAGGATCCCGTCAATGTTGCACTCTGAATGTTCTCTTTCGAAAAAGATTTGGAAAGCTATGGATTTAATTAGGAATTTTGTGGCGAAATCTTTTGCGAAATTAGGAGAAAGTCGAGGCTGTTGAAAGGAATTTGTAGATAATATCATTGTTCATTTGCCTATAGATTACAAGGAATTCCGCTTCCACGCTTTGTTCTGATCGTATTTCCTATTTTATACTTGCAATTAATGTATCGCATATCCGCTTCCTGTTAGTGATTTTTTTATTGTAACGACAAACATAGACCAATTGTTAAAATTCTGTAGAAACATTTAAAATAATAAAGAGCGATCAATTATACAAATTTTGGGTTACATCGATTTTGTTAGAATTTTGATTATAGAAGTTGGATTTTATATGTTTCCTTCCAAGGAGAGACTTCTGTTGTTATATTTAACGAACTTACACGAAAGTCTGTGGTATTTGTACGAAACTTGTAATTTTAGTAACGAAGATGGAGTGTTTTTTAAATTGAATGTGCTTTGTTCGAGATTTATAGAAGTTAGAGTTTGAACGTTTACCTTCATGAAAGGTACTAAAGTTTAGAATTTAATCACGATATTTTTGTAGAGTTTAAGCAAAGGTAAATTGGATACCGCTAGAAAGTTGGTACAATCGAAGCTTGAGCTTGTAATTGGAGTAATAAAGATTGAGTAATTGCTGGATTGAATGTTACAGACTTATAGGAATGATGGGGCACTAATTACCAGATTAATTATTAGAATTTCACCGAAATACAGTGCTGAACGTCCTTTTTGTGACAAATTGGAAAAATTAAAAATTTGACAATGATGTTTCTATGAATCAGCAAGAAAACTTTTATTTAATAATCTTAGAAAAATTTCAACGATGATGAATAAGGAAATATATCTTACTACGCTTTTGTAAAAGTTGCATTCCTTTATAAAAGGCTGTAAAAATGGGAGGTTTAGTTACATCTTTTCATAAAGTTTAGAATGAAATAAAATACTTGGTAAATGTAAGAGTATCAGTTAACCGACCGGATAAAGCTTTATCTTAAATATATGTTGTTCTAGGTTCATTTAATTTAGCTCGTTATAATGTTTTATACGCGATATTATGTGTCTGTTTCCTGTAGATAGTGACGCATATGCGTTTACGTTGCATCTGCGCTAGGATTAAGTGAGTAACGCTATTGACGAGGAAAATATGATCGCAATTAAAATACAAGATAACACAGATAACTTTATTTTTTATATTATGTAATTATCAATTATTTTCAAATTTATTATTCTTCGCTCATAAGAACCACTTATGATTTACGTATCCGTGTCACGTCTATGCCTGTATGCGGTTAATAAAAATTTTCAATTAACCGGTGAAATATAGTGTGAAAAAATAAAAGATATAAAGCGAATAAAGTGCACAGAATTGGAATTATTTTTTGAACTGCTATAAATAAAGCAAGATTTAATCTGATCTATATCTTGCATGAATTCATTTTCCCAATTATTCTTGACAAGTTTCAATTTTAAGGGAGGAAGACCATTCTTTAATTTATAATTACTTTTATATATTTTTAAGCTGTTACATATCATACAGTGCAAATAAATTTTGTTTGTCAAATAAAATCGAGTCTCATAATAAATAAGTATGTAATCAACATGAAGATATAGAATTGCATGAGATAAATTACCCAGACGTCATCCAACTTACAATTCCTCCTATACAACTTCCTTCCTCGAAACAACTTCGAACAAGTACGTCAGAAACTTGAAAATGAATCTGAAGGAGGACCAAACAGTCGACAATTTGTTGCAGATCAAAGTCTCGCGACAGCACCTGGTCCCAGCGAGGTTTTAATTAAAAAATTACCTTCGCCTTCGTGCTTTATCAGCGGAAAAAGACAGAACAGAAGGAGGCGAGGGACGATGACGGCGCCTCGCGTCCCGACGGAGGTACACGTTGGGTAGGAGATCGACGTAAACGACGGCCAAGGGCACTTTCATTTAAAACGAACTGTATCCACACAGAGAAAAAGAGAGGGGGGGAGAGGAGAGAGACAAGCCAGTATGGGACGCGCGCGGCCGCTAATCCAATTTGTGACGAGCCGTTCCTTTAATCCTTTGGCACACACAGCTTCCGGCGTAACCAAGTTTTTCAATTAAATTTCCTAGGCTCCGCAAATCCCCGCTCAACACCGTTTCACCCTCGATTTTCCCTCATTTTCGCCTTTTTCTATTCGGTTCTCCTACGTCGTTTCCTATTTGCCCAAAGACATGTGTGCGACAGTCCATTATCCAGTAAAACATAAGTATACATAGAACGAACGCACCTATACTTGCGCAACTTATACTGCTAGAAGTATTAGAATATCTCTATACACCCATTATATTTGTTGGAAAATTATAACAAATTTTATTTCATTTAGTATTTTATATTGAAGGTATTATTCGATGAAATATGTACACATATACGACCAATGTACTTGTACATAGACTCATGGAAGCACTTCAACACTTGTAGTGCACATTTTCTGTACGTATTACACGTATGTTATACGAAACATTTGACAATTTCACTAGCGCTGTTATATCAGCACGATTATCTCACTAAAATCTGAAATAGATCTGAAAATATATATAGACATTACAAAACGTAATAGTTACAGGTATATGTGTATTTGGTAGAAATTACAAAATTATTTGGATCGTCAGTTATCCGTTGTTAGTGATGGGCATTGGAATCTCAGTATCGAAACGATTCGATGTTTTTCAAGACTGTCGAGATTCGAATCACTTCACAGAATAAAGCTCCTGAAAGTCCTGGACATTTTGGAAACGTCTTCAACGTCTTGGAAGTCTAAGTACGAAGTAACGAAGGTATTGGTGATTTTGATAAGTTTTGAAAGCTTGACACGTAAGTTAATGTTTTACAAGTATTTTGAATGCTCTGGTCCAAACAACAGTATCATTCATCTAATAGCAATTTACACTAACGATTCGATTAATAAAAATATTAATTATCTTTTGGTTTGTCTCTTATCTCTGTAGGTTATAGACACCTTCATCCAACGTGTCGTGTGTGTTCGCCTGTTGTATTGTGAATGTACACGTGCGGTCGATTGATCGACCGACTATCGAGACAGAGAGAGAGAGAGAGAGAGTAAGCAACCTAGCTCGGGACAAGACACAATTAAGTCTGGTTTACATGCACGCGTGCTTGGCGCCGGAACCGTTCCGGGAACTGACCCGTAATTACCGACTACGAACAGTCTTCCCCTGCTAACTGGAACAAGATAGCATTATAGGAGGCCGCTGCTACGATGTTAGTAACTGGCGCTACTGTACAAACTGCCTCTTAGACTCAGCTAGACTAACTCTCTAACTCTGTGTTAGGATATGTATGCTGTTGGTAACAGGGGGTAGTTTTCGGTGGAGAAGTCAGGGAGAGGACTATGAGCAGTAACCACGATATCTGGTTGCCCGAGTATTGCACCGTCTGCATGCTGAAATGCGAGAAGTGTGTGCCTCACTTTCAGGGAACTGAATGGTCACATTTTGTTTGCCGAATGGCCGAAGAGGGTTTTGGGTAAGAAGTTAACCCTCAGTTTGAGATGTTTTTTGTATGAGGATGTGGAATTGTTCAAAGTTTGGATACAATGTATGAATTAGATTTGGTAATATTATTCATTTGTTATTCCATTATTGCGATTATCCATTTTAGAACTGATTTCTCCTTTATTAACTATTAAGAACGATAGCACCTTCTGTCTGATTTGTGTAAAAACAAAAAGGCATAACATTTCATAAATATATGGAACATCGTCTGTAAAATGGATATCCAAGACTATTTCTACTATTTTGGTAGAATCATAGGTAGTCTTTTTCCAAGATTAAGTGAGTGTACTAGTCACTGATGTGCATGATCATGATTGCACAGAAAGCGTAAAATTGTTGATACATTTGACGAATTAGTAGACTGTTAAATGATAAATGTCGTTCTGACATTGGAATAAGTATAAATTGTTCTGGGATGTTCAAGAAGTAAGTAGTTACCTAGTAGTATGTAATTGTTCTAGGAAAAGCTCTAGTCTATATAAAAATTATCTGAATAGATATACATCTTTGCAATTGTACAATCTTGTCGATTTCACCTTTGCACTCCTTAAGAATTTGAACTATTATAAAAAGACTAGTTACAATATTTTACGTGCAAAGCTTTAAAGGAACACAAAAGGGTTTCCCAATTTTCTGCAATTAACAAATCGGTGTATAACGCTTGATATAATATAAGTAGTATGCGTGTAGTATTTTACACAATTTTTTTTCAATTTCTGTCAAATTTTTTTTCAAAGTTCAATATGAAGTCCATCGTATTTTTACCATTATTTAACATACGAAATTCTTTAGAGCTTTAAGCAATCTTCTCGGTGAACTATAGATGCATAATTCCTCTGACCAAAAATATGGCTCGCACCCAACTAGGGATGATGTTGAAGTTCACGTTAGGTAAGCTGAACGCATCAAACGGAATCCTTGAGGAGCAACTACGGAAAGCCCAAAGGACACGAAGTCGTGTTAACTGGTCGACTACGTCTCTAAGTAGATACTCCCTGTGGCCCGTAAGACAGTCGAGTCCGACCACCAATTTTCCAATCCCCTTTCGCGAACCGCCCGTTATTCATTTTACGCCGCAACTTCGCTTAACTTTGTTCATTATATTCGACGTGGCTTGCGTTCACCGTCCAGCTCGTATCATTTAATCAAACTTTTAATTCCCGATCTCCCGTTGTTCCCTGGCAACTTGGCCCGCCGCGAGCGATTCACGGCCAATTGCTTCGAATTCTCTGCTACGCGTCAAAAACGTTTTATACATCGTAACTCGCGCGACTGAAACAAGCTGTGGCTTTGAAGAGATTAAAAATGGAGGAAAATTTTGTAAAATGAAATGAGATAATTAAGCAATATTTATAAAATATCCTTAATTTACAGCATTAAATAAGATGAAATGAGATTGTATCGAATAATATTCGTAGAAGAATTTTGATACAGAAAACAATATAAAATAGTATAGGATATTTATAGAATATTTTAGTTACTGCAGTTATTTAATTTTATCATTCTGCAATGTCTAGAACGCTCGATTGCGATCTTATTTTTAATGGAACTTTGCATTTTTGTTTTCTCTTTGAATTTATGAACTTTTATGCTGCGTATTTAATTCCTCTAATTATTCTTGAGAAGTTTTATAAGGAAAATGAGATATTTGTCTCTTTGGTAGAAAGAAAGGTTGAAAAAGATTTACATAAATCAGTCTTAGCAAATTCTTTAATAGCGATTGAAAAGTGATATTGAATAAATAAATTAATAGTCGTGGAAATATAAAATATGTCTATTTGTTTGGTATGTCTCTTTTGATTGGGATGGTAAAGAAAAAGTAATTGTGTTTCTAGATAAACTCTTGACAATAAAGTAGAAGTAGCTACTGGATAAGAAAAGTAACTCAAGGTTAATAGAAAAGCTTGTCGGGAGCGGGAGAACTTTAAAGAAAACTTGTCGGAACTAGCTGAAGAATATCTACTTGTGTTGCAGCCTGTGAAAAACACTGGTTTTGCCTTAATACTTCGACGATGGTAAATTCCAAGGCGTGTGTGGCTTGTTACTTAAAAGTATGTAATAATATATAGCCACTCCACTTTCTTCTACTTTCTCAACATCGAGAGCCTAAGTAAACTTAAATTCTTATTAGGATAATATATATTTGACTGAATTCTTTCCTTCGAGTTAATTTTATCCCTGTTCTCTCATAATATATGCAAATCTATCGATGTTGAATTTTGAATAATTTCGTTCGAAAATAATTTTTATTCTATCAAAATTTTTAATGAAATTCTGAGAATACACTAAAGATAGATTAATTGTTAGAATTTTGTAAACGTTGAATGTTTAATATTTTCTTCAAAACAAAACCTGCGAAACTTACGATCTTCCAATCAAATAATAAATATCTCCTACCCGAAATTCAAAAGAATCCCGCAACAATTTTAATCCGCATTGTGCCATCGATCAGCCTCGACTCCCAAACCAAAGAGACCTCCACGAGAAACCATTTTATCCGTCCGAAACATCTCGTACGTCAAATATTTCTAATTACGTGGCTAATTGGTAATGCGATCTCCCGCGAAAAATTTCTCCGATGTCAGCACAAAGTGGATATAGTCGAAGAGAAATCAGCATCGCATGATCTGGCAAGAGTTGCCCTTGTACCGGTGAAGAGGAAAGCCTTTCCGTGGCTTTCATGGAACAGGAACCAGTTCTAGAAGGGGGTACGAGAACGCGTGTAACGCGGCCTGTGGCGCTAGGTCCTGAGGAGACACTAGAAAAAAGTACAAGTGGAAACGTAATATAGCCGCTTTGTGTCTGCTCCACTCAGACCGCCGGCCAGAATCCACCCCTAATACTTCGTTCTCTCTCACTGCCTCTCTCGCTTCCTCTTATACACCTCGATATCTCTAGATTTCCTCTCTCTAGTCTACCCTGCACGCAAAAGCTTCTCGACCAAACTATCCTTATTCTCTCTCACTCACTCTCTCTCCTGTTTATTCTCTTTGGTCTTGTGCTCTGTCTTTTGGCTCTAACAACAATGATACTATAGAAAACCACGAGGTATAATACGCGAGACCCTAGACAAAATCGATTTCACCCCTGGTCATGTCCATGGGCAGGCCTTTCTTCACAATCTAACCTCTTCTTCCCTTTTTCTTTCTCTCTCGACGCATCACCTTTGATTCAGCGAAATTCGAGACGTCTTACCACTCCACTCTCCGCTATTGTTTCACATGGGAAGAGCGACTGATGGGAGCGGGGAATTTATCGAGAAATTCGAAACGACGCTCCCCCACGATCACCCTTTTCCACTCTTTTTCTTTCTTATATCGCCACGCTTCGTTCTTTTCTTCTCATCCTATTTCTATTCGATTCCTTTCCCTTCTCCACGCTCTTCTGTCACGTTGCTTCCTACTATTCGTCCTTCTCTACTCGTCATTGTCTTTTTCGTGTGTTATTGAGATAGAAGAAGTAGGTCGACCCTACAAGGATACCAAGATCGAATTTCAACCGATGCATTCGAGACGAAAATCCCCTTTTCTCGTCTCGATGCTCCTCTGTTTTATCGCATCTGGCCAGGGTAGATCGGAGGTCTAGTAGCGCGGTTTGACCTGTCGTCGTGGTCGTCGTATGGATCGGTTTAAATCAAACGAGAAAAAGCTTGGAGAATGCATTCGCGTAAACGGAGATTCCGTACGTTGCACACGGTGTGTTTCCCTCTTCGGAGTTGAATTTCCTGGTTCTTTTTCCGGTGAAGCGCGCGACATGTGTCGCGGGGATTGTTCACGTGATCGGAAGTCGATTTGGTTCGTGACGTCGTGATCGCGATTGCCTCGGATTTTATGCAAACACCTCCCGGGAAATATCCTGTCGATCTCTCCTCTCCATGACGTTCAGTCAACTCGAATTTATTTTATCTGCCGGCGATTCTTCTCCGTTAGAGTGAAGAGGGATTTGAGTTAGCTTTGGATTAGGTCTTATCGCTATTGAGTATCGAATATGAGACATTGGTATTTTTTAATCGCATATATTTCGCCGATTATATTGATCGTTATGTAATAATTATAATTAACACATTTAATGATATCCTATTATATTATGAACGATGCGAGCATAAGTAGATTTGTATAGTATAGATAAATCGATTTTCACCACCAGGGACCCCTGTCGGTTTTGTGTATCGATTGAATGTGTTAAATATTATCCATGCAGATTTGTAACGAAGAAACTCATTAAGAATTATGAAAAGTACTATAATTTAGACATTTTATGTTTTCGTATATTATAAGCTTTGTAAATACAAAATTATACAGGATGGATAAAATTGAAAACTCATTTTTTTAAATCTTCGAATAATTATGCTTTCATACTCTAATGGGAGGATCTCTACATTATGTTTGATTTCATGCTACGTTTTAAGATATTTGCACAATTTTATTTTAATATTTTTATAGGCACAAGCGAAGCTTACACGTTTGTTAGAGCAAATGAAAATTAAGCAGAGCTTGCACCGTTTAATTTACTTTATGATATAATATAATTACTACCGGTTTTGCACGAAGATAATAAGGTTACTCAATTTTGCGTAATAAAAATTCCTTTGTCGTACGATTAAAAGCTATAATTCCCGCAATAAGTAAAAATCATAATAGAATTAAGAATTATAGTTGGAAAATAAATAAAATTCAATATCTAAATTTCTAAATTCCCAACTCATTAATTGAATCTTCTCGTTTAGCTTGCAATCACGAAAAATGTTCTTTCACGATCTCAAAGTCGCTCACGAATCTTCTACGAACTAAAAATCAATTTCCTCTTCAAAACACGTCAAACAAACGAGCACAAAACTGACAAGCTCACAAATTCTCCCATCAACTTCGAAAATAGCCGATCGAAAAATAACGAAAAGCGACTTCTAAGCGATCGCTGTCGCGTCAACCGAGAGAAAACAAGCAAACTTTTTCACCAGGTATCCGAGCAACAGGATCTTCATCCCCCGGTAGAATACGCGTCATACATCAGTTTTTCCTGCTCTTTTATCTTTCCACGACTTGTGACAGCACACACGAAGCCTCTCTTTCTATCGAAACTATTTTTACGATCGTCCAGACTATCGAGGGAGAGACACGATGACGAAAAGCGTGAACAAGGCTTCAACGTGGATGCTTTGCACGGATTCTCACCCTATCCGATGGTGTACGCTTCGTGTCTCAGGTCATTACTTCGCTTGGAATTCACTCTCGCATATGGGGTGTGTCTGTTTTAACTCAACACGTTCAAATGTTATCAATTATGCGGTGCTTGTTAGTTAAAACTTTCCATGTTACATTTTCTCGTCTTTCAACGTATATCGAAGCTGATATACCGAAGGAAAATAAAATTTGGATAGCTTTTACATGATATTGAGCATGGAATGTGAGGTGTAAATGTATTCGGTTAAAATAGACAGCCTCTATACACGCGGCTATGCGTAGGGTGCTACGTGCACGCGTGTGCATGCGTCACGGGACAACGAGCGGCTTTTACAGGCATGAATCGAGGAAGCTCACAATGGGCTGGCGAGAATATAGCGTTTGCGTAAGAGCGGCTGTTATACGCGTCGGAAATAGACGTATTATGGGATATGTTCGAGTGTGAATTGGAAATGCGAGAGTTTCGAGAGTCACTCGATGAGCCACGCATCAGCGCACGATAGAAGCGTGAAGACGATGAGCTGGCTGGTTCCTTGAATCGCGCGGAATTCTTCATTCTTTCTCTTTTTTCTTTTTTATTGAATATCTTAGAATATGCATGCGTATCTGGTACAAATCCTCTTGGAAATTATTATGTCGTATGGTGTGATCTGTAACGAAAGGATATATCGACGATCTTAAATGGTAATTGTTTTAGAATTCATACACAAAATATGCCGATTTGTAGATTCTAAAGAGAATAAAAAGTTTGAAGCTACTTAAAAACGTCCTAAGATCTTTCTTGTTTTAAATATTTAATTTTTATCTTTCAAATAATAATCGAACCTTGTTATTCGTAAATAAATGTTAAGGGAGAATAGAGTATAATGATTTATTAATTGAATGTCTTTACTACCGATGGGGTACGGTAGTTGGTATTTAACTTGTAGTATTAATGGCACTCTTGGTAATACTACGGTTGAATTTATCGCTTCATTGGTATAGATAGATCTCGTGCAAGTTTAAACACACTTCGTAAAGTACATTATGGCACCGATTGGGAAAATAATTTAAAAATAGGAATTTCGGATAATGGTGAATATTTAACAAAAATTGTGGGTAAAATAAAACAATCTCGACGTAACTTTAAATAATCGAAATAATTTATATTTAGAAAATATAATAAATGATCAGAAATAAATAAAATTATATTATAGGATATAACGTGTTCTATAAAAAGCGATACAAGAAGAAAACTCTCTTCTCTTCCACTTTCCCATATACGAATTTCTTGTAGAATTAGAACACAGACTTGGAGAAAAAAAATTTCTCAGCTCATCCTTAAAAACTGAAATACGCTTCGCGAACCAGCTTTCTCCAGCTTTATCACGTAAGAAAGATATTTTCAAGCATAAAATTGCACTGTCAAGCAGGCCAAGCGTGTCGACCAAGTAAATTATGCAGTTTCATGAACATAGAACAGTATCCTCGAGAGCGGTATACATAGAAAAAGAAAATCCATCTCCCGACTAAGCAGATATTCCTTCCAACTAACTAAAAAATTCCCTGTATTATCAATCTTCAAATCCAATAAATTGTACCAGCGATTTTCCAGGACCTTCAACTTCAATCACAAAACAAACCTGTCCCAAGTACATTTGCATCGTTAACGCGATTACTGTGCCGGGCCACGAACTCTCGCATTCAGCTTTGGCTTCTATCAACCAAAGATCACGAGAATTCTGCAATCGGCTAGTCAAAGGAAAGAGACTAATGAAAGAAGGCCCAGACTCTGGTCAAAGGATTCAGAAGCTCGCTTACATGTAGAATGCGTGAAGCTGGAACGACAAAAAGACGAAAGAAGGGTGGAAGCAACCTTCTTCTTCAAGAAAGTTTCTGCTTCATGACGTCACACAGGACACACCAGACGATCAGCCCTGCGTTCCTTTACGACCCAGGGGAGAATCGCGTAGTCTTAAACCACTCCCGCGGGAAACAAGGAAGAGAAGAGGAAGGGAAGGGAAGGAAGGAAGGAAGGAAACGGCCAGGCAACCAACCAAAAGGACACGAAGGGACATGATATCGCTCGCCGGCTTCTTCCAACCAGCCACCAACGGTATTGATCCTATTTGCCACGTGGCTTTAGTATTCGGCGCGCAAACTTTCGCGAAAACGTGTCCCGCATGCCTGCGGCGCCCCATAATTGTAGATTCAAAGGATATAATTCGAAAGAGAGACACGGAGGGTACAACGAGAGAGTATGGCTGGACCGAGGGTGAGCAAGCGAGGACCGAAACCAGAGGAACACATCGCTGGATCCCCGGGGATTTGCCTCGTCGCGAGACAAAGAGAGCGTATCGAAAATGGGGCGGGGGCCGGAAACAGACGAAGCTACAGCGCCCTTGGCCTTCTAACGAAGTGAAAATTGCCTGCAATTCTTTACCCTGACAGATCTTCCATTTGATTTTGCCATCTTTGACTTTGCTTTATAGTTGTTCGACTTTTCTACGGGTTTGTCCGTTTCGTGGAATCTTCCTGTTTAGACGCGTAGTGTTAACATTTGAAGAATATACGAGCAAAGCGTGTTAATTAATTTTATAATTTTTACGTTACTTGTTGATTGACAGGAAGTAGTTTAGTGTAATGCTTATGATTACCAATGTTCTTTTATTTTGCCTACGATACATGTGTTATTATCGAACGATAACAATCAAACGATTGTTATTTAAATAAATGTTGATCCCAGTTAAATATCCTAAATCTTAGTTATTGTCCTTTTTATTAAATTCTATTGGTATTTTTTAGAATTTATATCTCTACCTACTCGTATTATTAATGCTAAATTCTTTTACCATCTTATCAGGGACTTGATCTCTTGGCAGTTTCCCATAGACGCAATCGCAGATGTCTTTTTCCACGAGCAAGCATAGGAACATTCCATGATCAGCCAGATGTTCCATGGCGTTGTCCACTTTTCTGGCGAGCGAAAGCTGATTCTTAATTCGCGCGTTGTCAAGGATACGCAGCCGGGGTTCCACCAGGATCTTCTTCCCTCTGTGCTATCATGCCCGAAAAAGTGGGATTATTGGACCATAATTAACGTTCAAACTCTCTCGTTTCGAACATACTAGAACTTCGAGCGTGGACTTATCGGCTTATCCTTCGATAATATACGAGGGATGAAAGTAGCATCTTCGATTGGATTTGATGTTGCTCTTTTTTTGAAGAGACTAATGGAACTGGATTTTTTATCCTTTAAACGTGTCCATTTTCGGTGGGAAGAAGGAGATACTCTTTAATCTTCATTTTTTTGTACATACCTATACAAGATAATTAACTGGCATAAATAACTAATAAATCTTCAACATTTTGTACTATTAAAATGACGAGCGTGTTAAAATATGTACTGATTGACTTATTAACCGTGTATTTGGCTTCCATAAAATTTAATTTATCAGCTACTCTTTAATTTCTAGACACGTTTCTTTTCATCTGAATTCATTTTCAATTATGTCATGTTAAAATATTTCTGTCGAATCACCAGGTGACAGTAGAATCGGGAAACCTAGAGAAAATATACTTCCTGTATTTTTCCCTCAATAATCTTCACATCAGAATAGTATATAGTGACTAATAGTATATAATGACGAGCGTGTTAAAATATGTACTGCTTGACTTATTAACCGTATATTTGGCTTCAATAAAATTTAATTTATCAGCTATTTTTTAATTTCTAGACACGTTTCTTTACATCTGAATTCATTTTCAATTATGTCATGTTAAAATATTTCTGTCGAATCACCAGGTGACAGTAGAATCGGGAAACCTAGAGAAAATATACTTCCTGTATTTTTCCCTCAATAATCTTCACATCAGAATAGTATATAGTGACTTAAAGGCATATAGAGTGGTTTGAGAAAGCAGAGAAATTCGCATAGTCAATTCACGTTGCGCAACGTGTGAACGAACACGTGTGACCAGGAATGTACCGCGTTGTCGGTGGCGGATAGGGCGAGTAAGCTCTTTTTCGAAGATAGCGGGCGCTCTTTTATGAAACGCACGGTCGGACGCGGAAAAAAAGTGAAAAGATGACGCGATAGGAGCCGGTGGGTTTACGAAACAGGTGAAAAAAGAGGGAATCTGTGAAGCTGACGGGCATTGTTCAGTGAAAAATGAGAGCGCGATGAAGGCTGCTTGCTGGAATATTTTAAGGAGATTATTCTGCTACTTTTTCACGGAAAGGTTAATGAGCGTGAAATGTGCTTGCAGATGACCTTTTCCTTTTTTTATTATAATCACCTTTAGTCTAAAATCGGGAGAAATGTGTTTTACGGGATTTTACCGAAGAATTTGTTATGCATGGCTTCTTTGTGAAATGAAAATTTAAAATTAGTTACTGTCGCTATCATCAGAATATAATACATCTTGATATAGTTCCGTGAATGAAATTAATGATCATCTGGATTTGTTATCTTAACAAATGTATGTTGGCTTAACAGACCATTCTAAAAAAGATAAAGTAACTTTTAAAATGTAATTCTGTCCTAGTAATAAATAAACAAATAAATAGGACTTATTCTTATCATTAAAATTAGAAATTTTTTTAGATAAAATAAAGGACATGAAAATGAAGCCAATGGAGGAACATGTTATAGATACACTATCGCGAGAATGTTTTTAAAAAAGGAACAAGGTTCGTTGCTACACGCTACCAAGTTACTTGCATCATATTACGTATTGCGACTTTCAAAAATTCTAATTCCATACAAATCTGAATAAAAATATATGAAATTTTTATTTTTAAAGAAAACCTACCCCGAACAATCTTCAATCACTTTGCTCTAGTCCAAAATAGAACTAAAATAAAGCTAATCTATTTTCTTCGGCACCTATACACTACAATAAACTATTATCGCAATTACCACTAGTAGATAACTAAAGCTATATGACATAACGATCCATCCCATACATATAATCCCTAATTGAGCTCATACCTATCATACCTCTATTGTAGGCAATTAAGTTCTATATATACCATCTCTCATCCATTAGCCATACTCTCCAACGAAAATATACGAAGAGCATAAATTTGTTACTTTTACGGGAAAACAGCTTTAAATTTTAGACTATTAACGATAAATCAAATTTGAGCAAGATTCTCCTGCTATTTGAATTTCTCCTATCCAATCAAGTATTTAAAAGATGTCGATCGTCGATACCAATAACCTTGGCGGTATTTTAGCAATATCTTAGCTTAATTTATAAGTTAATTATAATTAATACATTAACCTTTTCCATCGTTTTGATATCTAATATCGATCTCATAAACGATTCTCGTATATTCAGTAGCAGCTTGTAGAAAACGAACCACGGGTGTCTTTACAATTTTCTTCCAAATAATTTAAGTGAAGATATCGAATGGAATCACGCGATATAGTGTGCGTGTACCATCTGCAACAGCGTACATATTTATGGAAGGCGAGAAATCTCGAGATAGCACCGTTCTCACATCTGTAAATTTCGCTTAACTAAACCTCGGAAAATTCGATTTTGTCGGAGCACTTTAACCAGAACTTACGTAACTTTCGTGCGGCGTAAGTTCGCAAAGTAATGCCGCGGGGTTACGGAGTCCGCTACGCTACTTGCGTACTTTGTTTTCACAAGCGCTGCAGTTTTCCAAATAACATCTCAGCCCGTTAATTTACTGTTGCTCGCCGGATGAGTGAAACCGGGTGGAAAAGCTCTCATTAGTCGGCAACGTGTTGAATTTCTGACATCTTCCTGTATTACTGTTAATGACACCGCGCCGCTCCGTTTTAAATGTGCTTCTTTGATGCTGAATTTCTTAAATTATTTATTAGAAATAAATAGAAACATAGAAACAAAAATTTATTGGAAAATTTATCGAAGCGTTAGAAAGTTACTAATATAAGGAATATTTAATTACGTTAATGTTTAATTGGTAGTTCTTAATATCATCAGTTGCAGATTTTATTTAATTACGTTCTATGAATATTAAATTTATTAAATTACTTTCTACATTTTGCAGAGATACGTTTCGAAATTATGTCTTTACTTCTGTAAAAGCTAACAGATTTTATTTCATAATAAATGTCTCCGAAAGACGGTGAATATTTATGTACATTTCATTACCTTTAATTAGATACGCTAGTATTTATATTTTGTTTAAATTAAAAAACTAAACGAAACTTTATCCCATTATCACACGATCCATTTCTTTAAGCTTCAATTTTCGTTTCAAGTAACAAAAAACAACTAGTTAACGAAATTTAAAGATGAAAACACCGTTTCCATTGAACATTGACGAAATAAGGAGAGGTCTTCATTTTATGTTAGAATATTGCAAAAATACAGCGACTGTACAGTTGTATTTACAGATCTGAAATCTTAAAACTTAAAAAAATTTATTTCTTCTTCTATTTTTACAAACAAAGAAGTGCAACGTAGTTTGAGAAAAAAAAATATATATGTATATAACAAGGATAAGGCAAACAAAAGACATTGAAATTTTTCAACTGGCTTTCACAATCGCCGACTGCCACAAGTCTGTCAGACATTAAGCTCATTTCACAGGTGCGCGTTCGACAGTGACGAACAGCCGCATCCAAAACCTGACAGGAAAGTAATTAAAGATCGCGATGAAATTTATGGCAGCCACAGCTCGACCGAGTATTCATTCCATAAAGCATCGTGATCGAACCATCTTTCATTGTTTATCAATCAGTATCATTCTTGTGAAATGTCAGAGAACGTCTTCGAACACTGTCAAATAGCACAGGACGTAGTTGAATTCTTCGAATTTTAGTAAACAGCATAATAGTATAATAAAATACCAATAATTTAAAATATCTGAAACATAATATGCGATCCGATATTGTTAAACACGACAAAATTCTAAGAAACTCCATCATTCGTAAAATTTCATCAAACATCGAGAAATATTGTTAAACTCTATAAAACGCAACAAAATACTACGAAATCTCGCTTAAGTCATCAAAAACTTTCAAACTCTACAAACTACCATCAAACTCAAAACTCCATAAAACGCCGAGACATTTCCAAAAGACGAGACACTTCAAGTGCGAAAAACCGTCTCTGGACGTAAGAAAATACGTAACAAAATGATTCCAAACAAAACAAAGTGCCTTCAAATGCTACAAAATAATTTAGAGCACTTGCAAAAAAAGAAGCTCCGCAAAATATATCTAACCATCCTCGAACGTCCTAAAATGATTCTAAAATGATCCCAAAAATCAGCAAACATCATTAAACATCGGCAAACATTAGGAAAAGTAACCAAACTCCTCGACAGAACACCGAGAACGTTATCCACCGAGATAACGCCATGAGTTCTCAGATTAGACAGATGGTCTCGTTAAATCCAGCGTAAAAGTGTCGCGAAGACACCCCTCGAAATAGAACCTTTCATCTTCGGCCGACTGGCCGAATCATCTCGAATCAACGCACATGATCCACAGGAGACACGTTCCATGATTCGACTTGCTAATTCCGGCAGGTGGGCCGTCGAACGAACACGGTGGCAAACATTGACTCTGGCTAGGTGTAAACAGTCCGCGAGGGCACCGTGTCCTCTTTATAAAGGCCCGGAAGAAGCTGATAAAGCGGGCTAAAAGCTACAACACCAGTAGAGGGAAGCGCCGTCTCATCACGAAGACTTTTCACGGGGAAAATTCTTGTCGTGCCGGCCGAAGCACAAAGGCACCGAGCCTCCTCGTTTTTCTCTCGAAGATCTCTCGAAGATCTTTGTAGGAGGAATAAGTTCGAGAAAGAATCGCGACGGAATTAGATGAGCAAAAGCAACGCGAGAACAAGGGGACCCGTCTCTTGTAATTCTCTCAATTACCAAGAATGTCTGCTTTCGTCTCACTCTCTGCTCTTCACCTATTTACCGTAGAAAGAGAAAGAAGCATGGAACAAGATGAAGGGACGAAAGATGACGTCGACATCGTTCGACGGAGCAAGCAGGCGAGAAGAAAAGACGCGTTCTGGTCAAAGAAAAATTTCATTTCTTTCTGGGCCGAGTGGTGCTCTTCCTGCTTCCACGCTGAGAACAATCCTTAGCTAGTCTCTTCTCCTTCGTAAAACGATAAACGCGACGCAAGAGGAAGAGGGAAACTTCCGAGGGAAAGTTTCAGCACGTCTCCGTAAGAAGGCGTTTCTCCTCGTGGTGCTTCAAGGAAATTCCTTTTCACCTTTTTACAGACCGCCACCGGTTACGCTTCCCACCTTCCGGACCAGGCGATACATTAACTCTGTTTGTCTCTGGCCGGATAAGGGAGCAAGATAGGAAGTTCCTTAACGAGAGACGCGCAACAACAGCCATTGAACGACCGAGAAATCTCAACAGTGGGAAAACTGTTCTTTTTTTTATGGTGAGAGGAGTTACCTGACGGAAAGGAGAATCGAGTTGAAGCTTTGGCGAAGCTTTAATGCTTCGGTGAGGTGAAGAGTGTTCTTCGTGGTCCGTTGAAGTGGTATGTTGGCTTCCAGCGAAGCTTTTCGAAACCATTCTTATCCGAGGGATTTTAGCTTTTCCGTGGAAGGATTTGTAACAGGTCTGGATTTAGCGATATTGCGATTTAGACTAATTGAGGCACATATTTGGAAAAATGATCTTTTGGTGATCAAAAATTTGAAATGTTTCGGAAGATATTTTGTATTCTATCGAAATATGAAATATCAGAAAAATTAGTGTTCTGATCTTTTGAAACATTTGTAAATCGAAAGTCCTTGGGAAAATGATGTTTCAATCATGTGGTGAGTTTAGAAAATTGACGTAGTAATTATATGAATTTTAAAATATTTGGTGATTCAATCGCTTGAGATGTTTGAAAAATTGATATTTTGAAAGTTGATAACTTTGAGTCTCTTTAAAGTTTTGATCTAAAAATAAAACATTGATAAGAGTATTTGATAATAATCAATTTTGAAGAACTTCCAGGAATTCACTAACAGACATTGAATTCTAAATGAAAATTGATTCTATACTTGGGTACTATTCAAATTGTGAGATTCGAATAAGTGAACAGCATTAAAAGCGGACGATAAATCGAAGAACGCTCAGAATAAGCGATTCTAATTTTAATTCAGAGACATAAGTATGTATATGAAGTATGGAGTATACGCCCTGGCACTCGAAATACGTCAATAGCCTGAGCATTTCAAGTACCTTGCGAAGAAGTAAACAGAACGACTCAATCGATGGTATTTCTCAAGCTGCATCGAGCATGCAAATCTGCAACTCTACCGTCAGAAATAGTAACATACAAGTGTCGATTAACCTCGAAATTTCACAGCGATCCAACCATTATACTTGAACTCACTAACCCCATCGAATGGTTAGATATTTTGACAGCTGTGTGAAAGATCGCAGCGTACCTCGCGAAACAATAAATTACTTTATTTCAATCGTTAAAAGGTTTCTCTACTCGAGAAACTGTGCTTTCAGTGATAAAACAATTGAAAATTACGTAGTAATCGATACTGGAATATTGACAACTGATAACTCAATGCAAATAATCGCAGATAATTTACTTGTCACTTTACTTACTTTAAACCATTAAAACAGTTTCTGAAATTGGAAATTAATCACTCAATGCATAATAAATTTCGACAAAGAGAATATCTCAATTTTCTGTGAAAGATACCGAGACTTGAAAAATAAAAAAATTAAATGTAATATGCGAGTAATGAATTTGCTAACGCAAAAATTTCTCCAATACAAATTTTATAAGGTAAAATGTCGAAACATTCTACATAATATCCCAATTTTACGAATATGCGAATCAAATTATGTAGTTTAAGAGACGTCAAATTTTAAAAGCTTCAATATGAAAAACGCATGAATATCCCACGGGACATACAAATTTCTATCTCGACGCGTTAAAATCACAAGGAGCTTTAAAAGAGAATAAAGAGAAACAATAAAATCCGGAATAAGAGAAAAGCTGCATATTTGGTGGTCGTGCGAGCAGAACGGCCGGGGAAAAGAGAAAAATTTCAATTTTTCTCCTGGTCGAGAATCTCTCTGGTGCGGCCGGTCTCTTACTCGAAGAAATGCCTCTCTTCTTCTTCACCGTGTCAGGGCATGAAAACGACGATTCGTGTGTTAAAAGAGGGAAACGCAGAAAACGACGAAAGAGAGAGCGAGAAGAGGAGAAAGACAACGGCGAGTGGCAGGCGGTCATGGAATTGCGAGATTTCCTGGTTTGCTCGTGTTACAAACGCTTTGTCCCAGCTTTAAATCCAGGCGGTTAGTGTCATGTTATGGAAATAACACCACCCATTGGCCAATTGTGACTTTTGCGTGCATTGCAACCGCGCCTTTTACTTTCCACTTCGTACCTAAACAGGCTCTCTCTCTCTGATATCAAACTAGAACACGTCTGACCCATGTTAGCTTTTCCACTTCCATCACCTGCATATAACACCTGGATCCGTTTGATTGTCATTAATGTCAGCAAATTGTACGTTCTATGGTAATGTTGCCTGAAACAAAGATGTATTTCGTTCGGAAATGTTTCTTTATTACAGCACGTAATTTAAGCAACTTCGAGTTTCTCAGGCGAAATTCGCCGGTTCAGTGCGCGTGTTTCAACTTTATACAAATTATTCGTACGAACTCGTAGAGATGTTTCGTGTCAGAGATTTATGAGTCCCATTGATGCTTACTTTAGATTATTTCAATGTTTGGAGGAATTTCGTGGTTTTAAGTTTACTTAGTTACATTTTTAGTGGTGTCTTTAGTAAAGAGGATTATAGAAAATTTGTTGATTTTAATGAAAATTGTTTATTGACGAAGATCATTGAGAATGGTAGAGTGATCGATGTAATTTATTATATGTGAAATTTATTTGTAAAATTTCATTTATTTTATGATCGATCTTGTTTCAACTATGTAAGAACATTTATCGATGCTGATTAATTTATAACTCGTGACTCGTAAGATTTCACTAATGATATATTATTGTATTCTCTTGTGGGAGAGTCCAGATATAGTAAACTTAAATTTATCTAGCTCAGTTTTAAAGAAAGAGTGCACACCAGTTGTGCCACATTTTCCCTGATCTCCTTTTAATCCATACTTTCACCTCCCATATGCGATTTCAATACGATGATTAGCATACAATTAACCAAGTCATTTTTTTTCAATCTAACGTCTAAAGTATAAATACGGTTATACAATTAAATATACGTACATATGCGAAGACAATTATCTTAAGATACAGTTGTAGTTTTATACCTAGAAACCTAGAAGAACGTCTAAAGGAATTATTTTTCCAAGACTTCAAAGTTTTTCAAGTTTCAAGATGAAACTGGAACATACGTCGACCCTTTGCGGAGAACAGGATGCAACAGAGGGTGGCACGGCACAAAACTATGAAAGTAGCGTTGTTTTCTATAGGGTGGTGGCTTGCAGTGTGCACGCGTTCTAA
Organism: Bombus pascuorum; assembly: GCF_905332965.1. Lineage (NCBI taxonomy): Eukaryota > Metazoa > Arthropoda > Insecta > Hymenoptera > Apidae > Bombus > Bombus pascuorum. The sequence goes on along the minus strand of NC_083494.1, from coordinate 12,758,545 downwards.
AAAGCAGGAACAAGGGTTGTTACGAGCTCGAATAATTTTCTGCATCTTCACGCTGCGTTTTACACGTTGGCTGCATTTGAAACGAAAGGATTAACACTTTGAAAACGTGTCTACGACTTTACACAGTTGGTTTGATGCAAAGGTAATCAGAAGGATGAATCTTTCGTGAGCAAGTCCGACACTGTGTTCACTGAACTTCCTTTCCTGAAAGCTACTGAAACTTTCTCTTTTGAATGGTACTTTTTGAATCATCTATGTAATCCACCATATTTTTCCATCTGTTAGTCTTATTTTAAAAATTATTTATAATTTATACTAGATTTATGTGCATGAAATATAGTTTCTTCTCTTTTTTTCAAATAAAATTTTCGTATCTTTATAAGACATTTGTTTTAAGATATTTGTAGAATCGTAGTCGATCAAAATAATAATCAGCTTCATAAAATAAATGAAGCCTAATGAATGATTTTGTACTAAAAAAGAAAAAGGAATAGAAAGGAAAGAAAAAGAAAAATATATTTGTAGAATCGGAGTCGATCAAAATAATAATCAACTTTATAAAATAAATGGTTCCTAACGAATGATTTTGTACTAAAAAAGAAAAAGGAATTAATTCGTCCAATTTCCAGCTTCAACGAACTAATCTTAGCTGTATCATACTATTTGATCTTTCGTTAACAGCTAAATTAATTATACGCTCTTCAGGTAAATTCATTCTTAAGTACTCCGAGCTTAAGTACCGAGCTTTTAAGTACTCGCTTTCCGATATTATCGTCGAACGAGCTGTTACACGCCTTTTACGTAAGCCGACGACATTTTTATTACGCGAAATATGTAAAACCGTCACGTCTCGGGCGGCCAAACCTCGCTATCCTATAACGTCACTTTCGTCCATTAAAGGAGCGAACCTATCGATTCTCGATAACGTATTCCCATCCAGGTAATTTGTTATTCATATCCACGGTGAGACGAGAAGCTCGAGTAGTCGTAATTTAATACATCGTTCGTGGTAAAAACGAAAAATGAATCCAGTAACTGAAATTTCCCTATGAAATAAGAAACCAAGTGCAAGCATTCAAGATCCATGGAATCTCAACAAGCAATTTCCCATTTCCTTTATTTCTATTACATCGCGATATTTATGGTTATCCGTGAAAAGTTTGGAATCGCCAAACATAAATCCAATGCAACTCGGTATCGCTATAGAAAACAAATCTAATAACTGAATCTACTCTATAAGCCGCATGGAATAAAGTATGCGGATCTATCGGATTCCCATAAATAATTCTAAAATGGTTTTACGTGAATCATATTGTATTATTTTATTGTTACTGGTCAAAAGATTGTAAGGACTCTTTACTTATTCTATAGGAGCGAAGCATTGTTTAAATTTCTATTGTTCTAGGAAATTCTCTCTTCAAAAGTTTATTGAAGCAAAGTTAATTCCGAATTGATAATAAGACGAGTAAAATATTCGGCATTGATACAGCTGAGGAGAGGCTAAAAAATTTTGGTTCATGTTATGTGGAATTGTACGAAAAAGAAGAAAAAAGGTGTAAGAACAACGCGTGACACAGATTGGAAACCAGGGATTTCAAGAATGCGTGCTATAAGCATCGGTATGGTATGTGGATGCATTCCTAATGCAAGAATGGTAGGCGGGCTGGAGTTCAGAAAACGTGAAGTTTCGCAAACGTGCCATATTTGGAGAAAATTTAGTGGAGAAATTAGTATCTATATGCCATGTTTTCTTATTAGGAATTGAAGATTGTATTTTTAAATGGAGTAATGCTTATATCGTTTTGCAGAGTTTAATCTTTAAACTCGCCAAGCATAGTGAAATCAATTCACCTTAATTTGCATATCTAGAAAAAGTAGTTCAATCAATACAGGGAAACCAGCGTATCAGCAAATTTATAAAATATTATTAAATTAACATACTGTGATTTTGTAACTTATAAAGTACAGCTAGATCAGCACATTTCTAATCTTTAGATTTAGAAAACATAGTGTTACAAATAACTCTCTGAAACATACGTGTACTCTCGCTATATGTATTATTTTACATATAAAGTATTTTGTATATGTATGCGCATCTTTGATACGTATATCGAATATATATATATATGTCCATACATACGAGCATGTGAATACGTATATCTACACAATATAACAGTTTTTCCTTATCTTTATAGAACAGAACCCTCCTTATAATACTTTATTGAATGTATATAGCACGTAACGTTCTTCTATATACCAAGGTTTCAATATAACGGGAGTACAAAAATATACAAGTAAAATGAGATGTATACCCTTCTGTTATAAATGGTAAAAACCGTTGCCAAGAATAATATTATCTTAATGACATAAGATAGTACAAAAGTAAGCGAGTTAAATGAAAACCAGGAAAACCAGAAAAATAATCAGAAATCAATCCTATTTTCTTCGATAAACTTCTCATAGCAATAAAGTAACTTAGAAAACAGCACGATCGAACGAGGGAAAGCTTTATCCCGAATTTCAGAAACTATCTGCAAAAACAACGATAACACGCAGTTTCGCGCAAACAAACAAGATTCGATATGATAAAACAAGAAATAATGCCATTCTTCTAATCTAGAACCACCCCATTTGCTAGGGTGAAACTTCCGTCGCGTCATTCCACTTCCTCCAACATACTCAACTGAAAACCTCGACGCAAACAGCGTACTTTTACAGGCGCCATCCGTGTCGTTCCATTTCTCACCAGCATCCAACCCAGTGGCAAGCCTCCTCTTGCTATCGTTGCATCTTGTCCTCCTTCCTTTTCGTGACGAAGGAAGATTCTCAAAAATTCACTTGAAGGCGTGACAAAAGAAGAAAACACGCTTTTACATCGCCGCGAGCTGGCGCGTCATGCGTTGCACGGCTATTCATTAATTATTCATCCCGCGTTTCGTAAATGCTGCGCTGCTAGCTGCGGGCCTGGTAATTTCAAAAACGGGAGAAGCCGGCGTTTTTCATGGTTTCCAGCGAGCGCCACGTCGACGGAGAAGTCGCGTAAACGACGCGCCGCGCCGTGGCCGACGCCGGTGTCGCGACGCGGATTTACGCAACATGAATATTAAAACGCGACGTAGCCAACGCCGTTTCATAGATTCTTTTCTTTCTGTTCCTTCTTCTCTGCCATAGACTCGATTCTTGATTTTTCGTCGTGGTTTCACAGATACAGAACCGAGCGTATCGAAGCTTTGGTTTGTTAAGGAACGATGGAAGAATTGCAAGAATATTGGCAGATAAGTGATTGCTTGGAGAAGAAACGCAGTTTGATTTTATGGCAAGTGGTCTCGTTTGAATCGATCTTTTATATCTTTTTCTTTTTTGCTTTTCCTTCTATTGTAGAATCTCAAGTGGGGTTTTTATTTGATTGGAAGTTGTATTCCGTAGGTAACTTAGCAATATTATGACTAATTTTATTGTGCATCGTGTACGTTCACGTAGGTATTTATTGGAAATTTAAATGTGCAAAACGTACAAGATACGTGCAACGTAAGAAAATATATAAAATATTGAAAATATACAATGTTCTTTATCGAGTATCTAACGATATATGAAATATTAAAAATATACAGCGCTCTTTATTAAATATCCGATATTTTTAATTGTGTTCATAAAAATACCAATTTATTACGCTCTTCGACAATATGTAACTATAGAGAAAAAAGTTAATAACTATTAAATCGAAATTTCTTGATGAGAAAGACATTGGATATTTTCAAAACACTGGTAATATCATTTTATAATTGAATTTCATATTACTTGAAAATATTCGACAATTTTGCATGATATTGTTTTTTAATTAAACTGTTTATAGATATCTCTTACTTATTGCTTATTTCCTATTTCACAGGTTTGATCATTCGAGCAATTTACTGTTTGAGAAACGCTTGATGTATCCACTTCATTTGGCTATTTGTATTTCAATAAATTTACATGCCTGGCATTCTGTTGCTCAAATAAACGTACTAATTTACTGTTTTCTGTTTAAACAAGTGTCATGTCGTGAATGTCACATCGTAAAAGCCATAGATTCTTTCCGTAAAATCGTGAAATATATGTAAATACCGAATCAAAGCGTCGAATGGCAGAAATCGGTGTATGTTAATATTAACAGCTTTCGGAAATATTATCGCTCGATAAATGCTGAAAAGCAGCTACTTTATTATTTAACAATCAATAACTACATTCGAATTGATATGCACCGCTAATATTTATTTTGTTTAATACGATTAATTTCTCTCGCGTATTGTTCAATAACAATTTTCGATGTTGTATAAAGCAAGAATGTTTTACCACCAAAAGGTAATTACTGCTTAAATAAATAACACGATTATTGCCGAAAACGCATCAAAATATTGAAAAATTCCTTTATGAGCTTAAACATCAAAGACCGTAAAATGTATTGGTATTTCAAATATCTCATCAAGCACCAAATTCGTAACAAGACTAAAGAAAATGGAAAATCTATGTTGCGTGAATCAAGATGAAACATCAAAATTGAAAATGAAAATTTAAGCTGTTTCCCTGTAAAAGAAATTTATTTACCGTGTATTTCCTCTGTGCTCTTCAATTATTATTTTTCAGAGATTAGGATTCCAAGTGAAACGAATTAACATTTACTTCTTGCAAAATACGATATCGTACTTGTGTACTTTTTCTCTGGCAGACGATTTTAAGTAATTTACATTGCGATATTTTAAACAATTCCATTCCATACAATTTAGTAAACCGTGGATCGGCGATGATTACCGCGGCAATCAACGTGTTAACAATTTAACGTCGATTAAAATGTAGCGATACATATTAATTCGAATGTAGCTATCGATTATTAAATAACAAAGTGACTGCGTTTCCGAATTTACTGATTGTGAGCGATGATATCTCTCAAAAGCCGTAATTACACGTTGCCGACAAGCCGTAATTTGTGCTATTCAAAACATCGGCCGGATATTTACGTATATTGCACGATTATTTCGAGAATTATTTTACGATTATTTACAGAAAAAATTTACGATTTTCGCGTCGTAATATTTCCATTCATTAAAATTCCCTCACGAAACATCTCCTCTGTTCTTTGTCGATTATTTCGTTTGTCCCGGCATAATCAGAACAGCCGCTGTGTTGCATAATAACGCGGCATCGCAACGCGTCGAAGGGTGCGCGAAGTACACGAAGGCACAAAGGCGAAACGCGCAAAGCGACGGGCAAAACAACGCGGAATTATCCGACAGTGTTTTTCCAAGCGCCGAAGTCTTACAAGGGACGAACTCATGGGACGAGTCCGACACGGTGAACACTCGGGGGGGGGGGTGGAAAAAGGGATGGGCACGCGAGAGAAGCCTGACAAATTAATTGAGAAAGCGAGACGACTCGAGAGACGCCGTCACGGAAACAACCCTTCAATCTAAATTCAATTATTTGCGCCCCTGCTGTCCGCGTATCGTCGCTCGAAAATCCTATGCGATATGTCCAGGAGAGGGAATGATACTCGCGGTTGAAACACCGTTGCAATCCAAATGTGATTCACGTATTCAAGGATTTGGAATCTAGGCAAATATGTATAGCTATAGTGATAGATCTTTTATACTAAATACTTCTGTTGCACAGTTGTTACACAACGAATGATTACTCTTTCATTGTTGATTAAAATGGTGGTATATTACTGTTAGAATTAATCTTAAAATTAAGATTAATAATCTGTGCAAGACACAATGTTTGTGTTAAAATAATATTCAGTGATATTTATTAAACAGAACTACAGAACCAAATGTATATAAACGAGTGATATAATTAACAACGTACGCAGGAATTGTTGATTGTTGGCCAGTTACTCTCAGACTAGACGTAGGTAGCGACCCATGATCCCTTAAATATTTTGAACCCCACTCTCTAGACAGTAATGAGTATGACCTGTGTAAGTGTCCTGTTCAAATGCCTGTATAGGTGTCTGTGTAAGAGTATTTGTGCCTATGCGTGTAATATCGTTGTATTCAAACAGTTACGATAACTTTGTCGCAAAATTTTTTAAAGAATTGTTTTATATGGATTTTGGATGTATGTATTGGGTCGTCCGAAAAGTTTCTTTCGTTTTATAAGGAAATAATGGATGCGTTTTCCCTTTTATATTATTTTATTGAATTATTTTATGATCCATTTCGTTCTATCAAAATAAAGATTACAACGTTCGACAGATTAGGTTTCATGTTTGTATAAAGATGCGTTGTTGTAAAAGACGTATCTGTAAAAGAAAGACACTTTTCGGACATCCTAATAATTACGTATTTATCTGTTCGATAATATGTATTTCTCGTGTTATATAAAAATAAAATGATTATAAAATATGATGATTCGAGTATCGTCGTAATACTTATACACCTTAACAATTCATAATTTTCTGTGAAGCGTAAAGGATTAAAGATAGTACGTGGTGATTCATACAGGTCAAGTTATCAAAAAAGTAACATAAATTCCTGCATTTTAAGATTATTTATGTTCCATGACCGTTACAGACTAACGCTCAGGTTCGTTGATGTCATGTTCAATTTTTAAAGAAGATAGAAATGACGAAAGAACTGATGGTGAAAGGGAATGTGAATTATGTATTCTTCAAATTAAAATTATATCGCGTAGAAATAAATTTTATGGCTGAATATTATGTATACGATTTTTAAATTACGTCGTTTTGATGTTTTTTTTAATAAATTTATTTTTTAATATTCAGGCGAATGAATTTCGTCAACTACTGTGTGGTTTAATTTCTCTACTTTTTAACAAATTTTATTTCACCACACGATCCATTTCAAAAGATCAAACTTAATTGAATAAAAATAATATAGTTAAAAAATTAAAACAAATGTATTCAATCGATATGTATTCAACCAGAAGCAAACTGAAAAATCTGTATAGTAACATAAAATTATCGACACACCGTTACCTTTGAATTTCTATTTATTTCGAGCTTGCATCAATGGAAGAACGAAATATGTGAAAATGTGTGCGGAACAATAGAATGGATCGGTCCATAGATATGGAGTCTGTACAAGGCTCCCTTTGACCCTGGTAGTTTGGAAAATCTAAAAGGCCGAATGAAATTATTGATGCTTCAACCTGTTGCGATTCACGGATCGTCGCGTTTGTTTTTTCATGATCAATAAAACATCTTTCACTGTTTCCAATTTCACGAATTGCAACTGCGTTTTTATTCAAACCTTCCATCTACAAAAGAATTCGATATTATATGGAAAGTAAATCGTAAACCCAAATCCATCGCACCACACAATTTCTTCTATTTCAAACATCTCTAAACTTTCAATATCCTCAACATTTTTCCAAATGAAAGTCCTGATATGGGGTTAGGTTTCCATTTCAAACATCTTCAGACTTTTTATACTGTCGATACTGTGCCAAATTAAAATGCAATGTTTAGATTTCTAAACTCGATTTCTAAATTCGCCAAATATCAAATGTCCCCGACGTATGACATTCTCGATATTTCTCAAGTCCAAATCTCATCATTCTGCATAATTACATGCGTTTCAAACATTTTCAAACTTTCTAACACTCGATATTTCTATATAAAATCTCCAGATAATCCAAAAGAGAAAGTGACACAAATATTGTTCCGTCGATAAATTCAAGAAACGTATAGAGCATAGGGAAACTCCAAATCCAGTCGTTTCCATCCAATCTTTCCCCGGTAGAATGGAAAAATTTGCGTCGACACAAGCGCAGCTCGTTAGCGTCGCGACGCGGTTCGTCGCCAGCCGTCGCCGTCGCCGTCTCCAACACGTGTTCCATGTTCTCTGGCCTAGCGATGACATAAATATACATGGATATGGTAAACAGGAACATGTGACGTTCTAATCGTGAAGACGCTCGAGAAACTCCCAACACCGCGGTTCTACATCGCCGCGTGTTTACTGGTTACAAAGCCAACTTCGGTCCTCGTTGGATCGAAAGCGACAAAGAAGTTTTTTAATCAGAAAGGAAACACGTAAGTCGACTCGTGAGACTGTAATTTACGATCGTCCTAATTCGAGCCATTATTCTCGCGAGATAACGCGGCGACCGTGATGTGAAGGTTTGTGAGTCCGAGTGTTGGAGTAAGTTTGGATCGTTCGCGGCTACGTCGATTACGGGAATACCCCATTTTACCACGAACAGCTAGGGTGTGTTGAAAAATTTACCGTAGTCTATCAAGGTGATGAATCTTTAGCCTTTGAATCTCGCAATTTACGTTGGTTTAAAAATGTCGAACTATTTAAAAGGAACGTGGAATGCTTACACTGCTACTTTAAATTGTGTGGAATTCCATTTATCGAAATGAAATGTTAGTTAACGATCGAGTGAATTTTTATTTTATTAATTCACTTATCTGTACGTGTGCGTTGCTCGTATTACGTAAACTGGTCGCCCTCCGACAAATTTAGGCAAATGGAATTCCACTGTATAATATTTCGATAGGTCTTTTTAAATTGAAAGCTTAAGGTCGCATGGACCTTAGGTTATAAGTGATCATAGTATATCAGGGACGATGGCATACACGTGTGAGTTTTACGCTTCATAATAAAGTCCATAATAAAATATTGGAGATTGTTAGACGAATTTTTTATGAAATTTAAATGAAATTCTGAGGGTAATATAAATGGTTTTAGAAGTTTACGAAAATTGCGTAAAAAATTTTGAAATTTGAGACATTTCTTTCTGTCAAAATTAAAATATCAATAAAAGAAACTGGTTTCCACGTACACCTTTGGAAAAAAATTTTGAGATATTAATCTTTCCAGAATTTGACCAAGCCTCAGATTTTCTACAAGATCATCAATAAATAAAACAGCCATTTCCTTTAAGAATAGCATATCTTTTAAGATGAATCTCTACTTGTAATCTCTATATGCAATCTCTATTTTAAATAGTCGTACATAATAGATTTAGAGAGGAAATTGGGAAAAGATTAAGTACATTTCGAGCCAATTTGGAAATAGCTTCAACCGTCGCGAAAATTCCAATGACAAAATCTATTTTCAATCTAATTATCGATTTCTAAAATCAATTAAAATGTTCCACTGTTTTAGAATCTCAAATCTCTATTTCTACGATTTTTATTTTTCTTAAATCTGCGTGATTATTTCGAAAATCTTCAAATTTCGTGAGATTAAATATTTATTTTCCTGCGCAAAGTAAACCAAATATTTCTCTCCCTCAACATGTAAATAATTAAGTTCAGTTCGCAATATACTGTGGCCTGTAGGAAACTTTATACTACCACGAGATTACTGAATACGTAGCGTCGATTGCTGAAATTGTTCGCGGTTCAGAGTAGAGCGTATCCGTTGTTTCTTCAGGCTGTTAAAAGATTCATCGCGTTCTACCGGGAATATGAATTTTTAATCTCAGCTGCACTCTCGTGTTGTCCTAGTTCTTGTAGTTCAAATTAAAAAACATGGATGTAGATCGAGCTCTCTACGCAGATTCTAGATTAGATTTTAAATATTTAAATACCTGGATGTTCGAAAAATTGTGAAAAAACTATAGAAAAATTTCTATTATTTAAGCAATTGAAATTATTGTTTCGCTGATAAATTAACACATGAAACTAAATTATGCAGAAAAAAGATCTAAACAGATTTTATTTTAATTTCCAAATAAGAAGATATTTCAATTATTTATTATCATTATAATTATTATAATTACTAGTTACTTTAAAGTACATTATTATCGCAATTATATTATTACCACTACGATGATTATGTTATTGAAATAATCATTTCCTAATAGTAATATTACTTTAGAATACTTTACTTAGATAATATTCAAACAGGAAAGTAGAAAATTATATGATTGACAATTGAATAAAGTAAAACACGAAATTTAAAGCCGAGTCGCCACGAAACCACAAGGATTTAATTTGCTCCGTTCAGCTTTTTACTTTCGTTATTTCACCTTGCACACGGTAAACAGGTTGAAAACAACTACAAAGCAGTTTCCCAACCTCGTGTAACTCTACCTTTCCCTTTGTGAAATTAATTGTCGGAGACTGGCAAATATTGTAACGCGACGACATCAAAAGCAAGACAACAAGTACAGTTTTCATCGCGAAATTGAACGATTTCGATAGTTAATAATCCTATTAAACCATAATTCGATCTACAGTATTTCAATTTTGTTCATTGGTAGATCTAACGAGAAGATGTTAGGAATCGTTTCTATGTGACTGCGGGTGTGTTCAAAATTAAAATGTTCATACGAAAAAGAATGTATAGAAGTGGGCACGCGTATCGATCGAGTATTTTAATTTCAACGAGCACTAAATTGAGTCGTTATATGGAACAGGTTACACCCTAAAGAGGGTTGAAGACCTCCTACTAACTTCATAACAGCGAATAGGGTAGAAATTACGTATTTGTAAACTGCTCCTCGCAAAAATTAAATGGCCTCTCAGTAAACTCGATTATATAACGAAATAACTTTGAGATCTAATCGTACGAAATTCGCGTGCACTAATGTGCTCAAGTTTTTAATCACTTCGAAATTTCGTTCTGGAAAAATGAAAGTTTATATAAACAATATAAACTTGAATTTCTCTTTCAATTATATCAAATTTTTATCAAAGATAGCACACTAATCAAATGATTTTTAATTGCTCAAATCCAATCTCGAATACAAATAACTAATCTGAACAAATCTTATGACCTGAAGCATATATGTATATATAGATATATAAATCTTAAAAACACTATATTCACCAGGGGACCAGGCGTGTCTGGGGTAGAACGTTGTATCGATACACGCTTGGCAAAGTAGCATCGAGATATCGGTTGGAAAGATGACGAACGAATATAAAGGCTTGAGTGCGTTTCTCTGTCCGGGATGACAGTGATGTCAAGCGTTAGAGGCGATCGACTCCTATGGGAAAGGTGGTTTGGAGACTCAACGAAAATTCCACGAGGTAACGTGCGAGGTAATCCATCAAAATCAACCCTTGTTGTACTCCATCCTCTCCTCTGCCACCCCCTTTCTCTCTGTTTCTCTCTTTGTCGTTACACGTCCTGACAAGATGACAGGGTGTCGCCAGAGACTAGGAATTAAGCCTCTATTCAGAAGAAACTACCCTAGTCCGAATTACGATCCATTCACCGACGATGACTGCTAGCTTTTTGATCGTGGCCCTGCGGCCTGCCTATTAATTGTAATAAGTCACTCTTTGACTTTCCTTTCCCCGTCCTGTTCTCTCTCTCTCTCTTTCTCTCTATAGATACTTTCTCTTGCACCCTCTTTGCTCGGTAAATATTTGTAGTGGAGTACAAATAAATCATCCCTTTCACGGGGCACAAGTATTTGGGTTTTAAACTGGGCTCGGATCGAGGGTGTCTTGTCTCGTCGCTTTAATTCTTTCGACGAATGTTGATGGCCGGGGGGACCGATGTTTACGGGCCAAGTGTTTGTGCGAGTGATTTGGAGAACGACAAGCTTTCCAAACTTTTTGAGAAAGGGGAGCTCTCAAGTGTTTCGGGGCGCGAGTACGAGTTTCAAAGGGAGGTACTCAGGTGTAGCGGAACGTAGAACGTTCACAAAGGATTTTTAATTTCGTTCTGCTTTATTTTATAAATGAAATTAATCTATTTAAGTCTAACGTTAATGTAACATTTAATTCGCAATTTTTTTAGACTTGCATCGTTACATTTCTTTTCTTTTTTAACTCTTTTGTTCTGGAAGAGATGGTTTCAAGTGATTTACTCAATACTTTGTCCGTCATTGCGCCTGTCTCCGCTTAGATCTTAGAAATTTTGTTCTGTCTCTGACTACATCTGCGTCTATCCATAAATTTTACGTATTGTATTCCTGTTTCGTCTTTAGCGGATTAAGAGATTAAAAATAAAATACGACATAAAATAACATTTTATGTACACAATAATAAAATTGTTATTACTAAATAATATAATAATTGAATTATTCTTATGTTTTGTTCATATTAACGTTATTCATTCAAATGTTTAGAATTATATTATTTATGGAATTATATCACGAGTGAAATTTGTGACAACTGTCTATTTTTCTTGCACACACCTGTTTCTTATAATTCCATCGCACTTGTTTCAAATTAACACAACGTAAGTACCTTTTTCTTTGCGTAACAGACGACAAAAACGCTGTTTCAAGTATCCCACCCTGCATAATACGAGTTTACTGGTGTCGTTGGCCTCGCTGCTTTTCGTTACTTGCTTTTTGGTACAAGAATATTAGCAAGAAACTCCGAGCACCGAGCAGTGAAACTGTTTGTTTATACTGTCTCAATGTCTGCATTATTAGCGATACGATAATTCTGATTACGTGGCGTCGCACATGACACATTATTCTCAATGATGCTGTAACGCGTATAGTTTGTTCACCTTTCTGCTCGTTTTGTTCGCGCAATAATCCGCAGCGTTGGTTTAATATTATTCTCGTCTTGATTTTTACAAAATTTTCTATGAGAATTTTTTACCGTGAAATTGGTTAAAATTGAATAAATTGGTTAATTCTATGAAACATTAAAATCTTTCTATAACGATAGCTATTGAAAAGTCACAATTAAATATTCTATATATATACTTCATACAACATTGTATAGTGTGTATATTCTGTATATTTTTACCTTTTTAAAATTGTTATAAATATATAGACATTCATCTAGAAATAATTTTAACACAGTAGAGGCTTATCGGAAATTACATTTAACAATTTTAACGCAAAGCTTTTGAAAATATGAAACGCCTGAAACTTTAATCATATATCACGGACTAAAGTGACTAATTGTAAGCCGAGCGAAAGGAAAAGTTTCTAAACCGATTTTCCCGTTCGCGCGAAACATTTAACCGTTCTTTCTCTCTATTTGCGACCGACATTAGCAGTTACGGTGCAATCACTGCGAAACTATTTGTTACAAAAGTTTGGCGATTAATAAATTCGCAGATTTCGAGAGAAGCCTTACGGAAACTTTAACCATTAAACGAATTTATACCGAGCTGAGCTAAAGAGCTTTGTATTAAACGCGTAAAGCAACAGGGGTTTCGATCAATAAAGCGAAGATATTTCACTCAACGATACCGCTTACTACGAGACCAATTAAAATACGATGCAATTTACGATGTAAAGTTGGATAATTAATGTATCAACCGAGTTATTTCATCGATAATTTAATCTTTTCTTTAGCTGTCCATTCCATTCTATTACTCTTTATGTCGTTATCTTAATCTGTCTGTTAAAATATTCAGCTTTGTAATTTTCGATTATCCATGCGATTATCAAAGATTTGATATTCCCATCGAGATAGAGGAAATTCTCCAATTTTTGTAAATATATTTAATATCTTTCCCAACTTTAAGCAGCGAATATAAAGAAATCGTTGATATTTTATTTAAAAAATAGCCTCAATTATCTTCCAAAGTATCTTTCTCAAATGTTTCCTTATTCTGAACGAATATATGTAGAGAGATCATTATCGATATTTCGTTAACCATTGTTCAAAGAACGGATAAAAAATTCTCTAGTTTTTAAACGAAATAGAAATATGAATAAATCACTGTTGTATTAAAAAAGGCGAGCTTAACCATTCTGAAAAATGGCCACTGTTTCCTATAAATGGATTATAACAACTACAAATATATCAACACTTTGTTGCCTTACAATTTCACATTTCCAAGCATCGCATTAAAGAAACTCCTTTCACACAAGCTCTCAAACGAACGCGAGCGAACGTCAATCACCAAACTTCGCGATATTAGTCAAAGGTGATCAATTAAAGCACGCCTATAAAATCTTTGTATGCGACATAAAACACCGTGCTTTGGCCGCTTTGCCCGTTCGCGCGTTTCCGGTAGTCCAAAAGCGAGACAGCCATTCTCGACGAGCTTTTAACCCTTTTACACTGCCGCACCGTTCTGCAGGGTAACAAACGGCTACACACGGTATCAGCTCGTTGTGTGTTTGGCTCTACAGATTTTTCCCGATATCCATCCAAGAATAATCCGTTTCATTTGTTGGAGGATTCGCGATCCCTGGCATAGCGGGTACGACGTTGTTCATTAAGCGAAATTTAATCCCCATCGCGATGCAGCGGTGCAATTAATGCGATAAGCCTCAAAAAATACCGCGGCGAAATTAACCGAACGTCAACTAGGGTGAGTCGCAGGGAAATAAAAGAGGAAACCAGATATACAGGGTGAGTCATAAATACATGTCCACGGTTTAAGGGATGAATCTACGTACTAAAATAAAACAGAGAGACTTCGTTGAATGAACGATCTTTGTAAATTCGTGACTGGAAAACTAAAGCACGTAGGACATATATTCGTAAGATGCTTTTTTACTTATTTTAGTGTGCAGATTTGTTACTGGAAGTATAGACGTAGATTTGCGACTCACCCTGTATAGGAGGGTGAAAGAAGAAAGAGGGAATACAGAGATCCGGATGAACGTTTAACGAACGCGGCCTTTTTTCTCTTCTTTCATCGAAACCAGAGAACGGGGAGTGTGTGTTTCGGAGCGGAACTGGCGCGCGCTACGTCAAAAGGAAAATAAACGACTCTTCATCGATGCATTGGAGAATGGAACTGCACAAGATGTGAAAGTATGTGTAGGAATTGTGAGTTGAAAAGTTCATTGATGGGATGATCGGAAATGATTTGATTTTGGATTGTAGAAAATTGATCGTTCGATTCTTAAACAGATGGAATTGGTTTAGGGAAAAATTGATTTATGCTATTGTTAAGGGTTTAAGTTTGATATTTTGATATATTGACTAATTCAACCCGCTGGTGTTATTGCATAAATAGAATTATTTGTCTATGGGCATGAATAAATTTGGAAATTTGTCCCAATGAAAATTAAAGAAAATTATTCAGAATAGCAAAATTGTTATGCAAAATCCTATTTAAAGTAGTATAATACACATTCTAAAAATTAGAATATGTATTTGCTGTTGTATCCTTTTAATCTTTATTTGAAACAATTTAATCAGTTTCCTAAGTTTTCATTAAAAGTCTCAGGATCAAGGTAATTATAAGGAAGATAAACTTTTAATTTCTTCTAAATAAATTTCCTTTATCCCAGGAGAATACTAAACGCTACTTGCCATGGAAAATATTGAATACAAAGTCCTTTTTACAAGAATATAATGTGTAACATATGCTAGAAATTAAGCTACATGCTGTTTTATCTTCTCAATCTCTTTGTGAAATATTTAAATGCACCTTCTCAGGTTTTATTAAAATTCGTAGGAATAAGATACTTAAACTATAAAGGAGATACGCACAGTGTTATGGTCAACGTGAAATAATTGACCATGTTCCAAACATTTCTAAAATAAATTTTCTCTAAACCACCAAGAGAATATTAAACCGTGGTGGCCACAACACATGTAAATTCTAACGTAAAATCCCTTGTAGGATAATGCAGAATGTAAGAACATGTACAACTAATCGCAGAGTAAAACCGAGCATTTCGAAGCTTTTAGAAAATCTTGCGTTTCTTGGTAAAGGAAGACTTTCGATTTATTTTCCTACAATTTGTTTATTTTGATTTCTTGCAGCGTAAAATGTATAGCTTACTGTAAAAGATGATTTACTTAAAAAAATATTTTGTAGTTGTGTAGAAAAGTTATATTTAATACGAAGAGTAAAAACGGTAAAAATCATAAACGATGAGAGTTATTATAAAATTAACATATTCTGCTGTATTACATATTACAACTATGATACAATTGTGATACAAAAATTACTTCTACTTAGCAAATCGTGTTCCAAATTATCTATTTCAAACACAATTTGTTTCAACATCGTATCCGCTACGGAACACAATTTTTAGCTTCACACAAAAATACATCCTCCAATATACACATCAACGATATGAAATGGCCAAGGCATAAAGAATCGTACCACGGTCCAAAATTCTTTAAAATAAATTCTCTCTATCCCCAACACGACCAACACGATGTTAAACGCTATAAAACATTGGTTTCTAACTTTTCAACTCTGGTTGGTTCGGCATGAAACGTATTTAAAATGGTCTTCGACGATTACCAGACGATTCGCTCCATTTTTCCCGTCGATACCTAACTGGCCGCCGTCGCCGCCGGTCGATTTAATCGGGCTACTCGCTCACGAAAAAGGCACGTCTCTAATGGAGCAACGGTCGCGTACACTGTCGAAAGCGGGACACGTTTAACGACACGTAAAACGCGAACCGGCAACGATACTTCGCGAAGGTAAATCGGCCTGGTCGCCAGCAACCGGGACGTAACAAAACAAATCGTCCGGCAGAATGGAGTCTCTTAACCCCTTTCTAGCTGGCAAGACATTTCCAGCAATTCTTGCTGTTTACGTCATAGTTACGACCGGTTGCATCATACGATATTTCGTGAAATGTAGAGAAAATGTGGAGAAACGTTTTATGGTTTGACGTTACAATCGCGCTGCATTTTCTTTTGTGTTATAATAGGATATAAGTATAATAGGGTAAATTTCAACCGTACACCATTAATCCCTGAGAAGAGTTTGAATTCTTGTTTCATTAGGACAATGTAGAGAAGAATTTCAAATTCTTCAAGACTTAAGTATTTTCCATTGTAAAAAGAAGAGAGGATTATATTATAAAATTACGGTATTTTTTAGGATTTTATTTTTTCCCAGGCATCCCCAGGTACAAGTTTGCCCTTTAATCGTCGAGCGCTCCAATTGTTTATTATTTATTTATTTATAGTACGAAACAGAAGAAACTACATGTCTGTAGTAACGATAAGAATATAAGTTTCACGTGTAATTGAAAGGGTTGACGTTCGTTTTCCTTCATCCTCTTACACCAACACGCCAATGTAGTGAGACAAAGTTGTGTTATTCTTCTCCTATCTTTTTTCGGGTTAAATAACAGTGTTTTATGACAGCCTAGATAGTCCAAGATGAGATGAGGTTACCCTATTTACATGTTTTAGTGCACTTTATTTAGGTTTACGACGTAACTCGGGTTTATCGTTACCAATATAGACACGTACCTCGCTTCTAGTTTTTTCTGAAAATTAGGAGTCCTCGCTGGTCTTATAGTTAACGACTTCAATTACACTGCTCGAAGGTAGAATAAACTCGAAATTTTAATTAAGAGAAGAAGATGGCGAAGGCTTTCTTGCTTATAACCGAGATACGAAATAATATGAATTCTCGAATATCTGATATCAGAGAATCGTATTGCAAGCATCATTGCCTCGTGTACGAGATGTGCACGCAGAGCGTACGTAAAATTCAGGAAAGACGAGAAATTCTCACGAGCGTCCTCGCATTCCTCTACCTAACCATACCTCTAAGAACATTTCCGCAGAGAAATCATAGCTCGAAGAAAGCTTTAAATTCTAGCCTAGACCTATACCTATAAAATTCAATGCATTGTTCAAAGAGTACCCATTTTTGCAATAAAAATATTGAATAGTTCATTTCCAGGTAAAAAGAGCGATAATGGCAAAACGAGTAATAATTTCGTACTAGGAAGAATGGAAATGATTAAGAACGGGAGAGTCTTAACTATGAGACACAAATTTTGATTTTATTTTTAATATACACGGTGGTAACCAAAAGTTTGAGATCGCTATATTTTCCATAGAACTTGAAAATAAGAAAGGATATCAGAGTTGAGAATCTTGTTCCTTTAGAAAATTTTCCGGTTAAAAATCAGAGAAGTTTGGAATTACCAACGTAATATTTAAGTGCAATACTATACGTAAAAGTTTCATTATGCACGTGCAATTTTTCCTTCTTCTAATTCTAATTTTTGGAATACGAATATCACAAATTTCATCTTACAGTTATGAATTAACTACGTGAAGAGTCAGACAAAGATCTGTCGCTGCAACCACTGCCACGTCTCAACCCCTTTCCTACGCACTTCATATCCACAAACTTCTAAACGATTCAAAAACCACACAAATCAAAACACAGCACTTCCAAACTTCAATCTATTTGAATATGTTTTCCTAAAACTTCCCACTTGTTGCACGAAGTTCAACGTACTTCTGTTTGTAATACATATTTCTATTAAACGTTAACCTTCTTCTTTACACATTTTCTCAGGTGCCACGTATCCACGACTTTGGCTCTCAACGATTGTAACGGTGTAACAGTGGCACAAAAATAATTGCGAAATAAAACGGATGCTTTAACGTGTGAACGTGTGAACACTGAGGAAAAACGGAGGAGCGTCGAAATACTTAGAAAATAATCAAAATGAAACTCAACGCAATTTCGCAGAAAGAATAAAAAGCTGTTACGCAAAATATCGCGTGCCGGCCAATAACAAAGCATCAAAAAATACAGGCAAAAGCATCCCATCGTGAAGGAATCAGACGCAACTCAAAAATCTTACCCATCGCAAGAAGATCCATCGGAAAGATCCAAAGACGAAAAAGATCCAAAAATCGGGTAATAATTCGGTTAACATTGTTGCACGTGCTCCAGCTTAATGATGGAAATCGGAAAGCTGATTTCGCGTGCTGGATTTTCGATAATTGCTCGACTCGTTCGACTGGCGCGTCGACGTTAATTTATTAATCGCATAGACATGGGTTCGACGAGCAATCGCGAGGGCGCCACACGATATACGCAGGGAACACAAGCTGCGGTTTCATCTGCGCTCGTATTAAACGAAATTACCCATCGAAGGGAAGAGAGGCGCGACCGGCGAGCGTCCACAGGCCCCGGCTCGAATTCCATTTCGCCGTTTCGACCGATCACTAATCGAATTTTTCCCCGTGCACAATGGTCCGGAAAGGGATTTTAATGATATCACTTGGAGTATTTCACAGCCGAAACGCGTCGTTGAAAAGGGAGTAAGACCGAGTAAAGACCCTTTAAATTTCCACGTAGACTCTTGGCTCGATTCTCTCTCTCTTTCTCTCAGAATATTGATTTCCCCATAATATCGACCATAGAGAGAGATTTATCGGGCTTCGAGGCGGTAATACGGGCACCGTTTGAATACCAACGCCGGAAGAAACTTGTGAAACTTGATGATAGAAGGCTTTCGATAAATCCAGAGTTATTTAATACTTAAGTAGTGGGTGAATGGCACTTAACCCTTTCAGTTTTAATATTGGTTGTACGAAGTAGACGCGAGATTTGTAAATAAAAAGCTTGTTTGAAGAGTTTATATATTTGTACATTTTAGAAATTTATTCGTTTTATAATTATAAAATTCGTGTATTAACCGACCAACGTGAGCCTGTATTTTTGTTATGAGAATTATATGGAAATATGTAACTTCGATAGAATATATTTCCATATAAAATTGTTTTCTGAATATTCGTTACTGTTTCCGTGTAACTAAACTTGGAACTTTACGTACTATGACACTGGCTGATTTATTACACGAAAAGTGGTCCAAAGTTTGTCTTATCGACGATGTTGTTTTAAAGAAAAATAATCGTAATTTGGATTGTATGTGTGTCTGTGTATTTAACAGAGAAGACCGTTGGTATTATGATAACAAGGGGCAGGGAATGCAAGAAGACGACATAAATTTCGAAACTTTCCTACTTTCTTTATCTTCCTTTGATAAATTACACAGATTTTAATCCGGCTGATAAATTATAAAAACTGACTCTCGCAACTTCAATAAAATCAAAACTTTTCAATAGGATCAAAGCTAAGAATCGGACTCACGATTCTCCCTTCGAAACTAACTTTTATAGCCAACTCCTAAGTACAATACTGTCACCTCTTTCTTCAAAACTGAATTCGACAACCAAGTTCGTAGCAACACGAATCTGATACAATCTTTTCAACGAGATTAAATCCTGATTTTGATGAAAAGAAATCTTTTCGTGAATTTTATTTCTGTACCCTGTACTTGTTACAGTTACTTTGACCAAATGAAATGGAAGATACGACGTGCAATTATATGTCCGTTATAATCGTAAGTTTTTTTAATAAAATTAACAGTAAAACCGTATTTACAAAATTTCAGACAGATCTGGTCAAAGAGTAGACTTTGTGGCACAGATCACTGTAGTAGAAAGATATAATTTACTATAATAGAATCGCCTCTTTCTTATGCATATTATTTCAGTGCCACAGAAAAATTACTATGAATAGAATGCTTCCAAGTAGCACAATAGAATACAATCTTACGGTGATATGCACTACGATATGCACATATACACAATAACATAGTATTACAATAGGTAGATTATGCATATTTATATAAATTCTTATTTTTATGAAACAATCGCGCACGATTGAAGAAATAGAACATAAATAGAAATTCATGTCATGTTCTAAATATTGTAATACTGGTATAGTGAAAACAGTGAGTCGTAACGTGTATTCGTTGTTTCAATTTTTACCGATTTTGTATTAAAATATTCCTTTTTTAGTCAAAAACTCAACGAAGATACGCTCGTTTGTTTGTCTTGTAATCTCCATGTAGAAACATTCGCAATCAAATAATGGACAGAAAAAACGAATAAAAGATAAAGCCAAAACAGATAATCCAAAAAAGAAAGGACAACGTACAACATTCTCTCCCTATGTACCAAGATTCATCGATTCAACAAGAAATTCCAATTCCGTTGCAGCAAAACGACAGGCAAAAGAGCAAGGAAACAAGAAAAAATAAAATCCCTTGAAACAATCCTGTACAAACCTATTCTAGCTGTCGTGGCATAAAAAAAGCCCTGTCCTCGAAGCTTTCCCTAAAGCCTAGAAAAAAAAATCCAGAGAAAATCCTCGGAATGTAGCGTTTCAGGAAGATACTGGAGAGATCAGAGGATCACACAGTGTGCGGAAAACACGCGCAGGGGCGTGTACACGCGGGAACGCGAAAGGGGTGGCTCCGGCCACGTGGGAGAGAGCGAACGTCGCAATTTTCGATCGATTCGCGGACGCGCGAAAACCCCTGTTTTATGCAAATCTCGCTGGCCGGTACCAGTAATAAATTATTCGCTCGGCTGAGTCCGTTTATAGGTACATAGGTTCATACAGCAGGGAAGCCCCTGGTATTATTTGTCGCTGTTGGCGCCGTAAATGCGACCAAATATTTGCCGGTAATAGCCCCGAGCGAAGGATAAATATTTATTGGACGTCACGAAACCTCCGTTGCAACCCGATGCGCTCGATATCGCTTTAGGAAAAAGAAAAAAAAATGGAAAAAGACAAGGGAGAGGGAAGAAAAATAAAGAAGGGTGGAAATGTACAACGTGCCGTGGCATAAAGAGGAATTCTTCGTTTGCACAATGGTTTCGCGATAATGTGACAGCGTAATCGTTTACGTCTGTGTTTCCGGGAAAAGTTTAATGTTCTTTTTTACTTTATGCAATTATAGAATGTAAAAGATATTTCTTTGTTTCTCCTTCTTCGATTTAAGCTTACTGAAACCTCTTATACAGCTATACGAAGATCGTGTGATATTATCGAATGTAAAATATACGAACGTTTATAATTAAAACGAGTGAATCGAAAAATGTAGCAGTGATAAATTATATGATTTATATGTTTGATTTTTGTATGAACTTTGTTTTAAATTTCATTTCGTTTGATCACGATACGAGAGGTACTGGATTAATGTTTCTTAATATTCGTTACAATAAAGCGATTATATTCAGTAAAGTTATAAATGTGGAAAATTTATTAGCCCCTGTGACAGAATTTTAATATGATATTCTACAACGAAAGAGTTGTACTACCTCAAAAATTGGATATTACTATCGCATTATAGGATCTCTGATCACTTTGTATTTGTTGTTATTCCATGCATAATGTTAAATGCTGTATTTGATACATAAATAATTGATGGAATTTTGCTTAAACGATCCGCGTTACAGATTAAACAAGAAATTTAATTCAAATTATTCTATTACACGTGTGATCTGCAGGTTGCATTAATCTCTCATAGAAACAAAACCACGATATGTAGAAAAAGATGCTAGCACGCTCCTATCTAATTATTAAAATCATTAAAATTCATTTTTTCTATCTTATAGCTTATAAATTATCGTGTCTCCTACTTGGAAATTAATTTCTGTGATAAGAAACCTACTAATAAAATGAAATTAATACTCTCTAAGATCGCAGTCGTTCCACGCATTAATCATCGCTTTCATACTTGCTCTATTTTCCTTTTTCTTCGACTCTTGTTTTATCGCATTAGATTATCTAGTACCGTTACTTTGATATCGAACGTCTGGTACTTTTTCGCACATAATACTTCACTAATAAATTCATAAAAATCTCCGAGAATCATAATTGTCTCAGTAATTATTTTAGCATGGTGACACAATTTTTCATTCCATTCTTCAGAGCCAAGTTTTACTATTTACCACCCCTTACCTTAATATCGTATGACGATTAAAATACTTCCATCTCTCACCAGTGAAAAACGTTCCAAAATTTTCAACAGAATTACCAAATACGTTAACAAATAGGTGATATCCAAAAATAGCCAGAGACCTGTTTACAAATTTGTTCATACGAAGTGGAAATTTCTAAAATTCTAGCATCATCCGTCAAGTCTGCAACCCATGTAACGTTCTAGATGTTGAATAAACTCAATCAAACAATGTTCTTCACTGAAATCTCAAACCATTTACCACCGAAATTCTGAGAAAGCTCCTTTTTCCATGAAATTCTACGAATAATCGTCAACATCCATCAGAGATCACCGAACAGCGCCGACCATCGTTTCACGGTGCAATAGAGGGGAACGAGAACCAAGAAGAGTAGAAGGTCAATGGAAAAAGAAACGAAATGGCGGGAAAAACGAAGAGGTGGATCGATGGAAAAAGCGCGCCGTTATTTCACGGGATTTCTATCGCAGCGCAGAGAGTAACTTGCGGAAATTCCCTGAATCCCTTCGCGCGTGACTGATCCACGTTCGCTCTTCGCCAGAAGGAGAGAGACACGAAGATCGATGGTAGAGAATTCTGCATGAATGAAGACACGTCACGGTGATTACGATCATCGTGGATAGACGTGAGCAAGAGAGAAGAAGAAAGAGGAAGAGAGATAGCGGCCACTTGTCCCTGAACAACAATATGCAACCGGTGACATTTACCAGCTCATGTCTCGAGTGCTCGCCGTGTACTTTAATTATCCCGACTAAATGCACCGACCAAGCTGCTCTCCTTTCTCTCTCCTATGTATCTGTTATCCAATAAGCAGCCTCGAGTCTGCTCGCTACGTTCAAGCCCAGTGGCGCGAACAAAGAAGCAAAACGGAGCGAATTCAACGATTTCCCTACCTACCTACTTGCTTGCTTTCTTTCTTTCTTTCTTTCTCTCCCTTCTCGCCTGGTCGAAACGAGAAAAACCTCTATTTCCAGGCTTTTCATCAGATAACCGCTGGAACCGTTTATTAGCAGAGACTGGTAATAAACGATCCCGATTTAAAAGTCCTCCCTTGCCCCCTTTCTCTCTCGATGTCTCGTTATCTTACTATCTCGAGGGAGATGGAACCGAGCTATCGAGGGGCCACGAAGATCGCCTCTTGCAGCTTCTACTTAGAATTTAAATAGATCTTCAGAACCAGACACAAGAGTAGACTGGATATACGCAACCCCAGATTTAACCACTTTGGTACACAGATTTTCTAATGAGTTGCGTTACTTGGTGCTTACGACAGACGTAACATGCATGTTCATTGAAGTATTATTGTCTTATGTAATGTTTCTTAATAGCGAAAGGACGAACAAAAGCTTACAAATTATTTATGGTCAATGTAATTACGACTTTGTTGAACAGAATGAACATAAACAATCAAATATAGCAATTGGCGTATAAACCATATGTTCATTATGTATTTGAACGACTGCATTGAACTGCGCGATTGAAAAGATTAGAAAGAACCTCAACTGATAAAAAGACCAGTTCAATTTTTCGATAATACGAGTAAATCAAAGTCGGATTCTTTTTCTTTACTCAGAAATTCTCAATCTTTCTACGTGTTATTTTATTTCCGTGAAAAATATAATGTTCAATTTTTAATTTCATAGTTATATACACGTTTAGCGCAGACTAAACACAAAGTCAAAACGTCATAGTCATTTTATCCCTGTTTTCTACAAGCTATATACGTATCTCGTTCATCAATTTCTCTCTGTCGAGCGACCTTGTCTGCCCCAAGTTTTCCAGCTCGAACCGTCTCCTCAACGAGTCTCCTCGTCACAGGTCGTACGATAATGTCGAACAATTATAAGACGTCTATATTTGTTATGGGGCTGTCCCTGGACGAGATAGATCCATCCACCTTGCCTGGTAATGGAACTTCACGCAGGGCTCGTCGTTAAAGCGACAGGTCAGCCGTGACACCCCTCGGTTCTGCTCTCGTCCCCGCACTTCCGTTAGCTCCGTTTTCGCGTGAACTGGATTAGAACGAACTTGGCCTGGCCTCTGTCCGCGACGAGCGATCCGTGGGAATCGGAATAACGGGCCCCCAATGAAAGATAGATCCGCGAAAAAGAGCTAGATCGCGATAACGAGGCAAACTACAAGGTCCGAGTTTTGTTCGTCTTTCAGCCGCTGGTCAGCGGCTCGTTAAAACTGCTTGTTGCGCCGTGAAATTCTCGCACAATCCTCACACGTCCGGCTTTTTCATACGAGCATCCAGATGAAGACCTACGTGAACACTTTGACAAAGGTTTGGATATATATTCAGGTTCGTAAGTATTAGGATTAAGTGTTAGCCTAATAGTTTCATATCAAATATGGTAAATGATGTAGATTGTCAAAGGAAACATTACCTGGGAATTACTCTATATAGTGTTATAATATAAGCTAGTTAATTCTTCATTGGAAGTTTATAATCACAGCATGGATAAGCAACATGAAGAATATCATGTAAAGAAAATTTCTAATTAAAATTCTAAATTTTTAATTCATAATTCACAGTGCAGAATTTTCAATTTAATCGAAAGAATTGAAGAAGGATTTCTATTAACAGGAAGCAAATATCTATCGAAAATATCCTCCTTCTTAAGAAATTCAGTATTCTACGACAGTATCATTTTATATCCGATCAAGATGTCACCCTGTATCAATCATCCTCGCTAACAATTTTTATGTAGCTCGTACGATACCATAAATCATTTGAAGAAAGAAAAAAGTAAAAAACATTACAAAATTCTTATCTTTTTTTAAAGACAAAAGTGATAGGGGAAAAATGCAAACAATTTCCACTAATATGATTATATTCTATGAAAGGAAGGATGGAATTACATCCGACGAATTGTTATAAGCGTGGTTAACAAAGCTCGACAGATTATAACGAAATCAAAGCAGATTCAATTCTTTCTTCGAAAATAACGGCGAATGTCTGGCGTTTGCGGAACCCTTTCCAATTTAAAGGATTACGACTCTGCAGATTAGCGTTCCTATTAATGCTACAGTCTTCGAAATCGATTCCTATGTTTTACCAGCGTTACGGTTAGATTCATCACAATAGGATTACACTGGGAACTCCGTTTATCCACGCTCCATTTATTCGAAAGAATCTTCACGCAGCGGTTGATCGCAACTAACAAACGTCAGTTATCCAAACTATTGTCAAACGACGTTCCAATTACACTGGGAACGTTAATCACTACGGTGAACGAACGTTAATTTTCCTACGATCCACTTGAGAGTACCTATGATTGCAACATTGTGACAATAGGTAAATTAACTTTCAGAGAATTAGAATAACAATTAGTCTTGTCGCTTTTGATTACTTTAAATTTTTATTCGAGCATCCTATGATTTGCTGATATTTAATTTTACCTGTAAGGCATTTAATTTAATGAATCTCATCCTAAATACAATTAAGTTATAAACTATTTGATTTAAATGTAAATTTAATAAATATTCTGCAAACAGGGATATAACTATCCTACACTTTTTCACATTTTCTAATAGCTTAAAACAGTAAAAGAACTTCATTTGGACATAAATACGCTATTTTGTCTACAAAGTATTAAAAGGTACCTATATGTTCTGTGGAGGACTATCATGACAGCGACCAAAATTTACGAAATGTTCAAATCAAGAAAAAACACGTATTTAATCCCAACAAATTCAAATAAGAAATGAGCCTATCGAATCTTCAAATTCTCTTCTATGCAACACAGAAAACGTGTCATCGTATGTTTTTTTTCTGATCGATACTGTAAAGTGTCATTTTTAACTACCTCTATATTATTTCAAGAGTACAGATCGCTGATAAAACAAACAAATTTACGTTCAAAGGCCGCATTAAACGTATTCACGAGAAGAATATAAATCACCAAGGACAGAAAAGAAAAGGACAGAAAAGGACAAAAAGTCTATGGTTTGGTTTCGAACGCAACAAGGAGGGTACAGTAACGTCCGGACGAAACTATAAAGAATTTTATATTTCCGACTTTTGACTGCATTAGAGGAACAGCCCGTGACGTGAATGGAATTTTCCATAGGCCCTGAATACATTTCGAAGCCAGGGAAGGAAAGCCCTTTCTGCTCCATTTCACCAAATAAATCTTGCCTCTGACGTCGAAACGACCTAAACTCGTTCGCCTCTACACGTTCTTATACGAACAATATAAACCACCGAAACAAAAATAAAACGAAAGGAGAGGTTTCTTCTCGATCGAACCTAATATCTTTCCAAACTAATCAATATCATTCAGTGATTAAGTTGCGACGAATATTGCAGATATAGTGTTCGGTGGAACACTAGAATGATGGACGATTAGAATATAAAATTTATATTCAGGAAATCAAAACGAGAAATATATGGAAAATGCATAGAAAAATCTTATATTTGTATACCTTAAAAAAATCAAACAGAATCCTAAGTCATTAATTCTACGCAAACTCCCCCAAAATACACAATAGTAACGTACAAAATTTCTATGAAAAATTATTTAATTATAAAATCTTAGAATTATAAGATTCTGATGCTTCCAATATGGAAATTATCATCTTTCTTCTTCCAATGTATTTCTTGTTAGAATATACCTTGAACTTCATGATTAGATTCAAACTACAGTGTGCTTCTCCCCGTACAGTATAACTTCACCCCGCCACGACGCCGCAACCCTAACAAGAGAGACACGTCAGAGCGAGCGTCGTTTCGACGACGTTGACTCGACCACCATGTGACGTGGAAACGTTTCGTGCAGCGGTAAATCCCGATTTCCGTAAGATAACTGTGTGCACAACGGGCACGACTTCCAGGTCGAGCATCGCGCTCCTGCTATCTACACACGAAAGCGCCACGGAAATATTCGAGGGGAAGTGCCAGGGGATAATTTATCGTCGTCGTAATTTCACCGACGACCAAAAGACGGAGGAGGTTGGATCCTGGTTCTACGCAAGT
This sequence comes from Bombus pascuorum, assembly GCF_905332965.1. Taxonomy (NCBI): domain Eukaryota; kingdom Metazoa; phylum Arthropoda; class Insecta; order Hymenoptera; family Apidae; genus Bombus; species Bombus pascuorum. Next base: position 12,731,165 of record NC_083494.1, on the reverse strand, counting down.
TAGAAGACACGCGGCGGTAGTTAGGCAACTTGTTCCCTGTTACTGGGATAGCCTGAGACACCCGGTATACAAGAACGATCCTGGTGGACGCGACCATCGTGAAGGAAAAGGCCCACAGTGGTCGTTGAAAAGCCGAACAAGGTTCCCTCGAAACTCTCTTTGTCCGTACAGGTGCACGCGGCAGGTTACTGGCAGAAACCCAAAACAGGTTTTCACAAAACCCGCGGCTGGTCTCCTTTCCTTTTTATCTATCCCCTATCTTTTTTCTCTTTCTTTTTTTGCTCGAAAGAGAGACACGATTCTCTGCTTCCTCTTTCACGTTGCTGTTCTTCTTCCACTCTGCCGGACTTTTTCTGCTTCATTTGTGTATGTTTGTGTGTGTGTATGCGTCATCCAGCAGCGGGTCGCACCAGTCACGTCACTTTGACGAGCATTCAAATTAAGCGGCCCTGAATCTCATGCACGCGGTCTCCCGCACGATTAAGGGGATAATTAATTTTACATTCGTTGCGCGGACCCTGGGACGTCTCGCGGCCTGGGGTGGAGGATCTACATTGTGAATTCGAATTTCGACCAACCCATGTTTGACGAAGTTTGCGGCCTATCGTCACGGAGGAAAGGTTTGTGAACGGAATTTTTTAGTTAATTGTGGTTCGTGGATTGTTTTAAAAGTACTACTCAAAACTACATAATTGTTATTGTTTCTAGAAATTATATTATTACGAAGTTTTAAGTGAATGCACTACCACGAAGTAATATTATATAGAAGCTAATGAATTAAATATAATTAACTCTAACTAAACGTTAATCACTAATAGTTTGGCAGCTCATTTTATTTCAACTGGTATTTGGTAGAAATTTTGTACAAGCTGTTTAACGACCATTTTAATAGATGTTGCTAAAATTGTAATACTCTCGTATTTGCAACTGTCGTTGTAAAAAGAAATGTGGATTTTGTCTAAAAAATTGAAGATTTCTTAATTTAGAAATTAATAGGTACAAATGATAGGATATCCATCTGAGATAATTAAAAATATTAAATTAAAAATTCCCATATCACCTTTGTGTTAATAACTTGGATTAAACTTGATGAAAAATTGGTGAAACGATTTGGAAGATTCGTTACAACGCATAGTATGCATATATGTAGACATGACAAAGATAAACATAAGAATTCTTAAAATTCTTCAAATATTTATTATCTATAATTTTCCGAATATCAAACTTCTAATTTATCATGGTATGATTGGATAATCATCGCGCAAATACAAGTTTGACGAGTTTCGCACGATGTTGCACAAGCCGCATCGATCTAAAGAGCAGATTAGCTACCGTGTAATTTGACGATGCTTTACGAGATATAAAATCGCGGTGACAATAATGTTTATCTCGATCTGCAAGCATAAACTCGATCGTATCAAGAACTTCTTACTTGTCCAATAAAACCAGTGTAACTCCTATTATTAATTCAACAACTATCTGATTTTCATCTTTGCTATTCAAATGAAGAGAAGAATTTAATTCGAATTTATTATTCCATTTAATTAACTGCATTATTATTATACACGCGAGTACTATTATTTATTAATATTTCGATATTCTTCCAATTTAAATGAGTCTCAACAGAAAGAAAAGAGCATCGAATGAAGAGTTCGAAAGTAAGACACTCGAGCAACGTCATCCTCTCAATTCGAGTCAATCAACCCACCCAGACGACTTAATTTTCTAAGAAAATATTCACGAGAGATTTCTCCCATCGTTCGTTGGTCGAGATGTTCATCGAACTTAATGGCAACTATCCTCGATCTCTTACGGAAGTACGAGAAACGAGAGGTCCGCAACCGGCATCGGAATTGCTTCAGAAAAATGTAATATCGTTCCTCTGCGACTTCTACGGACAGAAAGAGGTTCAACGAACCCCGGAAGCGTGCGTTTCGAACAAACGCTGCAGAAGGATGAGAAGAAGGAGGAGGAGGAGGACGACGCGAGGAGACGTCATCTGGTTGGAATATTTTAATTAAAGCCTATTTCTACGATAACGATTTTTCCTCGTGGAAGCGTCTATCGTGTTCGTCCAAGACGTCGAGACATCCCTTTTTGCGAGAGAAAAAAAAATATAAAGAAATGAGGAGCGTAGCAACGCTTTGGAGCGTCTCGTGGACTGTAATTTGTCCGCTTGAAGAACGCGCGATCGTAAAACGAGATACATAACTGGCGATTTGAAACGTTTCCTTAAGATTGTATGATGTAATAGTAATAGACAGGATTTATAGGATTCTATGGATCGTCAGAACTGTCTTTCATTATTTTGTTTCGTTTTAAACGATCTTCGATTTATCATAGATGGTTGAGATCTTCTAGACAGATATTAGAGCACTGAATAGTACCAGCAGTTCATATTCACCGGTCATTGTTTCATCGGATTACCATCTATTTCGTTCAACGACTACTTTCTTGTTACACGTCGCAATATTTTATAGCGCGTAGCAAATTTGATCATATCGATTTTATGGAAAGAAACATTGAAATATTTTGAATATTTTATGACAAGTATTTGCAGCACTCAAATATTAATTTAAATAGCACAACGATCAACGGGACGACCTAAACTTTTGCTGTATCTTCCTTCCAGTAAATATTATTTAAATATTAGGAAAACTACATCAAAATCATGCAAGAGTACTTTAAAATAACTTCAACAAATCCACATCTTTTATGAGAAGTATTAGCAGCACTCAAATATTAATTTAAATAGCACAACGATCAACGGGACGACCTAAACTTTTGATGTATCTTCCTTCCAATAAATATTATTTAAATATTAGGAGAACTACATCCAAACCATGCAAGAGTACTTTAAAATAACTTCAACAAATCCACATCTTTCATGAGAAGTATTCGCAGCACTCAAATATTAATTTAAATAGCACAACGATCAACGGGACGACATAAACTTTTGATGTATCTTCCTTCCAATAAATATTATTTAAATATTAGGAGAACTACATCCAAACCATGCAAGAGTACTTTAAAATAACTTCAACAAATCCACATCTTTCATGAGAAGTATTCGCAGCACTCAAATATTAATTTAAATAGCACAACGATCAACGGGACGACCTAAACTTTTGATGTATCTTCCTTCCAATAAATATTATTTAAATATTAGGAGAACTACATCCAAACCATGCAAGAGTATTTTAAAATAACTTCAACAAATCCACATCTTGATATATTTCTAAACAACCTACGTCAGAAATCCTGAGAATAGTTTCAGCAAATTAAAATAGTGTCAAATTTCCAAATCATGATCAACATTCGCTTCATATATTCTAAGAACCAACCATATGAATCATCTTCGGAAGGAGACAAGGCAGCACTATGTAGTATTCTTCCTTGCCAGATACATCGGGAAGCGCGTGATTAAATAACACAGCTGTTATTTTAGTAAAGTAACTCGGTCGGTGGGGCCCTTACACGTCGAAGCGTGGGTGGGCGTCGGCTTAATTCACGTGAAGTATTTAGCTAGTTAATCCTATGGCCGGCCTAGTGACGTCATCGAATCCTTTAGTTCGTTGAAAAAGCCCGACCCAACCGGATTGTGTGTGTTTATAGCTGGAATACAAAACCTATGCAACCGATTCCACGAGGATGCAACGTTATACGACTTTCCATTCATTCTTGCTCACCCGGACACGCGTACAAGATTCAAGCGTGATATACTTTCGCCTCGTACACCCTTCGTTGAACAAATGCCTCGAATCTCTCGAGGTGCATTTAAGCTTTCGTTTGGAAACTTAATAGTTTCGAAACGCGAGAGAGGGGGAGAGAGTCAAATGGAGACGCGTGCTAACGCACAAAGACGTCGTCGAGTTCGTTTGACGACCTGTTATTCGCTGACAATGATGCAACATTCGCGTTGTAGACAAGAGCTGTCGTCTCTAAAAGACGTTCTAGTGTTCTTGAGATGTACCGGATAGTCGGAGTATGATAATGAAGTAGCTTCAGATTTGGAACGATGTAGAGCGAAGATAGAATTAACAAGATTTTTGACATGAAAATAAGGAATTTGCGATGTGATAAGACGGCTGCTGCGAATTTTAGGAAATTTAATTAAGTGTTAGGGAGCATACTTTGGTTCGATACAATATGTTAGAATGTCTATATACGCGAGAAAAAAAAATAGAGGAAGCGTGCAAAGAGGTTGACAATTTGAGCTTTGAGATTTCGCATAATGGTATAATAAAACTGAAATTTGAAAGATTTTTCTCCGAAAATTGTAGAATTATAGTTGATAAGAGGATTGTTTGGAATATTGACAAATTTAATCACGAGAAATTAAATCGAATTAAAATGGTTAAATATAAGTAATTAAATTTTCGAACAAAGTAAAAAGCGCGTGAAAGGTAAAATAGATAAAATTCGAGCAAGCTGCATTAAATTTTCGCACACGAAATACCAAAAAATCAATAAAGGAAACAGAGAAATAGTTATTTATCAACAATATATACACATAAATTCGCATCGGTCAAAGCTGTTCGCTAATAGCGAGCAGATAGTCGCAATGGAGCATTTTGTACGATTCGCGCAAACGGCGAGCGACGTTTCACGCAAAAATAACAAATTCACAGACTGTTACTCGCGCGCCAGAATACCATTCGATATCTCGTACCATTAATAACAATATGCAACACGAACAACATTCGCAGTGAACGAGTTAACGTGCACATAAAATATCTGTTACCTGCTCGCTTTGCAGCTCGCGGAGTTGAATGATCCTAGCATGTAATTTCATGCGTTGGTGTCATCGAAATTTCATAGTTTCTTCGTTGGAAAAAATTCCAAAGCAAAGATTGCACGATAATACGAGAGGAATCAAACAACGTGCGTTGAAAGATTCAACGTAAGAAACTGACGAGGAAAAAGAACGCGTCTCGCGAGATAAACTCCTACGAACGTGGGACTAAAGCAATCCCTACACGATGAGATTTTACCTGAAGACGTATCTCATGTGAGACGAATTAGCTGTCATGGATACCCACTCATGATACATTATAATAGTAGATTAAGGAGATTCATTTGAAATATGTTTTATATATTTACTACAATTTGTAAATGTCCAAATATATAAAAAAATATATGTATGCGTATATAGCAAATTGCAGTATATATAATTGTCAGATATAACAATAGCTACGTAGTATGTGGAAGAGGAAGAAGTACTATACGAAAGAAAGAAACTATCGTATTACAAGATTGATTAGAGGAATATCGATATTGCAGGTTCTATATGTATCTATACATTTTGAGTGTTGTCTTGAATATTATTAATATAACCATGATAGTCGTGTCTCGTTATAGTACCAATGGAATTTTAAAATCTTTTGTATAATCCACATAATATATACTCATCAAAATTTGTATTATTAATTTTATACTTTAAATATTTTTATGAATCGTTATAAACGTTCATGTTGAAACGACATCTTGTTATCGAGCTTTAAAGTTGCTGACTGTGAGTAAGATTATGATACCAACGGTTTCACACGAGATTTTGTCTAGAAGTAAATCTCATCTCATCGTGTAGGATTTGCTTAATAGAAGGCCATTCGTCGACAGGAACACGCTCGTAATTTTAACTCGCGCCTCGATCGCTGATTAAGAATTATCTCGTCGCGATGCACACTTGCCATTCCTCTCTTTTTCGTGATAAGATAGCCATGTACATGCGCGGAGAGTTTTAACAGCGTAATCGATCATTCGTTGTCCGCGAGAACAACAACAGCAGGTGAAAATTATTTCTATTCGACGATTTCGAACCAACGCTATAGCACTGTCTCTTTCCACTTTCAACTGTTTTCTCTGTTTCTCTGCATTTGTTCGACGTTTCGACCGCTTGATTAATGTTTGGTACGCGCAAATTGAACATTCCTCGACGCTCCCCCTCGGGCGAAATATGGATTATGGATATCAGAAATCGCAATTAAAAACGTGTCCCTGTCAATTGACTAACTCGTTAAGTGATCCACGCGCAATGACACGGAAATTATCGTTCGTCTATTTTATTCGAAGGAAATTCGCGATGATCTTTTCTGGTCTATTTCTTTTCTTGGTTCTCTGTATCGCGACATTGGACTAATTTAAATAAGTGGCGTTATTACCCATTCATATTAATGAAGATTGAATTTAAAAAGAAGGATGAGATGAAGACACGTAATTCGTTTCTTAAATCCCAATATTACTGGGTTACAAGTGATCAGCAATATGATCAGCAATAGATTGGACCAAGCTGCTTAATTATGGACTATGGAAATCGAAATTACATCTTTGAGCTTCTTTTCTTCCGAATACATGATATCACGCAGTCATTGATAGACATATCAGAATTTTTTTGAGAAGCCTAGTATAACAGAAATAATTAAACTTGGATATGAAGGATCCAGTTTGCTTACAGAGCGTTAATTCTGCTTTGTATCTTTTATTTTACGTGTTATTTTAAATCTGGTACAAAATATTATGACTACCTTATTTATGACCTAACGATGACTCTGGTCCCAAATCTAAAATATTATATTCAAATTATCGTTTCTTATTTTTATATAGATACTTCAAATATTTAGATATACCACAAGCCCTAAGACAATTTGTCGTTTGAGTATTTTCAAGTAAATAGTTTCTCAGTACACACGTAACGCTTCTACAACCTCGCTTCTACCACCACGTAAAACATCTAAGCTGAAGCTTGACTATCTCATTAACGTTATGCTACAACACCAAGAACCATAATCAGTATCCCATTCGAAGTAACTTTTCGTTTGAAACTGCGCAGGAAGACAAAAAAGAAGCAGAACAACACAACGCATTCCATTTATCGTTCGATTTCAAATGAGTACGAAAACGTAGTGCAGGTAGGGTATTTTTTAAAACACAAAATTCAGTACAGAAACATAGATAGCCATCTGGGTCAGCATAGCTCATAAATTATTGGAAATGCAACGAAAATACAAAGAACCTGTAGACATTGCTGACCGAACAACATGTACAATTTTCCAATATTTTAGAACATAGTGTCTAGTAGCGATATTACGACAAAGAGATATCGTGTTATACATTTTTTATAAAGTTTTCATTTTTAATTAAAAGAGATTTTTATATGCACTTCAAACATGCAAGATAAAATACCCCCAGTGTAATACTCATTACGATATTTATAGAGTAAAATAAATGTCTACTTAGATTCTTTTTTTTTTTTACTTGTATTAGCACAAATATGAAATTTTGCATAAATTTATTAGGAAATTAGATTTCACGTAATTGCTCTAAAAACTTTACTTCTTACATTTTACAAAATATTCGAATAAATAATCCCATATTTTACGAACTCACATAGAACTGTATACGATAAGCTGATTCGTAATAATAATTTCTTTCTCGTTGTTTATGGACGAGGAATTTACGCAATAGCTTAATATGTTATGTCGATCGATTCTCCTCTCAAAATATCATTCATAGACATTAGAAATACACGCGTAACATATACCAGGGGTTCCTCTAAATTCCACTGAAATTCCAGCGTTGTTCGAGGCGATGAAACCAGAGGCAAACGATCCTTCCTATCCCGCCAACTGAGTCTCCCTCTCTCAATTTCCCGGTTATTTCACCAGAGAGCGTTGTTGAAACGAGCCACGCGAGTGCTTTATGTTTGTTTTTCATTTCCTGCCGAAAAATCGCTAATTATCAGCCACGTAAACGGAAAGCGAGCAGACCAGAGGAGCATTTTTCTCCCCGTTTATTTCGCAATCGCTAGAACACCCTTAACGTTCACAGCCTCTGTCCTTCTCGTGGAAAACTATTCTTTTTTTACGACGTCCAGCATATTAGTCTTAAAAAAAGGTAGAAAAAGAAGGAAGAAAGAAGAAGAAGAACCACCAAGACTCATTAAGTGGTGCTACTGTAGGTTCCTCGGTTTCCTCGGAATATTTTATAGCGGACACGCTATATAACAACCATAATCAACGGTTACTCTCACGAGTAAACTCTAAATTCTCCTCTTCCCTACCACATTCTCTAATTGTTCCAGCTTTATTGCACTTAGTCAATTTTTTTCGTCTTTCCGCTAGTAAATTTGACGAAAATTTTTAAAGCAGACTTTAAGTTTCAGTATGTCTGCGTCTTGGCTCTGTCCTGTTTGCGACGTTTAATTCTTTGTATTGAACGTCTCTGGTTCTCCTATTTGACTTAAAATTGCGAAATTGTACAAGAGAAGTGTACAATCTAGAATCTGTAACTTGTCAATACTTTTAGTCGGTAAAGTGTGAAAAGAAAATCTAAAGATCATCGTCGAAAGAAGATGCAGGAAAGCAGTGTACGAAGAACATAGACATTTTCTATGATTTCATGATTTTCAGGACACTCGCAGTTGTGTGTAATAAATGTAATGAATACTTTGCCAAAATTCTGCAAAAATTTTCTAAAAAGATCTTGTAACTATTCAGAAGTACCGAGCAAGGACCGAAGATAATAAATTATTCTTTCGTTTTTCTAGATAAAAATGTCCAGGACATGTTCAAGAATATTTTTATTGCGTGCCATTCGAATGGTCTTTGTTCGTTTTCGTACATCAATTCTGCGCATCTTGACGTTTTCAGACGTTCGAAAGCGGTTTAGAATGAACAGGTTTACAACTTTTCGATAGAATTCGAGTGGTCTACAAGGTTTAACGGTTGCATCGCTTATATTTATGCGGCTGGATAATGGCGAGTCAGCGGGAGAAAGGAACTTTAATGGCCCCGGAATCCATGGTCCACGGCAATGGGTCACCGCGTAACAATGCGACGTGAAAAAGCAGAGGGAAAAAAAGGAAGGATCGATGACCCGAGCATGTTGCTCGTTCTCGTGCAATGTGTGACGAACTTTGAGAGAAAAAGAAACATACGCTAGGATGCTATCCGTGCACGCGAGAGGCCGATGTGGCATCGCATACAATGCTGAAACGAGAAAAGGTCAGCCACGGGCCCGTTTATCTTCCAGCTATCTAACGTTTTTCTCCGCGTCTCGATTGCTTCGCGCATCCTTCCTTTTTCCTTTCTCTACCAACTCTTAAGATAATCGCGAAGAATCTCGCGGAGAAGCACGCGATATACAGCTATAGAGGGTTAAGTATGTATGTATGTTTGATTGCCTGTTCAAAGAATCGCTCTAAATACAAGATTGCAGTAAATTTTAATCTTTTTGCATTCAGGACGTAAAGTATAGCGTGAAGTAATTATAAAATAAACCGGAAATGTAGCACGCCATATGAAAAAGATCTTACTATGTTTTGGATTTATTCTCACACGTAGCATAAATTTCTGTCAATTATTTGCTTCTAGAAAATTTCTTACAAATTAGCTATTACCCTTGACAAATTTTCAATCTCAATTTTCTCAAAAGCAAAGTGTCAAAGGAAAGATATTTTTATTGCCATTTTCAACTTATCTTTAGATAAAGTATGATCCCGATTGTATGTATGTACCACAGTTTCAGAAACACCCAGTACACGTGCGTGTGCTATTCCTCTCTCTATTCACGTTCGGACGCGTAGCATTGTCGTTGCGACACTTTCTCCATGGAACCGATCCTCTTTGTGCCCTACCACAGGCACTCAAAAGAATGCAGATGCGTATTCTTGCGGCGTAAGTCATAGCCGGCCCCGAACAATGACAAATAAATTTCAGAGGAAACAACTCGCTGGCTAACGCCTTTCTTGGAACCTAAGTATAAGACGCACAGAACCACATACAACAGCCTGTTCCCGTGCTTCTATAACCGTGTTGCTCCTAACCGCTTCGAAAGTGAAACGGTCTACCGAAACGGTACCGTTCTACTGTCTCTGTTTCGCTCGTGGCAGGCGATGGCCATTTATAAATTACAACCGGTGCGCGAGCTGAGGCACGCTTGTAGAAGCGAAGGGACAACGGGACAAAAAGAGGAGGAGGGAAAAAAACAACGCGATTCCGAGGCGACTCGACGAAACCGGACTGTGGCGACGCGAGACCTCTCCGATAGACGAAGACGAAGAAAACGCCAAGACACGAAGGTATATACGTATATCTGTTCATAAGTAGTCTGGATAATTTGGCGGATTCGTAACAATTTTTATTAGAGTGATGCTGTAGCTTATGTGAATATATAACGTTTGCAAGTAACCTGGATTTCCTATAGTAGAAATATTCGTGGAAATTATACCAAATGATGAACTTTATCAAATAGTTTTTGGAAAATTTTAGCAAGAAGCAACGTCAAGATGATGAATTTTATCAAATATTAGGAAACTATAAAATACTACTAGTACACGTAGTCGTTAATTTTAAAAATTCATCACTCGAATTCATTTGTGATTGTTGTAATATTTCTAATATCACTGAAACTTATCGCGAATTATTGAGAAATATAGAATATGTGGAGAAAACGGCACGAATATGTGTTATAATCTAATAATATCTTGTTATAAACAAAGCTATATGCTCTATTCAAAAAAATAAGGCTCAACCTATATTTCGTCAAACTTAACTATGTCATACTTCGTTACTATATTTCATTACCATATTCCTTATAAACATTGATATATATATTCTGGAGGAGAAGCAGCAGATATCTTAAATGATTGAAAACGAAAGGGAGAACGAGCCCAGAAATGGCCGCCACCACCATGGCCTTCCACACCGACGGGCAATTTGCACCGACCATTCGGACAGGTATACCATTGGAGAATTGCAGCGGCGAGGCCGTAGCTGTAATTTCACGGAAAGTGCTCGAACAACACAAAGGCGACGCAACAGAGCCTGACTTTCAGGTAACGTTTCCCTGATTCCCTTGGACGCGACCAGAGGGCCCAGACGGTCCCTTGGAGGTCAGGTTATTGTTAGCGGAAAGCCGACTCCGCGCAAGGTGCACCTTTCTTCTATACCTAAGCGGACCTACAGGTGCAAGACGATCAGTTTGCTCAGGTGTCGGCCTCTTTGCTTAGGCCCACAGTTTCACAGAGAGACGTCTCTCTTTCGTTCTTAATACTTGTACCTGGTAACGTTATCGAGATTATACTTGGAGCACGAACCTGCTCTTTCATGGAGGGTCGAGAACCTCGCTAATTGGTATTTGCATTCCTACAACGATTTGAAATTGAGCCGTTGAATATATATAGGAAGGTTATGCAGAATGTGCACAGTTGTTGACAAAAGTATTAGGGCACTTGCAGAAATCTTTTACGAATATTAGTACTATAACGAGACTCGATTATTATCACTGTGTTGTTAAAGTTTGAAAATCTGAAAATGTATATAGAAATTACAGATAATTAGAGATGTCATGGCAGTCGTGTCTTGTAACATTCATAATTTCAAAATGTTTTATATACCATAAATAATGTATACATAGAAGTTTTATATGGGAAATATTCGATACTTTTGGAATTGTTTGCTAGAGTATAATAAAATTCCTAATCTTCATTTGCAACATTCTTACAGGCAGAAAAATTAATCAGTATAATAATGCAGCATATAATCCTTCAAAGCCACATTAACAAGGGACTATATCTTAAATATAATTATATTTAAGCACCCTTAGACAAATACTATTGCCCTCTAGAAGAAGATGTTTGCACCGTCAAACCTCTTCCTACGTTTTCGTACGTCAATTCTTTATACCTCGACGATTTTAGAGCAGCAAAGACAATATGCTCTACATATATCGGCAATATTCGTATGCGAAAGCAGTACTAAAAACAAAATATCTACTGCTGATGAAAGATAACTAGGAACTAGAAACATGGTCGCCAAAGAATTTCTAGAAACACAACTAGAGATATAAATAGTTCTGCTGATAGAAATAGTTCATGTACGTGAGAGATAATGAATCTCATTTTTCCAGCTACGTTACGTTCAATAAGTTCAATAAGTGCGCGTCAAACAGTATGAGTCACCTGTCGATAGATTACAAGAGAGATAGTATCTTTCAATTACGATATCATGTCTCGCATTTTGACATGTCTGCTAACGTCAAGTTGATGAACTCTCTGAGTTACCCGAATGCACATCTGTGATCACTTGCGAGCATTACAGGTGCAACCGACGCGACGTTTTCGCGTTGCTCACTCATCATGCTGAACACGTAGCCGCTTCACTGGTTGAAAAAACGCGTCCACGGATAGCTTTGGTGCACGAACGACGGTTACGGTACCGCGACGCTCGAGATATTTGAATCTGAGTAAAGTTGCCGCGCTTTATCGGCAGAGATGACAGAATAAAATTACAGAATTGCAATAGACGGCTATTTGAACGGATTAGATCTCTGATGTTCAAACTCGATACGTCAAAGCTATCAAATATGTAGAATATAGATAGATTCTTTGAGTACATATAGCATTATGATTTTTACATGTTTTGTCACTTTGTTCGAATTCATTATAACCTAACGAAGCACACATACTTAGATATTTATGCAGTCGAAGTATTTGACAAATTGGGATTCTGACAAATCCAATACGCAATCAGCAAAGCAATCAGATATCTAGAATATAGATAGACTCTTATGAGTGTATATAGCATTGTGATTTTACGATCTTTTATTCGCCATTTGGCTAGAATCCACTATAACCTAGCGGAGCACAGAGGTACTTCTACAGTCGAAAAGTTTAAGTTTTTAAATTCCCTAGTTGATTTTAATGAACTCGATGCTATCGAATTCCAACGTTCAGTATCGCTTGGTATATTTCGGCCGGAATTCCACGGCACTGCGCGTTGGTTAACCACCTGCTGAGCGATCGCGTGCCATTCCGGAATACCGCGGTGACTTTGGTCGCTGTAGCGAAAGCGCAAAAACTTCGTGGGAACGTGCACGTGTCCGGTGGCTGCAGCTCGCCTTTCGATATTATTATTATTTTGAAACACTCACCTATAAGCGGTAACAACGCGAAGACAACAACAGCAACAGCCCGATGATGCTCGTGGGCTGCCATCGTGACAAACAGGGATTCCTCTTCTTGCACTAAACGCCGAAGGTCTCTCGACAAACGTTCCTCTTTCTTCCTCACAAAATCTTTCGTATTATTCTCGTCACTGACACTCGAACACTCGGTTATCCGCGGTATTGCTCGACTTAGATGAATGACGTACCGATATCGAGGATCAAAACGATACAAGACATCGGGTCTATTACCATTAAACGACTGTTCCCGCACGTCGTATCGTCACGCTAGCCGATTTCAGACTGTGGCGGGGAGCAGCTCGTACGCGTTCGGCTCGGCCTTCGGCAGAGTTCGGTTGCGTTCGGTTGCCACCGGTGCGCTACTCGGCACGCAGGTACCAACGCCAAGCAGCGAGTGGGAAAGCCACGATCTCGCGGTTCTCCGCGAGATCAACCGATTCTTCCTCTCTCGGACGTTTCTTTCTTTTTTCTCTGTCGTTCTTTTGCCTTTCTTTTACGCGCATCCTTGCATTTTTATACGCCTCTACAAGAATGCCACGTCCTTGCGCATAATTCTTCCTTTTTCCCGCTGAATATTCAACGGAGAATGTTTCCGACTTTTTTCGGGACATCCGATGGTTCTTGCATTAAAGAATATCGTGCCATGGTATTCACAAATATGTTAATGGTACTGTATCTGATGGATTTTTCGATGCTTGTTAGCTGAACCTTGACTAATTAATCTTTTGTGTACGAATTAATTATGGAGAGAGATAACGTGTTTAATATCAATGTTTGCACAGTCTTTACGTTAAATGGAATATTATGTAGTAAATCAATGCTTAGAGTGCTCTTTATACAAATGTTATAGTGTAATATGTCACAGACAATTTATGTATTTTATGGACACTGCTATGGTACACTACTATGATAGTAGCAGTAATTTTTTTTCTTTCTTAGTAGATCGTTTAGATAGTTCTAACCTTTGATTGATTAGCGTTGGATCATAGATACTTCAGTTTTATTTGTACTCTACGTTTTACGCAATAAAGACCATTGGTGACTGTTATCGCTCAAGATATAGAACGGGAATTAAAACTAAACAACTTCACTCGAATATATGTAATATTATATTATGGATATTTTGTTTCCTTCTCCCAATATATACAATTGGATATCGTTTCATGTGGAAGGAGAGAAAATAAAGGGAAATTCATTTTTCAATAAAGGGAAAATCAAGGGAAACTATTCTTCCATATCATGCTATGAATATCTCATGTGTTTGAAATATGTACGTTTCATATGTAAAACAAAAATAAAACTAATAATTTTTTAAGGTATCTATATGATATCTTACATCTCACGAGCCAAAAAATCAAAACTTACAAAGCTTCCAACTGAATATCATTCCAAGTAAAGGTAAAAGAAAATTATTTTTTAAAATATTTTTAGCACATATACCTATATCCCTCAGCTTAAGCACATATCGTAAGCAAGTAGAATGTAAATTGGAAGCCATCCTAAGCCGCAAAGCAAGGATTAACAATAAATAATAATAATTATCGTCTCGCCAACTAATTATTACTCGAGTCGAATCGAAAAGATCAAAATTTCCAAATCTTCTAAATAATTTTCCCATGGTCCAGCTGACCAGAAATCATTGCCACTTCAAATGAATTACTCAACAATACGGAACTATTCTACAGTTCATCCCGACATTATTTCTTTAACTTGGCCATGCAATCTGGCGAGCTAATTACAGCTGAATTATATTATTACAGGCCGTGTAGCACGGGAACATCGTTAATTTTACAATTCAACGAATTTTCCACGCGGAAACGGGGAAACGACGAATACGGGCGACGAGCTGTGTGGAAAACACGTTTGCGCGTTTAATCAAATTCGTGTCGCGTATTATCAAGCAAACAGAAGACTCAGAGATAAGGGATTTACATTTCCACGTTGCGTTGGTCGAAGGCTCGCGTAGGAAACGTGACGAGAACGAAGCAACGGCTATCCATTCCCTCCACTTTGATGGCAATTAACTCTCTTATCGAAGCTGGTAACCAAAGAATTAGTAATTTAAACGATCTTCACGCGCACGCCGTGGACTCGAGTCGGTTTTCAGTACTTTATCACGTACGGCTACACCGTCGTTGACGCAGCCCATCGTCGTCATCGTAGTCGTCGTTTTCCCTCTTAAGGGGCGCGGCCACGTTTTATGGCACTCGACATCGGAGCTTTCGGTTCACTTTCAGCAGTCGACGACGATTCTCGAGGATCTTCGCAAGATTAATGGCACAGGTGTACGTTTCAAAGCCGTGCAAATATCGCTGTCAACGCTTGCTCCGCGGTAATGAAACGCGCGATAATGCTACGTGTACATAGAAACGTTCGCATGACCATGCAACGCCATTCGCGAACCGTTGGGAGTCTGATTCGTGCAGACGTCAGGCTTACAGTCGGTCCGCAGATTTTCCGGAGTTTCGTGATAAATGACTCGCAACGATCGACTGACCGACGCAGCACTCGAAATCATAGTCGTACATATTCGTTCGATCCATAAGTTCTTTTTCATTTCATATCGAATGTAAGATCATAACTACTATAAATTCACGTTCTGATGAACTATCGTTCTGACAAATGCGCGAGAACTTAGAACAATCAAATATACTAATAACGGATTCTTATTAGAGCAAGCATTTCAATCTTCAGATGTTTCATTCATTAGAACAATAGTTCATTAAAGTAGCTTAAGTCCAAACAATAGAATATTATCATAGTATGTAATAACATAATATGTAATATAGTAATAACATTTGACTACATTAAATATTATATGTGTTTCGATAACTTTTGGTTCTGTCTTTTATGTAAATGTTGAAATAATAAATTTTTTTTATAAAATTTCACATTATGTCGGGCATTTAATAACAATGGCTCTTCAAGAAGTTCTCCAGCATCCGCTTTACTCACTGAACAGATACTCTAACAGATTGACATTCTTTCTTTATTATCTTCATCCAAAATATTTTTAATGGAATTTTCTTCTGCTACGATAGAAGAATGAAAGAATTTTAAAGAATTACTGAGAATTATAGAATCAAAAAATCATAGAATAATATATGATAAGTAAAACAATTATCTGCCAAAATTTAAAAATGATCAAATCATAAAAATGATCAAGATGCAGCTTATGGACGGTTCAAATACAAATCGCGGAAAAACAAAAATTTTCACATTTCCGGAATCGCATAAAAACTCGTGACTCGACCTAATGGAAATCGTAGTGGTGGAAATCGTGTAAAAATAAAAATTGAAAATTGAAATTTCGTTAGAGGCGTAAAATGTCATTCGCGGTTGGCCTCGTGGTACACCGAGGGTTTCGAGTGGGTGGCTCTCTTTTTTATTTAAGAGAAACACACCTAATTCCCCTACCCTGGAGAGGATCGCTGTTCAAATAAACCGAGCGACCCCCTGGCGGTTTACGTCCTCGCCCTCGCGTCTTTCCCGCGGGTTCCAAAGCGTTTGCCTTCGAACCGACTGCTGACCCGCGAGAACAGAAGAGAAAAGAGGGCAAGTCATATATATATATGTACGTGTTTGTCGTTTGTCATTGGCCCTGTTTACCAGGCCAAATGAATTACGCCTCGACAGAAGAATTTTCTTGCGCGCTTTTCACGTGAGACCTCATGCTCTTCGTTCGAAAGATACAAGCAAGCTCTATTTGTTTTCGTAACATCGGCTGACCGGGTTCGTTCGTCATGGCTGCCAAACAGATACACTCAGGGAGAACGTTCCTCTTAATTAAAAGCCTCCACTCGAGATGTGTTCCGTTTCGTCGAAACGGCTAAAAGATCCCGTGAAAGACGTTTCGACGTTCATCTCGAGTTCTTATGTATCTCACGACTGATACATACATGGTATACCTCCTATACGCACTCGTGTATCTATGGCGAATGGTGAACGTTCAGCAGAAAATAAACTGTTTGTTTGTTCTGTGATGGTATTCGTGTAACGCGGTGGCGTTCAGAAATTTTAAAATCCTTAGATTTAAGTCGAGAATATAAAAAGTTCCATGCTGTTCTACATAGAAGCACTACAAGGGTGTGTAAAAGTTTCCAGATATAGTGGCCGTAAAAGATATTTATTATAGCATTTACATAATAATTAATTAGGTCTAAGTATATTAAAGTTCGTACCATTTAGCAGTTTAGTATTACTTTCACGTAACTATAAAAATATGATACTGTAGAAATGAAATGTAAAGACTGAAAAGTAAACGCTTTAATGGAAAATAAATGTATATGCAAATATTTTTTGCAATCACTATAGATTTTTTCAGTTTCTGTTTTAAAAGCGATATTTTAAAGAGCTTTAACTAATCCTCTTACGCTTTGCATATTATTCTTAAAAAAATCGATGAATTGAAAAGTCGAATGAACGTAAGCAAATAAAAATAAAAAATCGAGATTATTCACAAAAATGATCCGTTGATTATCTATTGCAATAATCTATTCTGACCCAAAAGAATTTCTGCATCGTACTTGTAAATTGTGCAAATATCCAGGCCCGAACGTTTTTGGAGAACGTTGCTTCCATTTAAAAGACACGCGAAAGAACGGTCCAAGAAAATGAGAACGTTCTTATATTTTTATAGTTCCCCTTTTTTTCGCTACTCCTTGTTGGCTACCGTTTTGTTCCTTTTCGCTTAATTCCGTTTCATTTGCCATCGTCGCGCGTTGCACCGACAACTACGATTAATAAACGTTCTGTTTCTGGAAGTTCATCGATTTATGAAGACACCGGGGCTGCAGTGGAACAGAGATAAAAATACAGGAGAGAGAAATAAAAAGACCTCGAAGAAACGGCGCTGAATGATGCTCGAGATGTTTGTATCTTCTCTTGGCGAGAGCGGCCGTTATTAAACACTTAAATCTTCCTCGATGTACGAGATGAAAAAAGGAGGCGGAACAACTGACAAAAGGAATAAACAAAAATGAACGAAAGAGGGCTGAAGGTTACGGGATAAGCAAATTTATGAGAAACAAACGATGCGCTGTTCTGGATTTTCTAGTGCTAACGAATTCTGTGTTAATCTAGCCTCGTTTCTCAATAACGATTCATAATCCGTCTATTTTATAAAGCATTCGCACTGGTCATATAAAGAAGTGTTGTTTATAGGTGGGATGATTCACACGATTTTCTTCGTTTCTGTATCGTTTTTACAAGAAAAAGAATAAAATAATTTGGAAGAGTTCGAAATGAGATTAGTGGATAGGAAAGACTGGGTTAGAAACAGGTTCTGAAAGTTACAATTTTATGATTGGGGTATTAAAATAAGAATTTTAGAGGATACAGGAAAATTTGAAAGATGAATGCTTTAAATATATCTCACAGATTCGATTTTGCTTTATAACCTAGATAAGATTGGCTACTAGAACGAAACTGTATTTCAAAATTGATAGCGGAGAGATTTACTCAACTTCCCAAACTCCTAAGGAAATTTATAAGAATGATTATTCAGAACAAGTTATTCACCTAATTATTTTGTAACTACGAGATCTTAATAATGTTATTTTGTTATGTACCGCTGTACACTTTTGCATCTCTAAAATTCTCATAAATACATGTTTGACCTAATAAGTCCAACAAATACTTATTCAGTCTGTATCACTCACGTTATTAAAACAGTTTCAAACTATTTAGATCAAAGACTAGATACGAAACTGACTTAGATATAAGACTGAAATAATTCAAGAACCAACGTGAAGGAACGAAGCAATTTCATAAAACACGAAATGAATAAACTATTTTTATAGAAAAGAGAAACATCAGGTCTTTCGCAATATTCATATGAGAATAGAGACAATGCGACGCTGGCGTGAAAGAACAGAAAAAAAGCAGATGGTCGAGAGCGTGAGATAAATCATTTCCAAGATCAATCCCGAAAGACGCGAGTGCCGCGGAACAGGATGAAGAAAGGTCTTCTATCCGCAGGAGCGTTTTCGAGGCTACCGCGAACTCTTCAGAGAAATTCCACGAACGCTTCGCGGGTTCGTTCCGGTCTTGAATCTTGAGTGAGCCGGCCGGTAGAGAAATGTAATTAAAGTCCGATAGAAAACTCGACCTCGCCATCGAATCGCGCTTCGTGATACAAGTTAATTCGGGAAATTAAAAAATTTCGAGCAGCTACTCCGTTTATTTAACCGTTTCCTAGCCAGACAGTTCCGGATCCAATGAAACAACGACCGTAACGAAACGAACGGTTTATCCGTAGCCTGCCCAAAAAAGCAGAGGAGTTAGGAATGAAACGAAAAAGAAGCTGCAGAACGAAGCTTAAGGTTTAATTAAGACAAAATAGAAAATTTCATCGCGCCGCTCGAAAGTGTTTTACACGCCGGACAAAGCAATCTACGGAATTAAAAAATTCCTCCATTATCGTGACGTGTTACCGTTTCTTTCACGAGTAACGTCCACGTAACCAGCAAGACGCTTCCTTGGATCGTCCGGGAGTTACTTGGTGGATCCGAAGAGAAGAGAACAAAAACAAGCTCTGGCGAGAACTACTCTACAAATTTAATTAAAACTTCATATAGACGTGGTCTGTCGCGTTATCATTCCCCGCGAATAAACCAGCTCGTCCTCGAGGTCCAAATATTTTTTTATACCGATCGACCCCTGACGAATGTTGAAACGACAGCGAGGTTCAAACAGTTGGACTTGTTATGTAATTTTACTTCTCTATTTGATGTCTACCAGTGGTAATTCGTTCAGGTTTTCTTTCCCCTCATATATTAATAGTCTCTTCATGAAGATTCCAATCAGAAAAAGAATTAGTATTACATATTAATGATTGATAATGTAACATTACGTTTCTGCATATCTAAATCCTACCCGTGTAGATCAATTATATTATCAGAAACTCGTATTTCTTTGAATTAATAATAATAATACGCAGTACGAGATTTGAGATTGGATAATGAATTCCGTAAATTCTTATCTTGCCTCAACTATAGAAACTTGTAATTTTTCTAGTTTAGTCGATCAAATTATTTCCTAAAATTCCATTTGTATTGGTAACAAATTTGTCAATGCTATACAGGAATATTCACAAAATTTCACTATCAAGTGAAATATAACTGAAATCTTCTTCTTGATATTAACTCTAACCATGCCAGCTATGTCAACCATTTCCATGATCATCTGAAACAAAATGGTACCTGCATATTTAACCTCAGTCCACAAAAGAGAAAGAAAGAGAGAGAGAGAAAGAACAAGAAACTCAGAGAAAAACGCGAAGAACGAAAGGTCGCGACGACGAGTTAGAAAATGAATGATGAATTCCAGTGTTCTGCGTCCTCGGCTCCATGTCCCTGTACGCGCGTGTTGAGCCAGGTTTGCTGGCGCCTGTAAGGCAGGCAGCCAGACGGGCGCCACCGTTCAAAAGGGTTTCGCGTAGCTGGAACAAGGACGGTGTCGTCGGTGATCCGAGCGAAAGGGGCGATCGAAGCGGAGGGGAAACAAGCAAAAGAGACTCTGGAACGGGTGCAAAGAACGGAGACAGCTAGACGAAACAGGGACGCAGGCGCAAGCGGGGAAAAACCGTCGTTTCCTCCCTCTCTGTGTCCTCTATCTCCTTTATATGTATCTCGAAAATCGTGTTGCAGGACCAACAGCCTGGAATACGGCGAAACCTCCCCTTGGTCCAAGCTGGATTGAAAGCTACTTAGATGCTAACAACGAATCCATTTCAATC
This sequence comes from Bombus pascuorum, assembly GCF_905332965.1. Taxonomy (NCBI): domain Eukaryota; kingdom Metazoa; phylum Arthropoda; class Insecta; order Hymenoptera; family Apidae; genus Bombus; species Bombus pascuorum. The sequence goes on along the minus strand of NC_083494.1, from coordinate 12,710,464 downwards.
TCCGCGAATGCATTCCCATTGGGGCACATACAGAGATTCGTGGGACTAACTTCTACTAAAATCTGCGAAAACTTGTTAACTTACGAGCTGAATGAAAGGCAAAGGGAAGATTCTGGGATGGGTGCGGGATAGCAATTGGTTTGGTGGGATAAGATATGTTTGTTTGAGGTTCTTGTGGTTTTGTCATAGATGAAGATTGATCTAGGGACAGATGGCGAGATCGTGATGTGAGAAAGTTGAAGAGGTACAGTGAAATTAGAAACGATGAAGTTTACACGTTTCGAGTGTTGAAGGATATAATTATAGACATTTTTGGGGAATCAACTTACGTAAAGTCAACTTGGAATTTTCTTTCGAGACTATACATTCAGATCGTTAACAATTTCAGCTTAATTTTTACTAATAAAGCAACTATTTCTATCCATCCAAATCACGTACAAAACGTAGTTTTGCTGATTGTACAAACACTGAATCTTATATTGTGTAATACCAACGTATTTATAGAGTCTATGTACATTGCAGTGGTGCAGAGTTCTCGTGGCGCCATGGTGGGCTTCGAGGATGAACTTCGGAATAAAACAATGAGTAATGGGGTGGTGACGCTTACAGTACTACAGAATGGGAAAGGGGTAGTTTTGCGAAAGGAACAATTAATGGCGCTTTTTAGTAGACTCTGTAGATAATGGGTTCTAATATAGCTCGTAATTTAGTATTTTGTTTTGTATACCGTTATTAAAGAAATTTTCAGATCTAAGTCTTTCTCGGAATTATCAATTTTTCCTAATTAAGCCTCTCTTGGATATTTCTTCGTGAATATTTTTTTCATATAACATACTAGAATTATTTCTTATAACATTATTTCTATTATTTCTTCTTGTTATTGTAATGTGAAAAAGATATTTCAATCGTTGTATCGTGATTAATATTACATAAGAAAATACGATAGTAACTGTCAGCATCGAATTGAATATTATATGACGTTATATGCATTTATTTTTAGATAACCGAGTATTAAGTTCATTATATAATAAATAGCGGAGGAGTCGATGTCACTTGACTTAATAAAATTATCATTATCCGCGTCAATGTTAGATTAATTTGTTACGAAATTGCGAAAATCAATGTAATCTACTGCCAATGAGCAATCAATTTGGCTGCTACGATCAATCATGTATGACGCGACAAGCGGACGGGGTCACGAAGGGTGGCTGCCACCCTACTGCATCGAAAAAGATTATATTTCGTCGATGGAACGACATAAAATAGGGCATTAAGCGCATTATCAAGCGTCAAAATATGTAGAAAAATTATTATTTTAAGTATAACCACCCTAAATGATACTATATTACTAGATTAATTGAAAAATAAAATAAAAAATATATGTAATAAAATTCTAAAATTAAATCAAATTATACAAAGTCAAATTATGTAAAATCAAAATTAATCAAAGTTATTCTAACAATAGGAAATTTAAAACCTAATACGCAAATGATGTAAACTTATTTTTTAAATTTCAAACATTGCAAATTAATAGAAAATTCAATATTATCTTAAGTAATGGTAGTAATAGTTAAATAATATCTAGAATAATCAAATAGGTATTGTAGAAATATTTTGCAGAATAATTTGTTTTTTTCGTACGTTTAAAAAGTCAGAAAAAATTGGGCACTCTACAAGAATAGAGCAGATTGTTGAAGCATCTGCTAGATGAATGTAACAATGTTGCATGTCATACTGATTGTTTGGGGAATAAAGGTAAACGGCAGCGAAAAAAAGCAAACGGAGTAGGGTGCTTAAAGAGGTAAAAAACGAAGCAAAGAAAGGAGAGAAGAAAGGCACGAGGGCGGAATAGAGTTAAGAGAGTAATTAGGAGGAAGTACGATTGTGAACAAGTGAGTGACTTAAGAGAATGAAATACGAATTCTTAATTACTCGGGAATTGTATACGACAATTTGTACAAGTGTTTCTCATTTACAGCTAAAACTTGGATAATGTAGTCTAGATAATCGCGATAAAGTTTAAAATCACGATACTGACTTTGTAATTATTCAAAATTAACACGAAGGCAAGATTTAAGACTTGAAGTGCACGTTATTTGAAGTTTATTACAAAGAGCAGCACGGTCCATTTATCAAAATTGAATTTGCTTTTGATCAGTGAAGTTGCTTCAGTAGACTTATTTAAAAGATTAATTTTTCAAAATTGATTACTTAAAATTAGATAAAAATCAATCAAATTACTGCACAAACATCAGCAATAAAATGTTTCTTAATCTATTGTCAATCAATAAATTTATACGAAATAAAAATCACATTCAATTTCGATGTAAAGATATTAATAAACTACTCTTAATAAAATATTTAATAAACCTCAATATTACAAAACACAATCTTTGATTCAAGTACTTCTCGAACTTCGCTAAGCCGTCTAGGCAGTCCACTGCAATATCTTTCTAATATCAGAGTAATACTACTTTCGTACAGTAAGAAACCCGCTGGCTCAAAATAGAAAAGTTTCATCCTAAAACATTACGTTCGATCGACATCTATTTACAGCCCAACCACTTCCCAATTGTTCTTCTCTTCATGCATCTTCGTATTTTCTTCCTCCTTTCATAACCTCAGCCCAATATTTCGCTCATAGCTCGTACGACATTCCAACCAGCTACGGCGATGTTTTTAACAAGCAATCACCAGCACCCCGTTGCGTGGTGAAAATTTCATCGAAACACCGCGGTGAACCGCGACCCCACCGGGTTCCGCTATGCGATCGATGAACGAACGTGCATCGAATACGTTGAATCGTCGAAAAAGCGGACGCCGTCTTCATCTGGAAGGTTCCCCAAACATACCGAAATAATACGCGGTACAAATCGATATCGGTGGTTACTCGGTCGGTCAAAAGGGCGGTTCAAGTCGCGAAATATTGCTCGAGGAGACTGTGGTTTCGAACCAACGCGATAGGAGAGGAAAATCTCTGGCGTGAGAATTCGAGGAGAGATAGACGACGCGGAGGAACTACAGCGACTCACGAAAGTATTTCAACATTTACCAGAGGAAAGTTCTATGTGCATATTGTACGTGTCATATATAACATCTTGAAATATGAATGACAGTGTAACGAGACACGACTATCGTAATTACACGAAACAAATTTGAAACCAGTCTGAAAATGTATATAGGATATGCAAAATACTACAGTACTATAAGGTCTGGCGATGATTCTGAAGCTGTGTATGGAACTGTGACGATTATCAGTAATTTTGTAATCGAAACGAAAAAATAAGCTCCTAAAAAATAAGCAAGTGAGCGAATGCCTTTCGAGCGGCTGAAACTATTTTCGCATACATTTTTGACACGCATAACATTCATAATTATTCATAACCATGTACACAGTACACATACCTGTATCATAATATCTAACTATCGATACACACGATATTCGTAATAGATTTTTAGAAGCGTTCGAATACTTTCGTAAGCAACTGTACATTTATTTGGTCTGCTTGAAGGTGGAAGGGAGGAAGGTGATATTTTTCTAAGGGGAAAAGTTTCAAACACAGACAGTAACTGCTTTTTACCGTGAAAAGGCTCCATTGTCTGTCCCGTGCTACGCCTCTCCGTTGTGTTCCCACCCGTTCTTTCCTTCTTCTCTGTCTTTCTTTCTCAGCATCCTCGAAAGCATAAACACTTCGCGACGGCCGGAAGTCAGAAGTTTGGCTTCAACCTGCGGTCCTGGAGGTAGGAGGGTCGAAAGGGTAGAGAGATTTATTTCTCGTCCGTTTCGAGTGTTGATAAGCGGCGACGACACCATGAGATGACATTTTGATGGTTTAGGAAGTTTTTCGAAATTTGGAATTATTAGACTCGATATTTTGGAAGATTCATCGCACAAAAATGTATGTTCCTCATATACGTAGTGTTTCCATTAGGCTTTCTAATATAAATGATACTAACAGGATCTCTAATTTGTAATAAATGATGTTAAGAACAAGCCTCAAATGAGAAACTGTATCCTTTACCTTTCTCTCATTTATCTTTGTATGTATCTAGTAATGATCTTCTACTTTGTGTTATAGAATAATTTTCTGCTTGGTTGTGCTCACTTCATCCTGTATAGTTGTTCTTTAATGTACCTTAGAATTCAAAGTAGAAGGTTCACCTATTTAGGTTGGCGATCTTGTATCAAAGGACGAAGCTATTTTCATGCTATTGAATATTCTATTTCGTGCACGGTCGTAGAATGTACACTTTAGCGATTAAACGGAGTTGTACAATTAACTTAATGACCTACTCGAGTACGTCCCACGTTGTATTTGAAATTGATAACGCTTATTTTATGTTACAAGTTCGTTCAATTCATTCCTCGATTACTAAAATGTATCTTAAAGCTACATTATAATTTCATTTCAGAAAATTCCAAACAAAAGGTAGCTTTCCCTATATTCCCTTTAATATTTTCACTTTCAACACACTACATACAAAAGAGCATTTTTCAAGATCAAGGTACTTCGAAAGTTTCGGTTTCATCCATTAATGAATCAACAAGAACTATTAGTTGAATTAACAGAATATAATTATTCGCAAATATTTTATTTTCAAAGGAGGATAATTGCTTTTCTGTATTCCGTTTAGAATTATAATAAATTAGTTCTCATTGTTTTTAAACCATTATGAAGAAGAGTAGGTGCATCTGAGAGGTGACAGATACACACAGAAAATTCTAATTTAAAATTTAACTTAAATCCTTATATCAAAGCTACAGTTGCACGGTAGTTTCCAAATGATTCAAACGATTCGCTGAAAATGTAAGAAAATAAAGATGATTGAGAAGGAGATAGATTTTGATCAGCTGTCACAAGCTAAATTTGTAATCTAACAAACTGACGATTTCTTTCGTTAGTGGATGCAACAAAATAGTAGCATACACGGTACAAAACAATTGAAGATATCAGAATACTCACCTGTTTGGAAGTGTAACAGAAAAACGCTCGAAAATTTTGGAATCTCTCTGCGTTTGTTCATTTCTGCGAGCAGAGTTAGTCGATTGAAAGAATCGGGAAAGTGTTGCAGCTTCGTGTTGGATAAACGCATTTTCGTTTCGAAGAGAAATCGAGGTAACACCTGTCGCATCAAGCTCGTAGAAATGGAAAGTGAGCTAGTCGTGGTAGAAGGGCACTGGTGTGAACACGCTGTTCCATGGCCGATCGATTGTATATCTGGGGTTAACCTTCGCTTCTACGGAATCTGAGTCTTTTTGCAGAAAACCATGTGTAATAACCAGTCACGTGCTAAATCAACTTAGAAATTTACTAACGATTTTTGTTGCAGAAATTGTATAGAGAAGCAAGGATGCTAGAGTTTACCTTCTGTTTCTATTTTTAACCGCAGTTCTTCTCTTTTGCTAGAATCGTACGTTGCATTCTCCTTCGACACGTTGACTGCGTTTTATATATTTTGCTCGAAGAACCACGATATATTGAAATACATGACATTCAATTTTTGCAAAATATATTATCGCATTTGTGCACTCTCTATCCGACAATATCTTATCTTATTTTAATGATCCCTAAAAGCTCCAGTAACATCGATCTAGTAATATCAATGATAAGAGGAACATATTTTGATAAATTTAATTTTGCTAATAGACAAGGACAGCGACATATCAGCAAAGGCGTAGAAACATAATTTTTTAGTTTCGTCTGTACTACTAGAGTACATTGATCATGTTTCGCAATTTCTAAAATTTCTTCGTTCATGTTTTGCCAAGTAATCAGTTTTCTTGTTCCAACATCCGCAACATGTTTACTTCAACTCCTGATTTTACGACCATGCTATGTCATGCTCTATACCGTACCTAAACCATCTAACATTCAATCTCACTATACTAACTTTATACTGAATCTGAAACTATACATCCGACACCATACAACGTCCCGTCTTCCAACCCTTTTGACTCGACTGCAAAACACTGAACATCCAACCGTATACCTCGCGAAGGATCGAAGCCAACGAGCCCAAAAGCTTCGTCAACTCGCACCAGCGACGAATCTTCCAAGCGAACACTCGTTCAACGAGTCGACTTTAAAGGATACTTTTAACACATGTGCATACAGGGTGCTCCAGAATAAATGATATGTATTCGTATGTAGATACGAATTTCTGGATTGATTTTGTCGTTTATTTATAAATTACGCGATCGAATTAAAATACGTTCGATTTTATATTACGAAATAATCTACATTATGAAACGAACTTAGTATTTACGCGAAATGTTGAAATTACGTAATGTCAAAGATATTGTCACGTAATTATTCAAAATTTTGCTTTGTTAGGTGGACATTACAATGTAATTGGTACATTGTACTGGTACATTATACTATGATGCTTGGTATATTATAAAATATTAATAAAATACAAAACATCGTATCGTGAATTATTACGACACTTATTCGTTGCAATTATTACAAAACTGGCAAATTTTACTTCATTCAGAATTTTACATTATAAGGTACATATAATACGAAAGCATTAACAAGTTTATAATAAAATAATTAAAAAAGGAAAGCGATGAATGGCATTCCACTCAGCACGGTAATTTAATTGAAACGTTCAAATATTAATGGCAGGCAGTGTATACTCCATAATCCTACCCCTTACCATCCCTTAGTAATTTACCCCATAGACCAACTTGCTATCCAAGTGCATCACTTGTCCTGAAACACTCTGTATAGTAAAATCCGCGGAGATCACGTGGCGGAAGGGCCGATAAGCAGGCGAAACATATGCACTCAGGGTGCGCACTATCCAGACTAGATCCGGGCAGATGAAATCGGCGTGGAAGGTTACGCGTTCGCAGGAGCGGTGTGCCGATCCTAATCGGATTACACGGCCCATTGAAGTCAGAAGTGCGATCTTTTAAAGGAGGCCAACATAACGCGCTTGTTAAACGTCGTGTATGGACGCACACCGAGGAAATCGATATTTTCCGCGACGCCACGATATGACCAGCAACAACCCTCTGCACGTCGTATTCACCCGGCTGGTAGATAATCCAGCCAGGAACCTCGTTACCCTCGTATCGCGAAATTACCGAGGCCCTCGAATTTCCACTGCTGGGGATTCACCCTGGCCAAGTGCATCCAACATCTATGTGGAATTCGCTGGAATTTGGACGCACTGCACCACGATCCTATCTCGTGCTACAATTTTCAATATGGATGTATCGCGAGAGGAGACAAGCCTTTTCAGGGAGAAAATGTTACAGATTCTTTCGATACGTTGCTGCGTAAGTGATTTATGAAGGAGCTAAAGAAATATCTTTTGATGAGAAATATTTTCTTGTTGAATATTACGAAATACGAAAATACTAAATGCACTTACGCCGCGTTAGGTATCATTTGGTTAACATTTTAAGCATATTGAATATTTTTATTCTACTTTGGTATAATATTCCAAAATTATGCTTTTTGTATTGCGAGCCTCGAAGAATGTTGAATCTAGAAATTCAAGAATTTCGAAAGTCTCACGACCGGGCTATCACAAAGCGTATTTGAAGGGGGTTGATAAGGAATGAATAGGGTGGTTGTTGCTGAATGTGCGATTAGGAAAAGTTTTCCTCTTGGAAGAGCGAGGAACGATTAGCTTAGGGTTAGATTGTATTATGGTTATTTTAGTGTTTGGTTGATGGGATCCTTTAGGGGAGATGTTCCTTTAGATATTCGATCAATCTGGAAACAGTCTCGCTGTTAGATAAAGACAAGAAAATAGGTGCCCTAGACCGAGGGCGAAATAACCATAGTTCTCAGGAACTTTTAATTACTTTGAAATTTCTGAAATTCTAATTAATTTCATATCAACTAATACCAATTACTTAAACATTAATGTTTGATTATCGATGTCAGTGAAATTGCGTTCGATATCTGATTTAATCGTTTAATAATTAATTAATTAAGCAGAGATTTAGACATCAGGATGAAATCTGTTTCTAGTACATGCAACTTGCATATATACGTCTCCAAAAACTGTATTCAGATTAACTCTACATTAAGAAAACAACTTCGTAACTCCGTCAAATAGATTTAGTCGCGAAACTTCGTTGCACTTCTGACAATCCTAGCACAAGAAACAGTTGGCGAAATACGTTTGCCGTTATAATAAACTCAACCCTTAAGTCCCTCGCTTGGATTCCAACAATGTGTTGAATCGTTGCGAGATTGTCTCACAGTTTAAAACACTACTGTCCAAGATAAGCTCCGGAATTTAGGGAGATTCCTTCACTTTGTCCCCGTTACAGTAACACAGAAACGTTAGCTAATGCCGCATTATATGCGAGAAATATACATACATGTAGTATGGTATACGAGCTGACAGACTTGTGTGTTTTAAATTCGCTTAGGACTCATACTTTGAAAATACTAAATTCGCGTAGAAGAAATATTGTAAACTCTTTATTCTGTCACAGAATAATACGATCAAGCAAGTACTGACCTTTCGTGTGAGATTGAAATTTCATTGCAAAAACGTAAACTTTGAATTTACGTTGCAATTTAATTTACTCTGAAAAAATCGTCTTCACCACAATCTTTTAAAGATCGTAAACTTTGTAATCAGGGAAGACGTTCTTTTAAAACTTCGATTTAATTTTCCCTAAAAAATCATCCTCTATTCACGCAGGCAAAGCTTCAAATTAATCGAAATGTGGAAATCAGATACGAAAAAGAGCTCATGTCGATATACGATCCCGTATTCTCCGTCATCTACCTTTTAAAAACTATAACTCTGCGGTCAACGGAAACAAAATATATTCTACGCATTCCACCTAACTTCATCCGAAAGATAATTCTCTATTCGTTCAAAATCGTAGAAAAATAATATAGACGTCATAACCTGAATTCGCTACGTAATCTCGCAGTGCAAACGTAGAATCTTCCGCTTGGATGAATATAAATCGTGTAATTTCAAGATCCCTGCGAGTAATTCCTTACGGGGAATGATTTTATTAAGACAACGTGAACCGTTCGGTCCAATATGATCGAATCTACCTAAAGCGAGCTACAAGGATCGAACACCAAAGAGAGATAGACGAATGGACTCAGACAGAGAGAATCTCTTCAAAGAGAGGGCGAGAGAGGGGGAGGGGAAATGAGTTTGTCGAGCGTTCGACCTGTCTCTGGCTCGATATCTGTCGATCGGTCGCGGATGGAAGAACACGGTCCGGGGGTGCACTTAAATAAAGGGCCGATCCGTCGCTCGTGGACGTCTAAATAGATGGGCAATGGGTTCTTGAATTATGAGCCAGCGTACACAAGCCGGCATGGTGTAATGTAATTATTGCTCTCCGAATGTATTGGCTCCATTTCTGTATTAAAATCGGCCGCGTTTACCGTGGCCACCTCCATGCGCCAGGCGTACCGGTTCGATTAAATGGACTTTAATTCGCGTAAGAGGCAGACCGTAGAAAAGATCTCACGGAACAGACGGTGCCTTGCTGTTGCTTATTTTCTCTCTTTCACGGGGTCTTTTCTTTTGTGTATAAATTAGAACGTAAATCATGCGGTTTCTCGGCGGTGAATCTCTCTTTCAAAAGAAAGTTAAAACACCCATCTTAAGGGCAGAGATGCGTATTGAATGTCCCGAAGGACGTTGATAGCGTACAGTGATTAAGGGAGGTTCACAATGTTTCTGTGGTGAATATAGAATGGGAGAAACGAGGGTTCGTAATCGGTTTATTCTTCGCGTATGCACTGACTGATGTAAGTACTTTCGTCATAGGAACTTTTTACGAATACATTGTGTGCGTTATGTAAAATATTTTGAAATTCCAGTAGGACCATAATCAGACACGAGTATCACGATTACAACCCTAAGATTTGACAACTGAACCGAAAATGTCTATAAAAAGATACAAGATATATTTGAGAGTACTATTCTAACTGTATAATACATTCGTAATAGTTCTCTCTGACAATCGTTACAAATTTTTATTTTAGAACTAAACAGTCGTTCCTTTATCTTGTTCCAATTGTAGATAAATGATGTGAAAACCAGAAGATCAATAAAAACGCACTTTTTCTCGTGCGCTCCTTACACATACGTATTTATACAACCCTTATATGTACCATCCCTTTTAAGGGTTCATTCCTTAAATTTACCTATCAAGCATTTATGCATCAAACGCAAGCGCAAACATAGTATACTACGACAATAATTCCTCTTTGACTCATCTACACCCTCACATACGAGTAAATACAAATACTCTCTCTCTCTCTCTCTCCCCCTCTCTCTCTCTCTCTCTCTCTCTCTCTCTCGAGGATTCACCTTGATAAACACGACGAGTTCGGTTGTCTACACTCGATTCACTGGAGGATAGCAAACGATTCGGAGGTCGAGTTACATGGATACGTTCTAACAACGCAACGTAGGAGCGAGAAAATCGTTACTGATCCCCTTTACAAGAGACACGTTGGCCGGCCAGAATTTCGTTCCAAGGGAGGCGACAAAAAGCTCCTCGTCTATTTTCCATGGCGATGTCGTAGTCCGGCTCCGGGTTTCCTGGCAACCAGCGCAACGGCCTGACGGCGGCTGGACCGATTCCAAGGACGACGATCTGGGTTAACGTCGCGAAATTGTGCCGGCCTTCGCGTCTTCGTCCCGACGAATCGGCTTTAAAGCTTAACCGGCGAATCGATACCACGATATCCAGCGACACGACGACCAAGGATTTACTCCTCGTCGCCGTTGGCTGACCCGCCACACACTACGTACTCGGGAAGGGTTTATTGAGTAAATGACTGCTCGTTTTTCGACGTTAACTCGACGGATTGATCAGCTTGCGTGAATGGCTTAGCAAGCGATCTTTTATGTTAATGCATATCGCGAGTCTATCGCTGTGTAAGAGGACTTTTTTTTCTTCTCTTTTCTTAAGGAAAATGTCGACTACGATCTAATCTTCTTTGATTGATCGACAGATCGAGATCTTCGAAATTGATCCTTTGTACCTTTGGTTCATGATTACATTTTTATTTCGTTATGACTGATATTGAAGCTTTTTGTGGTTGTATGGACAAATAGTTAAAAAATTGTCAAGTATCTGATCGCTATATGAAAGTTATTTTTAAAGAAGAATAAATCAGAGTTCTCCTTTTTTTTTGCAAATAATGGGAGTGAAACATTTCATGTGATTGGTATCATTCTTCGAAATTAAATGTTACAAGAAAGTTGTTAAATAGTAACCTAATATAAAGTGTCTTTGTTTTATACTTAATATACTTTATCTAGTAGTACTAGGTATAACCTAATCTAAAAGTGAAGTGCAATATAAAAATTCTTGCTTCCATGTAACTTAGAAAGTACAGTTCTTAAATTCGTATCGATGTTAATGTTTCAATTCAATTAATGACTTAATGAAACAAAGTCTCGAGAGTTGAGGACGGATAGGTTGGTCAAATGTGTATTGAATGGATCCAGTTTTCAACCGTGAACGGATTTTGGTTGCTACGTACCGCATCAAAAATTCAAGATAAGACAGGCCCAAGGCCTCGAATATAAATCTCCGCTATTATAATCCGACTGATTTAAAGGCGCGAAATATATCATATATGTCACATTCTACTAAACGCGCGGTGAGATTTTTCTTTAGTGAACTGCTGCCTCTGAACATACATTTTTCACTTCCTCTGTAAAACGAATCATACAGAATTTTCCTTTCTTCTTTGATAGCTATTAGATCGAACATTATTTATTACGTCAAACGTAATTGGCCATCGATATTTTTCAAGATCAGCCACTTATTACTGGAACATGACAGTTAGAGAATTTTCGTTTCTTGATACTTCTTCGTAGTTTAAACTCCGTCTCTATTTGTACTTTCTTATAAAATTTCAAGATTTTTATTCTAAATCTTTCCTTATATTTTCAATCTCGTGCCTAACTTAATTAATTTCGGGTGTCAGTAAATTGATAATATTGGAATATATCAATTAGTGCTGAGAAAATTTAAACAACGCGAAATATTCAAGACATTGAGTGGCCCAGTTGTTTTTGTCTGACTTTTAACTCACATTATTAATAGTAGATGTTACCATATGTACATGCGCTGATAATATCAGCAACCTGAATAGAAAGTTCAACGTGAGCCACATGAGACTCATGTTGCACTCAACGCGTTAAAATGAATAGTTTGCCCTATAAAGGGTAGAAATAGAATATGTAGCAACGTCATAAAATAACATAAAGTACCTAAAATATTTTATACATATTCTACGTTTAACAGAAATTTTACTACCAAATCGAGTAGAAAAAAATCCACAGAGACAATACATTCGTTATAATAAATATATGTACGAGAAAACAGACACAAAAAATTCACACTACTAATTTCAAGAATTTTTCAGGCATGATAAATTTATGAGTAGAATAAAAGAATATGAAATTTTACAACTTTTTTTATTACATTTTGTTCGCGTTGTGATGAAATTATGAATACATATTTTTAAAGTAATAGCTATAGTCTCTTTATACTAGAAATTATGAAAGCTTTTCCAAACAGATTCAGTACCCTTCAGTACCGTACAATAATAAGCATAAATGTTGGAACTTTTTACATTCATTTTAACACTTTATATTCTTATTTCAACGAACATTCATTTCTCAAACAGTTTACTTTGTGCAGGAAATACAAACAAGATACGTATCTTTTCTTATTTATCGTTAGATAAAGAAACGTTATTTATCGATTTGACATATTGATTGTTTTTTTTCCCGGAACTAAACTTCATAGATTAACGAATAAATTAGTGAATAATCGAGTGACGATTCTGTGAACCGAACGAATATGTGTCACCGAGGCGAAACAGCGATAACGTTGATATCGCGATTTAATTCGTTGACAGAGCGTCATGCGATCACGATGCATTGGTGTGCTTACATGTCATCGGTGCCAGAGATTTCACCGATGAATTATAGTTGAATTTCGACGGTACATGCCGCTTCGTATGACGCTATCACGCCGCTAATTAGTACGTTAAGCAGCAACGCGACGCTCTTGAATGCTTCTAACGTTATCGTTACAGTCTTAATGAAACTATCGTGTCGCCAATTATGTCTACGAATTATTTGCTTGAATATATATGTTAATTGGTTGCGAGTCATGTGTGCCGAGTAAATAGCGAGCTTTACAATACGATGCACGTGTACAATATAGGCGAACTCATATGCAAGAGTTAATATGCTGATATAGAAAATGAATATCAAAGAAACTTTTCTCTCTTCCATCTTATATTAATATAAAATGATTGACGTTTTATTTGACATTCGTGTTCTACGTTAGATTTAGTGGCGACTCGTAAAAATTTTTTAACTTTGTTCTCAATATATATTTCACGTAGAGTAAATGGAACGATGTATTTTAATGCTCGATTCGGGATCTTTTTTATTTTAATTCCAACAACTCTATGCAATTTTTAATATGAATAACCGACCTTTGGAATTTTGTGTAGTAACATTTCTGCAAGTCTTTTTGATAATATGTAATTTTCTATATCTTTTTCCAACGAATATGTGGCGTGGTAGCACTCGATAGCAAATTCCACCACTCGACACCAAGTAATATTGGACAACGGCAGCGCAATAGTTAATGTCTTAGGTTACGGACGTTCGGGACCCTGGGTTCAAATCCCGACAGCCGGAGTCCGTTTTTCCTTGTACAATACAAAAATGAGAAGAAAAAATACAGCAACACCCAGCAGCGATATCTGCTCCAATAGCACAACCTACCTTTTTCGGCCTTTACACAGCAGCACTACCGTCCACAACTAACGAACTATACTTGCAACTACTACCATTACTAACTACACCCTCAAATTGGTGATCCTGACGTGATCGATAGCGAAGAGGTGTATCGTGATAGCGCTACCAAGACTTCGATCATTGCGAATCTACGGATGTTGCGCAAGCTAGACCCCCGACCTACCGGTTATAACGAACACGGAACGGCCCTTTTCCATCTTCAGTAAAATCTCTAAACGTCTCACCGCCAACCTACGATCCAAATTTGAAGTGTAGTTAGTAGTAGTAGCAGTAGTTGCTAGTGTTAGTTTGTTAGTTGCATGGGTGATAGTGCTACTCCACTAGCGTGTGAAAGTTGAGACAGACAGATTTTTGCTGTGGGTTACAGATGGCGCTTGCTGAGGTATTGCTATATTTTTTTTTTCATTTTTGTATTATACAAGGAAAATCGGACTCCGGCCACCGGGATTTGAACCCGGGTTCCGAAAGGTTGTAACCTAAGGCGTTAATCACTGCGCTGCCGCAGTCCGACCGTAATAAGTGTTAAATAGTGGTATTTGTTGTCGAGCGCCGCCACAAATATAAGCCAAATACTAAGTTTAAAGAAAAAAAATTTATACAATCTATGATAAATTAAAAATGAATTAATTGAAATATATCGAACTGAAAGCTAAATGTTTTAACAGAGTGAATGAAAATTAGTGCAATATCGTTCGAAATCACAGTACAATCAAGAGAACGGTTAATCCTAAATGACAGGTGTTTGAAATCAATGAATTACGGTTTGATCTTAATTATTTTGAAATGAGGTATTCAATAAACGACAAGAGAGAAACGATTCGAACAACAAACGCAAATTTATATCAAAGCACGTAGCTGAATGACAAACAATTAGCATCTGTCGAACAATTTATTTAACAACACAATTATAACAGTAATTCGAACGTAATGAACGCTATAAGTAATTGCTATGAATTATTAGGCTATTGTTGCGACCGATACATTATCCAGAGGCTTTATACAAGCCGGGTTACCGTTCGCAGCTTGTTCGATGCCGGGTAGCTCAGAATTGCTTAGCTTCCCATTCGATGCAGAAAAATAGTTTTTTGATCGTTTTGTTTATAATTAAATGTCGTCATTCTAAAGTAAAAAGAAACAATTTACGAAGATTTTAATTCTTTAAGAATTAAAAATGAAAGAAGTAAAATTCTCTAGATTTTTATAATTATTTCTATCATCGGTAACTTTGCAAAATTTCTATTCAGATCTATAACGCTAATTTTTAATAACGAATATCGATAATAAAATTGTCAGACGTCTCAGTACAGGAACAGCTGGAAAAATGATTCCAAATTTCTGACCGATACTAAACATATGCCAGGTAATGGTGTGTGTAATAACAACACGTCCCATAAAATGGACTATGATACAAAAACGAAGCTGTTGACACGCCTTCCGCTACGATTGCCTCTTGTTCACGCAACATTTCGCAAACGAAATTGATCGTGATCGCTGATTAGGTTGATTCTATGTGGGTAGAGTGGAGAGGAAATTGTAGAACAGTCCGGTGTTACTTTGATCTTATCCAATAGTAAATTGAGGGGTTTATGTACTGGCTGACGTATTCTTGTTATTACAGGTTTTTTACGCGTTGCTTTATAACTGAACGTGAGCTTTGACGTGATTGGGGTACTCGAGTCATGACAAATATATTTCCAATCGTAATACAGTTTCTTGATTCCTTTTAAGGAAAAAAAAAAAAAAAGAAGTTTATATATTATAACCATATTTCACTTTACATTTCATATATTTTGTAATATTTTACTGCCCCTAAAATGCATAAATCATTCACGATTTATTCAAAAGTAATATTCTCTTTTGTTACCTGATCTAACAAAAATTTCTGTCGAATAAACTTAACGAGACATTCTATTTATTTATTATAACAATTCTGTATCTGATATATTTATACGAATTTGTATATTGAAATAGCGCGATAATTCGCGATAGGCCAATATGATCTCGCATTGTTTGGGGGCTGATAGTGATTAAAAGGGGTCGAATTTCACCAAGTGGAATCACGCCACTTTCTATCCATGGAAGGGTAGATTTGACAGATGCAACGGATATCGGTATCGATTACAAAGACCATGCTTATTAAAGTGCCGTTATCGGCAAACAACATTCCCAAACGAAATTGCTTGATCAATCTCGAACAACCTCTGGTATTTCCCCATGCAACGATTTGCTCTCGTGCTTGAAATCTCCTAGAAATTGTTTTCCTCTATTTTTTCCCTATTTTTCTTCCTTTTTACTCTTTTTTCGTAATCGTTTGTTTCAGTTTGTTTATGAACGTATTCGATCGAAACGTCGAGGAGATAGTATTGGATGTTAAAAAATTAACCAGTAATTTGATTTGAGGACGATATACGATTTTTCGAGTATTTTCAAATATGAAGTTGATCGATGTAGTGGCCTCCTTTTCCGAGCGGATGGTTTTTGCGTTTGTTTTATTCACTTTTTTCGAAAAATAATTGGAGGATGTATTTGGTTTCGTAATTATTTGTTACGTGTTGATATGGCTTACAGAGATATGAACTGCATATGTATATATATATAATATCGGTTTTTATGCTGGAAAACTGCGAATCATTTTACCTTTCGAATAGGATTTTTAAACAAAGTATTAACGGTATTAATTTCACGTAACGTTGATGTATTCCTATCCATCCTTCGCGAGATACACGAGAAGAAAATGTACAAACGATTTTATTTTAAAATATATTATTCTGTGCGTATGTTGTTTTCACATTAAATCTCGATTAATATCAGTTGTTCGTAATAAATTAATGATTTTAAAGTATGACATAATGAACACGCCGACGCTGCATATTAATTCAAACATGATAGATGTGTAGAATAAAAATGAATTGCGTTTCTTTTAGGTTACATAAAATTTTAATTAATTACATTCGTTCTAATTTACATGGAAATACAGAAATAATTATTTGGCAAAAAATAAATTGACCTGAATCTCTCCTATAAAATCAGTAATTATCCGCTGGAAAATTCGCTGGAAAATTCCACACGAAAAATATCTTCGTGTCTTCCTTTCTCTTTTTATTATTACTTCATCGCAACGAAAGACAAGTTTACGTACTAGTTACTTAACTATACTGTTAACCTAATTACTAAGCTATAAATCTGCACGCGAATTTCACCTTTCACGTGCGTTATTAAAGAAATGGAATCTAGAAGAAAGAGACCGATCGAATCCTACTACTCAAACCAAATCCATAATTAATCACCCACCATCACCACCCGTACTCAAAAACCACATGATTCCTGTAAACTTATTCCACTCACCAATCTATCTCTCCAAATTACAATCGCCATTTAAAATACAGAGACTTGAAATTACATACGAAAAAGTGAAATTACAGGAACTTGCATACAATCTAGGTGGCAGTTGCATGATAATATGCACCGATATCGCGGCTAATTTTCCTCTACAGCCAGTTATTCGCGTCAGCGTTCGCCGTCACGTTGCAATGTTCCTGTTCCGGTCACGGCTGGCAATTCGCGTGTTTTCGCGGAATCCGGTTTCCATGCTCGCGCCAACTAATAGACTAATTCTCTAAGCGTGTCGCAATATGGTGCGGCACGGCGAGGTGCTCGCGAGTAGACCGGCAAAATGACGATTAAAAGGCTCGTATTCGACTGCGCGTTGCCTGCAGTCAGCTAATTAGCATTTAATGACGCGTCATTACAGTTGAAGTCAGTGGTTCTTAACCTTTCCGAAGTCACGGAACACTTTTCAGATTACAAGGGACATTTTCAAAACACCTAAATCACTAAAAACGTCATAAAGCTAACAATAGATGTGTGTACTATTACGTGATATAATACTTAAATTTATAGATTACGGATTACATAACAGTAAGAGGAGAAAGCATGATTTAACGAAAGATATTGTACGCGTAGAAACTGCAAGTAGAACAATTTCTTTGTAAAAGTGAAACGTTTATTAGAGTTTGCGAGAAGCACCGATTAAGAACCATATTGGTTTAAGTATTCGTACGAAAGGTATTATGCGCGTGTTTTAAACGTACGTCACGTTTATTGTTTCCGACGTTAAACCGCGAATCGAGATCGTTGGGAATAATGGCGATCGGCATTCAACGGCCATGCCATTGTTCCCATCGAAATACGCAAGCAAAACCTTTCCGATACACGTTCCCCAGCAGTGTGTCGACGGTCGCTTTTGTGGAAGACCGTCTTCGGCTGTTCTTGCCCGCAGAGAGTCACAGACACGTGCTTCGACTGGAGAACCATCGAAAGGGAATCTTCAGAGGGGTGAGAAATTGAAAGTTGTTTGCTGGAGGGACATGTGGAACGCTAGAAAATCATTTACGCCGGTCCTAGAATGTGGGTTTCCGATGTCGCAACATGGACGTGACGTTATTCGTATATTGCTAACTATCGAAAGGTTTTTTTATTTATTTTATTTTATACTAGACAATTTTTTATACAATTGAATATTTTAATCAAAATTATCTGTTCAGTTCTTCTTTAAACTCTATCGGATCATTTCTCACGTATCTGTGTAATTGAGAAATTTTGAACTGAATCGGGAAATTTCTTAAATTTGAGGAAAATATGAAAGAATTATTTGTAGCAGCGATATTGGAAAATCGAAAATTCTTTTAATCGACAACTAACGCGTGTGTTTCTGTTCGATAAAGAGAAATGTCAGTCTGATTAAATATCGCGATGATCACATAAATGGAAATACAACGTTATAAATATTTCGCGATTCGCAGGTTGGCGATTATTGAAAAATTATCGGACGAAACGCTCGTCGATCCTCGTATGAAAATTCAGATTATATTGCTACGCTATCAGCCGGTATTTAAATTTTTAAAGGGGGCTTCATCCCTCTGCATCGAATAAATCTTGCGCGCAATTAGCATACGAAATGCGTGATAATGATCAAATCTGCACATGTACGCGGCCGTGTGCGAGATATTAAGCGTCCACTCGGAAAAGGGGGCCACTTCCTCGAATGACTTCATCGCGCAATGAAAGCTGCAATAAGTGCCGCGACACGCCATATGAATTGTACATCACGTGGAAATATTGTTACGCGTTAAACGCCTGATCGTCTCTGTCATCAAAATTGTATGTTCACATTTTGGAATTTTCCCTTCACAAGCTTGTAGCATTTAATTCTGCATTTTAATGCAAAGCGTGTAATAAAATAAATATATATTACGATAAACGAAACATATGTAAAATTATTCTTGTCTCGTTGGAATCAGTTATTTTATTCAAAGATCGTCCTTTTCAAAGATTTTATCTTTTATGTCAATCAACGAAATTAAAAAGAGATAGTAAATAATTGGTTTAGTATCGTAAAATTGTCCTATGTTTATTGAAATCGATCTTTTTTTGTTCTATAATTTTCTTCTTGTTTTAATTCCGTTACGACTAAGAGAAAATAATGGAGAATTTCGAATGAATATAATACTGTAAGCTAAAATAAATTAATAATATATACGTATACGTAGATATGACTTTCGTAATTTACTTTTATATCTCATATTAACTCTGCAGAGATTGCAATCCTACAAATTTCGTTATACATTGTGATATACCTGAGGGATATAATGGCTTTAGTTTGTATCGCGGTGATAATTTTTGCATAAAAGTTATATATGAAAAATGTTTAATTCTACTAGAATAGATGCAATTTATTAATAAATTGATAATTAAATAAAACATAAATGTTCCCTTGCGACAATATCTATTCATTATGAATATGAAAATTAATAAATAAATAATTCATTTTCTGTCCTTTTCTTTCTTGAAAATCAATTTTATCATGTCATAATATTCTACGATATTTACGTATATGATTGTAGTAATACTAAAGAATGAAATCGTAAAATCAAAGAAATCAAAAAATAAAATCGTAATTTCACGGACTGGGTACTTAAAAGATACGATACAATTTTTTCTTAAATTGCGAATAAAAAGAAAACTATTTACTTTAACTGTCCTCGATTGTAAATCCTTTCAACTGCACAATCCTCTCAATCTCACAGTGCTTCTATCTTTTTTTTTTTTTTTTTTCTTTGCTCTATCCATCAAATCGATCCAACCAGCCAAAATCCTCAAGAGGCGAATTTAGAAGACGCGGCTAGACTATTTGTCAAACTGGTACTGGATGTGCACTCGTATTTTTCCTATCACACGATTCACACCTTCCACTCACCTATCGGTATACTCGTTCACGAATACCACACACAGGTCTACAACGATTTATACAGCAGGATCACACGTCTATATACCAGATACGACACACCCCTACATTCGATTGGATAGTTTATTTCATGATACACCTCTGTGCTGCGTTTTTGTTGCAGCTAACTAACACTGTTACGATCCTCAAATTTTTATACTTCAATTTTGCCTTCTTCTTTGCAAACAGAAACAATTTCTAGTGCTTTAATATTAACCATCCAAATATTCCACGATGATGCACATACCTTGTATCAAGTACATCGTTGAAGAAAAAAGTATAAGGTACTACAAAAGGCTACTAAATCATACGAATATATCACTGACCCCATTATTGGAACCGCCAAACCGTACAAGGCCTGGAAAAAAGTGACCAGCAAAGCTGAAGAAAGGTTAAAAGGAATTTGTTATTGAGGGACTCTTCGTCCGGAGATTTAACACTTAGTAGGGACTCCACACCACATTAGCCTATGGAATACCTTATATTCTCATTACTAACAATATATATATATATATACTAACATATATATATATACTTTTGTTACTATTATATTATTATATAATATTATATAATATTATGTAATATAATATTATATATATATAATGGCTCTTCTATAAAAGAAATAGAAAATCTATCTTTCATATTTTTTCCTATTTTATCTTTAGTAACTTGAAAAATAAATGGCATAAGGTAATTTCCGTTATAACTTCACCAGATGAGCTTTCGCAGACAATCGGATAGCTGCAACCTTCGTATTATATATATAAATGTTTTAAGGTGTTTAACATACAATTGAAACGAGAAGACTCCAACGCGCTCCGATAAAAATTTTTCTATATTTTGTTCAGACTTGAAACGTTTTTTTCGAGTTAGAAGGCCATGATTGAGTCGAAAATAGACGAAATGACAGCGGAGTTAGGAACGGAAGACAGAAACGCGATGAGCCAGAGGATAGCGATGCACCTTGAGAAGCGTGCTCTTCTAGCAGGCACCCTTGTCACCGTGCACACGCGTGAATCGTGACGTAAAACTAAAGGCGGCGCGTTTTTCGTGTCTAATTTACAGCCTGTCAGAGCTACGTGCCACCCCATCACTCAGCCACTCATATCGCGGAAAATATGCATAATTCATAGACCCCACCGGTACGGTATATAATATTCCGTTGAGGTCGGCGAACGCCAAGCTTCGCGATCGACCACCACTTGAAATTTCACCTCAACTGTACGTACATACGTACATTGTACGTGCAGATCTCCAATAGGTCGTGGAATAGAAATCTTGTTACTCCAGTGTATGTATACCTGCGCAGAATGTCTATTATCGCTTATTATCATTGCACGTGTGTACGTTTATTCAAATTTACTTCTATTCATTGCTATTGAAAGTAAAGAAAAATTATTTGGCAACGGAAATTTTAACGATTTTTTTCTTTCTTCATGCTAATCTCGCTTATTGTTAGTGATGTTCCGTTATTTATAACATCAGTAGAAATAATTTAGATGACCAATTTGAATTTCTATAAACTTCTGAAATTCTACACAGTTTGAAGAGTTGTTTGAAATAACTGTTAAACGATGGTAAATACGAAAGAAAATTGTAAATGTTTCAATAGCCATTATTTATAGACATCCTGTACATGTGTATGTATGTAATGGAAATTTTCGAGTGGACAAAATTCGTGTCGAGTGGAGATTGATTCGATGAAATTGATCGGGTGTATCGTTCGTGAAGTAGTACTTTGGGAGATTTGGAAAAATTGTATTCATATCTTCCATTGAGTTTGTAAAATTTATACTTTGAAGAGGAATTTGAAGAAGGCAATCGCTAATAATACGAAGGTTGCTGCTATCCGATTGTTTGTGGAAGCTTATTCGGTGAAGTTGTAACAGAAATTACCTTATGCCATTTATTTTTCAAGTTACTAAAGATAAAATAGGAAAAATTCTATTTCTTTTATAGAAGAGCCATTTCTAAATTATACGTGCGCTTAATTCTGTTTATTTGATTTTAGGATTAAATTGCCATAACGTTAACTATTTTTCCTTTCTTCTACTTTCGTCTGCTACGAATTTATTGTGCATTTTTAAAAGGATGGTATTTTTGAATCTAACAGGTTGTTCTCCATTGAAACTATATCGTATTAAAAGTTCTGTTTAGGTACTGAATCACTTCAATATCAGAAAATCAACACAAAATAACACAGCACGTTTTCCCCAAGTGGTCTACAAACGAGATTTTTATTTTACGTTTGCACGACGGCGAGAATATCGATGTTTCTTTTCCATTTTATATATGAAAATACTATAGCAATATATAATAAATAAATTTTGTTTCTTTTAATAATTTCAAGAATTACGACAATTAACGGAAGCCTAAACAAATCGTTTGCTACGATCGACTCATAAAGTTATTCGAAACATCCGAGAAGCCGTTTCTTCGTCTTTTCACCGATCATTGTTTAAAAGAACCTGCATCGATTAAATTTCGTCAATAAACGCAATATTACATTAACCTAAAACGAATCTACTGGCCATGTAACAAAATACAAACGAGCAAATATCGACCACCGTACGAGCAAACAACCGTTTGTTTTTTAACCAGCGCAGCGTGCCAGAGAAACGCGGCCACGCATTGCAAATATCAAACAGTCTCGCAAACATGCTACTACGAGAAACCGTCGTATTTTCCAACTTCATCCAGTTATGGTTCTTTTGCCTCGGTAAATTCTGATGGCAACATACAATACGTTTCCTTACGACACCTGCTGTTGCAATTTTTAGATAAGAAGCATGCAAACACCTAAGTCATGAAATAGGAGCGAAATATACTTTGGTAGCAAATATTTTGCTACGAAAGATTGATTCTGCCTCAACAAACATTTTATATAATTTAAAATTCACTAAACATAATAAATAATTTTGCTCGCTACGTACAAGTGCAGAAATCATAAGTACAAATAAGACAAATCTTTATACCAAGTTCTAACTTATTTATTTAATTTCTAATTTTTACATGAAATAAACTTTTAAAATATATACTCTATATTTATAATGTGTTACAGGGTATAAGTAATGTGCTTGAAATTTTATATCATAGAAAATTCACTGTCAAATGTAATTTGAAATTAAAGATTACGAAGTTTTAGCAGGAATTTTTATAATAATTTATAAATAAAGAAAATTCAGTCAACTGTGAATGTATTAACGGAGCTGAAGTTTTGAAGGTGCAGATAAAAGTTTATTACTAGGAGAGTTAAAAAGTTCATAAGTAAGACGACGTCTTTATTAGTAATTAGGTATTTTAACGAATCATCAAAGTTCATTCCTTTATGCGTTGAAGAAACGAAATTTTTAATCTTCTTTAGATACTGCATAAAGATAAATCAGTTAAAAAATTCTTCGTAGTATTATATTAACGAACATAAAATGATTTCTCTGTGATTTCCACGAAGAATAATATGGACAGAGAAATAATCAATATCCTTGAATAATGCACAAGATAATTTACTTTTTAAAAAGAATTTTCAGTCCTTTAATTACAATTTTTCTTCGTAAATTCTTAGTTAAAAAGAAAATCAAGAAAGTTTTGCAGGTAATCTACCCTTTAAGAATAACTGACAACGCCTGTAGCAATTTCTCCTCGTAATTCCAACAAAAATTAACCAACAAATTTCAAGATAATTCACCCTATAAAAAAAATACAAAATTTTTATACCACAATTTTCCATAAAAAAGAATCCATTGTTCTATACCTACTTGATAAATGCTAAAACCGAAGAAACATTTTCTTAATGCTTTTCCCAACAATATAAAATCTCTAAAAGCTCCAAATATCCCACAATTCCTCGGAAAGCGTTTAAAACGTCGCTCAATATAATCTCCAATTTGCCGCGGAACATTAGTCCAGGACTTAATTGCTACCGAAAAACATGATCACGTAAAAGAACATGGCGAAAAACGTGGCGTCCGAGCGTATTAACGCGAGCCGGGTTACCCAACGGGGTGCATTCGTCGTAGGCGGTTTTTACGTGTCACGTATGAGACTTCCTCCTCTTGGCAAGGCTGGTATCGTATAAAGAAGATAGCAGGCCGGACGACGACAACAACCTACCAGTACGACGACTCGACTCGACGCGACGCAACGTCGCGGTTATTACACCGGGAGTCAACGATTTCCTGACATTACGGCGTCGCGTCGTCCCCGTGAAATCCAAGGGGAAATGCGCCAACAGCCGTTGTACGTCGTTCGATACGCGGTCACGCCGGTCACCTCCCTATGGTGTCTCTTCAACACATGCTGTTCCCTCATTCTCATCCAGCGTTTCCTCCTCCGCCTCGTAGTTCCGCTATTTTCCACCGCCTTCGTGTAAACAACTTGTCGTGGATTGGGCGATTTATTACGATAATTAACATTATAATTTACATACTTTTCGCAAGTATACTTTTCATGGCATTAATTTTTTACTTACATCTAATTTTGCTTCGTATAAAATTTGCAAATGCAAGGCTCATTGGTCCTGTTCTATGGCTCATTTGTAATTTTATGAGAAAATTAATTAGATTCAATTCGAACCACTACTATACTCGATATACTATAATCGATAATATCGTATGTGATACGAAAATGGTAAGGGATCAGGTGATCGTCAAAAAGTGGAGCACAAAAAAGCATTGCATGCCAGGTCTATTTTTCGTTGACGACGTCGAGCCAGCGAATGTAAATCGAGAACGCGTTCGTAGTTGAACTTTGAAAAACAGCGCGTGTGATCGTGGCTGACTACCATTGGGAGGAAAAAGCAACCCTTTAAGGCTTCTCGATGTTGAATTTTTAATCGCGTGTCGCCCGCGTAATCGTGCGCCCTCCTATGAATATGTTAAGCTGGACGAAAGCTCGAACGAATGCCACGCGGATTTAATTAACACTGGCTGATGAACGACATACGAGTAACGGAATTGAGTCGCTGGTCGCGAAAAGGCAATTAGCACGTTGCTACCCCGTAGAATATTCATTTTACATGATTTTCGCTTTTCAGTAAGGCAACTTGTCGTTTGGACAAGGTTTTTTCTATAAGGTTTTTATTAGAAGGGAAAGCTTTTACTTGATTGTATTCGAGTTGTTCGAGAAGAGGCAACGTATTTTTAGAGAATTACTATTAATTTATGGAGTGGTGGTTATGTAACATTTCTTTTGATAATCCTTTCCCATTCATCGTCTAAGTTCTCATCTTTCCCGGTAATAAATTTTTTCATGCAATTTTCGCAGATCCCTTTGGCATTAAATTTCTCATTATTAAAAACATTTTACTGGAACCATCTTTATGGAGAAAGTTAGTAAGTTGAGAATTAATTGAATAGAAAATGAAAGTAAAACAATAATTTACAACTTCTTATCATTGGTATCCACCTTAAAAATTCAGATAATTATTATGAGTGTGTTACTATAATGAACCTGTTTTGTAGCAGTAGAGTAACATGATAATAAAATATACAATGGTATAATTATAAATAAACAGAGTATGAATTATAAAAGGTGCAAATACATAGAATTATTTGTCTACTAATGAAAGTTACTTGTTTTATTACAAGGGAAATTTAACATCAGTGATGAGTGTACGAGAGTAGTTGACAATGAGTTTGTTAGGATAATACGATGTAAAGTACGACGTACCTTCTGTATTATTTAGGTTAAGATGCTTTTACCGTAATAGAACACGAAGGAAGAGAATACAATTTACATTATTGCAGTCTACGAAAAGATTATACGAGAAAATAGTCCTTGCGTTCTGTCATTTTTATTTTTCTAAGAAATTAAACTATACAGTTATAATGTCACCCTAAGTATTTTTAAAGACTCCTCTTTTGGCATTAAATTTTACTTCATAAACTGTTATACACCTACGAAATGGCAAGAAATATAGCAAAACACATTTTATGCTTGCAATATCACTCGACATTTGTCATCCATTTATGCTGTTCGAACTCCAATGCATGTCATGACACAGAAAATAAAAATTTATGTGTGACGTTGCTGTCTATTGTAAATTTAAAAGGAATTTCTTCATCAGTTTCTGAGAAATTGGTAGAGAAATATTTTCTGCTTGAGAAATTTATTTCCTAAATTAAAAAAAAAAAAAAAAATAAAAGTTCTAAAAATACGACAGTAAAGATATAACACTTCGCCAATTGTAATAAACATGTAAGAACCAATAAAAAGATATTACATTGAGAAACTTCTTTTTTTTTAAATCTTCCTTCTTATTTTTTCAGGAATTAACAGAAAACTATTATTAGAATCTATGTTAAATAAGTAAATAAAGATGATAAATCCCGAATAATTTTCCATTACCGATATCTAATGGGTCTTTAAAGCTTAATTATTTCTAATAAATATCCCAGGATTAATAACGAAATATCAGATTTCAAGTGAAAGCCGATCCTCCAATTAATACTCTGCAACTCAAGTTAATATACCAGCGGCGTATTTCGTTTCTCCCGTGACACTTTACCGTGAATTCGCGCTAAGAAATCGAATAAGTCGTTCGAGAACATAAAAAATGATTTTAAAAAAGATAAAACTAAATTTTTTCATAATATGTCTAGTTAAATTCGTGAATAAACATTTCCTTATAAATACTTTCGCCATCGCATATATTTTTCACCGTATAAAGTAATAATAAAATAAATAGCTCTTATTCATCTTGTCACAGAAAACACAAACTTCTCAGTGAACTTTCGCAACATTTTCTTTCAATAAAAATTACATTTTCATATAGCGTACAGGACATTTACGTGTGACCGTATGCTAAAATCATTCGAAACCACTAATAGAATTTCACGTATGGCGAACACACAAATTCATCAACGAGAGATTCATCAAAGAATCGCGTTCGATTCACCGAATGCGTACGTTTATAGCGATTCACGTGGAACAGCGCGACGCTTCAATGGAAATTATACTTTATAATGGATACTAAACGAGGGAGGTATCCGGCATGCCTTGCCGGAAGATAAACGATTCAAGAAGAAACGTAGGAAATATTTGGCCACCGTCCTCCTTCGACCAGATTCAAGGGGCACGAAAATTGAATAATGGAAGGACGGGGGAGAAGTTTCATCGGTGCTTTCAGCCGAACGAATTTTTCAAGTCGTTTATTCGTAGCACCCTGACAATATTCTCCCGGTATTGCTGGAAGATGCTGTTTATCGATCGAATAATCGATAACCGTTGACTTATTGACAAATATATCGTTAACGTGGCAAGATAGCGTTATATCTATGATGAATTATTGGGAATTTTTGTTTAGAGTCGTCGTCGTATTCGAGAAGATGAATTTCTTCAAGTTAGAAAATAGTTTTATTTTTATTACTAATACAGAAACTCGTGAACATTGTTACGTTAACTTTAAATTTGAATTCACTTTATTGCTGACGTGTGTTACACATAGTATTCGTTCTCGATAATGTTCGTTGAATTTATTTCACTTTGTGGAATTAAAACCAAACAACTCGAAGCAAAATTTAAAAAATTCTACTGGCTCATCGGCCGACGTTCCAACTTAAACGCGCAAAGTAAAATTACACTGTACAAGGCGGCCATATTAAAACCTATTTGGACCTATGGAATCCAACTATGGGGAACAGCGAGTAATTCCAACATAGAAATTCTTCAACGATTCCAATCGAAAACCTTAAGATCCCTAATAGATGCACCTTGGTATGTCACCAACGAAACGATACATCACGACCTCAAGATACCCACAGTCAAAGAAGAATTATCCAAATTCAGCAATAGACATAGCACAAGAGTTAACAACCACCAAAACACATAAAAGATATAACTTAGAAAAAACGAAGCTGGCACCCCGCTGGGGGTAGCCACCCACATGCTATATTTATTTTTATTTTAATTTTTTTTTCTTCACCAATAAGATATAACACTTTACCAAATGTCCATAAGGACAAATTGTAAAATAACCAAAATAAAATAAAAAAAAAAACCAAAACACTCTGATTACTCAACTACTCGAGACGTTGGAGCAGATCCGCAGGCTAAAAAGACATTACACCTTAGACCTAAGCACTAGATTCAAATAGAATCAAACATACTATAAACGCTTATTAATCATGTCATAGTACCACGCCAGATAAATTTACTTAAAATTCTCTAACGAGAATTAATTGTAAATTAAACGCAAATAAAAAAAAAACTTTTTGAAATCATGTACGAATTAAAGAGTTCTGTTTCAGTCCAGATTAGATTCAATTAGGCTATCGCTTTGATTAAGAGGATAGTAAAAACACATATTTAATACGAAAATTAATTAAAGAGAATACTTTAGAAGTTTTTTTAGAAACCTTAATAGAAAACTTTAAAATTTCTCTCTTATAGAAAACGAAGAATCTCGCTTGTCACGTTCTTCTTCTGTACGATTTTTATATGCGCTAGAACCGTGTGTTCATTTTTAATTGTAAATATACGAAGTTACGTATTAAGTACGGAATAAGATTACTTTTGTTAAATACTTTAATATACGCATATGTATCTTCGAAAATTGTACCCTGGGTAATTTCAAAGTTTCTGCAAAACTATATACAGTCCCAAAGTTTAGATATACTGAATCCAAACCTTAAGACGTGGTCTTAAGACCAAGTTCCAAGTAAGCGCTGTAAATATAATTTCTAGCAAAACGTTGTGTATTTAGTAGATATGCTTGAATACGGTAGGCAAATAATTCATATAAAAAAAACTCCAAAAAGTAACTTCCATCTTTCATTCAATAAAGTTTTGTTTCCAGACAGAATATGTATATATAACAAGAATAACAAAACTTTAGTTCAAGCGGAAGCATATTTTATGCTACGCTGCTAACCCAGCTTTGTAAGATTCAGGTCAGAGTTAGATAAAGTTTAGACAAAAGATATTGGAAAGGTTATTTTAAATAATAAATTCTATATAGTTTGAAAACTATTTTAGATGGGAAATAAGATTTCAGTAACGTAAAATGAAACATTTTAATGTTGGCCATTTGTCAAATATTTTTCATTTCCTCCAGATGTTCGCTAATATCAGATTCTTCTAACTGATTTACATTTGTACATATTTCAAAGTGGTCCATTTTTCAAAAGTTATCCTGATCATAGTTATTAGCAACTCAGAGACTCGCAACGATTATTCAACCTCGTAACACCTTATCGTTTACTGTAATCAATAACCCAATTATCTCACGAATCATCGAATCGTTGCAACAGATTCGTGCAAAATCACCGCAGCGCTGATCGTCTAACGGTTCTTAAAATGAACTCTCGGTTCGCGTGATCGATCACGAAGCGTGTGTCGACCGGCCGGACAACCGCAAAGGTGAAATAAAATTCATCGACTTCCATGAGCCACGGGACTACATCAAAGCCAATGAGAGGGTGCACGGAGTCTAGTCGCGGAGGACGCAACCCTGGCCAGGGGTGGCTGGACTAAATGTAGCGTATAATTTAGACAGCAGCTGTGCCGCGCGACAAATATAATTCGACACATCAATCTGCGGCTTTTGGGGGTCGAACTTTGCCTGGAAAAACGGCGGACGAAGTGTCAGATGTCGTGTCACACCGGTGAAAATTCATACGACGAAGAAAAGTTAAAGTGAAAGAGAACACAATAGGATTGTGTAGCGTTAGTAGTCGTTGGGTTCAGATACATTAACCATTCTTTTCTTTCAGATTGTAAGATTCGGAAAAAGTGTAGTCAGTCGTACTGTAACTAATTTTAAGAGGTACAATTCTCAAACTCGATACCATCACACACGTTAATAATCTCGGAAGAAAATTAGATTTTAATCGATGTTTTCCTCACGAAAAGAAGAAAGACAAACCTTCGTCCCAAAGAATCTACTAGGTATATATTTCGAAAAATACATTGTGTTTTTAACGGTCGATTGATTTTATTATATTCTGTGTATTATATATTTAATAAAATTCGAGAAGAATTCTATGTATTTTTGCGAAGTATTACTTGCTAGATAAAATACTGCTTCTATTGTAGGTGAACATCAAACGCATTAAACAACGGGAGAAACTAATCATTAAATAGTCAATAAGAAGAATATTATTCTTCAACAAGACAAAAAGATCTTATATTTCCATAAAACATTTATCAAAAATGTACTTCACCTTATTCATATTTTGATCCTCAAAAAATATATTTTTTATGACAGAATACTCCACGTAATCCGATACTATTTTGCGTTTTGTGTTCGAAGTTATATATTTCAAAAAATCCAAGAATATATTGCTTAGTTTTAAACGGTTTATTTTTAGCTTGCGTGTTTTTCATCCAGATCCCAACAATGAATTGAAAAGGTTTCAACGTCCAGGAGAATTAGCGCGTCGCAGGCTTGAAAAACGTATTTGAGATCGATCCATGGTGATAAATAAGAAATTAAATATCGAGCCGAAGCTCCTGCGAGAGGGCCGTAATTTATAGGGAAAGTTTCGGTGCGAGAGAAAGTGCGATTGGGCGCTCTCGCGGGCGAAAATCGTAACGCGAGTAAAAAAAAGAACCGGCGGGGGCTCAGTGAGAAAAAGTAAATCGAACTTCTGAAATAAATTCTCCTCGCGGCAGCCCATGCAACGTGGCTAAAGCGTTCATTTGGATCGTGGTAAGAAAAGGTTCGGGCGATTCTGTTGGAAACTTCTCGCCAAGCTTTTCGAACAATGCGAACGCAGTTATATCATCCAAAAGATTTTTAGGTTTCATCTCTTTCCTTTTTTTCTTTTCTTCCAGTCTTCAAACGAAATATTAAGTCATTGGAGTACAATCAAGAGCTGTAAAGCGTTGCAATTGTTTCTGATCTTTGGGTGAATTAATGATGAAGCGAGATGACCATTTTAGGGCCGAATTTTTTCTTGAAAATTATAAATAGGCGATCACTCTTTACTTTTCTGAGAAAAATAATTTATATTCCGTATCTTTTAGAGGAAAATAATGTACACGTTAAAATTAACTATTCGTGGAAAGCATATAAATAATTTGGCAGGAAACTACATGCCAAAATCAAATTACCATATAAATATAGACTCATAGGTTTCCCGCAATTTGCACTGGCGAATATTCAGCAAGTTGTTGAATTGTTAAATGCAACTGTAATACGGCAAGTTACTATATAAATTTACTATATTATACTTCACTATAGATATTGCTATGTAGATGTGAATAAAGATGTAATTATTCGATAATCCAGAAATAGATTCATATCCTTTTTCAAAGTTAATAAATATCGCAACTATCATTGACAACTACATAGAATAACGAACCCACAACATACATATGAATAAAGACGTAATTTTCATCAGATTCGAGAGTCCTAGCAGAGATTTATGATCTCGTACTCCACATCGGTGTAAATACGCGCAAAGGGCCATCGAAACGGATCGATCGAAACGAAACAAGCGCACAGTGGCCGACACAGGTCACGCTATAGAATGGGCGCTGTGAAAAAAGAATGAAAAAAGAAAGAAAGAAACGAATAGCGGACACGTGGAATCGTTTGGTTCGTTATGGCAATAATTTTTCTGGCGTTGAAAGCAGAGTGTGAGTGTATACAAAACGCAGCTATGCGTCTGATATCGAGAACGTGACCAGCCTCGTCTTTCGAAGTCTAAACAACCGGTAAGAACCACTCACGCAGCACTTCAGCATCGATCCCCGTAGCAAAACCGATGACGCCATCCGCCGAGCGTCCAGACTCGCTGCTTATCGTCCTTTCGATAAACTTTCCATGACGAATATTGCACGAAGCTCCTCTCGACCCCTCTAACGTTTCAACCCGGCTAAACCAATAAAAATCAGCCTTGTCCGCCGTATGAAATAAGCACGCGTGTGATGATGGTTTGTTCTTGGAACACGAAGTGGATTAACGACGTTGTGGAAACTAACCACTCGTTATGTACTCCTGTGTCACCTAATAAATTACGGGGTTTTGTTTAACGTTAGGAGTACAGTGAAACCTCGGTTATCTGAACTGGCCATGATACACGCACAATGTCTCGATCGGATTTTTCGGTTGATTCCACGGTTTGATTTCACGATGTGAGATCATTCATTTCGAGTTATTTCGTGAGTACTACTATTCAACGGAAATAGGGATTTTGGGTTAATAATTGCCATACAAATGACCATATTCGAGAGAGCGATTTTACTATTGTAATTTTTGTAATAAGATGTAATGCGAGGATGTATCAAAACAAGATACTTAAAGAAGTAAGAGAATCGCAACGAGAAGGAATTGGAAATAGAAGATTCAATTCGACTTTCGAATGAATGAAAAATTCGAATAATAAAAAATAAAGCAAAAGAATATAATAAAAGAAATTGAAGGTAATGAAAAAAAGCAACACAAGAGAATTTCATACCAAATAAAAAGAGCAATGTAAAGGCAGCAAAAAAGTATAAAAAATTTTGCACTAGAAAGAACAATACAAGAATACCGAAAGGAAGAATTCCACAACAATAAAAAGCTGGTATACAAGAGAAACGAAAAAAAGAGAGCTGAAACTATAGAAAAAAACTTACCAGATACACCGAAAAAAAGGATTTCAGCGAAACGAGTTTTAAGGGCAGCAAAAAAATTCCGGTAGCACGAAAAGCACCATAAAAAGGACACCATAAAAGAAAGGCTATAAAAAATACTAGGACAGGAGGAAAATACGACAAATGAAAATATGACAGACGAATTCTCGAGATATCCTAGAATTCTAAAGAACATATCTCAGGAAGGTTTTAGGCAAGATGGAGTGGTACTAAAATTCAAAAATATACAACGATACATAGAAAATATTCATTAAAGTGTACAACAGTTGCTCTCAATAAGACAAACACATAAAATTCAGCAACTTACAGACCTCTGTAACTGGCTATGTGTAGAAGAAGAGAGAATTAATAAGTATAACGAGTGGAAGATTGAAAATGATGAAAATTAGAGAAAGATGAAAAATGATAAAGAAATTTGTATGATACAATGAAAAATGCAGGTAATGCTCGTGAGATGTAAGATATAAATGGTTGGTAATTGGAGGGAAAGAAATTTGCTACGTTACCCAATAACAAAACCAACAGGAGTGTTTCCTGATTTTGCAGCATGACTATGAGTTTTGCTCTCGACTAATCTATTTTCCAGCGAAGCAATCACGTCTTCTATACAAAAGTTAATTAACAGAGGATGTTTCCTCTTTTTTTTTTCTTTTTTAGAAGAAATAAATCGTATATTACGGTAATATTATACTTTAAAAAGGCTCAAATAAATCATAGTCGATCCAACTTTTCAATTAGATCTCCGACAATCTTTCCTAAGAATTAAACGAAGGGATTATTACCCATTTGAGGATAATATATCACTAAGAAATAAAGTTAATCCATACGATTATTATTGGACTCGGAACTTTCCATCTCCCAAAAGACTTCTCTAATGGATCGAATAGAAACGAACCGCTGATGAATACTTCCTTTCGAATTTTGTTTATATGAGTTTTTAAAACGTACGCAATGACTATAAATTCTCGATCCTCAATCCTTATTCGTCTAATGAATGAACTCGAATGTTTACGTACAGTCGTATCTTTATGTATATTCTGTGTTTAGTTGCATCCATAAAGATTTGTGCAATGAATATTTAATATTTTGTTAGATATCCTCTTTGTTGAATGATTTCTTCCCAGCATTGAGACTGCATACTATTTTTTTTTTTTTATTTTGGTTTTTTACAATTTGTCCTTATGGACATTTGGTAAAGTGTTATATCTTATTGGTGAAGAAAAAAAAAATAAAATAAAAATAAATATAGCATGTGGGTAGCTACCCCCAGAGGGGTGCCAGCTTCGTTTTTTCTAAGTTATATCTTTTATGCCATACTATTTGCTTCAATATTTTGTGTTTGCATCGTTCCACTCTATATATCCCAGTTTTACCTGAAAATCTCACAAAAGTAAGAGAAAAATTCCAAACTGTTTTCAAATAAAATGTCTAAAATTGTTGGCAAATAAAATACCCAGACCCTAATATCGATCAACGAAGCCTATTTTATATATCGCCATTGATACCAGCGATATTTACGAGATAAACGCATTCGTTCCTTGCGCGTTTCCCTTCAAAGTTCCCGCGAGACACGCGTGACAGATAGAACTCGGCCGAACAAAGTAGGAAAAGCGTTAGTACGAAATTAAGGGTCGTCTAGGGCCGTTCGATAAAGGGGAAACCGTACGGTCTCCTGAGGCGCATATACTTGGGGAAGATCCTCCTTGAATAGCATAAGAGTATACGAGCGTGTCTCATCGACACGAGGCACATCTTGTCGACTGCACCCTCGCATGCTTCCTCGTTCTTATTCTCTCTTTTCCTATTTCTCATGTATATTCCATACGCAGTTGCACGCACCCTATAAAAGGAAAACACGCTTCGCCCGTCTATTATACGACTTTTTCGTTCCGCAATAAAGACCGTGGTACTCGTTATAAGCACATCTACGAATAGTCTTGTGCTATGTGTTCTGGTCGCTTAAAAATTTCAATATACTCGGATAAAGGAAATTCTTCGACGTGGCTCGAGTGCAGCCAAGGTCTGTTTTTCAACCTTCCACCTCGTCATATTCGTTTGTGTCACTCGTGATATACGTTTGTCATAAGCCTCTTTTTTCGTGAAGATTACCGTCTGCCTACTCTGTTATGCGATCTCCGTGGAAGATTATGTTTTTCGTTTATTTCGTGATTGAGAGTTTGCTGGTTTCCTTTGTTTACTTCATAGAACGTTGAAAAATAAGACGCTAAATGTTTTGTACTTTTGTATAGTGAGAATCAGAATGAGTATACCCTTTATTGAAATCAGGTTCGTATAATATTGACTAACCTAATAGATAATACAGGCTTACTTGAAATATCTATGTTTCTTCTATTAATTTGCACCTTTACGTATCTTACATCTTTTCAATCAATTTTCAATCTGTGCTATATATACATATACGTGTAGGAGTTTTGGAAAGAATTTCAAATTTCCTCAAAATATATACATATATTCATTTTTGACTCCCACTATATATATTAGAGTACAGTAGGTTTGATTGCACCCCACTGACCTCACTACAGAAATAAAATAGTCAAACTCGAAGATGGTATCCCGCTGGGGGTAGCCATCCACACGTTATTTATCAATTAAGTTAGAAAAATTTACCAAATGTCCAGCTGGAAAAATTTTAAAGTACAAATTAAATAATAAAAAAAGAGTAGGTTTGATTATACCTCAGCTCGTCTTTTTAAAAGAATTTTACAAACAGATATCTTCGTCGAATTAAAAAAATGAATATTAAAGTGGAAGAAAGATCCAACCCAAAATTAGGAATTCTATTTTATATTGTCTCATAAATTTATAATAACAAACTCATTTAATCTTAAGAATCTCGTGCTATTTGAAACTCTTAACGTAACGCGAGTTCAAGGAACTCAGGCACCTAGTGCGTGTCTGTATAAACGGTACCACTTATCGCTTCTAAACGCGCATTCATCACGCACTTCTCTGAATCTTGAAGCCATGTGACACATTTTCGATACACGCGTTCCATTTCAGTTTGCGTTCGGAAAAAAAATGTTTTGTCGCCGCTTCATAAAAGCGTGCACAAAGACGACTTCATGAATGTTTAATGCGAGCGTTTAGCATACCCCACGAATGCTTTCAGACGCCTAACTGATTCATTTAGAATTGTATCGCGGGCGCACAACTTCAATTTTCTATACACGTTCCTTTTCGTTCCATGTGACAAGGCGAGGGAACGGATACATAGCGAATGGTACACTTAGCTGGATTCTGCGACCAATTTAATCTCGCGTTGCCTATTATATAATTTGTTATATTAAATGTTGCCATACAAATTTTCTGTACGTCGATATATTCTTATTTAAAAAGTATTCTAAAATAAAACAATCTTATAGATGACGAGCGACATTTAACTGTAGTGGTAAGCGTAAATGTTACATATATGTTATATATATCTAACATAATATATGTGCATGTTGCTATTCTCATGTATTCTCGTGAACACGGGTTCCAAGTTAAATAGATAACCCTGTATATTACGAATCATTTTGACCCACTTTCGATAGTTACTGCACCGAACATCCAAAACGAAGAATTCCTCCATTCTATCTCCAAAATTCTATGTTATAACAGTCTCTTCCTCGATATCAAGGAAACGATACAAGAACCTGAAACTCTATCTTCTTCAACAAATTCCATCCAATTTCTAAAACATTCGACTCTGTTCAGAAAACTCCGCCAACCGTTTTAATTCCCAATCGAAAAGTCTCAGTACCATTAACCGCGCAGCAAACAAACCGGCGAAACTTTAAAGACGGAAAGCTGCACTTCTATCGTTTTATGTTTTTCAGAGGATGGTGTTTAACGAACACTCGAAAGATCGTCAATCCCGCCGAATTACATCGTTGTTTTACCCTTGGTCGCGGAACTTTCCGCATCGCGGCGGTCGATTCGCTTTCGCGAACTTCTTCTCGAGCAATTAGCCTCGTTAAAGAGTCGGAAAGGGCGATGAAGATGCAAGGAATGCGAGGGAGTGACGATGGAAACCTGGCTTTGTTCTCGACTTGCGGTGGATAGGACGAGAAAAAGGTGCCAGCGACAAGACGGCTGGTGCCAACACAGAGAAGTAACGCGGCACAGGAGGGTACTCGCAATAAATAGCTTAATTTCCTTAATTAAAATCCCTCCGCTCAGGATCCGGGGTCCGTTCGATCGCGCGCCACCCGGAATTATTCAAGCCTCTGCAGGCTTGTGTTTCCTGTCCCATTCCTGGTCGACACAATGCTCGAACAATGGCTTTCCTGCGATCGAAACAACACGCCTATCTCTGTTTTCCGTCTGTAATTGGGGATGGACGGTCGCCAATTGCAATTTCGAAGTATTCCCAAGGTTTTCGATACTGTAAAAATTGTAATTATTTGGAATATGACTGGATGGTTGAGAATATTCGCGGAGAAAGCGATGGTAAAACGAAATGGTGAATCGAGTGAATTTTCTTGCAAATTTTAGTTCGAGTTTTTCAACGTTAGCTACGTTCGAGCGTAAAGAACTCTGTTCTTTCGATGTTGTCATATTTACCGAAGAAATACTCCTGCAGTTTGCTTCGCGATAAAGAAAAAAGATTTATTATTTGTCATCTCGTCTCAACTATAATCAATAGCTCAATTATGCTCTTCGTTATATTAACAATTAATCTAAAAAATCTCCAAACTTTCCGACCTCGAATACGTTCGAAAACGATCGAAAGTCTTTCAGAACGCATCACTGACTATGATTATTATTGCGTGCGAAAAGCCCGGCAGCTTTCAGAAGCACGCTTTCACCCACCGACGCACCATACCCAATTCATCCTATACTTGAAGCACCCTTTTTCAAAAGCAATTATGCGTTCAACGAGAGACACGGAAGCATAGAGAGCAAATGGTTCGTTAGAGAAGGGCGAAACAAGACGAAATGAGATGGATGGAACAAGACGGAGAAGGATGAAAGCGAGAAAGCAACGTAGGTAAGCACGGCAGAGACGATGATGATTATTACAGAGTTAATGAGAGAGCAGTAATTGGTTGTGGCAAGCCGGCCACGCGGCTGACCAGCCACCGATCGTTCGCCACACGTTCACCGGTTCAACCCTGGCCACTGATCGTCACGTTGAATATTACAGAACAGCTATGGATGCGTGTGAGTGTTACGCGAGCACACGTGTACACGCGTATTCGTACCGTCCATGTATCATGGGGTAATTGTCGGAAAATACGCTAGTTTAGCGACACCTCGGGCAGGTCAGGGACGCGTGTCAGCTGGCATTTATTAACGCAACCGGATTCCCGATTGCTATCGGCTTGCTTAATGGAACGCGGACCTGTCGATCGATCGCGTCTTTTGGGTCGTGAGAGGTAGCAACAAGATTGCTTGCTTCTGTTTCTATCTTCGATTCGCTGGAAGAGCAATATCGACTGACGCAAAAGATGGCAACAGGGTTGGAAATATTGATAATTTCTCGAAATTTAACTGTCTCCATTTTTTCCTTTTCAGAAATTTTGAGACTCACCTGACAGATTTATCGTGATAGGTCACAGCGTCGTTCAGCGAACCGAAATTAAAGAATTCTATTTTCGGGATTTATTTCCAGAAATTTGTAATTTCATTTCGTAATATTAAATCAAGGGAGTCGGTCAAGAAAAGTAAATTTTCAAGAAATTAGTTTGCAACAGAATCTCAGAATTGATGATTTTCTAAATCGGCTATTCTTTTAGGAAATATCTTTATTATATATATAATTTCTTTCTGGTACTGATTATATTACTGTATATTACCTTCATCCGATTGTCAGATGGTTACGAATGGCAATGAATTGCTTTGTATATAGCTTTCATGCAAAGAACGATGCACAGGGGGTATACATGGAATGGTTACGAGAATATGAGGTTTGGTCATGCGAGAAGAATCGGAAGAACAGAAGAATTTAGGGATAACGATGAAATGGATGATAAGGAAATTGTGAACGTCGGTTCCTATTCATAATTCACCCCTCGAACTTCACGCTTCATCGATGGATTTGCAAGTTCATCCTGAGTCACAGTCACGCTTTGCCATCTAGAAATCTGTAGCTTTATCTCTACACTAAAGTCATAAATTTATTAAGATAGAATCATCAAAAAAGAAAATCTCATCATAAAAATAAAACCATAGAATTTTGATAGTCTTTCCATTACAAATATGTTTTACACTTTCCAAAGGGAATAACAAACTGAAATGGTTCAACAATTTTATTAATTCTAAGAATTAATTCCATTAATTATCCCATACAAAAGTGATATTATTTTTATGCTACCCAGATAATTCTGAACTTTTATACTGTTTCGTTAGTTTTAATCTTATATTATTTTTCTTTGGCCATGGAATAGGCGATATTTAGAACGGAATATGATCGCGAACGACGAGCGAACAGCTCGCGTATCACACCGACTGATTGCATTAAACTGTTCGGTCGCATCCCTGACTGTACGCGACGAAATTAAAATCTCTGACGCGTGTCGCAAGGCTATAACAGACTTTTCGTGTGATCCTCAATTAACCGGATTAATGAGGGAACGGTAATTGGCTGTGGTGAGAGCCAGCGCGCCAGCCACTCGCGCTACGCTCTTCGGACCTGGACCGCACCCTTACAAAGCCGAATACGCACACGTCCCGTCTGCATGACGAACGACGCCGCCACTATTAATTTATTATCGCCAATTACGCGACTTACGCCACTTGCCAACTCCACACACCGCACCTTTCATTAACATTATGCTATGTCAGTGAGAAGTGAAATCTGATTTGAGAGCTAATTGAGAATTTTATTAGAGGTATGCAATTTGATATTAGGTGGTTCTTGCTTAAGAAACTTGTGCAATATCGTGCAGAATGGATGAAAGCGGATCGAGTATTCACTGAGTTGATTATAGTAATTTCCGATATTCTAAGATAGTGTTTGATAACAGAAAAATACATATTTGGAAATATTGTGTCGAATAGATATAAAATATTGTGTAAGATGAATGTACTTAATTTTGGAATTCGAAAGTGGTGAGCAAATGTGTTTTTATTTTTATGATATATATGTACATGTAAAATGAATGGACGTGAGTAAAATGAATAGAGTAGGCTAAGCTCTTTCCTCGAATACCGTGTTTTAATATACACATTTTATTATTGTGTTTGAAGATTAACAAATTTTGGATGTAGGATTTTTAGTGGAAATGCCCTGTCTTCAATTCTTGGGATTAATTTCTCACTTTGGATTAATAATTTAATAAATTACCTCTGAAGCTTTCAATTAAGAGAAATGTGGTTACGCTGTTAGTATGATCCAACATTCTGCTGAAACTTTTAATTAGAAGATATGGTCGCTTTTCGTTGTTAAGAGACGTTGATTACTGAAATAACTTTATCAAAGGTTCTTATATTCCCACTAACAAATAGAATTCATAGTTTCGTACTTCTTTCAGTTTACATTATGCTACGATTTCGATTAAATTAATTTGCGAACAGGAAATTCCAGTTTTTTGAATTAATTTACTTGTGTACACATGTAATTTGGAGTTGCTGTTAATTGAAAACACAGCCAAGTGCGAAACAGTGAGCAATTACGTCATATTTTACTACAATACATATTGATAATTGATACGTTTAAGAAAACAGATATTGCAATAACAACACACGTAATAATTTCTGGGCAACAATAACTAGAAAGTTATAAACACATTATGAAGCAACTCAATTTGAAAGTGTTCAATAAGACAATTATTCATATGTATTGTAGTATTTGATAACTAAGACGTATTATATTCAACAATTGAAAAATGAAGTAAATAATACGGTAAAT
Organism: Bombus pascuorum; assembly: GCF_905332965.1. NCBI lineage: Eukaryota > Metazoa > Arthropoda > Insecta > Hymenoptera > Apidae > Bombus > Bombus pascuorum. Next base: position 12,669,938 of record NC_083494.1, on the reverse strand, counting down.
TATTATTAATATCTCTAACAATCACGTGATTAATATTGTCGACTATTCAATATAGACGAGTATATGTGTAAATTAAAAAATTGTAATATCCAATTCATAAAGAAAGGAATTTCACGATGTACCAAATTCAAATTCGATAATTATGTACTCAAATACCGAACTAATTATTCTAGAATTCAATTTAGATATTTCTAAACCTTCCAGAAGATAACTTTTAAGCAATGAATCAACTTGACAAATTAAACGCTAATAATTTTCATAATATATTTAACTAAACCTTTTACTTTTACTAAATTTAGTGTTTTTAAATATAAACTACGTAGCCCTGTCATCGAAGTATCCACAAATCCAATCTTCATCCATCATCCTCAAACCAACCATTCCACGACCGCGTCGCCATTCTTTCAAGGATATTTTAAAAACCTAGCAAACTGAGATTGATTCCACAAAAAATTTTCCTGATATAAAATACAAAATGGATAACCTTTTCACTTCACAGTCTTCCAATTATCAAAGAACCCAGAAATCCAATCTTCACTCATAATCCGAAAATGCTACTGCGTGAGTTACTCTACGTGTTATATCTCTAAAATATCGTAAAAAATTCTAATAAACCAAGATTGATTCTATCTAAAACTCTGAATTTTAACTAACATAATTTCCCCTGTTAATCCTTCCAAATACCAAAAAAGTTGACTATCCAAAGACTATTCGATGTTCTCAATATTCTATTTACGTCTTTAGGAAAATTGCGAGGACCTCATAAATTGGACTACTTTTTATCTAAACTTTCCCTGATTTTACAGAGAAACCCCATACCTTATTATCTTCTTATTACATCATCAAACGACCCGCCCCTAATAACTTCGAATCCCCCCAAGAATTGTAAATAAGTAATAACCTGTCACTAGCTTCTCCTCACATTTCCTTAATTTATAACACCGGACTTTCATTTTCAATCCATCGTTTATTACCAAAAATTCACCCACCATCCTTAAACTCGCAATTCCATAGTCACGTCTCGACGGTATTAAGAAAATTCTCCTTAAAAAGCCAGTAAACTAGGATTGATTCGCGACATTAGCCCGATTTCGTCGGCGCAGGATATGAAGCGCGACGTTAAGACGATAATAGAATTTTCATGTAATCCTTAGTAATTCCCTTGCGGTCGCACAGGAACCCACGGACCGGGGGACCCTCGGCAAAAACCCCCGGGACACATAAGCGGGACCTGGGCCGATGCTCCGTTTCACCCCCTCTCTAGACGCCTTTAAATCCCCTGGAGGGTTAATTGCTCGATGTTTTGACGCGCGAGTTATCCGCAAAGGGTTTTTGCGGCCAGCCGCGGATCCCGGTCTGGCCTGAACAATTTTGCGCCGTGTTGTTTTGCAACGCGCCACAAGCCAACGTTACGGTCACCCGTCGCTGGTGCACGCACGTCCAGAAACGTGGCATGGTTCATGGTGCATAATGTGGATATCCTTGTATGGATCATCGTGATGGAGTATCTGCGTATGCGTGTAAATATGTTTCGTTTTTAGCAGGCAATTGCGTTTTTGCAGGATTGTTTAGTGAGATTCACTTGGAGAGATAATATTATAGAAGATTATAGATTTATGGTTGGTATATTTAGCGTAGTAATTTTGGACGAATTGTTTTTGATTGTTCTTTTGATATACGAGTACATTAGTAAAAATGGATTATTTTGGAGATCTGCACCTTTATGACTGTTCTATGCTAATCATTTTTAGGGAATGTATGGTTAGATTAGACATTAGAATAGTTTTGTAAACATTTCGTATTTGGTAATAAATACTCTTCAATATATTCTTTACTTGATTATTAATACTTTCAATATTTTTTAGTATTTTTCGTTTTTCTCCTTTTCATAGGTAATTGAAGCAAAATTTGAAGATATTTAATGAGATTCGTTTCAGCAGATAGTAGTTGCAGAGCAAAATAGATTAATTGGCTAATGGATAGGAAGATTTCTCAGAAATGCATTGGCAGCTTAATAATGAGGTGCCTAATCCTATTACTTATGAATAAGATTGTACTTGATCCTGTCATTAGAACACAATTCAAACTAAAAACAGGAACAAAAGGTATACCAAGAATCGATTCGGGGGCGACAAAGCGGGTCATCTAGTAGCGCACACGTGTTCATCCGTCAGATGTTGGTTCCCATCGCGAAAGCTGCTTTCCATTCTTTCATCCGACACTATTGTCGAAATCTAGTTTAATCTATTGTGTCACCGGACAGGCAAACTGTCGACGGCCGTGCCGAGTGGCGTTAATAGACGAGCAATCGCGATTGTAGCGCGATGCGATGGTCGTATTATAGGCCGGTTCTCGGCGAGATTGACCGGACAACCGTAACACCTATCGACCAATTATTCGCCGGATTATTGTTTCGCAACAGGCCGCGTAAGCGGCTTCCTCGATTACATACGCGCGTCACACGTATCGATTCCACACTCCCTTCCATCACCGCGGAATTATTATTACGACGTCACGACGAACACGCATGTGACGACCATTTATTCTATTTACAGTCTTCCCCGTGTGACGCATTTCATCCCCATTCCAACAGCTAAATGCTCTTCAATAATTTTATGTTGCTTCAAAAGCCACCCCTTCTTTGTCGTTCTTTAAATAACTTGCGTTCTTTAAATAAAAAAATATGCCATGGGAATCTGCTTTTATCGTTAGAACGTTTAGGTGGCACATTTTTAGAACATTTAGTTATCTATTACATCAAATTTGTTCAAATATTAAATCTTACATAATAATGAATTTATGAAAAAGATTGTAAAGATCGATGTAAGAAAATGTTGCAAAATGAACTCAGTATAAAATTTTTAATATGCCAATCACATGTTTTAATTACCCATTGGAAATTCAACGTTCATTCCTTAAAAAGCTAAATAGTAGTACCATTTCAATATCATCAAATCTCTTCACACAGCTTCGAACACTCCAAACCCTCCAAAAGAATGCATCACAAAATTATCCTCACCATATTAACCTCGTGACGAACATTTACCACGACTCTTCCACTGTGTTTCACCCCCGAGTTGCCTAAAACGCGTGCACCGACGCGACACTAATCAAAAGCCACCCTTCCATCGCCAACTTAAAAGGACAACGCGATACAAATACACCAACAGAGCTTCTCCAACTGATTCACGCTAACGCTTCAAATCATCGATCCCTTGCAACATCCTCTAGCTAGGTGACCAGCTTTTCTCCCTTTGCAACTGTCGAATCTCGCGTGATTTCCGACTTCACGTGCCACTTTTCTCACCCGACAATCTGTAACCTTCCATGGAAGGGTGTTCTTCGTCATCGTAAGCGGAAAAACGGGGCAGAAGGTATACGTCGTGGCATCATCCCCTTACGTTTATAGAAGGGGGACGAAAGAACTGACCCTGGCTCTCAGAAGACTGCGCATAGGCACCGCATCGGGGGATGCAAGTGGCAGCGCGTAGCTACGCGGCGATGGCTCGTGCCTCTCCGCTTCTTATAATGTTTTTCCAGAATAAATGGGCTTTCCAGCGGGCGCGGTGCCGTCGTTGGTACAGCTTCTATGGGGTTTCGTCGCCATGGCAACCCCGTAACGCCATTAACCGGGCACAGGGTTTCTCTCCTGGCGAGGGTCTCCTGGCGCGTGGAAACGGTGACTCCCTCTTTCTTCTGTCTCTTTCTCTTTCTATAGTTCACCCCTGGGGTGCTTGCTCCTCCGAATCCTCGAGGACTTTTCGGAGAAGAAGGCTGCTGCGTGCGCGCTCGCGCCCCGGAAAGAGCGAAACCCCATAAAAATAAATAACTCGCGGTCCTGCGAACGTAAAGGTGATACGCGCACAACCACCAGCTTTTCCTTCGCGCGAGTACATCCCCGTTCACAAGTATTAGAACGGTTAGAAGAAACAGAGTAAAATCTGATGAAACATTGGGAAAGTAATTTAACCTCGCTTGAATAGTAAAGAATTTATATGCTCAATTATTTATTATATTAACAGGTATCGTTATTCGGCGACCCATTTTTAATCCCTATTATTAGATTGCATTCTGTAAACTTTTGCACCTTTCAACCTTCTATAAATCCATAAAATAAAAAGCAGTCTACTTATTATTATATGCATAGGATAACTATTCTTGCTATATATTAATCTTTTATAAATTTATGTTTGCAATAAATGTCCTATAACTTCTATACACGTTTTCAGATTGGATTCTTTAATCGATATAATGACAGTTCTATCTCATTACAATATTAATGAAATTTCAAACTGTTTCGCGTAACCCACATAAAATGTACATACAAATTTCCTACATGCTAATCAAATTTGAATATAAAAACAATATTATAATGTGAAAATACGAATGATATCTGAAAATATTTTATATAACATACAATGTAGAAGTTTTCTATGATAAGTGTTGAAATACTTTCATGAGCCACTGTACGCGTACACTGATATTCGAATGGAGGAGGAGAGGAGAGGAGAGGAAGAGAGAGAGGTAGTCGGCTTTAGGAGCAGGCGATAGCGTGCGTTACGGTACGGGTGCGTAAAATGAGAACACAGGGATGAAGGGGGTTGATGGGAGCGGCGTGGCGGCCGGACCGCACAGAGCTCGTAACCGGCCGCTGCAGCACGATACGACTCCTCGATACCGAGACGAGACCCGTGTGAATGTTCGAGATATCGAGATCACTGCGAATTTCAACGCGTATCGATCCGCTTATTTTTTTATTGCGCAATAGCGGTCGTGACGAAGGCAAATGAGAGGCTGTATAGAAGCTCGGTTTCCTTTTTATGAGACCCGCCGTGGGTAATTAAAAGGGTAGTAAAAGAAAGATGTAACCCTCACTTGATTCATAAGGTGATCGTTAGAGCATCTGGTGGTATCCAATGGCCTGGGATCGATTCTCGGAGTTTTAAGTATCGTCTGACTATCATTGGGTCATTTATTTTTCGGTAATTTCAGTTTGAAAGAACGTGAAATTTTTTCATTATTTTTAACCTTCTCTACGTTTCCAAAATAGAATAAAGTACGAAGAATGGATTAAAATTGAACCTTTTAATGAAGGGGAATATATTTTGCACGTCACTGGTCGAGTGCCACAGTGTTAAGAATAGCGAGTTATTAAATAAGTAATTAAGTTATAAGTGGATCTATTTAATTTTCGATAAAACTGGTTTTAATCTGTAGCCGTTTCAGCTCTAAAAGAATCGATAAAAGAAGAACGTCGTCCAATGATGAACGAAACGAATGGATGCTGGTTTTGTCTTTCAATACTTGTAATTTTGTCACAGTTATATAATTTTCATAACTTATGACAAATATACAATGATGATTACTTGAACGACATTTGTAAATAACGAAGTGTATAGAGCGAAATTATTTAAAAAAATGAAATAACACCTATACATATGATAATCGAATGAAGTAATGACGTGAACATAATCGAAAAAGTATAATATAAAGATATAAAAAATGACCCAGTCACCATCGTTAATTCTCTGTTTTTGTGCGAAGATCATTTGGTATTGTTGTGATCGTCGTTTCTGCTCCAAGACATTTTTTCTGCTAATCCAATTTTGATTAATAGTAGATTCATTTACGTGGAAACTTCGTAGAAGACATTCAATTAATTAATCAATACTTATGGCAAAGACTAATAGTCTTCTTCTTCTCGAATAATATCAAATCCCCGATAAACTCTACCACACATTCATAACAGAAATTTGTTTGCTAATTTTTGTATCAATTATTAATTTCTGTCGATTCGAATCAATTTGGTTTAATAATCTATTAATTGTGGATTTTTATTTAAATTTATAAAAGGAACAACATTTTCTAATTCAGACCTAAGCAATTTAAATAATTAGAATGAGCAATTTTTGCATTTGCAAATTTTCAAATTTCGCACTTAAAACACAAAACTCGGTAGATACAATATTTTTTAATTTTCATGTCGTTTCTGTAAAATCACATCCGATAAAAAGTATTATAAAATTGTAATACCAAACATTGATACACCATATCGGGCACTATATCAACGAATTGAAATGACTCATTCGCGAAATGGTGTTTACGAAACACAGTCAGCAAGATTGCACACGAGATACCGAGCGTTATTCATAAGCAGTTAAATGGATCCAATTGCATTAGCTTAGCAGATATTCGCCGGCATTATTTGCGACCAGTTGAATGGAATCGGATGTGTTATCTCGATTTATTGAACTAATTATCTTCTAAGAATAAAGAGGAAACAATATATTTCGTCTTATAATTTTATATTTCATGTTCAAGGAAATATAAGTATATGATTTTTAATATCACGTTACTCCCTATTTAAAGTTTATATCTAATTAAAGTCGTATATTATTCCAGTCGTTTGTTATTCCAATTATACAAACAGAAGAACAAAATCAGATGCGAAAAACGCTGACGATCTTAAAATTACTATGAAAATTATGCCGCAATCGTTCTTCTGAAAATTGCTCTAAAAGACTCAAACAAAACACACTCAATTAAAAAGGAAACACCCAATAGATCTCATAAAAGATATAACTTATAAAAAAACGAAGCTGGCACCTCGCTGGGGGTAGCCACCCACATGCTATATTTATTTTTATTTTATTTTTTTTTTTCACCAATAAGATATAACACTTTACCAAATGTCCTTCAGGACAAATTGTAAAAAAACCAAAATAAAAATAAAAACAAAACACACTCAATCATTGAATTTATTTTGATTTCTGTTTCTTCGCAGTGCTCATCAAGAACCGCATAAGAACAATCTTTAGCACCCTCTATAACCATATTCTCTTACTTCACGCCAGCCCTCGCCGAATTTACCTAACAACACCGGCACAATTTTGACCCCTTGTTTCTTAAAATCCCCACCGAAACGCCGCCATTTGCCAGTGGCTCGGTGGAAATTACACAGCAAGGATAACAATCCATACCTTTCCCCATCTAATTCTGCGTGCTCAGAGAGCCGCGCAATTATTTTCAAAAAACACTTCTCCATTCGTTGGGTTGCCTATTGTTGTTCTCTTAAATGGGAACAACGGGAAAAGAGAGTTTAGGACACGCCTAACCGTTTAATTTCGGGAAGCTGCGTGCGCTCGATCGTCTTCCTGGCGTAGAGAACATTTATTTCCGAGACTAGGTAGGGGAGAGGAAATCGATAGAACAATTACAAAAGTTTCGTATCCTTCGACGAGCTGCGTAATCCGGAACTCGAACTTCCAGCCGCACTTGCCAACCTTTCAATCCCTCGCTCAATAATCGCGTCAAGTGCTTCCGAACTGTTTCCGAGGTGACTTTTCAATTGGAGCGTGTTGGTCGTGTACTTTTCGACTCGTTATGATTGATAATTGCTACGTTGTCTTTGGCTGAAGGCGACAAAAACTTAAGAACTCGAGTTTTGAGTTTGTAGATTGATTCTTCGTACATTCTACGACACAATATTAATACGGTGCTTCGATAATATTAATATGTAGCTCCATGACGTTTGTGAGATCCATATCACCATGACTTATGGAAGTTCTTGAAGATCATGAAGGTACGATAATATCTTTAGCTTGAATTTCCAAATAATTAAAGCGTTTAGACTTTTCAAAGTCTTTCAAAAGAGAATTTTTTAGTTTGTGATAACAATTGTTTTTTACAAATTTAGAAATAGAAATTCAATTAGAGAACTTATTTTTTGTTAATTTAACATTAGTCATAGAAACTGTTCTTCGGATTATTTTACGAAGAAAACACAGTGCGTTCAAATTTTACCTTTGACCAGCTTCTTTTTCACTGAGAACAAACACGTTTAGTGAATTAATAATTTATCGAATTGCAAGATTGTGTGTTGGCAACATTTGAAGATATTTTAGGTGTTAAAAAATAGCCAATGTCTTCGAATATATTGAAAGTAATAGCGTATGCTGATACTGTCTATTATCTCTTTCGTCTCTAAAAATATCTTCAGGAAGGAAAATATCTCAATTTAAAGAAAGCATTTTTGAAACGTGTAGTTTTTATAAAATGTAAAGAAGAAGAAGAATGTCATTTTTTTACTTCCTACAATATCTTCCTCTTTTAATTGCGAGAAATCGAGCGGGGTTAATTTTAATCGAAGGTATTCGCGAACGGGCAAGATGGAAAATGGAGGAGAATTGTTAGAGGTAAATGAAGGAAGCGGAAAGACTGAATATTTGGTGTGGTAAGTAGGTTAATGCGACTTTCACTCTGAATAATTAATTACCTAAAGAAACGAAGAATTATGTCCATAATCAAAGTTTATTACCCAATCTTTTTCTTAAAATAAGTATTCTACGTAAAAACAATTAGATATGTGAAACGAGGAAAATGTTTTGATCCACTAGGGATAGAACAGTGAAATAATACGCATAAATTGCGTAAACGTAATACCATAGAAAAATGTAAGGTAACTTACATATTCCTATTTCTAGATACAAAATTACAATAAAGAAATCATTCACCTTTTTGATGTAGAATGGGCAATTTTATAAAGTATGGTTTATAAGGAACACATAAAAAGCTAAACATTCTTCATCTATTCTGAAAAAAGAAAAAAAATAGAAGAAACCATTTTTTAATCGCATTAATTCTGAAATTACAATATCGTAAATAAACATCCATGAAGAATTGTACAAACTATTGCAAACAAATGACACGCTATTTGGTAATAAATAAATATTCAACAAAATGAACCAATTAAACTTGTTTCCATAAGCTTCATAAAGTAGCATCAACTTCCTAAAACGCACCAGCTAGTTTTCATCGACGTTATACCGGAACAATCACAAGAGTCCCAGTTTCTGAAAGTAACATCGGAGCCAAGATCCATCCTCGGCTACAGCAGTTAAGTAGGTCGATGGGTGATAAATTCGATCTGTCCTCCATACGAAAACAACCCCCGAAATTCCAGCGGTTATCTGACTGCCCGCCCTTATCTTCCAGATAATCTCGTCGACGCATAAATCGCGAGGCCTATTTTCGTCTAATGGGGTGGTTGGACGCGTGACACCCTAGGAAACAAATTAAATAGCGTTTCGCGTATACCCCTACTCACGCACCCTACTCTTTCTTTCGTCGCTCACGTTCACAACTCTTCTTATTCATCACCCTATGACGCATCCGAGTCTTCGGTAAGGAAACGAGCCATGACTGGTTGTAGAACGACTAAGAGTGCCTTCCCATAGAAATACATCCCCTTATATAAGTATCATACGATGATAGTACGTACTATAGCTAGAAAAAATATTTGCACACACTCTTATTTCCCAATGGAGCGTAATTTTCATCAGGTTTTATACATAACATTTTCATAGTATCAAACTTTCCTATTTTTATGACAATAAAATTTATTATGTCCACTTGGATTTAATTAATTAAAACGTAAATGCTACAATAAATAGAATTATGCGAAGATACTTTTTGTAGACATTGCGCGTCCAGAATGTGATCTAATTCTTACAAACATTATACCTTCGTGTGGAAGTAATTTAATGTCGCTTTCCTGTCGTAGTTTCTTCGGCTCGCTGCACGATTCGCGTGTACAGAATGTTGGAAGTTTTAAACTCACCCGAATATGGGGGGTGGTTGCAGTTTCGAATTTAATGGGACGACTACAGCTAGCGCAACGTGCTTTAAACGGCCAATACCAGAAGAGAGGTGAGTGAAAACTGGCCTCCTGGTTCACGTTACGATATCCACCCGAGGTATTGGCTTTTAATTGGAAATCGTATCGACTTCGCGTCGTGTCGAAGTTATAAGTGGAAAAGGTGTGTTACAAGTATATAAACTGTACAAGAAGTAACAGATTTAAGTGATAGATTTAAGAGCAGATTTACGAGATAAGAAAAGTAAGAGGAAATACGAAGCAAGAGTAACAGCAATAACACATTGTAAGTTTTATTATATTTATATTAAATTATGTATATCACTAAAACAGAACGGCATCGATAGGCGAGTCAACTTAGAGTTTCCGAATGGAACGTTATTGCAGTACGAGAAAACTTTTGTTCGACTACTTCGAGGTGCAATTTAATACAATCGAGTCTCTTTACTGCGTAAAGAAAATTCGGAAAGAGGTAGGATAGACCATAGAAATATACCCTCGACAAATAAATGCGTAGAGGAGATATAGAGGATAATTTTGTTTTTTTCTTCTTCTTCTTTTAATGAAATGTCCAATTTGTTATGCCTGATTTCTATAAAACTGGAAATTTTGAATACAAGGTATATACTGAAGTACATTCATCCTAAAACTTGTCGTTTCTGAGATATTTGACTTTGTTCATCCTACTATTTTCGTTATGAGACATATTGCAAGATGCGCGTAGGTAATACTTCAAATGCAATGAAATGGCGAAATAGCACTGTCTTTTGACACCATTTGACATTTTTACGTCGAATCGTCGTACGCCCGACATGCTATCCATTTTTACATCTTCGCTGCTCCTTCACCGATTCTTTTCTATGTTGCAGTTCGACGTGCAACGTGCGGCTGACGTATGTACGTACATATATAGACAGTGTACTATCGTTGTACGATCGACTGTTTTTCGGTCGGTTGGTCTTATCGTTGTGAAACATCCAACTAGGGTAAGGTATTCTTATCCAATCCAGAGAATTCGCAAACATCCAAAAGAAAAACGAGAAAAAGAAGTGTCATTGAATTACCCAGGTAGACCCAAGAAGCATAGACGATGGCTCTCGTTCGATTGAATTTTAAACGGCTCGCGACAACGTTTCCTGGCCTGATAAACGAGTTTGACCCGGCCAATAAATTTCCACCAGGCTGCAGGTGTAGTCGAACGACCGCCAGAACGTCGCGGCAATTTGTGAACGAAACGTACGAGGCCAAGTTTCTCCACAGTCGACGCGAGCCTACCTTATGTTTTCTACCACTCACCTTCCTCGAATAATTCATATGTCGCAGAAGAATCCGTATTTCTCCGTTATTAACTCTTTGATGATTTGTTACGGTGTTCGTCTTTGGTACGTTTGTTATACTAACATTGGTATAATATTGGTATACGTTGGTATATTGCAATAGAACTACACTTAGAAGCTACAATACAGGTTATTCTGACGCCTGTTAGCAGTTGTTACAAATATACCACTAGCGATCTTTTTACATGCTTTATTAATCCTTAAAAGTCGAAGAACTATACTATGACGACCTACAATCTCATTCAAATACAAGTACAATATGAAACTATTATTAGTATCAAATTATGTAAAATAAAAAAATAAAAAAGAGAAACAGCCAAAGAGATACTTCTAGAACTGATTCTAAGTCTTTATGGTAACTGAGAATTGTCGAGCAGTGGTAAACTCCGCTATTCGAGTTCAACGATCCGCATAACTTCGTGGGTCTAATCGCGCGGAGAGCTTAACCGCTTCTCGCTTTGATATCGAATCATCGTTACCGCGTGGAATGCCGGGTTCCCTTCGTCTTCACCCTAAGAATAGGATTCGGAAAGCAAAAGGAGGCCAGCCGTGATCTTTGCGAAATGTTATCGAATCGCGAGAACCACTCTAACCGGATATCTGACGTCACATACGTCCTATACTTACTGGATATACAATATCAACAAGGATGCCCCTGTAATCACGGTACAATTGGCAAAATAGTAATTCTACATTCAAACACAAATTGTTAATGTATAACATGACAAAGTAGGGTTATTTGGGTCACATAAGCTCCAACATTTTGAAATTCAAGATTGAATTTCGTACAGAATAATTAAACTTGTTGTTAAACGTTCATATTGTGAAGCATAATTGGTTTTTAATATAATGACGCAAAAATAAAGATATATAATGTACTTTAGGTCTAGCAAAAAAAAAAAAAAAAAAGAAACAAGAGAAAATAGTTCGAATAATCATATGATAAGGCTATTGGACCTATAAGAGCTAATAAAACAACAGAATATTATTTCAGGAACAAAGCAATCTCTTTTGATGAGTCGAAGTAACATGCTCATATATAACTATGTTAGAATTGAATTGAACGAATAACTGTACAAGCTTTACAGAGATAATTAGTAAATAAAGTAATTTCTTTCTTATCTTCGATATAAATAATACCATCAATTCCGTTCACTAAAATATCCCTTCGAAACTGAAAATTAGGTCAGAAACCTGATCTCGAAAGCATTCAAAGTTCTATACCCAATGGCAACGTGTTATGCCACATAGACGAAGACAGAAATTCGATGAAAATCTCCGCTACTAAATCTCTCTTACATCATCCCTCGAGGGTCCCGTGGAAAATCAATAGAAGTTGGCAACGGCGATTCCTCCGACGAGATCTTTCAACCTCCTTTTGTCACCAGCCAGTGGAAGGATCGTTCGAGACTAACCTTCGATGTTCTTTCGTTGCAAAGTCAGCCAAACAAAATTGTTCGATCCGTAGACTTTAAGCGAATGAGAAAGGTGGGCATCGAAGAGATGCAATTACTGCAGAGGACGACCTGGCGAGTTGATCGGGATCGCTGTCGTAAATTCCTTAGACAAACACCTGTTTGATCGATGTGGGGTGAAACGCAAGGTAAACGGGAGAGGACCGTTCGATCGGTTCCTTGCTCGATAAGGTGTACAAAGTTAGCCGAGGATCAGCTGGCTTAACCTTCCATTAGCGGGCTCGAACTCGACAAGCCGCGCACGTTGAAACACGGATTAAACCGTGCCACCCTTCATACCACTCCTATTCCCTTTCTCTTCCTCCACTTTTCCACGCGGCTACAGAATCTAGCGCACGTGTCCACGTTCCAGACGTCCCGCTATGAAACTACGCTCTATGAACACGGTTCGTTGCCATTCATAAGAATCCAGTCACTTTGATAGATTTGTAACAATATTATTTCAATTTTATCGGAGTGTACGAATTAATGATTATAATTAATAATTCGAAATAACACGTACTGTTTCTTTGTGGAACACTTAGACTATAAATCCAAATAGTTACCTACTTCTAATCCTAAGAGATTCCTATTAGAGTGTATTCGGAAGGTTGTGATCAAACTTCAGGAATATATAGGACTCGACAAAACAAGCACAAAAATCTCAATGAACATAGATCCGATAAGTTAGAGACACAAACGATCCAGCCTCGATTTGAATGAAACTTTGTAAGCCTGAAGAACAACTGAAAGCAGCGGTAAAACAACATGAACAAGTTTAAAGGGATGAAACCACCCTCCAAAATTTAATCCCTGTTGGGAAATAAAATTCCAAATTCTAATAAAAAGATGTTCCAAATAAAAAGATGAAGAAAATGCTATATCTGGATCCATGTTTAGTAAGACATTTTACTTACTTTAACGAATAGTATGTGATCTTGAAGTTTGGTTTCAAGTTTTCGAAGTATCTTGTACATCGCGGATCTGGAGGACAGTTCGTACTCAACGATGTCTTAACTCTATAAGCACATGTCTTGTCGACTCGCGAAGTCGGATTTTCTTTCATTTTTCGCCATGTCCACGGTATCCAGTTACGTTGAACGACGTTCACCACCGCTGGCTGTGCCATCGTGGAAAATCCTTTCAGATGTTGTATCAGATATTCTTGAGTAGCGTATATGCATGTACGTGATCAACGGAGCAACGTAATCTAGGGTATCTGTTCCATGGCAAGCTGGATACAACGGTAAAAGTGGAATTTTAGGGGAAATCCGATTCGGCGCTCGACGTTCTTCCGCATTTTACGAGGCCGCCTCCGTGACATGGCTGGCGCAGACGCGAGGATTTCCAGCCACGGGATCTTTGTTCTTCGGATGAACGTGATACCCTAGTGTTTGATCTGGATTTCGGCTATGGATAATGTTTCTTCGATAATATTTACAAAATAGCAAAGTAGGAGATCGAGAAATTAACACGTTCGCAGTGAAAATATCTTTTTATGTTATGTGAATTGTATATAATTTAATAACGTGTATATAATTTAATTTTGTAAATTGAAGGAAACTGTGTTAGACTGACTGAGAAATATATTATATGTTTACTATAATTTCGATATTTGTCTAGTTCTGTTGCGGACAAAATATACCATATCTCGTTCATATATCATCTACATCGATATTCCAATTATAAATATCCTAATTTGCATTTCAAATTAATCTTTGCCTTAATTTTGTCGCCTTAATACGACAAAGACTATGAATCTTCTATATATATTTTCCAGGCAACGTGTGCCTTTTAATTTCGATTCTCACTTTGCACAGACTACTCACGAACTGCAAACTAACGAAAGTACGCGAATACTATCTCTCAAACTAAAGCTCAAAAGTAAGTGCTTAGAGACAGTTCTAAACTAATCTGAGAGAACACGAATCTCGGAAGAAATAATAAATCAAACGGATGCAAATTGTACGACAGTATCGACGTAGATTACAAGACAGGAAGTCTCGAGACGTATTACAGAGCGTTAGATCCTAGAAAATAATTCGTGCTCATTACTATGCTTCTCGAGGATACGGTTCGAATAATTCCACCGTCTAGACACTTCCTCGAAATTCGTTTCCTCCTGCACCGGAATTATTCACGAGACCGGATACTTTCGAGGAGCTTGGGAAAAATGTGTCGAAAGTTCAGCCCATCGAACAGCTTGATTAAAATGAAATTAGCGTGGGTCCGTCCCGCGAATCGATCGTGGGTATAGCAAGACCAATTACCTAATTATCCCCACAAGAACCTTCCCCATCGGTCGTGCTTCCTCCGCGACCTGATCTAATTATTATCGTTCCACAAACCCCTGTCGAGTGGACCAACTCGTAACAACCCTCGCGGCTGTCGCCTTTGTACTTCCGTCAGCCCTCTGTAAAAACAAATGTTCTACGCTTGAAACATCGACGTCAAGACCTTTGAGTATGTTCTTTTGGATCTTGAAGTCATTTTGATTGTTGAGTATTTTTTCTATCTTTTCTAGGTTAATTTATTCGCGGAATTTACTATGGGTTGAAAGGAATAAAATAAATTTGAAGTTTATGCAATCTTAAATAAATGTAGGAGAATAGAAATTCGTGTAAAAGATTTTCGGGAAGTAATAATGGGCTGGATTAATACTTATGCATAGTGTGAATTTGAAAATTTGGCTACGCACGACAGGAATGTATTTTATATGTGTAAAATCTTGAAAACTGTGGTATGGTAGAGGCGCAACAGAGTTCTAAATGAATCGTCGAGTTTAAAGTTGTTGGTATTGTTTGAATGATTAATATATAATAATCGTAAAACTGTACAATCTCTATATCACTGTTATTTATTATTATACTATTGTATAAACTATTATTTAATTATCACATTTCATCGTCTTCGCTACAGGTATTTTAATAATTTCAATGAAAAAACGTTTGGATTTACTCGTTAATTTGGATTAAATTTCTATTCAGTTTAATTAAAATTTTTTGAAAGTGATTTGGGTTTTGGTTTATAATAGATTGTGACTCGAATTCCACCATAATCGTTACTCAGCGGCTCTATAAAATTTATAACGATGAAAATGATCGAAGAAAATGCCTTATGCTTCGAAGGAAATATATTTTTATTGGCTATTACTACATCCTCCGTTATACTGTTTGAAAAATGTCTAAATTATGTCTGGGAGCTTCCACAATGTCTTCGTGCATCGCCTGACTTCGTTGTTTTTCTCTAAAATAAGACACTTTGATAATTCTTTACAGACATAACACGTTGCTTTAAAATGAAGAATAGAGAGGTTGACGATAGCAGAGCACGCGTGGGAAACGAACGGGTGATTAATGAAGTATCCCATGGAACGCAAGGTGTCGATCCTCTTTCATACGGGTAAATCCTTAGGGAAAGCTTCCGCTATCACGATAACAAAAAAGGAATCAATATCCACGGTGTTCCGTTATCGTAGAGTAGCGAGAGAACTACGGGGAAATTGATTGCTCTTTGCTTTGGCCTGTTTCGCCGCGATGGTTTTAAATGGGGGAGTGGGAACTGTGGTTCCGGGGATGAGTTAAAGGTGATCGGGAACCTGCGCTGTAATGTGTGGCGAGAGGGTTCGAAGTTGTGCAGCTTCGTTTGCGAAAGGTTTTTCTTTTGGGCGCCTGTTGGGCGCGGTTTAAGTGGTACAAGTCAATGGTTCGTGAGGTAACTTTTAAAAGGGATATAGTGTTACGTATAGATAAATCTAATTCTTCTTACTATATGTGGTTTCGATATAGGAAGTAAATTATGCATTAATAATGATTTAGATATGCTGAATAAGGATTATTTGAATGCGTAATGCAGATTTTGTCCTATGAATACAGCTTGATCGCAGTGTAAGTAGTACAAATCAATGATTCTGGATTTTAAACTTCTGCAATAGTGAGATAACACATTCACGATTCCACGGATTTCACGATTGGAATAAATAATTATGAAATGTAAAATTGAATTTACTGTACATGTACATGTGTAACATAGTTTCAGTGTCAGTATAGGGATCAGATTGTGTATTAAGAATGATTTCGATATGACGAATGAAGATAATTGAAATACACGACGGTGGCTTTTCTTTTAAACGACAGCTTGAAGTCTGGATTAAGTAGTACGAGTCAATAATTGTTTAGCAAATTATAAAGCACATATTATGTTACATATACTGTTATTGTTTCGTTATGCTTTTGTTATATTGTATTGATGCAACGTGGAATCATTAATAATGATTTGGGAAGGATGATAAAGATAAATGAGATATATGATGAAATATTTCAAAGCTGCGTTGATCGTTTTATTAAAAGTTTTTCCATTGGACACCGCTAATTTAAGCGCAGTTTAAGTAGTATAGATCAAGGATTATTCACAAAAACTTTAAAGCGGGTATAATATCATTATTCTGATTTTTTTGTTGATCGTTGATTGTTTTGTTACGTGATTTTAATATAGTGCAAATGTATTAATAACGATTTAAGAACAATAAATGAAGGGAATTGTTTATGGAAGATACCTTCGTAGATGAGGTGTAAATGATACAAGTCTATTCAAGATTGTCCAGAAAAATATAAAAATGAATAATGTTATTACACATACTGTTATTGTGGTTATACATAGAATTAACATATTATTATTACTTTCAACGCAATGAATAAAATGTACAGATAGAAATGTTGATGTATTTTATAAATCGGCGTATCAACATATGCAAAAACTAATTTGTCTAGAAATAATATTTGTCAAACTACATATTAAATAAAATAAATAAAATCATATAAAATACATAAATCACGATACCTAAGAATTCATGGAACAGCTTTATCTGTCAGATAAAATCTGAGAAACGTAAATGAACCGACCAACTTATAACAATGAAATTATTTTCAGTAATAACGTGGAATTCAAAGGAGTTCAAAAGATTAAATTACTTTGATGAATTTTTGACGTGAACTAAATGCAGCTGACATTAAATACAAAGGCTGCATATATCAGGGTATATAATAGGAAGATAACTCTAGCTCTTAGTTATAAGTCAGGTTTTATGTAAATTTTAGTATTAAAGCGAAGATCGTTCGACAGGATTTCATAAAATGATAGAGGAAAATTGGCCAACTAACGCGAACTATAAATCAGTGAAAGATAATTAATTTTTCGACATACATAATAAACTCCCATTACAATAACGATTTAATCTATCCAAATAATCACACTTAATTTTATAACAAACTTTTATTACTCACTTTTGCAAACTCCTGTTAACCTCTTTCTGCATTATACTAAACACCCAAAATAATTATCGACCTCGTACACCGCCAATTTCCTCGACGACGTCGTCGAACGTTCCCTCCGATATTCGATTAATAATGAGGCCAATATATGCTAATTAGTGGCATCGTTACGTAAGGATCTTTCCATAACTCCAGTAAAAGCCTGTTCCAAGCTGCATCTAGCTGCGTATGTATTACTCGCATCGTGAATCGAATTATCAGCTACCGTCTGTCGAATTAGCGATCCTACATATCAGCCACTATAGTAACAGTATGCATTCGATATAACGTAATCATGATGGAGAATCTCGAGTGTCGAAAGGATCGCGGTTTCTCGTTGACAAGAGGAATTCGAGACATAACTAAGGATGTAGCCTGTTGTTTCTTGCCCCGTTTTCGATCCCTCCACCACATTTCCAGCCACGTATGCCTAATTTATGCTTTCGCTGGTTTCAATATCGACACAATTTTTCACGACTCATATAAAAGATTGCGAAATTACGGATAAAACTTCTGTCTGGTATTTTTGTCTAATTCTATTCTGTACTAAAAGTACGGATACGGAGTGTTTTTAGTAAATATGATAAATGCAATAACTTAGTTTTATGGTGGTTCTTTTTTTGAAAAAATTGAACGATGAAATAAAATGAAATATATACTCTCAAATATCCAGCGATCATTTGTTAAAAATGAGCGTGCACGTTTCGCGTAACATAGATTCATTTTTATTTTCATTTGTGTATATCATACCACAAATATAGCTGCAGAGTCATATTTACGTACCATAAGCCATAAATAATAATAATAATAGAATAACATTGAAATATTTCTTTTCCACAAACGAAAAGTGTTTCGATTTATAACAATATGAAAACTGTCTTCACACACGTACACGTATTTCCAAAGATACCATTAAGAAAACATTAATTAATAAATTGTATTTCCTACAAATTGAGAGAGAATCTAAATGAAATCTTCAATTTACGATTTTATCTTCTGATCACAAACTTTTAAAAGTCCGCTTGTTCAACCGTATCGTATACGTGCCCAATCCTATGAATGGCCATGAAATTAAAGAGGAAACGAACGAAAGGCAAACGCGTGCACGGTCGATAGTTTTCGTAGCACCAACGAACGTGTTACGCCGCGAGGGTACACGTCGGTTTTGCGGCTGATTTTATGGCTGTCTCTGGGAACTTTACGAGCTGACCCCTGATCCTAAAACACACCGAATTACACCGTGGCCACGTTTCGTCCGATCCTGCCCCACCTCTTTTCCTACTTCTCGTCTACCCACGTTCCTACGAGTTCTCTCCGTGAAACGGTCTCGCGGAAAGAGACGAAAATTGAGAGCGGCTATCGATCCTCTCGGCTCCTTTGGACGCTTACCAACAAAGAGAGCACGAGTTCAAATGTACCAACGATACGACGCCACTGGAATCTTAACGATTTTTATTCGGTCCGACGTTTTGCCAACTTCGCTCTGGCTTTTCACGCTAAACTCCATCCGATTCTCTTTTATCTTTTTCCATCGAGTAGGAATTGCTTTATGAATCGATGATCACTTTACGTTCAGCATCAGAATTTGCAAATTATGAATTTGCCAATGTATACGGAAGCATATCGTTTTCAATTCTTTCGTAGATACCTTTAGATTTTAGTTTTTGACGATGGTAGTGAAAACTTTTAGTTTTATCAATCGGTGATCATTTTACAGTGACTTATCGTAGTTTAGAAATTACTGGATTTTTGTGATAATATTTAGTTCAACGAGCGAAACATTTTTTAAAGACGTCGCTAAATTTGTAACGGCAGATCTCGCCCGAAACGCTCTAAAACATTCCTCGAACATCTCAACTAGCTAATGAATCACAGAATCCCTTTTGTGAGTCTGGAGGCAGTCGACCGTCGATGATTCGACAAGCGCACCGAATACATCGCCACGAGATATAGTCTCGGAGATAATTTCTCTGTGCGACGCTGGAGGAACGCAACGACGGAGGATTAGACGTCGAAGAGGATCAGCAGAACGGAGAATAGGGTGTATCGTGAAACGAATCGGCCTCGAATTAGGCTAGCACCGCGTGAATTGATTCCGAACGAGGGCCCGGATATCCTGCGTAATCCGACGACAGCTTACTTACCACCAACATAGAGATAGATAGACGGATACGTCTACTTCTGACGCAATCTAATTACCCTCGAGAATATTTTATGCTCGACACGTTTCTCATAAGGGGGGAATCGTGTCGGCCGTCTACTGATTACACGGGAACCTCAACTTTTCGTAGGGTCACCAGAGATGTTGAGACACTTCCGTGACTTGTCCTTTCCTGGTTTTTATCTTAAGACGTCTGATGATCATTTCATGTGTAATGTCGTCTCTTATTTTACATTTTGAATTTCTGATACATCCATGCAATTATTTCTTGCACAAGGATATTACTCAAATTTCTCCTCGGAATATCGCGAATATAAAAAATTAAAAAATTAATCATTAGTGTTAGAATTTAATCCATAAGTTAAGGTTAATAACCTTTGGAAGACACGATGTTTGTGTTGAAATAATATTCAGTAATGTTTATTGAACAGAAAACTACAGAACCTGACGTATACAAGAATTGTTGATTGTTGGCCAGTTATTCTCAGATTAGACTTAAGTAGTAACCCGTAATCCCTTAAATACTTTTGAACCCCACTCTCCATGCAGTAATGAGTATGACCTGTGTAAGTGTTCTGTTCAAATGCTTGTGTGGGTGTCTGTGTATGGGTACTTATCCCTAAGCGTAAAATATCGTTGTATTCCAACAATTAGGAAAGAGTGCATTTAATCAAGTTTTTGTAATTAAAATTTTATTTAAAAAAAAACGATATTGCATATGCTCTGATTTAATATAATATAATAGAAATACTATATCTATTAATATTTCGTCCAATTATCTCCAAAAAGTGATAATTAAACTTATCCTCTAAATCAACTTTACAACTTCAACTTAAAGAGACCAAAAGCTTCATCAATCAGAGATAACCTTCTATCTGTCAATTAATCATCAATTCCATCGCACTCGACAGTATGTCTCCCAATTAAAACCCATCGTTTATCCATAAAATTTTTTTCCCAGAGTGAATATGTTTGTATTATAAAGAAATAGAAGGTCGATGGCTGGCTCATCACAAAGTTAGAAATAACGTTATCCTCCCCGGAGGATCTAGTTGGAATGATCAAGAAAGTTTGATCGAATTTCTCGCGGGAAACTGGAAAATGAGTTTCCGCGCTGGCCGACTATCGGCGAGAAGTATAACTGAAAATATCCCTGGCTTCCGATGGACCGCTCTGGGTCAGTTGTTGCGACCAGAACGACCACCTGATAGAACCAACGGTGAATGTATCCCGATACCGGATGAAAGAACCTCCAAGCTGGGGTAGCCACCGGGTATTGATTCCTTTTACCGGAACGTCGAACGGTATAAGTCGCCTTTTCGTAAAGAATTCTTTTGAGAAAAATATCGAGACATTGAACGATGATAAAGAGCTGCCTGGTTGGATTTATTTAGGATTTATTCAGGCTGCGATTTTTCGATAAACGATGGAATAACATGGTAAAATATTTCTGTTCGATTAGTTCGAAGCAAGCGTAGGAAAATGCTTAGGAAATTTCAGCAATGTGTAATTCTGGCTAATATTAGATTGTAACTTCATTTCTCGTTAAAATAAATTTCCTTTTATTGAAATATTCCAGCGAATGTGCTTTTATCTAGATATTAAAATATCAATTTCATTTTATTCAGATATTAAAGTGTGGCGACACTCGATAGCAAATACCACCACTCGACACTAATTAATGTCGGACGACGGCAGCGCAGTGGTTAGCGCTTTGGATTACGAACGTTCGGAACCCGGGTTCTCAAATCCCGGCGACCCGAGTCCGATTTTTCTTCCACGACTCAAAAATGAGAAGAAAAATCCAGCAGTACTCCAGCAGCTCACGCAGAATCTCACTCTACACACTAACAGCATCGGCAACTACAACTATCACGGCCTATTCACCTCAAAAGTAAATTAGTTGCCCCTTATTTAAAATGAAAATCAGCTCCTGGCTCAATTTAATACAAACATTAATATGTGCATATGTAATATCGACTCCTCTATAAAGGGGATGCACTTGTCAAAGTCAACGTATTGTGCTGTATCGGTCCATTTCCCAGAGTATTGTATTGCTGATAGCCGAAACCAAAAATATATCATCAGTGTTTAATGGTTGCGCACTTCAGGAATAGGGATTATTATAGTCGGTATTGACAAAGACCGCAATGACTTAGTTGCCAGCTCGGAGGGTCCCGCACCAACTTAGTTGCCAACCTGAGCGACCCGCACCGACTTAGATGCCAACCTGAGCGACCCGCACCGACTTAGATGCCAACCTGAGCGACCCGCACCGACTTAGTTGCCAACCTGAGCGACCCGCACCGACTTAGTTGCCAACCTGAGCAACCCGTGCTGACTTAGTTGCCAGCCCAAAAAATTCGTATTAATTAATATTAAATTAAAAACTCGCCGAGGACTAACGTGGTTCTAAGAGTCGCGGATTTAATAGTTCTGAGGTGCCGATAAGGAGCCCGACGCTTTCTGTTGTCGTCTACCGTCGAGGATCGCGTGCACGAGGCTGATGACTCGGGGACACTCGAGGATACTCGAAGACACTCGGGAATCCTTGGGCTTACGATGCTCCATGGCATGTGGAAAGCGATAAAGGTTTTCTATAAAAAATAGAACGATCTGGCTACGGAGTGGACAAGGCTGGTGAACCTTCTGACAAGAGGACTCAGAAGGGCAGTCAAAAAAGCTCAGCACTTACCCCAGTACTTTCGCGAGATCCAGATCGCCGATAGAGAAAACCGATACACATTCTATCTAACACATGATAAACTTTTGCTTTTCAACAACGTAAATTTACCAACAAAAGTATATGTAAATATTGAATCGATGCACGTTTGTTATTAAGACAAACGATGTTTTTAATACTAAAAAATGATATACTAAAATGATAAATAATTGAAATAAATATTGAAAATAAAGACTTTCAATATAAATAAAAAGAGTGTATGTTCATTCAATGCGTTTACTGAAATTCATTTTAAATGTATCTTGATTTAGTTTCAAAAACTAAAATAAATAATTCTTGCAATTACGACGTTTGCTACAATATTCAATATGAAATTCACATTTCTTCTCATTCAAAAAGTAAATTTGCAATTTTTGGTATCTACATCGTCGATCATATAAGATATTCAATTATTTTCATTCGTAGTAATTCAATTTACAAGAACAAAGAAAAATCAATACGATAACCGTAGAACTATTTTATTTGAATGTTTTGTGAAATAGATCAGCCAGCCATAAAAGTTTATCTTTGCGATAAAAATGTTACAATGCTTCTTATTTCTATATTTCTCATTGCATGTATATTTTTGACTATTTTAAAGTTATACGACGTCGGAGACGCTGTTCAGAAAGAAGTCAAGTTTAAACATCGAAGACGAGCGATGGAATGGGAAGCAGTTTGCAGGGTGCGAGCTGGAAGTTCTGTTTTCTTTTCCCGATATTCTCGACGTCGCGCGTCGCATCGCTCCATCGTCTTAAAATATACATTTTGTGGTGCATGAGTCAAGAGACGAAATGCTTTTTTTTCCTTCGGAAATAGTAACATTTTTTTAGAAAATACCATTTCGAGAAAGAAATAAAATTTTTAATTATTCATTTTCAAATCTACAATTCCTTCCTAAACATCCTCGTCGTTCCAAAAATAAAGCGAAAAATATTTTCACTTGTAATTTGATTAATTAAAATCAATTTAGAAAAGAAGCTTATATTTCTGCACTTGAGTTGCTTTTTATAAAACCTGGAGTAAAAGCTTTCTTCATACTATTTCCCCCAAAAGCTCACTCCATCTTGTAAAGTACACACTCTACACGGACGAGAATTCAGGAAAAAGAACCATCTCATTTCTTCTAGCATGCTCTTTCACTTTGCGATCAACAATAGAAGTACACTTTACAAAATTCGATACGAGTGTTATGCAAGCGTCAATCTTTTGATTTCGATAGCAAAGCATTACTCGTATCTTAAATGCCGTTATTCTTTTGTATGATTATTCAAAAGTAGAATCTGCAAATGTCAAAATGTTGTTACTCGTTCGATAGTACTGTTCGTTACATTTATATGAAATTTCCATTGATTAATTTAATTAATTAGAGTAGTGCTAAGAAATGATTGAAAAATTAATATTTCTCAAACTGATAAAGTTATAGAAAGTAAAATATAGATTTTTGTTTGTTCAAATTGGTTGGAGTGCTAATTATTAGAGTATTCTATGCACAGAAATGGTTCTTCCAGTATATTCGTGGATTATAACATTATTTACTAATTTTCAGATTTTAATTGGATGAAAATAAATCACTATTTATAAATAATATCTTATAACCTTCGAATATAATTGATATATAACAAATGTTTTTTGCATTTAACATAGCAGAAAGTTATTTTCAAGGCGGCAAATTTTTGTTCTAGGAATTGCTTCCAATTTAATGGAAATAAAACATTTTCAGCTAATTCCAACTAATCGTCAACAAGCAAATTAGGAAAACGAAGCGCAGGCATCGAATCGATCAGATCGACCAGGCTCGGCGTGTGTCGTATTAAAATCAGAACGCAGAAAAAGTAATGCGTCCGGACCCTTTGACGGGCAAATTGAATCTCCAATCAACGAATACGTGCAAGTGCCGGCTTAAAGCCTAATCCAGAAACGAAGGCACGGCCCCCGGGCAAAATTCAATCGTTCTATCCCTCTCGTTGCTCTTGCAGCCGAATGTTCGTACGTGCGGCGACCGGTTGGCGTTTCTCATTGCTGAAGAAGGATGCCACGCGTGTTTGCTCTCTCAGGAAAGTAGGAGAACGTACCTCGCGCTGAGAAAGGCCACCCTTCCGAATATACAAGATCAGAGAGAAGATCGGTACGTGCGGCGCCTTCCGCAATCTGCATTACGTATTTCTCCACGAATCGATGAGTTTCGTGATATATCATGGCCAATGTTTGCGGCGAGAGCAACGAAAAGGGAAAGAAAGAAAGGAGAGACCAGACATTGAAGAAAGAGGTGTATCGATTAAAGCGTGTATTACATGAAACATTTTGGAATTTCATTAACACCGTAATGAGACACAATCATTATGTTTGTATTAAAGTAATTTGAAGCAAGTCTGAGAACATACACCTTTATCCATAAATATTAGAATTGGAAGTAATTTTCATAACCGGAAAGAGGAACATAGAAAAATACATGGAGCTAATTAAAAGATTCGCGGCCAGGAAACGTGACGACAAACGAGCGCCGGTTAATTCGCGGTACGCGTGCTCCATATTGAATTAATAACGCGGATCGAGTTGAACGTTTCGGATACGGCCGCTAAAAGCGAGCCACGCTACGCGATCAAACTTTCATTCGCGATTAATGGCTTCCGAATTCGTCGGGCGTTATATCAGCCCCTTTTAGAAGCCGACGACGGTACAGGTGGTGCACGCAGCGGCACGTAAAACGTCGCATTATCGAATTAGGTAGACGACGCTACCCGTATCACTAGAAAGATACTCTTACACGATATATACCGTAGACTGTAGGTGTAAGTTCGTACGAATGAAGTCAGGGACATTTTATGGCTGGAAATAAGACGATACTCAAGACAACAAAATTGCATTGATGGGTTTATTTTTATGAAAACCGAGCTTGGAGATTTGTCAAGTACTGAACATTTTTGAGAATTCATTGAGTATGTATGTATTAGGTAAATCCTATTAATGAATAAACATATTTCGAGTTGCACGGCTGAAAATAAAAATTACATTGCGATACATATTATGTTTCTAAATATGTATGTAAGTACTTGAATTCAATATTTTGTACATTTCCATTGATCATTATTTATTCGTCTAATTATATTCTTACGATCTTATATCCACGAAAGTCATTTTTCTATGTAACAAGTAATATTAATGGTACAAATTCTATGATATTTAAAACGTATAGTATTTCTGTTCCTCTCAAACCATTGTTTCAAATGTTTTATTTCTTTTCGTATGTAGAATATTCTCTTACCAATTTTGTACTCTTGCTAGTCAGACACGTATACATACACGTGACAAATATTAAGACTCGATTTTCCAAAAATCCAAGTCTCCAACGCAATATGTATCGTTATCCTTAACTTCCTCCTTATTTCGAGCCACAGAATCTCCTTGACTTCTAAAATACAGGCTCACGGTTTGTACTGTCTACGACCGTAGAAGATTCTCTTCTATCCAATTCTCTCTCCATCTCCCTCTTTGTCGCCGACGTTGGCACGAGCCTCCTTGTAAGTAGCTTTACCGCGCGCGCGACGAGTGTAGATCAAAGATCCCAGCTGCGAGCAGCCTTACAAGCACCTTAATGATTAAAACACAGGCAGCTGCGTCGGTTGTCTTCTTCGTTCGCAGAAGCTTCGTTCGTGGAACGTAGAGCCTCGCGTTGGTTGTTGGTCGCTTCTGTAGGCCTTCACCTATCCAACGGGAACGGACGAGCGAAACGAACCGGGACTCTACCTATGACCTCTCATCGAACAGAGGGACCACCCTACCCGATACGCGGGCAGATCAGAGGAAGCCCGTGCCCGTAAGTCCGTAATCTCTGTGTCACGTCCTTTTCCATCCAGCAACCATCCGGCTCCGACTCTCGTTCTTCGTCTTTCCAAAATCGATTTCGGTCGGGTGCGGGGCCGCGCCCACACCACGACATACACCGAGTTCGACTGGAACTGACTGGAGAGGTAGAGGGGAACACAGTCGAGGGAAACAGAGGGAACACTGGCAACCGGGAGGGAAACACCCGGCTTGAGAGGGCGAGTTAGCCTCATTTAACCGAGAAGCTTCCCGGCATGTCGTCGTTGTGCGTACGATACCCTCTCTCTTTCCTTTCGTAGCCTTCTCGCGGCTTCTCCGAAGCACGGTGGAACAGGATGGACACGTGGTTATCCTGTCGAATAGTTGGGATTTTGATTCTGTTGTATTAATATTTTTAAGTACTTATTTATTTATTTATTAGAGTAGCGATCATCCCTAAATAGATATTTTATTGTCTTTCAATTTGAAATGTTTTGGAAATTTTAGACTAAATAAGAACCTATAAAGTACGTTAAAAAGAAGTTACTTGACATCACATATATCTGTAGCAGGTGATCAGTATCTCTTTAGAGCCGCTAATATTTCTATAAGCTAAGTTAGAAGACGAAGAAGATATTGGTAATCTTCATTTTTGGTTTCTGTCTTTGTGCCAGCCATACGTTTTCTCATGACCTACTCTTTCCCAGAATATGACTGCGGATCTTGACTATAGAAAACGCGGAGGAATCAACGCGAGGATCTATTTACTAGAGGAACATGGCGAAATAGTTCTTCTTCGAGCAGAAAAGCGAGATCGTGGATCTCGGCAGAACAGATTGGCAAAGTTGCTGCACAGCTACGAGTTTGAACGCACCTTTTTGTGGGGAAACTTGCGTGCCTGACGTTGCGAATTCTACTTTTTTGGAGAACAATCGCTTCACGATGGTTTAGTTATAGTGGCTTTTTTACGGTTTTCGAAATTAGCAAGAGAGTTTTCGTCAAAGAAGTAAAAGACTGACAGATAATTTTTTAAATATAATAGAAGAACAATGTTTTGAAAGAACACACCAAAAGTTTTATCATTTTTTCAACTCTTCTTTTTTAAATTAAATTTCGTAACGACAGTTCGCGTATTTTCCTACGAATGAATTACAATACTTTTTGTCTGAAGAGTACATTTAATTAAGCAATTTTTACTTCGCTTATGATCTGTGCGATTAATATTTTTTAAGCGACGGTGGAGCTTTTGATAATTTTACTACGTTTTTAATTAAGAATCGTCGAGTTTTTTATCGCGGTCGTTGGTTTTAAACAGCGAAACGAGGACAAGCTTTTATAGTACTAACCGAATATCGAAAATTTGGTAACCTTAATAAGAAATGATAATGTATCGTGGACCAGATGACACCTGCTCTTCTGTTCGCAAATTTTTTAGGTATTGATCCAATATATATAGAACGATCTACACTTTTGTTTGAAAGTATGAGACCACTTGCTTAATTAATATACATCGCTGCAAATCATTAGTGAATATCACGGAAGTTTGTATATTTAGTTTGTACTTTTATAGATTATATAATAATTGGAGGAAAAATTGGAGGACTCAATATTGATAATTCTTTTTTAATACCTTTTGCACCATTTATTTTCAAATCATATTTTTTATTGATGAAAGATTTATTAACTTGCACGAAGATATAAAATCATTGTTATCAATCAAAAATCATTGCTGATATGTGGGATTTCTTATTTCAGTTTCGGCCTGGAATTTTTCTAAAAGCATTAAACTTCTGTTTTTTGTTAACACAAAAGCGACATTCGATCTAAAAACTCGAGAACTGTAGAAAGGTTATATACATTATAATAAGTACATAATTTGCTTCAGATATTCTGCATATTGTTACGTATTATATACATTTTTGCATATTTAAATTCCAAAAAAATGTATAAACCTCATGCTTTTAAGATACACGTTTCGAGAGAATTCAGTTGCGAAAAAAGAAAAGGAAGAAAACGGGAGTTTTCTTGAGAAAAGTAAACTAAAAGTTCCAGCTTGTTGTACTGGGTAAAGGATTTGCTTAATTCTTGGAATGGATACTTCCGTTGCCTCGTAGCAAAACATTCGCTTCGACTAATTAGTTTTCTTATTCGACCAAGCTATAGCGTTCTGTATTCGGAAACTACGCTAAATTTTAACTTCGCTTCCGAGGAAAATGCACTGCGCAATGGTTTAAAAGTAACAATACTACGAGTGATATGGCAAGATAACATTAACGTGATGAAATTTCTTTTTATCTTGTGCTATTTTTATTATGGTAAAACAGCATCACGTACATCCAGTAAAACGATAAATTCACGGTTATGATAGAACGAGATTCGTTGACGAACACGTTGACTGCAGCGTCATCCATATTCGGATGACAGTTTTATTTGTTCGATTGTGCACGACGTTAATAAATGCTTTCAGCAAAATCTGGGACAGCCAATGATGCCTGGATGAAAATATCAGACTTATTGAAATCCAAGAAAATTGATGGAACTCGTATAAACTGCTACGAAATATGTATTTTGTGAAAATGATTGTGTGCTTGAAAACTGGATTAACCTGAGGCCATACTTTTTTCAAATTGAGTTATTTGGAGATGTAACCTGTTTCAAGTAGAATGTTACTTTAGAGCCAGACAGATCTTCTGTTCAAGCAAAGATCATTTTATTCTACGAGCTACTTTCAATTAAAATACAATGAAAATAATGTCCAGTTACAATTTTGAAAAAATAATTTTATAAAATTGTTTCTTAACCCTCCATCTCCTAACATTCTAGTGATCATTACCTAGTTTAATTTTTTACTTAGAATTACGCTCTTTTGCTGTTCTAAAATTATAAAGCATAGCAACAGAATTATAATTTATAATAAAAATACAAAGAAATAGAATTTTACATGAATTTCCAAATATTTAAACGATATTGAAACCTATATCTTTTTGTGTCAGTAGTCTGCCTTATGCGAATCGGAGGATTAAAACAATTCCTTTCTCTTCTCTTCCTTTTTTCTCCTTTCAACTCTTCTTCTTTTCCCATTTTCTTTCTCTTTACTTCAACTTCTTTTTCTTTCAACTTGTCTCTTTCTTTTCTTACTGACTTCAATAAGCTTGCTTCTCAGGTGCAGAATTCCTGATTATTAAAGTACACTCTGTACTTCTCAATATTGAACAAAGCTATATGCCAAAGTAAAGCACAAAATTGTATTTCTATGAATCCTTTAATCAGTGTATGAAATAATTTCTATAAACCCTTTAACCAATCTATGAAATAATTTCTGCAATTCTTAATCAGCTTGAAGATAAAAGAAAATATAATTCACAAGTAATATTTAAATATATCAATGTCAATCTTTATTAATATCGAACTGTATTATTTTCCAAATTATTTTCCTATATTATCAAGGTAGATATCATTTTAATGCACTTTATAATTAGTTAATTTTATAGAATATGTTCTTCAGTCTCGTTGAGCTTTAATGTACTATCACGGTTAATTGTACATAGCACAATCTGACCTAGCTGCCATGTTGAACACGATTGTTGATTAATGATGCGTGACAGGAGCACATGTACGTTAAATAGGTGACAGCTGTAAAGCGGTCGCTAAATAGATCCAATATATATTACTCGTGAAACTGTAATATTCTCAGTTAAAATTTAAATTAAAATTTGTGACAAAAATTTGAGGATGAAAGAAACACATATTTCAACGACCTCTTTCTGGTTCAATAAAATGACAGAGTTTTATATAAATAGATGTTACGCGATTGAAAGTATGAAAGTTATATATTCATAACGCCATATCTAAAAAAATTTATTTTGTTTGATTAATTATACTATCGTATTTCATCACCGCACTTTTACAGGGTGTTTGGCCACATGTGTCAGGTAATTTAAGGGGTGATCCTTAAAGCCGAAATAAGATGAAAATCAAGAATTAAAAAATTGCATTTTCGACTTTGTTTTTTTTTTGTTATTAAATTAAATAAAAAATCAGCCCAAATATCCCTGTACGCGAGAAACCGAAAGAAAGTCAGACTAAGCAACGGGGCGTACACTGACCCTCAAATCAAACAACACTTGAGCGGCAGCTTATCTCGTACAGATCGTAGAGAAGAAGACCACGATATTTAGGAATTGTAAACGACCCCGCGCAATGTTTTGCCAAAGAAATGGTAGATTGAACATTAAATCTAATCACTCATGGAAATCCATAAGAGGTTTGAATGAAGCTATTTAATTCTAGAATACTTCATTCTTATTTATATTTTACTAAGTACCAAAAGTAGTTATTACTAGTTACACTTCAAAACTATGTCTGAATTATATTTCGCTAATATAATATATCATAGATGCATGGATACGAATACCTAGTCAACATCGCAGCCTATTAGTTCATATTACTTGCTATATAATTAATAATTATACCAGTTATACAGTTAGTTGCTTTGCTGTATAGTGATACAATTAGTAATTATATGTCAAATAATACTGATTGCCCGGGTCTCACCATGTGGAGGTGCTGCGAATGGAGACCCACCCTATTCGCGACCCACCCACCCTCTTTTGATGCAAAAAATTTAAAATTTATTTATCATCAAATAAATACTCTTCTTGGTGTGCGTTTGTACCATGTTAAGAAATAGTGAAATGAGAAATTAAATACTATATTTAAAATTAAAAAATAATGCTGTATAGAAATAAAATAGCACTTCAGGGACTTGAAAGACTTCGTAAATATTAAATAAAACGAAATATATCATTAATTTACTCACAACGAATTGATGGTATTCATTTAAATCAATGAATATAGAGTTGCTTCCAATTAATGGTACAACTGTTATAAATTAAGAGCATAATTACTTTGAATTAATGGGAGGATATGGTTATAAATTATTCGTATAATAGTTAAGAATTAATGGCGTAATTGTTTTAGATTAATGGCTTAAATGTTAGAAATTCATGGCTTACCTGTATAAAATAACAATTTAAATGATTTAAATTAATAGTTTAAATGTTGTAAATTAATAGCTTAAATGCATAAAATAACAGTTTAAATGTTGTAAATAATAGCTTAAATGTTGTAAATTAATAGCTTAAATGTTGTAAATTAATAGCATAAATGTGGTAAATTAATAGCATAAATGATGTATATTAGTAGCTTCAATGTAATAAATTAATGGTTTAGATGTTGTAAATTAATAGCTTGAACATTATAAATTAATAGCTTAAACGTTATAAATTAATAGTTTAAATGCCATAAATTAATGTCTTAAATGCTATAAATTAATGGCTTAAATGTTATAAATTAATGGTTTAGATGTTGTACATTAATGGCTTAAATGCTATAAATTAATGGCTTAAATGTTATAAATTAATTATTTAAGTGTTGTAAATTAATGGCATAGACGTTATAAATTACTAGTTGCAATGTTATTGTTTGGCTTTTTTTTTATTTGCCTTATATTCAAATTCTTCTTCGACGTTCACTCTTCGGGAGCTCAAGCAGGAAAGAACTCGCGCGCGACTTCCGTGCTCCTTATATAACTTGACAAGGTGTGGGGGGGGGGGGATATTAATCAAACGATGTTAATCAAGAGGGACGAGATTTATATTTTTCGTTCCAAGATGGATATGTATCTTTGTACGGAATGAGCTTACAATGCACCTAACATAGGTATCTATCTTACGATTAATTAAGGCTAAAACGCACGCATCCCACGTTGTCCCACGTCGTCCAACGACGTGCCACGGTGTCCCACGGTGCAGTCCAGTCTAAATCATCCAAAATTCTGTTGGCGGCTTTTGGTGACCCAAACTGGACTGGTGCGTAGTTCTTAGCTTGGTATCGTTTTCCAAAGGTTAATCAACTGATTAATTTTTGGAAAACGATGCCAATTACCAGGTCTCACCACGTGGAGGTGACTACGCATGAGACCCGCCCATGATTTATTTAACATTATGCATCGGTCTCGACGTTCAACCTGTTGGCAGGAATGTCGAGTTCTGACTCTACGTGATCATGGGCCTGCGTAAAGAGATAGCTGTTTCGTAGCCTAACTGCGAAACATATATCTCCAACGCAGCGGTTACACGAATTTCTACAAACGTAAAACAAAGTTTACACGACGCAATATCTATCTTACACACAACGATTACATCGATCAGTACAAACATTATACAATAATTCGCAACCCTATAGGAAACATTCCGTATCAAAGATACATTTGTCTAACTTGGAACGAAAGAAAAGAAATGAGGCTACTATGGAAAAGGAGATCCAACAATCAGATTATGAAAGAAAACGCGATCTCTCGAAAGAAATAACGAACCTACGCGACGTACCCCCGTGCACCAGATAACTCTAAGATTCAGCCTAACCCAAGCATTGACCTTCGCCCGATTCCTGTCACGTCGTTTGGATCTTATCACGGTCGATGGCACTTACCGATGATACCAGTGACCAGCAAATGGGCCTGCGATTTAACACACTCCAACGGAACATGATGAACTCGGGGAGGGACCGCTGAACCGTATTACAAAGGCAAGGCCCCAACAGCACAGTGGGGTCCACCCCCACGGGTTCGATCAGAATTACGGAGGACGTGAAATGCAGGTCCCTGTTCAAGTACCGAAGTACCAATCGGACAGCATTGCGGACCCGCGACTCAATTTTCAACAGATTTACAGGTATCACCAGCGTGATCACGGTCGATGGCACTTAACGATGATACCAGTGACCAGCAAATGGGCCTGCGATTTAACACACTCCAACGGAACATGATGAACTCGGGGAGGGACCGCTGAACCGTATTACAAAGGCAAGGCCCCAACAGCACAGTGGGGTCCACCCCCACGGGTTCGATCAGAATTACGGAGGACGTGAAATGCAGGTCCCTGTTCAAGTACCGAAGTACCAATCGGACAGCATTGCGGACCCGCGACTCAATTTTCAACAAATTTACAGGTATCACCAGCGTGATCACGGTCGATGGCACTTAACGATGATACCAGTGACCAGCAAATGGGCCTGCGATTTAACACACTCCAACGGAATATGATGAACTCGGGGAGGGACCGCTGAACCGTATTACAAAGGCAAGGCCCCAACAGCACAGTGGGGTCCACCCCCACGGGTTCGATCAGAATTACGGAGGACGTGAAATGCAGGTCCCTGTTCAAGTACCGAAGTACCAATCGGACAGCATTGCGGACCCGCGACTCAATTTTCAACAGATTTACAGGTATCACCAGCGTGATCACGGTCGATGGTACTTAACGATGATACCAGTGACCAGCAAATGGGCCTGCGATTTAACACACTCCAACGGAATATGATGAACTCGGGGAGGGACCGCTGAACCGTATTACAAAGGCAAGGCCCCAACAGCACAGTGGGGTCCACCCCCACGGGTTCGATCAGAATTACGGAGGACGTGAAATGCAGGTCCCTGTTCAAGTACCGAAGTACCAATCGGACAGCATTGCGGACCCGCGACTCAATTTTCAACAGATTTACAGGTATCACCAGCGTGATCACGGTCGATGGCACTTAACGATGATACCAGTGACCAGCAAATGGGCCTGCGATTTAACACACTCCAACGGAACATGATGAACTCGGAGAGGGACCGCTGAACCGTATTACAAAGGCAAGGCCCCAACAGCACAGTGGGGTCCACCCCCACGGGTTCGATCAGAATTACGGAGGACGTGAAATGCAGGTCCCTGTTCAAGTACCGAAGTACCAATCGGACAGCATTGCGGACCCGCGACTCAATCTTCAACAGATTCACAAGTATCACCAGCGTGATGACAACGCCCGCGATTCGAGGCAAACAACGAGCAGTCGTCGAGACAAAAGGTGTGTTTGGGCAAGCTATGAATCCAAAGAGTTGTCCAGTGCACGTTGACCCGCACGTACCCGGGATACGCTCGAGCGAGTACGCCACGCCGCAGTTTGAAAGAACTGAGCGATCGCGAACCGATAAATCGCGGGAACAATTTTTTCAATGTGGTAAGCGAGGGGATCAAGAGAGACGAGATTTATATTTTTCGTTCCAAGATGGATAAGTATCTTTGTACGGAATGAGCTTACAATGCACATAACATAGGTATCTATCTTACGATTAATTAAGGCTAAAACGCACGCATCCCACGATGTCCCATGGTGTCCCTCGATGTCCCACGTTGTCCCACGATGTCCCTCGGTGCCCCCGCGGGGGGGCCTTAGTCCAGTCTAGATCACCCAAACTATTTTGGATGATCAAGACCAGACTATATTCAAGTAGTTTTTAGCTTGATATCGTTTTTCAAATAATAATACTAATATTTAAAATAGTAGTTGGTGTATTATTATTTGGAAAACGATACCAATTACCGGGACCCACCACGAGGAGGTAACTACGCTCGGGTCCCATTTACATAAACAGTTTTTAAGCATTGGTAGCAGAGATGTCTAATTATTTTATAACAAAGAAGTAGCGTGTATTGAAATTTATTAAGTAGAATGGTTGTAGTACGTGGATTTACATAATCATACTTGAATATTGAACTTATCATCGAAGAAACGAAACCATGCAAGATACCAATTGTAGTGCGTATGGATGAATCGTGAGTTGTCGCTGCTTTCGATTAAAATGCACTTGCTTCCTTCATTCCACGAATACGGTGCTGTTTCCTTGATTTTGAGCAGACATGGAAAATTACATCCCATCCATAGACACTCAATAGGTACACTCTGCGTTACCATTGTTTTTATATGAAATAGTGAAATGAGAAATTAAATACTATATTTAAAATTAAAAAATAATGCTGTATAGAAATAAAATAGCACTTCAGGGACTTGAAAGACTTCGTAAATATTAAATAAAACGAAATATATCATTAATTTACTCACAACGAATTGATGGTATTCATTTAAATCAATGAATATAGAGTTGCTTCCAATTAATGGTACAACTGTTATAAATTAAGAGCATAATTACTTTGAATTAATGGGAGGATATGGTTATAAATTATTCGTATAATAGTTAAGAATTAATGGAGTAATTGTTTTAGATTAATGGCTTAAATGCTATAAATTAATGGCTTAAATGTTATAAATTAATGGCTTAAATGCTATAAATTAATGGCTTAAATGTTATAAATTAATTATTTAAGTGTTGTAAATTAATGGCATAGACGTTATAAATTACTAGTTGCAATGTTATTGTTTGGCTTTTTTTTTATTTACCTTATATTCAAATTCTTCTTCGACGTTCACTCTTCGGGAGCTCAAGCAGGAAAGAACTCGCGCGCGACTTCCGTGCTCCTTATATAACTTGACAAGGTGTGGGGGGGGATATTAATCAAACGATGTTAATCAAGAGGGACGAGATTTATATTTTTCGTTCCAAGATGGATATGTATCTTTGTACGGAATGAGCTTACAATGCACCTAACATAGGTATCTATCTTACGATTAATTAAGGCTAAAACGCACGCATCCCACGTTGTCCCACGTCGTCCAACGACGTGCCACGGTGTCCCACGGTGCAGTCCAGTCTAAATCATCCAAAATTCTGTTGGCGGCTTTTGGTGACCCAAACTGGACTGGTGCGTAGTTCTTAGCTTGGTATCGTTTTCCAAAGGTTAATCAACTGATTAATTTTTGGAAAACGATGCCAATTACCAGGTCTCACCACGTGGAGGTGACTACGCATGAGACCCGCCCATGATTTATTTAACATTATGCATCGGTCTCGACGTTCAACCTGTTGGCAGGAATGTCGAGTTCTGACTCTACGTGATCATGGGCCTGCGTAAAGAGATAGCTGTTTCGTAGCCTAACTGCGAAACATATATCTCCAACGCAGCGGTTACACGAATTTCTACAAACGTAAAACAAAGTTTACACGACGCAATATCTATCTTACACACAACGATTACATCGATCAGTACAAACATTATACAATAATTCGCAACCCTATAGGAAACATTCCGTATCAAAGATACATTTGTCTAACTTGGAACGAAAGAAAAGAAATGAGGCTACTATGGAAAAGGAGATCCAACAATCAGATTATGAAAGAAAACGCGATCTCTCGAAAGAAATAACGAACCTACGCGACGTACCCCCGTGCACCAGATAACTCTAAGATTCAGCCTAACCCAAGCATTGACCTTCGCCCGATTCCTGTCACGTCGTTTGGATCTTATCACGGTCGATGGCACTTACCGATGATACCAGTGACCAGCAAATGGGCCTGCGATTTAACACACTCCAACGGAACATGATGAACTCGGGGAGGGACCGCTGAACCGTATTACAAAGGCAAGGCCCCAACAGCACAGTGGGGTCCACCCCCACGGGTTCGATCAGAATTACGGAGGACGTGAAATGCAGGTCCCTGTTCAAGTACCGAAGTACCAATCGGACAGCATTGCGGACCCGCGACTCAATTTTCAACAGATTTACAGGTATCACCAGCGTGATCACGGTCGATGGCACTTAACGATGATACCAGTGACCAGCAAATGGGCCTGCGATTTAACACACTCCAACGGAACATGATGAACTCGGGGAGGGACCGCTGAACCGTATTACAAAGGCAAGGCCCCAACAGCACAGTGGGGTCCACCCCCACGGGTTCGATCAGAATTACGGAGGACGTGAAATGCAGGTCCCTGTTCAAGTACCGAAGTACCAATCGGACAGCATTGCGGACCCGCGACTCAATTTTCAACAGATTTACAGGTATCACCAGCGTGATCACGGTCGATGGCACTTAACGATGATACCAGTGACCAGCAAATGGGCCTGCGATTTAACACACTCCAACGGAACATGATGAACTCGGAGAGGGACCGCTGAACCGTATTACAAAGGCAAGGCCCCAACAGCACAGTGGGGTCCACCCCCACGGGTTCGATCAGAATTACGGAGGACGTGAAATGCAGGTCCCTGTTCAAGTACCGAAGTACCAATCGGACAGCATTGCGGACCCGCGACTCAATCTTCAACAGATTCACAAGTATCACCAGCGTGATGACAACGCCCGCGATTCGAGGCAAACAACGAGCAGTCGTCGAGACAAAAGGTGTGTTTGGGCAAGCTATGAATCCAAAGAGTTGTCCAGTGCACGTTGACCCGCACGTACCCGGGATACGCTCGAGCGAGTACGCCACGCCGCAGTTTGAAAGAACTGAGCGATCGCGAACCGATAAATCGCGGGAACAATTTTTTCAATGTGGTAAGCGAGGGGATCAAGAGAGACGAGATTTATATTTTTCGTTCCAAGATGGATAAGTATCTTTGTACGGAATGAGCTTACAATGCACATAACATAGGTATCTAACTTACGATTAATTAAGGCTAAAACGCACGCATCCCACGATGTCCCATGGTGTCCCTCGATGTCCCACGTTGTCCCACGATGTCCCTCGGTGCCCCCGCGGGGGGGCCTTAGTCCAGTCTAGATCACCCAAACTATTTTGGATGATCAAGACCAGACTATATTCAAGTAGTTTTTAGCTTGATATCGTTTTTCAAATAATAATACTAATATTTAAAATAGTAGTTGGTGTATTATTATTTGGAAAACGATACCAATTACCGGGACCCACCACGAGGAGGTAACTACGCTCGGGTCCCATTTACATAAACAGTTTTTAAGCATTGGTAGCAGAGATGTCTAATTATTTTATAACAAAGAAGTAGCGTGTATTGAAATTTATTAAGTAGAATGGTTGTAGTACGTGGATTTACATAATCATACTTGAATATTGAACTTATCATCGAAGAAACGAAACCATGCAAGATACCAATTGTAGTGCGTATGGATGAATGGTGAGTTGTCGCTGCTTTCGATTAAAATGCACTTGCTTCCTTCATTCCACGAATACGGTGCTGTTTCCTTGATTTTGAGCAGACATGGAAAATTACATCCCATCCATAGACACTCAATAGGTACACTCTGCGTTACCATTGTTTTTATATGAAATAGTGAAATGAGAAATTAAATACTATATTTAAAATTAAAAAATAATGCTGTATAGAAATAAAATAGCACTTCAGGGACTTGAAAGACTTCGTAAATATTAAATAAAACGAAATATATCATTAATTTACTCACAACGAATTGATGGTATTCATTTAAATCAATGAATATAGAGTTGCTTCCAATTAATGGTACAACTGTTATAAATTAAGAGCATAATTACTTTGAATTAATGGGAGGATATGGTTATAAATTATTCGTATAATAGTTAAGAATTAATGGAGTAATTGTTTTAGATTAATGGCTTAAATGCTATAAATTAATGGCTTAAATGTTATAAATTAATGGCTTAAATGCTATAAATTAATGGCTTAAATGTTATAAATTAATTATTCAAGTGTTGTAAATTAATGGCATAGACGTTATAAATTACTAGTTGCAATGTTATTGTTTGGCTTTTTTTTTATTTACCTTATATTCAAATTCTTCTTCGACGTTCACTCTTCGGGAGCTCAAGCAGGAAAGAACTCGCGCGCGACTTCCGTGCTCCTTATATAACTTGACAAGGTGTGGGGGGGGGATATTAATCAAACGATGTTAATCAAGAGGGACGAGATTTATATTTTTCGTTCCAAGATGGATATGTATCTTTGTACGGAATGAGCTTACAATGCACCTAACATAGGTATCTATCTTACGATTAATTAAGGCTAAAACGCACGCATCCCACGTTGTCCCACGTCGTCCAACGACGTGCCACGGTGTCCCACGGTGCAGTCCAGTCTAAATCATCCAAAATTCTGTTGGCGGCTTTTGGTGACCCAAACTGGACTGGTGCGTAGTTCTTAGCTTGGTATCGTTTTCCAAAGGTTAATCAACTGGTTAATTTTTGGAAAACGATGCCAATTACCAGGTCTCACCACGTGGAGGTGACTACGCATGAGACCCGCCCATGATTTATTTAACATTATGCATCGGTCTCGACGTTCAACCTGTTGGCAGGAA
Organism: Bombus pascuorum; assembly: GCF_905332965.1. Lineage (NCBI taxonomy): Eukaryota > Metazoa > Arthropoda > Insecta > Hymenoptera > Apidae > Bombus > Bombus pascuorum. The sequence goes on along the minus strand of NC_083494.1, from coordinate 12,630,466 downwards.
TGTCGAGTTCTGACTCTACGTGATCATGGGCCTGCGTAAAGAGATAGCTGTTTCGTAGCCTAACTGCGAAACATATATCTCCAACGCAGCGGTTACACGAATTTCTACAAACGTAAAACAAAGTTTACACGACGCAATATCTATCTTACACACAACGATTACATCGATCAGTACAAACATTATACAATAATTCGCAACCCTATAGGAAACATTCCGTATCAAAGATACATTTGTCTAACTTGGAACGAAAGAAAAGAAATGAGGCTACTATGGAAAAGGAGATCCAACAATCAGATTATGAAAGAAAACGCGATCTCTCGAAAGAAATAACGAACCTACGCGACGTACCCCCGTGCACCAGATAACTCTAAGATTCAGCCTAACCCAAGCATTGACCTTCGCCCGATTCCTGTCACGTCGTTTGGATCTTATCACGGTCGATGGCACTTACCGATGATACCAGTGACCAGCAAATGGGCCTGCGATTTAACACACTCCAACGGAACATGTTGAACTCGGGGAGGAACCGATGAACAGTATTGCAGAGGCAAGGCCCCAACAGCACAGTGGGGTCCACCCCCACGGGTTCGATCAGAATTACGGAGGACGTGAAATGCAGGTCCCTGTTCAAGTACCGAAGTACCAATCGGACAGCATTGCGGACCCGCGACTCAATTTTCAACAGATTTACAGGTATCACCAGCGTGATCACGGTCGATGGCACTTAACGATGATACCAGTGACCAGCAAATGGGCCTGCGATTTAACACACTCCAACGGAACATGATGAACTCGGGGAGGGACCGCTGAACCGTATTACAAAGGCAAGGCCCCAACAGCACAGTGGGGTCCACCCCCACGGGTTCGATCAGAATTACGGAGGACGTGAAATGCAGGTCCCTGTTCAAGTACCGAAGTACCAATCGGACAGCATTGCGGACCCGCGACTCAATTTTCAACAAATTTACAGGTATCACCAGCGTGATCACGGTCGATGGCACTTAACGATGATACCAGTGACCAGCAAATGGGCCTGCGATTTAACACACTCCAACGGAATATGATGAACTCGGGGAGGGACCGCTGAACCGTATTACAAAGGCAAGGCCCCAACAGCACAGTGGGGTCCACCCCCACGGGTTCGATCAGAATTACGGAGGACGTGAAATGCAGGTCCCTGTTCAAGTACCGAAGTACCAATCGGACAGCATTGCGGACCCGCGACTCAATTTTCAACAGATTTACAGGTATCACCAGCGTGATCACGGTCGATGGCACTTAACGATGATACCAGTGACCAGCAAATGGGCCTGCGATTTAACACACTCCAACGGAATATGATGAACTCGGGGAGGGACCGCTGAACCGTATTACAAAGGCAAGGCCCCAACAGCACAGTGGGGTCCACCCCCACGGGTTCGATCAGAATTACGGAGGACGTGAAATGCAGGTCCCTGTTCAAGTACCGAAGTACCAATCGGACAGCATTGCGGACCCGCGACTCAATTTTCAACAGATTTACAGGTATCACCAGCGTGATCACGGTCGATGGCACTTAACGATGATACCAGTGACCAGCAAATGGGCCTGCGATTTAACACACTCCAACGGAACATGATGAACTCGGAGAGGGACCGCTGAACCGTATTACAAAGGCAAGGCCCCAACAGCACAGTGGGGTCCACCCCCACGGGTTCGATCAGAATTACGGAGGACGTGAAATGCAGGTCCCTGTTCAAGTACCGAAGTACCAATCGGACAGCATTGCGGACCCGCGACTCAATCTTCAACAGATTCACAAGTATCACCAGCGTGATGACAACGCCCGCGATTCGAGGCAAACAACGAGCAGTCGTCGAGACAAAAGGTGTGTTTGGGCAAGCTATGAATCCAAAGAGTTGTCCAGTGCACGTTGACCCGCACGTACCCGGGATACGCTCGAGCGAGTACGCCACGCCGCAGTTTGAAAGAACTGAGCGATCGCGAACCGATAAATCGCGGGAACAATTTTTTCAATGTGGTAAGCGAGGGGATCAAGAGAGACGAGATTTATATTTTTCGTTCCAAGATGGATAAGTATCTTTGTACGGAATGAGCTTACAATGCACATAACATAGGTATCTATCTTACGATTAATTAAGGCTAAAACGCACGCATCCCACGATGTCCCATGGTGTCCCTCGATGTCCCACGTTGTCCCACGATGTCCCTCGGTGCCCCCGCGGGGGGGCCTTAGTCCAGTCTAGATCACCCAAACTATTTTGGATGATCAAGACCAGACTATATTCAAGTAGTTTTTAGCTTGATATCGTTTTTCAAATAATAATACTAATATTTAAAATAGTAGTTGGTGTATTATTATTTGGAAAACGATACCAATTACCGGGACCCACCACGAGGAGGTAACTACGCTCGGGTCCCATTTACATAAACAGTTTTTAAGCATTGGTAGCAGAGATGTCTAATTATTTTATAACAAAGAAGTAGCGTGTATTGAAATTTATTAAGTAGAATGGTTGTAGTACGTGGATTTACATAATCATACTTGAATATTGAACTTATCATCGAAGAAACGAAACCATGCAAGATACCAATTGTAGTGCGTATGGATGAATCGTGAGTTGTCGCTGCTTTCGATTAAAATGCACTTGCTTCCTTCATTCCACGAATACGGTGCTGTTTCCTTGATTTTGAGCAGACATGGAAAATTACATCCCATCCATAGACACTCAATAGGTACACTCTGCGTTACCATTGTTTTTATATGAAATAGTGAAATGAGAAATTAAATACTATATTTAAAATTAAAAAATAATGCTGTATAGAAATAAAATAGCACTTCAGGGACTTGAAAGACTTCGTAAATATTAAATAAAACGAAATATATCATTAATTTACTCACAACGAATTGATGGTATTCATTTAAATCAATGAATATAGAGTTGCTTCCAATTAATGGTACAACTGTTATAAATTAAGAGCATAATTACTTTGAATTAATGGGAGGATATGGTTATAAATTATTCGTATAATAGTTAAGAATTAATGGAGTAATTGTTTTAGATTAATGGCTTAAATGCTATAAATTAATGGCTTAAATGTTATAAATTAATGGCTTAAATGCTATAAATTAATGGCTTAAATGTTATAAATTAATTATTTAAGTGTTGTAAATTAATGGCATAGACGTTATAAATTACTAGTTGCAATGTTATTGTTTGGCTTTTTTTTTATTTACCTTATATTCAAATTCTTCTTCGACGTTCACTCTTCGGGAGCTCAAGCAGGAAAGAACTCGCGCGCGACTTCCGTGCTCCTTATATAACTTGACAAGGTGTGGGGGGGGATATTAATCAAACGATGTTAATCAAGAGGGACGAGATTTATATTTTTCGTTCCAAGATGGATATGTATCTTTGTACGGAATGAGCTTACAATGCACCTAACATAGGTATCTATCTTACGATTAATTAAGGCTAAAACGCACGCATCCCACGTTGTCCCACGTCGTCCAACGACGTGCCACGGTGTCCCACGGTGCAGTCCAGTCTAAATCATCCAAAATTCTGTTGGCGGCTTTTGGTGACCCAAACTGGACTGGTGCGTAGTTCTTAGCTTGGTATCGTTTTCCAAAGGTTAATCAACTGATTAATTTTTGGAAAACGATGCCAATTACCAGGTCTCACCACGTGGAGGTGACTACGCATGAGACCCGCCCATGATTTATTTAACATTATGCATCGGTCTCGACGTTCAACCTGTTGGCAGGAATGTCGAGTTCTGACTCTACGTGATCATGGGCCTGCGTAAAGAGATAGCTGTTTCGTAGCCTAACTGCGAAACATATATCTCCAACGCAGCGGTTACACGAATTTCTACAAACGTAAAACAAAGTTTACACGACGCAATATCTATCTTACACACAACGATTACATCGATCAGTACAAACATTATACAATAATTCGCAACCCTATAGGAAACATTCCGTATCAAAGATACATTTGTCTAACTTGGAACGAAAGAAAAGAAATGAGGCTACTATGGAAAAGGAGATCCAACAATCAGATTATGAAAGAAAACGCGATCTCTCGAAAGAAATAACGAACCTACGCGACGTACCCCCGTGCACCAGATAACTCTAAGATTCAGCCTAACCCAAGCATTGACCTTCGCCCGATTCCTGTCACGTCGTTTGGATCTTATCACGGTCGATGGCACTTACCGATGATACCAGTGACCAGCAAATGGGCCTGCGATTTAACACACTCCAACGGAACATGATGAACTCGGGGAGGGACCGCTGAACCGTATTACAAAGGCAAGGCCCCAACAGCACAGTGGGGTCCACCCCCACGGGTTCGATCAGAATTACGGAGGACGTGAAATGCAGGTCCCTGTTCAAGTACCGAAGTACCAATCGGACAGCATTGCGGACCCGCGACTCAATTTTCAACAGATTTACAGGTATCACCAGCGTGATCACGGTCGATGGCACTTAACGATGATACCAGTGACCAGCAAATGGGCCTGCGATTTAACACACTCCAACGGAACATGATGAACTCGGGGAGGGACCGCTGAACCGTATTACAAAGGCAAGGCCCCAACAGCACAGTGGGGTCCACCCCCACGGGTTCGATCAGAATTACGGAGGACGTGAAATGCAGGTCCCTGTTCAAGTACCGAAGTACCAATCGGACAGCATTGCGGACCCGCGACTCAATTTTCAACAAATTTACAGGTATCACCAGCGTGATCACGGTCGATGGCACTTAACGATGATACCAGTGACCAGCAAATGGGCCTGCGATTTAACACACTCCAACGGAATATGATGAACTCGGGGAGGGACCGCTGAACCGTATTACAAAGGCAAGGCCCCAACAGCACAGTGGGGTCCACCCCCACGGGTTCGATCAGAATTACGGAGGACGTGAAATGCAGGTCCCTGTTCAAGTACCGAAGTACCAATCGGACAGCATTGCGGACCCGCGACTCAATTTTCAACAAATTTACAGGTATCACCAGCGTGATCACGGTCGATGGCACTTAACGATGATACCAGTGACCAGCAAATGGGCCTGCGATTTAACACACTCCAACGGAATATGATGAACTCGGGGAGGGACCGCTGAACCGTATTACAAAGGCAAGGCCCCAACAGCACAGTGGGGTCCACCCCCACGGGTTCGATCAGAATTACGGAGGACGTGAAATGCAGGTCCCTGTTCAAGTACCGAAGTACCAATCGGACAGCATTGCGGACCCGCGACTCAATTTTCAACAGATTTACAGGTATCACCAGCGTGATCACGGTCGATGGCACTTAACGATGATACCAGTGACCAGCAAATGGGCCTGCGATTTAACACACTCCAACGGAACATGATGAACTCGGAGAGGGACCGCTGAACCGTATTACAAAGGCAAGGCCCCAACAGCACAGTGGGGTCCACCCCCACGGGTTCGATCAGAATTACGGAGGACGTGAAATGCAGGTCCCTGTTCAAGTACCGAAGTACCAATCGGACAGCATTGCGGACCCGCGACTCAATCTTCAACAGATTCACAAGTATCACCAGCGTGATGACAACGCCCGCGATTCGAGGCAAACAACGAGCAGTCGTCGAGACAAAAGGTGTGTTTGGGCAAGCTATGAATCCAAAGAGTTGTCCAGTGCACGTTGACCCGCACGTACCCGGGATACGCTCGAGCGAGTACGCCACGCCGCAGTTTGAAAGAACTGAGCGATCGCGAACCGATAAATCGCGGGAACAATTTTTTCAATGTGGTAAGCGAGGGGATCAAGAGAGACGAGATTTATATTTTTCGTTCCAAGATGGATAAGTATCTTTGTACGGAATGAGCTTACAATGCACATAACATAGGTATCTATCTTACGATTAATTAAGGCTAAAACGCACGCATCCCACGATGTCCCATGGTGTCCCTCGATGTCCCACGTTGTCCCACGATGTCCCTCGGTGCCCCCGCGGGGGGGCCTTAGTCCAGTCTAGATCATCCAAACTATTTTGGATGATCAAGACCAGACTATATTCAAGTAGTTTTTAGCTTGATATCGTTTTTCAAATAATAATACTAATATTTAAAATAGTAGTTGGTGTATTATTATTTGGAAAACGATACCAATTACCGGGACCCACCACGAGGAGGTAACTACGCTTGGGTCCCATTTACATAAACAGTTTTTAAGCATTGGTAGCAGAGATGTCTAATTATTTTATAACAAAGAAGTAGCGTGTATTGAAATTTATTAAGTAGAATGGTTGTAGTACGTGGATTTACATAATCATACTTGAATATTGAACTTATCATCGAAGAAACGAAACCATGCAAGATACCAATTGTAGTGCGTATGGATGAATCGTGAGTTGTCGCTGCTTTCGATTAAAATGCACTTGCTTCCTTCATTCCACGAATACGGTGCTGTTTCCTTGATTTTGAGCAGACATGGAAAATTACATCCCATCCATAGACACTCAATAGGTACACTCTGCGTTACCATTGTTTTTATATGAAATAGTGAAATGAGAAATTAAATACTATATTTAAAATTAAAAAATAATGCTGTATAGAAATAAAATAGCACTTCAGGGACTTGAAAGACTTCGTAAATATTAAATAAAACGAAATATATCATTAATTTACTCACAACGAATTGATGGTATTCATTTAAATCAATGAATATAGAGTTGCTTCCAATTAATGGTACAACTGTTATAAATTAAGAGCATAATTACTTTGAATTAATGGGAGGATATGGTTATAAATTATTCGTATAATAGTTAAGAATTAATGGAGTAATTGTTTTAGATTAATGGCTTAAATGCTATAAATTAATGGCTTAAATGTTATAAATTAATGGCTTAAATGCTATAAATTAATGGCTTAAATGTTATAAATTAATTATTTAAGTGTTGTAAATTAATGGCATAGACGTTATAAATTACTAGTTGCAATGTTATTGTTTGGCTTTTTTTTTATTTACCTTATATTCAAATTCTTCTTCGACGTTCACTCTTCGGGAGCTCAAGCAGGAAAGAACTCGCGCGCGACTTCCGTGCTCCTTATATAACTTGACAAGGTGTGGGGGGGGATATTAATCAAACGATGTTAATCAAGAGGGACGAGATTTATATTTTTCGTTCCAAGATGGATATGTATCTTTGTACGGAATGAGCTTACAATGCACCTAACATAGGTATCTATCTTACGATTAATTAAGGCTAAAACGCACGCATCCCACGTTGTCCCACGTCGTCCAACGACGTGCCACGGTGTCCCACGGTGCAGTCCAGTCTAAATCATCCAAAATTCTGTTGGCGGCTTTTGGTGACCCAAACTGGACTGGTGCGTAGTTCTTAGCTTGGTATCGTTTTCCAAAGGTTAATCAACTGATTAATTTTTGGAAAACGATGCCAATTACCAGGTCTCACCACGTGGAGGTGACTACGCATGAGACCCGCCCATGATTTATTTAACATTATGCATCGGTCTCGACGTTCAACCTGTTGGCAGGAATGTCGAGTTCTGACTCTACGTGATCATGGGCCTGCGTAAAGAGATAGCTGTTTCGTAGCCTAACTGCGAAACATATATCTCCAACGCAGCGGTTACACGAATTTCTACAAACGTAAAACAAAGTTTACACGACGCAATATCTATCTTACACACAACGATTACATCGATCAGTACAAACATTATACAATAATTCGCAACCCTATAGGAAACATTCCGTATCAAAGATACATTTGTCTAACTTGGAACGAAAGAAAAGAAATGAGGCTACTATGGAAAAGGAGATCCAACAATCAGATTATGAAAGAAAACGCGATCTCTCGAAAGAAATAACGAACCTACGCGACGTACCCCCGTGCACCAGATAACTCTAAGATTCAGCCTAACCCAAGCATTGACCTTCGCCCGATTCCTGTCACGTCGTTTGGATCTTATCACGGTCGATGGCACTTACCGATGATACCAGTGACCAGCAAATGGGCCTGCGATTTAACACACTCCAACGGAACATGATGAACTCGGGGAGGGACCGCTGAACCGTATTACAAAGGCAAGGCCCCAACAGCACAGTGGGGTCCACCCCCACGGGTTCGATCAGAATTACGGAGGACGTGAAATGCAGGTCCCTGTTCAAGTACCGAAGTACCAATCGGACAGCATTGCGGACCCGCGACTCAATTTTCAACAAATTTACAGGTATCACCAGCGTGATCACGGTCGATGGCACTTAACGATGATACCAGTGACCAGCAAATGGGCCTGCGATTTAACACACTCCAACGGAATATGATGAACTCGGGGAGGGACCGCTGAACCGTATTACAAAGGCAAGGCCCCAACAGCACAGTGGGGTCCACCCCCACGGGTTCGATCAGAATTACGGAGGACGTGAAATGCAGGTCCCTGTTCAAGTACCGAAGTACCAATCGGACAGCATTGCGGACCCGCGACTCAATTTTCAACAGATTTACAGGTATCACCAGCGTGATCACGGTCGATGGCACTTAACGATGATACCAGTGACCAGCAAATGGGCCTGCGATTTAACACACTCCAACGGAATATGATGAACTCGGAGAGGGACCGCTGAACCGTATTACAAAGGCAAGGCCCCAACAGCACAGTGGGGTCCACCCCCACGGGTTCGATCAGAATTACGGAGGACGTGAAATGCAGGTCCCTGTTCAAGTACCGAAGTACCAATCGGACAGCATTGCGGACCCGCGACTCAATTTTCAACAGATTTACAGGTATCACCAGCGTGATCACGGTCGATGGCACTTAACGATGATACCAGTGACCAGCAAATGGGCCTGCGATTTAACACACTCCAACGGAACATGATGAACTCGGAGAGGGACCGCTGAACCGTATTACAAAGGCAAGGCCCCAACAGCACAGTGGGGTCCACCCCCACGGGTTCGATCAGAATTACGGAGGACGTGAAATGCAGGTCCCTGTTCAAGTACCGAAGTACCAATCGGACAGCATTGCGGACCCGCGACTCAATCTTCAACAGATTCACAAGTATCACCAGCGTGATGACAACGCCCGCGATTCGAGGCAAACAACGAGCAGTCGTCGAGACAAAAGGTGTGTTTGGGCAAGCTATGAATCCAAAGAGTTGTCCAGTGCACGTTGACCCGCACGTACCCGGGATACGCTCGAGCGAGTACGCCACGCCGCAGTTTGAAAGAACTGAGCGATCGCGAACCGATAAATCGCGGGAACAATTTTTTCAATGTGGTAAGCGAGGGGATCAAGAGAGACGAGATTTATATTTTTCGTTCCAAGATGGATAAGTATCTTTGTACGGAATGAGCTTACAATGCACATAACATAGGTATCTATCTTACGATTAATTAAGGCTAAAACGCACGCATCCCACGATGTCCCATGGTGTCCCTCGATGTCCCACGTTGTCCCACGATGTCCCTCGGTGCCCCCGCGGGGGGGCCTTAGTCCAGTCTAGATCACCCAAACTATTTTGGATGATCAAGACCAGACTATATTCAAGTAGTTTTTAGCTTGATATCGTTTTTCAAATAATAATACTAATATTTAAAATAGTAGTTGGTGTATTATTATTTGGAAAACGATACCAATTACCGGGACCCACCACGAGGAGGTAACTACGCTCGGGTCCCATTTACATAAACAGTTTTTAAGCATTGGTAGCAGAGATGTCTAATTATTTTATAACAAAGAAGTAGCGTGTATTGAAATTTATTAAGTAGAATGGTTGTAGTACGTGGATTTACATAATCATACTTGAATATTGAACTTATCATCGAAGAAACGAAACCATGCAAGATACCAATTGTAGTGCGTATGGATGAATCGTGAGTTGTCGCTGCTTTCGATTAAAATGCACTTGCTTCCTTCATTCCACGAATACGGTGCTGTTTCCTTGATTTTGAGCAGACATGGAAAATTACATCCCATCCATAGACACTCAATAGGTACACTCTGCGTTACCATTGTTTTTATATGAAATAGTGAAATGAGAAATTAAATACTATATTTAAAATTAAAAAATAATGCTGTATAGAAATAAAATAGCACTTCAGGGACTTGAAAGACTTCGTAAATATTAAATAAAACGAAATATATCATTAATTTACTCACAACGAATTGATGGTATTCATTTAAATCAATGAATATAGAGTTGCTTCCAATTAATGGTACAACTGTTATAAATTAAGAGCATAATTACTTTGAATTAATGGGAGGATATGGTTATAAATTATTCGTATAATAGTTAAGAATTAATGGAGTAATTGTTTTAGATTAATGGCTTAAATGCTATAAATTAATGGCTTAAATGTTATAAATTAATGGCTTAAATGCTATAAATTAATGGCTTAAATGTTATAAATTAATTATTTAAGTGTTGTAAATTAATGGCATAGACGTTATAAATTACTAGTTGCAATGTTATTGTTTGGCTTTTTTTTTATTTACCTTATATTCAAATTCTTCTTCGACGTTCACTCTTCGGGAGCTCAAGCAGGAAAGAACTCGCGCGCGACTTCCGTGCTCCTTATATAACTTGACAAGGTGTGGGGGGGGATATTAATCAAACGATGTTAATCAAGAGGGACGAGATTTATATTTTTCGTTCCAAGATGGATATGTATCTTTGTACGGAATGAGCTTACAATGCACCTAACATAGGTATCTATCTTACGATTAATTAAGGCTAAAACGCACGCATCCCACGTTGTCCCACGTCGTCCAACGACGTGCCACGGTGTCCCACGGTGCAGTCCAGTCTAAATCATCCAAAATTCTGTTGGCGGCTTTTGGTGACCCAAACTGGACTGGTGCGTAGTTCTTAGCTTGGTATCGTTTTCCAAAGGTTAATCAACTGATTAATTTTTGGAAAACGATACCAATTACCAGGTCTCACCACGTGGAGGTGACTACGCATGAGACCCGCCCATGATTTATTTAACATTATGCATCGGTCTCGACGTTCAACCTGTTGGCAGGAATGTCGAGTTCTGACTCTACGTGATCATGGGCCTGCGTAAAGAGATAGCTGTTTCGTAGCCTAACTGCGAAACATATATCTCCAACGCAGCGGTTACACGAATTTCTACAAACGTAAAACAAAGTTTACACGACGCAATATCTATCTTACACACAACGATTACATCGATCAGTACAAACATTATACAATAATTCGCAACCCTATAGGAAACATTCCGTATCAAAGATACATTTGTCTAACTTGGAACGAAAGAAAAGAAATGAGGCTACTATGGAAAAGGAGATCCAACAATCAGATTATGAAAGAAAACGCGATCTCTCGAAAGAAATAACGAACCTACGCGACGTACCCCCGTGCACCAGATAACTCTAAGATTCAGCCTAACCCAAGCATTGACCTTCGCCCGATTCCTGTCACGTCGTTTGGATCTTATCACGGTCGATGGCACTTACCGATGATACCAGTGACCAGCAAATGGGCCTGCGATTTAACACACTCCAACGGAACATGATGAACTCGGGGAGGGACCGCTGAACCGTATTACAAAGGCAAGGCCCCAACAGCACAGTGGGGTCCACCCCCACGGGTTCGATCAGAATTACGGAGGACGTGAAATGCAGGTCCCTGTTCAAGTACCGAAGTACCAATCGGACAGCATTGCGGACCCGCGACTCAATTTTCAACAGATTTACAGGTATCACCAGCGTGATCACGGTCGATGGCACTTAACGATGATACCAGTGACCAGCAAATGGGCCTGCGATTTAACACACTCCAACGGAACATGATGAACTCGGGGAGGGACCGCTGAACCGTATTACAAAGGCAAGGCCCCAACAGCACAGTGGGGTCCACCCCCACGGGTTCGATCAGAATTACGGAGGACGTGAAATGCAGGTCCCTGTTCAAGTACCGAAGTACCAATCGGACAGCATTGCGGACCCGCGACTCAATTTTCAACAAATTTACAGGTATCACCAGCGTGATCACGGTCGATGGCACTTAACGATGATACCAGTGACCAGCAAATGGGCCTGCGATTTAACACACTCCAACGGAATATGATGAACTCGGGGAGGGACCGCTGAACCGTATTACAAAGGCAAGGCCCCAACAGCACAGTGGGGTCCACCCCCACGGGTTCGATCAGAATTACGGAGGACGTGAAATGCAGGTCCCTGTTCAAGTACCGAAGTACCAATCGGACAGCATTGCGGACCCGCGACTCAATTTTCAACAGATTTACAGGTATCACCAGCGTGATCACGGTCGATGGCACTTAACGATGATACCAGTGACCAGCAAATGGGCCTGCGATTTAACACACTCCAACGGAACATGATGAACTCGGAGAGGGACCGCTGAACCGTATTACAAAGGCAAGGCCCCAACAGCACAGTGGGGTCCACCCCCACGGGTTCGATCAGAATTACGGAGGACGTGAAATGCAGGTCCCTGTTCAAGTACCGAAGTACCAATCGGACAGCATTGCGGACCCGCGACTCAATCTTCAACAGATTCACAAGTATCACCAGCGTGATGACAACGCCCGCGATTCGAGGCAAACAACGAGCAGTCGTCGAGACAAAAGGTGTGTTTGGGCAAGCTATGAATCCAAAGAGTTGTCCAGTGCACGTTGACCCGCACGTACCCGGGATACGCTCGAGCGAGTACGCCACGCCGCAGTTTGAAAGAACTGAGCGATCGCGAACCGATAAATCGCGGGAACAATTTTTTCAATGTGGTAAGCGAGGGGATCAAGAGAGACGAGATTTATATTTTTCGTTCCAAGATGGATAAGTATCTTTGTACGGAATGAGCTTACAATGCACATAACATAGGTATCTAACTTACGATTAATTAAGGCTAAAACGCACGCATCCCACGATGTCCCATGGTGTCCCTCGATGTCCCACGTTGTCCCACGATGTCCCTCGGTGCCCCCGCGGGGGGGCCTTAGTCCAGTCTTGATCATCCAAACTATTTTGGATGATCAAGACCAGACTATATTCAAGTAGTTTTTAGCTTGATATCGTTTTTCAAATAATAATACTAATATTTAAAATAGTAGTTGGTGTATTATTATTTGGAAAACGATACCAATTACCGGGACCCACCACGAGGAGGTAACTACGCTCGGGTCCCATTTACATAAACAGTTTTTAAGCATTGGTAGCAGAGATGTCTAATTATTTTATAACAAAGAAGTAGCGTGTATTGAAATTTATTAAGTAGAATGGTTGTAGTACGTGGATTTACATAATCATACTTGAATATTGAACTTATCATCGAAGAAACGAAACCATGCAAGATACCAATTGTAGTGCGTATGGATGAATGGTGAGTTGTCGCTGCTTTCGATTAAAATGCACTTGCTTCCTTCATTCCACGAATACGGTGCTGTTTCCTTGATTTTGAGCAGACATGGAAAATTACATCCCATCCATAGACACTCAATAGGTACACTCTGCGTTACCATTGTTTTTATATGAAATAGTGAAATGAGAAATTAAATACTATATTTAAAATTAAAAAATAATGCTGTATAGAAATAAAATAGCACTTCAGGGACTTGAAAGACTTCGTAAATATTAAATAAAACGAAATATATCATTAATTTACTCACAACGAATTGATGGTATTCATTTAAATCAATGAATATAGAGTTGCTTCCAATTAATGGTACAACTGTTATAAATTAAGAGCATAATTACTTTGAATTAATGGGAGGATATGGTTATAAATTATTCGTATAATAGTTAAGAATTAATGGAGTAATTGTTTTAGATTAATGGCTTAAATGCTATAAATTAATGGCTTAAATGTTATAAATTAATGGCTTAAATGCTATAAATTAATGGCTTAAATGTTATAAATTAATTATTTAAGTGTTGTAAATTAATGGCATAGACGTTATAAATTACTAGTTGCAATGTTATTGTTTGGCTTTTTTTTTATTTACCTTATATTCAAATTCTTCTTCGACGTTCACTCTTCGGGAGCTCAAGCAGGAAAGAACTCGCGCGCGACTTCCGTGCTCCTTATATAACTTGACAAGGTGTGGGGGGGGGATATTAATCAAACGATGTTAATCAAGAGGGACGAGATTTATATTTTTCGTTCCAAGATGGATATGTATCTTTGTACGGAATGAGCTTACAATGCACCTAACATAGGTATCTATCTTACGATTAATTAAGGCTAAAACGCACGCATCCCACGTTGTCCCACGTCGTCCAACGACGTGCCACGGTGTCCCACGGTGCAGTCCAGTCTAAATCATCCAAAATTCTGTTGGCGGCTTTTGGTGACCCAAACTGGACTGGTGCGTAGTTCTTAGCTTGGTATCGTTTTCCAAAGGTTAATCAACTGATTAATTTTTGGAAAACGATGCCAATTACCAGGTCTCACCACGTGGAGGTGACTACGCATGAGACCCGCCCATGATTTATTTAACATTATGCATCGGTCTCGACGTTCAACCTGTTGGCAGGAATGTCGAGTTCTGACTCTACGTGATCATGGGCCTGCGTAAAGAGATAGCTGTTTCGTAGCCTAACTGCGAAACATATATCTCCAACGCAGCGGTTACACGAATTTCTACAAACGTAAAACAAAGTTTACACGACGCAATATCTATCTTACACACAACGATTACATCGATCAGTACAAACATTATACAATAATTCGCAACCCTATAGGAAACATTCCGTATCAAAGATACATTTGTCTAACTTGGAACGAAAGAAAAGAAATGAGGCTACTATGGAAAAGGAGATCCAACAATCAGATTATGAAAGAAAACGCGATCTCTCGAAAGAAATAACGAACCTACGCGACGTACCCCCGTGCACCAGATAACTCTAAGATTCAGCCTAACCCAAGCATTGACCTTCGCCCGATTCCTGTCACGTCGTTTGGATCTTATCACGGTCGATGGCACTTACCGATGATACCAGTGACCAGCAAATGGGCCTGCGATTTAACACACTCCAACGGAACATGATGAACTCGGGGAGGGACCGCTGAACCGTATTACAAAGGCAAGGCCCCAACAGCACAGTGGGGTCCACCCCCACGGGTTCGATCAGAATTACGGAGGACGTGAAATGCAGGTCCCTGTTCAAGTACCGAAGTACCAATCGGACAGCATTGCGGACCCGCGACTCAATTTTCAACAAATTTACAGGTATCACCAGCGTGATCACGGTCGATGGCACTTAACGATGATACCAGTGACCAGCAAATGGGCCTGCGATTTAACACACTCCAACGGAATATGATGAACTCGGGGAGGGACCGCTGAACCGTATTACAAAGGCAAGGCCCCAACAGCACAGTGGGGTCCACCCCCACGGGTTCGATCAGAATTACGGAGGACGTGAAATGCAGGTCCCTGTTCAAGTACCGAAGTACCAATCGGACAGCATTGCGGACCCGCGACTCAATTTTCAACAGATTTACAGGTATCACCAGCGTGATCACGGTCGATGGCACTTAACGATGATACCAGTGACCAGCAAATGGGCCTGCGATTTAACACACTCCAACGGAATATGATGAACTCGGGGAGGGACCGCTGAACCGTATTACAAAGGCAAGGCCCCAACAGCACAGTGGGGTCCACCCCCACGGGTTCGATCAGAATTACGGAGGACGTGAAATGCAGGTCCCTGTTCAAGTACCGAAGTACCAATCGGACAGCATTGCGGACCCGCGACTCAATTTTCAACAGATTTACAGGTATCACCAGCGTGATCACGGTCGATGGCACTTACCGATGATACCAGTGACCAGCAAATGGGCCTGCGATTTAACACACTCCAACGGAACATGATGAACTCGGGGAGGGACCGCTGAACCGTATTACAAAGGCAAGGCCCCAACAGCACAGTGGGGTCCACCACCACGGGTTCGATCAGAATTACGGAGGACGTGAAATGCAGGTCCCTGTTCAAGTACCGAAGTACCAATCGGACAGCATTGCGGACCCGCGACTCAATTTTCAACAGATTTACAGGTATCACCAGCGTGATCACGGTCGATGGCACTTAACGATGATACCAGTGACCAGCAAATGGGCCTGCGATTTAACACACTCCAACGGAACATGATGAACTCGGGGAGGGACCGCTGAACCGTATTACAAAGGCAAGGCCCCAACAGCACAGTGGGGTCCACCCCCACGGGTTCGATCAGAATTACGGAGGACGTGAAATGCAGGTCCCTGTTCAAGTACCGAAGTACCAATCGGACAGCATTGCGGACCCGCGACTCAATTTTCAACAAATTTACAGGTATCACCAGCGTGATCACGGTCGATGGCACTTAACGATGATACCAGTGACCAGCAAATGGGCCTGCGATTTAACACACTCCAACGGAATATGATGAACTCGGGGAGGGACCGCTGAACCGTATTACAAAGGCAAGGCCCCAACAGCACAGTGGGGTCCACCCCCACGGGTTCGATCAGAATTACGGAGGACGTGAAATGCAGGTCCCTGTTCAAGTACCGAAGTACCAATCGGACAGCATTGCGGACCCGCGACTCAATTTTCAACAGATTTACAGGTATCACCAGCGTGATCACGGTCGATGGTACTTAACGATGATACCAGTGACCAGCAAATGGGCCTGCGATTTAACACACTCCAACGGAACATGATGAACTCGGAGAGGGACCGCTGAACCGTATTACAAAGGCAAGGCCCCAACAGCACAGTGGGGTCCACCCCCACGGGTTCGATCAGAATTACGGAGGACGTGAAATGCAGGTCCCTGTTCAAGTACCGAAGTACCAATCGGACAGCATTGCGGACCCGCGACTCAATCTTCAACAGATTCACAAGTATCACCAGCGTGATGACAACGCCCGCGATTCGAGGCAAACAACGAGCAGTCGTCGAGACAAAAGGTGTGTTTGGGCAAGCTATGAATCCAAAGAGTTGTCCAGTGCACGTTGACCCGCACGTACCCGGGATACGCTCGAGCGAGTACGCCACGCCGCAGTTTGAAAGAACTGAGCGATCGCGAACCGATAAATCGCGGGAACAATTTTTTCAATGTGGTAAGCGAGGGGATCAAGAGAGACGAGATTTATATTTTTCGTTCCAAGATGGATAAGTATCTTTGTACGGAATGAGCTTACAATGCACATAACATAGGTATCTATCTTACGATTAATTAAGGCTAAAACGCACGCATCCCACGATGTCCCATGGTGTCCCTCGATGTCCCACGTTGTCCCACGATGTCCCTCGGTGCCCCCGCGGGGGGGCCTTAGTCCAGTCTAGATCACCCAAACTATTTTGGATGATCAAGACCAGACTATATTCAAGTAGTTTTTAGCTTGATATCGTTTTTCAAATAATAATACTAATATTTAAAATAGTAGTTGGTGTATTATTATTTGGAAAACGATACCAATTACCGGGACCCACCACGAGGAGGTAACTACGCTCGGGTCCCATTTACATAAACAGTTTTTAAGCATTGGTAGCAGAGATGTCTAATTATTTTATAACAAAGAAGTAGCGTGTATTGAAATTTATTAAGTAGAATGGTTGTAGTACGTGGATTTACATAATCATACTTGAATATTGAACTTATCATCGAAGAAACGAAACCATGCAAGATACCAATTGTAGTGCGTATGGATGAATGGTGAGTTGTCGCTGCTTTCGATTAAAATGCACTTGCTTCCTTCATTCCACGAATACGGTGCTGTTTCCTTGATTTTGAGCAGACATGGAAAATTACACCCCATCCATAGACACTCAATAGGTACACTCTGCGTTACCATTGTTTTTATATGAAATAGTGAAATGAGAAATTAAATACTATATTTAAAATTAAAAAATAATGCTGTATAGAAATAAAATAGCACTTCAGGGACTTGAAAGACTTCGTAAATATTAAATAAAACGAAATATATCATTAATTTACTCACTACGAATTGATGGTATTCATTTAAATCAATGAATATAGAGTTGCCTCCAATTAATGGTACAACTGTTATAAATTAAGAGCATAATTACTTTGAATTAATGGGAGGATATGGTTATAAATTATTCGTATAATAGTTAAGAATTAATGGCGTAATTGTTTTAGATTAATGGCTTAAATGTTAGAAATTCATGGCTTACCTGTATAAAATAACAGTTTAAATGCTATAAATTAATAGTTTAAATGTTGTAAATTAATGGCATAGACGTTATAAATTACTAGTTGCAATGTTATTGTTTGGCTTTTTTTTATTTACCTTATATTCAGATTCTTCTTCGACGTTCACTCTTCGGGAGTTCAATCAGGAAAGAACTCGCGCGCGACTTGCGTGTTCCTTATATAACTTGACAAGGTGTGGGAGGGATGTTAATCAAACGATGTTAATCAAGAGCGACGAGATTTATATTTTTCGTTCCAAGATGGATATGTATCTTTGTACGGAATGAGCTTACAATGCACCTAACATAGGTATCTATCTTATGATTAATTACGGCTAAAACGCACGCATCCCACGTTGTCCCACGTTGTCCCACGTCGTCCAACGACGATCCACGGTGTCCCACGATGCAGTCCAGTCTAAATCATCCAAAATTCTTTTGGCGGCTTTTGGTGACCCAAACTGGACTGGTGCGTAGTTCTTAGCTTGGTATCGTTTTCCAAAGGTTAATCAACTGATTAATTTTTGGAAAACGATGCCAATTACCAGGTCTCACCACGTGGAGGTGACTACGCACGAGACCCGCCCATGATTTATTTCACATTATGCATCGGTCTCGACGTTCAACCTGTTGGCAGGAATGTCGAGTTCTGACTCTACGTGATCATGGGCCTGCGTAAAGAGATAGCTGTTTCGTAGCCTAACTGCGAAACATATATCTCCAACGCAGCGGTTACACGAATCTCTACAAACGTAAAACAAAGCTTACACGACGCAATATCTATCTCCCACACAACGCAACATGTATCTCACACACAACGATTACATGGATCGGTACAAACATCGTACAATAATTCGCAACCCTATCGGCAACATTCCGTATCAAAGATACATTTGCCTAACTTGGAACGAAAGAAAAGAAATGAGGCTAGTGTGGAAAAGAAGATCCAACAATCAGACTATGAAAGAAAACGCGATCTCTCGAAAGAACTAACAAACCTACGCGACGTACCCCCGTGCACCAGACAACCCTAAGGTTCAGATTAACCGAAGCATTGACCTTCGCCCGATTCCTGTCACGTCGTTTGGATCTTATCACGGTCGATGGCACTTACCGATGATACCAGTGACCAGCAAATGGGCCTGCGATTTAACACACTCCAACGGAACATGTTGAACTCGGGGAGGAACCGATGAACAGTATTGCAGAGGCAAGGCCCTAACAGCACAGTGGGGTCCACCCCCACGGGTTCGATCAGAATTACGGAGGACGTGAAATGCAGGTCCCTGTTCAAGTACCGAAGTACCAATCGGACAGCATTGCGGACCCGCGATTCAATCGTCATCAGATTTACAGGTATCACCAGCGTGATCACAGTCGATGGCACTTAACGATGATACCAGTGACCAGCAAATGGGCCAGCGATTTAACACACTCCAACGGAACATGATGAACTCTGGGAGGGACCTCTGAACAGTATTATAAAGGCAAAGCCCCAACAGCACAGTGGGGTCCACCCCCACGGTTTCGATCAGAATTACGGAGGACGTGAAATGCAGGTCCCTGTCCAAGTACCGATGTACCAATCGGACAGCATTGCGGAGCCGCGACTCGATCGTCAACAGATTCACAAGTATCACCAGCGTGATGACAACGCCCGCGATTCGAGGCAAACAACGAGCAGTCGTCGAGACCAAAGGTGTAATTGGGCAAGCTATGAATCCAAAGAGTTGTCCAGTGCACGTTGACCCGCACGTACCCGGGATACGCTCGAGCGAGTACGCCACGCCGCAGTTTGAAAGAACTGAGCGATCGCGAACCGATAATTCGCGGGAACAATTTTTCCAATGTGGTAAGTGAGGGGATCAAGAGCGACGAGATTTATATTTTTCGTTCCAAGATGGATAAGTATCTTTGTACGGAATGAGCTTGCAATACACATAACATAGGTATCTATCTTACGATTAATTAAGGCTAAAACGCACGCATCCCACGGTGTCCTATGATGTCCCTCGATGTCCCACGATGTCCCACGATGTCCCCCGGTGCCCCCGCGGGGGGGTCATAGTCCAGTCTAGATCATCCAAACTATTTTGGATGATCAAGACCAGACTATATTCAAGTAGTTTTTAGCTTGATATCGTTTTTCAAATAATAATACTAATATTTAAAATAGTAGTTGGTGTATTATTATTTGGAAAACGATACCAATTACCGGGACCCACCACGAGGAGGTAACTACGCTCGGGTCCCATTTACTTAAACAGTTTTTAAGCATTGGTAGCAGAGATGTCTAATTATTTTATAACAAAGAAGTAGCGTGTATTGAAATTTATTAAGTAGAATGGTTGTAGTACGTGGATTTACATAATCATACTTGAATATTGAACTTATCATCGAAGAAACGAAACCATGCAAGATACCAATTGTAGTGCGTATGGATGAATGGTGAGTTGTCGCTGCTTTCGATTAAAATGCACTTGCTTCCTTCATTCCACGAATACGGTGCTGTTTCCTTGATTTTGAGCAGACATGGAAAATTACATCCCATCCATAGACACTCAATAGGTACACTCTGCGTTACCATTGTTTTTATATGAAATAGTGAAATGAGAAATTAAATACTATATTTAAAATTAAAAAATAATGCTGTATAGAAATAAAATAGCACTTCAGGGACTTGAAAGACTTCGTAAATATTAAATAAAACGAAATATATCATTAATTTACTCACAACGAATTGATGGTATTCATTTAAATCAATGAATATAGAGTTGCTTCCAATTAATGGTACAACTGTTATAAATTAAGAGCATAATTACTTTGAATTAATGGGAGGATATGGTTATAAATTATTCGTATAATAGTTAAGAATTAATGGAGTAATTGTTTTAGATTAATGGCTTAAATGCTATAAATTAATGGCTTAAATGTTATAAATTAATGGCTTAAATGCTATAAATTAATGGCTTAAATGTTATAAATTAATTATTTAAGTGTTGTAAATTAATGGCATAGACGTTATAAATTACTAGTTACAATGTTATTGTTTGGCTTTTTTTTTATTTACCTTATATTCAAATTCTTCTTCGACGTTCACTCTTCGGGAGCTCAAGCAGGAAAGAACTCGCGCGCGACTTCCGTGCTCCTTATATAACTTGACAAGGTGTGGGGGGGGGATATTAATCAAACGATGTTAATCAAGAGGGACGAGATTTATATTTTTCGTTCCAAGATGGATATGTATCTTTGTACGGAATGAGCTTACAATGCACCTAACATAGGTATCTATCTTACGATTAATTAAGGCTAAAACGCACGCATCCCACGTTGTCCCACGTCGTCCAACGACGTGCCACGGTGTCCCACGGTGCAGTCCAGTCTAAATCATCCAAAATTCTGTTGGCGGCTTTTGGTGACCCAAACTGGACTGGTGCGTAGTTCTTAGCTTGGTATCGTTTTCCAAAGGTTAATCAACTGATTAATTTTTGGAAAACGATGCCAATTACCAGGTCTCACCACGTGGAGGTGACTACGCATGAGACCCGCCCATGATTTATTTAACATTATGCATCGGTCTCGACGTTCAACCTGTTGGCAGGAATGTCGAGTTCTGACTCTACGTGATCATGGGCCTGCGTAAAGAGATAGCTGTTTCGTAGCCTAACTGCGAAACATATATCTCCAACGCAGCGGTTACACGAATTTCTACAAACGTAAAACAAAGTTTACACGACGCAATATCTATCTTACACACAACGATTACATCGATCAGTACAAACATTATACAATAATTCGCAACCCTATAGGAAACATTCCGTATCAAAGATACATTTGTCTAACTTGGAACGAAAGAAAAGAAATGAGGCTACTATGGAAAAGGAGATCCAACAATCAGATTATGAAAGAAAACGCGATCTCTCGAAAGAAATAACGAACCTACGCGACGTACCCCCGTGCACCAGATAACTCTAAGATTCAGCCTAACCCAAGCATTGACCTTCGCCCGATTCCTGTCACGTCGTTTGGATCTTATCACGGTCGATGGCACTTACCGATGATACCAGTGACCAGCAAATGGGCCTGCGATTTAACACACTCCAACGGAACATGATGAACTCGGGGAGGGACCGCTGAACCGTATTACAAAGGCAAGGCCCCAACAGCACAGTGGGGTCCACCCCCACGGGTTCGATCAGAATTACGGAGGACGTGAAATGCAGGTCCCTGTTCAAGTACCGAAGTACCAATCGGACAGCATTGCGGACCCGCGACTCAATTTTCAACAGATTTACAGGTATCACCAGCGTGATCACGGTCGATGGCACTTACCGATGATACCAGTGACCAGCAAATGGGCCTGCGATTTAACACACTCCAACGGAACATGATGAACTCGGGGAGGGACCGCTGAACCGTATTACAAAGGCAAGGCCCCAACAGCACAGTGGGGTCCACCCCCACGGGTTCGATCAGAATTACGGAGGACGTGAAATGCAGGTCCCTGTTCAAGTACCGAAGTACCAATCGGACAGCATTGCGGACCCGCGACTCAATTTTCAACAAATTTACAGGTATCACCAGCGTGATCACGGTCGATGGCACTTAACGATGATACCAGTGACCAGCAAATGGGCCTGCGATTTAACACACTCCAACGGAATATGATGAACTCGGGGAGGGACCGCTGAACCGTATTACAAAGGCAAGGCCCCAACAGCACAGTGGGGTCCACCCCCACGGGTTCGATCAGAATTACGGAGGACGTGAAATGCAGGTCCCTGTTCAAGTACCGAAGTACCAATCGGACAGCATTGCGGACCCGCGACTCAATTTTCAACAGATTTACAGGTATCACCAGCGTGATCACGGTCGATGGCACTTAACGATGATACCAGTGACCAGCAAATGGGCCTGCGATTTAACACACTCCAACGGAATATGATGAACTCGGGGAGGGACCGCTGAACCGTATTACAAAGGCAAGGCCCCAACAGCACAGTGGGGTCCACCCCCACGGGTTCGATCAGAATTACGGAGGACGTGAAATGCAGGTCCCTGTTCAAGTACCGAAGTACCAATCGGACAGCATTGCGGACCCGCGACTCAATTTTCAACAGATTTACAGGTATCACCAGCGTGATCACGGTCGATGGCACTTAACGATGATACCAGTGACCAGCAAATGGGCCTGCGATTTAACACACTCCAACGGAACATGATGAACTCGGAGAGGGACCGCTGAACCGTATTACAAAGGCAAGGCCCCAACAGCACAGTGGGGTCCACCCCCACGGGTTCGATCAGAATTACGGAGGACGTGAAATGCAGGTCCCTGTTCAAGTACCGAAGTACCAATCGGACAGCATTGCGGACCCGCGACTCAATCTTCAACAGATTCACAAGTATCACCAGCGTGATGACAACGCCCGCGATTCGAGGCAAACAACGAGCAGTCGTCGAGACAAAAGGTGTGTTTGGGCAAGCTATGAATCCAAAGAGTTGTCCAGTGCACGTTGACCCGCACGTACCCGGGATACGCTCGAGCGAGTACGCCACGCCGCAGTTTGAAAGAACTGAGCGATCGCGAACCGATAAATCGCGGGAACAATTTTTTCAATGTGGTAAGCGAGGGGATCAAGAGAGACGAGATTTATATTTTTCGTTCCAAGATGGATAAGTATCTTTGTACGGAATGAGCTTACAATGCACATAACATAGGTATCTATCTTACGATTAATTAAGGCTAAAACGCACGCATCCCACGATGTCCCATGGTGTCCCTCGATGTCCCACGTTGTCCCACGATGTCCCTCGGTGCCCCCGCGGGGGGGCCTTAGTCCAGTCTAGATCACCCAAACTATTTTGGATGATCAAGACCAGACTATATTCAAGTAGTTTTTAGCTTGATATCGTTTTTCAAATAATAATACTAATATTTAAAATAGTAGTTGGTGTATTATTATTTGGAAAACGATACCAATTACCGGGACCCACCACGAGGAGGTAACTACGCTCGGGTCCCATTTACATAAACAGTTTTTAAGCATTGGTAGCAGAGATGTCTAATTATTTTATAACAAAGAAGTAGCGTGTATTGAAATTTATTAAGTAGAATGGTTGTAGTACGTGGATTTACATAATCATACTTGAATATTGAACTTATCATCGAAGAAACGAAACCATGCAAGATACCAATTGTAGTGCGTATGGATGAATCGTGAGTTGTCGCTGCTTTCGATTAAAATGCACTTGCTTCCTTCATTCCACGAATACGGTGCTGTTTCCTTGATTTTGAGCAGACATGGAAAATTACATCCCATCCATAGACACTCAATAGGTACACTCTGCGTTACCATTGTTTTTATATGAAATAGTGAAATGAGAAATTAAATACTATATTTAAAATTAAAAAATAATGCTGTATAGAAATAAAATAGCACTTCAGGGACTTGAAAGACTTCGTAAATATTAAATAAAACGAAATATATCATTAATTTACTCACAACGAATTGATGGTATTCATTTAAATCAATGAATATAGAGTTGCTTCCAATTAATGGTACAACTGTTATAAATTAAGAGCATAATTACTTTGAATTAATGGGAGGATATGGTTATAAATTATTCGTATAATAGTTAAGAATTAATGGAGTAATTGTTTTAGATTAATGGCTTAAATGCTATAAATTAATGGCTTAAATGTTATAAATTAATGGCTTAAATGCTATAAATTAATGGCTTAAATGTTATAAATTAATTATTTAAGTGTTGTAAATTAATGGCATAGACGTTATAAATTACTAGTTACAATGTTATTGTTTGGCTTTTTTTTTATTTACCTTATATTCAAATTCTTCTTCGACGTTCACTCTTCGGGAGCTCAAGCAGGAAAGAACTCGCGCGCGACTTCCGTGCTCCTTATATAACTTGACAAGGTGTGGGGGGGGGATATTAATCAAACGATGTTAATCAAGAGGGACGAGATTTATATTTTTCGTTCCAAGATGGATATGTATCTTTGTACGGAATGAGCTTACAATGCACCTAACATAGGTATCTATCTTACGATTAATTAAGGCTAAAACGCACGCATCCCACGTTGTCCCACGTCGTCCAACGACGTGCCACGGTGTCCCACGGTGCAGTCCAGTCTAAATCATCCAAAATTCTGTTGGCGGCTTTTGGTGACCCAAACTGGACTGGTGCGTAGTTCTTAGCTTGGTATCGTTTTCCAAAGGTTAATCAACTGATTAATTTTTGGAAAACGATGCCAATTACCAGGTCTCACCACGTGGAGGTGACTACGCATGAGACCCGCCCATGATTTATTTAACATTATGCATCGGTCTCGACGTTCAACCTGTTGGCAGGAATGTCGAGTTCTGACTCTACGTGATCATGGGCCTGCGTAAAGAGATAGCTGTTTCGTAGCCTAACTGCGAAACATATATCTCCAACGCAGCGGTTACACGAATTTCTACAAACGTAAAACAAAGTTTACACGACGCAATATCTATCTTACACACAACGATTACATCGATCAGTACAAACATTATACAATAATTCGCAACCCTATAGGAAACATTCCGTATCAAAGATACATTTGTCTAACTTGGAACGAAAGAAAAGAAATGAGGCTACTATGGAAAAGGAGATCCAACAATCAGATTATGAAAGAAAACGCGATCTCTCGAAAGAAATAACGAACCTACGCGACGTACCCCCGTGCACCAGATAACTCTAAGATTCAGCCTAACCCAAGCATTGACCTTCGCCCGATTCCTGTCACGTCGTTTGGATCTTATCACGGTCGATGGCACTTACCGATGATACCAGTGACCAGCAAATGGGCCTGCGATTTAACACACTCCAACGGAACATGATGAACTCGGGGAGGGACCGCTGAACCGTATTACAAAGGCAAGGCCCCAACAGCACAGTGGGGTCCACCCCCACGGGTTCGATCAGAATTACGGAGGACGTGAAATGCAGGTCCCTGTTCAAGTACCGAAGTACCAATCGGACAGCATTGCGGACCCGCGACTCAATTTTCAACAGATTTACAGGTATCACCAGCGTGATCACGGTCGATGGCACTTAACGATGATACCAGTGACCAGCAAATGGGCCTGCGATTTAACACACTCCAACGGAACATGATGAACTCGGGGAGGGACCGCTGAACCGTATTACAAAGGCAAGGCCCCAACAGCACAGTGGGGTCCACCCCCACGGGTTCGATCAGAATTACGGAGGACGTGAAATGCAGGTCCCTGTTCAAGTACCGAAGTACCAATCGGACAGCATTGCGGACCCGCGACTCAATTTTCAACAAATTTACAGGTATCACCAGCGTGATCACGGTCGATGGCACTTAACGATGATACCAGTGACCAGCAAATGGGCCTGCGATTTAACACACTCCAACGGAATATGATGAACTCGGGGAGGGACCGCTGAACCGTATTACAAAGGCAAGGCCCCAACAGCACAGTGGGGTCCACCCCCACGGGTTCGATCAGAATTACGGAGGACGTGAAATGCAGGTCCCTGTTCAAGTACCGAAGTACCAATCGGACAGCATTGCGGACCCGCGACTCAATTTTCAACAGATTTACAGGTATCACCAGCGTGATCACGGTCGATGGTACTTAACGATGATACCAGTGACCAGCAAATGGGCCTGCGATTTAACACACTCCAACGGAACATGATGAACTCGGAGAGGGACCGCTGAACCGTATTACAAAGGCAAGGCCCCAACAGCACAGTGGGGTCCACCCCCACGGGTTCGATCAGAATTACGGAGGACGTGAAATGCAGGTCCCTGTTCAAGTACCGAAGTACCAATCGGACAGCATTGCGGACCCGCGACTCAATCTTCAACAGATTCACAAGTATCACCAGCGTGATGACAACGCCCGCGATTCGAGGCAAACAACGAGCAGTCGTCGAGACAAAAGGTGTGTTTGGGCAAGCTATGAATCCAAAGAGTTGTCCAGTGCACGTTGACCCGCACGTACCCGGGATACGCTCGAGCGAGTACGCCACGCCGCAGTTTGAAAGAACCGAGCGATCGCGAACCGATAAATCGCAGGAACAATTTTTCCAATGTGGTAAGCGAGGGGGTCGAGAGAAACGAGATTTATATTTTTCGTTCCAAGATGGATAAGTATCTTTGTACGGAATGAGCTTACAATGCATATAACATATGTATCTATCTTATGATTAACTAAAGCTGAAACGCACGCATCCCACGTCAACCCACGTCGTCCCACGTTGTCCAACGACGTCCCACGGCGTCCCACGGCGTCCCACGTCGTCCCACGTTGTGTCACGGTATCCCACGTTGTCCCACGGTGTCCCATGTTGTCCCACGGTGTCCGACGTTACCCCACGTTGCCCCACGTTGCCCCACGTTGCCCCACGTTGTCCCACGTTGTCCCACGTTGCAGTCCAGTCTAGATCATCCAAAATTTTTTTCGCGGCTTTTGGAGATCCACACTGGACCGTTGTTGTCCAGCGTTGTCTAGCGTTGTCCAGCGTTGTCCAGCGTTGTCTTGCGTTGTCGATCGTTGTCGATCGTTGTTCAGCGTTGTCCACCGTTGTCCAACGATGTCCATCGGTGTCCAACGGTGTCTGACGGTGTCCCACGGCGCAGTCCAGATTAGATTACCCAATATTCTCTTCGTAGCTTTTGGTGATCCAAACTGCACTGTATTAGCGTAGTTCTTAGCTTGGTATCGATTTATTGTACAATGTTTTTGCTGATCGATGTAATCGTTCCCCAAAAATTAATCAATTGATTAATCTGCAAAAGTTATTACATCGATCAGTACAAATATTGTACAATAATTCGCAACCATACTGGCAGCTTTCGGTAACAAAGATACATTCGTCTAACTTGGATCGAGAGAAGGAAAATGAAAACACCGATACTGCATATACAATTTAGAATCTTGCAAAATGGACATACAACTCGTTGTGCTAAACTTTTGAAGATATCGAAAGTTATAAATTGTGACGATGCCGTAATATACTTCTCTTAATAATGTGATATCAAGAACAATCAGACTACGAAAGAAAAATCATTTGGGCCTCTAGCATATATATTTAATATGCTATAAAACGTTGAAATATGTAACTGAAATGTATTTTCTGTAAATTAATAAATCTGAAACAAACTCATTTACTGAATTTGATACATATAAAAGAAACAGGCATCTTTAAAACGAGAACATTTTATATATGAAAAATAAACTACTAATAATGGTCAATTATAGATCAAATTACTATTGATTAAATTTTAGCAAATATAGAGAATCATTTGTATCTTTTTAAACGAAAGTAGGGTTACGTCGAGAACAAGAATTTTAAGTAATTGAATTTAAACTGAATTAAAACTTGAAAATGTCATATGCAATAACTAAGATGAGAGAAAATCCGATTATTATAAAATCACTTGTTTTGTCTTTTAACTTTCAACGGTATCTGTTATTTCCTACAACAACATAGTGACTTGCAACATAGTGAACCGAAAGATATGCGCATAAATCATATTTTGCAAAATTTTTGCTACAAACGTGACGATGATCGCGAATGAACTCTTGTTTCATGCAAATGAAATTCGAATATTTATAAAAATACTGTTACTCTTATGTTACTGTTAAAAGATAGAAAATATCGCGGCCGAAAGGATTCGAACAGCTATGGTTCTAAGAACGAACAATCATCAGCATTAATTCTAACAGCAATGAATTAAATTTTTTAAAATATTTCAAGCCTTCCTAGCAATATTAAAATATTTCATTATAATACTTTGTTACGTGTTGAAATTGTTCACAATTTCATACATGTATATATATATATATTACATTCGTAATAAAGTACTGTATTTTAACAGTCATGGTAACGTTAACGCTGATACAGAAATAAGTCTTTTAGCAGTATTTTCAGTAATAAACGTACTAATAAGGGGCGCTGAAAAAAAAAACAAAGCAGTAGCCAGAAGGGCTACAAAGATTCGATCGTCTTCCACTCTATATAAACCCGATCAACACGCCGAGAGTGGAACTGAATATTCTTGTTTCGCAACGCTAATTTACCATTAATATTTATGAAGCAGAAAGTTCTCAAAATCAAACGCGAAGAGTGCTTTGTTATATCTGCAATATCAATTAATCTATCATTAAATTAAAAAAAAAGAAAAGTTTGAAAATTCCCGAACTTTGAGACGCAACACTAATAAATTTAAATCTACGCACTCGTATTTAAACAATACGCAACACTAATAGCGAGGGATCGTACTACAACCATTTAGGAGGTTGCTGATGAACGATCACACTTGCACAGCTCTTGCAGCTGTATCATGTGATCCAGGAACAGTGTCCGACAAATACAGTCGGAGGGTTTGGGTATTTTGTAAACGCAACTCTACTTAACAAAACGCGTTCATTCGTTGTCGCAACGCTAAAGGGAAAAATAAGTAGAACTCGCGATGGAACAATATCGCAACGCTAACTCTTAAAGTGAATTTAATGAAAATAATTATTTAATATATGAAAGAGCTATTTTAAATATTCTGGTATTGCTACTTGCAATACTATAAAATAAAGTGAACAGTATTATAATCTAATTTTAAACAATAGAAAACAGGAAAAATTCTAAAATTTGCAAAAGGCAATCGCGATATCGTAATTCGCAACTCTAAAGCAAACGCGATTATCATTTTATCGCAACTCTAATTCAAACCGTAATCATTTTCTCGCCACACTAATGCAAAGCCGCGATGTTATTTCGCAACTCTAATACAACCCGCAATTAATTTATCGCAACACTAATAAGAAAAATCGCGAGTGGAGGGCTGACATATCGCAGTGCAACCATTTAGGAGGTTGCCGATGAACGATCACACTTGCACAGCTCTTGCAGCTGTATCGTGTGATCCAGGAACAGTGTCCGACAAATGCAGTCGGAGGGTTTGGGCATTTTATAAACGCAACTCTACTTAAGAAAACGCGATCATTCGTTATCGCAACGCTAACAGGAAAAATTAGTAGAACTCGCAATGAAACAATATCGCAACGCTACCTCTTAAAATGAATTTAATGAAAATTA
Source organism: Bombus pascuorum (assembly GCF_905332965.1). NCBI lineage: Eukaryota > Metazoa > Arthropoda > Insecta > Hymenoptera > Apidae > Bombus > Bombus pascuorum. Next base: position 12,600,145 of record NC_083494.1, on the reverse strand, counting down.
CTATTTAGTATATGCAAAAGCTACTTTAAATATTCTGGTATTGTTACTTGCAATACTATAAAATTAATTGTAAACTAACATTTCTATAATCTAATTTTAAACAATAGAAAACAGGAGAAATTCTGATACGTATAGTTCTATAAGAAATTCTAAAAATTCATAATAAAATTTGCAAAAGACAATTCACGACTCTAAAACAAACGCGATTATCATTTTATCTCTAACTCAACTCTATCTTTATCTCAACTCTAATTCAAACCGTAATCATTTTCTCGCCACACTAATGCAAAGCCGCGATATTATTTCGCAACTCTAATACAACCCGTAATTAATTAGTCGCAACACTAATAAGAAAAATCGCGATTTGCCCAATAGGACGATGGACCGATATATACATCGGTCAAAAAAGCAAAGACTACTACTACTACTACTACTAAAAATACTAAAAGCGAGCATAGTGACAAAGTAGTAACAATAATGACTTCCCATGCTCTGGATGACCCAGAGGATGGGCAGCCATTAATAGTTGCCCTCTTGAGTGACATTTTGCCGGGCCTCTTCGGCTTATAGCCTCTTCGTTCTTCGGGCGCAATGCCCGCTGAAACTTATATCTAAGCTCGAGGCTTCTAAATCGCAAACAAAAAAAAAACTTGAAAATAAAAATATAAACCGCGGAAGCTGATTGAAGTGCACATGGACTGACCAACGATCACAGCGGTGATCGTTGCTCACTCGCACGTGCGTGCTCGAGCGATAAACGTTCGTTCGCCCACTCGCGACCGCGACCGCGAAATTCGAAAAATCGATAGGAAAAACCAGAGACGAGAGCATGTTCTACTCGTGCCGGTTTCACCGTCGATTTTTCAAATAAATTTCCAGAAACAGGTTGGTCACACGAAAACGTGCCTACCCGACCAGAGACTGTGCCAACCTGCCCGGCCCTACCTACTTATAATTAACAGACATACCAGAAAGTATACTACCTATCCTACCTAGCGCTATATTTAAAAAATGGCAAAACAGGCACACCAACACACCCGCTCCACGGTTCTCACACAAACGCCCGGGCGCAAAGGTCCTACACTAGAGAGGACGTCCCGGGACGCCTCCGACACCCGAGCTTAACACAACATGCATACTCTAAGGTACGTACCGTTTTCCTGAAATCGACTGACGAAGGCTAGTGACCATTGCGTAAAACGTGATAAACACGTCTGAGGAAATGATATCGTTAAAATAAATGTAAGTAAACTTGGAATTATAATTGTAATTTACGGCAATATTAAAAGCGTGATTACACGTAATCGTGTAGGTGATATTATCATAAATTGTGATTGTATCGAGACGTAAATTGAATCGATATATGTCTCGACATTTTTAGTATTTGAGATTGTAACGAATGAGAAAAAACGACGCAATTCCACGGCCTAACAACACACATACATAATGTGGAAAATACGTCGTGCACGATACACTAACGCGTCGTCAGTCGCTGAGAAATTATTACATTACTTAATTCTAGATCATCGTGCCCAATGTCTTTCTCCCATTCAAGTAGCACCTGGGCACGTGAATGAGATCCTGACAATGGGTACGGAAGGGGTTAAACCTGAAAATCCTGATCTAAAAAGATGATTAGTTTGTGTAATTTTTATTTAACGGACTAACGTTCTTCGATTTTATATTTTACTACTTCGTTTCTGATTAAATCTACTTTATTAATTTAATAGTAACTAAGTAACTCTACTTTATTAATTTGATAAATTAGAGCAAAATTTTAATATTGCAAAAAAGGTAGCGTTAATTGAAAAGGATTGAGGCTCGATCAAATGGAATTATTAACTCTAAATATATTATTAAAAAAGAAATAATCTCAGGCGATCTTTTTATCAAAGCATATATTCGAAAGTGCAGAAGCAATGTTCAAAATTATTGCTTTGATTCAAAAATCTGCCTGTCGCGAAGTGCCTTCTTGCACGTAAAATATCACACATTCTTGTACGGAAAAAATGAATTTTAACTCATATTTTAAATTCTAGCCAAAGTGAAATAAACGAACGTGATTTAATATTGTCACGATCGATTCATTGCTAAAAATCAAGTATATTTATGTCATACAGGTATATTCGTGTAGATATTTGCCATTTGCAAATATTCATATGGAATATTAACATGCATATTTATAAGTAACACGAATATATATTCAAGTGTATATGTATAACCTAATTATTAAAAAACTAATTATTATAATCGCGATGTGCAAGAAGACCTATCCTAAACTAATAAATTTGAAATAAGAGTGTTACTACTCGCGGGTATAAAAAATACCCGCGGTCACTATGCTCACAAAAAATTCTACGTAATACAACCAGTCACCCGTGCCGATTCGGACCTTTCATCCTACGACATGATTGAGTGACCGGAGGAACAGAAACGCATGCGACTCACCGTTCGAAGCGGAGAAACAGAGGACGAATATCATCAGGAACTGTGTAGGGTCCAGTGGTGGAAATGGAGGTTACGAAGAATCTGTTACAGAACAAAACACGATGAGTGATTGCTGATTATTTAAAAGGTTGGAGATAATGAAAAATGAAAGTTTATTAACTGTAGTAACTTTAGTAATAATAAAGATTGAAATACTAATAAACTTTAGTAAGTATAAAAACTGAAACTCTAATATGAAAGTAAAAAATCTAGAAATTAAGAATCTAATGATTTCTGAAATACGTTAGTCATTTGTTTCATAATTCGGTATTAAGACTTCAACACTTATTTTATTTTAATGAAAGAATTACCCCAGAAGATTCTAATCTGCCAAATTTTCAATCAAATTGTATTTCTTAATTAATAGTGATCAAAAAAAATATACAGAATAGACATAATTGAAATACGATATGTAAAGATACTTACATTCCTGGCTTTTGAGCCACTGTTAGAAGATTCCCAAAGAAGGTAAAGAAGTTGAAGCAGTGGTATGTCTATAACCAAACATAAGATATCATTAATATCGTTAATACATAATAACAAACTCGAAACTTTACCAATAATTAAGAATATACTCTAATAAGTATGTAAATTGGAACTCTAATATAAAAGTTTGAGAACAAAATATTCAGTGATTTTTTATACGTATCAGACAGTTTTATTGTACTTTAATGCTAAGATTTTAAGACTTTATTTCAATTAAAAAGGACATTTACAGCTTTTTGAATTATCAATCATTTTTATTTTATAATCAACAGTATTTTAAACAAAATATACTAAATAGAACAAATTGAAATACAATATATAAAACTACTTACATTCTTGAGCTCCTGAAGAGGCTTTATCCTCTTGAGGGAGGCACTGACTCTAATACCGAAAACGAAAATTCAACAAAATAAATATATAAAAAAAAAAAAAAAAATAAAAGACTACGTTACCGCGACCGCTTAAATTATGATCGGCGAACAAGAAATCTAATAGCGCGTACAAATTTGATTGATAAAATTTTATTATTTTCGCGTATGATTATTCGATCGAATTTGATCAAGACTATCGTGATTTTAAAATATTGAAAAGAAGCTATTACGTAGCAAACACTGACTCTACAACCGCATTGCGCGCGGTCACAAATATTCCCTGAAAATAAAGCAGTTTAGGGGCGGTTTGGGGGGGGTGGAAAAGAAGCGAAACGTCGTTTCGACAATTTTCTTCTTTTTCCTATCGAACGTTTATTTAGAAAATACTGCTATTTCTTTATACTTAAAAATTATTATTAAGAAATTGGAACAAGTATGAAAATGTAAGTTGAAAATTGTGAGATATTTCTCGATAGCTAACAAATGCTTACGAATATCGTGAATGCAATGCAATCACTTGCAAGAATTATACTGTTCGCAATTAGAATATATACTGTGAATTTTCGTTATTAGAATAAGAAATATACATTCCACTAATACACTATACTCGCGAGTTATAAATATTGGAAAATATTTGTAAGAATTCAAAAGTTCGCCACTAAATATACTTAAGGAATACTTGACAAACGCACGCGAAACCTTGTTTCGAATTATTTAAATCTAACTGTTACCAAGTTGCAAGTTTATGACGTTAGCAGTAACAAATTCACATAATACAACAAAAGAAATTGAATTTCATAAGTGATTTATTGAGATATAACTCAATTTGAAACAATAAGACAATTCGTTAAAAATTCGTTTGAAATAAGAGAATGATTTCATAAGTCGGAAATAGAACAATAATTTATTTAATCGAAGCAATTGACACAGCATATACAATTTCGCGTCTTGCGAAAGGAAAGTTTGAGTCATTGTACTAAATTGTTTAATATTCTCCAACATCACCACAATAATCTTCCCTTAAAAATGGGAAAATAAAAAGAAGCTCGGACAAACAGACAATGAAAGACAAATCGCGGCGCGAACTCGTTCGTTCGCGATCTTTTGAAAGAATCAATGGATTCACGCGACGCACTCCCGTGCACAAAATAATCGCAAGACTCAGTGGCAAAGAAGAATCGATTTTTATATTTCATTCCAAGTCAGATAAGTATCATTGTACAGAATGGACTCAGAATGGATTTGAGAGTCAAGACATATCCCACCGTGTCCAACGGCGTCCCACGTTGTCCCACGTTGTCCCACGTTGTCCCACGTTGTCCCACGTTGTCCCACGTTGTCCCACGTTCTCCCACGTTGTCCCACGTTGTCCCACGGTGCAGTCCAGCCTAGATCATCCAAAATTCTTTTCGCGGATTTTGGTGGCCCAAACTGGACTGGTGCGTAGTTCTTAGCTTGGTATCGTTCTCCAAAGATTAATCAACTGATTAATTTTTGGAAAACGATGCCAATTACCACGTCTCACCACGTGGAGGTGACTACGTACAAGACCCGCCCATGATTTATTTCACATTATGCATCGGTCTCGACGTTCAACCTGTTGGCAGGAATGTCGAGTTCTGACTCTACGTGATCATGGGCCTGCGTAAAGAGATAGCTGTTTCGTAGCCTAACTGCGAAACACATATCTCCAACGCAGCGGTTACACGAATCTTTACAAACGTAAAACAAAGCTTACACGACGCAATATCTATCTCCCACACAACGCAACACGTATCTCGCACACAAAGATTACATGGATCGGTACAAATATCGTACAATAATTCGCAACCCTATCGGCAACATTCCGTATCAAAGATACATTTGTCTAACTTGGAACGAAAGAAAAGAAATGAGGCTACTGTGGAAAAGGAGCTCCTACAAACAGACTATGAAAGAAAACGCGATCTCTCGAAAGAACTAACAAACCTACGCGACGTACCCCCGTGCACCAGACAACCCTAAGGTTCAGCCTAACCGAAGCATTGACCTTCGCCCGATTCCTGTCACGTCGTTTGGATCTTATCACGGTCGATGACACTTACCGATGATACCAGTGACCAGCAAATGGGCCTGCGATTTAACACACTCCAACGGAACATGTTGAACTCGGGGAGGAACCGATGAACAGTATTGCAGAGGCAAGGCCCTAACAGCACAGTGGGGTCCACCCCCACGGGTTCGATCAGAATTACGGAGGACGTGAAATGCAGGTCCCTGTTTAAGTACCGAAGTACCAATCGGACAGCATTGCGGACCCGCGATTCAATCGTCATCAGATTTACAGGTATCACCAGCGTGATCACAGTCGATGGCACTTAACGATGATACCAGTGACCAGCAAATGGGCCAGCGATTTAACACACTCCAACGGAACATGATGAACTCTGGGAGGGACCTCTGAACAGTATTATAAAGGCAAAGCCCCAACAGCACAGTGGGGTCCACCCCCACGGTTTCGATCAGAATTACGGAGGACGTGAAATGCAGGTCCCTGTCCAAGTACCGATGTACCAATCGGACAGCATTGCGGAGCCGCGACTCGATCGTCAACAGATTCACAAGTATCACCAGCGTGATGACAACGCCCGCGATTCGAGGCAAACAACGAGCAGTCGTCGAGACCAAAGGTGTAATTGGGCAAGCTATGAATCCAAAGAGTTGTCCAGTGCACGTTGACCCGCACGTACCCGGGATACGCTCGAGCGAGTACGCCACGCCGCAGTTTGAAAGAACTGAGCGATCGCGAACCGATAATTCGCGGGAACAATTTTTCCAATGTGGTAAGTGAGGGGATCAAGAGCGACGAGATTTATATTTTTCGTTCCAAGATGGATAAGTATCTTTGTACGGAATGAGCTTGCAATACACATAACATAGGTATCTATCTTACGATTAATTAAGGCTAAAACGCACGCATCCCACGGTGTCCTATGATGTCCCTCGATGTCCCACGATGTCCCACGATGTCCCCCGGTGCCCCCGCGGGGGGGTCTTAGTCCAGTCTAGATCATCCAAACTATTTTGGATGATCAAGACCAGACTATATTCAAGTAGTTTTTAGCTTGATATCGTTTTTCAAATAATAATACTAATATTTAAAATAGTAGTTGGTGTATTATTATTTGGAAAACGATACCAATTACCGGGACCCACCACGAGGAGGTAACTACGCTCGGGTCCCATTTACTTAAACAGTTTTTAAGCATTGGAAGCAGAGATGTTAAATTATTTTATAACAAAGAAGTAGCGTGTATTGAAATTTATTAATTAGAATGGTTGTAGTACGTGGATTTGCATAATCATACTTGAATATTGAACTTATCATCGAAGAAACGAAACCATGCAACATACCAATTGTAGTGCGTATGGATGAATGGTGAGTTGTCGCTGCTTTCGATTAAATTGCACTTGCTTCCTTCATTCCACGAATACGGTGTTGTTTCCTTGGTTTTGAGCAGACATGGAAAATTAGATTCCATCCGTAGACACTCAATAGGTACACTCTGCGTTACTACTAGTTTTATATAAAATTGTGAAATGAGAAATTAAATACTTTAGAATTTAAAATTAAAAAATAATACTACATAGAAATACAATAGCACTTCAGGGACTTGAAAGATTTCATAAATATTAAATAAAGTAAAATAAATCATTAATTTACTCACTACGAATTGATGGTATTCATTTAAATCAATGAATATAGAGTTGCCTCCAATTAATGGTACAACTGTTATAAATTAAGAGCATAATTACTTTGAATTAATGGGAGGATATGGTTATAAATTATTCGTATAATAGTTAAGAATTAATGGCGTAATTGTTTTAGATTAATGGCTTAAATGTTAGAAATTCATGGCTTACCTGTATAAAATAACAGTTTAAATGCTATAAATTAATAGTTTAAATGTTGTAAATTAATGGCATAGACGTTATAAATTACTAGTTGCAATGTTATTGTTTGGCTTTTTTTTATTTACCTTATATTCAGATTCTTCTTCGACGTTCACTCTTCGGGAGTTCAATCAGGAAAGAACTCGCGCGCGACTTGCGTGTTCCTTATATAACTTGACAAGGTGTGGGAGGGATGTTAATCAAACGATGTTAATCAAGAGCGACGAGATTTATATTTTTCGTTCCAAGATGGATATGTATCTTTGTACGGAATGAGCTTACAATGCACCTAAAATAGGTATCTATCTTATGATTAATTACGGCTAAAACGCACGCATCCCACGTTGTCCCACGTTGTCCCACGTCGTCCAACGACGATCCACGGTGTCCCACGATGCAGTCCAGTCTAAATCATCCAAAATTCTTTTGGCGGCTTTTGGTGACCCAAACTGGACTGGTGCGTAGTTCTTAGCTTGGTATCGTTTTCCAAAGGTTAATCAACTGATTAATTTTTGGAAAACGATGCCAATTACCAGGTCTCACCACGTGGAGGTGACTACGCACGAGACCCGCCCATGATTTATTTAACATTATGCATCGGTCTCGACTTTCAACCTGTTGGCAGGAATGTCGAGTTCTGACTCTACGTGATCATGGGCCTGCGTAAAGAGATAGCTGTTTCGTAGCCTAACTGCGAAACATATATCTCCAACGCAGCGGTTACACGAATCTCTACAAACGTAAAACAAAGCTTACACGACGCAATATCTATCTCCCACACAACGCAACATGTATCTCACACACAACGATTACATGGATCGGTACAAACATCGTACAATAATTCGCAACCCTATCGGCAACATTCCGTATCAAAGATACATTTGCCTAACTTGGAACGAAAGAAAAGAAATGAGGCTAGTGTGGAAAAGAAGATCCAACAATCAGACTATGAAAGAAAACGCGATCTCTCGAAAGAACTAACAAACCTACGCGACGTACCCCCGTGCACCAGACAACCCTAAGGTTCAGATTAACCGAAGCATTGACCTTCGCCCGATTCCTGTCACGTCGTTTGGATCTTATCACGGTCGATGGCACTTACCGATGATACCAGTGACCAGCAAATGGGCCTGCGATTTAACACACTCCAACGGAACATGTTGAACTCGGGGAGGAACCGATGAACAGTATTGCAGAGGCAAGGCCCTAACAGCACAGTGGGGTCCACCCCCACGGGTTCGATCAGAATTACGGAGGACGTGAAATGCAGGTCCCTGTTCAAGTACCGAAGTACCAATCGGACAGCATTGCGGACCCGCGATTCAATCGTCATCAGATTTACAGGTATCACCAGCGTGATCACAGTCGATGGCACTTAACGATGATACCAGTGACCAGCAAATGGGCCAGCGATTTAACACACTCCAACGGAACATGATGAACTCTGGGAGGGACCTCTGAACAGTATTATAAAGGCAAAGCCCCAACAGCACAGTGGGGTCCACCCCCACGGTTTCGATCAGAATTACGGAGGACGTGAAATGCAGGTCCCTGTCCAAGTACCGATGTACCAATCGGACAGCATTGCGGAGCCGCGACTCGATCGTCAACAGATTCACAAGTATCACCAGCGTGATGACAACGCCCGCGATTCGAGGCAAACAACGAGCAGTCGTCGAGACCAAAGGTGTAATTGGGCAAGCTATGAATCCAAAGAGTTGTCCAGTGCACGTTGACCCGCACGTACCCGGGATACGCTCGAGCGAGTACGCCACGCCGCAGTTTGAAAGAACTGAGCGATCGCGAACCGATAATTCGCGGGAACAATTTTTCCAATGTGGTAAGTGAGGGGATCAAGAGCGACGAGATTTATATTTTTCGTTCCAAGATGGATAAGTATCTTTGTACGGAATGAGCTTGCAATACACATAACATAGGTATCTATCTTACGATTAATTAAGGCTAAAACGCACGCATCCCACGGTGTCCTATGATGTCCCTCGATGTCCCACGATGTCCCACGATGTCCCCCGGTGCCCCCGCGGGGGGGTCTTAGTCCAGTCTAGATCATCCAAACTATTTTGGATGATCAAGACCAGACTATATTCAAGTAGTTTTTAGCTTGATATCGTTTTTCAAATAATAATACTAATATTTAAAATAGTAGTTGGTGTATTATTATTTGGAAAACGATACCAATTACCGGGACCCACCACGAGGAGGTAACTACGCTCGGGTCCCATTTACATAAACAGTTTTTAAGCATTGGTAGCAGAGATGTCTAATTATTTTATAACAAAGAAGTAGCGTGTATTGAAATTTATTAAGTAGAATGGTTGTAGTACGTGGATTTACATAATCATACTTGAATATTGAACTTATCATCGAAGAAACGAAACCATGCAAGATACCAATTGTAGTGCGTATGGATGAATGGTGAGTTGTCGCTGCTTTCGATTAAAATGCACTTGCTTCCTTCATTCCACGAATACGGTGCTGTTTCCTTGATTTTGAGCAGACATGGAAAATTACACCCCATCCATAGACACTCAATAGGTACACTCTGCGTTACCATTGTTTTTATATGAAATAGTGAAATGAGAAATTAAATACTATATTTAAAATTAAAAAATAATGCTGTATAGAAATAAAATAGCACTTCAGGGACTTGAAAGACTTCGTAAATATTAAATAAAACGAAATATATCATTAATTTACTCACTACGAATTGATGGTATTCATTTAAATCAATGAATATAGAGTTGCCTCCAATTAATGGTACAACTGTTATAAATTAAGAGCATAATTACTTTGAATTAATGGGAGGATATGGTTATAAATTATTCGTATAATAGTTAAGAATTAATGGCGTAATTGTTTTAGATTAATGGCTTAAATGTTAGAAATTCATGGCTTACCTGTATAAAATAACAGTTTAAATGCTATAAATTAATAGTTTAAATGTTGTAAATTAATGGCATAGACGTTATAAATTACTAGTTGCAATGTTATTGTTTGGCTTTTTTTTATTTACCTTATATTCAGATTCTTCTTCGACGTTCACTCTTCGGGAGTTCAATCAGGAAAGAACTCGCGCGCGACTTGCGTGTTCCTTATATAACTTGACAAGGTGTGGGAGGGATGTTAATCAAACGATGTTAATCAAGAGCGACGAGATTTATATTTTTCGTTCCAAGATGGATATGTATCTTTGTACGGAATGAGCTTACAATGCACCTAACATAGGTATCTATCTTATGATTAATTACGGCTAAAACGCACGCATCCCACGTTGTCCCACGTTGTCCCACGTCGTCCAACGACGATCCACGGTGTCCCACGATGCAGTCCAGTCTAAATCATCCAAAATTCTTTTGGCGGCTTTTGGTGACCCAAACTGGACTGGTGCGTAGTTCTTAGCTTGGTATCGTTTTCCAAAGGTTAATCAACTGATTAATTTTTGGAAAACGATGCCAATTACCAGGTCTCACCACGTGGAGGTGACTACGCACGAGACCCGCCCATGATTTATTTCACATTATGCATCGGTCTCGACGTTCAACCTGTTGGCAGGAATGTCGAGTTCTGACTCTACGTGATCATGGGCCTGCGTAAAGAGATAGCTGTTTCGTAGCCTAACTGCGAAACATATATCTCCAACGCAGCGGTTACACGAATCTCTACAAACGTAAAACAAAGCTTACACGACGCAATATCTATCTCCCACACAACGCAACATGTATCTCACACACAACGATTACATGGATCGGTACAAACATCGTACAATAATTCGCAACCCTATCGGCAACATTCCGTATCAAAGATACATTTGCCTAACTTGGAACGAAAGAAAAGAAATGAGGCTAGTGTGGAAAAGAAGATCCAACAATCAGACTATGAAAGAAAACGCGATCTCTCGAAAGAACTAACAAACCTACGCGACGTACCCCCGTGCACCAGACAACCCTAAGGTTCAGATTAACCGAAGCATTGACCTTCGCCCGATTCTTGTCACGTCGTTTGGATCTTATCACGGTCGATGGCACTTACCGATGATACCAGTGACCAGCAAATGGGCCTGCGATTTAACACACTCCAACGGAACATGTTGAACTCGGGGAGGAACCGATGAACAGTATTGCAGAGGCAAGGCCCTAACAGCACAGTGGGGTCCACCCCCACGGGTTCGATCAGAATTACGGAGGACGTGAAATGCAGGTCCCTGTTCAAGTACCGAAGTACCAATCGGACAGCATTGCGGACCCGCGATTCAATCGTCATCAGATTTACAGGTATCACCAGCGTGATCACAGTCGATGGCACTTAACGATGATACCAGTGACCAGCAAATGGGCCAGCGATTTAACACACTCCAACGGAACATGATGAACTCTGGGAGGGACCTCTGAACAGTATTATAAAGGCAAAGCCCCAACAGCACAGTGGGGTCCACCCCCACGGTTTCGATCAGAATTACGGAGGACGTGAAATGCAGGTCCCTGTCCAAGTACCGATGTACCAATCGGACAGCATTGCGGAGCCGCGACTCGATCGTCAACAGATTCACAAGTATCACCAGCGTGATGACAACGCCCGCGATTCGAGGCAAACAACGAGCAGTCGTCGAGACCAAAGGTGTAATTGGGCAAGCTATGAATCCAAAGAGTTGTCCAGTGCACGTTGACCCGCACGTACCCGGGATACGCTCGAGCGAGTACGCCACGCCGCAGTTTGAAAGAACTGAGCGATCGCGAACCGATAATTCGCGGGAACAATTTTTCCAATGTGGTAAGTGAGGGGATCAAGAGCGACGAGATTTATATTTTTCGTTCCAAGATGGATAAGTATCTTTGTACGGAATGAGCTTGCAATACACATAACATAGGTATCTATCTTACGATTAATTAAGGCTAAAACGCACGCATCCCACGGTGTCCTATGATGTCCCTCGATGTCCCACGATGTCCCACGATGTCCCCCGGTGCCCCCGCGGGGGGGTCTTAGTCCAGTCTAGATCATCCAAACTATTTTGGATGATCAAGACCAGACTATATTCAAGTAGTTTTTAGCTTGATATCGTTTTTCAAATAATAATACTAATATTTAAAATAGTAGTTGGTGTATTATTATTTGGAAAACGATACCAATTACCGGGACCCACCACGAGGAGGTAACTACGCTCGGGTCCCATTTACTTAAACAGTTTTTAAGCATTGGAAGCAGAGATGTTAAATTATTTTATAACAAAGAAGTAGCGTGTATTGAAATTTATTAATTAGAATGGTTGTAGTACGTGGATTTGCATAATCATACTTGAATATTGAACTTATCATCGAAGAAACGAAACCATGCAACATACCAATTGTAGTGCGTATGGATGAATGGTGAGTTGTCGCTGCTTTCGATTAAATTGCACTTGCTTCCTTCATTCCACGAATACGGTGTTGTTTCCTTGGTTTTGAGCAGACATGGAAAATTAGATTCCATCCGTAGACACTCAATAGGTACACTCTGCGTTACTACTAGTTTTATATAAAATTGTGAAATGAGAAATTAAATACTTTAGAATTTAAAATTAAAAAATAATACTACATAGAAATACAATAGCACTTCAGGGACTTGAAAGATTTCATAAATATTAAATAAAGTAAAATAAATCATTAATTTACTCACTACGAATTGATGGTATTCATTTAAATCAATAAATGTAGAGTTGCTACCAATTAATGCTACAACTGTTATAAATTAAGAGCATAATTACTTTGAATTAATCGGAGGATATGGTTATAAATTATTGGTATAATTGTTTAGAATTAATGGAGTAATTGTTTTAGATTAATGGCTTAAATTTTATAATTTAATAGCTTAAATGTTATGAAGTAATAGCTTAAATGTTAAAAATTAATTGCTTAAATGTTATAATTTAATAGATTAAGTGTTCTAAACTATCGGTTTAGACGTTGTAAATTACTAATTCAATGTTATTGTTAATATTTTTTGTTTATTTACCTTATATTTAAGTTCTTCTTCGATGTTCACTCTCCCGTAGTTCAGGCACTAAAGAACTCGCGCGCGACTTCCGGGTTCCTTATATACCTTTACAATTTATCGAAATGTCAATCCAAGGGTAACGATCTTTTGACAAAGCAAAAGACTGTTTTTCAATTATAACAAAATCAAATTGTCCAATTTCTTAATTTTTATCGTAAATTGGCGCCTTCAACGATTTCATACGATGTCCATTTTTATCGTTTTAATAGTTTCCACAAGCTAAGACTAAATTCCCACTTCTTTGATACTAGTTTTCGACTATCAATTAGTTTGAACAAAAAGGAACAAAAAGCCTAACGGCAGTCGATGACATTACTGTGAAATAAGTTAAGGTATTAAATAATCAGACAGATAAAATTCATATTAAACATTATATTATATTATCGATATTGGTTCATTTACTCGTGCTAACTACAAAATAAAATGTTCTTTTTTCTTGAATAACACCTACATCACTGTGTCCGATATTTAAAATTCTTATTTAATGCTTACTTAAAAGTCAGGTACCTGTTTAATTCCTCTCAAGTTAAACGATTAAATTTACTCGTTATAGTTGTAACATAAAATGGCTCTTTTATCCTCAATAGCGTCTGCATCGATGTACGTGATACAGTTATTAATTATGTAGCAAATAATACGAAGTAATTGGCTGTAATCGCGGTTAGGTATTTCTTCGTTAGATCTATCAAAGGATCTATTAGGCTATTAGCGAAAAACGTATTGATTCCTTGAAGAATGGTTTGATTGTTATAAATTAATGTTTTAAATGTTGTTAATTAATGTTCCCATTGCTATAAATTAATAGCTTAATTGTTATTAATTAGTTGCTTAAATTTTGTTAATTATTGGATGGATTATTATAAATTAATGGTTTAAAAGTTGTTAATTAAATGTTTGCTTGTTATAAATTAATGGTATAACTGTTATTAAGTAATGGCTTAAATATTACAAATTCATGCCTTAATTGTTCTTAAGTAATGGTTTAAATGTTGTTAATTAACGGTTTGATTGTTCTAAATTAATGGTTTAAATGTTATAAATAAATAGCTTAAGTGTTATAAATTAATAGTTTAAATATCATAAATTAATGGCTTAAAAGTTATGTTCTTGTTTTGCAACGCTAACTTACTATTAATATTTATGAAGAAGAAAATTTTCAAAATCAGACGCGAAGAGTGCATCGTCATATCTGCAGTTTCAATTAACCTACCATTTAAAAAAGGAAATTATGAAAATTCCCGAAATTTGAGACGCAACGCTAATAAGTATAAATCTACGCACTCGTATTTAAGCAATAGGCAACATTAATAGCGAAAGATCACAGTGCAACCATTTAGGAGGTTGCCGATGAACGATCACGCTTGTACAGCTCTTGTAGCTGCACGTGTGATCCAGGAACAGTGTCCAACAAATGCAGTCGGAGGGTTTGGGCAGTTTGTGAACGCAACTCTACTTGACAAAACGCGATCATTCGTTGTCGCAACGCTAAAAAGAAAAATTAATAGAACTCGCGATGGAACAATATCGCAACGCTAACTCTTAAAGTGAATTTAGTGAAAATTACTACTTACTATATAAAAAAAGCTACTTCAAATATTCTGATATTGAAACTTTTATAATCTAACTTTAAACAATAAAAAGCAGGATAAATTCTGATACGTATAGTTCTACAAGAAATTTTAAAAATTCATAATAAAAATTGAAAAGACAATCGCGATATCGTGATTCGCAGCTCTAAAGCGAACGCGATTATCATTTTATCGCAATTCTAATTCAAACCGTAATCATTCTCTCGCGACACTAATAAAAAGCCGCGATGTTATTTCGCTACTCTAATTCAACATGTAAATAACCTCTCGCGACACTAATAAGAAAAATCGCGATTTGCCCAATAGGACGATGGACCGATATATACATCGGTCAAAAAGCAAAGACTACTACTACTACTATTACTACTACTAAAAATACTAAAAGCGAGCATAGTGACAAAGTAGTAACAATAATGACTTCCCATGCTCTGGATGACCCAGAGGATGGGCAGCCATTAGTAGTTGCCCTCTTGAGTGACAGTTTGCCGGGCCTCTTCGGCTTATGGCCTCTTCTTTCTTCGGGCGCAATGCCCGCTGAAACTTATATCTAAGCTCGAGGCTTCTAAATCGCAAACAAAAAAAAAACTTGAAAATAAAAATATAAACCGCGGAAGCTGATTGAAGTGCACATGGACTGACCAACGATCACAGCGGTGATCGTTGCTCACTCGCACGTGCGTGCTCGAGCGATAAACGTTCGTTCGCCCACTCGCGACCGCGACCGCGAAATTCGAAAAATCGATAGGAAAAACCAGAGACGAGAGCATGTTCTACTCGTGCCGGTTTCACCGTCGATTTTTCAAATAAATTTCCAGAAACAGGTTGGTCACACGAAAACGTGCCTACCCGACCAGAGACTGTGCCAACCTGCCCGGCCCTACCTACTTATAATTAACAGACATACCAGAAAGTATACTACCTATCCTACCTAGCGCTATATTTAAAAAATGGCAAAACAGGCACACCAACACACTCACTCCACGGTTCTCATACAAACGTCCGGGCGCAAAGGTCCTACACTAGAGAGGACGTCCCGGGACGCCTCCGACACCCGAGCTTAACACAACAAGCATACTCTAAGGTACGTACCTTTTTCCTGAAATCGACTGACGAAGGCTAGTGACCATTGCGTAAAACGTGATAAACACGTCTGAGGAAATGGTATCGTTAAAATAAATGTAAGTAAACTTGGAATTATAATTGTAATTTGCGGCAATATTAAAAGCGTGGTTACAGTTAATCGCGTGGATGATATTATCACAAATTGTGATTGTATCGAGACGTAAATTGAATCGATATATGTCTCGACATTTTTAATATTCGAAGTTTTAAAGAATGATTAAAAACGACGCAATTCCATGGCCTAACAACACACATACATAATGTGGAAAATACGTCGTGCACGATACACTAACGTGTCATCAGTCGCTGAGAAATTATTACATTACTTAATTCTAGATCATCGTGTCCAATGTCTTTCTCCCATTCAAGTAGCACCTGGGCACGTGAATGAGATCCTGACAATGGACACGGAAGGGGTTAAACCTGAAAATCCTGATCTAAAAAGATGATTAGTTTGTGTAATTTTTATTTAACGGACTAACGTTCTTTGATTTTATATTTTACGACTTCGTTTTTGATTAATTCTACTTTATTAATTTAATAGTATCTAAGTAACACTATTTTATTAATTTGATAAATCAGAACAAAATTTTCATACTGCAATAATATTTTAATTGACTCTAAATATATTATCAAGATAGAAATAATCTCAGGCGATCTCTTTATCAAAGCACATACTCGAAAATGCAGAAGCAGTGTTCAAAATTAATGCTTTGATTAAAAAATTTGCCTGTCGCGAAGTGTCTTCTTGCACGTATAATTTCACACATTCTTGTACGGAAAAAATGAATTTTAACTCATATTTTAAATTCTAGCCAAAGTGAAATAAACGAACGTGATTTAATATTGTCACGATCGATTCATTGCTAAAAATCAAGTATATTTATGTCATACAGGTATATTCGTGTAGATATTTGCCATTTGTAAATATTCATACGGAATATTAAAATGCATATTTTTAAATAAAACGAATATATTCTCAAGTGTATATGTTAAACCTAATTAATAAAGAACTAATTATTATAATCGCGCTGTGCAAGAAAACCTATCCTAAATTAATAAATTTGGAAAAAGAATGTTACTACTCACGGGTATAAAAAATACCCGCGGTCACTATGCTCGCAAGAAATTCTACGTAATACAACCGGTCACCCGTGCCGATTCGGACCTTTCATCCTACGACATGATTGAGTGACCAGAGGAACAGAAATGCATGCGACTCACCGTTCGATGCGAAGAAACAGAGGACGTTACCCTGGATGCTGTGGTATCCCAGCGAATATCATCAGGAAGACTAACACCAGGTTGGAACCGTTGAAAGTCCAATGGTACAAAAAATAGAGGTTGCGAAAAATCTGTTACAGAACAAAACACGATGAGTGATACTTTAACAGTTTATTTTATTTAAAAAAAATCATTTATAACTTTTCAAATTATCGATCATTTTTATTTTGTAATCAAACATAACTAAAACAAAATACATAAATTTGAACAAATTGATACATAATATATCAAACTACTTACATTCTTCAATTCCTGCAGAGGCTTTATTATCCTCTTGAGAGATGCACTGACTCTAACACTGGAAACGAATGTTCAAAAGTATGTAAAATAACACTACGCTTCCGCGACCGCTGAAATTATAATCGGCCAACAAGTACTCTAATATCGCGCACAACTTTCTTTAATAAAATTTTATTACTTTCGCGTGTGATTATGCGATCGAATATAATCAAAACTATTGTGATTTTAAAATATTGAAAAGAAACTATTACGTAAGAAACACTGACTCTACAGACCGCATTGCGCGCGGTCACAAATATTCCCTGTAAATAAAGCTATTTAATGGTGAAGTGAGTGGGAGAGAGGTGGGAAGGAAGCGAAACATTGTTTCGACAATTAAGTTCATGATTAAGATGTTGTATATTAATGAGTTAGCTGTCATAAATTAATGGTTCAGAAGTTATAAATTAATAGTTTATATGTTGTTAACTAAGAGCTTAAATGTTGTTAATTAATAGTTAAAATGTCATAAATTAATAGTTTAATTGTTATAAATTAATAGTTTAAATGCCACAAATTAATAGCTTAAATGTCATAAATTAATAGCTTAAATACTATTAACTAAGAGTTTTAATGTTGTTAATTAATAATTTAAGTGTTGTTAAGTAATAGTTTAAATGTTCTTAATTAGTATTTTAAATGTTGTTAACTAAAAACTTAAATGTTGTTAATTAATAGCTTAATTGTTAAAAATTAATGGTTTAAATGTTGTTAATTAACAGTTCAAATGTTATAAATTAATGGTATAAATGTTATAAATTAATGATTTAGTTGTTGTTAGTTAATAGTTATATTAATAATTAAATGTTATGAATTAGTGGTTTAAACGTTGTTAGTAAATAGTTAAACTGTTATAGCTTAATAGTTTAAATGTGGTAAGTTGATAATTTAATTCGCAACAGTTCTTTTTCGATGTTCCCAGTAGCAGAGGTATCGGGCAAATGAGTTCGCGCGCGAATAGCGTGTTGCTTATGTACCATTGCCATGCACTTGACAATGTGCTAAAATGTCAATCGAAGGGTAACGGTTTTTTAAAGTCTTAAAAGTTGGTTGTTTCATTTTAACTCAATCGAATTTAATAATTTTTTTAATTTTTATTGTACATTCACGCCTTCAACAATCTATTATAATAATTATTTCTATAATTTTTATATTTTTTATCACCTGAAACTAAATGTACATTTCTGGTACTACTTTTTGGTATTGCTTTTTGATGTAAAACTATTTTGACCAGTGGTCATGAGTTCCAAAGAGAAAGCATCTACATAATATTTCAATTTGTAATCATTATTGATTTTTCGGTATTCTTTTACAAACATTTCCTATTTTGATGATCCATCATAATATTTTATAACAATTTATCAATTTTCATAACTTAATTCTAAGCATTTACCATCGTTCAACAATTAATTATTAAATATATAAATCTAATATGCTCTTACACGCACAAGTTTGTTTTATTTCCTAATATAAGATCATATTAAAATAACAAAAATTTTAGAATTTATACATCAATTAATAGCAAAGTAAATAATGATAATAAATTATTTTCAATTAAGTAAATTTCTCTTTTCATGATAGTTCCTCTATTAATCCTCAAAGACCACTCTAAATTGCTAACACTTTTGTCACGTTTTTCTATTTATTACAATATTTGAATTATTCAAATGTATTAACTAATAATTACAAGAATAATTAAGTAATATACTAATATACTAATACTATATTTTATTTAATAGTAGCATTTACATGCATGTAATATAAAAGTTTTTTGTAAAAAGATTTGTAAGATACGTACTTGGTGTTTTCTATCGTGAATTATTATCAGAATTTATTGAAGAGTACAATTTGAATTTGTCTCGTTCCGTTTTATTTTAAGACGACATATCGAACATCTATTTTAATTTGTTATATCTTTTCTGGACACTTGCAGACGGAATAATTTTTTTCTCTCATAAACAAACAAAATTTCCATCGCAAAGAATTAATAAAATACTTGAAATGCGTGTTTTTTGTTAAATATATCTCAGATATTCAGTGAATATCAGATTTAATCGTCAAACTTGAAATAAATCAGTAATCTATAAAAGGTCCTTTGTATTTTTACCTTCACCTTTCATCAACATTACAATGAACATAACGAAAATTGAATAATTCTATTCTCCCTGTTATATCCACAAACGAAATTTATATTCTATAAATTTACATTCGATTGTCGTTTTATATTTTCGAATATTGTTGAAATATTAAATATTCCTAGTAAAATATAAAGTATTCATTTATTCATGTTACAGTAAAAACTCATTCTTTACTATTAGCTCTTCTAATACATTTTTCCATTTCATGCACGTTACTGATGATACAAATGATCTTAGGAAATAGTTTCAGGTCTTTGTCAGAACTTCGAGAAACATAGTGGATACAAAAAAAGATATTAACATTCAAATTTCAAATCAGCAAGTCACCATCAAATTCTCAATACATGTAAATACGAATATATCTCATACAGATGCAGAAGAATTAAAAAATACGATTTCAACGAATCATTCACATAGAAGTAAAAAATTCTCAAGTTAAGAATACTTACACCGAATAAAGTTAAAAGATAGGTATAAATCCTGGTATATCTTTATCATCGCGTGACTCTACCATCACAACGTAAGGGTTAACCATCCGAGTTTACCATCCTCCAAACACGAACCATTTACATTGACGTAAAAAATTCTCGAGATAAGGGACCTACTAACCCCGAACAGGTGTCATAGTGAAGCGTTTCATTGTAAGAAGTTGTGGGAGGAAGGCATCGAATTCAGAACAAATGTCTCGCTTCGGAGTATCCCTTTAAGAATCGCGCTCGAGGGGCTTCCGTTAAGTAGCGAAGTTGAAAAGAAACACACCGCCCATGCTCATGCTAAACGTACCCTATCTGCATCTGTGTACATTTACATACAGGCTGTTTCACAGAATTGAAAGCAATTTTCAGTAGCACGTAGTACAAATTCAAATAAAAAGAAACTCTTAGTAAAAGTAGATAAAAATATCTTCAGCTTAGGAAGTGTGCGGACGGTTACTATAAACAACTTTATATATGAATCTTCCAGAAACCAATGATTAATTCTACTTTTTAGTGGCTTTTTAATTTCTTTACATGTCTGTCATAATTTCAATGCATGATTAATATTTAATACTTAAGAAACAAATAATTTACCACTATACTTCGTTAATTGGCAGAAGACATAGGTAACTCCAAGATAAATTTGAGAAACAATGTTCGTAACGTCATTTTTTGTTCAATTTTCAATTTACAGACTTGACTAATGTGACTCCTGAAAGGCTCGCATATCGTTTGTTGTACATATTATACAAAACATTTTGAAATTTCAAATCTAAAAATGTACACCCCCGACCGTAAATATTAAAATACGTAATATACATACTCAAAAAAGTTTCTACACGTGTTTGTATTTTCATGAATAACCATATAACGTGATTTGTTATCGAACAAAAATGGAACAATTTCAAAAAGAATTTTCGTGGGATCCACAATTTCATGTACTTTTTCGATATAATTACAGATACTCTTGTATGTATTACGTAAGATTATGTAATATAAGAATTATATATCTATACTACACAGTATAAATAGAGATATGTCTGTACGGATCAGTACTGTACAGATATCTCTGTGTAAACCGGGATAGTATCCACTTGACTGATGCTAACGTCTTTTAACTCCGAAACTCGTGATATTTGATTCCGTGTTTATTAAGACACTTTTGTTCCTTTTGATGAGTACTACGTGTTCTTGAAGTTTGACCAACTTTTTGGAGCATCCTGTATGTATGCACATGGTGCGCGTCTGCAGAGAGAAAACCACGCAACTCGCAAGTGCATCCGCATTCGGCGGCAATGCACACGTAAACCGGCCACTTGCGCACCTCGCCCCGTAACGTATACGTTCCAACGCACATGACTGCCTCGTGTTCGCATTTTCGCGAGCCAATGGCTGTGAAATCGAGCGTTTTTCCCGGTTCTTTCTCCGTTTCGTCGCAGGACTCACCCCCTATACCCACGAAATCCTCGCAGTCGCCCTGGTTGGATTTCTCCGTGTAACCGTGGCTGATCGATAATAAGCTTCCGCCGGAACCATCGAACGTTTAAATCGATTTTTGAAACCTCCTCTGTACATCAGAGATAAATTTTCGCTAAACTTGTTCGTTTGTTGGAACGCGTATAAGGGTGGTATTATATGACATGGAGTTAAGGAATGATGTTTGCTTGAGCGGTGGCGCAAGAGGTCTTTTAGATTATGGGAGGTGAGAATGGATTCTGAAAGAGATAAGTTTTTCGGAAGGGTGAACTTTTGTTTTATACAATGCATATGATGTAGTACATTAGTACGAACTATATAATATGCTTATCTAAATTTGGAAGAAAATTGATTAGCTGTAATTTTAAAGAAAGACTAGGTTCTTTTCTTTTAATAATAAATACAATGATACGTATTAATATAATTATTAGAAGAAGCATTCGTCTCATATAATGTAATAGTACGGACTTAATTATTCACTGCTGTGGCAGACTGCTGCAACGAAATATTAGAACATGGTATATAATTTATCACGTTAGTTGATAATATTTGTTAATAATTCTGCTGCATCTGTACCATGTATCATAAACCTGTACGATAAATGCGATTCGATATAATAAAGTAAGTCAATTTACGCTTCTACAAAACTCTAAAAATCTCCAAAATTCTCTCGTACATTATTCAAATTACGTTAGACTTTCTAAAATCGCTTCAATATCACTCTTCGATACTCGATACTCCACACATAGACTGTTCGATTGACGACTCATCCCACTCGCTCAGTCAATGTCAGATCTGGCAGACTTTAATAAACGAGATTCGTTACTGCCGAATGAATCACGGCCGATTAACGAGTCGCAATTCTATTTTTCCTTGCTCCGGCTGAATAACAAAATTCACTGCAGATCGCTGGAGATCGAAGCAAAGATCCCGTTAATAATTCAGCATGCCGGAGATCGAGCCACACACCGCCCTCCTCCCCGTCGATAAATAACGAAACACTGAAATGTAAGTCCATCCCCTTTGAGGTGGCGTTTTTCGCTTCGGTTTCGTGCCGGCGCAAATATTTACGCGAACGTCGCCGGCCGTTTATTAATAGAGACGAGCAGAGTCGCAGGAACGAAGTTGGGAAGAAAAGGCAGGAAGAAACGAAGGGAGGAAGAGTATAGCGAGAGAATGGGCTGGGTGGACGTTTGTGAAATATAAAAGCGATGGATGCGAAACGCGAAACGCTGGAAAGAAAGGAAATGCGATTTCTCAGGCAGAGGCCGTGGACGTTCCAACAGCCATTGGAATCCCGTACACGAACCTCGAAGGCGTACGAGAGCATCGGGGAATTTAAAATACGCTAGCCCGTGTTCGGGGGTTATATTTTCAAGCGCCGCGCGGATCTCGCCGATTTCGCGATATACACGCCACGGGAGTTTTCTTTGTAAAATATAGCACGCCATCAAATTGCTCGTAGCTAGCCTGAGCCCGTATTGCAGCTCGTATCACGGCCTGATTCTTATAAAGCGACTGATAGGATTGTCTGCGTGCAGGGATGTATGGAAAAATTGCTCGTGATGAAAAACTTCGAAGGGATGCGTCTTGAAATGCTTATGCTTTGTACGGGGGCGGTAGAAGAGGGGTTCCCTTTCCTTTCTTTCTTGATTTATTAAACCGGGGTCGAAAGTAACGATTTCACTTTGCAATATGATTTCAAGTTCCTTATACTTATTATTTTTGTAACATCGCACGAGGTCGATAATGGCATAATTGCAATTTTAAAAGATTAGAATATTAAATCATGATGAATGAAGATAAAAAAGTAGAAACGTAAGCGTGTCATCGAGTCAGTTCTTCTGCTGATTCTCAGGGGTGGAAATGGGGAAGCAGTGTTAGAGTGCGCGTCTCATAGTCTTTCGACGGGTATAATTTTCGATTAAAATGATGTATTAAAAATTCAGTTGCGTCCAAAAATGATAAAAACTGTATTTTTTTTTTAATGTCTATCACAACTTAAAGAATTAAATTAAATGCCCAACAACCGGTTTGTGTTTAATTGAAGGCATTGACTGCAAAAAATGATCAGCAATTACACGTGAAACGAGACTGAGATTATCGTTGTTAACATCAAAGCATAAATCCACAATTAGTAGCTTTCTTAGAACGATGCAAACCGCTGAGAATATCATCCTTTTTCTGAGAATTAACGTTTGCGAAAAAGTGAAATAATCTTAAAATTCGTTTCTTTTGATCTTCTTATTAGATAGAAAATAATTTTGAATTCTTTTCTTCTAATCTCTTTACTATAGAAAAAACTGAAAAGCTTGAACTTTTATAATTCTACTTTCCAACAAACGTACATCTTTTACCAATACAGTAGGAAATTGAAAAAATATTTATAATATCCTATCTTTTATTTATTAAAATTTATTTAAATTATTAGTTTAAAATATTTCAATTCTCTTCGTTTCGAACATAATTACCTTTCAAAATAAAATATTTTTAAATAGATAGTTTAAATGCCGAGATAATCTAGTCAAGTTCTTTATGACAATCGTTCCATAATAAAGAAGAAACAGCGGAAAAGAAAGACAACGTACACAGTAATATTTCAACTTCGCATTTAGAGATACGAATTGGTCCTCCAATGATTTTCTTGCCATTGTCTACGTAGTAATAATCCACATAAATTTCCCGTCGTTCGTTACGTTGCGCAAAGAATAATTATCGCGTAATCTCCGAAGGAGTTTATTGTTCACGGTTTAATTGCTCTGGCAAACGACGCGTGAAGTTAAATCTTTTTCGCTAGGTACTTCTAGGTATAGACCCTTTTCCGCTTAAAGTATGCGTCATCAAAAGAACGCAAGAAAATATTTTACAGAGGCTGCATCGTTTGTTTTCAAACCCTCGGGCTCGCTATTAAGTCGCATATAAGGTACTGAGTCAATTAATTCTTAGCATTTGAGGTCTATTAACGTAGCGATTAATTTATAACGACAAGTTTAACGAATATCGGATAAATTCATCTTTTATTGTGAAGAAAATAAAGAATGGAAATTATTGGTATTTTTTATGTTTCGAGGAATTTCAATGTTTGGGTTTTTGTATATTGAGAAACGTTTTCTGTAAATATTAAAAAGTAAAAATTAAAATTCTGTCAATTAAAAAGTGTTAGATTTAAAATCTCCAATTCAAAGACTCAAAGTCATAGATCTAAGATCACGAAATTCCAGATTTATAATATTTTTAATATTTCAACGTTGAAAAATTCAAAGTTCCAGAGTTCCAAGGTTTCAAATATTCGATACATATAGTAATACGTAATTTTTTTTATATCTAATGCATTAAATATTTGAACATTCGATACATGAATTTGAAAAAATGATCATATTGTATGTCGGTATAATATACATACATATAGATATATCGTATATAAGTATACGGCCCATCTATACAGATTATTATGCTAGATCATTTTCGCAAGGAAACTCTCGCTGATTATAAATTTCTTCGTTAATAATACCTTAATGTAAATTTATTAAGTTCTCGAATGTTTCATAACTGCATAAGACATTCTACGCGTCGTTTCTTCATTCCCTTCATGGCTGAAATACTTCGGGAAGTATTCCCATTCCAACGTGCTCTAATAATTTCGAACGCAGAACGACGAGAAGACTCGATTTACGTAACAGAAAGAATACACAGTTTTGTTTGAAGAGAACGACAGATGAATTATTGGACTCGTAGAAGAGGTAGAAAAGGTCTCAGCTCCTATGGAAGAGTCAGACTTACCGAAACTACTTAACTTTTTTCTTCTAACATTTTTCCTTATCTTGTGACGAAAAACAGAAAGGTAATTTATTTCGAATGACTTATTGCGTTCCAGTAAATAGACTAAACTGTTCTCTAGTACGTGATAGCACGACGAAACAAACACAGAAAATGATCATTCTACCTCGACGTGAAACGTACATCATGGCGGAAGGAAGTCATTCCCAACAATTCGCTTTGAAACGAGAGGAAGAGCAATATCCGCCCGAAGATCGAACCTCTATGAATTCCTAAGAATTTCTGTACATTTTGTTATAGGCGAAAATTATCGTTTAATCTTTCTGTCTAATCTACGTAGATAAAGTTACTATTAAAAATTAGATAGCTGAAAGCTTGATCTCTTGTTTCTTAAAAAAATTAGTTTATTAGTCACGTAAAGCAATTTAAAATTTTAGAAACTTTATTCATAAAATGAAACAGAATAACATACGGATCGGAGAATTAAAATAAGTATGGTACTAGACAACGAGGAACAAATATTTTGAAAATGATTGTAATTATTGTTACGATTAACGATAAATATGTACATCTACACGTATGTACATATTTAATAATAATAATATAATATTACATATTAAATAATACATATTTAATAATATAATATTTCTAAGAGAAAACGTATTGTACAAGAACAGAAGGAGAATTCTGTGAGGTCGATCGTAAATAATTATTGTTACAATTAATTCTAAACAATTTCCTTAAACTTCTTAATGAAATCTTGTTCGTACTTTGTTGGGAGCAGTTTCTGTAATCCAAGCTCGGCATCTTTCAGTTTCGCATCTTTCAATGCGAAAGTAACGCGGACAGCTTTATCAAGTTATGAAAGACGTCGACATTCGCCCACAAAAGAGGAATATTCTCATTATCGTCACGTTCACCTAACGCGCTAATTTTCAGCATAGCGGTAATGACGTGCACCGAAACAACTACCCCCGGTTAAATAAACCAATCGATACTCGACTAATAATAAATTTGAACGACAGATGCACTCTCTAATAAACCGATACTTCCTCTAAATTATGCACCGTGCTGGAAGAGCAGTAACGTGTGCGGTCGAAACACGCGAGAAAGACGTCCGATAATTTTCGATACTCGCGCTCGACTAGCGAAGTCGATAATGCATGAGGTGTGAATAAGTTATGATCAGATATTTTGCAAACTGACGAAATACGTCAGACATAGGGGTTTCCATAGGTGTTGGTTGTTATATAAATATTTTATTTTTTAAGTCCCGAATCTCGCGTGAATTTTGCATAAAAATCAAACAAAAGTGAGATACATGAGAAAGATTCTAAACCAATTTCATCAATGAAAACTATCTTTTCATTTGATTCTCAGATTAAATACGTGTTTTTATCACGGTGTTGAATATCGATGATGTTAATTATACATATCGATAGATATTAATTAAGTTGAACCATTGCAAGTAATCGATCAATATTATTCATTTCTTACAAAACATCGTAAATTTTCTACGTGTGGAAAGATTTAAAAAAATGAACAAGATAGAAAGCAACGAGGTTAAAATTAAGATTCTCTTGTTAAGAAATAGCCATATTTTAATAATAACGAATATATGAAAATAAATGAGCGAGAATTCTTTCCCTAAAAGAGATGTACCTTTGTACTTTTGTATTTAAAGTACTTGTTTTAAATGACAAATTGGACGCCGAGAGACGAGAAGAATAATTTCAGGAGGGAATCGAGTTGGAGGACATACTTGTATGAATTACACCTAAGAGCATCGAATATAGAACTTTATCTTACTCCCAATATTCGGTATATATCGTGGGGTATTTTGTAACGCAGATTGTAACGTGCGATAATACGTGGCAAGTTCCGACAAAAAGAATCTAACAATAAGAAATTTACATATCAACATTAATGTTGTAAAATATAAAATATTTGGAAAACGTGTATAAAATCCAATCTCATAGCGATTACTTTAATACTCGGTATTATAATACTTTTATCGCTAACGTAAAAGCATTAAAAATTCCAACAAGCTTTTTTGGACAACTCTGCTTAATCTGCCAAAATTCTCTAAAGAATTTAAGCCAGTCTCGTGCAAAATTAGCCGTTTCAATCACTCCTAATCACCATACTCGGTTCTTTCACACAAACGAGAAGCCTCGCACACACCCATTTTCCCATCAAATCGCACGAGTTCTCTCATCCAGGTGGTCCAGACACCGCGTAATTCATTAACACCCTGTATGCAAACGTCGCGTTAGAGCGGCTGACGGGTGCCGTGCGAACGGCCGTTTTCCATCCGGCCAGTAATTCGGTCCTTTGTAGGCTGGCCATCAGATTATTAACTATCATCGGAAGGTAAATGTAGCGTGGTGCAGACGATCGATAATTCATGCGCGACTAAGTGTCTCGCTCTCGAAAAGGATTAATTCGGGCATACGAGCCCGCCCGTAACCGGCCATCGATAGACTTCGACGTCCATTGTCGTCTTCCAACTACCCCTTTGCATCCTCTTTCACTATTCAGCCATCCAACTTCGACGTATTTATAAAGTTTTCAACGGGAAAGCCTTTCTCAACCGGTTGAGTGGCCAGTAGATAGGTCTCTTCCTTCTAACGGAAGATTCGCGGAAGAAGAGCAGTGCCGTGAAAAGCGGCGCGATGAAAACTTCTTAATTCCAGGCCTGCTCCAGTTTCCGGGTAGAGAGGCTTCGTGATTGGTCCAGACTGCTTCTTTCTCCCGTAGACCTCTTATACGTGCACAGCGTTATTACGAAGCAAGGAGAAAAGTTCCGCTTCACACTCGACTGGCTATTAATGGTGGCCAACCCCCGCTGTCGTTAGTTCGCGACACGAGAACGTTAAGTCGTGCCGCGCCACGATAAATGCACGCTGCCCCGTCGTAATCGGGAAATAAGTTCACCCGGGGAAACAGTCGCGAGCTGATTTATTTCGATCGCCGCCAGGACGGAAAACAACCGACCGCGGGAGAATGTATCGCGTGACTATGATTTTATTACCCACCGCCACGACGTCACCGGCTTCCGGCTAATTTACCGTGAATCGAGCAATCGCCCCGGGAGCTGAGAAATCCTATCGGCTCATTTTGGCCGGTGAATGTGCCATGCTTATAGGAGGATAAGTGACGTTGTAATTAAGTTTCGATTTTAGGGTGGGTTTAGATTAGGCTGTCGGAGACTCCAGGTATACGATATCGATCTTTGGTAGGTTTGGATTTACCAAGGATGGCAATTAATTTGGACGATCGAGAGTTATTTGGTGGATTTGTTTTGTATGCAATTTGGATCCAGAGGTTGAAATCATCTTGTGATAAGGTTACAGATGAAATAGGGAATGAATTGATCACTCGTGTTTATTATTCATATTCATGTATTATTATTCATATTCATATTCGTGTATTATTATTCATATTCATACCACATCGTGATATCGTTACTCGTTACTATCTATCACTTTTGTTCTATGTTTAGAATGAAATACTAAACTTGTGTTCACAAAGCAGGCTTGGGTTAATGTAATTTTGGTTTTGTGTTTGTTCGATGATTTAAAACAGTCGAGTGTGCACGAGAGGTAAGAAGTAAGGAAGTAAATTGTCTACGGTATTGCAGCACTGATGTCATGTGTTCTTAGCTAACGCAATCAATTTTATATATAGTTCAGATGCACTGATTCAAAAAGGTTATTACATATTACAAAGCTCCAGAAACTTGAGGAAAACACGAGATAATGTAACAACGTGTACAATGCGCAAACGTAAATTAAACCAATCAGAAGCTAACTACGTACCTTCTTCTTCGTGTGAATGTCTAGATTCTCAAATTCCCAAATTTTCAAGTCTTCGAATCGTTAAATCGTCAAATGTTCCAATTCTTAGGTTCTTAAGTGCTCCGTATTCCGATTTTAATTTTTTTAATTTTTGAAAATGAACAGAAAATTAATTTTAACCACCCCGTATATCCTTTAGAAGTATCACCAGCGTTCCCTGTAAAACATTTTTCTACAAAGTCAAGAATAACGTCTGCGCTTAAGTTAATCGCTCATAATATCTCAACTTGTCACATCCTGATTA
This sequence comes from Bombus pascuorum, assembly GCF_905332965.1. Taxonomy (NCBI): domain Eukaryota; kingdom Metazoa; phylum Arthropoda; class Insecta; order Hymenoptera; family Apidae; genus Bombus; species Bombus pascuorum. The sequence goes on along the minus strand of NC_083494.1, from coordinate 12,570,572 downwards.
TTCCTTATTAATTCTAAGTACAAGCGTACTTCACGATATTAACGTTTAAGCTTTTAACAGCTTTTATATATATTAGATGATATATTTTCGAAAATACTTTGCTATACTTTCATTAATGAGCCTTGACTATATATAATCGTTATAATCGTGCTATGTATAATCTATAAAATATTATTCGAAATATTACAAGCATCTACATAGAAGGATTGCTTCTAAAAGATTTTATATAAATTCGTTAATGTGTAGAAATACAGCTTGTTGCTGTCTCGACAGATATAACCGTGGGAGGTTCCCTCTGTAAAAGTTATCGTTTTCATAACTCATCTCGTTCAAAGAGGGTGGTTCACACCAGGGGTTGACCGACCAATGAAAATATGTCCCTGTTACGAGAGGATCAGCAAGGATTAGCTAGAAGATTTAGGACAGTCTCGTAGCCACTGTTCGCTAAACGTCTAATCCGAAAATATGATTATCTTTCTACCGAACGCGCCTTAAGCACATTAGTACTCTATACCATAATATTTTTAGAATCTACCTTATAACACAATCGTAACTGAGAATCACTATACATCAAATACGTTGAATAATCGTTATAATTATAAAAATTGCATTTTCTATTCTGAAAACCTTAAAGCTAATAGTATTATGCGGAATGTTTTCGATTTGCCTATCAACCTACAAGAGAATAATTATATATAAATGAAAATAAGAAAAAAGACGTTATATAAAGTTCTGGTTGATCGTACAGATACAAATGAATATTGAACGTAGCTTGAAATACATGTAGCAGCGGATTCTGCATCGTACGATATGAAAAATCGACCCTGTGTAATATATCTGCATTTACATAATACTATTACGTATAAAATACAGACTGCAATAGATTAAAAATTCACTTATTAATATTCAGTATAATTCTACTATATCTCTTTCTTAATTTTACTTGTAAATTATGATTCTATACTTTAGCAACAAAAACTGAAGATATTGCGTATACGTATGTCCTGAATAAAAGTATGTCATATCTTTTTTACAGTTGTAAAATGTATTTTTTTCTTCTTACTTTACATATATGTATATATATATACGTTCTTGTATATCTAAATTTATCATAAATGCATAAACATCCACGGTCTAGTACATTAGTATGCATAATTTTTCGTTTCAATGTTATGTTAAACATCTTCTTAAAATATTGCAAATATTTGAAAGATCGAAACATAAAAATTTTAAAATCACGTCAGGGTTAAAAGTTGTGGCCACAATGAATAAGAAAAACAGTCATAGTATTTGAACCTTATCCATGCTTTCATTCATGAGAAAATTCAATTTCACCCCATGTCGCCACTCTTTACGGTAAAAAGCTTTCGGATGATTCACTTTTCTCCATATCATTTAAGAAAGAAAAGGATAGCATACGGGGCAAACAAGTGTCTCATCCCCTCTGAAAGAAACATAAGAATGCAAGATAGTACGGATATGCTGAATTCAGCGAAATTCGTGGTACACCCTTGGCAATGTAGACGACGATGAACAAGAACGAACTTGTGTTCCGGCTCATCGCATGCTGAGATTACAAGTTGGCCGAGCTGCCATCCACACAAAGTAATGGAAACAGCCTTCTTATCTTGGGACAACTACGTAAATCTCATAAGAACGCTTTTCATAATTTCAGTCGAAGTAGTTCCAGTTTCTTGTGAAGAAAAAGATTCTCAGCTACAAAGTATCCTCCGTGATTTTCTTCGACTGATCGTTTAATTAATTCAAAGGACAATAACAAATTACACGTCTGTTTTATCCAAAAGAAATAACAATTGCTTGTATTTATTTCCTTTTTATCTTGAAACTGGTGCAAAGAACTTCAGAATGTATTACACTATTCCACAATTTAAAATGTTAATAAATACCCTAGTGTGAAAGGTTTATCGTACTTAGTATTGAATAATTATTATCTTGTTTTTTTAAGAGCATGTTTCACTTTATCTGTTATTTTAATCTCTGGAATAAAATATTCAAAGTTACTACCGTCGGATCTTCCATTATATTAAACCTTTCACTCTTTATAATCCGTTGAATATTTCGTAATGATTAAAATGAACGAAAATTGATCAATACTGAGTTCAGAGAACAGAGTAAATAACGTAATAATCTTCAATTACATTCTTTTAAATATTTATCCAATATAATTTTTGTTGTTTGTAACCAAGGATTATTGTTAATATATGAAACAGAATTCCTTTCCGATTTATTACTTCCAATCATTTCTGTATTAATGCTATTTGTAATTCTAGTTGCTAATTATAAATTTCATTAATTACCGTTCTAATAATTAATTTTAATGTAAAATGAATAAACGTGTAACATTATTATCCCGAAATTCCATGTGAGTATCGTAAAGGTATCCGTGAGATTATATGCACGAATACGAACAGATTAAACGCCAATTAAACTGCAAACAACACAACAAAATCGCGTCATTTCGTTATCAGCTTATTCGTAAACAAGCTTCTCGACGTCTGCTGCTGTAGTTAACTTTCGCCATATGCCGTGCTAATCTGGTTGGTCAAGAATTACTCGGAAATTCAAATACGGCGAAATACAATGAAAGATACGTTTCCGCTACATAGCTTCAGCATTAGTTTACGGTTCCCAGGGGCATGCAAAGGGTTGCGCATCGTGCTTATAAGAGCCTGTAACGGGGAGTTGGGCAATGTCGCGCCCTGCGGAGGGTGGCTGGCTCCAAGTTATAATTGCTATATGTTAACCAACGCAGACAGGTAGGGAAGCGACCCCGTACGTATGGAACGTTCTTGATACCTTCCGCAGGTAGGCTCTGTTACGATTATTAGCACAGCAATTTATGGCAATTTATATTTAAACGATGATTTTCGAGAAGAAGATATTATGTAATAACTTTTGTAATTGATTGGGATATTAATAGGTATTTAACATATTCAAATGGCACGAGTAATTGTTTGGAAAGATAGTTAGCGCTGTTTACATAGATATTTAAGACAAAATTCATAAGAATGAATTTTATTATGAAAATCGTAATTTAATTATATTTTTAAAATTAAATTCTATTCTACTACGATATCACAAAAGATTATTTTTTTGAAATAATGTCGATAAAAAGTTAGAGAAGTTGTAATATTAAATGGAATTAATATAAATTATTGGTTTGTTTATTTTTGAATAAGATATAGCAGTACAGATTACATAGTCCAGAACACCTTTCTCTTTTTCGCTACAATAAAAGAATTCTCATCTTTTATAATCTCCCAAATAAAATAATATTTGTTGACTATGAAATACTAAAAATACTATGAAATTAATTCAGTGAAATATATAAGTAGTATAATATATACCCTATTTTAATTTACAAATATAAATTAAGTATTTAAATTATCTTTCTTATAATTTGCATGAAACTGTTCCAACCTATTCAACCATTCTCTCCATGTTATTTGCAGAGCATCACCCTTCAATTCATAAATACTTGCAGGTTCGCCATTAGTATAAGCAATGATAACCAAACATTTATCTATCTATTAGTGCAACTACATAATTTACATAAAACTATTTAGATGCCTTTATATATTACTTCTAAAAGATAGTTACCTTAAATGAATATTTACTAAAAGCATTAATAGCTCCAATATAAGCAGCAACTTGTATAGGTGCATCATAACTTACTGCAAGCAATGTTTTCCGTTCCCTTGACTTTTTTCAATCAATTAAATATATGTTACCCCTAACTAAATACTATTTTAAAGTGTAAAAAAGTAATTTTCAAATCAAAAACTAGTGTACTACACTGATGACCACATGATAAGTTATATTTCCTTATAACGATAAAGGCAATCTCTGTTATACCTATAGGAAGCAATACAGTTTATGATGCTTTTGTATCTCAATGTCAGATGTATCAGATTTGTCTCAATTTTAAGAAAAAATTGCATATCGTTTAATATTGGTTTTATACTAGAGTATATTGGTTTGATAGAAGGTGGAATATCAGTTGCTTTACTTAAAAACATCATTTCTATATAAGAATGAAATAATTTATCACTGTTAGACCTAATAGACCTAAAATAGACCTAAAATATATAACAGTCGTTAATATCTAAAATTCTCATTTTTATCATACAAATGTTACACCTTTACGGTATGTCTTAAAATACTCTTATTCATATATATCAATTATATTTTTCTTCCACCTCTCTAAAGCAGCTTTTACTTTGGGAGACATGGTTTCGCTAAGAATGTATGTTACAGTTGGAATTTTTAAATCTTCATTATCTTTAATACATCGTATTCCACAATTCTCAACTGTCTCAGAACCAAAAATAGATACTGATTTTGTGTTTACCATTACTTGAAACTTATTTACAGATTCTAATTTGTTTGTTTCTGATAACTTAGAATCTCTTTGTTGCTCTTGTAATACAGCTTTCTTATTATTGATTTGTTTATACACATCACCATCAACTGCTCCATTTACTCTTTGTGGAATACTTAATCGTAACATATTTATAACAAAGTAGTAATCAAAACAAATATAGCTTTATTAATAAAAGAAATATACGTATAATCTTATAAATCAATTTGATAACATTTTATACATTATAACTATCACTATTATTTCTTTCTAACACTTATTAAATAATTTCAGAAAGGTTAGCACGAAAACTCTAGCACTATTTTCAATACCTTGTCGTACCATCTGTCGGTGATTGTGTTACCTATTTAATGAGTGTTCTTTCCTGTCGATAAAAAAATTTCCGCTAAAAATCATTATCCTCCTTTGACACCGTTATTATACGTATTACATACCCTGTTATCTTATATATTTTTTTATTTTCTTTATAAAACAACAAATATTTTCATGATATTAAAAACGAAGGTATTCATCTCATATTAACCCATATTAATATATACCCACATATACATATACATACATATATTATAAAATAAATTAATTGTGGGAACAATTCTTATATATATCACTTCTTCCCACATTTCATATGATTATCATATAAAATGTATCATTTAAATTTGTAGTCAAGTCACGTCAAGTGAAATGTATTAAAAATCTTTGAAAATATATATACTCATAAATTTATCAGAATCTGCGTACTTTAAGTTTAAATTATCTTCGGATGGTCGACCGGTGTACTTTAAGAAGAAGAACGGTCCCAGAACCCCAATGGCTACACATCACCACAGCCAATGAACGTAAAACGTAGCCGTAATTTATCAGGCTTTACACGGTTCGGTTCGTTTTAGCTCACGATTGCAATTTCGAAGTTAGCCGCTTATCAAATTACCGGGTATCAATCTAATGATGCGGAGTGCGACCCTCTTCATCGATCTTACACAATAACCCTGTCCACGATCTCTGATACCTTTCGAAACTAATCACTTAGTAATATCTACGTGCGTAAACTTATAAGAAATTTGTTCAACTTCTACCGACTGCGTTCCGTTTACGTAATCGTAATGGTATAATTACTTTTACAACGAAACAAACGAGAAAAATGCCGATTAAATCAACCTACCTTTATATCTTCTACTTTTCAGATTCCTATCGAGCTCTAGAGTTGAGTCATATGATATTAAAACCGGCGATGTATATTGGGCGAGCCATTAATCAATCAGAAAATATTGCACGGAATCGTTCTAACAGGAAATATTTATTGCATTTTGAAAGTTGTTTACAAAACTTTCAATAATGAAACTTTTCCTTTTCATTAGGTATTCTATTCTCTATTTGAAAAATCGTCTTCTCTTATATTGAAGTTGAAATATATATTTCGACGAATTTAGGCGATCATTTTAATAATTATTTTCTGAAGTTATGATATAATATAGCTGCAACTGGAAATCACGAATTCATTCATCAATGTCCTTTCGTGATATTGGAATGGACCATGTCTGAGATCCTAATAGTGCTTTTAGATGGCATCCTATATATTAAATCGCTAGCGCTTTTGCATGATGATATACGGGTTCGAATTTCAATTTACGAAAATGTGTTTGAACAGCATAAACTTCTTGCCATAATGCTTACAATAAAGGATATAAAAACTCATTTTATATTAGATAGTATAAATTGTGCTAAATTCATTTAAAAAGTCGTGTTAGAAGAAGGATAATCGTAACAAAGATTTCTGATTTGATGTAGGAAATATTTCCAATAATTTTGTACACGAATCATTTACTTTTTCATAGAGAGTGCAATTCTTTGATAATAAATGCAATATATAAATAATGATATATCACTTCAATATTCCTATTTTTCATACGCAGAATATTTAGTCTAATTCGCTGTTACTCGATGTCCCAACGCAACACTCAAGGGAGGAAGTGTAACCATAAGATGCAACATAAAAATTTACATTCGTAATTTTACGTAACCGAAACCGAAAACCGTCCTCTTTGCACGTTGTAACAGTGAAAGTTACACAATATAGATGAAATTCGAGATGCGCGGAAAATACGAGCTAACGTCTCGCATTGAAATTCTTGTTAACCGACGTGCCAACTGGATCGAGCAAGAAAGGATCATCGTATAAAGTACGGCGTGACGCGACATTTCAAAGAAGCTCATCCACTTTTTGAGCATCCGATGCCATCCTTAAGCTAACCGTAAATACAATACTATATAACAAGAGAAGAACATGATAAGCTATCACTTTAGTTTTTACGAGAGTATTTTACAATTGGGTAGTTTGTCCTACATGTTATCAAAATTGTCTGAATACATTTATTCCACTCTCCCCGTAATTTGAAAAATATTACTTATCATAAGCCATCACTTTAGTTTTTACGAGAGTATTTTACAATTGGGTAGTTTGTCCTACATGTTATCAAAATTGTCTGAATACATTTATTCCACTCTCCCCGTAATTTGAAAAATATTACTTATCATAAGCCATCACTTTAGTTTTTACAAGAGTATTTTACAATTGGGTAGTTTGTCCTACATGTTATCAAAATTGTCTGAATACATTTATTCCACTCTCCCCGTAATTTGAAAAATATTACTTATCATAAGCCATCACTTTAGTTTTTACGAGAGTATTTTACAATTGGGTAGTTTGTCCTACATGTTATCAAAATTGTCTGAATACATTTATTCCACTCTCCCCGTAATTTGAAAAATATTACTTATCATAAGCCATCACTTTAGTTTTTACAAGAGTATTTTACAATTGATTAGTTTGTCCTACATGTTATCAAAATTGTCTGAATACATTTATTCCACTCTCGCCGTAATTTTAAAAGTATTACTTATCATAATATTTTATAATAATAGTAATAATAATAATAGTATATGAGAAGTTTACTCGAGAAAGGAAAATAATCAACGTAACACTTGGCGATTTCTTTAATTAAATATTCGTGTGCGCAAGAAAACCTGTATACGTTACTGTCTAAGTTTGGTGGAATCGACTGCTTGAATTTCGAGCGGTCAAACCGATTTCAAAACCAGGAAGAGTAACAAATCTATTCCTTTCGCGTATGAATGACGATTTCGTTATGATATCTATTACTAATCTTCACAATTGACCTATTTTGTTCCAACCGAATTGACGGTACCGCGCGGCTAATATTATCGCGGTGGCTGGTAGCCTCGCGTTGAAAAATTTTCGTGACAAGACAGCGACGGGAAAACAACGTATTAGAAAGGCGTGTAGACAAGTGTACACACACGCGTAATCCAACTTTGCCGGGATGCGATACCGCAAGAAAAAGGCTCGAATAGTATAAAAGGGGTGTATTCTATCCAACCTGCATCAGTTTCAGTCGCGAACCAACCGTCGCTACACATTACATTGCACTAGCAACATGAAATTTCTCGTGAGTAATTCCTTTGAAGTTGTCCTATTTATTTTGTTATACTACATATTCATAATAATGTTAAATTACTGCTTCGCTTTAATTAATAGTTAAATGTATATGGTACTTACATGATGTTAAGGAATAAGGGTCTAATATATGGAATTTACCCTAATACCTTGAATTACTCATTGAAAGCAGCAAGAAATATTTGATTGGTATTAAACATAATTAAACAAAGATATTAACTAACAAAATTACATTTTCGAAGGAAAGCATAATTTTATATATTACGAGGAACTAACGTGTTTACGTCCAAGTATATAGGCTAGACTAGTATTACGAAGTATACTTGCAAGATTATCACATACAAGTTAACTTTCTATTTTCAGATTGTTCTTGCTATCTTCGCTTTGGCATCTCCCTTGTATGCCCAATCTGAAGAAAAGGTAATCGAGAAGAGAGGCATCAGCTATGGTTTGGGAGGTGGTTTAGGTCATGGAGGTGGCTTAGGTCATGGAGGAGGTAACGATAAGAAAAGAAAATTTTACTCTAATCTTACGTATTCTAATTTCTGCAAGGGCTACTCCTGTCCTCTAAACAATAGGATATGTTTGATAATTCCTATATTTATATTATAAAGATGATCTATGACTTGTAATTTGTCAGTTTACTAACGTGATAAAAAATTCTTTTTATTTTTTTACTTACAGGACTTAGTAGTGTATCATACAGCGTTCCAGTAGTCACCAAAAGCATCCGTATCTCTAGCGGTGGATTGGGAGGATATGGTCTTGGAGGACATGGTCTTGGAGGACATGGTCTTGGAGGACTCTCCGGTGGACACGGTGGATGGTGAAAAAGACAGTGATAACTATTCTGATTTTATGGTACCGCATCTTTTCACATATTTGATGGCGAAAGGAGCTTTTGTACTGCAAATCGTAAAATAAATTTTTAATAATTTTGTAATCAGTGTTATTACTGTTTCCTTGTTATACCCCATACACTATGTGTAATCAATCGTTAAGTAAAATTTTAAATATATATCATAACCTACTTTAATAAAATTAATTTTAAGGTTCCTAAAGCTTTAACGAAAGAGTTGATTATTTTTATTAACATTTTTAATAAACAGTCATAAGGTTCGTGTCTCAGATAAAGATAATGTAGGAATGGGTTTTATCTATCCTCACTTTGGTGACGTAACGAGGTTCGATGTTTTGTCGCTAGGCAGAATTGTAAGAATGTGATATAAAGTTGTATTTTATAAATTTGTGTGATTATCAATTAAAAGTTAAAACAATCATGAATTTCTTAGCAAGAAGTATGGTGAGTGGAGTTAGATCTTGTCTTACAAGTTCCATCGCAGGTACGGTTACTATATCAGAGAATTATAACCTAATCCTAACCTAACCTCTAACCTAAACTATCAAAATAAAAAATATCACAATTTTTGTTTATCAACAATAATTCACGTTATTTTATGGCCCTAATTTTATATACGTACCATCAATATTATTTAAAAGTAATTAGTTCCTGTTGTCAAATAAATCCTTGTATCGTTCTCAATTATCAATTCTTGCTTGCTATTTTAGCGTATCTTTTAATAAACGTTAATTTTATACATGATTTTAATAGAAAATATGTTTGTTTCACAGCTAGCAAACAACATCTAACTAAATTATGTGCAAACCCTGAAATTCAAGGTATTATTCTCCTAATTAATAAAGTTCTAAGTATATATTATAAGGCTATGATTGGGAAAAGTTAATTTAGAACATAATTTATTGTAATAATGTAAAAATAATATTCTTGTTTCTGAATAGGAAGTGTGCTGACTACTAATAACTCATATATTGGAAGCTTGATACAAGGTAAGCTATATTTTATAAATCAAAGACAATATTAGATATGATACATTATATTAGATATATATTATATATATAGTATAATATATATTAGATATACAATATAATATATCGCAGAATAAGATATCTATCAATTAATAAGAACTTGGTAATCTCTCAATTTTAATTTCCTATTAAATAAAAAAATTACTATTAATAACTGTTAGTAAAAAAAATCATAATCATACTGTAAGCAAATATCAAAACCCTAAATATTCAACAAAAGTATTATAAAAATATTCTTCAAAATTCGTAAAAGCGCTCGCTTTAGTACCTAAAAATAATTGGAACGCTCGGAAAAATACAGAAGTTTTTAAAAATATCGATGAAAAGGGCTTTGCTTGAAGCAAACCAAAACCAGCATTGACCCATTTACGTGAAATCGTGTGAAGGTCCATCAGTATTATTTGCACTTTCCATAAGTGTAACCAGGCCAGACAATTTCATAAGAATTCGAGTGACATCTCGAATTTCCGTAAGCCTTTCCGAAAGATCGGTATCTCCGTTTTCTCAACGGAGTAAATGCAGCAAAAGGGGTGGTCGACCTAAAAAGGGACCACGATTTTCTTCCCTTATTCTTCGTCCGCGAAAAAGCGCGTGGCTTGCAAAAGCACACGCAGCGCTTTACCTCTTTGATGCCTACAAATAGAAAGAAGAGACGTCTCAAAATGCAAAAAGGGATCCGGCTACTACACAAGAAAGGACACGAATGGGAGAAAGTAAGCTTTTCCTCGGCCAACAGCGAAAATCGCTGGGAATCAGAGGGGTGACGTGTCCATTTGTGGTTGACCAGTTGTCAGATGTGATCCTGTGAAGGATACAGCCTGCAGTAAAACTGTTATCCGTATTTTCGCAACGATACAATGGACCATTCGTGGGATAGTTTCGTTCTCGACAATTAGGAACGGATGTTATCATTGGACACATTTTTATATTTTTTAAATCATTGCATGCAATATTATTTTTTTAAATATCGTTGCATATGTTGTATAGATTATTATCATCGTATTCATTTTCTTCTATTTTGGGTACAATTTTTCATTTTTCAATTTCCTTGCTAAATTTGTATTTCTATAATAAATGCAAAACTATAACTACAAAATTTGCGAACTATGGTAAAAAATTACTCGTACAATTATAAGTATGCTTTAGTTTACTCAATACAAACATCATGAACAAACTATAAAAATTTCTACAATTTTCTTCATTAATTTTATTAAACATTTTCACGTTTCACTATCTTTCTTCCTTTTCTAATATAAAAAATGTCTTTCTATTCACTTTTCACTGTTTTCCTTTTTTCCATAAATGAATGAGATCCTTAATTCAAACTAAACCCGAAACACAACTAATCTCAATATTTCCAGATTACGGACAATGTTTGTTTTCCGAGCAAGGCCTTTGTATCGGCTTCTAATTTCACCAGTTGTTCATTTCTTTCACTAAACAGTCGCAACCGGAAAGGTAAGCCTCGGATTTAGCGAGTGATAGATTCCTGGCTCTGTGTATGCGACAAAGGCGCAACTACGACGTCGTGAATTTTCGCAATGTAATCTTGCGTATTGATTTTCGAGAAAAAGGGTTGCCTTCCATGCATAATAGGTTCTGCTGGTCTCTTGCACTAGTTAAGCCCAAGTTAGGTTGGATTAGTAGCAACAGGCTTGGACATCTGTCGTGTTGGAGAACGGTGGTCAGTCAGATCTCGAAATGAACAACAATGGCACAGTCTCGACTAACAGACCCTGTTAAATCGTGGACTTTCATGAACGACCAAAGAAATATCACGAAATTGTCATGTCATCGTTGACATTTTATTTCGACTACGAATCTCGTCGAATTTATGAATGTTTTAGGCGAATTTCTTTCAAACGACTATGAACAACTGATTCTGCACAATGATTTGAGAGTGTTTCGAATATTTAGAATCTTTCGTGGAAAATTGAAATGTTCAATGTAATTATAGCGAACTTTTTATTGATATTTTATTATTACTGCCTTCATTGAAAAATTATAGAAGACGCTTTAACGTATCTTTTCTGTTTCTAAAGTATCTTTCACTTCTCTATGTAATTTCACAAAATGTTGTATTACGTAAATGATTTTGAAGACTGGCATGCAGGTAGTAATTTATTATTCATAATACTCTCCTATTTTAAAATATTTTCGCCTTCCGATATGAATTGTTTCCAACAAATTGCCTATTATCTTCAGGCAACATTAATTGCGTGCTAGCCTATAATCATTAGTCTTGTGACTGTAATTAGTACTTCCATTTGCATACATACATAATATCATGACTACTCGACTTAAAAAATTAGACAAAGAAAGACAATCGAAGAATTTCATCACTACGTACTGTTCATTTTTTCTAATTTTGCAAACAGTAAATTGCTGTTCATTTTCAGGTTACGCGATCTCATGGATCGTAGCGTTTTGTACAAAGATGGATGGACCTTGCCTTGTAACAATGTTTCTTAATAAGCTTATACACGCTTCAGCGAAAAAGGTCTAAACTTGGACGAGCGGCTTGCAGATGTCAAACGCCCGTCATATTTGATATTCCATCAACTCCAGCAACCCTCTTTTCCCTCGGTTCGTAAGATTATTTGCGAAAGAGTTTTCAGTTTCTTCGTGCTGTTACCACGCAGTAGGTCTCCTATTTTTCCATACTTCGTTGACAATAGCCTTGACTGGAACATGGTCATCCTTGGGGAATATTTTCTTGTCGCAATCCTTAGTCGTGTTGCACGATTTTTTTTTCTCATACCATTCACGCAATTCTTGTGAAAATTGTGTCGAAATTTTTGAAAAGTTATTCCGAGAAAAATAAGGAATTATTATGTGAACACATTCAAATAATTATTCTCAAAGAAACTGTATCGAGATCTTCGTAGAACTGTCTCCAAAAAAACTTTTATCGAGTATTTTGAACAATTATTTTCGAATAAATTGTGTCCAGATTTTTCTATTTCTTTTCTATTTCAGATCTTCTATTTCTTTTACATGTAAATAGTTTCTCGCGAGGCAATCATTGCTCAACGTTTCCTAATTTATCGAGATCGACAATTAGTTAAGAAGTCGTGTCCCTGGGCGTAATTTCGTCACCGAAAAGTACGTTCGACGCTAATTGGGCCCGGTTTGTCGTTACATAATCGAAGAATTTCTAGTGAAAATCCAATTGTACCCATTCACCGGGCGATTACTTTCCCTTTACGGCTATACATGTCTCGAAGATAAGAGTATCACGCCTGTAATTGCTTCGCAACTACTCCTTTTATTTCCCTCAGACTCTTTTGGGGACCAAAGGTGTTTCCTCGGACGACCACACGAAGCCTAATACGTCCACTTCGTTTGGTAAATACAGGTTTTTGTCTTTGAAACTTTGACAAAGGAACGCGAACGAGAGAAAGGCAAAACTGCTCAAGAAATGGGAGAAAATAAAAGTTACGTGTTACGCTCTACAAAGTTGTTCGTAGCCACAAGCATTCGCAGATATTTCATTTTTATTTAATCAGAATATTTATTGGAAGGAAAAAGGAAAAACATACCTTAATGTAGTAAACAGTAGAAGTCTATCAATTTTTAGAATAAATTGAATGAGAGAGAAATTTGTTTCATATTAATAGCTTACTTGAAAAAAATTCTAAATTGTTCTCCTAATTTGTTATTTTTACTTTATATTTGTTTTATCGAACTCACATTATAAGTATGTATTTAATTAAATTAGGCTTACAGATAAGACTCGGATCAACATTAAGAAGGTTGCATCGATTTGGGCCGTATAAAAAATATAAGAAGAAGAAAAATCCTTTAGAAGGGAAACCATTTGCAAAAGGCGTAGTCATACAAACTTTAACCCGAAAGCCAAAAAAACCTAATTCTGCGAATCGAAAATGCGTACTCGTCCGCTTATCAACTGGCAAGGAAATGGTCGCTTTTATACCGGGTGAGCACATTTTAGATTTCATATTATAGAACTATTATAGAAATATGCTAATCACGAGAAAGAAAGATATTTATGTAGCGGCACATGGCTGTAGAAAAAGTTTCAAGTTGAAATGGAAAATTCAAATCTGGCAGAGACCCATATTATTGTGCCTTTGAATACTAACGTTGTTTTGGGTTACAAGGTATAGAAGCAAAAGAACTTTGAATAGATTATTATTGCTGTTTTTTCTAATCTTTAGCCAGAGTTACATAAGAAGGTTAACTTTTTGTGATAACGTCCGCTGATATAAATGTACGAACGTGCTCCCTGTGATATCAATATTATTATCCTTTTTTCGATTGGTATAGTAGCATTGAGCGAGCGACGAATAAACTCAGCATACACTATCTCTGTATTTGTACTTATACTTATTTTAATACATCCGACTATTACAAATTCATTCACTCGATACTTTATTAAATACACTTACGCGTTATAACCACCTCATTTAATATAATAGATCCTAATTATCTTATATATCAATATTATAATAATTATGTTTCTTATCTTTTTAGGCGAGGGCCACAATCTTCAAGAGCATAACATCGTTCTGTGTAAGCCAGGAAAAATAAAGGATACTCCGGGTGTTACAATCAGATGCGTTCGCGGCAAGTATGATCTACCTCACGTAATAAAGAAAACTTAGTTACACAATTTATCGTAACTTCTGTAAAAAATCTTCTTTTCCTATATTATACTACATAATATATGATGTGGCGATGTGTATATGACGGTGTACAATGAATGATAATTAAAATAAGCTTTTGCAGTTGATTTAAAAAAACAATTTAATTTGGTTTATAATTAAAGATCACAGAAAAGAACCATGCCAATTCCATTTTTATTGATTTTCTAACTTGTATGCAATTTGGTTAGCAAACAAGAGTAGTTTAATAAAATATAGTTGAAAAGAAGAAAGAAGAGAAAACATTATTTCAAGAAACCTACAAACACATACTAAAAAATAAAGAAAAGAGATAGCAAAATAACTTTATGAATGAAGTATATAATCCTATACATACAGGATTTTACGGAAGCGTTTTGAACTTGAAGATGTTTCCCCCATAAAAAATAAGAAATGCATTATCATGTTTTTCTACTGTCTCAATCCTAACTCCAATTACAGATAGTTATCATACAGATATCGTCAAAATTTTCCTGATAATGTCACGAATTCAATCGAACAAAGACAGAAAGGGTTCGTCGAGATCACGGTTTTAGAATCTAGCGGTCCACGAATTGTGCCCTTTTGACACACATTTTCGAGTGCCGTTCCCTACCGTACGTTTACCGTTAGTCGTCCTAGGAGATGGGCGAACGCCAACACAATGTATATTCTCCTATATCGACATGTCAAAATGCGGAAAGAAGGGTCGCAGCACGGCTCCCTCCTTTCCACGTTATTACGGAAGGGTTGGTCTGCTCTTGCATCTGCACCATGCATCCACCCACGCGGCCACTGGCTATTGGCCACATGACATGCTGACCAACATCCTGGTATTTTCAAAAGAATAGTTCTCAACTTTGCCTCGCCTCAAATATACTCTTTCTCATCTTGTCGATAAATGCAAGTGATAGGCGTTACACGATTATGAATGTGTATTTGTGATAATATTATTGGATATAAATATGAGACTTTTTTTATAAAATAAGATTAGATTGAGAAAGAAATATACTACAAGAATAGAAGAATAAATGAAATGAGAACCTGAACAATGGTCAACGATTGAAGGGGTTGACGATGGTGCAGCATGGATCCTAGATTCATTTCCCATGTATGATTCGTTCTTCGGTAATGTGAAAGAACATGAAGACTTAGTCGACCATCCTCTATCATATTAACCTTACTGCTTTTTCTGGATCCATATATACCAAAACATAGAAAATCTTTAAATACTTAGTTTTAATATTCTATATAATTTTACAATCTTTTGTAAATTCCAAGCTTTTTATGAGTAGAGTATCCCAAAAGGAAAATATTTGAAGAAGTAAAGAAAACAGCAGGCTCAAAAAAATGTGAGAAATATAACTAAATATAACTAAATATCCTAAATATAACTAAAGGACTTCGTAAAAGTGCAGTTCTTACCTAAGAGGTAATTTTATATTACATAAAACTAATAAAAATTACTCTGAAAATATTTGAAAGGAACAAACTATCGTAAAAAATAAAAAATGACGGATTATTACTTTAATCCGTACCCTAAAAACCCTGAAGGTAGTGAGAAGTGTACCTTTTTTGCTGCGTAAAGGTGGCTATTAAGTAATTTAGGCCGTTTTCGAAGCTACATGAAGTTAATTCATTACGATATAGTGGAGTTTTCAAATTTTTAGTTTTTCTCTTCGCTTAGTTATAAAGCAACTCTGAAAAATATAATAAAAACAAATTACATCATTGTATCTTTTATGATGTCGTTATAAAAACTTGTCCAGGTAATCTAAAGTTCCACTGTATAATTTGCGTATACCTGGCTCTACTCCAAGAAATTCCTTATTACTATTTGCTAATAGTTAGTCCTTCCTTTCATATCGTGAAACCCATTTTGTCATTTTTGTGACCATACCAATTGCTTTATGGCTTTTCGTAATAAGCATGCAGTTTTTTTCATTTGCGAAATGTCCCGATAAATCTCTTTTTGATCACTATTTTTTCCGTTAAGAAATTGAGAAACCTGTGAGTATTTTCCAGGTTGAGGGAACCCAGCTTTTAGATAGAGAAAGTATAGAGAGAATGTTACTAGTTTATAAAAGCTTATGGAATAGGAGAGGGGGGGGGCGATAATCCTCGCAAGAGCGTAAACAATACACAAATCTTATTACGACAGCATTATTTTTTTCGGAGACTTCTTAAATAAATAGCATGTAAACGTTTTTGACCTTTTCTCTTTCTTGAAAGAGAGAGACATTCAAATCTTTTTTGTTTGTAACTGTACAGCTTAGCGATGAGATACTGAGCGATTTGTTCGTAAATGTTTCTGTCCTTAAATACCTTGTTTACTGTTATCATTATACTTATTATTACTAAACTAATCTTGCTATCGGTGAATATTTCCATACTTATATTTTATGAAGATTACTATTGTATACATCGTAAGGAATATTGTTGTAATGAAATATAAGTTTGAGGGACTGATAAAGTTTATTAGAGGAAGAAGAGCTGGTTTAGCATTTAGTACTTATAGAAAAATAAAAAGAGCAATATACACAATTCACATAATAAGCAAGAATACATAAAATATCCAAAGTATGATATTTGCTATAATATTTAATGGTAATGGAAGACATTTCTGCGTACGTTACGTAGCATAGCGTAAAGATAGTTAACGTCCCAGATAATTTTATTTCTGTTTTAAACTGTTTATTTATCTGTCGTAATATACAAAGATGTTAACCCTCCTATAACAAAAGCTTTTCTCCACCTACAAGCTAGTTCCTCAGATATTTCCTCAAACTCGGGCCTTGTCGTAAATAAGACGTATTGGTAATGTGTTTACGGCGAACGCTATTCATCTGAAACCATCTCTGAAAGGAGACTATTTGGTCGACGAATAAAATTCCTTGTCAAAGAATCTGTCCAAAGGCGTGTCTCGTAATACAGTGAGAACGAAATGCAAAAGCTTTCATGGAAAGAAAGGAGTTCTCGCGGGGGAAGGAGGCGTGCCGAAGACCGGAAGCAAGCAAATCTTGAAAGTCTGTTGGCTAAACTTGGTCGGTGGTCTGGCCGCAAGATAAATTGAGAAGTAATTATTGCGAACGACATTTACCACATACATCTTGATGCTTCTCTTTTCAAAACGCTTTGGTGTCAAATGCTATTAAAAGGACTAATGTCTGGGAACGAAGTCACATCATGAGACTTCCTACCGAGAGGGTTGTAAATTTCTTCAAGATTCTTAATAAGTTGAGATATTTTTCATACAAAAAGGAGAAAACGGAATCGTTATAAATATAATAATATTTTGACAATATTCAGTTTCCACAATATTCTCGTTTTATATTTATATAAAATATTAATAATAATCTTGATTCAAATACAAGATGAAATACCTATTAGTAAATTTTTTATAATTTTTAACGAATAAAATTTGCATTATATGTAACATAAATATGTGATAACATATGTAATATAAATTTATTTATGGTAAAAGCTTCTTTCGAAATAATTGTGTTCGGTGGATAAGATCCTTAATGTCCAATTCTGAAATTATTTCATATGCAACCCTTCGAAGAACATACGAAAGTACCCTGTTATAGACAATTTTCGACTGTTTTTAGTAATTATTAAAATAGCATCGTTTTACAGAGTTGACAATGAGGTACATAGGGTTGAATATAATCTTGACCGTTCTTAATGCGATATTGTACCCTTCTTAAAGATTAGCAAGCTTAACGCTTTTAACGAGAGGTATATACATGAAATATTTGAAATCTTATTGCATTTTATTGGATACCTACATTTTTTACCTGCTAGTATTACTTCTACTTCTATTACATAATATATTATTATATATTACTTATATATACCTTTTCTACAATATATATTGTATTGGGTAATATTCAACGAAAAACAAATACAATCAAAAACATCACCTATATCCGATTCTAAGAACTATTATCATTGTGAAACATCATGGTCTTTATAAATCTGAAAAATCTGTGTGAAAGTTACAATCATACCAATTTGTGTTCAAAGATTATAATTGTCTGGTTTATCAGAAGCTTTCTACTAGCTATTTGTGTTATCTACTAGTACATGCAAACAACCGGACCATAGCTATTGATAATCTGATGATTGTGTAATTGATGTGCCCACGAGCGATTTAGAACGTTTAACCACGGAAACTCACCGTGAATTTACTAATTTTAGACGTTAGAACAAATTTATTAAAATAGTTGCTTTAAGTGGACAAATTTGAAGTAAAAAGTTATAAAACTAAAAAAAAATCATAGGAAAATTGAGTCATTCATATTTAAGTATTACTTTTACATTGCCTGAGGCTTGCAAAAAATTTGAAAAAAAACTTCGAAGAAAAAAGATTCAAGACTGAAAGTCGCACTACTGGCTTATGGACCGCTCTGTTTACTTACGAAGTATTGAAAGGAAATATCATAGAGGAACAGAATCATAAAAAAGTAAAAACATCAAAGTAGAATATTATCGGTAATAAATGCAATTTACATCCGACTCTAACAGAAACAATAAAGCTAAATTTATTAAAACGAAATTTTTGGAATATCATCCCCTCCTTTTATATTACTTTTATACTTCATTTTTACCTGTTTTTGTCCGATGATCGATATATCTACTACATGCATTGAAAAATTTATATTTCATTCCTTGTTCGTTCGATTCTCCTTGCACGAAAACTGATTACTCACAGCGGGACTATTTAAAAAACGTCAACGATGCCGGTGAATTGAGACATTTTCCACATCGAATCATGGCGAAAATTTTGCATCGACATACCGTTATAGGGTTTATATACGTTTCGGTGCGGTAGGAGCAGATGCAAATACGAGGACCCATTCATCTGTCGTCGGATGATGGCTACAGAAAATATCGCAAATAACGGGTTGCAGTTGCTCCTGCACCATAGAAATGTGGGTTATGTGACCAAAAGAGCAAAAATTTGTATACGAGAAAGGAGGCGGTGCAGTGAATTGATCGCTAGGATGCCTTTCCATGGACGGCACGTCATTTTAACGGGGATATGAAATGGAGGACTAAATTTGGCGTGATCTTGGGACCAAGACATAATGAGACGTCTATGCTACCGAGCATAACTGGATACCTTCGTTGTCCATCATTTTTTCCCTATTTTTCTCACACTCGAATTTCTATGAATTTTCTTGAGAATTCGGAAGAAAAGAGAGCAGAGAAATCTTTCAAAAACAATTGACAAGCTTACAATGCACGCTGATCTATTCTACATATTAAAAAATGAAAAAAAAAAAAATGATTATGTTACAACTTACTTTGGAACTTACAATTATTTATGCCATTTTTTTATAAAGGAGGTGTTATTTATTTTTAAAGAAGTTTCTTATTCTAATGATTAAGATAGAAGATAATAATTATTATCAATAGATAGGATAGTACAATAATAAGCAATAAAATTGTATACAATGAAGGAGAGTAAAATGATATAGTAGCAATCGAAGGAATGAAAATTTGTTAAATATGAAATATGAATGAAAAAGTATAACTTTCAAGTCATATGGCATTGTAGAGCTTTAAATATAAATTTACAAAAATGAAATTAATCATTATAGCCTTGTAATAAATTCTTGCCAGAAATATAATTTGTGCAATTCAATCACTTTTTAGTATGATATAAATTTAAGTAATTTTTAATAACATACCGTAAATAGTTTATGTTAACCGCCTTAAGTAGAGCTCTGTTAGTCTTATAACAATATGTGTAAATTAAAGGTATTAAAGGTATTAAAGGCATTAAATTTCCAACAGATTTTCTCAACCTCTTAATGCTATTATCAAAGAATCCCATTTTACCTAAGAGACAATAGAATCCATTAAACAAAGAAACGCCATGGGAGGCTCAAATAAAAGTTTAAGTAAGGATTAACTAATGAACTTACATAGTCAGCCAAAACCAGAACCATTAATCAACACGAGTCGAAGAAAAGAGTAGGTTCATCTTCCGGTGACACGCTCTGAGGATTGCCATATGTTGTCCAATCCTAACGAGCTACCAGGACCAAAGAAATCCATCACACACATGAAACAAGTACAGACTTTTCTCTCACTTTTCTTTGACGTAAAAATTTCTACCAAATTTCACTTAGTCGCAAAACTTTCGCCAGTTAATTTATGAGCATTTTATGCAAATTTCATGGTTTTCTTCCAGTGGTGGCCATCGTAAATCATGCAATACAAAGCATAAACAAAGATCGCTACGAAATATTAGGAGAAATAGTCAAGTGGCTCACGAAAGGATTATGCATAGTGATTCTAGACACACTATTTGTACGGGTAAGCATTACACAAAAAGATGCGTTAAGTCTGTCACTTGAGGGTCGTCCAGTTAGCAGTTATCAATTGTCGAAACACCTAACCCTTTGACGAACCAGTTGTTAGAAACAGAATGTGGTCCCTGACGTCAGACAGGATTTGAAAGGAAAGATTTTAGTGTGCCAATTGGTAACTGGATTTTTCAAAATCCTGGTGAAGCAAGAGCTGATCCAGTACCTGGATTAATTTAACGGAATTCCATTGTAGTCTGAATTTTTGTAATTTGTTTTGTGTGTTGTAACTTGTATAATATTGATTATTTCGACGTAATGAACAAAAGAAGATTTACTTGTTTGAAGGAAGACTTATCCTCTTCAATTTTTGTATTTAAAGTTCGGTAAATTTTCACCTTATTTTCTGTTCCTAATGTAGAATTGTTTTTCTTTTGTAAATATATTTAATGCGTAATTTTCATTGTATGAATTGGTTTTATATGACAAAAGATATATAATAGAAAGAAATAGAAAGATAACAAGGCATGATAGAAGTAACAGAAGTATTAAGAAATAATTAGGAAATTTAATAAACTACCCTCATAAATAAAACATTTTGAGTAATAATGTTTTTCTATTTTCAAGCTATTAAACTAAAATATAAATTCCCTTGTAAGATCCATTTATAACAGGAATATTATACAAGCCCAACAAAATACATATACAATCAATTACTCGATCATAGATAACCCAACTCATTTTCTTACGTACGCGATTACGTAGTCGTAATCATGTGAACGTGTCGTCCTATAAACATTTCGGGATTAGGTAGTGGCGAACGTGTGCCAGTTAGACCCCAGCGTTGTGGTCAACAGGATTGTTGTTCCCTACCATTTTCTAAGGGATTCTCTCCTACCCCAAGTTCTTGCAAGGGTTGGGCAGTATATAAGCGAAACTGCGCCCCCATTCGTTCTAAACGATTTTGAAGAACCATCGTGAGAACATCAAAAAACCGATTCTATAACTTCGTTAAAAAAAAGATTTTCGTTTCGAACAATTACTGTGTGAAGATCTTCAAGAAAACGTGCACGATTTGGAACTACGATAAAGTGATATTGTTGTGATACATCAGTGACCGGTGCATGACCTGGGATTAAGTATTAAGTAAGACACATGTTCTATGCTAATTGATAAACATAAAAGAATTCCAAACTTTCGTAATTAACGGATACACTAATGTCTATTCGACGACACGTTGTCTATATTTCGATTTCTCGTTAAATTAACTGTATTCCTCGTTAGACAAATTATATTTAGATTTTTTATAAGATAAATATTGGCTAGTTTATCTTGAAATACGTCGAAATAACAAATGTTATTTAATTACAAATTATATTTTGACTTCATTAACATAATATCCTTACTCCTCAAAATATCGAGCTATAATTTGTTACACTCGCTTTCTGTTGGTTTCCCACGTTTTCAATCGATTGTTATTATTAATTCGAGCACGTGATTCTCTATTTAGTCGCTAAAAATTTTATTTTTGTGATTTTCACGTGTAGTAATATATAATTAATACATATTTAGAAAATTGAAAGAATTGAAAGTTAAAAGGTATCCATTTATATCATTATCTATTTATTATTATTTTCATTTTTAAAACGCTCAGAGGATAATCAGTAAATATGCAATACTTCTCAAAACATAGCAAACAAATATTTGCATTTGCATGAAAAACGTTCAAAGAAATGTTTTTTATTTTTTATTCAAACTTTTTGTTTTAGATGATGATAAACTGTAGAATGAATCCTCTCTTCCAAGCGATAGTGGATAATATACAAGCAAAAGAATTTGCTTCTAACAAAGATACTAGCATGCAATTTTCTGACTCGATACTGGACTTGTCCTTTAAGAAAGCAACAATCTCGAAGGAGTCAGCAAATTCCAGTTTACATTCAAACTCACCCGTAACAAACACAACGAAACAAGATCAAGTTAAGCGTTTTTCAGAAACTGGGGATCCTTTGGAAGTTCAAAAATTTATGATAACGCCACCTTCCGAATGTAACTCACTGGAAATAGTTAAATACGAGCCAGTTCACAATCTCACGGAGGCGCCATTACAAAACGGTAGTTTTCCCACTTTGCCAATGGACATTTCGATTCCACTCATTCCTAGTATATTATCAACATTATTGAATACAACTAATGAAACTATTAATTCAAGGCAATTTTTCAACCCCTCCACCACGTTGATTACAGATTCTAACAAAACTGCGTTACACAATTTGCCTATAGATATTGCAAAAAATACAAGACCTTTTAAGGCTTATCCAAAAGATCCATTATCGCTCACTATAGGAGGGGCCGAATTGATGTATGATCTAGAATCGAGCGAAGCTTATTCGGAATTTCGAAAGCGAATGCTAGAAACGATGAAACAATCGAACGAAGGCATGATTACAAAGATGCGAAAAGTCACGAAAAGTCCTGTGCCAACGAGCACTGTTGATGAGAAAGATGCAGCTTATCGAGAAAGAAGAAGAAAGAATAACGAAGCCGCAAAACGTTCTAGAGACGCACGAAGAGCTAAGGAAGATGAGATTGCTATCAGGGCAGCTTTCTTAGAACACGAAAATAAGAGACTTAAATATGAACTTTCAGTACTTAAAAACGAAACAGCCAAGATAATGGCTTATTTTACTTAGGTTACTTTTATATTAGTTATTGGCAATGAAAAAAAAAAAAATGCAGTGTTTGCACAAAATTTGTCTAGTATTCTGTAAGTAACATGTTTTCTGTAATTGTTAGTGTAATCTAGTACTTTATGGTTTCTGCTTCAATGTTTGATATATAATAATAGAAGTATTATTTTGACAATATATACAGTCATATGCATAACAAATATAGTGTAAGGATTTAGAAGTTTAATTTTTCATATTGAATTACAAATTTTTATGTTATTTAACATATTGAAATTATATAAATATTCTTAATGTTATAATGTTATTTCCAAGATAATGACAATTGTGCTAGGTAGGATGTCTGATAACTTTACCCAGAATTTGTTTATGTACAATTTATTGCGAAAGATATTCTACACATAGTAAATAACTCGAGATAGATAAACTTAGAAGTTTAATTATATATTAAGCAACAAGACTGTAAGTGCAGATATGTAAATAGAAGGGAGGATAAGATAGGAGATACGTGAAATAATAAATTTTGTATGCTTCATTGTACATACAAAGATTGTTGTAATATTTAAATTATATTTATGATAAAAAAAGCATTAAACCAAAGTTATACATTATTTTCAATTACATATTTGGTAATGTATTAGCCAAGTCCATCATACATCCTCTTTCAAGCACATCTTTTTCACCAGATTGATTTTTAGTAAGTACTTTTGTATATGATTTATATACTTGCCTAGGAATAAAAAGTAACGAAGTAGCTCCTGCACTATTATTTGAAGGGCTCAATTGGCTTTCACGGATAATGTTATTTGTCGAGGTTGCAGCTTTTGCTGAAGCTATAAACATTTTAGTTTTTTGATTTTTATTTAACTGTATTTTTCTTGACTTGGATTCTGTCCGCTTTGGCTCGGATTCATCAATATCCATTTTATCTTTTGATTTATCTCTTACGCAATGTGAAGTATTATCAAATCTAAAATTCTTTGGATATTTGTGTACACTAACACAATGATCTCTTCTTTCAATTGAAGTATTAAATTTTAAATCACACTCAGAAACATAACATTGATACTAAAAGATATTATTAATATTAAGAAACAGTATGCTGTAAATTATATTGAAATAAAATGATTATAAATACCATTGGCTGTTTCATTGATAAAACTTGGAAAAAGTTATCATGGGTTTCTTGAATATGAATATCCAAGAATCTAGGATTTGGTAGACATTTGTTACATTGTGCACAAACATATCGATGATTGCTATTGTAGTGCATCTCAAAATCAATTAATTTATTGAATGTTGCTTTACAACCAGTAATGTAACAAGAGAATTCTTTTATACTGAAATTAATAAATTATTTTATTAGAATCATTTATTTGTAGGTTATGTACAATGATAAATTTTTATATAAAAGAAATTTTTATTTACACATCATGACATAGTTCTTCATCATCTTCAACAGTAACACCTTTTCGTTGAAAAATTTTGCAAATTCTGTATGAATCTTCGAAAAATGGATCATCAATAGATCTTAACCCTACACCTATATTTTGTAAAAATTTCTCCATTCTTGTAATATTCTAATTGTTACACTTTAAAAAAGATATTGCAATCAGTAATATTTAATTATTTAATATTATACATTGTACTTTCGTTTAATAATTTATTCTTTAAACCACCAAGCAGTTTTAACATAGTAACAACACAACGACAGCATTACACTCTAATGGCGCAATATTTGAATTAGACTTGATGATTCATCTCGATAATTCAGTTCGATAATTCAGTTCGATAATTCTACATATTTCGATTATCGAAAAGAAAATTTCAGTTTCATTGTATCAAATGTCGTCCCGTGCACGTCGTAAATTAAAATTACAATTTCCTTAAATAAAATCGAATAAATTAGTGATATAGTTTTGATTATGTGATAAGTGAACTAAGTGTGAACTAAGATAAGTGATAAGAACTAATTCTAGTCATTCTAAATATGAATTACAACACAGGAGAGCAATAAGGGATAAATTCAAGAAAGAAGACGTTGGTAAATGATTTATCTTTGTACGTATTACGTATTTCTTATAGCACGTTGCTAACTCGGTAATTTAGTATTAATAATTTAGGTACTTAATGTCAATAATATATTCATGCAATAAACTCATTAGTTGTTACAAAAATAAATCAGAAAACGTATAAGTATACATCTTGACAAGAATTACTCGACCAGCAGCCGGGTTTTCAAATTTTCGAGAATTTCCGTCATTTTGTGTTCCAATTCACTGCGTCTTTGCATTTCTTGCCGCTTATCCTGTAACATACATGTGATATTATAGAATATTTTTGTAATTGCCATACGTTCATCTCAATTATTATGTTATATAAAGACGGTAGAAAGGAGGTTAAAGAAATAATATTGTTTTCAAATTACCAAAAAATTAATATTTTTTTTCATCTTGCAACACTTTATTTTGAAACTGAGTATTTAACATTTTCTATAGCAATTTTTATAACAAATCATATAATATCTTTTGATGTATCAATTATTTATGTATATATATAAATTTTAACTTGTATATATATACGAGTAGTTTAAAAAATCAATGTTTTTTTCGAGTTCCAAATACTTTTAAGTATACACTTGAGTGTTTCAGTTAGACAAGTTATTCTGAATATTATATATTATGTGTAATACACAAAATACATATGTGTATTTGTAGGTTAATTTTTAGTAAATATATTAAATTATAATTACTATATATACGTGATAAAAGGATCATTTTACAATTTTCCTATTATATTTTCCAATTATTTAGCACAAAGCATGAAATATGATTGATTTCACTATATTATAATGTAACAAATGTTGAAATTAGTGAAAAAGTATTTCAAATGAATCATATAACAAAACATTGATAACTATTTTTAAAATTCTTTTAAATTCCTTTAATTACTATATTTAAAATATTTTTAGATTCTACGTGTTAAATTACTGAAAACCGAAATATTGAAAATGGATCATATTGCACAATTAGCTTGAAAATAATAACAAATTATAAAATACGAGAATAATCGACATAACTAATTGGTTCATTCGGATTAATGCGTTCTTCTGCTACTATTTTTATAGTGGTAGCACCATTCGCGTAATCTTCGACTTTCTCGCTTCTGCTTTCCGGTTCACTGGTGAATTTCGTTAAACTTTCGTCATAGCGATACACGTTCTGTTGCGGCGTGGCCAAACCAATTATTTCTACGTTTCCAATTTTTTTATTCCCGTCAAAAACTCCGGACAATCTGTTGTTTCCCCTGCCATAATTGAAATCATAAACACGTTCACCAAAATTGAACAAATTATAGTTTTCTCTAGGTTCGAGAAACATCGTTGATTCAAACTTCTGTCGAGAAACTGGATTATCTTGCATTATACGATTTTTAACATTTATCTGCTTTTTATTTTTTGAAGATGTTTCATTTCTTTCAATACTGCGTTTCGAGGATTCAAATTTCTTAGAATTCAATGAACTCGGGTCCTGCAGCTCTTGAAAATTTTTTATTTCGATATTTGGTCCTTCTGTAGATCTATAATTATTATTTGAAATATACTTATAACGCTTTAAAAAATCTGGTATTTCTTTTCTATCATTATCATTTTGATTAGATTTCACGATTTTCGTCTCAAAACGTGTTCTATTTGAATTCACAGTATTTATAGGCCTATTCATCATCAGTCGTTTCCCAGGAACTGTTCTTAATTCGAGTCCCTTTTTAAAATCTTGGTCATAAATATTTTCAGAATAGTCATACGGTCTTTGATTTAAATTATCAAGTATTACTTGACTTTTCTCTTCTCGATGCCTTTCTTTCCTCATTTTATTGGAGGATTCAGATTTTCTACGATTTTCTTCACTATTCGATACCTTAATATTGTCATTATCGGTCGAATTTCTTGGAACAATGTTGGTATGTATTGTACTATCGAAAATAAAGTCGAATGGCGGTGGCCACATTTGTACTTCCTTTTGTTCACCCTCGTGGAGATTCTTCGGTGTTTTTCTTTCTCTAACACCTACTACCGGTTTCAAATTTTCCTTTTTTGATCGCTTTGGCTCTTTAGACGAGACTTTTTTTGAAGCTTCTGCTCTTAAAGTATTATCTTTCTCTGACTTTTCATTTGTCGGTGACTTGAATTTCGTCTTTCTTAATTCTTCAGGGGCATTCAGGTACCGAACAGGAACGATCAATGGCATAAATTTACTGAAATCCAATTCATCTCGTTCTTCGGGGGAAAAAGATCGATTTTCGCCATTCGATTGATTATTGGAGATTTTCATTGGTAACTCGGAATTATCTTCGTCAGATCCTTTTCCATCTTTCTTCCTGCTATCTGTATCTTCCTCCAGAGTATATTCTTCATACTTGTTTCTTGCTGGAACATCTTCTTCTCTGCTCCTTTCATCACTTTCATTTTCATCTTTCTGATTAGCACGCGAATCTTCCTCCTCTCTCGAAACCTCTTCCTCCGATTCAGCAGGCACAGACGAGCTATAAATATCGCTCAATGGCTGCTTGAGTCTTCCAAAAAAATTCACAAAACCATCATTAATCAGTTCACGATTATACAGAGGTTCCCCATAACTGTTACGAAGATCTTCAGGTCGTCGTTCCTCATCATCTTCACTCAAGGGTAGTGGTTCACTATACTGTATACTTGTATAATTTTCACTAGTTTGAGGCGTGTCTTCCTTATAAACATCATCATTCCTATAATACCCTTCTTCTTCGCTTTCTGCAGGTTGTTTTTGATTCGTGGGATATTCATGAATCCTCTCTTCACTCTCGTATCTCTCTCTCGACTGATATTCTTCTCTCAACGGTTTTCCTTTATCGCTTTCCTCTTGGTTTCCTCCACATCCAGAATCTTGATCTCCGTGATCTATTTGCTTCCTTGAATCACCCTCTTCCTCACCACTATAATTATCATCCTTCTGACGATTTCTGTACCATTCTTGTTCCCTCAATCTCTTCGCATGCTCTTCCTGTTTACGCTCCAATTCTGCAAGTCTTTCTTCATACTCTTGTTTCCATCTTGGATCTTCATTATAAGAAGGAGATGTAGTTGAAAGATCATGTATCATTGGCGGTTGAGCTAACATTGGAGGAGGTGGCGATTGAATATCCTTTGCATTATAAATTGGCTGATTTTCTATTATCACTTTTTCAGTGCTCACGTTCTTTCTGTACACCATTCCTTGTTCATTGCGAATTGAACCGATGTACGGTTCAGGGTAGGATAGATTAATGAATTGAGAAGGAATCTCAGGAAGAGGTGGTTGAGGTACGGTCGGTAAGGAAGGTTCCGATATGACTGGCAGAGGGATCTTTACCAAGAGAGGAGGTGGTAGTGGTTGATTAGGAGTCTGTTTCCTTGGATCAATCTGTGGTGGCATCGTTGATGATGTTGAAGGCGGTTTGGAGGTTGTGGAAGATGAATTACCATGGAAAATATTCTCATATTGTTGCAACTGAGTTAATACACCTGTTCCATTACTAAAATTTACCACACCTGTGAATTTGATCGTTTCTCGTTGTCTTGGAGCTAATGTAGTCGATTGAGTAGAGTTTGTTTGAGTGTTGTTATTAGCTCTTGCCTCATCTGATTCGGAATTAGGATTGGGCAACGAGGCTATTTGCACAGGGCTTACCGTGTAACCAAAAACCTGCGCCAAGCCCGAAAGAATCAGACCCAATGCCCGTTTGTCTCGCGGATTATTGATGTTTAAAAGTTCTGTTGGTTCTTGCGAGTTTGAGGAGGGGTTTGGTGTAGACGGATTTTCCCAATTTGTTTTCTTAGACTGGACGAAAGTGTACAGAACGCACACGTAGCATAGGAGATGGAATTTTCCAAGCTTCATTATAGTAGGCTTGAACACTTTCTGCTCGGAAATTACACTTTATGCACCGAGTGATGACGAGATAGCGACCATCGTGTTATCTTCAGTGGCGTCTTCTTTGTATCGTTGATTGCCACATGATATAAGCTTCATGCAATACTTCTAACAACGAACAGTTCTTTCAATTTTTGTTAAACTATCGACACAATTTTGTGTTAAATATTAGATCAATTTGTGAGAAAATATCAATTTTTTCGATTAAACTTGTTTTTGATTGAATATTGAAGCGATTCACAATTAAATATCGAAGCAATTCACGGTCAAATTTTGACGAAAAATGTAAAGAATAGAGAGATATGTTTCATCGTGTGAGAAAGTTTTACAAAGTGGCACGAAGAGTACTTTTGTGCCTCGAGATTCCACGAGGACTGTGCGATCAGTGTCGCGCTCGAGCGTCGTTAAACGAAACTTTAGCTGGCGGGGATGGATTTTTGCATAACATCGGAAAGAAATGTCGAGTTTCACCTCAATTGCACAGAGCTGCTCGTTTATTTGCGACAACTGAAGCGGCACGTTATAACGCGGGAAAAGAACGTCGCGATATTGCAAAGAATCGAACGACAACAGTTCGCTAAGACGAGTACAATACGTTCGACATGATCACGCGCTGTTTTTAATTCCACCTGTAACCATGGAATCTAATTACACGAGCCAACGATTCAGAGTAGAGGTTTTTTAATAAACAAAGATACGACTTTTTATTGTAATTGAATTCAGTTTGAAAAAAATTGTTCTACTTGTAGTTACTTTATAAGTTTATTAATGGATTTTATTGAAGAATATGTATATGTTAATAATAGGATGTAGATGATAAAGGACATATTAGTTTGACTGCTTGCCTTTTAATTTAATCCTTTTATTGAGAAAGAATATACGCCATACATGTGTTTCATTGTTACTTTAATCGAACGTGATCGTATGATGTTTTGAATTTTTTATTTAAAATTTTATTTAAATTTTTTTTAAATTTAAATAATTTTATTTAAAATTATGTTGCAGAGTTATTAGAAAATTTAGAATATTTCTGTTTCTAATAGAAATTTTTGGAAAATATCGGAGGGAAAAATACGAAATTTGGTATTTTGAAAGAAGGATATAATTTTATAGTTATATCTATTATATCTGTCGATATCTACTAATGTTACAATTTTGCTGAATTATTCAGCAAACTGGAACTCATTAGATACACATAACACGTATAAACACATTCGGTATATTGCGCTTTATATCTCCGAACGAAAGGAATATACATTATTATTCAAATACTTCTGGAAGAATTTCTACCGTAACTAATTTCAGTGTGACTCTATACGAGGCATTTTTTAAAGAATTTCTACCTAGTTGTATAAAACCGTTGAGCGATTACCTAAATATTTTGGTTGAGCGATTAAAACGATAAAAGTCAATTTCTTTTGAAACTTTCTGCCTTGACGATCATACTACCACAAAATTGTGATATTGTTGCACAACGTAGGAAGCCAATTCATTAAGGATATCGATACAGATCAAGTTAATCGAGCGATACTGCAGAACAAGTGAAAATAAAACTGTTTCTACGTACGAGACTGATCTTTCCAAAAAGCAATCGGTTAAATTAATTGATGGTTGAGAAATTGAACGATAAAATAGATTAGTATACCACTTTTGATCGTAATAATTTACGGTCACTATCGGGAAAATATGCTAGCCTCATCCACGATAATTATACATCTAATTACTAACGTGAACAGAAATAGAAATCTGATAAGTCGAATCTTACAGTTAGTACGTGCGTATAACGAGTACAATCATTTAACGCACATTTCTATGACATATACGAGTACAGGTTACAAGCATTGAAATAAATTAAAGCAAATTTAACGAGAGTTAATTAGTTTGAATGCGATCGATCTTCAAACCATTCCTGAGTGATAAATTTTCTTACCATCAATTTCTTAAAATAAAATAGCGTATTACTTTCATGTTGCATTATATGAATAGACAAATAAAATAGATAAATAGAAATTTATTTTACTTATTTTTGATATTTTTAACATTTTTACTTGTATACGTATTTTCTATACCTCCGGATTTTTTCCACAAATGCAAAAGGTACTTTTATGCTACAAATGCATTTTATGTTTCATTTCCTTTTCACTTAAACAATCGTATTTACTTACACGCGATAATGTCCGTCTCAGAGTAATCAGATTACTATTTTATTTGAATACGTAAGAAGTAAACGAACCTTTACACGTTATATACGATCAGTTAGGGCAATGATCATATTACCAACGATACCGATTATGTCATCGGACAATGAGCCGAGTTTAGATATTTACCAGCTGTACTTTCATAAGTATGTCGATTATGTCACCTGTTCTCCACCCAGAGAAAGTCCAGCGGCAAACGGTGTCGCTGGTTCGATTTCCTGGACTGGTGTGACAAAACCTCCTTAAGGGGACAATTACGACAAGAGGAGAAAAATATTAACGACACAAGTTTTCAACGCGACAAGGAATAGGGAGAAGGTTCAGGTTTTTATATAATAAACGCGAGTTCCTGTCGGTCGACTCCTCGAATGGTAGTCGACTCGCTTCGAGTACGCTTCGATCGAACACTGTGTCTAGCTAATTACTTAATTACCTTGTCTGGCTAATTGCACGACACGCGAAACTCCGCGAAATTACACGCATCTTTTGAGAATGTTCCCAGCTTCGTTCACCTCATTAACTCGATTTTTTTTTTCGCGAACAATGCCGGATTGCAAAGATTATGGGTGGTCGGATTACTCGGACGCGTTGCGTATGGTGTTTTACAATCGGCGAAATTGCCGTGAAATTGTCAGCACACACGCGATATTCATGTGGCGATTGTTTAGATATGGTTGCGCTTGATTATTATATGTTAGATCGAGCTGCTACTTTTAAATTCGAAAAAGAGATACCTGCTGTTTTAGAGAACAGAGATTGTGATTATGGTAGTTGAATACAGACGGCGGAAGTAGGATTTGCTATGGAATAGGAGACTAATTGATTATGATTTTTAATTTGATTCTTTGATAATGTCTATGATGGGAAGATATTGATTGTTAAAACTTAATGGGAGTTCGTCAAATGGATTAAAGAAATTAGTTAATTGGTGATTATAACGAATTATATTTTGAGAGATGTTCTATGAGAAATTGAAAATATTCTTGCTGATATTCGAAGTATTTTCTGCTCTGCGATTAATTTTCGAATTATCATATAGTGATTGAAATTATTCTAACGAAAGTATTAAACGTCTACTCTTTATCTTCAACAAGTTCGAAACGAAACATTCCTTAAATATTCCAAGAACTTCCAAAATTAAACAGAGGAACGTTTAACGACAGACGTCTAATTTCATATGCGATGAATGAATATGAATAAATACGTAGATGATGATAAGCCGATTTCATCGCAGTTAACCACCCTTTTCTCTAGATATTTCCAATAATAGATAAAAATCACACACCCTGTATATAAAAACTTGCTTCAAGGAAACGCATACTTTATTATATAAAATACTAGATCAAATTCAGTTAATCAATGACCAAAACAATAAAACCAGATTTTGATTACATGCTCGCTTTTCCATTAAAGAATTTGTGCTTTCGTTCGATCCAGATGAATTCATGATCAATGTATGTAACTAGTTATGAGATGCGATTATCCATAGATGGAAAATGTAACAGAGACTAATTTAGGCATTAGAAAATAGTTGTGGATCGAGAATTCAGTAGGTATATATAACACGGCAAATAATTTCTGAACTGTATCAGGTATAAAAGAACTGCACACTCTTTGGATCACACAGTCGTATTGTGAATCAAGTTTAACATGAATCTTCTGGTAAGAATAATCGACGAACTTTCCAATATTCATGAATTTAATCTATTGAATTAGCAAACAATGTTCCTTGATTAATTCAAGTAAGAAATTAGTGTTTTAGTGATAATAGAACTCTTTCGCACAGTGATTTACCATCTAACGATATCAGTAAATTGGTGCAAGTTACAAATTATAAGTTATTAATTTTTTCTCGTACAATTTTACAATTTTAAGTTCAACAAAATAATCAGACGACTTAAAATTAATAGAGCTCAGTCATAAAATTTCATTATCAAACTATTTTAATTTTATTATCAAACTTGTTACTGTTATGCACAAGAAATTAATAATACTACTAGACTATAGAGATTTATGCAAGTTCGTGTTTTTACGAATATAACTAAAAAGATGAAACTTCAGCAGAGATTTGTTTCATTTATTGATTATTATATATACACGTCTTTTTAAATTTCTCGTAATTAACAACCTGTGATTTGTGACTTGTAAAATTTGACTAATAATATTAGTCCATTTGTACAAACGAATCCTCATCATCGTTCTAGTTATTGGTATTCTTGAGCATTTTCGCCTTGGGAACAGCCACTGTGGCCCCAATCAACAAAATTGAAAATGTAAAGGCCGATAGTGACGCGTCAGAAAAAATAATTGCTGACAATCAGGCCGAACCGAATTCTCAGGATGCAACTGACGATAAAAAAGTGGCAAAAAGAAGTTATGGTTGGAATCCGTGGAGTTACATAGGATATAGTTACTGGCCCTGGTAGGTAGATTGCCGTAAGATATTGTGACGAATCTAGGAAGGTTTTGCGGAAAAAATAGCCGCTTACTTCAGATATTCTTGCGGATTTTGTAAGAGGAAGTCGAATATTTTGCGTTGTGTTAACAAATTTCCTGTGCTATTATGGAGTTTTATGTTTTAATTTGGCTCTTAGTCATAGGCTATGAAGCTATTTAATTGCTTCCTCCTATTTTATTTTCAGAAAATTGTATAGATTTTAGTATATGAATAGAATTCAAAGAAATAGTTACAAGAAAACATCGATGATTGGTACAGACTGATTTTGGAAAAAGAGTTGCACTGTTATTTATTGAATTGATCTAATGTACAATTTATATATAATATTTAGAGTGTATGAGAATTTTTCGTTAGATTGTTATACAAGAATATTTGAAACAGTTTGATTCTGAGGGTAGTAAGGTATTCGTATGTGCAGATGTTCACAAAATACAATTTTAGGTATGGTTTTGGATGGTATCCAAGTTGGCCTCTATATTATAGTCACGGATATAGTGGATACGGTGGATATGGTGGATACGGTGGACATGGTGGATACGGTGGACATGGATATGGAGGATATAGTGGATACGGTTATGGATATCGTAGCCACGGTGGCTGGTACAAGGGATGGTAAATTAAGAAAAAATAGAAAGGATAGAAAATCGTCCAGGAGATTTCTATAATTTTATAAATATTATTCACATCTCACATCTAACTTTTTGCACTGAATAAACAACAGGCTACACTTAAATTTTAATTATATTTATATTAAGTATTGCAAACTTAAGACTGAGATAAAACACCTACAACTTTCGATATTCATCAAATATGTAAAAACGAAAGTTCATTCAACATTTATTCAATTTTATTCTTAAAGTTATGTATCGTATATATTTGTACAAATACCAAGATGTTCATCAGTGAAAAAGAATAAATGATTCATATTGAAGGAAGGGTGAAATGATTTTGCACATACCCTTAGTCGTTTCCTTATATAAGTTGCCAATATTTCTTCGCAAACGGTCAGATTTTTATCTGTATCCTGCGGAACAAGAAGTATGTGTTATACAATCGTAAAATAATCTTCAAATTTTTGCGTCAGTCGACCTTTAGAATTCTCGTCAGCTCTCTGATCTTCTGTAGTTTAACTTGTTGTTGTTCAGATAAATTATTATTGCACACTCGTCGTGGATTGGTTGCGTACATCTCAAAACGAAACAGAAAACGTGTTACTTTTTTCACTTGCGCATTAGTAATCCATAACACTTTTGGTACGTCGCGACACTTTGTATGCACCTGATATGCGGCGTAGTGTTGCTTGGAGACAAGCGAAACAACAAACGTTTTATTGGATTTTTTTCGCAGAATCTTAACGTGATTTTGCTTTATGTAAATTAATTTCTTTTTTTCAGTAATGATTAATTACCCTCATCCTTAAGTATTTTCTTGAATTTTTGTTAAACTTCGTATCTTTTATTTTTATCATACATCCCACGAAAGGAATCTGCGTTATCTACAACAGATGCTATTCTGAAATGTCTGAATCGCGGACCAAGTGTCGAAACAGAGTAAGAACCTTGTTGCTAGTTCCATTTAAAGTCAGGGCTATTCTGTCCTTAATCCAGCGTGATTTGAGCGGTTTGAACTATTTATCTCGTGTTGTTAGAGTAGAGTTCTACAGTTTCGAAGCTCTTTCTTACAGTTTGTTATGGAATCCACTAGGGGGCAGATTAAAAGACTGAAGAATCGGAAGGTAAAATTTCTTTGGCGGGAAAACTTTCAAATACATACAGCGAAACATTTTTACATATACGATCTACGTGTATGTGATTTCACGAATTCCTGACATGCTATAAATTTACATATTCACATAAAGAAATATTCTTTAAACACAAATCAAAATTGGAGCCAACACTATATTGCAAGAATATTTCAATTCCAATATCCAATTTCTGATAAGAAATAATTCATTTAACGCATCATTATGCAATACTTACGTTTATACATATTAACAATTTCTCTTAATAGTTTAAAAATTTTTTGAAAAATGGTAGGTAAACATAGGTAAACGTACGTATAGATAGGTAATAAAGTTCTCTAAGAAAAATTATAATTAATAATTCAAATTTAGCTAATTAATTTACTCAATTTATCATCTTCTATTATGGACCCCTTTCTTACATACCTCCTCAATTATTTATCCACAAACGGGACACTATTCTTAACCCCGAAAAAGGGGAGTGCTTTCGGTGATCCTATCCCAACAAGAGAGGCAAAGGCTAACCGGATCTACGTTTTATAGTTCGAGTTTATTGCTCTTAACTAGATACTGACCATTAAATACAAAGGGATGCGACAGCATCCCCTTTCTAGTGGACCAGTTTTCTGTCAGCGGAAATTGACCGAAACGATTTCAGAATAAGAGTCAAAGGCTAACTGGGTTCATTTTGCGGTTTACCTTCGTCAACAATAGACAGTGGACAGTGGCCATTGTTACGGAGAGGCGGCAGCATCGCCTTCCTGATGGACCAGTTTCCCAACAGGATCCGCGAGATTGTTGGAGAGGACAGGACCTCTCGCCACGCGAGCAAACAGGTTCCGCTGGAAGGGATGAGACGCTATTGACGAACAAAAATGGATCGTGATCCAAATCAGGTGAAAAACTGGTCCATCGTCCGCAGACCCTTTCAAAAAACGGGAGCAAGTCGTTTACGTGTTATTTGACCGCGAACAAAGATCAGAGATCAGAAGAGATACAGAAGAGTGGATTGCAGGTTCATGGTTCGCGAGTAGGAACAGGTTGCTCTGATTTTTAATTGAAATATATTAGAAGTTTCGTTATGTAAGATTTAATTAGCATATACTAATTGACGAGGATACGACGATGATTCTTTAATCAATTTTTTCTAATTTTGATCGTTACGATTTCTATATTTATTCCTGTATTTCATTTAATAATTTCGTATTTCTTTTTTGAAAACATTTATTACGAAATCTTTGGAAATTTTTATGCTAAAATTTATACAAATAGTTTTAAATATTAAAGGTATAGGCTTATTTACACGTATAGTACTCGTTGAATACCCAAAATACCTTGATTATGTACAGCAGGATTTAGAGTCTTTACACAGAAGCCCCATATTTCGAAAACATGGTTGAGATGCAAAAATATTTTTCGATTTAATAAACAACAAATACAAAAACAATATAATAATTTAATTAGAAGATACACACGATAGGAAAATTGTTTGGTTAATTGGCGAATTGAGGCAATAATTGATTTTTATCAGCAGCGGGTAACGTTTCAACGTACAGAGGTTCTATATTGGCCACCCTTTAACACATACTTCCTATTATCGTCGTAGAACTCGTTTTCTTGGATTCTCTAAGTTGTCTGGCTCAATTTCCCCGGGTTGTCCCAAAGAAAATTCTCGCCGGTATTAAACGAACTGGCTTGAAAAAAAAGAAGAAACGAGGGTTCGAGAAGCGAGCGGACAAAAGAGCCGGAGCACTCGATCAAAAGTGAAAAAAAACAAAGGCCGGTGACGTGTGTGTCACATGAGACGCCGAAACCAACCCACATTGGCCACTTCTTTCACCTGTCCATCATTCGTTGCCCTCCAAAGAGGACGTCTCCGTCGCTGAAAGAGGACATTTGCGTTTCTGTGCTCGTACCAGTCATTGTGCGCTTTTATCGGCCGTTTCGCGTTCAGTTTCTACCGGGGATTTCGTGTACTCCTCGTGGTGAATACTTGAAAAGGGAGCCTACACTCGTAATTGACTGCTTTATTCCGGATTCCAAGCCAGAGGTACTCACATCGATACGTAATCGCGCCGGTAACGTCGATACGCGACCTGATGCTGATTATCATCCTTCTGATTTTTCTAAACGAAAAAATATATGTATGTTATGGAAAAAATTAAAAAATTGAAAGGCTTGTTAATTTATGTTGTAGGAATTTTTATTATATTATCTTTATTATATTATATTATTTTTATTATATTATATTATCTTCCAAAGGGTAAAAGAATAGGGGTTGTAAAAACGGCTTCAAAATTGTAAAATATAAAATATAATGCAACGTAAAATAATTATTCAACGGCGCAATATAATGTAAAATAACTCGGGTCAAAATTACAAATATTTGTATTGCGCGTTTAGTCATACGAAACTTTAGATGGCCATACACTTTCACTTTGATACATGTTTTAGGACATGAAACATTGTCAAAATCTGCTCATCATCGATGAATAATATGATCTATGTTGATCAGATATCTTTTATTTCATGCCTTTGTGTCCTCTTTCCTCATAGATTCTTTATGGAATCATTTTAGAGTAACGTGACAATGAAGCAAGAAATCACTTTATATATCCAAACAAGAAATTTTGTTAACCAAAACAAATTTTTATTTCGACAATTTAATTAATCGAAATTATATACCGCACAATTCATCTTTAAGCTAATCCGTTTAAATCGCGTAATTATTAGATTAATCAGATTTCCAATATTAATTTATTAAGTAACCGATCAATAGAAAGATCACTAGTGTCCCAAATTTGAAATTTACTACCCTAAATAGGAAGACAGATTCTAAATAGAATACGACTTAATATCTGCGTACATCAAATCACAACACATTTAAAATGCTTTAACCCATTCACTGCCAACTACGAGATATCTCGTAGTAAGCGTATGTACCAAGACTGCCGACTACGAGATATCTCGTAGTTTGCGGAGTCGGGACAGGAATTTTATTCAGTGACACCAGCTACGAGTTATCTCGTAGTCCTTTCTCATTTTCAAATTACTGTAAATACCATTTTAATACTATGTGTATGCAACTAATAAAATTTGCCTGGCAGTGAATGGATTAATTTATCTATTAATAAAGGAACACGTTAGTGATCTGCCAGAAAAGAATAAAGTTAAAACGAATACGAATACTATTCCAGAAAGGCGGAAGTCAAAGAGAAAGAGAACTTCGGAAGAATTCGTAGAAATACTCTTTCGTGCCTGCATCGTCTTCCTCTCTCCAGTTAATTTGTTTTTCGTTTGTGAAGACGCGTGTCCCGGAGGAGGTCATGAAAAGGTTTCACTGCGTACACGCTGCATTACCTCTATTCGTATCGGTAACGAGGACCTCCTCCTACGGCATGGGATTTTCGTCGATGCAACGTGTACGTCGTGCAGACGTACGCGGTATTGTCGGGACACCCCGTATATAGCGAGGGCGTATTTGTTTTACTGCCTGGCTGCCGGCATTGGTTGAGAACGTGCTCCGCATTCTTGAAATCGTGCCACCCTTGTTACGGCATAGACTCTCCACCGCCATCACCTCCTTCCCCTCCGAGCCGTCGAACATCCCGCCATCAAGCTGGCTCTCTTCTTTGCTGGCACTAGCACCAGGATCGACAGAAGGATCGTCATCCCTTTCCCCTTATCCTAGGCTCTCGTAAAAATTCTTGACTCCTGTAATGGTCATGTGACCAGGCTACAGGGGTATGTGACTGTTCGCCAGTTTCTAAATAGTCGCAGAAGTTTGAGGAAACTTAGAAGAATCTCAGATTTTGTGATAACAATTGCGTCACCGAGAATTGCCAGGATTCTTCTTCTGGGAAATTGTGTGATAGATAGATGTTCTGATGTTCATGCATTTTTGAGAAATTTAAGGATGTAAAAATTTAGCGAATGCATATAACGCCCAAAAATATGTAAAATACCTAAAGTAGAGTATTATAATATATAAATTCTACTCTTTTAGCTACGAGCATAAAATTTTATGGCGAAGTATTTTTTCGCGAAGAATCATCTCTTTATAATAATCCTTGATCCCAATAGACTCTAACCTGACAAAGAATTAATTGATGTTTTAAAAATTCTCAGGATGTATAAAACATTTTTGGTCAATTACTTACAATATATAAATCAGTTATTTTCCTTTCATTGTAATATACAATACCTCGTACTTAATATTCTATCTTCAACCCGAAATCTATTACATTCCACATTAAGCCAAGTTCAGCAAAAAATTTAAATAAATTTCCTGAGTTAATCGTTTAATGGAGTTTATTTTTCTCGTGGGCAATCGTAAAGTTCTTATCTTCCGTGACAACCGTGGTGTTCCCCTCGAACAATACTTGTATCTAATTTTCTGCTGTGCAGCGACAAAACAGAGGGTGGCAGGAAGTAAGTCGTCACAGGATAGTGGACTAAGTTTATCACCGTTAAGAATCCTGAATCCGGGGACACGGTAAAAATATTAGAACGAGGACTGGGAGGAAGAGAGAACGAAAAGAAGGACACGGAAGAAGAGTCCGGCATTCTATCGATCCTAATTTACGGCCTGGATTTCAGGCGTTTATGTCTTTCCGATAAGGTCGTTCACGCAGATGCTGTGCCTGCACCGATGGATATTCTTCTTCGTTCGATGCATTCTCTTTTTCGTGCTTTCTGTAGCCCGAAATGCTCTTTTCCTTCGATTCTCTCGTGATGGCTGACTATAACGAACCCCGTAGTTCGAGGCTGGTTCTTTTCGAAACATAAAACGAAACTTAAATTCTGGAAGCATTCGATGAGTATACCTCGATACATTCCAAGGTGCAGTATAGGTTATAAGTATGGATACTTGGCTGATTTCTACACGATGTTATATAAACTATTGGCAAATTCTTTTTAACAAACAATTTAATGATGACTTTCAACAATCAGATAATCATTAAACTACTTGTTCCATTAGTATACTACGTTATTGAGCTGTGAAATAAATTTGTTCTGTTTTTGTATTTGTTAAAATATGTGTGATATATTACCTACAGAAACTTGTAACTTTATATGCGATATATAAAGAAATTGTTAGAAATTGTTTGTAAAATAGTAGCAAGTATCGCCCAATCCAGAGGATATTAAAAAATTAACTACCCTTTCGACTGTTTTTCCGTTACGTAAATACAGTCGGGTGTTTCGAGGGGTCAATCGAATATAACTTTGATCGTGTGTATTACGAAATACCGACGTAATTTCTCCTCAAATTGAAAGCAAAGAGGTTGCACAATCGTTTAAAAACCATCGACGTTACATAAATGTTTTCATACAGAAATTAATCGAACGGTGAAGGTGGATTATGTAATTACGTGATGTGTTACGTCTATCGGATTCGAATATCGATAAAATCGATTGCTCCTCTTTTAAAAGTGAAGCCGTAGCGAACGTGGCCACCGCATAATAGAATCGAAACCATAATAAATTTCATTCCAATTTCCTATCGATCAGTCAGCAGCCGCGGTAATATTTGTTTAAGGGACAGACGACCGGTGATTCGATAAAATTGGAAATTTCGGCTTTTTTCCGTCCATTCAGAAGGGTGTTAAATTCCCTGTGAGATTCGATTGGTCGACGGTCCGTGGCCGGAGCAGATTTCCTGTCCGGAAGCGCTAGTAAGATGGGTTTGTTCATGATTTTTCGTTGCATCCGTTATTCTTTACTTTCCTTCGAATTCGTTTTGCGAGTCGCTAGTTTATGGTAAATCGTAGTATTCCATTCAATTAATATTAGATTAGACCATGAAATATTTTACTTGGAATAGCTGTGGTGCATCAACATCAAATATTTTAAATATTGCTTTTTCGTACTGTATTATCAAATATTGTTAACTATCTTTTGTTGTCCTATCGAATTATTTCGTAACAATATTAATTATTTAAAAAATCTTAATTAGGAAACTTAGATTCAAATTTTTTAATTTTATTTCCAAATGCTATTGAATTACTTCGTATGCAGAAAATTGTATACTACAAAATTCTATTTGTCTTTTAATATTTAATTTCTTACGTTTAAATATTTTTATAAGAATTCAAGCCATATACAATACTACATTCGAATCCTACGATTCTCTTGAAAGTATCTCAAAAAACAAAACGTTGATTCGTTCATTCTGTCAATCATCCCTGTACGATGAATCAGTCCAGTTTGCGCTGGAACCATCGTCTCGACAAGAACGAAAGCATCGCAGCAGCACTTTGTGTACCGAAGAACTGCGACTTCCAAGGGAGAGACCATCGATATAGCTACTCTTCTTACTTTTGGCCACTATCCTCGGAAGTCTACAAGGGGGGTTTGTCGGAGGGGGGATAGGATGGCCAGAATTTATAGCGTCTTTTGCGATCCCGGCGGGTAGGGATGAGGCGGCCACCCCTCAGACTCAATGTTTTCTGCAGGGAAAGTCGGAAGTCGAGTCGAACCCTGGCCAGGACTAGCCGT
This sequence comes from Bombus pascuorum, assembly GCF_905332965.1. Taxonomy (NCBI): domain Eukaryota; kingdom Metazoa; phylum Arthropoda; class Insecta; order Hymenoptera; family Apidae; genus Bombus; species Bombus pascuorum. The sequence goes on along the minus strand of NC_083494.1, from coordinate 12,528,315 downwards.
ATCCCATACGTCTTGCTAACAGACCGGATAGGTTTCGTCTCGTTCCACCTTTCAAGAAAAAATTTTTTAAAATTGCTCAATGAACCTATCGAACTTTTTTCAACGTCTCTGTATCAACTACATTTCGATGGATTTTTTACACTTCGTTTCGTTTCTTAATTCGCGTCCGTAAGAATGTGAATGATTTTTGAAGGTAGTCCTACTTGGACAATACGTGCACGTTATCGGGTAGATTTAGTTGGACGACCGAGTCCCTCCATTTTCCGAATGGACTTCTGACCCAACCATCCCACGGCTCACGGGGATGCTTTTTATTAGACTCCACCAGGATCACCCGGTATACTCGTGTGCACGCGTCTTTTTCTGTGTTCGTGTGTATAGGCAGAGGCACGCGTTATATGTATGTATAGGAGTCCCGTATATGCGATGGCAGTGGCCATGTTCAAGGTGGAGGGACAGCCCCATTCGCCAAATTAACTGCGTTAGATCGGGACCCTGGAATTCTTTATGCTTTCCTCGACCTACGACCGGCCATTTTACGCTGGATTTTTCAACGGATACTGCTCACCCTTCGCCTTCCCTTTCCACCCCCCGCTGAACGATCTCATCCCCTTTCGCTTTTTGTCTTTGCCGTTTGATTAACTCTTCGCGAATTTAATTTGGAATCTATCGCGTGTTTTCTCATCAACTGATGTCTACTTGTTTGATATTTCTGGAGTTTTCTCGTAAGTAATACGAGTATCGTATAGTAAAAAATTTTGTTCTTTCTTGAATTTTCAAGATTAATTTTTAAGTGTCGTAGTTTACTGTAGCTATAATTTAATATGACATTATTGGACGATTTTCGTTGAAGATAATACGACGTATATTATGCAGTGAAAGATTTTATTGAATTTTGAATTCAAAAGTTTTGTTTATGTCGTTAAGGTGTTTGTGTTAAGTAAATATTGCGTTATGAGGTACCTGGGATTCTATTATGTCTTAGTATATTCTAATTAAAAAAAAAAAATGATTTTATGTAAGTTCTATATCGACCAAATGCATTTTACTCCTCTTAACGAGTATGTACTTATCTGCAATAAGCTCTTAAGAGTTCCTCATTTTTGAAGAAATTCTATAAACGTTCCATCAACTTAATTCCATTTGAAGACCATTTGAAAATGGGAAAAGTTCTATAAATCTACTTTTCTTGATTTTACGATTTTTGTGTAATTTTGTAGATAAAAGAGAGTACTTTATCATGACATAGTTGGAAAGGGGTAATAGTTAACAATCGTACAAAAATACTGTCCAAACATGTGATTAACGAATAATAAAATCTTCGACAACATTGCAAAAAACGTTTGCGTTAAGTTCCAGTCGTTTACCTTTAATTCTTCCGTTACATTACATTGGTTTCGTATTTCCGGCCGCGAGAGGCTATGTTATGAACTTCGCTATGAACTTTTTCGAACGTGGTGAAAGTGTATAATGCGAGAAACTTAAGTAACGATTTCACTAGGAAACTTCCACGCGACTTTAAAGGCGAGCGCCCAAGACGGCGGCTTAATCGAATCGCTAATGTTTGCAAAATCTTTGTTTGAGACGTCTTAAAGAGAAGGAGACGAAGCGGACCGTTCGATTCGAGCTCCACAAACAGGGGATCCTTTTATCTGATCTACAGAACTAAGAGCCACATAAAAAGCGCTTCCAAGTTTAGTTTCTTTTCATTTATTATAATTTAGTTAAAGAAATACTTTAATTACCAAGCAACTAACATTGCAACTATATATCACTGTGGCTTCCGTACACAAAGAAGTGTTGTAACATTTTTTCTTGTTCCTCTTTCTGATCGATAATTTTAATATCTATCACTTATCACGAAATTAAACTATTACGATTTAATGATACCAAAAAGACATAAGTTTAGAGTACAAACAGTAGATGTAAAGGTAAAAAGTGGAGTTGATCACTTTAGCTTGTGAGACAGACGTTCACCCTAGATTAAATCTCGATCGAGAACAAACCATTCCACATTCCCAAAAACGTCTCCAATTTCTTCATCCCCCAGTCAGGATCAATTACATAACGCCGTTAAGACTTCGTCCCTGAAAGACGAATGAAATAGCTTGATGGTTGCACGAGCGGGTGAAGGATCCTTCCGATCCTACGGGTCTCGTAATCCTAAGTGGCCGAAAATCCCTATCAATCGACGGCAATCGGTCCTTGGTCCTTGCTTCCCCTACCTACCTCCGTATCCTTTCTCGTTAAATCCTTCGCCCGGTGGCCGGTCCGCTTTTCCACGGAATATCTGCGTTCGATCGCGAATAACTTTCTGAATAGGTGATCACGTAAAACTGATTTAGCAATTTGCCCATTCCGGAGCGGCGCGATCTTAGTTCAAATTGAGTATAGTCCAAGTCTTACTTGGGTGAACCACTACTAATCCAATTCCGGGGATCTCAAGACGTTCTGCTACGCCTGGGGTGGGAGGTTGGCAAAGGGGTTGGCCGGGGGACGAAAGAGAAAGAGACGTCGGGATGTACGCGACGTATAGACAGAGGATGAAACGAGTGAGAGAAAAGCAAGTAAGGAAGAGAGAGGGAGGGAGGGAGAGAGAGAGAGAGAGGGGAAAGGAGATCGGTGGGTGGGCAAGGAGTTTCAGGCGAAGATATAATATCGCCTATGCAAATAGCCTTTGGACTTAGACCGGCTGAATATACTTTAGCGCTGGCAGCTTGAGTTAGACCGCGTTGTATTTTCCGTGGAAGATAGAGGTGTTCTAGGTATAGGTATGCTTAAAAAATACCATCATTGAAACGTACCTCGTTACTACCATCCTCCGACAAACTCTGAAGTGGACTCCTGAAGCCTAGCCGGGCCGTTTTAAGCGAAAGTTTGTCGAAGTTCGACGCGAGAACAGCTACTTCGCGCTCTCGTTACGAAATACTGTTCTTCTCGTCTTCTTTTTAGTTTATTAATTATGGAAAATTCGTGTAGTCATTCTGTCCCAGAAAGTTTTAAACTGTTTTAACACATATTATGAAAGAATGACAAAATATTTTACATTTTAATTAACTCGTAAGACTCAGCAATTTTGTCTTTTGTTGTAAGTAACTTGGGAAATATTCATCATGAGATATTATGTGCAGAAGTATCTGGTGCAGACACATACACCTACATACATATGACTTAATTTACCTTCACATAAAGTAAGAAGTATCACACACACTACTACCTTTTTTTCATTTCCTTAATTCTCTGCAAATTTCTTAACATCGTCTGTGTCACAATGTGCGACAAATCATCTATGTGACAAAACGACTACCATACCAATTACGTTTATTATACTCGAAGAAATCTCAAAAATTTAATTTACATGCAGTTGTATCAAACTACATGAAAGAATGTTTCGTTCGCGAGCGATCTAAAATAGCATAACGACGTCCACCATGCCACGAGAGGCATGAACGTAACCGATGAAGCGGAAAGGGGTGCGAAAGGGGAGAACGGGGCGGCTGTAAAACCCCGTGGGGAGAAGCTAGAGCGGGGGGACAACATTAGGCAGGCTTTCCAGACGAGACGAGGGTAGGACGTTTGAGGTCAGTTCGGGGCGGTTTTTTCAACCCCCGGAGCGAGTCGCTCAATACCAAGCCGCCCCTCGACTGACCAATGGTCGTCCTTCTACCCCCACCATTTGAACTGGCTGACCAGCCAGCCGATTGGACGAAAACTTCCCGAGGGATACTCTATCCAGCAAGGATACTCACGGCCCGAATCCTCGAGACCCGCTAACTAACCGAAGAGGAGAGATTATGTACCGGGTGGCGCGTTTGATATCAGGCATATTGACACTAGCACCACCAGCTAGATAGTATTTCGTAGCTGTGGAATTCAATGGGCGGCCTCATCTGGCAGAGGAATCTCTGATGAGGGATTACAACGAATTTACAGCGTTGAGTTCTATCGTGATTATTCGGCCGACCTTGTAAGGATCGTACCTGGAATAACTGAGGAATCGGCCGGTGTTGTAATTGATTTTAAGGAAAATTCCGAAGGGTCTGAAGTTTTATGGATTTGGGTTGATTGGGATTAAAGTTGATTAGGATGTTGGATAGGAGGAAGAATTGATGTTTGGATATATACGGTGTTTCAGGGAATTTTAGTATAAATGTTGGTGTAAAATCTACACATATGTTGAAACGATCGCTCACAATTACAATCGACGTATAGTTTAGTTCAATATTAGTACATTTTAAATTAATTCATTAGAATAGAAATAAGCGTCTTTGAACGAATCCAATAATCTATGGCTAGACACTTCATTGTACGATTGAATCTTTACATTCTTCATGGAAAAGTCTTCTGGAGTCCCTAATTTTTTATTATCGCTACGCATTTATAAACATGCATTTTTCTCATTTTAACGGAAATCTCATTTACTTATTCACTTAAATTCTAACAAAGAAATTATACTGAAAAGTCTAACTTTTCTGAACTATCTAAGACGCGTCCTGGCCATTGAAAATACAATTTTTACGAAGTTCAGAGGGTTTCCAAACTCCAATGGAAAAGATATCTAGCGTAAAAGCGAATACCTAGATGACACGGTTTTCCTCTGCAGGAAAGGTAGAGCATTTCCTGTCGCGTCACCCGCTAGACGCGACGAGATGGAAACGGTGTTGCAAGGTGGGCATCGATGCGGCTGTCTTGCATGTCGGAGTGTTTACGAATGTTATCAGCATAATAGTGGGACACCCTATATCCGTCCAGTGGCACCGGTCGTCCCGCTAGTTTGCTCGAGATGATATCGGCGCGTCTCTCCTTTTCGTTAGATTCTGCCGCGCTACTAAAGCAGATGGGACTTGAAACTCTGCCAAAATTCAGATCAAGCTCGCTGACTTAAAGACACCTTAAAGCTGGCGAGTGAACATTGGTGTTAGAGAAAGAGAGAGATAAAGAGAGAGAGGGATGGTGACGGAAGGGAAAGGTGGGACAGCCGCGCGGAAATTTCAAGCCGGTCGCCGGTTCACGCTGGAAATGACGTCGCGAGTTAATTTGGATCGATTTCCGACCGCGCGGTTACCGCGCTGGCCCGCGTCTTCCTCTTTGAACTTCCGGTCGAACGACTGTTTATCGGCGTATTGGAAATTCCTCGCGAAGATACGTCTGCCCCGATATCAACCACTCGTTCGGGTTCACGTTCCCATTTTTTGTGGAGTCCAAACGAATCCTAAATGAATTTTAAGACTTTGTACAGATTAACGATAGGCAAATAATTTTGGGTAGTCAAGTGACAGATGATGTTAGCTTATATATCAATTGTGAACTATCCGCAAAATTCAAAATTAAATCGTGGAATGAATTAGAGGAAGTAGCATTTGATTTTACGATTCGTATTACATTCATCTAGATTTATTCCAGAAAGTAAGATGCATATAGTTATGTATATAGATGTGTATGTATTATTTGATTTTCTAAATCTTTTTAAATAAAATCAATGGCATGGCACAAAGAAGCGTGATAACCAGAAACATCAACGCTCTATCTAGGAATGATAAGATTATAGATTTAAATAATTTTCGCAATTTTCTGCTATTGTCCTCAGTTCCTCTTCATGTTTGTATATTTCCAAATATTCTCTTTTCAAATTTTCGAATATTTTATTCCTGGAAGCGTAAAATATACAAAATTAATAAAATAAAAGTGTATTGAATACTAAAATTTAAACACTATCTCGTTTCATTTTGGAAACGACTTAAATCACATGCCTTTGCTCCAAACCTAAACTCGAAATTTGTACTATTACACAAAAAGCTTAGAAGGCTGGAGATTTTTTAAGAAATCGATCGTCGCGAAATTCATAGTAGCGAAACATAGTCACAATCTTGGCGCCGCGCGACAGGTATTTCTTTGGTTAGATTCTTTTCTTCTCGTTCCGCCTTTCGTCGGTCTTTACTGGTTCCCTGGCGCAGACAGGACCAGCTGGGACGGGGCTCGAGCCCACGGGACTGGGATCAAAGGAAGAATTATCAGGGTTCCGAGCGCGGTCCGGGATTTGGTCCCGTAGGAGACTTACCACATGTAAATAAGGACAGAGCTTCTGTAGCTCGCCTCTGCTCTGCGTAAATAACATTTTTCCGATAGCGTCGGAATAACCCTCCGCGTCAGAGTTCGCTGGAAACCTCCTAGCCGCGTATTCTACTGATCTTTCGTCGTTTTTCTGAGGCAAGATTATTTGAGTCATCTGAACTTCAACATTTTAAAAGAATTGTAGAATAGTTAAACTTGTTGCATATTGTGAGACATCATTAATCTTCGATATAATAGCGGAAGAATGAGAAAATATCGTGTTCTTATCAAGTTCAGTTAGGAAAACTTTCGATAACGAGAACATTACATTCGATTAATTATCCGATAGAATTGTATAAATCAGCAAGCAGGTTGAGAACTAATAAAATAAGAAACAAAATTACTTACAGAATTAACGTTCAACAAACTTCTTTCATGTTGATGAGTAGAAGTCATATCTTCGTGATTTTCGAGTTATAATATCTGTTTACAAATGTAGATTGGTTAAAAATTATTTATAAATGAATTTGACGAATTACATGGAGTTATTTAAGGAATTATTCCTTTCTTATATTTCAAGGAAAAATCAAAGGGAGCATTGTTTCGTAATACACTACCATAGATCGATATCGAATGATACTTTGATTGCTTATTTAGGCACAATGATTTATCTTTGTCTATTTTTTCGCGGCGAGATTATTACCTATCCGTAGATTACACCATCTTTCAAGGTATTAATATTTTTGCGGTTGATGATTTGGTATTATGTCTGCTCGCAAGCTAAAGATAGAGGCCTTTGTCATGGTACTTTGCTGGGGAGACAGAGCACGGAGATAAAGGCCATTCAACGACGCTTGTTTTTCACCCTTTTTTCCTTAAATATTGGACTTCCAGTGGTACACACTGATAAATAGGAACAGTCGAAATTGTTCGTCTTTTTTCTTCCAATTTTTTGTCCAGCATGTGGTTCACAAAGAGTTGAAAGCGGCATTGTAACGTTTGCGAGATATTGATTCCAAGCGTTGCAACTTAAACGATTAGGGAATTTATTACCAATCATGTTAGAAATATTTTAGAAATTCTAACTTCTCTGAAGGTTTGTAAATCATGAATAGGATTTTTATGCAATTTTGTTAAATTGCTATTGATTTTGAAAATAACATTGCTATATTATCTTTCTATATTATATAGTTAACTAACTGATGTATATTGCTTGAAACAATTAGAGGATCATCTTAGCTCTTTATTCGTTACTTCTATTACTACAATATTTTTAATAATTGTAAATTTTTATTAAAATATCATACGAATAATATTTACTTGATGGTCGCAGTGAAAAGAGTCATAGTAACGATCTTCTAATTATTATAACATTGTACAAACAACTTTTATATATCCTCCAAAGACTTAAATCATTTCCATAACACAATAAAAATAATGTGCTTCATATAACAAAAAAAAAAAAAAAAAAAAGAAAATTCTACAATTCACCGCAATATCCATTACGTAAATTCCTTCCCAACAATCTATCCCCGTTTCCATTTCCGTTTACAATTCAACTAAAAAAGCAGCGAAAAATAACGCACATAGTTAAACGAGGATAATTCCCATTCACGTATCGTTATAATCAGAAACAATGGGAAACAACAGCAAACTAACAAAGAAAAAAATAAAAGAAAGAAAGAGAAAAAGAAATATCCAGAATTTTAATGGACCGTAGCAGTGCGTTTGGAAACGCGACGGCGCGGCGCGGCAGCCCTTGATTTTTCACGTTTCTCGTTTACCCGTCCGTTTTTATTCCCTCAACCTAGCCTCTCTTCACCCTCTCCGCTCACGTTTCTCGCTCGCGTAAAAGAGAGACGAGCATTTTTGTTTCCCCTGTGCGCTCCTCTTTTTTCTTGCTCGGCCAGCATATTCGGTGCGGTGGCGGCTCTACGTTTCAAAATGTATGCAAAAGACCGGAGCATCCCGCGCATCCTAACATGGTACACACGCGGGAGAAAGTCGTCTCTCACCCTCGTTTGTTCTCCACCTGTTATCCTTCTCCTTTAGTTCATTTCGTGTTCTTGATCTTCGTGTGAATATGAAACGATGCTGAGTAATTGAAGACGTTGAGATTCGTGGAAAAAAGATGGTGGTACAAGGAATAAGGAAAGAAATTGGTGGTTGTGATGTGGTGGTGGAAGGTCGAGGTCGTCGCTAAATTTTCACCGGACTGTACTGGGGTCCGGTCGGCGTAGTTACCATCGATTCGTGGCCGCAACTGTTTCGTCGTTTAAAAAAGGAACGCCTCGAGTCCTGGGGTGGAAAGACATCTTTTCCCGACATATATTCCTGTTTGTTCAAGGGGCCAGCAACAACCTCCCAACAATATGGGGTCATTTTACGTGTTTCCTTACAAGGTTGTCTAGGGTTGTCCCTGCGCGGTGATATCGATAGTTTCGTGATAGACTGTTTTCGTGAACCGCGAGATACAAGTGATTATTGGTTGGTGGATATTGGTTTTTGATAGCTTTTACTAATTGATATTTGTTGGTATCATAGTCATTATTAGAAAGTTATTGTGGCTAGATATTGTTATTACTTATTGACAATAGATTTAATGGGTCATAACGTGTATCTGACTACGTTGACACGTAAAATATAACAAATGTATAATTAATATCCTGTAATATAACGTATAACGTAATAGCTACATGAAGACCACAGGTAAAAAACAAACAACAAAGTAATAAAAAATGTTACTATTAGAAAAAAATTATGCTTTAAAATGGACAAAGGATTATTTACCTATGGTAGTTTCATCTTTCCATCACGTTTCGTTGCTCTCGTCGATCGTTTCTTTTTTTTCGTCCATAAACTTCGTTTTCGCGAATCGAATGGTCGTTTCGTCGGTAGGATGTCCGGAGATTTACCGCAACAATTAGCCCGAGAAGAATTTTCACAAGGATTTATCGAAGCCCGGAAGTCTTGCGGGTAACTGTACCGCGCGCATCTAACCCGTGCCACGGACCGAGCAAAGTGGATCCTCGGGTGGCGCATATTGATTTACGATAATTTCATTATTTTCCCGCCGGTTCTTGTAACCGATTAACGTCTCTTCCGGGCAGCTGTCCGCCAATTGAAATGTAAACGATCCTCACCGTTATCTCGTTTCTTTCGCTCAGCCAATTCGACTTCGTTTCGAAGATCGTTCAAGATCTCGAACAACTTGCTCGAGTTATCCATCGTTGTTTCCCTTCTTTTATTTTTCTGTTGGAATACGCTAATATATCGACAGAGTACGACCCATTAAGCATAAGAACGGTATTTTCACTGCGTGACCAATATGAATCATACGGAAAGTTAGGAATATCATTAAAAGTAGAGATTTTGAAACAGCTGGTTAGTTGTTATTTTTTTAAAGTGAAACGACGTATTATTGTTATACAAAATATACATACACGCACTGTGCATATGTTAATATTACACGTTCCGTTCTTTTTTATTCGCTAACGTGCTTCTTTCTGTTGACGATTGTTTAACCTGTAAACAATAATTAAGAAAAATTGCCAACATCTTCCGTTCTCTTATTCTACGTTTTTTATTATTTTTGGAGATACGGATACAAAGTGGAAGCGCGTATCCAGCGAGTTCGCACCAACGGGCGGACAAAGAAGCGAAAGCTCGAAAAGGCAAAAGGGAGATGAGAAAGCGAAGGGAGAGCGATCGAGCCAAAGGGGAGGAAGAGAATTTTATTGGCTCTGACTTGGCGCCCCTAACGTCTACTCGTTTGCCTCGCAGATTTTCATATGTTTTCATCCGCTTGGAAAATTAGGACGTTATACAGCAATCGGAATCTCTCGAGCTCCTTCAGACGTCGAGCTATAGCCTTTGTGAAACGAGTTATGCAGTTATCGAGACTTGGGGGTGTATGTGTTTTTCATGTATGATGCTTTTAAAAAAATCACGAACAGAAGTTTCTTGGTCTTTAACCTTTAAATTAGGTTCAAACGTAGCATTAATTCTAAAGAATGGAAGTTTGTTGTTTTATATATATAATCCTGAAGGAAACACGAGATTTTATTACTTTGTTGCATTTTATGTCGTTGACGTAACAAGTATTTATTTTCGTGAAATATTTCCATTTTAGAAAAATTCTACTAAAGAAAATACATTCATCGAATTGAGATAGCTTCCTCCTTTTTCGAAGTCGGTATAAAAATTGAGTTGTTTATACAAGAACATCTCTTGTTAAATTTTTCAACCTTTTAGATAATTATACCAGCCAAAAACTATACGGGCGATATGATTATAGGCTCATAAAACTATATAATACGATCCAATCTTTCGTTTAAAATGTTTCAAATATATCGAACAAGAAATTTAAAATGCCGAATAGTTGTCAAATTAACTAAAAATTACAGATATTTTCCTCGAAAAAGATAAATTTTTACAAGAATCGTCCTCGAGCCCCGTACTCGCAGAACCGAAGAATATTTTATTGTAAATTTATCCAGTTGGCGAATTTCAACCTTTTTATTAATGGAATAAAATATTAATGGAATACCTAGGAGATTTTACGTCAGAAAGAAAACATGAAGTTAAAATTCGTTCCAGTTCGAAGAATAAAGGATAGAAAAAGATATATTTTTGCGATAAATGTTCAACGGTGGTCGCCCATAGTCATGTTGAATCGAAGAAATTCAGAGCAGTGACTCGGGGGTGGTGTTCTTGTCGGAAGCGTGGCTACATCCACCGCAGGAGGGCGCACATAAAAAACATATTTCGAGGTCCTGCCAGGGCTGCGGCAGGGTGGACCTTGGTTCTAATATATCAAGCCAGATCGATACTATTCCGCAGACTTCGGTTGTTCGGAAACCATCCGAAGCGCCCTTCCACCTCCTTCCTCCTGTTCTCAACGACGACCACTCTCTCAAATATCCCGAACTTGGAGGCACTGGCAAGACGAGGATAAGCCACACGTAGATATAACTCGGAAAATTCGAACAGTCCCTCGGTACGACTTTTGCCCTTATTATTCGATCATCTCCTGCATCGTATTTTATCAAGCCATCAAGATATCAAGACATCTTTCTTCTCTTTTAAATTGCTTTTCAATTATATGATTGTCTAAGGTAGCTATTAATAATTTACGTAACTGCTATATAATAACAGTATTGAGAATTGCTCAACGATCAAGTAATTATATTTTTATACGTTCTTTTTACAATTTTATCAGTGGCAAATTGCATGATGATTATTTCAGACTTTTATTGTTACGTCCAAAGGTCCAATGATTATTAATTGGTGTTATAATTTATAGGACTGTTACGTTGTAGCGCTGTTCAGCATTGTTCGACGATCGAGTAGATTTATTTTTATTCCATTTTCCTTGAATTTTGTGTCACACGACAAGTTGAACAATGGTAACTGTAGACTTTTCTTCTCTTTTAGATTACTCTTGAATTTTGTAGAACTACTAGGTTCTGTGATAAGTATTGAAGCTTGTAACGCACAAAATGTTTGATGTTCAACTTGCACATTATTTCCACGTTTCCTATACTTGACGCGTTATGGATATGTAGTCACACAAATTCGCATAAATTAAGGTTATAAAATAATTACGGTCTATAATGTGAAATAATTCTCCACGAAAAAAAAAAAATAAATAAATAAAATTAACCAAAATCGTCAAACATCGTTCCACAACAATCTGATTCAAAACACTTATTAGAATACAAGAAAGAACCAATTTTTTAAAGCAACGTCGAGAAAAAGGGGAAAAAGAAACGAAAGCAAGCCTACAAAGCAAACACACACAACGTCGACAGGAATAACGTGTCCCCTCAGCGAACATCCCGAGGAGCATCGTTACACGTTCACTGTTGAAAAGAGACGAATTACGGTGTTGTAAATGCAGAAAATAGGTTAACGATCGAAAGTGCCGGCGAATCTGTATCGATCCCGGTTGAAGTGGCGGGAGGGCAACAAAATCAGATTACACAAAGGGCTCTTACCTGATGCGGTGCGTGCGAAGTCTGGCCCAAAACTGGCACCCCTTTCGGTATATGGAAAAGGGGTAAGCTTTTTCCGCGGTCTCACGTTTGTGTTCGTGTACGTGTGTGTGCATCGAAAGTACCAGGTATATACATGCAACTGGTTCATCCCCTACCTTCCTTCCGCTTTGATACTGCGCTTAGGGTTACCAGACAGTCCTGAATTTGTAATTATACCAAAATTGTATCCAGGATTGGAAAAATTCTGGGATTTTTTAACGATCGGTTGTAGAAATCGAAAAAAAGTAAATTATGGATTTATGTAAGGAAAAGGACATACGAAGTTCCAAAGATATCCTTATCGTAGCAATGTCTTTATTAGTTAACTTTATTAATTAACGACGATATTTTTAAAATATCGAATACGATATAGTAACGAGAATTTTATTGAAGAAAATATCTGATTTTCTAAAAATTCGGAAAGAATACAATTTTTAAATTGACCGGTAATTGTCATTCTACTCCTCATTATTTATTAAAGTAATTAGTTTGAGATATAGGTTAACACCGTTTTATTTTGTACGTACTAATGTCTCGCGAAGCTCGATTCAATCGTTAAAATTTGAGGAACAAGATACGTTCATTTTGAAAGAGGACAATTTTTGTCGTCTAACTATATCAACATAAAGTCATTTCTTGGTTAGTACACTTTCAAACAACTATTTCAATTTTTAAATATATTAAATACATCTATAGTTCCACTCTCAAAATTGATAATCCCAATTTATTAAAAAATCTAATCTCCGAACAACGTTATAATAAAGAAGTGACAAGAGATTTTAGAGCCACTTGTACGAGCATCCTTACGATGATTAGCGTAGCTTTTTAACAGCGTAATCGTCTCATCTATGCAATCGGAGCACAAGTGGGTCAAGCATCGCTGCTTTTACGACGTACGAAACGTTATCGTTTATTCGAATATTCCGTGCACACCGAAGGTCGCGAATTTTTTCTCATTCGAAAGATGTACCAGGTGGAACAGGTATTTTGGTGGATGAAAAATCTCGGATTTCAGAAACAGATTTGGGGTTGCAGATGATAGCCATGCGCGATAGCGCGAGAATTCGCGCGGCCCATTGGGCATAGGTCAGGCAGAAGCCAATCCGACGAAACTCTCAGATATATGATAAAGATTGACTGGAGGTATCCCCGCCTCCATTTGCTCGATCGGCTGTTGGAAAAGGCCGAATTTTCGTTCGTCCCTTAAATCCCTCGGATAACGCGGTTCGAAGGAAGACCCTCGTCCATTTTCCCTCGCCGTCCCTGACGATAACGCGGCGAATAGTCCTCTGGAAGGAGAGAACGCAAAGAAAGGGAGTGCAGAGTCATCGGTGTACGATAAAAAAATGATCCGTCTGAAAAAGAAAACGCACGAGAGGGTGTAGACGATCTTCTCGTGGTCCGATCCGTTGTTTCGTCTCGGGTGATATCTCATCAGGGGCTGACGTGGAAGACTCGTTTTTTAATGGAACAGGAAATTAGGAGCCTTTTTTTGTCACGGTATTGGATAAACGGTGCTTCTTTTTTGGGATTTCGTCGTAAGGGTTAAATTTTGTTTATAATTCGTGTTTAAGAAGATGATGTAATTTCTGGTTTTATGAAGAAGTTTTTCAGTGGTAAGGTAAATGTAATCGAATAGCAATGGTGGATAGGCTGTGGACGTTTATATGAACTTATATTTTTGTAGACTAAAAATGTGGAACCTATATAGAGATTTCTGTCAGTTTTTTAAATATTATTTTTCATATTTTACGAGAGAAACGAATACAAGTTGACCTATTATTTAATTTTCTATGATTTTTATGAGATTTTTCGTTTGTTCTTTCGTAGATACTATAACAATTTACCACGTTTTAATTTCATTAGAATAAGACACATTTTCTTTTTGCTCATATTCCTACGTCAATTACGTTACAATTTTCTGTCTCAAATAAAAGATTAAATGCTCTTAAATCAAATCTTTAATACAACAGAAAATTGTAGGCGAACGCGAACGTGTAATTCCATGCAGTAGCCATACAAGATAATCGATCGAACGTCCGCGGCGAGGGAATTTAATATCGGCGGAATCCGTTTTCAACGGTGTTCAGGTATTATGATTCATCCGGGACGAATATGTCCGTAGTAGTCTGCGGTGGCGTAGACAAAAATTCGTGGCATCCTCTTTACCAGGCCGCGGCGTCGCGTCGACTTAGTCGGTCGCGGAAATTTCCTTTGCGCGCGGCCAACGGAAAATATTTTTCAAAGTCTCTCAAAGTCGTGGAAGATCCGCATCCCACGTTATACTACGCCCGTGCGGCATAAGGTTTGTCTATCTTCGCCATTTCTTATTGAGGACCTTTTCTTAAAATCAAACAAGCGAACAATGGCTGCGTATTTCGGTATAATTCGTTGATTTCTTCGATGTTCTATTACCATCTTCGTATTGAGTTTTAATAGACGATAGAAATCTCCACTCAGCTTATAGTTTCTTCATTATATTCACGAAAATGTAATTTTACACAAACATCTGCGATCTAGATGGACCTTCCCTTATTTTCTTTACAGTTTCATCTTCTCAGCCAAGTTTCTTATTTCAATTTTATAGGACTCTAATAGCATTAAATTCTATTATTTTACGCTTATCTCTCAGAAAATTTTTATCTTTTATTTCCTTATATTTATGCTAGTAATAAAAATTCCAAAAGAACATCATCAAGAACGACGAATAATTTTTGCGTACAATGCAACAATCTCTCGAATACCCAAGCACGCACGTTTTCTCGTGTCCTGTCGCCTTTGTCACTCGCAGCCACTGAAAATGGAGCAATACATATTCCGGTTGATTCCAACCGTTTTTGTATTTGTTTGAAATTTTAATGTGTTTTCCGCGTTCGGTCAGAACGTGGTAGTTGGGGGCGGAGGATTGGTTTGGGGGACGATAGGGCGAAGGGTTGGCCAGAATGCCGGGCGTAAACCGGCGGCCATTACCTTCGATTTCAAAATAAATTGCGCGCCATAAACAGGGTGGTCCATAAGAATACATACGACCGGCTTACCGCGGAGGTACCCAATGTTCTGAAAAATGTAGCCTTGCCGTGCTGATATCGATCCTACCACCCCCTCTGCATCATATTCTATGCGTGTCTCTCTCTCTGTCTTCCAGCCTCGCTGCACGTTTTCATTTCCTTTTCCTTCCCATCCTCTCTTTTTCTGCTTCGTACTTTGTTCCGTTTTCGGTCGGAACCATTCGAAGGACCAACACACAGGAAGTTGGCTTAATTCTGGATGCGTAGTCGAATACGTTGGTCGTTCCTCGAGAACGAGTTTCAGGTTTGCGGGATCTTTAGCCAAACGGTCCCTTCACGGTTCTACTCTTCACCCCTGCGCTATCTGCTCTAACGAAAAATCGTCAAGTGGCGCGTCAAAGGGCTGTTTCGAAGATTTTCTACCGTCGACACGGTGCTGCGCGTGTACACCGGCGAGCTCGCGTCACTTTTGTCCGCCTGGGAACACCGTCGAGTGGCGAGGAAAAGTTGCGGTAATTACGCGAAGGCGGAGCGATTCACGGGGAGGCGCACGCTCGTCGAAGCAAAATTTTATTGCCGCGCGAACGTTAGAATGCACCGAGAGACACGGAGATTTGGGTAATTTCGCGGACGCGGTTCGATAGGGAGACCGTTCCGGACGACGACGATGGCAATTCAGAAATTGAATGTACATCGTGGAAAATAAGAGAAGGCAGAAACGTGCTGGGTAGCTCGCGCGAGACAGCCGAGAATTAAACTGCCAAGTAAACGACCAGTCTTTTCTCTCTTTCTGTTTCTTCTTTCTATTCCTCTTAACTCCTTCCACGAGTTTCACTTTTCCCTCGTGGTCTTCATGGATGCTTTCCAAGGCCTGGTTGCGCGGCTGTTACGAAGGATGATGTGCATGGGACGGGAAAAGGACGTGGTTTTGAAAATGGCCGCTGCCGTGGACTGATAAGGAGGACGCTCCTCGCGCTGTCCGAGGGGCTCCCTCGACAAATGGCCCGTCACGATTCTCGTAAATCAAGGCTCAGAGAGACCAGCTCCTCTCCTACTTCAATTCTAAATCCTTGTTTCGCTGCTTTCACTCGTTCTCTCTGTCTCTCTTGGAGCTGTCTCTTCGTAGAAGGAATAATCCGCTTAACGGACGCAACGCCTTCAGGGGGCGAAACTTTCCTTGTAAAATTAACGCGTCTAGGCTCTTCGTTGATCCCTAACTATCCGGCTTCGATGTAATTCTGCTAATTATTGCGGACTTTTTGGTGCCTATCTTTTTGCTGCCGAAGAAATATAATTTTGGTTTTCAACAAAAGTAAACAAAATATCGTACTCTTCCCAGTACCAAGCCTATAAGACTGATCAATAGCAGTATTTCATTTATCCGAACTTGTCGAAGGATAAACAGTTTATATAATCGGAGTTCGTGTCATAGAAGTGCGCCAATTTTCCTTTCTATCTATATTTATTCTTAGGAGCTCACTTTTAGATAAGCGAATTCAATCGATCAAAATTCAGTTATTCGGGAATTAACTAAGATTTCATTCGAATAAATGCAGTTCTATCGTATTTCCAATTTCATCTTGCAACATCGAATACCTCTTTATACTCTCAAACGTCCCAAAAATCCAATACTAAAAACCCACTTCTACAAGAACAAAGTTTGTATACTATGGACGAAGCAAAATCTGAATAGAAGAAATCGAGTCACGCGTTCGAGCAGATTCCTCGTATATTTCGGTAACCGTCGGCGTTTACCATAGCCTCAAAGCGGGTGCACAGAACACGCGGCGCGCGAGACTTTCGCGTTTTTACTTACCGATGTGCTGGGGAGCCGCGAGAGCTAGAGACCTGGTATGTACAGTGCGGGAATCACAGGGCGAGAGCGCAGAACTCGCTGTCAGCACCCTCGTTAGCCGAGGCTGCGAGCCAACGAGTGGTTCGAGCTCGTTCCGTAACGATAATGGAACCCTTTGAGGATCGTCGAGTGCAGCACGCGGACACGCCGACACGGCCGCGGCGCACCTCCGTGAGTAGTAGGGTCGTCGGGTTATACGAGTATTTCATCCGGAAGGCTAGAGTTACTAGTCCCAGGTATACGCGGAGTTTCACAGACGAAAAAGAAGCGTGGCACGATGTTGGTGAAAGAAAGCTGGGTTCGGGGGGTTTGTCGGGGATGTCGAGGTCGGGTTGCCGTTACGCGAGAAATCAGAGAGAGGAGAAATTTTAAATATTTGAATTAACCCCTTTCTACTTGGCGGTGTGTCTACCGGGCCCGTATACCTGGCCCTCCTATTATTTTACTCTCTCTTTCTCTTTTGCATCTGGCACGTATCCGTCGATATAACGTTTCCCCTGTAGCGTGCTGTCTGTATAAGCTCCTCTATCCATGTAAAATTATGTTAATGGATTATCCTGTGGGGTGGTTGCCACGATTTCCAGGTAGCTGTGCTAGGAAGATAGAAAGACACCCCTGCCCGAATCCTTCTTTCTTTTCTTCCTTTTTCATTCTTCTTCTATCTCGTTCATTTATCTTTTCCGTTTTTTCTGTTTCTCTTTCTGTCACACACGACCCATTCAATCCTTCCGCTCGCGGAAGTAGGTCGAATCGCATAGGTGGTTCCGTGTCTGTTGCACGCGCGTGGAAACGCGCCCATGGGACGCGCGCTGCCGAAACGACAGATGGGGTTAAAAAATCGCTGAAGAGGATTAGGGATGCGCCGAACTTGCATTATCGATTTTGCCCCCAATACGCGCGAGCGCCGTTAGGCTCTCTCTGCATTTTCATTTCAGTTAATCCCGAGGACCCCTTCTTTTCTTTTTTCCCGTTAGCCTCTCTCCGTTACTCCGCCAGGATGGAAACCGCAACCACGGAAAATGAAAGACTTCTCCTTACGGCCGGGCCTCTGTTCGCCTCTATTCTCGTCTCTGATAGAGGATCGATCGATTTTATCGCCAGACCTAGCGCGCTTCTCTTCCTCTCCTCGTGTAACTCTTGGTGAATAGAAAATTATTCTCCTACCGATCGGTTATTTTCAGGCATACATGTACAGTTTTGACATAATAGTCGCAGTGAAAATGGTGTTATTCCATAAAAACAAAAGATATACTCCTTGATTTGTTCGTAAGTATTAGGATCCCTGTCGGTTTTGTGTCAAATCCAATATCCGATGCACATTGTCAGGAAAACGATTGATGAGAATTTCCTTTTTTGTAAAATGTAACAAAACTGAATGAGATTATACGTATAATAGTTCCGAGTATGGGTAGCAATTCTTAGGAAGGATCTGGTTCTAAATTTTTGTACGTATCCTGATGCGAAACCGTATTTAAAAGAATTTATAAATAGAGAGAGATGTTACTTTCGTAGCATATTGCGAACTGTCTGAAAAATTGACAAAGTGTTTTGAGTAATTCCACCGCATGTAGTTATCTGTCAGATTATCAACAAATAAATATTTTTTCAATGGTATCCTTTTAGCATGATCGATCTTCCTGGCGTGATTCGTTTCGCTTATATCTCGTTTCTTCGTACATCGTGAATTACGTCGACAAACAAGTCATTCAAGATTTTTCAACGACGAACAAATCTTTTTATCGAACACGATAAAACAATGAATCAGATGAATGTAACAGGTGTATTTTTTAATCTTGGCTTTCGATGCAATCAGACAGCTAAAGTTAAGTATACCTCCCTTCGTCAAGAGCGGTGTGAGTGTCCCTGATATAGATTAGCAAAAGTGAATCCACTCGAAGCAATTCGGAACTAACCGTCCCTCTTCATGGACGCGTCAACCAAAAAAAAAAAGAGAAAAGGGATAGAGAGAACATGTAGTTCGTGCCTTTTTCTCTTCACAATGAAGATCTCGATCGGTTACAAGGATTTCACCGGCTGATGGTAGTGAAACCGTCTAGCTCGTCAGAGATTTCGGATAATTCTGAGAAGCGTCCAACCGAACTCGAGGGTTCTAGAGATGCCCGAGATAAGGCATTCAAAGCGTTTCGAGTATTTAAGGGTGAGTTCGCGTGTTATTCTACCCCTTCTCTACACAAATATTCTGCCATATGATTGTTGGATTCGAGAGTGCGAAACATGGCGCGCATTGCTGTGTGGATATCGTGTCGGCCATTTCTGTGGTCACTCGTTGCCTCGGTGGCCATAACGTCACGCGTTGTTTTATTCAATTTCATCGAACTTCTTAGATATTTTATAATCTCTTTTATTATCTTAATGTATAGAAAAAATAATAACGAATAATTTGCATCTTTATTGTTTTAGTATTTATTATTTTAGCGACAATCTTAGACTGAAAGAAATACAAAGAAAAGAATATTAATCAGAAAAATTATATTTTTATGGTGAAAAACAACCTGCGAGGGCAGACTAGTAATCGTACGATTAAAATCGGATTTAACCTGACGTCACGCAGAATGAAAAAAGATATGTAGCCTGCTTAGGGTCGGCCACGAAACGGATATCGCTGCTTTGGCGGTATTATTTGCGTTCTTTGTCGTCAATTTCTCGCTCCCCGCCCTGTTTTGGGTGTCGGTTTTCACGTTTTTTCACCCAAAACCACCCCTGGCCTATTGTACGCTCGACAACTTTTTTTTCAAAAGCGCGTAATCCGGCACGAGGGGTGAATTCAAGTACTTCTACTTTTATCGTTGTTGTGAAGCAGGTTGGCCACTGGCAGGTACACGTCTCGCGTCAATAACAAACCTGATTTAATGCCATTTCAAGCCAAATCTAATACCATTTCTAGAGAAATTTTTTTCAACAAGTGGTAATTTTTAATATCGTTATTTTTGCATGAAATATTCGAAGTTATTTTTTTAAATATCCAAATGTATTCATACGCTTGTGTGGTAAGTCATAGGTAGAGCTTGAGCTTTTAGTGTCATTAAGCAGAAATTGGAAATTTGAAACAACTATTTTTAGAAGTGGTTGATCGATAAAATATATGTACTGTTGAATGGAAATTAATGAAGGATCAGTAATTAAAAAGGAAGCTTGTACGAGGCAACGGGTAGAACACGAGGCGTTACATCTTTTGTCAATTTGTCTATAACAAAAACTGTGATCGCATAAAAAAAAACGTGCCAGGTGACGAAGACGAGAATCGTTTTGCTTTTCATTCAGGAAATTGGAAAACGTCATCTGGTGCCTTCTGAACGGCCAGCAACCCTTTACCGTGTTAAGCCATCGTGGCTGTATACCCTCGCAGCAGGGTAGAAATAAATTAAATTGATTTTCTTCATGCAAGAAACTTTAATGGCGACCCTTCCTTTCCTTTATATATATGTAATATTGGACTTCAAAGAAAATTCTTTGTATAAAGTGTATAATCATATTAGCGGGTGTATAGTATTGAATATTAATTAATGATCGAAAGTTGTTTAAAAGAATTTACAATTACTGGGGGATAGCCGAGGTGAAAAATTCCCAATTATAATTTTCTACAATTATTAAGAACATTCTAATCGAAGATCATGAAATTCAACCATTTCGGCTATGAATAACTTAGCTTTTACAGAAGGTAGGTGACGTAAATTTGGATTAAAAGTAACAAATAAAAATACATCTATATCGTACATAATGAAAAGTTACAATTAATACACACGTCGATACTCTAACAATTTAAACACACAGCAGATATACATCTAGTAAGGAAACTAACTTTTCGGTATCGCAAAGTTTCTATTCTCTCAGTTCTTTAAAAATTACGATATAAATATTTCTTGTGTAATTATTCGCTTTCAATTTCCTTCGTCTTACTTAACTTAGCAACATTTAAAATATGAAGTATCAAATTCTTTTCTAAATTCTTTATCGCGTTACAAACTTCAAACCCTGCTCTCTACCCCAAAATCTCTCGCAAGATCGACTTGGCAAAATCTACCCTATTTAAATTCCTTCAAATTCAGCGTTCGCGTCACCATCGTCTGCGGTTCGGATTTCCGCAAAGGACTCGTATTCTTTGTTTTTCCGGCATTATTCAGGAACGTATTTTCCACCGGTTTCGCGGCACGCACGCGAAAACAGTTTCGCCGGAATAAAATTTACATGTACGCACGCCTTCCCTTTCCACCCTTCTCCACTTTTACGTCATGAAAGTTCACACATACACACACGAATATACATGTATGTAACATCGTTACGAGTTTCGTAAGGCCAGAAATATCGGATCTTTCTCGCATATTTGCATCTCAGGTAGCGACACGCACATTGTGAGGTAACCCTAACCAACGTACCCAGTTAACTGGCATTTGCATCCCAGGTAAGCTGGCCTCGCAGGCGTGTTTAGCTCTCGTGAATGAATCAAGAAAAGGTTTGCAAGAGAGACGGAGAGAGAAAGATGAGAAAAAAATCGTATTGCATAATACAGGGGGTCCTGTCACGAAACCCTTTTTCCTACCTGATCCCCCTCTACGCCGCGGAGGTTGCCTCAGGTAAGATTTTTGGGGCCCTATCACACCTCTTATGAGAAGCAAAATCTTTCGACCGAGCTCAGTCACGTTTCAAGCTCACGCAAGAAACGATCGTGCTTGTGATTTTGGTAGCAGGTTGATTTTGCTCCTCGAAATAGAAACATTTTAATTAGAAGCTTTTGATTTCTGTTGATAAAGATCGTGCAATTGTTACGGAAACTGTGGAAGGTTAGAGATCGGAATAAGTAATGAATGGGGTTGCTTCTGAAAATCTTAATGCATAAATTACAATAAGATTTGTGTAAATCAAAAATAAAATTAGTAAATTGTACTGAGAATAGTGTAAGTGAGATAAATTATATAGTAATACGAGATAGACATACAATAAAACAAGATACATTATGATAAGAATTAGGTGAGAATTTGATTAAGTCGACGAAGACACGTTTACGATGTATTTCATTATTTTTGAAATTTTTGAGAACATTTCATTTTCTATTAAATACGCGATTCTGTTTCTTATGTTAAATTATCGAAAAGTCCTTGTTGAATACAAAGGCTCGCACGGAAAAATAATACTCGGTCTTTCACAAATCACAGAATATGATACTTCATCTATACTCTACTGTACTATGCTACTACCCTATATACAAATTCTCCTTAACCTTATAAATTTTCTTCGACGTTCGAAATCGCGATTTATATTAAACGATCCTCAATAATCTTTGACGACAAAAAGTAAATCTGCTAAAAGTTCGACACTGGCTCGATGGGGGTTGAAACTTTCGCCAGCGCGGCGCTTCGTGGAAATAATTTCTATTTCGAGGGCGCAAGGTCAACTTTTCATCAAAAGCTGCAAACTTCTGAAATACTTGGCTT
Organism: Bombus pascuorum; assembly: GCF_905332965.1. NCBI lineage: Eukaryota > Metazoa > Arthropoda > Insecta > Hymenoptera > Apidae > Bombus > Bombus pascuorum. Next base: position 12,505,913 of record NC_083494.1, on the reverse strand, counting down.
AAACTTCGAACTTCGAGGGAGAAAAAGAAAAGTATCGGCCGGAAGGGAGGCTCTTAGACGTCATAAAAATCCCTGAGCATCGATTCAATGGGTAAGTGCGATCGCACTTTCGTAACTAACTACTAATACCCGCGCAATTTGCTCGAATAACGAGAGGTGCGAAGAAACACGGGGCACGCTAGGACGGCGACGCTCACCGAGATAAACGGCGCAATAATTTATGGTTGTGCTGGCTCGTGGGTTGGCTATAGCGTCTCGGTTGAATACAATCAATTTACCGACGCGATTTGCCCGGACTAATTAAGCGCGCCACGTTCCTTCGAGCCATGTTGGACATCCACAAAGAGAGAGAGAGAGAGAGGGTCTTTCTTTTTCTCCGTCTCTTCCCTCTTCTTTCTTTTTTAACAGCTCGAAATCAACGGTATCACGGTGTAATCCGCGTGACGAGCTCAAAACCGAACGGATTCAAGTGACGGATCAATGATGAGTGTCTAATTAACGACCGTGTTCCCAGCATCGGGCTTGCCTCGACTAATTGACCGTTCGTCTCCGTTGCAGCGCGACGTCCTTACTAATCAATATTCACCGAGTGGCGTAAGAGAGCCGTCGGACGAGGAGGGAAAGAAATCGACGTGAAAAAGAAAGATAGAGGAGACGAGGAAAAAAATGTCGAGGGTGTACTCTTCGGTCCCGTCGTGCGACAGTTCGATGCGTGTAGGTGTGAGGGTGCACACGTCAGGCGGTTAAACGTGTCTATGCGCGTACGTGTCCAGAGATAGGCGCAGAGTTGGATGCTTCGATAGGTGTATGTGTGAACGAGAATTCTAGTGGGTGCTCGTGCTTGGTCAGCATTCAAGGGGTGAGGTCACCCTATGGTCCAGCCGGCCAATGGGACGAGCGCATTTTTTTTATCAATATCTGATGCTCGGGGGAGGTAGAACCAAGGGGGATGAAATAAAATGGAGGCTGTAGACCCCCCTATATCAGAGTACAGGGTAACGCGCGTGTGTCGTATGGAAATTGTGCCTTGATAATTTTTGTAGTTTTATTCGAAGAATATTTTAAGGGATGAATCGCGATGATCGTAATAGAAGCAACGTGTGAAAGGAGTAGGAAAAGCAGTAGAACTATTTTCTCGATGAATCCGCTCGATAGGTCGTTTGACCTCTTCACGATCGGCCTTCGTGGACGACGAACCAGGTTTTTCTTCCTTCAGGTGTCGAAGAAAGATAGAAAAAGATAGAAATTGTTAGGCTAAGAGGTTCCGGTGTCGGAGTAACCTTAAGGTGATTTGATTCCGCAGATAGCGAGGCGTTCCACATTATCTGGCATCGTTATTTCCGGCCGGGCCGTTCGATTCACGCCCCGGCCTTCTCGCGAAATGAGAGTCCTATAACAAAAGTAACCCCCGAGAGCCGCGGCGTTGAACGCGGATTATCGGTTTCCACCCAGAGTTTCCGTGGCTCTCGCACCACGAATCGATCTTTGTTCTCCATGTAAAATTAAGATGAACGAGCTGACATTTGTCGGCTCTCCGGAATATTTTAATCCTTTCTCCGCGACGAGGATAAATGTTACATGGTTGTTACTTGTTAGAATACTTCCGCTACGAAAATATTATTCTTTCTATTCCATGTATCTACGATTGTTATTTGAAAAAGTAGACCAGAAGCTGAAACAAACATTTTCGTTCAAAAATCTATATTACAGAAATTTTTGTAAATTTTAGATATTAGATATTGTACAAATGTTATACATTTCTCACAAATGTAGCTAATTTTCTTGTAATTAATTCTTGTTTCAAAACTCGTATTTCGTTACGGCTACTTCTTCGAAGGGGTTGGCGTGTGCCAGCCGGTTTTTGACCCGGAAACAGCCCACGGAGACTGCACTGACCTCCGCAGACCCCTAAAAACCCCTTAGACGTGCCTTGAAAGCGGCAAAGAAACGAGTTTTGACATCTCTTGACCACGTGCCAACACCTTCTTCCGACACGTTGCCTTATCTCAGCTCGAAACGTGTCGAAGTTACACCCAGTGTTCTGAAAAGAATCAATGTTTACGTCATAGTAATGCATCACAGTAATATGTGAGTTAAATATCATAACATAACAGATAAATAGAAAAAAATTATTATTTCTCCTCGTTATATCAAAATGCAAATAATTTAATTGAACTTCTTACGTTACCTAACTGATTTACCTCTGTAATTGAGAGATAGAAAGAATTACTTTTCTGCTAGATAAAAAAGAATTTCAAATTAAATTTTGCGTTAATGCCGTGTTAATTCTTAATGAGCTAACATAGTAGCGAAAAAATATTGGATGTAGTTTTATAATGGAATATATTTTGAATAGAATGAGATGTACCATATCTAACTCATGCTTGACTTAAGAATTCTGTTCGATTCTGTTCTCAGAAAATAATATTTTTAAAGGAAACTAGCAAATAGAAAAAATAGTACCAGTGTTCGAACTTCGAACTAAATCGATCGTCTTAACATCTTCCACTTTCCCTATATGATAAAACATGGTCTAGGAAACAAGATGCCTTACTTTCCATCGGAGATGATAGAGGTCAAGAAAATACTCTAAGATCAAAGATAAAAATTACATTTCTAAAATAAAATGATAAATCCATAGAACATTACTTTTATTTACCAAACATGCGCAATTTTTTCCCATATCAAAGGGTACTGATCTTTTTCTTCCTCTGTAACAACGTTCACTCTCATTACTGGCGTCGTAGCTGTAGAACAGCGTACATTTTCGAGGAATAGGAAGTTGCGACTCGAACGAGTAACAAGCGAAACGAAGAGTAGACAGACGAGCCTGCAATGTTGAAACATCCTACTAGGGGTCCTGAAAAATTTTCTGCTCGCTTTTCTCCCGACGGAGGGACGTCCCTGGTATAAAGGACGATTCAAATAGCCCGGCACAAAACATCACTTAGAGAACCCCGGCTCTCGTAGCGCAAACACGCTAATGGAGCGCCTCCACCATCGCGCCTATACATATAGACGAGCTTCTTTTCGCACCTAACGCGCCACGGGTACATCGATACGAACCGCCGTCTTCTTTCTACGCCACCCCTTCTGCGATTGCTTCTGCGTCGCGGGTAACCACGAGGAAAGCGCTTTTCAAAATATATATGCTTGGACCATGATGTTTTGACGGGACGCATTTCTGTCGGGGGCACTTCGTTTTCCACGAAGAATAATATTTCTAGTATGGAGAAAAAGTTGCTGGGAAAAGCAGTCGATTGGTAAAGGAAGATCATTTAGTTGGTTCGCTCGAGTAATCTTACAATTGTCGTTCGGTGAACTTTTTAATACACGAGTCTTTTAATAACCATTTCTAGAATTATTAATAGTCGTAAAAGGAAAGATCACGCAATTAACTATTCTACACAAATATTCAAGCTAACAATCCAATAGACAAAAAGACAACTCATTCAAAGATCATCGATTTAATAACAATTCCTTTCTCCTCATTCGAATATTCCACATCACGATCAATCCGCAATCCTCCCAGCCGATTTTCTTCAGAATTACCCACAAATTAATCCCCGAAACGTATCAGAAATCTCTACCGTTGCTACCAAAGGCTGCGACAGACTTTTGATCACAGCAAACCTCGCCGCTAACGACGTGACTTTTCGTTTGACGCAAAAGACCCGGCCGAGGGCATGAAAATAAAGACAAACCGCGTATACCTGCGCGATATCAAAGCGTTTCACGGTAACAGCGTGTCCAAAAAGGCATCGTCGAAATATCGGCGCGGCACGAAAGAAAGAAGAAGAAGAAGAAGAAGGAAAAAAAGAAAAACAAAGCAGAAACGAAAGAAAGGGTTAGATAGAGCGCGAGGTATGCCACCGCGCCGCGTGTACAGGAGGGGTTGGATAACGGAGAGCTACGGGGGTTTCATGTCGTTTCGCGAGAGGACCGGAGTAGGATACATAACTCGTCCCTCGACACGAGTATCTCGTACATACAATATACACGTCTATATATGTATGCCCACTCATGTCTACGTGTCTGCTTGTGTGAACGTCTGTCCCACGCGCCGACCTCGTCGTAGATCAAAACGATGTACCAATTTCGCGCGATACGGTTACGCCGAGATCAAAAAAGAGGAAAAAAGGACCAGAAAGGAAAAGAGGCTACAGTAAGGAAAAAAAAGGGGGAGAGAGGAACGAGAAAGGAAGCACACGCGAGAAAGTAGAGAGGAAGATGGAAGAACGTATATCTGAATTTAAATTTCGAATTCTATCGTTGGCATATGGTCCCATGAGACGCAACCATCGGAGTCCCCTGGTCAGCCATCGGATGCAGTTTTCGGTCTCGACGTCCTTCAATTTTTGAACAGGATCGGCCGAAGGTGTCCCGCGGGACAACCACGCTCAGACCTTTCCCCAACGTGTGTACGTATCCGGGAAACGGTGGCTCCACCCTCGTTGTAAATTCCAAATAACCCTGTAAAGATACCTCGCGTAGTCGCCATTTTCGAGTTATTTACGAGCAGACCGTGTGTCCCTCCACTTTCCTTCCTGGCGGAGTATCGACGGCGATTGACGTGAAATAACCGTGAAGATATCAAGTAAACTGTGAAATGCAGCTGGAATTAGAGAGCGTAAAAGCGTCTCGCCTGGATAGAATGTTTTCCTTGCCTCTTGACTGCCAGGGTCTTATCCTTGGTCTCGTCCATCGAAATTTTATTATCCGTCCGTTTATAAGCATCCGGACAGTTTGGTTTATTTGTAGCAACAGTAATTAATAATTAGCGGCATTGCTTGCTACCGTTTTATGAAATTAGCAAACTATATATTTAAAGACGCAGCAATTATATTTATATTTTTACTGTTTGTTAACATAATTAGTATATCTGTCGATGAAAATCAATATCAAATCAATATCTGCCAGAACTTCTACTATTTTGGAAGATCCATTTTAATTTGATTTAGAAATTAAAGAAGGTAAAAACTTGTAGCAGCACATGAGTCAACGGAAGATTCGAATCTGGAAAGATTCATATTGTTGTGTCTTGGAGAGTCAACATTATTTTAGTTTGCTAGGTTCAAAAGTAAACAAACTCCGGCCAAAATATTATCGCCGTTATTTGTAATCGTCAACATTCAAACCTTTTATAATACCACCGGTCGGTACAAATAGACGATCGTGGTCTCTGGGACAATCAGTATAGGAAGCAGTATAGCCAATCAGTATAGCCAATCATTATAGCGAATCATTATAGGGGGTCATACAATCGAATGGCGAGCGCAGAGTTGAACGGTAGTATTGAGCGAGCGACGATAACGACCGACATACACTATGTCTGTACTTATACTTAAAGTGATTTTAATATACACTGACTATTACAATTTTATCACTCGTCTCTTTAATAAACCACCTCAAACTTATCAAATTATAAAGTTTAACGATTATATACGTCAGTTTCATAACTGCATACTGATCTTTTAAAATCAATTTAATCGCTACATAAGGTTCTATCCTAGCTGACGATCATAAAGAATAAAATAATTACAGTATGTCAATTCTTCCGTCATTGGTCTCTATCGATATTCTCCTATCCATCCGCTCAGTACAGAATCAAGGAACGGGCAAGATAAAATTCTCACGTTTTCTCCGCGGGTCGATCGTATCGTTTTTCTCCTCATTTAACAGATCCTCGTCGTCGTTGGACGCGCCTAACCCCTCGCGGAACTGAGTGGATCGCGTCTCTTCATTTCCTCCAGTTCCTCGAGTGGATACCTCGTAAATCTCGATGACTGCCTGTAACTCTTCCGCTATGCCACTTGCCTTCTATCCTTTTTCTACTTTTGTATCAGGAATTCCAAAAGGATCAAGCGAAAGAAGCCTTTCCCAAGAATCATTCCCTTTTCTTCTGCAAAAAAAAAAAAAGTGTAACGATCCCTTCGGTTTCGCGAACGAGAAGAGATCGAGCGAAACGACAGGGTGCCACACGGTGGATGAAGAAAAAAATATAGGAGAAGAGAAACGTCACCCCAAATATCGCGACTGACACTAAATCATTAATTTGGCCGGTCACCTTTTTTTTCTGCAGGTAGTCGAACACCCCTTTCGTTCGTGCAGGTATACTTCCACCCTTTTGTGTAACTTTCTACCGAGTTACGAAGTAAGGAAAAAAAATAACGACTAGTATCACCATCCCTCTCTTTCTTTTCTTTTTTTCACCCTGTATAGGCCCATTTCGACCCTCCGCTTCGTCCCCGAAAAGGAAAACACTCCGCACTGTCATATCGGGGACTAATATATTTTTGATCGATACGGGAATCACGAGGCCCCGTTTCCCACGAGATGAACGCCAGCCGGAGAGAAAGAATCGTTGTCCAAACAAACACACCCAGACACCTGGTATACGTGACTTACGGATCGCGCTTGAGTTTTGCGTAATCATGGTGAGAATAGGTTGTGCTTTTGAAGAGAATGAAGAGTGTCTGGAATGATGAGGTGGCTGCTCGTTGGTACAAACTGTTTTCGATATTTCGCTCCGTTTTGACATTTTAGCTTGATGGAAACGCTTGTAATGTACTGGAGTTGATAGAAGTCCTCAAATCTTGTTAATATTTAGAAAAGTAACAGCGGGAAACATTCTTTTCATTTATAAGATAATAACATTTATGTATCGGACAACGTTGTTATACAATATGTGGAACTCTTTTCTATTTGTTTAAATATTTTTATTATCGTTAGGTTTTTACCGAATGTTTGTCTGTTTTATTATATCTGTATGTATATTAAAATTGAAAAGGGGCTTAGAATTTTAATTATTACTAAATTCAGGAAAATATTAGAGAGATAACTTAATTTAATATTTATAAAGAAAGAATTTGTAATTTTTTTAATAATTTCAATGTATCAATTTAATAAAAGGTTCACTGCTGATGCAACAAATTTTGTGAAGTACTTGAAAGTGGTCTGTAAAATTTGTTTGTGACACAAGTAATTAATTTTTAAATTTCATCGCAAGATGACAATTTTCAACTACTCCATGCGGTTCGTGTACGCGCATAAATCGTATTCTGGCGCATCAGGAACGAATATTCTCCGCGAGTTTCATAGTCGTTTTATCGAATTCCAAAATGACAGCGGCGCAGGTATTATCGAGCATATTAGGAGGAGAATCTTTCATACTCCTGGTCACAGAAGAGACTCCATTAAAGGGTCGAACGCGACTTAATATGCGACGTCACGAAGTCGGGGCGGAGGATGAGTCTCGTCTCGTTTCATCGCTCGTACAATGGACATCTAATTCGAGTGGCGGTTCTTGCTGGCGGAAAGACGGAAAATCGGGAAATCGGCTTTGGTCCAGATGAAACGCGAAAACCAAAATCCCCGATGTAATCCTTCCTTTCAGCCTGCGATTTTTTTTTCTCCTCTCTCTTGTTCGCTCCGCACTTGCGACCTCTCTCCCCTTTCCGCCCCTCTCTCACTCTCTCTTTTTATCTTTTCGATCCTCTGCGTCATCGAACCCTCTATACGATCGACTTCTGTGCCCCCGTCTGTCTCCAAAAGCTTCGTGGTACCCTTGCACGAAATTTTAAGGGTTAAAAACTTGCTCTCGACTCGACAATGAGTTACACGCAGAGTAAAAAAGAGAAAGTAAGTTACGCAAGGGGGTAAAAGTGAGAGAGAACGACGAGGAAGGGTAACGTCATGATCCCCAGAAACATCACGATTCTCGTCTGTCTCTTTTGTACGAATTTTCTTTCTTTTTCCAGACAACTTTCCGCTGTCGCGAATGCAACGAAAATAAATAACGAAATAAATGACAGTCGTTCTGGAAACTGTTTTGGGTTTTGTAGCGCGACCGTGCTTTTATGCAGCCACCCTGGCATCCTTTTTTTTCTTGTCATTGTTGTCGCTTCTCATCCTTTCGCTCCCTAGCAAAAACGTGATTCCCGCGACCAACCGGTTAGAAATTTATTAGATATTTATTGCGTATCGGTTTTGTAGCGGAATAGAAAGATCATATCTCCGTTCAATGTATCGATTGCTTGATCTTCTACTCAGTACTGGCCATATTATTCATACTTATTCGCTTGCTATAGAATTAGATTGATTGGTATTATTCCAAGAAGATGCATTAGTAATCAGAGAAAAAGATGCGCCCCAAAATGCATTAACATTGAAAATTGACAAGACCTCGTAATTTCCATATGTTTTAATATTTCTCACTATTATTAATAATTATGTCTTTCTTTCTTACTTTAAATTGCTTCCTCGAGAATCTGAAATTTCTTGAATTTTTCAAGTGGAGTTTATGTTAAGTTGAAGTAGTCTGGTGAATATGAGTGGAGAGAAAAAATGAATCGGCGATATAGAAAACGATAGATATTTTTCACGTTAGGGAATGCTTAAGCTGAAGTACAAACAAACTTCAACTAAACCGGAAACGCTTTCAGTTTTTATACCAGACTACCCTGTGTGATACACTTCAGGGCACCCTTATGTTTGGTCAAACAAGATATGATTCTCTAAAAATTATTTGTTCATGATACAATTATACGACAAAAACTTACGATCGAATCGATGTATCATATTTTTAGTACCCATATTTGCTCCTTATTTATCTTAGGACTTACATAATTCACTATAAATTTATATTAATCCAATCTAAAGTATTAAATTATGAAATTCATAAAGAATTCGTTCCACAACTCTGGCAAAATCGAAAGCGAAAAGTAAATAGTAAATGTATCTAAAGGAACACAGAATTAATTTCAATCGATTCACCAAACGAATTCGAACGCATTTTCAACGCAATTGTCTGCTAACGAAATAAAAATTAACATTCGTTCGACTGTTCCCACCCTCCGTGTTTCCGTCTTCATCCGCCTCTATCCCGACCGTTCTCTCTGGCGTTCGACGTTGAGGGCGACGTCGGGGTAAAAAGAAGTCAAAAGGTCGGAAAGAATTTAATATTAAAAAACTGTCATTCTGTGTCGATATGAAAATTCCACGGATATCACCTTTTTTCCGACGTCTGTTTCCCTCTTCACCCCTTCGTTCGTCGGCTTCTTATATCGCGCCACCCCTTACCACCCCACGTGTATCTTCTCTATTGGGTGTCTCGATTGTTTAGCGAGCGTTTCCAGCTCACGTGACGAAACTTTCAACGGAACAAGGTTGTTTTCAAGGCGAATTTACCGCGAGTCAAGCGGCGAATTTATAATTTCCAAGTACACGATGGGTGTTGGTGGTGGGACGGTGTAACCATAGCCATCAGCCACTACTACTAATCGATGAGAGGCCGTCGTTACTTAGTCGCGACTTCCAGGAAACTGAATTTCCTTACCACGTTTCGTGGCGCGCGAAATTCAATAATCCTTCGTTGTGAGGGAGTGGAGGGGTGCGCTCGTGTTTTGTGGAAGCTGAAGACGCAGTCGATAGATTTTTTCAGATATTATTACAGTGGACGCACTGAATAACCAGAAAGAGGGAAATTCGTATGTGACGACAAAGTAACACTCATCGCCGATGTATGGTAATTTTGTAAGTATACACGAATGGATACCATAAATATCTAGAAGCTTCGGTCGATTTACGGCAAAGTATTTGAATTTTATAAAAGTGCGCAAATTGACGATGAATTAGTAATTATTAGATGCGCCACTGGTTAGCTTTTCATGGGATTAGTAGGCTACAAGTATAAATTATTTTACTAAACGACATAGTAATAGTAGATTTTGTTATCTTCTGTGCTACTATATGTTTATAATTAAAGAATCTGCAGATAAGAACTTACCAACTAAACAAGATAATTGTACAGCTACTTTCAGTCATTAATTCACCATTAGTTTGAAAATTTGATAAAATTCATGTAGAATTATCAATAATCTACCAAAGTATCTATATAAGTAGCGTAATGGATTACGGAAACACGCTATGAGACACTCGTGCAGTAAAACTTATCTACATCAGGTCTTATAGTACGCGAGTTTTTCTTTAGACCACCGCGAAACGAGACACAGCGATATCGATTTCGGGGCAAGAGGTCGAGCTTGTAACACACGGGGAAAGGGCGACTGGTCTCACCCTTTTTTTTCTGTCGAATTAAGGAATTTTAAAGTCCACAGAGGGGAAATGCCCACTGGACCGAGCTAACGCGACGATTTATTGGCAATTTTTCTAAAAAGCCTTTGGATTTATGCTTGTCGTGCGTCTATCCTCGAAGGGAGTTGTTTGGTAGTTTTCTGTCTGTATGTGCAAGAAAGTAGGCAGTAACACCCAGCACGCTTGATGGCGGATAATTGCATGGGAAAGCATCGTAAGATTTTCCAAAAATTTCGTACAAGTTGAGCACGGTCGATGAGGGAGATGAGTTACGCCGCCATTGACCTTGTAGTATTTTAAAGCGGTTATAATTGAAAATCGATGGACGTCGATTTTCGACCGCGAATTTCATTTTAAAGCGATAGCGCGGTTCAATTTTCTATCGTTAATAGGACTTTATTCCTATAATTATTTTCTTTTCTCTTTTCAATTAAAATATACTGTTACGTTTCTTATCTTCGTGGATGTCGAAGATTCGTGTTTTAATTTTTCATATGTTACCTGAATTATTTTGAAGTTTCGTTTTAGTCACCATAGTGGTACAAGTCACGATAATTATGGAATAAATTCATTATAAAACACATTGTCTTCTAACAATAATGTCATATTTTTCATATTTCATATATTGCAAATAAATCTCAAATATCTACAAGACATAGTTTGATAAGAGATAATATCATGTAGTAATATTCATTCATTGGACTCAAAATATGTTTACACATTCGCGTGATATAATTGATCAATCTGATTAAAATAGGCCATGTTTTCGCAAATTTTCTCGTATGATTTAATTTAATGAAAACTTTATCACATATGGAAGTCAAAATAACGGGAAGAAATGTCAATTATAATAAGTCAGTATTCACTGACATGAATATCGATTGTCGCAAGACAATATCAAACAATGGCGTTGAACGCAAGAACCGGCTGCTTCGTATGATTAAAAATCTGTCGTGAAGTTTCGGTAAAGCGGGAAAATTGAATGAAAAATGGTGTGGCCCGGGCGTGTTGTACGCCGGAAAACAGGGTGTTAGCAGTTACGACACTTTAGAACTCGCCAGGCGCGATACGCGCGAGTGTGACTCGGCCGCGGAAGTACAACGACGATCTCAGCGAAGTTTCAGCGAGCAAGGACGCTGGAACTTAACCTAAGTAGTTGGAGATCGTTCCTTATTGTTAGCCTTTCGTTGGACAACGACTATTGCGACAGTAAACCCGTTAACTCGCGGATATTTCGCGTTCTGGTAAACTCAACCCTTAAACTTCCTCCTATTCTTCTATACTTTATAGCTGGGAATACAAACAGTCGATAAATCTAGTACATACACCATAGTTTACATGTGGATACATTGGTCCATTTATGTGGACTGTTATTAAAATATGTGTATTAATGACAAAAAATGATGAACAGCTATATTAGTTTAATACACACTGTCAATCATGAATGCTATATAAGGACATTTTAACAGACAATATATAAATGTTACTAAATATTTGGATTAATAGTAAACCAGTGATCATACAAGCAATAGCTTCTATCTTCTCGTGGAATCAAGCTCTAAAATTGAATTTTTACGTACAACGTTCTAAAATTGTTACAAGTTTTTGTATTTGCAATCGTCTAACTTATGTCCTGTTAAAAACAACTAATACTAATACGGATCAGTATTCATTAGACTCATATAGGGTTCTCTAAACATCTTCTAGATAACAGACAGTGCGATGCTATGGAAGCCATTCAATTTCCTCGCACAATTCAATAGAAAATTCCAAACCAAAAGTTCCTCTTTCTAAGAATCGACTTAAGTAAACAAATTTCCAGCTCGCTAAATTTCTCTCATGAACTTTCATGAGTCGTTGCAGCCTCGTCTTTAGCCATGGAAAAGCGAAAGTGTGCATACAGACAGCGTGGAAAAGTAAGAGTGGAGGAATAATCGCGTAAGTTGGAAGGATTAAGGGTTGACGCGGGGATCGCCGTGTATTTTTAAACCTGGGGGATCGTTAGCCGGCCGTGTTGCGAATCAGAATATGGGCAAAAGCTTGGTGGAGGATACCGTGAGGGAGAGTGAGCGCTGTGGATGGGATGCAAGGGGGTTTGGGGTGGGCAAAGGGGATAGATGGGTAGGTGGGTGGGTAGCCCTCTAATCGATCGTGGCTGTCCACCCTTATCAGGGGGTTGGGAGAGCCAGTATATAGCCGAGGTCGGTCGTCGGGGGTTGCTACTGCTGCTGCTCTGTGCTTCTGCTTTGCATGGCCGGCAAAGCTCCCCGGTCGACCCTCCCCTGATGCCTCGACCACCACCACCCCCTAACCCCATCTCTTTCTATCTGTCTCTTTCACTCTCTCGATCCTTCTGTACGCTTTCGCGACTCCCTTTTACCCTCCTCCATCCCGTATCCACCTTCTCGAGCCTCGACCAAAAAACCAACCCTTAAAATAGGGGCCACAGACCACGGCCATTGTTGCCAGATGCCCCGCGCATTTGCATTTTCCCGCAGATTCCTTGAAAAATGAAGCGGCCGTCCCTTGCGAGGCTGTTCGTGGTATTAGGACAAGCTTTTGAACTTTTCTTTCCTTCCCTTCACTTCGCTGTGTCAGCGTTATTTTTCTCCTTTTTAGTCGGGCACCCTCTCTGTGTATCTCAATTTCTTGATCAATATCGAGTTATGTCGTTATGAGCGATCGCTGGAGAATTTGCAACTTGCACGTATTCAGTTTGTTGGATCGGTGTGTTTTCGGTGTGCGGTTGATAGAAACGTCGTGTGGAAATTGGAAGCTGTAAAGCTATGAATACTCTTGTTTTGAACATTTTATGTTGGGTTACAGCGTGTTTTTATAGAAGAGTTACATAAGGAAGATTTAATTCCAGTAATTTATAGAAAATTCACTGGACAATTTGTAAGTCAATCAATAATGTTTCTTTGCGATGCGATCAGATAAGATAATTGGGTTTAACCTTAATTAATGGAATATTCGATGGATTTCTAGAATATCTAATTATATCCACCACAAACAATATTATTATGATCAGGATACAAAAAAGTCTCGTAGTATTTATAGAATTGTGTTTGCATAATTTCATTCTTCTTGCACGTCCTATTTTATTACAATTTACTTCTCGTAATTTTTATATTATTACTTTATTTTATATTATTTACGACTTTCATAGAAAAACCAAAATACTTGGTTCTCTGAAAATTCAATGATCATTGGTGTGTGGTATAAAAACATTGTATATCTGTATCGACACATGAGTCAACAGAAGATTTGAATCGGGAGAGACTCATATTATTGTGCTTTGAAATACCAACGTTGTTTTTGTTTGCTAGGTCTAAAAGTAAACGAACTCCGGACAAAATATTATCGCCGTTATTTGTAATCGTCAACCAGAGTTACATTTGAATTTTTTGTAATAATATCGGTCGATACAAACAGACGAACGTGCTCTCTAGGACAGGCAGTATAGCCAATCAGTATAGCGAACAGCATAGCGAATCATTATAGCGAGTCATACAGTCGAATAGCGGACGTATAATTGGACAGTAGCATCGAGCGAGAAACGATTGCAATCGACATATACTATATCTGTACTTGTACTTAAAATGATTTTAATATGATCGACTATTACAATTTCACCACTCATCTCTTTAATAAACCAACACGTATAATAAATCACCTCATACCAAAAGAATTGATGTTCGAATCTTGAGAGGTATCGTTTTTTACAAGAAACTAGAAAGACTACCTCGAGGTCCTTATTGATAAATTAGTCGATCTTATTCTCCGTGCAAATACTCGACGGTGGACTCCATCTGTATTTGAGCGGCCGTTGTTTGAACGAGGCGCGCGAAATCCGTATTTACGCAAAGCCGACGCCACCCTATTGGTCTAGGACTTATATACGAGCCACGATACAAAGGGCTAAGAAGTTGGATACACTGGCGATATCAGGTCGATCTGTTTTACTCTTGTTTGGTATTTATGTTTTCTCGTAAAATTACTCTTTGCACACGCTTTCTCTGTTTAGCCCGTTTCTGCCTATGAACCAGATATGTACTTTGAATTTTCATAAGAAAAAAGACATATGTAAGACACGTTTAGAGATTCGTGTAAAAATCAGTTCGAGAAATACTTTGTTTAAGAATGCAAAAATAAATATGGAACACGTTACGGTTTTAGAAACAAAGTATTGTTCCAGTATAATAATATGAGTTATAAAATAAAATTTTTAAACACTGAAGATTTATAATACTTGTAAAATGAAGTATTTAAAATACAAAAATTTCAATATGTGGAAGATATAAATATTTTTCTATATTTTACAAATATTAAAGTGAAAAAACGTGAAATATGACATTCAAAAGAACACGAACAAATATCACGTCGTAGACGAAAGAGTCCACTTTTCATAGCAAATTGATAATAGGTATCTATATACATACAACTTCTGCTATCAAAACATTTTTCCAAACATAATAATATTATCCGTGATATCATAATGTTATTTATCTACCTTAATCTACCAGAAACTTCTACGAGCCAATTCATCCTCCACCACTTAATTCCACGCTCAATCACCTATGTTCACCACAAATTTCCTTAATTCAAGGAGCATTCAAAGAAACTCCTTTTCAGGGGAGGGCAGCTCGAATAGAGGGCTCGATACGTTCGCTTGAATCCCGCGGCGCGCGATCGTAATGGGAATCGCGTTACAGAGTCGAAGCAGGTTTTTCCGGAACTGTGACCGGTGATAGATTCCCGCGTCGAGAAAATTTAATGGAAAAATCCGAGGTGTCAGGCACAGACACGCCGACGATACGTCAGACCATTCACGGCTCGCAGACGTCTCTCGTTCCTCCTGCGGAGTAACAGGGAAAGAGAAAAGATTCCAGCTGAAAATACGACGTTCCAAGTATACACATTCGTCCGCGAAGTAGAGTGGGAATAGGGGAACAATCGCTGCCACCGACGGTACGTCGGTAGAAGTTTCATCGGTTTCGCGGGATTTTCGCGGGCCTCCCGTTGATTTTTGCTCGACCGAACAACCGTCGCCTATTCACTCGACTTCTGCTTTCTCGACTCTGGTACATTCGAATCGCGGACGAATCGTTGAATGGATTCGCCCTGGTTGAATTTCTTCCAATGGCCGTCGACGTCGATGACACCGAATGCAACGCCTATTTACGTAGTCGGTGGTTACATCGTCGACGATGTTTCCGGGCGAATTGTAATTGGGTCAATAGGGAGCGTTTCTGAATTATCTCGCACAGGTCACTAATTATATGCCCAGGCTGTCGCGTAATTAGAGTGCCTCCGCTTCTGGTCGATAAGTGTTGTCGTTCCGTGTTTTAAAAACATGCTTTTCGTACCAAAAATAAACCTTATATTTCCTATCGAGTAAAAACTTGGACGATGCGTGTGTACGTTGGAAGAGAAGCACCTCGTCGAGCGGTTTCCTCCGCGAGTCTCGAATTATCGAGTGCAATGTAGTCTGTTAGGAGGGACATCGTGCCACAGGGGTCGGTAAACCGGTAGTACCGACATCTGTGGATGGTTCACAGTCGGATGATCAGTATTTTGCGCTAGGTAGTCGGTAAAGTAGATGAATCTAATTCCTAGCTCTAGTTTCTAGCTCTAAGGGCCCCCTCTATTGCTGTCTGCTAGGGTTGTCCAACATGAAATTCCCCACTCCACTAAGAAGGGGATGTTCGGTGAAGGGGTGCAAAAGGGGCGCTATGGGACAGCACCGACTTGATTGGGGGAGGGCAGCAATGGCACGGGAGCCATTGACAGGATGTTGAGTAGAATGAAAGTTTCGAATGAATTTGATCGAACATGGGTATTGCTAATTCGTCTCCCGTTTGTAAATTTTCGGTGTATAGGTAAAATATCATATAGCTTCCTGTGTGCAATAATCTAGTAATCGGTAGAAGTAGTGAACTAACAAGTGAACTTTGTTAATAATCGTAACTAACGTGAGTAGGTGTCCTAGTATTTATAACTAACAATGTACATACCTGTATCCTTAGAGTACAACAAATACTAAGAAAAGTAAGTTACTGTTTAGTCATATCTCATCTATTATTATATCTCTTAATAAGACATTAGATAAAAGTTTTATATGAAACTATGTATGTATACTCCAAATTATAAAAATTATATCTATACCTATTAATTATAAAGAATAATAAGAATAAATAAAAACCCTATCTGCAATAGTATTAAATAGCGTCTACCCCATTGCCATGTTTTTAAATGAATTACCTACAATCACTGTATATATATTTTTAAATCTTAATATCTAAATATGCTTATTTGAAACCTTAAAACTCTATACCTAATATCACAATGTATCTTTCACAATTTCCGAGTCCTTTTATCGGACAGTACAACAGAGCATCGTTCACGAAACTCGCGGAATCGTAGACGTTTTGCATCGAAAACTCCGACGGTTGCGGTTTGCCCGGTTGGTTTGCAAGGAGGCACCGAATTAATTTGGCAAATTGAACCGGTTCTTCCATCGAGTCCGATAATTCGGTGACTACCTCTGCTCCAGAGCCTGTACCCTCTGCTGTCGCTCGCCCTCGTTCCACGTGTTCCGCGCGAACGAGGGTCTCGGTACCTACACCCTTCGCTGGTTCAAGGAAATTCCAGGTTTCTACTCCTGGTCTACGTAGCTTAGTTCCCTAATCGAATTAGAGGAGTCAGGATATTGCGTGTCGCTATGCACCCACACTCCCAGCAATTGTTTTAAGTTGACATCTCCGTCGAATCGCTTCGTCGTCGCCATACTCCGGACATCGAATTTGAACTAAACTATCTTCGGTTCTGGAATATCGGATTATCGTTGGACGGCTGGAAAAAGACGCCCAGTCGAAACATTTCCGCTTTGCTATGGGACAATCGGCGCAGGAAATCGAATTCATCGTAAACAAATATTCTTCAAGATACATGTACCTCCAGCTGCTGTGATTTGGTACATGCAGTGTCGTTTCGGTATTCTCGTTACTGGATGCTTTCTTAATATTAGAGTTACCAGAGTATTTATTAGTCAGAAAAAATAATTCATTATTTTTCGTAGAAATTTCGTAGATTTGTAAAGGTGGGAATTTACATGCTTTTAGGCAAAGCATATGGATGAATGTTTGCCTAGAGAGACTTTCGATAGTGTTTTTGACAGGGTTAAACAGTTATCTTATCTATTTATCGTCTACTCGAGTGGAAATAAGCAAGAGAGATCGGATACCTTCATCGCGTGTTTAAATTTGATTATTTGGAACCCTTATGGAACCCTTAGGGAGTCGTCATTGTAACAGTTTAATTTCTCTGAAGAAAACACTGCTTAAATGAGGGTCCTCACTAATAAAGTTTCTTTTTCTGTTTGACTTGGTCGCACTTTTGATAAATATATTTGATAAAAAAAACAATGCACCATTACAATGTCAAGATCAGTATCTGGAAGATCTATATAGAAATTCTTTTAAATATTTAATTTCAAAACGTTTCATAGACCATGTAATCGTCAACGATCAGCGATCATCAATTTATTTACTTATCTTCAAAAAATCTTATCATCTACGTAAGAAAAAATATCCCCCAAATGAAATTCTTCAAAGAAAAAAATTACATTCCCTATATGTTTAATTGATATCAATATTTCATTAAATTAACAAATGAAAGGATAGCCAACTCTTACATCACATCCTTCCACGCTACACATCTAACAAGAAATTACTCCTGTCAAAAGAGTCTCGATCCTCCAACCCTCCAACCTTCTCCAAACATCCCCCTCCTTTCACGATCTTACAATCGTCGTTACCAACAAAAAATCCAATACCCCTTCCGAGATCTAACTGCATCGTACCGAAAGATGTTCCAAAGGCTCGCAGTTGATCGAAGAGGGCGCGTGTCATTAAGCGCGCGTCCATCACACGCGTGTCCATGTGCTATTACAGAAAATGACTGCGCACGGTCTGGCGCGACCGCTGAGGGTAGGCTCTTAACTTTCACTAACGACCGAAGTTTTTCGGTGTCCGAGCCCCAGAGTGGCTGAGTATCATAAATTCAAAATGGCGGACCCTTTGGGGACGAAAACAAAAGCCACTCGGGTCGAGCGCGAGTAAAAGGACCGTACTCCTTCTATGGTGGTGGTGATGGTGTCGGTGGGCAACCCTTCTGAAGTCCTTTGCAGCGGGGAGGAGAAAACGCTGAGGATTTTCGAGGGGTCGCGCCACCGAAAATGGCGGACCCAATTAAGCAAGTCTAGGCTACCAGCCGTTATTCCATGACGTAGGCTCGCGTCATGGAAACCATAGAGACGAAGAGAAGGGAAAGAAGAAGGCCAAGAGGAGAGTCCTCTGTAAAGGACGCGTGCGTTTCTGCGCTTTCAGCATCCTCGTACTCTCTCTTTTTCTCTATGTTTGTTCATGCAGACCCTCGGATTTACGTCTTGTTGACCTTTTTCAAGCTGATGCGTGTACGATGCGAGAATGGAACGGCGGTACACGATCCTTGCCTACATGAGTAGCTAGTTATTCATCTCCTTTGACAGCGGGATTTTCCTATGTTTTCGCTTGATAGCGCGCCGGTCTTATTCGCGCGAATGGCTTACCGAATGCCTTCGATGGAAATAAAAACTCGTTAGTCTTTTGTTGGTGTTGATTAACTGGAATATTCAATTTAGCTTCGATGAACAGGTGGAAAAAGATTTTATTTTCTTCATATTACAAATTACTAGGTCGATCTGGTCGAATTACAAGATCAGGTCTATCTGGTTTCATCCTTATAAGTAGTTAAGTATGTACGAAAATTAATATGCTATGATGGAATAGTTAAAGTTCTTTTCTAATATACATTTTTAAAGTATTTTGTAAACTTTGATTAGACCTCTGTTTTATTTTATGCATTATTATTGACTTGCAGTATTCTTGACATAAAAATATTGCTATTGAATTTGAAGAGAATACCAGTGATTAATTAAAAAACTAATTTATTAAGTAAAAACCCCGAATTTTATTTGGTATAAATTGCAACTATTTTCTATTTATTCTTTATGTACCCTCCGTATTATATATGTAGATATATTTATCCAAGATTACATTTGATCACAGTTTTTAAGAAATATTTAATAATATTTTCTCGTTTATTTAGTCATATACGAATAGTGATCATTAGCATGATGATGTTATATTCTACAGTATCAATTTGTATTCAGTGAAGCAAAGAAAAGGGATTTGGCATAGTAATTTTAGAAACATGATCTAGCAATATTATTTAGCCGATATCTGTTTTTGTCCAACTCTATTTACTTGAATTAATAATAAAGAACACAAAAAAGCAACCAGTGCATTTTTTACAGTTATCGATTATATCAAAGCCATCGACGGTACCAAAAATAAAAGAAAAAGGAGTACGATAGAGTTCTTTACATAAAAATTCAAGTATTTAATTTCTTCAAATTTAGTACGCTAAAAGTTAATGAGACTTACTTTTTAAAAACACGCAAAAATACAAATATACAAATATCAAACAACAAATAACAATACATACAACAAATTGACAAATAATAATTTCGCCCACGTAGTAATAAAATTAGGAAGAAGTATAATACTTCCTAACAAAAAAAAAGAAAAAAATGTAGAACTAGTATCCACTTCCTGCTCAGGTTTCAAAATTAAGTCAGATTATTGAAAACTAGGATTACCAAGAATGGGGAACTTTTCTGAAAAAGTTGCGGTCACGATTTTCCTTGGAAATAATGTAGAAATCGTTGACTATATTCGGTGCACTTTGTCGAGGAACTAGGATGCTTGGAAGCGTAATCTGCGCAGTATGCCTCGGGGTTCAAGCGAGGAATGAATTGTGATTCGAATTACAATCTTGTTTAGGACCTCGACTTGAATATCTGAAGGGAGCATCCCTCTAAACAGGATTCTCATGGTCCAGAACTGGATGGACAGGCTCTGCGCAAAAGGCTAATTCGTGATCTCTGATCTCGCTTGACCAGATGCTGGACCTCTGTTGTACCTGTTTCACTGAACAGGTGTACAATATTTATCTCTGCCGGTCATGTATCTTTTTCATGCACCGGCTTTCAATTCATAGTTTCTATTTATAAATCTTACGTATTTTATGATTAATTTCTCAGTAATTCTGAAATAGCGAGAGTAACTTTGTATAAGATATTTATATATCCTGTTGCAACTTTTCGCGAACAAATTAACAGTCCTTTTTCCTATTATTAAATTAAAATTTCTTTTTAATGACATCTAAGGCTCAGTTTCGATGTATCAAATCAAGTTGATGGTATAATTATAGCGGCATATGAGTCAATTTGAATCGGGAGAGACTCGTATTATTGTGCCTTGGAATACCAACGTTGTTTTGGTTTGCTAGGTCTAAAGGTAAACGAATTCCGAACAAAATATTATTACTGTTATTTATAATCGTCAACCGGAGTTACATTTGAACTTTTTATAACATCTGTCGATACAGATAGACGAACGTGCTCTTTAGGATAGGTATTATAGCCAATCAGTATAGCGAGCAATGTAGCCAATCAGTACAGCGAGCAGTATGGCCAATCAGTATAGCGAGTCATACAGTCGAATAGCGAGCGTAGAGTTGAACAGTAGCATTGAGCGAGCGACGATTACGACCGGCATACGGTATGTGCGTACTTGTACTTAAAGTAATTTTAATGTACATTGACTATTACAATTTTATCACTGGACTCTTTAATAAACCAACCAACAAATTTAATACTAATATCCACTTCGCAATTTTTACTAGGAAACATTAATACGTTCTATATGTACAATATTTATTACTGTATTAATCAAATCATTAGCTACCCCATAACTAATTAAAGTTAGGCTAACAAACATTACGTCATCTATTAAACACTAGACCACATAGTAAGACGAAGTTAATAAAAGGAAATAAAACTTGAATTAATGTTTTCGACATGATTATTAGTATCAGAAGATTGTTAATTACTAAGGTTCCCTCTATTCCTGATATTTTTCTGGCTCAATAGAATATATTATTATCACATCACAGAAGAATTGAGAAATTTCAGACTGGCCTCCTATATTTTAATACTAACAAAGAATCGATCATTCGGTAATTTCGAAATACCTTAATGATTACACATATACGTATCATAGTACACAATATTATAATTACTTGCGAATCTTACAAACGCGAAAGCATCTACAAAAGGGATCAAAACCGAGATGTTGCAATCATTTACTCTACAACTATACCAAAGAATCTCACCTCTATAAATACTACCATAATCACCGAAAAACGACCAGCCATTGCACCTTCTCCTATCGCTACTTACATTCATACACACTCATAATGCATGATTTATCCAACTACCTCAATATCCTCATCCTTATCCACGTCTCTTCCTTCATCTCGCATCAAGTTCCGAGATTCCGCTAGGAAGGACAATAAGGAGGAGCGTCGCTCCTACGCTCGATTCTTCGCTCGTTTCTCCGCGATCTTTCACATTATTTTCTACTCGAGACACGTAGGTCGAACAAAAGACGAAGAGAGCGTGCGGCGAGGGTGGCGCTCGAGAGAAACACCATATAGAGAAAGACGAAGAGTAAGGAGAGGCGGAGAATCGTAGGCAAGATCTCGCTGCTGTGTGAAAAGAGTGAAAGTCGGCGGGCGCGTTTCTTTGAAACGGGTATTAACGGGCCGATTCTATCGAATTTACCGCGTGGCGCGGTGCGCGCTCTCTCTCTCTCTCTCCCTCTCTCTTTTTCTTTCTTGCGAGTTCGATCATGGAATGTGATAGCTTGTATATTTGTAGAAGTAATAACGGGCGCAGAGAAGCGGAGAGTGGTCGTAGGAAGAGACCGTGGCTACGAAGCACACGGGGCTGGGTTGTCGCGAGGAGGTAAAGGAGGTGGAGGGTAGCTTGGCGACACTCAAGACCTCTCTCTGCAAGCCGGTCCCACTTCCTCCTACGCTCATTCCATCTTGCTCGCTTGCTCTCGTGCTTGCCGAGCTGTACAAGGGTCCATCTCATAGCAACGCCCACGGAAACCCGAATCGATACGACGCACTGTTCTGGAAATTCGCCGGATTTTCGTGCTCGTTTTCGAATTTTCCCCGCGAAAAAATCTCGAATCACTTCGATGGCACTGTGCGCGTACAGAAAGACGTGGCTTCGAGGTTGGTCGTGTCGCGCCGACTCGCTACGCCGCACTGTGCGTTAAAATAGTTGTCCGAGCCAGAAAAAGTCACCAGTCTCTACTACCTAATTTTCAGTTTTGTTTTCTTGACTTTCTAAATTCGTAAGGATCCTTTGAACGGAATAGAGTAAGGTACGGTTATTTGAGCCAGAAGGACGTTTGTGATTTGCCCTGTGATTCGTTAAAATTGGTGTTATTCAGTGTACCGACATCGACAGTTCGACAACCAAAGTTCTCCACGAAGATGTAACTTTCATCAGAAGGAAAGGCTAATGATGTTTCGTGATATACAAATTTGATTAAATTTAAAAATATTGAAGCTTAGATGATTTAAACGATACTATCTTGGTCGAATTGTCGACGTATGTAACGCTATGTTTCACTAATAATTCGTTTTCAAATGTAGATTAAAAATTATTCGTAACTGAATTTGTCGAATAGCAAGGCAAATTACTTAACTTGATTCGAATATTTTTCTGACTCAAATAATCCTTGCTCTATTCGCAACGACCTATCGTAGTAGGGCCAGCCGACTATAAATTCGAGAATCATGCTGCTGAAGGGGCAGGACTTGGACCGAAAATTCCAGTCCTGCTTTGACTACCTTGCAGCAAGGAAAACAGCGGTTGGAAGGAAGGGATTTTTGATAAAGGTATCCCTTATCAGCGGCGGACACACGGTACTCTCTCTGGTCTCTCTGGTTCTTGAAAAACTGCACGGAGAGATTGCCTGCCCTCCTAATGCGCGCGAATCCGCCACCACAAGTTTGCATCCCTCTGCGCCTTCGATTACCACCTCTCTTTACGAGAGTCGCTCCTATGGATCGTTTTTCCTTCTTAAAGTTCGTGGGTGGTAGAAGCAAGAGGTTCCAGCGAGTGGAAAACAGAATTGAGATAAGAATCGTGATATGTCACGCGATATTTATTTCCAAAGAAGGAGGTTTTCTTCACGAGAGGAAGTTTTTATTTGGCTTTGGTGATTCTTGAATTGTTGTGGTTATACATATTTGAGGAGAATTGTCTTAATTATTATTGATCGAATATTTTAATATGTATACCAATTGTATAATTAATCTACCAAATATTTGGTACATTGTCTTTATATTGCTAACGAAGTTAATAATAGCAAAATGTACGAATGTGTTAAACAACTTGACTAAATCAGTTACTATGATGAAATGAATTTTATCGTCAAGCAAGGTGTAACATTATACAGGCAACTTTGTAACAAACGATGTAATTTTGTTTACAAAATTATTTGGTAACTCTTCAAATACTATAGGCAAATATATGAGGCCAGTTGAATGCAAACTAAACTAAACTAAACTAAACCAAAGAAACTGAATGCAAATTCTAATACGAGAAAAGTATATCATTCATGAAGATGAAGAATCAAGTAACAAGTACTCGAGTAATAATTTGAATATACGTACGAGACCTATTGGTGAAAAATTATCCATAAGAAACATTGAAAATATATTCAGATTGTTTAATACACAAACATTTAAAGGTTCCAAGAGTTATCTATTTCTCCAGCTCTCAAGAATCGAGTCTTTCAAAGTCCTTCGAATTCAGAATTATCTTGACATCGCGTTAAATCCTTTCCGTCTCTTACTCTTCTCCTTTAACTGGAACCTTCTTTCTCTCCCTCCTCCCTAGAAACTTTTCACGCGGCTATCAAGGATATTGCGCTTTTCATAACAATGGCCGACGTAGATTCTTCAACATCCAACCTTTTTCCATAAAAAAAAAAAAAAAGAAACGAAGAAGGAAAAGAAAGAAGATGAAGATCCAAGAGGAAGTCGACGGGGAAGAGAGTCTTGAAATGGCGCGAAAGGAACGAGGCGAGTTTGTATTCTCCGCGTTTTCCTCGTTTTTACTGGCGTGGCCAGTCAGGCGTCTTGTCATGCATGACCGATGTCGATATGTGTACAGCGTGGGATGTACACGCTCAGGAGCAAAGCATCGTTGGAAGAGTCCTCTTGCTTCCCTTCGATCCCCCCTTCCTCCTTCCTATATATCCCTCTTATATCAAGAGGATGGGAGCTAGGCTTCGTTTCACATTCGTTTCCAGATCTGTAGAGGTTCGTGCACGAGAAATCCAGAAAATTGGACAGAGCGATCGGTTCTCGAACCATCGCCAACGAACGTTCTTCAAATGAACGATCAGCTGGAATCCCACACGACATTTTTCTCCGTGAGAGATCCATAGGACAAACGGTATCAAAATTTGAAAACCGAGCCAACCAGCGAGCAACGTTTCCGCTGATCTACAGAATTTTCTTCTCTTAATTCAGATTTAAATCTTGCCACTTCGATCCAACAAATGATGTTCAGCACGTACGGGGTTTAAATTTACGAAGAAAATATCCGGATATGTGATTTCAATTTTGGCTTCGAATGATCGACAAATCTTTTCAATCGCACAGCTATGTACAATAGAGTTGAAATTTTAATCAGTGCTTCGATCGATTCTTTGACAAAATTCCGATTTTCACGACTTCTGATATACTGTATTTAAATGATCCTTCTATACATGGGATGACACAAAATCGATGTAAAATTAGTTTTATTTAGGGCGGTTTAAAATTATCGTCCAATTGAAATTGCCATTAATCAAACAGACTTCCTCCGCGGATTGCACATCCGTGCTAAAATAATTTCACATATCTTATATTTTATGAGTTGCGCTTTTTCTTTGCTCAAACTGAACCATGATTTCTTTAAGATAACCACAAGAAATTTTGCTCTTAATTGTAACTCGTCGTTCATACAATTTTACGAGAAACGTATTAGCTTTTAGATTTAAGCTATCGCGATGATTGGATGTCGTGTTTTTGATTTTCAAAGGATAATCATGCGATAAGTTATACTTTTTGCATCGATGTTTTGTAAACGTTACAGTTCACTTTTTCACGGCAAGTTTGAATTAATATAACAAATAATTGTATTCAAATTAAATAGCCAAACGTATACAAACGAAAATCGAATTAAATAATTCAGTTAACCATTTGAGAAGTAGATGGGAAAGACTCGTAGAATTTAATGCACGATATTTTGGGTATAAACATATAGAAAATAAATGATACTAAATTAGATATTGAAAACACTTGTTATGTTTTCATTAATATCTAACAAAATCTATAAATTCAATACATTGTTAAATAAAACTGACAGAACTTTGCATGTGCTTGATATAAACGCGTGAAGAGCATTTTCCACCCTCGAGTCGTTTCCCGATACTCGACAGAGCCGGCTGCTAAATATTAAAGCGACGCTATTGAATTAGGATGTAACGTCGACGAAACACGGGGGGGTTGATCACCACTGATACGAATTTGTCTACACGGGCGATTGTGGTCAGTCGATGCAGGATTGACAAGACTCGGTTACTCGTTTAGCCAGTTCCTGGTCCGGTTTCCACGGTGAACTTCGACCCCGAAACGGGGCCAGCCCTGTCAACACAGAGGCGCGCGTACAGAATGACAAATGTCGCTGCGACCGCTAATGTTGCTGCACAACAAATTATATTCGAGGTGATAAAATCTACTAGGAAGCTAGATAAACACGGTGCTCGAAAACGAGAGGCCATTCTCGCGAGTCCAATTCAATTTCTTCTTTGATCTTTATCCCCGTGTTTTTGAAAGCGTCTTGAAAATTTTATACGAAAGAATGATGTTTGGCTTGGAGGATTAAAGCCTGGTTTTAAGAATTTTTGCGTCGCGCTTTCAACATTTTTTAGACGCTTTATTAATGGATGGTATTGTATGAGCTTCTTATTGTTTGTTGCAGGTGCCTCGTGGAAGATGAATCTGTGAATACAGCTACGTGGTGATCTTGGATTTATTTGGAGAATGTTCTACAGTGTACTTATTATGGTGTTATGGTGTTTTGAATGAAGAGTGTGTAATGTTGTGAAAATGAGTGAATTTAAACTTCAGACGCATTGATTCTGATACACGTTGATAATTATGTGTGATAAATAGGCTGTGGATGGTTATGCAAATTCATGTTCTTGAGAATACAATTAAACAAAAGTTGTTTTAACTGTTAACAAGTAATATACTTTAGATGTCTTGTATATTTCTGCAAATTATGTGCATATTTGCACTTTGAAATTTCCCATAAGTACATACTTAACCATCCACAGTCTAGTAGTAAAATTTTACAAAATATATTTCTATATCTGGAGACCACTAATTAGTATTACATTATATTGTTACATAAAAAAGAGGAAAATTAAAAATTAGCAAAGGCAGGATCTAAGGTATTCTTTATTGGATTTTTATTCTATAAAATAGTGCTCGTTTTGGTTACAAATAAGAAGGCTTTTAATATCGTAAAATTATCTTAGAACAGTATCTTCAAATGACTATAAAACAATGCCCCGTAACTTCACATTTACGGTTCACGGAATTAAAATACACTATGTTCCTCGTACAGCACAAATTTACTTACACCGTTCAAAATTTTAAAACCACCATGCTCCTGTCTATTTTTACGTAAAAAAGTAAGTCGAAAATGTAGACTGATATTTTTTTATACGAAGCTTAACTTATATTTTCATTTAACAAACTATTGATGCATCAATTAGGTCAAAATTAGATAATAAAGAATTTATAGTAGAATACAAACATTTTTCCTAAAGAACTTTTTCTATTAATGTGAAAGTTGTTAGAAAAACAACTACAATTTTATTCGCTAAAGTATTTCTGTTCTGGGTATTAGACTCATACTGTTTTATGTCACACTGTATATGAACGTTTTCATGTTCCATATTCTATATGGCATTGCCAAACGATATTCGAATGTAAAGATTTAATTGTAATTTTCAGAGACCCTGAATCTTGTGTTTTACATTTTTAACAATTACGAAAAAATATGTTTCTACTTTTTTAAAAATACTTACGTATATTTGGCTGTACTGTTGGCTGTCCACTTGTTCGTTGGTCAACAATTGTGAAACAGAAATAGTACAAAAATTGTATTCGAAGAGGCTAATAAATTTGAACATTAGTGGTCCCAGATAATAACAATCAATGCGTCGAAATCGATATGTGTAATTATCAAAGTGGTTGGAAAGTGTGTGCGAAGAGAAATCG
Organism: Bombus pascuorum; assembly: GCF_905332965.1. Taxonomy (NCBI): domain Eukaryota; kingdom Metazoa; phylum Arthropoda; class Insecta; order Hymenoptera; family Apidae; genus Bombus; species Bombus pascuorum. The sequence goes on along the minus strand of NC_083494.1, from coordinate 12,478,505 downwards.
AGAAGATAAAATAAACGCAACATGGAAATGTCCTGACCCACGGTTCATCACGCTCCTGTCCTGCATTCCTGTCGCGCGTCCACCTTTTCCTCGTGTTCGACCATTAATTTTCTTTATCGGAGTCTCGAGGATACGGCGCATTGTAAGTACGTGCTACGTTATTGGCCAATATCGGGCAGGCACGAGGTTCGAATGGTTCTCGGCTACGCACGACCCCCATTAACCGCGCCATAAACAGATAATCGCGAATTTCCCGGCGATACCGCTCACCCAATCAGATAAATCCGAAGCAGCCGAGATATAGAATTATTGTCTACGTGTTTCTCAGTTCATTCGCGTACGAGGCTACGTAGCTGCGAATTAGCAACAGATTTCACTTCATTGACGGTAGGTTTGAAATTATCCAGGGAAAATCACGGTGCTGTTCGAAATTTGAAATGTTCCTGGTCACTTTAGTTTTACTAGTGTTAAAGAAAAGTATAAAAAAGATAATGTATAAAGTGATAAATTAGGATTAGATTGCAATCTGATAGTTAATTCAATGATATTTTCATTTTACTTTACCTCCTATTTTTACAACATTAAAGTGTCAGGATATACAATATACCATTTCTTAAAACATTCACACTAGTATCACATTGAACTTTTAGATTCACATTGAAACAAAAATCATTTATCCTGCAAATAGTTACGTACAACACCGTATAAGAATACAGAGCAACCCGATCGCCAAACCAAATCTTTCTTCTTCCTCGTACCACAAATTCAAAGAAAGTATACAAATCCATCTTCTTGTCGCGTCGAAAGTTAACGCGGTACTTTCTCTACAACACGCGTCCTCGTATCAGAAAAAAAGTTCTTATCAATCGCATCGAAAGACAAAACACATTGCCCGAAACACGCGTTAACTCCTCGTAAGCGAAATCTTTGACCAAGAAACGTGTGTTCCATCGTAAATCTGAAAAGCAGCTCAGCTCATTCGGTATAACACGCGTCTGGGCGATATCAAACGACCGGACTTGGCGTGCAGCGGAATAAAATTTCCGCGATGCCTCGCGTACTTATTACCAAGCGGAGTCGGCCGTGATCCGTGCTCTTTGTTTGTGTTGGCGAGGTGCGCGGAGGGTGAAGGAAACGCGGCTAAGGGTGAGAAAGAGGAGCACTCCGTTAATCATTATCCAAGGGTAAGTCGAGAGGCGAAGGAAGCCTCCTTTGAGGCCGGACCACGGTTGCTCTGCCCGGAATTCCAGGGCCTCGGATTACAATTTGGCGAGTCCAGGGTGAAGGGAGAGTAAAATGGCCGCCGGCGGTAGGGTAGTTTTGCCGGTCGTGGGGTGGCTACGAGGGTGGCTAACTGGGTGGTCGACAAGGACCAGTGGAAGGAGTAGGAAGAGAAGCAGCAGCGCGGAGGTCGGTAAAGGGGATAGCGGTGGTTGAGGACTGGGGCAAAGGGGGGCTGATGCTAGCCACAACCCCTTAAGGGTCGAACGAACCCTTGCACTACCACACGGAGTCCAAGAATTCTCTCTCTGCTCCTCGCTTCCCTTCCTCTCGGGTTTCTCTCTCTTTCAGTTTCTCCACATCTGTGTCCTCCTCTCTTTCCGTTTTGCCCGCAGTTCGCGATGCTTCTCTGTTGCTACCAGCGTCCCTCTTCCGCGTATTATCCGTCTCGTTCCTTTTCCACCGTCTCATCCCCCGCTCACCCCCCTCGTTGAACAACCTTTATATCTACAGCCACTATACCTACCACCACCACAACCACGTACTACCTAGCTACCTATACCTTGGTTACTCGTGTGTTCGAGGGGTAGAGAAGCTGCGAAAGAGCGAGAGAGAACGATCGAGACTAGAGGGTGAGTTCGAGAGTCGAAGAAGGATGGACGAACGTGCTGGTTACCGATAAAGAGAGACAGAATGGGAAAGGGACAAACGGAAACTGGCCATAGAGATGGAGAGAGACGAGGTGAGGGAGGTGGAATAGGGGTGGGAGTACATAGGAGAGAAACACGAAGCAGTATGGACGAGGGACGAGGAGAGTCGGCGCTGAATGAAGGACGGGGCGCAAAGAGGATGGGCGCACACGGGCAAGGGTGGAATTTTAGAGCCGGGGCTAGCCTTAAAATACACGCCACGCGAAATACCAGCCGTGAATTAGAGTCCGCGCGTATACACGCTTGCTGCGGCGAGCGGCCAACGAAAGGACGAACCTTTGGAATTTTCGTCAGCCGCAAACCGAGTGAAACCATCTTCCGACGTTTCTCTCGTTCCGCTCGCGTCCCAGCTCGCCTTTCGATGGACTTTGCATTTGCGCGTGACTAACAGAATTCCAACGACACGAGTACCGTTGATTGTGAGACATTCCACGATTCGTCGTTGAGCGACGATTATTATGAGCTGGCTTGAATCGTTGCTGGACCATGAACGTTTCTTTACCAAAGTAATAAACGTAATTTTTATATGATTTGGTTAGGAATCTATTGAACGAACAAGAAAAAAATTGAAACTTGAAGTTCTTTTTAAGAAATAAGGAGTATTAAGAACTGGAGTTTAGATGGAACGAAATGCAATATCGTAATTAGTAGAATTAGTAATTGAAGTATAGTTAGGAATAAATGAAATACGATTACAAGGATTCGCTTGTGTCTATTATTTTATTTAGGTGTATGTTATTTAAGAGGTTTAATCAGAGTGTTGCTGCTTTGAATGGATCCTTAGATTGGCTTGATTCTCCAGGATAATCTCCAGCATGCTTCGAGCAGTGAATTAAAGATATCACGTTTTCCAGGAAATGAATTCATACACTTTTACCAGCATGCTTGTTACCTTTTTATCACGATATATAAAGAAGCCATTGTTAAATAGCTATTTCATCACGAGATAGTTTGTGATCTTGATGAGGCTGTAGAAATCGTAGACGCTATTAAGAGGCAATAAACACGGTTCATGGAAATGTATTAAACATCGGAAAATGCCAGGGTAGGTTCAAATAGTTCAAGGAAGACGTTTTTAAATTTTTAGCGAAAGGTCCGTCGGACGTTGAATGGTGAACACGCGCTAACTATAGAACCAATAAAAGTCGAAAATAGACTTAGAAAAATGGAAATATTGCAAAATATTGCAGCAAGGATGCACGTGATTTTTTCTTCACGTTAATTATGAGAATTGTTAGATTTATTTCGTCGTTAGTCACGTCTAAAATAGCCATGAATAAGTGAGCATAACTGAAAGTGGAAAGTAAAACAACTTCAGAGACAAATGCAAATGCGTGCCTTGAAATAGTCAAACTCTGAGAAAAAGTTAAGAGTAACTGTGCCGTGATGCTAAAAACATTGACTAAACGAGTTTTTAAATGACATTTTTTTTATTCGAATGAAATTCCATTTATTACTGTCCACCTTTGTATTAGTTTATATCCAAATTTCATAATAACAAGACAGTCATCATAAATTCCCAAATCGCCTTTCACAGTATTTATCCTATTTTCTTTTTTTTCACCCATTTCCATTTCACGTTCCATTCTTCAATCAATTTTGGCAATTACCATTCATCGTTCCAACATAAAGATCTAAAAATCCCCTATCTTCTACATAAAACATAGTTACTCAAACTTCATTTATTAGTTACGAAACTTCAAAAAATTCTCTACATATATTTGGATATTTTAAAGAAATTCGAGCGCTTTTAAACCTGTTTCTCGTCGAGAGAAAATATGTGCATTAAATGAATGAGATACGTGCTTCGACGATATTTATATTAATACACTAAAAATAGTCAACTAATGAGCTGCTTTAAACAAATGTAGGTACAACTGTATACAACAATAATACCACCTACATACCACGGTGCCTGAATATTAATGCGCGAGACACTGGAACTATTTACATAGACCTCTCATTTTCTTTCGTACGGTCAAATCATGCACGCGGTTGACGCAATTCTACTTACTTAAAATTAACCGCTAAAAGATCGCCAAAAATTTCGCATACTACGTACATATGTAACTATTTCCTCAGTTTCCTTATTTTGCTCGACAGAGTGGAGTCGTGCACGCGATCTCGACGGAAGGGGGGGATTTTTTCCTCGTGGCGCGACACGATATAAGTTGGCGACGATACCGCACGGATTTAACTAATAAGAGCAATTAGCGCCGGGGGTAGTAACTAGAGGTGGTTTGCCCGCCATGGCATGTCTCTCGCCTGGCGGTCGCCTCGGTCAATACCCACCGGACAAGATGGCCGACGCCCACTCCAACACAAACTCAAAGTTACATACATTTATGTACTCAAATGTATAACCCACCCCCTCCGGACTGAGTTGCCTTTCTCCTTCCGCCGACTACAACCCTCCCGGTCTCGCCATCCACTCCGGCTACACGGACACCGAACTTCATCATTATTATCTCGCTAGCCCGGTATCCAGCTTTCCGGCTGGTGCGTGAATTTTGCAAAAGCAAAGCGCCACTCGGACCCTGTCACGAGACGCTGATACACGCTGGGGACTGAAGGTTTGATTCTGGAAAATTAAGCGATCGATCGATCGAACCAGAGAACCGGAGGCTCGATCGTCCGGGGAGAACAGAGACGAGATTGAAACGTCGCGCCGTGCCGGTCGTAGATAAATGTTTAAACGTTTTATTCTCGCTCTTAGCGAATCTCCTCAATTTGGAAATCTAATCGATCGAATGGAGAGAAAATGGTGTAGTAAGGCGCGTGGTGCGAGAAATTTGTGAAATCGGTCAGTAGTTGAAGAATTCGTAATAATTTCAAGTAGGTAATCGAGAAAATAGTACAAGCATAGTCTTTAATAAAGATTATTATGATAAGTATCAGAATAATAAATACAAGTAAAACAAGTGTAATAAAAGTACAAGTATTCATTACGTTTTGGCGATTTTAGTTTGAATTTTTTATTGTCTTCCTTTAGATTTTTCTGGGCAAGTATAAAATTTTCGAAAATGAGGCAAATATGAGGTATATATATATATATGTAATATTCGTGTCTATTATATATAGGGGATTTTATTTTGGATTTCCAAGTTCTCTTGAGAAATTATAATTATATGTTTCGATATTTATAAACACAAAGGTTTGTTTATTTTCTCAATGTGAAAATCGAGCTTTTTTAAAATAATAATTAATAAATATTCTCAATTATATATAAAATATTTTTTATTGTTTGCGACTATAAAAGGGAATGCAATGTATGTCTCTAAGTAAGTTTACATTTTTAAAACGTTAGTCAGAGGGAGAGAGAGAGAGAGAGAGAGAGAAAGTATCCTCGAGAGTATCTTGGTCTACTTTATGACCTCTATATCCTGGCTCCATAAGATATAGCTTGATATTTAACGTTGGATGGGTGGGTTAAGTTTTAGAGAAGGTAATCAATTTTTAATTGTGAATTTCTAATGGATTATAAATAAATGTTCCTGTCGTGATAGGTAAAAGAAATATCCTCCTGAGAAGTGAAATATTTTTCATTTTAGAATTTAGATTGATTTATTAATAAAAGATTGAATTGAGAATTTCGGACACAGTGGGGATCGATTTACCTCAAATTAGAAAAAGGAATAGTGAGCAAGACGCGAAAGTTACGAATTTAAAAACCTTTTTCAAATAGATAGAAATCTATTATTTATATTATATATTGTACATATATTGAGCCAGTGTATAAGTGGTTAAATTGGAGAAAAATTACCCAATCAATATTTCATTATAAAATCACCTCCTATTCAAATGATTGCTTAAACTGCGAATTGCTATGCATTTATTGGAAATCTGTAAAACTTATAGAATATCTAAAATATGATACTTGCCATAATATTCAATAAATAAAAAAATTGTCTGTCATAGTTGATTTTTTGTAATTACATTCATAAAAATGTGAATTTGCATAAATATTCGCGGTTTGCTGATTACAAAATTACAGCCTGTTACATCCAATCTTAACCTTTATATGTACATGTCATATATCTAGAAATTTTGTTTTTAACAACTTCCACCAAGTAGTCGCTAAAATTTTCGTGTCATCGCTAAAAAATTCACGTGTCAAGTGCCAGAAGAAGTATAAATTCGAGCGTATCCCAGGAAATTGCGACAAGTTAGCGGCGTAAAATTTTAACGAACAGCCAGCCGCACTAACCGGGTTCGTTAGGCTTCGACATATCCCTAAAGGGACCAGTTTAGCCAGGACACGTCAAAACGGTCCTCGATTGGTCAGCAGAAAGGGGTGGTAAGCCCACGCATACGATTGGTCAAAGCTACCCTTGTAGTAAGCGAATACTGACCCTTCGGGGGAGGATTTCTCTCCCTTGAAAAATATCGCTGATCTTTCGCGCCCCCGGCAAACGAGCAGAAAGAAAACGCACAGGGAACTCGATGAAACGTATGCGAATAGTTTAGCGGCTTGCGGTGATTCGTTTCATGTCTTACGATTTCTCTTTCCCCTGCTGTTTTTCCTGTACCTTTTTCGTATCGTTTTCTGTAGATTTAAGTAGAGATGGAGAAATATCGAAGAGTATATTGATTATTATTGACAATCCTTGATAAGGAAGACTGTCAACAAAATATTTTACAAGTATTTGTAAACAGGCATATTGTTGTTCTTATTAAAAAATATTATAATTATATAATACATTAAATCTGTACATCTTCTTCACGAGGTATAAATGTAAATCCTGTAGATCACATACCTGCAAGCATCACGTTACAACGGCATTATAGGTATTTATCACTTGAATTCAAACGGCTTCAAAGCATTGGCAAGGCGCTACTTCGATTTAATCCTGTCGCGATTCTCGAACTTTTATATTACGATCTTGTTCTTATCTCTACAAATAAGAAGATTTTTAATGCCTTAAGAAGCGCATCAACTACGATTCTCTCTCAACGTGCTCAAACTTGAGATAATTTTCAATTTTAACAAAATGCAATGAGCCAAAAATTACTAAAAGAATACAGCAAGGTTACGAAAGTTAAAAGTTGATTTGAGTCGGAAGTGGCTTCATCCATCGACAGCTAAGGAAAGAAAAAGCGCGATAAGAGCAGCCGGTCTCGCAGTATCGGCCGCAAATTGGAAAATCGAAAAGCAAAGCGTGACATGGTGGCCCCTGCAAAGAAACGTTCCAGTAATTGATTTAGGAGTATCCATTTAATTAGGCGGACGTTGTAAAGGCCGAGAAGAGATCGAGATCCGACAATACTTTCGCAGTTCTTTATCGGGAAACGGAGAAGGACAGCCGCGGGAACGACCAAGTATCGGCAATAATGAGATTGAAATTAATTCGACGTCGTGCCGGTCGACGAGATATTCGACGATAAGATAATTCAACAAATTTGCCCAACTAAGTCTCGGATTTTCGTTCCATACCAATGTTACTATTATTCGAGAGTATTACCCTCTTGGTCGCTATTTCTATTTTTTTCTTCTTCATCCTCTCGTTCCTTTTCTTTCTACTTTTTGTTGGCGATCCTTAACGCTTCTTCACCGTGAAACGATTTTCGAACGAAGGAGAAGCGAGACCTCTTGCCGCGAAGACAAACGAGCACCGTTTAATCTTTTAACCGGGAACGAGACAGTGGCGCGAACGCAGCCGAACTAATCCAGCGCAATTGTTTTCGTCCGTGTTGACTGCTTATCTGGCTTAACAGCCGACTAATTCCGCGATCTAACAAACTTCGAGGCCCCGGTGCCTCCTCCGCTAGTAGTTAACCTCCGGTTCCCGTAGTTTTTCACGGCGCTCCCTGTAACGCTGCAACTGAATACCGGACATTAAGATATACACGGCGAACAACGTAATCGCTTAAACGGCCGCGAGATCATACGTGTCTCTGACGAGATAGCGAAATGGCGGCCATTTAAAGGGAAATAAACGCGTTCTCAGGAGCAATCGCGAGGAATGAGAGAACGATGCTTGAGTGGTGTGATCGTTTGCTTTAGAAAATTAATTGTGCAATTGATCTTATATATACAGAAGGAAGGTCTAAGGTTTTAGGGTTAACTGTTATAAGCTTTAAAGGTTCATAGCGTGTAAAGAGAGGAACAAGAGGATGATTCATAATAAAATGTAATCGTGTATTATGTTGTAGGGATACTTGACGAGGTTAATTTATTTGTTCGTCCTAGATAATTTAGTTAAATTGTAATAACGAAGAATGTATATTGTATAAGATGAACATGTAATACGTTCGAAATTTATATTTGAAAAGAAAAGTTTTACAAAAATGAAACTTTCAATTTTAGTTCTTGTTAGAATTAGTTTTATTAGAATAATAGCTTCTATTAAAATTAGAGTCTTATTAAGATTTTATTTTTTTGTCAAACACGTGTCAAAGAACGATACGGCTCTATTGGCATTCTTTAAACACAGCGATCCCTTCCTATGCAGGGTCTCTAACTTACCCTCGGACCGGTTCTGTGAGGGGTTGAAATTTTGTAGGGAAGTGTACCACCTATTAGTAGGCAACCGTGTATTACGTTGCTGCTGTACTTCAGGTAACTCAGGTGTATGGAACGAAATAGGAAAACACTGCGAATCGATACTCGAATCTTAGTTTCGAAAGTATCCTTGATATTATTTGCAAATTATGTGCACAGAAATTTGTGTTAACAATGTAGCTCAAATTTTCGGGAGCGTTGAGATTATTCGTAGGTGAAAATCGATAGTTTAATTTTAACAGAGATTCAGCTGGGCTAAGTTTAGCACGCGCAATTAATGGTTACATTCGTTGGAGAATGCGCGAGTCAATATAATTCACGTAATAATCGCAAGACATTGTTACGTAGAATTTGAGAAAATTTCTATTTTGAAACGTATTTACTATTATTTTATTATTCTTGTTATTAATTTGACCGAAACCATCGATATATTTTTTGTAATTATAAACAGAGGAAATTTGAAATCTATTATTTTTACGAGCTTCGCATTTCTACTTAGAAATAAAAAAATCCCAATCAGCTGACATGAACCAATTGCATAAATCATTTACAAATCTTTTTTCCAAATTTATATAAAATGCCTGAGAGACAGAATAAAAATTGGTTGAAGGTATACGTTGCTATCGACTCTGTTACCTGTCAAATGAACGAACGAAAGTATACAAATATATCTCGATAAATCAGCAAGAATACAACTCGTTAACGACAACGGAGAATCCTAAAATTTAGAAAAAAGGAAAAGACAAATGCGAACGAAAAAGGCAATTTCTGTTCTTCGTGCTCGGTTGTCGAAATATCGCGATAAAGAAGACCTCGACTCTGTTTCCTAAAACGCATGTGCACCCGAAATCCCTAAAAATTCGGCAAAACTAAACGTCAACGACGAACTCGGAATAGTTAACGAAACGTCACGATAAAAGGCTAAAATTATATGCGTCCTTCTCCATTTCTCTGCCTTCCTCTCCACTCTCCTTTTTTTTTCCTCTTTTTTTTTATCATAGTGACTGCTGGTGAGCTGTTTTCTACGCTCGCGACGAACGGATGCGGACGAAACGGCGACGCGACGCCGGAAACGCGGATGGGGTGGGAGTTGAGCGTTTGACATATTTTGTCCGGAAAACCGACAGATCAGGGACGATAGCGGCGTACGAGAAAGGGTTGGTGGTTGGGGTGAGCACAGGGGCACCTCTGCTTCTGACGTGGAGATTAGTGTCCGCCATTGTGGTGACGTCACCATAGTTAACACGCATTCAAACGACCGTGCAAACGGCTGGTGAAATTATTGACCAACGCCTCGCGAGTTTCGTCACCTCGTCCTCATTCGTTCTCTTGTCTTCCTCCTCTCTTCTCGTTTTCTTCTTTTCTTTTTTTCAAAAACTCATCACAAGTCATTTTACGTAAAAATAATCGAATAATAGAAGAGATAGGGTAAAAACTGATTTCATGGTGGACAGTAGGATAGAGGAAGGAGATGATCTATCGTTGAATCGTGTAACGTCGAGTCTGCAGGCAGAAGTCGGTACCGGTTGACAGATGAATTGTGCCCCGAGGAACAATGGGACCGACCAAAAATTAACGGCATTGTCTTAACTTTGAATTCGCATGGCGGCTGGTGTTTGCCTCATGCCGTAGTCGATTACCACGAAACAGGGAGGCGCGGTTGGGCGCGAACGCATTCAGAAGAGAGCTTTCCGGGCTTTCGATTACGCGCCCGACGACGGATTGTCCCTGGCGTTACTGCCGCATTTCGAACTTTATGACGTGTAATTTTGGCTTTGACATCTTCGGGAGATGTACGAGCGAGGAGGAAGGGAAAGTGTGCGTTTATAGCTACCCCCTGTTCTATTGCGTAAAAAATCCGTGGAGTTAGCAAAGTAGATGTAAATATGAAATGTTGATCACGTTGGATAGGATTTACCGTGATTTCTATTTTGAATCCTTTTGTTTTTTCAGGATGTGAATGCGATTATTAAAGAAATTCAATGATTTCATATATATTATGGCGAAAACATAGACGTTGATGGATGTATACGATAATTAAGTAAAATGTTTAGAAAATATTAACCGTGAAATTGCAATATAAAATTCTCCCTATTTCCATTTCCAATTTGACTTTCTTCGATTATTTAATAATTAGTTGAGACAATCGCGATAAGGAAAAGGAGAAATAGTATATATCAGTTTATATCTTTCCCAAAAATAAACTAAGGACAATAGAAACGATACATAAAATTCAGATTAATATGTTTATATAGAACGTTTTATTGTAAATTTCTAAAATTTTATGAGTGTGCATAATTTCTTTTTATATTTAGTAATATACAAATTTTATGTGAGAATTTATTATTATTCTGTTCATATATTAAATGCCAAACTGTAACGCGATTTCATTAACTTTACTGCTACTTTACCATTTACGAATTTATTTTGTAATTTAACTAATCAATTTATTAATACTTAATTGTCAGAAATCTACAACATTTATATTAATAATATTTTTACCTGATATTAAAACTGTGCTCAACCCCCGTATTACTGCAACCAGATACGCGCTACAGTAGTACCCATGGCTTGACGTGCAGGCGAACTATTCTTACCTGAGCCTCGTCCATCGATACCTCTTTCAAACGTGAGATGGCGTACAGCTCATTTCCAACAAGCGTTCTCCCTCGTACTATGAATTTAACGATCGCTCAAAGAAATCGATTAAAAAGAAAAATAAGAAATAATAGCTCGATTATCTGATTCCGGACAGAGCAGAGGCGATGGGTTCACGCGACGCGGCGGTTTCGCACACGCGAGACACGTTGCGAAATGCATTATGCAATAAACGTAATAAGCGTCCAATAGTAATGGCTCGAGAGGAGTTAAACAATTTATGTAACGAGCTTTCTATAGCCAGCGGAGGTGTATCGAGATCTGGCGTGAGATCGATCAATTATTCTCGCATAAATTCGCTCTTGTAATCGAGGAAGACGATCGTTCGTCAAGATCGTATGAATTGAAATTTATCCTCGACTGATACTTTTGGGTCGTGGATGACCGAAACAGTTTGATTTAGATTTAAGATTGATTACTCAATCTTAACTTTTAAGATCGTTTTTCTAAATTCTATTTAAAGTTTTTGTCATATAAAATAATGTTAAATAATTTAATAGATCATTTAACGATTATGAATCGAGGATCTTCAGAAATATTTCTTAAATTGTATTGATATTCATTTATACGAATTATATTTGTGACTGTATTTTTGAGTTAAAGATTCTACTTGGTTGAAAAAAATTATTTAAATAAATCTTGTACATTGATATATACTTATCTTCCTCCCTTATCCCTTTCCATTAAAACATAGGATTAATCTGGTACAATATCTTTTATCTAACGATCACGTGATATAAATTTAATCGTGAAAATAATTTACGTGAAATTATTGTATTATTTAAAATAACATTTTTTTGGAATTGCTATAAGTCAATTAGTGAGTCAATACCTTTTACTGTTACTGAAATCTTTCTTTCCTCAGGAACAAAATGCTCTTTTTACAAGGAATATTATTATACCTAGCTTCGTTAACAATCATTATTTGAGCGAGTTACTGTCAAAAATCAATCGATAAAAATACTAAATAATTATTATTACGCAATATACATTTCAATGCTGAAAAACAAAAATCTAACCCAAACCAATATGTCAGTGTGGTGGATAGTATAAAGGATTATAGTATAGAATAACGAGAACGAGAAATTACTGTTGCGACCCGTCAAATATATTTGGAATAAATTAAATAAATATAAGTATAAATACTGTCGAGAGAGAGAAAGAGAGGAAGAGAGTAAATACTAGTCGAGGAGAGACGGAAAATTCAAATTCGTTTTTATTCGACGGTTGCGTGTAGCGGCGATATTGTTTTGCCCGGTTTTTTTATCATTACGTTTCATGCGTCAAGACTGTGTCAATGTTCCGAGGCAAAACAACACGAGTTGCTCTCGATTTCCATCGTCCTTTGACCCCTGTGCCGCTACATCAGTATATATTATTGAAACAATTGATAAAACGCAACGTGTACGTCAGTAATAGTGGAAGTCTTAGTGAATCTAATTACTTCAAAAACCAATCTGAGAAATATTAATTTATAAGAGAATTAATAAAGATAGTGTTTAATACAAAAACCAGAATGGGAGTATATTAACATGACACGAATTATTTAAAAACAATGTGGTTTATTTGAATCGCACAAGACATACACCGTATCTGCTATGTTTATAATTACGGACCTCCCCGTGGAAAATCTGGTCAAAGGATGTGTCGCGAACTTTGGCCAGTCTTTGCCCGAAGATGCCTTGTTTTCTCGTATTGCCTTAATGTCGATCCTCGGTTTTTTCTGATTTTTCATTTTTCTTTATTTTTGTTTAAAGTGTTCGAAAGTGTTGCCAGGTCTTGAAAACCCAGTCGTACCGTGTCTAGAAACCGAGCTTCGGATTATTTTTACCCTGGATCAGAAGATTTCATGCTAAAAATCCAATTTCCCTGCTACCGACTGTTTTTGTTCGCCTCCGTTTCCGCGCATCCTGCCGCGTTCATCTTGCGTGTGGCTCATTTCCCATCCTGTCGCTTACTATATTATAGGAAATACTTCTTCATATTTTTCTTCTTGTTTATTTATTTTATTTAACTGTCTAGATACTTCAATTCGCTATACTTCTGACGTTTTGCTCTTCGCTTTATTTATTTATTTATTTTTATTTCGTCTGGGATTATCTTTTACCATTTTACGTGGTTTACCCTGTGTAGAAACGTTAGAAATCGATCGACAGGACACGGCGAGGCGAAATAACACGATTTATTTCACCCACGTGAAAGAAACTTCAGGTTTCGTCGTCTGGAATTCGTTCTGGAAGATTCCACTTTCGCGGCGAATTTACTCATCGTCTCCTGTCGATCGAATCGCCCGCCGCGAGATTTGCGTGTGTGATTGTGTTCTTTTTCTTTTTCTTTTTTTTTTTTTTTCCTATGTTCGCTTCGTGAGGCAGGGAACTTGGTCCTATGTGGGATGAATTCGAATAAGAAAGACGAGAGAAACTTTTGGAAACGAAGCGCGCGTTTCGTCGCATCGTCTCGCGGATTAAGGTCATTCTGTGAACTCATAATTCTTTTTCTTTCTTTTTACCATTCCTTTGATTTAATTCTATCTTGTTGTTTTACAGAATTAAACTTTTCGAAAGCATTCAAGAAGGACGAAATATCCATCTTTTAGATAATTGCCCCATTTGTTTCTCTTTTATTATTCGTATTCTTATAATGTTCACGTGCCAATAAAATGGCCAACAAACATCCTCGAAGATAATGATGAACGAAACGACGCGTTCTCGTGTGCACGAAAAAGATTGATGCAATTAATATTATGATGATTTTTATTTATTTCTCACGTTTGAACGCCGACGATCATGTTCGTCTGCCTTATTCTCCGCCCGGTTCTCCACCTCCCTGTATTCGTTTCCCATTTTTGCTACGGGCAGTGCCATATATTTACAATATATCGTATAAACGGAGCCTGGCATGTACGTATTTCAGAATCAATCTAACAAACGCTTTTTTTTTTTCTTTAACTAGATAACGAGATTTTCATTTTTTTATCATTTTGCCTTTTACCTAGGGCCGTACACGTCTAACACCGAGACAACTATCTTGATATGAGTTTTTTTCTCCTTTTATCCCTTTATTACTCACTCGTTATTGACACTCATACAATACACAACGCACGGAAAAATTGAACAAACTAACGTTCGATCTTTTTTCCTTTAACGCGCAGACGCACAGTTTCAACGAACTCATACATACACAAAAATCGAGAAACGCACATACATACTATACTCCAGTTACTCTTTATCTTATTGCCTAGATCATCTTTTTTTTTTTTTATTTAGGAACAGTCCCCTTCGAAAACGTTTACAACGAGGCGTTTTTCGGGAAAACGAAATGAACGAAGGAAAAAAAAAACGAAAGGGGAAGAAACAGAACTATACGGTACGCAGTATAATGGAACGTAAGAGAAAAGGAAAGATAATTGAACGCTGGATGCATCGATCGTGCGAATACAATATGTAAGTACCTCAGTCTTCGGTTTCTTCCAACGAAAAAAAGGGAGAAAGTAAAAGAATAATCAGTTAACCAACCGTCGCATCGTTTGGACGCGCCACTTGGTGGACACGACGATTTTCGCAGGATCAACGATCCGCGTTCTCGATCCTGCGAAAGCCGCGCGATATCCGATCAGCCGCGACGGCAATAAATATAACCAACGAACAAACGCGCTATAATAATAGCGCCAGCGTGTTTTGCGACCGCAAAATGACCGTCGAAGATTTCTCGAACGCCCTTCACACGAGCCAACCACAAAACTGTCTTTTCAACGTCTACAGATCGTATTTTTTCCAAATCATCGCTATTATTTTTCCCGAATTTAGTTTTATCACCTTTTTGTTACTTTTATTTTCTTCGTTATAATTCTTTTATTATCTGCATTAATTTCTTTTAATTTTTATTCGATTTTTTCTGTGAACGTGAATAGACAAATTTTTATGACTAGCTATCGAACGTTAATTAGACGCCCTTTTTTAAAAATCCGTTTAACATAGCGCCATCGCGAAAACAACAAAGAGAAGTTTCGATAGAGAGCCTTCGACGAACATCTTCGGTCAACGATCATCGCGCCGATAAACCTAAACAACTTTGGCATCTTCTTAACCATGTAAAACATCATCTTCGATAATAATTTAATAATAGCGGAGATAAAATAATGAAGACAGCGCTTACAGTCGCTTGTAACCGCGTTAATAATAGTGGCAATGAATAATAATAATAATAATCAGTATGACAATAATAATAATATAATAATAATAATAATAAAGTCAATAATTAATGTTAATAATGACAATAATAATATTAATAATAAGCAATAATAGAAACATATATAATAATATTAGATAATATTAATAGACAATAAAAGTACTATGATATATTTTACATAGGATCGGGGGTGGAGCTTAAAATCTAGAAAAAACGCAGCGCACACTTCCGGTTCACGCTGTATACGATTAATCGTACATCAAATATTCTCTGTATTCCTAATCATCGATAGCTAAACGCTGTTGTGGTATTATTTAAGGGTGGATTTGAGGTTTTTCGAATATCGATGTTTCGCGCTTATATACATACACAAAGGATAACTTCGAAATCGCTCACGTGATTATCCTTCTTCTCGATGGAGAAGAATAATCTGCCACTTTTATTTTCTGGCTTTTTTTCGCATTTTCTTCTTCTTCTTCTTGTTCTTAGAAAACAAAGAGAGACGCTCGATATATCGAAGCGACGTCGTTGGTGCAATGTACAAAAAGATTATTTTTCCCCTCCTAAACCTCTAAATCACTCCTCTCTCGCCCCATCTTTTCCACCTTTCACCCTAAACGCTATACGTACGAACTGGTTGCAGGTTTTTTCATATTATATAACGTAATGTACATACATATACACGTGAACACGGGCCTCCATTACACATATATACATATATTACGTTATACAGTATATTAGTATGCGATAATATTCTCTATCATTATTAAATAAATAATCTTCAAATGCGATAATAAAGTTACTATGTTCATTATCCTATGTATAATATTTATATTTTGTATAATTCATCCTCTCGCGATTTTATATTTATTTATACATTTACATATATTTTTATACTCTTTATGTATATAATATGTATATTTATATATATTCATATTTATAGTTTCTTTATTTATAACTATTTACTCTTTTTTAAATAGTTTTGCTGAGACTCGCAAAGTGGTAACCATTCGTTCGTTTCTCTAGTTCAATGTTTAAAATCCTCTTCATTCATCGAACTAGTTTGAATTTTTCTTTATATTCGGTTTCCTCCAATTTGGAAACCTTTCTTTTTCATCTTGAAGTCCTCAAACGTGGCTTTTTAACTTTCGAGGCTGACATTTGTCGTTGTTCTTCGTTTATACAATGATATACATTCCTTGTGTTGCCGAGACCGTTTCCAGGTCATATCGATCGGCTGTTTCCTCGTTCACCGACCTACCGCCTCCTCCAACACTGAGAGGCGATCCTGGACATTTGACCAGAGAAGATCATTTGGAGTATACTGCAACCGTGTCTTCGTCTCGACATTTTAAGGTTCATTGCCTTCGTCCAGGATTCGCCTTTCTGCCCTCTGTTTCACTTCCAAGGAAGGAGATCCCCTCTTCAGTACACCGGGTAAGGTGGCCTGTGTGGCCACAGTGGCGGGATCGGCGGTAGGCTTCCGTTCCAAGATCAAGTGTCCTTGGTACTCAACGACGAGTCCTCGTCTTGACTACCAGGGTATGGCATGCCTAGTTTTGGACCTTGCTGCACCACAACCACGCACTTTCTCATGTGCTTCTCCAACGTGCTTGGCACCGAGAATGGCATCTCGCAGAAGCGACATTTGTACGTATCTTTCCCGTGTCTACCGTGTGTCTTCATGTGCCTAGTCAGTTTCGAGCTTTGTGCACATGCGTACGAGCACAACTCGCACTTGTACGGTTTTTCTCCTGTGTGAGATCGCCTGTGTACCGTCAGGTTCGAGCAATTCTTGAATACTTTGCCGCAATACTCGCACGTATCGTTCCTGCCACTTCGTTCCTTTTTCAATAAAGGACTTGGTAAACCTTGAAGGGCTAAACTGGACGTGGTAGCCTTCGTTGCTTTACGGAATTCATTGTTTTCTAGGTAATGAGGACTCGGTAGCCAAAGGCCACCGAAGTCCGGCCCCGAAGATCTGGGAAAACCCTGACCCGAGAATATATTAGGTGTAGTTGAGGAATTGAAGTTCGTGGGCGATAACGCACTGTCTTTCTCCTTGTTGTTGTTCAGAGAGTTGGTCATGTTAGACGGCGATTCCGTTTTAATGAAACCGCCCCGATGGTTCTCCTGCAGAGCCTGCCTATAAGCCTCCGAGTACTGTGCGATGTTACTTAATCCAAACTTTTCCATCAAATCACCGACTAAACTGGCTGGTTTCTGCTCTATTCTACCACCGCTTTCTTCTCCGCTTTGACCTTGAGTAGTACTCAGATCCTCTGGTGTATTCTCTTCGTTATCTTCCCTTTCCCCTTTCTGTTCATTCTCGTCCGCTTCATCGAGATCCATATTCTCATCGCAACTGGAACCATCGTCCGGAACAGTTTCGACGCTCCCTTGAGGGCTAGCCGCGTTCAGATTCTCCTGGTGTTCTTTTCTCATGTGTTTCCTCAACTCGGCAAAGCTTGGAATCTCCATTTCGCAAACTTCGCACCTCGTCGGCGTCGTTTGTCCATCCTGCGTTCCATCCTGTCCATATTGTCTCTCCTTGTCCCTGTGACTTCTTCGATGCACGATGAGATTCGACTGGAAACGGAACTTCTTGTCACAGACCTCGCACGAGTAGATCGTTTCTGATACGGAGTCTGCGATGATGGGCGTCGAGGCGACAGGTGGACTGGTCTTCTCGCTATCGGTCGAATTATTATTGTTATGATGACCAACCGGGCTTTGACTGTAGCAAGGCGGCGAATTCTCCTTTTGATGATTGTTATGTGTCAGTATTGTAGCGTTGTTCGACGCCGGGCTGGGAGGTTCGACAGGTTGACTGTGATTTTGTGCTACTGGTTGTTGCTGCTGTTGGACGGTGCTCGGTACAGGTACAGGTGGTACCGGGGCGGGTGGGTTCGAATTCGTCGTCGAATTACCGCTACTAGGTGGAGCCGCGCCTAAGGACGGATTAGCGAGGCTCCTTAGGCGCGCCGAGTAAAAATCCAGATTGGCCTCGAGTGGAGGAGGATGCGCTTGACCGGCGAGACCACGGCCGTGCGACAGTTCGGCCAGGTTCGCCAGATTCCGGGCATTGTTCAAGGAGTCCAATGAACTACGGACCAAAGGATCTCCCAAATTTAAACCATCCATACCTCGAAGCGGATCGCCAAGATTTTGGAGGTTTCTCGTGGCAGTCTGTAACTCCTGAAGACCTCTATACCCTGCCAGAGGATTCAAGGCCAAAAAGTCCGGCCTAAACATGGGTGGGAAGCTTCGTTCGAGGTGCTGAGGTAACCTTAGAAAACTGTGAAGCGGATCGCCAACAAGGGACGCTGAGGATTGAAGTTGTTGTCGTCCACTGCTACTACCGCTAGAACTCGTGCCGCCGGATGAGTTTCCCGTGGATGAGCTTCCGGTGGATTTACTGCTTAGGTTCAGGTGGTTGGGTGGGCTCAGGTGATGCGTGTGAGTGGGTGTGGGCGTTGGTGGACTTGGCGCGGGTGTGTTCGACGAGGAGTTCGTCGATGACGACGAGGAAGTGTAAAGACGGGCGCCGTGCACGCTTTGTACGTGCTGGAGCATCTCCCACGCTGAGGATAGTCTTCTGGAACACTGCGAGCACTGCAGCCATCGTGGTTCTGAAACAGGATAATGCAGATGGTCTCGGTTAAATACTTGAAAGTATAGATTTTTGGAAAAGAACTCACTGAAGGAAGATATATCGTTAATTTATAGTAAATTGACAAATAGAGTATTTTACGAATATGTGGGACTATGTTGATACGAACAGCTACAAGGTGCAAAGGTTTTTTAATTTTAAAGAATTAATTTTCTCATCACAAATAGTACAACGGTAGACGAATCTCTGAAAACTTCTGGACTTCGAAGCTTGTGGATTGCTCTTCTTTCATAAAACGAGAATATTTAATATTTAATGCGAAGGGGAACGACTTCGGTCAACTTTAGATAAAATTAAAATATAACAAGTCTCCAGGGTCGTTGATCAGTCTGTATGAATTTACTTGCCCATGTAAAGATACAGAAATGCATCAGCGATCTGTCTATGTACAAGAAAAACACTGACTATTACCGTGATGTAAAAGACATGATATTTACATTCCGAATAACGAAAAATGGTATTAAGTAGAAAACTGTTGAAAAAGCCTTGATCACGCCTAAGATAAGGAAGGATCGAAAATCGTATAAAATATTACACCCCTGAGCAACACTCCTACGGGCGATCACGCGTACGATAAGTTGCAACCGCATCAAACAGTCCAGAAGATTACCGTGAACCACGATGATATATGGAAACACGGGGAAAAAAATCTCTCGTCAAAATTGTAGAGGGGCAAGGCGACACCACCGCGAGAACATGTGTGTCTAACGTGTGTCCGACCCACGTATATAGTAAGTTCAACTGGCTATCAATTTTCGAGGCACCCTTAATTTCGCGGAATCGGGATAGAAATCGGGTCTGCCGATTGAATTCGGAATTCAAACGGCGCGGCTGTGTCAAATTGCGGCCACGCCGGGGCTTAAAAATAATATCCCCGACAACGATGCTCCATAGTCGGGGGGTTGAAAAGGCAGGCTCGAGGCGAATGGGGATCGGTTCAGACTGAAACTGACCCTTAACGACTTCTCGACCCTGCCTCTCGCTCCGTCGACGACCGCGGGAGGAACTGGTTTTGAATTTCAATGTTTTTAATCCGGAATATCAGATTTTCGGCCATTTTTCACGCTCCGGAGACGACGCTCTACGCGATGCTAGGGTGTCCGTAGGATTTTATTAATTCGTGGCCACCCTCTCGTAAAAGAGGATGAAAGAAGACGAGAAAAAAATGGAAGGAAAACGGAACAGACGTTGCGATGGTCCCTTGTTTCGTACCGCGGAAATGCCATTGAACGGAGGATCAGGGACATATTCAGAGAACTCGTGATTCCGGACGTTAGGGTGTTTGTGAATTAAATTTGTTTGGAAGAAACATGGAGAGACGATGTGGAGCTTGTAAGCAGAGGGATTTTTCCTTTGAGGTGTAACGATAGTTGAGATTACGAACGAGGAAAAATGCAATTTAAGTTATATGAGTGAGGATTGAAAATAATTCATAACATGTCTCAAGATACATGAAATTGAAGTTTATATTTGTGTTCCGTGAATTTGAATATTTGACGATTCTTTTAAATAATGACATGTGCTTTTAGCAAATTGTATTCCTTTCAAAGCATACCTTATCTCTTTAATATGCCACTTGCTTTCGTCTTATATGTTATATAATCGTGAACTCATACTTATCAGGAGTTAATATATTTATCAATTTCAATAAAATATTGGGAGAAAAGTTCTGTGATTAGTATAAACGAGTTAGTGTTAGAATACAACATAAGCAAAGAATTACACAGTTAGATCGAACGTGGAAGGGAAGCGTGTTAGAAAATTAAAAAGTTGGGGATCGGTTCACCTATTATACCGTTTCAGACTGATTTAACATCGGGAAGAAAAGTCAACCGGAGAGACAAAAGATCTGGGAAAAATAAAAGCGGTCCTAATTAAATGGCTGTTCGAGATAGGGGAAGATCTTTGTCGTTGAAGGAAGTCTGGAAGCGAGAGTCTTAAAGCCGAACCTCCTCTAAATAAGATCTTACATTTTACTTAAGTTTCTTATTCCATTCGAATTGAGTCGTTTGTTACACCAAACGGAACGTTCTCGTCGATCGTTTACTCTTCTGAATTCTCTTTAAATCGTATAAAAGCAGTACGACTTGCGAGTAAAATGATCAGGTTCTATAGTTCATGTAGATTCTTCTATTTCCAGTGCTAGTTATACTTTGCGATCTTTCACGTTGCTTTATCGTAAATATCTTTTAAATTAACTGTGAATCAATGAAAAAGAAAATCATGGATTGTTTATAAAAAGCAATAAAGAAACTAACTACTAGCAAGCATTTAGTACCAAATACATATGAGCTTTTTCGAACTTAAATCGATCAACTCCGCTTTCTATAAACTTAGGAATGTCGCTTATCCAGATACGTAATTAGTACTCGACATCTCAGCAAAGAAACCACATTTTCATAAATTTATTGATCATAGAAGAATAGCGCAAATAACTGTAAATTTCAAAAATAGTTCTCACAAAACAATGTTTGCAATTATCCTGTTTGCACGCAGTTTAATTTATAAAGCCAATCCGCATAACTTCTGAACGATTCACATAGCCAGTATTCAATCCATCAAAAAGTGTTGAAACCACGACGAATACGTAGAATATTCAAAAAAAAAAAAAAAAAAAAAAAAAAGAAAAGAGATAAAAATTCCGAATACCAATGGAACAGGAAAACAACGAATTATTAACGATTTTTGGTCACACCTCGGTCTCGTTACTGAAATTATTCAAGAGAAACTGCTTGAGAGCCGCGTGGAACACACAGAAGCGTGTATCAACGATGTCCAATAAATGAATCACACTGGCGCGGATCCTGGCGACAATGGGACACGTAAACAATGAATCCTAAATTAAATTAGAAACAACTCGAGGGACGTCAGCTTCATAAGCGATAGGATATACCCCGCGACAATACACAATAGAACACATATCGCCGCGTGTAACAAGGTGCTAAGTAGAATAACGAGGCTGCCGGGTGGGCGACAGATTTTTCTTCTCCGCCTCGCTGACCTTTCACCACGATTACGTTTGCGTTTACGCGTCGTGGTAAGAAACGCTCGCGGAATGGAAGAGGGAAAATACCGTGATTCCTCGCAGATAACCTCGTTCCAACGTCTACCAACGTTGCGTCGGCTTCGAGGCTGAAGTCTGAAGTTCAAACGTGATCGTATATGCAGTCTACAGGGGAAGATGATGATAGATACATTCGGGATTTTTATACAAATTTATATTGTATTTTTATGGACACAACTAAAGAAATAGTAATTAAATAGAGATTCGTCCTATCTATTACAAATTATTATAGTTACCTGTTATACATTTTTACCTGCAATACATTAATACATTAAAAATACACTTGTTAACAACTACAACAAGTTCGTTACCTTGGACATTTTAAATATTTTTTGCATATTATGTACATGTTCTCATAAGTACAGAAACATTAACGTTCCATTCATGGCAGAACGTATTCATCGATCACATTTTCAACGACAATGAATATTTTTCCAATATTACTTATATTTCATACAGATGACTTCAAGACGTAGCTTATTTCATGATGCAACTTATATCTTCGATTTGTAGAAATCATTAAACGAACTCGTAATATACGATCCTGACAAATAGAACATCTCGACGAACATAATAAAACTTTTCTAATTTGAGTTGACCGCTTCTACTATTCAACAGAATTTCCAAACAAAACTGAAACGACTACACGGTTATCTCGACAAGCGGTAAAACAAAGGAGCGCGATACCGCAGAAACAGGAAGAAAAACCACTTAATTTTCACCGCGTCATCGATTCGACGAACCTTTTCGAGTGCGAACTTGGCTGACCCCGGCGAGGAGAAAATTAGAAAGCGAAGAAAGGGACGAGTCACGTCACGAATGAGGGGTCATCGAGTGGCAAACCGTGAAAATTTGGCATATTGTTTCACGCGTCTGGCCCTCGGGCGAGCTTTCGTCGACCGGAAGTCGATGATATTACCGAGTTCCCTCGAACTCGTTGAAGAGGGGACCCGACACCGAGGAAGATAAGCAAGTGCTCGAGCATAATAAAGGTGTATCGATTCACAGGCGGACGCTTTTCATATGCAAACGTCGCGGCCGGCCATCCGTTAGGATTATTTCTTTAGATTTTCCACCATCTTCTCTCTCTATGGATGCTTCTGCCCTTACTGAAGATGCGGCCGATAGAGAAGCGCATCGATCACGATTTATAGAGTTCCACTTTATAACGTGAATGGTGTTGCGAAAAAAGTACTGCGGCAATGGAAATCATTGGAAATTTGAAAGTTCTGTATGGAGCTGGCGCATAAAAATTATTAAGAAAAAGAAAATGAGAAAATTATCTGTACATTAAAATTATAGTTAGCGCATCTTGGTATTATTAAGTTTGCAAGAATTACATTTTCACATTATTACATAGAATGGATGATATATAACATACTAGAAAATTTTAAATACGTGTGCGATCACCTATGAGTCGACAACCTCAATCGAAGATTAATTTTAAGAAGAATTTAATACAATTTAATTATTCAATTTACATATCGTATTGTGAGAACGTAAATGACCGTATCATCTAGTTCTAGACTACTCTCTTTCTATTGTTAGTATGTATGTGTATGTGCGTGTATGCCGAGCCAATACACGTGACTTCGTCGAGCCGCCGAGCCGCCGCGGCTTTTCCGAAAGGGCCCGGCTTTTCCTTTTGTCTTTTAACCGTCGAAGTCGATCAACGAGCCCGATCAGAGTGTAACGAGCAGTTCATAACGAGCCGGTCGCCGTTGAAGTTCTGTGCTAATAACAAGCCTCTACATTCTACGCTATTGAGAAACAATTCTTCGTAACTTCAAAATTACAATGAATTAATATAAACATTTAGTACAATAGTACATTTTGAGCTTTTTATTAAATTTTCTACGTGAATAAGGACAAAGAACCGTTTTACAAAAAACAGATAAACTAATTTATTATTATATTTATCATCATACAATAATCGTATCTTCGAACGAGAACTTGATCAAGCAATATGCAACTAAATTTCTATTAAAGAATTTTGTTAATATATTAAATACTAAATATACGTGACATACGATTTGATGGCAAAATCTAAATTCGTCAGGGGTATCGTAGGATCAAATAACGAACAATGTGGTCGCATACGAATACATGGTCTTCCGGTGCTCGCGATAGTGACCGAACGATTTTCCTCAGAAATTGCCCGACAAATTGGCCCACGCGACGTTTACGGGCAAATCGTTCGGAATGCCATTGTTTAACGACCATCCAAACCCTGGTCATCCTACGAATACTTCCTTTCAACCCTTTCACGGAAGATTTCACACGAAACCTAGCTACCCTCAATCGGTGGGTATAGTTCGCGAAATAATTTCCCAAATATTCTTCGTCTCTTCAATACGCTTTTTTTCAAACGCATTTCTCATAGACTTCTAACGTGTTCATTTTACAAACTTTTGGAAAAATTACGACATTGGAAGTTATTCTTTCATAATATAATATTTTATATATTTTACTGTATGCGCTACATACTATATGAAGATAATAAGACGGAAATATAATAAGTTCATTTTTATTGATTTCGTAATTTCAGTATTTTTAATATCCCATGGCTGAAAAATAGATTCATAAATGCAGAAAGTTTTTTAAAGGAAAATATTCACTGCATAATGAATAATATTCAATATTCACAAATGTTACGTTTATCGTAAGTCAGAGTCTATCGTATATAGAGATTTATCTTCTGAATATTTCATACATTTTTACAGATGACACGAATTCTGCATATTCTTGGCTCTTTAAATTTTGCATAAGTGTATAAAAATTCGCAACCTATTTACGATTAAAGATTAACTACAACGTTAAAGAGTATGTTCAATTTGGCACTTTGCACTAACTTGGTACGAAAGAAAGAAGCAAGTCAAATTCTAAAAAAAATATCTGAATGAGCCTCCAGGAGCCAAATTAGACAATTCTACTTTTTATTATTATCTTAATTTCATTGCGTAAGTCCACGAGGAATATTGAATTCTCAAGAAACGAATGACTTACTTCTGGAAGTTCATTTATCGCAAAAAGATAAGGCGAATTTAAAAACCACTGTTTGTAACGTCATTATGTTCTTATGCTTTGTGTATGCGAAAGATTCTCACAAGAAGAATGTTACGAATGAAGAAAGCTGCATACGGAAAGTGGAAAATATGAAACTATTAAATAAATTCATTTGATGTTCCTATGAAACACCGCGAGGCAAAGTTTCAATCGGTCAATCTCTGTCGAACAAGCATAATCTGATCCCTGATTGCGATGCGGCGCGCGTTGTCCCTTTTAAGTGCAACCCTTGTACGTAGGACAAAGTGCATACGCCGCATACGTTGGCTAATCGATATTTTAATATTGTCACACGCCATTCTGGATTAAAGGGCTTGCGGCGTATGCGTGTACACACACTTGGATACGTGTGTACCCGTAGTGACGTGACGAACAGCAGATGTGCCTGGTTTGAAAAGCGAGAAGATTTCCTCCGACGAAACTGTATCGTTTTAATAAATTTTCGTGCCGTCCACGGGACGTTCGTCGACCGAAAATTCCGAAAACAATCGCCTCTGGACGATCAATAGCCGTTGCCAGTAATTATCGTTTCATAATTAATAAATCCTGGAAATAGTTATCGCTCGGTGATCACGACTGTTGTTAACGTACCTCTGTTTGAGAGTAGCTTTGGTAGAATTCGAAACGAACTGCTTTTTGGATCTGTAGAGATCAGACTGAGATGTAAAGAAACCTGATTTTTGGAGACACGTAAAATTGAATGGTCCTGCCGAGTCTTACGTCTCGCCTGTCGCGTTCAAATTCTGCCAGATTTAATTTACGTGAGCGTAATATTATTTGAAATGTAGCGTTTGATCTGCGATTCTTCGTTTAGCATTCTGTTAATTGAGAGACCGATAGTTCTGCCTTTTTTCTTTTTTTTATTTAAAGTTTCAGAAGTGTATTAACATTTTGGTACTTGTACGCATTTGATTATTTTATTTGGTGAATTGGATTGCAATTTTATGGAAATATTTGCTGAATTAAATGTTCGATCAAATTTGCGTGTCTTATTTTCATATTTCTTGGATTAATCTCTTTTGCGAGATAAATTTCTATTAGAGGATCTAAACAAGATGGAATATATAGGTCATAAGAGGAAAAATTGATAAGCCACATTATGTGTCATGAGCCTTTGGATAAAATTTGCTACTGTATCCTACGGCTAAATATAATGCGAAAATGTTACTCAAATAAAACACGTTAAAAGCTTTATCAAAAAGTTACAACAGAAATATGGAAATAACGATGAACCGATTTTTTTTTCTGTTTTTAATGTAACATATTCCAAACATAATTTTATTAAAACATTAAATTCAATCTATCGTCAAATGCGCTATATGTTATGAACATCGCTGAAACTTTCGTGAATCGAAGCTCTCTCTTTAAATAAACCCACATACTGTTCGAAGCTTCCCGCGACTGTATTTCTCGTGGTCACTACAATGTTGCAACGCGACTGGCTAGCGTTTTCTCCGAGACTTTATGTCCCTTGTTCCCCTGTCCAACCGCAAACGTCAAGAATGGACCACGGTGCCCATTAACTCTCTCGTCTGGCAAACAAACGAAAGAAAAGAATCTCGAAGCGAGAACGTTGTGTTCTTCTGTTTGAAATAACAACATTTCCAAAGAGCGCGCGTGCCAAAAATATTGCTCTTCTTCGAATGTTTGCGCGTTATTGCGTGCAGCTTCATCTGCCAAACATGGTGCAGTTCAAAAAAGAAACGAAAAGAAAAGGCAAAGTGAGGACGCGTTTATCTTGGCAGTCTGAAACGTTGCTGCTGTTACTTTCTCGTCTTCGACTGTGACACTTTAATTGTCTTCGTTGAACCTTCGCCGCCAGGAAGAAGACAAATGAAGTTTGTAGTGAGCTTTTTAACGTGTCTTTGTTCAAGAAGATTGGCAAGGGCATGAGGATAAAGGGTTGAGAAAAAATTGAAAACCGAAAGAAGGTCGTGTAAAATGGAAACTAAACCTTTATACTTTGATAACTCGCGTGACAAGACCAACGATTTAAGTAGATTCTTCCAATAAAATTTTTTGCGACCAAGGATTTGTTTCAAAACGAGAAAGATTACAAGTTAGTAGTCTTTTTCACTTTTCTGCTTCATATGGGTTGAAGCAATACGATACAGTATAGCAGATTACCGAACTGCCCTGTTTTTACGACCAGGTTTTCAGGACAAATATAGGAGGAAAAAATAATATTGTATATAAGCACCGCTTTACAGCGACTTAAATCCAATTTATAAATTGTAACGCTAAAAAAATGTAATTCCGATACACAAAGTATTGTATGGCTATGTCGTACCGTCACGTATCGGTACTTTTGCCTAAACCACCCCACAACCGAAATTCACTGTTTATTATGAACAACATACACATGTAATACTCATCTTCTTAGACAATAAAAGTTATAATAAAAAACAGTGTAGTGCGAAGGATTAAACAAGTATGACTTTGTAAAAATTTTCAAGGAGGTTTCTTCGAAAAATTAATGACCTTTTACTGCAAGGAATAAAGACAATGTCTACAAGATTCACATGGAGCATAGAATATTAATTAACAACTTAACAACAACGACTACGATAACTTGATTAGATGCGAGATAATTTAATTTCGATCAACCAGTTGAAATTGTCATCTAATTAAAATTCAATCGAAAACCATCGCGCTATATCGATTGTTACCATCAAAAAGATTTGAACACTTCGAAACTAAACGTTCGAGGAAGAAGTCGTCGCGAGTAACGATGACGAAAAGTAGAGGAAAGATCCTTAAAAAATCTGATAGAAAAACACGAAGAGAGGGTAAAAAGTGAAGACCGTCGCGCGTATTGGCACTGGCGCTACAGTGTATCACTTTTATGTCGTCCTCGTTGACTTCCTTCCTTGCGGGGGTGAGAAAGCAGGGAAGAAAGAAGGGAACGGAAGGGCTGCAGGAGCTCGAAACCCTGAGATACAACCAATTCGCAAGCAATTCTCGTCGCGCCTCGGGCGGTCCACGAAGACGAGCTAGCACGAGGATGACAGAGAAAGAGAAACGAGTATAAAGCGAAATAGAAAGAGATGGAAGAGGTTCAAAAAGGGGACGAGCGAAGGAAGCATAAAGAACCACCGTTGGAAAAAGCTCGGCCACGAACGAGAATTAATATTCCAGACAAACGTGACAGATAGATCAAATCTGCATCTCACCGGGAACACCAGTGTCAATTTCGACGGATTATCGCTGCTTGTCTCGGTTCCTCCTTTTCATCCCCCATGCCAAACTTTCGTTTTTCCCTGTAACGTCAATCTCGATCTCCTTACGTCTCTGTTTTTCAAGAGACAACCTCGAGAAGATTTTTTTTCATTCTCTGTGTTGGTTTCAGAGTCGCCGATCTTCTTCGTCTGTAGAAAGTTTGTATTTATGAACATAATTTTATGATGTATTTTTGTCAATTTCGTGTAAGTGAATAAAAGACCTTTAAAAGAAGTTATTTATGTGTATTGCCAGTTATCAGCATGAAATTTACCACTTTTTTATTTTTTTCGTTAGAAGATCAGCGGTTAAGCGGAAAGCTACGAGTCTTAAAACTCTCCAAGTTTATAAAACATGTTTCCAAGATCATCCAGAGCTTCGATAAACGTTCCATTTACGAAAAATTCAAAAATTCCTGATCTATATAACATTCTATAACACTATTATATCATCAAACTTACTTATAGCAAGTTAACCAACCTCAACATCTTACTCCTTCGAGAACCAAACTACGTTAAACCCTTTCACCGCAAAGGGTCCAACACATCTTCCACTTATTCCAGCTAAAATATTATGTCAAAAGACACAGTTGCCATTTTCACTCATGAACGAACTTTATCAAAAAACTAAATAAAAGGCAGATGATCCAGAGTCTAAAGTCTAGAGGGTTCCATTTCCGCTTCACTTCGTTTCTGTCGATCGTCTCCGATTCAGGTTACTTTACCTAGAGACAAACTACAAACTAGATACACCGTGATGTCGCAGATCAACCGGTTCGCTCACATTCACGCATATTATCCCACGAATTCACACATACGTATTCGCGTGCGTGCTCGTGCAGCATTGGCTCGTGCGGACCACGTGGCCAAACAATAGGACGATTCTAATTGGGCTTTTGGACGTGGCCGGTCGATGACAAAAAAACTGGGCAAAAAAGGCGACGAAAGGGGCTTATCCAGGAGAACAAGTCCAACGTGGACGCCGTGTTGGGGGATGAGCACCAGGATGGGGTTAACGCTCTTTCTCCGCGTACCTAGCAGAAAAGGGGGACCGGGGATGCTTCAGCGAGTTTCACGGACCGTGATGAAATTTTAAAGAGACACACCGGTGCGCTCGCGCCGGATCAACAAGCTGTTGCGTAATTATTATCGTTTGCATTAATCAAGCGGTGGCCGCGGTTTGCCCGCGATGGAGATCGACCCTTCGAGTGTGAAAAATCTTCGAACACAGTGAGATGACAGGGAAAGGGGGGTAAACACATACTTGGACGGTTGGGTTGAGATCTTCCAATGAAGTTTCATGATGTTCGGATGAGTTTGATGATGTTTGATGATGTTTAATCGCGTATTACTGCCGTTTATATCAATTGGTTTAACGTGTAGCGAATGTTTAACTCTAGAAGAGCTAGTCGAGTCACTTTGGATTGCAAGTAAATATAATTATTTCAAAATGTTTAATTTTTGAGAAAAGATAAGAGCGCTTCTATGTTTCGTTAGAAATTATAGCAGGTTATTATTATTTGTGATTATAGCGATTAGTTTTGAAATATAGCGAAATATATTCAAGATAAATATTGGGATAAAGAAACTGGTATTTCTATTTAAATATGTATACAGGTAGGATGAAAGTAATTTAATGTGGAATAGTGTTTGCATGAGTTAATTAGAATTATGTATCACTGGAATCTGAGTCTGAGGTAATAACGTATAATGTATTATACATCTGATTGTGAGTAGCTAATAACTGTTATATATTAATGATAATTAATAACGTTTTGCATTTTAATAAGCATAGATATGAAGGTATATAAAGGATTCCTGAATGCAGTTAGCATTATTTGTTATTAGCTTTTTCGAACAAGTGAACTATTATAGGGTTACATTATTGATAATGGACATTGCTATTCATTTATTCTGTTATTCATATCATGAAAAAATAATCATTCGTTTTTAATTGGTATCGTTGGGTCATAGGTTACGATAATAATTTATGCTAGGTTTGTGTTAAATTAATCTTACAGTATAAAGATTACTAATGATATTTATCGTGTAAAATGTGAAATTATGTAAAGTAACCTATAAAATCTAAACCTACCATAAATTTAATTATTTTAATTATTTGTAATAATTACTAATTTATAATTCAACGATGCTACTTCAAAGTTAACGCAGAAGATCTAATTGTGATTCTTTCTATTAAATACAATACAGTCTATTGCACGAAACAGCAATCACATGAAAGCTTATCTCATTTTAAATAACTCGACTTGAGCCGTTTATATTAAATTAATTCCTTGCTTAATGATATCTTAATTGTTGTAGAAACATGTCAGACGACAAATTAGTCATTACTAATTAGCAATTCTCAATTTGAAGAATGGAAACAGTGTTAGCGTTCGAATAAAATTGCACAATTTATAGCACAAGTGACATTTGATATAAATCAATCAGGGATCGAATATTTCAATAAAGTACTTGGTTCGAAAAAGTGTAATAAGATCAAAAATTATATTATACAGATCTGTTTTTGCAACTTTTCGTAACTTCAATGGAACGCCTAGTGATCTCAAACTTTTAATCAGCAGTGTACATATAAATCAACGTTGTTTCATCGATGGTAATCGTTCCAATCGAACGATTATTCCGCCAATATCTTCTCATCCAGGACTTTCCTATAATCGTCGCTTTTCGAACGGGACACAATTAAGATGGAACGATTCTTAAGTCTTAAGGAATGGCCGGATCATTCCGGAGCGAGCGTGATAATATTTGCAAAAGCGAAAACACGCTAATTGTAAGAAAGAGAGCAGAGGAACGACCAGCGATTCTCATTGAATACCATTACCGGGATCCGTCTTTTCTCTCTTTCGTTTCCACCCTCTCTGTCTTTATTTCTGCGATGCAAAACAGCCGGCCGCGGCAATTTGCACAGGTAAGCACCGAGTTAAGAATCTCAAAGGCTGTGCTTTCAATTCATCAGGGGCGTCGGGCCGCATGAATTTCGTTCGAGGTCGTCGCCGTGTCTTTGAAGTTAATCGGAGTAAACCGTCGCGATCCTGGTGTCGATTCGTCCCTACGAGTGGGTGCGAAATTGAAACCCTCCCTTTCATATCGTTGTCATTCAGTCATCGAACGTGCCTATTTTTTAAACAAATTTCGAAGAAACTAACGGATCAGGATATTATGAATGGAAACTTGAAAATTGGCGAGGTTGACTGATAGCGAGCTAAAAAGTTTATTTTTCGCGTTTTAAGTGTATACCTTAGATTAGTAAAAGATACGAATCGAATGCACTACTTTTGTGGTTCGATTTTTCAGGTGCAAGAGAATTCTTGAGAATTATTAAATTACATAACATAATGACGATATTGTGGTAATAATAATCCTACGAAATGCTATGTAAGATGACGTTGAACTTTATGAAAATTGAACACAGTGGGGATATTTTTTATTCATCCTGTGAATATTTCAACTTTTACATTCATGATTTATACAAAGTTTCACGAGAAATGTTTATATTCTGTCTTTCAGACAAAATTATAGTTCACAACTGTTCGCTAATATTTCTATCCTAAATACCAGTAATTCTGAATCGAATAAAAAATGAGATGAATTTACAAAGACTGTATCTATATATGGAAACATGCTACGAAATTTTATTTCTTTATGTTTTAACTACAATTTTTACAGCCACGAGTGTTATTTGCATCGATTCGATAAAAGTCGCGTGGACTGTCGACCATCGAACGGTCGATCTGTCATCTGCGCAGTAAAATTCTGGTTTTGGATTCGCTGGTCGAGGGGGCGAGAAAGAAAGAAAGAGAAAAAGGGAGTTTTAAAGTACAGTTACGGGCTGCCATGTGATGTCGATCGTGGTTCAACGAGCATGGACAATACCGCGGTAGATTCGATTTTTGAATTTAAAGAGCCCGCTCGGGGATTGGGGTGAACCTGCCCCCATAGCCTCTCCCCTGCCCCTCATGGCCCTCTTTTTTATCGGTGGCCGCATTGTCGAAAAGTTCAACGTGCGAATGTCCACGCTGGTTTTCAATCATGGTCCACGATGAAAAGTCGTAATTAATTTTATTTTCGAAACTTGCCGCTAGTTTGATTTCGGTTTCGAGTGCCGCCGAGGGAATCATAGAACCGTCACGCTACAGGGTAGGGGAAAGTTTGTAGACATCCATCTGGATGATCGAAAAATCTCAATGGTTTATTAGATATTAAAGAATAAAGGACAGGAATCCTACGTAGTATCTTAGGATAGTTTCAAAAATTTATGACTTCACACATTTTTTTTTTTTAAGGACGAGCAGTTATGGCAGTAGGTTTGTAATTGAAAACATGATAGAGAAGAGTCAGTAGCTCATTGTTATCGAGTTAACTATTGAATTGTTTGCAAATTAAATCATTAAAATTGCTAATTCGAGAAATGAAATTTCCAAGAATATCGATATCGTTTTTTAAATCGGAAAATAAGTAATAAATCGGAATTTTATTCTGTTGTTATATTAAACAGATTTTCGAATCGAATTTAACGTAATTTGTTACTTATTCTATCGGAAATGTCGGCTCGGGAACTGTATAGTGTACGGAGAGCATTTGTTGCCGGAACACTCGCGTTTTATTTATAGAGGCTACCTTGACTCGGAAGACCCAACGCAGAACTGAAAGCGGAATATGTGAAAACATCGTAAGGCATCTTTAGCAACGCGTATATCGTTGAGATCTACTTGATACCGCGAGTCCAATGTCAGCTCTACTTTTGTTCGAAGAATATTCCTGATAACTTTTATCAAGATAGCATAAAGGTTTAAGATCGTAAAAACATCAGTATACCTACGTATGATTAAAGCACTATTTAAAAATAACATGCTTTATGTGCACGAACTTAAAACTCTTAAAATCGACCAATATATTCTTTTAATCCTACATTGCTCCAGGATACTATCTAGAATAAAATGTTTCATTTTATCTATTTTCATCCCCATTTCTTGGAACCTGTCTGGAACCTGCTTGGAACCCGTATTTCATTTTTCTGAGGGAAATAATCAATCAAAAATCACTTTCTAATCATAACTTAACAATTTTCCAACGAATGCTCCCTTCCTAATCTTCAATACTTTCTAATACGTCTTATTCCCACGTATTTTAAATTAGTATTTCAACTTTCTGTGTTAAAAGCATCCGATTCTCCTCATAATTCACCTAATACCGAACAAATGAACAAATTCCAGGGACGTACTCACCAGAATTGACCGTATTGGTGTCCGCGTCCACAGATTCCGTCTTCGGTTTCTTCGGTAGATCCTCCTTG
The DNA here is from genome assembly GCF_905332965.1 of Bombus pascuorum. Classification (NCBI taxonomy): domain Eukaryota; kingdom Metazoa; phylum Arthropoda; class Insecta; order Hymenoptera; family Apidae; genus Bombus; species Bombus pascuorum. The sequence continues at coordinate 12,444,888 of NC_083494.1, read as the reverse complement.
TCTTCGTCGGAAGCTTCTGTCCGTCTTTTAGGTGTCGAGCTAGCGCTTGCTTTCAGCTCGATCGGACTTCCAGCGTCCGGACCGGACCCTTGAAGCGTCGGAGGACTCTCCAACCTTCCTCCGCCTCTTTTGTTGATGGGCGCCGAAATGCTGGGCACCGAGTTCAACTTCGAGTCCTGGTCGACCGTCTTCAAGGCGAGCGCATCCTCCGGATCGGAGTCTTCCGGCGCCGCAGTCGCCGGTGGACTGTGACAACCTTGAAGAGTGCTGCGACAGTGATTCACCTTGTGTTCGATGAACCGCACGATCTCGCCAAGGGGGTAGGACACCCTGCATGCCCCACATTGGACGGTGTCTGGGGATGTGGTGCCTTGCGAGGTTTCCGCTGGAAAATTAAAAAATTAAACTTTCTTAATTTGTTTATCGTCGATTTCCAAAGCATATAGAACATTTAAAAATAGCGGTATAAGGTGTTAAGGCTTCGTAGATTTTTATTCTTCTTAATGAATAGTATAGAAGCGTAAAAATTTTAGAAAATCATTTTTAAACCTGCAATGTTAGAGACAATAAAATGTCGAAGATTAGATATAGAATTTTTGTTGGATTTTGAAAATTTCGTTAAAGTATTTTAATTCGAAGTGTAATAATGAATGTATCGCCAGTTATTTTCATAATAAATATCTTTGTATGGTATTGTTTATATGAATATGTAAAACAAAATTGTGATAAAATTGTCGAATAGAAAGCTTAGGTATTACGTAATGCGCGAAATAATTCTTCAAGATCTCAGTATTTTATTATAAGTTGATTTTTCAAAGTTCGTGATCCGTGTTTGACAACATTCTGTCCAGTTTTACGCGTCTTACATAAAGTCGCTCATATGTTCCTATGAAACTAAACAGAAGACCCTCTTAAGAATTCGCCCAAAGCTGCAGACACTTTAGATAAAAGGATGCTTCAAGTCCTTTCTCTTGAACCTGTGTTTTAGACCACCCAAGAAAATTTCACCATCTTGCAATATTTTATCGTGACGCTTTCACCGTCCCCGTTCTGGATGAAAAGTTCATTAAATTTGTTCCGTTACGTTTCCCTTAAAATACGTCTTCTAATCTCTCTCGAACGTATTAAAGCGTGCAAAGATATTCTGATTGCGTTTTAGAATTAGAACTACGGAGCGAGATATCATCGATTACCAATCAAGTTAAAAAATCAATGAAACACTGCTTTCCATATTTTATGACAATAATTGGATTGTAGGAAATATTCTCGTTTTTTCTACTTTATTACTAAATTATATTGCAGTGACGAATAGTCTACGATCAAACTACAAATTTTTCCAACCGTTTTGAAACATTGCTCTTTTTAGCATAGAATATATTAATTCTGCGACAACGAAAATTAATTTTACGATAATAAAAATAGCCTTATTGCAGTATGCATCAAAATTTTTACGACTCCCGCAAAAATGATAAAGAACAAAAAAGATTTTCTACACGATAGTTCAACCAATCGTTACCAGAAAATCTCACAAAATTCCCACAATTACCGCATGCTTATGCATATAATTGAAGCGCGTTCAATTATAGCGCCATCGCGAGCTCAATTTTCATATAAGGGGTTGAGGGTTGAAATTTGGTTAGCTGAAGGAAAACGCGCGCCGCTGATATAGAGATCTAATTTCCTTCTGTGCGAGTCTTATAATTCACCGTGGTTCGAGGGGCTAAGGTCCCGGGGTCAGCCGCAGACGTAACAATTCACTTTTAAGTGTCCTCCAGCAGACCTCCTGGCAGCATTCCTCGCGGCTCTTCCCCTTGCCCACTGCTTATGCCGCGCTCCATTAACATAGAGATTGGCAGGAGTTTCATGCATCGATCTCTCCCTCGTCGGAGTCAAGTATCCATATCCATCCGAATGGGGCTGCCAGTGCCGCGTAAAAATAAGAAAACCCTATATCATTGTCTTTCTGACCATTTGTTCTTCTACTCTTTCTTCGGATTTAATAGGTGTTTTAATACAGAAAACATTATAACATATAGTTTGATTTGGTTCTGTTGTACAAATATTTCGGATGAGCTTCTTAACGGACTTCTTTTTATGGTAGGGATGAAAGTCCATATTTGGATAGCCTGTGGCTATTCCTTTTCCGTTTTCGTAGGTGCGCGGACACCGTTCGATTCTTTCGGGGCGGAGCTCTGATTGACCACTGGCCAGCGCGCAAACGCAGTTCGGATGACCTTGCGTATGTAACATCACCTTTCGTTTGAGTGGGATTGTTAGGTAGTTGCGTGGAAAGGTTTCAGCGATAGATTTGTATCACCTTTGCAATATTTTGATCAAAATTTATCACGCGGCGCTCATTAATCATTTAGACATCATGTAACTTCGTACTTTGTAGCATTGTTAGTCCTGATGGAAGTACTCATATATCGATCTGTGTTTTAAATATTGAAATACTTCTCAAATTGCACTTGTTCAGATCGTTTTTTATAATTTTCATTTCAGGATTTTATTATTCTTGCCTGGCTTTAATCAATTCATCCTTGAAAACACTAATTTCTACTTACTTACTGAAAAGATAGAGGATATAAACAGATGAATTATTACTCACGAAAAACACAAGGGAAAACAACGTCAGAATTCGAACAAATAAATTTACTTCTAGGTCTTATCATATCTTGTACAGCAACATTATCGAGCCTTTTCTCTGAAGAGAAACATTTTCAACACCCCTATAACCGAAAGAATCCATATCTGTTGCCAACAACTATATCCAAATCTTAACCAACATAACCGAATCTATACTCACACACTTCTTGCGAGGATACAATATTTTAACCATTCCTTCAACATCCCCAGCAAAAAGACGCGACCTTAGAACCAACAAAACTGAACCATCCACTCAAAAAGATACACCATATACACTTCGACGCAGCAATTATTATGTTTCGGGATGAAAAAAAAGTTCAACGGTGAACAGGCTGAAGCAGCAAACACGATTCAACGAAGAGAGACAGAGAGAGAATCTTAAAAGAAACTTCGCGAGCAGGACGAGGAGGGCTGAGAGAGGTCTAGGATCGAAGGTAGAGAACACAGAGACAGAAGAAGAGAAACGGGACATAGAGAAAACGGGGCCTTGAATGGACTCGGTTCTGGGTCCGTTATTCGCCTACGATTGAAAAGCGCTCGCTTAGAAACAAGAGACGCGCGACCGGTCGTTAACGACAATGGGCTTTTGTTTTTTCGGGGGCAGATGTTGGACCGAAGCTCGGGAGCTGCGGCCGACGGGTAAACTCATGGTTGAAGAGGAAAAGAGAGGAAGAGACTCGTGGTTATGTTACCTACCCCTCTGTGGCGTTCCGACGAAGGTGATCGCGAAGGAGGACTTGGACGACACGTGTCCGCTCCGTCATTCTCTGGTGAATCTCCCTTCGTGCATACACGCACGCGTCACCCTTCTAACCTGTCCGCTAAACCGGTCCAGGAGATACAGCGTACGATACGTATGACGTACATACGTTGTCGTTGTGTATTTATTCATTTGATGGTACGACCCAGGGAAATAAAAAGTGAGAAATTACGCGAATGGGTGAAGTACTTGAGATTTTGAAGAGTTTGGAGGAGATAAAGAAGAGTCCTGTTGACATACAAACACTAGAGATACCGCAGTTTCCTATTTCTAGAACTTCTTTCGAGTAAACTTTCCTTTTTAAAAGTATCGATGAATAGTAATTATTGTTTTAAACAAAACACGGAGTAGTATTTATTTTTAATTAAAAGCGAAGAGATTGGAGAGTAATTGTTCTTGTTAGTGGAGATGATAATTTTTGCAGATACATTGCTCAATGGCTGAAAATGACCAGGCTTAATTAAAGAATAATATTAAGTATAAATTAAAATGAAATCTTCTAAGTATTAAACTAGTGTAATCATTTAAACAAATTTTGGGAGTAAAGTGCACATATACATACGTACATTATTAACATAAGGGATGTTTGGAGAATGTGGTGTGAAAAGATGGAGTCAGAATGGTTGACGCGTCGTCCTTCAATTCATATATATGCAAAGTACAACTCGACGTGTATATGTATATTTTATCGCTAATATAAAGAGATATCATGGTAAGGAACAGCACTCTATTTCCTCTCTTGTAAAAATTTCGATTCTTCTTTCAATTTGTATACGTTTCATATGTATGAATCATTGAATCAACATAGGCATATTTTGTTACATTATTTAATATATATATATAGTAAAAGGGAATGTACTGTATCGTGGGAGTTATCAAGTATTTCCATAAAAAAGATACAAAATCACATCTAGATTTTTAAAAAATTGTTCAGAGCTTGATGAGCGTAAAATTAGGTTTCGAGATGGTAAGATTGGCGGATGGGAGATGAAAGTTTGGTTAGCGGATGGAAGTAGGTGATTTCTCTTTTCCGTAAGATTGTAAGGGGAGGAAAAGAGTTTAAATTGATTTTGTGGGTAGCTTAATAAAAATATAGTCTGAATGTTTCCTGATCTTCAGCGGAATTTATTAAAACGGATAACGTTTAAAGTTACCGTAAACGATAAAAGCAATGTAAACGTTGAATTAACTTTGTTTGCTACATTTAATAAGAATCTCGGTCGAGTAATCCTCGATGTTATATAGAATTTATTAAAAGATCGTGTTTCCTGCATTTCATTTCTCTTAATTATGACAAAATCTTTATACAATATCTTTCGTATAAATTGTTGGCGTAAAAATATTTCGGTCGTCTTATTAACAAATAATATTTATCTGTCAACTCGGATATACGATTTAATTCATCGTTCAATTTGCCAACTTTTTGAACTTTGATAACTTTCTATCGCAGACATACCAAATTAAATGCGTTTTTAAATGAAACTTTAACTACACACAGGTTTTTCAAAATATAATATGTTTTGTTATGTAGAACTAATTCTCAGGTCGGTAATTAGCTAGATTGATTATTCTAAATCTATTGCAGTTATCAATTCTAAATTTTAAAAATTCCTGGAACGAAGTTTTTACACTTTCTTTTGAAATATGTATAAATTCTCGAATTAAAAAGATGTCCAGATGGAATAGACTTATTTCAGTTCCTATTGATTCGAAAGTTATTTTGTCTCCAATATAGAGAGAAGCTTTTGTTTAAGTTCTTGATTCTCGATTCGATTCGATTCTTCCCGATGGCTGACATAAATACGCTAAGAGAAAGCAAGCTTACTGGCCACAAGAGTAAAAGTAACATCTACCAATAAAAGGATGCCGCGAATAGCTAGGAAAAGATAACATAAAAATGCAATATTGCCCCGCGAATGTAAGTTGGATTGCTTACAAATTGGCCCATACATCCGTAATGCCTCGATCACTGTACCGCGTGTCTCCCTTATTGCGAAGAGACTTCGTAATTTCCATCGACGAATGGAGGGACAAATGCGTATGGGAATCGCTGCAGGAAACGTCCTGGAGCTTATTAGTCCTTCACATTAATTTTCTCTCGTTTGCTGTTCGAGTTAGATGAAACGCTGAACCAAGGGAATCGACTCTACGCGTCGATTAGTCACGACGATCTCTGATATTAAATTCTGAGTCGTTTCCTTCGAATAATCTTTTTCTTTCTCGAAAAGTTAATCGCTCGATCAAATCTCTACCTTTTACGTTCGCTGATAGTTGAATTTTAAGTGAATTTCAGATAAATAATAATGCTATTATGCAACTATTTTTTGAACTGTTAATTGTTTCGATTCTTGGAACTGATAATATTATCAGTTCTCTTCATTCTCATTTTTCAGAATCGATCTCGATAAATGAAACAAGATGTGGAAGAAATTTAATAGACATTTTAATTAAAACACTTGATCTCTTTTCCTTCTAAAAAAAAAAAAAAAAAAAAAAAAAAAGGAGGAACGACAGCATTTTCCAATGAGCTTCATAAATAGATGGAGAAAATTTTAGGAACTTTAAGTTCTTTGCAAATCTGGAAGTATTGCTCGTATTACAGTCATATAATCAAGTAGACACGAGATCGTTCTTCATAAAACATTAAGAAACTTCTAATTCAAAACTCAATCACAGGTCCCAACGTACTCAAAACTGCCCTTAACTATCTTCGAACATATCTATTCGTAACTATCGAGCGACGTTCCTTTATGAGCAATTTCCTGCAGGTTTAATTTCATAAAGAATTACTACACCAGTTCAATTATCTCCGTATTACACTTTCAAGAAACCAAAAACGGACGACGTCCCACGTAAGAACATAAACTATTGATTCAATCTTCAATTAGTAAAACAGATGTTGATATAAGTACGATACAAGTACATACAAGAGATAACACTCATAGAACTTACAAACTTATTCGCATACGACTAACATTTAATCGAATATTCTCAAACCTAACACAATAACTATAAAAATATGATTAAACGCGATCAACTATAAATTTAATAAAAATGTTCAAAATCTTAATATCAACACTACCAAACTTGTCGACAAAACAAAACGTTCAAAAAGTTGTCCTTGCAATTCTTCTGATTCCAATATTAAAAATCAATTTCTGATGTAGTAGTATTCTAAATGAATCTAATCCAAAATCCTTCAAATCTTCAAAACCACTCGTTTCAACGTCAGTAATACATGAATAATACTTACACCCAAGTTATTTCCAATGTATACACAAAAAAGACATACACTTGACTAAATACTAATCCAAAAATCCACAACTCATTCAAATATCAACAGAACCTTCAAAAAACACCACGTGGCCAATTAAAAATCAACAGTCATCGCGACTGACCTCCACTCCACCAATCGCGTGTCAGAAATACTACACGACATGTATTCTCATCGAGACTTTCCAAAACTAACTCCGTCGTCATCGAATTTCAAGAACCAGACGGCTGCAGGTTGGAGCATCTCGGAACGACGTCGATTTCATCGGGACGCGGTTCCATTATCAGCTATGCCTCGCGTCGTTCCGTGCGTGGCTCGATATTCCTGGCGACGTGTGCCAGGAATCCATCGGTTTCTTGATCCGTCTGTATATTTCGCGTTTCCCGATGGATCCTAGCTGCACACGTACGCGCGTCCGTTACCTCGGTCGTCGAAGGAAATTGCCGCGACCCAATACTAATGGATAATGGAATTATTGGTTACGGTCGGAGCTCGCCCTGGGGATGATCGTAATTCAATTGCTTCGATGTGTCCTGTGGACGTTTTGACAGGACGGATGTCCTAACAAGGAAACCGCCTCGGGATATCCTCGCGTATATATCTCTATTTCTTCATGTGTTGTGTCGACGTCGTTTGTATCTCGATATAACGTGGTGGAAAACCGTGGCTGGGGGAAAAGTCGAACAACCGTGTTTCGAATTGGCCGTGGATAATGAGAAACTACAGTTCACCAGATTAAAAATAGAAAATTTTGAACGAAAGGTTGGGGAAGGTTCACGAAAGTATTCGGATTTGTAGATACCTTTTACGAATATATTATGCGTGTTACGTGAAACATTCTGAATTCGATCTACATTTTTAGATTCCTTTGAAATTTTACCGATACAATCATGATTATCTATCAGTCATGTCTTATTACAGAGTCTAATTAACCACTCGAGTTTATGTACAATATCCTACGCATCAAAATACCTGTACAATTTATTCAACAAGATCCTCTTTACTTTCATTATCAACGTTGTTACCTAAATCACAAACCCATAATTTCATGGTTAACAATCTGTATCGAAACACTTGTAAATCAATCAAACGATGCTAAGCCTTCGCTCATCAAACATACAACGTGTATTCAATTTTAATGCAAGTTATATTCATCCTTCAATTTTAAACCGACCTTCGCAATAAAGACGCTTGCAAATAAAATTCAATCTCAAATTGCATCCCTCCAAGTAACAAAATTCTCCCTCAGAAAAGCAGAACAATTTCTCCTTGCAAGTTAAGGTTTATTTACCTTTATGCGCCATTACGCGTCGGTCCATGGCGATAGTTTCCATGGTGCAGCGTACCAATTCCCGAATCATCGTCCACTTAATCACTCGTAAACTCGGTAACGATCAATAAACCAACTCATCCTCAATTTTACTGCAACTAATTAAATAATTAAGAAACGAGTCGCGTTCGATTAAGGCGGTGGAAGATCTGGTTTCTCACATGCTCGGATGCTGACTGGAGAATTTGGCAGGGTACAGGGCTGGCCAAGGGCCCCGACGAGAGGATATCAAAAGAATAGAAAGGACCTACCAGCGCGTTCTCCGATGGTGGGGGCAATTTTTATACGAAACCCCCACCTTTTCTCTTTCTCTCTCTCTCTCTCTCTCTCTCTCTCTCTCTCTCTGTTGTCTCCCTTTTTCCTTTCTCCACACCCGGAAACCCCTTCGTCCTTTCGACTTTCTTCCAGGGGTGAAGAGTTTTTAACCCTGGACCTGGCATCGAAACGAACTTACCCCACAAAGGACTCAAAATGGCGGTGCCATACGTGTTTTTTTCGTTCTTCCATGTGGAAGACCCTTTCCCTTACGTACGTGGACCAGATGATGATGGGAAAAAAACGCTGGCCCATGGAGATAGAAAAAAAATCGGACCTGGTTTGCGGATCATGCGCGTCGAAGACTATATTCGAAATCTCGTTTTGTGTACCTTCGACCCGCCTATTTTTATGGAAGGAGTCTTTTCTTTTTATATCTTACTCGATGATCGTTTTCCCTTTTAAGGCTCCGGTTTTTCTTTGGGATAATCGAAATCGTTGGAAACGGGAGCGAACCTAACGGCCACTTGTTTTCGAATGGAAACGGGGTCATAGGTGTAGCAGAGGATCTATCGGATCACGGGACACAGGAAGTGGGAGGAATTCAGTGTTATGGTGTAGGTTCGTGCTTACAGCGATTTTCGAGTGTTTGTATGTTTGAATATCAAGAAATTGGGATTTAAGGAAAACAGTCCGTTTTTTTGTGAAGTAGATCAAGTTGTCTAGTCACATCGTATCATGTTTTCTTCAGCTTGAAAAATATCCAATTTTCATATTATATATACATTCATGTTAGAAATATTCAAAAATATCGAACATCCAATATTAACATAACATTTGGAATACGTACCTCTTCTTCAAATATATTGAAATATACTGATGAGAGGATAAGATGACCTTACGTTTCATATGCATAATACCCGCATAATATGATCGCGTAATAGTCGTACCTATAATGGTTTTGTAATACGACTCGCTAAGCGATGCATATCTCCTTCCGTGATTAAATAATCAGTATTCAAAAAATCGGCGTTACCCTCAAACAAGATTCCATTAATCAAAATTCTATTCTATATTCGAAATTTCAAAACGGCGTACGCATTATCTCTGGATCAGGAATCCAAAGTGCACAGTATCCTGGTGAAACTTTCCATCTCGGTCCACCCACGTAGGTTCACCGTCTCTTATCGTCAACGTCTGCATTGTCCTCTGCTTGGCACGCTATCTAATCTCAGGGCATCGGCTCGAAAGCTCGAACGAGTCCTCCGGAAACGCGGCGTTTCTCACGTGTCACGGAACCGCTTTTCCTTCTGGCCGACGATCAGATATACGCACAAACGGGAGGTAGGGTTCTTATTCTTCTCACGACTGAGGAATCGCGTTCTAAGCAAGGTGGACCCGACCAAGGACGCGCGCATAAGCGAGAGGAGGAAAGACACGCCGTGTTTCAGAAATTTTAGACGGAACGAAATCCGTGAAAACGGGTTGACCAGTTTGGGAACAACATACGCTAGATTCACAGAAAATATACAGAGAAACAGCTAGAAAACTGCGAGCCACTCTCTGTCCCGCGGTCGGCCAGGCGGTTATGAGAAATATGAAATCTGGTTCTCACGGACTGTGAATGGGTACACCGCGGCGTATCTTTCTCTTTCTCGCCCGGTTTCCCACTCACGCACCGGGTTAGATCCTTCTCTCTGTATCGTCGCTCCACATGCGTATCGTGGGAGGATCTCCAGGTCCCGGGGGTCCTTTGTACGCCTGGCCAGCAGGACATTGTCCATTGAGAAACGGCCAAACAGGTCCTAGAGAGCTGACCTGTACACCCGTCCCCTTTTCAATCGGCCTCCTTCTTTCAAGAAAAACCCCTTTCCTCGTTTTTTCGTCAAAATAAATCATGTGAGTACAGTTATCCATGGTCCAGCTGGTCCTTCGAGTAGGGCGAACTAAAGCCATCGGATTAGGACCATATGCAGAAGTTCCATTTTTGTAACTGTCATGTGTTATATTCACTGACACAGTGTGTCAGATATTTTTCTTTTTCTTAAAGCAAATTGTACTTGATTTTTTAGATTATTACGACGTGCGCGGAGAATCATATATTCTTCTTAACTCTTCGCTAGCACTTCTTTATGAATATTAGGATATTTAGAGGAAAAGGGTGAACCAGGGAAATTATTAGCAAATTATTAAACATTGAACTATGAAGAACGTATGTGTTCAATGTTTCAATCGTCTTAGTCAATTTTAATATTCGTATTACTAAGTTCTGTATGATATTTATATATTAGATATTTTACGATGATATTCATAATAGCTGTATGATTTAATACGCTTACTGTAAATCATTCCCTAAGTCAGATTTAAGTTTTTAAATGTTTAAGTCATGCTGAATGTTTGTAATTAATTTTAGATGGAATATTTATGTAAGGATCGACATATAATAGTTCGTTCGTTATTTTATTGTTGAAAAATGAAAAATATTGAAAGTTTCGAATAATTTTAATTCGACGTATTTTCTATCGCCGTATAGAAATCAGAATACACTGGACATATTCCTAAACATGGAATATATCCCAGCATTCTGTCACGTTTCTTCTCTCCCATGGAATCTCTGAATTCGCCCATGCGTGCCCTTTACCGCCAAGTTTTCACCTTTCGTGTGAGAATCGATGGCTTCTCGCCTCGTTTCGACACGGTGGCTCGAGAGTGCAATTACCAGGCTAGAAACAAGGGAAAAACGTGCTATGCAAGAAACAGCTTTCAGAGGAACCAGCTTTGTGCAACGTTTGCATAAAAAGCGTTTACAGTCGTTACCACCCCTTTGTATCGTATTTTTACAGGCAACCGAGGAACAAAAACGGATCGCGTTATTACAGGTGGAAAAAGGGAAACGATACCGAACAGTCGAAACGTGATGTACGATTGTCAGCTCTTTTTAGTGAATAGAAGTAACGAGCTCAGAAATTTTCTAACATTTTTATTACACCCGAAGTCTTTTACGCAATAATTAATCGACATATATATTGTAGTATTGGTCAGTTGAAATATTACAGATTGTAGCTTATAAACCTCTCTTTTACAATTTTACAATTTTAAGTGGTATTGGATACTCAGTATTTGGAAAACAGTATTTCCTTTTTAATATCATTTTCTTTGTTTACTATTTTCTAATGAGTAGACAACAAGACAAAAATCTTGATTATCTTTTTTATTTTATATTTAATTTATAATAAAACAATTTAAATTTTTCTCTCCTGTCTTATATATTTACATATGTATCCTACATTCTCATTTACAAAACGCGAACACAGACTGTAAATAAAAAGAGTGTCGTTTTTTAACAAACCAAAGATAATCTAAAAGTTAGTTTTCAATTAAAATGCTTTATCGCGTCTATTCTGTACACCAAGATATAACATCACTCGTATTAGTATGGTGTATTAACACCAGAAGTCTGTAAATATCGCTCGAATTAACGAAAAGGCGATTACGAGATTACTCAATAAACAATAAAACGAAATTCCTGTTCAATTTTTTCTTCGCTTAAGAATTACTATTTAAAATTTATTATTAAAAATTACTATTTCTTCCGTTTAAAATTACCACGTAAACTATGTGCTACATACAGCACATTACATTTGGCTGAAGACTTATTGGCAGGGGTAGTAGCAACTGGTTTGCCCGACGTGACGATCAGTTGGGAACAAACGGTGAGAAACGCGGAACGAGGAGATCGCCAACGCGACGAAATACCACGGATAGGCCTTTTGTATTGTCCGGTATCGTGACTGATTTCGCTGTCCCTTTCTTTCCTGGGCTCTGGTCGGTTCTCTTTCTTCGTTCTCCGGTGTTTCCCCGGGTTTCTCCGGCTCTCTCGACGCTCCGCGGGGCCAGCGTCGGTTAATTAGAAAGTTCTGTGGTAAAGAGAGGAAAGAGGAGGCGGTCCGGGCGCCGCGGAGGTTTCGTTGTTACATTATTCAAAACGTCCCTCCCGCGAAACTCGCCGGGCGTGTGCCGCAAAACATCCGAATGCAAACTTTTGACAACGCGCGGACGCGGCAAGTGCCGAAGCATGTCACGCGAAATAATTAACGATCGCGCGAGGCGAATTTTCTCGAGCGAGAATTAACCAGCGAAGCTGGATCGTTGGTTTTGGTGAGCGTGCGAAACGTTACGTTTCCGGGCCTCGTTGTCCTGTTGTTCGCCGAATTCGAACTGGTGGCAACCCGAGTTTCCCAAAATGTTGTCAGGTACTACATTTCTAACGTACGTATATGTGCATGTAACGCTTTCTGGTTGTTAACTGTTTACGAATCCCCTGGTGCTTTTAGGGGGTTGTAAATGAGGTTCTTGTAAGGATTTTTCGATATAAAGTTATACAATGGTGTACAAAAGTACAGATCAAACTTTGAACACGAGATTTTTTAATTAATTTGTAATTTGTAAATTATAACTTTCCAATTTTTGGAGTTTGAATGTATACGTATATACAAACAAGAGTGGAGAATTGTTTGTTGTTTTTAGATTTTTATAGGGAATGAAATAATTTTCTCTATAAATTTTGTATTTGACTCTTGTGTAGACAGCCAAGATATAGCTCTTCCATAGTATTTCAAATTTTTCCATAAATTTTGTAAGAATAATCAATGAATGGTTATCAACAATGGTTTTTTTGATATTTTTAAAAAATTCAGTAGAAAAGTAAATAAAGGAATTAGTAAAAGAAATAGAAAAGAACACATAGCAAAATATTACAGAAAATATCAAAAATGGTTGCTCGCTAACGATCAAGGTATAACAAAAGTATACTGAGGAGAAACGTTAGGATAGAGAAATTCTGATACTTTAGAATTAGATATACGCTTGCCAGTCAGAACAGCGTGCAACAGCGAGGCTAGAGTTGAACTCGCCAGTGGTACAAAAAACCTGACCCCAGATTTCTTTTTTTTCTCTTCATCATCAGATCCAGTCTCTAACCCCCCGCGGATCGACCACGCAATTGGTCCAGCCCAGCGGCGGTCGATGAATTATCTCGAACCCGATCCCACTCTACCGGTTCGAACAGCGGGTTCGATTTTTTCGCGAGAAAAAACCATCCCGCTGAGCAATTTTGTCGTGGCCGGCCAATTGGAAAGCAGCACGCGAAAACGGCCACGCCACTGGCGGATACCGGCCGACCGTTCCTCGTCTTCTTATTCGACTTCCGGATCGGCCGATGCAATGGCCGGACATGACTTCCAATGTCTGGTTCTTTCGCTCGTGTTGTTCCATTGTAAAGGGACGTTTCGTTTTGTCGTTTTCTAACTCTGCTACGGAACATTGAGTTTTTATGTCTGAGTTTTATTCTTCTTTTGAAATTCCTTAACTTGGAGTCAATTGTTACAATAAGACTTTTAATGTTTTGTAAAAAAAAGGTTGTTGCAAAGTTGAAACGAGAAATTATCTACAGCAACACAACCGTATTTTTATAATTTTTCTTCAACTTGAGAATGTTTTTAGCGTAGAGAAATACGGTCATGATCGTGATGACGAGAATATGATCTGGACGAAGATAATTCAAAGAACGTAATAGGATTAATGCTCTGTGCTTCGTAATAAAATTGATCGCAGAGATCTTTCAGCGCCTTCCAGGGCGTTCTTGACCTTTAAAATCGAAGTTTTCGTTTCTGGTCTGTGAACTATTTGCGAACAGTTCAATCAGATAAAATACTTTCTTCCTAAATACCACGTATCTACTCCGTTTACTACTCTAGTATTTTTCTTTCACTTTCTATAATTACCAAAAATATTGAATATTAAAAATTCACTTTATCTTTAAAATATTATAAATTCCAAAAAAATTAACTAATTACGATGCAACTTTTTCCAAAAGGTACGTAAAAATTTGATTTTCTGAAATATTTATGTATCTATATTGTGTTCAAAATATAATTTTTTAAACTCTATTACATGCAAAATGTAACTTTCCAAATCGTATTATATACAAAATATATGCTTTCAAGATATCCAAACACAATCTGCATCAACATTCTCAATAATATAATGAATTCCAAGAAACAAAAGGCGTATGACTCATTCTACGAATATAAGAACGTCCAGTTCTTATAGAAAATTCCTTTACGGTCAGTCGTGTTTCGTTGAAGCAAATATCCTGCTATCCGGCCGAAACCGCGTCTCGAATCGCCGTTTCCTCTTCCGGTGGACGCGCGACGAAGGTCGTGAAATCGGGAGGTAAGATTTGCGTAAGCGGATGGGCGATCGTTAAGTGTTTCATCAGAATTCAGTTTAGACGTTTCTTGTACGTTAATGGGTTGAATAGACGAGTTTACGTGTTTCAATACGGTCCATTTTTGGAGAAAAACATAATGAAGAAGAAAAGACTTGTATGGTAAAACTATAATAGCCAAATTAGAGTATTGTTAAATTTTGAATAATTCTATTTTCTCTAATATTCACTTTGTTCAAGAATATGGAAAAGAATATCTTTATTCGATGACTCTTTTATTTTAGCAGACTATTATAGTTCCCTACATATCACTAACTTATGAAGTATGCAACATGTTAATTAAATCCAGCGACATTTTGAGCGAGCAGGAAAATTTCCTGAGGAAATTCACGATAAATTGTCAGTGAAGAATATAATTACTATTTTTAAAAACTAAATTGGTTTCCAAATTATTTTAAATTGGAAGAAACCGAATTATATGAAATATATTTTGAGGGAAATTTGTGTATTATAAAGATATCAAACAATGATCATAGAGTCGCATAATAGGTATATAATAGACGGGATGTTTACAGCCATTACATATCAATAGCTAAGAATAAACGTTTAAATCGGAAACCGTTAGTTTCCGGAGTAAAATATTTATTAGTCATTCGGTAAGGGTTGAAACGTGTGTCTATCTTGATCTTCAACATCCACGTTGAACCTTCGAAATATATTGATATCCTAGAGTAATCTAAAGTCCCCTCGAAATAGGAAAGCTTATTACCTCGACGAGCCTATTTATAACAATAGACTTATTTTGGAAACAAAGCATTAATCGATTTATTTCCAATCCACTTGAAATAACTGCTCTACACCGCGGTGATATTCGCACTCTCATAAGCGTTTCAACAAATGTTTCTATACGTAAAGTATAAAATATAAAATAGTATCAAATATTCGAACATTAAATATCCTAGCTCGAACTGTTCCACTCATTAATGAAACAGTAATTTACAAATGAACTTTATCTTATGAATATGAATTATGAAGACTATTAATTATTTCTATCAGTAATATATAGAATTTAAAAATAATATCAATAATTGATTAAAAACTTTTAAAAGAATTCATTTTATCGTCTACCTGTCGAATCAAAATATGTATTGCACTGTATGTACATCGTTACGATTTCATATATACCCATTAAATGATACCGTATGATTCAATGACTTTATATCTCTAATGACGCAATGCATCTGATCGTACGATCCAGCTGTTAGAAATATTACATAAACCTACTTTGTAAATTGTCACGTAAGATCGATCCCTCGTCTGCAGCAGGCCTAACACAGCTCTCATTGTTGTCTATTTAATCACACGCTGTCAGGCTTTCAGTAAAGCGGCAGTCAGGTTATGTCCAAGTCTCGAAACGAGTAACTGACTCGCGACGTTCCAACCTTCTGACGATTCGAGTCATAACCGGCGGAAAATCTAAAAACGAGACTCCACTCTGTTCCCCTGAACTTGGCGTTCCTATTTATAGAAAGGCCCAGTCAGCGTGTGTACGCGCCACGTGGTTTACATACGCGTGCGTTCTTCTGGGATATTGGACTATAACGGGTGACCGACACTGGGGAAAACAGAAAATCGCCGCGGAAACGACTGGACTATAACGCCGCCTGATTAGGTGATCCAAATCCTGATCAAAAACCTGGCTCTTTATTTCTCTCACTTCAAAGCATTCGATTCGCATAATGCATGGACATCATCGTGATTGTCGGTTACGAGCTGGTGGATAGTTAATTCACTGACGAGAAAATTCCTGGAGGAAAGCTGATCCCGAGAAACACTTTCTAAACATGAAAGTAATTATCTCGAGGACACGCGTGATTAGTCAATCAAGCCCGTCACCGCTCTATCTTCTCTTCCACAAGGTCAAGTATAGGAAAAAACAAAACTACTTGATCTTTGATATCTGTCGACGTTGTACCTTTAAATTGGAAGGTTGCGTTTTGACCGTAATAAGACAGACTGACCTTCGTTGATCCCTGACAATTAAGATGACACGCTCTAGGATGGTCCACGAGGGGTGAAACGCACCTTGCTAGGAAAGGCGCTTCGAAGTGACCCTTGGTCAGGTAGGCGATCTTTCCCCCTTTTGGACAAGTGAACTAGCCGACAAAGCATGTAATAATACGAGCAGATTATCGCCCTGAGGGGTGTTCGCACCTTGGAAGGAGGGACTCGGACAATGCCGGACAATGGAGCAGGAAACCGACACTGCAAACAACATAAATTTTCTTTGGGCACCTCGCCATTATGCTCCACTCGGACATCTCCGTGTTCCATGGGTCAGACTGTCTTATTCTTCCCTGGATTCTCCCTTCTCTTTTTTACTGATGTGTACCAAGGGGACAAATAACAGGGTGATTTCTTCGAGAAGTAAGCAGGTTTTGAAAAAGCTTATTTCCAAGTGCTTGTAAGTCCATTATTGGTTGAAAGTCGAGCTGGATACCTCGGTATCCATTATTCCGGTGTATAGGATATTTAGGTACAGTATAATGTATTGTGATTTGTTGTTGTGAGATGTACGTTTTCTTTCAAAGGGAAATGAGATTGGCATGGGAAGTTACTAGTACAAATAAATACATTCAAATAATGATAAATTCCTTAACAAAGAAATGTCAAATTTTACAAGTCAGTTTAGCAAGCAAAATGTTATTTCATTATCCTACTTGACAAAAGTTTATGGTATTACAAAAGGGTAATTTATATAACATATAAATTAAGAAATTTGTAAATTAATAAGTTGTTAGTTATATCATTAGCTAGTAAATGAATGGGGAAGGGAACCCTGGCTATTTAACTTTACTTTTGTTACTATTAATTCTATAACCGTACTTTACTACTTACTAATTGTACTTTTCACCTCTTTTAAACAACATCTGTATTCTTTATTATTACACGAAAGCAATTTGACAACACATCAAATATCCATGTACATACAACGCCACCGACTATCCAAATTGCCCTTCTACTTCGTATCAAAAGAAAACAAAGACACACGTTGCTCGAAACTCATCAAATAAAAATCATACATTCAATAAACTTTCCAATCTACACGACCGACCCAGTCATCTATCAATATTTCCTCAAACACTTGTTTCTCGAAACTCTACTCTGAAAAATCGATCGATAATTCAGACTCGATCAGAGCGACGAGGACGCGAGGCGATCTGTACACGGCTTCGCGGTCTTAACCCCGTTTTGAGGGATCCAGAGGCGGGGAGGCCAATAACCCAGGTCGTCGAGCTTCGCGAACGAACCCGACGACATCGTATTTCAGCCGAAATTGCCGAACGGCAGATTGGACGGACGATATACAGCCACGTTTCGGGAAAGATAGCGAGAAGCGGTATCGGCGTCGTTCTGTCCTGCTCCAGGAGGACAAGGATTTAAGGAAAGGATGGTTAATTAATTTCTTACTTCTTTTACTGGCCATTTCTTTCTCGTAGTCGATCTTATTAAAAATTACGGGAGAAAAACATAGTAAGTGATATTCTTCAAGTTTAATGGAGAGACAATTTCTTCATCGATATGTTATCGATACAATTTCGTGCTATCATTTCTGCCTTCTTTGTTCCATTTTACAATTAAATACATGTACGTATATCTGTTTCCCACTTTCTTGAATATGTTCAGAAATATTAAAAGTAATATAACATTGTGCTATTGGTTTGTTACGTTCGTGGATTTATCAGATATTTCTAAAAGGCTTGTATTTTGGGATTTAACAAGTCTTCGTACCAACTATGTAAATGCATTAAAATACTTCCTTTTAGCCATTAAGCTGGCTATCAAAATATGAAAATCAACATGGATAGACTTGTCACGTCTTTTCGTTGCGTCCTTCAATTACATACTCTTCGAAGTAGTTTCACAGGATTGTCTTCAGGATGTACAAAAACCGTGAGCAGTGGTTAAACAATCGCGCGATCTGCAGTAACTGTTAAGTCTATTTAGAAGTAAGAGTAACCACGGCACGTTAATGTTCTGAGCTGTTATCTTATCAGTTGAACGTTTTCAGAAGACATCAGATACCTACTGGAAGTTTTTGATCGCTTAAGTGGCTGTGACGTTGTCCCATTCTTTCGCGTTTCTTTCTGTTTGATTATGTGAAATAATTTTATCGTGACAGACTTGTACGACAAAGTTTTCCCTTCACGAACTTTAAATATGCCACGAATAAATTACTATAGATAAAATTTAGGAAGAATATTGTTGAAGTATTTCTGCAGTCTTCGTGCCTAAAGAGTAAAGAATCCGGTATTCGTAAGTCATAAAGGGTTAATAATTCAGAGATAACAAAGCAAAGATACATAACCATCCCATTCACGTCCTCGATTCCAATTCGAGGATCTTTCCTCGAGGAACCAAGTTAACAGTTAACCAGACCATAGTCCCTCTCGACGATTACCCTAGGATTAAAACTTTCCGTGTAACGACGAGAACTCATTGACAAGGAGAACCTTTGCTATCTAGTAGCGGACGTCAATGCGACATCGGACAGCGTCAGGTGGCGCCATCTATTCCACCCGCGTCTCTGATCGATTCCTCCGTAAATATTCCACCAATTAGAACATATGAAAAAATCCCTCCACAATTAGCAAAAAGCAACTATACTACATTTATCCGTAGAAGCATGTAAAAACTTTGATTTACTGTCAATCGCCGCTTTTTGTTATTCGCATTTGTTATAGCATTTATATACTAATTAATTAAGTTCAAAAATATTAAGTTTCATCGTTTGTCGATTACTTTCGTACGAAGAGAAAAATTTGACACTGTGGAAACGAAACGTGCAAGCTAAGAGAAGAACTCTTCATTGGAAAAAAGACTATGTGCAAATACTTCTTGTAGCTGGTGTATAATAAAAATTGAAAATTCTTGTGACAAGTTAACTTATCCTCTCCACTTAACAGATTTAAAATTCTCGTCTGAAACTTGCACGAGAAACGAACTCTCCTCTCGCAGCTGGAGCGGGATAGCGCGCGACAACTTTTCCTCACGGTCCATAAAAGATATCGCCATTAGCGAGACTCGTGTTACGGAGACTTTTTGCGTAGCTCGCGTGCTTCTGGGATCAAAAGTCGGGTTCCGCGTGGTCCCTGGCTGCACGACCGCGCGAGAGACTTCTTACCTGGCCACGTGCTGGGGCCCGGTGAGTAGATAGCGGTTCGTAGAACGACAAAGAGGGAACGTGAAGAAGAGGAACGGTAGGAGAGTCTCGATGAGGGAAAGGGTTCGCCACGCGCCCAAAGCACGAAAGGTTAATCTGAGAAATCAAATCAAAGTAGTTTTTTGTCGAGGCTCGAGGAGGTTGTTAGAAGAAGAAAGAAGGAGAAAGCAGGAGATTAGATTGGTTGATTTCTCGTGTTGGAGAAGGATAGGTGGAAGAAGCGATGTTGAAGGAAGAAGATCGAAGAAAGAGAAGGAGAAGGGCTTCCGACGGGCTGCATCAAAGACAATATTTAACGCGCTCGGCATAGAAAACGCCGCATATGCCGTGCACGTGCCGACAGGGGCGCGTAAAACTCACTTTGTTTGCTAAATAACATCCTCGAGAGTGCTTCGGACCCGATATCAAACTGAAACGACGCCCCAGCTTCGCAGGACGCCGCGCACCGAGGAGGTGTCCTGCTATGCGGGCGTAATTGCGTCAATTAGCGAGTCACGCTTTCCAACTACTGATAAAATTGCTTTCGCCGAGCGAAACATCATTTCCTACCTGCGTCGTGATCAGTTTTTGCTCGCCATGCCCAACGAATTACTTTCGTATACTCATGACGATAAGATATGAATGTATTTTATGAGCACATACGTGTGTGCCAATGGTCAGAAATTTAGTATCATTTTTGTATCTAACTAATTAGTCTATGCTTTCATATTCTTAATAATGTTAAGAACGTAGCGATAAAAAGTCATTGAGCATAAAAATCTGAAGACTAAAAGTGCAAAATGGCGACAAGAAAGTAAGCAAATTGTAAAAGTACATCCATGATCTTAGTTTTAATGCTGATACAGCCTTCGAATTGTTTACAATCTCGTTGCGCCTGCCATTCGTTAAAACGTTTCTCAACTTTGAGAAAAATACTGGAAGACTATCACACACCTTTTGCTCCTTTTAATTTCATACGAGAAATATTAATTTTCCTCATAGTCAGGATTTTTTCTAAACTTCAATGTGATTGGATTTAATAGGATTGATGAATTAATGATCGAATACGAGATTGAATTAAAAGAGTTTCAAAAATTGTTGCAAGGTTAAATCATAAATTTGCTTATTAGTCGACTATTCTATTAACTTCTTTTTTATTTGCAATTTCATTGTTCGTTGATCGGTTTGTGGAGGAAATATAATATTCGTATAATATAATACTAATATCACAGGTTTTAAGATGAGCGAGCTAGAGAGGCATTTAGTGTTGCCATCTAAGAACGCTAGATTCATTAAGCGTTATGTGTTAGAGCGTAGCTCGTTACTGTTTGTGCAGGTTTGTTAACAAGCAAGTTGCGTTGTAAGTACATACGGGATTATTGAATATATTTGTTGAGATCATAACTTAGAGATGATTAGAAGATTAGTTGGAACAATCTCAACTTCCACTCGTTTAGCTTCTACATAGGAAACTTTATTCAAAAATTTAACTTGCGAATATAATTATTTATTTGACCTGTATCAAGAAACCAAATTCAAGCAAAATAGAACCGAAAGTTTTCCTACTAAATTGTGGTATTAATTTTCCTATTAAATACATTGACCCTACAAAATCTACTTCCAATTCTACGCGTAAAGTTATATTCTCAAAAATGAATTCCTCTTAACATCTCTGCTCTCGCATCGATTATTTTTAAACTTCTGCCTGATATATTCCTTATCAAAGAAACCATTTACCCCGTTATGTACAAACTAAGAAGTTACGTTATCAGAAAATAATAAAAGGAATATCTAAAACATTGACAACATTTTCCTTTCTTTTTTTTATCGACTACCTGCACACGTAAGGCGATACAGTCCACAGGGAAGTGATAATTTACTGGCAATGCTGGCGATTCGTTCGTTACACGATTTTCCCGTGACTGTCGCCGATATTTCGCTCGATTCGACGTTGTTTTGTATTCAAACAACAGCTGCCTGTGCTCCTGTTCCTCGAACAGAAGCGTCACGGTCCCGTACAACGCTCGATATACGATTCCTATCTTAATTGGGAATTTGCTTATTCCGATAACGGGTCGCGCCATCGCGTTCACTTTAATCGTTGATCGCCGACCTGTGAAGAAATTTGTTCGACGAAAGAAGAAAGAGAGAAAACGACCAGCGATTTCGAAAAACGATTTCCGTTCTCGTGATCGCAGCTGACAATTCCGTACGGTCGCTCCTATTTGAAAATTTCCACTCGTCGCGTCGGGTACCGATAGTTGCGCAATTATTCATTTCAAGCATAAATCATACTGCATAAGCATAAATCATGTTGACGCTTGAGAAAGAAACTTTTTAAGGAATCATAGTTTTAATTAACTGCGGCTATAACTGGGCCGCAAATAAGTAACTGTGAAGATTCTTTTATTTAAAAAAAGGGAAGAGAAAAAGAAATTAGTCCGAATTTGAAGTTAGAATGTATTTTCGTAATGTTAACAAGTATCTGAAGAGTTAGCAAAGCATAAAAGAATTGTCAGTCGATGAGAGATCACTCTTTCCTTGTTAAAATATTAAGAGGCTTCTTACTTATCGAAATAAAAATAGAACCGAGGCATAAAATTGGAAGAATTACAGCAGAGTTAAGACATAAAATTCTCAACATTTTTCTCTTCCTCGCATCAAGAAAAATACGCGTACTTTAATCTCGCTACGTTCTTCCTTAATAATATTTTCCTACTAATAAATTTCCTTCAAGGAAAATATGACGGAATCGTTCTTCGGACGTGTGATTTCTTTAATGCTTTCTTAAAGCAAGAAAACATTCGTGAAAACCTGTAGCAGAGTAAAAATAACCGAAAATTTATTTGTCAAGATTCGTAAAATACAAAGCCGCTTATCAAAGCCGCTGTGGTAAATTGCAAAATAATTGTACAAGATGTTTGCTGATCGAGGGCTGGGCGATCGTGTGATCTATTTACTTGATTACTCGTATGTAGGACAAGTTGGAAGGCGGATAATCGCGATGTAAACAGGAGTCGTAAATTCAAGCGTCGACAGGATAATCCGCATTTGCAAACAGAAATTTAAAGGTTGACCTCGCGATCGTCAAATCGAGCCCTCTCGAATCATCAGTTTCTAAGCTGTAAGACCGTTCGATCCTAATTTCAATAACGCGAATTTACAAAGCCAAGGAAGAAATTAAAAGAATCGTCGAGTGACGCGTTAGGACGAACTAGAACGGAAATTATCGCAATGAAAAGCGATCAGAGAAATTTTGACATTTCGACCAAGCAAACTGTCACGAAAGAAAATTATTTCGAGGTCTAATCGATCGGACTCACCTCTTGGAACGCACGCGATGCCGAAATCGTGTCGGCCAATTCGCGAATTTCCTCGGAATCGGCATCACGCGACGCGTGCGTGTCCACGATCGACCACACACGTTATCGTCACCTTCGACAAACTCGTATCTCGCATAAAAGATACAGCGGATTCATTTCTCGAATAAAAACATGGTCGAGAACTGATCGAAAGCTTGTTATCCTCGTGTAGCTATTTCACAATTCCGATTCCATACATTCCAGACATGCGTACGTAGCTAACTTGCGAGCCATCCTCGCTCCACCTCTCACGCGCATATGTATACGTAGCGACCACTTTTCGACACTGACAGAAGCCCAGGTCACCGACGAAGGCACCAATCACGCTGACATTCTTCCTCCCCTCGAGAACTTGACATTTTCAACAGTATTAAACTAAACCACGATTCTACCTATAATACAAATGAATAAAACACACGGCGGCAGGTGTCCATGTCCAGCCATCCGTCGTCTATCGTGACGATCCTGACTGACCGATCGAATTAGATACTCGATCGATCGATACTTTATAAGGTGGAACGAACGATTTCATAAGATGGAGCCGCGGGGTTAATCAGTGGAGAAATATTCCGGTATCTTTTCGCGGCGGCGTCATCGCGCGAACTAAAGAATATCGCAGTTGTAATTAAGAAAACGGAGCCGCCGCCGCCGCCACCGCCGCCGCTGCTGCTGCTCTCTCCGTGGGGGCGAGGGGGTGCAGAGAGCCGGTTCGAGGCGACGCGGGGTAGGGTGCGTTACCAACGGGGGTGCCGGCAGTGACGGGGGTGGAAAAGTCTGTGAAAAACGCGCGCATGACAATGCCGCCCCTCCTTATCCATCCCACCCCCTCGACTTGTTCTTTCTCCACCTCCGCCTTGGCCGACTCCTTCTTCTCCTCTCTTTCTCTGCAGCTCTTCTTTTTCCACCCTTGAAACTTACGAGGGTGGGGGTGTCGGGGACTAATTAAAAATTCAACCGGCGACGAGTTCTCCGAAGACGTTGGCCTGCTACCCCGCTTTTCCCGCCACCACCCCCGCCCGCTCTTCTCTCCATTCATTCATTCCTTCCCTTCCCTTTCTCCTTCTTTCGTCACGTTTCTTCGTAACGTCTCTCACTCTTTCTCTCTTTTTCTCTCTCGCGTCTTTCTAGACGTCCACGCCGCACGTCTTTTATTTTTCTTAACCGTGGCCACGCGACCGCCACCGATTCTTCTTCCTTTTTCATCCCCCCGTTGCTTCTTTTTTCTCTCCTCTTCTCGCAGCTGCTTTTAGTTTGCCCTTGCTACGAGAGGCGACAGGTTGCCCTTCCACCAGAGAGACGAGGAAGCAAATTGGACGAGATTCGAATAATTTCATGACTTTGAGTTTAGGAAATATTTGTAACGATCGTTTCTCTGACAGAAAGATAAAATTGGAATTATTTGGTGAATTCAAGATTGGAGAAGTGTGGATCGATTCAAGTGTTTGGGTTAAGGTTATCGCTAAGAATTAGGACAGCGGATTCGAGTTACACGATCGAGAACGATTTATGACCTCTCGGTCGGCAGGATTTCGAACACGTTTGGTTACATTGAGTCCTACAAACCGAGGATTTGTCGGCAAGCGGTTGTGACGGTGACAAGATCGGTTTTAAATTTCTTTTTCAATTTACTGTAAGGTGAAACGAACAGCCGAGCGATCTTTCGATAGTTCTATGAATTAGTTCAGAAATTGTTCGACTGTTTCGTCAATATTATCATTTAAAATTGATAATGATCTTAATAGGAACCTTAAGATAGATTTCACAATACTTAGCTTTGAATGTAATGCTATAATAAGAGAAAAGACAGAATGTAAAAGCAAACTTAAACGCTACGGTTTATTCTAAATTACTTTACGCTTAAAGATTTGCAAAATCGTATAAGACCGAACGATGTTAGAGAACATAAACTTTCATACACTGTATTACCCTTTTCTACTCGCCAAATATAAAATACGAAGAATAAAGTAAAATACGTCAAAGACAAAATAACTAAAGTTTTGATTTACTTTTACCGAATAGATACATTTTGCATATTTCGGAGCACGTTTTCGTCAAATTAAAGAAATGTCAATTTCTTGTTATTTACAAGGACAGGTTATATTCACAAATTTTTCAGAAGCGGACCAGCGGACACGTATCGAGCGCTAAACAGATGACAAATAGAGCATCTCCGGTTTATTAGATAACGAGATCGACACCAAATATCGCCAGAAAACTCAAACATTCTGTAATTAGAAATTAGAACGAATCTCACAAATGAAACTATTTAAAACTCTTAATTGCAGGAATCACGAATCATTGGAAAATCATTCTTCTATTATTACAAATTAAAAGAAATTTCACAAACGCGACAAATTATCGGAAACTCCAAATATTCTTCTGTGATCAAAGATTAAAACGAATCTCACGAATCAAACCATATTGAACTCTCCGTTAACAAAACTACAAATATTTCTTAAACGAAACTTGCAAATAAAGCTGGAAACGAAGCATCGAGCAGCGAAAAAGGTTCGTGGCAACAAGGAAAACTTCACTCCAAGATTTCAAGTTCAGGCGCGCGTCTTCGTCGCGCCGCGCAAAATCCAAAAATAATAACACGCTCGAAACGGAAACAATTACGGTTTCTGATCAAGCGACGGACGCTGATGAGTCTCGAATTTCTAAATACAAATTGAATTTTGTCATTTTATTTCAAATCTACTCACCTTGCGCGATCCTGACCGCGGGCATTTTGATCCTCATGGTGACGTTCGTCGATTTTCGTGGCGCGTCGCACGATTTATGCCTCCGATCAACGGGTTTCCTTCGAACGTCCAGGACGGAAGGTAGTTCCGCGATCGAAATGCTCGTCCTTCGATCGTCTTGGCCGATATTCTACGCGATTCTAACGAATCTTCGACACACTTCTTATTTTCAAATTTGCTTGGTATTTTTTTTTTTTTAACGATGAGTTGTTGAAGAAAAGGGGGAGGTGAGGACTACGTTGGAAGGAAGACGGTTCCTTCAAGCAGAATCAAAGTAAATTCGTCAACACCTTCTGTCCTCCTCCCCCTCACCTCCGCCCCGCGGTGTTGCTTCGTTGAAACGAGTCCATCCGACGTTTCACCTGTTTCCACCTTGAACAACTTTTCACTTCCTTCCTCTGTTCCTCGAGTCTTTCGATCCTCGTCGATCGACCCTCGCGATAAACCCCCCTTTTGAATCACTCTTTCTTTTTTTTTCTCTTTTCCTCTCCGTTGAATTTATTCTCGATTATCTCGAATATATTCTCGTTGAAGATTTTCTGTTCTATTTACCGTCCGATCGTCTGGTGCACCTGGCCGCGACGACGACGGAACTGACAGTCGGCCGGGACGCACTTCTTCGTCAACTAATGTTCGTCCTCATCGTGTTCCTCGGCTGGCGTTCAGCGCGG
Organism: Bombus pascuorum; assembly: GCF_905332965.1. NCBI lineage: Eukaryota > Metazoa > Arthropoda > Insecta > Hymenoptera > Apidae > Bombus > Bombus pascuorum. The sequence goes on along the minus strand of NC_083494.1, from coordinate 12,418,414 downwards.
CGCGTTCGCGAGAAACGACACACGTCGCGGCGCACATATATGCGATCACACAGACGTGGAACGAACAGAGCACGAACCAAGGTGTTTAATCGCGATCGACACTTCGGGGAAAACAGAAGCAAAAACCTGCAGACTTTGTGTCGCGCACAGGTGCTTCGCCGGCACCGTCGCGATTCACTGTGGATTCCAGTCAGCCGAATTTTTCCCAGAAAACCGACACCGTCGCAGGAATTTCACCTCGTGGAAGTGTATATCTCTGGTAAACAGAGTCACCGCAACAGTGTCGCGGCCAGCTGTGGCCCGTCGCGCGTTGTCCAATAGTCACACGCTATCACTAATTATATCAACAATCCCATCCTTCTTCTGTTGTCATTCACCTCCCTTTTCCTCTTCACCTTTCCTCTCGCCGAAATATTATAAGAGTATCAGAACAATCAGAAGCGAAACCGATATGAAACAAACAAAACAAGTGCGTCTTAAGATCAACGTAACTGTCGCTCTTTCGACTGACGTAACACGCTTCACACACATTGGTCCTCCTCCTTCTCGGTCTCTTCTTTCTTATTCTTACAATGGGCTCTAAAAAGCGCGCCAGACGACACACGCGTATTTCAACTGAATTTTCATCGGCTTCGGTAACATCTTCCTGTAACTATCACGAAGATCGTAATACAAAACACTCTGCTGTTGCTGGTCTCACGTCCTTCCGGTTTGAAACACGTACAAGACGAACAACAACGTGCTATTCCTTTCTGGACGGTTCGTCAAACGCGTGTCCTTCTGGTCGGCGTACTTTTGGACGTTCTCGACGAGGTTCTTGCCGACGAGGTTGTCTCGGCGTGTGGGTTGACGCGCGGATGTCGGATGCCTGATGCCGGCGTGGACCAGAGCGACGATGGTCCAGCATGGGTCGTATCTCTGAGTGGACTGTGCCGGACGGTGCGCCTAGTCGTGCCGTGCGGGACCTGATGTCTCGGGCACTGTGCTCACTTCGGACGCGCTCGGTTCGCCTCGGCGCCGAGACCGGACACCCCACGCGCTCTCGGGGTAGTTTTCACCCCCGTGGTGGGGGTAACACGGCTCCCCCTCTTTGTCGTTCCTCACTGGCCGTGCACGAGGCTCTCGCTCGCCCGATCACTCTCTCTGTCTGGCGACCGGCATCTGTTCTCTCTCCACTCTGTACACTCTCTCTCGTGTGCTCTCCCTTCTCTCGCAAGCGTGCAAGTTACACGCGCGCGGACTAGACTGGTGTGTATACTCGTGCGCGTACCATAGCCTCGTCTCTGTCCGCTACGCGCCGCTCCTTCTCCAAGCTGCCGTTCCCCGTGTCCGCCTCGAAATCGTTCGTCTCTGTCCCGATCGAGACGACTGACTCGCGGGCGACCCGACTCGACAGTCTCGCGACGGGACGCGGGATCGCGCGGATACGCATCGTTTCGCAGGGTTGACTTTCTTTCTTTTTTTTTTTTTTTTGCCCATTGGAACGTTGATTCTTAAAATACATTATCGACGGAAGATGTGTATCGATGTTTTAAATTTTTTAAATGTTGACGACAGAACACGTGGACCGACGTTCTCCAGTTTATTTGATTTGACATACGTATTTGCCAAAAATGTACGGGACCGGGTTAACATTTATGTTACGATATACCGTCAAAAATATGTTGGCAGCGAATATTCCTTTGCTTTCATTGGCCCTTTCTATTGGAAGTTTGGTTTGAGGTGAAAATTGCAAAAGCAAGTTGGAGGGTTTGCAGCAATAAGGACGTGCTTTTAATATGACGAAGATCATGGACAATAAACGTGATTAGCTCGTTTTTCGATTTTCATTATTTTAGTATCGTTTAATTTTAATCGACCTCGAATTGGCTTTTAGTCATTAACACGATTTACTGTCAGATGCAGCTGCTTCGTCATTGCAACCTGCCTTTTCAATTGATTTCAGACGTTTCTTCACTAGCCGCTAAACTATGGTTACCGTTGATGTGTGAACACTGTCGTACTATCATTTTGAGGGATTGAGAACATTTGAACATGCAATGTAACAATCCTCGTAAAAATCTACATGAACACAAAAATAACTTACAAAAATAACTGCAGTTAGAAAATTCAGTACATTAGCAACAAATCCCATATTAAATTGTCTTTTATTTGGTTTTGAAGCTAAACGCGCGCTTCTTTCATAGTCCTCAAAATTCTCAGTATATCTGCCACAATGAAATTTTAAAATTTACAAAATTGTAGTTGACCGATTTGGCCTCTGAGAAACTTGTGTTTAAACGTTTCAGAAATTGGTCAACTCCATAAATTAAAAAATACAAAAAGGTAGAGATGTTGCAAATACTATTTTTTATATTTATCTTAGAATCGTTCACCATCATTATACCATGATTTATGTCGTCCTGTTGCGACAAACAAACTTGTGCAACTAAGTCATTTTTTCCTTCGTTTAATGTAATTAAGTAATTGATAAAAATGTAGTTGATCAGAGTCTGGCTTCTGAAAGGCTCCTTTGATTGTTGCGATATATTCATTAGAATTTTAGTTCGTCAGACGCGTGCACAGTGACCAAAGATTTAGTCGGTAAGAAACTATGCGATTAACACTGGCCAGGCGTTTAAATTACCAGAGTAATTTCCACGCGTGTTAATGCCGGCCTGGAGAGGTGCCAGGCTTTTGTTGACGGTTGGTGTCACATTTGTTATGCTCGCGTTACCTGCGCTAAATTTTACAGCCACATTTTCACAGTAGGTATCCTTCTAACAGCATTCTTACCGTTAAGTTGTATCTTTTTATACAAGTTCCTTATTTTTCTTCCTTTCGTCTCTTTTTTTAAAGATGGATGAAACGACTCGTTGACACGATTCAATCGCCGGCTTTGTGCAACAGTTAGAGTTTGTAAGTTCGGTACGACACGGGATACCAAACTGATTTCCACGCATGCATTATAAAGTGGGTAATAAAAGTTTCGAGGCGCGGTTGGTTTCGTTGGTTCGTTCGCAACTAGATGTTAAATACGAACGCGGTAACATGATTCTTCATATTTGATCGTTTCGACAAATATGGTAATAACATCGATGGAAATTATCGAATAACAAATATACAGTTTATGTATGTTGTTCAATTTGTAGAATATGATCTTGTATTCTGGAATATTTACATTTCTTTATTATGTGATCGAATTAGTCGATGTGATTATGAAAGTCCTAGAAGAGAATTTTAAAAGAAACCTAATGGCTAAAACCGTATATAAAGACAATATGACGAGGAAAAACGCAATAGGTCCATTTTTATTGCATTTCTGATTTCGAGATTATTTGCCACCTGTTATCATCAATGATCTAAAAAATAAATTTCATAAGGAGCAAGTAATAAATATATGATGCTTTATAAAAACGCTAAGACACAAGACGTAACTAACATATAACGGTTATGCCAATTAATATATTTAAGTAGGAGAATGGAATAGCTATATACATGATTTCAAACCTAAACAAACAGAGGATATTTATAATATGAAAGTAGGAAAATATAACGCTAGTAAATTTGGTAACGGTACGATTTGTTTCAATATCGCTCGCGTCAACACAAAATCAAGTAGGATGCTCCTTCAGTCTACATGCATGCAGTCATCATTCGTCATTCGCTACCTTCGTCATAAGGGTACGCTCTTTTTCACGCTGACCTCTTTTTGACGCTCCTTGACAATGCTGACAAAACTCACCCTTCATCCCCTCACTAGCGGCTACCGCTCATATCATGGCTCCGGTTTACCTGGCACGCCCATGTTCCACAGATCTGAATGACCCATGGTCGCACATATTCCAAACACGTGGATGACCCATGGTCAAGTAGATCTTCTTAATTACCCAGGGTTAGCCACTTACCTCAGCAAATAAGATATTTTTACAAATACATTTAAGACGTCTCAATGATCTTCCATCGTTGCCAAAATACCAACACTTTTATTTTGGTTATTTGAAATCCATAAAGGTATACCATGCTCAGTTTGAATTGTAAAAATTCTTCCAGAATCCTGGAAGAAATTTAACGATCGGGCAATCGTTTCTACAGGCAATCGCGGGAACAATGTTCGAGTCGTATCCATCAGTCAGCCGCGAACGTTACAGATCCGCGTCGCGATTACCGATGCACGTTGGTCCCCTTCGAACTTCCCGTAAACACGTATACACAGCTTCAAGTCGCAGAGAAAGTGGAGTAGACGAGTGTACGCAAGGAGGTACCTGCTCTCTCACATTAATTATTCCGTGACTAAACCCTTCATCCGCGGTGGGATCGATACCAGCGACGCGGATCTTTCGACGGGATTATTCGTCCAAGGATCGAGATCCTTGCGATGGAAAAGACAGTCTGGAAAAGGATAGAGTAACGGAACGATATTAAAGATAGAAGCAGATAGAACGAGATTGTCTGGATTTTAATGCTGAATTGATAATTGAAATGGGAAGATGTCCGATGAAATTGCGATTAACGTTATGATTTTATAGTTGCTCGCATATTAATATTAGAGGGGTACGCTGTTATTATGAGTATGAAAAATTTGATCGAATGAGCTTTTTCTTCTTTTTAATTACGTTTAATTACAAGAATCTGAAACATCCATTTGCAAAAGGATACGTTCATCGCTTTGAACCAATACCTGTGGGTTATACTTTGGTCGCGCCCTTTAATTTGAAGCGAACGTTCTTTCTGCTTTCCTTTGGGTTGGAAACGAGGAAAGGGCAAGGAAATGTGCGTCGAAAATATTTCCCAGGCTTAGGGGCTGTCCTGGTCGGCGGAGGATCTGAAGTGACTTTTAACTAACCCGAGAAATTATCTGTTGCGGGCTTCTGCGACACAGACTCCCGGGGTCCTGGACAGTGTCCCGGGACATAGATATCTGTCCGAGATACCTCTAGTGATCTGTATTTGGGTGTACTGCCTGAATCGTGGACTGTATATTCGTGTTCAGAATGTTTGGAACATTTTATGAATATGATGGATTTTTAGATGTAGTATTTGATTTTCGTAGTGGTGATTAATTTCTTTATTAGTCGTTCGAGCTTAATTTAGTTGACTTGAACTCCGAGGTATTATAAGTTCGATGTTTTATGATGATTCGTTCGATTTATAAATTTTCAATAATTCGTAAATTAAAAATCCACCTCCTATCGACCGATACCGATCGCATCTGGCAGCCAATCCACGATCGCTCGATCTTAATACGCAGAAGATCCCGGAGACCGCGATACTATCATAAATTTCCAGCATATTGCACCACTTCCTGCTCCGAGACAGCGTTTTCTCACCCAACAAATCCCAAAAGTCATCCTCCTACATCGTTCAGCCATTAAACGCGAACCTGCTCGAAACATCGACTTTCACAAGAAGAAGAAGAAGATGTAAAACCACGTTTTTTTGTTTATTCCTTTGCGTAATAATTTCATCGATCATTTACGTTCTCGATAGCGATTACGTCCGAAAAATTTCGATTCTGTATACGAGTTTCTCACCATTTCGAAACCACATTGATCAATATCATAAACTACAAAATAGAAGAGAAATATGGTGATGTTACGAAGACCATTTCTGTTTATTTTAAAATTTACTGTTCTTTATATCATCTTCCTGCAATAAATGAACCGATAGAAGCAAATCGTTTATTTCTTAAGAACTAAAAATTAATCGTGCAGGTACTTCTAATATGTAATGAAACTGGGAAATTATGGAAAGTCGATTGGTCTGCACCTTCTAAGAGGCTTTTATTTATCGGTTTGGGTCCTCTTAGTTGGAACTCGGTTAAAATGTCGGCGAATTTACAAGCGCGCGGCTATCCGGCTCGCCTCGTATTTATTGCAGTGCCAGATAGATCGTATCGTCTATTCGGAATGCATAAGTTATCAAGCCTGTTTATTACGGACGTGCACGCTATATAGCGCGGGCCAGGTCTGCGCCAGGAGAAATTCCAAGTGCATCATCCTCGCGTGTGTTATCCCTAGAAAACGCAGCGATCCGTTGACCCGTGTGAAACTCCCACATTCATTACCAGCGAAGGGGCACTGTGTTTCAAACGTCCGCAGGTACAGACAATTTTTCCGCCGCCGTCTAACTCGTGGGTTTCTATGATTCCCCGCCACAGGAAGAGGTCTTATACGGTCACTTTGCCTCTGTCGTTGCTCGCCGCTGCGACACATTACATTGTATGTATGGCAGACAGTATTTTGTGTTAGATCGTCTTTATAGGTTCTGTTCTTCTTTCTGTTACCTATATTCAATTAAATATCGTTCCCCATTCGATAAAATTACATTGTTTCTTATTGAGAAAGAGAGATCCTTTAAATTAAAAGTCTCGAATCTAATAAATAAGAATGTGATATTTTCAAGCGAAGAAAGCGGTTTACTTCGGAAGAGGATTGCGGAAATTCTCTACACTACGTATGATTTTTCATTGATATAATAGAAGATAAAATTATTGGAATAGATTTTGCTTGTGTATTACTTGAGTTTGAAGCGCGTGAGTAGCTAAACAGGTAAGAAATGGATGCACACTGTAATTAAAGCTGGGGAAACCGGGGAATCGTTCGGTCTTTGACCCGTAGAAAGAGTTTAGTTTTCAGAAGGAGTGGAGGTAAAAGTATAATCTTGCTACCGATGGATAAGTAGCTTGGAAATGAATTGAATAAAATACTGTTTTTATATTATAGAATTTCATTATCTACGACTGTTGTATAATTGTTTAAGAGTACCATATTTACTACAGCTGTAGCTTATTATTAGTATTTTACTAATTTGGTTCAATTTAACCAATTATTAAGATATAAAATGCCATAAGCTGTCATTATAAAACTATCCAATGATGGATATTAAATTATGTACAAGTAAAATTGTTGAAATTATTTATTCAACTGTTTCATTCAGTCATACAGAATATTCAGTATTAATTTACGAATAATATAAGAAAGTCAGAATTGAGTTTTAGATCTCTACGTACGATACAGAGGATTAGTCTACTTAAGATATACACGCACAATATTAGATTTTACATAAAGAAATAAGATAACTGGTCGTAAATGTGTTAACACTAATTGACATTCCCCTACAAAATAAGAAACATTCAGCAGTATAGTTTTCTATATAGAAGCTAATTGAGTTGCCTCCGCTCGATTACCCGGCAAAGCAATTTCAACAATGCACAAAATTCATGACAGTCACGTAAGAACTTATCCGCTCGATTTCTTTATTTCATACGTTATACGAGGCTCGAGAGCAGTGCCGCTTGCGCCATGTGTGGACACGTGTGCCATTTAGCAGCACGGCCGCCTAGTTAAGTCAAACAGCAGGCCGCGATAACGTGGAATCAAGAATACGTCTCATGATCGCCGTACAATTTACAACGTGCAGTAACCCACTTGCAGCGCACTCCGATTCTCTTCTAACAAAAAATATAGTGACCGAACGATTCAAAACGAAACGAGAGGATTTAGCTTGATTGTGATGATATTGATGTTAATATATATACAAATATAAATAAAGAAATCTGTGGGAAAATGGTAACAACGAATATTTGTCAAAAGACTATATAAGTATATGAAACGATACGTAAGCGTTCTATTTGATTAGAAGATTTTGTTATCAATTTCCAAATAGCATTTATGCAGAAATAGTATTATACCTCAATTTTATCTTTGTCGACCTGACGTTAGGGTTCACTCGTATTTTGTTTTCTCTCGCACGAAGTTCCAGATTTCCATTACGAGTCATTGATTCTGCAAATCATTAATGCCCGAGTGATAATTCGCTTCTAGAAGGAGAAACGATGATTTCTATTATTTGTTGAGCACCGTAAGATTCTGTTAATTGTATCTGGAATCACTGGATTCACCATTGGTCATCTACGATTGATCATCAAAGCGCATACACGAGCCTCTCAGAAACTGTAGACTATTGAACTCAACGTTATATAAATTTCTCCATTCCATCATTTGAGTATATGTTTGGCATTCAACTTTCCTAAAAATAAATGATTTATTTCCATAATTTCGTTTCAACAGGCTATGAAAAAATAAAATCTGTAATGTCATCAATTTCTTCCACTCTTCAATCGATGCAGTTGATCGATGTGTCTTTTAAACAACTCATATCATACTTTATAATATCCTCGCATCATTATCACGGCAAAAGAGTTATGTGTCATTATTCTTTACCCTTCTGGCTGCTGAAAAATACGAAACGTCTCATCGTGAGCATCAAATCTTCACTTCCGACAGATGCGTTCAAGCATCCGTAGGCAAACTTTTCATAGGCAGGGAGGATTAAAGCAGGAGGGTCCTCTGGTTCTCGCGTTAATTTCGGACACCCGTTACAGGGCGTCGAGCGTCCAAAGGGTGAAAAAACGCCGCGTGGACCATCTTGGTGACGATGCCCGGCACATCTTTCTCCTTCTATCTTTTTTCTCCTTCTCTCTCCTTTCCCCTGGCCTAACAACGCATCCTGTTCGGGGTTTTAAAGATTATTTTTACTTCGGGACAAAAAAGATCTGTCTGGCGACTCGGCGACGTGCACATGTGCCTCGCCACGACGACCAAGACGACGACGAAGGAGGACGAATGTTTCGGTGAAGCTTTTCGTTCGTCCAGCTCTTCGTGGGAGTTTATCGTTTCCTCTCTGTCTTTCTTCGTCGTCGTACGTCCTCCAGCGTCCGTCGTAAAACGTGGACGGGCAAAGAGGGACGCGTGGAGGAGCACGAGATAAAAGCAAACGCGTCCCCAAAGCGTCTGCGCGTCGCGTTGGTATATCGGTGACCAGAGATGGTCAAGAGGTCGCTTGAAACCGCACTGCAGGCTTCCTGTTTGCCGCTTGCCATGTAGAGGAAAACCGTAAATCAAAATGAAATCGTCGCGTATCATGCTTAACTTCGTAACTAATTCAAAATTTCCCGGCCACTTGGTAAGTGATTTTCATCATGTCAAACCGTTTGTCGATAGATTGTACAATATACAACGCTATAGTAAATTGTTAAATTTCTTGTATTGTCAAGCGTCTCAATTTTATTCTCGACGCTTCTCAATTATGTATTATAGCGTTTTAGTAAATACTAGGTAAATTTTACAAAAATTAAATGTTATGGTATAATGTTACCTTAATCTGTCGTGGTTCTCAGAGCGAAATATATACAATTCGCGGGGCAGTCAATGTGTTAATTTAAGAAACTTTTAACAAATTTTAACAAACTTTCGAATTCTATATTTGTTGCTCCGTGTTTATTGCGAAGACATTTAATGAATGCAATTTAAGCATTACAATCTTGATAACGTAATTTGTATCGTAATTCAACAAATTGCAAACCTACGGCCTTACCTACGCATATGATTTCGTATGTTAGATATCAATAGCCTCTGATTGATAAGAAAATCGTTTGAACCATGTTTTGGTCCGAGTACCTAATCTCTCGCAGGTGCAAAGGGAGTTCGTTATACGGTCAAAGAGGTTCGCTTCCGGCGCGCTTACCTTTGATATCACGACGGTAAGTTTACTCGGACATCTTCGTCGACACTGCTCTTATTGTGGTATGTAGTTCCGCTTCTGATAAGGGTTTCTTGAAAGCTACAGGCGCGCCTGTTGGTATTATAGTGGAGTTAGTGGAGCGAGTGTTAAGGATTTCTCTTGGTTCAGAAGAGAAGTTTTCGGGGGTAGAAGTTGGCAGGTATTTTACACGATAAAGAATTTATAATAGCAAGAACAGGAAATATTGAATTATTGTCTGTTCTGATTTAATTTCTAATGTATCACATTTAGATGTTGCTCGTATAAATAGTTGATATAACTTTCGAAGAGAAATTTTTATGTAAGTTAACACGATTTCAGACGATTTGGCAGAGATATTCGGAGAATTTTATATTTGTAATAATACGAATACGTTTGAAGATACTAATATAGAGTATTTAATAAAGTTTTCAAACATTTCAAAACCTCTACCACTACTAAAATAGTAGGAGTTTAATTAAATATTTAACGTGAAATAAAGAAACTCGAAGATACTGGCACAGTCTAAAAATTAAAATCGTACGCAAGTCATTCTACAGGCTAAAAAGGTTTATACGGTAGAGTAAAGAAATTTTACATACGTTTCAAATCTTCGCAGCTACTAATGTATTAACCGTCTCGTTTCATTAATTAATGATGTAAGAAAAGTAAATTAGAGAAGACATTGACCGCTACATTCGACCTTCGGCTACGCCAATGCGGCATATGTGCCCAAGATGAGCGGAGATAGATACCAAATATAACTAGAGAGACGGACCCCTTGCCAAGGGTGTTTGGATCATCCTCCTCACAAGGGTTAACCGTAGTCCTGTGTCCGGAGAAGTAGCGTTCCTCTTCAGAAACTCCGTTTTGGACGACTTTCGTAGGCCAAGGAAAATCGTGGCGTGACTCGAACCAACTGATCGTCTCCCCTCGTATGTTCGTTCCGAAGATATTTTCGTCGAGATTTTCGTAACCGGCTATTTAAAGTCTTAGTTTCTTTAAAATTTGCAGCAGGACCGATCACTTATTTACAGGAGAATGTTGCAGCTGGCACGATCCTGCTTCAATGTCCTCCATATTCTTATATTGGCTTCCGGTAGGGTCGTTGAACCATTTGAAATCAGAGAAACGTCTGATTCGACCAGGCACAGTTTCCATTTGACCGAGAACAGAAAGAGAGAGAGAGAGAACGAAAAAAGAAGAAAGGCCGGTTTCCGTGTTTTCCTTGGCACTGGAAGCTGGCGAAAAATTTCGGAGCCGAGGTCCATGCAAATCCTCTTTCGCTTCGATGATTAACGTCCCTGTCTTCAGGGCTTCTCGTTTCGCGAATTACCGACGACGGTCACGCTCTATCGGTGATTCATCGGTTCTTTAAATCACCAGGACGAAGCCAGTTATCGAGCCACAGGTCCTTTTGGCGTTTCCTTCGAACAAGAATATTTACCTTCTTCCATTCTCTTCGTCTACATCTCTGCTCAGATAACATACGACGTCCATGTTGCGTCCATTTTTTAAAACTGCGCTTCTCGAATTTGGATTCCTCGATGTCATTTCCGTTTCGGTAAATAGAAAATCTTTTAATAGAAAGAGTGTAGTAGTTTTAGTTAATTGCGATTACTGTCACGATTCATTTGGACATTTTAAAAATATTTGGTAGAAAGTGTTCGAACAACATCGTCACTTTTAAAGATGTTTTAGTAGACTATTACTTTTCAATATAATTATTATTAAATATATTACTATGAATGCTCTCTTGTACAATAATTTATTATTTAATGATATAAGTAAGTCGAGAAACTAAACTTGTTTTCTTTCTCTATAAAAAGACGTAATTATCTGAAGTGTCTATATCAAAGCTCTCGAGTACATAGTGTCATAAAATATACTTGCAAGTTTCGAGAACTGTCCCTCAGTTTGTTTCAACCCATGGTTACCAGAGAAAATCAAAATGTTCACCAACATATTTAATGCTGAGTATGCACCTTAAGATATCCTTGTACTATCTGTTTATCCAATCTCACACCCTTCCGGTCCATTCGACGTGATCCATAGCCACCGTCACGTGTTTTTCCCATGTCCAGCTTTGCATAAAAAAGTTCTCAGCTTGACTGGTTCACAGAGCAGTCACACCTAGAAGGACGCTACATTATGCTCGGTGAAATAGGGTGAGCAGCAGGGGTAAAAAACAGTATTTTGTGGGGTTGGAATCGACTAGCTAGGTGGATTCCTTCGATTGGAATCCGAAGAGCGAACGAACGTGCGACTTCCGATGGGGGGGCCCCCTTGTCTGTTCTTTTTTAATTCCTCGTGAAGCTATGAAGCTATGGGGATGAAGGAAGAACGGAATGAAGGGCGACGGAACTTCGACGCGAGGACGGAAACACCTTGTGCAATGTAAAAAAACAAGTTAGGGAGAGGGGAGAGGGTGCAGGTTTCGAGAGTGAAAGAGAGGGGAGTGGTTTACGGTACCCGGAGTGGCACAGATTCTCCGACAACGGAATACGCGAGAGGGCAAGGTAAGGGAGAAAAAAAAATGAACGTGGTGGTTGGGAGGGGTAGAGAAAAAAATTAAAATACCGACGTGGACCTATAGATGAAGCCTGGCCGGATGAGGTGTTTTCCCTCTGTTTTTTGGGAAAATCTATACTCGCAACTCCGTGAGAACCTACAAGTTCCACGATACCGTTTGTTTATAGAACGCGCACCTTTTGGGAACCTAACGGTGTCATGATTCAGGATTACCGGTAAATTTTATGGCGATTCACATGCCTGAAATTGGAATTATTACTAGAATGTTATTTATCATATCTGAAACATATTTTTAACAAAGTTACAGTCAAACCTTTTTTTTTACCTTCAATTGTTTATTTTATATGGTTTTAGATAAATTCAAATATTTGACTTAAAAAAAGATTACGTATTACATCACGGTATATTGCGGTAGAGACATGAACAAGTGTCATAAAACGTTCGAAATTTCTCTGTAGCCTAAACTGACAAGGAAATTAGGCATTGCCATAGGTATTTTAATTTATCTCTAGAGGGTTAAAACCAATCCATATATACATACTAATTAGTCCATTTTTCTAACTCAAATCCATGTATATTTAGTAAATTTTCTAATTTATTTTTTAATTTCAATCAATCTGCATGTACTTAACAAAATCTCTTTATTCATTGTGAACGACAACTGACAATCTTACAAAGAACCGCTCTTATCATACTACGTTATTGAACGGCGCTATATTACGTGACTTTCCAGCAACGTCCCACGACACATTCTTTCCGTGGAAGCCGCTGGAAGCCACAGATCGGTTCTCTGTGAGGCGAAACTGGGACTTAAGCCATTACCCAAGCTCCTCTCGGACTCGTCTCATCCATTCTATGATAGTACCGTTTGCGTCGCTCCCTTTTCTTGATGCGGCCCGATGCCGCGCATCCTTCTTCCTTTCCCCCCCTTAACCTCTCTTTTGCGGATCCTGCATCTTGGCCGCCCCTTCCGTAGCGGCAGATGGCCGGCCAAGGGGTAAGAAAAAAATCCTAGGGCCCCATGAGTAAAAAAAAAAAGAAGAAAAAAACGAACGTAGAGAGAAAGAGAAGGAAAAAGATTTATAAAAAGCGATCTGGAGAGGAAAAAAGGCAGGGGTACGCGGCCGGGGGCGATGGACCACGTGTGTTCTTGAAAATTTCTCGTGAGAGAGAACCGATCCTAGACATAGACCGAACAGATTCGTCCTTTGATCGAATTTCGGCCATTCATTCGTTCGATCAATTTTTACGATCGGCTCACTGTTCTGTCCGACTCGAGCCTTTTCTCTTCTGGGTGCTCGGTGTCGTTGCACTCAGGCCATAGATGCAGCATCTCGTGTGACGATTCTGTTCGATCATTGATCTTAAGGAAATTGACTCCGTTCAGCTGCGACATACATACGCAGTACAATATTGCTCTTCTCGTATTTTTGATATTTTCTGTTCTCATAGCTTTTGGGAAATTTTAATATTGGTACGAGTTGAATAAAATTTGAAATTATCTAATTTAACGTGAGATCAATGTAATTTGGAATTTCTCAAGCTCGCTATTTTCCTCATCTGGTAGTTTGGTGTCTTTTCCCTTTCGTTAAACTATATTGCAAAAGATTATGTTATATATGTTGATTAAATTGAGAAGATTCGAATGAAACGGAATATCAGAAGATCAGTTGGGAATTTTACCAAAAGAGTTAACAACGGTGGAACTATAAACTATCTTCTTCTCATATTGGTATCACCGTGTTGTTACAAGATTTATAAAATTCATTTCGATAAAACATGGTGTCATATATTTTAATACAGAACTTGATATAAAGCATAAAAATGTATAAAGATGGTAAAAATCGCATAATTGTTTAGATGTTTCATGATTTTAAAATATAATAGCATTGTGAAGAGTATATTGCATTAAAAATATTCTCTTTGCTCCTCTGTAGAATTTCTCGAAATCAACATTAGTATGCACGCCTATGTGGAACAGTTGGCACGACAATTTGGCTCTTGATATCAATTTCTCAACAGAGTTTCTTTCAAATACGTACACTTTTCGATCTCGAAAAATTAGAATTTAGTAGATTTTTCAGTCTTCCTTTGTTTACTGTTATATCTACTACTAATACGAAGATGATATCTCCTTTGAAAGCTAATTGATATTTGTTTTGCAAGGAGACGTGGTAATAGAGTGTTTCTCGAAAGCTGCTATGCTTAAATTATGCGAGTTGATGAATTTCAACTAGCCGTAGAACATTATGTTAAGCGTTTTACGATGTGTGCGTGTTTCGAGATTAATATTTGTACGAAATTTTTCTTACTGCTCTTTACCTGCTGATAACGATACCTGTGCAGAGTTCTTTTAAAAGGTTCAGGTTATTTTTCACGAATCTAAATGATTATTCAAAAACCACAACTTTCCACAACATCAGCGTAGTTTCAAAGTTAACATACACGTGCCTCGTGAAGGGAATAATAAAGCTTTCTTCGTTTTATCTGTCTGACAAATCTTTTTGACTGTAAAGGGCCCGTAAGTAGTGGCTCAGTCTCGAATGATCCGACGAATAGATCTTCAGGTATAAAAATCGAAATTCGTAAAAAAACACAGATGGGGAAAAGGAGAAATGATAAAGGAAGATGAACGAAACGAAGATCGTCGCTTCTGGACGCAGGCCAGCTGACCAACCGTGGGAAGAGCTACCTTTTCTTCAAGGGATTCGAGAAAATTACTTCTAAATTGGCGAGCCACCGATGCTGCGTAGATGCATCCGAACAGGTAGATCGGTCAGTTTTGGTCGATATTTCCGGAAATCGAGGTAGTGGAACAGGTCACTAATCTCTTTAACTTTGGCTTTGCCTTGGCCCCTATTAATACGCGAAATGGATTCTACGAAGGGTCATTTCTGATGTAAACCGTGATGTTTTGAAACTTGTTTCTGGGTTCTATTTTGCTAGAAATTTGTGTCCTTGTAGTAGTTAAAGAAGTGCTTAAAAATAATTCATTAGTGTCTTTTGAAAGCAGTATTATTCTTGATTGACACAGTTCACAATCTCGTCCATGAAATTATTGTTACAATGAAAATTTGAAAAAATTACGAAATTATTCGTGTTCCCTTCTTCCTTGTTCGAATTTCCTAGAAATAATAAGCGGAATGGATCGATTATTGTTACAAGCTGTTTTCTCTGGAAGCAGGAGTAGCAATTAACAAAACAAATAAAAAGTAATATGAGAAATATTAAATTGTTAATTGAAAAGTATACATTAAAATGAAGATAGTAGATCGAAAACTAATTTATTAAATATCCAAAATTACCTACTGATCCAAAATAATCTACGGTAATCACTAACCTTATATTCATATAATTATATTCACCTAGAAACACATGTAAACGGAAGTAAAAATGTAATCTCCTCTGCTTTTAATAAATAATTACCCAAAAATTACCTATACATTTTTTATAATCCAAAAGGATTAACGCGATAAATTATTTGCTTCCAATCATTTGTCCGTCTCCTTTAACAAATTAATTCCATTCGTTCCACGACAAATTCCTCCAGCAAACCAAAAAATTCGTCACTTCGTTTTTCCCCCATCTCATCGTATCTTCAGATATCCATACACTGAACGTCCTGCAGACGGCGAGGAACGCGGTCGAAAATAGATCGATGCCACCCCGGTGGTGATAATCAGACATCTCCGAGTCGTTTGTTAACACCGGCGAATCGGCTAGAAAATTTGTTCTTTGCCCGGTGAAATCCGCGTCTCCGTCGTCGTCTCGTCGTCGTTGCCTCAAACCGCAGGATATATTTCACAGAGAATAAATAAACGTTTTCTGGGTACTGTTAAAGAAGTTAGGAAAAAAGGAGACGCTTTTCTTGACCGTGACATGTGGCCGCTTCGAAATAAATTTTTCCTCGAGCATCGACGACGCCTCTGGCGACGACGATGTCGACGACGGACGGTCTCCACTCTCCTGTTTCGCTCCGCTGTCCCATCCTTCTCTCCCTCTTCTCACCCCTCCGTCCCAGAGTTTCTTCGTCGCGTTTCTTTCGAAAGGGAGACTATGCATTTTTCGGCGTGCTTAAAAATAGGCGATCGCCGCCGTGCCACCGCGAACTGGCCAGAGGTCAGTCACTCCACGGGCGCAACAACTTGCGCGCAAAAATAGCCGACAAAACGGAAAAAAATAATTTCTTCCTCGGTGAATCCGCCTGAAATCTTGGATACGCCCTGTGCTTCTCGCTGGACCCTGGTGATTCGTTTTAATTCGATTTTCGTGGATTATTCTTAACTAGCAGATTGGAGAAATTGAAGATTTATCCCTTTTGCGAGAAAATTTAGGAAAAGACTCTATTCAAAATGTTGATTTTATTGTACAGTGGAATTTCATCCTTGTCTGAATCTTATTTATTGGGGCAATATTTTAATTAATATTCGATCAGGTACTAAATCAATTAACCAACTGAATGGGATGAGTGAAAATTTATAGATAGTGGGGAGAGTTAGAACTGTCGAAGTTCTACATTTTAATACCAATATGTGTAATTAATATTTAACTTTTGAGTAATCTAACGATTTATTTTAATACGACACATCGAAAATTACGTTTCTGTTGGTGCATGTATGTACAAGAAATATTTACTGAGAAAAATATTCAGTTTGTAGCAAATATCATATTTGGTGTAAATGTAGTTTTAATACTTATTGACAGCAGTGTATTTATCGACGTAAAATTGTTCAACATGTCGAAGTTTACGAGGTATCAAGCACTTGAACAAATTACAAAGTCAATTAAGTGAAACGAAGCTAGAATCACGCGATAGGAAACCATCAATCACCTACAAGTATTAGAAATTTCATTTATACGTCCATTAATCTCTTGTCAGTGCAATACGATAAATACCGCATTTCAATAATCAACTAGAAACTATTGGAAACTTTATTTACAAACATCTGAAAACTTAACTCTCTCTTTCATGTACATTTTATTTTTATTTCCACATTTTGTATGGCGCTACTACTTGTTATTTAATTTAATTTATTATAATCAGTCCATTATATCTAACTATATAATTATAGCAAATATAAATCTAAAAATATGATTTCTACCTATTTATATCCTTGAAGTTATTTTTACTACAATATCGTACGAATGACGTATCAGTAAGATTCCCTACTTCCTGTTTGCTCGATTCATGCGATAGAACCCTCCGTAATAACGGATCCCCTGATTATTTCCAGCAGCGTATAACTATTAGAAGTATCAAATTATCAACGTTACGAAATTCTTTATTCGTCAAATACCTCGACGTATACACGAAAGTATCATACTACCTACAAACCACGTCCAAATCCATGCCAAACTCGCCACAAGCATGAACGATCATCTAGCGACCCAAACACCGAGAAAATCACACAGATCGAGCGTAACTTCCACCGATTCCTATAGAGATCACATCCGCCACTTCCATAGTATTGCTGACGACCAACATCTTGTCCATTGAGCAACGTTCTCTTCTTTAGCATTGCATCGAGGTTCGGACGATTGCGTGGTCCGAATCTGCAACGTCAGTTCAGCCAGATTTTTCACGCTGCCGATCTCCTTTGTAGGGGGCGCTGCCCGCTTGTCATATTTGCCTATGATGGACGATTTATCGTAAAAAGAACCTTAGGACACGGATCGGCAAACGGATTCCTAGGATGACGAACGCGTTTCTTATTCAGAGAGAAAGAAAGAGAAAGGTCGCACCACATTTCGGCAATTCGAGTAAGAATCGACGAGTCCAATTTTCCAGGGGTGTCTCGTTGGATTTGGTGTTTTTTTTTCTTTCTATAAGCACGGAACGAAGACCCTCCTGCCCCTGTAGATAGAACGTGGAAGAATAAATTGTGTCGCGTTTAGTCCGTGGCATTTCTCGACCGATCGAGCAAAACGAGGCTCAGCATCTGGACAATTCTATCTTTGAACTGGAATTTTCGTCTGGCGAGTGGGCCGACTAGCGTGTTCGTTATTTTCATGAGGAATCGTTATCAACGGTGTCAGGGGTTGAATTAATCCGGATCCTCAAATTTTTATAATTCAATCTTGTTCTCATTTTTGCGAACAAATAGAATTTGTAATGCTGTAGGAAGATGTTTATTACAAATTTGATACGAGAAATCACGCATACCGATAAGAGTTCTCTCATATTTTATTCAAATTGTATGACGATACTTTTTAACGCTGAAAAAATATAATTGGAAAAATATAGATTGACCGAAAGAACGTAATGGTATTACCAAAGTGATCATTTTTTAAATAATTGTTAACTCGTTTTAATACGCTAGAGTTTCACTCGGTGTCGTGTAAATTTAACAGTTTGCCCATCGAAGTAACCCGTCGACGAGTGTAGATACATAGCCACAAAACACACCTTCCATTCCATTTCTATAGAAATAATCCGACCATTGGATGTTTTTTCACAGTCTTTCAAACTTGGATAATTCTAGACAATTTGGGAAAATGAAAGGAAGGATGATAAGCCATATAATTTTATTTTCTCTAACAAAAACTGAAGGCCTTTTTTGAAGATCCTGAAGTTAAACCATTCTAAATCATGAATACATCTGTATTTCAAATGAGTTGTTTCTTCTTCCAATTCTTACATTATTTCATTGACGCGTCATATACAAGTTCAATCATAGCTCTTCGAGTCCAACCAATAAATCTTATTCCAAAAATTTTCTCTAAAACCCAATAAATATTTCAAATTCTCTGAAGCACCCACAAAAAATTCTATGTAAACCTATCTCTCCGTAAATCACGATTAATACATCTTTGTCCTCGTATTAAGCTTAGAAATCAGGCTTAGCTAAGAAGAAATAACGTGGACTGGCAAAAAACAGGAAGGAAGGACTCCTGTACGTTGCTTCGATATCCGGCCAGTTAGAATCCTCGTCGCCCTAGGCGCCCTGGCAAATCGTCCGAAATAAATATCCAGATTTCCCGGCGGCGCGGCATGTCGTCTAGCATCAACCCAGACTTGGCTTTTTCTTCGTTCTTCCTTCTTCGTGAATGTGACCACCCTCCTGTGTTATACATACTCGTACACTATCGAACAAAAATATAGAATCACTTTTCACTCAGTTATACTTATAGTAAGGTTGTCAGAGGTTGTCTGGGATTGATTTATTGATAGACAATTTCCAATTGTAATTTATAATAATTATATTGTTGTTCATAAATATTAGAACACTTATCAACTAATTAACTAGAAAGATGAAACTTTCTAGAAACCCTGGTTTCTTTTATCTTTGGTAATACTGCGAAACAATACTGCACTCGCATCAATTGGAGATATCGAAAAAACTCGAGAGCAAAGGTTTGATACTTTTGTCTATTTAAAAAAAAATTTTTTTTTCACAGAAAAGTATTCTAAGGTAATTTTAAAGTAGCCTTTTTTGAAAAATTCTGAACTTTTCTACAATATAAATGTGTTGTAGGTTAATCGTTTTACGGGACCAAAGGAACAGTATATGTTTGTGCATTCCAGTTATATTCTGGAAGTCTAAGGAAAGTATCTGAAGCCTGCGAAATTTTCGTTTACACAGCCGTGTCATGGCTGCCCGTATATCAAAAGTTTAATTGAATTTTCGGCCGAGGCCTTGGAGAGGAGATTAGGATCGTAGCCGATCTCTTTCTCGGGCCCAACTTCCTTTTGCCTCTTACCTATTATCCTGACCATCTTGTCTATACCTCTTGTCCTCTTTATCTTTGTTGTGTATTCGCCTTTATTATTCTGGTTGCCCCCTCATCTTTGATTTTCGTCCACCGTAGTAAAAGCGTCGTAAATTTGATCCTTGACGAGATTTCGATGTTCTGTTTTAGAGATTAGAATTTGCTAATTACGCGGTGGTTTGGTAAATAGGGATTGGATCAATTTCAATTAAGAATTTTCGATCGACTTCTGTATCTTTTATATTAATAAATATAAATTATATATAATTATGGTAGTAAATCTTTAAATCTTTTATAATAAGTCTTTAAAGATATAATTATCCTACAATTCATGAACGAATAGATTATCTATTTCTGAACGCCCTTATCGTCAGATACTTGTATCGTCGAACAATTTCCGAGAATCAACCAGTTCGTGCCACGCGTCCCGATATCGTACGACCTTCTTCTTGTCAGAACACGCCTGGGAATTTGCATAATTGCACGTTTTAATGTGCCCTCTGGTCATGAGGGTCAGGTCGAATTTATCTCATTGGCCCTCACCTGTCCTGCACGATGCGGGCCACGCTAGGACAACTGACCACCTGTACAGTCGTGTCAGCAAAAAGAGAACGACCTGGAATGCCCGTTGCTGATGAATCTTTGTATAACAGCTAAATAACTATTACGCCACTGATCGCAATATATTTAATATCTTGATAGACTTGATAAATCATGATCAAAGTACGTAAACTTTATTCGAATTCAGATGTTTGATTTAGAAAAGAATTTTGTGTTTGATGTTACAAATTTCCAAATTTTTAATTCCCAAATTTTAGTATTTCCTAATTTTCAAACATTCCATCTTTTTCTCCATTTTTTTTCTCAATTTTCGAGTACTCAAATCCTTAAATTTCCAATTTTGACATTCGAAAGTTACGACACTCCGAATCTCCAATTTCATCTTCTTCAGCAAAAGTTGGAGCTTAAAAGAAACTTTATTTTTGCGAAAATAATGTAAAATCTCGTAATGCTTATTACGCTTCTCGTAACTTAACATTTTGCAACTTGTCACTCAGACCAAACCAATCGAAATTAAATCAAATCTTCATTCGTCCATCTACAAATTTCACGAAACGTGTTATACTCTGTATCAGTCAGCCGATCTATAGAAATAAGGGATTTAACGGAACTCTGAAAACGGATTTTGGGCAGGTTAAACAAAGATCTGAGACATTGTTGAGAGAAAGATCTACAGGTCGTAACATTATTGCGACCAAGTTGTGGCCAGTGCGAGTCGCATCTTGAGGATCGAGGCTGCGTCTCGGCGCGCTGCCCCATTCAAAAACGACGATCCCGCAGGTCGTGGCAGCCGCGCGAAACAATAGAAAAGCCATAACTTTCTCCGCACGGTCGTAGTCGTTACATCCTGTGTCAGAGCGGCCGCGAGGCGCACCCAAAAAATTGCCTGCATCTCTGTCAGTCCTGTTGTCTTCTTCACAAAAACGAGAATTAACCCTGTGCAATTGGAATTTTATTTGATTTCGAATATCAAATGAAGAAACAAAATGATTACCTATTACAATTTTTCATTTTAATGTACTATGGAAGATTAATGAAACTTCAATATGGATTAATGAAACTTGTTTGCAATGAATTTATGTTATTGAATTTTGATTTTTTATGTAGTACGTATTTATGGAAAGGAATTTAAAGGGTTCGTTTGATACTTTTTTCGTCATTATCTTTCTTCTTTGCTGAAATCTTGTAACTTTGCAGAAATAGAAGAATTTATGGCAAATTTATACAATTGATACGAGCTATAGATACGTATGTTTGATTTGTACCACCTCCAACTCAAGCCACTTTGTACTGAAATAAAAAATTCAGAAACAAGATCAGAACACAGAATGAAAAATATATGTACAGTCGAAAACACTGTTGAGTCTTGACGTACAGTTTCAAGAGTGAGGAGTTAAATTCGGTAGCAAACCGTTACGTCGCCTAATCAGAAAATTGAATCGTCTTCTGTCGTTTCGGCTCGTTTCTCTTTTTGCTCTCTTTTCCAACCACCACCGATTCTATCGTTTCTCTTCTCGTCTCCTTGTTGTACATATTCTTTTTTTGTGTTCCATTCTTCGATGTTGGACTGTACGACCCGCATATCGTTACCAGAGACGACGAGAGGCCGAATAGGTGGCCCGAACGCGTGTGTCCGTTCCCCTCCTCTCGTGCGTTGGTTGAAGAGGCCGCAATGGGGACACATGTCAAAACAATTGGCACACAGGTGTATCGAATTTACCGAAGAAAACGACGGAGGACGCGGTCGAAAGAATCGTGGAGTTGCGTCATCGGGCCCCTCCTCGTCGACCGGCCGATCGTCGTCGAGCTATCGACACGGACAATTGTTGCAGCCAAGCTTTTTGTTCGTCACGTTGCGTAGAACTTCTGTTGATGGATGGTTTTGTGGTTAATACCAAAGCTGAGAGCTTTGTTATTCCTAAGTGTCCACGCTCCTTTTTATTAAGAAAACGATATTAGACATTCGATCTTGTTCCATTTTCCTCCGAACAATACAATATTTTTGCTTATTAACAAATTGAAAATGAGAAAAGTGAAATTAAGCAGTGCATGAGGATCCTAACTGTACTCCATATTTCAAGGTTTTTTTTCTAAAAAAAAAAAAAAAAAATCCTATTACCAAGAAAAAGAGAACGATTTTCAACTTTCATATCGTGACACGGACGAATTTTATTAATTGATAAAAAGAAATATATTTTATAAATATATTATAAAATTGGTTCAAGAGATTGGCTGTTCATGTCGGATGTCTGTATTTCTATTTTATTATTTTAAGGGGAAAAAGTCAGTGCCCCTAATAATTAGTTCTTGCTTCAGTTGTGATTCATGGTTCTAGATGATCGCTCCATGAAACACAATTTTATCTCAGGCGAAAACCATCTTCTGAAATCTTCTGGAACAACCAAGCAACAAGAACGTTCTTCAACATTTTCAGGTTCACGCGATTCATCGATTCACATTGTACGGAGGCGATTGAATGGCGGTGGATTCGCGTGTCCCTGCTGGTAGCGTACAACGGTTCGGCCGGCTCGTTTCGAGCATCATCGACGTCGAAAGTTACGATTATCGTTTTTGCGCGGTGCCGCGTATCGACGCGTGTACTTGCGCGCACGTAGGAAGACGTTACCATTGCGATCGCCGTGTCGAAGACACGAGTTGGCTTCTCTTGTTGAAAGGCGGCGCGACAAGGACGCGCGATTCAAAGCAGACGTAAAGTGCCATTTGGAGAAACAAGGAAGAGCGCAACCGTCGCGGAAAGCGGCAAAGAGCGAAGGAGGAGTAGCAATAGGGACGTAGGAGTGAATGTGGCGGAGAAAACGAAGGGAAGGAGTAAAAATAAAAGGCAGAAGACGAGGAAGAGGGTAAACGGGACAAGAAGGAATTCCCAAGTATTTGACGTGCGTGTATATTAAATGGCAAAGCTAAATTGTAGCTTCTGTTACAGCTTCTGAAACGACTGCGTATGTTTGAGTGATTGAAAAAGTAGAGGAAATATATGTAGGTTATAATGAAACTGTGGATGCTGATGCAAATTGAAATTTGTTTATGCAAAATCGACTCAAAGGTGAATTTTTGTTTATTAAAAAGAAATAGAAAATTCCTAAATAGAGATTAAATTCAGACGTTAAATCCTACAATTAGTATTGTACTAGTATGGTTCAGAAGCCTCGTTTAGATTAATTAATAACTTGTAGTTCAGGTTCGAGTTTGTCTTCACCAAAGTCAAGTTGTTTGAAATCGTTTAAATTCAAGTAACCCGACTACGGCAGGATAATTAATAGAAATAATTGGCTACTTAATGACGTTGAAGAAGATGGTGCGCACAGTACATTACGTTACTTAACAGCTGCTGTTTCTTTCAAGTCAATGAATGGCTGAAAGACGCTCAATTTCGCTTGGACATTTCAAGCCAAATAAATAGCAGATTTAGTATTGTGTATTTATCTATTACAAAATATGCCAGTTATTCAATGATGAATTTGAGTTAATAATATCTTATCTAGTTTTACATTAGATAAATTTTAATACAAAGCTACTACAAAATCTTTGATAGAATCTTTCCTAAACTTCTCCTAATTATAAACTCTATTGACTCAAGATTTTTTAAATTTATAAAAAAGAAGAATATTTTGTAATTAAAATAACTAGAATGTAGCCTCAACGTGTCTCAAACGAAACGGATTTAAGCTTCAAGTTCTTAGTTATTTTTCTTGATACAAAATATCCCAACTTCGTAATTAAATTTGTCTAAAATTCTATCTCAATAAGAATACATTTTCGCGATCGAGTATTTGAAACATTTTTTCCTGATTTACACAAAATTCCTGATCATACTTAACAAACCGATCGATCGATTATTTCACGCGTGTTTTCACGACGTTACGAATGCTTAGCTTATTGAAACACCGACAACATTTTCCATTCCAACAGTTATTTTGACTCCTCGACGGATCCCCGCTAGTCCCCTAAGACATTATCGGTGACATTTGTCCGCGCTGGACAAAACATGTTCCGGTCCGGCGGGATGACCCTAACGCCGCGCCTTTTGTCGAGCGAAAGGTACCCAGCCGACCCGGCGTGTCTTTGTCATTATATAACGCCATTGTGGCCACACTTGCCCGGCGTGGAAGTCGACTATACCTTTGCATATTATTAAAATGACGATGATTGTCATTTTTCTCCCCTTGTCCCTCCGCGACCTCCCATTCCATCACCACCACCTCCTCCACCTTCTCCTTCTCCTCTTCGAGTCTTTTCTTCCACCTTGGTCCCGGTCTTGTCTCGTCCTTTCCCCGCTGACTCGACCACCAACACTCGTGCCACGGAACGCCCGTTCGTTCTCTACGTTTTCTAGTCGAAAACAGAGACCAACAGACGCATCCGTACTTTGCTTACTTCCTCTGGACAATTCTCTTGCAAAGTATAATAAGTATGTAACATGTATAGTAGATAAATTTGACGACAAGTCAGATGAATTTAAGTGGTTTGGATGGAGATAAGTTGAGGTCTCTCTCAACTTGAGGATCTCAAAATGACGTCTCAGGGGGGATTTAATTTTGATTTTGTAGCAGAGCTATTAATGGAATCCAATTAATCGACGGGAAATTAATTTTTTAAATATTATGTTCAGAGATATTTGTGTTTATATGTTCCATTTGCAATTAGGTATTTTATTTTAGGTATTTGCGATTGGAGAATCATTTGGTACGCAGTTCTGTTTATTCCAGGTATGTTTATCAATTTTTTGTAAAAAGAATAATCGGAAGGTTATTTTATCACGTTTTGTAATTATGATTATCTCTACTCAAATAATGGAATCATTTTATACAATGTTTATAATCACAGTTATCAATTCAGACGTAGGTTAACGTTCAAAAAACTCTATAATACGAAGTTTCCCAAGAAGCTCTCCATTTGCCCGCTCTTAATTCCCTTCAAATTAGAACCACGATCGTAACACCATATCGAAGTGATCCTAGCTACGTGCCACAGATTCACACCCACCAAGCGGAATGCCAGGCAAAAGGCGGTAGAATCGAGCGTCTCGTATGTCAAGTTTATCGCGTTTGGAAAATCGTGCTACGATATTTCCCGTACGGAATTTCCCTGCGTGATCCTGCTCACGTGTTACGCATCGATAGTCTCCTAAGTACTCTGTGTCTCCTCTCTACATCCTAGTTTCGTGAAAATCGTGCGTCTTGAGGATCGTTTTAAAATTCGCCATCACCCTTTTCCAACGGCGAGCCCAGGATATTATTGGGATCTGGACTGTGGTTCGTGGCACGATCGAAACCGCGAGAAGAGGCTCTACGTTCCGGGTAACGTACGAGGTGATCTTTCACGATCGATCTTCACGAACACACACGTATGTGTAGCGGGGCACACCGTGTGCCCCGGTCGACACGGTGCTCCCTCTTTCTCTCTTTCTTTTTCCATCCCTTTCTCTCTATCTCGCCTTATGTACGCTCTGATATTCAAATCGCAGCAGAGCGCGCTAAGCCTGCTCTCAACCATACGAGATCCGGAGACGTGGCTCTTCCAAAATCGTATAGGGAGATAAAAATTTGTCATCGTCGCGATTCGTTGGCTACTACGTCTGGGAATGGTAAGCAAAGTCTCTGGACAGAAGATAGACTTTTTATTTTATATTTTGAAAGTGATAGCTTAAAGAATCTGTGAAGAATATGTCTTGTAGCATTTGATTGCTTCACACTCGGACAAAACAATTTTTTTTAACCTTCTTGACGTACAAAAATGTTAAATTTCGCGTATTATATGTATTTCATAGATCTTCGCACCGTTGAATTTTGCACAAACGTATAAAGATTCTCAGTTTCATAATGGTTCAAAATCTGTAATCTTACGGAAAATCTTGGAAAATCCTAAAGTAATTCCAAGATTAGCGGTTTAAATAATGTACTCGGAAGTACAGAAAACGTTAGTATTGCCTTTCGATAAACGATTGAAATTTCCTGCAAGTATCCATTTGTGACTATCAGCGCTTCAGAGATTGCATTAAAATGAGCCAGGTTTAAAGTACGTGGTTGAAACGTTTCGAACTGACCTATTGCAGAAGCTGGCCATTAAGTTGTGTCTATTGCAAAAGTTGATCGATATAAAACTACCGAGAAAGCCATATGCCATCATCTTTTTTATAATACGAGATTAAGATTCCAGAGTGAGCCGATCGTCAGCTTTCTAAAGATTGTATTAAAACGAGACAGATTTAAAGATTTCAAGCCGAACCAGCTCCACATTGTCATCCTGTCGCAACGTGTGATTAAAATTTCTGTGACACACTTATTCTGTTAATGATTTGGACATTGTATTAAAATGAGACGAATTTTAAATTCGTCACACGTTTCTGACTGGTCCAGTCCAAAAGTCGAATATTATTATCTCTTTTATAACGTGTAATTAATGTTCTATTTATATAATTCTCAAGGAAGGAAAATCATAGTTCGCTCTAACCAATTGTTTTTTTTTAGTACAAAGCTAATTTAGTAGCTCACTTGATATAAAATCACCTATGTAGTTTCTTAGTTGAAATTTAACTCTTGCAATATCCTTACGCTTCAAACTAAAATGTTTCCTACATATAGATCTCATCTCATTTTCCTTGTTATCAATTCCTTCTCGATAAAACATTAAATCACTCCACCTTATTTAAAAGACCATCGTCAAACAGCTGTCGGCATCGATATTAGATTTCTACCTGCCTAACACGTCGAGATTTCCCTTGCTCGTTGAAAACCACGTACAAACACCCTCGTGCACCTCGAGAACTAAATCGTCCTCGAGACGAAGGGGGCGGTTTTCTTCTCGTACGCGCGCATAAATTTGCATCTTTCACGAAACAGGTAAAAACTTCGTGTCTAACTTATGAACAAGCAAGGGTGTTTTGAAAGAAGAAAAAAAAAAAAAAAAAAGAAAGGTAGTTAGGCGAGAAATGTCGGTCAACCGGGGCGCGACGTTTCGTCGTTGTCGAGAGAGGCTGCTTAAAAATTCGGACAATACTTCCCCGGGCTGTGGGCTCCATTTAAATGTATGTATTCATACGCTCTCGTGTATTGCTTTGACGAGAGGTGTGGTCAAAATTATTCAAACTGACCCGGACTCTTTTTTCCTTTCGGTCTGGGACACTTTCTAGCGGAGCGGTGTGCTCGCTGCACCCACGTATACTCCTCCCCCCTCCGCCCTCTGTTCCCTTCTCTATCGGGTGGTTTCACCGTCCCTGTCTCGATCGTTTCGTTCTTTCGTCGTCGATTCTCTTCCTCTTCTCTTTTACTTTTGTCCCAGCCTTGTCGCTTTTGCTTCGCGTTGCCTCGATTCTCTCTTCTAGCCATTGTCCCATCACGCGGTGTCGAATTTGAGATAGCGATTGCTCTTCGATTATTTTCCCGGCCGATGATCTCATCGCTTTGCGATCCACGTGGTGGAATAGCGATTTTGAGGACACCGTGTGTGGTATTTAGTCGATTATTAGATTAGACAGATAAGCGGAGCAGAGAAGGTAACGCGTTGATTAAGCTTTCGACCAGGTTGCTTTTTCAAGAGCAGTTTTCATAATCACTAGAATATTAGGATTTATATAATATAGCTTTAAACAATTTGGTTATGTATCATTTTTTTCTTACGTACACTCAGAATATACAGACAAAACTCGATTCGGATAATTTGAGACACCTTATACATTCTATATATTTTTTCACATTTACATTTCCCGAAGATGCATACACACCCACGGTGTACGCTTTAATATTACAATTATATTACACCCTACCACGAATTAAAGATTGTCTAAATACTACCGAACAGTCTATTGTACACAGTTTTAGCAAAATTCAATATCTATATAAAATTCTAGCGTACTAAACATAGATTCAAAAGATTCTAGTATATTAAATATAAAAATTGTGATATTACTTTAATTTGCCATAAAAATAACGTTTAATCAAGTATATGTATCTTCCGCTAATTGTCAGCCATCTATAATTATTTATATCAAAATTTCAAACAAAATCCAATGTTATTCTCGGTCATAGATGGTCAACTTCGAAACTTTTGTTCCAAAATCCCAAGAGACTTCCACTACGATCCTCCCTATCGGTTACCTAAAAAATTCAGTGTCAGAGGTTCCTGGCGGCGTTTAAGAAGGAAACTTCGCGGTAAACATCGGCGTGTTTGTCCTGGCCAGCGGAGAAAGGTAGAGAGGGGATCTTGAATACGATGGAAAAAGAGGGAAACGTCGGGGTGGTTGGTTAGCGTGGCCAATCGATCAGCATTGGTGGTTTTTGCGCTACCCATATGTCATAGTCGTCCGGGTCAGGAACATGCCGCAGCATCGTGAGGCCAGCTTGGTTCGTGTCCATTCATGATATGTGGCTGGAAATTTCGTTCAGTGGCCGAAAATCACATTCATCGTGGCTTTCCAGCTTCCACCCTCCGTTGAGACTCGTTTAAGATTCAAATCAGGAGAGGTATCTCTTCCAACGTCATCCAGAGTAATTGAATTCTGAGAAAACGTTTCGATTCTTTGAGAAAGTATCGTTTGCGAGGTCTGCTAAAATACGGATCAATAAAAAGTGTTAAAATTTATTTTTGATACAATGGTCTATAGATTGATTAGTAATCATTAGAATAAAGCTTATCAATGAACACTATCAAACTTTGTTCCAGTGATAATGTGTCTATCACAAGTACAGCAGTCTTTACCTACTTAAAACAAATTCAAAATAACCACATATTAATATTGTGTTGCTATATCTTATGCCAGATCAGATAATTAATAATACACCAATTCTTTAACGTTGTCAATGTATAAATATCAATACAAACATCAATAATCTTACTCCTCGTAAATCAAACACAATGAAATAAAGCAAAAAAGCTGCTCTCACAAAACAATCCCTGTAGAAACTACATAAAATCATCATACAATCGTTTAAAACAATTCCAAAACAAATTTCACAATCATCTCATCAGCATACACCTCCCACCGCCTCCAAACTCGCCTCACCGACTCTCCAACCGTTACGCCGATCCCCGTCGCGTCGTTATATCGTGAGATTGCCAACGCTTAGAAGGCGCGTACCCAGAAATTTACAGCCGATCGTCGACGTCGTTCCACCGATTAACGCCGATTTCTAGTTACCGAGTGAGAAATTCAGGTAGTAAATAATATAAGTGCCAGAAGAATAGAAACGCAACTATTTTTTTATCGGTATTTTTTACAGGAATTAAATAGTGTAAGGGATTTTGTCCGTGACATTTCAGATCTTTAGTTATCATATTCGTTACCACTTGTAAAGCTGATTTTAGTTTAATACCATTGTTTACATAGCGATTATTTTTAACAGCAGAACTTTTTATTTGAATTATTTTATTATACGCGAATTTTCATCAAGATTCATACTTTTGTGGAAATAATTAAGAAAATAGGACCTAGAACAAAGGTGTGTTTCACCTATTAAATATTATAACAGGTATTGTATCTTGGATATTCTGTACATTTTCGAATATCGCGTACAATCTATGAATTATTGCATCTTTAAATTCTCCATAAATTCATAAAAATTTGCAGATTGGAAATAAGGAATATCGACGAGCTTCTATTCTGCAAACTGCAATTGTATAAACTGCTTGTACCCCGTCAAGTTCAGATCAATCTGATGTGCATAACATGACTTAAAATTACAAGGTTATCAAAAGGAATATCAAGATGGAGAACAAAGTCAAATGAAACAGAAGTCCGACTGGTCCAGACCGAAAGTTCCTCGCTTCCCTCGAAAGCGACTCCGTGGCCGATCGATCGGCAATCGTGTCCGATATATCGAGTCCTACAAACGACGTCTATAAAAGGTCCCCCCTTTTCCATCCGTCACGGCCCCTCGTTCCTTCTCTTCTCCTCTGTAACTCTTTCTCTGGATCTGTTCACCGTTCCGCGGGCCTCTTAGGCCGCATTCGCACGATCCTCGATGCCGGGCCACCTTCGGCACGACCTCTCTCTCTCTCGATGCACCTACGGTGAAGGTTTTTCGCTTGTGTCGTAGGTGGTCGGGCACGACGTTGGTGCCGAGCTGCCTTCGTCGGGAATCGTCGGTGCATTAGAGCTATCGTTGGATATGTATACGCGCGAGAGAGACCTAACATATACGCGGCCGACCGCTGGACGACGGTCACTACTCATCGCCGTGCGCCGGGAGCCGAAAGTTCATCGGAACGGTTAACCGGCACAGCACGGTACGGCTAGGCACTAGGCACGCTTTAGACCTGCGATTTTCAACCAGTGTGCGACGCAGCGGCACACTAGCGTGCCATAAGTATTTTTCAGATATACATTATTTGAATATTTAGTAAGGAACACCTACCTTTTTTTCCCTAAATTTTCAAATAAAGATGATTGTCCGGTGTAAGTGTCCTGTCTGAGATGAACCAAATACAATAGATTTTCTAGCGTGTGGCAGGATCTTAGTAATTAATTTGTGTGTGTTAAATTCGTGCGCAACAGAATTTTTGTAATCAGTTTATGATACAGAAAAGATTAAAGTCGCTGCTCCGATTCCATCTTACTCTTCTTTGCGATATTCTTGTCCCTCTTCTTCTATCCTTCCGGTTTCTGTACTCTTGCTACGTGTCACAGTATCCTGTTTCCTAGTTAGAGGAAGATTAACACGGAACTAAAATTAGAATAGCTATTCACTGGTCACAACAGTATGTAACACTAATATTTCTGGAAAACACAAATCGCATGAAAAAGATAAGCAATGGGTAGAATCAAGAATAGCCGATTAAAATGATCCTTAACGGGTGTTTAAATGGGATTGAATTCTCAGAGTTTATGGACAAAGCTTGTCATCGATTCAATTGGATACATTCCATTTGGGTATATTGCGTGTGCAATTTCAAACATTGTAATCTCTTCGCTTAATCTTTCGATAAACATTCCTAGACGTAGCCACTTCAGTTACATTTTTATCATACAGGTAGGAACAAGAAATCGTGACAGTAGTTACACCACATCGCGCAAACCGATTCAGATATCCGCATAAATACATGCATTCAATGGCAACAGCTTGCTGTAATTATGGTTCGCCTTGAGAACCTGTTTTAACTAATCTTCTCCAACCTGTTAAATTCTTCAAACACATAAATTCCAGATCAAATCACCAATGTTCTACCAATGTCTTGTTCAACATCTGAATAATTGGAGTATCCCAAAGTTCAAAGTCTTTCTAATAAAATCCACAGAAGAATTTTATCCAGAATTGCATATTTGGCTAATATAGAGAAACTATTATTATTTTTTAAATGCAATTATGTAATTTTTGAAACACATATAAATTATTATTTCTCTGACTGTCAAACAAAGCTTCAATTCTAACACAACCTTACATATAACGCGCAAAACATGCTTGAAGATAACGTTATTCAGAAATTCGAGAATCTGAAGATCTGGAGGAAAAAGAAATCTAGAGACTAAAAAATGTGAAAATCTGAATCTTCTTGTGCAATTAAATTAATATCACTAATGAAACTTTACAAATTATCAGTTATAAATAACCAGCGCGAATATATACTCTTTAAAAGTGGTAATAAATTCGGTAATAAATAAAAAGAAATTTTACGAAGAAACACAGCTATCTCATTGTCATATGTGACGTAGAATTATAAAATTATACAGAAGAACTCTATCTCTGTATAACTTGTAACTTATCCACTCAATAATATTAAAGTAATCGATAAATTACTGTAAAGGAGGATCCTGCAAATCCAAAAATTTGAGAATTTGATAACTTTCACATCTCCAGATCTATAAATGCAGAAATTGAAAAAACGAAGAACTTAGAAGCCGAAGAATCTAAAAATTTGACAACTGGATGTCGCGTAAACGCAACATTGAACCTGATTATGTTAAATTTCGCCACAAATCTAACGATCTACCATTACCACAATATAATCTCAGTCTCTTCAAACTATAACTCTCTCCCGGTCTTCTTCTCGATCTCTTGCGGCACTGCTCTCCTCTTATCCTCGTTCTTAGAGGAACCGACCAGCTCAGCTGGGTGACTCTTTGACTCCTGAACGACCAACTGTATAGGTCGGCCGAGTTCTAGTTTTAAAGGACATGCACGTAAGTACATACATCTATACATACATAAACATGTATATAGATATCTGAGCCCTGTGAACTAAGTGGCACGAGGATATTTGTAGGTGAAAACACGTTTCTGGTTCAGAGACGTTTTAACCCTTCGTCGTGAGCGCGTTCTGCTCGTCCCTCTCGATGTCAGCTCGAGCGAGATCAAGCGTGCGTGGGACGACCGTGGAAGCTGATCCGAAATGCTCGTAGTACGCGAGTCTCGGAAATGACTTACGACTGACTGACGTGCCCCTTGTTCCGATGCGTTCGATGGTAGGTGTCAATGGGCGAATTGTAACGCGACTTCGCATCAACGATACATGGCCTTCTATCTTCGCCTTAAGCGCTTTTTCAACTTGCGAGTTATTGCTTCTGTCTTTGATTCTGTATACTCCTTGGAATTCTTGCGCACTTTTAAGATACGTCGAGATATTTATCTGTTGGGATTGTTCTTGATATTATACGAAATGTTCACTTTATTTTAGATTTTTCACTTGGATCGTGTACAGGTTGTATGAGATACGCGAAATTGTTGAAAATGTTGATTCATACTCTGGTTTTGTGTATTTTCTGTTTGAAATAATGTTACAGTTCTGTGATATTGTCTTTATAATTATCGATATTTATGGAATTAGAATCGTTTAATAAATTTGTTTAAAATATTTGCGGTGCGAAAATCATGTTCACTTAGAATGTTTGAACATTGTGGTAAACAGGATACAATTTGCTAACTTGATTGGAGCAATCTAATTAGATGTGATCGTAATATGTGGTTGATTACTTTTCGTTTGTCTAAACTGTATACTCGTTATCGAGTGCTCAAATTATACAGACGTAATAATATTTACCACACATAATATGATATTATAGTATCACGAGAATTAGTTCAAAAACAAAATAAAGATATAAATTTATTAATTGATGGAATCCTATTTGAATATCCGAATAATTGTCTAACAAATGATTTGTTCTTAAACTATGGAGCTTTAAAATAAATCTCCAAAGAATTTCTGATTATTGACAAAATTTCTAAATCTATAGTAACAAAATTAATCAAGTACTCTAAAGAGTATCAAAATAACACAAAAATCATTTTCATTGATGTCTATATAATGTTACAATAATACGTGGAAAAACCGCATTCTGAAGAAATCACAAATATTCGAAATTCCATTCAAGGAAATAGCGGTTCATATGCTAACCAAATACTACTTCGCCATACAGTATCTATAGCATCGAAGCAGGTCAATTAAACCCGCCGCGATACGGCAACAGGCTCGTCAATTAGTCACGTGTGACCACGAGTCGAATCGAGCAAATTTCCCATTCGACGGATCGCCGTTCGAACAACATTTAATAAGGAAGCATCCCGTGAAAGCAACGGGTGCTAGTTCACGAGGCATTAGTCAATTAAATCTACCGATGGACTGATTAGCCGGCGTGCACGCGGAATAGACCAGAGGGTCATTACAGCCGCACGGTGTCCCGATGCCAGAAGCCAAAAGTTCATGACACGGCGCTTCCATGGACGATCTATGCGACAGTATGTATATACACATATAGGGTGTCCCGTAACTGATAATATAATACGGAAATATATGATTTACGAAATATGGAAAAATAAGTCAGAGACATGAAATAAAATTATTGCATACGAGGCTCTATTTTTGAGAAAGTCGATTTTGTATATCTGAACTTAACTAACATCTCTGCATACATGTGTATATTGACGAATTGAAGATGGACAATTAGAAAGAAATTAGCAAGGATAAATTTATACATGATATGCACATACACGATCGTATTCATTACGCGTTTACATACTAATTAATTAGGTTCAAGTATATTGAATCTCGTATCACTGTAGTATCTTCATACGACTATAAAAAGTTGCTATTATAAAAATGAAATATAGAACCTGACAGAAAAAACGTTGCACGGCAAAAGAATGTGACGTAAGTACGAATACTTTCTGTAGTCGCTTTAGAGTGTCAAAATGCCGGGAAAACGTTGAAATTTAAAACGAATTTACAATCCAGCGCAAAGATGCCAAATTAATTCTACGCCTAACGGAATCACCCTTGCCCTGATTGTGTCACCACTTGCAAGACACCTTGTATAGCGCAAGCGAGTCAACACAGCCACATAGTGTATCTTTCTACCGTTCTCCAGGCCGGATCGTTTCTTCAACGTCCGTGGTCTTTCGCGCGCGCATCCAGAGAGCCGGTGGCTCTTCGCCTCTCGGCGACGTCGTCGTACAGACCGACCGAGTTCG
Organism: Bombus pascuorum; assembly: GCF_905332965.1. Classification (NCBI taxonomy): domain Eukaryota; kingdom Metazoa; phylum Arthropoda; class Insecta; order Hymenoptera; family Apidae; genus Bombus; species Bombus pascuorum. The sequence goes on along the minus strand of NC_083494.1, from coordinate 12,383,672 downwards.
AGTTTTAAAAGACGGGCGACACAACACACGAGAGTCGTGAGTCGAGCACAAACGCTCTGGCACCGCGCGAGTTCTCCACGAGCTCCCCGATATATAGGGCAACCGTAGAGTCTCACGGTTTCTGCGAGCTATTCATCTGCATACTCTCCTCCGCTGCCACCGTCGCCGCTCCCTTCGTCCTCCACCTCCGCGCCCGGCACATGCTTTTTCTTCCTTCTCCGCTCTCCTTCCTATTGCCAAGCGCCTACCCTATCTCCACGCGAAATTTATCGGATTAATTGTTACCGCGACATGCGTCACGTTCCATGGTTCTTCTTTTTCCTTCTCTTACCTCATTCGCGGTTCTAGCGTGCCCTCTTGGCAAGCGTCGAGAGTAACACGGCTGCTGGAAGTGGTGACGAGAGGAATTTCGCTGATTGGTTGATTGGTTGGTTTTCTGTGGTTCTTTTTTGTATATGTTAGAGGTGTGGTATTTGTGCATGGTTCGAGAAAGGATAGAGATTCATGGGTGCTTCATATTGGGGTAGGTGAACATTTCAATCGAATATCGAACATAAAGATTTTTTGAAGTTATCTATTTGCTTTTTAAGAGTTTGGCGAATTAGAATGTCGAGAGATTGCTTCGGTTGTTTCGTGGAAGAATTTTTCTTAATTTTCTTGTGCATAGTCTGGAAGAAGAGTCGAGGTTATGATTTGGTAATGGGAGGAGGTTTTTAAAGGGGTGAATGATTTTTCAAATTGTTCAATAAGTGTCAGTGTGTCATAGTATATGACACGATGAGAAGACTGTTGAAAATTTATCTGTCACCAATAAGCATCTCAACCACCATTACTTTCCATCCCCATATAAAACAGCATACTCCTTTAAAAATCAAAATCCAAACCCAAAACCAATCTCGAAGACCACAAACAGAAATCATCAAAATATCAAAAGATTCTCTCTTTCTCATCTTTTCTTCTAATTCGCAATCGTTGGCAATCGGCGTTATCCCAACGAAAGAGAGAGCCGCGAGGCAGAATTCGTTGTCGGCGAGGCGTGCAGAGAGGAAGAGGAGAGGATCGGTGGCGGTGTAGAAGGCTTAACCGACGGAATAATAGAAGTAGGAAGCGAAACGTAAAGGCGGCGGCGGCGGCGGTGACGGCAGTACCGGGAAAAATCGGCAAAGCACATTACACGAAATCACAATGTTTAATGAAAATTGCGGGGGACGCGTTACACGAGGTCGATTCATTGTCCTGGCCGATGGCCGTGCGACGATCGAGAAGAGTCGCCGCCTCGTGTAGCCACGGCTGTCGGTCGAATCGTGACGCGGCGCAGCGGTATTCAGATTGCACTCTTAGCGGTTTTGCCGATTTTTTTCACCGCGACAAAAGAGGGATTTCTGTAACCACTGGTCAGGCGACCACCGCTTCTGAGACGACAACCAGTGGATCTTCATAAAAATTCGTGCAATTGTCTTTCTGGACTATCTTCAGAGACGACTACTTGTGGTCCCCTGTTCGTGTTCTCATCTTCTCTGTCTCGTTGCTTTGAAAGTGTGTCTCTTTACTGTTTGTTTAAAATATATAAAAATTCCAAAACATTTTATCATATAATAATAATCGATATATCGAAAATGAAAATGAAACGAATGATATCTAAATCTAAGATTTCACTTCTTAATTTACTTCACTAACCAATCTATGATTAAATCATAAAACAATTAACATCTTTATCTTCCGGAATCTGTTGAATCTTACTCAATTTACAATAGGATTGTTCCTCGAACTAAATCATAAAATAATAAACATCTTCATCTTCTTCACATAAAATAATCATTATCTTAAACAATGTTACCCATTCCTAGCTCTTGAGGACGATACATAACAACGACGTAATAATATCAATGGAAAATAAAGCAAGAAAACGAAAAGGAAGAGAAGACAAGGAAGGAGGTGACAAGTGCAGGTTAAGATTCAGGAATCGCGAGTGAGTCACGCATTCCGCACGATCGACAATGGCCGTTCGGTTTCGGAATGTCTATCTCGCATTCTCTCCATCAATTCTCGAAGCACATCTCTAACCCAAGCATTCGAGTATCGACAATTGGTGTAATGTCGGTCATTTGTAAACCATCACCCAAACACGCTACCGATACTCTCTATCGTTCTCTCCCCTCTTACAAATATTCACTGAAAAGTTAATAGAAAATCGTCGAACCGTTCTGTTCTTCGTTGAAAGAACCGTTTCATTTCGTCCGGCTTCTGTTCCACTTGGCCATAAAAGATTCTACAGCCAAGTTACTGTGGCTCTCACATGTGAGAAGCCGCGATGCCTATCGAAGACGGTGCACTGTATCCTCGCAGCGAGTTTCGATCGTTACCGAAACGAGATCGTTATCGCGACACGGATGCGCGATACATCAACGCGGAGTCGGTGATTTCTGCGCCACGTTCAAGGATGCGACTCGTAGCAAATTCTACGCCGAATACACCGGCTGCTGGCCGCTTATCGCCGCTGATATCGTTGCGATTTTTCACGCTTTTATCGCGGCCTGATTAGTCCCTGTGACCGCCCCGCAAGCGAGATACATGGTGACTCGAAAACTTGCTTTCGCACGTTGAAAATCATCTTCTTCCCATTTCTTTTAGCATTCAATCACTTTCCACTCTTTCTTTAAAAGTATAGTCTTCGATATTTAAAACCTTCTATTGCCAGACAGAGTCATAAACTCTTGTATTCTCTATAATAATTCTCAAACATCATCGAACGACGTTCAATCAAAGGTTCGAATCTGTACTTTTTCAAATACTTCCCGTTTGACGAAATACCCATCGTCGCCCAAAACATTTCTTAAGAAATTAGAATAATTCTCCAACATCATCGACCAACACCCAACGAGAACTTCGTGTCTTTACATCTTCCAAATTCCTTCGTCTTAGGAAATTCTTATCGACGCTTAAAAAATTCATCGAATATCATCGACTAACGATCGGTCGAAGCTTCCCTGAATCTCGCACCTTCTTCTACCTCGCAAAATTTCTATCGTTGGCAAAAAAATTCTACGAAAGCGACGTCAGTTCCTTGGTCGGACGTCGGACGAGGCGCAGTCGGTTCGGTTACAGCGGTCGGACATATCTCGCGGAATTGCGACGGCGGATAGAGGCAGCGGCGCGCGGACTGGCTGCTGCCCGATCCCTAAGCGAAGTGAAAGTTAGATGTGTGGGCACGGGATGCGCACGAATTCATTTTTTCGGCCTCACCGTGTGCACTTTTTTCCAGCGTCGCGGCATCAGTTCCCATGTATACCGACCTAGCCTATATGGCCGGCGCGCGATATCTTCCCGCACAAACACATACATATTAAGACACACGGACGATCGTGTTGGCCACTCTCTCTTTCTTTCTCTTTCTCTATCCTCCGGTACCGATCCTCTCGCGTCTTCTCTTCCTCTTCTTCTTCGCGCTTATACACGTATATATGTTGAGCGTATCGACGCGTCTCTCCTCTCTCGCATACCGCCTTCCATTTCTAGCCGGCGACGTAGAAGAGCAACTTGTACAGCTAGTACTCCCGTGGCCTGGCTCTAGCCGTGACTTATCGGCTCTGTGCACCTTAGACGTGTCCCTAGGCCGGAGTATCGATTCCGCGTCGTCCGGAATCGACCGGCGCTACCTAGCTCTCGTGGGATCCGCGGATGCGATCTTGGGCGGCACGCGGCTTCTTTGACTTTCTCGATGAGAATTATCGTTTCAATTTGGATCACATCTTTTATTTTCGATACTTTTCTTTGAATACTTTACTTGGGATCAGTAAAGAGAGATCTCGGAAACTTCGAGTATACCAAATTTGCTACAAATCTGACGATTTCTTTATGTATAGGTCAACTGTATTGGATTTTCAGTAATTTTAATGTTTCTTTATGGAGTTTGAGGTATAATTACGACTGAAACAAATTTAATTTATATATCGTAAGTAAATAAATTAAAATGAATTATGAACAATTTTACGTTTCTAAATGTAAATCTTTCAAATTCTTTTACGAATTATTGTGTACCGACACGTACATTTTATTATCAGAAAAATAAAAAACAATGATCTTCGTTCTGCTTCCATAAATTCATCTCTAAGAACGTTTATTGAAAGATGTTTCCTGTGGTCAGTATATCGCACATCGAGTTTGGATCGAAATGGATCATAGTAGCAGTCGTATTCCAGCGAACTATTGTTCGATCGTGTCGTTTCAGTGCATTCTGGGTGACGCGAAATCGTGGCTCGTTATCGAGCGTGCGATCGAGATCGCTCGTTGGAAATCTTTGGGACCGAAATTTCTTGCTCCAGATCGCAGCGTCTAGCGTACGATGTATACCAGCGAATCCTGGTCAGAAGAATGCACGACCTTTCTAATCGATGTAGGCAATCCGTCTTTTCCCCTTTCGTGTATGCCTAGTATATCTTCTCTCGGTGTTTTTTCGGTTGCTTCTCTCCCGGTTCGCACAGAGATCTCAGCCGATTCCTGCGCGATTAAAATCTTCTAATACCATCGTTTCGTTGTTGCCTTGAATCGCGCTTGCTTTCTTTTTCCGTTAATATGATCAAGGAACGGTTAACCGAGATCTATGGGGTCAGCTGGCTTCTTAAGATGGAAAGTTCTGCTTTATATGTAATATATTTCTGTTCGTCGATTATTGGTGACTCTATGAAAAGACTTGATTTCCTAATTTGTCATATTTTGTGATGAATAAGAGCATGTACCCCATTGTACGTTCCTCATAATTATTTATTTTCGTTATTTCAGATTAATAAGAATTTAGAAGATTGAGAAGAGAAGGAAGAATTAAAGAATTATTCAAATAGAACTGTTATAAAACCTTTATTCGCATTTAACATGCATTTTAAGTTTTTAAAATTGTCTAGACCGAATGAATGATGTTTTCAATCTTTTCTGAATGTTTCATTTGTGTTCCCAGAAACTTTTATAACGCTTTTTCCAAAATTGAACTCATATAAGAAGTCACACGAATATTCCGATTATTTACGATGGATATTTTTGTTTATATTAATCTTCTCGATATTGAACACATACAATTTATAAGAAATTTCTCTTCTTCAATGTGATTGACATTTAACAATTTTATGTGCACCTAAACAAATACAACAAAGAATACCTACCACTACAAAATGTTAGAAAATAGATGCAAAGTTGACTTAAAGTCAGATTGAGGTCCTGTTGAGTTAGACTCGACACCATTTTCATGGTGAGACAGCATACTTGGTACGATATGGTTATTCAAAAACGTAAGAAGAAACTAGTTTTCAAACACGAATCTGTCGTCCGTAATCAACATTGTGATACAGCCGAGCAAATTACGCGATCACCGTATCCAATACTGCGTTTCTAACTCACAGTTATCAGTTGCTTGCACTTAAAGGCTGTAACAACACGGTCGTTGAAACTGACTGGTGGCGACGCGAAATCGATGAACGTCGACAGCCTCGTGGGATCGAGATCGCGTGAATCGAAATTTTCTACGGTGCCTTCGACGAACGAACTGACTTTTAGTTCACATTTCACACATTCATCGCTAAGATAAATCTAGACATGCTTGCTTAAGTGTACGATATACGTTGAACCTTTTTTAAGGAAATATTACGAAACAGATTGATTACAACGATATAAGTATACCTGGACACTTGTAAAAATTTTTATAGATTATAGATTTATATTAATATCATGAAATTTTATTAACACTTGTTTCTTATAAAACATTGCGTACTTCTATAAACAATTACGATTTTCAAGTTCATGTAACTACGTGAGGAAAAATAGAAAGGAATCGAGTGTAGATATAATAAGGGTCGAAATATAAAAATGGACAAGTGTTAGTTCGTCAAAAATAGTGCCAAAATAGCAATTTTTGTGGATGGAAGCTGACCATGACAATGTTCATCCTTCCTCAGATAAGAAGACGATCATTTGTTACGTTTCAGGCGAGGCCATTGTTTCGGTTTGCGGATCGATAGGTTTCTCATCCCCTTGTACATTATTGTTTTCGTCAATCCCAGCCCTGTGAAAGAACGCCGCGACACATCTCGATTTCTCGGCATATAACCTCTTTTCACGGCGCGTTGTTGCGTCCCAAAACTGCTTATCTATCCTGATACTCCGCGCAGCAACCTCGGGGTGAATGACATGTGTTGGTTAAAGAAGAAAGATGTCGTAAAAAGTGCAATTTCTGGAAGTAGACATCAAATACATCGAACTGACAACTCGAGATCTCGTAAAGTACATGGGAAATTACCAATGAAGATATGATTACAGTAGAATTTCATTTATCTGATTTTATTGAAAGGAAATTTTATTTAATGAACGAAAAATAATTTGTAGTAAGAAAAATTGGTCAGTTCTTGCTATATAAACTATTTGTCTCTCGACAATATATACATATACATATATTTACAGCCTAATGAAACGAAAGGGCGTAGTATAAAAGGAAAATACTGAAGATCAGCATTACCTTTATATTTGCGCATTATATTTGCTATAGCATTTACATAACAATGAATTAGATTCGGGTACATTAAATTTCGCATCGTTTGATAATACTTCCATATGGTTTTTTTGGAAAATTTGTCACTTTAAAAATGAAATGCACGGAACCTGATAAAAATACGCTTGGAAATTAACAGTAGTGTAAATATTTCTTGCAGCTACTGTATTTAATAAAAATGTAATTATCAGTTTTTGATAATTACTAAATTTTTTTAATAATTTTAAAAGTTTTTCTAAACTAAACTAAAAAATAATTCTAAAAGTTTTTAATAATTACTGTAATTATTAAAAGTAATTATTACTGTGTAAATATTACTGTGCCTCATGCCGCATTGTCCTCGATTTTAACATCCACTCTCGTGTGTTCCTCTACTCAAGTCTCCTCCTGATATCAAGACAAACTACATCAAAAAAAAAGAAAAGAAAAAGAGTCATTGTTCCTAGCCTGTTACCATTCTTCTCTTCCACTCCCTTCTACTCCCTTCTACTATCAGTCTCCACATTTACCTTATTATCCGGCGATCGCGAACCTTTCTGTTGCTCGTTATCACGGGCCTATTAAATTTTTCTACCTGCTCGTCGAGGACGGTTTCGCCGAATAATAAAGTACTTATTCGTTTCGATCCGTGTATCGAGAGGGCTGTAATACGTTATCATAGGACGACGAAGAGGATCCTCTTGGTGAAGGCGCGCGTGCACACGCGTATACGTCGTCGAATAAGCGGCTCGACTCGAAGCCAATCAGTCCGCGTAATGGAGATCGATAGCCGTAAGTCGTTTCCTCGCGATATACGCGGCTGGTCTGTCGAATAATGCTCGACACGAGTACGAACTCACAAGACGTGCCTTCGTCTTCCGCTGCTTTCGCTCTTTTTCTTCTTTTTTCTTTTTTTGTTTCAAGGCTTTTTTTGTATGTTATTTCTGGTATATAGATGATTGGTGAAATGATATTCCAAAGAAATATCAGGATGTTAGATTGTGGATATGGGTTACGAGGCGAGAATCATGGTGTTCTATTGTGATAGTTTGGGGTTTGGGAAAGTGTAAGCGATGTTATTTTTTGGTTTGGTATTTTCATGGGCAGTTTAGTTGGTGGAGGGTTGAGAGAAATTTTGTGGTTTGTTGGAGATGGGAAGATTCGCGTATGAGGGGTGTAGGCTTTTTTTTAGCCCTGTTATGGTACTTCGAGTACCTTTGATTCGATTCGATTGATCGTGTTCCCCTTTTGTTAGGATAAAAATCTTTTAACATGAGAAATATATAAGGAATTAAGTGGTAGAATTAATTATGTATGAATTATAATTAATATTTTCATATTATATAAACAAATATATTAGAAAATCTTGTTTCGTATTTCTTCAATTACAATTTATTTTGCAATGAAATAAAAGTATTAAAAAACAATATTCTAAACAAACGGGGCATAAATAATTCCCAAAATTTTACGAATCAAAGAAGAACTAGTTAATATTTATAATTTCAAATAAAATTTTAAATTTCTGTGGAAAAGTCTCACGGTGCACGTGCAAGGATGTGGTGACGGTATCACAAGGACAGAGAGACCACGTTCCCCTGGCCGTTGTCCCGTTGACGTCCACGTTATCGTTGGGTAAACTGAAACTAAAAGACGGACGAACGAACGGACGTTACGGAGATGAAATGCTGGCACTGTCCACTGTGCCCCACCTGTGCCCTTATCTGTACAAACAGCTCGTATCCCGTCGGCTCTAAAGAGACACACGGGTCACTCGACTGTTTCTCTCCTTTTTTCCGGTGTCGTCATGTAACCGGGACACACTCAACTGAAAAATCAAGCAGATATGAAAAAGGCCAAGTCCTTTTTTAACCTCTTTACAAAGCGAGATTAAATTGTTTTAATTGTATTTGAAAGCACGTTGTAGGTAGATATGAATTTTATTTGTGGTAGTCAAATAGCTAGTGGAGATAATAAAAAAGAGAAATGATTTTTAGAACAGTGAATGAACGTTTGTAAAAAGGAATTGCGTGAAATTTGGAAAATTATAAAACTTCACAAACATACATTCACACACCCATATACATGAGATACAGAAAATTTTATTATTTAAGAATTTCATTATTATTTATACATAGATATTATTAGATATATATTTTTTATTTTTTTTATTTTATTATATCTATATTTGTTATACATATGTATGTTGTTGTCTTTCATCTTGGCTGTATATTTCACCTGTTTCTCTTAATTATTGTCTTACACTATTTTATTCTATCATTTAATTTATTTTTTGACAATTACGTTTCGTGCATTCTCTATTGTAATATAACAAAAATTAATTTAAATAAGCAAAATCAAATTTTTATTAAACTATCAGTATTGAATCTGCAAGACTGATGATAGTGATATTTAAATATTGATTTTACGAAGGCTAAAGAATCAGTTGCTGAAAAGAAATGATACTGCGAAGCAAACTAGTGGCTTAATTTAAAAGGCAACGTGTTGGTTTGTTTGAAATATTCTTCAAACATGTCATTCGTGATATTGCCAAGCATTACATAGTTGCTTTGAATAGAAAATAGAGTCGGACGGGGATGTACCGAGGTTGTAACATGTTACATGTTTGATTTAAGATAGTTTTGCAATGTCTACATGTATGGTTGGAGCTCGTGTTTGCTTACGATATTCTCTTTGCGTCAGACGCTAAGGTCAGCTCTATGGAAAATGTTGGGGCAGTTTGTCCATACACAATGTATGTAAACTGTGGAAAAATCGAAATTAATTATGCAGCCTCTCAATAGCTTCCAAGCATCCAAGATTATTTGTTATGTTTGACATGTAGCAATTCACGAAGAAATTATTTGCATAGACCAGTAGATGTAATAGAATTAGACATAGATTTAATTACTCGTTAGTAAACAATTATACAAATTACTCTTACGCTTATTTTAATCGACCACCTATTACGATGCAATATTTTATGCGTCCACTCGATAAAATATAAAATTTGTAACATTATTTTTATTAACACTTTACATAACGTTTCATGACAAATTCAATAGATTTAACAATTTCTAAATATACCACATACGTAGCTAAAATATGCGGTATGCCTCTTTCTATATTTTAAAAAATAGATGTACAAAATATATACGTTTGTCGAAAAAGCAAAATAAAGGACGCATTGTCCTAATCAAACGGAACAAACAAACCACTCAAAGGACAAACTTCCACGTATCTAAGTTTCAGTCCGCTACTTGCATTTTGAAAAAACATGCATTTGCATAAACATGCGTGTTACAAGCCGTAACATTAAATGTATCCAGAGCTATTAAACTCGCCTAAAAAAAATGCGTCATTTTGACATTCTTCGTTTGTCTGTTTCACAAAGGATCGCATGTGCGGATGATTAGAAATCGTTTTCACAGATGCGTTTTCGTGTCGTGACGCTTGAGTTCACGTTACGTGTAAAAGCGAGCCGAGCTGCATAATAGAATGACGGACTCACAATGTGCCTCGTCTACGATTTACAAGGGCTGGCGAGGAGAGTGTTAAGTGAAAGTCAAGTAAAATCGCTGACCACGATGCTCTCCGACCCTCCATTTGTCTCGACGTAACGCTGAAAGCCCCGCGTATCGCGCAACGAAATTTACGAAATGTATTATGCCTGTGCACGCGGGTAACGCCCGACATCAATGTTACGTACCTACCTATTTCTCACTGAGTTTTTAGCCGATTTATGAAAGTGGGAACAACGAACAGTATCTTTGATATAGCCATGGAATTTTGTTTACGATTTACACGTGTTTGATAAATTAGATGAGGACGAAACGTGGGTGGAATAAACAAATGTTAGGGATTTCTTGATATTCAGGTTATGCTTTAGAGATGGAAAAATGTTTTTTGATTGGCACATCGAATGATAGTTTGCTTTAATATGAAATTTCACTTGTAATACTTTTGAGCAATTTATAGTATCATTTTTTGTTTTTCAACATTGTTCATGGATTTGGTTGATACTTTCTTTGTCGTTGTCCTTCCCGCGTATATTTTACGATTTTATGGAATTTGAAGAAATTGAAGTATTTATAATATTATAATGAAACTTTGCGCTTGATCTTTAATAGATTAATTTTAGTGGCTCGAGTTATATTAAGTTATACATTAAAAATTTGCATATAACACTAACATTAATACAAACAAAATTTATAACTTAAACTATACTGTGTGTACTAAAAAGACAGTAAGAAGGAATTATTAAGAATGAAAGGAGATAATAACGATTTACAGAATAATTATAACAAAGTCGAATTATAAATCCAAATATTTATTTCAAGTTATCTACTATTTATCAAATTACTGTAATAAAAGGATGTGATATATCAAAATATCGTTTTATCTAACTATCAAACATTTCTTAAATTTTACGAAGTAGGTATCGTAAACTAAATTTTACTTCCTCAAACGTAACACTTCATCCCCAAAGCTTATTCTCTTTCTTCCTCTTACTCTTATCATTAAAACTCCATATAAAAATAATTAGAAAGTCAAAGAGACAAAACGACCAGGTCTAGCAAATCCACAATCTCACGTATCCTCGACGAACATTGTACTGGCTTCAGCCAGTTTCTCGCGTGGACGTGCAAGAAATCGTTTTTCTCGTTCATCCCTCTGAGGAAAGAAACTAATCCGCGGGATCGCACGCGCGATTTCCCACTTCCTCCATCGTCTGCCTTGATTTCTTTCTTCCGTTGGGTGGTCCACTCTTTTACGATTCTAATCCCGAAAGGCATTATCCGCGCCACGACTGTCCCCGGGACTTAAAGGCCCGTATTGTCCTGGACCCAATGTAAAAGTCCACCCTCGGACGCCTCTTCTTACTATGGCCTAGACCCGACACGTCGAGGTTTTCCGGCGCGTGAGCAGGCACGTTACAACCGTGAAACGATCCGTGATTTGTCATGGATAGCCTTGTCCACGACTGTCTTGTCACGTGTCTTAGGAAATTGTTAAAATGTGTTTCTAGGATCAATGGATCGTTTCGTATTTTCGTAGATACGTATGGACACCGTATTACCGCTTCTTTTCGACGTACAATTGGAAATCTCCGCACGTCTGATGGATTTGTTTGAGTGTCTTTGTTGAAGTTGTATGAGTGCAATTGACAAATACGTTCATCGTCGATTGGGTCCTCTGGATTTACATATGCAGAATTAAAAAATTGTCTAAGGGTCATTATCACATAAATATTCTATTAGAAGTTACATTATTACCAAAATAATGTTAGAAAATCATATCCATGAAGAATATAGAGGATCAACGATATTATATAGCCAATAGTAATTTTCATAAAACAAACGCACAAAATACTTAATCAATTTTAATTGTATTCGTTAGTAAAGATATGCTAAAGTATAATACTTTCAAGAAAAGATACACTTGAAGAATATATTAAACATGGCAATTTCATGAACCGTTTTCGCTATACCATATCAACTGCTTCACCTAATCATAAATCGATCACGAGGAAATCAGAATCGATATCGATTCAGGAATTTCCGGTAGCTTGTTTCATATTCTCTCTGGTTAATCGACTGTAGACACGTTGGCCTGTCAAAAAAGAAAAGAAAAAAAAAGAAAAAATCGGCCGAAGCCAGAAGAATCGTGGAGTTCCCATGAACCTAACTGTTCCATAGCCCTAATATTTGAGCAGATCTCTGGTTTCAATCGAAAATCAACAACGCTAGCAGCAACAAGAGAACCGAAGAAAAAGGAGACAGAGAAGTCTCGTTTCGATCGACGATTTTCAGTTTCACCCTGAAAAGAGACGACAAGAAAAGAAAGGGAGAAAGAAGATGAAGAAAAAAAAATCACGCGCCCTAACGGATTCCAGTGTGAAAGACGATCGAACAACGGAGGGGCGAAGGTAAAATGGCCGGTCTGGTCCATACAGGAGAACGAACACCGGTTAATAACGGAATCATTGACGAATGAAAAATAATTAAATTAAAATTAGAAATATACGTATAGAAGAATATAGAGATTCGTGAAAACGTTCGGACACTTACACATGATAGAAATCTTTAAAAACATTTATATCGTGTATATTTTGCAAGACATTTTGAAATTTCAATAGTACTGATACAACTATCATGTCGGATTGTGGATTTCTATGTATTTATGGAAAATTGGAAGATGTAAAATTGCACAAAATACGTATGTATTAACATTCAAAAAGATATAAAATATTCAAGGAGGATTACTCGTTATAATATTGAATAGAAAACAGGTATCTCTATCTGAATTCTATTTCTTTAGTTGTGTTCCAAATGAGTATAAAAATATAAGTTTACGTAAAATTCCGCAGTTTAATGATAAATATACAATACTTTTACAAACCATTATACACGTTATTACAGCAAAGAAAGTCTATATCTACGTATTTAATAAAAAATTGTTCGAATGCTTGAAAATTCATCATTTTAAATTCGTAAAATCTTCATGTGAAAAATTACGAATTGATTACTTCGACTACTCTTACAGTCCTAATATTGGAGAAAAAACTCTTTCATTTTTTCTTGTTTCGATACATCTTCTGGTGCCCATTCTCTTTCCTCTCGTACTTATTTCCGCTTATCTTTACGATATTTGCGTGCATTATCTGGCGGCGTGTACACACGACCCGGGATTCCAGTCTGCTTAGAGGGCGAAGCCGCGGTTTCGTTTGCCAACGACGAGAGAAGTTCGTTAGGGGCCTCTTTTTCTTTCTGTTTATCCATGTCAGAGGAATTAGTTCGGTCAGCAAAGAAATTGCCTCCTCTGCATAGCGAAGCTCCTCTTCGAACCAGGAACAGTCTTTGACCCCCTTCTTCGTTCTTCTTCCGGTAAAGAGAGAAGAGCAGAGGGTGTCGAGGTGAAAAATAACGTCTTCTTCACCCTCTTGCTTCAACCACCCCTCGACTCGCGCCGATTCCTCGCTGTTACGAGGACGTTACGTCGGTAATTAGCATAGTCATCCACAGGTGGTTGATCGTGAAATATATCGTCGAGGTGTATCTATGTATACAGACAGGAAGAGAAAGAAGCTGGTTACGATGAAATGAAAGTTGAAAGAGAGAGAAAAAGTTCGACGCGCAGGGTGAATCTGCCGTGGAATAATAAGGACTAAGGGGATCCTGTGGTGGATAATCGACGCTAAGGACGCTGGCTTAAAGACGTCTTCGCCGAATAATTCGCTGTCTAGTTCACTTTTATGAATATTCCGCTGGATTTTATTCTGTTTCATCTGTTTCTTTTTTGTCCTTTTAAAGGTAATACGATGAGTTACAGAGAAATTTGTGAATGACTTAGTCGTGTTTTCTACTTCATAAAAATTTCATCTTTTTAATTTTGTGAACCAGTGAAGCTTCGATAAATTTATTTCTTATGACGATTCTTCTTTTCATTTCGTCGATATGAGCGAAAGATCTGTATCAAATATTTTTAAAAGAACTACGTTGTAACAAAATTGTATTAAAGTCAGCAATCGACATATTGATATAATGCCTTACAAATTCTTTCGAATGATACTGTGCCCAGGAGTGTTGGATTCAAAAAATTCGCGCACGTTGACCTCACGTTGACTCGTCCTGATAAGATAAACGGTGAACCGTCGGCTCGAAAGGAGTACACCGTAGGTAATCAGAAAAGGAGAGAGTAACTGGTGTAGGGTACGAGGGAAAAACGCTGTTTTTTTTCGGGAATAAAGAACGGGAATAAAGTCTGGACGATGCGCGCACTTCGTTTGAAGTTAATCGGGACGTGGGATCAGTCTGCACTGGACAGCCCTCATGCGTCTCTCTCGCTCTCTTCCTATTGAAAAACCGTTATCTGATAGGATGCTTTGTTTTAAAGTGGACCCGTTCATTGTCGAAGGCACGGACTTGCCTCCGCTTCGACGAACGGAGACGCGTTTCCCTCTATAAAATTTCCTTTATATTTTTTTTTTTTTTTTTTGTCTTTAATTTCACCGGATATCGGAGTTGAATATGCGGCTGTTACGTCGAGTACTTTCAGAATGGAGCGACAATGTAATTTATTGAACGAGGCTTAATGATAAGTGGGTTTACTTTGTTTGTGGCGTGAATATTTTCGGCTCGCAATTTTATTCACTTCTGAGATTGTGGTTTTTCGTTTATGAAGGTTGGAGCCAGATATTTTGAGTTTTTAACTATATGCTGTAATATTAATATTATATTTCACATTGTTAATTATATGTTGTAGTATGTTGAAAGAGATAAATCAGATACTAGTGATGATCATTATATAGATGAAACAAAATTCACGTAATAATTTGATCTACATCGAGTACTAGATTTTATGTCCATTTTTGGTAATTTTCGCGTTCATTCGCTATATAACAAAGAGTGCAAAACGTTAAACAACATCATCAAATATCGAGAACAGAGTCTCACTTTTTATCAACAGCTTCCAAAAAACAACGAAGTCTTCAAACGCAATAAAAGCAATTTTCGCAAGGCAAGAACTTCTTGAGCTCATTCCCATTCGCTACAACCATTCCCCTACATTCCTGTGTACGTCTAAACTTTGTGACCCTAATTTCCCATACTACCAACAAACATCCTTCGTAACTATCAATCTACACGTCTGAATCTACACAAATAAAGGGAAAAGAGACGGAACTCCTTCACAAAATTCATCGTTTACTAAAAATCCAAATCTAAGTACCCTGGAAACATGACTAACCGTAATTAAAAAAATAATTAACAGTAAAAACACATTCCGCAATCAAGACGTGCGAAAACACCAACTAATACTTATAAAACTAGGAAAATATAAATCAGAAGAAAAGGACAAAAGTTTACAAAATTCGCCATTCGTTTAACCATCCTCGAGAAGTGACTTAATTAAGCGTTAAACATAAGTAATTAATAGCAAAAACACAATCAAGAACGCAAAAACGTCAACTATGGCAGAAAATGGCTCATGCACGACGAATCGAACAGCGATACGCGGGATCCATGGCGTGTAAATCAACGAAAATCCCTGGTCTGGGTTGTTGGACGGACGTTTTTGCGTGCAACGGTAACGAGGCGGTGTCAGGAGGAGGCACGCGGCGGCCAAGCCGGGCCAGTTTCTCACAGACCCATCGGGGACTTTCTCTGTATAGACGAGAGCTGGATTTTTCTGCCGAGTATTCGTATAGGTCGTGGCACGGGGTCAGGAATGCCCTTAATAAAGTAATCACACCGCGAGTATCCGCGAGACGAGGCGCTCGTTACGCGGAATAATACCACTTTCCACGAAGGTGGGAGCTCGGACCTTTGCTTGCGCGTTTGCTAATCTACGCGCGTCCTTCTTCCGTTTTAATTTTCTTTCTTTGTAACTTTTTGCAGAGAAAGGGCATACTTACAGGATAATGTTGTTTGGTAATAATATTTTACGAGTTTTGTATTTTTTATCGTAAATCTTTTATTATCTTTTACGAACGTTTAGAAAAGTCGTAATGTATGCAGCGGTCGTAAACGAGGATTATATCGGTATTGTGGGACTCTGGTGTTCGTGGAGGTTGTGTTCCATTGGAATTGCTTTTGATAATGGTACATTACATATTATTGGTTCATTTTTATCTTGAAAAAAGGACTTTTTTGTATTAGGAAAATAATAAGAAACTGAGAAGAAATTAATATTTGTAAATTTCAGATCAAAGTTTTATATATTTATATATTTACAAAAAAGACGATATTGTATCTTCAGAAGAAAATTGTTCAGTTTCTTATTTGATCTTTATTTCAAAGATCATTGTATCGTCCATCTGCAAAGCTTAATAAAGCCATCGTCTATTGGAAATACGTCGCGTGTGACCACGTGTCACCCGTCTCAATTACGTGCAGCAGTAACCAGTATCTTAATAAAAAGATCACGAACGTTACGCCCTAAAGAAGAGAAAAGAACAAAATGATACATGTTGTTCACAAGCAGTTGGTTGATTAGGGAAATAAAGAATATAGCGAGTACACCTTGATAGGTGTCATTGAAGGCGCGTGACGTCCAAGTCTGTTGACTATTAACATTAATGAAACGAAGTGTATATAGCCTTATACCGAGCCTTCTTGGTGGCTGAAGAAGGAACGAGCGAAGATCTACGATAAGAGACGCGCTAAAGCGGCACACGTTGTTGCTACCTGTGCGCGCGATGGTAAAGAAGGAGAATCGTGTTCCGGTCACTCACGGCCTTTTCGAAACTGTTAGGTTTCCCAGCTGCTTTCTCGCTTATAATACGCTCGCCGATTGGATAACTCGCGCGCTCCATCAGCCGGCCTCCGTTCTTTTTTCGTCGCGCATCGGGCTAGAAAATGTCAATGTTGTCGCACACAATCAAACCGCTCGACGTTGCGTTGTGAACGCGGCGATCACGCGATTCTGATAATAGCGCTTGTTAGCGGGTAATTAAATCGATATCCTATCTATTCTCTGTCGTGGCTGGCGATTCAACACGTAAATTGGTTTGGCATTCTAAGAAAAATTTCATTGGAAATTAGCCATTTTTGGTATTGGAGTGAATAAGGTGTTTTTATTGTAGTAATTTTTGTAGTTTTGTGATAGTATAGGATTTAATAAACGAGCGAGCTATTTTTTATATTATCTCTTCACTAATAATTATTCTGCTTGAAGGTATTTAAAATTTGGAAGATACGTGAGTTATTTGGCAGAAGTAGTTTTGAGAACAAAGAGTAAATTAGGTAGCTTTTGATAGCTCGATACCTGGAGATTCATACCAAGGAAGATAACTGTGTGATTAGCATTTGTCATTAAGAAATAATTTCTCTTTTTAAATAAAGTGAAGTTTTCTTGGTAAAATTTCTTCGTGAAAAAGTAATATTCTTACTGAATATTTTTCAACATTTGTTATAGATAAAAGTAATAATAAGAATAAGACGAGAATCATAATCATAAAGAGATATTTTTAAAAACTGTAAAATATTAGTTTAGAGTTGTTGAAAGTTTATCTTAAAATTGTATTTAGTAGCCTTATTATTTACCATGTGGGAAAGAATTATTTGGACGTTCAGTATGTTAACAGAAAGACTAGATTTACTACTTAACTAATTTGACATGATTTCCTCCTTTTCACCACTGGTTGATTTCAATACAATTTTTTAACGAAGCATTCCTGATCACCGACATATGGGAACATCTCTGCTTCCATTGATTCAAACAACACGCTCTTCAGACATTGCCCCATTAAAATTCATACGGCCCGAGTAATTACATAATTATATCTTAAGGTTACATTATATTTCCTTCAGACATGTGAATCTTTGAAAGCTGCAATAATCAGGCAAAACATCTCTCTATCTCGAGAACATCAAAACACAAACGCTGTAAGTTATATTTTACAGCAGTATTGTTAAGAAAATGAAAAGAAGAACCATTGAATACAACAAAATACATATTTCTTTTTCAAATCATTTTCTTTTCCTCTATTTCAAATTTGTTGCACAATTTACCGTTAATATTTAATTGAAACTCATAATTATACTCTAATGCAGTGCTTTATTCAAGTTTGAAAAACTTATACGATACTAGATCGGAGCTAGCGTATAAGATTTAAATTTGATCGTTCACAAAATGTGTGTTCTGCGTTCTTCTCCTATTTTTTAAAATTATTCGTGTCATTACTTCCTTAATTCGAAACACTAGAAATTTTCCAAATCCAAATTCATAAAAAATCTATACCGAAATTACGAAACATTTAGTGCAAGTATATGTCTCGCAGAAATCATAAAAGTATTTAAATAGCAAATTATATATTAACAAGCCACAATATTCAGTGGGATCATAGTTAACGCTTATTGTATTTTCAAGATATTTATTCATACTGTGTAATAGTATTTTTCCAAATATATGTTCGCAGCAAAAATTTTCAACTTCCATGTACATTTTTAAATTGATTTCGAATTTTATCAATATAATCGCGACAACTATGTCTCATTACTTAAAAGCAGGTTATATCCCGTATCAGGTTAAAAATACACGTCGTCAATTTTCCTTAGACTCTTGGTGGATTAATTGCGCTCGCTTCATCCTCTCTAGAAACTATGATTAAAATATTCGAATTATCGTATCCCCGCCACCGTACATTGTCTTTTATCCTTTATCATACGAACATAAAGGAGGCCAATGTAGCTTTGTTTCGCAATAAAGTCGCAGGATCTCGCGCGGGCAGCTCGCGACGTCTTCGCTGGTGCCCGGGGCTCTCTCGTCGATCGGAAAGGTTTTCACGGTGGTCCCCGCGCGGTCGTTCGCGTGGAATCGGTCGGTGGCGCGCTCAGAGGTCGCCTGGTGAAATGGCCGCGGACGGTTGGTCTCCTCCGCACTCTTCGGGTCCTCGGTCGCGGAGGCACACAGGAGGCGGCAGGAGGATGTGAGGGCGTGAGACTCCTTGAGTGTGGGAGAGTACAAGGCGCATTGTGGAAGTCGGAACGCCGACACCGCCGTCTAGCTGCCGTATAACGCGAGTCCTCGTTGCAAAGAAGACCCCCCCCCTCCTCCTAACTCTCTCTCTCTTCTTCTTTTACTCTAACTAAACTCTACATCAACATGAGAGGCCGTGTGTACCGGGATATACCCGTGTTCGAGGAGCACAGAGTCTTCGTTTCTCGTGTGAACTGACCACCATGGGTCACGTACCTATTATCATTTCCCGCTGCCTAAGCGGAGGAAAGAATGAAATCTAGATCGCCGGAAGCCGCTCATAATTAACGCGCCGCGAACGAGACGAAAGAGGTAACGTGGAACTATGGCGTGCACAGTCCACGCTGGTTGCACGTCCACGAGGAGTACAGGTCGCGGAGATAGGAGGAAATAGAGTAAGAGCTATGGTTGTTTTGATAGAGTAAGAAAGCTAGAGGAGGGAGGAAAGGTTGGGAAGGAGGCAAGAGGAAGAAGATATTCGCACGTGGACCCTGGCTGGCTTCCTCCTCGTCGTTCCAGGCAGCCCGTTAACGCCGCTCTTAATGAACGCTCAATAACCAGAATCTTCTCTTAGGTCGCGTTCGAAGTTCGACTACAAAGCCGTTTAATTATAGCCTGGATAATCAGCAGGATTTTTATTTCCGGCTATTCGGGTAAGATACTTGGGAAAAGGATTTTGGAATTTTTGGTGGGGAAGTGGTAATACGGAAGGGAATTTTTGCTTGAAGAGTATTTACTTGTGTTTCTTCTACGCGACAAACGGGAACTTTCTTTTGCACGACATACATGTTGCGAGAATTGAAAGTTTTAGCGTAGGTTTCAGTCTATTTATGAATACATTTTATGTATTATTGAGAAGATCGTTGGTATTTCTATTATATTATAGTAACACCAAAAGATGCATAATGATATGTTGAAATACAATCAACACTGTGTTGGAACATTCAACATATATTAAACAAATTTTTATTGAAAAATATATAATCCTACAAGTAAGATACTCTTTCAAATCCTATTCACAATTTCATATCCATACATTTCATATTTCAATCGTCCTAAAACCGAGCCCAACACACCTCAGATCGCAAATCCATTGGTAAATCAAGAAAGAATCCCAAAATGTGATCGTTCATTGTATGTAAAGGGTTACGTGGTCATAGATTCGACGGGTATTTTGACGAATTCGGTGTCGTCGAGTCGTGCAGCTGTTGTTTTGTTGCGCAAGTAAGCGAACGGACAGAGCTGCCTGCAGGGGATTGTCATGGGGGTGTCGGACGACGCGTCGTCGGTCCGTTTGTCCGTCTCCTCCGTTTGCTGAAAGGGTTCCTGTTATGCTTCGGGTTCACGCATGTGGAACTGAAAGCCGTCCATGCTGCATTCCCATTATATCACCTACCACCTTGGTCCACCCCCTCGAATACATATGGCCTTTCGGGCTGCATGGGGGCACGTCATCTTGCAGCTTGCGCAATGATTGGAAGGATACTCCCTTCTTTCGCCTGTTTCTCTCTGTTTTGCTCGTTTGGGACACACGTTCACGCGTTTGAAATCCATTAAGTCATGGAACGAGAGTCGTCGCTCTTTCTGGTTATGGAGATTTAAGGGTGGATTAAGAATGACGATACAGTTTTGGAGATTCTGAACTACATACGTGATGAGAATGTTGGTTAGAAGATAGCGAAGATTCGTTTGTTTCTTTGATTTTTAATACCTTGTGCAAAGGAGAAATGATTGTTGGTGTTGGTTTAGAAGGAAAAGGGGCGGATTGTGTAATTGGATAAGTAGCATAATTGAATTTTGTGCGTGTGTGTTATATGTTTGATTTATGGTTAAGTGTGATTTGAATGTGTAAATGATTGGGAAGAAACTAAAGTTCATACGTATATTGGTTGTGACTTATCAGAATTATTTAATTATCGTAATTTCAGATAAAAATAAAGTCAGAAGTAAAAGACTTTATCACCGACAAAAAGTTCAAATTGCCAGTAAATTCTTAAAAATTGTAACTTCCATATACAGAAAACTATGCTTCTACCCAATAAAGCTGCTCGTACCCGATAAAATAATTCTCGTAAGAAATCAATGTCCAACCATCCCCGAAAATACGATCGCATCACTAATCGATCAGTGTACGGTATTGAGCGCGTGGTTTTTCGCGATTCAGCGGAAAAAATACATTTGTCAGGGCGTTCACAGAAGCCGGAGGATCTTTATCTCCCGTGAGATTAATTACTCCGCGAGTCGTGGGCGAATAATTAATTAATGTCGGGAATAATGAAATGGACCGTCTTTGTTTTTCCGCTGACCCGGCGTCGGACGACGAGTAACCAAAGGGCTTATGTTGACCCTCGAGCTGACCGTCGAGCTGCGAGGATTAAAGCGAATTTACATTTTCACGTTGTAAATATGCATCTCAAATGATTCAACCGTAATGAATGTAAAAGTTTCAACTATTTGAATTTTCTAGATTTCTTTCTTCTGGATTTTAAATCTGTATAGGAATTTTTTAATTTCAACTATTGAAATTTTGAACTTTAAAAGCTTTGTAAATTATTAGAATCTTTGAAGCTTATATTCATAGCTAAATATTATATATTTAGCAGATATATTCAGTATCAATATATATCAATATATTATCAATAATTCTTATTTATTTATTAAATATTAGGTTTGAAATCATTCACAGCGAATGGGAAAATAAAAGCTGCAATATAATATTTATACCAATTCAGTAGTTGAATTCATCTCGGTTTAGGTTTCAAAACGTCAGTTATTGAGTTAGCAAGTTTTAGCCCTAAGCGATTTTATTTTACATGAAAGATGATTTAGTTTCTTTACTTGAATTTCAAATTGTATACCTATTTCTGTGAAACTTACAGACTAGAAAACTTCAAGAAATTTTAACTTGACAAAAGTAATCAAACGATCAGTACAACTTTCACTGTGAATGTACACAAATATTTCTATCGAGTGTCAAGAGTCACTTCCATAAATTTATTTTTACACTTAAAGTACTACGACATCCACCTGTTCTTCTCGACACCCTGCAACATCGTTGCTATTTCTTTTTTTCACCATTGTCGTTATTTTTTTTTCTCTCCACACGAACATCATACGGCACGTTGATTCTATTGTCGCGTTCGTTCGAACGAGGAATTCTTGGTATCGAATTCGACAAAAACGTTGCACCGTGAGAGACACGAGGTCTTTCATCTCGTAGGAGCATCCTGTGCCTATCGTAGTCGGTTACCAGAGTCGGCCGTTTTTTTCTCATGCTGTTTGCAAAGGGTTACGTTACGTTAGTGGGGCATCTCGGGTCCTATGCTAAACAGGGGCGAGAAAAAAATATTAATAGCCATCCAGCCTCCGGGTTTTTTCCATGCCCCCATCCATGGTACCCATGGTTCTTTCTCCGTGCTGCTGGCCCAGAGTTACCCCTATAAGCGGCCCTTGTGCGGTAAGATATAGCCGTGATAGCGAGCCAGAGGCTTTTCGCTCCGGGGGATAACGAATTTCTACTGTCTGTCTGTGGGACTGACTTACAAATGAACAATCACTCGAAATATTATAATTTTGCGTGGTTACGGATGAAAGAATTTGAATTTGAATGATGGAGGTTGGAAGATTGGAAAAGGGTTTGTCTTGTTAAATTGTTTCACATTTTTGAAGAAACGTATAGACATATTTATTGATTTGGAATGAAATGGAAATTTGACTTATTTTTGTCGAGTTGTAGATTCATCGAGGGCTAATCGATGTAGCTTTATTTTATTAAATGACATTATATTATTTATTTAAATGGATCGAAATTAAATTACGTTATTGTAATATAATTTACGTAGGGTATCGCAATTTGATTTGATTCAGAAAGAGAGAAGCCTTGTCATGGACATTATTATCCATCGTTTGTGATTATTGCTCGTTGTTATAATCTAAACGTAGGTCTTAAAGCGCTTGTTTTAGTTCTCAAATTACTTATTTTATAAAAAGTTCTATTACTCATGCTTCGCATAAAATGTAATTTCTGAACGTTAAATTGAATAACGAACCACTGTGTCCACATCCTGAAATCTGCATGGACTACAGATTTTCCGTTCTTTCATAGACCCGCAGGGTGAGCTTAACGTATCATTACAACGAAGGTCAACGCCACCACCGCGTGGTAATTTGACTAAGCCAAACGAGCCGGGCATTCACGATCGCACACGTTTTCACGAGGGTTTTCCTGTCTCTTTTATTGCGTAAAATCAATCGATCGCTATGACTAGAATCGTCCTAGCCTTCACATATGGTCAAACGGTCAAAAAAGAGGGTGGCCCGGAAAAATGACCAAATAGACGTGACTGTCCTGCGTGAAAAAGTCACCACTCTCAATGGGATATTTGCGCCCATTGCGTGCACTCTGTTGTCAAAATTGTGAGTTTTTTCTGTGGAAATTGTATATCCTCTGATTAGATAGAAAAAAAGAGGAGGAATAGAAGGTGGGGAAAAAGCTGAATTAGAAATGGGATTGGAGATATTGATGGAAATGTTCTTTGACGCTTTGGTATTAATTTATGCTAATAAAAGTGTTTTTTGTGAAATAAGTTATTGAAAATAAACGTTACTAATACAGTAGATCACAAATTTCAATTTTTATGAATGTAATTAAAGTAACGAAACCTAAATAGAGATTTTTATCGCAACAAAGATATTTTAAAATTTCTCGAGTACCTATACCGAGTTAGTTTGTGAATTTTTGATTGAAATGAGACAAAAGAACGTACGTAATATGCAAAGATATGAGTGTAAAATATCGAAAGTAGAGTACTCGTTATAATATTTGATAGATTAAACAAATCTTCTCTTGTGTTCCATTTATTTGTTCGTAGTTATAAAAATACGAATTTGGACGAATATACACGATCTAATAATCAATTATATCTACATCAGATTATTTTCGATCAGCCTACAAATTTTGATACGAAATCAAGCCTTTAATTTCAACGTAATTGGCGCTTTAAAAAAGACGGTGCAAAAATTAAAAATTTAGACTATCGACAATCTTTGTCCATCTAATCCATTTCAACGAATAAAGAAAATTTCAGAAAAGATTTCATGAAAATTTCAGAGTTCAAGAAAATTCCAGTACGGCGAACGATCTCGCACGAGCAACTCGGTCGTAACGAGAACTCTTTGCTTCGATTCTGCAAGCTTCATTCTTCCAGGGCGTCTCTTTGAGAAGGGCGCGTATAAATCTTGCCTGCAAACACAGCTACAGCCACGGTCTCGAATTTCACGTGAGTAATTTTATAACCGTAAATCGACCTTTCAACGATCTTTCGCGAAGCGAGACAACGAGGCAAGAAGCATGAAAGCTGCGAGCTTAGAAAAACGAAAAAAATCCTCCAGGAAAAAAGGAAGAACTAAAACTAAGAAAACACTTCCTCTTTCTGTCTCATCTCTCTTATATCTTCTCCTTTTTACGCATACAAAACTAGTGTAAAAACTCGTGTGTATAAATCGTGCGCAAAAACGAGGTTAGAAGCGGTCGGGCCCTTAATTTAGTTAATTTAGATTTTATCCGTTAGACGACAGAAGAAAAAAGAACACCGTACGATTCTTTATTCCGAAAGAAGAAAAAAAAAATAGAAAGGAAAAGAAGAGAATAAGAGAAGAGCTGGTTGCGTCGTATGAAACTCACGAAGGGGTTAAAAACACCCCAATGGACCAGTATTATTATATACTTATTTAAGATCCTGCCTCTACGGTCCCCGAACGGGACGCTTTTTTCCACGATGGCCCGCATTATTTTTTTCTCTCCTCCCGTTGTCTCTATCTTCATCCCTCCGCTTCGTGTACTACCCCTTGCCCTGTTTCGTATCTCTCCACCCTTCTTCTTCTCTATCGCACCCAGGTTTTCTAACCTTTTTTATATACCACCGCTTTATTATAATCAGTGTGAAATGATAACCGATCGAGATACATCACGGCTATGGTGTCTTCTGCGTTGTTTTTCTTATTGCAAAAACTAAGTTTTCATGGTATATATGTATGCGTAGATACGTAAGGTTGTATATGTGTATGCATTAGTTTGGTGTAAGAAAAAAAGTCGCAGAGGCTGGCGGTGGTTAAAGGGTAAAAAATTTACGGTTTTAAAATCACGCGAGAAATTATTATGCCCGGCACCACTATCCCCCTTTTTCACGCAAGATTCGTTAACTTTTTACCACCACTCACCCTTATCGTTAATCGTACCTTCTTCATTTTTTATTTTCAAACATTACATTCGTCTTCGCTCTTCTTAATCTTCCTTCATTTTTCAAAATTTTCCCTCTTCTGCCAAACCGTTTCAGCTTCCTGAACAGAGAGAATAATCCCTCTCTTTAAGCCGTCCCACAAATTCTCACGTCGAAAAAACTTAACCCAAACTGAAAAGGAGGAGATAGAAAAAAAAAACAAGAAAGTATGACGCGACAGAATCTGCAGAAAATCCTCTTCCTCGTATCTTTTCTACAAAACCTTGGTATATACGTGACTTAACGCAACAGAAGAGGGATAGCGTGCCAGGGGGTGACTTTCGGTGGACATGTGCAATTTGACCTGTTGACCTCCGTGGCGCGGCGCTAGGGGCGAAATGTATTTGGGGTAAAAATAATACAATTTACACATAATAGGGGAGAAACAGGGCAGCGTATTCAAATGACGCGCGCACGTGGACCAGTGGGAGAAGATGCACCGTTAAGAAGAGCGGGGATCACCAGGGGGTTGATGAACAATGGACATCATTCGATCGATCGATACCAGTTCGACTTCGATCGCTCATGAATACGAAATAAACGCAATTTGGTCTCGTCCACTGTGTTTTCCCTCTCGTAGTTGTTTTTTCTGTGGTTTCTACGTCGTCGAAGTGCTTCTCTAGTTAAAGGTGAAAAAAAAAAAAAAAAGAAGAGACGTCGACGGATTTCTCACGATATCCTCTCAGCTGGCCCCGCGTAAAAAATCGCCGACTGAAATCTGTGGATTCTCGGGGAATTTTTCAGCGGGAAAAAATGCCCGAGTCCGCGATTTCCCACGGGCAAGCAGTTTTTTCTCCGCAAAATTCCTTGACACTCTGCTTCGCGATCAACGGAGCAGGATGACGGATGGCGTCGATACCTCGATGATCGAGAGGTTCGTTTTTTTCTTTCTCTTGGAGATAATTGGGAAATTGGTATGGTGAATTTTTCTTATTGAAGCAATTGGAATTTCCATACAGATATTATTTTGCGGCACGTCGAACATTATACAATGGCAAAGAAATTGCAATTGTACAAAATTTTCATTTTTGTTGATTTCGTGACTCTTATATCGCTTGGTGGCTGAAATGAAGTATTTTAATACGTCAAAAAAGCGTATGACTTGATAAATTGCAAAATACAAGCTTTTTGAAAATAAGTATAGGCAAACCCTCAATGTCTTTCTTAAGAACAAATAATAATATTAAAAGATAATAATAAATTGTTTAGATGATTAGTTTCATTTTATTAATAATAGCCTACATGTTGATAATGTAAACATAATACCATAATGTTATGGTAATAATTTAAACATATTTCAATAATGGATTTAATTATATAAAAAACTGAAATTTAAACATAACAAGCGTTTTATTTTCTAAATACAACGATAAAATTTTTAATCAAATCAGGACAAATTTTAATCATTGTCAACAGAAAGCTTGAAAGGGACGATTGACCTAACTAACCTAGTAATAAAATAGGTAATTGTAAAAAGAATAGAATGTAATGTTTTGATCCCTGGAGCAGAGAGTTAAGGTTAATTAGCATAATCAGATATTGCGCTAGATCGAAGATAAAAGTGCGTAGCACGAGCTGCGACCTGACATCGTAATTTCTGGCTACAGGGAAAAGGTTGTACGATCGCCACTTGCCATATCGAAAGACCTGTAATTTCCAACGCGAAATATTCGTGCACGTACGTCTGCGTGAGGTTCCATGAAATAATTGGCCGTAAGCAGGGTTAAAAATCATAGTTTTTGATGTACTTGTGAAAACGGGCACACGATGAGTTTGACTGACTGGTGTATATAATTTTAAGTCACTTCGTATCCAAATGATTGTTGTGAAAGAAATTGTTTAGAATATTAATTTATAACGGTTAATCCAACTTTCTAGTGACAATTATTAGTAAAACTTGTGTACAATTGTCTACGAAAATAAACAACATAATTAATAAGATACAGATATTACATGATAACAAAAAATGATATAAAGTAAAGGGTATAGTCAAATGATCGTTATACTACTTACATACATGTACAAGTTTTTGACATAAGTAAAAGACGTTTGAAATCATCAAAAAACCACAAACGTTAAAAATAACCAAGGAACGAGATTACGTTACAATTGAAAAACGACAAAAAGTTTTTGGAAACTCCTGCATAGTCTACATGTACTTCATCATAAAATACACGGATATTATACAGAAAATATATTTCCTACAGTACAGATTCATTTATTTGTACCTCGTTTATGTGATTGAACTTCTATTACATAAAGTGATAATTAAGTATAAGCAAAAACCTTATGAATGAATGTAGTTCCACTCTTTATTCGCTACGTAGATAATCCTTGAACAAAGCAAATTTTCGATGAACTTCCTGAAACATCTACACACGTCCAAACTACGTTATGTAACAAGTAAAATTGTACAAAATAACTCTCTACTCGGCACTATTCTTGAAGCGAGGATAAATCGGTTCTCCAAAAGCCAAGAATCTCGAAAAGCAGCCGTTCTTCGCGCCATAGATCCACCGTGTAATGGCTCGTGCTGCCGAGTACGTTGCTATTTCTGTCCCCCTAGGTCCTAGGGCCTAGAGAAAGGGGGGTATCCGCGTCTAACGTTGGAAAATCCTAACATCCCTCAAGACTTACCCCTCTTTCCCCTTTTGCTCGCTCCTTATCGAGTGCTTACCCCCGGCGTCGTGTTGCTCACAAGGCGAATCCGCCCATTCGTTCTGACTCATCTGCTGTGTTCGTGGGCGTGAAAGAGACAGCAAAACACATCCGTGCTGCTAAATCCTAGCGGCGACGAAGATGTTACGTCGAACCGTTAGCCTTCTCCGGTGAAATTGTCGCGCCTACGCTGCCTTCCGTTTCCTTCGACGGCTGCATCGTGTTTGAGGAATCGGCCGGCTCTTCCTATTGTTCCACTCGCGTCAACCACAAGCTATGTAGTTACTGGGTTTTGGATCTTTTAACCCATTATTTACATGCTTCCCATTTGGAAGGTGTACAAGGAGTTTGTATTTTTGGTAACATCGTGTTTGGTAAGGTCAACCGCGATTTGTAAATGGAGATTGTTTTATATGTATATCAAATAACTATATTTATTTATAATAATATATTCTTTTAACTGGAAACGATGGGGTATCTCGAGGAGGAGTTAAGTTATCAAAAAATTGTTCTTATTCGATTGTTTCGAAGAGCATATCTTTCCACGTCATTGTTTTATTTTATTAGTAAGAAGCAAAAAAGACAATCTTAGATCCAGAGTTTTAATGGAATAGGAAGTTAGGATCAAAGAAAGGTAACCGCTAAAAAAGGAGATTACAAGAAAGGAGGAAAAAGAAAGAATATTTAATGTTTAAACGAGAAAATCATGATTATGTTAACAGCAACGAGCTAATATAGTTAATTCGATATCGTGAAGGACGAAGAAATAACGGAATATATTAATTAGAAGGAGGAAAATGGCTAATTGAAGAAGAGGAAGTAAAAGTGATCGTGGTAAAATAAAAGGAAGAAAGGAAGAAGAGTTGCTAATTAATTGCAGATCAGAGAAATGGAAAATAAAAGAAACGATGGACTGTGGAGAATAAGCGAAGACAAGAGAGGAGTAATTGTGGTGAAGATAGACTAAAAGGAAAATAATTAACTGACAGCGTGGAAGGAGGACATATCGATTAAAGAAAAATAGAAAAGAAAAAAGTGAGAGTTAAACGTGGAACGAAAGAAACAACGATCGATGAATATTGATAATTTAGATTATTTCATACAACCACTGTATTATTAAAGTAAATTCATATAAATATTATTTTACTTATATTATATTTACAAATTAATGTAATTCTTCTAAATTTTCATTTCTATATTATCTTCGAACAATTTCTATTTTACATCTAATGATAAAACATTTCTTAAGATATTAATAAAATTAATAAGGATTAATTAATTCAAGATTTATTTATGTTCAAAGATTAATTTTCTTGATATTGTTGGAAATAACAGACAATGCAAATATTGATTATGACAGATTTTATATAAATGATTCTCAAATCTATCTATAATTTTAGCGATTTAATCAGACAAGTAAGTGATATAAAAAATTCAAAGTACGTTATTAAAACAATTCGTCTGCATAGATATAACTATCCTTAATGAATAATAGTTACACTAACTATCTAAATAATTAACAAAAATGTGTCAATATTTAAAGGGATTCAATTTCATAGACCGATCGATCAAACCTGTTCTACTTCTACTTTAGATGAAATAAAATGGGATTGATATTTGATATTTAATATTTAAATTAATTTTTAATATTTAACAATTTTAGCAGTCACATATACGTATATCAGTTCTATAATCATACATATATCAGTTCTATAATACCTAGACCACTAATTGAACTACTAACTGAACCAGCTTTATTTCTATCCTAAATGAAATGCCAATCTTCTGCGTTCTCTAGCTATTTAAAGGATGTACCATAGTATTATTCGATTACTTTGCTTGCTTAAATAATTCTGTTAGTGATTGGATATCTATTGATTACTAACAAGTAAAACTTTGTTCCTTAATTTTATCCGTTATCTGTTATTAGAATAGAATTTTGCTCAAGACTGCCCCCAAGCAACAGACAACTACGTCTAAATAAATCAAGAAATTTACCATGCACTAAACAACCGCCTTTCATCTATAACAATCAACTTGATCGTCTAACATCGGCGGTTGCATCGGGACACCCGTTATCACGGTTACGTGCGCACACGTGCTTAGGTGTATCGCACGCGAATCCGATCTTCGATAATAAGCGAACCGTTTGCCAACGATAGAAAGCTGCATCGTTACGTGTATCGGCCCCCATGCATGCATGACTCTAAATACACACGAGAACCAGGGATGTAGCGCGTACGTAGCATCGTCGTCGCGCACGTAGGAACGATATTTATTGCCTCAGGCCTGGAAACAATTCATTATTCCCCGGTCGATGGTAATTAGTATAGTCGAAAGGGCGCTCGAAAGTCACGTCTGTCTACGTTTTCGACTGTCTTGCGTTCCGGGGGTAATTTCCAAAGAGAGAATTACTAAAGGGTGGGGAAAAAGGGATTTCCCTCAAATCTGGCGAAGAAACACAGGCACATAGCTCTGATTTCAAGTATGGTTTGGTACTTTCACATTTGTTTCGAGTGAATTATTATTGAAAGGAACCTTTGTTCGAACGAATTTTTATTCCGATAAGGGATTATTCGAATGAATCTTTGTTACGATAAAATATTGTTCAAACGTATCTTTATTCGAATAAAGCAGCGACTCATGTTTACCGAATAATTCCTTTTATTTGAAATTTTATTCCAATAATACATTTAATTCTAGTTGCATGACATAGATGATCTAGTAAATAATAATACGTGGTGGATGGATGATAGACGCTCAATTGAGGTTTTGCGGCCAATATATTATTATTATTACGGTCGTACGTAATTAGAATAAATCCTTGTCGAAAGCTTGCTTGATGGTATATTATCGGTTTAGTGGAGAATGAATACCTTTACACGAGCATGAGGAGTTGCTGCAGCGATAAAATAGTTGTGCATTTATTATATTAAAATATAATCTACCTAAGAAATAATGTACTAGGGATTAAAGACTAAGCCTAAACCATACTGTATTTTTAAAGAAGAATACCTAAATACAAAAGTTAAGAGATACCGTAAAAAAGGTTTGATATTTCCACTGTTAAACAAACGTCCCGATCCATTAAATCTCACTCATCCATTTATCCACAAATCTTCATTGTTGTCAAACGAAGTATCATCGAAGTTCCTCGTGATCCGTGATCGCATGCTATTTAGTCCACGGTTCGGTACCATGCACGAGGCTCGATTTCGACCAAAGACCAAGCTTAGCTGGCATTCTCTGCTTACGTTTTTCGCGTTGTTCCGAAGGTCTGGAGGTATTGACCGGTGGCCCTCTTGGTACAGCTCGGTACCAAGGCCCCTGTAAGGCGTACCAGGTATATGGCCATCCGTGCTGGCTGGCACCAACTATCGAACAAACTGACCAGTAGTCACGATATCCTGACGAAAGTTAAGCCCTTACACCACCTATTCTCGATTGTCTTTCAGTCGTCGGGATTTTTAATACCCGCTACTGGACAATAATCGTTTGTCACCATTTAGCTTGTAAATTCGAATAAAATTTTCAATTCTTTCAACTTTGACACTTTCATCGTGAAATGGAATAACTGTGAAATACGCATCGATGTCGATTTAGTTTTGCATTTTAGTATGTTCGTAGTTGTAATTGTTCAACTTTCTAATGCTATAATTATACGAGATAAATTTAAACCAACAAGATAGTAATGTGGTTTGTGATGTTAAGAGAGTTTCTGTACACCCTATAAAAAGGCAATTTTTACTGTAAAATTAACGCAATCTGTTTTAAGCAAAGAAAGTAGGGTTTCGTTATTTCTGTACATCTTCAAAAATAAATACGTCATTCTATTTGGTTTATATTTTGGTTGATCGTATTTGCAATGAACCGATAATTGTCGACGACAAGATATAGAATCTTAATGTTTCAATTTAATTTCTTTATTTCTGTCCCCAAAACATTAATCGTTAAAGAGATAACGTCTCGCAAAAATATATATATTTCTTTATACTCTTAAAACATTAAAACATACGTTCATCTTAGTAACGAATTGAAACAAAACATTCATCGTAGATTGTATTCTATTTCTTGTTCTTTTGTGTAATATATTTAATAACACTGCAATAATATTTTTAATATATACCATAACTGTCTAAGGTTCTAACAAAATCGATTAAAAACCACGAGAAATCCAAAAAGAAACGAACCAACCTCTAAACATCTTCCATCCTCAAAGAACAATTTTTCCATTCTCAAAATCACAGCACAATTCACGCGTACGTGTTGCGCGTGATCTGACCCACGAGAGATCTTCCTGACCCATTCATCCTGAACGAACCTTAACAGAGATAGAAACCATTAAAGAAAGGAGAGAGCGTAGAGACAAGAAGGCGACAGTTGCGCGAGAAGGGGCGCAACGCTCCTTCTCCGGTGGCATCGTTGATAAAAGGGTTCGTAAAAAAATGATCGGTCAGGATCTAAGATATAAAAAAAGATTTGTCCCCCCATAGAGAGACGGTATCCTTTCCTGAGGGTAAGAGAACGCACGGTGATCATCGACGACGGGGGACGACGGTTTTTGCAGCTGGGCCCCGTCCTGAATTACCAACGAAAAGGATTCGGGGGTCCATTCTTCTGACCTGGGCGAATAAACTCGAAAGGACCTGCGTCCATGCAGGAGATGCATCTGACCTGCTTTTACTTCTTCTTCCTGCGCCACTCTTGCCCTCGATTCACGCGACCCAGACCCTTTTTCGTTCCTCCACTTATCGCTTCTTCCACCCATCGAATCCGCTGCCCTTTACGAACAGATTCTCTTCGTCCTTCTTTCGCTTTCTCGACATGTATCCCTTTGTGTATGTGAATCTTTTTTCTTTCGGGGACGTTATTGGGCCTATGATGTACTTGTGATCTGGTATACGCTTCTTCTTTATTGGGACCATAGTTGATGATACTTACGTGATTGATGGATGGTCAGGTTTTGGAATTAATTTCTGGGTTTTTCTTTATTGTTGATTTTTAACATGTGGTTAGGGCAGAGGTTATACCGTTTATCGTGTAGCGAAATTTTTGATGCTTGCTATAAAAGTGTGTTTCTTAGGGTGTTAGGTTGTAATATACGAAATGAAGTAGTTTTAATAGTTAATTCTTGATTGAATTCCAAGTCGAGCGCGTACAAATTGGAAAAGGTGCTGTCAGTTTTCCTCTATCAAAAAATGCAAATACAAAGTCAGAATTTTGTCTTCCTTACAGTTGATGCATTGTTTTATGAAGTTTATAATAACAGATACGTAATCGTAAATGACATAATATATTTTAAAGTATCTTTCTTCAACTGAGGCATAGTTCTTTCCGGCTTGTTTCGAGTATCTAGTTATTCAAGGAGACTTTCAAAAGTCTGCAGCTAATTGCAATATTAAATCACAATATTAAAACATTCATCCATTAAATTAAAATATTAAATTGCATAGACAATAAATAATATGACTATTACATATTCATCTACCTAACGCATATGACTACTAAATCAAAACATGTCCATTCGACTAATGCATATATCTGTTACATCAAAATTGGCAACAATTGAGATTTCTATCAAAAAGTACATAAATCTATATTAACAACGCTCGTGCCTAACAAAACCTAAGCAAAGATATTTCTTGCAAAAAGCCACCAGCTCGACAATACTATCGTCCCATGCAAAATTTACCTCGTCGAAAATCCTTCATTTCCAAACAATCTCTCAAGCATTATCACACGCTACCCCATTCATTGCCACGGCAAAATCAGCGGCAAACAAGCAGCCTCGCTTTATCACGCACCACTTTACGTTCCTCCGAGCTCTCGTTTCTGCCCGCTTCGAACGACGAATGTTTAACCGCCTTATCAGCTAGGCACCGTGAAGCTCCTGGAACCAGATCAATCCGGTAACCAGAGAAAATCATAAGTTCCTTTCCAACAAGCTATCGAGAGGCTGACAAGAATCTTTTAATCAAATGCGGATAAAAGGCACGGATACTCGTTCAAATCGACAAGGAAGGGGAATACGAACGTGCCGGGTCATAAGTATTCGGCTACTTTCGTATATTCGTAGTAGCTACGTATATAGGAATTTTTGTCGAATTGTGAACTTTAATGAAATTAATGGCAAATTGATAACTGAAAGTAGTACTTGCTGTGTTCTTGTAAAATTATCGCTATAAATTTAGATTACTTGTTATAAAATATAAATGTTTTATTCACATTTGTTTCTTCACATCGATTCGTCGTATCAAATATTTTTTTAGTAACTTTTTATACACGAGAATCATCGTGGTGCTTACGCATAGGCTTCTTATTAGATTACAATATTAAATTATTACGAAAAATAAATAAATGCTTAGGTACTTCTGAATACTTTCGTACTTTCTTATTGCATACTTTGCATCATCGTTATATCGTATACACATTAAAGATTAATTTTACTGTATCAAATATTTTTTGTTATTTATTTATAGTACTTTACACATACGCGACGATTTTATATTGATGCATAATAAGAGATATTTGATACGATAAAATTCTATTTTTTATGACGGTCCAGATATTTTTTTAACAACAATAATACGTAAATACAAATTTCTAGCACATCCCTAGTTTTTCTTTTAGGTTTACTTTTTGGTATTTATGGGAACGGTTAACGTCCTCCCTCGGGATCCGTGTCCTAACGCGCGCGATCAGCCGGCGGGACAAAGCGTCCGACAGGATTATGTCACACGGTCTGGCACGTTGGTCTATGTCTGGAAACAGGATTCGTTTTTCGTGCCTCGACGAGGATCGTGAATGATCGCAAATTGCTCGGACAATTTTCTACGGAGGATGATCGATCTCCCGTTCGAAGGTATACGCGGCCACATCGGATGGGATTACGCGAAAAGAACACAGATTTCGTGGGTCCCTTCCAGCACGTTGCCACGGAAAACGTGGCTTTTACGTCTCGTCATACTCTTTGAAATATATGATACTCTTTATAGAATTCCGCCAAGTATGAAAAAGGCAGATTAAACGTTGGACATTTCACGTTACAACGTAATAATTTAAAATAAATAATTAATAATTCAAAATAAGTGGCTTATTAAACAAAGTACAGTTGTTTACAGTAAAATTGCGTTTAGAAGTATAATTCACATATCTGAACGTGAGCTGCTATTATGCGAACGAATTAATTATGTGGACCAATTTAAATGAGGATCTACTGTATCGTAGTATCATGTATCATAGTATGGTAGTGTAGTATCACGGGGATTTTAAATTCTATTTAAAATTAGACCATCGTGAAGCATAGAATCTCTCAAAACCGAGTCAGAAGTGGAGCTGGAAGCCAAACCGAAGCAGGCTAATTGCACACCGTCGTTACGATTACGCCGACGAGTCTAATCAGCCGTCTTAGCGTCAAAGATCCTATTCTTATCTTCGTCTCGAGGTTGTCACGGCGATTCGGGTCTCGTCATAGCGACACCGAACTGTCAGCTTGCAAACACCTGGCTCAAACACGTGAATCACACATCTCTTTACGCCTTACATTGTCGTCATCGACTATAATCGACTCGTAACACGAATATCATACGAAATTCGTTCGAACGATTCGGCGAATTCTAAACCTTGGTCCGGAATTTTTTCGTCCGTGGTCATGCAGAAGGTGGCGTCGCCGCGGCGAGAGGGAGCAAACAATTGTACAAATACCGCCGTATTTCATGATAACACATGTACAAACAGCCTTACGTAAAGCTGGCAATTACGATAAAACTGGACGGACGAGAAAAAACACGAAGCGAGCGCACTTTTCGTGTACACAAGACCGCGGATCGGTGTTCTTAAGTCGGTGGCGGCGGGACAAGGGCGAACTGCGGCGACGCACGTGCGTCTCCGCTTTTGGGTCATCGCTTGCTGGATGACGAGAATTTTGGTCTGTTAACCGGTTTTTAAATTTTATCCCAGTTACGTTTTTTCGGTCATTTTTCACTCGACTCGTCTGAAATATCTTCAGCTTGGGTGACGTACTAGAAACGGTTATGCATTAGTATGTCATAATTTCTTGTGTGAATTTTATGTTTTCATCTTCTGAAAACATTACAGATACTTTTTGTTTGCTAACTGTGATACAAGATCGAAATATAAAAATTCAAGAATTTTAGCAGCATTAGATAAGGTTAAATAGATTGCGGATGTTTATGCATTTATGGGGAACTAAATATTATAGATTTGTAGAACGCGCATGATGTGCAAGAATACATCGAATATCTAGTAAATTATAATTATAATATTTAGTGGGTGGAGGAAATTTTCATTTGCGTTTTATTTGTTTAATTACGTTCGTAAATGATATATGACAAACATCCGCAATCTAATAATGAAAAATTAGAAGAGAAGGAATAATAAATGAGAAATACATGATAAAGAGGATCCCTGTTAGACTACCTGTTTCGGTAGTGTAGAAGAGTTCATACACGAGGTTGCCTACGTGCAGGTGCTAACGGAAGCTTCCAAATAAATCGAATAAATTCGATCGACATAAAGTAACTATGAACTCATTCTTTAATATCACATTCGAATCTATTAAATCGATCAATTCTGTCATAGTTATTATTCGAATATTTTAATAAAAATTCATTGTTTCACTAAATTTTGATTCCTCGTTTCTCCAGAAAATCGAAATTACATTCTTAAAGATGAAATCATTGGAAAACATACATAATACAGCTACCATTAAATAGTAAAATTCTTCTTCTCAAGATCGGGTAAAGTATTTAGTAATATCCCGAAAATTCACCTACCTGGCTTAAGTCGGCCATAAAATTAAAAAGCTAAAATCACTATTACACCAAATTGCCAAATATAATTGTCGTTGCTCATCTAAAACCTTTCCTAAGACCGTCAAGCAATTATAGCATAAAACCAGCCACTACGATCTTCCCTCGACAGAACAAAACGAACAAATCGTTGTTCTCACCCCACTCATTCATCCTTATAAGATTCTTTAGCCCAGCAAGACTCCGGAAACGTAGCCGTGCGCGCTCTGGCGGTGGCCGCGGTAAGCTTGACTACGGTACGGCCGAAGGGCATGCGCCGCAGCCGTACGTCAGGGAACTGCCGTATCGATCGTGGCGAAGGGCGGCGAAGGGCGAAGGAAACTAAAACGGGCGTGCGTGTCCCGGGATTGCACATGTGTGAACGGGCCCCGGGAGCCAAGGATCCTGTGGCTAGGCAACCCAACTTACACGAGATTACGCGGAGCCAATAGCGTCGCAGGAGCGGCCGTCAAAGGCATATCGCAATGCGTGGTATGAGCCGAGTCTCTAAAAGGGGATTAGAGCTCCTCGTATTCCAGGATATGCGCGTATACACACACACACATGTATTAGAGGTTGGTTGCTTCTCTTCGCACACACAGTTATACGTGATCCCCGGTTGCACGCATATGTACGCGGCTGGATATCGTGGCCCGGGTACATATGCGGACGAGGAGTATATATAAAACGTGGGTGTGGAGGTAACATCCGCGTAAGCGGTGCAGGAAGTCTTTGCCGCTACGGGGAATGGATTCTCGAAGACGCGATCGCGGTGCAAGAAGGACGGACGCCCCCGACGAAAGATACGTTTTTCCGAGGACATAAAGCGGGGATCTGTAATGTCGCTCCAGCTACACGATACGACTATTAAGATCCCGGCGTGCTTTCCTTTGGGAGAGGTATTAATGCCATGTCGACGGATCTTTCAATGTATTTGGTGCACCTAAACTAGGGTGCAAGGATGAGCCGCTTTCTTTACGGAGCTGCTATTTAGACGAATCGTAACTCTGATTTTGACGATATCGAAAGATCTTGTTGAGGGAAAAACTGGAGGATCGAATGAAAGGCGAATTTTATCGGATTTTGTAGCTTTATTAACTTCGCTTTCGATATATAATAAAAATATGTATCGTCTCTTACGATGACCGTCGTCATTTGTACCTTGACAAGTACTTTATTGAAATATTTTTCGTTCCTTTTTTTAAATAATGAATTGTTTCAAATAATTTATTTAGTGTAGAATATATGAATTGTTAAAACTCTACGAATTTTTTCAACAATAAATCCAACCTAATATTGAACGAGACTAAATAACAAGTAACACTTTTTAATGTTAATCGTTTAACGTATGAATTAGTCGTTGGTTTATTGCTAAAACCGGCAACAAATTCTTTCAAAGAAGTCATCCAAAAATTGTCATACTTTTCATCCTTTCAGTAAAGCATATTTATATGATATATTCCGAATTACAAAAGTGAATATTCTATATATGATATCAATTCGTTAGCCAGGAATTATACACGCTTCCTTCATAACAAGCTTCCTTCAAACAATCTCCTATCTTACATCCCAAGAACTCATCTCTGTCAGTAAAAACGATAAAACCGATTACTCTGCTACCGATTATCGGAAAACTGGCGGTATGCTGATGAGGTGGGGCGGTACGAACGTCAGCTGGGAATTTATCGTGGGGCTATGGGGGCTGAGTTTCTTTAAATAAGCATCCGGTGTCGGTGGGCGATCGCGGGAAAACTTGGACGGCGAAGTTCGGCCGCGCGAAAGTTCGCTCGTCGAACGAAACTCCGCGGCGTGAAATAGGGGCGGTTTTCAAAGTCGTCGACTTTCACCGTCGCCAATTATCCCGGCACTTTCGATTTTTCCGTCGGTTCGTAAACTCCCCGGGCCGCTTAATTTGAATAAATTTCTAAGCGAACAAGCTGGTGCCCCTACCCTCTCGTCTGCCTCGTCCTACTTCCGCTTGCTGCTACCTCTTACCCCCTCTACACAGTCTGCCTGTACCCCTTTCTTACCCCTTACCTCTCCTTCTTTCTCTTTCTTCATCCTACGAAGCATTTCTCTCTCGGCGTGCCGCCGTAAATCGCGAGTTCACTTTCCACACTTTTCACCTAGTTGGCGCGACGCCAGCTCGCTGAAAGAGGACGCGAAAAAAAGAGGGAGAAGGAGGAACAGGAAGAAGCTGGCCCGAGGAACTTTGCTTTCGCGAAACTTCCCCTTTAAGACGGTGACGAGATTTCGCTCGCGGAGACTGGCTTACCCTCCAATTATTCCTGATTTCTCCTTTATTCTTAGCCCGGAACCGCAAAGACAAATTCCACAGGAATACGATAAATAAACGTCGCCCGATGGAAAATTAATTTTCGCGGGACACGGAGGTGAGTAGTTTGCTAGTTTTGTTTGAAGCGCAGTTGGAAGAATAAATATGGCTGTAGAATGATCGTGGATGATACTGGCGACTGTTATTTGAAACATTCTGAAGCAAGATTGATCAACTTTATTTTTTTTTACTTTAAGTTTCCTCTTTTATTCTAAATTTCTCAATATTAGCATCAAATTAATTTGATTTCCTATCTTAATTTTAATATCACAGCACATGATTAGTATTTATTATTTTGAATCCTTCGGAAATTAAAGAATTAAGCTGGGTGGAATCAATTCAACAATGTTTGGTTGTTGTATTTCATCGATAGCTAATCTTCAAATGTTTAAAACGATACAAATAGCAATTACCTCGGCAATCCTCGCTCTGATAATTCTATTCCTAATTTCTATAATCGCCCAGTAATTCATCTGGGTATTTGCGTTTAACGGCTTGAAGATAATACGAGATCTAAGGAAGAATATTCTTCGAAACAGTTTCATCAGAAGTTAGGCCTCTTGCTAAAACTTTCCGAAACAAGATACAGTCGTTAGTTCGTTGAAGAAAGAGAAGTAAGCTACCTAGTAGCTACCTGGACATCAAAATTATCGAGGACACGTGCGGACAAGGGTGAAAGGGGGTAGGTCAGCGTGATGTCCAGTTCGTCGAGTGCAGGACCTGCGCGTTTGCTTCGTACTC
The DNA here is from genome assembly GCF_905332965.1 of Bombus pascuorum. NCBI lineage: Eukaryota > Metazoa > Arthropoda > Insecta > Hymenoptera > Apidae > Bombus > Bombus pascuorum. The sequence continues at coordinate 12,343,862 of NC_083494.1, read as the reverse complement.
GGATCATATGGCAGAGAGTGGAAGCCGATTGGAGCAGCCAGTTTCGTCGGGGCGGGTTCTAAGCCGGTTTAGGGGCAGTTTACGCGCGGAACCACCCTCCTTCTTCTGACCATGGAGGTCTGACCCAGGGTCAGGTGTCTTCTTCGAATCCGATTTCGTCGTAACGCGTTTGACGCGTGGCACACGCGTGCTGTCAGGTGACGGCGGTTGTCTTCTTCGTGAAGATGGTCGTGATTTGGTTTGAATTTTAGATGATGTTCCGTGGAGTAGGTTTAAGTTACTATATTAGTAGAAAATAGGAACTCGTTGAAGATCAGATTCTCGTTTAGAAATAGGATCGTTTGTTAGAATTTTACAACTATTTATTGTAATTTAAAAAATTGTCGAGTAGATTTAGGTAGAATAATAAGGTAAGTTGAAACTTGTTGAGGAATTCGCTTTGATTTCGAAGTAGATTCGTCTGTTCTGATTTTAGTTCCTGTGGGGTAGCTTGAGGGTAAAATAGCAAGATATTAAAATGCGGGAACGTGTGTGTGGTTGAGGAATCGATTTCCATTTAGAAGTAGAATGAAGAAACAGTTGAATCTTATTAAGCAGATATATTCTTTTCTCTTTCAATTAAGAGCTTAATGTTGCATCGACTCCTCGATCATTATTTTCATTACGTACCTTTTTTCTTTTCTGCTTCTACTTTTAACAGTTTTATTTTACGATTTAAGTGGAAAAGTTAATGTAGAAGAAATGAAAGAACTACTTATCAGTTCAACATCATAGAAGATGATATGTATCGTTACGAGTAATCCTTCTAGCAGTTAGAAGCACGCAATAAACATACTTCGACTTGGGAATCAAGCTAATATGTTTCTCATTTCCGAGCGTGAGAATTAAGAGAATTAGTTTCCTTACCTGAGCAGAACTTTAAACAAAAGTCTAAAGCGTAAGAGTAGACTGATCTATTATGCAGCTTAGTTTCCAGAACACAGCTTTAAAAGACTAACTACCCTTCGTCATAAACTTTCACCCCGTTTCTTCTTTCACTGTGTTTTACTCTGCTAGAAACAGTCTCTATAATTTATTGACCCCTTCACCTAGACGTATTCTTACCTCTTTTATCTCCTTCTATACCCTCGCTCATATTTATCAGTGTACTTATAAAGAATTAGGTAAACTTCAGTAGATGATCATTTTAGAGAATCCTTAAGAAGTTATTAAGATCACATAAGGATCATTATTTCATTTGAAATATTCTTTCTACTATACGAACTCAGACAATCAAGAATTTACTAAAATGGACTGTTTCATTTGAAATAAACTTGCCGAATTAAGTACAATTAAATAAAATTTCTTTTTCGTCTACAACGTTCGCCACGTTTGTCCATAACTGGCTAATCCAATCTCAACATCGATGTTATTCAGTTTTCTATTGTACTTGTTTATTGTGCTTTCGAAGTAATTAGTAGCTAACAATGCTTGTCTAGAACTATATTAATAATTATCGATATTTCTCCACTTTTGTAAAGTAAACATTACTTAAAGTTAAACATGGACACTTCTTTCAATCCAAAATTTAAAATTTGCAAACGAACCAAGAGATACATGAAAAATATCGATGCAGAACGGGGAAATGAGTAGAATTGTTTCGTGGTAGCGTGGAGGCAGATGATGAAGCCTCACGCATCCCGGAAAAACGACAACGATTTTCCCAGGCGGAGAGCAGGGCAGGCCGGGCGAAGAGGGTGGTCGTGTGACACACGAGCCACCCCTGCGAATGGCCGAGCGGAGCCCGGCCGCCAAACAATCGATATATGCGTTCAAAATGGCCGCCAGAAACGCCACCCACCCTACTATATCCCTCTACATCCCAACCCACGTAACCACCACGTCCTCACCCCACCACCTTACCCACACCCTCGTGCTCTTTCTACATCCCTCTCACGTATGCCCCCGAAGCTCTTTAACTTCAGGACCCAGCCACTGACTGCCAACCAGGCAATACCACTCTTGCTCACCCTCTTTGTCTTTCCACCCTCTTTTACCTCCTCCTCGATTTTACCACTTTTCCTCTTCTTCTTCTTCTCCTTTTCTTTATTTCATTGTCCTCTGTCGTTTAGTCTCTGGTCATCGCATTAGGATCGTACAAAATTCCCAGGCTTTCTTTCGTTTTTAGCAAAATTGAGAGGCGTAATGGAATTTTATCTACGTATTACCATTGCTCAGTCTCTTTGTCTTTCGCCCTCTTCTATCTCCTTCTCGTTCGACCACTCTTTTTCTTCTCTGTTTCTATGTTTCTTTTGTGTTTAGTCTTTGGACATCGAATTAAAACTTTCAAGCTTTCTTAAGTCTTTAGCAAATTGCTAAAGATGTATGAATGAATCGTATATATATAGATACTTAATAGAAAACTATAGCAACTGTCATGCCGTTACTCGCCTATTATTTTATTAATTTTATATCTACGTTCCTCTTGTTTAGTTTATATAGTTCGTACTATTTTTGGCATAGATCGTATGATGAGTAGGTTACAGGAATAAAAGGTGACAAGTAGATTGCGAATTTGAATACATTTGTGGAAAATTTGAAAGTATCAAAGTGCATGCACGTACTGTATAAAACTACATAAAATGTCTGAATTAAGTTATACAAAATTGTTGAATACTTCAAAAACTTCCGAAACAACGTTTCTATAGAAACTTCAAAGAAACTGTAGATAATACCTTCGTCGAAAAATAACGCCAACTTTCTACCATCTATCCCGTCGAAACCGCGAAATTTATTGGCACGCTGTGTGCATCGTGTTCGCGAGGGATGCAATGCCAAGGGTAAACACGCGCGAGCGATAATTTTCTTTTCGCGCTGAGAGTCGAGAATGGTGGTCGTAGAGTGGCGGCGTGTGCACGCGGGTCTGAAATCGAGGGTGCGTTTCGTATATGGGGGAACGTATGGGGGATCCCCGCGCGCGAAAATTCACCGGAAATCGGGCTAAAGTGCATCCCACCCGAACGTTGCCGGATCGAGAGATTACCGGCGCGAGGTGATCACGAGAACTGCTGCGGAATGCCAATCTGAATGGGTATGTTTTTCGAGTACAGGAAAAGATGCGGCATTTTTAAAAAATCCATGTGTGGGTAGTATTATAAATGACCTTCGCGTTTTATATTGTTGCGATCTCTAAAATAACAAATACGAAGGCTACGAGGCGGAGGATGCATAGACGAATTACATTTCTCGTGTTCTATAGAATACTAGAATTTTTTAATTAAATACGCTGTTCAGCGATTTAATATGAAATATTAAAATTGTCTTTTTATTAGTTACTACATTGAACATTTTAAAAATATTGATTGGCATAACGTCACATATGTATCTGACGTTATAGTTGCGTTCTAGGAACACAGTAATTTCTATGAGATCTACCGATTGACACGTAACATGGATAAGAGACACTGAATATGTTAATCACCTATAAATCAATCCCAAACTACCTAAATCCCACTGAAGCATTTCAAACCTTCCACCAAAAGAAACCATCAGAATTTCACCCCCTCCCCTTCTAAATAGAACCTAGTCCAAAAATAACTCGAACCAATCATCCTAATGGATTTTTCGGGGTTCATGACCGCGAGGGGAAGAAATCATAAAAAGCTGAATCCCGTTTCCCGGTTACCAGCGCGAAAAGTGTTCTCCTAGAATCTTACTCATCCACGCTCGCGATTTTCTAGAGCGGAAGAAGAAGAAGAAGAAGAAGAAGAAGAAGAAGAAGAAGAAGAAGAAGAAGAAGAAGAAGACGAAGAAGAAGAAGGCGAAGAAGACGAAACGATGAACCATTGCACAGGAGCGAAAGAGAACGAACACCACGACAAACAGACGAGAAACGAGTTGGTATAGGAGCGAGGAAGACGGCACGCGACGGGTTTATTAAAATATAATGGCGTTATCAGGCAGGAGAACGAAGGGAGAGGCGTCAGCTTTAAGAGGGAAGTTTTCTTAAGTGTTCTTAATTAGAAGGGACCTGTTGCTTCGGAAAAAACCGGGTCACGGCCGTAGACACGCTGACGACGCCCCTCCACCCCTTTTTCTGTTCCTCCTACGCGACGCCCCCTCAGACGCTCGCAGACTCGGCCGCCGCTCCAGACTCGTAAGAGTCATTATTTTCTTCTTATTCTCCTTCCTGTTCGCGCCTCAACCCACCCCCTTACTCGTTTCCGTGGCCCCGTTTTCTTCGCGGTTTCACTAGGTTCAATCCCTAGTCGGTCGCTTCTACTCTTTCTTTTTCTTCTTTCTCTTCTTCTACCACTGCTGCTGACTTTATTCCGGTGCTCGTCTACTTGTTATCCCTCAGGTACTACGATACTTCGTGGAATATTTAGCAAGTTACACTTCTTTGTGTCGCGGTTCAACGTCGTTGTTTCAAGGGATGCAATCGGTGGTAAGGACGCTTTTGGTATACGACGGAGATATCGAATTAAATTAATGTCGAGAATCAATGTGGTCTTCAAATTAGTGTAACTTCGTAAAAAATAAAACCAGGGCTATGTACAGTCAGTCACAGAAATCTTCTTATGCAGTCAGACGTAACAATAATCACTGAAACATCCTGCGTCTTATTGTATTAATACCTTTCATCATAAATCTTTCATCAAGATACAAAGCGAAACATCGAGACGTTAAATCGTCCTAACTCCTCGTCCCTCAATTTTTCACCCGGAGACTATCCGTCGAAGAAGCTTTTCTCAAGATCAAGGGGGACGTATCGCAGTGAATACACAGTAAAATCTGTCAGAGGGGGCGAAAACGCGGATCGAAGGTTTCCGTGCATCTGCCAGTGTCGCTTCCGCTCCAGTTTCGCGAGTATCGACGACGAAACGATATCACACACATACACGCACACACAAAATAAAAGGAAGAAAAAAAAGAAAACAGAATGCAAATTCCTTTCCATTCTTTCGTTTTCCTCTTGTCGACCCCAATGGCAACGCGGCGACGGTTATTCGTCGCTGAGAGGGCGCGAAACGTGTCCTCGACCGGCTGAGAAGAAGGGTGGGAAGAACGTGAACCTTCCGTCGAATATAAATTTGAATATCGATGCCCATTGAATCCGATCGAAGGGTTCGGCAGAAGTCTCCTTTCACGGTCGAAAGGGTTGCGATTTGAATATTCTTCGTAAGGGGTAACTAGATGGGGTTTATGTCCTTCGAAGGGTTGACAGCAGCTCTCACTCTCCCCTCTTTCCTTCCTCCTCTTTTTTTCTTTTCTCTTCCATTTTTTTCTATTTGTATACTTCGCGAGCTGCATTGTGCACGCGAGTAAAAACCCAACACCCAGCCACCAGCCCCGGGGCCATTCCGTTCCATTATTAAAGTAATCAGCGGCATTGTGACGGGTGTTCGGTTTTGACTAATACATTAGTGAGGCGGGACACGATCGACACAGGTAACCGTTTCCAAGCAAAATCGAACGTCGAACGAACGGTTTTCACGTTCCATAGGGGATTCAGCTCCTACCTGACCCAATTTTTACTGTTGGATTTTTTCAGCATGCAAAAGCGGATTTGATGCTGTTGGTATCGCTATTTAAACATTGTCTTCGTTGATTTTTCTTCTTTCCAGAGATTCCTCTTCGGTATTTTTACCGTGGAGTATTGCGATTGTTTGAGGATTTCCTGAATAAGGCAGCTTCGAGAGATTGGAAATGCTGAGCATTTGTTTTGAGCATTGGTTGATTGAAGTGGTTGAGAAAAAAAAAGAATTTTTAGGAAACTATAGGAAGTAAATGCAGATACAAGTAGAAAATAAATTTGTATAACATCAGCATTTGCAATTTGTCAACGAAATTACATTAAATGAACGTAGAATATTAACAAGCATTTCATTCAAACACACACAAACACACACATAAATATAAAATAGGAACTGAAGTAAAGTCAAAAATTGTAAATATACAATTTTAACATTTACAGTAATATGTACAATCCGTGAACGATAAAAATCCCAAAGTCAAAACCACTCCATCACATTCCATTCTAGCGTCAAATCGAGTCAGACTTGCACGCAACCCCAAGCAGCAAAAGCGCAACCACGGAATCCCTCCATCACCATCATCAACTACACTTCACCACTCGAACATAGACTTCGAAAAATTCCAACCATTGAACAAAACTACCCAACTCTCTCTCTCGATGAAATCACCACCAGGGTCCGTGACGTGATTCGAATCACTCGATTCCAGGTTCGTCGCGCATGCAAATGAAACGACCTCTACTTGGCTTATCTGTCAATAAGATCGCAGCTCGAGGTACCCCGTTCAAGAGGACTTTAAACCATGGCAATCGTATTAACTCGTTTCGAGGGACACTTCTTTTGATTCTCGCCGTCCATCCTCGCGACAGATGTGGAAAATCGCGACCTCCTGACCGGTGGAACCCGGAACACCTATTGGAAACCAGGTCGACCCTTGTTCCTGTCTTTTTTCATCAAACGTCCATCGTTTTTCTATGCTTTTTTCAGACTATTCTATACATGTGTAGGACTTAGTTAAGACGTCAGAGGAACGAACAATACGGTCAGCCATGCGTGGCTGGGCTTCGCACCTTTGGCTCCGCGCGTACAATTTGATTTTTATCTTGGAGGGCACTCGATGGGTGCCGCGATTTCGAGATAGCCTGCATCGTTTCGAGAGCTCTTCGGGACACTCGTTCCTTTTCAATTTGGGCCCCGACGATGTTCGTCACACTCCACGAATGCGCAGTTCGCTGAAACTTGTAATATCGGGACTGTATCCGCGGGTTTTAGGCGCTCAGGTAGAGCTCGGTTGGGTCACGTTGGGAAACATTTGGTTAGCACGAGCTTGGCGAGATTACGGTTTAATAAAGTTACTCGGTCAAATCTTTTTTTGGGGTATCGTTGTCCGTATCTGCCAGTTGAGGAACATTTTGTTTAATGTTGGAATTATCGAGCTCGAAGAAAGTTTTGTTTAATATTAGGACTGTCAATCAGACTTGACAAAATGGTGGCTCTTGGAATTTTTTTATTGAATTAGTCAAGATATACAGGTGCCTTCGGTAAAATTAAAGTTGAGTTTTGTTAAGATAAAATTATAATTATTTGCAATCAGCAACCAAAAACATTATACATATTGTAAAAAGAATTGTTTTATTAAAGTAAAATTGCACGTGAATGTATATTAGAAGCTGATAGTTCTATCGCTAAATTCTAGTGTAAAATGCATAGTAAATAGTAAAATACATTATTGCCATGTGTCTTTTAATATATAATTTATGTTGATGGTCTGTTGATTGTACAAAGCTGTAGCAAGTACTGTTTCCAATTACTAATTGATCAATTTCAATACCGTGATCAAATAAATAAATCCATCCAAGCATCTTGATACATACTACTGTAATAATTACTAATTACTAATTTATCGTTAATTTCAACACCGTGATCAAATAAATAAATCCATCAATCCTGATACATACTACTATAATAATCGATGTTAAATGATAGAAGATAATAAGTACCATAGAAATACAAGATACTCTCGCTTTTCAACTCCAAACACGAATACAAACGAAATATCAAAAAATCAATTTCCAAACGTTAATTTTAATCACCTATTCCTGATTGTTTCAAGCCTGTCTCAAGCCAATCGACGAGTCAATCTGCCGTCCCGATCTAACGTCGTGAAAAGCCGATTCGATCCGCGCTATTACAAAAACCTATCGAACGCATCAGCTTCAGCCGTGTCCTCGAAACCTTGAAATCCTCCAAACCCAATTCTATTCGTCACCGTGTTCGCAAACCGTGTCCCCTCCCTATAACATTCTCTCGTTAATCCTCGATAATTACCCATCGATCGAACCATCTCGATTCCACCTCCCATTCACGATTTTCTTCAGGGCGGTTTCATTGCATGAAAGCAACGCAAGAGCAGAGAGTCGAATCCGATATTTTGCGCTCGGTAACTAGAAAGTTCTCTTTTGGTTTTCGTTCGATCATTAATAATCGTCGAACGATCCGTCAGGTTCGCCGTATGAAAATCACATCACGATAAGCAATAGTTGTCACACGGAGACTGCTTGAAGGTATTTTAACCTTTTGCCCATTCATAATGACGCGATCGTGAAATCGAGGATTCAGGTAGCCACGATGCTTCATGCGTACACGTTCTCCATGCGTTTATTGGAGGGCCCCACCTGGGCCCTGTGCGTGTGCACACATACAACGATACGCTAGTATCAGGGTAGGAGACGCACATGGGACCCCATAGAATATGCATGTGTTTTGTATTCAGGAATATGTTAACCCTTTCGCTTAGTCTTTCGATTGGCACCACCGAGGCAACACCTCGCTGCCAACCAAGATGCCTCTTATTTCATTTTGAGTTTTGCTTCTTCGTCGGTTTCGTAATTTTTGTGACAATTATTTTTGTGGCGATGGTAGTAGTGCAGGTGGATGGTGGTTCTGCAGCTTCTTCTGTGAAGGGTTGTTCGAGGTAGGTGAATTATTGATTGTTTTTAACGTGTTCTATGTTAACTATCGTTTCTTGTGATTTATGTCGTGATTGATCGATCAGTTGATTTTCGGATGATGTGGGAATTCTTGGGAACGAATAGTGCAATGAAGTATTGTGATTTGAGATTTAGCAACGAATAATTATTAAAAATAGATGGTGCATTAACTGGCATAATGGTATGTTAATAAGATATAATTCCATAGAATAAATGTGGGATTATTGTTAAAATTATCGAAGATTAAAATTGACTCTGGAAATTAATTAACTGAAGGATTAATTAACTATCATGAGAAATGTATAAACTTTAAGGTGAATGTTAAGAACGATATTTAAATTCAAGAGAAATTGTTGATAAACACAATAGCAAGAGTTTGGTACATATTTTAGCAAATATTTTACAGAAAGCAAATTTTTTATCAATATATAATAGAAAAATCATCGAATTTTATGGATGTATCCAATCTTGCAAGAAACTTCATTTTGTTATACGAGGTATTTACGTGCTTCAAGTAGGAATCAGGAAAATTACAGTCTCGTTTCTAAACAAAGTAAAAAGGTGAATTTAAAAACATTCTTGAGAAAACTTCAAACTAAACAAAAAAGAAGAGATTAAAGTTTTCTGACAGGATGAACTTTCCTGTTTTCGAAGTAAACTTTAAACCCTGCCGCCGAATCTGACGATGCACAAAATAGATCAGTTTTCCAACTACAAAATACAACTGTTTGCAGATATCTGCACAGAACTTGTCGTTAATAATAATTAAGCTCGTATCATACACAGATAATAATTTGTATCATTTTATCTATTTGATTTATCTATTCGAGTTGTTGAAGGGAGCAATGTATATGATAATTTAAAACAATAGTACATATCTCTAAACTTCTAAATTTAAATTACTGTATCTATAAAAAGTAATATCTACATGCCCTTATTTTACAATGAAGGTTTTCATAGGTTCTACATTTCATTTTCACAGTATCAAATCTTTATAGTCATGTGAGAGTATCATTAAAGGATAAGTTTTATGTACTTGAACTTAATTAATTAGTATCTACATAAACGTTATAATAAATACAACAATAAGAAAATACTTTTTGTAGACATTGCAAGTTTAACACTAAAAAGAATGGAAAAAGAAACGAACGTTGAATCCAACTCATTAAACATTAACAATATATAAAGCTACAGAGGATTAATGAAATATTTTCCCATTTGCTATGTAACCTACTGTTTCATAAAATCCAATCGTTGTGTCCAATTTTGAATTTTTATTATAATCACAGTACCATAAAAAAAGCTTCTTCCTTTTTTTCTCCTTCTTCTTTGTGGCTTTTTTCTTTCCATTTTAACACGATATATTTCCGACGGAAAACATTTCCACGGCGGACATTCGGATCGCTTTTATACGCGTCGAAGAATCGGAATAATGCAAAAGTAATATCAGGCTCGAAGCATCATGTAATGGCTGCCTTAAAATATGATCGACAGGAAAAATGGAGCGATAAACTTCTCATTGAGTCATCCGTCGTTAAGGAATGCTCGAATGCTCTCGTTTCGCCTGTTTTATCCCGTCATGCAGGCGACAGGAATAAAACTATTTGTCGCCCATTCGCCGTCATGTAAGATCCACCATCGGAAGATGAAGTTTATCGCTGTTCGAATATCGGCTCGGTCTATCTTTTTATCAAATTGTTTATCATACGTTGAAAAATATTTTCGTGAAAGAATTTTCGGTGGCTCGTCCCATAAATCAAAGCGCATCTCGTAACTTAAATTCTGTTTTTTGACACGTCGTGTAAGGAGATAGGTGTTCGACCGTGTCACGAGGCGACGCGTTCGCGATATAACGCGTTAATATAGTTCATGGTAGAGTCACAGGATGTAACAATAGGATATATAGTCAATTGTTCGTTCTATTACTCGCGAGTATTTTTTATTTTCAATAAAATTAGTAAATTTAGGTATTGATTTAATCTTTACATTGATCTTTTTACCATTGTAGCAATTTGTCATGGAAGGATAAATTAAATTGGGAAAATGTGAGATAAAAATATGAAGAAAGTTTTATGATACATTGAATTTTCATCTTAAAATTCGTAAAAATTACATTTATATTTATGTCAAAGTAAAAAAAAAATAGAACAACCGTTAATAAACGTAAGCTTATTTTAGATTGAGAAAGTTTTTAATTTTACAATGATAAAAGAAACATGATGCAGAATAAACTAGCAAAAGAAATATTTGACAAATAAATCCCAAAATGGAAAACAATGAATGCAAGGTTCATTTTGCTGATCTTTCATCAAAACATATAAAGTGAAAAAATATAATTGGAAACGAACTTTACACGCTATAGTTACAAATAAATATATAAAATACTGGTATAAAAATCTTTCACAAATGTTTTTTCTTTTGAGAGAATAAATTTTTCTCAACAAAAGAGGAACGAGAAAGGGAAACGCCGTTCAAAAAAGAATGGAATATTGTTTCACCCTCGACATTCAGGAATATGTAAGGTTAGTCGTTTTCTGCGATGTGAAAATGGCTCGCAGCCATTTTGTAAAGGTCACCCTTCGATACCACCCCTGCAGCAGGCCAGCTACCAACCCCTGAACTGGAATCGGTTCAATTACCCCGAAATGGCGTGGTTCACTGACTTCTTCGACGACTTCCCGCTGCGAAACGGTTGACCGCTGGTCACTCTTTGCTTGACCGTGAATAATTCGATTCTGCACCGGACGTAGTGGCCATTGAAAAGGAATGGAGCGTGTGCGATATTGAATTTGACGTTAAACACGCGTCTCCCTTGAAAACTTTCACCTGTCACATTTTTTTTGGTAAAAGTCAAGAATTTTTATGCAGGACAGTTTTAGATTTTTTTAAAAATCTGTTTCGATACTTTATTCAACCGCTTCGTTTTGATTAGTTTTATTTGGAAATTGGTAAATTGGCAGTTTAATAATTTATTTATATTTTTATATCATAACGAGGAATTGTAATTATAATTTAATTGTTTGGTAGAGAAGTGTACCTTTTTGTAGGCACGGAGATAAAACGAGGATGATCTTAATTATCAAAATATTTTACAAATTCCCCAATCATTATAAACATAATTAAAGAAACAAAATCTAAGCAGAAACCTTTTATTTACTTTTTACTCATTAAATATTATAGCAAGTACTGCATTTTTGTATACCTAAATATTTCTATATTTCATGTATCTTTATCGACTGTGTACATTCTGTCCACGTACTAAATTTTCCAAAAACCTCTAAACATCAATCTTTATCGATAAGGATCCAAGAAACTCATAGACACCTCATCGTTAAGTAACCTTCGTCATATTGAAATTACGTAATATTACAAACTCAAACAAGCTTCTAAAAAATTCCAAGCAATTGCAACCCTCCCGAAAAGGGTAGGCCAGTGCACGCAATATTTACTAATACCTGTGGCAATGAAGAGGGTAGGAAAGTGGAAAATAAACGATTAAAAATCGACAGTGAAGCAATCGTGGTGCTGTGCGACCCGTCGATAAATCACCGCCTAATACTCTCTCCAGGGCGCGTGCCGTAGAAAAGGAGTGACCGGACATTATCGTTCAGGTCAATTCGCCGAGGAAGACAGAGGAGAAGTGGAATTTCCGGTTTTGCGTCTGGTGGCCAATCCGGCGGAGGTCAGCGGGTCCCCTGACCCAGGTCGAGGGTCAGCCCAAACAATCTTTCCTCGGGGTCAGCCCACCGCGTTTACGCCACTGATTTATGGCCTGCCTTCATTCTACATATTTTTCTGGCGGTTTTCGCGGTCGAAAAACGACCGTATTCCATCGACTTTCGCGACAGAGACTAATTGTCAGTGACTGATTTGTTAGGAGTGTGATTTTTCCGGGATATTTTTTGGTTGAAAGAGTTTTCTAGTGATTTTTCTGCACAGGAATTGTAGTGCAGTTTTAATTGGAAACAAAGTGTGGTGAAGCGTAGAAGGAAGTGCTGTAGTTGATAATATTGAAATGTTAGGATTTTTCTTCCCTTGACGTTTCACAAATTGGTGGAGTGTTTTTAGAAGTTTTGTATTTTCACTGATACTTTAAGATATTTAAAGGGGGTATTTTTAAAATATGTGTTTCCCAGAACCTATAAAACAGGAATATTAGTTTATTGCTGCGATTTCGAAATCAGAAATCAATAATTATTATAAATAAATTACTTATTGAAATAATAATATATTTGTAGCAATATCGATATAGTAGGTACAATAATACAATTACAAAATACACTAATATTGTGATTCGCGAGTAAAACAAAATTCAAGGGACATCCATATTTAAACAAAGAGATAAAGAACACAAATTTCTAACAACTTTCAAATGTCATCTTCTAGAATACATAAGTAATAACGACATGAAAAATCATTGAAATACAATCTGAAAGTAACAACGAATAAATCACTCTATGATTAATATTTCTTCGTTTTTTCTTGCTACTAAACAATTCGACATCTGCAACACTCTTATCTTAATAAAAACCAAACGAAATCAAACAATCTTCATACACCTGAACCGAGAGAAAACTTAAAAAAGCAGAAAATCCAGCGTTTCTACGTGTCTCTGAAACTCTTGTCCCGGAAAGCCGCGAGAGTATTCGCCAGTGGCAAAGAAGAGAGCGGAAAACAGCGGCGGGCAGAGAGTGCCAGCGGCGGTGGGAAAGAGAGATAGAGATTTCCAAGGAGCGGCGATGGTAAACGCAAATTGGCGCAAATTGGCGCAGGACGTAAAGCTGCATAAGACGGTAAGCCAGTGGCAAGCAATCGTGAGGACGAGTCAGCCAGGATCCAAGAGAACCGGAAGAAGACCGAGAGAAGAGATACATTCAGAAAGAGAAAGAGAAAGGCAAATAGGTAGAACAGCGTGTTAGAGCAAAGAGAAAGGAGAATAGAGGAGCGAAGGGATGGAGAATTGTGGAGAAAGCGGGCTAGAGAGGCAGGATTCGACAAAAGGGTACGGTGCTGAGGAGGCAAGAGGAAACTGGAGGATAGGAAGAGGTGGTATAGAGGAGAGGGAAGAGATCGTTAGGCATGTTACGTCTTGCATCCTGCCAGGACGATGGAACAGCCGGCAGACTCTATCGTGTACCGTTGCACGTACACCGTGCCCCTTCTGTTCGTTTCGTTGCATGTACGCGCGAGGACGCGCGAGCACGCCGGGACTGCTTTTGGCAAGCCCATCCCACGAGCCCGTCTTTCGAAAACCACCCCCTCGTGGATAGCGAGGGCGACGAACTGACGCTACGCCCGTGCAACATGGCTCGCCATCGTCCGTGAAATGGCGCTTCCTACGTAAACGTCAACTTTATTTGGATTAAAACCAGCCGGTTTTAACCTGTTGACTAGGTCATTTGATAATTAAGAAGTTTTATCACTGAAGAATTTGTCCGGAATTAAAAGGTGCAGGTTCTATATTTCATTTAAAAGTTTCGCATCAAGTAACGCAGGTTACGATTGTAAATATTGTAGCTGATCACGAATTTATAGCACTTTCGAAAAAAAACTTGATTTTTAGTAGGTTATTAGCATCGAGGGACAGAGGTGTTTCTTTATCGCGGTCCTTGAGATTATAGAATGAAAAGTTGATAGAGGTAAATCAATTCCAGCTAGGTCGATTCTAGTCCTTGAGAATATGAATATGCCATAATTTATTTCTAATGGAAATGATACGATTCGTTAAAAAATAGGAGATACGTAGAGAAGGAAATGGTTATATCTGAAAGATTAGAAACTCGATCCTACTATGGTTCTTGAATTTTTATCCCTCAGTTTCAAATGTCAAATCAGTGTCAATGTTAAAAGTTATACGTATCTTAACTTATTGGAAATTTAAAACTACAAATTATTCAGGTCGTGAATAACGTAATTTAATTTTCGACCAATTGTCTATCGAATTTTTAATAAAATCACACAGCTTTAATTAATTGCTTAACATAGACATATCTCGCAGAAGTCAGCAAAAGTAGAACCGACGTATAGGTCGATCCCTTTGCTAGATATTCTCGGGAAGGTAAGTTCGAAACTGCTTCGTCGGGTAGTCCTTATTGACTGGCAAGGAACAGGGGGAAGGGGATTCTTGGGAGCGCGATGGGGTTGCTTAGGCAACTTCAAATTAATTTCAAACATAGGGAGAAACAATACTTAATGCCGTAGAGGGCGGTCGGGTCTCGAGTAGCGGAGCATCCCATAATAATTATTTTCCAATGAAAACTCAAATTGTCGGTGGGATTGGGGCTCAGTAGCTACCCCCATCGCGTCAGGGGAAAACTTTGCTTTGGGATGTCTGCTAGGGATGTCAAGATGACATCGAGACCATTGGATGCGACTCCGGAATGAATAAACGCTTCTGATACATATAATAAGAGACAAAATGTCTGGAAGTTTGACAACCTGAAGATTCTTCGAAACTATTCTCCATTAATTCAATTTGCTTCTAGTAAGATGACAGGATAAGATTATTCTTCTCGACAGTTTTGCTCTGAGATATTATTTTGGAAGTTTGTTTTTTAACAAAATGATTGTTGTATAGAAGAATTGGTCTAATTTATACAATGTTCTCTCTTTCGTAATAGAAACGACTAAAGAAACGAATTAGAATACTAAAAACTTCCATATCAATTTTTACGCGTAATTTGAAGAAAATTCTATTACATACTTCCAATATAATATTTCTATCTTACCAATCTCTGGAGAAATTTCTCTGTTTGAAGATGACCCTGCAATTCGAAGATACATTTCCACAATAAATCTCATATTACTAAAATTTTCTATAGCAGCTATAGCAAATAGCTTGAAAAAGATTCCTCCACACATTTCTGATATAATATTCTCATCTTACCAAACCCTGAAGACATCTTTCTTTTTTGACAATAGGAAGAGCTTGACACATATATTCGCTATACAATAGTTTCATCTTAAATTGTATATCCTACTAAAGAATTAATTTGCATAACAAACTTTATCCGAAAATTAATTGATACGATAAATCATATTTTGTAATAATTCGTTTTCGATGAATAATAAATAATTTTTATAATAAATCTAATTTATAAATTCTCCAATTTATAAACTCCAAAAAAGAGAATCTCCACCCTCAAAACTCTGCAACCGATCCATAGCCTCCCCGTTCTGAAAGTGAACAAGAAAGTCCCGAGCACCGTCTATAGATGCGCGAATTAAAAGCAACCTTGTCGCAAGATCCACTTAACGCCGAATTGTTCTCTCTTCCCGGTAACTTCCTCTACGAATCAGCGACCAAATCGTACAAACGTGTCCCAAAGAACGCGTCGGTCGTCGCGCGGCAAAATGCGGAAATGTTGTCGACGGTTTTCGAAGGCGGAGACGAGCGATACGTTTCGCTCGCTCGCTCGCTCGCCGGAGCAAGGAGACACGGGCGGCGTTAATGGAATTCGATCCGGACCAGGCGGTTTTCGGGACCTCGTCTTACCACCCTGAATACGGAGAAACGCGAAACGCCTCGCGGAGAGATCGTGTAATTACGAGGAGAAGGCTCAAAGATGCTGCCGTTGCAGTCTGCCGCTCCGCCTCGCTGGTTGAAGCCGTTCTCGCGCCCTGAGGACACGTTACGTGCACGCTTAATCGCGCCGCTTTATTCGACGATGTACTCACGAGAAATAAGAGCGGAGAGATCGCGCTCTCAAGTTCATGAAGACACATTGAAACACTTGCCAGCCGCAGAATTTACGTCACTAAGGCTTGTTGATGCACCATATTTCGTGGCTACTTGAGAATTTAAAATATAACTCGAACTGATTGATTACTCACCTAATTCAATTAATCTCTATCGACCTCTCTCTAACAGGAACGTAATAATCTTTGGTTAAGAACTTCCTTCTGTTTTCACCCCCCTTTGTAGACCAAACCCTATCTGCTCATCAATCTTCAACAATTACAGAAACATTATCTTCACCTACTGGACCGTCTTTAGCACCCGTCTTCCATCCATAGCTTCCCTATGGATTCTCTAAAAAAAAAAAAAAAAAAACACTTGCTTTTCGAGCTTTAGTCTCCCCGAACCTTCATCACCCAGGCGATGCGTAACGCTACGCAACGAGGCGTGGCAAAAGAAATCTCAGATGTAAAGTTCGTTAACATTTGATAAAATAGGCGATAGCCTATGTGCTGTGAAAATATTCTCAAGTATATACATAAGCTGAGAATATCCTCTGTACAATTATCGTAGAGAACATCGACACAGATGTCAAGTGGGCAAATACGTTGCCGCCTATTTGAGAGCAAAGATCTTCGAATCTACGCTGAAGCGGCTACGCGACCTGAAAATATTCTCGAGGATAACTGTCGTACAAAACTCTGAAATGGATATCTACCTGCAGCATTCGTTGCTCGCGAGTTGCAGTGTGGACGCAGCATTACGTATGCGTGAGGAGATCCCGTAGCCGTAGGATATCAGGATCCCTGGTCGTCTGGAGCGGTAACACGCCGCCGATCCCCTCTTGGCAAGCCCAGAAGGTTACCATGACGACGAAATGCGTGACGTAACCACCCACCAGCGGGCCCGCTGAAACAAATGAAGGCACGTCCTCCTTCGTATACCACCCCCTTTCCACCTGACTCCCTTCCAGAGCCTGTCCCGCTCTTTGCCTTCGCGATTCCCAGCCTCCACTTGCGGCATCACACCGCGAGCAAGTGGTCCAGAACGTGGGACGTAGTAGTATATAGAGGTAAAAGAGAGGAGGTGAAAGAGGAGGAGGTGGAGGAAAGAGGATGCGCGCTAAAGGAGAGGATGCTGGCAGGCAAAATTACAAGGACCCAGCCAGGTTCTCCGGGAAACTTGCCTATGAAGTCCTCGTTGCGGGGAATATGCAGCCAGTACCGGCGTCTGAGCAAGTTTCTATTTTACGAGATCTGTTTCTCCGGGGCACAAAGAGGATCCGTGGAATTTCGTTGTGCCACGAGGATCGAGGCTTTCTCTGAGCTCGATGCTGAGAAGAGAGAAACGAGCAAATGTTAGATGCAAAAGATAGATTTGTAATTGTATGCTTGTATGTTGATTCTTCTATTATCCGAGATTTGGATGTTTTTTTTGGTAGATTACGATGGTCGTGGTTAATGATTAATGATCCAGGTTGTGAATTTGTTGCATTTAATTGTTTGTTAAGGAACACTTGTGTTTCACGACGATAGAAACGAAATAGAAAGAAAAATACGTAATGCACGAAGAATTGGTGTGTATGAGACGACTATAATCGAAATAACACGTTAAACATGAACCAAAAACATCTTGCAAAGAACACCTGTATTCTTTATTTGTCTTTAGTAATTTCAAATACGAGGAGTTCGATGTTTCTCAATTTTAGATCACGATTTTAGAATTATAAAATGTTTCACAGAATCTGATGATTCTACGTGTAATACTATAAATTCTCATCTCAACGTACTTGTTCACGTGACAGCTGTGCGGCTACATATTTAGAATTAAAAGCACGAAGAATTATAAGGACATTGCTCTCATTTGAATCATTCTATAATTAGAAAATTTGTTTGTTATTCTATAATTAAACAAACAAATTCTATATTATTCGTACATATCTTTGACTTATTTCCCATATAATAAGCACAAAGAATTACACACAATGTTTGTAACCATTTAACAAATAAGAATAAAATCGTACTGTTGCACCCAAGTTACACAGAACCATTTTACCACCCACATAACAATCACAATTAAACTCTCATCAGCATCAGCTTCTCACAGCCAAATTTCATCTCGACACATTCCAATAAATTGGACCCGGAAACCTACAATCCCAAGCAAATTTATATGGAAAAACGTTAAGAAGAAGGGAGGTTCGTCTTCATGCATGAACAGACCCCCTCGATAAATACGGTACAGTGTCCTATAAAACCAAGAACTTTCCAAAGCTAAGTCGAACCATAGAAGACGAGGGTGGTTCATAGATACAACGTTCGAGTTTCTTTGATAGAAGCCACCCCTTCGATAGCCAGGTTGTTCATCCCCGCGACGAGAGATTCAATTCGATGCTCGCAACACGCCTCGATTCTCACGGCTTCTTTTTATGATTCCCGGCATTCTCTTTGCCGCTCGGCTTTTCCCACTTTCCTTCCGGCGGACTTCCATCCCGGTTCGCCGGGGAATACGTAACGAAAGGGCGCGTGGTCGAAATTCGAATCAGCGAGCCCCGGGCCACGGAAATGGCTGTCGCGATGGAAAGGTTTCTCTGGTTTCCATGGGTCGAAACTTCTGCTTAAATCTTTTTCCCTTTTCGTCGAAGCTGATTGCTCTTGGAACCGGCCGCCTCTAATGTTTCTACCCCTCTATTTTTCAAAAGCTTTAAGACACTTTCCTTATAAATTTCCACTCTTCCTTATGACTTTTAAATTGTATGCATTGTTTAACGAAATTATTTTTATATTCGTAGTGTATGTTCTTTTCTATACAAGTAAGATTTTCACGTTAATAAATAAGCTCCAAGACTTTTAAGGCGGGAAGGGTGTGGAGGAAGGTGCGAATCTCGTTCTGCAGATGAAGTTTAAGGGGAAAGATATATTTTACGATGAATTTATCTTAGATAAATTATACACGTTGCTTAAGATGGTTATACAAATTGCTACGAGCAAATTTTAATTATCCGATACATATTGATGTGAACTTTTATTAGAAGTAGGGAATATACACGAGCAAAAGTATTTGTAAAGAAATTGTTAAATTCTTTAACACAAATGGAATCATTTTTGGATAATTTCACCTCATTATCTAAAAGTGAAGTGTAAATTAAGTTAAAAAATTACAGGTTATGGTTCCTACATGATTCCCCTACATGAATTCGTTACATTTTCTAAATGGTTTTTCTTTCTTGTTAAAGATTTAGTATTCCAAATATCTTCCAAATTTGCACGATTTCATTTTACGAATTGTCGATTTTCTTCACATATAAAGGAACATAAAGGAGAATTGAAGTTTTGTGGATGTATGGGGCTCAGTCAAGACTAATCTTAATCCTTCGTCGAGCTTATACTGCTGGGAAGATTGAATAGAAACAGCGGGGGTGGCACGCTCGTAAAGCATATTGAGAAACTTTTTTATCGTTGCCTGTATCACAAAACACTGGTTTTATTAAATTGTATATGGGAAGGGTAGGAATGTTAGGAAGGAGAGTTACATCACAGTATCGCGAGTTGCCTTTTGACGTTGTAATTAGCGATGATTAATGAAGGCTAAAGATATTAAGGGTGGTTTGAAACAGGTTCTGAGAAATTGGAAATGACATGACACTTCTATTTCGACTATAAAAAATGTTATTTCAGTTTTGTGGATCGAGCAGAATTTGTTTGACAGTAGAGATAATTTTAATTGTTATCCGGTAATTATTTAAATTATGCTTCAATTATAATTGTAATTATTACGCGAAAGAAAATTGTACTAAATTTTCTAAAATTCTCTGTATCGTATCCTTACTATACGTGCGTGTCACGCTTGAAACTGAAATCCGAAGTCAACGAAGTCGTGGCCACCGTCATCGTCGAGTGTCAAAAAGGGTCGGGGGAAGAACAGGTTCGTGGTCGATAGGTAGAATCGGATTACATATCGAATCGAACCCTTTCAATTCCAATTAATTGAGAAATAATTAGCAGAGTCGAGCGTGCACGATGTGACACGATGGCAAAGGAAGAGAAAGAGAGAAAGTCGATGCACCGGAGGGTAGGAGCAACGAGAAGGGTGGAACAAAGGGTGACACGGAACGTTTGTCCCGGACGTCACCGGTTCGCCGGTATTATCCTCTCAAATTGGTTATTTTCGGTAAATACCGTTTTGAAAAGCCAATAACGCTGTTTCCCCATTGTGAGATCTCACCCCGCTAGCCTCGATATATTTACGATTTTACCCCCTTCGCGACTCTTCACAGGGGTGTTCCCAAAGGTGAAACCGACAAAAGTAATCCTGAAAACGGCACAGGTGATGCCGCTGCTTTTCACTGGGAAAAAAAATATCGACGACTCCCTGTGGAACGTAAGGTACCAGGGAAAAATCGCGCCAGGTAGAAAACTACCCTTTTCGTGATTGATGGTGGTTTCGTAGATAAAGTAGATTCTTGCTGATATAGTAAAGTACGGTTACATGTTTCAAGTCTAAAACTTCAACGCCTCAAAATTCGATCTTGAATTTTGCAGAATAATTAAATTTGTTGCGTATTATAACGAGATATCAATTAGTTTTTAATATAATAATCAATGAACGAGAAAATATCTCTCATAAAACATTGCTTTTCTAAGAATATCCGAAAAATGTTAAACGAATCTTTGGAATTTTCTTTCATAGATACGATGTTAAAAAACAGAATTTGATGATATAAGTTGATTGAAAAAAATTGCAAGTAGAATGTTGTGTAAACGCAACTTTGGATCCTAAACAACCCTCGATTTTTTCGTGATCGAATGAGTTCGCGTTGCCAAATTCGATGTGTATTGAGAAGAGACAGAGAGAGAGAGAGGGAGATGCTGAAGAGCAGGTCGAAAGTGCGGAAGCCAATTTTTCGAGTGGAGGGTGCCGACGAGAACGAGACTGGGTACAGATAAAGGGATGCTCTTGCTGCGTTGACGAGCAGCGAAGTCAGGTTCTGTCGCTGACGGCGACTTTCTCATTGGGTGTTCACAAGTGGTTATAGCGTGTTTCAGGAACTGTTTTTGTATTCAGGGAAATTGGAATTGGGGTTGGAGAGGTGGGAAGTTGAAAATGTTTGCAGTTTCCGAGGGTCGATAGGTTGGAGGTTGGAGATATGTGCTTAATTGTGAGATAATGGCTGTTGTCAAATGGGGAGGAATGGTTAATTTTGAAATTAAAAGCAAAAAGAATTATTTGAAGGAAAGATAGGTTTATAATTTGATAAATTATTAAAGCCGATTAAAATTATTTTATGAATCGCTAGGGGTGAGTTTTGCTTATCTGACAGAAATTCGTACAAATTTTGTATAAGTATACAAAGTATACAAAATTAAATTTTTAAATTCATTGTGTTTTTTCTACTTTAAAATGTACTATCCAAATAATTTACGAATAGAGAAGATGCATTCTTCGAATAACCCTTTAAATTCTATGAATCACACAATCAGTTAAAGACTTCATCCATATGATCACCCTCTTTCAACAGCCAAACTTGCAAACACTGACAAGATTAAATCCAGTGCAATCTTAATCCGCGTCCCACTAAACTCATTAAAATCTCACGACTCTCCCGCGAGACGTGGTCGGAAAGGAAGTCGACGGCCGTGGAAGAAAATGCAAGAAACGTCTAAAAGCGAGAAAGAGAAAGAAACAGTGAGAACGAAAGAGTGGCACGTGAAATTGTGCACGCCGACGCGGCACGAAACGCGCGACGACGACGACGCCGAGATGGAAGAGGAGGCGACGCGGGGTGATGTGAAAGCAAACAGACGATAGACGTAGAAAGAGAGGAAGCGAGAGGGCGCGAGAAAAGTGAGAACGAAGAGAAAGAGAGCTCAAGGTAAACCTCCCCCGGGGCGTCGGCCTTGAACTACATTTTTAATTGCGACTTCCTCGCGCTCTTCGCCCTGCTGTTCCTCCAGACGATAAAAACAAAGGAGAAACAGTTTTCTGTCGGCGGTGCCGCGCCGCCAACCACCGGCCCACCCCCTTATTCCTTTCGCCCCGTTAACCCCCTCCAGAGGCAGCGTTACCAACGGGGGCCAACTTCCAACCACCCCCCCTCTTTTCTCTCTTCCGCATCCGCCAGCACCCGCTCCACCTCTTCTCTAACTCCTACTCCTACAACTTCCTCTCCTCCGACTGCAACCTCCACCCCTTTTCTCCGTGCAACAAGTAGCGCGTTCATTTAAGACGTGTCGGCGTTCTTTTGTTCGTTTTAAAAAGGCAAAGCACCGACGAAGTTCCTCTTTAAGGGGGTTGCAACTGTCTCCAACCACCACGTTCGCGAAATCTGTTCGTGAGATGAAATTGCGAGGCAGAGACACGTTACGAGTTGTTCCGTCGCCTTCGCAAGATGGTTAGTTAGATAGGATGTGAACGAGGGGTTGACGGAAGTTTTCTGGATTTCCATTGAATTTTCCATTCGGTGGATTTGGGTAATTGGTGCTCTGCGGCTGGTAAGGATAATTCGTTGTTGATATTGCTAGTTTGGAGTGTGGAGTGTTGCGGTCGTTGAGATTCGAGGGGTGATTTGTTGGTTTCGTTCGAAACGATACTATACAACAGTGGAACTAAGAGTGGATGATTGATTGTAAATGTTCGATTGGAGAAACGTCAAATGGGATAGTATGGTGGATAATAGATTGCAGTACGGTTAAGAAACTGATTCTTGTAAAATAAAAAAATGTAAACAGATTATATAATCTTAAATTACGATGTATACAAGATATGTATGTATAGACGATTGGATGCATTTCTTTAACTATTTAATAAAATTTTGTTTGAACGAATTGTTATCCTTTGTTCGTTCATTAATCAATTGCAATTCTCTTTTCTTTGATATTACTTACGTATGGCATTCGTGAGTCGTTATTTGCATGAAATCCGTAATTCTTCTAATTCCCCAATATCCTCATCCTCTTCCCCTACCAATACACCAAACCTCTAATATACTATCTCTTCTCAAATTTCATTCACGGATGTATCAAAATTCACGGACTACCCTACCTATCCTAGAACATTGATTTTACAATATCTAAGCATTCAAGTCTTTCAAAAGGAATCTTTCACGCTCCAAAATAGGAAGCTTGGAAGACAGCAGCAGGCAACCTGACCTTTCTCATCGGATGACATATGGTTGCCTCGCTTGCTATATCCGCCTAGTTAGCGCACACACGGTGTTACGGAGACGCATATACAAACTTTGCGTGGAAAAGGATGCGAGGAAGGTCCCAGCATCCCATTCAACCCCATTCAATGGACCATCTCGCTTCGTTAACCAGTCTGTCGCATTTTTTATCCATCACCTATACGCATCTATATGTATACATAGATACGGAGCCAACCCTTTTTCTCGCAATTTGAATACATTGTACCCCCGGCCGACATACATATGTATATCCGACCGATACTTTCGGTTCCTCTTATTCACCCTCTCTCCCCTTCACAGCGTGCCCCGGTAATCATTGTACAGAATATATGAAACAAGTTGAAAATATAGAACAAAATTTTTTCGTACGACGCATGGTTTTCGAAGAAATCGAGTTTGAACATTTTTTAAGTATATTTATACTTTTGTCGAATTCCAGACTCGAGAAGAGTGAATAATTAATTGGACGTTACTCTACGCACGAAAATGAGTCGACAATGTGGAATAAATTTTTTTCATAGGACATTTTGTTTAGGGGAAAATAAAATTTGAAAATTTATCATACGCGCATTCTTTAGGTTCTTTAGTTCTTAATTAACGCATTCGTAATTGGCGAAATGGACAACTATTACAATTAAATATAATTGCAGAGAATGTGTTAGGCACGTTCAAACTCTATTTTCTTAAAAGCCAGTCCTCGAGTGAACAAATTTTGCCCTACATTTTTCACTTATTTTCGCATGTAAAATTATAATATTTCTTCAAAAGGAAAGAAAGTAGATTTAGATTTCAAGTATACTTGAACTTTTACCTCGATTTTCTCGGAAACGAAACGTTATATAAAAAGATTATATTTTATGTAAATTTTCGATTTGCTTTTTTACAGAGAAAGTATTACAGAATTGCCTTTTTGCCGATTGCACCATGATTGCTGGGACACCCTGTATATTCCTATGTACCCCTAGTTTCATCTCAGTCTGTTTCATTCGTTCTTCCACGTCGATTCCCTCGCACGCGTATCGCAGTTTCTACCTGGCTAACCCGACGGGGGGTTTTGTGTCGTAGCTTGACCGAGTTTCTCGTCTCTGCTTCCTCTGCTCCTTTCTTTCTACCTTCCTCCCCTACACACAACCTTCAATAAACGTGGTCCCCACGTACGGGCCGATTCTTCGACAATGCTTCTGATTTTGATTTATATGACACGAACGACAGCTTCGAATCACCGAAGGGTGCATTGCCACGGAAATTATAAATTCATGTCCCCCACCCCTTAAACGCGAGCTGGCGTTTCGCTTCGGGTGATTTGCGTTCCGCGATCCAACGCGTGTCTTCTTCATCCCCCTAACGTGATTCTGTACGTGAACTAGGTTCAACGTTCATTCACTCTGTTTTGCCTTTTACGAGCCTTTGTCCCATCTGTTGATCGATCGTGACGCTGCGTGGATTCGCAAAATGCGTGTATATGGTCCTTGAAATACGTGAATGGGAAATGCGAGGGTTCGATGCGCTGCTTTGGTTTGCTGCAAGAGCGAACAAAACCGATACGAGAGAACGTGCAGTTAGAGGATTTGGATTAGCTCGTTTTTGATTACGGTGACTT
The DNA here is from genome assembly GCF_905332965.1 of Bombus pascuorum. Taxonomy (NCBI): domain Eukaryota; kingdom Metazoa; phylum Arthropoda; class Insecta; order Hymenoptera; family Apidae; genus Bombus; species Bombus pascuorum. Next base: position 12,318,895 of record NC_083494.1, on the reverse strand, counting down.
GTTGATGATTTGACTGTAGCTTTCATTTTTAAATCAAAAAACTCCCTCATTTTCTCAGGTGTTATGGAAAAGCTCACATTTAAGCTCGACCTAGTAGATTCTTGATTTTCGACTCTATCGTAATCTATAAATCTTGAAATTCTTATAAATTCTTTATTAACCCCTGTTGCAAAGAAAAAAACCTTAATCCTCTCGCTCTCAATTCGAAAAATTCAAAAGCGCTTCTCCTTAACGATTCTCCAGCTCCAATTTATATTAATTAATAAATAATTCACCCGAAGGATAAAATTTTCTTCTTAGTTTGCATGTAGTAGCTTCATCGTTGATGATTCGATGGTTAGTGGTGCAACATTCTGGGAGCTGGTTCGCGCCAAAGGGAGGCGACCCGACGGGGGCGTAAACGGAGATGGGTTTCGCATGATCGGGAAACGGAACGCAGAAACGCGCTTCGAAATTAACCGCGTGCATAATTCTACACGTCGACTCGACGTCACTAGATCCGATTTGGCCTGATTTGTCCCTATAGACAGGGAACTTACGTGGATGTAATCCCGACTCGAAAGCCTGTCCTTCGTCTCATCTCGATACTTCGTGGGTCGCTGTCTCTCCGCGCGGATGCTACTCCATCAATAACTGATACTCGTCTCGTAGCTAAGGATCCTGAGTGCTTCATAGTACCCTCCTGACACACATAAGCGGAAACAGCCGCACCTAACCGTTCCAACGCGAGATTCTGCGCCCCGGATGCACTTTGTGCCGCTACTCTACTCCACTACGTGGGCTAATTTTCATGATAGTCGCTCTGGATAAAGAGGATTTGCGACGGGATCGAGATAGAGCGATTTTCGTGTCGCGGTACAGAACTTCGCAATGCGACTGATGTTTTCGTTGCTCAAGTAATTAGTAGGTATTGTGTAATTTGTATTTTTTTGAGGGGGGAGAGCATTTTAATTTCGAAGTTTTGTATTATCATTTCGTGGTATTTTTTCTTTTTCAGTTGCATCTTTTACTGATACATGTTTTGAAACTTTTTGGGCTGCGTTTAGTTCTTGAAGATTAATGGAATAATTAAGGATTCGAAAGCAAACGTAACTTAAAAGATAGTTTAGATATTACAAATTATACTACGACTTACGAATAACCAATGATTGTAATATCATATAATGTCATACATATAATGCAAACGTATAATACTATGTATTGTAGTATAATAGTAATTATACGTAGGTATAAAATCATAGAATGTATATTGGATAAGACAAGTAAAATGTGCAGTTCGATTTATTCTACACATCCGACTTATTCAAACACTGGTTCCTTCCAATCATACGTTTAAAGATTTCACACACAAGACAACACACAATCCTACCACGTGTCACCACGCATTTCAGTCTCCATATGCATTCTTAGAAACCCTCCTCTCTTGCAACCGATATTCTGACATAGATATTCCATCTTTTCCACTCTGTGCTCAAGCACTCGTCAGCCTTGCTACATGTACAAGTTACTCAATTACATATCACAGTATTTGTTTCTTGAGAGAAGATCTGACATGACGAAATCACGATGATTTATACTCAAATTGCACATTTGTTATTTATCGATTTAAATTATAATTTGCAAGCTTTTAATTTCCATTCAAAGGATGCTTCATGTAAAGAAACTCATCACAGATTACATTTAACCTCACACAGACAATTCAAGAATCATTTCACAATATATATTGTAATACACAGAACAGTGAACCATCTAAAAAGGTTTCAATCTTCTTCAATCCCTCTTCAATTCAATAATTCTCGAAATCAATCGTGCCGATTGATCGTATTCTTCCACTCGAAAAGAAATTTATTTCGAATGGTAATAATTAAAGTCTCGTTGAGGAACCGCGGCAGGTTCGATATTATACAAATATTTAATACACTTTCGAAAGCTGTATTAAGGAATTTCAGAAGCTTGTTCTCAAGAAGAACCATCCTGATTTTCAGACTGGTAACGTCACGTAACGAATCTCGAAATGGGAAAAGGGCCAGAGGATTCGTGGTTGAAGGGTGTCGCAGCTCTCACGGCTTTCCGACGGCTGTCGTAGCGAAAGGGTTACATGAAAACTCCTCGTCTCGACGACAAAGGGGGTCTTATCTCGAATTTCTAAAGTCCTACCTTCCTGTCTCTCGCAACGCTCGACGTTCCTTCACCCCTTAGCTACCTCGGCCCTTTTCATCCCCGCGCCAACCTTTCACGGGAGGATTCCTCGCTTGAGATATCGTTCGTTATTAGCGGTGTTTCATACGGTACAGCGGTGTATCCTGATATTTTTTTCCCTCCTTTCTCACAGACGTATGTGTTTTTTAAAGGATCACAACGTGAAGAAGAACGGCACCGACGAGTGCGAAACGCCAGGGGAGTTCGCGATGCAAGAAAAAATCGCTTGGGGTGAAGATGCTGGTTAATGAGTTCGAATGTAAGTAATTTCAACATGATCTGTTCCTTTCTGAAGAAGGATATTAATTTTAAAAATTGAGTTAAGCAGAACTGAGTGAATTGTCTTATAATGATTTGAGTTATTTAATTAATTTATTATGGTCACATCTCGGGTGTAAATAGTTATGTAGAATACACAGTGGCTAGAAAAAGCCACATACTCCTCTTTCGCAATAAAACACTTTTTATCATATTCTACATTTCATTTTCACAGTATCAAAGTTTTATAGTTATAAGAAGCTATATGATTTATAAAAGAATTATTTTACAAAAAAATCACTTGTACTTTGAAATTATTCTACTCAAGTGTGAGATTGTATAGATAAATTAAATTTATTAGCTTCTACAATCGTCTAAAAAAAGATACAGCATGCAATACAGTGCTAAATGTATACCGAGGTACATCAATTTTTATGTAAATTAATAATCCATATAGTATGTATCTTATATGGTCTGATATCATTCAGCATTTCTGAATGCAATCTTGAAATCGTTTAACATACTTTTAATTTATACAAGGTTTCTTGAAAACGAAAAAGTATTGAGTTTAGAAATTATTCTCTGGCATACAAAGTATCTAAAATAATTGAAATCAGGTTTTCTCTTTATTCTCCATTTTACTCAAAGTATTTCATGATCCACCGCTAATACATCGCAGCATTAGATACAATCATTTCTAAACAACATCTACATATACAAACATCTCTATAACAGCGATGCTTACCTATCATTTGCACGAAGTATACGATAAACACTCCCTTTCCACCAAGAATTTAAAGACAGCCGCAAGATGGAAATAGGGGAAAAGGAGAATCACGTCTCGCGTGAAATTCAGTGCACGTAATAAATTCACGGAGAAAGTTGTCGCAGTAAAAGTAAAAGAGCGGAATGGGGTAGGAGGGGTTTGGAAGGAGTAACCACGTGCTAAGAGTCGCTGAACGAACGAACGGGTCCGCTTAAATAACGCGTCGTGGCACGCTGGATCCTGGTGAATAGCGCGAAGTAGTTAGAAAAATGTCTTACTTAAGAGAGAAAGTTCGTCGACCGGGGATCGTTGCGACGACGACGACGACGACGACGACGACGACGACCCTGGCCCAGAAACAAAGGCGGGAAGAAGAAGCTTGTGAATAATTCAAGTGCGCGCGAAATGAGGAAAGAGTTCGCCGTTGAAAAGTTTTCTCGAGGAATTTTACGCGGCCTGCTTTTCTTTGATCGCCGCGCGCGCCCTTGAAAACTCTTCGCAGGAAGCCGTCTCTTAATTGAACTGCCGCCCCCTCGAAGGCCTTTAAAGACGTTCCCTCGTTACCTATCTCGAATCGATTCTCATCGACGTCGCACAAGTAATTTGTACCTTTGAAACGCGATAAAAAACGTTTTAATTTTCTTCGCCCTATAATTTGATACGCACAGTGAACCTTGAATACCACTGTTCAAGAGATTATTATTGCTTTATACATTCGTTTATAATAACGTGACTCGATCGATTGTTTTTTAATTCTATTCTAGTTGGTATATGTATTCTAGTTAGTAAAAACATGAACTTTATTCATACAATGTTGTATAAGCGATAAACTACATAGTAGCAAAATATGTTTATTAAATTAAAACGAATTAAAAATAATAAAAAGATTCCACTTCTTTCGTTGTATTCATAAAAACATCAATTTCTATGAGTAGCCTCAGTCTGGTAATAAACGCTTATAATCTATAAGCCGAAAATTGATAGAATGTGCATAATATGCAGAAATATAATGTAAACCAAAGTACTTGACATTAAATACGAATAATATTTAATACTTACAAAAATTTCTATGTTCCATTTCCTTAGTCATATGTCGTCTACAAAAATATAAGACTGCGTAAAAATCCGCGATCTACTTATCATCACCAAGCCATTCAACTTCATCTAAATCGACACCCAACTTCTCTCTTTCTTACGCAACACTGCATCAAACACGAGAAGCAGAGCGTTCGCCAGGACCTACCTCAAGAACTCGCTCGAAAGGGAGGAAAGGGTTTAGAGCTCGACGACGTCGGCGTAACCGTAAAATTCACGGTTTACAGGGGGGAGGGGATTCGTGTCTGGTTATGTTAGTCGAAGGGAAAGGTAACGGCCGAGAAAGGGCCCGGTAGAGAGGAGAGCGACAGCACGGGGTCCCTAAAAACAAAAGGCAACGCGGGGGCAAATTATGGATTCAAACGGCCGTCTTTTGTCTTTTCATGTTTATTTCTTTGTTTTACCGTCGTCGGTATTGTTTCAGCGGAGCGACAGAAAGCCAAAGGGGTTGAGTTGGGGGGGTGGAAGGTCAGGCTTTGCCTTTGTGGGAACTACGGTAGCTTTGTTATTCCTCGAGCTTTTTTCTCTGTCCGCGAGCCTGTCCTCTCTTTCTTCCTCTTGTTTCACCGGCTGACCCGTGCCGCTGTTTTTCCTTTCCCTTCTTTCTTTTCTCATGTTTCTCCCTTTTTCTTCGCCCTTTTGTATTCTTGAAACGCGCGTCGTGCGTCGTGGCAACTGACAGCAGTGGCGGAGTTCGATCGCTCGTTCATGGACCTCGGGAGGTCGTACCGGCTGCTTTCCGTGAAACGTTTCGCTATTATTCGCTGCAATTGCGATCGCTTCTCGTTAGTCCAATGAGACCATTTTTCGGAACCGCTGCAAACCCGTTCTGTTCGATGTCTTCTTTGCTTTTGTACGAGTCATGATCGGTTGCTACCTATTGGTTTATTACGTTCACTACACATTGAATTTGTGTCACGTATGCTGCATGATGGTTTCACATAATCTTTGTAGAAGATCTTGTTATTTCTATAGTGGAAATATTTCTATATCGGTTCTTGGTTTAATACCGACGGGAATATAAAAGACTTGGTTTTGATTTTGTCGAACATGTGCACTTTAGAGACATATAGGCATTTTATCATATAAAATGATACAATTTTTGTTCCTGTTAGTTTCACGTCAAAGCGCAAGTATAATAATGCGATGAATGATAAATTAGGCAACTATAAAATTATCTAATACAATTATTTAGTCTTATAATGTAGCATCAAGTACGAACGACGGAGTCTTGCAAAACTAGTGGTACCATTTATTGAGTGTGTATATGATATATTTATATTAATACATAATTTAAGTATAATGTATCTTTAAGATTGCAAATTACCGAAATCAATTAGAGATCTCTCATTCTCTTTTACAACTTGCTACACGCTTAAAATATATTCTTACTTGAAAGAATAAATTTTCACATACGAATTTCTCTACTTCCCTTACAGTTTACCATACGCTTGAAAACTGATTTAAAACCTACGACTCTTTTCATTTCTGTTATATTCAATCTCTCCGAATCCCGTCATATATTCCAAACTACTACGAGAAATTCCTCAATGTACACACAATATGCTCATCCTCTCGATCAAATCGCAAGTAGGCCAACTAAAATTCCACGTAAATCGAGACGATCGAAACCGAATGAATTTTGCATGGATTCTCGAGTACTTCGAGGATGCTGAACGATCGTCCGCGAAAACGATAGCTGGACGGTTATTTCGAGTCGATTAAATGACTCGATTACTCGGCGGACTGTCGTCTTCTATACCCTTAGGTTGCAGGTATGAATCTTTTACTGGAACAGAACGTCGAACGTCGAAACGAAAGGGATGGAAAGGAAACATCTTACTGTGGACGAAATTTGCACGCGCAAACGATCCAGCTCATAGTGGTAAACTGACAACGAACGTGACGTCGTTTAAAAATTCACGAGAATCGACGAACCTTTGAACCGGAAGAATCGGGAAAATTCTCGGGATTTTCGACAGGGAAGAAATGTCATTTTTGGCCACTGCCAGGACGAAGACCTTTATCGAGACGAAGATTAATTTTCGATCGTTCAATGATCCTCAGATAGCCACGTAAAATTTGTTAGACGTTATAAAGAGTCATTAGTTTGTGAAATTTATGGACAGCTTTAAAAAGGTCACAAATTTGTCAAATTTGTAGGTAGTCATAACTTATTAAGGAGTCAGCGATTTATGAAATTTCTCAAATTTATTGGAGAGTAATGTGAAATTTACGAAGAGGTTGGGAATTTGTGAAATATATGAGAAGATTACGAAGATATCATAAAACTTATTAACAATTGTTATAAATTTCATGTTTCTTATATCGAAAATAACCGACATAATAAGTCCAGTACGTCATTACAATGCACAAGAGAATCATCAAAGTTTTGAAGCTATTTCTTTTTTTTAATTTTCGGGTAAAATTACTCTCACCCAAGTCACATAATAATTTAACAAGAACGATCATTAAAACAGCTTTAAAGTTTCGTCCGGAGGAGATTCCCTAATTCACTTTAAACTTCAAAAATATCGACAGCAACTCGTTCCCTGTTCGACAAGAATTCTGAAGAAGAGAAAGCAGCTTTCCAGTGAAATTACATCGATTAATCTCCCAGAAAATCTCACTCCTTATTTACCAAGGCGAGCGCGACATAATAGACAGCAGGAGCGAAGAATGCGGAACGAGCTGGTTACTTGATCCAAGAACCTTTGAATTAATCGAGGGAGGCTCAAATAGAGCAATAATTGAATGCTCATAGCACTATTAAGCCGCCAACTAGAATCTCAATTATCATATATCCTCCCCCCTCCCAATCCCACAAAAAACACATTATACATCAACCAAATAATCATACGCTACTATAAAATAATAACTATACATCATATCTATAAAACTACCCAAACTTTATCGATTTCTATGTGTAATAGTTCATCTGGCATGGCATATGTTTTTCTCCAAACAATATATATTCATTGCAGAAAAAAAAACAGTAGAAACTTAGTATATTCTTGTTTTATAAATATAGAGTCGGCATATATAATATGTAAAGAATGTAGAGAATATTTGATCATTAGAAACTTCGCTTCTCTATTGCAAGTGGAATGTGTCATACGTTGTCAGACAAATAGCAAATTGTCTTTGGTTGTCCAAATCATAGGCGTTTTAGTATGTATAGATATTATTTATTAATTTAATTTATTACTACACCACATCATAGAATAATCTCGTATTTTCATACACAAGTAATTCACTCGACTAGAATATCATCGAAAACGATATTGAAATAACATTGACGATAATGATTTATGAGCTTGATTACCTATGTATTCATTCTAAATTTTGGAGTACTATATCCTTCAATTTGTTGACAAACATTTAAAACGTTTATCGAAATAACGAAGATGCAAAGACAGAATATCGAGGCTTACTAATACTATAAATAATCGATTGTTTGATTACTTTTATGATCGCTGCGGAATATATACTTGCACCAAATATTTTGTAGCTCCCATGTACATTTACAGAATTGTCTTAAACTTTACTTACATAATCACTACGGTGCTAGTGAAATTTCAAAATGTTTCGTGAATAGATTATCTTCATAAAAAACTTCTACTGATATTCGAATACTTTGTTAAGCAACTCTATTTTTCACCGATAGCGTACATCAAACAATTAATCAGCCCCATTCCTCTTCCCTCAACTTCGCCAAACAGCTACCTTGTGTCTCGACCGGAGTCGTTCCATCGCTCGAACAATCTCTATTCCGCGCGACTCAACGCGGTAACGCCGTCGGAAACGAGACGTCTCTGTGTTCCTCGTTCTACCGCCTCTCGCCAACCCACCCCCGTTGGTGAAACGAGGTCCGTGAAAAACCAGACGCCGCCGCTTACTTTCGAAATTTCCTTGCACGCTGGTCAGGCACACGACCTTCTCTCTCTCGGTCGTCGAGGGATCGTCGACGAGGGTTGAAGGGATACGTTCGGGGGTAGGGACGCGGTATATAGTAAAGGACACTCTCAGTTGAACGAACATTGGATAAAAAGAGATAAACTGTGAGGTAGAACAGGAATGGGTGATGCGAAGGGTGGTAGAGCGGGTTGGCGCGGCGCGGCGGTCGGCAAGGACCACGAGATCAATATGTATGTTGGGGGATGTGGACCACGTGGGTCGGGGGTGGCCAGCAACTGGCGGCTGCTGATTGGCCAACGGCCACCCCATGGCCACGCCCACTCCCACACACGCTGTCTTAAAGCCTCGACGAAGCGGCAGCCACCCTATATACCTTGGTGAACAGCCACCGCAAAAGCAGAGGGACGCTGGGGGTGGCTGGATGCACGATGCCAACACTCTCTACCCCGCTAACACTGTTACCGAATTCGGTGGAATCATCGAAAATTGAAAACCGGCTTGGCTTGTCCTTCCCTTTTCTCTTTCTAGTTATCGACGAATTTTCTTGGAAACTACCCTCCCCCCGTGCTTCCCCTTTTGAGTTTATAGCGGTGTAATCTGATTAAACGGATACTGGAGTGTAGGTAGAATGGTTGGAATTTTGGAGAATAGTAGGGAACAGGTTTCTGGAGGATAACAGGTGAACGAGAGACCAATGGATAGTATGGAATACTGGTTTCGCGAGCGGCCAAGCTTGTTTCATCGTGGCAGCTTTCTCGTCTGATTTACATTCGCGCTGACTCGGGCGTCATGATCGAGTCGAGGGGTGCACGGGAGAACAGGTTACGGAATGATGGATAACTTTATATGTGTACGTGATAATGAGGAGAGAGTTTGTAGAGATCTGTGGGTGCGTTTTGGAGTTTTACTTTTCGTGATTTTTTGTGTCTCCTATGTAAAATTCTTTTAAATAATACTGACAGAACAAATGAAAGTTTAAAAGTTAGTTTTATGAATCACAAGTTATTTAACCGTTCTACTTATTGTCAAATTGTGAACGAGGTAATTATATTTTCCAAATTGTAACTTTTACCTTTATTAATATCATTAGATGGTAAATTATTACGTACAAAAATGGGCATCTATATTTTATCTATCTTTTTGGATTATATTTATCTTGTATATACGCCATACGATACATAAAGATTCCTCTTATCACACAGCTCATGAAACTGCTGGGAAACAGTAACCATATATAAGAATGTTAGTCGCGAAATATATATAAGTGATAGCTATAAGTATAATACACACGATACAATTACATAATGATAAGTACGATACATAAGACCCAAGTTTTAAAAATTATGGGATGAGACACTCATTGAAACTTAGAATCTCCTATAACAAATTATCAAATACGACAGAAATTTGAAATCGACAACGAAATATTTAAATGAAAGAAAATTAACTCACCTTTCAATCGAATCGATGTCGTACAATAATGGATAAAATTATTTCATGAAATCGTTTAAACATGAGATAAGTCGTTCTCTCGCTTTGGAGAAGTCGAGAAAATTGAATATCATTTCCCATGGTGTAACCGCGAGCTTAAAGAAGAGAAGTCTCATTACACCAATTAACATTCGATAAAACGATTTCATCGATCGATCGATCGATCGATCGAGGTTCGTCAAGCGTGCACGACTCACCAATGGATTTAATTAGCCGTATAGATCTGGAAACGAAAGCGGGACGAGAATGGCTAACGACGTTATCCGACCCTTCTGACGATCGTCGATAAACGGGAATCACCTCTGACTAATTCTCTCCTCGACCCCTCGTTCGCGTAGATTCGAAAAGAAATCGGAAATTGCGTGTTTGACGGTCACGAAAAATCCCTTTAAAAGTCAGATTCATCGAATGATCATTTTAAGTGAATTTTAATCGATGGAACAATTTTTTAAGACAGACTTTATATTCGTCTTAGCTACATCGACACGTACAGAAATAAAAAATTTAAAACAACATGAAAGTTAAACGCGACGACTTTAAATAATTTGATGTAATAATTCCTTCCTTCAAAAGTATATAGAAAATAATTCAATTCATTCGAAAATCTCAATCTTTCTCAATTTCGAAATGCCAGAAAATGTCCCACATATATTTACGCAAGATGTCACAACGTTTTCATTTCATACATAATTATAAATAACTATTTATTATCAAAATTAACACACATCCAGCAAAACTGAAATGAAACTCATTCCTCAATCTTAACAGTTTTAAATCTTGAAACTGGAAAGAAGATTGTAGATAAAACATCACAATTCCACTTTGATTTTATAAATAATTATAAATTACCATTTATCATCAAACTCGCCAATTCCTATACTCTCTACACTTACTGATTTTCCAAATCCGAATAATATAACAAAATCGGAGAAAATTCCCAATTAATTCACCCCAGTGTCGCGTGTTCCTCCATCTGCTACAACCCCTCCGTCAATTAATCCCCAAAATACTTACATCTCGTCGATCCTCGACGTTCAACCACCTCAAAATACCATTACGAGGACACCAAGAGTTCTGTTACCCTGCTGAAATTTTGAAAATTCTATGTTCCTTCTTGCGACAGGAAACAGAAACGGACCGATTAAATCCGCAGGTACCGAGTTGGTGAGCAACAAGACGACTGAAAGTTTCATCCGTTGTTTCCGCCCAATTCTGTCTCCGATTCGTTCTTCCCCTTGTTCCAGCGGCCGACGCTCGTAAAATATTCAAGCCCCATGGACGTCGCGCGAGATTTCAGCGCGGTGCGACGCGGTTCACGCCGCAATAACAGCCTAGGGATCACGGTCTGCCGCGAACGGTTGTCCGTGTTCTATTAAAATGGCACCGATAGCTTCGCTAATTAGTCGATGAGGTGCCACTTAAACATGGCGTAGTAATTACAGCGAGTCGCGGGGCGATGTCGACGCGGATGCGGCGGATAAATCGTTCATCCGGCGCGGCGGATAAATTGTTCATCCGTCGCGGCGTCCCGACGCCGATCGCTTTTTTACCCCCTCGAACGCTAGCCGTTTTGTCAAATATTCTTTGTATCCTGATCGAACATTTTGATCGAAGATTCGTTAATTGGATTGTACTATGAAATTGAATTTGTCTTTATTTTCTATTTACGTATTTACATATTGACCTATTCAAACTTTCTCCTCTTATTTTTCTGTTTTCTTTTTTTTTTTATTAAGTCCTTCATATATGTAATTTTCTTAAGTGATTGCTCTCTGTATCGTCATTGAACATTTTGATCGAGGATTGGTTGATATATCGGGGAATGAAATTAATTTTTTTATTTATGTCTCCATCTCATATGCTCCTTTCTTTTCTGTTTCCTATTAATTTCTTTTATCTGTATGATTTCTTCAAATAGTCATCGAAGCATTTTTATCGGGGATTCGTTGATGGCTTGGTTGTGAAATTACTCGCTTTCCTTTTTCCTTTGTTTTCATTCACACACAAACACATCAACATATATGTATATATCGATCCATTTCTTTTCTACTTGTACTATTTCTTCAGACGAATATTTGTTCCACTCTGATTAAACGTCTTAGCCTCGTCTTCCGTAGTTAGTAGATTAACGGATCAGATGAAAACAAACCCCATAGGCATGCCTCGGCTTATGCCCTTATAATGGGAAATGGGGCCCTGGCGATTCTCGATTATCGTGGGTACTTGCGGCAATGATAGCCGTTTCATAATTAAACGCACTATTCCCATGAATATACAATGCGTGTGTCGTGTCCCATGAAACATATTAATGGATAGAATCACGTTGAAACTGAAGCGATGCGCTTGCCTCTAATAAGCCGCTTACGAGCTTGCGTTTGATTCGTGTCTTGTAACTTGCTTCAGTATTTCTCTGGAAGAATAATCTATTAATTGGAGCCTTTCTCGGACGAAGAATGTGTTTGGAACAAGAAAGAAGATTTAGAATTTGGTAGTTTCTATTTTCTCGTTTGCTTAAAGAAGAAACGAGTATTACTGCTTGTTGTAACAATGAGATTAGTAGAAGAGAATTATTAGATTGTTGTGATAAAACAGCTGAGAGAAAATATGAATAATATGATAATAAATGTAATGTACTTCATATGTAAATGTGATTGATATCATTGTAAAGTCTCCCGCTCTCTAGTTTACATATAACTCAAAAAATATTTGATCCGATCCGAAAAAGAAATCAGAGACTGTACCATAATCATACTATTACCAGAATATTAATGTATATCGATTAATACACACTTTTCACACATATACTAAAACATTTTGAAGTTGTCAATATTTATTATACATGTAAACATATGTATTTAGCAGTATATTGTTTGCGATTAACGTTCTTACTAGAATAAAATAAAACAGATGTGTAAAAAAAGAAGCAATGCCAAACATAAACTTCTTCGAGTCCCAATTTCTTGCAAGAATCATCCTCGCAGAATCGGATGAATAAATTTGCTATGAGACATTTTTCGCGGCGTGTACGCTTTTGTTTTAAGTCCGCGGGCGCTTTATCCTGCGGAATAAAACGAGTACAAACTGTCAGCGGCAAAACGGCGCGCGACAGGGAACGTCAAACTTTACGATAATGCGGTTTTCCCGTGGAAAGCGAGTTTTCCGGACGTGAGAGGAGGAGAAAGAGGAGAAGGGGCGGGTGGAAAGGTTAGGGAGGAAAACTAAAAGTACCCACTAGCCGAGTCGGCGCGACGAAAGAAGAGTTCGCGTGTTTCCCTCTCCACTTCTTCCACTCACCCCCTCTCCCTTTTTTACTCCTCCAACCCCTCTGCGCGACACTTGCCGAAGTTTTCATTCATAATTAGAGGGAAAAAAGGGGTAAAAGTGGGTCAGCTGGCGCGCGACAACGGAACCACCACTTGTAGCGACGATAAGAAAACAAAGCCATCCGCGAAATCGTTCGCTCAACTTCCCCTGTTACGATTAAGCACCCATTTCATTCGTATTTCTTATTATTTTTTCTTTCCTTCCACGATTATTATTCGTAATTTTTACTCATTTCTTTATATGTTTTGTATTATTTTATTCAGATCTCTTCTATTTTGCTTTCGTTTATTTTATTAGGATTTCGTTTTCTGACTATTTCCTTTGGGTTTATCGTCGATTTAATTGCGGGAAAATCAACCCCGTCACATCTACAACATTAATTAACGTTTATAGTAGTTTCTTTTCTTTCGTAGCCTTTTATCTTCGTTCTTTGCTCTCTTCCTCTCTTTGCCATTTTTACGTTACTCTTCTGCATCCTTTTCCCCTCCCTTATCGTTTCTTTTCTTCCTTCAATGTGTTAAATGTGCACCATCAATGCAAAGTAATCGCTGATTTACTACTCTGTTATTAAGTAGATCGCAGTCTTTAACCTGATACTGACTACAATTACGTTCCAATAGATAATTAATATTATGAATAACTTCGTACAGCGGAAACCATTTGATCCATTTGTAACGCAAGAAAATGATAAAACGCTGCAAACAAATAACACGACATCTGACGAAGAAGAAACTCTGACGCGTCCTTTGCCGCTCGAAAACCGACTGTTTCATCCACTTATCCCTCAAAGCATCCAAAACACACAATTCCAAAGAAGCAATCGCTTCAAAACCATCGCGCGAGCAATCCAAAAACAACAGCAGCTATTAAACAAAGCGCCTAACGCAGGAGAACAAGTCAATCCAGTAAAAGGCACTCTGGCAAAAACGTTCCAAGACGACCCAGAAAACAATGCAATTTAGCATCTGGTAACGGGGCCAGCGAGGCTGAAGAGTTGGCCGTGGAGAAGCCGTCCCAAGGATGGTAGGAAAAAGGCGGTCGCGGAGGAAGTCGCTCCGTGAACTTAAAGCATCGTGGAAAGAGCAAGAGCTTGCTCGAAGGAGGGCCAAGATGGTTGAAGAGATGTTCAGCGGAGCGGCGGCGTTTTCATTCATAATTAGAGAAAAAACAGAGGTGGCAGGCGTGCAAAAGGGAAGGCACGCCTCGAAATAAGACGGTGAAACAAGAGAGAGAGGCAAAGGTTGAACGAAGAAGGAGAACCAACTCTCGTAGTACGCTCTCTCGTAGTAGAAAGAAAGAGTCAATGAAGAAAGTGGCGAGCCACCGTTACTGGTAGTGGGGGTGCTCAATGAATAAGAGGGTAAGAGAGGAAGAATGGTGGCGAAGACGATGGTGGAACGAGGAAAAACGACAGAAGCTGAAGGAAGTTGGGGATGGAACGGGGTGAGTGGAGGCGCGCGCCGGAAGCTGGAACGGGGAAACCGAGTTGCGGGGAATCTTAAAGACTTTCGCCATTCTGTTAATTTTCTTCTTAAAGTGGGTTAAATTATTTTATGACTTCCGCCGTTCTCCGTCTCCTTTATGCTCCTTTTCTCTCTTCGGATGGGAGGGACGGGAGTGCTGCGAGTCACCCCTGAATCTAATCCAGCGCGCCTCTCCGGCGCGTTCGCGGCATCGTGAAGAGCGTAATTCTCTCTTTGTCTCGTTTTCTCCTCCAACCATCTACGCCTTTTCCTTCAACTTTGGTCCCGCTCTTTCTTCAGCGAACGACTTCAGCCACCCTTTTCTTTCCAGACTTCTCTATGCAACTGGAAGTATCAGCCACGTCTTTTCTTACGCTTTCCTAGCACCCTTTCTCGCTCGATTCTTCGCCAACTGTACAGAAAGTTTCCACGTCTTTCGTGCCCTGACCCGAACCTCTCGACCTCGACACTCTTACCGTCAGCTGATCATTTCATTTTCCACAACCGCCTTCGATAACGGCCCGCTCGTTAATTTCATTCAACCCAGCATTTTATCGCCGCTCTCAGACAATTGTGTAGTTCTCTTCGTTGGTTCTTTAGGGGAGATTTTGTGGATGCTGGATGATGTTAACCCGAGACGTGTGAGAATGTCTCGGGAATTTTTAAGAGGTACAATTCTCTTAGCAGATTTTATTTTTCGTTTGAGATTATTTGTGACTCGTTCGCTCCGAGAATGAAAAGAGATGAGATTCGCCAGATGTATATTTGACTTTTCTAATTCTTAGAAGACTTTATCGAAATTTTAAGAATTTTGTTGTCATCTGACGATAAGTGTCTAAAAATACGACGAATATAAAAATTCAGGTTCCAAACTATATAAAAAATGACTTTATTTCGAAATGTATAAGGCCAAAGAATGTAATAGATCACCTCATAAATTTTAAAAGAAATTTCTATTATGTACAGTAGAAATTCGGAAGTCTGTACAAAAATCAAATGTTAGTTACTTTTAATACAACTTTACTAACATCGCATAAACACAAATAACACAGCGAAACATCAAAATTAATTACTTTCTTAAAATTTCACTAATTATTTACCTACTAATTCTTAGTAATATCAATATCGTCATATTGTTGAATACAATTCTACTAATATTGCATCAGCCTATAGAATAACATTATAGCACAAATAAATAGCATCAAAATATTTGAATTACTTACTCTCTTTAAAAAACCTGAAAAACACATCAATTTTATATGTATTTTAATTGGAAGCGTAACGCGAAGATCCCTCGTTTCCGTTCTAAACGGGACGATCGTCGAAGGAGAGCTTCTGGTATTTCCGCCGCCGAGAAACTTACCCGATGTTGCAAACTTTATAAAGTTTCGCCATTTACTCGAGCAAAAACGAGGAAACTGGTGCGAGCAAACAAAATCATGGTTCGAAAAGTACTCTCCGACCTTCGACATCTTTCCAGAGTTTAACGGACGCGATTATTACTTTACACCGCAGCTCTTACTTTTCACTCTCAACGTTGTTCGTTTCCAAACAATTTTACACGGACGTCTCTACCTTAAATTCAACGTTTCGCACTGGAACAACCTCTTTCTTCACAATTTTCCTGAATCTCTACGTTTCCAGCACATTTAAGCTTCTTTCATAATTGTTTATTTAGTAAAATATTAGCTCAAACAAAAAATTCTTTTAAATCTGGTTATATTTTTTGATTTAACATAGTTTCTTTCCTGTTACACATTATCATCGTATTTAAATTAATAATTTATATTTCTATTAATTGTTCTGGACGTTTAAATTTCAGTCATAGCTGTCTATTTAGTAAAATATGAAGTGAAACACAAATTGAAGTCAAAATAAAAACTTTTGCATAAAATTTTACATAAAATTTCATTATGATTCCTTTCTGATATTTCGCTCAGAATTATGTATTTAATAAAATGTAAAATTTAATGAAAAATTTAAAAAATGTGAATTATTGTGAATTATATGGATCAACAGTCGTATAAAAATTTCCAATACTGATTCAATTTAACAATCCAACTATGGTCATGACATTTTCAATGATTATCACACGAATTCAATATCACAAAATAAGCAGAATCTAGAACTTTTTAATTATCGATTTATTTGGACAAAACATAAAAAGACAATGCTTTCCAGTAACCGTTGCCAAAATATATCAAGACATTCTTCCGTAGCTTCGACCGACGACAATCTTGACGGGAATAAAATTTACGGTCAAAGAACAGAGCCATGGGAACCTGCTGGAACCCTGAAATCGCGGTACTCCTACTTCCGGCAAGTAATTATTCTTTCTCGACGCGTCGCCGGTGATAAACAAGCCACCTGTAAGTCGCGTCTCCGGATGCAGACGGGCGAACGCATCGGGGACGAGAATAAAACAAGACATTGGCCAAGAGAAGATTGTCGAGAAAGAATTATCGACCCTATCTCTCCATCTAAAAGTCAAATAGAAATCCAGAAAAACCGGAATCAATCAACAAAGTTTTTATTTCTCGCCTATTTACGTAAATTCGTTTAGTTTAAGCGTTCTTTCGGTCGTTTTAAACCAGATCGTGTTTTTTTTTATTATTAGAAGATTCATTAATCCTTTTGAGGTAAAAGTAAATTATAGAAAAACTGTCAGATCGTCGTAATTTTTCTGGTATTATTCATTTTTATATTATATTACAGATATATACCATGTTATACTCTTCTTTGAAAATTATGCTTAACCTTCTCTTTCAAATTTACGATAGAATAGTTTTATCCTCGTTGTTTCGACAATGTGAAGAATAACAAAGAATACAGAGTTGCGTCGACGCACGCTAGCTACAGAAAGTGAACGCTAGTTCACATTTTCCATTAAGAGAACCGTCAAACAGCTATTAACCCCAATCCCTCTTTTCAAAAGTCAAACAAAACACCACAAAAATCGCGAATAATCAACGAACTTCTCGAGCGAATCTGCATTTACGTAAATTCATCCAGCTTAACAATAACCATTAAAGTCTCGGCCAAAGAACAATCTCATCCCCATTGTCTGAACGTGAAGGGCAAACAAGAACAAAAAAGAAGAAAAAACTAGAAAGCTCCATCGATGGACACTGGCTAGAGAAAGTGAGTGCTGGTTCACCCTTTTCTCTACGAGAAGAGGTCTACACGGCATACGTAGACGCCGATACAAAGACAGACACAGGGGTGGGCCACGATCGGTCGAGACCCTGCGCCGGCCAATGGCGTTTCACCCCCGTGGTGAGGGTGGGTTGCCATGGTAACCCCTCGCCATACACGTACGTGTACGTAAAGGCACACCGTATACGTGTACGCGTGACGCTCAACTCTCGGGCTTCGCCAGGCCGAGGGGGATGACTACAGGGGAGGGAGAGGGTGAGAGGCGAAACCAGGGGAGGCTGGGCCGGTTAGAGGAGGGTGGCGGTGTGGTGTGGTGGCGAAGGTGAGGTTGAGTGAACGGCGCGGGGGAAGCGAAGAAGAGGAAGAGGAAGAGGAGGAGAAGGAGGAGGAGGAGAGACGGGATACCTCTTCCACCCTTGGACAAGCCCAATCGATCGAGGTGTGCTTCGGCCGGACGAAACTCACCCTCTGTCAGCCCGCCCTCCGATCTAGCTTGCCTCGTACCACCGTTACCATCGGCACCACCGCCACCATCGCCACCACACCACCATCTACCTCTCTCCTCTACCCTCGAAAGCAACGGTGCCTGTTATTTGAATGGGGAGAGAGCGAAGAGAGAGGCGAAGAGGGGTGGCGGACTGGCGACGGTGGTCGGGGGTTGAATGTGACAGAGTGCCACCCCCGAGGGCCTCTCCCGTTGAAAGTGCGGCGAGCAGAGTCTTCTCTCTGTCTCTCCGTGTCTCTCTAGTTATCTCTCTTCCACATTCTGTCCTTTGCTCTCTATTCTGCACGGCATTCTGTTCCTTCCCTTCCGTTCCTATCTCTCGCACACTGTCTCTCCTGTGTCCAACCCCCACACCTGCTCCGCTTGGCGCTGCCTCCTGGCTCGACTGCGTAGGGTGGCTCGCAGGGGCTGCGGAGGCACGGCGGGGGTGGCGTGGACAGAAATCAATATAAGACGGGCCTCCACGTATTCCTGCCCTCTCGCTCATACCCTCCCAGTCTCCCTTATGTTTGTCTCCCCAGCTGTACACCCGTCCTTTTCGCACCCTCCTCGAACTTCAACTGCGTTCCTCGTTCGTCGAACCGAGGGGACCCCTCGGTCTCGTCTCTGTCCCGCTCTCTATCTGGGTTTCACCGGCCGCCCTCACCCCTCCCCCTGCCCTCCATCCCTCATCCACTCTGCCACACCACCGTTCCCTCGAGGGTGGACTAACACACACACACGCGAGCAGAAACATACATACGTGCACGTGCAAACACGTAGCGAGGAACGCGAGCGCACGCTCTGGCAAACCAAGCATTTCTGTACAGGGTGTGTTTCGACATGTAACGGGTGACTCTACAATGCAGGAAGAATTCTTGAGAATTCACTTACCATTAAGGAATAAACGCGCGTGAAAAATGAAATCTTCTAGTTGAGAAACAGAAAGAGTGTAAGAATAAATGGCTAAACGAATTTGAAAGAGGACGAGAATAAGTTCGTTAGTTGGATACTTTTCAGATTGATCTATAAGACGTAAGAGTTGACCAATTACGTAGCGTGGCGTGCGACTTTCACCGGTTGCCGAGATACGCGGCAAGTTGTGGATGAAAAGTTCCCGCGTCGATGAAACTCTCTCCATAAATTCAGGAAAGAAAAAGGAGCAGCGAAGCCTCGGTAGAAAACGAAGAAGCGTAAGAATAAGGACAAGAATAAGACAGAAAGAGAGAGAGAGAAAGAGAGAGAGAGAGTTACGTGAAAGTAGGGGCAAAGGAGAAAGCGATCTGAAAAATCTGAATTACAAATCTCCCGTCTCGCTTCCGCTGCTGAATTAACTTTCGCTTTCCTTAACCTCGCAGAAAAGTGCTTAAGGATCTGTAGGATCGTGAAGACACGCGAACTTTCTGGACACCCGTTTCGTCGCGGTATATAGGATCGATAGAAGGACAGCAAACGTGTGGGGAGAGTGGAGTTCGTATCCTGCGGATAAGGGAACGGCATCCATAAATTACGACGCAACTCTGCAGGGTAAAAGTCCTGTACAAGAGACCTCCTATGTACGGCTGAGGTCTCTTCCAGCCTCCCTTTTCGTTTCTTCGTTCTCTTCTCCCTCTCCTCTTCTGATCTCCTTTACGACCAAAGCCCCGCGAGGGTAGGCGTGCTGTGGAACTATAAATTTTATCGTTAAGTTGTTTAGAATCGCGGCCCCGTGAACCATTCCACTATCCATGGAATACCATCCCCATTCTCCACGTGGCCACGTCCCTTGACGGCCCTGAACCGGGGGTTCTTGATTTCCAGCATTCACTTTCTACCAATTTCTCGGCACCGGATACGGGGCGCGTGACTGCAACGACAGGGAAATCGTATCTCTGCGAACGCCATTCAAACACCGCAGTGATCTAGCGATCGGAGAATTGGTACGGAGTTTCTTTGATGGAGCAGCGAAAAACGTGTGTGACAGGGTTCAGGTGTGTAGAGGTCTCGGTTAGGTTTATATAGTGGATATTTAGGGTTTGTTGGAGAAGATTGATGTTTGGTGGCTTTACGAGGGAAGAAGATGGAAATGGTAGAGGTTTTTGGATATTATTAGTGAGGAAGGAAAAAGAGGAGTATTTTTTTCATCATGATGAAAGTCAAAATTTAGTAATTTTGAAATAGGGGGAAAATGGAGATGGTTATTATCGGGAAGAAACAGTCGGGTGTTATTTATATGATTAAAAGTAAAGTTGGACGATTTTATGGATTTTCAAAATATTCTGTGTATTTCTACGTCCTTAAATCCCGCATAAAAATTCTAATCGCAGGGAATTGCAACTCAAAAAAAGTCCTACAAGTTATCTGGTTTTCTATACAGCTTTTAAAACGATCGACTCGTCGCATTAAAAATTTTCTGAAAACAACATCAGCAGCAATAACGCACAATCCTATTTTCACCGTCAACTTCCAACGCATGTCCATTTACTTCGGATTCCCAATCACCCACAGTCTCACCTTGAATCAATTTTTATTCTCAAATCTTTGAAACCAATCCATCGAACCAATAAAAAAAAAGAAGAAAAAAAAGAAAGAACGCTTCACGTGGCACGCAAGGCAAAAAGAAACAAAGAAGCTTCCGTCGTCATCGTCCTCGGAGGGTGGCACGTAAACCTAAGTGGGGTTGGGAGGGGGGATGGTCTGACAGGGTGGTATCGAGGGGACTGGTGAGGGTTTGGTCGAAAACGTGGGTGGTGGCCGGGCTTCGGCCCGTCAGGGGGGAAAATAGGAGCGGGTGAAAGGGTGGCTAAAGGGGGTGGAGGGGGTGGATTCGATTCCTCGAAAAACTGTACGTTTTTCTCGCCGATAGAATGGCCGGGACGTCACCTGAATACATTATGTGTTTTCCACCCCTGGGGCTAGGATATTGAAATTTTTAATATCGAAGGGTGGCGGTCGAGGGGGTTGGTCGGGCGACGGACGAGGGCGGATGGATGGAGAGCAGTCGAACGTCTATGGCTTCACGAAGCATCCCTCATGTAGCCACCCTCCCACGGCGATCCCTTATTTTGCCGTCGATATAGCCGCTGCGTATGCGCGTGTATGTGTGTATGTATATTTACACGGCTACTGTACAGCACGCGTATCTGTAGATTCGTGTTTGTGTTTATGTTCGCGTGTGAGTAAACGGCGACCGGGTATATACACGAGGAACTCCGCGGAAGTTGTTGCATTATCGTTAGCCGTTACTTCTTCCAGAGGACGAGATCGATAGCTGGTTGCTTTTAATTACGGTGGAGTTTTGCTTAGGTTTAGGTGTTTCATGATTAGTTGATTGGAAATTTGTAAATCTTAGGATAGAGTATTTTCGTGTTTCAGTTAAATCTTTGTATGGAGATCGGAGCTCAAATTGAAGGGATGAAATGAAAATTCTTCCATTTTTCAGAAATTTTATATAGGCTTGTAGAAGGAGATTTACTATTTTTCTGCATTTATGATTAGTTATTAAATATTTGCTATCCTGTCTTATCACGTATCATTATAGCGTCATAGACACATAAATATTTATATTATCCTGTTGTATCTACAATTATTATGCGACAAGTTCTTTAATGTCGATCATTTCCTACATAGGTAAATAAGGTACGCAGATTATGTTGATATTATTATTTCAATAAATTTAGACTTTATAAGTGCATGAAAAAATTTGTCTTCCTTAAATAAAGTTTATTGTATCCTATTAAAATTTTACACGATGTAAGGTATTTATATTTCTTATTCGATAATTAGAAAGGAATTAGACTCTTGGACAACGAATACTTCGTCGACGTTCATCAATAGAATGGTTGACAACAGGAAAATGTGGAGAAAACGAAAACAAAGGATGTCTGTGTCTTTTCCTGTTCAATGGTTTTCGACTCGTTCGATGGTTAAAGAGGGTCTAAAGAATCCTTCGCTTTGAGATCTGTGCCATTCAGTCTTTGATCAGCTTTCTTTGCAACTTGAAAAGCTCATTTCGTACTTGTTGCTGCTTTTGAATTGCATTTCTTAATGGCGACATGGGAATAAGTTCAAAGTAGGAAGGTCCATGTAATTTCAAAGACGAGATAAAGAAAAACCAAGCCAAGTAAACGAAAGGAACAATGCGATGAATAGTTTCTTTGATCATTCTTTATCGTGTCCGCTGCCTTTGCTTTGAGAAAACATTTATATGATACGATAGAAAATAAGAGATCGATTTGATAAATAACTGTTTACTGATTAACTCGTCTAAGCAAATTTATCAATTGAAATATATTTTAAAATGAAAGATATATAATCACCACTTAATGCATAAAATATTTGCAAAATTCTCAAACGTGTCGGTGATAATAAAAGTTGGCTAAGTCATATAAATCTTTCATTTCGAGATATTTAAAGTTTTGCATTTGATACATAAACTGAATTCTGTTTAACGACGCAACGACTCAATCCAAAGGTTCAATTTCTAGTATTTTGCAAAAATGGTTTCAGATTATTGTAGTGTAAATGGACGCAATGCAAAATAAACGATAAACTTACTTTTCTTTTTTTTTTAGATTCATTAGTCTGGCCACTTTTATAATTACCGGGACGAATATTTATATGATTTGAAAATGTTGAACAGATTCAGAACACATAATTTCAACCACTGCTATAATTTCATTTCTGTCCTAAATAGAGTTGAGATTGAGACATTCATGAATTAAAATTTCTGCTTTCAAACTCTCAGAATAGCATAGTATTCGTGGTAACTGACATTTGACTGATATCGCAATTACAAAAGTGACGAGTTCAAAACAGTTAGATGGTGAAGAATAGGGACGATAAAACGCTGATCTCAATTCGAAGTTCGATAATACGAGCATAATCAAGGGAATTTTTCGCATAATGGAACGTAATATGATCAATTATCACTGATTGCCACGTAATTAATATAACCAGCGCAAGAGTTATAACTGGTTTCGAATAGCGGGACCCATACTGAGAGTGAAAGTTCGAAGAGAAAGGTTTTATGCTGTAATTTCAATTAATTGTTTCATTTATATAGCTTATGCCAAAATTTTCTGTATCTAACAGAAGAGTTCAAACGAAATTTATGAACTCAAAATAAAAATAAGAAATAAGGTATAATAATGTGATTCACTAACACATATGTAATATATCGTACAATTCACTGTAATTGTCTTTTCCAAGAGTTCCAAAGTTTTCTAAATGTCTACTACAATTTGAAAAAATGTTGAAGTTCTTTCTAATCAATAAATAGATATTGTTATCATTCATTAGATATTCAATAGATAGTATTATCAAATTTAATTAGAAAAAATTTCCACGTAAAGCACATAGAAATGAGGAATATATACTTGAAAGCTTCCAATAAAAGCAATAATAACCATAATTGTGTGACAAACCATTCTTAGTATGGCGCCATACAAAAGAAAGTAAGTACATGCAATTAACGATAAAGTCATGGATGCTCCGGCGTCTCTCTTTCTGCGAGAAGAGCAGTGGCTTTTCACGATGATTTACCAACATGAAAACAAGAATCAAAGGAAAAGAAGAACGATGCCCTCCGTTTCAATAAGGCCATCCACTTTTATTCGTCCGAGAGTTCCATTACAAGCCTGTAAAGTGGCGTGCGTACTTGCCGGTGAGATTACATCGGCTCTTTGTTGAACTGGATCCGTCATTTAATTCAATTTTCCTGTTCCGGCTCTGCACATATATTAAAGCATCTGTTTCCATCAGTGAAGAACGTAACGAAGAAAGTAGCGATTGAGAGGGAAACGACATTTTGACGCTTGCCACTTCAGAATCGGTGCCAGTTGGATCAAACGCCGACTCGCCCTACTCGCTCTAAAATTATTTCCGCAGATGGAATAGTTGAATTATACCATCTATAATCCTCGACGACGGTTAGCGGATTTCATGGTTAATAAAGTCTCTCAGCATTCTCTGCTTTAAAACATTTATTATGCAACAAATATAGAAAAATCAAGTAAAAACGCAGTTTCAGAATACCGATGAAAAGATACGATTGTTATTTTTCAAATATTTGTTTCAAGTACCTCGAAACATTACTCTCTCAAGTTGTTCGCAGAACACTTTCAATTGTTTTTATGTAAAGCGAATAAAGAAGAAGATCAACGTTACATTCTTAGCTGCATATAAGGAATTTTATTGAAACGTAGTACAAAGTTGAACAAAGATATCGAAGAGCTTGTAGAATTTCTATATTCATACTTTATATACGAGAGATTTTCTATAACGTAAACTATACAATTTTCTTTTTCGTTTAATCTTTATCGGAATTTTATCTTATATTTATTTCATATTACTATATTCATGGTGAATTTGTATTTTCTTGCTACCATTTACAGTTTCATCAAGAAACGACTATAACATACCAGTTCTAAAAACATGCACATTTTATTATCCCCTGATTTCATCGCTTTTATATAGTATACATTTCACTTTCCAAAATAGAACCCTAATAATGTACATAATTCATAAATCACTAGAAAAACCTCGATATCCCCCAAAAAGCCAAAGAATACGTATATATATCGAAAGTAGGTCATGCGGCAGAAGCGCTTCGCGGTCAAACGACACCGATCTTCGAAAGCTGTCCGATCCTGAAAATCGTGGATCCAGTTTGGACTAGAAACCGTGGGCAGGTGATGATGCACGACAATACCGCGGTACAAAATAGCAGACCTACAAGATCGTTGAAACGTACTTTCGACCGCGACCCATATATTTCAGCCTCCATTTCATCCTCATACCTGAGTCGCCATATATAGCAGACACTCTGATAATTTGGACTTTTCTGACCGGTATACAGCGCGACCCTATGGCCTCGAAGGACCCTTTTTCTTCGACCAGGGCAAAGGACTTATGGGCGCGTGCTATGGGTGCCCCTCTCAAGGTTTCGGGGCGCGACCAGCATGGTCTGAAAGGGTCATCCCTTGACCCTGGGCGTGCTGCCCAGCCCTAACCCCCTCGGCGGTCAAAACAGGCGGAAACATGGCCTGACCCTCGTATATCACCGTTCTGGTTCTGCTGACCACGCGTACTGGACGCGCCACCACGGTCACGCGTCCGCCAATTAAAAGTAAATTCGTTTCGTCTCGTGGACCAGACTCGCTCGCGCGAATTATTGGATGGGGAAGGGTGGTTGGGTTCGACGGCCATCGAGGAAGGGGTGAAATATCACGGGACACGATTAAGGCGTGAATTATTTATTGCGGGATGAGTCGCGTCTGTTGAACTTGCTTGTTTATTGGTGGACACAGGAGGTGAAAGCAAAGGTGGGGTGATTTTTTCTAATAAATTGGGGGTGGTGTGTTTGAGGATATTAATATTTGAGATACCGCAGGTCAGAATGGTATTATGTGGAATTAGATTTGGGGGTTTGTGGAAAGTGTATTAAGATGAGTTCTTCTGGATGGCAGACTTTTTGGATCGATTTGTGTTTGAGAAGTTGATAATGATAGATAAGAAATTAATTTTATATTTATAGTTACGATTTTATATTTCTTATTTGAAATTTCATCCTCATTTCATGCAATTATTAATAATGTGATTAATAATAGATAATAAATAATGTGAAAGTTAATATAAACACGTTATTAAAAATAATATTAATACAGTATAGAAGTAATGTCAAAGGTAATGGTAATATGTATTAAATATAAATAATATGTAATAGATGTAAAATACTGTGCGTCTAATGCTACATGAACTAAAAATACGGGTAATAATAAAAATGCATTAAAACGCATATACTATTTCAACCATGATCATCCCAACATATTCAAAAGAAACATCGTACCTGTAGAACAAAGACTGCAACAAATATCAATTCCTCTAATACTCTCTCCTCCTTTCTATTATTTCCAATGAAACTAATATCGTGGCAGCGAGTTAGTTCGACGCATTCTTTTTACTATTCGGCGCATTTTCATCCGGAAATCAACAAAAAACATTTCGCGGTGGAGGTTTTATATGCTTCCACGGTATCGTACAAAGTAATCGATGTTATACTCACCGAGTGGAAAGTGCGTTTCGCATTCGGCCGCATTGACGAGGCATAAAACCGCAGTAGAAAATTCCAACCGTGCTCGTATAACGGCGTCGACATACATACACGCGTGCTTCAACGTTGTTCTTTCCCTTCTCTCTTTTTCTCGCCGTTTCCACGTCGTGCAATCCCCGAAAAACCGGAGGAATTTTTATTCGCGAACCGACACGACGTTGACCTAACTTCGGTCGAGCTACTTATCGCGCCAGCTCCACTTTGTCTTGAGTGAAATCCAAGGTAATTCGAGATCAAGCTGCATAATTCATGGCTTCTACGAACGTTCTTTAGAGGTAAGAACCGAAAAAAAATTTGATTCTGGTAAACGGTCCCGTTTGCGCTTATTTTTTGGACGTTGGCGAGAAATGTTTTTATACCGTATTGCTCGTACTGGTGAAATTCAAACGATTATATCTTCTTTATTTTCTCTCTTTTTTTCTATTTGGTTTGTAAATTGATTTTAGTTGTTTGATACTTAATAAAAAAATTCTGTGGTTCAGAATATAAATACTTTTTAATTACTATTAATTCGTTTATTGAAGTCGGCGATGAAAATGGAATTTTTTTTACGATATAAGTGATTATTGTATGCTCATATAATATTGATATGGTTATATATATATTCTTCTATTTTATTCGTAAACATTTTTTGTTGTAATTATAAATAATCAAGTTATATCCCAAAGAAATGTAACAGAGTATATAACTATTATCACATAGATTAAACAATCTTTGATTCATAAAATATTCTTGCAGAAATGCTGAATAGAATGTTATATTTACGTACAATTTGCTAACAAATTAGTCATATACGTCTAATCAGAATAACTCTCCCCGTGCTAAATCTGTTTGAACTATAATCACGATTATACTTGATATTCACCCTCAAAAGGGAGGGAAATATTTAATTAGCTTGATGAAAACGACTCAAAGCATTTATATATTATGTATTTAAGTATATTTAACAATGTTTATACTTTTCATTCTAAGCAACAATGATATTAATTCATGTTATTTCGTATAAGAAACATTTTACAACATCAATGAAATTCACTATAAATCGCTTAGAAATCAAGATATTAAATGTCTTACGATATTAATAATAATATCGAAGCAATCCATGTTCAAAAATATATACTTGCTATAGATCACATTCCGTTCTCAAAGAATATCGCAAGTTCAGGATATACCTACCTCGCACGCAATTAACTTATATTTATTCAACCAATATTTACTCGATATACCTACGCGCCATATTTACCTAACTAAAATCACAAAATTAAACTTCCTAACGTGATATATTGAGAATGTATTAATATACGTATTTATATTACTAGTATTAATTATACATCAAAATTCTAATACCAATGCTATTGTATTATCGCTTTCTTAGAAACTCCAAAACCCATCATATCCATAGAAAAGTACTCTGCTTCCACTCATCCAGCAAACTAACTTCCAATCAATTTCCTGTAACCTCAAAACCTCTTTAACAAGAAAAACTGAAAATCCCAACAGCAAAGCCAACCCAACCTAACTCTTGCAGGTCTCACGTTCCCCGTCTTTCACCTGGTGGCTTCGTGCGTCGCGATTATTTGGTTCGCGAACGCGACCTGTCCCGGGGGTTGAGCGTCGTCGTCGTCTTCTTGGGGTACGACGTTCGCCGGCTCTGCTCAGTGTGCTCGTTACAGCGCCTCCACTCTGCAAGATTCAATATTCTAACCAAAATCCCCGGGGCTAAGGGTGGGCGGTGCAGGGCAAAAGTTTCCAGGCGTGGAGCCGCGTGAACCGCACACGGAGCATCCGGACGGGTCTAAAGTTTCCCGCTTCGTCGACGTGTGCCTCCCGTCGTCCTCGTCCTCTCATCGTTTCGCCGACGGTAAACTCGCAGTCCACACACGAGGTACGCGGAGGCAGCAGAAGGGGTCGAGGGGAGGGACGAGCGAGCGAGCGAGTTACTTGACGGACTCGACGTTTCTGACGTCGTACAGTTACCGCCAAGAATCCGGAGCCTGGTGAATTTCCCGGCTCGAGAGCAAGGAATTCGAAGGGCTGAGAAACGACGACGACG
This sequence comes from Bombus pascuorum, assembly GCF_905332965.1. Taxonomy (NCBI): domain Eukaryota; kingdom Metazoa; phylum Arthropoda; class Insecta; order Hymenoptera; family Apidae; genus Bombus; species Bombus pascuorum. The sequence goes on along the minus strand of NC_083494.1, from coordinate 12,290,596 downwards.
ACGCCGACCACCACCACGCGATCCTACGATATCGAGAATTTTATTTGCCGAAGGAAAGAGATTCCAAGGGGTGGGAAGCGAGGTACGACGCGGTGAAAACCTGCAATTGGATTTGTTTTTGACTAACGACGCATGACGCTGTGTTTGCGGTAAAAAGGTCGTTTTTAGTATATTTGAGTTATTATTGTTGGATCGAAGGGCTGAGTAACTTTTATTGGGTTGGTTCGGTTTCACATATTTTTGTTTTCAATTATTTTCCGAGGCTTATTGTTAGAAATTGTATATTTGTATAAGACAAAATTTTGAATCATAATGAGAAAGTACTTGTGTTGCGCACATCCAAGTAAAATAGTGTATACCAACTAGGTAAAATATTAGACGTGAATATTATCAATCTGATAATCATCTTGGATACTCCATTATAATTTACACATCTAATGTTATTTCTTCAACTTAACCTTCCGTATTGAACAACCACACATGACTATTCTACATTAATAAGTCACGACATCGACTTCTAAATACTCCCACGTGAGACTAATAAGTCTACCTAGTACAACAAAAAACACCTGTGTATTTAGATACATCAAATAAACCAACACTGTGTATTTAAATATACTATATATAAACAACTATAATTGAGCATTAAGACTATATACATTCGTACGTATATGTATATTCCTAAACGTTCCGTACATCAAAATAACCATTATTTCTCTACGAAGATCTACAAATTTCCTATACGATTTTCTCAATTTTGAAACTGCTGTCTCTAATTTTTCTGCATATAACATATTTTTTCAGTTATTTTTTCAATTGCATTCAAAAAGCTCGTATCTCAACGATCGTAAGAAAGTCTCGAGGTACGCAGGCATGCAGAGTCGTGATAAAATTTTCTTCTGCCATCCTCTCTCTAAAGCGCACATGCCCACATCTATTTTACCCAAGTTGGCCAACCTGCCCCATCCCCAGGACCAATCGAAGTCTGCCGCTTTATCGGGAAAACCGAGGGTGTTCTTCGGGCAGACGGAACTGCCCCTGCGTTCCGGTGGCTTTATCGCCGAAAATAGGGGTGGTTTTTCAAGGGGGTGGCCGTCGATTTTGCGCGGACTGTACCCTCCACAGAGCATACAGAGCGGCCTCCATACAGAAGAAAAGGCCTCCAGCTATGGCCTTCCATCTTATCCCTCTTCCAACCCCCTTCTTCTGCCTTCAACCACCCTCTCCTCGTGTCTACATCGTTCCCATGCTTCGACGATGTTCGTCCGTCTATCTTCGCGTGTTTGCGCGTGCACGCCACGCGATACGGATAATGGAATGTATCGATGATGCAAGTTGTGCATTCTATGGTGGAACGAGGCGAAGTTTCGACGAGGTTGGCTGGAAGGGGAGGTTTACGGAAAATGGGGTGAAACGATTTATAGGCGTGTTAGTTTGATATTTCGATTCCCTTTGATGTAAGTTTGTAGTTCGTTTGATTGTAGGAATGAAATTGGGTGGTTAGAATATGGAAGATTGGGAGAAAGCGAATTGGAGATATTTGGGGCTGAAGAAATTTGTGTCATGACTTGTAATTATGTAATCATAGATTATAGGTTTATGCTTGGGATAAATAAAACATTGATGTTGCAATAAAAATAAAAATTTCGTTAAAAATTATGTATTACGAAGAAATGTAATATAAAATTGCTATGCAAGCGTTAATAATAAAATTCAGTTGAATGGTTGGTGTTAGGTGAAGACAAATCTGGCTAAATCATACGAATTTAATTCTGGCAATTAATAACCAAACTCATTATAAAATATGATAGTAAATAGTTGACGAGTTCTTGGTGCAGAATAGCACGAGAAATTTCATCTTCCACATCGATGATCAAAGGCATATTTCCAACGATATACTGCAGAATATACTGTAGAATTTCATTTTGAAACATGGTACACTCTCCACAAAGAACTTCAAATTTTAATAAAACAGAATTTTCAGCTTCTACTACGCAATTCTAATCGATAATAATGCGTTCTAGAACTATCAGTACTTCCAATCAAATCTCTCTCTTCTCTAAACCATAAAAATTACGATTCCTCCCTTACCCTCTACCTCGTTAAACGAAATTCCATCGTTCAACCGTCACACGTAGCGCGATAAGCCTATTCGTAATTCAGCATCGACACCATCGCATTATTCTGAGCGCGGTGACACCTTTTCTCCATCCTGGGTGCTATAGCCGCGAAGGGTGGCGATAGACAGAGAGAAAACTACCCCCGGCGCATCGGATTTAACGTTGAACGCGGCTCTAATGAGGTGCGCCGCGTTCACGATCCTTTTCTCCCCAAGTTGTTCGTCGTTCCTTTCGCCAGGTAGGCACAGCGGATTTTTAATGGGGCACCGCGGCGTGCTCTCCTTTTTTTCTCCCTCTCCCTCTCCTCGTCCGTGTTCCAGTGGCGTTCGACAGCAACCCCTTCGACCGATGGTTACCTGAGAATCCGTGGTGCAGGCAGAACCAGGCAGATACATAGGTAACGGCCCCCGGGGGTAAAAAGCAACGAGAGGAAAACTGTCCGCGTAGCGAGATTGAAATTCAAATGAGACCGCGAGGATATTCTAATTCCGTGCGGCAACCCCTTTTTTGCATATCGGGACCCACGCAGCTGCCATCCCGGGGACCCAAATTATATACATCTTTTTTCCTCCTTTCTCTTTCCCTTTTTAGGTTCCCTCCCGAAAGAACGTTTCTCTTATATTTTCTTTCTTTTTTTTTTATTTTCATTTCGGTATACTCACCTTTGTCGCTCACGTTGCACGCGGCGGTGTTCAGAGCGTTTTTCCCGCTTGCGCTGCCGCGCGTGATCCGCAACAATTGAGAATCGACAGTATTCAAATCCGAAGGCGACGGTAGCTAGCTACCTAAGCCCCCAGGCTTACCGGCTGCCTTCCGCGGATCCGATCGATTTTATGTTGCGGAAAGACGGAACGGGAAAAGAGGGAACACGCCTGGCCCGATACTCGCCGATTATCGCCAGGATATACACCCACGTTCAGAAATAACAGGACACTTATGAAAATTTAAGTAAGCCTGAAAGACTGGGAAATTAGCGAAACGCTTAAGAGTGATTATTTCGTCTGGAATTTTAGGCTGTAAATTATAAGTTCAATATCATAATAATAATTTTCTTCTTCTCTATCTATGTACATCGGTTACGTGTTTCGTGATTGCCATTTTCATCAATTCCAATACATGTCTACATTATTACTGATATTTCTTCCTATTTGGTTTCTCTTCGTACACGCTACAGATGATTTTACAATATACATTCGAATCTTGAATAGACTTCTTGGAGTATGCTATCAAACTTAGGTTTAGATTGGAAAACTTTATTTTTGAAAATGGATCTTTAAATTTCCGTTCGTTACGAAATGTTTGAAAATCGATTGAGGCGCGAATCCGATATTTGCTTCGTGAAAATCCGTAAAATTCCTAGTACATCGTTCGCAGCGTTTAATACTTCTATGAAAACGCGTCAAATACGACGTAAGTACATACATCGATCACAAAATCTGTCAGAATAGATCAGTTTCGAATAAAAGAACATCAAATTTTTCATAATTCGTAATTTCACAATTTTGTTTTAATTTTTCACCTACTAAAAATAAAGCGACGTGAATGTTGATCGAAGACCCACGTTTGGTTGCCTTGAAAAGTCGCTCGTTACAGCTAAATGAAATGATGGCGTGGCAACACATTGTTCAGTGGCTCGTTGCAACTCAAGCGGACGAGAAGATTTATACCGCTGAAGAAAATTTGCCCCGATAAAGTGTTTCCGTGTGCTGTGCTCATGGCGAACGCTTATCGTCTCGTTATTCCGGATTTTGCAGCGAAAGTTAGGCAAGTGAAAGGGAACCGTTTTCATTCATAAATATAACGTTCTTTGACAGATTGATTGTATCTACTTCTCTCGATTCTTATCGATTGATAATTCTCTTCTGTTATTTGATCTTGTACTTGAAAATTATACTGTATTCATATCGGAGAAAAACTTAAATAGCTCAAGCAGTCGTGTTTAATTCAAAGTACTAAATGCACAGTTTGAGAAAGATATTATTCACTGGGTTATTAATTGAAAAAAGTAAAAAGAAAATTTAATAATTTTTTGATAAAGCATATAGAGTAAACGATTCTTCAATGTTTGAATAAATCAACGTCTCATGTGGATACAGAGTAAAATATATTATCTGAACATTCACAATTATTCACTAAAGTATCAATAAAATATTCATGTACGTGTTGAACAGGTTTTCAACTGCATAGTAAATTGATAATAATGAAAATAAATTATCTGCCTTTGTGAAATTATCATAATATACTCCGAGATGTTATGTCTGCATAGTAAATGATAATAAACAGAGTAGAACTGAGTACGAGACATTTTACCGTGTAAAATACTTGAGGTATGATATGATAATATGCACATAATACGCAAATACTATATGATAAAAAATTCTATTTTATATACACAATACGCACAAATAAAATAAATAATACATTTTTATTTCACACTTATGTTATAAACACTATATTACTTATACGATCTAATATTTACTTCATAATTTTACGTAGACCCATCCTAATTATCTACTGCTTAATATTCAATGTTTATCCACTCTTAAAATAAATGAAAGAACAAAAATAAACCGCCTTCCTTTCATCTTCATATTATAAACACTGTACTTCCTACATAACTTTCTCAAAAAAAAAAAAAAGAGAAAAGAAAGATACAAGAAGATAAATCAAAAAAATTACGAAAAGAGACGTGCGAACACGACGGTACATAATCACGGCGAGTATCCCGCGGCAGCGAGCGTTTTCAATTTTCATAAACGGCTGGAATAATCCCGATAAAAATCCTGTGCAGGTGAAATTCCACGGGACGGTTCGGTGAAAGTCAGTGTGACTTGATGGGCCGCCTACGTGTCCGGGGAGAGAAAAGAACCTTAGATCCAGGACTCAGCGGTAGGAGGCCAGAAGAACGAAGAAAAAGAGAGAAGAAGGAAAGTGCAAACGGCCTAAGGGGGCCGCCGCTTTGCATAATCAAATCCTGCGATGATGTAGCAGAATGCGAAGTACCCCGTCGTCACGGGTGCGCCGAAAAAGGGGCTGAGAATCCCGCGGGCACGCGAGTACTTCGAAAAATGCAGCCTCGTGTTCCCTTCGCAGCCTTCGTTGCCTTTCGGCTCGGTCATAAGACCGCAGCACCCCTTACCAGACATCTAGCCCTTGCAGAATTCCCGGAGTAACCCGGAAACATCTACTCGTTTTGCGACAGAGACACCACGAATTCTTGTTCCGCAGGGCTGACGTGAAAAGAATGGTGAGTCTTCGTTGGTGGCTGATCGAACGCGAAGAGTCGGCTGGTAGACATTTTTTTTCGAGCGTCTTTTTGGAACATTGTCCATTATATATATGGAGGTGATTAGATTTTGACGATCTTCTATTGCAAATGGATATTTTTGGGTAATTGTTTGTTGCAAATGATCGAATCTTGGGGGTTTGATATCTCTAGTGTATTATTAGGGTTCATAAGCACGTAAATACTTGGTTTAATTTGGGGTGGTATTTGTTTTGGTTATAGAATTATCGACAGGAAGATTTAGAATGATTTTATATTTTATTAGAACTTGAGAATATCAGGGAATTGTAAGGATATTGTGGTAGAATTTATTTTTGTATTTTTAAAAGTTAGTATGCAATAAGAGAATTGGTGTCTATGGATTAATTTTGCTATTTAACGAATACATATTTAATTGCACGTACGATACAATAAAATACGTACTATATAAAATATAATAAAAATTTCTACAATCTTTAGAGAGAAATTTTTGGAGAGTTTAAAGGCTTGATTTTGTTACAGAAACTGATGGTGGAGGAAGCATGGCGAAGTTGAGGAACTAAGTCTGGGTTTAACGAAGAGTGATGTTAGGTGTCTTGTAAGTTGTGCGATGGGGTATGTCGGTGAATTTTATGCTTTATATTTCCTTTGAAATACCATGCAAAATAGTTGTAGCTACCAAATTTTGAATTTGAGATATATTGTTGAAATATATTGTCATTTTGAAATAATTACGTATTTTATCCAGAAATTTGAAGCGGAAGCTTTAATTTAGAATTATGTAATTTTAATACTTCAGATCTTCATTTCTAAAAAAGTAATGTTCAATTTGAGGAAAATTAAATTAAGGAAGAATTTTATATTTCATAAAAGCGAATCACAATATACATATATAAAAATATACAATCTAAAATCTTAATTGACACTGTATCTTAGCCGTTAACCTATCCATCCCCAATAAGAAAAAAAAAAATCAACTTGCTTCTGAGAAAGTAAAAACTTCTAGGGGCCAGCAGGCACGTCCGCCGGCATTTGGAAAAGCTTCGGTGTATCAAGACGGAAAAAAACCCCGTGGAATTCCGCAAGAGGCGCGAGGAAATAGGGTGGCTGGCTCGCAGAGTTGGCACGTACCCCCTCGTCAAAATGGACGGGCTAAGCCCGTATAAGTCTAACGGGATTTTCGATCGTGGGCGGGCGGGGTGAGTGCAGGCCGCGGTTCGGTGGTGGCTGTATGTAGGGGAGGAAGGTGTGCGGGGGTTGAACGCGATGGTAAGGGCACTGTGGAAGGGGGTGGCTGGGAGTCCTTCAAGATGGCGGCTATAAGGGATGGTTTAGGGCGCGTGAGGGTTGCGGGTGAGGAAATATATCAGAGCTAGAGGGAGCGAGAGGAAGAGAGATCCTTGTGGAGGGTTGCTTCACCCCCGATGATGGCCGTTACCACCCGCTTCGCTGGTCCTTTCCTCTTCTCTCTCTTCTTCATCTTCCGACCTCGTCTTATCCTTCCTTTTTCCTTTCTCTTCCCTCGCTTCACGTCCGCGTATCGCCTTTTCTGCCTTTGCTCACCCTCGATCAAGACCATCTCCCCTCCCCTTCCCTTAACTCGTCCCGGTGGAGCCCTCGGGTCCGTTCACGAAAGTATAAACGTCAGAGGAGAGTGATGGAAATGGACGAGACGAGGGGGAAGAACGGACGATCGGGAAATAGTGGAAAATCGAATGGTTGAAGGGTGGAAAGTACGAGAAGACGGGGATGGGGGACGACGACAATTCGTTGCTTCCAGGGATTGAAGGCTTTTCGTTCAGCCGGGCTTTCTCTCTTTACCTTTGCCGCGCTGATATCAGGGGCCGATGGAAATATGCCAGCCGGAAGTCGTCGAAACCGGTAGCCGCCGATGCTTGTTGATGGATTCGTGTAAACGTTCCGAAAGGGCTCTCCTCTATCTCCTCGATGAAGGGAAATGCGATCGACGATGCGTTTTGTTTCGAAGGTTCGTGGAAATGGCGGTAGTAGGGAATGATGGAACATGGTTGAAAGAAGCTTTATGATTGCTTTAGGAGGAATTAGTTACGTGAACTAGGAAATTAACAATTAACTCTTTTATATATATATATATAACATGCAAATGTATGGATGGTTATTGTTAGATTAGGGGTGCTCATGGAATTTCACATTTTTATGAATGTAATTAAGGAAACATATATAGATATTTATTTCATACAATACGTACTATAATATATATTTTACTTTGTATATTGTTGAGTTATTAAATGAGTAATCTAAATATTTTCAGAGAACGCAAATTTCTTAAATCCAATTTCTTAAATGTAAAAATCTTACAAGTAACATTGAAAACGAAAATTTCTTATTGAATCGGAAACAGATGTGTTAAGTTATAATATATAAAATGCCCAATTCTGAATGATTCATATTTCACTAGTTCCTAAAAGAGATGAAGATATTTATCATCTATAAATATGTGAAAAAGAAAATTCTCACGATATACTAATACATTAACAAAGGTAAAATTATTTATTAAAAAAAGAGATTTTAAAAATTGACATAACAAAACCTTCGACTTAGCGTATCGACGTCCTTGAATCATTAAAAAAATGGCTACCATCAAATTCTTATAGATAAGGACATGATGCTGTAAATGTTAATCAAATGGACATATCGAAACCCAAACGTTTGGCGTAAACGTTTGAAACCGCGCGATTTCCAACAGGCAGAATAATCGTCACGTGCAAGTACGTCGTAAATCCAGGCGTACCAAAAGCGGGCTAAGTGTCACGGCCGGTTAAAAGGCATTATGATAAATTCACGAGGAATTTATCGCGCGGTCGGTATCACGAAGGACCAACCTCGAAAACGATAAAGATGAAGGCAAAGAAAGCAGAGGGAGGAGAAATAGGCTAGAGGAACAAGTTAAAACGAAGAGAGGGAAAGAAACGAACACGCTTATAAAGATTTCAGCTCGCATCCAGTCACCCCTCGCGACGTATCCAGCAAAGAGGAGCGGTAATGAGCTTCAAATTCCTTCCCCTTGGCGTGTACTTTAACCGCGTTTCGCTGCGTTTTTCCGCGGCACGGAGCAGAGAGGTGGAATTCCTAAAAGAAATCAAATCCAGAAAGTAAATGAAAAAAAGTAGAAGACAAGATGAAAATAAAGTAAAAGAGAATCAAGAGAATAGCGGTCTGGAAGGGCGTGACAATGGCCGACTCGTTAATCGACGTCGGGATGGAAAACGGGCCGAGGAAATCGCGTATCTCAAAGCGGTGCGAGAACGCGGCAAGAAATTTCCCCGATAAAGGGGAAGAAAAACGAGCGGGAACGAAATCTCGTGGAACGGAATCGCCGGCTTTTTCACCTGCCGATCGTTCCACCCACCTTCCACTGAGGTCCTCGAGAAGCTCGTTTTCATCCCTTCCCTTATAGCTCGAGTGTTTTCGACCACGCCAAATCTCCGGGAAATTCTAAGTGAACGAAGAAGAAAAAAGAAAAAGAGGAGAAAACGTAGAGTGTAGAGAAAGAACCGTAGCAAGAGAAGAATCGTAATCGGTGATCTCTGGTGATCCAGAGAAAGAGAGAGAGAGAAAGTATGAGAAATTATCGTAGAGGAACGAAGAGGAACGGAGTCTTCGAAGCATAAAAGAAACGGGAGGACCTCGTTTTTATTTCTTCGTCGTATTCCGAATAAACGGAACGGAGAAGGGTATAAGTACGCGAGTGATCGAGAAAGATGAAAGAAGGAAGAGAGTCAGAGAGAAACAGAAATGGTTGGAAAAAGATGGGGAAAGGGAACGGGACGAATGAAAAGCTTCAAGCTTGCGGTAAACATCGAGCGTGTAATTCGCTCTTTAAAGAACACTTGGACGATAATTAAGCCGGCATGGGGGCACGCTGCAGCCTGGTGATAAGGGGCGAAAGAAACGCTGGTGCAACGAGGGTGGAAACTCAGATCGAAAGAAGACAGAGGAAGGGCGCAGCGGAGGGTGCAGAGGAGAAGCGAAGAGAGGGCGAAACGACGGGTTCCAGGCACCGTTGAAAAGATCTTTTTCCGTTTATTTTTCGTGACCATGGCTCGGAAAGACACGTGGTCTGATTTTAATTAGCACCGGGCTGCACTCACGGCACAGCGCGCGCACACCCACGGATGTAGAAAGAGAAAGAGAGGGAGAGAGAAAGAGAGAATCCTCCGGCCTTAGAATTTACCTGTCCCCAGAACTCCGTTCGGTTTCCTTTCCTCTTGGCTACCCCCTCGCTAAATCTGCAAAATACTCCCCGCTACGTTTCTTTGGCCATGTTCTCGCGCTCGGTCAAGAGGGTTAATCCGGCAGCGAAATTCTCGGTTCTTTCTAGCCAAGAGAGACGACAGCCGTTTTGATAAACGTTAATTCGCGGCGTTATGTCACGAGGATCGGGAAAACTACATCGAGGATGTACAATTTTTGGCAGTTGCTAGGCTGAGCAGACTTTTGTGTTCGAATTTCAATGAAATACTTTCTATAACATTCAATGAGAAAAATATTTTCTACTAAGTTTGTATCTTTACCTTTTTAATTTTTAAATATCCGCGATCTAATTATTAATGATTCAAAATGCATTTTTCAGATGTCTTTTTTCTAGAGAATATATATTACGATTAAATTTAAGACGAATTTTGAAAGTAAATAAGCAAGTGATCAGATATTTTCGAACAATACTATACCCTTTTACCTGCTCATATCATTCTCATAAAACTTTCTCTTAACTAGAGAACTGAGAATAATAGTAGTTAGTTGATTACCATTTTTCATAAAATAACGTTCTGTGATTATTGTCATAAAAAATGCATTATATTTTGTAAATCGTGAATATCGCGTCGGAGTGTACGTCTAAACCGTAGTGTACATAAGTGAAATATAACGAAAACTACATTATTGTTAACTAAAATCCATTACTTATTCCATTTAGTGAAATCAGTTTCCATATATTACATCATAAATCATCATAGTTGATCATCACCATCCTTTCAGAATCACCTCCAATCCCCAACTCCTACAACTTCCCTACACAAAACCCAACCTCCCAACAAAAAAACTCAAATTTCCCCCAGTTAACTTTACGTACAGGTAAATGTAAAACTCCGCCACATTAGCAAAGCCTGGCGAACAGAGATCGACACGTTATTCAGAATCGAATAACGAGTATCAACGAGAGCAAATTGCGTGTCCGTCTCCTCTTTCTTTCTCCCAGCTTCTACCCTCTCTGTCAGACAAAAAAAAAAAAAAAAAAGAAAACAAAAGGGTGACGACTCCCGGTGGCTTTTCTTCCCCCGTTCGGTGAGCAGGGGGTGGGCGCGATGCTAGGGGTTGAATCGTCGCGCTCACCGACGTTTTATACGTCGTCGGGTTTCATGCGACGGCGGTAATTTTTTTATTAGCTTGAAAACCACTCGACTCGTCGTCGTCGTCGTCGTCGTCAACGTCGTCGTTGGCGTCGTCGTGGTCGTCGTTGGTGATCGTTGTGCCGCTGTTAGTCGGTGAGACTCGCCTCCCAAACAGGGTTGGAAAAAAAATCGTCCAACTTCGTCTTTCCGAGTAGACACTCGTTTTCCTCTCTTTTTTTTATCTTCGTTACACCCTACCATGAGCGTCCCTTCGCCCTTCACAGTCACCCCCTTCGCCGTGGATCGTCGAACGATGAAAAGAAGCACGCGTTCATTTGCCTTATTAAGTAGTTTTGCAGGAATTAAAAGCGTGTCGCTTTGTCGTAGTTCGCCCTCCCCATTGTTCCGTTCTCGTGGACTCGTTTCGTTCGTTTGTTTCTGGCAAGAAGTGCCGACGAAAAACCTTGAAAAAGTTCCCGCCGGGCCAGCCACTTTTCCCGGGACACGGTGAGCCCTGCGTTTTAAGAGTTGCGAATGACCAACCTCATTTACGGCGGCTTCTTTGCCTTCGAACACCCGGTCTCCGGGTAAGGCACGACTCTCTTGTTTTGACGTTATTGATCACTGCTTGAATGGGTTTAGGGTGGCTTTTTGTTAGGTTGTTTTAAGACGCTGGCTTTATAGAAATGGATATGTATAATTCTTTGGTAAAACACTTTTTTCTATGTTTGTATGTTTACAGATGTAGATATAATTAATTTGTGAGGTGTTCTTCTTTCTTAGCTGTTTTGTTTCATTCTTTGTATGTAGTCAAAGATAATCTGATGTTATGAAAATAATTTCAATTGATAATATAATCAATAGTACAAATTCAATATTTAAATTCAATAAATATCACATTCACTAAATGATACAAAATGTTCAAGTGTTATTAAATGTTACAGCAACAAATAATGAAATTACTAATAAACTGTTATACCAAATAGAAAAAAGATATATCGAATTTTACATCAAATTTTAATACGTTATGTTAGGTGATGTAAAGAAGTTCTGTTCCTTTCTGGTTTAATATTATACTTTCTTCTTGCATGACGACAGAACTCGTTTTCCATGAAAAATCGGCACCTTTGAACCTGACCCATATAATTTTTAACGCGCGTGCCGACTTCAACTGAGGTGAAATTGAAATACTTTTGCCGACAGGTGACGGTATTAAGAACTTAAGACTTCGTACAACCCCTTTCCGGTTCTACTGGTGCTTAGAAACTCTTACAGCGCAATAAACTTGTTTCGTGTACACGCGCTGTTCATTATAATGAATCGTGGAAACGTGTGCGCGGGAAGTACCATATTCTTTCATCGTCACTAAAATATTTGTCTGAAAACGTGTTAGAAAAAACTGATAACCACTTGCTCTTAAAGAAACATGAGATATATTTAATTCTGTAATAACTCATGAACAAGGAGAATACTAATATTATTTATATATTATAGTAGTAGTCTTAGTTTTTAATATAGTAATTATCCATTCCATAATATATTTATATATTTCAGTTGCAATTAAATTCTCTTTATATGATATAACGAAATTATTATATTGAAGTTATAAATAATTATATAATTAATACCAAGTTTCATATAATATTTTTCATTTAAATTTTACCTTTTCTGACACTACGATTACCATCTTAAAATAGCCAATTCATAGCTTTATAAATATACATTATAAATGTATATTTTCAAAGATTTGAATGACTTTCTCCAAAATATATCTGACTCACGCCTTGTACTATATACTTTTTGATATATCTTCTATTTTGATTTCTTTGGTAGAAATGTCATATACTTTAGTCGTCGGTAATACCAGCGTCAATACTTGTTGCATAAAGAAGTAATTTAGAATCACACGATATGGAAAATGAGAAACTTGTTGCACGTGGAATTTTCATTTTAACTCAATTGGAAGGTAACAAGATGGTCTCTAATTTCGTCTCTCAAGCTTTTTTTAAATTAAAGCAATTTTAATATACCATTTATTTAAGTTTCCTTGATAAAATTAATTTACTCCTCGTAAGAAGAGATTATCAAAGGAAACAAACGCATAGTAATCGAACGTTCCACCTACTTATATGTCACATAATTACGGGGAAACGTAATGTTCGTCAAAGGAAACCCTCGCCTCGGTTCGACTTAAAGTAAAGGCTGACAGGAGAATTTGTACAAAGGACAATTTTTACCGTCGATCACGACATATCGTCCTATCAGGACGACAGGCACAGAAGCCACCCTCCAGTTGGCTCTTAGTATTAATGCAAAGGAAGCCCTTGCCTCCCTGGCTCGCAATCACCGACATAAATAAATCGACCTCCCCGTCTATTTCTCTCCCCCTCGCGTCGGCCCAGAATCCCTGTACTCGATCAGACATCGAAATACGTCCGCATAAAAAGGAGAAGAAGAACCGATCGAGGAGAGGACCGATTGTTCCACTCGTGTAGATCGGATCTGTCGTTAAGCCACGCTTACTCTCTGCCAATCCCACGGACGATCTGTAATCAGAACGACGTTCACGATTTATTTCAGACGATTTTATCGCTGATACAACGTCACGCAATATGCTCAACCGTTATTAACCATTGAGGATCGAATCTTGGAACTTTAACGATGATTTTAGGAATACAGAAATTATTTTGTTGAGGTATATGAAATTTGATTTATACTTAATAGTTACTTCTTTAAAAGTATCATATTTGTATTTAAATTATTCAGAGACGAATTTATCGAAAGTAGGAAAAGATAATTATTTCTTATTTCACATTGTTAGTTGTATTTACGCAGGATATATTTATAAATATTAAATGAGACACTCGATTCAAGGCATCGTATAATTAACCACTTGAGGCAAGTATTTATCAAAGTCAGAAGAAAAGAATTACATACTTCTCATTTCTAATTCAGCCGCAGAAATTATTTTAAAATGCTCGAAGAAAATGATATTGAGATTTTCTATACATTTATACCTTTTATCATTTTTTAATCATACTTGAAGATAAATATCCCAATTTCTACGTGACTCGATATAACATTAAATAAATTTAAAACGACAATGTCTATGTTCCACTTTCAAATTTATGAAACTAAAAATGATTTTAACATTTCATTTTTAACATTTATGTAACTATAAACATCGTGTAATTAACGTTACCGTGATTATTAAGTAGTTAAATTCTCACATTAATTCTTCTAATTTCACGATGGTCACAAGTTGCTCTTTAAGGCCGAACGGTTCGCAAGAAAAAAAGAGTATAGAGCATCTTAAGTGAAAATGAAAGCGTCTTTAGAATCAACTTCGCGCACAGCAACGATAATTCATCGAAAGAAACCGGGGCCGAAGTAACTAAGATAAATTTTTGTCCAATAGCGGTTTCACCGTAGGATGGAGAAACTGGCAACTCACAGAGGCGAACGTTCACGATGAACACTTAAACAGCAGCTTCCATCGTTAGTCTACGAGCCATTAAGTAAATTATGCAAGTCCTGCCTCTGGAGTCCTTGGACCGATGGAAGCGTAAACTTTGACCGTCGCCGTTGAATCGAGGCCGATCAAATTGTTTTTCATCTCCTTAATCCTCCTCCCACTACTAGGAACACTTTCAAACTTATATTACCGCGCTTTCGACTTTCCGGGGCAAGTGTGTCTAGTGGTACTCGATTCGATCGAACAAAATCGCAACGAATAAGAAGGAGACACGATCGAATTGTTTCTCGTTACGAGAGTTTGTTGCGGAGAGATAGATATGAAATGTTAACTTGTTGCTTGATGATCTTGAGCTATATTTCAGATCTTGATATAGATCTTGATAGGTAGCAGTGTGATTTGATAGTTTGCGGTTTAGGGGTTGGGAAACATCGGATATGTTGAAGCGTATGACGATTTAAAAGAATTTTGTTTACGTTGTAATATTAATTGTACCGGCTACGAATAAAGTTTTTTGTGTTAATTAATTATGTTATATGTTCACCGTAATTTATTACGCTCGTCATGTTAGATCTGAATTATTATTCGTGTCACGTGAATAAGGCAACAGGTTGTGTAACATATAAAAAAGGATGAAAACCGTTACGAAGCTTATGTAGTTCTTAACATCACGTAGATATTATATCCTTTTTTAACCTTTCACGTTCCCAAAACCTGCCAACATTCAAACACTCTAAAATTATCCTTTCATAGAATTAACAACCGTTCCATCGAATAAAATACGAGCAATCCAGCTCTTACTCATCGCAGAAAGCAATTTTTCCGTTTGATCCTTTGATCCCGATTTCCATACCGTGGTCAATCCACCAGTTCGGATCTACAGAGGATTATCAGCAACCGACCGTCAAGCACGGTCACAAGAGGGTCGTTACCGTAGCAGCCTCGCGACTTAACTCCCGGCAATTAATCTCCCCGCGCTAATTATTTAGCCGGTTAGCAGGAGTTCCGTGCGGCCGAACGTAGTTCCGTTATCAGATGTAGTAGGGGTTCGTTCGAGAGGGATCGCGAATAAGTCGGTGCTGGAGGATGAGGTGGAAACTACAAGGGAGGATGGAAGCTCGACGTGGGACGTCGCGGGGGTGATACGGGAAGAGAGGTAGCGCGCGGTTGAGGTTCAGTCGTGCTCAGGAGGATACACGAGGGGTTGAGGCTCGCGCAAGAGTAAATTGATTAGAATTAAAGGGTTGGCTGGCAGGTGCTGCTGCCGGGTTACTACGGACCATAAGAGAGAGAGGTCGACTCATGCGACGAGAGGGTGAGAGAAGCAGAGCTGAGGAACCATAGAGAACATAGGAACAGAGAGATACGAGGGAGGAAGGGAGCTAGGGTACAACGGTGACCACAGCCTCGACGCTGATTGGTCGAGTCAAGTTTGTGGCAAGATGGCTGGCTGGTACTGGTGGTGCTGCTGCTGCTGCTTCTCTCTGCCGTTCTCTTCTTCTGTCTCGCTCTCTAACCCTCTCCCACCCTCTCTACCATCGTACTAGGCAGCAGCCCGTACTCCAGTTTCTTCTCCAGTTCACCTCAACCTCCTCCTGTGTGCCTCGTCCTCAGGCTTCTCTCTTCCCATCGTACTAGGTTCCCTTCTACGGCGGTCTCTAAGATGCTTTATCTATGTGCCAAATAGATGTATGTACGTGTACACGCCTGTTCGAAACAATGCCGGGCGTGCAACCACCCCCGAGCTGCTACCAACCACCCTTTCTGCGAGCACTACACTACCAGCGGGTCTCTCTGCCTCTTACCTCTACCATCGTTCCACACCCGCCTCCTGGCCCCTGTCCTTTTCCTCCTTGCCCTATCATCCCTTGCGTGCTCTCTCGCCTCAACCCTTACCACCCACATCCACCTCTTTTCTCTCGCCCAACCAACCACCCACCCCTGCGTCGACATCGTCACCATTTCTGCCAACGTTCTCCGGGTCCTCCCGATCCTCCCCTCCTATCCACATCGCTTTCGTGTCCCTCGTCATCGTCATCTTCGTTCCTTCCTGCCGTACCCTTGCTCCCTCCCTCTGTGTCTTCCTTTCTCTTCTCGTTTCTCTGTTAGCGTCGCGTCCTATTTCCATCCCGCTGTTTCCACCCCTCGGCCACGATGTTCGGCCCGCGTTCGGCCCCCAGCCATCCGCGAATGCGAGAATACCGAGCCGGCCTCAAAGAGAATGCGATAATACGAAGAACTTCGACTAATGAGTTAATAGTTGGTGCCTCACGTTATACCGTCACACCGCGGGTACTTTATTCAACGTCGCCCCGAGCAACGAGATTATAACGCGGGGGCGGTTGTGAAATACACGTACAGTTTGCTTTCAATGTTTTAAGCGTGTGTACAGTGTACATGTGTATATACATATATATGTTGAATATGTTAGTGTCCATGAACACATAGGTGAAAGGTATAGATACATTGTTAAGAAATGTAAGTAGAGCCACGGATAATCGGAGAAAATCGTGTCAGCGAGTTTTCACTTTCGTCAACCCGGTGTCGGTCACCTTTTTGCCGCCACGTTAATTGACCCCCGTTCCACCGTCGCTGAATTTTATCTCCGTTGTCGGGAAATTCGTTTCCAGAGAGGCAGGGGTTGATATTAAAATCGTGGTAAGGGAGCTCAGATACCCGGCGAGGATTACCCATTATCGAATCGACGACGAACGTGTTTTATTGGGAAATGGGAATGATTTAACAAAGATCCCGGCGCATGTCGCGATTAAAGTTATAGGTTGGATTCTGGTCGATTGGTTCTACATGTATGTTGATTGGATGCTGGTTATTCGAGATATTTTTCGTGCTTCATATTTCTTTTTTATTAATATTGTTCGTATCTTCCT
The DNA here is from genome assembly GCF_905332965.1 of Bombus pascuorum. Taxonomy (NCBI): domain Eukaryota; kingdom Metazoa; phylum Arthropoda; class Insecta; order Hymenoptera; family Apidae; genus Bombus; species Bombus pascuorum. The sequence continues at coordinate 12,273,479 of NC_083494.1, read as the reverse complement.
TTTATTGGACATTTAAAATCTCAATGGAATTTCTGCATGAATTCGTTTGTATACATATGTTATATATGTATTTGTACACGCACATTTGATCTTAACGAGACACAGTCGTTTTCGCTACGTTATTCCTAAAATGAAAATAATAATGCACCTAATTGTAATAATTCGTTATATCAAACTACTATCTTGTTTCTTTATGTCAAATAAAATTTGCCGCTACCTAATATAAGATAATTGAATGTAGCCAGCCTACAAACACTAATAGATAAACACATCTATCCTGTACTTTGTCCAAAGAAGATAAAAAATAGCTAAGCGAAAGAAAGAAGAATAAGGAAAGATGAAATATAAGTTATAAACAATAGAAAAATAAGAACAAACGAAAGTAAAATTTCTCTAGAAAAAACTTCCACGAAGCTAATCGAAAAGTCGGCGACGCGTATAGCGTTCCGTAAACGAGTTAATCATTGGCAGTTCGTGATCGAGGGAATTTAAAAACAAGCGACTCACGGGCGATAGGCCCGGCTGGTCTAAGTGAGAGAGAGAGAGAGATCGTTCTCGAATTTACATTTCTAACCGCGGCTAAGAAACGGCGCGTTATGGAGATTGCGAAGGTAAACTGCGCGATATCAGCATATCAAACGGCCTCTTTGAGCAGGCTCTCGGCGGGCGAGCGTGTCGGCGACAGCCGCGGGGCGCTTTTTAAAACGCGCGGCCCGCAGAAAACTCTCGGGCTGGTTTCGAGTGTGTGCACACCCGTGTCGTGTCGTGTCGTGCCGTGTCGTGTCGATTCGTCGTTGCCGTCAAGCCACGTGTCGAGGATAAAAAGAGCCGAGCCGTCAGCGCGAGAAAAGTGCAACCAATAATTTTATTTTCCGCGATAAAGCACGGGCTCTCATCGCGGCGACGTTCCAGGGTGGCACGACTGTGGAAAGGAGGCGGTGGGTCGCGTATCTTTAGTAAGTAAACAGAGCGCCTTATGAATTTTAAGCAGCGCGACGAGGAAAGTACGTCGACCTTCTTCTTCTTCTTCTTATCTGACCTTCTTCCTCCTATCTCTGCCTCCTCTTTCGACATCGTTTCATGTTCTCATTCAACTTCTTCGTCATCTCCCTCCTCTCCCTTTGTCGTGGTTTTCAATAATTTAATGAGAGCGAGTAAAAGTAGATAAGTAGGCTGTAAAGATACATATATGGACAACTAATGATTTCGAGAGATGTGAAATATCTAATAAAAGTGCGACGTTAGAGAATTTCAATGTAAATTTAATATTTGCTATTGTTTCGAAGTATATGGTTAAATAATTTAAATAACAATTTGATGTTTGCGCTTGTGCCAAGGTGCAAAGTTGGATAATTCCAATGCAAGGTTAGACATTTCGAAAACCTTTAAACTTTATCAAAAACGATGTCTGATATTCACGAAACAATAGTTTCATCCATTTTGGGAAAAAATGGATTTTGCAAAAAAAAAGACGATTCTAGATATTGCAGCTTTGTCTTTACCGAATAGAAATTTAAAAACAACATGTGCTACGATATTATATTGATCATCCTAATTCCTTGATGCAAAACCAATAAAAAATCTATAATGAAGTATATAAATTTAAAAGGAAACATGTCTTGACGTCGAAGATACTATGGAATTTCTCTACAGTCACAAAGAAAATCAAATTTTCTTAATTTTTAACGAAAACGATCAAAGGTAACTATTAGAAAAACTAGTTTATTAGATTTATTAAAAGCTAATTTATTAGATACGATAAGTACGTGTCGGTTTCTTCTTCGTTTAATCTTCGAGCGGGACAACAGCTAGTCTCTGGCGAACTACGCGCGTACAGATTGCGTGCAGACACGATTAACGAGGCTAGAGAAGCAGAGAACTCTGTCCCCTTTGAGGTGAACGCGCCGTTTGCTCTAGGAGGGTGAAACCGTGCGTATGCGAAAAAGTTTCCCGCGAAGAGGTCAGTCGTTACGCGGGTCGCCACCGCGAACCAAGAGTTCGCGTAGACTAAAGATGGTGAATGTCGTTCCTCATTTATGACAGCATTTCGACGTCTTTGAGCGAGACACTGCTTCTCGTTTTAGCAATGCTCGATATAGTTTTCACGGGGTCGACGAACCTCTCCTCAAAAATGTCGAAGAATTTAGTTACATGGAGATCAATTCTTTTTTCCTTTTTTTAAAGTTAAAACAAATAAATATATAAATACTGAGAATTAAATTCCAATAAAATATAGCTTTCCCATAAACATCGCAATCATTCGAACATGCCAAAAATAAATACGAAGTGAACAATCCTCGGACTCCACTCCTACGAAACTATTCTCACAAAAAAACCCAATAATTGAATTTTCTAATCCAATAACTATCCTCGATACAATAAAAATATATAAAAATAAAACTTTTCCAATCAAAGAGAAAAAGTCAGTCTCCCAGGAAATGATGCACCGTATCGCAACATAAAACACAAAATATCGGATATTGTGCGGGAGACGAGTTTCCGAGGAAGCATGTCGACTCTCTCCTCGGTGGATTTTCCGTGAGAGTGGGCGGTCATGCGGCGTTGTTTTGATATTGATCTCCGGATACAACACCGTCTAAGCATTCTAATGGCAAGGGACGAGGATTCTGCGCGCTGCATGGCGCACGTGTTTCTAATGATTTTAGTGGTACCGAGGTCTACCTACAGGCAATGTATAGTTATAGTCGGCTACGAACACGTATTACATCTACTCCGCCGGGGCATCGTGTAATATGTCGGAATTGCGGAAAGGGGTAACGCGGCCTGGAAGCCGGAGAAGGCCCGCGAGGACGGTCTTGCGGGATTCTTAATGGCAAAAGGCCTCCGAGGTAACACTACGGCTATTAAACGCAGACCCTGCTACTCTACCTCTTCTCTCTCTTTCTCTCTTTCTCGCTCCCTCTCCCTCCTTTCTTACCTCTAACGATATATCCTTCTTTTTCTTTCAAGTTACCTACGTTCTGTATATCGAGGGTAGTTTTTCAGTTCCGTGGCGTGCATTGGAATGCAATGGAATATGTCATTTATCCGTACAGATGGTAGAGTGTTTTGATGGATGATGAGGTATCGTGTGGCACGTTTGGTTTTTGAGGTCGTGGTAGAAAAATGGAATGGGTTACGAGTATTTGATGAACGAGGAATGACAGTGAATTGCAGATGTTACTTCAGTAATTTATATTATAGTTCAAACACTCTTACGATTTTGTTAATCATCGAAAGAAGTTTTGTCGCATCATAATTTTCATACGTATTTTCCACTTATCATGTTCTCTCCAAATATATCTAAGAATTTGTAGAAATAATTAACAAACACAGTAGCCGTAAAATCAGACGTTATAACTATCAGTTACTAGCGATATCGGTAATAAAATAATAATAAATAATACTGACAGTATAATAAACGCTGTTATCAGAAATCATAGCTCTAATAGTTATCATTGCCTATAACTATCATAATTACTCTATGCAGTGCAATTAATTCCAATTTATGTACCTTATTTTCTCAATTGTCCCATGTTTCAAGCTTCATTATGCTCTTAATCGGCCATCGATCAATCATTAATAATAATTGATACACATTAGAATAGGCTATGAAACTCGTAAGAAAACGAACCAGGAGGAAAGATACACGGATACTGGAAGATCGCGAACGCAAGGATAAGTAACGAAAATGTAAAGCCCGGATGAACCGCGCTCATCCCCTTTGGCGTCGGCGTTTGACGCGACCGCTGAAATTTTTACTTCGTTCGATTTGGTCTTTCGGGGATTCCCCGCCCTCTGATTGGTGGACTCTGGCCACGCCCTGCATATAAGGGTGGCTTGCTCGCCGGAGCACTATCAACCCTTATGTATGCCCGATGTGAGTACACTTATGTGTACGGGGTACATATATGTAACCGGTGCAGATTTCGCGCGTACATATATGTATCCAGGGTGAAGTACATAGGCGTAGGAACGTGTGTACACCCCTGGGGTGGGGCTCTCGCAGGACTGCTGCGGGAGGCAGCCGACGGTGAACACTCGATACGACACGGTCGATCGAACCAGTCGTAATTTTAGTATGAAACTGTTATCTAAAAATGAACGACTCAACGACACTCGCTATTCTTTTCGCGAAACTCTCACGGGACTCGAGAGACGTGGGAGTGGAATAACTGGAATCGAAGGTTCTAATACTTTTTTCCGATACTTGAGACAAGAGGAGTATATAGATATAAAGAGTGAAGTTAAATTAGAAGTTATATTTTTGATGTATAGAATATTTCACAAAGATTAGATAACAATTTTGGTATATACGTATCGCTTAAATCCAAAGTCTTAGGACATTTTTTACTTTTAATAAAACTTTAGTATTTGATTTTAAATTACAGGCACGTTTGAATAAAATTGTTATTATACTATGACGCCGTTATGTATACGTCAATATGTCAGTTTTTTATAAAAAAAATACTATTTCTTGATGTTTTTATTGTGTGCTTAATTTTCTCCAATTTTGAAACTGATCTGCCGAGTATTCTAAAGCTTCCGAATGGTAATGTATCTGTGTAGTTTGTACTTTAGATAATGTACCTTAGAGTTTCTATTTTAGGTATACAGTATGTTTCAATGAGATGTGATCGGATAGAAATTTAAATATAAATAGATTAATAGATATGATGCTGATAGTCGGTTCTGGAAAAATGTATACATATAAGGACGTTGTTGAATTAGAAGTTATAATTGAAGTATCCAAAATGTTTCAAGGAGGTTGAAGAAAAATTTGGAGTATGAAGTTTTTAATAATTAAGGTATATTAATTTATTATTTTTGACATATGAAAAAAGAATATAGTTACCGACCATTTTCATGTATTAAGAATTTTCCTTTAAAAAAGAAGGCAATAAAATGGTTATAATATAAAAATTCTGTAATTCTTTAACACTACATATTGGAACAACGAGTGAGGGTCTATTTGAAACCCGATTAACCTCACAGACGTCGACTTTATTGCCTGTAATTAGTCGGTATAAATAACGTCATCGAAATAAAGGTGGTGGGTTGGTAAGTAACATCGGAAATTTCAACGATGTTTCAAGTATGACTTCGCATTAGTGGCCGGATACACGGAAAGGGTATTTACGTAATCTCGCGGGTGCTGGATTGTTTTGTGCGCTGAATTGAATAGAATAAGATGTCACTTCACCAGGGAAGAGAATATTTTCATGCTGGGAATATTTTATACGAAATTTATGCCTCAGAGGGATAGACAGAGAACGTAGGAAGGAACTTACCGTGTCTACGTATAGATATTACTATTTTACAGCGGACGGAGTAGAATAAGATGTCACCTCAAATTGTCTCGAGTGACTAAAATAGCTTTACGTTACAAACCTTAAAAGCAACGACGAAGACGCCAGCCGAAGAAGACTCGTATGAAATACACGCGCGAAACGGTGCGGCGTTACTCTAAATTCACCTGTTTCCAAATGATATGCATTTCAGAATTAATTGCGTGCAAGTGCGAGCATCTTTCATGATGTATCGCTGTAACCCCGCTACTCACCTCCGTATCTTCCTTTGAATTATTCTTACTTAATTACGTCGCATATGCACCTCGACGACCCATCATATTATTAAGGGGGATTTTATTTGATGTCACTCACGAGTACGAGTTTCCATTATACTTCCCTTTTACCTCCCTTTCAGATATTAATAAATTATACTTTACACCCGTAGTTTTCGTATCTAATTTTGAATTTGTCAAAACTTGAGGTATTTACATCTATCTTGGATATAAATTTAATATGGCATCTTTGTTGGGATAGCGAAAGAGTATAAGTCAAATTTTTGTCAAAACAGACTACGCTAATATATTCCACGTTGCTGTCTATGCTGCATTATGGTATTATTAGAAGTGTTTTTCTGAAAAATTAATAATTTTATTATACTATATACTTTATTATACTTTATAATATCTACTATAATTTTACACAGTGATATGTGTATAATAATTATATAATATTTTCTTTATTATTGTATATACTATTATATCGTGTTACTATTTTAATAAAAAGTAATAAAATAAGAAGAGCGACTAATTTTGTAGTGCTTTGAGTTTAGAACGAATTTCGCGGGCATCGTAAATATTTCGATATTCGACGGAGATATTTCGATTGAAATGTTTCGATAGTGCGGGAAATGATTTGAATCTAGTTCTTTTTATGTGCGAAGCCGATGGAGGAGCGCTCGCGCTAGTGTCGTGAGTGCTTCAAAACAAAGTCGTGTTCGGTAGAAACTTCAATTGTGATTAAAATGATTGAGGAACACGACGAACGCGAAACAATATGCGACTCAGTGGTAAATATCACGATCTACTAAACACGATAACGTTAATATTTTCTTAGTAAGAAGTCGATAATTACGAATATTTGAATGTTATAAGATCTTAACCTTACTTTTAGAATTCATTGGTGGAAGGTTGTCGTTTACCAGTCAGAATGCATGGGACGGATGATTGGCGTGAGTAAAATATCTATTTGCATTCTTCTTCTTTAATCATATGATGATCTGTTTTGAGAAAATCGTAATCTTTTTCTCTAAATCATGTATGACATTTTATACAATAAAGATCATTTAGAAAGTGTGTCATTGGTTCGCATTATTTAACCATTTCATAGACATATGGATATTTCTGTTGATTAATGTCGTTAATGTCGTATCCTAAATATAGGAAATACATTTAATAAAATATTGGCGTTCATTTATCACACATTATGTCTATTTCAACTTTTAGGTTATGTTTAGATACCTCGAGCAATAATAGATTGTGTACGTTCGGTCTTTTATTGTTTCTTCAAGAGTGTATTATGACTCCATTTATTTAGGTGTAATAATGAGAGTTTATCAAAACTATCCTTTTGTCATCCACAGCTCTTGCTGAAATCATCAGTGTTAAAGACGTACACGGTGTCAAGTGTTATTATGTTCACTATGTAGATTGTAAGTATAACGGGAATTAAGAAGAGAGACTAACATAGACAACCATTTAACTAAATGTGCAATATTTTAGTCAATAAACGATTAGATGAATGGGTTACGGAAGATTGTTTGGACACTCGGAAAGTCCAATACCCTCGACGAGATGGAACCACACCAGGAACTGGTGCAGCAACCCCCAAGAAACAAGCACCTAGTAGACCTCCTAGTCCTAGCAGCCTTAGTAATGAACCAGTCAATGGTTCTGCAGTTTTACAAGCTGCATTACAAAAAAAAATGTCTAGAAAGAGAAAGGCAACATTTATAGAAAATGAGGATTCTCAGGATGGCCCACCACAGACACCTGGTCCAAGGCCAACTGGGTCATTGGTTGCGCATCACCACGATGATATAGTTACTAGAATGAAAAATGTAGAACTAATAGAATTAGGGCGTCATAGAATAAGACCCTGGTATTTTAGCCCTTATCCACAAGAAATGGTAAACCTACCATGTATATATATTTGTGAATTCTGTCTAAAGTATAGAAAGAGTCGAAAATGTCTGGAGCGTCATTTAGCGAAGTGCAATTTGAGACATCCACCTGGCAATGAGATATATAGAAAGGGCTCAATATCATTTTTCGAGATTGACGGCCGAAAGAATAAAAATTATGCACAAAACCTTTGTCTACTAGCAAAATTATTTTTGGATCATAAAACGCTTTACTATGATACGGATCCTTTCTTGTTTTATGTAATGACAGATTTTGACAGTAGAGGATTCCATATAGTTGGCTATTTCTCGAAAGAGAAAGAATCGACTGAGGATCATAATGTAGCTTGTATTCTTACACTACCACCCTATCAAAGAAGAGGCTATGGAAAATTACTAATAGAGTTTTCGTACGAACTATCCAAATTCGAAGGTAAAACAGGTTCACCTGAAAAACCTTTGTCAGATTTGGGATTGCTGTCTTATAGAAGTTACTGGGCACACACCATATTGGACATTCTGTTGAATATAAAGCCATTAGTAGAAAATGAGAAGCCTCAGATTACGATAAGTGAAATATGTGAGCTGACCTCGATTAAGAAAGAAGACGTAATATCGACGCTTCAGAACTTGAATCTTATTAATTACTACAAAGGACAATATATTGTTACATTGAATAGGTAATTGGCTAAATAGTCAATGCGTCGTTAGGAAAAAAAAAAAAAAACGAATCGTGCAGACAGTTTGTATAGATATTTCGCTTCTTTCCAAAAACAGAGGATTTCTTCCAATATGTCACTGACAAAACATGTTTATTCACAGGGAGATTATCGAGCAACATGCAGCTGCAATGGAAAAGAGGCAAATCAGGATAGATCCTAAGTGTCTTCATTGGACACCAAAAGACTGGAGTGTTAGGGCAAAATGGTGAAGTGACATTCAAAATCGACAATAAGATTATGTTAATTCGTCTCTAAGTGATTTTCAGGATCCTCTGGAAGCGTGACCATTGTACCATTTATTGAATGTAGATACAAAAACTGTATATAATATATACGAGCATACTGGTCTGCGTTTTTTAATAAGACTGTGTCAATCTTTGCACGTGATTGCAATGATTAAAAATGACAGCATGAAAATGAAAAAAAACACAGAAGTAACAATAATTTTTACATTTGCATGCGTATCTCGGTTACGCAGTGCACCGAATAACCATGTTTACCGAATACTTTACGTGATAAGAAAAAGGTATCTGCTAAATAATATACTGGCTTACATCTAGAGTCAGAAACAATGTTTTAATATGGTGACTAGGATTTTTTAAAATATTTGCATACATATTTGCGAATCAACGACTTGTACAGGGATATAAATCGGTCTTCTAGAATTGTAAATAAATCTGTTTTTATAGTGTGCAACACATTCACTGCTAAAATACGAAAGCGATATCTAGTTTTAAAACAAAAGAATATATATATGTAATTATAGTATTTCGAAGCTTCGAGTAAAAGGACGAAGCTCGCGTATGTGACCATTTTGAAATTCAGTGAAACTGATTGGTACAATGCAGAAGTTGTATGCATACGAATATTCGCACAATTGTGCACACACCTTTCAAACAAGAATTAGGCGATATTCAAATTTGTGTGTGCTCGTATTACAGACGAATGGTAATCGATAATCTGTCGTTAAGAAAACAAATAAATAAATAAATGAAGAATGATCGGAAAGGTGGGAGAAAAATAAAGACTCGTTGAAAGAAATCGGATTCACTCATAATCACATCGCATTGAACAAAAACACACGAGTTTTCATTCCTCATTGTATTATAAACGGCTGTGTTCGATCAAGTTCAAAACGCTCGAGCATAAATTATCCGTCTGAATCCGATTCGAGATGATTCTACCAAAACGAAGAGTTACCTATGAACTGCGAAATAAAAAATATTTTTCTCTGAAAGTGTGTATTTTTGATAGCGTCGATCGATGCCATTAGTTAGAGCAGGTGAAACGAAAGAAAAGTAGAAAAAGGAAGTATGTTCAAATTTTTTCAATTTACGATCTCTTTCATTTCCACCTTCTCAACTTTCTATAATTATTCCACAATTAACACAGATACACAGAATCGTTCTTAGCAAGAAGGTGTAAATAAGAAAACACACCAGGTACAATTTTTAAATACAGCATCTTTTTTATGTATATATATATTTTTTTTATATTCAACAGTAACATCACAGTAGCTTCATATACAATAAACTTTTTTTATCATAATTTCAGTTGCCTTTGTATTCGTAACACCACGCGACAACGTGACACACAGCGAGTCCCGAACATTCGCCAATTTACAAAAATTTGCTAATAGGTTTTTCGCGCATTGTCAGCAATAGGATAAAAAAAAAAAGGAGAGGAATCTTGTGAACGTTAATGTGCACGATGTATGTCTACGTATTACAACACGCATGCGACTAGCCGAACAGTACGAACTTAGGACCGCAAATATTATTCAGATCCTCGTGTGTGTGTGTGTGTGTAAGTGTGTGCGCTTGCGCGCTCGTGTGTGTATTTATTTTTCATATATTCTTTAAAAGATACATGATTGATTTCCTTTCTTCTCTTCCACACGAGAATACGAAGTATATCCGCAAATAAACGCGAACACAGCGATACGTCCGGATACGACGAATTGCGGGAATGCAGAGGACAGGAATCCGAATGATATTGCTGACTCGCCCACGAAGCATTGTTATAATATTCGAGCCTAGCGAACAAACGAAAACCGTTCCCGGCGATTGTTAGAAACGAATAAAATGACGAATTTGCGTCGAAGCGATCGGAGCCTCTTACGATATATTAAAATACCGACTCGATTTTCTATAGATATATTATATCTTATCTGAACGATAAACGCATAATATCGATCATAAACGCATGACGAAACTCCTTTTTTTTTTTTTTTTCATTGTTTCTTCACATTCATAAAACACACACATATATAATAATATATATATATATATAATTACACGCATACATAAAACACGCATACCGAATCATTATCAGTGTCTGTTGATTGTATTCGTGTTCCGCAGACACAACGAGAGTATCCGGGTACTTGAGAAACACTTGATGAACATTAGGCGAGGACTCGGATACCCCGAGAACGCTATTTTTACTGGACCTGTAAAATTGTGAGTATTACAATTTAAAAAAGAGAGGAAGAAAATATGAGTTTAAATAATACCTACTCGACGAATATGTAACAAGATTGGAATATTGAAATAAAGAAATGAGAAACTATGAGTTGGTTGTTGGTGTTTCTTGGTTTGGTCGATCAGTTGATTAGTGTAATCCTTTCGCTACAAATGCTTTGTGTACGTATACCACCAGTTGTTAAATTGTAAATGAAGATAAATTTTTCGTTTGAAAATATTATGATTATATGATTATTATAGATAGAGAAATCTGTAAAGCACATTACCCTATGCACTCATAAATGAAAATTCTTTTAATAGAGTTTCTTTCAAGAATAAGCCATTCCAATTCTTTGACTCTTATACCAAAAATGATTTCAATTTTGAAATTACAGTAGCGAAAGGATTAAACAGTTACTTCGAGATCGAAGTCGTGTAATTTGAATATTTGTTAGGATGATTATAATTTTCAAATGTTGGGATATTTAATGTTTAATAATTAGTGACCTTTTTGGAAAATAAAGATCTCTAAACAGATGGATAGGTACTTAAATTATTCTTTTGAGGATATTTTTGTTTACTCGAGCACTCGGTTAATCTTCGTTCGACTCAGCGTTCAGGACCAGTGATCGTATATAGATGTAGAAATTGGCGGATAGATTTATAACAACAATAACAACAACAACAATGACAATGAGAGTCCGATGTCGACGAGAGTCGTCGGTAAATATGGACAGTGAATATCTTTTAACAGTGATTAGCGTTAGAACGATGACAATGAGAACATTGATAGTGGTCGGGGAATACTTAACCCTTTTGCACTTTCGTGTATTGTAAATATTGAAAATCTTTGTGTATACGTATGTATGGGAAAAGATAGATTGAATCGTTAAACGAAAGCATTAAAATTTAATTAACCCTGTGTAATCCATTATTTAATTATCTAGTGATATTTACGTATGTTTTATATGTTTCTTTTTTCTAAATAACATTTAACAAAATTCAAAATTCAACAAAATAGAAACGGAGTATGTAACGTTTCGATATGATTGTATTTTATAGTATCAAATTGTATACTTCTCAACCTTGTTCTTGATACATCTCATTGTCGTAGAAGGCTTTTCAATTTTTCTCGAATTTCTGGTAGTGATTAAATATAATCCACGAGTAACAAGAATTTCCAAGAGAAGATACCTTCGATATAAAAGTTCCTCTCGCAGAATATACAATACGATTCAAAATTCGTAGATATAAATTCTACAACAACTTAATGCGGCTTCAAAAATCTATTAAATCAATTGGCTTTTTTATTTTCTTATATTAAATTATAGTTAATTTGAAAACAAGTTATTCTTAAAGATATTTAAGCTAAGAATAGAAGCTGATACAACATTCTCGCCTCCTGCAAAATAAATTCAAATGAGAAATAAAATATATCACTGCTAGTGAAACTAGCGGAACTGTATGCAATCGCAACAGAATTTCCTTTCGAGTCTTAAAAAATGTCATAAAATTGATATGTATAATATAAAAACACAGTCTTACATCTGGAAATCTGTGATTTCCATTCCATCTTGATGCGAAGTCTTGTTCAAGTGCAAAAGGGATAAAATATCACCGCGTCGCGGCATGCAGTCCTTGTTACGATATATTCTCGCGTAAGGATACTCGATAAGCGTTGTATCATTACAAACAACAACCATCTTCGTTGTCGATTACGCGCTTCGTAATCGAGAATTCCTCGAGATACTTGAAATTCAAATTCAAAGTGCGACATATTCGATACTCGCCGCGATCTGGTCACGTAGCGGTTCTTGGTATCTTTGTCACACGATAATTCTCGTCTTTCTGTGTTGCATTAGTCGTGCATGTGTGTGTATGTGTTACGTGTGCGCGTGTGTGTACGTCATATATGTATATATATTATATATATTTATATACGAATATATATATATAGTTTTTCCTTCATTCATACTTTGTATCTTTTTTCTTTTTTGTCCAAGATAATCCTCTCTTCCCCTTTGTTTCTCTCTTTTTGTATTTTTTTTTTTTTTTTTTTTTTTTGTATGAATACATTTACAGTTGAACAGTAGTTGGCAATGGCTGGACAGAATCGCTTTCGATGAAAATACTTTTGTTTTTGCTAATCAGTTCCTCTTCGTCTATCGAGCCTGTTACGAGGTATCCTGTTTCGTTCCCATTTTTGTTGCCGTTTCTGGTCTTCCTAATTTTCTGGTCTCGCCTCTCTTTTCTGCCTTTATCTCGCGATTTGTATCGGAACAACGCAACTGGACTGTCATCGAACGCGGGAAAACTATTCGCTTTGTACATCAGTGCACGCATATCGGATCGCAGAAATTGTGGGTATACGGAAACGTAATCTTATCGCTGACTCGCTGTAATTTTTATGAATTCGTAAGTTTCCTTACCTAGATAGATAGCGTCCAATTTGTTAAGCAACAAATTACTTGATTTTATAGGTTTATTTGTCCTAAGAATATGATATAAATAATAGTGGATTTCAAGGTAAATTTGTATCCGACTAAAATGAGAAAATTTCTAGTTTTAAAAAGTTTCGCTCTTTGCTTTAAATTCGATAAGAAGAACTGAAAAAGGAATATATTAAATTGTAAGCGTAAACGTGTTCCGTATAAATATCGCGAACGTTTAGACCGCTTTTTCGCGAGTCTGCGTCAATTACGCCCCGAGGTTTCCATCACATCGTGACAAATGAGCTCTCTGGTGTGTCTCGAACCACCAGAAGCAATTAATGAATCATTGCTGCGATCAATTACGCTTCGACCACACACTAAAACATCTACGCTTACACACACATATGCCACAGAATCTCCAACAACACGTAGTCCACGGTTCTTTCACAAATGTTTCTACAAATATTCTCTTCAACAACAATTTCTTATATTTCTTATCTATATAATCCAACTCAATACGTTAAATGAAATTTCTCAAATTTCTATATTTTTCGTGGACGTAACGTGTCGCAGAAAATCCGTCATAGTTCGCATTTACGAAGATGAACGACAACGTGAGAGCACAGTGACGTTTAGAAATTTAGACGATGATCTTGTCATAATTTACACGAAATCTCGAAATATGTGACACATTACTATACGCTATCATATACATTACTAACACGCTATCTATGGAATGTTTTCATTAACGTTCGTTTCATTAACAATGATCTGCGAATCGTGTTATTCCACGTAATGAACAAAGAACTATGAATCACAAATTGTTGCATTTTTCTTGAACGTCGAGTATGGCTTAACATGCAGCGTTCCAATTGTATCGACCAGCGACGCACTGCAAGTCTCGTATTATATACATATATGTATAACGTTTCACGTATATCGACCAGCGATTAATTGTATATCACGTAGTAGTACATTTATGACTATCAGTGATAAACCACGGATCAAGCGGTATCACACAACTGCCCGAGATTTATGCTAAATTACAGTACATAGGTATTATTCATTTATAGCGACATTTATAGTAGTTTGAACATTTATTTGGCAAACGGAGCGCTTACGTGACGCTACGTTATTCCAGATCATCGCTAAACCCACAATTATCCGTATTTTCGATGAATAGCGAATTGTGTCTGATTAATTTCTTATGTTGCCGCGAATTGAAAAATCTGTAGCTTTGTAAAAGAGGTCTGCGGTTTTAATTGTTATTTAAATTTAGTAGAAAGCGATGATTTGTTTCATTTATAATTAGTAAGAAAATATAAATAACGTGAAATTATCTGAACAGTTCAGTTTGATAAGATCACATATCAGAGTATTTTCGTTTTTCTTACACCTTGTGTTACGTGATTAATTTTGTCTACCTGTTTTTCAGTGACCGATTGAAAAGAAAGGATTCGTCAGTTTCAAACTTCCTTTGCATTTTTGTATTTCCATATAACATCTTTGTTTTCGTAACTGTCGGGAAGAATTTAATGACGTCCAATAGATAGCACGTTAATTTTTACGACCAAGATCGCGAAATTTAATTGCTGCGATCAAATGTAAACGCGCGAATCGCGACAGATCATCGTCCAGGGATCGTTCACGGATCATCCATACGATTTTCTTTAAAAACGTTCACGTTTACGAGACGTGTTTCTTTACGTACATATATGTATCTTTTTTTTTTTATCGTTTTTCCATTCTTTTCTTTATTTAGCTTGTTTTACAGCTACACGTACGGTTTGCATATTTAGTTAGTTTATCTTAATTATTAATACTCTCTTTCACATATACATACATACATACATACATGCACACATACACACGCACATACACACAGTCTGTCTCACGACTCTGCTCGTACACTGCACGTCACATATGATATTTGTACCTTCTTGTTTTCTCTAGTATTCTGTAAAAATATTACAAAGGACCGTCTTTCTACCACGTGTTAGGTCGAATAATTCAAATCCATATCGAATCCATATCCAAATTCCATTATGTTATTTTAAATGTACCATATTTTATGTGATTACAGTGTCGAGGGAGCGTCGATTTGTATTCTATAAGCGATAGTCTCGTTTCGCCTGCGAGACGACGCGAAGAAAAGATCTACTTTCGTCCAGCCGCTTGCCTGAACAATAAGACACTTAACAGTTGGACGATCCCCATATCTGGGAATCGATGAATGTTTTTTTTACACCTTTTTGCCTTTTTATTTTTCCTTTTTTTTCTTTTTTGTTAGTTTTCTTTTATTCTTTTTCTCCGTCTCTTAAACAATTGTGTCTCGACGTTACATTTGCGTATAACAAACAGAATACACACGAGGGAGGGATCGAAAATGGCATTAAATCGTCGACGAGTGTGTAAAAAATATCTCTTCTTCTTGGAACCTACGAGAGAAGTTGCGTCGAGGACAATCGAGAAGCGAGAGCGAAAGCGAAACGGGGACAGAGTCAGGGGGACGAAAATCAGCCTCTTCCGCGTGTACTATAAAACCACGCGTTTGTTTCTTCCTTTCCTTCGTGTTCATGTGTGTATGTGTACTCTCCTTTTTTCTCTTTTTTTTTTTTCCTCTTTTCGATTTTTCTCGTGAAAATGCAGTCAATGAAACTTGGGAACCAGGCCAGGCTAAATTATCGAACGATTTTTGTTTGCGAAAAAATGACTGACGATGGGATCTTTTATTATCACATACTGTGTGAGAGTTAGAAATTAATGGACACACCAATTTTTATTCCTTGGTTTGTATATACTAAAAGAAATTTTGTTTTTACGTCGATATTTAGAAAAAAAAAAAAATAAAAATAAAAAAGAAAAGAGAAATCTTTGTCAAGACAATTGTTTATTTTTATATTTCTTTACTTCCTAGCCTGTTCCTGTGAATTTTAGAATATCTGCCTTAGAGTATTGAAGATACAAAAACTACGATAGAAAACAGAACAGACTTCGAATACTTTTGTTGTTTCAGTTTGCTCCTTATTCTTCATTTCCATTTATATTTCACACTCAACATCAACGTCATATTTATTTATGTATTTATTTTTTTTCTTGTTGTTATAACTATTATTATTCCTCTTATAATTATTTATTAATATTATTGTATCATTAGTGTCATTCTTAATACGTACATATATACACACACATGTTTATGTATGTATACATACAATTAAATTCACTCAAGCTTACCAAATAATTAATCGTTACGTCTATATATTGTATATCGTATTATCAATAGTGTTTCTCTGTCTTCGAGTTTTCTTTTTGGTTTGTATTTTTCTTTTTATGATACAGATTGTCATAATCGGCATGGTATTGCCGTCTTTCTTTCAGCCTCTGGCGCTTTCCCTTCTTTTTGAAGAATCTTCCTTCTTTCTATTTTATTCTGTCTTCTTTTTCAGTTGAAACAATGTCGTCACCAAGTTACTTTCAACGTCCTTCACTTTGTCCTATTCTTATACAATATGAAATTTGTGCATTTTCCCTTGCTTCCCGTTGATTGATAATGACTGAAACTAGGAGTCCATCTTCTCGTTTAATCAACGAACTTTCACAATCCATTTTCTCGTATCTTAAGCTTCCTTTGCGTAGTATCGAAGTCTATTACTTTCCTGACGATTTTTCCAGGAAAATAATTACTTTCCTTCCTATTGCATAGATCGTGCATTTCAATCTTCTTCCTAGAACAAGATGTTTCTTTCTAAAACAAGATTTTGTAATAGAAAAGCGATCGTAAATCTGTCACAACTTAGATTCACTACTTTTCACATTATTCAATTTTTCCAATTTTTGAAATTATTTCCATCGATTAACATCTACACTTTCTATGCGTGATTTTGATCATGTTAATAGTTGACTATTCAATGAAACAATTTCGAGAATCTCCCAGAAAAATGATTAACTGTCGCAGATAATTTATTGTTGTTTTTAACACATGTTAATCATTGAATTTTTTTTCTCGTTTTTAATTAAGGAACAGTTCTACGAGTAACTAGCAAAGTTCATGATCGACACAATTCTTGACTAAAATCTCGGAAAGATCACCCTCATTTATTGGCGAACTACTATTTAGAGTTTACTCTCCTCAGGTACGAGTTGTTATTTCCATTTTTATAAGGGTGAAGGTTAAGGGTTGCTTGGAATTGGTACACAATGTGCAATAGTCTTTTACATGCCACAGTCGAAACTCTCCTGATTTTGCACCTTTTTCTGGTAAGCTTCCAAATAGCTGTCGACGTTCCTGTAGATGCCAGAGTTTGCTTGGTACATCAGAGTTTCCAGGATTCTCTCGTTTCTGATTGCTTTGGATGGCAAGACAATCTGAAAGGCCCGTTAAAGAAATTAGTTTTATTTTTATATTTTATTAATGTGGATTTGTTAAATTACTTGTTGAGCAAGCTATCGAACATGGTACTATAAGAAAAAATTCAAACTAACAACTATTTTTAAATCTCTCTTTATAAGTAATTTTAACATTCTCTCGTATTACATTGTGAAAGAGTTAAAAACATTTTCTATCGAGCTTACCCTAATAAGTTCTTGAGGCGTTATTCTATACAATTTCAAGTCTCTACTGAGCCTCTCCATAATACACTTGAACTCAACTTTCGGGTCTACTTTGGTCGATTTTCTGTCTTTAATCCTATTCTTCGCCCACTCGAGCATCGCCTCGAATTTCCTAATTTCGCCAACTTCCAGACCTCTGCACATGATCATTTGAACCATAGACTCACTTAATGTGAGAAAATCAGGATTCTGGAACAATTGGTACGCTCTGGTCTCGATGAACGCGAGGATCATATTAACTAGCTCCGAGGCAGACGTGTAACGCCAGCAATAGTTTTCCAACGCGCACAGCATCACGCAGACAATTTCAATTCGTAAAAATTGTTTTGCGTGATGGAAACACGCCTGTAGAAGCTCAGGTAGATCATAGTGCTCCGCTGCACAGATCAGGCCTGGTATGTTGCTGCATGTCAGTGGACAAGAACCTGTCTGCAGGTAGTTGAGCAGAATCTTGAACGTCTTCGGGTCGAACTCGATGATATTGAACTATATAATAAAAAAAAATTAGTGATATATGGAGATGTTTGCCTTTTATGTGAAGCAACTTTCATCGTTTAGTCTATCATGTGGTTTAAAAAAAATTATTTGTGCAAGCTGTTCCATGCTAATCTCCAGAGACAAATATCTTGAGAGATCTGGAATGTATTGTTTACTTCTACCTCTTGTTACTTTACAATAAATGAAAATATAGATTCTAATCTTTTTTTCACTATTAAGTTAATTTCTCCTCCTCTATCAACTTATCCTATTATTATACCCACTCTTCTCTATTAAGTTTCATGAATTTATCTTCTAAAAAATTCCAATTTCTTCTTCCATTTAATTTTCACAGTATTTCTGCTTCAGAAGCACCAATCACAGTCTTATCATATCATTATTAAACATGTACTTGTAATATCAAAGAATACTGATAACATTAATATCAAATTAATACAAGAAAAGTTCCTTCCAAACATCATTATATAATATATCTGTACATACCAGAAGTAGACTGTTATAATTAACACCATTAGAAGCTTAAAATCTTACCCTTTAAAACCATTTTTGTCTCATTTCGATACGATTTCCCGTTTTCAAGATATGTTCATTCAAAGTAAAGCGCAATTTCCAGTACTTCACTATTGCTATCTTATTCGCGTACTCGGTTCTTTCACTCGCACGCCTTCGCTGACCTACCGCACATGTGGCACGCGCGAATGGTCAGTGACGGACGCTGAGTCACAGCTTTTTTTACGCCACTACTACTACTACTACTACTATTACTACTACTCGCGACATACGTAATTCTTGGAAAAAAAGTGGGTCACGACGTTTCTAAGAATTTCAATCGCCATTCAGCTTTCTGCACGTTCTACACGCAATACTTCGAAGCTTCGCATCTCATAAACGGATTGAGATATCGAATTAAAACAAATTGCGGGTTATAGGGCGTATCTTTCTCTGTCTTTAGAATGCATTCGTTTAAAAATCTTGTAGCTTCTTTCTTCTTTCCGTTTTTAATTTTTTAACGTTGTAGTACATTATAAGTAACTTCTTTTCTATTTGTTTCTCTTGAGTGTTGTGTGGAATGTGTGTTACATGTGTGCTAGGTGTTAAGAGACAGTCTTGTAAATATTAATTGGTGAATGTTGATACTGATATGTAGAGTGTAAGAGGCTGAGCATCTTGTTATTAATATTGAATAAATAAAATAGACGGGCAAAGAAGAAGTAAATTGAAAATAAATTGAACGATTGGAATATAATGATAACAATTGACATTGGTGTAACGTGTGGTTGGTCTCTTCACTTGTTAAAAAAATTCTGTATCAAATATAATGTGTAAATAAATCATTAATTTGAAGAAACAGGAGGAGAAAGGAACAGTAATGTTTGATACAGAAGTTTTATGATAAAATATGAAATATTATTGAAAAAATAATAAATTAACATTTGTCAGGAATAAAAATAAGCATACTGTGTTATAACCGTGAATAGTGTATTTTTCAGTGTTTAAATATATCAGTAATAGAGCATCGTTAATAATAATATTGTTACTGCGAATTAATTAAATTTACCTCCGTTTGTGCCAATTTTGCTCTATCAACTTTCTGTGCATCCGCACATACGCTGAGTCTCGGTACCGCCAACTGTTGAGCCGCCTTCTCCTTTTCCTTCGCCTCTTTATCTAAAATTTTAGATTGAAAATTTACAATGGATCAAAAATTCTTACATACACGTATTCAAATTCAATATTTCTACGCATTCGATATACATATTTAATACTTCTATATCTATTAACAATTAATTTTACCGTGTACTGTTGATGGAAGAAACGTAACGACATAATCAAACAGTTAAGACTCTGCCTGTCTTATAGAAACATGTATCACCTTGCATCTTAGATTACAAAAGTCTTTTGCGAGCCAATATAATTGATTAATATAAAAGTTACTTAAATTAGGTATTTATAATATTTAATATCTATACAGACATTCAAATATTAGAATCATAATAAATATTTCTCAAACGCGCTATCCTACACACAAACTGTTTAAATATGCAACAAAAGCATATACCAAATTAATTCTTGATTGATATCATATCCTGAATAGACTAAATCTACCGTAGACTACCGAAGTGTCCTGTTTCGCGGCCAAGTTTCAGGACAAAAAATACAACACAAACAAGAATACACAAAAGCTCCGCTCCCCAGCGACTTAAATCCAAAAACACAAGAATAAAAAAACACAAAAAAACTGTAAAACTTACGATACATAATATAGCATACGTCGTACCGTAGCGTATCGGTACCTTTGCCTAACACACCTTATGCTAATTCATAGTTTAAATGAATTACATACAATGTATATGTAAGAAACTATCTTGGCATAAATAAACACAAAAAAAAAGACTAAATCTACCTCCGTATCTTCCTTTACCTACGTGTCTGAAATTGTTGTTTAGTTTCTTGAAATATGCATAAAATTTAATACCTGATAATAACTTTACAACTTCGCTAATTACGTTTTCCGTTGACAGTATCTTTTTTACAACTAGTCTTTCTAAACATATAAAACCATAGACGAAGCACAATAACAGAGTCAATAATATATACATACTGCTGCAATCCTGCGAACTGGCCCAACGTTTCCGATCCTCGCTTTGCAGCGTATTTCCGCTTCCGTGTTTCTTAATGCTCCGTCCCCAGCCTGCCGTGATCGTGCCGAGCCTCGAGAACGCTCGCTTCATCATCGGTGACGAGGGCACGCTTTTAGGTCTAAACAAGTCAGAGCCAGTATCTCACAGAAACCGCAGAGCGGCACCTCAGGGTACGGAGAGGAAATTCTTCTCGAAGAAGCATCTTCGATCAAGGACAGAGGACAGCAGGGAAAGTAGAAAGGAAGATTGAAATCGATAAAAAGGAAATCGGTGATGACGGATTTTTCAAGTAGATCTTACAGTTCCTGAATGCATCGAATAATAGCAATAAGGAAAAAAACGAATAATACGAGACAACGACGAAAGCTCGTCTCCTTCGTTCGCAAAATCGGAAAAATTGGAAACGTAAATGCGAATATAGAAATACCGAAGTAAAGGCAAGATAATCAGAGCTTGCTGTTACAGTTACTCGAGGAGAAAAATTGTTCACGAGACACGTCGACTCAAGTTCACTGCATGCCGATAGCCAAATTACCAAATCGAATAAAATTCGAAAACAAAGTGTCAGTGTTTAGATTGGAAAAAAAAAGGAACCGAGAATTCGATAGAAGACATACAGAGCAGCCGCAAGAACACAGGAAGATATAAAATAAAGGAAAAATCGATACGTCGATCTCGACCGAAGCTAATAAGATAGATATGATAATAATTAGCGTGACTGGTGTGATACTTCGAGTTACTCTTGCAGTGCTTTTGTTTTTTTTTTATTCTTTATTCTTTTATCGATTGCTTTCGAATAGTA
Source organism: Bombus pascuorum (assembly GCF_905332965.1). Taxonomy (NCBI): domain Eukaryota; kingdom Metazoa; phylum Arthropoda; class Insecta; order Hymenoptera; family Apidae; genus Bombus; species Bombus pascuorum. Next base: position 12,251,837 of record NC_083494.1, on the reverse strand, counting down.
AAACATACTACACAGTTAATCATTCAAATACAATAGAAAGATATAGCGAATAAGAAAGTGAATAATACTCATAATCAACATGCGGTGCTGTGTGTATGTTCTTTAGGTGTACGTGTTCATGTGTGTGTGTGTGTGTGAGGATAGGAGACATGGAAGTGCCGTAAAAAATACACATAATTACGATTAAATATGTACGATATATAATATATAATATATAGATATGTATATATAGTATACATTCGACAACGACACCAAAGGCAAGTTCAATCTCTCACCGTTAATCTCCCGGCTTTTTTAATCGCTAAATAAATCCAGTTATATCGTTTATGCATCTCGTTTCACTTCATTTGTATTAACCCATTTTACGGACTAATTATACAATTAATTGGACTGGAAAATACAATTTTTTGAAACTAGGAACGATTAGATTGAGATTGGCACACATTTGTTCTCGTGCAAGTAATAAGTGCTTTTTAACTGAAAAGACAAGTTCTTCAGGTTGATATTCGAAGATTCCAGGAAATGAACTTTATGAATCTACTTTTTTTTTTAAAGATTTTTGTGATTCATTCAGAAAGGAATTTAATATAAAGATGGTTGATAAATTCAAAAGATTTGCTTTATTTTAAATGTGCGAGTTCTTCTTTAAAAATTCTCCTTTAAGGAAGATATAAAAATGTGAATCATACTTACATCATGTTCTTCCCCTGCAATCTTCATTTCAGATTTTTAATTACTACAGCTACAAAAAGGATTCTAATTAAAGAGATACGGGAGAAGATAATATTTTAAATATTTTTAACACGGAAAGGAAGTTGCGAATAAAATACTGACGAATAATAAAATAAGCTATTATTTTGATTCACAAAATACAATATAGACGAGTATAAACGGAGTATTGTATTAATAGCGAAAATAATACAATAAAAAATATTAATAATAAAATGGAAAGAGTTACTATTACAATCACACAAAAAGAAACTATTACAATCGTTTTATCATTAGCGAAGAATGGGTTAATACATCATATATTGCGTGGATTATATCATAAAATCACTCAAACAAGATGATAGATTTTATTTATATTTTTTGATTCACGTATTGAATATAAACTGGACTCTTGAAGATAAAAAATGCATAATCCTGGTTAACAGAAATAATTCACAAGATACGAACCTTGGACTTTCGACATCAGGAACTTGAAGGAAGTTAGAACTTCGTGGCTTCTGTGGGCTCAACAAGGTGGGTACTGGTCTGGCAAGTAATTCAGCAACCGGCACTTGTGGACTTCCGAAACCCGCTTGAATACCATACAACATCTCTTGGAATACTCTAAAGAAATCAAATAAGTTAGCAATTTTTACTCCTTACCAATATCAATCTGTTCAAAGTTCAATTTTTTGTTACTAGTATATTTAACGAAATTAATAATTATTATAATACTATTTTAAAGATATTTTTAACAAAATTAACGTTCACTTTCATCAAGATTGAAATATGATTGTATTCTTTATTCTTCATTTTCTGAATTACCCGAAAACGTAAATCAATTTTTTGACTAATCACCTGCTCCTAACTGCCAAAATCGCTCTGACGCCAAAGAAACGGACTTTCTGCTTCTGTGGTCCATGTACCAGGAAACAAACATCAAACAGGTTCGTATTTAACGTGGTGTTCTCTTCATTGTTCAAAAATACTTTAGTGAAGTCTTTGGCAAGTTGATCGTGATCTTCGAATTGATCTCTGACAGAATCCAAAAGTGGGGAAGATGGTCTCATATGACCAATTGGTCTCCACGAACCGCGTCTAAAGCAATAAATTTCGTTCTCATTGATTCGTTTATTCTTTTAAAATAGCTTTCCTTTTTTTAAATACAATAAAATATTTTGATTAGAATATAATTAATTTCTTTGTGGTCGTTGTCGTTTATGTTCGTTCACCTGTATGGTTTCGGAATCTGCCCTGTTTCAGCATGATTAGCCAAGTTGGCCACGATATCTTCCAACATCTGAGTTCTCGTTCTTTCCTGCATCTTCGCGAATTTTGGTGCAGAATAACTTGCTCGCTCTCCGTTCACAATTTTCGTCAATAACCACTCGCGGAACATGGGACCTGTTGCATCGAGAGATCGTTAAATTTGCTTTTACAGCACCCCGATAACTTTCTTCAAAGTAGTAAGAGCTAGTTTTATCTCCAAGTTACTACCTTGCGTTTTAGATGGTTCATTTTGAAATCAAACTATTCTTTTTCTAATTTTTTTCCGATTCTCTTCTTTCCTTTTAAAATAATTCTTACATTTTTCACAACAATACAAATGTCATCTAATAAACTTTGAATATATTTTCAAATTATTAACAGAATTTTAATGAATTTTCTAGTTGAATAATAAAAGGTGTTTCATTTGTTAGACTCTAATTACAAGTTATATAACAAACAAATATTGAATTTAAGCTCATAGTGTGTCCAATTAGAATATTTAAAGATTCATATATTATGTATCATTACCCTTTTTAAAAACATTTTGTTCCCAAAGATAGGGTTTGTATGCTCCAACCTCGTCCCTAGTGGCAACTGATACTTCATATCTGGTGACTTTCCTTTTTATTCGTGGACTAACTCGAACTAGAATGAACGTGTAGAGAAAATGTGACTTCATACAAGCTGGATTAAACGGAGTCTTGTCTGCTTCCAAGAACACGACACACACTATGTCGTTGCCGATGTGTCGTTTTTTTTGTACCTAAACAATACAATCTCTTTTAATATAATTATGATATAAGTAACTATTAGCCTGTAATTATCACTATTCATACAATCAAAGTTCATGAAAACAGCATTGTTTTCAATTAACTATTTAAACTAACTCTTTTTAATTCACTTTGAATTAACTCTTTTCTCTAATAATAATATGTTATTTTATTTCTGAAAAATTAAAAATTCCTATTTACTTTTGAAGTTGAATTTTAAATATTTCTGTTGTTTATGATTGCTATTCATAGTAATAAGTATTAACTGCACATAGTTTAATATCATGTCAAATAATATAATATTGATATATACATGTAATGTTATATACGTAACTCGTATCATATACATCATAAATCACATATTATACATAGTTCTAAATTGATAATTACGTCAATAAGTCAATAATAAATAAATAAATAGGTCAATAGTTAAACAATTAATAATTCTCAATTTGAGGACTTGGAACCGGGGATTTCATTCAACCAAAATTCAGAATGCAATCTACCTTTATCGAATTGGAATTATAATCCTTGCTATGCGTGTAACGCGATATGTGTTACAAAGCCGGGTTTAATTAGACTTCAATGTTCCTAATATCTATTTGTCTATTGTCTATTGTCCTCCATCTATATGGAAAATTAGTTACTGCGTCACAGTAATATTTGCGAACTCTATCATCAGAATATTCCTGTAGTTCTCTTACAATCTTATATGCGATTAGAAAATTATCTAAAAGTTGAAACAATTGAAAATTGTTTTACTTATCAAATACTATAAAAGTCATTATATTTTGTACAGTTTATATGTTTTCTCATATTACTACATTTTATGCGATTTTACATTTTCAAATCTTCCGAATGCATAAAAGTTTGCAGTCCAATAATAACTAATAAATAGTAAAATAATGTATAATGAAATTTAGAGCCAAGACATTCCGATTAACGCATTAGACTTCATTTTAGCGATTTAATTTAGGCAAGATACGAAAAGATTGATTAAAACGCTATCGCTGGTAAACGTGTCAACAAAGACAAAAAATTTATTTTACCCTCTGCACGTCGTGTTTCTCATTAGGTAGGAACGTGGACACGTGGTACATGATCTCGATGCCTCGCCAATTCGTGTACACAGAGTATAATCCAGTTAGATCGTGAATCGTATCCAAGCCACCCTTGTACTTATCGAAACCCTTCAGACGAATTTTATCACCTAGAATTTGTAGAAATTCGTCGAAAAGAGGCGAATTCTCGTGGTTGTCCAATATCTCCTCCTCGGTACGCTGGTCCTCTTGAACGTACAGCACGCCGACTTTCAACTCCGATTTTATGAACACCTGATCCAGCTTCAGCAGCTCATCCTGAGTGTCAGGTAATTGACCTAACGTTAATGGCGGATTCACGTTCACCTCTTTGCCTAAGCTGCGGACCACTTCCTCGCGATTGTACCTGTGAGAAATGAGAAACTCGTGGATGTTCGTTTTACGAGAAGAACGGTATTTAATTGATTTCTAACGACGTTTAACTCTTTCGCTACGTGAAGTTAAGAGTCGAAAGCGGTTTTTGGAATATAGACGGGAAGTTGCTTTACTAAAATTTGGAGATTCTAAACGGTGACAAGCATAATAAATACAGAGAATGTTCTTTTTATACCAAATTTAATTTAGTGCGACTACTTTTATTTAGTCCGTTTTACTTGCAATTATTATTCGAAATTAAAGTTTGAAAGCTGTTCTACTATTTTATAATATTTTTAGGGAAAAGAAGTTTATTTTTCTATTTTACATCATAAATAAAAAGAATTTCGGTTTACACAGAATGTATAGCAAATGATTTTTAAAATCATAGATCGTAGAGACGGAGTTAAGTGCTATTTACACTACAAACAACATTTCTTATATATCTTATAATAATATATCTTAAATATCTTCAAGAGTATAGTGTTATATGTAATTCATGTATACGAAATTGAATTAAAAGCGTAGAATAATACTTTTTTGCTCGAGTCTGATTTTGCGAGAAAATCGATTTTGGAAGATCGATTAAAAATTTATATTTGTGAAAATACAATTTGTCGAAGGACGTTATAATGCTTATTGTTTCTATATATAACACCTACGCGAGTTTTATGAGTTATTAAACTGAAGAAGCATAAAGGAGAATTTTATCAAGCGTACTTTATTTTATCCGGTTATCTAAAAATCTATTTTCATGAAAATTAAACCTTGCATGATCAAATTTTATTTTACACTTTCAATCTATTTTCAGGAATCACCTTTCACCCACATATATAACACTTTCGATCTTACCCTGTACGCATATATTTTATAAATATGCTTCTGAAAATATTTAAATAAATCTGAAATGTTTTCAAAAACACTTCATCGTGACAAAAACATTTTTTATAACTTTATAACTATTCTTTTATATTATTATAATCACGTCAGATATGAAGTGATCAGATAACAGAAAATAAAAAAAAAAATGGAAGAAGCAAAGACAATTAAAATTTGTTAATATTATTCAATTGTTTAGAATTTTAGTGAAAAAATGAAATTATGTTTCTGATCAATCAAATAGCGTAGTTACGATAAATTTTGATAAAAGAAAGATTTGTCCAAATCGAAGCTTGTGTATTCTATTAGTTTGTTATTTCTACGTAGCTCGAAGAGTAGAATTAATTTCACCTTGATTCTACCATGTAGTTTAACCTAATTAGGCGACATTAAAGGCTCCTGTGAGAGTTAGGATATTACTATTGCTTACTTACACTGTTTAGTCTCTAAACTGTGCCACTGGATACATCTATATTACGCTTGTAAGCGAAATGTTTGACTTGTACTACTTGTTTGATGTCTAATTTCCGTTATAGAACTTTCCAAACTGTTTCATTTCTACTTCATTTAATATTCCTTTTGCAGTTGGGATTTTCAAGAGGTTCCAATTAATTCTATATTTACATTGACAACTTTTTATGAAATACTTGATCGATATTTATGAAGTTTCAGATTGTCCTATTCATTTACTTTCCACGATATTATTTAAAAAGACTCCTAGATCCTTATAATTTTTCTTACATCAATGATCTATTTGGATACACTAGTCCACGATAAAGTAAACTACTTAATATTCTATTTTAACAATGATGTTCAATTTATCTTTCTTTCAAATTTTTATAATTTATAATTCATGTCATTATATTACTGTGGTTACTGTTTCTCTGTATCAATACAACACTGTATCTGTTAACAATTACAAAATATGACATATTTGTGATTTTTCTCGTATTTGAAATAACACATTGTGCTTTGTTCCAACTTATCGCGGACCTTCTAGCTCATTTCTTCAAGATAAACCTGAAACCAGTGCTTAGAATGATTATTAAAAAGAGGAATTTCGAAACCCAAGAAACCACAAATACGTCATCTAAATAACGTGAAAATTAAAAATCTAAAACTACGCAAATGCTTCTAAAAAATACAAAAAGTCGCCAAATACCTGTCAGCAAATACACAGCTCGCAGGAATTAGCCCGTGTACAGTGTAACTGATGGCTCTGACGAGAATTCTGAATTGATCCCGGCTATTCAATGTTTCCTGCTTGATACTCAGTATCACCGGACCAAGATCTTCGTCGTTGGCAAAATAATTCCAATGCTCAGTCCCGTAGAAATATTTTTCATAAGTCTCTTGTTCGACAGAGGTCAGCTCGAATCCTTGATTCTTTTCCCATTGTTCCTCGATCGTGGTCTTCTTCCTGGGCACTTCGTCGGTATCCGACTCTTGTTGAACCTCAGCCAATTCAGTGTCAGTCGCTTCTCCGCTCTCGCTCTCGTCCCAAATCGTGTCAGAAGTGATTTGCTGTCTAGAGCACTCGATCCAGTAGCCAGGTGTAGGTACCAAATTGTGAGGGAACTCGTTGCAGAACTCATCTATGGAAATATTTAATATTCTACTTAATGGTGTGATTTAGTTTGAGCCGAAAGGAGTGTAAAGTGGTTGAATCCGTTTGGGGATTTTTAGGATTAAACAGGATTAATGGGGATTTAGGATTAAATAATATTAATATTTAATAATATTTAGGGATAATAATTTTTAGAAACGTATATATTAATTTTATAAATAATATTATATGGATGGATTTAATAATATTTAGGGATAATAATTTTTAGAAACGTATATATTAATTTTATAAATAATATTATATGGATCTAGGTAAATTGTAATGTTAATCTTAGGAATGACAATAATATTTAGAACGATATAATAATATTCATAACAATTTTTAAGATAATTTCTTAGATAAAAGTATCATTTGACGTTGTAAAAAATTAATCCAAAATAAATTTCTCTTTGACAAACAAAAATTTCAATCAATCTCAACATCGTCAGCGTAACTTTCCTCAAGATCTCAAGTAAACCGAAAACCATTTCAGCAACACGCAAGTACGATACTCCACACGCTTCGAAATCCATTTTCTCCGCAAATTTCATTTCCCAATATTATTATCAGTTCAACCTGTTGCCCTCCTTTTTTGAGACAACACTCGAAACGCGGTAGAAATTTCAGTGAATCCAACCTCTTTTTACAGTTGATCTACTTAAAGTGATCTATACTATCTATGTATACTGATGTATAAAATTTGAATGCTCGAAACTTTAAAGCTCAACCTTACACGAGTTCTTAGCATTGACATCAAATAGGACTCAAACTTTCGACAGTTTGAAGTGGACGTCTCGAGTCTCAGTGTCGTTTGAGATTTACTTTTCCAGATACAGTTTATTTCACGAAAATTCGCCTCTATTTCATTCATGCTTCCTGTTTCTCACTCTAACAATGTAATTAATAGAGCGTTTCTAGCATAAAGGTAAATTTTTTATAACTGAAAAATATGCTTCAAGTATTTTATACACAGCTTATAAATATCGCTAACTTTACTAACCTGAACACCCTAACTCCCTTCTGAACACCCCATACTTAGACTGCTCGAAACAAGTAGACAATCTAGTACAATAATCTAAGAAAAATCTAAAATTAGAATATCCATTGATATATCCATATTCTTTTCAATGATAGTATGCAAATGATCTTTATTACAATATCACACAAATAAAACGTCGATTCGTATTAAGCCTATAGAAACTCTTCCATCCATCACGAAGCAACAGCTTCATCGATCTAAACGATCTCGCCCTCTTTCAGAACATTTTTCCAAACCACATGGAAACGCGAGTAGGAAAATGGAGGCCAGGAAATCATTAAAGGAAGCAATCCGATCCGTCCTTCTTACAGTCGAATCCGACCTATATCGAACCTTCGCTACTGAGGCTGACCTGTTTCAGGGATTTCTCCTTCCACGTGCAACGCCAACTATCCGTCCACTTAGGCACGTATCATCGATAACGCGTTTTCCCCTTCGGAACGGCCAGCTTTTCGTTCGTCGATTCGCCCTTTTTCCTTCCCATTCTCTCTCTCTCTCTCTCTTTCTCTTTTTATCTTCCTCTCTTATTTTTTCCTATAGAACGTCGACGATACCACGGTCGACTCACTGTAAGGTAGAACACCAAACTGTTTATAGACAGGCTTGGTATTCGAACTTAAAGTGAACCGGCCCCGGTGCATCCCCGTCTTCTGGTCGTTTTACCACTCCTTTAATCTCAGCTTTCTCTCAGCAGGAACTAATGGTCTGTAGTGCTTCGTAAATTCGATCGTCGATACTTGAGAGGGAACGGTAGAATAGCACGTTCCAGTTTTTCACTCCTCCTGATGCTGCTCCTCTTGCCGCTTCTTCTTCGTTCGTTTCTTACGGGTACAGGATCGCCAGATCCCCTTCCAAGTGATAAAATAACGATCGAGGGTTGATTCCTGCGAAAACTCTCGGTTTCTTTCGATCGAAGATGAGTTTAAGCGGAACGGTTCGGTGAGCTTCTTTTGCTGGTTTTTTGAAGAACGAAGGTGGTGTTATCACGATGTCGAATGAAATTTTTGATGGATCGAGGCTGTTTGTTTGCGAGGAAGCTTTCCCTGGCGGCAAATATGGATTGAAAATTTTTTCTTGTTTCTAACTTTGTATTTGCTGCGTTCTTCTTTTTAATTTTTTAATGTCCGGTTTTATGTGTATCTTGTATGTTTATCGTATTTGTTTTAGCAGTTGCAAAGGACAGAGTGAAATTGAGATATAGAAACATTCCTGATACTTATGAAATTATATAGAATATTTATACCATAGTCTAGTACATTTGAAAATTTTACTAATTGCATCAGAAATAGTAATGTTACGAATAAGACGAAATAGAAATTGGAAACTCTTTGTAGAAATATGTCTCGGCTGAATCTTATTTCATAATATTCCTTATATTTTACTTTGGTATTCTTCAGAATCCTTTTTTTTTTTTATCGAAAACAGTAACGTTGAAAACGAGATGCAACGAAACTTCAAATCTTTTTATATCTCGTGTTAAATTACTCGTAATATTTGCATTTTACTTGGGTGCCCTTTAAAATCTACATCTACATCAAAATAGCAATGTTGAAAATGAGACGAAGCGAAAACTCTAATGCTTTTGTACCTGCTGTGAATATTATTTTTAATAAAACTAGACAAATTTACCTATACTATCCCATACATGTTTTAATTACATCGTTGATGTTACATCGATTTTCTTGGCTTTTTAGTAAATTCTATAACAGTAGAACTGTCGTTATGTTGCTGTTAATAGAAATTCCGTATAAACATTTATTTGACCTTTTACATTCGATAGGATTCGTCGAATGTTTCGTGCAAAATGAATGTTTGTTACTGCAGGTGAATATTTTTAACGTAGCATCTGCATGGATTTACGTGAACTTTATTAATTTTGTGCATGAACGCTGCTGCGGTTGTCACTTTGTTTCAGTGTATCAAATTAAATAACGATTAAATTATATATATGAGAATAAATTTACAAACTATTTACTGTGCTGTGTAAACGTACAGAATATTAAATTATTCATAATTTTGTCAAGTTATAGTAGTATCCCTTTTATTAAGCTTTCCAAAATTGCAGAACAATCGTTGATGGAACAGATTCGCCATTTTCGTTGCATTTCGTTGTACACTTAATTACATTGGACGATGTGTTATGGAATATATCAAACATTATTATTCAACCGTTGAAAGATGCAAATTACACACGATTGTCGTGTACAATTACAATGGGTATTTTTATGCATGAAATATATTGAAATTGCAAATTTTTTGAAACGAAATTTCATTCTCGTTCTTTGCAAACGTTGATTGAAATTGCTGAAAAATTGAACATTTTCAGGAATTGAGTAAAAATTTCTTTTTTAAATCCCTTACCAATTATTGTGTAAATCTAATAACAAATATAATAATATATATTAGTACCATGTGAAATGTATTGATTGTATATTTATATTGCGATAAATTTTATTTGAAATAAACTTTGGAATTACACGTTACACATTTTAGTAAATGCTGGCAGCTTTGAAACTAAATTTGAAAATCTTCAGATCGTGTATAATTAAATTATACGTAAACAATAACTTTTTAAGCAACTTCAAGTGGAATCATATTTACCATTTTCAAATATTTGCTACTGAAATAAAGCTCAACGATATTTCAACTTTTATGAATTAGTAAATAACACGATTGTTTTTCTCACGATGATAAACATGTCCCTTGAAATAACAAATAACTTGAATATGTGAAACACGTTCGTTGAATTAAGAGGCTCAATATTGCAAAACATGTTTATTTGCTTAAATGATTCGAGGATGCAAAACATGTGTATTCGTCTCACGTTCCTTCAAATATGTCGAGATATATTCCAGTACCATTAAATGGAAATATGTTTACTACTGTGATAAGGTTTTAATATGATTTTTATGCCTTCTATAAATTAATCTCTTTTCGAAATCAACCTCTCTTCATTAAAAAAGCTACGAAATATATTAAGTTTATGAAATATCTTTCTCGATGATTCCATGATCAAACAATCGTAACAAACTTCAATTTTTAACCTATTTTTTAACGCTACAGTCTAAAGTAAACTTTTTATAAATCGAATCCAAAGTTTCTCAACCAAAGTTCTATAAAATAACAAGATACTACTGTAACTGCACCGATATCTAACCATAATTCCTTCTCTTTCTTCAATTCTTGTTACATTAAAGTCGATTCATGAATATTTATTATCTTTCATCTATCTCTTACAATGTTATTAAAATTGTATTAAATTTAAAAATCAGTTCAATCAAGGAAACGCGATTTGTGACGAGTCTTTGATTAAAATGGCTTATAGCAATAAATATTCACGGTCCAAAATATAGTACTCGCCAAAACTGACGAGTTAATTCGTCTTTTCTAGTTAACGTCTTAAGAAAGTCGACGAAAATAAATCGAGAGGAAGGAAAGAGATCGCCAACTTGTACCAGCGTGCATATGTATGAGTCGATGCTACAGGTGGTTTCCCTTGTCTTGGATTATGCGCTTTTGCATACAAGCTGGTGGCTTCGTTTGCTGTTAGATATCAAAATCGACCGTCTCGAATTAAAATGAGATGCTTAACACCTTATTTTTTTGCTTAACACCTTGTATCGTGGAATATTGTATGTAGAAGATATGTAAGATAAATTAATTAATCATACCTGAGCAAGCTTGCGGTGGTAAGGGAAAGATTAAGGTTGTCGATGATTTTCTTCGGGCAACTGCGCAGCCTAAACTTTGTGGTTTGAAGCTGCGCAACTGCTGCATGAAGTCCGAGCACTCCATCAGCGCCACGTCAGCGAAGTGAAGATCGCAAAGTATTTGGTTCTTGAACCTACGGAACAGAAGAAATTGATGATCCTTCGCGTCGTTTGGATAAGTGCACCACACAGAACACAGTTTTTGATTAATGAACGTCGAACATAATACATGCATAACGAGCTGATGGAACATCTTTCCTCATTTCCAATATCATCTTTTGCTTTCTCTGTTTATGCATATAATATTTGGTCAAGCAGATTTTTAACAAAATGTCTTGTTTGGAGATTGAAAGTTGTTCGTTACTCGATGATTTTCAAATGGACAAATTCTGTTTTCTTTTGCAATTTTGCTAAAGATTTTTGGGTTTTTATGATTTATGTGTAGACTACGGATATTCACGCTGGTTAACAGTCAGCGAATTTTTATAAATATGATTTAAAAGCAGAAACCTCGACAGAAATATTTTATCATGTTTATGTATACTTATGTTTTTGAAGCTTTAAAAATATCAAATGTAGAAAAGTGTCACTTGCTATTTCGTTCTCGTATTATTTGATATTTTTGTCTCTATATGGAGTCGTAACTTTTTAATTCCTACGCTAATTAAATAGCGGAAAACTATTGAAACATAATCCTGTTATTGTACAATTAAAAAATTTCTCTTGACGTATCAAAAGTATGAAAAAATTATTGTTAATACTTGTTATCTTTCGTTTCAATCTTATACTACATTTTTTATTACTACATGTTACGTATATTTACGATATATCGGCTGGAAAAATATTTGTTTCAGTATCTCAACTAAATTGTATATATTTATAGGTCGATGAGTAATAAAAATAACTGTTCTTCCCTCGGGACGTATGGTAAAACGAAGACTATACATCTTTTCATTCTATAAATTTAATAGCTTCTGGAGCTATATACTTCGATGTTACTTCACGTTCAACGATATAATATTCACAACATTCACGTTCTCTGTTATCGTATTAAACCATTCCGAATATTTTAATACTGATACATACATTATATTTGTTACAATTAAGCGATAAAAAGATATGATAAAAATTTATTATCATATAGATTTATTTCTTTATATTATTACTACATACATATGTTTATTTTTTATTTCTTTCAGGTGGTAGAATATCTTCAATTATTCTATCCTATATGCAATAAAAACGTATACGATATGATTTTCGTTCTATGGATCGATTCCCCGATCCAGTTCACCACAAATGCGGCGATGCATTTCGAGAATCACGATCGTTCCAATTCCGATCGACCGAATCGTATTTCCAACGATATGACGTTTTTCCACGTCATGTGGAAATGCGTTTTACGATGAAAAATCCGCAGTGAAGCGATCCTGAGGTCTTTTAAACCTAGACCAACCGCTAGAAAATAGACAATCTGAATCCAAGTGTTTTTTATTAGAAAAATTGATATACGAAACATCTGAAAAATAAAAGTTACCTTTCCATATAAACTTAAAATAACAATCGCGATCTATACAACGATATACTACGTACAACGACGATTTTTACAATTTTACGATTCTCAGACAATTGTTGCGATACGATTTTAATTTACAATTTTTTAGTTATCAAACAACTTTCATAATTTTATTCGACAATTTTGCAATTGTGCAAAGACCTTAAAAGGAATACCAATGTAAACAAGGAAGAGATGGACAATAAATTCGTAGCTTAGTTTCTGCATTGACGTGATAAGCAAGATGAATAAGATTGTTAATTATATGTTCGTCTTACATTTTTATAATTTTCTTTGTGTATTAACATTTTTTACTCACCGTCTAGCCCGTTTCTGGTTGGGTCCCGTGAGATTCAGGCCACAGCTATTACATTTTAGGCATTCCTCATGGTAGTGATTGTTGTCGTACAGCGGCGACGGTTCTTGAAACAACAAAAACAATACTTAGTTGATTTAACCCTTCGGCAATTATTTTATAGACAATCTTACACTCTCTTGCATTTAATATATGTGATCTTTTATTTATCATGATATTAGATTGGTTTAATAGATATGATAGAAAAAATTATATTTATTAGATCTTTTATTTATCATGATATTAGATTAATTTAATAGATATGATAGAAAACTTTATGTTTATTAGATCAATTTAGTTTTAGAGATAACAAAGATATCAATTGTTTAATAGTTGATACAATTTTATTAATCACAATTATGTGAATAAAAGTGTTCTGATTAAATAGAAAAATTAAACAATTTAGTATACCTAGACAAAAGCATCAGGAAAAGATAGGACTTGCAAGTGAATTTTCTTATAAATACTAAGACTAGAGAAAGAAGTTTCTCGCAGGAGATTCAGGAAGAGACAAAGTTAATAACGTGAATTGAGAGGAAACGAAATTAAGTAGAGCGACCTGCTGTTTAAAATTCACCAAATATCTCCAATCATTTTGATTTAAGTCTTTTCAGCTAAAACTTCCTTCGTCGATAACGTAACTCCCTAAGAAATTATTCCACTGAAAGAAAAAAGTTTATAAAATTAATAAAACCTTCCTCGAAACGAATTTCCAATGATTAGTCCAAAAACCAATAGAATTATCACCGTTTACAACTTTTTAGAGCTGTTAGGGTAGTTAAATTTCGCTCACAACTTTCTGGAATTTGTTATATTCGCTAGACATTAATTGTGTCCATAATTTATTCAAATTTTCTCAACAAAATCGTCCAATAGTTCACTTATGAGAAAGGAAATTTACTGTTTCGTTTTTCATTTTATTATTATTATAGTACAAAAACAATAATAGTTTCATTTTGTAAATGTTTCTATAAAGTATAATATTTTATATACAGTAAAGTGTAATGCTATTTCCATAAAATAATATAATTATTTTTAAAGTATTACAAGTTATTTATTAAAAATCAAATAGCTTGAAAAATTAATACTTTATAGATATTTCAAATGCTCGACCGAATTTTTGAAAATTAAATTACGTAGCATTCGAATATAAAAGAGCAACATAAGCAGTATTAGATGTTATGAAAGATGAATATAATATAAATGGTATTGATATAGGATTTTTATTCTAACTTTTTAAGAAGACGCCTAGGAATTTATGTTTGTGCAATGTCTATATAATACGTTCACATTTTATGTAATATTTTTATAACAATTTCTTAGTTTTACTCGTGAGACGTTCACGTCCTTTCATGGAAAGAATCCGAAATATTCTGCATAAGTATTGTAGTTTTTATCTCCATTGTAGTGATAGCAGTAAAAGCCCACATTAGCAAGTAGTATAGCCCGATATTTCATCCCATGACTTCACCGATTTTACATATGTATATTCTATCTACATACAATTCTTTCCTAGTTTCTTGCACTTTTTAAACAAACGTTACTGTTAGATATTGTTTTGTTCAGTCATATTCAATTGCTCTTTTTGTTTCATTAAATTTATCATGAATTATTTTTCAATAAACCATGGTGAAAGCTGAATAATCAATCATTTCAGATAGAATTTTCAAAGGCAGAAATAATTCACGTGTTTTATTCAAATTACTGTACATGGTAAATTAATATTATATTACAAAGAAAAACGGCAATTAGTTAGTATTTCACACTTTAAACCTACTGTACACACTGATACTTGATACTACTTACATATCTCTAAATATGATTGTAAAGATTAAATTTTTAAAAAATTGTGATTGTTCAATTTGTTCGCCTCTCATTAGTCTATATACACTTATAATAAAACAACATATTATAATTATAATTATATCGAATTCATACTTTTAATTTACTCGATATTGTATAACATACAATCGACTATGAATTAATCTAATCACTGTACCACGGATGTTTATACGGTATTTTTAATGTTTCCCGACGTATTTAAAGAAACGAAATCTACATAAAAACTTTTTTCTCGCGTAATAAACATTACAAAAAGCATCCTACTTTGTTCATCTCAAATATTTATATTATATATTAGTCATTCTGCGGATTATTGCAATTTTAAATTTCCCAAAAGCGCATAAACATCCTCAGTATAGTTATCACAAAAGTTGAAATTACTTTAACGAAACAAAAATTACATAAATCTGAAGCTTTAGCGTAAAACTTAGTAGTCGCAAGATATCTTGGAAGTTCTTTTTTTTTTTTTTTTTTTTCGTGCCCTAAATCGCCTTCTTTCTTCTCTTTTTCCTCGTGTTTTATACTTAACGACCACTCGCCAAGGGTGTGGCCTCTCTTTCTTTCGTGCCGCTGCCGTGGGGACCATAAAGAATTCCAACGCGTGCCGAGCGTGGAATGTTGATATCGCCGGGTAGAAGGAAGGCGCCGCGGCGCCGGCGTCGAGACGCGTTTTTCGTGACCGACTCTCTGAAGTCTAATTGCACGCACGCACGCGTGCACGTTATCACGCGAGTAAATTCAGACGTTTCATACTTCCCAGTGCGAATCTTTGACAGGCCAGTGACCGGAAATTTACATTTTTATTGTGCCACTTTGGTAATTTCGAATGCTGCGCGACTGATAAGTAGGTGGATGTAATTTAGACGACAAAGGGATTCGCTAAGCTTTAGGAAGAGCTTTTCGCCGCTGAGTAACGGAAATGCGAGGTACTTAGTGGGATGGATTAGACGCGAGAAGTGGATTAATTGGAATCGGTTTAATACTATTTTATTTCCTCACTCCTGGAAATTCGAATAATTGCGCCAAATGTAAGGAATTTAGACGAAAGGGAAGTTTCGAGAGTTTTACATTCGTGCGAAATAAATTCTTTTCCTTTGGATCAGAGTCTTTGTATACGTAAACGACGCGATAAGGATGATGGATTTCTAATGAGGCAAAGTTTTACATTTTTATTACATTATGCCGTAATTTGAAGCAGCGTAAGAGATAAGAAGCTTGAATGAATTAAGAAAGCTCGTTTTCAGCTTTCTCAGAAATGTGAGTAGTTGGGCAGATACGAGAAGTTTTCACCAGCTATAGAGTAATGAACTAGCAAATAGAAAGTAATTAAAAATACGAAGATTATAAATATTTGTAATATAAGACATATGAAATTCTACAATTAGAATACACAGCAATTTTTTGGAAACTACTTGTACGTGTATAAATCTATAGGTAAAATGAAAGCAAAATTAGTTTATCACGTTATTAAATAATATCATTATTAATTGTCAACTATTAACAATTTAAAGGTATGAATAAATCGCAGACAAAATATTATAAAACGTAGCATAACAAGCAGGACTCAATTTTAACAGATTATAATAATATAATAAGAGCATTTGCTTCTTATCGTTGAAACAAAAAGATACGTTTCATAAAATATGATATGATCATTTTTAATTGGACGCAGAAGGAGCATAGATTAAATGGAACAGATCTATCATTTTAATTGGTAGTACTTACATAACAGCGTATAAAAATATCCACAAATGGTACTTACATGTAATGTAACAAACGTCAAATGAAATGAAAAACGCATCGTACTGTTCGTACGTCCATAAAAACAATTATATCGCACAAAGTATCAGCATACATGTTATAAGAAAACATACACAAATCATGCAAATTACGGAATCTGCTCAACGTGATATCACGATCAATTTCCCAATAATCCAATTATATCATCCACGAGAAGAAATCGCGCGAAACAGGAAACGTTTGCCCCGAACTGGAAGAAGTGCGCTAGCTGGGACAGGAAATTGTTGATGCAGAGCTCCCGAGAAGCTCGAGTCTAATCCCCAAGTTTAATCGATACGACTATTAGAACGAAATGAAGTATCCCACGAGCCTGTCTCTCATCTCTTCGTACGCCTACAATCTCGTATCTTCGTAGAAACACGAAATACACGCCACACACCACTACATTATCAACACTGTAGCTAGTTGAAGGGTTAACGCTCTCCTAAACAGGAAGTGAACTTTACGTGCTGATTCGCGACGCGATAAACGAGATAAAGTTCGGAACTTGTAAAAGGCGCGCGATAAAGCCCGATTAATTAAGATTCCCGCCAGGGATAATAAAGCGTAATTCAACGAAAGATCCGTGGGGAGACGAGCCACGACAATTTTAATATTGCTGTTGCAAAATTGTTCGCGTCGCTTCGTTTATGGATCTCAGGGCAACGCGTTGCGGTATTTAAGTTTGCGTTTATTAGTTTGCCGGAGTAGAAGGAAGGAGGTGAAGTAAATGTAAGAGAAAGATTAGTATAAGTGGAACGTTATAGGAACATATACGTTTCATTTCTAGGACTATAGTGAATATACAGTCGCCATAATATTTGAGCTGATTCCGATAGTATTGTGAAAGAATGTTTTGTGTAAAAATTTAATTATAGTAAATGCAAGGAAAATATCAGTACACGTGAAAAATGATAAAAATATATTTGTTCAATTTTCCTAAATAATACAGTGCAAATATTGTGTAGGTAAATGATATACTTGTTATGTAAGCATTCAAAGCATTCAAATGAGCATTCAATCCCATATGTTATAATATAATTATAAACAATTTTAAGGATTCCTTTATTCATGTCTGTAGACGACAAACCTATGCAATAAATTTCTTTTCAATTACCACGGTACCGAAGCCTCTTGTTCTAGAAAATGTTCTACAAAAATCTGTTAACAGCGAGCTACAAGTTACAGAGAAATTGCGACGTAGACAAGGCTTGGTCGCGATTCTTCGTGCAGAATGGCAAACGAGAAAATGGAGAAAAAGAAGTTACGAGGCAAAAGCACGCGCGTCACCGCGGTAAGCCCGGTTTATCGGCGCTTTAACCTCCGCTTCTCTCCTCGTGCGAGCCAACAAGCATCCGGCTTATCTGGCTCGGTCGTCTAAAAGCGGGATCTCTGTCGTGGCTCGTAAAGAAAAGAAAGTAAAAAGGGAAGAAGTATCGAGGGATCGCGATCGGCGTGAAAAGGGAAACGGCTGGATTTTCTCTCGTATTGGTGAAATTCGGGTGAAAGCAAGGGACAATTAGAATATTCGTGGAAGGTGATTACGCACGAATTCGCATGATTTGTATAGCGTACTCTTGATGGGAAAAATATAGCCAGTAATAAAAATATAAGAAAATATAGTCGTACAATTAGCCAGGCCTGATAGTTTTGAATATCAAAATATAATAGAAATAGAAATAGAAATAGAATAGAAACAGAAATTTGACAAGATAAATTGCTTACGCTTTGTCAAAAGTGCATATAACACGTCAACTGAGAGCTAATTCTTCTTTCCCAGTTGCAGGTTAATTTTTATCTGTTAGGGTTGTCTATCGTCCCTGAATATTGCACGATGGTGACATCTAAACTGTAAAAATACCTGTATTTCTGACTCAGTTGATGATATTGATATGACAAGATAAAAAATTATTTGAAAGATTGGGAAATATTTATTCCTATATAAAATAACAAATTATTACCTTGATAATTATGTAATTAAATGATTTGTATATTTAAATAAATAGCTCATGGTTATTGCAAAATGAATTTACTGAAATAAAATGATATATTATTTAAATAACCATTCCATAAATATTTCATTTATATAATGCTTAAGTCTTGTTTGGTTACACAACCGAGGCAAGCAAATGATCGTTATAAAACCATTACGTAATCGAAACTTAAAGTTTACAACAATGGTGAATTAATCATTCGAAATTATGAAAAAAACATAATACGTAATGAAATAATTTAAAATGACCAAAGAAACTTATCAAACTCCTATATAACCATTAAAGAATAAATAACTTATATAACAAGATAATGAAAAATTTCTAAAAGTCTGATAAATTAATAATTTCCATAAATAACTTAAACAGCACATAATTGAGATAATGAAATAATTGAAATTTTTTAACAGCCTATAAAACTAGTTATCAGTAATCTTTAATTTATCCCCACATTCTTCTCGCCTTTCCTCAATTTTGCCTACGTTCCTCTAGTTTACAGAACTCTTCAAAATCTCACTTTCTACTAAATTTCGTTCACCATCCAAACACTTACTATGTCGATTTTTAAATTCTCTCTATTTCCACTACGTCTAGGTTATCATCATGCAGTAGCATTATTTCTATATGTAGATTGCACGTGACAAATCAACCAAGAGAATTTAATTTGTAACATCGAAATGCAATTGTTAATATTTAATACATACTGTCATATTACATCTCTATGTCAACTGTATGTATATTACGGTCATTTTCAACAAATCATATCATGTGACTTACAATTGTAAACTAATCAGTTTATCATCACCAGAAACTTTATTAACCCTATTTACTGAACATTTTTAATTTCACTATTAAAACAATTTCGCTTATCTGGTTCAAATAACATTTCGACAGAAGATGCACGCCTCTGATAATTCTGCTAAATTGATCTAAATTTTCTCCGAAACTATAACTACAACTTCCAAAGAAACTGCCCTATGAAATAAACTTAATTAGATGTTATCAACTTCATAAATATAGCAAGTTAAGAATTTTTATAGGCCTCTGCTATATATTCCTTATCGATTGCTCCAAGTATGTAATTTTCGCCGAAACTTCCTCTTTCACTTTTTACCCTCCTTTTTTCACAATTTTCTCTGTAAATTTCGTCCTAACAAATGTCAGGAATTTTTCTTCAAATTCGCCGAAACTCCTTCCATCATTTTCCTTTCTGATCTTCGTTTCTTCTATCTTCCCACATCGCACGACCTTTCGAACTCCCTATTTCCTAAGCTGTTCCTCGAATTTCGTTTGAAACTCTCCACCAAAAAATTCTCCTCGGCTCGATCTCCTTTCTTTTTTTTTTTTTTTTTTTAAATTCCTCGCCCTAAGACTACTAAATTCCTCTACTTGGAGCATGTCTCTACGATTCCACTGCTCGACTCTCTTTTCTCAACTCAACTTCGAAGACCCTCTCTCCTCTATCTTCTAAACCATACCATCCCTCGCTATTTCGTTCCTTAAGTACGGTCACTCCCTCGCACACCGACGTACACATACAGTTTTAAGTAACCCATCTAACTCGTCGAACGAACACACGCACTTCCTCCAGCTTTATTCTTCAAATATCACGTAGGAACCGTACTGAATTATCGATTAATAGATCGTGGAATTTTATGCAAATTCATATTCCATTATAGCAAGTATTACAAAAAGTACTATAATTTGGCTATTTTATGTCTTTCCGTATTACATGCATTCTGCGCTATAATTTTGCACTTTCAAGTTTCTCGTAGACGCGTAAAAATCTACAGTCTGCTGATTAACGATGCTGATTAAAAATGGGAAAGGACGAAGATTACTACGATAGGTGAGTATAATTGAAATTATAAATCTGATTCACGGTAACAAACAATTCTTTGACATCCATAATATGCGTTTTCCACTTATATACGACATATATACAATGATTAAAATGTAGGTCATCCCTTTATCTGTGTTTTCTTCATTGCCGAAGAAGAATCAAAGATTAAAAAATTAAAGAATTAAAAATACAAGTGTCTATAGACGTAATTTAATAATAACAATGAAACGACGAAAGGCTGGAATATCTAGATACATTACGATTTCGTTATGGTTTCGAAAGGACGATGGACACTTGTCAAGGCCATGAATCTCGAGAAACAAGCCTTTATAGAGCTCCACCAAGGCGCAAATTGCGTCTCGAAGAATAAGGAAACCCTATTACTTTCTGCTCTAGGGAAAACGTGTTAAGAGCGCAAGCCAGCGGAGAATAGAGTTCTTGGGGTCGTACCGCAACAGGTTTCGAATTTTTCCATCAGAATAGAAAGAAAACCAGAATGGTCAGCGTCGTTGAAGTATTTAGGCTTTAGAAGAATTAACGTGGGAAGATCGAAAGTTAACAGAGGATAATCGAAAGTTGACTCTAAAAATTAATCTTCGTGATTCTTCGATTATATAGAATTATACGCCGTACAATTCGATTCAGTGACTCAAGAAAATTAGAATTGTGTAATCTTAATGATTTATTGACTGTATTATACACATATTAATTAAAATATATTATACTATTTAATAACTATGTAATTACATTATACTGTACTAATTAAATGAAATAGAACTGTTACATTATATTAATTACATTTTTGCATTGACTACTCAAAGTACTCAGAATGACCTAAAATTAATACTTTTAAGATATAAGCTCTTAATATTTCTTTGTAGTGCAATTCAAAGAGAAGATACAATTTCGCATTTAAAATGCACCAAAGCACGAATACGCATAAAATTAATATAAATACACAGTCCATTTTGAATTATTTAATTTTGTGGACACTTAACAAATTCGGTATTTCAAGCACAAACCACGTATCGTTACAAAATAATTCATAACGTGAAACTTAACTTTCATTGCAACATAATACAACAATAGAAATGATCTTCGTTAGAGTTAGTAAATCGTCTTCCATTCTATTTTCTAGATGAAGAAAAAATGCATGAAATTTGTAGCGATCTTAAAGAAAAATAAAGAAGGCCAGCAAAGAGTTTGGTAATTAAAACGTTTCTAATGATGATCGGACGATCGATCGATCGTGGGCGAATTGAGTTGGCGTGTTAGATAGGAATTAGTAATGAATGCGGCTGCGTTGTTGGGAATTAATGACGAAAGACAATCGAGGCTAGACGGACTGAATTTATCGAAACTAATGAAATTCCTGGAATCGCGGGACGCTGGCGATTACGGTCACGTCCTGTTAAAATGATAATTATTTCTCAGGCAGTTATTACGGCTAGAATTCCTTGACGATTCTCGCGAACGAAAGAAGAAAAGGGAAAAAGAAGAAATCGTAGCACGACGAAGTCACTTATTACAGATTTACCGATCATCGAATCGATGGAAACGATATTCTTCTGTTTATCGAGATTTTGCTTCAAATTTCATATCTTTTAATTCTTTTTTCGAAATTTTACAAATTCTTTTTGGGATTTGTAATAATTGTTACACTACTCCTATGGCGCAAATACAAATTTTTAAATGACAAGTAAATAGAATTAAAGTTTAAGTGAAGAAATATTTAGAATTTTATAGGCGAAATTAAACTTATCGGTAAAAATAAAAACATGTTAAATATAAAATTTTCGGACGCATGATTCATGGATAATCGGATGAAAATTTAATAAATAGCAGTTTGTAATAATTCAGTATCGATAGCGATCAACTTCACTTTAGTTACTCTATTTCGAAAACTTCTTGATCGAGCAAGAAGTTTCATTTTCGTGTTTGATATCGATGCTGTACTTTTATTCAATAAAGCTTAGCTACACTTTTCATCTTGTAATTTCATAAGTTGCAAAAGTTCTCTACAAGCCGATTTTCACACCCCTTTCAATGTTATACAATTATATCTTTTCGAAAGATACTGTATCAAGATATTGCATGTTCGAAAAATGAAAGGGAAATTCATTTTTGAACGTATCGATTTCACAAAGTGATATCCATATGTCCCTTTTATTCTGAACGTGGATAACGAGCCTCATTTTATGGGATAATGAATTTCATTTGTCTTCATTCGTGGGAGTTTTTGCACAATTTTTTGTGCAATTTGGAGGCATATTACGTTTCGCGGGTAAAAAATTATTTTTCTGCGTAAAAATATGTTATTTTGTTCTTGCTTATTTGTAATTTACAATGTTTCAGGATACAGGATATAGGAAATGGGTTTAGCGAAAAAGGAAATAAGGTGCAGGATATGGAATATAGAGTAGGATACACGGGGTGTGGGATATGGTCCAATAAATATTGGGCGCAAGATGTGGGAAAGGGCATATGGAAAATGTGCTGTAGGATAAGGATATGGAAATATGAAATATAAAATATGAAATGGATATACACGCTGTTGAAATTAGAATGAAAGACACGGGCTAAAGATACGAAATGTGGTGTATAGAATGTGAAGAAGAGTATATGAAGACGAAGTATTAATTGTGGGATACATGATATAAGATGTGGGATGTAGGATATAGGATATGGAAGATGGGATAGGATTCGCCAAACAAGATTGCGGTTAGTTGCACACCTACTTATCAAGGATTCAAACTCAATTTTCTCGAAAACGGAGCTCTACATAAAAAACTTTTATTCCATATTTTTGACTTACTTTTATATAAGAAATTTCTTCTTTCCGGTTGTATCGCGACTTCGGAAACACTCTGTATAAATATCCCATAATCATAGTATCAATCAACTTATGTGAACAGAGGTAAAACTTCATAACTTTCAGTAGTAAAACTCGATACATTACGCGATCATTTCATTCTCACCATTCTCTCAAGAAACTTCCGCTTAAATTACAATAAACATCAATATCGTACATGACCACCATACTTCGATCACGTATATTCCCAGTAACCAATATATCATGTGTTCGTGATAACTTCCATTCGCAAATTCTATAAAGACGAATTCGCCACTGAAGTAGTAAAAGTCAACGTCGGCAAGTAGTAGGACTCAATATTTTAGTCGTCGACCTATGCATCCTGCCATTTACCATTATTCGAAGGATTATGATTAATTCAATCAAAACGGAAATTTTCTATCATATGCGATCATCCATTAGGAGTATTAGTTTCCAAGAATTCTAGGATTATTCAGATTATATTATAAAAGATAAATGCAGTAGTTACGAAAAGTCTGAAATAGTTTGATCTCAAATTTTTTAATTAAATTATTAATCTTTAAAAAGACGAATATTTAAGAATAACGATATTGAATCATTTGTAACAAATACACGAGACATTATTTAAAACTAACAATCACACGACATTTAGTACTTCGTATTTTATATTTTTCTTCTACTTGTTGAATTTTTACTTTAATCAGAACAAATCGTACAATAACATTGAACTTTCCAACTCTATAAAATTGTCTAATCGCAAAACATCTTCCAATCTACCTTCGAAATTAATCTAAATCTTAAACAAACGTGTCAAAGTACACACACGAAGAAACTCGCAAGTCCATCCACCCTTCGGTCGATTAACATTTTTCGATTAAAAGCCCATCAAGCTGGCGTGACAAGCGGCAGGAGGAAGAGGTTAGATTAGGGAATAATGCGATCAGGCCGTTCGATTGAATTTCCATTCGTCGGGCGCAATTTCTCTTCCTCCATCCATCGCGGTCCATCGTCTTCCATCTAATGCTGCCATTGTACTCCGCCAGTCTACTACAAATGGTCCAGAGAAGGAAACGAACAGACCGATCGACCTGCTAGCTCTGCGACTTTTTCTTTCTTTTTCCCATTTTTTCCTCTAACTTTTTTCCCCGATACCATATTCTTGTTCTTCTACCTCTTTCGATTTGTATCTTTCTTCTGTTTTATCGTTAAATGTTGATAAGTGGTATATCGTAAGCTTGTCTAACAATTTAAAACTTATGTTACGAGATGTGGCAATTAGGTTTGGATGTTTATGCAAATTCACGTCTTTATGAAGACATATGAAGAAATGGAATTTAGATCTGGATTTGTTTTGCTCTCCAAATGTTACAACGAGCTTTTTCGATATTTCAGGTATTTTTTTCAATTCTACATTTTACAATATAGTAGGATTTCTAATAATCAGCGATACAACCAGATGGGGAATAATTCTACGTAAAAAACAGAAATTGAAGATGTAAAATGAATTTTGTTTATGTGATGCATCGTTTCCGAGAAAATCGAAAAATTTGCAAAGTGTACTTAAACTTTGCCAATTAACTGAACAGAAATAAATAATCGTCAGAAGGTTAAACTGCAGGTGAAAATAAGTCGAAAATGTAGGATAAATATTTTTCGCAAGATGCTTTGTTTTCGAGAAAAATAAATTTCAAAATGTATCACACGTGTGCAGTAGACCAGTTCTTAAACTAAATATATTCAAACTTTATCTGCTTGAAAATGAGCCTTAAATGGGAAAATTTTATTTCACATTTTTCGCATGTAACGCAACCTCCTGTTGATTGTTCACTCATAGTCGGTACATAGCCAAGTTTAAATGTGCTTGACAAATTCTCAAAATCAATTCTCTCGTAAATGAAGCGTTATACGAAAAAATGTTATTCTATGTCTTCGACT
Source organism: Bombus pascuorum (assembly GCF_905332965.1). Taxonomy (NCBI): domain Eukaryota; kingdom Metazoa; phylum Arthropoda; class Insecta; order Hymenoptera; family Apidae; genus Bombus; species Bombus pascuorum. The sequence goes on along the minus strand of NC_083494.1, from coordinate 12,226,269 downwards.
TATTCTCTAACGTAGAATCATCCCATGCCCGATTGTACCATCAGGATACCCTGCGAATTCTTCCATAGATCAACATAGGTCAACAAACTAGGTCCAAGCATATTAAATTTCGTGTCATTTAACGTTATCATACGATCGCAAGAATTCGATATTGTGAAAATGAAATATAGAAGCTGGTAGAGAAAACGCTTCACTGGAAAACAGGGGCACGTGCAAATACCTTTCGTAGTGGCAATACATACAAAAATAATTTCGTTCAACTTTTCAATACAAATACGTCGCTGTGTGACAGCACCTTTATAACTCACACATGAAAGGTCACAGTTGGAAAATAACAGTGCAATTTTCTGCAAAACATATTTTCATGAATATATGTATATAAAGAAATGATATCTACAATTTTTCGGCCTTATAGCCGTCACTTGTTAAAACACAACACTATCTTTCCCCTATTCTTCCATTGAGAGTCAGAAAAATAAAACTGAGGAGAAGTATAATACAAAAGAAAGAAACCGCCCATCGCATGAAAGGAAGAGGAACGATGAAATTGGCCGAAGAGTGAGAAGGGCGGATGAGAGTATGTTTCACCTTATTATTCTGAGCTTCAACACGAGAATGCGGAAGCAAACCCTGACGCAATTTCGAAATGGAGCCGCGAACTGCCGGAGGATTGCATTAGTCTGCGGTTCGTGAATTAAGGCCAATTCCTTTTTTTTTTTCCTCTTCTTTTCCTTCTTTCTCGTGTTCTTTCTATTTGGTGCGTGGAATAGAATGGAAGATCGACGATGGACCAAGAGGAGAAGTTGGCTTCGAGA